>NC_060140.1:747275568-749709734 GCF_021461385.2 Schistocerca piceifrons
TAGAACTAGCTGGCCGTGTTCGATTTTTAAACAGCACACCGATTTTCGCGCTCTTCCTCACAATTTCCTCTTTCTTTATTGCCTTATCTTTCGCGAATTTGCGGTACCTAGAACCACTTACGCTTCTCAGACTGTCACTCAACTTAATACTAAAATATAAATCACAAACTAAACACTCTTTATAGTTTCAAATTAAACTGAACTGCCTGCTAAGTGGCCAACTGGCGGTATTATCTTTGAATTTGAAGTTGGAATGGGCTCTGAGTGTTGACACTGGTTACTCGTATAACAGTGTAAGTGGCGTCTCCCACCACAAAACATAATTGGCAGCAACGGTATTAGCCACAGGAGGATGCACGACACTGAATACAGTAATTAATGGTCACATTGTCACGAAGTAATGTCATAACTAAAACAAAAGCAGTCCTTTTTCCGTTATCTGACCAGACCGTTCATAAAATTGAACTTTATTGTTGCCAATTACATTCATATCTATTTCAGTGCGAGTCCGGTTTGCCTTCTCCTTTCGAGAGTCGTGAGTAAAATGTCTTAAACAGTAAGAGCTATTTAAGTCAGCGCCTAAACCCGCCGCCTCTTAAAATCTGCCGCCCTAGGCTGCTACTTAGTTCACCTAGGACTAACACAGAATACGAGGCAGAAAGGAAATTTTCAGAGTCCCGTGGTTCACGAAGAAAGAAAGAATGAAATAAAAAGAGTTTGCTGTAATGTTAATACTCACCTGCTGCCCTGCAGGAAGGTGTACAGACTTTGTCGGAGCAGATCTTCATTTGTCGATCCGTCTGCTGACGGCAGGAGATAATTTTGTAGACGCGAAAGTATAACCGTGGCCGTAGCCAGCAGCAGACGCCGACCGGCGGGTCCCCTCGCTGGCCATCACTGCAGCTGCTGGGAGGTGTGAGCAGGCGGCAGAACCACAGCGAGCGGCACGACCTGCGTCCATTAGCACGCCTGCCTGTCTCTCGCGCTGAAGCACTGTTTGCACTCGGCACGTGTGGCACGGCCGCGTCAGCTGATTCTAATGCAACTGCAGCCGGGACCGTGGCCCGCACGGGTTCGACTATACTACTTTGTTTCAGATGGCTTTTGAGCAATAACCAATACAACCACGCCCAACATTCGGAAACATGAAACATAAATTAAATTACTATAAGTCTGGTACATTTCCGTGAAAAATGGACCTTTTCTATTGCGCCTTTATAGTTGGTAAGCTTGATTATTCCAAGGATAGTATAAAGAATTTCAGCAACGTACGGCGTTCATTCCATTGTTTACAGCCGTCTGAGTTGGTCACTGTGTCGACTGCGATTGAAAATTGAGAAAACGGAGTTTTGTGTTGTTATTTAACATTTTCATTTGAAGGGTTGCACTGCCGCACAAATTAAAACGGAATTGAGGATCATTTACTTTTGGATTAATGAATTTAAACGTGGTCGGACGAGCACCGAAGACGATCCGCGCCGTGTAGAGATGGGCAAACTCGTTAATCCTTGGGAACTAGTTCACTGATGATCGCTATTTATTGAACCGTTCATTTGTGCATTTATTAGTAGCATGGGAGACTGAAGAAAGGAGGGCGCCAGGTGTGAGCAGTTGCCTCCACCCTGGAGTACGGGGTCTTTGTTCATTACAGATTTCTCATACGCGAATAGAACTAAGGTTCGCAATTCTGCACTACCCCTCAATCAGCCAACTGTAAAACTGAGTAGCTGATCGCAATGAAATAATATAAGGTGGCGCACAAAAAATTGGGTGCGAGTACAGACTGCTCATTAATTACGCACGATTTGTTGACCGCAACGAGCAGAATAGACAAACATTTATTAATCAGGCAGTAAAGAAATAACAAATAAGCTAATGCAAACAACAACTTCGAAACAATAGATGACGATTGGTGGACGATAATGACCAGTCTACTACTCGGGGCCGATTTCCCGCGCGCCACCCTGTACCACTGAAATAACATTGTAGAAGATGTATTCTTTTTACAGAATATGAGATCAGACACTCCATTATGGAGCGCGGGCTCCATTCGTTTGTGAGTCGGTCCGCCTTCCATAACAACAAAAATACTGTTTTTTTGGTCGTCAGTCTACTGACTGGTTTGATTCGGCCCGCCACGAATTCCTTTCTTGTGCTAACCTCTTAATCTCCGAGTAACACTTGCAACCTACGTCCTCAATTATTTGCTTGACGTATTCCAATCTCTGTCTTGCTCTACAGTTTTTGCCCTCTACAGCTCCGTCTAGTACCATGGAAGTCATTCCCTCCTGTCTTAGCAGATGTCCTATCATCCTGTCCCTTCTCCTTATCAGTGTTTTCCACATATTCCTTTCCTCTCCGATTCTGCGTAGAACCTCCTCATTCCTTACCCTATCAGTCCACCTAATTTTCAACATTCGTCTATAGCACCACATCTCAAATGCTTCGGTTCTCTTCTGTTCTGGTTTTTCCACAGTCCATGTTTCACTACCATACAATGCTGTACTCCAGACGTACATCCTCAGAAATTTCTTCCTCAAATTAAGGCCGGTATTTGATATTAGTAGACTTCTCTTGGCCAAAAATGCCTTTTTTTGCCATAGCGAGTCTACTTTTGATGTCCTCGTTGCTCCGTCCGTCACTGGTTATTTTACTGCCTAGGTAGCAGAATTCCTTAACTTCATTGACTTCGTGACCATCAATCCTCATGTTAAGTTTCTCGCTGTTCTCATTTCTACTACTTCTCATTGCCTTCGTCTTTCTCCGATTTACTCTCAAACCATACTGTGTACTCATTAGACTGTTCATTCCGTTCAGCAGATCATTTAATTCTTCTTCACCTTCACTCAGGATAGCAATGTCATCAGCGAATCGTATCATTGATATCCTTTCACCTTGTATTTTAATTCCACTCCTGAACCTTTCTTTTATTTCCGTCATTGCTTCCTCGATGTACGGATTTAAGAGTAGGGGCGAAAGGCTACAGCCTTGTCTTACACCCTTCTTAATACGAGCACTTCGTTCTTGATCGTCCACTCTTATTATTCCCTCTTGGTTGTTGTACATATTGTATATGACCCGTCTCTTCCTATAGCTTACCTTCCCGGGTTCGATTCCCGGCGGGGTCAGGAATTTTCTCTGCCTCGTGATGAATGGGTGTTGTGTGATGTCCTTAGGTTCAAAAATGGTTCAAATGGCTCTGAGTACTATGGGACGTAACAGCTGTGGTCAACAGTCCCCTAGAACTTAGAACTACTTAAACCTAACTAACCTAAGGACATCACACACATCCATGACCGAGGCAGGATTCGAACCTGCGACCGTAGCAGTCGCACGGTTCCGGACTGCGCGCCTAGAACCGCGAGACCACCGCGGCCGGCATGTCCTTAGGTTAGTTAGGTTTAAGTAGTTCTAAGTTCTAGGGGACTGATGACCATAGATGTTAAGTCCCATAGTGCTCGGAGCCATTTGAACCTATAGCTTACCCCTACTTTTTTCAGAATCTCGAACAGCTTGCACCATTTTATATTGTCGAACGCTTTTTCCAGGTCGACAAATCCTATGAAAGTGTCTTTATTTTTCTTTAGCCTTGCTTCCGTTATTAGCCGTAACGTCAGAATTGCCTCTCTCGTCTCTTTACTTTTCCTAAAGCCAAACTGATCGTCACCTAGCGCATTCTCAATTTTCTTTTCCATTCTTCTGTATATTTTTCTTGTAAGCAGCTTCGATGCATGAGCTGTTAAGCTGATTGTGCGATAATTCTCGCAATTGTCAGCTCTTGCCGTCTTCGGAATTGTGTGGATGATGCTTTTCCGAAAGTCAGATGGTATGTCGGCGACTCATGTATTCTACACACCAACGTGAATAGTCGTTTTGTTGCCACTTCCCCCAATGATTTTAGAAATTCTGATGGAATGTTATCTATCCCTTCTGCCTTATTTGACCGTAAGTCCTCCAAAGCTCTTTTAAATTCCGATTCTAATACTGGATCCCCTATCTCTTCTAAATCGACTCCTGTTTCTTCTTCTATTACATCAGACAAATCTTCACCCTCATAGAGGCTTTCAATGTATTCTTTCCACCTATCTGCTCTCTCCTCTGCATTTAACAGTGGAATTCCCGTTGCACTCTTAATGTTACCACCGTTGCTTTTAGTGTCACCAAAGGTTGTTTTGACTTTCCTGTATGCTGAGTCTGTCCTTCCGACAATCATATCTTTTTCGATGTCTTCACATATTTCCTGCAGCCATTTCGTCTTAGTTTCCCTGCACTTCCTATTTATTTCATTCCTCAGCGACTTGTATTTCTGTATTCCTGATTTTCCCGGAACATGTTTGTACTTCCTCCTTTCATCAATCAACTGAAGTATTTCTTTTGTTACCCATGGTTTCTTCGCAGCTACCTTCTTTGTACCTATGTTTTCCTTCCCAACTTCTGTGATGGCCCTTTTTAGAGATGTCCATTCCTCTTCAACTGTACTGCCTACTGCGCTATTCCTTATTGCTGTATTTATAGAGTTAGAGAACTTCAAACGTATCTCGTCATTCTTTAGTACTTCCGTATCCCACTTCTTTGCGTATTGATTCTTCCTGACTGATGTTTTGAACTTCAGCCTACTCTTCATCACTACTATATTGTGATCTGAGTCTATATCTGCTCCTGGGTACGCCTTACAATCCAGTATCTGATTTCGGAATCTTTGTCTGACCATGATGTAATCTAATTGAAATCTTCCCGTATCTCCCGGCCTTTTCCAAGTATACCTCCTCCTCTTGTGATTCTTGAACGGGGTATTCGCCATTACTAGCTGAAACTTGTTACAGAACTCAATTAGTCTTTCTCCTCTTTCATTCCTTGTCCCAAGCCCATATTCTCCTGTAACCTTTTCTTCTACTCCTTCCCCTACAACTGCATTCCAGTCGCCCATGACTATTAGATTTTCGTCCCCCTTCACATACTGCATTACCCTTTCAATATCCTCATACACTTTCTCTATCTGTTCATCTTCAGCTTGCGACGTCGGCATGTATACCTGTACTATCGTTTTACCTTCGATCAAAAAGGATGAAAATGGCCACTCGTGTGTACCGTGCCGACTTCCTTTGCATGTGTAATAACTAAAAACTTGCCTTTTTATAACTATGTCTTCTGCTGTTATCGAAATAATGAAGTAAGCTGATATGCTCTTTTGTTACCTGAAAAAGAGTTGTGTATTACATACAATGTAATTCTTACGTAATTTAAGTTATTATAAAATACATTTTAATTACCGGTCGTGGATGCTGAATAGAATACGAAAAGAACCTGAAGTTCAGAGTTCAAGAAAGGTTTGAAACAGATCTAGAATGGGCGTGCGCAGCGAACGAAACGAACAACTCCATACTAAACTAACTAGGAGCAGTCGGTAGTGGAACTGCGGCAAGTGGCCACCCGAAGGAGGACGAGTCCGGCTGAGGGAGACCGAGATAGCCGATGCGGGAATGAGACCGACAATTTCCCGTTCCTGGGAACTATAAGTAGAAAGCAGCGACTAAAGTGAACTAAGAAAGACCGTTCCTTAGAATTAGTTCCTCGCTCCTTCCGTTCATCTTGGTGAACCGTTCTTTTGCACCAGTTAGTGCGCGAACGACCCATCTCTAGCGGTCACCATTAAGGAAAGCATTGACAAAGTCCATTATGTGGGAATGCAAGACCGCCGCATAAATATTCGTGATACCTCTTAGACTTTAGGTATCTGGACTGGAGTATTGGCTATGAGGAAGCTGTGTGCGAGGTAGGTGCCTCGATAGCTCACAGTCGAACAGAAGGGCATCCGACACAACATTTCAGCACAATGTGTGCCGACGTTTAATCGGAATCAGCAAGACTTTTTCCGCCAATTTGTGACATTTGATGACACCTGGATCCATCATTACTCACCTGAGTCAAAACGGTGGTCAAAATAATGGACAAAGGCCGGTGAAAGAGCATCAAAGAAGGCAAAGACCGTTTTGTCACCTGGTAAGGTGATGGGTGGGGAGGTGCTTTCCAAGCAATAGTCCTCATAGATTGCTCGGAAGTAGGCACAGCCACAACTGGACCCTATTATGCTTCATTGCTGGATCGTTCGAAACTTGCCAAAATGAACAAGGTTGGCAGTGAGATAGTTCTCTTTCACCATGGTAATGCACCACCTCACACATCAGCGATAGCAGTAGTGAAAGTGTATGAACTGGGCTATAAAACGGTTCCTTATCTACCCTGTTCACCCAAGTGTCTCCTTCCTGTTTAATAATTTGAAACTTTGATTTGCTGGGAAGACATTTTCATCAGATGAGGATGTGATACTTGCAGTCAGTGAGTATTTTGCAGAGTTTGAGAGAAAATATTTTTCCAGTAGGATGAAAAAGCTGGAGGGTTGCTGTACCAGGCGCATGTCACTCAAAGGAGACTGCGTCCAGAAGTAAGGTGAGCTGTCTAAGGACAATATCCTTTCATCATTTTTTACGAGACATGCCAAACAACACTCGTAATCGGCTTTATACAAAGGCCACGTAGAAAGCCAAATTTTCAAAATTAATATAAATAGTCTTTATTACGAGTGTAAGGGAATACAAGAGAGTTAAATTTGTACATTAAATTGCCCAAGGAGTTTAAATAGTCATTTAAATCCAGATTTTTATGAAGTCCGTTAAAAATACCGGATAAATAATTGTTGTCACAGAGTCAAGGATCTTTTAGATAATACAGAGCTGGGAATGGTAAAAATTAACATTCTTTATAATAGACTGTTATTCTGTTGTAAACTGTCATAGTGTTTCACGTCTCTTACTGTTAAATCCAATCGACAAAACCTGCCATTCATTGTGGCGAGGTACTGACTGAGCTGTTTTAACTGAGCCAAGGGGTAAAAACGAATAATTCAGTAGAATGGCAGAAGTATCATCAAGCCGAAAATGTGTGTGTGTGTGTGTGTGTGTGTGTGTGTGTGTGCGCGCGCTCACCCACGCGTGTGCAGGTGCAGTGTGGTGTACTGTAATGCAGTGTAGTGTGTGACAGTGATCAGTAACGTGACACAAATGATCAGCATGGAAGAATTTGTTTACATTAACTGAAAAGAGGAAATGGGAAATGTTCTAAGCGTCATTTTTTTCTTCAAAAAACTCATTTTCATTACCATTGTCTTCTTGGTACTCTGTTGCATGTGCCTAGATCGTTAAAAGTGTAAACTCATGCAAAAATGTTTCAGACATTCATTTCTAGAAGGTGCAACGTCTTTTTGCCAAGCATATCTCCCTTCAGGAGTTCCAAATGTCTTTCCAGAGCTTGCAGTTGACATCTTCGATTTTAAAAATAGCACTGAAACATTGTTGTCGGTGCAGGAGTGCAAGATCTCAAAATGCAGCAATAACTATAAAAATTCTTATTCGGAAACGGAAAAATGGAACTAGAACAGTGCGTTCGAAAGGGGAAAGACTGACAAGTGTACACCATCGCACTTCACCTGGGAGACCAGCCACGTTAATCAGCGGCAAAACAGAAAGACCTGTTGACGACGTTGCCAGTTTCTGAAGACAACAGAGAGTTTTAAGATAAACTTGGCAACATCTGATTCCAAGAACGGAGCTCTGTAAGAGGACATTTTTCATGAAATTAGTGCTGTTATCCTCTTCTGGAAAGTGTGAAAGAAATGAGAAACTGTGTTTGTTGACTACAGTTCCACTAGTTAAAACAGTTTTGCTGTATTTCTGTACTTTTATTACCACGAAAATGACACTTGAAACAGAAACTTTCTTACTGCCATTTATTTCCGGCCAGTTTCCTGCTATGTCTGCTTGCTTAGCTGGGTGGAAACGTACTCGCCTTCCATGCAAGCTGGCCCGGGTTCGCTTCCCGGCCGGGTTGGGGATTTTCTCCGCTCGGGGACTGGGTGTTGTGTCGTCTTCATCATCATTGCATCCTCATCACCGGTGCGCAAGTCGCCCAATGTGGCGTCGACTGCAATCAGACTTGCATTTGGCGGCCGAACTTCCCCGGTTGGGGCCTGCCGGCCAACGATGCCATACGCTCATTTCCATTTTTCCCCTGCTATGACTCAACGTTCTTAATAGGTTCTATATTTTCTAGTTTGTCTCTCTATTCTTCGTAGTGATAAGGTGGGAAGTACAGTTACGTGGTAGCAGAATACCTTCTGTTTTTTGGTTATTGATAAGTTATATAAAAAACGAAATACACCTTTTTTTGTTCTCCTGACAAATGTGCGATTTGGCACTTAGAACGTTTCCCATTTCCACTCGTCGGTGTACACTTATTTGCAAATACATGCAAAACTATAGCGTTCACAACATATCAAACTTAACAACAAAACATGTTAATCAAAGCCTATCCGCATCCACCTCACTTTTGTCATTGATGCCTCTAAGTCTCGTTTAAGTGAGACGAAATCTTCTGATTCCGTAACGGGAATTTGCTGAGTTGTCTCTGAAACCTGGCGGTTCTCTAAATTTTGCACTCTTTCCCAAAGTTGCGAGTTACAATTCTCTCTCTCTCTTTCCTTTTATTTTCTTTTTTACTAGCGAGTGAACTTCCTCCAGTTTCTTTATTTCCTTTTCGACCTGGCAAAGCCTAATCACTCTGTTTTGAACTTTTTTGCTAACATCATCTATGTGTTTATCCAAAGTTTTGAATTCTCGATGCTACATCGCCATCTGTTCCAAAAATTTCTTCCTATCTTTCTTCATTTCTGCTCTCTCCTTGTCTGCCTTCTTCCTCTCGGTATCCATTTTTTCAAACATTATCTAACTGTCGGCTTCTGCTTTCTCAAACACATTTTCCATTCGTGGCGAAATATATCTCCTACATCTTCAACACTGCGCTTTCTGGACGCCTAATGTTTTCAGTTTCGTTTACCTGCTCGTCTCTAATATCTTCACTACCCATAACGTCCTCATGCGTTTCGGTTATGATTCCTTTTTCTACTAATTCCTCCACTAGAGATCCAAAGATCTCACTTTCGGATTCTGCCGTTGTTTCTTCCCGCGAGTCTTTTTTTGCTCCACGAGATCGAGCTGTATCTGCGCATCCATGATTAAGTAACAAATGAAGCAAAAAACGCAAAAGTGACCTATCACTCTATACATACACTACTGGCCATGAAAATTGCTACACCACGAAGATGACGTGCTACAGACGCGACAGGAAGAAAATGCTGTGATATACAAATGATTAGCTTTTCAGAACATTCACACAAGGTTTGCGCCGGTGGCGAAACCTACAACGTGCTGACATAAGATAAGTTTCCAACCGATTTCTCATACACAAACAGCAGTTGAGCGACGTTTCCTGGTGAAACGTTGTTGTGATGCCTCGTGTAAGGAGGAGAAATGCGTACCATCACGTTTCCGACTTTGATAAAGGTCGGATTGTAGCCTATCGCGGTTGCGGTTTATCGTATCGCGACATTGCTGCTCGCGTTGGTTGAGATCCAGTGACTGTTAGCAGAATATGCAATCGGTGGGTTCAGGAGGGTAATACGGAACGCCGTGCTGGATCCCAACGGCCTCGTATCACTAGCAGTCGAAATGACAGGCATCTTATCCGCATGGCTGTAACGGATCGTGCAGCTACGTCTCGATCCCTGAGTCAACAATGGGGACGTTTGCAAGACAACAACCATATGCACGAACAGTTCGACGACGTTTGCGGCAGCATGGACTATCAGCTCGGAGACCATGGCTGCGGTTACCCTTGACGCTGCATCACAATCAGGAGCGCCTGCGATGGTGTACTCAACGACGAACCTGGGTGCACGAATGGCAAAACGTCTATTTTTCGGATGAATCCAGGTTCTGTTTACAGCATCATGATGGTCGCATCCGTGTTGGGCGACATCGCGGTGAACGCACTTTGGAAACATGTATTCGTCATCGCCATACTGCCGTATCAACCGGCGTGATGATATGGGTTGCCATTGGTTACACGTCTCGGCCACCTCTTGCACGCATTGACGGCACTTTGAACAGTGGACGTTACATTTCAGATGTGTTACGACCCATGGCTCCACCCTTCATTCGATCCCTGCGAAACCCTACATTTCAGCAGGATAATGCACGACCGCATCTTGTAGGTCCTGTATGGGCCTTTCTGGATACAGAAAATGTTCTACTGCTCCCCTGCCAACACATTCTCCAGATCTATCACCAATTGAAAACGTCTGGTCAATGGTGGCCGAGCAACTGGCTCGTCACGATACGCCAGTCACTACTCTTAATGAACTGTGGTATCGTGTTGAAGCTCCATGGGCAGCTGTACCTGTAAACGCCATCCGAGGTCTGTTTGACTCAGTGCCCAGGCCTATTAAGGCCGTTACTACGGCCAGAGGTAGTGGTTCTGGGTACTGATTTCTCAGGATCTATGCACCCAAATTGCGTGAAAATGTAATCACGTGTCAGTTCTAGTATAATATATTTGTCCAATGAATACCCGTTTATCATCTGCATTTCTTCTTGGTGTAGCAATTTTAATGGCCAGTAGTGTATTATCTGGAGAACACTGTGATTCACTAAAAAGTGCCCTACTCAAAACTTATAGGATTTACAGACGCTGAATATTTATTCACCACACATTACGTGCAAACTCGATTTCAAAAATACTCGCATAAAATACAGAAAACATCTATAGTTAACGAAAAGTTTCCGTTGCTGAAGAGACATTATAATGAAGCAAACTGTTCCCTAGAACTTGGTTCTGTTCGCTAAACTGCGCCTCACTGAGCTGTTCTGTCTGTATTTCAAAGTGGCTAACCAAAGAAAGAACGCTGGATGAGGTTCGACACGAAATGTTTACATTTCTGGCCGTACTTTCGTACTATGTGCGAATAGACCGGGATTCAGCAGTCGTTCGTTCAAGCTGCCTGCCACACACGCGAGCTCAACATACAAGAGACCAAACTAACGGTTCTATGCTCAGACAGAATCCAGTATCATCACATAACTGTTACAGTGATAAATATTCACACTTCTAAGTGCTAATGTTGCTGAAGATTCATTAGCCACAAAATAAAACTTAATTCAATTCATGTAATAAAATTTCCAGGATCCAGCTACCTTTTCAGAGTAAAAGAAAAAAAATAAGTTTCTTGTGATGGGATCTTATTGCGTTGGAAGCACCATCACAGAGAGACTCTAATTCAGAAATCTAGACTCTTCCGACGATATTTACATTTAATGGCAACGGTCGCCTCATCAGAACGTTGTGGAAGCAAGTCAAGGAGTGAAAAAAGTTACCTTAAAAATACTAATTTAATTGCTCTCAGTCAATATTGTTAAAGTTGAAGTTGGGTTGATTTACAAATAGTTTCATCAAAAATTGTAAAAAACAGGATGTATGAAACGTCTCCTTGGAAAAATTATGAATGACTGTGCTGGTAAGCCTCATATGTTATTTGATTTTCAAACAGCTGAGCAAAACTGAACGTACTCAGACATTTCTCTCTTTACATATTCTGATCATCACTAAACTGACACACAATATTTTTAGCGCAACGCAGTCTGACTTTCAATAATCCCTACAAAAGAATGGCCCTGACTAACAATAACCTATACCTTTCATGAATCACTTACCTCACAAAAATCTTCGTTTAACTACTGCAATACAGCGAGCGCCACTAATGCCAGCTAAATAAAACTTTCAACTACTGAAGGCACTAACTACTGATAAGCAAAGTTAGCTGATAAAAGATTTTGATAGAGAACTAACAATGTATTTACATTAATAATGTTCAAAAGTCATCATATATATATCTATCAATTCATGACATCCATCTTTACAAATTTCCTTTTTCTGGCGAACACACGTCCAGGTCTTCCGCTTATAGCAATCTCTCAAAACTCTGGCATCTCTCTCTCCACATCCACCACTGCTGGCGGCTCACCTCCAACTGCGCAACGCTACGCGCTGTTCCCATCCAACTGCCCAACACTACAATAGCGAATATTCCAACAACGCCAACCATCCACAGACTGCACACAGCACAGTGATTTTCATACAGAGCGCTACGTGGCGTTACCAACATAAAAACCTAAACAGCCTACTTACATGTGTACACTGTTAAATTTTTTCTGAAACACTAGTGTTATGATAACCAGGTTTTCAAACGCTGTATCTGTGCAGAAGGCACCCAAATGCACTCTGGAAGACTGTAAACGGAGATGTAATTCACTTTGCGAAGTATGGGCAAGTCACAAATGGGACTTATACTGGTCAACATCGACTTTTACTCTCAGTATGACAGGGAACTAGAGATAAAAGGCAGTTACACGATGCGAAACAGACTCGCAAATTGAGAGGTACGCGGTGCAAACTCAACGTGAAAGATAAACGCGGCAGTTACTCCAAAACAGCTAATGGAGCACCAAGCTGAAGACCGTCACCGATCAGCGACTGTCCAACAATGTCGCATGAACCGCAACCACTTGCTCACTCCAAAATCGACTACCAACTGCGTACCCTCGCACACTTATCAAAATTACCGGACGATGGGAGGAAATCGCAGGGTCTGCCACAGTGCCAACTGAAAAATCTCCCTTTCTCTTCCTACATGCAGGGAAAACTTGCAGAATTTTCTCCTGCGGCATTTGTTGTATTCTCTGTCAACAAGCTAAAAGTTGGCAGTGTACTGGCTCTTCCTCATGATTGGTGGAACGATGGCTGTGTGTATAATCGCAGCTCGCTTCCCACGCTGTTTAAGAGAAACATAGCGGTGGCCTGTTCTCTGTTTCCGCTTTTAGGACAACCTGCGGGCTTTTGTTGGAATTTATAGGGAGCTCTTGTGGCTTGCACTGCTCTGAGAGACCTCTTGAAGTACTCTGGATTAAGAAACAGCCAAAGCGGCTTACTTGGGCGACCACCGCCCTTGGGAGTTCCTGGTGGGAAACCTCCCGGATTTCTGACATTTTCTACCCATCACCCAAAACTTCCAGCTAGTACGTTTCGTCACATTCCAAAGATGGGACAAAAACGAGCCAAAATCCCAGAATTCACAGATCTTGATTTTCCATACAGAAAGTTTTTCACTTAGCGGCATGTGAAAAACAAGTATCGTCACAGTTTGTTGTTAAAAATCTCCCACCAGAAACGCCAAATCCAATAAGCTCGTTTTCCACCCATCTGTTCTCGGCACAATCAACTCCAACACCGAAGTCTCACTACCGCGACCAATCAATGGACCTTTTTAGGTGCTCACACAGTTTCCTCTAGCTGGGTAAAAAAGAGAAAAGGTAACTTCGTTTCCTGGTGATAGACTGTCATCCACGTGCAGATTTTTAGAGTTCTGTTTCCACGTGTTTGAGGATGGCTAAACATTCTTTGACACAGGTCTGACTGCAGTGACCTGCTTTTACTGAATTTTCTCCTGCAGATCTAAAGCCTCTAGGGGACCTTTCTCTAGCATGCTACAGGCCGTAGAAAGCACTGTTCTCCAGATGGACCTCGCCTTTTTCTAATGTGCCTGGCACCTCTTGTGATATTGTTCCCAAGTGACTGGCTCTGCCAATCGGTGCCACAGAGCCTGTGTTCGGTCCTTCACTGTCACACAGACAAAACGTAGTGCTGCAGCTGCTTACACGTAAGCCGGCCTCTTGTCAGTTCCCAGATCACCTTGTCCATAATATGTGGGGTTCCATTTCGCTTGCGTTTCAATCTGAGTGAGCTGTCCCTCGAACTACAGCACGCCAGAGCTTGAAAGTCTTCTCTAAGAAATCATTACAATAGCTTGCCTTAGGTTCATTATAATAGAGTAAGGAAAAGGAAATGAAATCGCTGTTATTGCTTCATCCAACATGAAACGTTGTTTGTACGATCTGCATAAGTTAAATTACGTTAACCCTCTGCCAGGCATTTAAATGTGAACTGCAGAGTAGTCATGTTGATATAAATCGAATCTACGTATTAAGATGAATGAAAAGTGATCTGCCCAAACGGCTTGACGCTTTTCAAAATTCTCACCATTTAAAAGCAGAGAATTTTTTTTCCTTTTTAGATGGTTTTCATAAAATGCGTTCCGATCTCCATCCTCTCACACAAACCCATCTCAAAATATTAATTCAAAATAAACGTAAATGTATGTTGAAAGAAAGTAAGAAGCAAGTTCAGGGTTGTGCCATGAAATAAATCCTAATGAAACCTGTTACGCCACTTTCTACCTCATGCTAGCTTAAATACAATGTATCCAATGTGCAGAATTGTTAGTTATCTTTTTTTGTTGGTCTGTACCTAGTACGCAAAGGCATTCTTTCATAACGCATGATAGATAATGAAGTGACTTATGCTGCCCGCCTCCGTGGCCGTCGTCGCATTCTGCCTTCGGCAGGACAGCGGCTCGGACGTCAGTTTACGTCCCCGCCGCTTTAGCGGAGGCGGCGTTCTTGTGATTTACAGCCGTTTCCGTGCAGCTTACTTCCTTCGACGCACCACGACATATTCACAGTGAAAGTCGACACTGAAATTCAGTTTTACGACCGAGTAGGCACGAACGAAAGTATTGGAAAATGAATGACTTTCACATCGATTATCACGAGCTAATTGGGATTCACCTCTCCATTGCGAGCAGCGTGGTCTACGTGAAATTCTGACATTCGGAAGGACACATTGACCGGTGAGAATAGAACATGCATCATTCGGCCAGAGGACGATCAATGTGTTCGAGTTGCCGTTTGAGGGGCTGTCAGATGGTGATCGCAGCGTTGAGACTCTACGGCATTGTGGTAAGTCATACGGCGGAAATGGCCATAGTTTACCACGTACCTAGTTCTGAGTGAGGAGTGCCAGGTGCGCGTAGACCTTACTACACACTATGTGATAAAAGTATCCGGACACCTGGCTGAAAATGTCTTAAAAGTTCGCGGCGCCCTCCATCGGTATTGTTGGAATTCAGTAGTGATGGCCCACACTTAGCCTTGATGACAGCTTCCACTCTCGCAGGCATACGTTCCATCAGATCCTGGAAAGTTTCTTGGGGAATGGCAACCCATTCTTCACGAAGTGCTGCACTGAGAAGAGGTATCGATGTCGGTCGGTGAGGCCTACCACGAAGTCGGCGATACAAAACATCCCAAAGGTTTTTTATAGGATTCAGGCCAGCCCGTTACAGGGATGTTATTGTCTTGTAACCACTCCGCTACAGGTCGTGCATTATGAACAGGTGCTTGATCGTGTTGAAAGATGCAATCACCATCCCCGAATCGTTTTTCAACAGTTTTAGATTAGATTTGTTTTTCGTTCCATAGAACCGTGCTGAGGAGATCCTCGTGGATGTGGAACATGTCAATTTTTTTAAGCTCAGTAGCATTACTAATAGTATGAATATATACAATACATCATTTGTTTCTATTAAAAAAATTCGTCAATGGAGTAGGAGTTGGCCACTAGTAAGTCTTTCAGGCACCTTTTAAACTGATCTTTATTTGTAACTAAATTTTTTATGTTTGCTGGCAAATTATTGAAGATGTGTGTTCCTGAGTAGTGGACCCCTTTTTGAACTAAAGTAAGTGCTTTTAAGTCCTTGTGCAGATCATTTTTGTTCCTGGTATTGTATGTATGAACTAAGCTGTTTGTTGGAAAAAGAGATATGTTATTTAGGACAAATTTCATTAAGGAGTAAATATACTGAGAGGTAGTAGTTAGTATACCCAGTTCTTTGAACAGGTTTCTGCAGGACGTCCGTGAATTTACTCCACAAATAATACGTATTACACGCTTTTGGACTCTGAAAATTTTTGTTTGACTTGATGAGTTACCACAAAATATTATACCATATGACATTATAGAATGAAAGTAGGCAAAGTATGCAAGCTTTTTCATTTTTATGTCGACTATGTCAGCTAACATTCGAATTGCAAATACAGATTTGTTAAGGCGTTTCTGCAGTTCTGTGGTGCGCTCCTCCCAGCTGAATTTATTATCAAGTTGTAATTACAGGAATTTAAGATTGTCAACCTCTTCTATCTACTCTTCTTCATACTTTATGCATATGCTGGGTGGAAACCTCTTACAGATTCTGAATTGCATATAGTGAGTCTTTTCGAAGTTTAATGTCAGTGAGTTGGCTTTCAACCATTTATTAATGTCCATGAAAATATCATTAGCAGATCTTTCTGGAACAACACTCGACATACTATTTATTGCAATACTTGTGTCATCTGCAAACAAAACGAACTCTGCTTCTGGCAGTGTAACTGATGAGAGATCATTAATGTACACAAGAAAAAACAACGGCCCCAAGATGGATCCTTGTGGAACACCACATGTAATTTCTTCCCATTCTGATGATGACTGATGACTTAATTCACTAGTCCCCTGCACTGACACCCTTTGTTTCCTGTTAGGGAGGTATGACTTGAACCATTTTGCAGCATTGCCCATGACACCATGGAATTCTAATTTATTTAAAAGGATGTTGTGGTTTTAATGAATTAAGTACATTTTCACTGAAGGTGTAAATAGCCTTCACGATATCAGAACCCTTCAGAAATCCAAACTGTGTTCTTAATAATATGTTATTTGCGGTCAGATGGTTGAGAAGCTGCCTGTACATTACTTTTTCTAAAAATTTTGAGAATGATGGGAAGCAAGAAGGTTCTTAAAACATCAGTGTAGCTCTGTGCTGTGATAGTGCCACGCAAAACAACAAGGGTGCAAGTCCCCTCCATGAAAAACACGACCACACCATAACACCACTGCCTCCGAATTTTACAGTTGGTGCTACACACGCTCGCAGATGACGTGTCTCTTCACGTCTCCACTTGACTATCACATCGAAAACAGTGGACCTAGGGATGTTTAGGAGTGTGGAAATCTTGCGTACAGATGTGTTATATAAGTGACACCCGATTGCCTGACCACATGGTGCGCCCCATTCAGCTGTTTCACGATGTCTAATGACTACTGTGGTCGCTGATAGGGAGTACATGGCAGTAGATGGCAGCACAGCACACTGCACCTAACATGAAAAACTTTTTTTCGGGATGTCCGGATACTTTTGATCACGTAGGGTACATGTCCCGTTCTATTTGAACATAGGCGGATGCCGTGCCGTAGTAATCTACAATGGCCAGCGACAGACCTGTTCGGGATATGACCAAGAGGGACATCGTGGATCAAGTTGTATCCAACGGCGCTTCACACAGCTGCAGACGATGGAGAAGAAGATGTCACCCGATCTAACGGTACTCCCGTTGATATACATGGAGGCTCTTCAAACTGTTTCTTCTGATCATCGACTGCCGACAGAAGTGTCGCTTTCAGTCGACACTGAGCAGTCTCCGATACGGCGGCAGTCCACTATGAGGGACATTCTGCACTGCCAGACCAAGGTGAAGGGGAAACGAACCTGTTGGAGAGGTTGGCTACCGCAGTTTGGTGGTGAGAATTGACGCTTTTATCCCTGATGGCATTTATCCTCAGTCGTTGTCGAATACACGTTCGAAGACAGCGGGCTCCAAAGGGACGGAAGAAACGTCGACTGGTTCCATCCGATATCAGCAGGACGATGTCAATAAAAGACGAAGATCTCGAGGGCGGTGACCATCCCCGACAGGAAGCCATGATTGTCGGTTCGGTCGGGATTGGATCAGCAGCGGATTCGAAGGAGGCCTCACACAGTACCTTGCTTGTCGACGATGGACAACGGATGGATTCAATATCTGACACTATCACAGACGTACGGCAACGTTCAGCCGCCCAGTTAATACCGAGAGATGATCGCAGCACATGCCTGACTGTTTGGACCGATGATGTCGACGGCGTGAGGTCAGCTGTCGTCGCTAAAGTGGTTGCAGTTCCAGAACAACATGACAGACAAAGGCCAGTGCTCGTACGAGGAGACTCGTTGTTGACGGCAGGGCCTTCTTCAGGTTTCCCACGTTTGCCTCTTACAACAGGCGCCAAGAATGCAACCTTCACGCGCCAGGCCTACCTGACTCACACCATAAACCTCAATACCATAAGTTTTGAGGCCAAGATGCAGTTGTTTGGTGAGTTGTTGCGGGCGGCACATCTCGAAGTGCGCCTCAAACAGTCCCTCCCCCCCCCCCCCCCAAAAAAAAAAAAAGTTCAAATGTGTGTGAAATCTTATCGGACTTAACTGCTAAGGTCATCAGTCCCTAAGCTTACACACTACTTAACCTAAATTATCCTAAGGACAAACACACACACCCATGCCCGAGGGAGGACACGAACCTCCGCCGGGACCAGCCGCACAGTCCATGACTGCAGCGCCTGAGACCGTTCGGCTAAACCCGCGCGGCAAACAGTTCCCGTCTATTTATGGATACGGGGTTTATAAGGCGCTATACACGAATAACGACAGCGGTACTGCCGTTCTTGTGAAGGAAGGCATCGTGATCGATGGTGTAACCTACCTTCCGTCAGCACAAGGACATGCTATCAGGATATTAAAGATATTAAAGACACGTAACGTATATCCGAAGGCCTGTCATTCAGAAAGGGTCATGATGATCTCTCCACTGGTAAAAGATTTCTGAATAGTCCCCCATTCAGATCTCTGGGAGAGGACTGCCAAGGGGGAAGTGACCAAGAGAAAAAGATTTAATAACCAACGAAACAACAGCGTTCTACGAGTCAAGGCTTGGAATGTCAGAAGCTTGAACGAATAGGGAAGTTAGAAAATGAAAAGGGAAATGCAAAGGCTCAGTCTAGATATAGTATGGATCAGTGAAATGATATGGAAGGAAGACAACGATTTCTGCTCAGGTGCATATAGGGTAATATCAACAAAGCAGAAAAGAGTGTAACGGATGTAGGATTCGTTACGAATAGGAAGGTAGGGAAAAGAGTGTGGTACTGTGAATAGTTCAGTGACAGGGTTATTCTTCTCCGAATCGACAGCGAAAAGGGCAGCCTTTACGTTCTATTTATGCTTTAATTTCGTAGTTTAGTTACTTTCTTTACCACTAGAGGGTCAGCATTGTAAGAATACAGATGTTTTGTTCAATCTGCCTTCCTGCTCCACATACCCCCTCTCCCTCCAAAAAATGAATCGGAGGCGAGTGTTTCAGGGACAGGAAGGGGGAGGCATTGTGCCCAAAGCTCGGTTTTCGACCCCTGCCAACCCTACCTCCACCGGCCTGAAGATGACTGCAGTATTTCATTTTTTAAGGCGGTTAAGGTGTCAGCTCAAGGAAGAGAATGGTAAGGCGACTGCTCACGAGGGCGAAGGAAATAAAAAGGCCGTCAAGGCGACTGTTCACGAGAAATGGAAAACCCAAGCAAGAGAAAAAAGCGGTTAAGGTGAAGTGGGAGATCTGAGTTCGAGCCCCGGTCCGACATAAACTGAAAAAAAAGCCTCTGTAGAGTGTCTCATGAGGGTGTCACTGTTGCTGGTGATCCGTCTGTCGGATGGGTACCTTAAGCTTGGTGACCATCTTGGTTCTATTCACGAGGAGTTGCCCAGTTGCCAGCAGTGGGTTTCACCCTGTCCCTTTAATCGTCGTCATCATCATCATCATCATCACCATCACCATCATACAACACAGACATTACGCTACACCCCATACACACACAAATATATGTATATATATATATATATATATATATATATATATATATATATGTACTATTACAAATAATGTAATTGAGCTTGTTGTAAATACATAAACAAAATGAAACATGACTTGGGTAGTAGCGCACGATAACCACTAATTTATGAGCAAGGGCACCCTAGATTTACCTTACAAGGACATATAAGTTTATTCAACGATACCATTTATCTGATGACTCTGCTCAGAATCTCCTTTGTAGCCATAGTGTAAATAAAATTTATGCAACAAGCACCTTTTATCTGCATCCCCACCAAGAAAGTTAATTCATATTAAAACGTTGCTGCTCAGTAAATTTTTCACACATTTTGAACTCATACAGGCAATTTGTAGTCTGAATTACTACCTCAAGTGTTTTGCTGTATGTCTTAAAATGAGCTACAGCATCATTATCACCAAAATTATTTCTGATAGTGAAAAGCAAAGAAATAGGGGTTGCAGTGATTTTAAAATAGATTTTCTTAATAGCTCTTTCAGTTAGAATTTCTTGCAGTCATTTTTTACTGTATGCTACTATAAATATCCCAGCTAGAGTATCAAGTTGCTGAAAGTCAATCACTGATGGTGAGTTTACAGAAAAGTGTAATTAACAATTAACAAATCAGTACTACAAAACAGTGAGTAAACGGCCCTTCGGATCATAACATGCAGTTCCTTTTCCTTCATATGCCAAATATTTCAAGAACACCATCAGTAAATAAAATCTGATTAGTTTAGGGAACTGGAAAGGTTAGAAGCATTTGAGATGTGGATGTGGAGGAGAATGGTGAGAGAAGATGTCTGCTGCAGGTTGTAAGAGAAAGGAAAAAGAACTCGTTGGGACATTCATTGAGAAGGGAGTGCTTGTTAGTAGATGCTTTGGAAGGATTGGTTCTGAGAGGAAGAAGGAGATACAAGATGATAGACGACATAAAGGGAAGAGGAAATTATGCGGCCCGGAAGAGGATGCGAGAAGACTGGACAGCCTGGAGAACTACCATGTGAAAACCTGCCTTTAGGCAGAACACTGATGATGAGGGAACTAGAAACATGTATGTATAAAGTGCAACACATCCATTAAAAAAATCTTGCCTGGATGAGATTTTCACTCTGCAGCGGGGTGTGCGCTGATATGAAACTTCCTGGCAGATTAAAACTGTGTGCCGGACCAAGAATCGAACTCGGGATCTTTGCCTTACGCGGGCAAGTGCTCTACTAAAGCTGTGAGTTGCCCGCGAAAGGCAAAGATTCCGAGTTCGAGTCTCGGTCGGGCATACAGTTTTAATCTGCCAGGAAGTTTCAAGTCTTGCGTAATTCGAAGCTGTTTTCCTCCCAAGGCAACGCAGGTTAGACCGAAGGTGCCATGGATTATTCAAGGAATAAAAGTATATTGTAACACATGAGCCGTAACACAATCTTCTCCCAAACAACCAATATTTAAATGCGATTTTCGTATACTCCCACAATCTCCCGTAAATGCAACTCGCTCACACCCACTTGTCAATCGCCGTCAGTCGCTCATACCCATCCACTCCCACTTGCCCATTCTCATTCACTCTTTCGACCCAACTCATTATCATTTGTCTCTTTGTGTCCTTCTAAATGTCTGTTTCCTCGCAGATTAAAACTGTGTGCCGGACCGAGAATCGAACTCGGGATCTTTGCCTTACGCGTGCAATTGCTCTACTAAAGCTGTGAGTTGCCCGCGAAAGGCAAAGATCCCGAGTTCGAGTCTCGGTCCGGCACACAGTTTTAATCTGCCAGGAAGTTTCAAGTCTTGCGTAATTCGAAGCTGTTTTCCTCCCAAGGCAACGCAGGTTAGACCGAAGGTGCCATGGATTATTCAAGGAATAAAAGTATATTGTAACACATGAGCCGTAACACAATCTTCTCCCAAACAACCAATATATAAATGCGATTTTCGTATGACAGCCACTGCATAATCTTATATGCACATTTTAGATGACGTTACACCTATCTAATTTGTACGGTTACGCGGAACCTCTTATCATTTACAGTCCAGACATTTGTTATGTTTCACGCCAGTTTGACGGTTGCTGCATGCTGTCTTCATGGTATTGGAATTTTAATGGCGGGCATTGTATACAGGGTGTTTCAGTAGGAACAATGAATAAAAAAAATGGCTCTAAGCACTATGGGACTTAACATCTGAGGTCATCAGTCCCCTAGGCTTAGAACTACTTAAACGTAACTAACCTAAGGACATCACACACATCCATGCCCGAGGCAGGATTCGAACCTGCGACCGTAGCAGCAGCGCGGTTCCGGACTGAAGCGCCTAGAACCGCTCGGGCACAGCGGCCGGCAAAACAATGACTATTTTAGGTTGTAACAGTACAGACTAATTCGAATAAATGATTCCATGTAACCTGTGTCCTTTATTTGTTGGTCACAGAAGTAGCTGTTACATTGTAACAGAAGAATTACACAGAGAACTTTTAATGCAGGTAAATAGTTAAGTCAGAACTTGATTTCAATAAATTCCACCTCTAAATTCAGTCTGTTTTCGAATTATTTTAACATTACCAAGTGTAGCTCTTGTGAGATCGTTTGGCGTTCTTGTATCAAGGCAGCAATATTCATAAAGCGAGAGATAATTTCGTTTTTTGTGTTTGGTTTTAATTTGTGGACTTCTACTTTAAGCTATCTCCACAGGCAAAAAACTAAAGAGTAAAGCACCGAGGACCTCGATGAACAAGAAACGTGACCTTTTCTGTCAATCCATCTTCCGGGGATTGTTATCTTTTGATGATGTGTTAGGTAACGACCAGAACGTGCACGGGCCCCGTCATGCGCGAAGAACGTACCCACCCTTGTTGCTGAAGAAACGTATTCCAATAAAGATGTAGGATAGTCTTAAAGAAAATCTAGGCAACGGGGTTGTGTAAGACAATGCCGTAACACAACAGTCCCATTGATTATCTATTACACCACATCCAACATTTACAGAGAAACGTTCTTGCCGGCCGAAGTGGCCGTGCGGTTAAAGGCGCTGCAGTCTGGAACCGCAAGACCGCTACGGTCGCAGGTTCGAATCCTGCCTCGGGCATGGATGTTTGTGATGTCCTTAGGTTAGTTAGGTTTAACTAGTTCCAAGTTCTAGGGGACTAATGACCTCAGCAGTTGAGTCCCATAGTGCTCAGAGCCAGCCAGAAACGTTCTTGAAAATGCGTACCCATAATGGCATTTGGGTTTTCGTCAGACCACAGATGTGAATTGCGAGTTCGTTTGATACCGTCACGATTGAAAGTGGTTTCTTCAGTAAACAGTGTTACTAGGAAATTCAGTTGTTCAGTCGAATGTAATGATAAGGACAGAGGCCGTGTAGACGTAATGTCCGCCATATTGTTGCGTGGGCAACACTGATAGATGTAGAATTATACATATATAGAGTGGTGATAATAAAACTTTTGCCACTTGAGAGAGCCCTCATGAAAAACGAATGATCATAGGACAGCAAAAATTAGTGGAAATATTTGTTGTAAGCACATGTGGAAGAGAAATGACGAATAAACTACCGAAAAAAAAACACATTTTAATTTTCACATGAGTAGGCAACATTTGTTAATTGCGTACCATGATTACGTGCCGGGTTACAAATATTGCTCAGCATGACGTCCAACTACATCCACGACAGCCTGGCACCACACTAGAAGCACCATTTCACAATTGTTCGCAGTACTTTTCGAACCGTGGACCATGGAATGTTCAGCTGTCGTGACACCTCATGTACTGTTTGAAAATAGAAAATTGCGCCCAGCACTCTCAGCCATGACAACAATAATTTCTTCAATAAAATTTGGCTCTTCCAGGAACTATTCCCAAATTGTCAGTAAATTCGAACTTACGAATCACGTTCTCAGCCCCAGTGCGGAAAGAGTGCCTGTCCGTATTTCTTAAAAGCGCCGATATTCGCGAACAGCGGCTGCACTTTTGCTGTTGTACTGATAAAACAGCTTTACGAGTAAAGTCCTGCTCACCTTGTCCGGATCCACGTTGACTCTTGTTACGCAAGCGTTTTTTCGGGAAAGTCACACAACGTATGTAAATTCAAAATGGTAGAGGTCACTCGGGTGTGGTTGTTACATTTATATAAAAATAATGGGCCCCGTCTTGTTAATAAATCATTCTCCAGAATAATGAATTAAGAGTCCTACGAGTACTAAATGCCGCGCGGGATTAGCCGAGTGGTCAATGGCGCTGCAGTCATGGACTGTGAGGCTGGTCCCGGCGGAGGTTCGAGTCCTCCCTCGAGCATGGGTGTGTGTGGTTGTCCTTAGGATAATTTAGGTTAAGTAGTGTGTAAGCTTAGTGACTGATGACCTTAGCAGTTAAGTCCCATAAGATTTCACACACATTTGAATATTTGAACTACTAAATGAGAAAATAAATGGAATTCGCTTCGATTTATTTTCAATGAAGTCAGGCATTAATAATTGAAGAATAATCGTCAGTGGCAATATTAAATACCTTGGCATATATGACAAAGTGGCTGGGGAAAACTTTCTAATAATCGTACGGTTGATTTAATTGCAACTGTGAAGCGGCCAGTGATTGCCGTGATGTTAATTGAAAGGCAGAAGGGAATAAGTCGTCCATATGGTCGGAATTGACTGTTCGTTAATTTAAAAGTGAAAGTCTTCAAAGTGAAGCCTGAAGTGGTCGAAATGTTATGAGATAACTTCACTTTCCCTACAAATCACCCTGCGTTGACGGCTGGATCTCAGCATAGTGTTGCAAAAAAATGGTTCAAATGGCTCTGAGCACTATGGGACTTAACATCTAAGGTCATCAGTCCCCTAGAACTTAGAACTACTTAAACCTAACTAACCTAAGGACAGCACACAACACCCAGTCGTCACGAGGCAGAGAAAATCCCTGACCCCGCCGGGAATCGAACCCGGGCACCCGGGCGTGGGAAGCGAGAACGCTACCGCACGACCACGAGCTGCGGAATCATAGTGTTGCAGGCGGGGACTGTAATACTACCTTCTCAAATTCAAGAAAATTTGACTGATTTTGTACTACTCACACACAACGTGCTAATGAAAGCTAACCGTCAGAGCCGTGCGGTTCTAGGCGCTGCAGTCCGGAACCGCGGGACTGCTACGGTCGCAGGTTCGAATCCTGCCTCGGGGCATGGATGTGTGTGATGTCCTTAGGTTAGTTAGGTTTAAGTAGTTCTAAGTTCTAGGGGACTGATGACCTAAGATGTTAAGTCCCATGGTGCTCAGAGCCATTTGAACCATTTAACCGTCAGAGATTACTTACTACGTTCTTTTCACTTGTATGTTTAAAACAAGTAAAATGTTAGAATGTTTCACTTGTCTTATGGAGACACTGTCTGCTCTGTCTTTAGGGTAAGTATATTCATGATCTAAGTTTTGTGCGGCAAATGCTTAACTGAATAATTACTTACTTAAATTAATGTAACAAAGGTTTATTTAGTAGAAATATTTGAAATAACTATTTTTCGTGTCATTAATCAATTGTAGGTGTAAAATTATATGGCTTCAATAGGATTGCAACCGTGATGTTCAATAACAAAATGACTTGAGCTTCATGTTGGCTCTTTCTTTAATAGTTCTCGGATTAGAGAAAGAACCTATCTTTGTAAGAGGTGAAGTCCAATCATATTAATTTTTTTATTGTATCAGACAGTGTGAGAGTTTAATTGGTGTTTTCTGGTCAAAAGTCAATGAACAATCGCTGAAGCCATCCACAACGCACTTGGCACAGGAACTGAAGGAATGAGGAATAATCCCATCACTGTTGCGTGCTTGACGTGGTAAAATACGTATGCAAATCTTCTGAAGTACGTTGATCTTTAAATGTCGCTTAACTGGGGAATTTTTCCGTTGTGAAACTTTCTCTAACAAGGAGGCACATTTAAACTGTCGATCGTAACAGGACCCTGGCTGTAAATATTTATTCCATGTTCTTACTCCTGTACCTTTTTGTTCTATGTACAGCAATCGAGAAGTACAAAATATGCTTGGAAGGAAGAAGAATACTAAAATAACAGGAATAACTGTAAATATACGCAAGAATTATTTCGAAGAATAATGACATCAAATTGCAAAACAAATTCCATCTCGAGAATTTCGGGTAATGCCATTACTGTCCAGCCGCTTGTATTTTGATGTCATGAATTTTAAGGTATGCAGTAGATAATTCATGACCTATGACATGAACTTTGTAGTGATATATAAATTTAAAAATTTTTCAGTGTGTAGACTGCATAATATTTATAAGTTATGCATAAAACGACGGCTTTAGCTAATGAGAAGTTAAGATGGGGTGATGATTCTGTCTTGTTTTTGTAAACGCGCCTAGTCCCTCTTGTAGATTCATTTTCTCTAAATTTATATATCAAGGCAAGTTTTTAAAATAGTAATAATAATTATTTCTACTTGTTATCGGTAAATTTAGGAAAGTTACAAAACTGGCGTCATCGAATAACAGTGAAGACGAATTTCATGTCAATGATAGCAATATGGCCAATCCGACAGTGGAATCCCAGTCGTATCCCACTCCTAGTATTACTCAAAGAGTAAGAGGCATACATCTGTTGACGAAATTATTTGAAAAATTATGGAAGTAATGGGCGCTAAATTCAAACTATTGGCCCAAGAGCATCCTCTTCAAATAAATAATCATTTGTAAAACATTGACACCGAAATATCGGGTTTAAAAAAAGCTTACAAAAACATACCAGAAGCAATTATCATCTGATGTCCAGTCACTTAAGACGACGCAGGCTGAAACTGAACATACTGTTCAGCAATTAAATACGCAAATAAATAGTCTGTTCACCAACATAGAAAGGTAGGCACAGCAACTATTTAATCTTCAGAAAAAGAAGTTTACCGACATTTTAAAGTGGTGAATCAATTGTAAATACGTAGAAACTACAGAAAAGTTAGATATTGAACTTAAAGTTGTGGAACAAATGGCTAGAGTGCACGTGGTATCTGATCACGGAACTACGAGGGAGGAATTTAATCGTGACTTCACTCAAATAAAAACTACTTTAAAAAAGACCACCCCGAATAACCAACTGAAGTAAGCACACAGATCAATTATACCCCTACGGAATCGTCATCAGTAAAGCGTAGTGCGCATAGCACACAACCTATAATTACTAGAACAGGTGATATGTGTGTAGCCACAAGTCCACATGACGAAATGTACAGGCACAATTTAGAACAATTCAGCTTGTGCTGTGGGGTCGACACCAACATTGGCTTCAATCTTAATCGAGGAACGCCTACTGAGGCGCAGGCAATTTCAGATTTACGCTCCAGATAAGAAAACCGCACATTCTGTCGTATTAATAAAGGCTTTTAAGGGCGTTTTGCCAAAGACTTGGGCATATTACCAAAAAATCCAATTTACCACAGCCTACATTCAGGGCAAAGGCACCCTATGGGTGACAGAAACTCCGAAAAAATGTACTACATACGAAAAATTTGAACAAGCGTTTATAGAAAAATGTTGGTCACCTTGTGTTGAAGAGCGATTCCAAAAGGAAATCTGTGATTGAGATAAACAGACTTCGGATACGAATATCTTAAAAATATTGAAATCAAAATTATTTTTAATATTTGTGCAAGGTTTCTCATGTCCCGAATACAACCTAGAACATTTCCTATCAGTATTACATAGATTCTACAGATCTCATCCAGGAAGATCATAAGAGTAATCGTTGGAACGGCGGCGTGTAGGCTCCACATCCCCCCCCCCCCCCCACCCCTCACCCCCCACCCCGGAAACAATCATGGTCGAAATTGTGACTATGGTGGCAACAGTGCAGATAACATAATACTCAGAAACAACAATAACAGATTCATCCCAGGATATAATAGGAATCACAGTGCCACCGTCAGAACCATTGTCACGGTCGATTTATAGACTAGCATCATCAAATTTTTACAAATCATCTGCCACCCGACGTAAATCACACAAACAGTATTTAGAATCCGAACACAGTCTGTCTCCTGATAGGCAACAACAACAACAACAACAACAAAACCATACTGTACGTATTGAGGAGATGAGAGAAGAACATCCCTCCACTGCCACAAGCACATCAGACTAAACGCGACCGCATTATCCTCTCCAGTGCCAGTGGAGGTACTAACTTAGATCAACAAGTTAATATGTTAAGATTAATGATGGTACTGAGATATGAGATGCCCTCTGCTGCGTCCTTGTGTTGTGCAATTGTAAATGTTGTAGTATGTGGAATACCTACTACCGTTATATTCGACACTGAAACAATGATTTACACTACTGGCCATTAAAGTTGCTACACCAAGAAGAAATGTAGATGATAAACGGGTATTCATTGGACACATATATTATACTAGAACTGACAAGTGATTACATTTTCACGCAATTTGGGTGCATAGATCCTGAGAAATCAGTACCCACAACAACCACCTCTGGCCGTAATAACGGCCTTGATACGCCTGGCCATTGAGTCAAACAGACCTTCGATGGCGTGCACAGGTACAGCTGCCTATGCAGCTTTTACACGATACCACAATTCATCAAGAGTAGTGACTGGCGTATTGTGACGAGCCAGTTGCTCGGACACCATTGACCAGACGTTTTCAATTGGTGAGAGATTTAGAGAATCTGGTGTCCAGGGCAGCGGTCGAACATTTTCAGTATCCAGAAAGACCCGTACAGGACCTGCAACATGCGGTCGTGCATTATCCTGCAGAAACGTAGGATTTAGCCGGGATCTAATGAAGGGTAGAGCCACGGGTCGTAACAAATGTGGAATGTATCGTCCACTGTTCAAAGTGCCGTCGATGCGAACAAGAGGTGACGGGAGACGTGTAACCAATGGCAACCCATACCATCACGCCAGGTGATACGCCAGTATGTCGATGACGAATATACGCTTGCAATGTGCGTTCGCCGCGATGTCGCCAAACACGGATGCGACCATCATGATGCTGTAAACAGAACCTGGATTCATGCGAAAAAATGACGTTTTGCCATTCGTGCACCAAGGTTCGTCGTTGAATGCACCATCGCAGGCGTTCCTGTCTGTGATGCAGTGTCAAGGGTAACCGCAGCCATGGTCTCCGAGCTGATAGTCCATGCTGCTGTAAACGTCGTCGAACTGTTCGTGCAGATGGTTGTTGTCTTGCAAACGTCCCCATCTGTTGACTCAGGGATCGAGACGTGGCTGCACGATCCGTTACAGCCATGCGGATAAGATGCCTGTCATCTCGACAGCTTGTGATACGAGGCCGTTGGGATCCAGCACGGCGTTCCGTATTACCCTCCTGAACCCGCCGAATCCATATTCTGCTAACAGTCAGTGGATCACGACCAACGCGAGCAGCAATGTCACGATACGATAAACCGCAATCGCGGTAGGCTACAATCTGACCTTTATCAAAGTCGGAAACTTGATGGTACGCATTTCTCCTCCTTACACGAGGCATCAGAACAACGTTTCACCAGGCAACGCCGGTCAATTGCTGTTTGTGTATGAGAAATCGGTTTAAACTTTCCTCATGTCAGCACGTGTAGGTGTCGCCACGGGCGGCAACCTTGTATGAATGCTCTGAAAAGCTAATCATTTGCATATCACAGCATCTTCCTCCTGTCGGTTAAATTTCGCGTCTGTAGCACGTCATCTTCGTGGTGTAGCAATTTTAATGGCCAGTAGTGTATGTGAAAACAGAGCACCATGTTGCATGTTTCTTATTGTGAAAGACTTTATGACTTATATAATAGGAATGGGTTTCCTAGTGCAAGATGTTATTTAATGAGTAATGGAGTATTATCTTGTATTTAAATACTAATGCCCAGAATCGTAGATTTTGCCAATGGATGAATATTAAGACGTTAGACCGCAGTTGCTATAATCTGATCGTATTCAGTCTCATTTCTCACAAGTAAACATGTCACACCAATCTGCCGACGTGAAAGATGACTCGGCTAGGATGCACAAGAAAACATTAGACTCTGAGAGTTTAAATGAAGAACAGCGTGCTGAACTCGCCAGTTTGTTATCAAAGTATGTACGACTTTTATCTGATAAGTTAGGCATTATTAAAACGTATCAGTATCACATCGAAGAAGTGCCTCACAAAACATACTGACAAGCAACTTACTCCATCATGTGGGAGAAGAGGGAAGCAGTAAAACATGCAGTCAAGGAATTTATGTTTTATTACGTGTTTTTTTCTGTTTGTTGAAATATTTATCTAATATTCCGAAATAGTGTAGTAAGCATTTACACAAATTTTTTTGCAATATCCCGGTTCCCAGAACTCCTGAATACAGACGTTAACTGTGGATATTTTATCAGACACAAAGTCCCTTTAATTGTTTAGAGAAGACACTAAACCCGCCCAAAGATGTAAACAACCATGCATGAGCAGCGCCTATTAGACGGAGGGGGATCCGACAGCCGATCAGTTCTAGTTTTTCCACCAGGAAGGAGGTACACAGCTCGTGTTGTCTGTAGTTCAACCATGCCTAGATGGTCAGTACCGCGGTTCGATCGCGTCCGCAAATTTTACTTTATACCAGGAAGGGCTCTCAACAAGGGAAGTGTCCAGGTGTCTCGGAGTGAACCACAGCGATGTTGATCGGACGTGAAGGAAATACAGAGAGACAGGTACTGTCGATGACATACCTCGCTCAGGCCGCCCAAGGACTACTACTGCAGTGGATGACCGCTACCTACTGATTATGGCTCGGAGGAACCCTGACAGCATGTTGAATAATGCTTTTCCTGCAGCCACAGGACGTCGCATTAAAACTCAAACTGCGCGTAATAGGCTGCATGATGCGCAACTTCACTCCCGACGTCCATGGCGAGGTCTATCTTTGCAACCACGACACCATGCAGCGCGGTACAGGTGACCCCAACAACATGCCGAATGGACCGCTCAGAATTGGCATCATATTCTCTTCACAGATGAGTGTCGCATATGCCTTTAACCAGACAATCGTCGGAGACGTGTTTGGAGGCAACCCGGTCAGGCTGAACACCTTAGACACACTGTCCAGCGAGGTTCCCTGCTGTTCTGAGGTGGCATTAAGTGGGGCCGACGTACGCCGCTGGTGGTCATGGAAGGTGCCGTAACAGCTGTACGATACGTTAATGCCATCCTCCGACGGATAGTGCAACCATATCGGCAGCAAATTCGTGAGGCATTCGTTTCCATGGACGACAATTGCCCCCCCCCCCCCAATCGTGCACATCTTGTGAATGACTTCCTTCAGGATAACAGCATCGCTCTACTAGAGTGGCCAGCTTGTTCTCCAGACATGAACCCTATCGAACACGCCTGGGATAGATTGAAAAGGGCTGTTTATGGACATCGTGACCCACCAATCACTCTGAAGGATCTATGTCGGATCACCGTTGTGGAGCGGGAGAATGTGGACCAACAGTGCCTTGATGAACTTGTGGATAGTATGCCATGACGAATATAGGCATGCATCAATGCAAGAGGATGTACTACTGGTTTTTAGAGGTACCGGTGTGTACAGCAGTCTGAACCACCACCTCTGAAAGTATCTCTGTATGGTGCTACAACATGCAATATGTGGTTTTCATGAACAATAAGAAAGGGCGGAAATGATGTTTATGTTGATCTCTATTCCAATTTTCTGTACAGGTTCCGTAACTCTCGGAACCTAGGTGCTGCACAACTTTTTTTGATGTGTGTACATATACTGGTCAAAACAATTAGGGGATCAGTTGAGATATCTAGGTTATGAAGTATTGTCATCGGCAGAATGAACTAAAGTGGTTCGACGGCTTTCTATCGGTTCTACGGAGTGGAGACAACATTACGGTCACCGAAATAGTGGCAATAACGGAAAGCTGCTGCAGAGGGAGTTGGTGTTGACTTGTGTTTACTCTACCAAACGAATTGCACAAGAAGTTGGGTTTAGGTAGTGTAGTGAGCAGGTAGTGCAATGCAGTAACAACGTGACTTACCCGATGCTATGGCATGGAGAGCCATAGGACGGTTGGAAGCTGGACAGACGCAGAGGGACAGAGGGAGGTGGCTGCAGCTATTGGAGTATCCCAAAGTGTAATTTCCAGGACCCGGACGCGATTTCAGACAACAGGAACCGTTAAAAGAAGACAAGGCCAAAGTCGTCCATGGGTAAGATCAGCAAGAGATGAGCGTTATCTCCGGTTAACAGTCCGTCGAGACAGGAGGCCGAATGCAACTCAGCCGCAGCTCACCCCCCAGGCCTCTACGTGCAGAGGCCTGTGGTGTGTGTCCCATTAAAACCACTACACCATTTAGCTTACAGAAACTGGGCGGAGGTACATCAGGATTGGAGTCGTAACGCAAGGCGCCGGATGCTGTTCACAGATGAGTCAAAATTTTGAGTTCAGCCGGACAATCGTCGTTCCCTCATGTGGAGAAGACATGGAACTCGGAACAATCCTGCTTATGTGCAGGAAACATCACCATATCATGGTGGTGGACGAATGGTGTGGACAGGAGTCATTATTTGCGGACATACGGACTTCTATGCCGTTCAGAATGGCACTTTGACTGCTGAGGGGTATACAGACGAGATCCTTCGATATTTTGTTGTGCCCTACGCTTGTGCCATAAGAGGTGGGTTCCTTCTCGTGGACGATAACGCTAGTCCCCAAGGAGCTGTACTGGTAGACAACATGCTTGAAGCTGAGGGAATTGAACGAATGGAGTGACCAGCTTGTTCACCGGACTTAAACCCGATTGAGCATGTCTGGGATGCAGTTGGCAGAGGCATTTCAGCCAGACCAGCACCTCCCACAACGTCTACAGAGCTGAATATTGCACTCATGGAAGAATGGCCAAATATCCCTCAAGAGCTGATTGATAACCTCATGCTCTTCATGCCTCGCAGGTGTGCAACTGTAGTCGCCGTCCGATGTCCTATTGAGAGGGCAACGAGAATGACTGTTTCACTGTTATGGTAGCCCCATGGTGCCTCGCTCTACGTAACACTGAAACCATGATTTACACTACTGGCCATTAAAGTTGCTACACCAAGAAGAAATGTAGATGATAAGCGGGTATTCATTGGACAAATATATTATACTAGAACTGACATGTGATTACATTTTCACGCAATTTGGGTGCATAGATCCTGAGAAATCAGTACCCAGGACAGCCACCTCTGGCTTGTGAGCCTTAAGTAAAGAGTTGAGACAGCAAAATATCGTACTGTATCACACACAAATTACAGTTGAAACCGATATCTGAATAAAATACGTTACCATATGCCTATTGTGTATGATACCTTGCCTGATCCCCTAATTGTTTTGAGCAGCGATGTTTCCTTTTCTTGCTTTGATCAGTTAGATGCTTTAATAAGATAAGGTCCATACACCATTATCTAAGAGTATAAGCCTACTATACAGGAATATTACGCAAATATGTCAATAAACAGAAAAGAAAAAAGTCATAATAAAACATAAAATGCTTGACTGCATGTTTTACTGCTTCCCTCTTCACCCACAGGATGGAGTATTTTGCGTGTCAGTATGTTTTATGAGGCACTAGTATGTTTTATGAGGCACTACTCCGATGTAATACTACATGTGCCAATAATGCCTAGTTTATCAGAGAAAACTTGTACATACTTTGATTAACAAAGTGGCTAGTTCAATGTGCTGTAGTTCATTTAAAGACTCGGAGTCTAAAGTTTCTTGGGAGTCGTAGCTGAGTCATCTTTTATGTTGACAGGTTTGTATGGCATGTTTGCTTGTGTGGAATGAGACTGAATTCAATCAGTATACAACACGTCCGGTCTAACATCCCAATACTCATCCTTTGGTAAAATCTACTGTTATATGCATAAACTGATTAGACTCTACACATTGCCATGGGCAATTATTTTATCTCTACAATACAATGATTTTATGAATGTATACACCTGTGTTGTTAAATGGGGAAAGAAACATATCTTTTGCTGAGTTTTACTAAAATGCTTTGCTATGCAGACTGTGCAAAATAATACTGGACTCTACAGATGAGGACTGTAAGTGCATAGTAGACGCAAACCAATGAGTGATAAAAACTAATAAATTATGTAATATATAATGAATAATCCAACATTCTGGTATATGGCATGGTTACAAAAGAGCAATGTTACATAGAGATTTTCTAAGTCCTGAAGCCAATCTTTCGTAGTATAGTAAATGAAATATTTATTTTTATTTAATTTGAGTTATTTAGATGAGTTATTATGTCAAGTTTTGTTTGGAATTTATAAGTTTATAAATATAATAATATAATTTAGATTTTTCTAGGAAGATAAAGGCTTCAGGACAACAAGAACGTGTTACAATGTTCAACATTTTGTTTTTTAGTGGTATATGTTTTAGACCGCAGAGATTTCTTCTCTTCTGTTAACTCTCTCTCAGTTACGCGCGACCGCTACGGTCGCAGGTTCGAATCCTGCCTCGGGCATGGATGTGTATGATGTCCTTAGGTTAGTTAGGTTTAAGTAGTTCTACCTTCTAGGGGACTGATGACCTCAGCTGTTAAGTCCCATAGTGCTCAGAGCCATTTGAACCATTTTTCTCTCTCAGTTAGAATCTCCGTTACATTTATGTTTGTTGTTGAAAAGCGTTATTTTTGAAAGTTTCGTTTCTTACGAGTTACGAATAAAGCAGAATCAAAAGTAATTTCTGGTTCAGTTTCTTTATTAATGGATTTTAATATGTGAAATTACTGAAGTGCTAAGATCTGAGGTTGATTGGTTTAATAATATTAGACTACACTTACTATAATTTTGAAGTCAATCTCCATTCAATAGCTGTTAAACAATTTTCATGAAAATTTTAACTTCTGATTGCAGCACAGAGAGATCGGCCGACTGCTATTTATTTGAAGAATTTCACCAACTACATTGCAGCAACCTCTCTGACTTTCAGCGTGTAATCTGACGTGAAAACTTAATTACGACGAATATAAGGTGACAAGACATTTATTTTCAATTCTGAGTGCTTGAAATTCATTCTAATTAAAAACAAATAATGTTTGTTCACCGAATTAGACTGAGCTTGCTTAGTAACGGGGCTTGTGAATAAACTATTTACGAGGATGTCAAGCTCCGTTACATCCGATATTACGAGATTTTAATGAAGTTTGTGACTCGTCCTCCCAGCTTTAAATAAAAATAAATGGAATACGACTCTGAAGATTGAACACATCGTGATCCGCCAACTTAATAAACTAAAATTTAGCGCCCATGAAACTGTTGTAGGCGCTTCAGTCGGTAACCGCGGTGCTGCTACGGTTGCAGGTTCGAATCCTGCCTCGGGCATGGATGCTTGTGACGTCCTTAGGTTAGTTAGGTTTAAGTAGTTCTAAGTCTAGGGGACTGATGACCTCAGATGTTAAGTCCCATAGTGCTTAGAGCCATTTGAGCCATCTGAGCCACCCACGAAAGACTGCAAAAAGGAGGAGCTACAGTCCCTAGGACCATTAATCGAAGGAGAAATGTAAAACAAGCCATTTTACACTGAAGTGTAACTGCAAACTTATTTTACATATGACCGTATAATCAAGTAGTTTTATGTTCTGTACACTATAATATTAACAATTTCCACCATACATGATTACATGATTATATAATGATTTCTCAATGAGGATTCAAATTGCTTTACCTAATAAGCTGATTAATTATCATGGAACCATGTTAGTATCAACCACAGGTTATCTAGGGTAGTTACGCTCTGATGACTATGTGCATTTTAGAATTCATTGCACCGAAGGCAAGACAATGACGTCCTCAATTTGTACATGTATATTTAATTGATGAGGAAAGAGAAATACTTTTATCTGCAAATGTAAGGCCAAAGTGTTAATTGCATAATCCAATATGGCGATTCCAAATGAGAAAAATGAAATACAATTTCAAAAATAAAAGATCATACCGTAAATAGCCAGAACGTTACTGAAAACACTTGTAGAGAAAAATTTATGATCTGTGGGGATAAAGGCAAAATAGTTCCGTTCATATGTGAGAATAAAAGTTAAGTGAATATATCTGTGAAAGTGTATATGAAATATATAAGAAAATATATGTGAGTTCAACACTTACTGTGAACTTGATGCTACTAAATAAGTGGGCATCTTTACTAAACCTCATGATATAGGATGCTCAGATGACTAATATCAAAATCTATATGGACAATAACAAAAAAAAACTTTCAAAAGATAAGAGGGCACACAGAGTAACTAACTTACCTCGCCTAAATTGAAAGCGTAGTGAATTAAATGCTTGGTGAAAATTCTTACGAACTATCAAAAACGTGCATTAACAAGCTTGAAAGTGAGCACACGAGTACAGCGGTTACGAATCAGTGGCTGTCGCAGCGGCAATTTGTCAAGAACGAGTGTGGTGTTTCTACTTATTGACTCGTCCAACTTTGTGCACCCAACTATGGAAACTTTAGATGTTTCAGATAATATTAACTGTATAATGCAGTGACGCTTGACTATAGCTTATGGTGAACACCCATATAAGTAGAATCACATGATCAAACTGCACAAAGTTTACGTGCTAACAGGAATGGTTGAACTAGTAAAATAATGCAGTAGGTCATTGCCTGTAAGCAGGCTTACCAACTAAAAACAAGTAAAAGAAGAAAGTCCTTAAGACACGGATCACACATATATTGTACAAGTACCTAAGCATTTTGTTAATATAACTGTGGTAGTGAGAAACTTATTTCAGCATGGGTTAGAACAGATTTGTTACCATACAACACTGATATTGCCTGATCAATGTTTCACGTTTACATTCGATAATCTACACAGCAATTTGCGGAGAAGGTCAACAGGTCCGACTTGACATGTACAGTTGTCGGCTGTTTCGCAGAGTTACCGATCCGTTGAGGGTCATGGGGTCAGCGACCGACATCCTATCCTGTCGGCTGTCCATCGAGCCTCACCTCACCACACGATATACATCCACAGTCGTTAATCAGGAAATAACAATGCTGTTCACTTTGTATGTAAACAAAATCTTTCTTATATGTTAAATGACAAATAATTCATAGAAGACAGAAAATTCTTTGATATCGACTCATAAATCAAAATAGTTTGTTAGCTGTGTGATTACTGTTCGTTTCGCATCATGGAAAAAGTTTAAATTCCAAAGAAAAAACAATAAGATGGGATTTGAAGACCTCGAGTCACTTTTAGTCCCAATTTTCCCTGGTCCATGCACAAATGGGGAAACAATTGTGTGCCTTTTTCTGCACATAATTACTAGAATTCAATCTACACAGCAACTTGCGGAGAAGGTCAACAGGTCCGACTTGACATGTATAATTGTCGGCTGTTTCTGCATTACTTTTTCAAATTCCAGAAAACTTCTCATGAACAAAGTGCTAAAACAGGTTAACCACCAGAGATTTCTTGTTGAATTTGTAAGTTCTGTCTGTAGTTTGATTGAGTGATTGATGTATGTTGTTGTTCTGCCTCTCAGACAGGAAGTTAACTCTCACTTGCTGATCTGAGGTCCCTGAACCTTAAAGGTGTCTGACCTGTTCTCTCCACAGGTCTTTTGCCGCCTAACTGATAGCTTCATTTAATGACAAAGGGACAGTGTGAAAGTTGCAGAAGATGATTGCCAGTAAATGTGCCTACGTAGCACGAGATCCTATTTGTGTTCGTCCATGATGCTTGGACGTCAAGTGCGGCACATATATTGCAGTACAAACCATGAATGTGTGGTAGCGCTGACAAAAGTTTTCTAGCATGCACTCACAAATCTGAGTGACTTAGCACAATACCTCCTTGCTATAGGACAAGTAATTAATAGAAGATAGTACATCTAAGCACATTTAAGTTTAACGTGGTTACATGCAGTCCCTAGAGAGCAAGAAATGATTGAACGAGAGAATGGTAAGATGTTAGCCGTCAGATCCATGTGACGAAAACAGGAGCAGGGACCGAACGACCAAGCATACCTCATTACGATTTGTGAGGTCGCGATCCCAGATGCTCGCTCTGTAAGCGGTGTGATTATTTGGTAGCAACCAACTTGACTGCTGCAAGCTTCCGAACGTGTATCATGCTGATGCACGTAGACGTGTTACGAAACAATGTGTGTTTAGTGAGTGCAGTGACTGATAGTGAGATATGAGTGAACAATGCGGCTTTACATTATTTAATAAGTTATTTGTAAAAAAAAGTATAGTATACCAGGAGTAAATCTAATGATTGTCTCTAGCTACCCGCAGTGTGCACCCGCTGCTCACAAGTAGCCCCAGCAGCCAACGTGAAAGTGAGAAGGAATTAAGTGATGGAACAACCTCACTCCAGCGGGCAACTTGGTGTCTTTGCCTCACAGGTTGGGGCACCTTTTCTTCAGGCAAGGGGAAACTGGTATACCCACGCCACAACGTAACGGCCAGGAAATGTTAAGGAAATTCCCCACTTTAAGCATTTTCTACATTACCCAAATGGAAAATGTGAGAATTTCTCTGCCTCCTACGTTTGATCGTCTTCCTCGTAAGCAATCCTCCGGTGATATTCGTTGGCTGTGCACAATTACTCTAACTGCATAAAATGAGAGATTTAGTTTTTGGTATGTAGATTAAAGATCCGTCTGATCTCAGATTATTACGAATGAGTTAGAAATTATGTAGGCACTTCAATCTGTGGTTGTAATTATCAAAGTAAATTAATTTGTCTGTCTGAGCGTTGTATCGCCTCAAAATATCCTTGCATTACACATTCTAAGATATCTTTTCACTTATCTTTTTAAAGCAAGAAAATGTTAGAATATTTCAATTGTCGTGTGGAGACACTCGCACTCCGTTCTATCTTTAGATTGGGTGGAGGCGTGATGTTAGTTATTGTGATGTAAATGGTTTGCTGAATAATTACTGACTTATTCTAGGTAACAATGGTTTATATAGCAGAAATATTTGAAATACCAGTTTTCCGTGTCATTAACCAATCAGAACTGTAAATTGATGCTTCCACAGGAGGCCACTTTCAACAGGGCCGCAACCACATTGTTCAGTGACAAAACGATTTGAGTTTCGTGTTGGCTCTTTCATTAGTCATTCTCGAATTTGAGATAGGACCTATCTTTGTAAGAGATGAAGTCCAATCTTATTAATTTATTTGCAATATCACGGTGTGAGTGTTTTATTGAGGTCTTGTAGTCAAAAATCAATGAACAATCTGAAACATCCACAATGCAATGGCCTGGACACCTGGGAGAATGGTAATGAAACTTCTTAATATTCAAATAATTAAATTTTCTTACTGAATCTACATAGAAAAACAGTAAGAATGAGGAATAATCCCATCGCTGTTGGATTGTGCTTTCTTGATGTGACAAGGTATGTGCATGAATCTTTTGAATTGAGTGCTTAACTGTAGTATTTTTCCTTTGCGAAATTTTCTCTACCAAGAAGGCCAGATTTCATGGCTGTAGTCGCTCCATCATAGAGATTGGTGGCACCAATGACCCCCCTCCCCCCTCAAACGTCAAAGTTCAAATCAGCCCGAACCTACATCAGCTCTGTCGGCATCAGGTTGATAGCATCTGTCGACATGTGAAGTTGCTGACGAAGCAAGTGAAGATGAAGTGATTTTTGACCAAATGTTTTGCACTAGGAAATCTCGCAATGCCGTGTTTCGCATCTCTTACTGTATTCAGAATGGCCGGGGTTCATATCTTCTGAGCATTGACCAATCGAACTGCTCCTTGGAACATGATATCTTCTCTTTGGTAAACCAATAACGAACACTCTAACATTTTACACAGAAAAAAGTCGTCTCTCTCCATCTCTCTCTTTGACCAGTGACGTGGTCTTCATTCAGCAAAGCTGATCATCTGTGTCTAAAGTCTTGTTTTATTTACGTGAACCAATCTCTGTGATTCGTCTGTCGAGTAAGCATTTAGTTTTTGTTAAATTAACACAAGCAGTGGCGTCTGATGATTTCAGAGGACTATAACTGTATTTACCCATTCTATTTTTGAGATCTCTATCCGTGGCATCTGGCATTTTACGGAGAAAAACTTCGCTTTCTATTCCTGCTCACAATACCACCTGTTAAAACATTTCTCTTCCTCCCACACTCTGGAGTTGTAAACTGTTTTGCCACAAGGGTCTCCTATGCCACAGGAGTTCTTATCTGCATTTGTCCACGATGCTTGGACGACCAGTGTGGCAAATAAAAAGAGCTGTCTGTTAAATGGGCTATTGACCTGCGCCTCTCCTGGATGTCCTTTCACAAAATGACTTGGAGCAAGGTGGCCTACTTTTACTCCCCTGGCAATTTGTCTACTTCTGCGTCACCCAAAGTGCTTTCAACATCCTCTCATTAATATAAGGCATGCAAATCTGTATCAAGAGTAAATGATGAGTAAGGTTGCATTACTCAGTTACTGACAATCACTAGTACTGTGGTTTATCATATTCTTCGAAGTCAATTAAATGTTCTGAGCAAATGGATCTTTCATTACGAATTTACATACGTTACGTGACGTTTTCGGGAAAAATGTTCTCGCAATTGCACCACTTTCTTCTGGTTTTTCAGTTTAGGCCAATGCAGTCCTGCTCAAACTTCTTAATGTACAAGTGCATCAAAGAAATTTTGGGCCTACATAGAATCATGATTGTGTGCTTAATTGAGACACTATTGAGATTACTGATACTGTCAAGGTACCATAATTCACATTTTATTATTTCAGTCCTTCTTATCCTATCAAGTTTACTTTTTGTCAAGTTAACACATGCAGTGGCGTCTGATGCTTTCAAAGGCTCATAACTGCATGTCCCCATTGTGTTTTCGAATCTCTATCAGTGGCATCTGTTGCTTTAAGGAGAGAATCTCTGCTGGTGAAAACTAAATTTGTTCGTTACTCATTGTGCCATCTTATACTCATTCACGCTTCATCAAAAATTTACTTTACAGATATTTGTTAGTTAATCCACATTCGCACCAAAAGACATTATAAGCACACTCATTCAATCCTGATTTTAAACAATAGTTATTTTCATTCACATTCCCAACAATTTGATATTTACCTCGTTCATATGTCCACAGAACATGTAATCCTTAATCTCATGACAACTTAAGATGCACAAAGTCAAATCACATATAAAACATCATGTAATAGAACAGATAGCACAAAATACAAGCATAAATCAGTATAAAAAATTCGAAAACATTAAAGAGATGTATGAGACAACATTTGCTTATAGTAAACCTCTGTCGAAGTAACATGCATAAAAATATACATGACAAGTACACTATGTCAATGGATGTGAGTCAACGTAGAAGTCTGCAAATGTAATTTCCGTAAGTATGTTAAATTTTCAATTCAAAGAAAAATCACAAACATCCATTATAAAACGTAACACAATTCACAATCATTTGCCAATGTTCATTCGTAAGATTTACAAGTCAGTCTGTTCAAATAAAACATTATATCAGATTCATGAAGTAAAAATCAAATCCATGAATAATGATTATACAAAAGCAACAAACGTGGATTCAAGGCCCACAAGTTCTTCGCACGAAAATCAACACCACAGTCATGATACGAAAGGAACACAGCTGCTATTGGTGATCACTTTTCATAAGCATGTGTTCATTTGTGGGAGCAGAGTGGATCTAATTTGACGTAAGGCAACCTGACTGTGATGCATGATAGTCGACACTACAGTGTTATGCCTTAGTTTCCTGCTCACATACGTACAATGTTCAAAGATCAACTGCTCACAATGTTAGTGACCTTAATCTGGGTATGTCAATTCAAATCCATAATTAGATCACAACAGGGCACACGGAAATTTTAAGGGGTAGGCGTTGGAATGAGTTAATCAATGTATTTTCATACTGAAGGTTTGATGTTCTCCTGTACTCAACAGTTTGGGTTGCAGCCAGAGTTAAAGCAAAGAAAATGGCTGAACTACTGCTCTCAGACAAATATATTTTATAAGTTCATTGGTGTGACTTGCAATGTCTTCTTGTTCTTTCAATATCAACTGCAGTTTCATGTGGTCGGGGTAACATTCAGCAATTATTCAATAGCCTACTTGAAGTTTCTCTTGGCGTATATAAATGGCACTGTTATCACTCACTTGTTTGGACTGGGGCAAGGTGGCAAGGCTCGCTGTCGTGAAGGTAGTGAACTGATGACGTCCAGCAACTCTCGTGAGGCAAGCAGCCAGTATTCCGAGCCTCGCTTTCATATGTTGTCGGCTTAAAATTCTGCCACCTGAGTCTCCAGCAGGTAGCGTCCCCAAACGTCATGCAGTAACAAGAACCATGCACCACAGCTGTGCAGCCTGCTGACCAAATCTTGGTGACTGCAGCTGGCATCTGCACGTGGCTCAACGCCCATCCATCAGTCAACTCGCACCATCTTCAATTCTCTCATACCTCTACCTCTCAAGCAGTTAGTGCTACTGAAAATACTATTAATAAGATAAGAGCATATGGACTATCAGACCAGTTATGTGATTGGATTGAACAGTTCCTAGATAACAGAACGTAGTATGTCATTCTCAATGGAGAGAAGTCTTCCGAAGTAAGAGTGATTTCAGGTGTGCCGCAGGGGAGTGTCGTAGGACCGTTGCTATTCACAATATACATAAATGACCTTGTGGATAACATCGGAAGTTCATTGAGGATTTTTGCAGATGATGCTGTGGTGTATCGAGAGGTTGTAACAATGGAAAATTGTACTGAAATGCAGGAAGATCTGCAGCGAATTGACGCATGGTGCAGGGAATGGCAATTGAATCTCAATGTAGACAAGTGTAATGTGCTGCGAATACACAGAAAGAAAGATCCCTCATGATTTAGCTACAATATAGCAGGTCAGCAACTGGAAGGAGTTAATTCCATAAATTATCTGGGAGTAGGCATTAGGAGTGATTTAAAATGGAATGATCATATAAAGTTGATCGTCGGTAAAGCACATGCCAGACTGAGAATCATTGGAAGAATCCTAAGGAAATGCAATCCGGAAACAAAGGAAGTAGGTTACAGTACGCTTTTTCGCCCACTGCTTGAATACCGCTCAGCAGTGTGGGATCCGTACCAGATAGGGTTGATAAGAAGAGAGAGAGAAGATCCAACGGAGAGCAGCGCGCTTCGTTACAGGATCATTTAGTAATCGCGAAAGCGTTACGGAGATTATAGATAAACTCCAGTGGAAGACTCTGCAGGAAAGACGCTCAGTAGCCCGGTACGGGCTTTTGTTGAAGTTTCGAGAAAATACCTTCACCGCGGAGTCAAGCAGTATATTGCTCCCTCCTACGTATATCTCGCGAAGAGACCATGAGGATAAAATCAGAGAGATTAGAGACCACACAGAGGCATACCAACAATCCTTCTTTCCACGAACAATACGAGACTGGAATAGAAGGGAGTACCGATAGAGGTACTCAAGGTACCCTCCGCCACACAGCGTCAGGTGACTTTCGGAGTATGGAAGTAGATCTAGATGTAGACCTCAAAACAATTTTATAAGATAGTCATTAATGATACAGCTTATATACAAACAAATTACATAGAAATAAAACTTGGTTCTATAATAAGTGTCCTTAAATTTACGTCTATGATCACAAACGTTTTGTTAACAATTTACCGGTTTCGGTCTATAAAGATCTTCATCAGATCTGCAGCAAAAATTGGGAAAAACATAAATACACTCGCAGATTGTCTACAGCTTAAAAACAATAAACAGACCATAATGAAAAGTACTACTGTATGAAGAGGCATACCTGTTTTATAAAACCAAAGTCCTAATCTACTACAGCTATGGTGGCATCGTCAAATGTTAAATGCAAAATCAGCACCAGCATCGTCAAATATATATAAATTACATTATATGCACGAGTCATGTTGTCAGTAGCACTACTGTTCAAAACAAGCTGCCGTACAGTAGCCACAAGATATTCGTGTTGTAAGTTCACCAGACATCGTTAATGCAGGCGTACACTAGTGTTCAATGATTAATTGAAAATGATTAGCGACACACGTGGTTTCCGTTTTCAATTACGGAGTGGAATAGAGTGTGTCCCGACATGTCAGGCCAATAGATGTTCAATGTGGTGGCCATCATTTGCTGCACACAATTGCAATCTCTGGCGTAATGAATGTCGTACACGCCGCAGTACATCTGGTGTAATGTTGCCGCAGGCTGCCACAATACGTTGTTTCATATCCTCTGGGGTTGTAGACACATCACGGTACACATTCTCCTTTAACGTACCCCACAGAAAGAAGTTCAGAGGTGTAAGATCAGGAGAACGGGCTGGCGAATTTATGCGCCCTCCACGACCTATGAAACGCCCGTCGAACGTGTACCTCACCCCCCATGGTAATGTACATGTGCGTCAGTGAAAAAGACCAATAAAAAGGTGTTAGCATGTGGACGTAATGTGCTGTTCCTGTCTCTTCTGTACCTAACGTCCATCACCGTTCCCTTTGGATCCCTACGTAATTCGGTGCTCTCCGATACACACGATCGAACAAGGGAGGAGTGGTACTCAAGCATCAACTTTAGGTTACAATATCTCCGGATGTAATTAACATTTTATAATGCAACAAACGGTACTGATTACGGATTTGTTTATATGTTCAGATGTGCTAACAAAACTAACGGGGTTCCATTTAAAAAAACGTAGGTTTGTGTTAAAAAACATACTTCCATGCATTTTTTTATGGTTTGTATTAACAAATTACACTAGCCCCTCTCCTCACGTTCGGTCTGTGGAATAGATTCGTCAGTATTTGATGTGGTTTACGAAATATGTCCATCGGTAATGTTAGGTGACTCACCCTATATATATATATATATATATATATATATATATATATATATATATATATATATATATCAGTAGTACTTTTCATTATGGTCTGTTTATTGTTTTTAAGCTGTAGACAATCTGCGAGTGTATTTATGTTTTTCCGATTTTTTGCTGCATATCTGATGAAGGTCTTTATAGACCGTGTAACCTCCCCACAGATAAATAATATGAATAATATTTACATTTAGTGTAACCTCTCAACAGTAAAAGTTCCGAAACCTCCCAACAGTAAACAATATAACCATAACATTGACATTTAGCGTAACCTGTAACCTCCCCCCTCACTTATCGACCTTAATGACAGTGAAAAATGAAACCGCGTGTACCTAATGGGAGTTTTGGAAAAGCAATCGTCACCGAAGTTAACCTGTCGGTAAAGAGGGAGGAAAGGGTTACATCTAAATGAAAGGAAATGTGCTCATGAAACTGGTGGAAATTAATTTTGAAAGGGGGTAAAGTTAATAAAGAAAGTAAATGTGCAGCCGTTACATTAACAATTAACTAGCGGTAATTAGGTATTTGAGATTTGGGGAAATCACGGTCGCCAGTCCTAAGGACAATTACTATAGTAACTGAAAAAGAAAGATTATTACACATATAATTAGCACTAGAAGCGTGGCAACTGAAGGTTGACACGTGTAGTGTGAAAACTGAAAGTTTGTCAGAAGTAATAAATTTCGCTACACCCTGACTTAATTTAGCAAAAGAATTAATAAAACCGGAAAATCGAAAGTTAATTTAGTGACTGAAGTTAATAGTGAGCTTTCTTTCTGAAGCACATCGAAATTCAGTAAAATACAGTTAGTCTTGGACTACCTCAACAATCGTTTCAAAAGCTACTTGAATCTACGCAATTTAGAAATAAGAGATTTAACTTTGATCTTGAATTAAATGATTCTGAACAATTAACAATAGTAAAATGTAGTACGTACCAAGCTGAGCTGCAGTCACAGGTAAGCTAAAATACGGTAACAAAGCTCGCACTCTTAATTCGTGCTTGTGTAATCTGAATATTGTAGCCAGCTCTGAGACTTTAACTGAACTTTGAAATTAAAGCAGTGAAATGGAATTATGCTGGCGTTTGAATTTCAACGACACTCGGGTTCATTTCGGAAAAGGAAGGGACCCTGCTTGGCAATGCAATTGGGACAATGAGCAACAAAGGTTCATGCTAAGTTGCTGTAATTTTAGTTACGAAAATGGAACAAGATTAAAAGCTGAGGTCTGCCATACAGCTCTAAAACTTTACGTGCGTCCAGTCTTCCTTGTCGGTTGATTGAAGGTTTGAAGCCGTCGGTCGAGGAGGTGGCGACAGTCACTCATTGTCGGCTGTCGCTGTTGCAGAAGCTGGATGTTGGCGCGCCTTCTTCTCGACGCGGTCACCAGGCGAAACGGGCTCTTGATGTGCGCCAGCTAATGCTTCCCGTCCGCGACACCATGTCAGAAACTATCATCGCGAGTCGAGCGCAATTACATGCTGCCAAACCCCGAAAGCGCGGCAACTCGCGGGAGCGTCACACAACACACCTGCTCCACTCGCTACTCCCGCCAGACCCTGACTTACTGTTCTGCCCGCGCTCCACGCGGCAGAGTTCACTACCAAAGATCCTACACACTTTGATTCGTCACACGACCTATCGACGTAATCGTTCGATAGCAGTTTTCCCTAGGCAAGACCCAGCGTAAAAATACAAATAATATTTACGAAACAAACCAATTATAGATCGACATAAGTGCATAAATATATATATATATCCAAACAGTAAAGCAATTACAATATATAAAGAGACAGAAATGTCATATCTTGCGGTAGCAAAACAAGGAAAAAAATAATAGTACAATAGATGGAAATAGGAGGATATGCATTTCCGGCGTTACACGTGCCCCACATTGTCTGAGGATGTTCGTGTAACGTAAACAGACTCAGAAAATGTCCCAAAAAAGAAACAGCGGAAATGCATATGCTCAAAACATCAACAAAATTTAGCATTCGTCTAACTAAGCATAAATCAATTTTTAGACCATAATAATTGAGTGGAGACACTCCTAATCTTATTCCACTCTGTCATCTTGCAGAAAATAAAACAGGTTTACAACATATTAAAATTCATAGAAAACATAGAAAATGGTTTAGCTATTCTAAAATTGTCAAAATTCCCAACAGTATCAAGAAATGGAATACTATTTACAAAATTAATCAGAGTACATGGTCATTAAAACAGGTAGATCAAAATACGCAAATTAATAATTAATTACATAGAATACACATTTTTACATAACCCTTTCATAATTAATATTCTCGTCATGGGAGTCCATTAAACGCTAAACAAGAAAATAACACACATCAGATCGAAAAAAACATAAATATTGACAGTAGAATTCTTTCAGCTGTCCAGGAAGAAAAACAATTCCTCCTTCCGTACTCGCAAGTACAAAGAATGCCGACAGCGGCCCAAGAGCCAACAGCGGCACAAGAGCCGACAGCGGCTCGCCTCGCCAGTATTGTTGCGCCCGCGTGTGCGGCACGCTTGATCTCACTCGCCCTTGTGACGGCGTTTCCAGAACGTCCGCTTCACTGAATTCTTTAGGAAAAACTCACTCCCGAGTAATCTCAAGGAGTCCCTTAATACTATCACAGTGGATAACTCAACACTGTCCATCATCACACGCATGTACTAGCCTGAAACTTAAAACAGCGTCTAAGTACATCGGCAATGACTAGTAAATCACATATTTATGAAATCTTACAGCTATTTACAAAATCATATTTACATTCCTTAATCTACTGTGACTCAGCTGAAAACTTAAACTAGCAGCTTGGATTTTTCAGTTGATTAGATCATGATTAAATTGATTAAAATTAAATTGATTAATCAAAATTAATTACTTATTAATTACAACTTCTTTAATGACCTTGGTCAGTCAAAAGCATGGCAATCTAGCAAATCGTTAAATCTTACACTCTATTTTACATACTGTATAAATTACCCATTGTGTGGTATTAATCGATCCTAGGTTGGTACAATTTCAAGTCTACAATATTCCGTAAGCATTTGTGTGAGGCATACCAATGACTTTATATGGTCCATTATAAACAAACTTAAATTTAGAGTTTTCATGGTCTATCTCGCTCGATTTCTCATGAGCTTTTACAAGTACTAAGTCTCCGATTGCAAACTTAGCAAAACGCGCTTTAGCGTCATGACGACGTATGCGAGCATCGGCTTTTAGCTTCATTACTTCTCGCAAACGATCTTTTTTCACACCAATACTAATGTTAATCCGTGGAGGGAATTTGATTATCTCTTCCAATTCACTTTCTACACTTTTGTCAATGCCGAAATTCCTCATGTTATGGCAGTTCAAACTCATTCCTACGTCAATGTCATCCGGCCAGTTAACAATGTGTATAGGCTGGTATTGCCTATGCACACCGTCTCCTGCCTCGTCAAAATAAACTACCATTGTTTTATCTAGTGACATACATGTCAAAGTTTTGCTTTCGCAGTTAATCACTGCACGGTACTTTAATAGCCAATCTAACCCGATAATTACTTCCGTAGTTAAGTCTGGCACGACGACAAACTCTTGTTCAAATCGTGCCCCACATATCTCGAAGTTGACAAAAATCTGTTTTGTGACCGGTTTACTGGCCTTCCCAGTAGCACCGATAATTTTCACTCCTGTTACTGGCATAACTACGATGCCAGGTCTGTCTTTCAGTAACTAAAATATTTTCCCAGATACAGCACTCAATTCTGCACCGGTGTCAATCAACACGTTTAGTTGTAGGTCGTGCATATTAACAGACACTACTATCTGTCTACACTTGTCCTCGACTGTTTCTTTATTTTCCCACAGTAAATCCTCGTCTATATCCAGGTCATTCCAGAAAAAACCATTCGGCTTTGATCCTAAATCCGATTTATCTGGCGGCTTTTTCAGCCTCTGTTTACATACAGTTTTAATTTTAACACGTTTGTCCTGAGGCTTAGTCTGTAGCTTCGCCTCCAATACCGAAACCTTTTCCTGTAACTCGTCAACTAGTGAGTGTTGCTTTGCTATCAATTCACTAATCGTCACCTTCGTTGATTCCACTTTGGTCAGATTAATCTCATCCGCCAATCTACCTGGAGAAATGTGCCCAGTAGTATCTGCAATTACTTCCTCTGGATCTGCGCAACCCACACTGCTACCGTCTGACCGTATAACGTCAGCTCTAACCTCGTACACGCTGTAATCTACGTGCTTTTCTTCCAATCGTGTCCGGCTATCACTAAAATTTTCGTAATCTTTCTCCTTAATACTCTCGCAATATTTAAACTGGAGGTCTGCGTCGGATGGGTCGGCTACTTCTACCACTACAACTTTCGGTAAAGTCTGCCGGTTAGGGCCAGAACTTTCCGTTACTACTTCAACATTCAATTCCTGCGGGACGAAACACGACGCATCTTGCTCGTGCTCCCCATTAACATCAACTATTTCTAGTAAAGTCTGCCGGTTAGGGCCAGAACTTTCTATCACTTCACAACTACTATCCTCCTGTGGGACGAGACGCGGCAAATCCTGCCCGCGCTCCCTATAAACACTTCTCCCGTACAGGCCCCTATAATCTCTTAGTTCGTCGTATAAGCGACCGAACTGCCGTAACCAGACCTCATCCCTCTCTGCATCCCCTCGCTCAATGACGGACGTGTTATCCGACATCTGATCTTCTCTCAACAATTGCGAATCATTCTTAAACTCAATCTCCAGTTCCGCTGTGGGTATTACAGCTGCCACTTTATAATCGATTTCCGGAACACTACTTAAATTGTTCTCACTGACAGTGAATGTATTTTCTGCTGCCATGTATACAGCTGATTTACTACTTGTGGGCGCACTCCTTTCTCCTAACACTGGCACACTCTCCCGCCGTTGATTATTCCATACGGAATTTTCATAACGACGACACCTGGGTTTTCTCCTGTTATTGGGCCGCCAAAATTTCTCCACGCCCGGTCGGCCCCTCACCGGCGCGGCTAATGGTTTCCCTGTCTCGTCCCAGCAGATACGCTCCCCGGATACTGCTGAGGCGGCTGGTCACACCCTCTGGCGTTATTACTATTCTGCGCAGCCCGTATCACGCTAGTATGATACTGGTTTCCGTCATTCCGGTTATTATTTGCATTGTACCGATTGTTATTACGGTCCGAACCATTATTGTCATTGCTGCGGTATGCATTATTCCCATGGTTATCGTTGTTATGGTTGGGGTGGTACCCGTTGTTGTTACCACGGCCTCTACCACTGTCGCGATTATTGCGCCAATTGTCCTCGTCCTCAACTCTTTCCAGGAAATCATTGATTGTCCTGTAATTGCTTCCTACGTAGCGTTTTGTATCATCTGGAAGCTTCTTGTAGAGTTCCCAGACTATTTCGGATTCCGTGCGGCGATCACGCAAATATTCCAACTTGCGGATCCAGCCCTCACAAAACTCCCTCATCGAACCGCGCGAATTCGCATCGAAAGGCCTCGATACGACAAATTCGCGCCAGACACTTTGCTGTTTTTGCTCCGACCAGTATTCAGCCAGAAACAAATTTTTAAACTCGTCAAAAGTCAGGTTCGTAATGTTGAGGTTTAAGCCCCAACGCTTGGCATCACCAGCCAGCACATCAATAACCGCATTAATTTTTCTCTCATTAGTCCATGATCTGGGTAAAACTCTTTCACAATTCTTAATGAAATCCGTCGCGTGTATACCGCCTTTTTTCAAGGGGTCGAACCGCTCCTCTTTCGTCAACAATTCCGAACTATGTGCACAGATTGGCACATAGCTCTGTTTTTCATCAAGTTTCTTTTCTAATTCCGACACTCTCGTAATTACTTGGCAAGTGGTTGTCGCAAGCGTTTCCACTTCCCTCTTTTTCTCTTCGCAGGTATTAGCCTGCTCCCTCACTTTAGTGTCTACTTCGGACACTAAAGCCTTTAAAGTTTCCACCTTCTGTTGATCCTCTTTTTTCACTAATTGAATTTGTTCCGTCACCTTATTCTCGATGACCGGAGCAACTGCTTCTCCTACACTTTTCTCGATTCTGCTAATTTCGGAATCAAAACGAGTATTTATGCTCGCAATTTCCGCCTGAACGCCTATCATTTCCTGTTTAAGATTACCGATTTCGGTATTAATTACAACAATATCTTCTTTGATTTTATCAACTTTTGTATTAACAACTCCAACATTGTTGTTAACAGCATTAATAGCTTTGTTCTGATTGTCTAGCTTTCGTTCAATCTTTTCAGACTGAGCTTCTTGCTTGGCAGACAGAGCTATAATTTCTGCCGATTGACTCTTGATTTCATTAATCAAAACATTCAATAAATCAGTTAAATTCCCGGAGACTACTGGTTTTACTTCCGTAGCTGGTTCCTCTATACATGTTCCCCCGTATTCATCATCAAGGGGTACAGATTTGATTTTCGCTTCCGATTCCGAAACATTTTCTAAAGTTTGGAATTCCATTTCTGCTCTTTGTTGCGTTTCGGCGGTCGCGTCTTTCATGCTAGCCGCCTGCCCCTGAACAATGGGAACCGCCGTGCGCGTTTCCCACTGTTCGACCGATTGTTCCGTATCCAAGTCTACCAAATTTTGGTAATTGTTGCCTTCACTCATTTTAATAATTTTCAATATAAATGACAAATCTCAAATATAATTAGGATTACTCCCACTACTTATTCTCGCTGACGTAACGGCCTGTACGTAACCAGTACTTTGTTACGATATTTGCACAATGCAAACTTCGTGTCCAGAACAACCTCAAATCCGAAGATTGTCCTGTCACCAGGTCGCCACGTGTAACCTCCCCCCTCACTTATCGACCTTAATGACAGTGAAAAATGAAACCGCGTGTACCTAATGGGAGTTTTGGAAAAGCAATCGTCACCGAAGTTAACCTGTCGGTAAAGAGGGAGGAAAGGGTTACATCTAAATGAAAGGAAATGTGCTAATGAAACTGGTGGAAATTAATTTTGAAAAGGGGTAAAGTTAATAAAGAAAGTAAATGTGCAGCCGTTACATTAACAATTAACTAGCGGTAATTAGGTATTTGAGATTTGGGGAAATCACGGTCGCCAGTCCTAAGGACAATTACTATAGTAACTGAAAAAGAAAGATTATTACACATATAATTAGCACTAGAAGCGTGGCAACTGAAGGTTGACACGTGTAGTGTGAAAACTGAAAGTTTGTCAGAAGTAATAAATTTCGCTACACCCTGACTTAATTTAGCAAAAGAATTAATAAAACCGGAAAATCGAAAGTTAATTTAGTGACTGAAGTTAATAGTGAGCTTTCTTTCTGAAGCACATCGAAATTCAGTAAAATACAGTTAGTCTTGGACTACCTCAACAATCGTTTCAAAAGCTACTTGAATCTACGCAATTTAGAAATAAGAGATTTAACTTTGATCTTGAATTAAATGATTCTGAACAATTAACAATAGTAAAATGTAGTACGTACCAAGCTGAGCTGCAGTCACAGGTAAGCTAAAATACGGTAACAAAGCTCGCACTCTTAATTCGTGCTTGTGTAATCTGAATATTGTAGCCAGCTCTGAGACTTTAACTGAACTTTGAAATTAAAGCAGTGAAATGGAATTATGCTGGCGTTTGAATTTCAACGACACTCGGGTTCATTTCGGAAAAGGAAGGGACCCTGCTTGGCAATGCAATTGGGACAATGAGCAACAAAGGTTCATGCTAAGTTGCTGTAATTTTAGTTACGAAAATGGAACAAGATTAAAAGCTGAGGTCTGCCATACAGCTCTAAAACTTTACGTGCGTCCAGTCTTCCTTGTCGGTTGATTGAAGGTTTGAAGCCGTCGGTCGAGGAGGTGGCGACAGTCACTCATTGTCGGCTGTCGCTGTTGCAGAAGCTGGATGTTGGCGCGCCTTCTTCTCGACGCGGTCACCAGGCGAAACGGGCTCTTGATGTGCGCCAGCTAATGCTTCCCGTCCGCGACACCATGTCAGAAACTATCATCGCGAGTCGAGCGCAATTACATGCTGCCAAACCCCGAAAGCGCGGCAACTCGCGGGAGCGTCACACAACACACCTGCTCCACTCGCTACTCCCGCCAGACCCTGACTTACTGTTCTGCCCGCGCTCCACGCGGCAGAGTTCACTACCAAAGATCCTACACACTTTGATTCGTCACACGACCTATCGACGTAATCGTTCGATAGCAGTTTTCCCTAGGCAAGACCCAGCGTAAAAATACAAATAATATTTACGAAACAAACCAATTATAGATCGACATAAGTGCATAAATATATATATATCCAAACAGTAAAGTAATTACAATATATAAAGAGACAGAAATGTCATATCTTGCGGTAGCAAAACAAGGAAAAAAATAATAGTACAATAGATGGAAATAGGAGGATATGCATTTCCGGCGTTACAAACCTACCAACAGATAAAATCCGTAACCTACCAATAATACAATGTGACTAACCTCTCAATAAAATTGTCGCTCACTTATAACCTTTCAATAATGACTGTGAATTTAAGCTGGTAAATTTAGGACGTCAACAGTGCTGCGTCATGGCCTTGAAAATTCATTCTGAATAAATTGAAAAATCTTACCTCAATTAGGTCGCCGGATAACGCGTATATATCTGCTCCTATAAGAAATTTTTCTGGCGGAGCTCTGTGCAATGCTACCTGATAGATTTGTCATGTATAAAAAGAAACAACTGATTTTTCCTTTCAATAATCGGGATGACCAAGGATTGGAGGAATTAGTAAATTCTTTAAATTGAAATGAATGATTGTCAAAAGTTACTTTTTATGAGAAGGATTATTATTAAGAGATTTTTTTAAACATTTACATGGGACTTGATATAACAATACTACATATGCGCGAGGCTGCATTTACCTTATACTATAAAGCTCAGGCTCCGCCATCGCTCCACCACGACCAGCCCAGCCAACACGATACACCAGAGTGCTAGCTACTACTTACTCCTACTGCTACACAGTTCGTACTACTGACAACACTGCTCTCTGGTCTGAGATTCTCTTATACCTGGCATATTGCAGGCAGCGCGTGAGCAATCCATCGAAATTAAATCTGCTCGAGTGCACTAGCAACAAATTCTTTAATCATGGACCTCTTACATAACCCTCCACTGGGGGGCAAAAATTTGGCAGCGATGGTGAGTCAATTGGACTTACCATGAGCAACAAATTTTTCTATAATCTATTTAGTTAACTAAGTCTACAGTCACAGAGTATATACATTATTGATAAGTGCAGAACATATTAAGAAATGAAATAGAGTGCACATGCACTTAGTTCAGAACATGTTAAGAAATGACAAAATGTATACACAATGAGTACAAAATATATTAACAAATGACATAAGGTGCATAAGCACTGTGTAAGTCTTTAGCATTTATTACAAGAAATGAATACGTTAACAAATGAAATAAAGTGCACACGCACTGTAAAAGTCTTTAGCATTTTACAGGAACTGAATACATTAAGAAATGAAATAAAGTGCACACACTCTGTAAAAGTCTTTGGCATATTTAGAACAATTGATCATATTAACAAATGAAATGAAGTGCACACGCACTGTATAAGTCTTTAGCATTTTTTTACAAGAATTGAATACATTAACAAATGAAATAAAGTTTACACGCGCTGTAAAAGTTTTTAGCATATTTAGGACAACTGATCATATTAACAAATGAAATGAAGTGCACACACACTGTATAGGTCTTTAGCATTATTTTACAAGAATTGAATACATTAACAAATGAAATAAAGTGCACACACACTGTAAAAGTTTTTAGCATTTTGTACAAGAACTGATTACTTTAAGAAGTGAAATAAAGTGCATACGCACTGTTAAAGTCTTTATCATTTTTACAAGAATTAGGAAAGGAATGGGAAGGATAGCATCATGGTTGTAGCACAGTAGGTTGCACGTAGTTGCACTGAAAGTCGATATCTTTCTACAGAAGCACAACAGCAAGTGAGACAAACTGAAGTTCTCTTCCCTGAAGTACTTTTTCAGTGTAGCCAGGACACTGAAATGTTGTATTATTATTATATGTTATCGTTTTGGTAGTACATTAGGTACACCAAACAGTAGGACCATAATAACATTTCCATCGTTCAAAGTGGTGGACAGCTTGATATGTCAACACCACATTCTTGTAGAATCCATACTCTTACACCAACGTAGAATTAGTACAAAAACCAAATATAATGCTCCATGATCATGAGGATGGACAGGACATACGGATATTGCAGTAATTTCTGGAATTAGGTTAGAAGGTGAAGGATACATTAAGTCTTATGCTAGTCATCATCCAGAATTACACTAGTGTATCAACCAATCTGAATAATTATTGCCACTCATTGGTTAGTTACTAAACATTTTTGTACTATGTATGGAGTATTGCAAAACATTATTCATAAGCCATCTAATTACAGTAATTATTGGTATAGCATTTATGCATAAGTCATCTAATTATAGTAATCATTAGCACTGCATTTATGCATAAGTCATCTTATAACAGTAATCATTGGTATTCATTTATGCATAAGTCATTTCATTACAGTAATCATTGATGTTCATTGGCCAGTTACTAAACATGGAGTAAGTATTGCGTATTACAAAACGTTAGTCAAAACTCATCTCATTGCTGTAATTATTGGCATTCATTTACAGAGTATAACAAAATATTATTAAGAACTCACGTCATTGCAGTAATTATTGGCACTCATCGGCCAGTTACTAAATATTTCTATGTATGTATGGAGTATTACAGAACATTATTCATAATTCATCTCGTTACAGTAATTATTGGCATAGCATTTGTGCATAATTATAAAACATCATTCAATATTACTCAGAATTCATCACTCAAAACAGAAGTTACTGCATGTAGCAACAAATTGTTAGTGTTTATATATCATATCATGCAAGTGACATAAGACATATTTAAAATGTAACACATTGTAACTATTACTCAGGGTCTGTAGTCCAATAATACATAGATATAATGGATTCAACACATGAGAAAAATTTGCATTGTATTTAGGACTAGAAATATATCTTAAACTGGTAGCATTATTTGATTGTATACTGGTAATAGTTGGGACTGGTAATAATTTTTTTTGTGCTAGCAATGCATTGCGTTGGGATCGATAATTAATTGGTGGGGCATGAAAATATTTGCTTTTGACCTATTGCTGGAAATAAGGATTAATAACGTCATTCGTCATGAGTCAGCTGTAGCAAGGTTATGAAACAAATAGAGTATATGTGATCACATTCACAAATGATAGACACAATTGGGTAAAAAAATGCAAGTACTAGAACAGAATTAAAATTAATTGCTTACAGCATATCAGTATCATGAAAAGCTTCTCCTGGAAAAAAATACAAAATGAATTATTGACCTGAAAGAAAAAATGTATATTATGATGAAAAGTAGTAAACTTTGAATTAACAGGTAATGAAACGTGTACTTAATATGTATGTTCTCTAGCTGTCATTCCCAAAACATTCAGTCATTATACTATGCGACATAAGACATACTGTCAAAAGGAACTGCAACAAATACTTAAATAACATCATAGCATTTCTTAACTAACAGTAAATATTATCATCATCTGCAAAGAAAAACTTCATTATTCATATTACCATAACTTCATCACTATCATCATCTGCAAAGAAAAACCTCATTATTCATATTACCATATTCTTTATGCAACTATTCATCATCATTTATTATCATCTGCAAAAAACAGACACTTCATTATTCATATTCATATTACTATTTACTTCTTACAACTATTCATTATCATTCATTACTTCCTATAGTATAGAGTTTCTTACTTCTAGCATATTTCATCACTAAAAATTAACATGTGTAGCTCTGTCTGACTGCCTGCATTAATCGCCTCGTATTCTGAAAGAAAAGTAATTAGTCAAAACTGCTATCATATGATGTGTATAGTATATTCTTGTTAATGCTTGTTAATCCTGATCCATTTACTCTTGATGACAAGTTATTGCAATTTCTTTCGTTCATTGCGAAGACGAAATTTCCATTTCATAGTAAACCACTGTGGTTGTATAATTTATTTCCTTTATATGGTATTGCTTTCTGAAAATGATGAATATGGATTAATATTTTGCATTTAATTCATATACCCATTAAATAAAAACTTGTTTCTAGTGATATAACTAAGCATACAGCATAGCATGACAGAAAACGTATTATGTCAAAAACATAGACAGTTTTCAAGTGCAAAAAAATGTACACACAATATCATAATGTAGTAGCAAAAAATCTAGAATAGTCATGATATTGAGATATCATAAGGAAAAATGTCAAAGTCAACTGGTGTTTGTTATATCTTAAAGATTTCATAGTTCATACAGACCAAAATTCTACTTTCGATAGGAAAACAATCATACATACACAAAAGAAAAATGAAAAATGAGCACGGTCTGATGTGTAACGACAAGAAAAGCGATCTGCTAACCTTACCTTGCCAGGCACTTGCCAAGGAAAAATATAATCATCATCAGTAAGTGGTCATATAAATATCTGGAAATGGCATTACAGTGTGATAAATCATAAAGTTTGTTCACTCAATGAAGGGTTTAATATTGGAAATATGGTGATTGCCCTTGCTTTTTCTGGTTCTCAAAGTTTCGACGTGTACTACATTTGGGTGAGGAATGCTGCGAATTCTATATGGACCTGCGTATAGAAGCTCAAATTTTCTGCACCTACTTTTTCCTCTGTTGGATAAATAGTGTGTGCAGCTGCCTGTACTGCGGAAGTTCCTCCTGATAAGCGCCGCCAAACTGGGTGCGACAGGAAGTAGAATGCTCGAAATCAAACATGGCGGCCGGATGCAGACCCTTTTGCAGCGGATCGCGCTTAGTTAAAACTATAGCGCGATCCTCCGAGCTCTAGTGGCGGCCGAGCGAAACTCGTTCAAGGTCACCCGCCAATATGGCGGCGCACACAGCCAATGTGAAAGTCACGGGGTGTACAAACCTGTTTTTACTGTTTTCTCCGGCGCTCTGCGGCACGTTTGATGTTGCTGAGCGCAATGTCGATTATTTCATGGTGGCGTAGTCGGCGAGATGTAGGAAAAGATACTAATTCTTTAATTTTGTTAGGTGGTTCAACATTTTTCAATATAACAGTCGGAGATAGCACAGTGGATTCATTTGGTATAGAGTTAATTACATCCTGGAATGAGCGTATGTGTGTATCCCAATCAATATGTTTTTTATGGCAGTATATTCTACATAGTTTACCAATTTCTTTCATCAGTCGTTCAGAAGGGTTCGAAGAAGCGTGATACCTGGATATATAGATCGGAGAAATGTTTCCAGCTCGTAACATATGTGTCCATATTGCAGATCGAAATTGTGGTCCACTGTCGGAAATTACTTTCAATACATGCCCTATACGAAATAAAAAATGTTTTACAGATGCATTCGAAACAGATTTAGCAGTAGCTTTGCGTAACGGAGTGAAGGTAACAAATTTCGAAGTGAGTTCAACAGCGACAAAGATGTAGCAAAAACCTCTATTAGTTCTGGGAATTCGACCAAAAATGTCTACAGCGGCCATATGTCTCAGTTTAATCGGTACAATGGGATGTAACGGAGGAATATGCGAAGCCGTGTCTGATTTAGCTTTCTGGCAGATTTTACATGACACTAAAACTCGTTGAATACGTTTCTCCATGTTGGCAAAATAACAGTTCTGTCTCAATATAAGAAAACATTTTCTGACTCCATAGTGTGCGTAACTTAAATGAGTGTACCACATTAATTTGTTAACAAATTCGTCAGGAATACATAATAACCAGTTGTTGTAGTCAGGGTGAGAGCGGCGAAACAGAATGTTCTTGCGTACAGTATAATGGTTTCTAATGGTAACGTTATTCCTATCTTGCCAGAGGTGTTTAATTTCTTTCCATACGTTGTCTTTGCTCTGCTCTTGTGCTATGTCTCGTAATGACGACGAAATGAAATTTTCGAAAGCAACTTCTTGAATATACATTACGCTAAAATTTGCTTGGTAGAAGTTGGTTGCGATGTCTTGCTGATTGTTGCTGAGAGAACGGGATAGTGCGTCTGCTACAATATTTTGTGTACCGAGAATGTGAGCAATCGTAAAATTAAATTCCTGTAAATAAAGCTTCCATCTGCTTAACCTGTCATGTGTAAAATATAGCGGAAAGTAAAAACTGTATAGCTCTATGATCTGTGTAAACGGTGGTATGTCTTCCATAAAGAAAATGCCTAAATCTGGTAAATGCCCATACAACACATAATGTTTCAAGTTCTGTAACAGAATAATTGCGTTCAGCAGGTGACAGAATGCGACTTGCAAAGGCGATGTTTTTAATTTCTGTAGTGCCATCTTCTTCAATTTCCTGAAAAATGCGTACGCCTAAAGCGGTGTTAGAACTGTCAGTGGCAATGGAAAAATTTCTGGTAGGATCAGGGTATGATAAAAGTGGTGCATTTAACAAAGCTTGTTTCAGATTGACAAATTCAGACTGTGCTTGGATATCCCAGGACCAAATAGTGTTTTTAACCGTCAACTGACATAATATAGGGGTGTCTAAAGCAGAGTAATGAATAAATTTACGGAAAAAGTTAATTAATCCCAGAAAGCTGCGTAGTTGTTTCTTTGTCGTTGGAACAGTAATGTCAAGTAAAGCTTGAAGTTTTTCCGGGTCAGGCGCAATGCCTTCTGCTGAAATTACATGTCCAAGAAATTTTATGGAAGTTTTCCCGAAGTGCTATTTGCTAAGATTAACTGTGAGTCCTTGTGCACGAAAAGTTTGCAACAGTTGTTTAAGAATCAAATTGTGTTCAGACCAGTTAGCTTCTGCGATAAGGATGTCGTCTACATATGTTGTGATTCTGTCTTTAAGTTCTGTCGGAAGTATACTATTCAAACCGCGAATAAAAGCTGCTGAAGAAATTGTTAAACCGAACGGTAATTTGCAAAATTGATAACAGTCACCAAAACAGAGAAATGCTGTGTACTTTCTGCAGTTCGGATGGAGCTGAATTTGCCAAAATCCCGATTTCAAATCTAATGTGGAATAAATATCAGTACCATGAAATTTCTGCAAAAGTTCTTCTAGTGTCTGTGGGCGATCTGTTTCATTAATAATAATGTCTTTGACATGACGCGAATCAAGTACGAGTCGAAGTGAACCATCCTTTTTCTTAACAATATGGAGCGGGTTTATGTACGGACTAACTGCCGGTTCAATAATTCCTTGGTCAAGCATAGCTTGCAATTCTTTCTTTACTTGTTCTCTGTGGATATAAGGAATGGGATAATGTTTAGCTTTAAATGTATCGTGCTGTTTAACTTGAAATTCATACATAAAACCGGACAAGCACCAAGGATGTTGTCAAAAATTGGAGCTTGCTGTAAAAGAATTTTGCGTAGCTCTGTACGTTCGTCGTCTGTATTTGCACTGCTCTGTTTAACTTCATCAGAAATCATTTGCATAACGTCATAGTCGGCTTCGTCTGATGTATTGTAGTTGTGAACATACGTATCTGTGAACAATGTGGACTGACAGTCTGTGTTACGCGATGTAAAAATGACCTCTGTTCGATTAATTGCCTGCTCTTCTGCGGATAAAGCGTGCTGAAATTCTAATGCCAGTTGTATATTTTCATGCTTTAACATTAAACAGGAATTTTGAAAGTCAATAATTGCGTCATGTTGTACCAGAAAAATCGTACCTAAAATAACGTCTGTTGTCAATAAGGGAACAATCCAAAAATCTGAGTGAAACGTATGATCTTCAATACAAAATGATAAGTGTGTCTGTAACTTTACATCTACTCCTTTACTAGATACTGCTCCTTTTACTTTAGTTTTGCCTAATGGTAACGTAGGATAGGTGTTCTCTTTCTTACATTCGTTGAAAGTTTCTTCATTTATAACCGACATAGGTGATCCATAATCGATTACTGCTGAAAATGTGGATGATCCAATCTTTACTTCAATGACAGGGTAGGAAATGGTTTTTTGAATAACTGGTTTTTCACGTAAAAGAGTGTCTCGGATGTCGTCAAAAGTAATAACATTTTCGTGAACAAGATTATGTCTGTCAAAAGTATTGCTTACGTTGCTGGAAGATGCAATTTGTACTGTATCTAGTCAAATTCTTTCGGCCGTGGTGTTATTTGCAGAAGGATGCTGTGGCATTTCGACTATTTGTACTGTTCTGTTATTTCGTCCTGACGTATTAGGTTCGGGGTGATACCGACTGTCTGGTTCATTCATGATAATCTGCTGTTGCGGATGATTCTGCTGCTGGTAAGACCGACTGTTACGTTGAAAATTGTGATCATTACTTTTACGTCTGTCTTAATAGTCATTGCTGTATGGTGCGTTGCGATAGGAATTGAAATGATGTGTCTTCTGTACGTAGTGATTTCCTTGTTGATGTGCATTACTATTTGGTGGAGCCGACGCTATACGTGTAGGCGGCGAAACATTAAAGCTTGGTTGACCTTGCAAACTATATTGTTGGTTAGGTATGCTAACTGGCTGGTTTTGTTGTTGTTGTGGAGAAAACCCTCTATTGTTGCCAAAATGTGTTTGCTGTTGCCGATAATTATGACGATACTAATGATTAAAATTTTATCACTTATTAAAATTATACTGGTAGATCGGGAGTGTCCAGTGAAAATTGTCACTTTCAGGTAAAACTTCTCATATCAGATTTTCTTTACTTATTCTTAATCCTAGATAGGTCGATAGTTGAAGAGCTGTTTTGATAGATATAAAGGATAGTAAAAGACAAGGCAGCAGTGCAGAAAACTAAAGATGAAATAGCACTACTACGGCTCGGGGCCCTGTGCACGCTATGGCACATATTCATCGAAGTGTCTCTTACGCGCTGCAAATAAATTTTAGTTTCTGCATTACAGGCAACACGGTGAAAATTCAAAAGCAAATTGTTGTATCCAGTCCAAAGCGTGAATCTGTTTTCTGTCATTCTTAAATTTCCTAACGGATAGAAAGTGCTTGTAATCAAAGTTATCGTCTCTACATGACTGAGCAAGTTCAGGATTGTATGAGAATCTATTTCTCTGTGTCTGTTCAGATTCTACGTCACGTACTCTCTGTAAGTTACCTAAATTATACTGGCTGTGTGAGTGTGAGAAATGTTCGGAAAGTGCTGTAAAGATGACAATTTTCTACGTAATATATTATTGGACGAACCTATCTCACTGATTGTTTGCTGTATGTTTTGGAATTCAGGTGTCTAATTAAACGAAACTGGTGACGTATCGTCTGATTTGGTGTCATTGTTATTTTCGATAACGTCAATACGACTGGCCAATTCATCAAATTTTTCAGTCAGTGCTTTTACCAGATCGCCGTTTTTAGTGTCATAAGCATTAATTTGTTTCTGCATTTTACGTGTGGTTTTGTTTAATTTCTTAACGTCTGCTTTAATGGCATCGGGATCCTGTATTAATTCTAACTGTTCAAGTCTGTTGGTCATTGTCTGAAAGTCTACTGCATATTTATTTTCCAAAGTCTGAATATTAGTATCAGTTTTTGTTTTTAGATCGGATATTTTACCATGCAATTCAGTGTTCAACTGTTTGATAGTATTGATTTCGTCTGATACTGTAGCAATGTTGTTGTCTACTTATGTTTTTGCTTTCGTCAATAACTTACGCTTGTCTTCTTGTCTCTGTACAGTAATTGTTTCCATGACTTGTTTCTTTACTTTATTCTGTTCCTGTATAAATTTACAGTAACGCGTTTCACTGTTCTGTAGGTGGTGATTAAAACGTTCGTCAATTTGGCTGTTCTGGTGGTCAAATTTTGTGTCTACTTTCGCATCCAGTGTGCGTGAAAGTTCTGATGACATTTATTTAAACTCGTCGCGTAACTGTGTTGCGTTTTCAGAACATTGTTTAGCGACTGCACTAATTTCATCTCTAAGTAATTTAGTTGTGGCAGCATGTGTATTGCATATCTCTTCGCTATTATTCCTGGAGCATGCCTTAATTACCTAACGTAATTGTTTTTTTTGTGACCATAGACGTAAATTAAAAGAAACTTATTGTATACAAGGGTCACCATTTTATTCGCGACAATGTCGCAGCTTATGAAATTGGTTTTATAATATTATTTCCTGTAAACTTTTACATTTGACAGTCAGTCAAATTTACATTTACTTTTGAGATTCAATGAAATTTATTAAAACCATTATCTCTTTATCAAGATTCAGCCACATTCGCTGTGCAGTTCACTAATGAACCAATCAAAGTTTATTTATACAAGGCATTTTTGTATTTATTGACATCCCTCCTTTTAACACTCAACTGTTTCATGTGGTTCTCAAATTCTAGTTAATAGCTTATTTTGTCTTTACGTGTTTCTCCTACCATAAGTTATTATTTCTTTAGAAAGTTTTGTACAACACTGTATAGGATTCTGTTGGTTAGAAACTTGGGTATGGGTATGTTAACTGTCATTGTTTTATGTAGAAACGGAAGTACAACTTCAAACAGCTATGATCGCTATTGTACACCATTTATTGTGACGACCAGTTTCAGCAAACTCTCCTGTCTTCATCAGATCTGTGAAGCATGGATTAACATGTTCAAGCACACTGGGATCAGACGTAAAGAGGTGTAATACAGTTTTACATAAATATGAACTGTACAGTGGAATCCAACATATCTTTTGCAGTACGTTTCACTGAATCTTGATCAAATGCACAATATGTCATATCATATCATAGAACGATATTTCAAGAACATGAGAACAATAGCACTTCAGCAAATCAAGCATAAAATAACTGTTAGATAAAACAATGTACGTATTGCACTGATTACACAAGCTCATGCTCGCACATTAGCAGAATGAAGACTGGGATTCCCACTTAGATATCATAGACTCTGCAATCGGCCACCATGTGGCACTGTGGTAGTAGTTACAAACAAAAATACATTGTGTCATCTAAAGTATAAATACAAATCAACGATCCAAGAATGTTACACTGGAGATATAGAATTATGGAAAACTAAAAAGCAAAGATAACAAGGATAGTGTGACTTCAGGCCAATGCGAAAAGTTAAAATCTAAATTAAAACACCTTCTCATGATATAAAGAGGGAAGTTATCGGATAAACCTGAATGGCACTTCGGGAAGTCAAATGTAATTCCTGCATTTAAAACTACCAAAACGCTAAAGAACAAAATTGGGATGTGTTCTGGCGTAACGTTAAGCGCCGGCACGTCGGTTAAGAGCGTTAGAGTAGAGAGGGCTGTGAGACGATGCCAGATAATAGTACGCTGACCGACCCCTCTAGGACGACGACGTGGCAGCAGCGGCCTCTAGGCCCAACTTCTTCATGTGTCCTCTCCCTCTATCGACTCCCTCCCCATTTTTTCCGTCATCTGTCCGGGTCCTCCCCCCCCCCCCTCCCGCTTCTGCCTTAGGCTGTGTTGTGTCATCTTCGTGTCTACTCTATAATGCAGTGTTTACGTGAGTGTTCAGTTTTGTGCATCCTTTTCTTTAAGTGTTAACAACAGAAACCAGATTGTCGCCGTGTTTTTTATTTGCGCCTGTCTACTAACTGTGTGTCTTCATTTAGCATCGTCAACCCCGTGTTTTTGTATTTTAACTTCCACAACTTTCCGCCATTTTACAGTTTTTAAAAAGCCACCGTTTTATCGACTGTTTTCATTCTTTGTTATCTTTTCATTATGTTTTTTTAACTCTTCTGTAGGTTGTAGAGCAGCACATTAAGCTGTTGCCGGCCCCCTCCCCCCCCCCCCCCTCTAGGAAGGAATCGAAATTCATTAAAAGGAAAAGGAAAGCCTCTAGGCGAAGAGAATATAAGAGCCGCTCCGCCTAGCCGCAGCCCAGTTGAAGACTAGACGTTCTACGAAAGCTACAGCAGCGACTTATGAACTGCATTGTTTCACTTGTGTTAGACATTGTCTATACTGAAGAGACTTCTTATTTGTGTGTCGTCATTTGCTTGCGACACACCATTGTAACTCCTCAAAGTCAAGTATTGTCATTTATCTCACTGTAATAAACATTCATTACTACGATTTGCTTGAATTGTTTTCTAGCAATCCGAGAAAGCAGGTGTCCTAGGCACCCCACATTCGACGAGTAGGCAGGAAACAATTGGATGAATCATGATAAATATAGCAGAATGCACGTTTAAAAATTAAACTGGGGCGAGTGCAGTGGCTTTTATGTGGTACAGATGGGGATATCATTTTTTATGAGATTTAACGAATGCACTAGATGTGATAATGAAACCACTTTCGGAGATCACCTCAGAGACAGGAAGCACAACATTACTGATATTCGTTGTAATATGACTGACTTGCATGATGTTCGCCAAGGGAAAAGATAAAATATATTAGAAAATTTATAAATTTATAATTATAACAAAAGATCGCCATATAATTTACTGAATGACCAGTTAGAAAGCAATGAGATTTTTTTTGTTATTTTCGATGAGATTTTGTGATTTATTTTTACGAAGTTTCTCTTGTCAAGATGATGTTCTTCTATAATTTCACGTAAGCTGAGGTCTCATTTTTTTCGATTCTGATTCCCTTTCGCTCATGTGTTAGAATTGTGGAAAGCCCACACTAGAAAGACATTGTTTTCCTCTTAGTTTAACGCTATTCATCGTAACACTTTGGCTTCGAACATTTTTATGCACTTACGTCATATATCACTTAGACACTGGGCGACACAATAGCATGTTGTGACACTTCTGGTCAAATATTGTTTTTGGTATTTAATGAACTACAAAGCGTATAGATACATTAAGCATTATGACACAACAATTCTCGGGACTCCTATTATTATAGCTGCTATGACTTTATTATTAGCTAGTTTATTTTTAATGGATTACATAGCAATTTGCAGGCTCATGCTATTTATTCCTGTGGTCTTGTCATCTGTGTATTTCAGACCAAGACCTCGAGCACCATACTACTGCCTAAATGTCGAGCTACATGTTGATGGTGTAAACATTTCTATAAAGCCAGCTAAGTCATTTCACTGTATAGTTTATGTACTTGAAATTATGTGTTTGTGGTAGTTAAGAGTGGAACACTTGATGTTCCCTTTGTAGTTCCTTCATATTTGGTTAACTATACTGAGGTACCGGAAAACAATAGTGTTTGGTTGTCGACGCTTTATGCTGTTATGATGTATATTTTTATTGTATTTGTTTTTATAATATGGATATGAGTATGGCTGACTTCACTACTTATGTATTAAATAATATATATTGATGGTAAACTGCTTCTTGGTAAACTGCTTCTTGATAGGTTTATTTTTTATTTTTTATTGGTTTTAAATTTTATAAAATATTAATTTAAATTTATTACAACAAAAGAGTTGCAACGTATTCTGATTTGGATTATTTATTGTATATCTGCAGTGTAACATTCTTGGATTGTTGATTTGTCTTTATACTTTATATGGCAAGACGTATTTTTGTTTGTAACTATTACCACACTACCACATGGTGGCTGGCTGTAATACGTTTGATGTTTACTTGAGAATCGCAGTCTTCATTCTGCTAATTTATGGACATGACCTTATATAATGCCACGTGTACATTGTTTTATACAACATATGCTTTTATTTTATGCTTGACTTGCTGATGTGCTATTGTTCTCATGTTCATGAAATATCATTCTATGATATGATACAATATAATATGCATTTCATCAAGATTCAGTGAAATGTACTGAAAAAGATATGTTATATTCCATGGTATAGCCCATATTTATGTACAATCGTCTTACATCCCTTTACATCTGATCCCAGTGTGCTTGAATATATGTATCTGTGCTTTACAGATCTGATGATGGCAACGTAGTTTGCTGAAACTGATGGTCACAATAAAAGCTGTACAATAGCGAGCTTAGCTGCTTGAAGTTGTACTTCTGTTTCTACATCAATCTGGATCGCCTCCTAACTTGATAAAGTCAAGTATATATGAGTCATTCAGTTATATTTTGCTTCCAGTTACATTTTGCTTTCATGAAGAGAAATCCACAGATATTTAGCAGTTATCCCCCAGTTACCTGTGTATTGCCATAGAATATCCTTCACTCCGAGAATGCTGTGGCCACACTGCAGTTTTACCTCAGACTTTATCTTTCCTGTCTGTCTCAGTTCTTCTGTTTATATTTTGTCTCTAAAAACGCTTCATCCATCCTCCCATCATCTTATTTCCTCCTTCCGTCATTGTGGTTTCCTTAAAATAAGAGATCGCAAATCTGTAACAAGAAGATCACAAGCATAATCTGATTAATTTACTTTATTTTATTCTTTATATCCGTAGATAATGGTGTTCCTTTTACCTTACATCTGTATGTCTACATTTTACCTTTAACCACATGTGATTATTATCCATTGCCTATTTCCATATTTAGTGGTAATTCCCAAATTTTTCCACCCTCCTTCCTTCAATTTGGGTCGTACTATTTAATTCCTTCTTCAGTTTTAAATCTGCATGGGTACCTTCTGTCATTCAGCTCTTTGTCACGTCAATAGTTCCTGGAGATGCATAAAACTATTAAAGCATACTCTCATTAACTCAAAAATACTCATTTAAATCTTCTTATCGACACATATATGACAACACTACAAATCACTCACAGTGTCTGTCAGAATCCAACTGTGCAGCGGTCCTGTGTCCCTACTAAAATCTAACAGTGCAGTGTTCTTTCATGTCTGCTAACAATTCATTAAGCACCATGGCTTCTTGCTCACTGCATTATCGCATCTGCCATACCTACAACTCTTATACTTCAAAAAGCATTTCCCCATCGGTGTAAATACCGCCAATGATCTGTTCATTGTTCTTTTTCTCTGTGTCTCTAGCGTCATCTTGTTGATTCCTTCTGACAGTAACCTTGCTAACCCCATGCTAGAGGTCGCTTGGGTGTAGTTGTTAATTTTACGTAAAAATTTGAAAGTGGGCCCTGTTCTAACATAGGTTAATTAATCACGCTCCAAAACAATGAATTGGGAGTCCTATTCATAGTAAATGAGGAAAGAATTGCAATTACATATACGAAGACAGTAACTTGTTCTCGAAAGAACAGTTACCGTTGATGACCGTGCAGCTTTTCCCTGGAATAAATTATGACTAACTGAAAACCTCAGCTGCCGACAGGTGTTGTACAATACATATGTAGAATTGTGGACAGTTTGGAATGTGAGTCTCACGGGAAGCGTGCAAGGGATGAGTCCCTGCAGTCGCGCTATTCATCTGTGTCCTCGGTGGCTCAGATTGATAGAGCGTCTGCCATGTAAGCAGGAGATCCCGGATTCGGGTCGAGGTCGGGGCACACATTTTCAGCTGTCCACATCAAGGTATATCAACAACACCTGTCGGTAGCTGAGGTTTTCAGTTAGTTATCATTTAATTGCAATTACGTTGATTTATTCTGATACATTAAAAGTGCAAGTCTTCAAAGTGAAGCTTGAAGTGGCTTGATCTCAGCATAGCGTTGCAGATGGTGACTGAAGTAGATGCAGAATCAGTCATTAGTGGTACATCACACTAGCCAACAGTGAAGTGCAAATCACCCTGAATCTTCTCTAAGTCCCTACATCAGCTATGGTGGTGGCAGACTGGCAGCAACTCTCAGCATCTGTTGTTGGAGAAGATCCCAATGAAGAAGTTAAAGATGAAGTCTCTGATGAAGTAATTTGTAATCGAAAGTTTTTTATAAGGAAAGATAGCATTGATATGTTTCACATCTCTTACCGTTTTCAGATTGGCTGGCCTTCGGGTCTTCCAAGTGGCGACTGATCAAGTTGCTCCTTAGAGCATGCTACTTCCCTTCTCTGGGTATCTTCCCTTCAGTTAACCAGTAATGTGCGGTCTTACATTCCTCTCCATCTCTCGCTTTGACCAGTGAGGCAGTCCTTGTTTGCACAGCCAAACGTCTCTGTCTGACTTCTTGTTCATTTACGTCGGCCAATGCCTGTGATTTTTGTATCGAGTAAACATTTAATTTTCATCAAGTCGACACGTCTAGTGGCATCTCACACTTTCAAAGGCCCATAACTGCGTTCTCAGTTCCATTTTCGAGATCTTTACAGAATAAAACAGATTCCTACTTTTGTACGCAATACTGTGTTCTGCTAAAACCTTTCTGCTCATTCCTATCTCTGGGGTTTTAAACTGTTTTGATTATGAAAGATCCACTTGGTTGGAACATGAAATTCACATTGGAGGATATGATAAACCATAGTACTAGTTAGTGTCGGCAGCTGACTAATGTAACCTTACTCTTGATTCAGATTTGCATACCTTATATAAGGTGGTCAGAAACAGGCTGGGAAGCTTGTAAAGGTGCTGGGCCGAGAAATAATCCCTAAGAAAATCTTCGGTACATTGCGCAATTTCTGAGTTATTTAGCACTTAAATTAGCGATCAGGGCATTGCAAGCCCAAATTCAAGCGGCCCGTCAGATACAGAGGCACTAGACGTGTTCTTAATTTGAATTCCTAAAACTGAACAAGAGAGCTATACACGAACTGTACATGGGACAGTAGTAAGAATCGAACCCAAGCCATAGGCTGAACTGTCTCGTGTACTATCATCTACGTCTGAACGACTGACACTAATTATATCTGGTGGGCCACTTAATTTTGTGTGTGCAGTGGCCTGACTGCCTAACTTCAGTGCTAATTAACTCGGAAATGGCACAACTTATCGAATTTTTTTTTTAACAATTATTCCTCAGCACTCACAAGCTTTCCGTACTGTTTCTGACCATCATGCATAAATGGATAAATGAGAGGACATTGGAAGTATGCTGGGTAGTGCAGGAGCTCACGGGCTGCTAGGGGAGTACCGGCCGGGGTGGCCGAGCGGTTCTAAGCGCTACAGTCTGGAACCGCGCGACCGCTACAGTCGCAGGTTCGAATCCTGCCTCGGGCATAGATGTGTGTGATGTCCTTAGGTTAGTTAGGTTTAAGTAGTTCTAAGTTCTATGGGACTGATGACCTCAGAAGTTAAGTCCCATAGTCCTCAGAGCCATTTGAACCATTTGCTAGGGGAGTAAAAGGAGGCCACCTCGTTCTGAGTCATTTTGTGGCGGTGCACACGAGGGAGCGCAGGTCGCTAGCCCCTGGGCTGGACAGTTTTTTGTATTTGCCAGACGGGGGCGTCCAAGATTCATGGATGAATACAGACATTTCGAAAATGGAATGGAGATCTGCAGTTTTGGGCCTTTGACGACGTGAGAAGGTACTGTATGAGCTGGCTTAACAAAAAACTACATGTTTACTTCATATAAGGATCACAGGAACTGGTTCACAAAAAATGGTTCAAATGGCTCTGAGCATTATGCGACTTAACGTCTGAGGTTATCAGTCGCCTATAACTTAGAACTAATTAAACCTAACTAACCTAAGGACATCACACACATCCATGCCCGAGGCAGGATTCGAACCTGCGACCGTAGCAGTCCCGCGGTTCCGGACTGAGCGCCTAGAAGCGCTAGACCACCGCGGCCGGCACTGGTTCACATAAATAAACAAGAGGATAGATGAAGAAGTGCGGCTGTGCCAACAAGGACTGCGTCATCGGTCGAAGCGAGAGGTCTGGAGAGAGGGTGTGATGATTTTTCTCTATGTAAAACGTTAGGAAGAACGACACTGAAGAGAGAATAGCACAGGGAATGGAACTAGCGTGTTCTAAGGAGTAATTTGATCGGCTGGCAGCCAGTCAGAATACAACAGGAGACGAGAAACGCGACAATACGAGGTTTCCTTGTAGAAAACTTTGGACGAAAAATCACTTCATCTACTTCGTCGGCATCTTCAGCTAAGAATCTGGCGGGAGATGCCATGGCCTGCCGCCGCTCGAACTGATGTAGGCACTTGTAGAAAATTCGGGCTGATTTGCACTTTGCCTTTGCGTCATTATTACCGCCAATGACTATTTCTACAGCCAATTCATCCTCCGCGCACAGCATTATCATAGTATCGGTATGCAACTGTGAGACGATTATATAGGGAACATAAGGTCATTTTATAACATGTAGACCATTTCAAGCTTCACTTTGAAGATTTGAATTTTTCATTCAGCCAACAGTCTGCTTTCAACTCCGACCATAGGTTCGATGTGTCACATTTTGTAGTAATATTTCCTTTTAATTAATATCATGACAGTCGCTAAGCACTAGATTGCAAATAATTCACTTGCATGATTATTAGAACTTTCCCTCTCCCCCAACCCCTTTGTCAGATAAGCCAACGTGTTTTGGATTAATATTGTCACTGTTTCTCGATTGTTTATGCATAACATTATCACGTTGTTGTTGTTGTGGTGGTGGTCTTCAGTCCTGAGACTGGTTTGATGCAGCTCTACATGCTACTCTATACTGTGCAAGCTGCTTCATCTCCCAGTACGTACTGCAGCCTACATCCCTCTGAATCTGCTTAGTGTATTCATCTCTTGGTCTCCCTCTACGATTTTTACCCTCCACGCTGTCCTCCAATACTAAATTGGTGATCCCTTGATCCCTCAGAACATGTCCTACCAACCAATCCCTTCTTGTAGTCAAGTTCTGCCAGAAACTCCTCCCCAATTCTGTTCAATTCCTCCTCATTAGTTATGTGATCTACCCATCTAATATTCAGCATTCTTCTGTAGCACCACATTTCGAAAGCTTCTATTCTCTTCTTGTCCAAACTATTTATCGTCCAAACATTATCACAATAGATCAAAATAATTGCAATTAGTAGTCGTAGGTCTTCCAATACATTATTCTGGAATGTGATTAACTAATATATGTCACAGATAGGGCCTACTTTCATATTCTCACATAAATTTTACAACTGAAACCGAGCGACCTCCAGCAATGTCTGTAACTGTAATGCAGACTGATGCTTGCGTTTCAGCCTTCTGTCGCCGTACCGGTACTAGCGCCTAGTGGCAAGTCACGGTATTATCACTACTAACAACGGAAATCCTGCGGTGGAGAGTCTGAACATCATTCCTGTAAAGTTTGGTACGCACACGGTAAATAGTGTTCCGTCTATACTGACTCAAGTAGCGAAAGTTTAATGTAACCACTCTGCTCTATTCAAGGACTACGTTGTACCAACTGAGTTTCTACTTCATTCGGACTCTGTTCATTTCCATTAAATATGGCTGCTGAGCACAGCACTAGGCTCATGCAGTTGAGTGAAAACAATAGTAAACACTCATGAATCTGGTTCTGTGCCGTTACGAAATCGTCCACCGTATTCTCTATGATCAGGAGCCGCGTTACCATCACGAAACGCTTCGCGAATGGCGTGTCGTCATGATCAGCAAATACAGTCACAGACATTGAAAATAGTTCACCCACAGGAAAGAAAGGTACAAATACGAAACTTTGCAAATAAGGACAGTGAGATCCGACATGCAAATAATTCAAGTTAGGTGCCAACGCGCATGCCACAGACCCTGCAGTGGTGCAGCAGTTGGACAGAGGGCCCTATTTAAACGGCGCACAGTGGACGATTCATACACGTGACGATCACATCCCGCGTCGAGAATGACGTTAGTAGGCGCAGAATACCAGCTAGACGTCTGATATGACATTTCTCACAGTTAAGCCAATTTGAAAGTCCCTAATCATCAGCATGAATACCGCAAGCTGATCGTCATGCTGTGAGGCTTGCCAAGCCGCTCGTTCAGACTGTTCCATCAGACGATGTTGGGAACAGTGGAAACGAGATGACATCCACGTGTGACGTACCGGGTCTGGAGAAGACCAGTACGAAGACGAGGGAAGAGGATAGAAGGATCGTGCAGCAAGCGATCAGGGATCCTACAGGGACTCGTTACACGATACAAGCAGATGTACGGGTGCCAGCTGATCCACAAACCGTTTACAGACGCCTTGCGGAGGGGGAACTGCAATTCAGGCCCCTTTGTCGCGTACTACCGTTAACACCGAGACCTTGGTGACTCCATCTTCAGTGATGCCAAGCCAGAACGACGTGGACTGCCACGGACTGGCAGTGAATCCAGATTCGTTTTGGGGACTGGTGATAAACGCATACGAGTGTGGAGGTAGCCTGGTGAACGGTACAGTTCCACACACCCTGCCGCGTTCCACACAGCCCGCACAGCCAATGTAATGCTCAGGGGTTCGACAGCCAAAGAGAGCCGGTTCCTTCTAATTATTGTGGTTCGTGGAACTTAATCAGGCCAGCGTTATATTGGCGACAATCTTCAAGCGCATGTAAGATCTTTCTTAGATGGTCTAGCAGGGGGACTTTTCTAGCAAGATAATGCACGCCCACATACATCTCGAGTTCCTCAAGACTTCCTACATCATGTTCCAACTCTTCCATGGCCGACCTGCTTCATGGACTTGTCCCCAACACAGCATCTGTGGAACCAGCTGGAACGCCAAATGCCGCCGTGTCAGTCAGTACATGATTTGGAGGCGATTGTTTGTCTGCTTCAGGACGTCAGACGTCTAACCAGTTCTTTGCCGGTCCTTTCCGCGGCACGTATTGCAGCAAAAGTTTGTCCAACGCATTACTGATGTTCCACTGCATTTGTCTACTTGCACTCACTGTATTTGTTTACTTGTCCTGATTTTAGGATCAAGTGAACCTTTCGTCTGTATCATTACGTCTAATAAATTTCGTACCATGCTCCCCTCAGGGTCCGCTATTTTCAGTGCTGAGTGTACATGCAACAAACAATACAGAAGAAATAGCTAACAAATCGTAATCACAATCAAGAATTCAATCAAGTAAACTCAATCACAACTTCACAAAATGATCTAGAAAACAGAAATGACAACTGTGTAAATAAACCCTTGTCAACCGGAGTATCAACACGCAAAATGAAAACTTGCTTCTGTAATCAGCTGTATCTCCGTAAACGAGTAAGAACTGGATGCATGAAATTTCTTGGCAGATTAAAACTGTGTGCCGGACCGAGACTCGAAGTCGGAACCTTTCGCAGGGAAATGCTCTACCAAATGAGCTACCCAAACACGACTCACGACCCGTCCCCACAGCCTCAATTCTGCCAGTACCTCGTCTGATACCTCTCAAACTTCACAGAGGCTCTCCTGAAAACCTTGCAGAATTAGCACTACTGGAGGGAAGCATACTGGAGAGCCATGGCTTAGCCATAGCCCGGGGGATGTTTCCAGAATGAAATTTTCGCTCTGCAGCGGAGTGAGCGCTATATGAAACGCCCTGGCAGATTAAAATTGTGTGCCGGCACACAGTTTTAATCTGCCAGAAAGTTTCATATCAGCGCACACTCCGCTGCAGAGTGAAAATTTCATTCTGGAATTGGATACAGGTTTTACGGAATGTTTTATTCTAAATAGTCTATACTACCACATTACCATTCCCCTTGAAACATCCTGTATATTATTGGGGGGGGGGGGGGGGGGTGGAGAGAACTATCTACCATCGTCTGTTTACGAGCGGCAAGCACTTGCAAGTTTTCTTTAATAGACCAGTGCTGCTCGGGGTAAGCGATGAAACAGCAAAATTGTACTTTTCTAAGGTCTCGGCTTCTCTTTATAATTGATCTACCGGTTAGTAGTCAGCCGTCTCAGCTCAGTTGAGAAACTTTGAACACTGACGCATCGCCAGCATACGACTAAGGGTGAACGTTGTTGTACGTCTTTTATTTTCTCTACCTACCACACTCTGAGGGACCAGTCCATCTTGTACTCTGGCACACACTGTACTGACGATCTAGCGCAACGCAGACCACACCTTCCAATTTGGCAAGCCCTGAAACTAATTTAGGACGCCAAGCGACGTGTGATATTATTAAGGCAGCGGTCGCTACCTGGGCACTCTTTGCTCTTTACGCCTCACACGAGGCTGCAGCGAGCAATGAGACTGACCTCGCCGTCGGCTTGGTAAATTCTCGTAATGAGGAATGTTTGCTTTACTAATGTGTGAAGTTCTGCGTGGGATCCCGCTTTATTAATGCTTCGCGCGTCCGCGTCGTTCCTATTCTATTTGTCAATTGTAGCGCTGGATAATATTTAATGTACGCTTGGTTGTAATTTAGTAAAATTTACTTATAATTGTTACTAGAAAGTGTGTATTATTGACTTAGTTGTCACCTCACATGATCGCAACTATTAATTCCCATTAACCAAGTTTTTACAGAACTTCGTAGTGCAGGGAGCTCATCTCCTCTAGCAGGATTTAGTCGGCCATTACGCTGACTATGTTATACAATTAAAATTTCATGTCATAACATTAAATGTAAATGAGAGAGGTTTACCTAGCTCGATCTTACAATAGTCTCAGAGTTAACAGAGTAAAAATAGATTTCGTTTATTAATATTTAGAATTCTGAATGAGTTCAGTATGTTTCATTTTGGCCGCCTAACGGCAGACGAGATTCTCTCCAGGGTTTTGCCTTGCAAGTAATGAACAAGGAATATTGAAAATCATTACACCCAAAAAGCTCCGCAATATCTCAGTTAATCTTTAAGTAGTTTGGTACATAAATAACCAATAGCCCCTGAGACCCATATTAATAATTACAATTTGCGTAAGAATACGCATATTTTCTTTTCTAAATAGCAGCGCTCACGCAAACTATTTATTAGAAGGCGGTGAGTCGCGCGTTGTGTTTAAAAAAATATTATATCGTACGCACTTCGGGGCAGCCGATGTCCATACGAGTGTTATCGCGGTATAAGTTAATTAAAAGTCTCATGCTAGCCCACAATATTTAAAGCCACCCCAACCAAAATCATAAAAAATATAATCATAAAAATAAATAATTATACAGCGATGTGGCCCCCTACACACACACACACACACACACACACATATATATATATATATATATATATATATATATATATATATATACCGCTGTATCTTGCGTCCACACATTCTTTAAATATATTGGAATCCACAAATCCATCGTTGGTACTACAAAGTTCAAATGTTTCAAAGTGTTCGTGGCAGAAATAAGAACAAGGAAAAAAGGAGCAAGGGTAAACTAGAGTAGTTGACGTCCACAGCGAATAAAAAAATTGAAAAACGAGGTTATTAAAAACGGTTGTTTTTTCAACGAATGTATCGCGTGGAGCGTAGTGTACAAGTCTCTCAAGTTTCTCGTGAAAGTTATTTTTCTTGGTGACATTATTCACAGTTATTGACTACACAAAAGGTGCAAACACGAGAATTATTAGTGAAAAATTTCCATGTATTTGAAATTCCAAATCAACAGTAAACAATCATGTGAATTTAATTTATTTGTAGCCTTTTCATATTTTATTGTTGTCTACAAATATCATTTCCTAATATAAAATTCATTAAATTGTTATATCATCACAGCTGACACACTAACGAGCTATACCATTTTAGAAGTAATCGTTTGACGACTTATTTAAAGATTCTGATGAATGTTTCGTTTTCAGTGCAGTTGTGATTGCAATATCAATGTTTACATTACATTGTTGCTGCATCATTTATTTGTTTGTAAGTAGCTGCATGCACCGCAAACTGAAACAAACGTCCCACAAGTGCTATGTCACTTGATGAGTGCAATCGAATACTTCCTAAGTACCAGTTATTCACAGAACGTGATTTCAACGCTATTTCTTGGTACTCTGTTGCATGTCTCTTGACTGTTCCGTGTGTAAAACCGCTAACAAAACGTTCTAAACATTCAGTACCAAACAGTGTTTCTCTCTGGAGTTCCAGATGCCATACGTCAATGCCTCCTCCATTTAGCCTGGTGTGGTTTGAAGAGGTAACACACAAGATTTCTGGTCAGTGGACGCAGCGTTTTGAGCTGGACAGAGATTTTGCAATTATAAAGATGCGAAAATGGGTACGCAAGGCCTGAGTTCCACAAGATTTACACAAGACTATGAGTCAGCTAAAGCTACGAACCCATTCCATGTAATTCCTATGCATACAACTGACTTCCTTAATTTTAGCGTTGCTGCTGAAACATTCTTGTCAATGCAGGTGTGTAAGATCTCGAAAAGCAGTATGATCAACGTGTTGCATACTCATCCATCCCAAACAGCTATTAAAAGTTGTTACTCTGAAACAGAAGAATGGAAAAATGTCAGTGTATTCAACAGAGGAAAGACTATGCCAGACATATGCAAGCCGTTCTTCGAAAAATGTCCGTGTATTCAACATAGGAAAGACTATGGCAGATATATGCAAGCCGTTCTTCATCTGAAAGAGCTTTCATTTTTATTAGTTGCAAAACAAAGACCTGTTGACGATGTTACCATTTCTTGCTCAACATGACAGTAAGTTCTACGGCGAACTTTGCAACAACTGATCCTAAGAATGTCTCTGCGTAAGAAACAGAAGTGAATACTGAGGGATTTTTTTTATTGACTTTAATTCTGATATTTTTCTGTGAATAATTTAAAAAAATTAGATTTTTTGCGTACAGTTCGACTAGTTGAAACAATACAGCTAAATTTCGGTACTTGTGTTATCAAAAATGAAACGTGTATTAATGGGACTTGTAAGAAAAACTTTCTTACTGGCACTTACAACCAGTCAGTGTCCTTATTAGGCATTTAGAACGTTCTTAATAAACAATTTATTTTCTTATTTTTCTGATTACTTTTTACAATGATGAGGTGAGCGGCATAATTCTGCACATCAGAATACCTTCTCAATTTTTCGGATACAAGTACGTGTTGTACAGAATCAGGTACAGTGTTTTTTGATTCTCCTGACAAACGTGAGATATGTAACTTAGAAAATTTTCAGTTTCCTGTCTACATTTGCTGGATATTCAAGAATTGGAGTATATTTCTGAAAAGTTTTTTCGATATTGTATGGATCGTATTTCCAGGCAAAAAAAAAAAAACCGTGCCAAATGTGCTTAAGTACCCTAATTAATTAATGAAATGGTGACAGTTTTTATTTTTATTTCTTTTCTGTTTATGATACTGGGTTCGGTCGCTTCAATGGCTAATCCTAGCCCATATTACACAACTTGATTGATGAGAAAACATTGCAAACCTCGTCATACAATGGAGCATTGCAGCTTCGGTACCGAATTTAGAGGAAATAAATATTATTAAAGAGCTTCCAAGCATTTTTAACTTGTTTAACTCCTTCTGAAGTTATTAACCTGGTGGATTCCCGAACAAATACGATATTTATAGAAGCCAATTAAAAATGAGTTAAATGTCAACAACTACAGTTTACTGCAGGTACAGCGGTAGTGCTGTCGAAATGAGCACCATGGTTGCTGATCCTACGCTCCCATGCGTTTGTTTGACGTGTGTGTTGCCCCCCCATGACTCACTGGCCCGACCACCATACATTTATGTTTCCGTATTTACTTGGTAGCACCTCAAGATGAAGACTTAGGTTTCGAAACCGGTTGTGCAATAAAGAAGAAATTGCTGGCAGCTGAAGTGGATTTTGTTATTCTGTTAATATGTTCGTCAGCTGCGGTTATTCTCCCGATCCAATATTTCGTAGCGGAGAGTAGAATGAGGAGCATTAATGAGGAGAGTATTTGCAAGAGTTTGCAATCAAATAGCTCACCGTTATTGGTCCCAGTTTGGACCATTATGCGGGAATCAAGCGCAGAGACGTGATATATGTCCGGCAATGGACAAGACTCTGATGAGAAATGTTACGGCGTAAAGTCAGCTCCAGCACGCCAGTCGGGAGCGATAGAGAAGAGGTCAGCCAACTGCATGCTGACTGACTGACTGTTTAGCAAATTCAAGTGGCAGACTCTGCAAGAGAGGCGCTCAGCACCGCGGTGTAGCCTGCTGTCCAGGTTTCGAGAGGGTGCGTTTCTGGCTGAGGTATCGAATATATTGCTTCCCCCTACTTCTACCTCCCGAGAAGATCACGAATGTAAAATTAGAGAGATTCGAGCGCGCACGGGGGCTTTCCGGCAGTCGTTCTTCCCGCGAACCATACGCGAGTGGAACAGGAAAGGGAGGTATTGACAGTGGCTCGTAAAGTGCTCTCCGCCACACACCGTTGGGTGGCTTGCGGAGTATAAATGTAGATGTAGAGGACGACAAAGTGACAGCAGCCGAACCTGGGTGAAGGTGACAGAAGCGCCGAGCCCCACTGTTGACAGCCCACTTCAGTAGCAGCTTCAACGCTAGCCACTTCGTTAGCCGACGCAGCCTTTGTCATCAGCAATCTCTAAGCAGCACAGACTTGTGTTTGTCTGTTCTGAAGAAGATTGATTATTTGGTATGTCACCCTTTGCTTACAACACATATATCAACGGTAAGTATTTGTACTTGTCTCGTTGCAATAAAGCTCCTCAATGTGAGTTGTTTAATTGTCTGTCTATCGAACCGAATATACAGGATTCAGTGAAACATCATCGATATGGGGTGCGGAGCCGAAGAACCAATCGTGTACCCTTGATGACTGCACGAAAGAAAGCTTTACGCTTCATCTGGCCCCATCAACACCCACATTGGAATGTTGATGACTGGAAACATGTTGCCTGGACGGACGAGTCTCGTTCCAAATTATATCGAGTGGATGGTCGTGTACGAGTATGGAGACAACCTCATGAATCCATGGAACCTGCGTGTCAGTAGGGAACTGTTGAAGCTGGTGGAGGCTCTGTAATGGTGTGGGTCGTGTGCATTTGGCGTCACATGGGGCCCTTGATACGTCTGGATACGACTTTGACAGGTGACACGTACGTAAGCATGCTGCCTGATCACCTGTGTCAATTCATGTCCATTGTACTTTCCGACGAACTTGGCCAATTCCAGCAGGACAATGCAGCACCCCACACGTCCAGAGTTGCTACAGCGTGGCTCCAGAAGTACACTTCTGAAACACTTCCGCTGGCCGGCAAACTCCTCAGACATGAATGTAATCGAGCATAATTGGGATGGCTTGGAACGTGCTGTTCAGAGGAGATCTCCATCCCCTAGTAGTCTTACGGATTTATGGACAGCCCTGCGGGATTCACGTTGTCAGTTCCCTCCAGCACTACTTGAGACGTTAGTCGAGTCCATGGCACGTCGTGTTGCAACACTTCTTCTCGTACAGAAAATTTCGTATACTGGAGGCATAGAGTTACATATCAAAGCGTAGATGGCGCAATTTAAAGATAGTTTATCGAACTCATGGACAGCCCAGAGGAAATTAGAAGTTATTGGTAGCTAAATGAGTGGCGACGCAACTGCAAAGGTTTTGGCAGTGACAAGAAACTGCGCTATGTTCGAAGAATTTGAATCAGAAATCATGAAATTGTATTGGTCCGTTGGAGAACAAAATACGGTGTCCCCGAGCATCATAAGGGCTCCGCCAATCGCTGCAACACAATTTGAGTCATATGCAAAGTACTTCGGCGATATTTTGCAACGAAGCTAACACCTCCACCACCCATATAGTGGAGGCAAGTTGATTCAGTTTTTTATCATTACAATGCCGACAGTGAACAAAAGTTGAGAAGAATGATTCTGGAAGCATTCAAATTAGTATTAATTGATATTGATAATTGTATGAGAAAAGAAGGGTGCAAGGGTTACAATGAAAACAAGACAAAGCATAAATTCTAGGGAATACGACTGCACGGATTAAAATGTAGGAGAGAGCAGCAATGGATAGAGGCCCAGACATTTCGAGAAAGGAGTGCAACAGGGAAACGGAGTACCAGAGCAGCCGAGAGGGAGATTACAGAATTACGGAATACAGCTCCAGATCGCAGCCAACAAGCCTGCCAAAAATGAATAGTTTTGTGCAGCAAGATTTTAATTAGCTTTTATTTACGTTTAGGTGTAAGTTTCTGTGTGATTTCTTGTTGTGTGCGTATTTAGTATGACGTGGTCATTAGTGTTATGTACATGTATTTTTCTTTATGAGGTTGACTGAATTAATTTTAATGGGTTGTGCACGCTTCGCAGTAATCTGCTTAGAGCACACACTCTTTCAGTTTTCAATCGCGTGGGATGACAGTCCTTAATTGCACGAGTGTAGTACGTGTTTTATGAATGTTCTAAGTAAATATTCGCAGATGCGACCACTGAGAACCGTCGGCGAGTCCCGTCGAATTGTGTCGCAGGTGTACTTGTTTTCAGTGTCAATAAGTCTACGTAAGGTAAACTAAAACGTGACGTATCGTTCTTCGAAAGATGTATTTTTTTTGTGATTACAGGACCTCACTTTTCATTGTCGTCTGGTCCACATGCGCTGTGTTACATTTTTTATGTTGTGAGGTGTCGGAGTCAGTTTTTATACGGTCAAACCGTTAGTGTCCACCAACCATTTGGGAGTATTGATTGATTGCTATGTCGGTTCTTGGTAGACTATTTTACATATTATGAATGAAAAACTACACACTAACATCTCAGTTAGTGAAAGACATGAGTCTACGAGAACCGAATGGTTCGTAGCGATTTTTTAAATTTTTAGCTGTTAAATTTTTAATCTTTTATCGCCTGGTAATGTATAACTAACAACTCTCATTCTTACATTTATTGATCATAATGGCAGATCTGATGATGGCAGTAACCGAAACGCCATTGTAAATAGAGAAATATACCAAACGCTCTAGACGGCAATTAACAAAGATGTCCGTCGACATGGATTTTCATCAGGAGTACTCTTGTCTTTGGAAAATGCTTGGGCTGGTAGCTTCTGCAAACTGTAAATGCTGCAGTCCGGTGTTGTTGAAACATGGTGGGTGGGGACAGTCACCTGAGAGATATCTTCCTGGTATCCTCCTCTCGCCTCTCTTTGTCTGTCCATCTCCTCTTCCCCCGTCTCTCTCCACATTATCGCCCCCATCCCAATAGGATGTTGATGATTCTTACCCTCACAGTATTTTTTTTCGAAATATTAGACAATATGTGTAGTAGTTTGGTTTAAATCGATCCAGGGTTTAGGAGGAGCTTTATACCTGCGGTTTTGACTATGTAAGTACTTGTCCTAGCTAATTTTGCCCTGGAGTTTCCTTTTCACGCAGCTCGATGTTTTGACGTTGTAAGGTTTTGAGAACAGAACAACTGTGTAAGCTGTAAATATTTTGGTTTAATGTTGCAATCTTATCACAGAAATACACGCATTTACACAGTTTACATTGTAACAATGTTACGACAGTTGTCAAATGAACGCATCTCGTCCTCAGAAAGTGAAATAATCCTAAACAAAACAATAGTAACTTTTAACTAGAAGTTTCGTTACAAAATTATTCTTACTACTACACCATGATGTTAGTCAGTACTATAATAAATCATCTGATTCTGGTTCAATGTTCGGTACTATTTAGGATGACAATGAAGTCTTTGGAGGATGGTTAGTTTTGTGACAAGTTGAGCAAAAGATTACCCAAGGTTTCTCGAGTTTACAATGGATGCAAGCTGGTGGAACCAACAAGTTTACGCCTCTGCTCGCGGTCTTTACCTTAGCTGCGATGAGCTGTCATCTGCGTGGCTGCTCTCGTCCTCTGAAATTCCTATAAAAACTAATTAAGCCTTTGCTGCTTTTTCCAGCAAAAGCTCGCGGTCTTTACCTTAGCTGCGATGAGCTGTCATCTGCATGGCTGCTGTCGTCCTCTGAAATTCCTATAAAAACTAATTAAGCCTTTGCTGATTTTTCCAGCAGAAACTCTCCCTATGTTTCTCGTTATGTGAGAAGACATACTTATCCCTAGTCTTGAAACATGGCGATATACACGCGCACGGCTGGAGCAGTGTGCATATTAAAATGCCCTCTCAGTCCTTGCAAGAGCAATTAATTAACTGGCTGGTTCGTTTCTCCACAGTTGGACCTCGACGATGCTACAGTTAATATCTAGCTGAATGTCAGCCGCAATGAACGCAATGTTCACACAAATTTCTCCTCTGCGTCATACAGAGCGTTACGCGCTCCGTCCTGCACTTGACAGCAGTTCAGAGAAGAGTCCCCGAAAATTTCGATATTGTCTTTCTCGTAGCTAAACTGTGTCCCCACCTGGGTTCTTTCGTTCTCCACGTCACGGCCATTTTCGACCAATAACAGCATCCCTCTTATTTTGTGGAAACTGTCTGCCAATCGCAAGAGCTCTAGCACTAAACTGCGTCGAAATCTCGGCCCTTTTCTAAAGCTTCTTTCTGTCCTACTTCTGGTGGCCCATTACTTGCTCTCCAGTATGCGTCACTTGTCTGGTTGCTGACACCCACTGTGGGACGCCACCTAAGATCTTTTCGTAGTGCCTCACGTGGTATAGCCTCTCTTTCTGCCCGTGCCTGCTTCCACACAAAACGTTTCCTCTCGCTGCTTGTTTCACTTTCTGCTCATTGAATGTAATTATGTAGGAGTGGTGTGTTAATACTATCGATTGAGTGTCATACTTATAGCCAAATCTGCTCAATACCGCCGAAGTAAGTTAGGTGTCATATTCACCTTCCCATTATAATGTATAAAACTCTTATGTCAAGTGCGAAATTGACCTTCATTTATTCTGCCACTTTACAACGTCAGTCTCCTATACTCTGTGTCGTACAATGATAAAGTTTTGCAGGCACATCCAGTAGTACGCTTATTTGCTGTCTGTGAAACGTGTTTAGAAGAATTAGTAGTAAAGATGTAATAAATTTAAACTTCATACATGATATGGCAGTTTTTCACCCTTCTCTGCGATTACGAGCTCATGTGTCCTGAACTACACTACTGGCCATTAAAATTGCTACACCACGAGGATGACGTGCTACAGACGCGAAATTTAACCGACAGGAAGAAGATGCTATGATATGCAAATGATTAGCTTTTCAGAGCATTCACACAAGCTTGGCGGCGGTGGCGACACCTACAACGTGCTAACACGAGGAAAGTTTCCAGCCGATTTCGCATACACAAACAGCAGTGACCGGCGTTGCCTGGTGAAACGTTGTTGTGATGCCTCGTGTAAGGAGGAGAAATGCGTACCATCACGTTTCCGACTTTGATAAAGGTCGGATTGTAGCCTATCGCGATTGCGGTTTATCGTATCGCGACATTGCTGCTCGCTTTGGTCGAGATCCAATGACTGTTATCAGAATATTGAATCAGTGGGTTCAGGAGGGTAATACGGAACGCCGTGTTGGATCCCAATGGCCTCGTATTACTAGTAGTCGAGATGACAGGCATCTTATCCGCATGGCTGTAACGGATCGTGCAGCCACGTCTCGACCCCTGAGTCAACAGATGGAGACGTTTGCAAGACAACAACCATTTGGACGAACAGTTCGACGACGTTTGCAGCAGCATGGAGTATCAGCTCGGAGACCATGGCTGCGGTTAACCTTGACGCTGCATCACAGACAGGAGCGCCTGCGATGGTGTACTCAACGACGAACCTAGGTGCACGAATGACAAAACGCCATTTCTTCGGATGAATCCAGGTTCTGTTTACAGCATCATGATGGTCGCATCCGTGTTTGGTGACATCGCGGTGAACGCACATTGGAGGCGTGTATTCGTCATCGCCATACTGGCGTATCACCCGACGTGATGGTATGGGGTACCATTGGTTACATGTCTCGGTCACCTCTTGTTCGCATTGACGGCACTTTCAACAGTGGACGTTACATTTCAGATGTGTTACGACCCGTGGCTCTGCCCTTCATTCGATCCGTGCGAAACCCTACATTTCAGCAGGGTAATGCACGACCGCATGTTGCAGGTCCTGTACGGGCCTTTCTGGATACAGAAAATGTTCGGCTGCTGCCATGGACAGCACATACTCCAGATCTCTCATTAATTGAAAACGTCTGGTCAATGGTGGCCGAGCAACTGGCTCGTCTCAATACGCCAGTCACTACTCTTGATGAACTGTGGTATCGCGTTGAATTGCATGGGCAGCTTTACCTGTACACGCCATCCAAGCTCTGTTTGACTCAATGCCCAGGCGTATCAAGGGCGTTATTACGGCCAGAGGTGGTTTTCTGGGTACTGATTTCTCAGGATCTATGCACCCAAATTGCGTGAAAATGTAATCACATGTCAATTCTAGTACAATATATTTGTCCAATGAATACCCGTTTACCATCTGCATTTCTTTTTGGTGTAGCAATTTTAATGGCCAGTAGTATATGTTCCACAATGATATAATTTTGCATGTGTATTCAGCGTTTTAGGACAACACCGTCTGCAAAATGTGTAGTGGATACAGCTAACTGTAGAGAAATAATAAATAAAAACGTCATGCATCATGTGGCAGATTTTCTACCATGTCAGTATTTATGATGTCATGTCTCCTAAACTATATGATATAATTCTGTAGGTATATTCACCGGCGTATGTGTATACCATCTATGAAGTTTGTTTCGAATCAAGTTAATAGCAGAGAAGTAATAAATTTAACCGTCATGCATGAAGGGTCAATTTTTCACGGATCTCTGTGTTTATGACATCAAAACTCCTGAACAGTGTGTAGTACAGTAACATCATTTTGCAGGTACATTGAATGATGCATGTGAATACTGTCTGCAAAATGCGTATTGAATAATGTTTGTAGTAAAGGACAAATAAATTAATACGTCATGTCTGATGCCGCAGTTTTACTGCACGAACAGCGGAAATATAGTAAGTGATAAACTTTTTTTCCTTTCATCATTTTGTGGGGGTTGTCAGTCGGAAAAAGTTTCTTAAAGGTTAGAAATTATGTACAAAGTTTTGTTGCACGTCACTAAGCGCTCTCATTCTCAATTGCTGGGTGAATAAAGTCTGAGAATTTGCGCGTTGTAAGCTACACTACTGATTCTTATCCCCACAACGTTTCCCTCCCGATACTAAGTGGTATGTGTACCAAGTTTAGTTGAAATCGTTCCAGAGGTTTAGGAGAAGATATGGAGCATACACAGAGCGGATAGAAAATGTCTGAAACGCTCGTAGGGATGTCGCAGGGTAGGTTGTACTCAGACACAAATGTTAAGGAAAAAATTCGGTACGTTGCGCCATTTCTGAGTTATTTACTCATGAAGTTAACCAATCAGGACGTCGAGCGCACAAAGTCAAGTTTCAGCTAACAAAACAAAGCGATACCACCCCAGGCACGCCTCTCGAATGTGAGCACGCAATGTTTTTTTTTTTTTTCTTTATTGATTTTCAATCCCCCCCCAAGGGGGCGGGCTGGCAGCAGCTTAGTACGCCGCTCCACAGCCTACAGACTTTTGTAAAAAACGAAGAAAAAAAGAAACAAGAAAAACAGGCGATAAAACGGTGACTTAAAGTGTAAAATGGCGGAAAAATGCGGAAAGTTTAAACAAAAAGCAAAAGGGGTTAGCAATGTTAATGAAATACACAGGAATCAGACAAGTAACATCGTAGATACGCAATTAAAAAACATGGTGACAGTCTGGTTTCTGTTCACAAGAGACAAAAAATCACACCCACCGACAGTATGTTGGCCATTCGCAACACTTCCCAAAAGACACTACACGGAACACTCACTGTAAAACGCTGCACGAAAATGGCGGCACAAAGATGACACTCCCGAGCCAAAGGCAGATGGGGGGGGGGGCACCTGGAGGAGGGGGAAAAACAAGGAGGGAGGAGAGGAAAAAACGAAAGGGGGGAACCAAGGAGGGAGAGGACTCATAATGGGGGAGAGGGGCAGGGCAGATGCGAGATGGAATGAGAAGAGGCCGAGGAGAGAAATGCAAAAAGACTCGGGGGAGAGAAGGGGGCAGAGAGAGGGGAGGTGGGGAAAAAAGAGGATGGAAGGGGGGCAGAGGGAGCCCGGGAAAAGGACAGAGGAAAGGAGGGGGAGTGAGGATCAGAGTTGATAGGAGGGATAAATGGAGGGAGAGAGGACATCATCCAGGAGGGGGAGTTGATGGAAGCCACCTTGGGAAAGGAGATGAAGGGTGTAGAGATGGAGGGTAGGGGAGACACAACAGTGAGGGCGTGGCAGGGGGCGGGGATGGGAGAGGAGAGGAGCAACCAGGGGGTGAGGGGGATCAAGGCGGCAGGAAGTGTAGAGGATGCGGATATGTTCGAGGAAGAGGAGCAGATGGGGGAAAGGAATGAGGTCATAGAGGATCCGTGTGGGGGATGGGAGGCATATACGGAAGGCGAGGCGGAGTGCATGACGCTCAAGGATCTGGAAGGACTTATAGAATTTGGGGGGGGGTGGGGGCAGACATCCAGGTGGGACTGGCATAACAGAGGATGGGACAGATTAAGGATTTGTAGGTGTGGAGGATGGTAGAGGGGTGCAACCCCCATGTCTGGCCAGAGAGGAGTTTGAGGAGTCGGAGGCAGTTGTGGGCTTTGGATTGGAGGGAGCGGAGATGAGGGATCCAGGTGAGGTGACGGTCAATGGTGAGGCCAAGGTAGGTGAGGGTGGGGGTGAGGCGGACAGGATGGGCGCAGACAGTAAGGGAGAAATCCAGGAGCCGGAAGGAGCGAGTGGTACGACCTACAATGATTGCCTGGGTCTTGGAAGGATTGATTTTCAGGAGCCACCGGTTACACCATGCAGCAAAAAGGTCAAGGTGATTCTGGAGAAGGCGTTGGGACTGTTGGAAAGTAGGAGCAAGGGCGAGGAATGCGGTGTCATCAGCATATTGCAAGAGGTGTACTGGATGGGGGGGTTGGGGCACATCTGCCGTGTACAGGAGGTAGAGGAGAGGGGAGAGGACAGAGCCCTGGGGCACACCTGCAGAGGGGTAGAAGGTGTGGGAATTGGCATTATGGATGGTAACATAGGAGGGGCGGCGGGAGAGGAAGGAGGCCATCAGACAGATGTAGTTGATAGGAAGGGCGTAGGTTTGGAGTTTAAACAGGAGACCGGGATGCTAGACATGGTCATAGGCCTTTTTGAGGTCGAGGGAGACAAAAATGGCAGAGCGACGGGAGTTAAGCTGGAGGGAGAGGAGATGAGTGAGGCGGAGGAGTTAGTCATCGGCAGAGAAGGAAGGTCGAAAGCCACATTGGGTGTTGGGGAGGAGGTGGTTTTGGCGGAGGTGGTGATGGATGCGCCGTGAAAGGATGCATTCCAAGAGCTTGCTGAAAACTGATGTGAGACAGATAGGACGATAGGAAGAGGCATCAGATGGAGGCTTGTTGGGTTTGGAGAACATCAGGATACGGGAAGTTTTCCACAGGTCGGGATAGAAGCCAGTGGCAAGGATGACATTGTAGAGGGTGGCAAGGACTGAAAGGAAGGAGGGAGGGCAGTGTTTGAGGTGGCGGTAGGTAATGGAGTCGTGGCCAGGAGCAGTGTTGCGTTTAGTGTGGAGTGTGAGGCTGATGTCCTGTGTAGTGATGGGAGTGTTGAGTTCAGATGGTGGTGTGTGGCCCAAGTACTGGAAGCTAGGAGCAAGAGGAGGAACAGAGGTATTCGTATGGTCCATGACGTCAGGGAAGAGGGAATAATCAAGCTGTGGATCATCTGGGATGGAAAAAACATCTGAGAGGTGAGAGGCAAAGTGGTTGGCCTTACTAAGGTTGTCACGAAAGGGACGGTCATCAAGTAGGAGAGGGTACTGGGCGGTGGGGCGGTTCCCAGTAAGGTGGTGGAAAGCAGAAAATACTTGGAAGAGTTTATGGGGAGCGTGGTGTTGAGTTGTGTACGCACGCAATGTCCCGATTGACTAATTTCAATGGTAAATAACTAGGAGTCGGCGCAACATATCGTATTTTTTCATGACATTTATGTTTCAGTACACCCTGCCCTGCAATATACCTACAAGCGTTTCAGACTTTTCTGACTACCCTGCGTGTATACAGGTGGTCCATTGATAGTGACCGGACCTAATATCTCACGAAATAAGCATCAAGCGAAAAAACTACAAAGAACGAAACTTGTCTAGCTTGAAGGAGGAAACCAGATGGCGCTATGGCTGGCCAGCTAGATAGCGCTGTCATAGGTCACACGGATATCAATTGCGTTTTTTTGAATAGGAACCCCCATTTTTATTACATATTCGTGTAGTACATAAAGAAATATGAATGTTTTAGTTGGACCACTTTTTTCGCTTTGTGATAGATGGCGCTGTAATAATCACAAAACTATAAGTACGTGGTATCACGTAACATTCCGCCAGTGCGGACGGTATTTGCTTCGTGATACATTACTCGTGTTAAAATAGACCGTTTACCAATTGCGGAAAAGGTCGATATCGTGTTGATGGATGGCTATTGTGATCAAAATGCCCAACGGGCGTGTGCTATGTATGCTGCTCGGTATCCTGGACGACATCATCCAAGTGTCCGAACGTAACTATCCGGTTACGTTATTTAAGGAAACAGGAAGTGTTCAATCACATGTGAAACGTCAACCACGACCTGCAACACATGATGATGCCCAAGTAGGTGTTTTAGCTGCTGTCGCGGCTAATCCGCACATAAGTAGCAGACAAACCGTGTGAGAATCGGGAACCTCAAAAACGTCGGTGTTGAGAATGCTACATCAACATCGATTGCATATTTCTATGCACCAGGAATTGCATGGCGACGACTTTGAACGTCGTGTACAGTTCTGCCACTGGGCACAAGAGAAATTACGGGACGATGACAGATTTTTTGTAAGCGTTCTATTTAGCGACGAAGCGTCATTCACCAACGTAAATCGGCATAATATACACTATTGGGCAACGGAAAATCCACGATGGCTGCGACAAGCGGAACAACAGCGACCTTGGCGGGTTAATGTATGGTGCGGCATTACGGGAGGAAGGATAATTGGCCCCCATTTTATCAATGGCAATCTAAACGGTGCAATGTATGCTGCTTTCCTACGTAATGTTCTACCGATGTTACTTCAAGTTGTTTCACTGCATGACAGAATGGCGATGTACTTCCAACGTGATGGAGGTCCGGCACATAGCTCGCTGCAGTTGAAGCGGTATTGAATAGCATATTTCATGACAGGTGGATTGGTCGCCGAAGCACTATACCATGGCCCGCACGTTCACCGGATCTGACGTCCCCGGATTTCTTTCTGTGGGGAACGTTGAAGGATATTTGCTATCGTGATCCAACAACAACGCCTTACAACATGCGTCAGCGCATTGTCAGTGCATGTGCGAACATTACGGAAGGCGAACTACTTGCTGTTGAGAGGAATGTCGTTCCACGTATTGCCAAATGCATCGAGGTTGACGGACATCATTTTGAGCATTTATTGCATTAATGTGGTATTTACAGGTAATCATGCTGTAACAGCGTGCGTTGTCAGAAATGATAAGTTCACAAAGGTACATGTATCACATTGGAACAACCGAAATAAAATGTTCAAACGTACCTACGTTCTGTATTTTAATTTAAAAAACCTACCTGTTACCAACTGTTCGTCTAAAATTGTGAGCCATATGTTTGTGACTATTACAGCGCCATCGATCACAAAGCGAAAAAAGTGGTCCAACTAAAACATTCAGATTTCTTTACGTTCTACAGGAATATGTAACGAAAAATGGGGGTTCCTATTTAAAAAATCGCAGTTGATATCCGTTTGAGCTATGGCAGCGCCATCTAGCGAGCCAACCATAGCGCCATCTGGTTTCCCCCTTCAAGCTAGACAAGTTTCGTTCTTTGTAGTTTCATCTACATCTACATCTACATGACTACTCTGCAATTCACATTTAAGTGCTTGGCAGAGGGTTCATCGAACCACAATCATACTATCTCTCTACCATTCCACTCCCGAACAGCACGCGGGAAGAACGTACACCTAAACCTTTTCGTTCGAGCTCTGATTTCTCTTATTTTATTTTGATGATCATTCCTACCTATGTAGGTTGAGCTCAACAAAATATTTTCGCATTCGGAAGAGCAAGTTGGTGACTGAAATTTCGTAAATAGATCTCGCCGCGACGAAAAACATCTTTGCTTTAATGACTTCCATCCCAACTCGCGTATCATATCTGCCACACTCTCTCCCCTATTACGTAGTAATACAAAACGAGATGTCCTTTTTTGCACCCTTTAGATGTCCTCCGTCAATCCCACCTGGTAAGGATCCCACACCGCGCAGATATTCTAACAGAGGACGAACGAGTGTAGTGTAAGCTGTCTCTTTAGTGGACTTGTTGCATCTTCTAAGTGTCCTGCCAATGAAACGCAACCTTTGGCTCGCCTTCCCCACAATATTATCTATGTGGTCTTTCCAACTGAAGTTGTTCGTAATTTTAACACCCAGGTACTTAGTTGAATTGACAGCCTTGAGAATTGTACAATTTATCGAGTAATCGAATTCCAACGGATTTCTTTTGGAACTCACGTGGATCACATCACACTTTTCGTTATTTAGCGTCAACTGCCACCTGCCACACCATACAGCAATCTTTTCTAAATCGCTTTGCAACTGATACCGGTCTTCGGATGACCTTACCAGACGGTAAATTACAGCATCATCTGCGAACAACCTAAGCGAACTGCTCAGATTGTCACCCAGGTCATTTATATAGATCAGGAACAGCAGAGGTCCCAGGACGCTTCCCTGGTGAACACCTGATATCACTTCAGTTTTACTCGATGATTTGCCGTCTATTACTACGAACTGCGACCTTCCTGACAGGAAATCACGAATCCAGTCGCACAACTTAGACGATGCCCCATAGGCCCGCAGCTTGATTAGAAGTCGCTTGTGAGGAACGGTGTCAAAAGCTTTCCGGAAATCTAGAAATACGTTATCAACTTGAGATCCCCTGTCGATAGCGGCCATTACTTCGTGCGAATAAAGAGCTAGCTGCGTTGCACAAGAACGATGTTTTCTGAAACCATGCTGATTACGTATCAATAGATCGTTCCCTTCGAGGTGATTCATAATGTTTGAATACAGTATATGCTCCAAAACCCTACTGCAAACCGACGTCAATGATATAGGTCTGTAGTTCGATGGATTACTCCTACTACCCTTCTTAAATAAACGCTGGTGCAACCTGCGCAATTTTCCAATCTGTAGGTACAGATCTATCGGTGAGCGAGCGGTTGTATATGATTGCTAATTAGGGAGCTATTGTATCAGGGTAATCTGAAAGGAACCTAATCGGTATACAATCTGGACCTGAAGACTTGCCCGTATTAAGCGATTTGAGTTGCTTCGCAACCCCTAAGGTATCTACTTCTAAGAAACTCATGTTAGCAGCTGTTCGTGTTTCAAATTCTGGAATATTCCATTCGTCTTCCCTGGTGAAGGAATTTCGGAAAACTGCGTTCAATAACTCCGCTTTAGCGGCACAGTCGTCGGTAACAGTACCATGAGCACTACGCAGCGAAGGTATTGACTGCGTCTTGCCGCTTGTGTACTTTACGTACGACCAGAATTTCTTCGGATTTTCTACCAAATTTCGAGACAATGTTTCGTTGTGGAACCTATTAAAGGCATCTCGCATTGAAGTCCGTGCCAAATTTCGCGCGTCTGTAAATTTTAGCCAATCTTCGGGATTTCGCGTTCTTCTGAACTTCGCATGCTTTTTCCGTTGCCTGTGCAGCAGCGTTCGGACCTGTTTTGTGTACCATGGGGGATCAGTTCCATCTCTTACCAATTTATGAGGTATGAATCTCTCAACTGCTATTGCTACTATATCTTTGAATTTGAGCCACATCTCGTCTACATTTGCATAGTCAGTTCGGAAGGAATGGAGATTGTCTCTTAGGAAGAGTTCGTTTGACGCTTATTTCGTGAGATATTTGGCCCGGTCACGATCAATGGACCACCCTGTATATATCCATTTTTATAATATGTTTGAATATCGCTGACGGCAGCCTCTTGTAACATTTTGGAACATGCTTTACGCTTGTGTCACGACATCACGACTGTAGGGATCAACATGAATTTCGCTTACCGACTGTTGGACCAGATTTGTGACTGGATCCAGGACTTCCTTGCACATACAACACATTACGTCGTTCTTAAGAGAACAAATCTACAAATATACAGTAATTTTCAGGAGTACCCCAGGAAAGTGTGACAATATATACACTGTGTTCAAAAAATGTGTCGAGTACTTTGAGAGATGGTAGTCACTCATCAAAACAAGAAAAATGAGTCCATAAACATGGGTCTGGGAACGCATACTTTCCGAGATAAACACATTTTTATAGGAAGGGCTGCGCGACAGTGTTGCGGACATCAGCACAGTCGTTGCATTGACATTCTGTGAAATGTGTCGGCAGGGTACTATAAAGTCTTACAGTACTCTACCTATCACTAGGTGGTCTGCAGTCAGTTGTGTGGTTCCAGCCGTGTTGTAGGTTACGTTGGTTCTCGTCGTGTTTGTATACCTTATTGTACAGTACTGGCAACCTTGTGTACGCATAGTGGTGTTTTACCTTCTTTCAAAGGCGGATTCATTTATGTGTTCACTGTTACTGCGCTGTTTGACATACATATGGTGTAGTACATTTACATTTTCTCTCTTCCACCACTTGTTAGCAATAGGAACCTACTACTCGACAAGTGAAATAACTGTGATTGCGTATATTCTGCTATGGTTTACCAAATGGACGCAGCCTGCGAGCCCGCAGTCTCTACGCTGAAAAATATCCACAGTGCAGAGTGCACTCTGATAAGCTGTTCGGCAGACTGAGTGGACGGCCCCGTACAGTGCGCACGTCTGACATGGTGGAGCGGGTGCTACTTTCGGCGGGAGAAACCCCTGGGTCCATGTGCAACGATTAGGAGCAGCAGAAGGTGTTTTTCACTCTCTTGTCTGGGGGAGTACTTCATAAACAGTTGCTGAACCCAAATCGTCTGCAGCGCGTTCAGGCCCTTGGGCCACAAGATCATCATGGCAGACAGCAGTTCTGTCAATGACCGTTGCAGAAGAGTGCCGCAGATCCACTGTTCACATCCAACATTTTATTTGCGATGGGGCAGGACTCGAAAGAAATTGTGTGAATTTCCATAACCAGCACGTATTGGCAGATGTAAATCCCCAAACAACTCAGGAAAGAGGACATCAATACCGACTCTCAATCAACATATGTGGAGGCGAACTGGGGCACATTACTGGAGGCTGTGCCATTTCAGCAACAACTTCAAATGGTTCAAATGGCTCTGAGCACTATGGGACTTAACAACTGAGGTCATCAGTCCCCTAGAACTTAGAACTACTTAAACCTAACTAACCCAAGGACATCACACACATCCATGCCCGAGGCAGGATTCGAACCTGTGACCGTAGCAGTCGCGCGGTTCCGGACTGAAGCGCCTAGAACCGCTCGGCCACAGCGGCCGGCTTCAGCAACAAGTAAAAATTTGGTTCTTGCATAATGACACACCAGCACATTTTCGTCACAATGTGCATAAACATCTGACGCAGACATGCAGACAGGCATTTCAGGACCGCCGGTGAACTTGTCGGAGGGGGGGGGGGAGGGGGGTGTTTTACCGTGAATGGACGCCACGTTGAACACCTCCCGTAGATACGTGTTCATCGCAGAAAGTATGCATTTCCAGACCCATGAAGTATTCGACGCTTTTTAACATCCTGTATAAACGATTTAGTGGATAACTTTGAAAGCTCCATGAGGCTGTTTCCAGATGATGCTGTTGTATTAGAAGCTAGTGACGCTAGAAGACTTGAGCGAAATGAAGGCATATCTATACAGTATTTATAAATGATGTGGGGACTGGCAGTTGGCTCTAAAAGTAGATAAATGTAATACAATCATGTTCAGAAAATTACAGAAGACAGAACATCTTGACCGACTAGAGACAGGACGTTCTCATTCATAAGACATATACGTTAATAGGTTTTGCAGAAATGAGTAACATTTCAGTCACCTCCGTTCAGCATATGTCACGTTGTCAAGTAGCCACATGGCCCAGCATAAGCCATGATTACTTGTTCCATGCGTGATGACATCGACGCCTGTAAGGCGCAAATGGCGTTCTAAGGTGTAGCCATCCACTCTGCATTCACCTGGTTCCAAAGTTCAACTGTGGTGGTTGGCATTGGGTCACAGCGCTGCACCTGTCGTTTCAACATGTCCCACACATTTTCGATTGGCGATAAGTCTGGTGATCTGGTGGGCCAGAGTAAAAGACTGACATCCTGTGACACCAAGAAGCCACATGTTGATGCAGCAACATGTAGTCGTTCGTTGCCTTGCTGAAAAATGGTGTCTTGGTGTTGTACAGAAGGCTATGTCTACAGGTCACAGGATGTCTGTCACATAGGTCACACTAGTCATAATGCCCAGGACACGTAGCACCTGTGATTTGTATTTGTACCCAATAGCGTCCCAAACAATAAGGCCTTGAGTTTTCGCTGTATGTGTTGTGCGAATGCAGTCACTGTGATACAGCTCTCCCTGGTTAAAATGCCAATCATTTCCGCAGAACATACTAATGTACATGTCTTGTGAATACGAACGTTCTGTCTCTAGTCGTTCAAGGTGCTCAACTTTTTCTGAAAATAAGCATGTATATTGCCCATTCACAGATGAAGAAATGGACTGTTACACAATTAGTAAGTGAATCCAAAGCAGCCATGCACTTTTTTCTTTATTGTAATTTCATGCCTCTGTCCCATATGGGCAGAGTGAGACACTTAAAAAAAACTGGAAATGACGAAACACTCACAAAGAATAAAAAAACACTGGAAACAACGAAACACTCACAAAGAATAAAAAACCACTGGTAGGGACCTGCTGAGGGACTGGAGGTCGGAGAGGAGGGGAAAAGAGGGGAGGGGGATGAAGGTGGGAGGAAGATGAAAAAGGGGGGCAGGGGACGAACCAAGAGGCAGGAGATGGGCAGGGTGGGAGATGAAGAGGGAACACAAGGCAGGAAAGAGCGCAGAGACACAGAAGGGAAGGATGGGAGAAGGAGGTGGTGTAGGAGGGGGAAATCCGCTCAGAGGAAGGGAGGGGGAGGAGAGGGAGCTCTGAGGAGGAGGAGGAAGGTGGGATTAGAGTTGGTAGGAGGGGTAGATGTCAAGGCGAAGCTCATAATCTGGGAGGGGTAGGTGCCGGAAGATACATTGGGAAAGGAGGTGGAGGGTGTGGAAATGGAGAGAGGGCGGGACAAACGGTAAAGGCGTGGCAATGGGGTAGGGGTGGAGAGGAAGGGGACACCAGGGCATGGGGGGATAGAGTAGGAGGACAATATACAGGGTGCAAAAGGAGAAGGTAGGGAAAGGGGATGAGGTCATAGAGGATGCATGTGGGGGATGGAAGGCAGATACGGAAGGCGAGGCAGAGTGCATGGCATTCGAGGATTTGGAGGGTTTTATAGAATTTGGGAGGGGCGGAAATCCAAGCGATACTGGCGTAACAAATGATGGGGTGGATCAAGAATTTGTAAGTGTGAAGGATGGTGGAAAGATGCAGTACCAATGTCCAGCCAGACAGGAGTTTCAGGAAGTGGAGTCTGTTGTGCGCCTTGTGTTAGATGGTAAAGAGATAGGGAGTCCAGGTGAGGTGGCGGTCAAGGGTGAGGCCAAGGTATTTCAGGGTAGGAGTGAGGTGGATAGGACGGCCATAAATGATGAGCTAGAAATCATGGAGTCTGAAGGAGTGGGCTGTGTGGCCTATGATGATCGCCTGGGTCTTGGAGGGGTTGATACGAAGGAACCACTGGTTACACCAAGTGGTGAACCAGTCAAGGTGGGATTTAAGTGTACGTGGAGACCTTTGAAGGGTAGGGTAAAGAGCTATGAAGGCGGTGTCATCAGCAAACTGGAGGAGACAAACAGTCGAGGGGGGTTTGGCAGCCATGCAGTTGCAGAAAAGGTGGTTTTATTCAACCCTTAACCATAGTTTCCACTAAATGTAAACCTGTCTTCTTCAGAACTACATGCAACTTGAAGACAGTGTAACAGCAATAACTTTTAACATGGAAATGGAAATGAGCGTTTGGCGTCATTGGCCGGGAGGCCCCTCGCGGGGCAGGTCCGGCCGCCATAGCGCAGGTCTTATTACATTCGGCGCCACATTGGGCGACCTGCACGCTGGATGGGGATGAAATGATGATGAACACAACACAACACCCAGTCCCTGAGCGGAGAAAATCTCCGACCCAGCCGGGAATCGAACCCGGGCCCAGAGGACGGCAATCCGTCACGCTGACCACTCAGCTACTGGGGCGGACACTTTTAACATGGAAACACATCTTACAGACGCTAGATCTCCTTAAATGGATGTGAATATCACATAACATAAACACAACCAAAATAATAAAAACTAGTAAATTAAATTTATTCATTTCACATCATATGGCAGGGTACTAGGGGCCTTCTGGCGGTGTGACATTCTGGCCCTGATTGTTTACCGCAATCTGTTTTCTACCATTTGGCTTCTTTCGCTGTTTGTTTCATCATTTTTATATTTTTCTGTGAACTCTGTATGCTTGTTCTTATGTATGTCATTATATTTTCAATAAAATTATTACAAAAAAGTATTTACTTGAGTTTTTGTCACTGTCAGCATACTAAAGGTAAATTCTAAATTTTTTCATACAATTTTGGATTTAGTAGTTTCCAAAGAAGAGTTCCTTGTCTCGTCTTTCTCCATTATATCTGAAAGCCTGTATCATTATCTCACAAGATTTAGGCCATACTGAAAATTCTAGATGACTGAAAGAAAACTGGACAAAATCCAGGCTAATAGAGTTCTTACCAGTGTCCAGGCAGTTGCTCACTTGTTGGTTCATTGTTTAAAGAGGATCACTTGTTGGTTCAGTGTTTAAATACGAGGGTTGCCCAGAAAGTACTGCACCGCATTTTTTTTCTTCAGCAGTTCTTGATTGAGAATTACACACACGGAAGAATGGTGTCTCTCCATTCAGTTCTATGACCTTCCTCCAGCGCGAAAAAAGGGCGTCTATGCCCTGTCGGTGCCAATCCTTGTCGTGGTAACAGAGCCAGTGCTTCACTGTGTGAAGCACCTCCTTATCGTTCTCAAAATGTCTTCTCTAGTCCTAATGCATCTGTTCTCGCGGAATGACATCAGCTCGCTACAACATGTCAGGTGTGACAGCCGTGGACGGTCTCCCCGACCGTTGTAAATCTTGGAACTCCGCCGAACCGCTTTCTGATGACCTCACCTTCCGTGCCCAGCGAATAACTGTACTTTTGTGGACAACAGATGCTCCATAGACTCTGCACAAGCGTTTATGAATATATCCCACAGTTTCTTTCTGTGCAGTGAGAAATTAAATCACAGCATGTTGCTTGTAACGTACATCACCTAGATATGCCATTTTGAAACTGTCGTGCAGCTACGCTATCTGTCGGAAGTGACGGAAACTTGGCGCTCTCACTCAGGAGGCTTAAATATTACGAGGGCTGTCCAGAAAGTAAGTTACGATCGGTCGCGAAATGGAAACGACTATGAAAATCCGATAAAGCTTTGCAAAGATGTGTTGGGCAGTGTCTCTAGTATGACTCTAGGTAGAATTATGTCGCTCTTTTCATTCCTGAGCTCTTAGTGAGCGCGTAAAGATGTTATAGAAAATAGTGTCTCCCGCCAAGTACGAGGGCCTGGTGAGAATTTTCCCCTGAAGCTATGCAACCAACATTACATAACTGTCGTGCGGTTTCTTCTTCAAGACAATTGTCAGCCTCATTCTGCAGGGGCAATGAAGGTGTTCCTGCATCGTTTCAATTGGAAATGTTTGGTTACCCACAATCAGCCCGTAATTGTCTCCCACTGAGTTTCATCTCTCTCGAACGAATCGCTGGCTATGAAGACAACATTTTGGCACAGACAACGAGCTTTAGGCCAGCGTAGAGAACTGGCGGAAAGCACTGGCGGCTGCCTTCTATGATGAGGGTATTGGAAAGTTGGTACAACGCTACGACGAATGTCTGAGTCAGAACGGCGACTACGTAGAGAAGTAGCCGAAAGGTGTAGCTAACTGTTACAAGTGAAACATTTCTGATTTTCACTGTGATTTTCATTTCGCGATCCATCGTAACTTACTTTCTGGACAGCCCTCGTACATATGTAACGTTTCGCTTTCGTAGCATTATTTTCGGCTCAGAAAAAAAAAATGCGGTGGATTACTTTCTGGGCAACTCTCGCAGATGAACTTTCAAGCCATCTATAAGAAACGTACTTCATACTATTTATCACTATGTGAGATGCAAGTGCCAAGTTGCGTGTGCCAAAGACCATATCTGCTTACTGTACTTTGAAGGCAGAGCGCAGCCGACCGCTCGGGTGGCTTGGCTGTTGGGTTTTGAGGTTGCAGGGCTCCTGCGGATGTGAAACAAAGCACTCTTTCTCTGATGCTGAACTCTTACTCTGGTTCTTCCTGTGGCTGGCGCCTGCGGGTGCTGACTCGATCTGTGTATTAAATTCAGAAGTCTGTGCCTTTTGTACTCATATTACGTAGATGGGCATTTCTAAGTCGCTGTATTCAGGATTTATGCTGAGAGCGTGTAACCCCCCTCTTACTAATCGACCTATCCTGCTTGCGATATAAAATATAACCGTGGATCGCGTGTATGCCTAATGGATTTTTTCTAATTGCATAAGGCTATCTTTCCCGAAGAAGTGATACCGATAACTAGGAGGAAAGTGTACAACCGACCCTTCTGATAGAAATTCTACTAAAAATAAAAAGTAATTAAACCGAACAGGGCTATAACTTGGAAAATTAAAGTTATTTTGTGCAATCACTCACGAACAACACTGGACAGAATGGCGTACCACCGATCATGAATCCAAAAGTTACAATAATGAACGAAAAGGAAGTAATTAACGGTTTCCAACCCACTAGGGCAATTTACATCCAAAATCCTGTACAAGATGATGGGAAAAAAACATGAATTATTATACACTTTAGTTGTCACGTTTTTTTACACTAATTTTAAGTGAGTATGTAATAATAAAGAAAACTGAGAAGTCACTCTTACGTTATGTTTGGCATTAAATTTTGAAAAAGGCAATCGAGTGATGATTTGAAAATATGCAATTAAACTGTATGTTAGTACTGAACTTTGTTACGTGAACAATGACTTTCAGTGACCTCAGCATAACGTCATCAAAGAAATGTAGAAAAAAAGCAAGCACTTCTTACTTTACCGATACTTATTTTGCAAATTGGATTTAATATTATTGTCTGAACAACTGAGCCTTTTTTAATGACTTGAACAGAATTAAATACTAGAATACGTACCAAACCAAACAGCCATTAGCTCCAAGCTACACGTAAAATAAATAAAAGTTCCGCAATCTTAATTTGTGCATTTCTTTAGATTTGGACTTTTTCCAGTGATTGATTCTCAAACTTGAAAGTCATTCTCAGCGAGGAGTCCGGATACTTTTGATCACATAGTGTATATCGCGAGATGATTCTTTTGTGATTCACGTTTCTTGTTATCAGGTGTTAATCAACTAGTAAGATGCTCCTTACATCTGCATTTACATGTTTTCCCTATAAGAAAAAACACAGCTACAGTTACAGGTTTGATTGCTATTGACAAGGGATTTCAAATTTATTCCGTGTTTCTGGATTTCCGGAAGGCTTTTGACACTGTACCACACACTTCTAGTGAAATTGCGTGCTTATGGAATATTGTCTTAGTTTATCTTATCTGGATTCGTGATTTCCTGTCAGAGGTCACAGTTCGAAGTAATTGACGGGACGTCATCGAGTAAAGCAAAAGTAATTTCTGGGGTTCTCCAAGGTAGTGTTATAGGCCCTTTGCTGTTCCTTATCTATATAAACGATTTGGGAGACAATCTGGGCAGCTGTCTTAGGTTGTTTGCAGATGACACTGTCGTTTATCGACTAATAAAGTCATCAGAAGATCAAAACAAACTGCAATGCAAAGCGGTTTAGAAAAGTTATCTGTATGGGGAGAAATTGGCAATTGACCCTAAATAGCGAAAAGTATTGGTCATCCACGTAATTGCTAAAAGGAATCCGTGAAACTTCAGTTACATGATAAATCAGTCAAAACTAAAGGCCGTAAATTCAAAATACCTAGGAATTACAGTTAAGAACAACTTAAATTGGAAGGAACACATAGAAAACGTTGTGGGAAGGCTAACCAAATACTGTGTTTTATTGGCAGGACACTCAGAAAAAGTAACAGATGTACTAAGGAGACTGCCTACATTACACTTGTCCGTCCTCTTTTAGAATACTGCTGAGCGGTGTGGGATTCTTAGCACATAGAATTGACGGTGTACATCGAAAAAGTTCAAAGAAGGGCAACACGTTTTGTATTAACGCGAAATAGGGGAGAATGTCTCCGAAATGATACAGGATTTCTGATGGGCGTCGTTAAAACAAAGGCGTTTTTCGTTGCGGGGGAATCTTCACTCGAAATTCCGGTCGCCAACTTTCTCCTCTGATTGCGAAAATATGAGGTTCATTCAAATGAAACATGGTCCGTGCGTCTACCTTTGCCTTGCACGTAAGGTGGCACCACGCAGCTGCGGGTAATGTGGCGCCATCTACTGGTAGAGAGACTGACGCGTGCGCACCGTTTGATGTTGCATAGTGCCTGTGTGATTTCAAGCCGAAGAGAAGATCGTCCACTACCGAACATGCAGGCGAGTAAGCCCGAACAACGAGGAGTGATTCGATTTTTGGTGGCGGAGGGAGTTGGAAGCTGTGAAATATATCGACGGATGAAGGCTGTGTACTGCGAGCACAGTCTGAGTCCTACATCTACATCTACATTTATACTCCACAAGCCACCCAATTGTGTTCCCTCCTTGTTTTCCCCCTCATCTGTCCAGGTCCACCCCCCTCCCCCCCATCTGCCCTAGGCTATGGCGTGTCTTCTTTGTGCCGACATTTTAGTGCAGTGTTTACAGAGAGTGTTGAGCGTTGTGTGTCTTCTCCGAAGTGTTGAGAACGGCCATCATACTGTCGCTGGGTGTGATTTTATATCTCTTGCGAACAGAAACCAGACTGTCGCCATGTTTTTTTAATTGTCTGTCTACTATGTTATCTGTCTGCATCCTGTGTATTTTATTCGGTTTGCCAACCCCCCTTGTTTTAACTTTCCACAATTTTCCGCCGTTTTACAATTTAAGTCCCCGTTTATCGCCTGCTTTTATTGTTTCTTAACTTCTCCTTACATTTTAAAAAGTCTGTAGGCTGCAGAGCAGCGTAATAAGCTGCTGCCAGCCCGCCCCCTTCGGGGGGAATCGAAATACAATAAAGGAAAAAAAGCACCCAATCGTGTGTGGCGGAGGGCACTTTACGTGCCACTGTCATTACCTCCCTTTCCGGTTCCAGTCGCGTATGGTTCGCGGGAAGAACGACTGCCGGAAAGCCTCCGTGCGCGCTCGAATCTCTCTAATTTTACATTCGTGATCTCCTCGGGAGGTATAAGTAGGGGGAAGCAATATATTCGATACCTCATCCAGAAACGCACCCTCTCGAAACCTGGACAGCAAGCTACACCGCGATGCAGAGCGCCTCTCTTGCAGAGTCTGCCACTTGAGTTTGCTAAACATCTCCGCAACGCTAGCACGCTTACCAAATAACCCTGTGACGAAACGCGCCGCTCTTCTGTGGATCTTCTCTATCTCCTCTGTCAACCCGACCCGGTACGGATCCCATACTGATGAGCAATACTCAAGTATAGGTCGAACGAGTGTTTTGTAAGCCACCTCCTTTGTTGATGGACTACATTTTGTAAGGACTCTCCCAATGAATCTCAACCTGGCACTCGCCTTACCAACAATTAATTTTATGTGATCGTTCCGTACGCATACTCCCAGATATTTTACAGAAGTAACTGCTACCAGTGTTTGTTCCGCTATCATATAATCATACAATAAGGGATCCTTCTTTCTATGTATTCGCAATACATTACATTTGTCTATGTTAAGGGTCAGTTGCCACACCCTGCACCAAGTGCCAATCCGCTGCAGATCTTCCTGCATTTCGCTACAATTTTCTAATGCTGCAACTTCTCTGTATACTACAGCATCATCCGCGAAAAGCCGCATGGAACTTCCGACACTATCTACTATGTCATATATATATATATATATATATATATATATATATATATATATATATATATATATATATAGTGAAAAGCAATGGTCCCATAACACTCCCCTGTGGCTCGCCAGAGGTTACTTTAACTTCTGTAGACGTCTCTCCATTGAGAACAACATTCTGTGTTCCGTTTGCTAAAAACTCTTCAATCCAGCGACACAGCTGGTCTGATATTCCGTAGGCTATTACTTTATCAGGCGACAGGGCGGAACTGTATCGAACGCCTTCCGGAAGTAAAGGAAAATGGCATCTACCTGGGAGCCTATAGCTACACTCCTGGAAATGGAAAAAAGAACACATTGACACCGGTGTGTCAGAGCCACCATACTTGCTCCGGACACTGCGAGAGGGCTGTACAAGCAATGATCACACGCACGGCACAGCGGACACACCAGGAACCGCGGTGTTGGCCGTCGAATGGCGCTAGCTGCGCAGCATTTGTGCACCGCCGCCGTCAGTGTCAGCCAGTTTGCCGTGGCATACGGAGCTCCATCGCAGTCTTTAACACTGGTAGCCTGCCGCGACAGCGTGGACGTGAACCGTATGTGCAGTTGACGGACTTTGAGCGAGGGCGTATAGTGGGCAAGCGGGAGGCCGGGTGGACGTACCGCCGAATTGCTCAACACGTGGGGCGTGAGGTCTCCACAGTACATCGATGTTGTCGCCAGTGGTCGGCGGAAGGTGCACGTGCCCGTCGACCTGGGACCGGACCGCTGCGACGCACGGATGCACGCCAAGACCGTAGGATCCTACGGAGTGCCGTAGGGGACCGCACCGCCACTTCCCAGCAAATTAGGGACACTTGCTCCTGGGGTATCGGCGAGGACCATTCGCAACCGTCTCCATGAAGCTGGGCTACGGTCCCGCACACCGTTATGCCGTCTTCCGCTCACGCCCCAACATCGTGCAGCCCGCCTCCAGTGGTGTCGCGACAGGCGTGAATGGAGGGACGAATGGAGACGTGTCGTCTTCAGCGATGAGAGTCGCTTCTGCCTTGGTGCCAATGATGGTCGTATGTGTGTTTGGCACCGTGCAGGTGAGCGCCACAATCAGGACTGCATACGACCGAGGCACACAGGGCCAACACCCGGCATCATGGTGTGGGGAGCGATCTCCTACACTGGCCGTACACCACTGGTGATCGTCGAGGGGACACTGAATAGTGCACGGTACATCCAAACCGTCATCGAACCCATCGTTCTATCATTCCTAGACCGGCAAGGGAACTTGCTGTTCCAACAGGACAATGCACGTCTGCATGTATCCCGTGCTACCCAACGTGCTCTAGAAGGTGTAAGTCAACTACCCTGGCCAGCAAGATCTCCGGATCTGTCCCCCATTGAGCATGTTTGGGACTGGATGAAGCGTCGTCTCACGCGGTCTGCACGTCCAGCACGAACGCTGGTCCAACTGAGGCGCCAGGTGGAAATGGCATGGCAAGCCGTTCCACAGGACTACATCCAGCATCTCTACGATCGTCTCCATGGGAGAATAGCAGCCTGCATTGCTGCGAAAGGTGGATATACACTGTACTAGTGCCGACATTGTGCATGCTCTGTTGCCTGTGTCTATGTGCCTGTGGTTCTGTCAGTGTGATCATGTGATGTATCTGACCCCAGGAATGTGTCAATAAAGTTTCCCCTTCCTGGGACAATGAATTCACGGTGTTCTTATTTCAATTTCCAGGAGTGTAATATTTTCTGGGTCTCATGAACAAATAAAGCGAGTTGGGTCTCACACGATCGCTGTTTCCGGAATCCATGTTGATTCCTACAGAGTAGATTCTGGGTTTCCAGAAATGACATGATACGCGAGCAAAAAAGATGTTCGAAAATTCTACAACAGATCGATGTCAGAGATATAGGTCTATAGTTTTGCGCATCTGCTCGACGACCCCTCTTGAACACTGGGACTACCTGTCCTCTTTTCCAATCATTTGGAACCTTCCGTTCCTCTAGAGACTTGCGGTACGCGGCTGTTAGAAGGGGGGGCAAGTTCTTTCGCGTACTCTGTGTAGAATCGAATTTGTGTCCCGTCAGGTCCAGTGGACTTTCCTCTGTTGAGTGATTTCAGTTGCTTTTCTATTCCTTGGACGCTTATTTCGATGTCAGCCATTTTTTCGTTTGTGCGAGGATTTAGAGAAGGAACTGCAGTGCGGTCTTCCTCTGTGAAACAGCTGTGGAAAAAGGTGCTTAGTATTTCAGCTTTACGCGTGTCATCCTCTGTTTCAGTGCCATCATCATCCCAGAGTGTCTGGATATACTGTTTCGTTCCACTTACTGATTTAACGTAAGACCAGAACTTCACAGGATTTTCTGTCAAGTCGGTACATAGAATTTTACTTTCGAATTCACTGAACGTTTCACGCATAGCCTTCCTTAGCTAACTTTGACATCGTTTAGTTTCTGCTTGTCTGAGAGGTTTTGGATGCGTTTAAACTTGCAGTGAAGCTCTCTTTGCTTTCGCAGTAGTTTCCTAACTTCCTTCAAGGGTTCTCGAATGGTGCAAACGATTCCTTGAGGGGCTCGAGTCTCTGGATGACGATGCTCGTCCTCGACAGGCCCAACGTGTCATCACACCGGAAATGGTTAAGGAAGTGAATGCTTTAGTCTTCGACAACCGCAAAATCACCGTGGACGAGATCCATCGGTTACTGGTATTAGCGTGGGCATCACACCATAATGCACCAACACTTGACCTTTCGAAAAATCTATGCACAGTGGGTTCCGGATCGCCGAACAGCGCAATACTCGAATGGAACTGTCTTTCAGTCATCTGCAACGTTACCATGAGGAGGAATACGGCTTTCTGTCGCATACTGTTACAGGTGACGAAACATCATGTCACGATTTCGAACCGGAGAGCAAGCGTCAGAGCAAACAGTGGAAACATGCGACTTCACCACCTCCAAAGGATTCAAAGGCCGTGCACACCATTTCTGGTAAGGTCATGATGTCCTTCCTTTTTTACCACACGAGGCCATTGCTTGTCGAGTTACTGGAACGGGGAACCACCATCAGGGCCCAGCGTTATCAAGCCACTTTACAGAACCTTAGACAAGCCATCAGGTCGAAACACCGAGGCATGTTGTCCAATGGCGTTATCCTCCTGCATGATAGTGCCCACCCACACACGGCCAATGCGGTGCAGACGAAATTACTGCAGTTTCGGTGGAAAACGCTGAATATGCACCGTACAGTCCGGACCTTTCACCGTGTGACTTTCACGTGTTTGGACCTCTAAAGCAAGCTATTCGCGGACATCGATTCGCAACGGACGACGATGTGTGTGACTCGGTCCAGGCCTGGATCCGACAGCAGCTTCTTCAAGTGTCGCAATGGAATAAATCTGCCAACAGTTTTGGCGACTGTCTGTAACTACATTTTTGAGTTAGTAAAATCGTTACCGTTACTTTACACTACTGACAGGGTTTCATTTGAATGCCCCTTGTATTTTGTTGACGGCGACCTACTTAGGGAGAAACGATCACCATGATAATATAGGGAAAATCAGAGCTTGTTTTTCTTTATTGTCATTTGTTCACCTTATACAAAGGCGGGCTGGCAGCGGATACATCTACTCCGCTCTTCAGCTACAAGCATGACAATAATAGAGAAAAAGGAGACAGAAAAGTAACAAAACGCTGGTTACAAAACAGGAGATACAATAAACAAAAAACATGAAGCAGTTCACACTCGACGTAAACACACGAAAAACTGTCGGCACTGCACACAAACACTGCCAAATGAGATGGTACAAGTGAACGAGGAGCGTGGCGGCGAAAAACACTACATCACAATCACGACGGCACAGACACTAAACTGATGGCTATGATCTCCAGCAAGCGAATGTCCACTTAGCGTGTGCGAGTCTGGGGACCCGCCAAGAGGGGAGGAATGTGGTGGAGGAGGGAGAGGGGAGAGCAGAGATGCTAATGGCAGGGGAGAGAGGGGGAGGAATGAAGGTAGGAGGGGGTTGGGGAAGCCCAGGGGAGGATGGGGGAGGAAGGGAGGATGGAGGGAAGCAGAGAGAAGGGAGAGAGGGTTCCCTAAGGAAAAAACACAGGAAGTGGGAGGGGAGGATCAAAGTTGATAGGAGGGGTAGATGGAGTGGAGGAGGGCATCGTCAGGGAGGGGGAGCTGGCGGAAGCCACCTTGAGAGAGGGTAAGGAGGGTGGAGAGATGGAGAGTAGGTGGGACGTGGGAATACAGGCGCGGCAGTGGACGGGGGTGGGAGAGGATGGGCGAGACAAACGGGTGAGGGGGATCTAGTTTATGGGAGGTGTACAGGATCCGTATCCGTTCAAGGAAGAGGAGGAGGTGGGGGAACGGAATAAGATCGTACAGGATCTGCATGGGGGAGGGGAGATGGATACGATAGGTGAGGCGGAGAGCATGGCGTTCGATTGCATGATTGAAGGGATTTGTAAAAGGTAGGAGGGGCGGAGATCCAGGCAGGGTGGGTATAGCAGAGGATAGGGTGGATGAGGGATTTATAGGTGTGGAGGATGATGGAGGGGTCCAGACCCCATGTACAGCCAGAAAGGAGCTTGAGGAGATGGAGCCGGGAGCATGCCTTGGCTTGGATTGATCAGAGCTCGTACGGAAAGATATAGATGTTCGTTCTTTCCACGTGCTATATGAGATTGGAATAATACAGGATTGTAGAGGCGGTTTGGTGAACCTTCTGCCAGGCACTTAAGTGTGATTTGTAGAGTATCTATGTAGATGTAGGATGTTTTAGAATTTATAATTTTGATTACTTTAACAAATATTAGGGACCCCTTCATATGTTCCATTGCACTATGAAAGTATGCTTACTACGTAACATTTCATTAATTGAAGACAGATCGCATTGTCGTTCATGTGGTATCGATAGCTACGATGCCTCGGCGTAGGTGCAAGTTCGCAGGTTGCCACCACGACACCGACACAGATGACAGCGCCCTCTAGCCGGCGCTGTACAGCTCTACGAGCGCCGCTGCAGATTCTGCCCATTTGATTCCGAGCCAACGACCAAGCAACTTAGCTTTTGAAACTTCCTGGCAGATTAAAACTGTGTGCCCGACTGAGTCTCGGTCGGGCACACAGTTTTAATCCGCCAGGAAGTTTCATATCAGCGCACACTCGGCTGCAGAGTGAAAATCTCATTCTGGAAACTTAGCTTTTACTTCATAGAGGGTTAGTCATTACAGACTTTGTTACCTCAGTTACTTCAGTGATAGTTGGTCCAACTACTAGCAGCTGTTTGCGTTGATGCCTGTGCGGCTTTGCACCTACTTGCTCATCTCAGCCAAAGTTAGGTAATATTATAATTTGTACATGTTCATACACCGGCAATCCCCCCCCCCCAAGTCATTTGCGTTCCCCTCCTAGGCCTTTCCCCACTCCCTCTCGCGTCTGCCCAGTCCCCCCCTCCCCCCCCCTCTTGTGGGTCCTCATCCTCCATCGGCTCTTTCACCCCTCCCTCCACTTCGTTTTTCCTCTCCTTCCCCCCTTTTATTTCCCATCGTCTGTGCAGGATCCCCCACCCCCCCGTCTGCCCTCGGCTGTGGTATGTCATATTTGTGCCAACGTTTTTGTGCAGCGTTCAAGTGAGTCTTCAGTGTTGTGTATCTTTCCAAAGTGTTGCGAACAGAAATCATGCTGTCGCTGGGTGTGAATTTTATATCTCTTGCGAAGAGAAACCAGACTGTCGCCGTGTTTTTTAATTGTCTGTCTATTATTTTACCTGCCTGCTTCCTGTGTATTTTATTAGCATTATCAACCCTTTGTTTTATGTTTTAAGTTCCACATTTTACCATTTAAATCATCGATTTTATCGCCTGCTTTTATTATTTATTATCTTCATCTTTTTAAAACAAATTCTGTAGGCTGAAGAGCGGCGTACTAAGCTGCTGCCAGCCCGCCCCCTTCGGGGGGAATCGAAACTCAATAAAGTAATCATCATCATCAACATCATTTAAGACTGATTATGCCTTTCAGCGTTCAGTCTGGAGCGCAGTCCCCCTTATAAAATTCCTCCATGATCCCCTATTTAGTGCTAACATTGGTGCCTCTTCTGAAGTTAAACCTATTACTTCAGAATCATTCTTAACCGAATCCAGGTACCTTCTCCTTGCTCTACCCCGACTCCTCCTACCCTCTACTGCTGAACCCATGAGTCCCTTGAGTAACCTTGCTTTTCCCGTGCGTGTAACATGACCCGAGTATCTAAGCCTGTTCGCCCTTACTGCTACATCTATAGAGTTCATTCCCAGTTTTTCTTTGATTTCCGCATTGTGGACACCCTCCTGCCATTGTTCCCATCTACTAGTATCTGCAATCATCCTAGCTACTTCCATATCCGTAACCTCAACCTTATTGATAAGGTAACCTGAATCCACCCAGCTTTCGCTCCCATACAACAAAATTGGTCGAAAGATTGAGCGGTGCGCAGATAACTTAGTCCTGGTACAGACTTCCTTCTTGCAGAAGAGAGTAGATCGTAGCTGAGCGCTCACTGCATTAGCTTTGCTACACCTCGCTTCCAGTTCTTTCACTATGTTGCCATCCTGTGAGATTATGCAATACTATAAAGTTAAAAAAAAAGAAAAAGAAACACCATTAAAAGAGTTTTAACTAATACGCAGAACCGCAGTACTTCACCTTTTCCTGCTCCTATTCGCTTCCTACATTCGGCCTACCCTTCAGTTTACAGGAGCAGACCGACGCGCCGCCTTCCAGGCGGGATACAAAAGTTCATTCATGGAAACAAAATTTAGTGGCAGAAGGGGAATATTTTCAGAACATTAGTACCGGAGTGATGCACCATGTTTTAGTCTAACAGGCAGTAGCAGCTTTTAAAGTGCGACTTGAGAGCTCACACATCCGCTGTGCATCAGCGCCCAGGTTTCCAGGGCAGATAGGTTGCTGGAAGCGAGTGAGTGTGGGAGGTCGCGACAGCGGATGCCGGCTCGGATGTTCCCACAGAGGAGACGTCGCCAATTGGTGCCGCCTGTCAGCGTAGCCGCGGTGTGGGCGCACGGCGTACCGACCTGCCGGCGCTGCTCTGACGTCACGACGGTGCGACGGCTTGTCACACTGGCGAGTATCTTGGGCCCGCGCATGACTTCCGCGTCCGTGCTTCACGTGTTGAACGACGTGGCGTAGTGGTCAGGGAGCGAGACTAGCATTTTCAGTGAGCCTAAAGTTGAAATATTTGTCCGGTTATCTTTCCTAAATCGATTAAGACGAAATGACGGAATGGTTTCACTGAGAAAGGCACCGCCGTTTTGTTCTTGACACCTGTACTATCTGAGTTTGTGCTTCATTTATATCGAGCTCTTTGTCGACGGGGCGTTAAACCCTAATCTTTCTTCCTTCTATCCTGCCCTTCTACACAACTGGCCATTAAAATTGCTACACCACGAAGATGACGTGCTACAGAACAGAAGCCGGCCAAAGTGGCCGTGCGGTTAAAGGCGCTGCAGTCTGGAACCGCAAGACCGCTACGGTCGCAGGTTCGAATCCTGCCTCGGGCATGGATGTTTGTGATGTCCTTAGGTTAGTTAGGTTTCACTAGTTCTAAGTTCTAGGGGACTAATGACCTCAGCAGTTGAGTCCCATAGTGCTCAGAGCCATTTGAACCATTTGAACAGAACAGAAATTTAACCGACAGGAAGAATATGCTGTAATATGCAAATGATCAGCTTTTCAGAGCATTCACACAAGGTTGGCGCCGGTGGCGACACCTACAACGTGCTGCCATGAGGAAAGTTTCCAACCGATTTCTCATACACAAACAGCAGTTGACCGGCGTTACCTGGTGAAACGTTGTTGTGATGCCTCGTGTAAGGAGGAGAAATGCGTAACATCACGTTTCCGACTTTGATAAAGGTCGGATTGTAGCCTATCGCGATTGCAGTTTATCGTATCGCGACATTGCTGCTCGCGTTGGTCGAGATCCAATGACTGTTAGCAGAATATGGAATCGGTGGGTTCAAGAGGGTAATACGGAACGCCGTGCTGGATCCCAACGGCCTCTTATCACTAGCAGTCGAGATGACAGGCATCTTATCCGCATGGCTGTAACGGATCGTGCAGCCACGTCTCGATCCCTGAGTCAACAGATGGGGACGTTGCAAGACAACAACCATATGCACGAACAGTTAGACGACGTTTGCAGGAGCATGGACTATCAGCTCGGAGACCACGGCTGCGGTTACCCTTGACGCTGCATCACAGACAGGAGCGGCTGCGACGGTGTACTCAACGACGAACCTGGGTGCACGAATGGCAAAACGTCATTTTTTTTTGATGAATCCAGGTTCTGTTTACAGCATCATGATGGTCGCATACGTGTTTGGCTACATCGCGGTGAACGCACATTGGAAGCGTTTATTCGTCATCGCCATACTGGCGTATCACCCGGCGGGATGGTATGGGGTGCCATTTGTTACACGTCTCGGTCACCCCTTCGCATTGACGGCACTTTGAACAGTGGACGTTACATTTCAGATGTGTTACGACCCGTGGCTCTACGCTTCATTCGATACCTGCGAATCCGTACATTTCAGCAGGATAATGCATGACCACATGTTGCAGGTCCTGTACGGGCCTTTCTGGATACCGAAAATGTTCGACTGCTGCCCTGGCCAGCACATTCTCCAGATCTCTCACCAACTGAAAACGTCTGGTCAATGGCGTCCGAGCAACTGGCTCGTCACAATACGCCAGTCACTACTCTTGATGAACTGTGGTATTGCGTTGAGGTTGCATGGGCAGTTCTACCTGTACACGCCATCCAAACTCCGTTTGACTCAATTCCCAGGCGTATTAAGGCCGTTATTACGGCCAGAGGTGGTTGTTGTGGGTACTGAGTTCTCAGGATCTATGCACCCATATTGCGTGAAAATGTAGTCAGTCACATGTCAGTTCTAGTATAATATAGTTGTCCAATGAATACCCGTTTATCATCTGCATTTTTTCTTGGTGTAGCAATTTTAATGGCCAGTAGTGTATATATATGCGAAATACGTCCTTGTAGTAAGCAAAAAGATCTATCTTCGCCCCATCAAGCAGTGTCTACTAATATAATTTAGTCTATACCTACATCTCAGAATGTGTCGCGGACATCACAGTATACAAAAAGGGTGTCGAAAGTATATGGCTCAGCCAGTGTAATAGAATGATTCAAAACCTTTCTCATGTACAGTTAGGTCCTTTGTCCATTTTTTGGAAACAGCTGCAAAATGAAGTATATGAGTCTTACAGAAAGTTGAGAGTATACTGACTTACTTCGACGATGCACCGCAAATCTATTACGTTTGGGTCCAGCTTCGCTAGGTGCGGTTTATGTGTTTTGGAGGTTTTGGTTTCCTGACAGGTTTTTCATTTAAGACTGCTAGTATCAGGATCTTTTTGAAACAACGCCGTGGAAACGCCTCGCCATATGCAGGCAAGCTACTCTGCTGAACAGACCTTCCCGCAGTGGTAACACAGGTTCCCGTCAGATCACCGCTTTTAGTGAAGCTGTATTGTCAGAATGGGGAATGTGCTAGTTCAGCGTTACGATTCTATCACCATAGGAAAGGGATTCGAAAGGGTAAAGGTCCGTTGACAAATACAGCTGTGGCGAGAATGATTTCGAAGTTCGAAGCCACGGGTTGTTTAGACGATAGACCCCGTAGTGGCCGACCGAGCACAAGGCGTAATGCTGCTGAGACAGTTCAGGAAGAAATGGAGACTGTAGCGGGTTCGTCTATGCACGGGGAAGTCAGCGCTCTTGCAGTCGCACGTCGCACCGGCATTCCATACACTACTGTTGTGGTTGGCACTAAGGCGTACCCTCCGATGTTATCCGTACAAAATCCATCGGCATCATGAATTGTTACCTGGCGATTTAGTGAAGCGGAGGGAATTTGCGGTGTGGGCGTTTCAAAAGATGGCGGAAGATGACGATTGGTTGAGTAACGTGTTGTAGACCGACGAAGCTCATTTCACGCTCCGAGGGTCTGTCAACGCCCACAACTGCAGGATTTGGGCTACCGAAAATCCTAGAACTGTCGTGGAAACTCCATTGTACGACGAGAAAGTCACGGTACGGGTTGGATTTAACACATCTACCGTTATCGGACTTTTTTTCTTCGAGGAAATGCGTCATTCTGGTTTTGTAATTGCTACCGTGACGGCTGAGAGGTACGCCGATATGTTACAGAATCGCATGATCCCCAGCCTGGCTGATAAACACCTGCTGGAACATACGATGTTTATGCAGGATGGCGCTCCACCCCACATTGCTAGACACATGAAAGATCTCTTGCGCGCGTCGTTTGGTGGTGATCGTTTGCTCAGCCGCCACTTTCGTCATGCTTGGCCGTCCAGGTCCCGAGACCTCAGTCCGTGCGATTATTGGCTTTAGGGTTACCTGAAGTCGCAAGTGTATCGTGATCGACCGACATCTCTAGAGATGCTGAAAGACAACATCCGACGCCAATGCCTCACCGTAACTCCGGACATGCTTTACAGTGCTGTTCACGACATTATTCCTCGACCACAGCTATCGTTGAGGAATGATGGTGGACATGTTGAGCATTTTCTGTAAAGAACATCATCTTTGCTTTGTCTTACTTTGTTATGCTAATTATTGCTGTTCTGATCAGATGAAGCGCCGTCTGTCGGACATTTTTTGAACTTTTGTATTTTTTTGGTTCTAATAAAACCCCATGTCATTCCAAGCATGTGTGTCAATTTGTACCTCTCTATCCACATTATTCCGTGATTTATTCAGTTTTCAAATTTATACTGACTTTTTGATCACCTGGTATATTATCACGCAAAATTTCTTTACATGTTACCTGACAAAATAAATGAACCTAGTGACGATGGAGAAATTTCACCGAAATATGTCTGGGTATTAAACAAGAAAAATTAGTGTTTCTTCGAGACAGGAACATATTCCTATAAGTATACACAAGGACAAAAAAAGCTGCAACACCAAAAATAATTAATGTTCAATAATGAAATTTCGGGGAAAAAATGTCTAGGTGACTTTTGTAAGTAATAACCATTGCAAGATCTCAGATTAATGTATGCACGAGATAATCCATCGCAAATGTGAACTGATGGTAGATTAATAACCAATGTAAACGCCAGAATGTTGAATGCAAGCATCCAAACGTGCTTGCATTGTGTTGTACAGGTGTCGGATGTCAATTTGTGGGCTGGAGTTCCGTGCCTGTTGCCCTTGTCAGTCAATAGAGGAACGGTTAGTGCTGGCTGTGGACGATGCTGAAGTTGTCGTTCTATGATTCCCCATATGTGCTCAATTGGAAACAGATTTGATAGAGCAGGTCAAGGCAACATGTCGACACTCTGCAGAGTATGCTGGGTTACAACAGCGTGATGTGTAGCGAGCGTTATCCTGTTGGAAAACACCCCCTGAAACGCTGTTCATGAGTGGCAGCACGACAGGTCGAATCACCAGTTTAACGTACAAATTTGAGTCAGGGTGAATGGGACAACCATGAAAGTGCTCCTGCTGCCATCTGAAATCGCACCCCAGACCACAACTCCAGATATACGTTCAGTGTGTCTGGCAAACAGATAGACTGATTAGAAGCTCTCAACTGGCCTCCTTCTAACCAACACACGGCCATCATCGGCACCGAGGCAGAACCAGCTTTCATCAGAAAACACAACAGATCTACACCGTGCCCGTCAATGAGCTCTAGCTTGACAGCACTAAAGTCGCAAATGGCGGTTGTTTGGGGTCAGTGGAATGCATGCTACAGGGTATCTGCTCGGAGATGTCCTGAAAGTAACCGGTTTGTAACAGTTCATTGGGTCACTGTACTGCCAACTGCTGCTGAAACTGCTGTTGCAGCCTTGTCTTCTTGCGACCGTACGTTCTCATGATCACCGCTGCCAACAGTCTTGTACAGTGACTACGTTCCTGACAAGTCTTTCTGCAGTATCGCAGAAGGAACATCCATCTTCTTGCAGCCCTCTTACAAGTTCTCGTCCAAACTCAGTGAAGTGAGGTGTTGATAATGGCGTCTTTGTCACCTTAAAGCTATTCTTGACTAACATCAACTCACCACGTCCAGTCTCGAAAGTAACTAAAGCTCTCAACCGTTAGAGTGTTTATTTAAAGCAAACCCAATTTTCATCCTCATGCTGGCAGTACTAAGGCCATTCTTAACGTGAAATTAGAATGGACATAATCTTTAAGCTGCAGAAACACACCTACCAACTTTTGTTTATGCCGGGCTATCCCTCCATGGTCATGCGATTTTTCTTTCCATCAGTGTATTAGTAAGCAAACACAGAGAAAAAAGTATTTCAATCACAAGACGAAATTCTCTCGTGCTCTCATCTCAACGACTTATTTCCAGTTTCGCCACTGTGACCTAAAAAAACTGATACAACGTGCAGTGCTCTTCTGCTTGGCATCCTTTCGAACTACACACATCAAAAAAAATTTTGCATCACCTTGGTTCCGAGAATTCCGGAACCTGTACAGAAAATTGGAATAGAGATCAACATCATTTACGCCCTTTTTATTGCTCATGTTCAAAATGTTCAAATGTATGTGAAATCTTATGGGACTTAACTGCTAAGGTCATCAGTCCCTAAGCTTACACAATACTTAACCAAAATTATCCTAAGGACAAACACACACACCCATGCCCGAGGGAGGACTCCGCCGGGACCAGCCGTATTGCTAATGAATACCACACATTGCATGTTGTGCCACCATACAGCGAGACCTTCAGAGGAGGTGGTACCGATTGCTGTACACACCGGTACGTCTAATAACCAGTAGCACGTCCTCCTGCATTGATGCATACCTGTATTCGTCGTATCGTACCATCCACAAGTTCATCAAGGCACTGTTGGTCCAGATTGTTCCACTCATCAACGGCGATTCGGTGTAGCTGTCTCAGAGTTGTTGGTGGGTCACGTCGTCCATAAACAGCCCTTTCCAATCAACAGCAGGCATGCTCGATAGAGTTCGTGTATGGAGAACATGCTGGCCACTCTAGTCGAGCGATGTAGTTATCCTGAAGGAATTCATTCACAAGATGTGCACGATGGAGGAGCGAATTGTCGTCCTTGAAGACGAATGTCTCGCCATTATGGTGCCGAAATGGTTGCACTATCGGTCGGAGGATTACATTCACGTATCTTACAATCGTTACGGTGCCTTCCATGAGCACCAGCGTCGTACGTCGATCCCACATAATGCCACCCCAAAACAGCAGGGAACCTCCCCTTGCTGCACTCGATGGACAGTGTGTCTAAGGCGTTCAACCTGACCGGGTTGCCTTCAAACACGTCTCCGACGATTGTCTGGTTGAAGGCATATGCGACACTCGTCGGTGAAGAGAACATGATGTCAATCATGACCGGTCCACTCGGCATGTTGTTGGAACCATCTGTACCGCGCTGCATGGTGTCGTGGTTGCAAACATGGACCTCGCCATGGACGTCGGGAGTAAAGTTGCGGATCATGCAGCCTATTGCGCACAGTTTGAGTCGTAACACGACGTCCTGTGGTGTACCTTAGAGGTATCCTTTGTCGTTTCATTCACGCACATGTTAATGTTGCACTCCCACATAATCACGCCACAGGATGGCAGCAAACAAGAGGTTTGGAAAGCGTAAATGCGCTTTGCTGCTCCGCATCAGGTTCAAATTTCGTAGAACGGTTTGGAACGGTTCCCACCTGCAAAGAGACAGCAAAAACTGAGGTGGTGCTGCACTCTAAACAGGTGCTATTGTGTTCAGTGGGGATGCAACCCCAAGGTGTAAAACGTTTGAAAGTTTCAGCAGTGTCGAAGGTTGTCAAGAACATCTTCTGTTGCTCATCGCAAAGTGAACTGCCTTTTTCGACCGTCAAATGTGTGGGAATCAACACCCCAGGGAAAGGAGTGTTTTCATTTACGTCATTTATGCCACCTTCTCAGGACTTTTCGGATTGACTTTTAAGAGCGATGTGTCGCAAATGTTTTTCTCGGCCACCCGTAAGAAAACTGCGGGATTTCAATGCTGGGTGTCAGAAATCTGACCTCCATCGCAGAGAGGTCAGAAGAAGGAGTGAAATGGGGGTAAGACGGTCTGTGACGACCTTCCTATCGTGTGACACGTCCACGGTGGAGTTGGACAGAATTGTGGTGCATTTGGTGCCAATGTGACACCATTAACTCACCTCACAGTTCACATGAACTTTGGAGCTGTGGCCTTTTTTTCGCGTGTGTCATCGTCTTTTTGTTTGAAGAGTCGCCGAGCCCGAGGATAACGTCGCAGGGCGCCTCACTTTTGAACCATTACAGAGGAATGTTGCAGGCACGTTTGAGGGATATTTCAAACTTACGCGCCGCAGTCGGAGATAATTACGTGGTTTTGAAAACTCCGGCCGTACAGGCATCGGAATGCCCAAATGTACCGCGCGAACGCCGTGTCATCCTCATCGATAGGCGTCATTGGATGCGGGTACGGAGGGGCATGTGATCAGCACAACACTCTCCCGGCCGTCGTCAGCTTTCACGACCTGGGCCGCAACTTCTTAATCAAGTAACTGCTCTATTGGCCTCACAAGGGCTGAGGGCACCCCAGTTACCAACAGCTCTCAACCGATCCAGTTGCTCACCCATCCAAGTGCCATCCAAACCTGACAGCGCTTTCAGGTAACATCAACATGCTGCGACTGCTGGCGCATCTGATTCTCTCTCTCATTACAGCTCCTTTTATACACGATTGTCACTGACGTTTTGCTGACCAGCGCCATCTGTGGGCCATTTTGTGAACTTTGTTTTTTTTTTGGTTCTAATAAAACCCCATGTCATTCCAAGCATGTGTGTCAATGTTTACCTCTATATCTACATTAATCCGTGGTTTATTAAGTTTTCAAATTTATACTGAGTTTTTGATCACTCCTTGCATCTAAAAATGTGCTCCCCGATCCAGAAAATTAATTAAGAGCTGGACACACCTTTAAGATCCAAGTTGTAATTACTGTGCACAATGGATTGGATGAGGTGAAGACTTTACGACCATAGCTATAGACCATAAAGTGGAGAATTACAAATGAATACATTTGACAGGAATAGAGGCTGTTAGAAGAAACAATCTTTGGATTAATACATCAATTTATTCAATTCAAACACACTTGAATAGGATCTGACTATGAAAGAATATCAGTTGACTTTAAAAATGTCCCCTATGTCAACTGAACCAAATAAACTTATTGGTTTTCAGTGTTACTTGCGAGGACAAGAAAACGTGTCCTTCAGATGCAACTGACTTTCTGAAAATTAGTCACGAACATTAATCTAAACGAATACAGTAGCTGTTAGCTCATGCATCTTCTAGGCAGTGACTTGAGCAAAAGTGGACCAAGAGCTGTTCTACGAGGCTGGTGCTTCTAATGACGCCCACATAATTTATCTGCACGAGATGTACAGAACGCCGCCATCGTGCATGTGGCTCTGCGGCACAGGACGAGGGTCAAGCTTCCAAGGACACGAACACTGGACCTTGCTTGTCTGATAACATGCACCCCAAATGTGCTCGGCTCTCTCTCTCCGAATGAACACAGCTGATGCTCACGAGATGCGAACACACAGCGAACACCAAGATTTTTATCTGAACGTACGGCCTGTTATTGTGGCATGAACAATCAGAACATGATAACAGTTTGAGAAACAAGGCCAAGGGAACGGGGAATGGCTAGGTAAGGTTTATGGAAAAACATCTTTCACCCTTCAGTTTATGCACTTTTTTTAGACATGACACAAAAATATCTCAATAAGGAAACATTTTCGGTGTTTTAAGAAGTATAATGACAAAGTTTAAAGGATTTAAATAAAAAAAGACGTAGCGTAAACAAAAGGCCTAGTCAAGCGCTTGAGAAAGGTTTACAGTTGCCCAATTTCTAAAAGAAGGAGTAACCACTTAAGACGAAAAAAAATCAATGTAAGAGACTCTCCAAAAACGGTGCCTTCAACTGAGCTTAGCAAATATGTATCAAACGCTTTACGATATTAAACTCCTAGTGAGTGCAGAATGTTTATCAAAATCTTACATTTTTCTCTCAGTTAAGCAAACAACAGGACTTTTTTTATAAAAAAGGTGTTAACCATTTAAGAAAACAATCATTTCAGAGACCCCCGCAAAATGTGCTTTCGAACCCAGCTTCCGGTTATGTATAATTGCTTTAGGTAACTCTTGAATTTGTGAGTCGTTTGCAGAGCCGTCGTCCCCCGGTTGTCGCATGTCCGGGCATCCTTCCATCCGGTCAGACTGGCGGCGTCTTCTGCAAGGCCTGGCCCTCATGCCTGCAAAACTAGAACACACTAAGGCGTGCGTTAACGGTCGGTTCCACTCCACTTGTTCAGAAGTGGTTTTGATAAACTCACACGGCAGAGGAATACAAGTCCGGTCCGAAAAAGCACAGTGCTTTTGTGAAATCACAGTCAGTATGGAAGCACCGAGCTACCAGGAGATCAAAAGGTAATGGGCAGAAATCAAGGCCCGCAACCGCCACGTTGCCGTGTCGAACCAAAACTCAAGAGAGACGTTACAGAGACCCAGAACAATTAATTAGGTGACCGACAGACGTGAAAGTTAAATCAAACAGCCGCTCAACTTAGGTCAACTCCATAGAAGACAGCAACTAGCACAATGATACGCACCCGTTACCCCGAAGATGTCAAGAAATATCTAGAACAGAAGAAAAGGGGGGAGGGGGGCTTCAGATTAATTGAATAAATATGTGTGAGTGATATGCTTCGAACGTGGGTCACGCTTTTCAGCGTTTATACACTGGAGCTACTTTCACACTTTTCGAAGATTGCAACATTAACTCGTTTCTAAATAACAGAATATAGTGTTTCTTCTAGGAGCATCTAACTAAATATGTTGCCCGGTGACTGAAATTGTGTTTCGTTGAATCATATCAGCCACCACAGATAGTATAAGACGTAATATGTCGAATGTGGCAATACTTGTCAGTGTGTACATTTGGAGCAAGACATAATATTTGCCACATGTTCATGTACCAGGAGTATACGCACCGCATTATAGTGCAGAGCCGGCCAGGGTGGCCGAGCGGTTCTAGGCGCTACAGTCTGGAACCGCGTGACCGCTACGGTCGCAGTTTCGAACCCTGCCTCGCGCATGGATGTGTGTGATGTCCTTAGGTTAGTTAGGTTTAAGTAGTTCCAAGTTCTAGGGGACTGATGACCTCAGAAGTTAAGTCCCATAGTGCTCAGAGCCATTTGAACAATTTTTTATAGTGCAGAGTTGTGGTGTTGTCGTCTTCAGTCCAGAGACTGGTCTGATGCAGCTCTCCATGCTACTCTATCCTGTGCAAGCATCTTTATCTCCAAATAACTACTGCAACCTACATCTTTCTGAATATGCTTAGTGTATTCATCTCTTGGTCTCCCTCTACGATTTTTACCCTCCACACTTCCCTTCAATACTAAATTGGTGATCCCTTGATGCCTCAGAACATGTCCTACCTACCGATCCCTTCTTCAAGTCAAGTTGTGCCCCAAATTTCCCCTTCTCCCCAATTCTGTTCATTACCTCCACATCAGTTACATGATCTACCCATCGAAAAATAAAATGGCTCTGAGCACTATGGGACTTAACATCTAAGGTCATCAGTCCCCTAGAACTTAGAACTCCTTCATCCTAACTAACCTAAGGACATCACACACATCCATGCCCGAGGCAGGAGTCGAACCTGCGACCGTAGCGGTCGCGCGGTTCGAGACTGAAGCGCCTAGAACCGCTCGGCCACACCGGCCGGCTACCCATCGAATCTTCAGCAATCTTCTGTAGCACCATATTTCGAAAGCTTCTGTCCGCCCCCGTTAGCCGAGTGGTCAGAGCGGCAGAATGCCACGCCAAGTGGCCCGGGTTCGATTCCCGGCTGGGGCAGGAGATTTTCTCCGCTCAGGGACTGTGTGTTGTGTTGTCCTCAACATCATTTCATCCCCATCTGCTACACACAAGTAGCCCAATGTAGCGTCCAATGCAATACGTACTTGCCTTCGGCGGCCGAAGCTCCTCGAATGCAGGACTCCCGGCCCATAATGCCATACACTTTCCATCTTCGAAAGCTTCTATTCTCTTCTTGATTACACTGTTTGTATTCCATGTTTAACTTCCATATATGGCTACACTCCATACAAATACTCATTTACTACTTTAAGTGTATCATTCCTAATCTAATTCCCTTAGCATCACCTGATTTAGCAGGCCGGAGTGTCCGTGCTGTTCTAGGCGCTACAGTCTGGAACCGCGAGACCACTATGGTTGCAAGTTCGAATCCTGCCTCTGGCATGGATGATGTGCTGTCCTTAGTTAGGTTTAAGTAGTTCTAAGTTCTAGGGGACTGATGACCTCAGACGTTGAGTCCCATAGTGCTCAGAGCCATTTGAACCATTTGAACCTGATTTAATTCGAGTACATTCAATTATCCTCGTTTTGCCTTTGTTGATGTTCATCTTATATCCTCCTTTCAAGACACTGTCCATTCCGTTCAGCTGCTCTTCCAGGGCCTTTGCTGTTCCTGATAGAATTACAATCACATCAGCTAACTTCAAAGTTTTTGTTTCCTCCCCTTGGATTTTAATTCCTACTCCAAATTTTTCTTTTGTTTCCTTTACTGCTTGCTCAGCAAACAGATTGAATAACGTCGGGGATAGGCTACAACCCTGTTCACTCCCTTCTCAGCCATTGCTCCCCTTTCATGCCTCTCGACGTCCGGCCCCGGTAGCTGAGTGGTCAGCGTGACAGAATGTCAATCCTAAGGTCCCGGGTTCGATTCCCGGCTGGGTCGGAGATTTTCTCCGCTCAGGGACTGGGTGTTGTGTTGTCCTAATCATCATCATTTCATTCCCATCGACGCGCAGGTCGCCGAAGTGGCGTCAACTCGGAAGACGTGCACCAAGCAAACGGTCTACCCGACGGGAGGCCCTAGCCACACGACATTTCATTTCATTTCATGCCTCTCGACTCTTACATCTGCCGTCTGGTTTCCGTACAAGTTATAAATAGCCTTTCGCTCTGTATTTTACACCTGCCACCTTCAGAATTTGAGAGTATTTCCAGTCATTATTGTCAAAAACTTTTTCTAAGTCTAGAAATGTTAGAACCGAAGGTTTGCCTTTCCTTAGCCTAATCTTCTAAGATAAGTCATAGGGTTAGTATAGCCTTGTACGTTCCAACATTTCTACGGAATCCAAACTGACCTTCCCCGAAGTCGGCTTCTACCAGTTTTTCCATTCGTCTGTAAAGAACTCGTGTTAGTACTTTGCAACCATGAATTGTTAAACTGATAGTTAGGTAATTTTCACACCTGTTAGCACCTACTTTCTTTGGGATTGGAATTACTATATTCTTCTTGAAGTCTGAAGATATTTCGGCTCTCATATATCTTGCTTACCAGATGGAAGAGTGAGAGAAGGGGTGAGAGAAATTCAGGTTTGTTGCTACATATTGTTCTCGTGGATTGTCAAAAGTAAGCCCAATAGAATATTTACACACTTCTTTGTCATCGTCTTTCAGATCTGTTGCTTTGCCTTCTTATATTACTACATACATAATTCTAATCCTGGCCGGCCGGAGTGGCCGAGCGGTTCTAGGCGCTTCAGTCTGGAACCGCGCAACCGCTACGGTCGCAGGTTCGAGTCCTGCCTCGGGCATGGATGTGTGTGATGTCCTTAGGTTAGTTAGGTTTAAGTAGTTCTAAGTTCTAGGGGACTGATGACCTCAGATGTTAAGTCCCATAGTGCTCAGAGCCCATTCTAATCCTGAAGTAATTCTATTTTCGGAGTTAACTATTTCGTTGTGTCTGTTCTCAAGCCTGGTTCTCCACAATTATCGAATGAGCCTAAATCATGATTTGAAACTCTTTCAGTTTCTTTCTTAAATAGAGCGCCTTATTTCACTTTTTTTAAAAGAAACAGTGTTTTGTCGTCATTGTATGCGTGATATATGTGTTTTTGTGTAAGATATTGCGCTTCGAGTAGTTGTAGTAGCAGATCGTACTAAGTTCTTTTCCTATTCTTTTTTGCTTTTCGCCAACATTTATAAGTCTTTTGGTCATTGTAACTCTCAGGTTTATTTTTGTAACTTTATTTTCTTTCGACGTTATTGTGTTACCTTTATCTAACGGTAAGGATGTCACACGCACCACACGTCTGAGACTTGGCTAAACTGACCTACGCCTTCCTGATTAATCTCGATTCGTCTTACGTGACGAGTTTTGTTCTTTCCTTCAGTCTAGTTAACTACGCTCTGTTCGATTTCTAGCACTTTTTTTCCATCTGTTCTAACATAAAGAATGAAGGAATATGACATTTCAGCAGCAATATCCTATGTCTGATAGAGATCTTGCTGAACCAGCACTGTGGTATCGTTAACATCTCTCTGCTATGGGTTGCCTGGTCAGTTCAGTGAGTAAGAGCACTGCCCTGGAAAGGTAAAGACCTGGGTCAAGTTCCGGTGCAGCACACCGTTTCAAACTCACAGGACATTACAAAAGAGCATACTTCCCGCTACAGAAAGAAAAATTCATTATGGAAGCAAAAAACTGTCACTTTCGCTAGCAAGCGACGCTTAGTACAAGTCACTGGACTCTGTTATCGTAGTAACAGGCCACCTCGGTAACATGGAGGCGCGTACAAATATGGAACCCGGCGGTAGGGTTTATCTGTACTCAGGCCAGGCAAACAACAGAAAACAAAGGGTCGCGCGCGGGTCTCGTAACCGGATGATAGCGGTTGGTTATCTGCAGGCGCGCCCTCCGACCTCCGCCGGGCATCGCAAGACGCCTTAGCGGGACAGCTGTCAGTGCCTCCTGAGAGCGCAGTGCCCTTGGAGTCCGCTGCTTCATCTGCTTGGCTAACCTGTCCTACGTTCCTTACAACAACAAGACTGTGTAACGCATACATGGACATGGAAGGAAATTAGACGTAGTAATTCTCTATGAAAATTTCACCATGAAGGTGTCATGCAACACACATGAGATTGACATGCATGTGCAAATGTTTAGCTTTTCAGCACAACTACGAAAAGCAGGTAGGTACCTACTCGAACAGCAACTACACATCATATCCGAACGGTTTGACTGAAAGCGAATCTACTGCTTGTTTGCATGGAGTAAGTCTCAGTCAATTTAAGAAAAGTTTAATAGTTAAGTAAAACATCCTTGCACTGAATCACTAGGATGTTACCTCCGGGGCTAGTATTAGACTCAAGGTAAATCTTTCATTGTTTGTTGTTGCGCTCTTCAGTCCAGAGACTGGTTTGATGCAGCTCTCCATGCTACTCTATCCTGTGCAAGCTTCTTCATCTCCCAGTACCTACTGCAACCTACATCCTTCTGAATCTGTTTAGTGTATTCATCTCTTGGTCTCCCTCTACGATTTTTACCCTCCACTCTGCCCTCCAATACTAAATTCGTGATCCTTTGATGCCTCAAAACATGTCCTACCAACCTATCCCTTCTTCTTGTCAAGTTGTGCCACAAACTTCTCTTCTCCCCAATTCTATTCAATACCCCCTCATTAGTTATGTGATCTACCCATCTAATCTTCGGCATTCTTCTGTAGCACCACATTTCGAAAGCTTCTATTCTCTTCTTGTCTAAACTATTTATCGTCCACGTTTCACTTCCATACATGGCTACACTCCATACAAATACTTTCAGAAACGACTTCCTGACACTTAAATCTATACTTGATGTCAACAAATTTCTCTTCTTCAGAAACGCTTTCCTTGCCATTGCCAGTCTACATTTTATATCCTCTCTACTTCGACCATCATCAGTTATTTTGCTCCCCAAATAGCAGAACTCATTTACTACTTTAAGCGTCTCATTTCCTAATCTAATTCCCGCAGCATCACCCGATTTAATTCGACTACATTCCATTATCTTCGTTTGCTTTTGTTGATGTTCATCTTATATCCTCCTTTCAAGACACTGTCCATTCCGTTCAGCTGCTCTTTCAAGTCCTTTGCTGTCTCTGACAGAATTACAACGTCATCGGCGAACCTTAAAGTCTTTATTTCTTCTCCATAGATTTTAATACCTACTCCGAATTTTTCTTTTGTTTCCTTTATTGCTTGCTCAATATACAGATTGAATAACATCGGGGATAGGCTACAACCCTATCTCAGTCCCTTCCCAATCACTGCTTCCCTTTCATGCCCCTTGACTCTTATAACTGCCATCTGGTTTCTGTACAAATTGTAAAGCGCCTTTCGCTCCCTGTATTTTACCCCTGCCACCTTCAGAATTTGAAAGAAAGTATTTCGTATGAATATGAAATGAAATATCAAAAAGAACCATTTAATCAGGTGACTATGAGGGAGCCAGACTAAAAGTATGATGGGTTGCACAAGTAACGTTGCGAACACTATTTAACAGCCAGTTAACATTTATTTCAAGAACCAATTTGTATAAGAACATCAGCTATGCACAATAAAGATCACTATAGGAATGCCTGAAACTATATGGATGACGCAGTAACAATTTCAATGCATATTTCTTAAAACGTCGGAAAAGTCTCGCTTTGGTATAGGGGAGGATTCGTTCGTCTCATGTACATGCACACGCACATTCACCCCCCCCCCCCCCCCCAACACACTCACAGAAAGAAAAGAACATAGAAATAAATTTGCCCACAAGATAGAAACATGATGAAGCAGGGAAACGTTAGCCTTACCGATCAACTATGTGCTCGTTAGCTTATCTTGTGTGGAAGTTCTCCATTTCAGAGGTACGAAACGTACACAAATATACACTGAGGTGACAAAGTCATGGGATACTTCCTCACATCGTGTGGGACCTGCTATTTCCCGGCTTAGTGCAGCAAGTCGACGTGGCGTGGACTCAACAAATCGTAGCAAGTCCGCTGCAGACATACTGAGTCATGCTGCCTCTACTTTTTTTCTTTTTTGATTCATCATTCTTCTCAGTGGTTTGATGCGACCCTATCAAAGTAGCACTTGCAAACTACGTGCTCAATTAGTTGCTGGACATATTCCGATCACTGTCCTCCGTTGCAGTTTTTACTTTTCACAGCTCTCTCTGCTACCATGGAAGTTATTCCCTGATGTCTTACTAGATGTCCTATCATCCTGTCCCTTCTTCTTGTCAGTGTTTTGCAACTATTACTTTCCTCTAGGATTCTGCGCAGAATCTCCTCATTCCTTATCTTATCAGTCCATCTAGATCTTCAACATTCGTCTGTAGCACCACACCTCAAATGCTTCGATTCTCTTCTGTTCTGGTTTTCCCACCATGTTTCACTACCATACAATTCTGTGCTCCAAAAGTATATTCTCAGAAATTTGTTGCTCAAATTAAGGGCTATATTTGTTACTAGTAGAACTCAATTGGCCAGAAACGCCCTGTTTGCCGCTGCTGGCCTGCTTTTGATGTCCTCCTTGATCTGTTGGTCATTCGTTACTTTGCTGCCTTGGTAACAAAACTCCTTAACTTCGTCTACTTCGTAACCATCAATCCTGATAAGTGTCTCGCTGTTCTCATCTACTACATCTGATTACTTTCGCCTTTCTTCTATTTACTGCAAACCCATATTCTGTATTCAGTAGACTATTCATTCCATTTAGCCGATCCTGTAATACTTCTTCACTTTCACTCAATACTGCAATGTAATCAGCGAATCTTATCACTGATATCCTTTCACCTTGAATTTTAATTCCACTCCCGAGCCGGCCGTGGTGGCCGTGCGGTTCTAGGCGCTTCAGTCCGGAACCGCGGGACTCCTACGGTCGCAGGTTCGAATCCTGCCTCGGGCATGGATGTGTGTGATGTCCTTAGGTTAGTTAGGTTTAAGTAGTTCTAAGCTCTAGGTGACTGATGACCTAAGATGTTAAGTCCCATAGTGCTCAGAGCCATTTGAACCATCCACTCTCGAACCTTTTATTTCCATCGTCGCTTCTTCGGTGCATAGAGTGAATAGAAGGGCGAAAGAATACATCTCTGTCGTACATCCGTTTTAATTATTATTGCCTCTGGGCCCTTGTACCCGTCACTCCCTGGGCTTACCCATATTTTCCTCATAATTTCGAACAACTTCACCATTTGAAATTGTCGAAAGCTTTTTCTTCATCGACAAATCGTACGAACGTATGTTGAATTTTCTTTAGTCCTGGTTTCATTACCAACCGCAACGCCAGAACTGACTCTCTGGTGCCTTTACCTTTCCTAAAACCAAACTGATCGTCATCTAACACATCCTCAAGTTTCTTTTCCATCCATCTGCATATGATTCTTGCCAGCAACTTGGATGCATGGAGTGTTAAACTGACTGCGCTGTAGTTCTCGCACTTGTCTCCTCCTGCAGTATTCAGAATTGTGTGGATTGTACTTTTCCCGAAAGTCAGATGGTATATCGCCAAAGTCATACATTCTACACACCAACGGGAGTAGTAGTTTTGTTGCCACTCCCCCCAACGATTTTAGAATTTCTGATGGAATCTTATCCATCCCCTCTGCCTTTTTTTATCTTTTCCAATGCTCTTTTAAATCATCATTCTTATACTAGATCCCCTCTCTCTTCCATATAGACTCTTCTTTCTTCTTCTATCATATCAGACAAGTCTTTCCCTGTTTCTATAGCCGTTCATAATTGCGAAAGTGTTGCCGATGGAGGATTTTGTGCACGACCTGACCTCTCGATTATGTCCCATAAATGTTCTGTGGGATTCATGGTAGCCAAATCATTTACTCTAATTGTCCAGAATGTTCTTCAAATCAATCGTGAACAATTATTGCACGAAGACATGGCCTATTGTCATCCATAAAAATTCCATCGTTGTTTGGGAACACCGAGGTCTATGAATGGCTGCAAATGGTCTCCAAGTAGCTGAATGTATCCATTGTCAGTCAATGAACGGTTCAGTTGGAGCAGAGGACCCAGTTCATTTCATGTAAACACAACCCACACCATTCTGGAGCCACCACCAGGCTGCACAGAGTTCATTCTTTGATGTTTCTGTCGAGCTTTATTTTTATAATTTGTGTTTATTCTTGTGCTGATTTAAACATAATTAGATGTCATTTTGTCATTGATTATTTTTCTTTTAGTTTGATTTTACAGAGTTTTTGAACTTGTGTCCATGGCTTCGTAGGGTTTGTGCGACATTCGAACCATACCATCAGCTCTTACCAAATGAAATCCAGTCTCATGCTCCATGCGTCTAAGCCCAACTACCATTCAGCGTTCGGAGTCGGTTACTCCCGTCGTGCGGCCATAATCACGTTGAACACCTTTTCACATGATATGTGCGCATCGTTATCCCATACTTTTGTCACTTCAACGTATAGTTCCCGGCGGGGCCACGGATTTTCTCTGCCTCGTGATGACTGGGTGTTGTGTGATGTCCTTAGGTTAGTTAGGTTTAAGTAGTTCTAAGTTCTAGGGGACTGATGACCATAGATGTTAAGCCCCATAGTGCTCAGAGCCATTTGGACCATTTTTTTTCAACTTATAGAATGAAACCGAATCTGAATTCGAGCCGCAATTCAATTTAAACAGCACGCCTGGATGAATGGTAACGTTGAAATGAAGGCTCTCCACGTGGTGGAAAGGTACGTGCTCTAGTTTAGCTAGCCGACACAGAGAACCACTGAATTAAAAACTCAGACATGGAGAAAATGTTCTAACAGGACATATGTATAACACACAACCCATTAACATTTTGAGATTCACACTAACACAAGCAAGACATGACTTGAACAAAGGGCTCCCTCGTTGCTAAATAGAGGACTAAAAATCTCTTTAATTAATTGAAATACTCAAAGTGATAAGCATCGTCGCACCCCTTACCTGAAATAGATACTCCAGCCTGATTTGCCGCGCGGGATTAGCCGAGCGGTCTAGGGCGCTGCAGTCGTGGACTGTGCGGCTGGTCCCGGCGGAGGTTCGAGTCCTCCCTCGGGCATGGGTGTGTGTGTTTGTCCTTAGGATAATTTAGGTTAAGTCCCATAAGATTTCACACACATTTCATTTTCATTTCCAGCCTGATTTACCGTAATTATACTTTTAAAAATGTATTAATTTCTCAGCTTCAACAAAATCCTTACTCAAACTACCTAAACTTACATTATGAGGGCTTACCAAAGTAGACAACCTCACTTCCCACGAGCTAGGGTACAGTGCTCTTCCAGGCTACCGAACAGAGGTCCCTGGTCGTAGAGGAAATGGGAAGTGGATAGAGAAAATAAGTTCCGGGTACCTGTACCAACTTATACAATAGCTGCTGACGAGTTTCCCCTAATGTCTCTCTGAACCATTAGAAGCTACTTTGCCTCTACACGAAAGCTGACTAAACTGCAACTACCACTCAAAGAACCCTTGCCCAAGAACCGAAGTGCATGGAAGCACCACACACAGACATAGACACATTATCTCTAGTAGACGAGACAAGGAATAGAAACTAGAAACGCAGAAATATAAGATGGCAACGTAATAAATCAATGGGAAAAATTGAACCCAGGACTATGTATATACTTAATATACTTATACGTGGTCAGTAGGCAATTCAGTTTAGGAGGAATGGACATCTCTAAAAATGCAGTCACCGTAAGTACAAGGAGGGTAACTGCGAAGAAACCATGGATGAAAGAAGAAATACTTCAGTTCATCAACGAAAGAATGAGGTTCAAAAATGTTCAGGGAAAGGCTAAAATACAGAAGTGCAGGTCACCTAAGAATGAAATAAGTAGGAAGTGCAGGAAGCTGAGGCGAAATGGTTACATGAAAAATGTGAAGTAATCGAAAAAGAAATGATTGTCGGAAGGACGGACTCAGCATACAGTAAAGTCAAAACAGTCTTCAGTGAAATTAAAAGCAAGAGCACAACACTAAGAGTGCAATAAGTATTCAACTGTTAAAAGCAGAGGAGAAAGCGGATTGCCGGAGAGAGTAAATTGAAGGCCCCTGTGAAGGGAGACATATCTGATGACGTGATAAAAGAAGAAACTGGAGTCGATATAGAAGAGACAGGGGATCCAGTATTATAATCAGAATTTAAAAGAGTTTTAGAAGACTTGAGATCAAAGGGATAAATAGGATCCCATCAGAATTTTTAAAATCATTGAGGGGAAGTGGAAACAAAACGACTAATCACTTTAGTGTGCAGAATGTGTCTTTGGCGATATACCATTTGACTTTTGGGAAAAATATCTTTCACACAATTCCGAAGACTGTAAGAGCAGACAAGTGTGAGAATCATCGCTCAATTAGCTTAATAGATCATGCATCCACGTTGCTGACAAGGATAATATACAGAATAATCGATAAGAGAATTGAGGATATATTAGATGATGATCAATTTGACTTTGGAAAAGGTAAAGGCACCAAAGAGGCAGTTTTGAAGTTTTCGTTGATAAAAGAAACAAGGCACGTTCATAGGATTTGTCGACCTGGAAAAAGCGTTCAATAATGTCAAATGGTGTTAGATGTTCGAAATTCTGAGAAAAATAGGGGTAGGCTGTAGGGGAGACGTGTAGTTTGCTGTACGTACAAGAGCCGAGAGGGAACAATAAGACTGTACAAGACCAAGAACGAAGTGCTCGGATTAAAAAGGCTGTAAAACATGGACGAAGTCTTTCGCCCTTAGTGATCAATCTACACATCGAAGATACAGTTACGGAAATAAAAGAAAGGTTCAAGATTGAGTTTAAAATTCGGATTGAAAGGATATCAAGAATAAGATGCGCTGATGACATTGCTACTATGAATGAAAGTAAAGAAGAATTATAGGATTTGTTGAATGAAATGAACTGTCTAATGAGTACAGAACATGGATTGAGAGTAAATCGAAGAAATACGCAAGTAATGAAAAGTAGCAGAAACGAAAATAGCGAGAAACTTAACATCAGAATTGGGGATTACGAAATAGACGGAATTCTGCTATGTAAGCAACAAAACATCTAATTATATGAATACTTAGTGTCTTTTCTTTTGAACGGAATCCGCACCTACGTCTTACGTAAATTGAAGCTCGAGCAGGGAGAAAGGAAAGTAAAGGGAAGGAACTATTGATATCAGCTGCATCGGTACTTTAAGTGAAATCAGCGGCGACGACTAACAATGTGATTCTAACCAGGGATAACCTGCTTATTAGCCATTTGCGTTAACTACCGCGCCATCCTGACACAATGTTTAACGCAAATGCGTGGACTGTCTCGCAATGCCTGTCGGTCGACCCACATTCCAACCTAATTCCACCTATTCGCAGCCTCCCCCTATCTGCAACTACATCTACAATTACGTGATTACTCTGCTATTCACAATAAAGTGCCTGGCAGAAGGTTCAATGAACCATCTTCAAGCTGTCTCTCTACCGTTCCACTTCCGCACGGCACGCGGGTAAAACGAACACTTAAATTATTCCGTGCGAGCCCTGATTTCTCTTATTTTCTCGTGATGATCATTTCTCCCTATGTAGGTGGGTGCCAACAGAATGTTTTCGCAATCGCAGGAGAAAACTGGTGATTGAAATTTCATGAGAAGATCCCGTCGCAACGAAAAACGCCTTTGTTTTAATGATTGCCACTCCAATTCATGTATCATGTCTGTACACTATCTCCACTATTTCGCAATAATACAAAACGAGCTGCCCTTCTTTGTACTTTTTCGATGTCATCCGTCAGTCCCACCTAATGCGGATCCCACACCACGTGTCCTCCACGCTCGCTAATTTGAGATTCCCGCAGGAGGCCGAACGTAATTGTGCATCCGCAATGAAGGTGGTGAATTCACTGCCCATTGAGGCGTATCAGTTATATTAATGCGTGATGTCTATTCTTTCGTCCGGCGGCCTTGCCGCAGTGGTAACACCGGTTCCCGTCAGGTCACCAAAGTTAAGCACTGTCGGGTTGAGCTAGCACTTGGATGGGCGACCATCCGGTCTGCCGAGCGTTGTTGGCAAGCGGGGTGCACTCAGCCCTTGTGAGGCAAACTGAGGAGCTACTTGATTGAGAAGTAGCGGCTCCGGTCTCTGAAACTTACATACGGCCGGGAGAGCGGTGTGCTGACCACATGTCCCTCCATATCCGCATCCAGTGACGCCTGTGGGCTGAGGATGACACGGTGGCTGGTCAGTACCATGGCCTGTTCGGACGGAGTTTAGTTTAGTTGAGTTTCAGACTATTTTTTCGGACATCCGAAACATGAACGAACGTAACGTAATATTAACTATCAGATTGGTGTCTAAGTACGCAGCACCATTGTTTTTCAAGTTAGTATTCCGGTCGCTATGGTTTTATTTATTGAATTTCATTTTTTATTTGTGGTTCACTGTTGCTCTTTAAGTTTCTATATTATCATTTTATCACGTCGATGCAGTGCGTGGAGCTGCGGAAGGTAGAAATGGAGTGCTTGGCGGAAAAATCGTAACATTTCCGACATATTCTTCTGTTTGAGTTCAATAGAGGGCTGACAGCAGCGGAGACAGCCAGAGATCTTTTCGGCGTCTCTAGAGATAATGCCGTTGGACAGGATCTGCTAAATGACTATCATTTTGGCCTTAGGAAAGGTAAAGGCACCAGAAAGACGGTTCTGACGTTGCGGTTGATAATGGAAGCAAGACTGAAGAAAAATCAAGACACGCTCATGAGATTTGTCGACCTGGAAAAAGTGTTCGACAATTTAAAACGGTGCAAAATGTTCGAAATTCTGATAAAAGTAGGAGTATTCTGCAAGGAAAGAAGTAATATACAATATGTACAAGAACCAAGAAGGAACAATAAAATTGGCTGAGCAAAACAATGTGCTCTTATTGAAAAGTGCGTAAGACAGGAATACAGCCTTTCGGCCCTACAGTGTAATCTATACGTTGAAGAGGCAATGACGGAAATAAAAGAAAGGTTCAATAATGGACTTACAATCCAGGATGAGCCGGCCGAAGTGGCCGTGCGGTTAAAGGCGCTGCAGTCTGGAACCGCGAGACCGCTCCGGTCGCAGATTCGAATCCTGCCTCGGGCATGGATGTTTGTGATGTCGTTAGGTTTAACTAGTTCTAAGTTCTAGGGGACTAAAGACCTCAGCAGTTGAGTCCCATAGTGCTCAGAGCCATTTGAACCAATCCAGGATGAAAGGATAGCAATGATAAAATTTGCTGATCGCATTGCTGTTCTCAATGAATCTGAACAAGAATTACAGGGTTTGAACAGAGTGAACAGTCTACAGTAAAGGATATGGATTAAGACTAAACCAGAAAAGAGCAAAGTGACGAGTGCAACAGTAGCGAGAAATTTGTTATCAAAATCGGTGATCGCGAAGTAGACGAAGTTAAGAAATTCTGCTATTTTGGAAGCGCAGTAAGACATGACGGACAAAGCAAGGAGGACATAAAAAGCAGACTAGCACAGACAAAGGGGGCACTCCTGGCCAAAAGAGATCTACTAGTATCAAACTTAGGTCTTAACGTGAGCTACCCGTACGTTTGGAGCACTGCATTGCATGGTAGTGAATCACGGACAGTGGGGAAATCGGATCGCAAGAGAATCGAAACATTTGAGACATGGTGCTACAGAAGAACGTTGAAAATTATCTGGAATGATCAGATAAGGGATGAGGAACATATGCAAAACACTGACAGAAAGAAGGGACCTAGGACGTATGTTATCGGCGAATAACTTCCGTGGACTTAGAGGAAGCCGCAGAGGGCAAAAACTGTAGGGGAGACTAACATATCCAGCAAGTATAAGTAACTGAGGACGTAGGGTGCTAATGCTACTCTAAGATGAAGAGGTTACCGCAGGAGAGAAACTCGTGGGGGCCACATCGAACCAGTTAGGGGCTATTGCGGGTTGTTGTTGTTGTTGTGGTCTTCAGTCCTGAGACTGGTTTGATGCAGCTCTCCATGCTACTCTATCCTGTGCAAGCTTTTTCATCTCCCAGTACCTACTGCAACCTACATCCTTCTGAATCTGCTTAGTGTATTCATCTCTTGGTCTCCCTCTACGATTTTTACCCTCCACGCTGCCCTCCAATACTAAATTGGTGATCCCTTGATGCCTCAGAACATGTCCTACCAACCGATCCCTTCTTCTGGTCAAGTTGTGCCACAAACTTCTCTTCTCCCCAATCCTTTTCAATACTTCCTCATTAGTTATGTGATCTACCCATCTAATCTTCAGCATTCTTCTGTAGCACCACATTTCGAAAGCTTCTATTCTCTTCTTGTCCAAACTATTTATCGTCCATGTTTCACTTCCATACATGGCTACACTCCATACGAATACTTTCAGAAATGACTTCCTGACACTTAAATCAATACTGGATGTTAACAAATTTCTCTTCTTCAGAAACGCTTTCCTTGCCATTGCCAGCCTACATTTTATATCCTCTCTACTTCGACCATCATCAGTTATTTTGCTCCCCAAATAGCAAAACTCCTTTACTACTTTAAGTGCCTCATTTCCTAATCTAATTCCCTCAGCATCACCCGACTTAATTAGACTACATTCCATTATCCTTGTTTTGCTTTTGTTGATGTTCATCTTATATCCTCCTTTCAAGACACTGTCCATTCCATTCAACTGCTCTTCCAAGTCCTTTTCTGTCTCTGACAGAATTACAATGTCATCGGCGAACCTCAAAGTTTTTATTTCTTCTCCATGAATTTTAATACCTACTCCGAATATTTCTTTTGTTTCCTTTACTGCTTGCTCAATATACAGATTGAACAACATCGGGGAGAGGCTACAACCCTGTCTTACTCCCTTCCCAACCACTGCTTCCCTTTCATGTCCCTCGACTCTTATAACTGCCATCTGGTTTCTGTACAAATTGTAAATAGCTTTTCGCTCCCTGTATTTTACCCCTGCCACCTTTAGAATTTGAAAGAGAGTATTCCAGTCAACATTGTCAAAAGCTTTCTCTAAGTCTACAAATGCTAGAAACGTAGGTTTGCCTTTCCTTAATCTTTCTTCTAAGATAAGTCGTAAGGTCAGTATTGCCTCACGTGTTCCAGTGTTTCTACGGAATCCAAACTGATCTTCCCCGAGGTTGGCTTCTACTAGTTTTTCCATTCGTCTGTAAAGAATTTGTGTTAGTATTTTGCAGCTGTGACTTATTAAGCTGATAGTTCGGTAATTTTCACATCTGTCAACACCTGCTTTCTTTGGGATTGGAATTATTATATTCTTCTTGAAGTCTGAGGGTATTTCGCCTGTTTCATACATCTTGCTCACCAGATGGTAGAGTTTTGTCAGGACTGGCTCTCCCACGGCCGTCAGTAGTCCCAATGGAATATTGTCTACTCCGGGGGCCTTGTTTCGACTCGGGTCTTTCAGTGCTCTGTCAAACTCTTCACGCAGTATCATATCTCCCATTTCATCTTCATCTACATCCTCTTCCATTTCCATAATATTGTCCTCAAGTACATCGCCCTTGTATAGACCCTCTATATACTCCTTCCACCTTTCTGCTTTCCCTTCTTTGCTTAGAACTGGGTTTCCATCTGAGCTCTTGATATTCATACAAGTCGTTCTCTTATCTCCAAAGGTCTCTCTAATTTTCCTGTAGGCGGTATCTATCTTACCCCTAGTGAGATAGGCCTCTACATCCTTACATTTGTCCTCTAGCCATCCCTGCTTAGCCATTTTGCACTTCCTGACGATCTCATTTTTGAGACGTTTGTATTCCTTTTTGCCTGTTTCACTTACTGCATTTTTATATTTTCTCCTTTCATCAATTAAATTCAACATTTCTTCTGTTACCCAAGGATTTCTACTAGCCCTCGTCTTTTTACCTACTTGATCCTCTGCTGCCTTCACTACTTCATCCCTCAAAGCTACCCATTCTTCTTCTACTGTATTTATTTGCCCCATTCCTGTCAATTGCTCCCTTATGCTCTCCCTGAATCTCTGTACAACCTCTGGTTCTTTTAGTTTATCCAGGTCCCATCTCCTTAAATTCCCACCATTTTGCAGTTTCTTCAGTTTTAATCTACAGGTCATAACCAATAGATTGTGGTCAGAGTCCACATCTGCCCCTGGAAATGTCTTACAATTTCAAACCTGGTTCCTAAATCTCTGTCTTACCATTATATAATCTATCTGATACCTTTTAGTATCTCCAGGGTTCTTCCATGTATACAACCTTCTTTCATGATTCTTAAACCAAGTGTTAGTTATGATTATGTTGTGCTCTGTGCAAAATTCGACCAGGCGGCTTCCTCTTTCATTTCTGTCCCCCAATCCACATTCACCTACTATGTTTCCTTCTCTATTGCGGGTACCTTGCATAAAAAGCCATTGTAATTTACTCAGGGAGAATATTCAATTATCTCTAGTTTCGATACGTTTCAGTTGCTATTGTGATTGAAATCTGTGTAACCAATCAAACAGAAATAGTGAAACTGCAAGTAAAAACAGTACATGTTCAAAGTAGTCAAGTTTTAAGAATCGGCATCCACTTAGGTTCTAACGTACCGAATGAAACGAAGTATAATCTGAACGTATATCATCCAGAAAGCAGTTGTATTAAAATATATGTCGGTTGAATTCGGGGTGGGTGATGTCTCCTGTACAGTGGCAGACAGAAAATAATTTGCGGTACTACCATACTTTTCTCTGACTCTTTTCTGGACAGAGGTAATTAACAATGGAGATAAATCTGAATCGTTAGGCCGTGTGATACACCTCTTCAGACTTCTCCATTGCTCGACGTTTCGTTCCGTCTGCCGGATCTTCTTCAGCATTCCACTATTGTCCCTGAATGACTCAACACTGTCGAAAGACAGTGTCACGTTCAATTATAAAAGACTATTTCACGCGCTTTCTTCAGAGAAGTGAGGTTCAAATGGCTCTGAGCACTATGGGACTTAACATCTCAGGTCATCAGTCCCCTGGAACTTAGAACTACTTAAACCTAACTAACCTAAGGACATCACACACATCCATGCCCGAGGCAGGATTCGAACCTGCGACCGTAGCGGTCGCGCGGCTCCAGCTGTGGTGCCTAGAACCGCTCGGACACCCTGGCCGGCAGAGAAGTGAAGTTACCGAGTAAAAATCTTCCGGCTGGTACTGGTAGACAGTCGTAATTGGGAAAACACGGAAAGCAGATACTGACAGACTGGAGGAATTCAAAATATTATTGTTGTTGTGAAGTCTCGGCTGTTTGCTGGTAGCTGTTTATGTTTCCCGCTCTCCACGGCTGTTTGTTTACTCCCGTCACAGCCACGAAGGCGGAAGCTTGTGGCGTCATCTCTACTGAAACTGAACTCGTTCTTTGTTAATTCGACTGCTTCACGGATTTTCCATCCTTAAATATTACTTTCTCTGGCAAGCACTCATATCTTACTAATATTCATAATCTGGTCACATTATTCTTGGCGGTCAGTTACCATTGGTTTTAGCGTCTTTAAACGTGTGTGGGGTTCGTGCTTCCTAACGCGATCTTTTACTGTTCTACCAGTTTCGCCGAAACATATTTTGCCACAACCACGCATCGCTTCATACACTCCCACAGTGTGAAGGCAGAGAGGCACGTGTGTTGTAGTTCGGAAGAAGTCTTCTTATCTTCTGGCGACAGAAAAACGCAGTCATTAGGCCATTCTTTCGAAGAATTCTGCCTACTTGGTCTGTTGCTCTAGACCCAAATTGAAACCGTACAGAATGTACAGGAATTTTTCTCGTTCTTCTTGTTTGTGTTACTATTATTACCGCTTCGTTTGAAGGCCCTGTTTATGGAAAGGTACTCGTAGTCGTTTCCCTAAACAAACCTGACTCTGATCGCAAGTTCTTACTGTTACTGATGCGGAATGCACGTGAAGACAAAGTGTTCAGAGCAGCTTGCCTCAGGGCTGGGTGGTGACGCAGAATGACGCTTAGATGACAGTTTGTGTTGGTAGGTTTTCTACAAAATCACTGCCCTAGAATTCTGTCAGATCTTCTGTAGACCGACGCATCTAAAACCGCAAGCTGACATCGTGAAGCTGATTTTTCGGATGAATACAGTTCATCAAATCGAGGAACTTACGTGGCTTTCCTACAACAAGCGTGTCATCCACAATGCCTTTTGTTCCAAGTGCTCGTTTATATGTCGGCTGCTACAGACAGTGAAAGTGAGCCAATAGTAGCCCCATCACATTGTTAATAAAATTCCCTCTCATATTTAAAACAATTAGGCCGCAACTATAATTCTTCCAGGTCACATACGTATGGAACAGTTTTACGCCCAATGATCTCCGGTGTCTGTAACAGGGACGTTAGTAAATAAAGATATGCCCTCGAAGCTCACTCGTATGTTAGCTGCAGATGCTTTTACCGGGCACAGTATTTCGAAAAAATGTTTTGTATCTTCACAAAAGAGTACGTTTTCCCCACAATATCACTTTCTCCGATAAAAATCTACCTAAAAAATACGATGGAGAATTAATCCTGTTCACTATAGGTATCGGTCGACATCCTTCTTTAAGAACCTTTTGTAGACGGTACACCTGGGTGAGTCACGTGAAATTTGCATCAGACATTCTGATGTCTGATAATAGATTTTTCATGTTTCTTACGACCTTGTTTGATTGCATTTGAGCTTATGGTATACTGGATCTATGAATAGTTGTTCCATCTTCTAAGGGTATTCAGCTGTCCACCTGCTTAGGTGAGTGGATTCGTACTTGACTACCATGCAGCGGGCGCTGGTTCGATTCCCGGCCGGGCTGGAGATTTTCTTCGCTCGTGGACTGGGTATTGTGCTGTTTTCATCATCGTTTCATCATCACCGGCTCGCAAGTCGCCCAATGTGGTGTCACCTAAAATAAGATTTACAACCCGGCGTCCGAACCTCCACGTATGGGGCCTCCCAGCCAACACTGCCACACGATCATTCCATAAGCAGTCTGCAGCATCTAAAACATAAGTCGCATTTCCTTCGTCCAACCTGATGAGCATGATGTGTTGGTTACGAAATTTCCATTCGTTCACTGATAGGTTTTGCTGGACGGTTTTACTTTACTCGGAGTTCTTTTTACGTTCTGTCTGATTTCCTCGAGCTGAAACTTCGAAAGAGAAAACAAAGATGCTTCAACAGCACTGACGATTTCTTCTATTCTCTTAGGTTTAGCCGCGAAATTAAGATCCTTGCTCAGTACTGCGATAGGTTCTTCACTGAATGCCTAAGAAGAGAGGTATACTACCACTCGTTTTGTGCAGAGCATGGTGTCTTTTCACTGCACTTCAGTCGCTAATTTCCCTTTCTGCTTCAGTGCGCTGAGTCCATTCAAATCATGTCAGCTATGTCCTAATTAAATTTCGTTTTTCACTCGAAAAATCTCTCCCACGTCATCACTAGGAGAAAGTCGACAGGTTAAAGTTCAAGCATGATGCGACTGCGTCAGATATCGACATTTATTGAAAGTGAATGGGACATTGTCGTTTCTAAAGTTCTGTAGGACTATGGACGCAAGTGAACAGGAAATAATTCCTCAGAATATTCATGATTCTTGGTAGAGACAGGTATGACAGAACTATTTCACATAGTCTACATTTACACCTGCATCTACATGGATACCCTACAAATCACATTTAAGTGCCTGGCAGAGGGTTTATCGGACCACCTTAACAATTCTCTATTACTCCTATTTCGTATAGGGCCCGGAAAGAACAAACACAAAAATGTTCAAATCTGTGTGAAATCTTATGGGACTTAACTGCTAAGGTCATCAGTCCCTAAGCTTACACACTACTTAACCTAAATTATCCTAAGGACAAACACAGCACCCATGCCAGAGTGAGGACTCGAACCTCCGCGGGGACCAGCTGTACAGTCCATGACTGCAGCGCCCTAGACCGCTCGGCTAATCCCGCGCGGCAAAGAACAAACACCTATATCTTTCCGTGCAAGCTCTGATTTCCATTTTTTATCATGGTGATCGTTTCTCCCTATGCAAGTCGGTGTCAACAAAATATTTTCGCATTCGGAGGAGAAAGTTGGTGATTGGAAATTCGTGAGAAGATGCCGCCGCAAAGAAAAACTTTGTTTCAATGATGTCCACCCCAAATCCTGTATCATTTCAGTGACACACTCTCCCCTATTTCGCAATAATACAAAACGTGCTGCCCTTCTTTGAACTTTTTCGATGTACTCCATCGATCCTATCTGGTAAGGATCTCACACCGCGCAGCAGTATTCTAAAAGAGGACGGACAAGCGTAATGTAGGCAGTCTCCTTAGTAGATCTGTTACATTTTCTAAGTGTCCTTTCAATAAAACGCAGTCTATGATTAGTCTTCCCCACAACATTTTCCATGTGTTCCTTCCAATTTAAGTTGTTCGTAATTGTAATTCCTAGGTATTTAGTTGAATTTGTGGCCTTTATATTTGACTGATCTATTGTGTAACCGAAGTTCAACTGATTCTTTTTAGCACTCATATGGATGACCTCACACTTTTCGTTATTTAGCGTCAAATGCCAGTTTTCGCACCATTCAGATATCTTTTCTAAATAGTTCTGCAATTTGTTTTGATCTTCTGATGACTTTATTAGTCGATAAATGATAGCATCATCTACAAACAATCTAAGACTGCTGCACAGATTGTTTCCCAAATCGTTTATATAGATAAGGAACAGTAAAGGGCCTATAACACTACCTTGGGGAACGCCAGAAATCACTTCTGTTTTACTCGATGGCTTTCCGTCATTTACTACGAACTTTGTCCTCTCTGACAGGAAATCACGAATCTAGTCACATAACTGAGCTGATATTCCATAAGCACGCAATTTCACTATAAGCCGCTTGTGTGGTACAGTGTCAAAAGCCTTCCGGAAATCCAAAAATACGAAATCAATCTGAAATCCTTTGTCAATAGCACTCAACACTTCATGCGAGTAAAGAGCTAGTTGTGTTTCACAAGAACGATATTTTCTAAATCCATGTTGACTGTGTGTCAATAGACCGTTTTCTTCGAAACTCATAATGTTCGAACACAATATATGTTCCAAAATCCTACTGCATATCGACGTTAATGATACGGGTCTGTAATTTAGTAGATTACTCCTACTACCTTTCTTGAATATTGGTGTGACCCGTGTAACTTTATAGTCTTTGTATGGATCTTTCGTCGAGCAAAGTATGGAGCTAATGCATCAGCATACCCCGAAAGGAACCTAATTGGTATATAGTCCGGACCAGCAGACTTGCTTTTATTAAGTGATTTAAGTTGCTTCACTACTCCGAGAATATTTACTTCTACGTTACTCATCCTCCCCCCATGAACCATGGACCTTGCCGTTGGTGGGGAGGCTTGCGTGCCTCAGCGATACAGATGGCCGTACCGTAGGTGCAACCACAACGGAGGGGTATCTGTTGAGAGGCCAGACAAACATGTGGTTCCTGAAGAGGGGCAGCAGCCTTTTCAGTAGTTGCAGGGGCAACAGTCTGGATGATTGACTGATCTGGCCTTGTAACATTAACCAAAACGGCCTTGCTGTGCTGGTACTGCGAACGGCTGAAAGCAAGGGGAAACTACAGCCGTAATTTTTCCCGAGGACAGGCAGCTTTACTGTATGATTAAATGATGATGACGTCCTCTTGGGTAAAATATTCCGGAGGTAAAATAGTCCCCCATTCGGATCTCCGGGCGTGGACTACTCAAGAGGACGTCGTTATCAGGAGAAAGAAAACTGGCATTCTACGGATCGGAGCGTGGAATGTCAGATCCCTTAATCGGGCAGGTAGGTTAGAAAATTTAAAAAGGGAAATGGATAGGTTAAAGTTAGATATAGTGGGAATTAGTGAAGTTCGGTGGCAGGAGGAACAAGACTTTTGGTCAGGTGATTACAGGGTTATAAATACAAAATCAAATAAGGGTAATGCAGGAGTAGGTTTAATAATGAATAAAAAATAAGAGTGCGGGTTAGCTACTACAAACAGCATAGTGAACGCATTATTGTGGCCAAGATAGATACAAAGCCCATGCCTACTACAGTAGTACAAGTTTATATGCCAACTAGCTCTGCAGATGATGAAGAAATAGATGAAATGTATGACGAGATAAAAGAAATTATTCAGGTAGTGAAGGGAGACGAAAATTTAATAGTCATGGGTGACTGGAATTCGTCAGTAGGAAAAGGGAGAGAAGGATTGGGGCTAAGAAATGAAAGAGGAAGCCCCCTGGTAAAATTTTGCGGAGAGCATAACTTAATCATAGCTAATACTTGGTTCAAGAATCATAAAAGAAGGTTGTATACCTGGAAGAATCCTGGAGATACTAAAAGGTATCAGATAGATTATATAATGGTAAGACAGAGATTTAGGAACCAGGTTTTAAATTGTAAGACATTTCCAGGGGCAGATGTGGATTCTGACCACAATCTATTGGTTATGAACTGCAGATTGAAACTGAAGAAACTGCAAAAAGGTGGGAATTTAAGGAGATGGGACCTGGATAAACTGAAAGAACCAGAGGTTGTAGAGAGTTTCAGGGAGAGCATAAGGGAACAATTGACAGGAATGGGGGAAAGAAATACAGTAGAAGAAGAATGGGTAGCTCTGAGGGATGAAGTAGTGAAGGCAGCAGAGGATCAAGTAGGTAAAAAGACGAGGGCTAATAGAAATCCTTGGGTAACAGAAGAAATATTGAATTTAATTGATGAAAGGAGAAAATATAAAAATGCAGTAAATGAAGCAGGCAAAAAGGAGTACAAACGTCTCAAAAATGAGATCGACAGGAAGTGCAAAATGGCTAAGCAGGGATGGCTAGAGGAAAATGTAAGGATGTAGAGGCTTGTCTCACTAGAGGTAAGATAGATATTGCCTACAGGAAAATTAAAGAGACCTTTGGAGAGAAGAGAACCACTTGTATGAACATCAAGAGCTCAGATGGCAACCCAGTTCTAAGCAAAGAAGGGAAGGCAGAAAGGTGGAAGGAGTATATAGAGGGTTTATACAAGGGCGATGTACTTGAAGACAATATTATGGAAATGGAAGAGGATGTAGATGAAGATGAAATGGGAGATAAGATACTGCGTGAAGTGTTTGACAGAGCACTGAAAGACCTGAGTCGAAACAAGGCCCCGGGAGTAGACAACATTCCATTAGAACTACTGATGGCCTTGGGAGAGCCAGTCATGACAAAACTCTACCATCTGGTGAGCAAGATGTATGAGACAGGCGAAATACCCACAGACTTCAAGAAGAATATAATAATTCCAATCCCAAAGAAAGCAGGTCTTGACAGATGTGAAAATTACCGAACTATCAGTTTAATAAGTCACAGCTGCAAAATACTAACGCGAATTCTTTACAGACGAATGGAAAAACTGGTAGAAGCGGACCTCGGGGAAGATCAGTTTGGATTCCGTAGAAATGTTGGAACACGTGAGGCAATACTAACCTTACGACTTATTTTAGAAGAAAGATTAAGAAAAGGTAAACCTACGTTTCTAGCATTTGTAGACTCAGAGAAAGCTTTTGACAACGTTAACTGGAATACTCTCTTTCAAATTCTGAAGTTGACAGGGGTAAAATACAGGGAGCGAAAGGCTATTTACAATTTGTACAGAAACCAGATGGCAGTTGTAAGAGTCGAGGGGCATGAAAGGGAAGCAGTGGTTGGGAAGGGTGTGAGACAGGGTTGTGGTCTCTCCCCGATGTTATTCAATCTGTATATTGAGCAAGCAGTAAAGGAAACAAAAGAAAAATTCGGAGTAGTTATTAAAATTCATGGAGAAGAAGTAAAAACTTTGAGGTTCGCCGATGACATTGTAATTCTGTCAGAGACAGAAAAGGACTTGGAAGAGCAGTTGAATGGAATGGACATTGTCTTGAAATAGGATATAAGATGAACATCAACAAAATCAAAACGAGGATAATGGAATGTAGTCAAATTAAATCGGGTGATGCTGAGGGGATTAGATTAGGAAATGAGACACTTAAAGTAGTAAAGGAGTTTTGCTATTTAGGGAGTAAAATAACGGATGATGGTCGAAGTAGAGAGGATATAAAATGTAGACTGGCAATGGCAAGGAAATCGTTTCTGAAGAAGAGAAATTTGTTAACATCGAGTATAGATTTAAGTGTCAGGAAGTCGTTTCTGAATGTATTTGTATGGAGTGTAGCCATGTATGGAAGTGAAACATGGACGATAACCAGTTTGGACAAGAAGAAAATAGAAGCTTTCGAAATGTGGTGCTACAGAAGAATGCTGAAGATAAGGTGGGTAGATCACGTAACTAATGAGGAGGTATTGAATAGGATTGGGGAGAAGAGAAGTTTGTGGCACAACTTGACTAGAAGAAGGGATCGGTTGGTAGGACATGTTTTGAGGCATCAAGGGATCACAAATTTAGCATTGGAGGGCAGCGTGGAGGGTAAAAATCGTAGAGGGAGACCAAGAGATGAATACACTAAGCAGATTCAGAAGGATGTAGGTTGCAGTAGGTACAGGGAGATGAAGAAGCTTGCACAGGATAGAGTAGCATGGAGAGCTGCATCAAACCAGTCTCAGGACTGAAGACCACAACAACAAGAACAACAATACGTTACACATGTTGGCAGCTGTTCTTGATTAGAATTCTGGAATATTTGCTTCGTCTTCTTTTGTGAAGGCATTTCGGAAGGCTGTGTTTAGTAACTCAGAGGAACTATCTACTTAACTTCGCGACAAGATAAACTACTTCTAACAGCAACAAACACGCCACCGCCAACCGTGTTTAGCCCATCTTTTCGGAACACCGTTACGTACTTCGCAAAAATTTCGGCTGAGATTATCTCGGGCTTTAGCCAGGTTTCAGTGCCTATAAGAATTTGAGCATCCAGTGCTTCCTATTAGCGCTTGGAGCCCTGGTACTTTCCCAACACAGCTGCGAAAATTCACAACTGTTATACCGATGGTTCCTGTACCTACATTCTTCCTGTGTTCGGCCTGCACCCTTTGTAGATGAAGCTCTGTTCGTGGTTTCTCGAGACCCTCTAACCTAAAAAACCGCCCAGTCCACGCCACACAGCCTCTGCTACCCGTGTAGCCGCCTCCTGCGTATAGTGGACTCCTGACCTATTCAACGAAACCTGAAACCCAACTACCCTCTAGCGCAAGTCGAGAAATCTGCAGCCCACACGGTCACAGAACCGTCTGAGCCTCTGATTCAGACCCTCCACTCGGCTCTGTACCAGATGTCCGCAATCGGTCCTGTCAACTATGCTGCAATGGTCAGCTCTGCTTTTATCTCGCAAGCAAGACTGGCAGCCTTTAACACTTCTGTTAGCCACTCGAAACCAGAGAAAATCTCTTCTGATCCAAAGTGACACACATCATTGGTACCGACGTAAGTAACCACCTGCAGTTGGCCTGTGCTCTTCATGGCATCTGGGAGGACCGGTTCCACATCTGCAATGACTCCACCCGGTACTCACAAGGAGTGCACATTGTCTTTCTTCCCCTTCTTGGCAGCCATGTCCCTAAGGGGCCCATAACCAGCTAACGTTGGAGCTCCCTATTACGAATAATCCCTGTCTCTGTGATTGTCTGGATCTTGCAGGCTGAGATGTTTCCTCTCAAACAGGACAGGCGACGGCATTTGGCTCAGCAACAGTGTCAGCCACAGACAGCATGTTGAACCTGTTTGTCAGACTAACCAGGCACACCTTACGTGCGGCCCCCTGGGAAGTCTTTCGCCGCCTGCTACGTCCTGGGGCGACCTTCACTCGACCACAGATGAGGGGTCAACCTCAGTGCGAGCAGTAACTGGGCTGGCCACTGGTGAGGACCGATTGGAGGACTCTGACGTGCTGCACGTCCGTTGGATCCCCACAGCCGGCCCACAACAGTGGTGCCCACCCACTGCAGCCTCATTTTCTGTGGAACCGAAGCCATCACAGCCTGGAGATGAGAGCAGTCACCAACTTGACTCGCATTCACAGGCAACAATCACAGTCCCTATCCATACTAAAGACCTTGGAAAACTAAACTACCCAGATAAACCGACTATTGGCATCTGCTGCGGAACTCTACTGTAGGCACTGACGAAAACGTGGGAACTGTGTCTCATTAATTAGAACAATACGCAGAGATTCAAAATAACATAAACAATAAACTTCAATAAGAATGTAATAATTCCAATTCGAAAGAAGACAAGTGCTGGCAGATATGAAGCATTACTGAACTATCAGTCTGATGAGTCATGACTGCAAAATACTGACACGAATTACTCACAGAAGACTGGAAAAAATGGTGGAAGCCGCCATCGGATACCAGTTAGGGATTCGGAGAAATTTAGGAATACGCGAGGCAGTACTGACTCTGCAGCTCACCTTAGAAATTAGACTGAACAAAGGTAAGGCCGCCTTTACACATTTCTAGATTTAGACAATGCTTTTGGCAGTGTTGGTTGGACTACACTCTACGATATTCTGAAGCCATCAGGAATAAAAAATAAGGGAGCGAAAGATCGTCTAGAATGTGTACAGAAATCAGACAGCAGTTGTAAGAGGTGAAGAACGTACCCTGTCCAGTTACGTTAATGTGACCACCTGGTAAAAGCCTGAATAACGACATTTTAGAACGTGGGCCGCTGAGAGACATGCAGAAAGAGAGTCAGTGAGGTTCTGGAAGGTACCACCAGTGATGTGGAGCCGTGCCGACTCCAGAGCCGTGGCCAGCTGCGCTACATTTCTCGGTTAAGAGTCCATGGTGGGGACAGCCCGATCGAAATGGTCCCACAGATACTCGATAGCGTTTAAACACAGATAGTTTAGTGGCCAGGGGAGTACGGTAAACTCACCCTGGTGCTCTTCAAATCACTCACGTGCACTGCAAGTTGTGTGACCCGTTGCATTGTCCTGCTGTAGACGCCATCATCCCAGGAAAAAACAAACTGCATGTAGAGGTGGACATGGTCCCAAATGATGTCCATACTTCTGTTGATTCATTGAGCCTTTCGGAATTACTAGATCACTCAGGGAATGCCACGAAAGCATTCCACAGACCATAACGCTCCGATCACTGTCGCATGGTATTTGCTTCACTTTTCACGCCGTACACGCCAACGGACATTGTTCGACGGAGCATAACACGCGATTGATCTGCAAATGGTTCAAAATAGTTCTGAGCACTATGGGACTTAACATCTGAGGTCATCAGTCCTCCAGAATTGAGAACTACTTAAATCTAACTAACGTAAGGACATCAAGCACATCCTTACCAGAGGCAGGATTCGAACCTGCGACCGTAGCGATCGCGCAGTTCCAGACTGAAGCGCCTAGAACCGCTCGGGCAAATCTGCAAAGGCCACCTGTCGCCACTCAATGGACGTCCAGTTGCGGTACTGGCGTGTAAATTATAGCCATCGTCGCCGATGAACAGCAATCAACATAGGTAAAAGAACCAGGCGCGGGCTGCAGAGGTCCGTACACAGTAACTTTCGCTGAACGGTCGTGAAGGAGACAGTATCGGTAGTTGCTCAACAGTTCCTCGTTTATTCGTTCGTGTTCTTCTCCGCAGCCGTTGTTCACACGTGTCATCTAGGTGCGGTCCGCTCCCGGTAGCTGAGTGGTCAGTGTGACAGGATGTCAATCCTAAGGGCACGAGTTCGATTCCCGGCTGGGTCGGAGATTTTCTCCGCTCAGGGACCGGGTGTTTTGTTGTCCTAATCATCATCATTTCATTCCCATCGACGTGCAAGTCGCCGAAGTGGCGTCAAATCGAAAGACTTGCACCCGGCGAACGGTCTACCCGACGGGAGGCCCTAGTCACACGACATTTACAGCTACGTGCGAGGATGCACCGCAGTTGCTTCTGTGCCTGTTTTGGATAATGCCATTTTACCAAGTGCCTATACTTTGATCACTGTGGCACGCAAACAGTTCACAGACCTATTCGTTTCGGAAATCCTTCCACCCTTGGCCCGAAAGCAAATGAGCATGCATTTCTGGACGTCAGACAAATCGCTCCTCGACCCTCCAGCACACTTTATACACCCTACACTGTTAATGCTGTCACATGCTGTCTGTGAGTCGTTATTGCACGCTGGCGTCGAACATAGGCTGTGGTCGCATTAACGTGACTGGACCATATAGAATGGAGGCAGCATTGAAAACATGAGAGACAGTGTTGTAGCCTGTCCTCCATGTTATTCAGTCTGTACAATGAGCCGGTAGTAAAAGAAGACAATGAGAATTTCAAAGGTAATTAAAGTTCGGAGAGAAGAAATAAAAGTTGTAAAGTGTACCATTGACATTTTAGTTCTGTTGGAGACTTCAGAGTACTTGGAAGTAGGAAGTACAGTTGAGTGCAATGGATAGTGTCTTGTGAAGTGGTTATAGCATGAAAAAAAATAAAAAAATAAAAAAAATAAATAAATAAGTAAAACAAGGGCAATGGAAGGCAGTTGAATTAAATCGGATGACGTTGAGCGAATTACATTCGGAAATGAGACGCTAAAAGTAGCAGACGGTATTTAAGCAGCAAAATAACTGGTAATGAACGAAGTAGAGAGCAAGTAAAATGCATAGTGGCAACAGCAAGAATGCATTTCTGAAAAAGCGAAAGTTGTTAACATCGAAGCAAATTAAACTGTTAGGAAGTCCTGTCTGAAGGTATTTGTTAGGAGTACAGCCTGTCTACCAGCTCACAAGTGTCAAGGAAGAAGTGTGTGGCGTCTGCCGCTGACGAGTGCCCAGGACAAAGTGCTTTTACGCTCGGTATCGTATTGTGAATATCTCACACAACTTATCCTTGTGCCAGCCAATCAGGAGCCGCAATCAACCTCCCAGCTACTTTAGTTTTTAATGTCATCTTGTATTAACTGTGGATTTCAAAAAGTAATTAATACACTGCCTGATATAAAAAGTGAAGCGTCCATAAGGGGAAGAGAAGAAGAAAGGGAACGTCTTGTTTGAAAGGGTATTTGATGTTATTTCAGTGACTGCGAATTCGAGTCATATTTACATAGGACTTGCCTCTATGAGCCCACTTACCAGTTTGATGTTGCACCCCTTCTGTCCTTGATGCATGCACTGTTTCGGCTGAGAAGGCTATCACAAAGCCGTTGTATACACTCCCGAAGGAAGTTGGCCCAGAACCGTTGTAACTAATTTTTGATTTCATTGATACTGGCCTTCTGACGGAATTGACATCCAAGCTGGCCCCAAGCATGTTCTATCCAGGACCGATCTGAAAACCTTTCTGGCCATGGGAGTACTTCAATAGTACGCAGACATTTCATACAGACATGTGTCATGTATGGATGAGCATTATCCTGTTGAAAAATAGCACTACAATACTGTCACATGAGAGGTATAGTGCAAGCAGAATAACGTGACAGGTAGATGCACGGTCGGCTGGGGATATGTGAGGCGAGCAGTAGTGGTGGGGGTTGCAGGCAGGTGCTCTAGAAGAATTGCGAGTGCTCAAGGGGAAGTGCCGCTTTAAAATGAAGTCTACACTCACGTTTTGTAAATATTAAGTGGAGCCTCTCCACGCCCACATTTACCTGGTGACCATTCAAAAAGATCTGCCGTCCCCTCTGCTTTGGTTAGTATCTAAAACGTATTCCACTGAAAATGGAGCAAAAGCAGCAATTTATTTTCACCTGGCTTGTTAACCATTTGCAACTTCCAGAGAAGCGTTTTGAGCGGCAAATTTTCAGTAAAACATACGTTATTCTTGTCACTGTGTTAAAATTTGCTTCTTATTCCAAAAAAACAATGGATTGTACACAATGTCACCTCACTAACATGTAGTGCAGACGCAGCTGCGAGAGAATTCCGAAACTGTGGTTTATTAATTGTATTAAGTGGAGAACTGAGGACAAGGAATATCAATAGCTTATGAAAAAGCACATGCTGAGTACAAAAATAAATGAGTAATGTCTTCATTGGCGTTGTTCTAAAATAACATCATTTCTCGCTTCACCAGCTATCGATGGCCCATAAAAATTACATTCTTTCATCGAAAACGCTGCAGTTAGTAGAATAACACCGTAGATAAGGAAGTTTTACCTAATAAGACTGTGGTGAAATACTCTCCTCTTTGAGTGCCACATGCCGCAAAATCTCATTTCGGTTCCTCAAACCGTTTATGAAATATAAGGAAGATAATGGATGTTCCACCTGGCTCTATCTCTTGCGCACGCGATCGTAAATGAGTGTCCTGTATCAGATCAATTTTCTCGAGACTGGTGCCAGATAGTGGCTATCACCCAAGACTAAAGAAAAAGTAGTATGTTAGCTAAATTTGATACGCAGGAGCCGGCCGGAGTGGCCTAGCGGTTCTAGGCGCTTCAGTCTGGAACCGCGCGACCGCTACGGTCGCAGGTTCGAATCCTGCCTCGGGCATGGATGTGTGTAATGTCCTTAGGTTAGTTACGTTTAAGTAGGTCTAAGTTCTAGGGGACTGATGACCTCAGATGTTAAGTGTCATAGTGCTCAGCGCCATTTGAACCATTTGATACGCAGGAACATATTATGTAATATCCACCAAATACAAAATCATTGCAATTTTTTTCAAATTTCGCGCAGTGTCTCGCTTAAGTGCAAATATAATAAAACTACGACCATTAACGAAATGATGAGCCTGTCATCATAAAGCTGACACATGAAGCTATAAGCAACGCATAAATGAAATTTTTTAAGCAAGTACACTACTGGCCATTAAAATTGCTACACCAGGAAGAAATGCAGACGACAAACGGGTATTCATTGGACAAATATATCGTACTAGAATTGACATGTGATTACATTTTCACGAAATTTGCGTTCATAGATCCTAAGAAATCAGTACCCAGAACAACCACCTCTGGCCGTAATAACGGCCTTGAGACGCCTGGGCTTTGAGTCAGACAGAGTTTCGATGGCGTGTACAGGTACAGCTGCCCATGCAGCTTCAACACGATACCACAGTTCATCAAGAGTAGTGACGCGTATTGTACCGAGCCAGTTGCTCGGCCACCATTGACCAGACGTTTTCAATTGGTGAAAGATCTGGAGAATGTGCTGGCCAGGGCTGCAGTCGAACATTTTCCGTATCCGGAAGGCCCATACAGGACCTGCAACATGCGGTCGTGGATTATCCTGCTGAGATGTAGGGTTTCGCAGGGATCGAATGAAGGGTAGAGCCACGGGTCGTAACACATCTGAAATGTAACGTCCACTGTTCAAACTGCCGTCAATGCGAAGAAGAGGTGACCAAGACGTGTAACCAATGGCACCCTATACCATCACGGCGGGTGATACGCCAGTATGGCGATGACGAGTACATGCTTCCAATGTGCGTTCACCGCGATGTCGCCAAACACAGATGCGACCATCCTGATGCTGTAAACTGAACCATGATTCATCCGAAAAAATGACGTTTTGCCATTCGTGCACCCAGGTTCGTCGTTGAGTACACCATCGCAGGCGCTACTGTCTGTGATGCAGCGTCAAGGTTAACCGCAGCCATGGTCTCCGAGCTGATAATCCATGCTGCTGCAAACGTCGTCGAACTGTTCGTGCAGATGGTTGTTGTCTTGTAAACGTCCCCATCTGTTCACTCAGGGATCGAGACGTGGCTGCACGATCCGTTACAGCCATGCGGATAAGATGCATGTCATCTCTACTGCTAATGACATGAGGCCGTTGGGATCCAGCACGGCGTTCCGTATTACCCTCCTGAACCCATCGATTCCATATTATGCTAACAGTCATTGGATCTAGACCAACGCGAGCAGCAATATCGCGATACGATAAACCGCAATTGCGATAGGCCACAGTCCGACCTTTATCGAAGTCGGAAACATTATGGCACGCATTTCTCCTCCTTACCCGAGGCATCACAACAACGTTTCACCAGGCAATGCCGGTCAAATGCTGTTTGTGTATGAGAAATCGGTTGGAAACTTTCCTCATGTCAGCACGTTGTAGGTGTCGCCACCGGCGCCAAGCTTGTGTGAATGCTCTGAAAAGCTAATCATTTGCATATCACAGCATCTTCTTCCTGTCGGTTAAATTTCGCGTCTGTAGCACATCTTCGTGGTGTAGCAATTTTAATGGCCAGTAGCGTAGTTTCAGCAAAATCGTTTGAGAAAGACTGCAGAGTGTGCAGCTCGATTCTGTCATCGCAGAGTGTCGCTGACCGGCCGGTAGCGGGCAAACAATGTCGGTTTCCCCTTCCCAACAAACGAATGAATTCGTTCAGTGTCTTGGACGAGAACTGGTCACCGAGCATCGGCCACTGTATCCTGCGCGGACTCTAAGAATACACGATGCAGGATGTCCATGCTGTATGGTTGTGCCATCAGAGTTCTACCCATCACTACCAGCTGTGACCTGAAGACATACCTGATGGTCCCTCACACCATGACGCCAAGAGTAACGCCGTTGTGCCTTTCAAAGCCATTCAAAGAATAGGAGACCTCCCCAGGTCGCCCCTGCACTTGCCAACGATGGTCATCTGGGTTGTCGAAAAACTGCAGTTCATCGCTAAATCCACTGCAGCGCAATTCATCAACAGTCCACGCTTTTGATCCTCCCACCAATCCAAAAGCTGCTGCTTGCGTTGATGTACTAAAGTCAACCTACGTAGAGGACGGTGATTTCCTAGTCCAGCTGCTCCTAGTCTCCGACTAATGATTCAGAACGACAGAGATTGTTGCAGCGAGTCCATTACCTGTTCTCGGATGACAAATGCAGAATGGTTGCGTTATCCTTGGTGCAAAATACAGCAATTCTCCACTGTGTTGGTCAGACGTAGTCGACCATGAACTTGACGATTTCCCATACAGCCCAACACTGAGCGTCTGTCACATCAAAATGCCCCACAAATCTAGATATTGCACGATTTGACCAACCAGCCAAATGGGGATCCACAATGAAGCCACTTTCAAAGTCTGTCAGGTGCTGATTACGCCGTCTTACACGAGTGTGCGACGTCACTGTGTGATTCACAGCTATCACTCAGCATCTTAAGCTGTTCATGCCCTTTATACAGGGTGGTCTATTGATAGTGAACGGGCCAAATATCTCACGAAATAAGCATCAAACGAAAAAACTACGAAGAACGAAACTCGTCTAGCTTGAAGGGGGAAACCAGATGGCGCTATGGTTGGCCCGCTAGATGGCGCTGCCATAGGTTAAACGGATATCAACTGCGTTTCTTAAAATAGGAACCCCCATTTTATTACATATTCGTGTAGTACGTAAAGAACTATGAATATTTTAGTTGGACCACTATTTCGCTTTGTGATAGATGGCGCTGTAATAGTCACAAACCTGTAAGTACGTGGTATCACGTAACATTCCGCCAGTGCGGACGGTATTTGCTTCGTGATACATTACCCGTGTTAAAATGAACCGTTTACCAATTGCGGGAAAGGTCGATATCGTGTTGATGTATGGCTATTGTGATCATAATGCCCAGCAGGCGTGTGCTACGTATGCTGCTCGGTATCCTGGACGACATCGTCCAAGTGTCCGGACCGTTCGCCGGATAGTTATGTTATTTGAGGAAACAGGAAGTGTTCAGCCACATGTGAAACGTCAACCACGGCCTGCAACAAATGATGATGCCCAAGTAGGTGTTTTAGCTGCTGTCTCGGCTAATCCGCACAACAGTATCAGACGAATTGCGCGAGAATCGGAAATCTCAAAAACGTCGGTGTTGAGAATGCTACATCAACAACGATTGCACCCGTACCATATTTCTATGCACCAGGAATTGCATGGCGACGACTTTGAACGTCGTGTACAGTTCTGCTACTAGGCACAAGACAAATTACGGGACGATGACAGATTTGTTGCACGCGTTCTAATTAGCTACGAAGCGTCATTTACCAACAGCGGTAACGTAAACCGGCATAACATGCACTGTTGGGCAACGGAAAATCCACGATGGCTGCGACAAGTGGAACATCAGCGACCTTAGCGGGTTAATGTATGGTGCGGCATTATGGGAGGAAGGATAATTAGCCCCCATTTTATCGGTGGCAATCTAAATGGTGCAATGTATGCTGATTTCCTATGTAACGTTCTAATGATGTTACTACAAGATGTTTCACTGCATGACAGAATGGCGATGTACTTCCAACATGATGGATGTCCGGCCCAGAGCTCGCGTGCAGTTGAAGCGCTATTGAACAGCATATTTCATGACAGGTGGATTGGTCGTCGTCGCACGTTCACCGGATCTGACGTCCTCGGATTTCTTTCTGTGGGAAAAGTTGAAGGATATTTGATATCGTGATCCACCGACAACGCCTGGTAATATGCGTCAGCGCATTGTCAATTTGTCAATGCATGTGCGAACTACTCGCTGTTCAGAGGAATGTTGTTACACTATTGCCAAACGCATTGAGGTTGACGGACATCATTTTGAGCATTTGTTGCATTAATGTGGTATTTACAGGTAATCACGCTGTAACAGCATGCGTTCTCAGAAATAAGTTCACAAGGGTACACGTATCACATTGGAACAACCGAAATAAAATGTTCAAATGTACCTACGTTCTGTATTTTAATTTAAAACACCCACCTGTTACCAACTGTTCGTCTAAAATTGTGAGCCATATCTTTGTGACTATTACAGCGCCATCACAAAGCGAAAAACGTGGTCCAACTAAAACATTCATATTTCTTTACGTGCTACACGAATATGTAAAAAAATTGGGGTTCCTATTTAAGAAAGAAAACGCACTTTATATCCTTTTGACCTATGGCAGCGCCATTTAGCGGCTCAACCATAGCGCCATCTGGTTTCTCCCTTCAAGCTAGACAAGTTTCGTCCTTTGTAGTTTTTTTCGTTTTACGCTTATTTCGTGAGATATTTGGCCTGGTCACGATCAATGGACCACCCTGTGTACTCCAACAGGCTTGAAGCTAATGATGAAGTTAAAAATCTTCGGTGTTGTTAAGCAGTGTCGTAGTTCTTCAATCGACGTTTCGATCCTTCTGCTGGCATCTTCTTGAGGTCCTTGTGGTGTCAACTGTAGAATGAGCACTGTCAGAGATCAGTGTTGCCTTCTCTCATAAAGGGCAGTTTTCCCGCCTTGTGCTGGAGAAGTGGGATTGTTAGGCAAGATCCTTGGGCTACCATTGGCGGGCCACCTTCGTTGAATAGTAAAAGAAGGTTCCCCGAGCTTATGCGCAAGAAGGGGCCAATGTCATTGGTTAGGATGGGATTTTTCCCGCACTTATGATGCAGAAGAGTTATCGGTTAAAATTGCTCATGCTGGTATTGGTCGGTCCACACCATTGACTAGATGCGAAATCACAGTACCAGAGCATGAGAGTTGGAATGATAATTCGAAATATTATTGTCTGCAGACGTGGTTTCCAGGGAGCTGCAGACACACAGTACTAATGAACTCTGGGGGCCCTTCTATCTATCAGAGAGAATTTCAAGTCTAATCATTTACCTATTCGCTGATGTTGTGTACATGTAAGAAATCACACTGACATCCGACGTTTTCGTCTGCATGCTTACTTTTATTTTGTTGAGGAGTATTTCCGGATGACTTGGTGGGAAACCAGTTTTCTTTGCCTACATGTCTCGAATTTAGGAAGCAGCTTTTATGTAAAGTGGGATATACATAATTTTAATGCAGGACTCTGATTTGTTGGCTGAGTTTTTGGCAGACTGATATTTTTTAGGCTCACCCCTATGCGATTAACAGCTGAGCTGGCACTGCCCCGTAGGCAAAAATCACCATCTACTCTCTCACAAAAAGGTATTGAGTCTCTTGAAGTCCTCCGTCACCTTGACCGATTGACTTTCCAGCCATGCATCCACCCTTATGTCATTATTTGAGCGCAACCACAGTAGCTGACATTAAACTTGTCTCCTTGGATGTATGCTTCGTTCCATTACTGTACTTCCGCGTGTATGAATGGCATCCTCGAAGACGACGACATGAATGTGCACGTGTTAATACAGAGCGTTACAGACGGCAAATAGTGTTTGGATAAAAAGTAAAGCTATTTTGGACACCACAGTGTTTCGCTAGGCACAGTCCAATGCCTTCCTCTCACCTCTAAACTGTCCGCCCACGGTAGCTGAGTGGTCAGCGTGGCAGAACGTCAATCATAAGGGCCTGGGTTCGATTCCCGGCTGGGTCGGAGATTTTCTCCGCTCAGGGACTGGGTGTTTTGTTGTCCTAATCATCATCATTTCATCCCCATCGACGCGAAAGTCGTCAAAGTGGCGTCAAATCGAAAGACTTGCTCCCGGCGAACGGTCTACCCGACGGGAGGCCCTAGTCACACCTCTAAACTGACTTATCCAACCAGTTCCAGGGAGATCTACAGCTTAAAATGATTCCTAAAGTAAAATGCAAGTCGGCACTTTAACGTTAACAAATATTACCTGCAGTGAGAGAAATGAAAAATGGCAGAGAAAAACCGTAGGACTGACCAGGCATCAAACCTGAGATGGTTCAAATGGCTCTGAGCACTATGGGACTTAACATCTATGGTCATCAGTCCCCTAGAACTTAGAACTACTTAAACCTAACTAACCTAAGGACATCACACAACACCCAATCATCACGAAACCTGAGATCTATTGCTCCGTAGTCTGCCATTGTACCACTGAGTCACTGAGGCATTGCTCTGCTAATTTTCTAACGTATCCTGCATTTAATGAACAACTTCGTTTATTCTGAAGCAGTACTCTGTTAAGCTGTACTATGTAGTTTCCAGCGTGTGCTACTTCTGAAGTGCACAATAGATGTGGATGCGTAAGCCTCGTACGTAGTACAAAACAAAAGTCACATACCATGCTCAATTACGCATACTAAGGTCGTCAATGTACACCACCCCTGAGATGGTATCCGCACACCATGTATATAGAACTTTATGTACACATATATCCTGAAACACACAAGTGAAGGAACTGCCAACATCTGTATACGCGTGTTTTGAGAATGAGGTCACGCTCAAGACTAGCTATCAGTGTACAATAAAATACTAATTTAAATGACAGCGTGGTGTGAATGATGGCGTTCTTTAAATTTATCGAGCCTGTGGTGCCCACCCGGAAGCGGTAGATCGCATTACTGTGCGGCAGGCTGTAGTTCTGATGCCTGTTAATCACGTCAAGTCCTCCAGTGTAGTTCCGTAGCGGTTATCAAATGTCGAGACCCGTCAATTATAACACTGTACTGATTATGTTGGTCATTTAATAACAGTGCTGCCCTCAAAGTCGTAAGTTTGATAAACTTTGTAGTTTGAACAGTTTCCAGAAATATCCCATGATAATGCAGCTGACGCCGACATTTGCACATTGACTGTGCTTTTTTTCGCGTTTGAATTCATATTCCACGGTCGTTCACGTACAGACAACAGTTTGCCGCTCAATAGACGTAGCAAAATTGGCAGCGTAAAATACTTGCATTGCAGACAGGAAGACAGCGTCACAGTGATTAAGAAGAACGTTGCTGAGAATATATGCATAAGAACAAAATATATGTTTCTGCAACGTATTGTAAGTAGGCTGTTTAGGTTTTTTCATTGGTAACGCCACGTAGCGCTCTGTATGAAAATCACTGGCTGTGTTGTGTGCAGCCTGTGGCTGGGTTGCATTGTTGTTTGCTGTTGTAGTGTTGGGCAGTTGGCTGTTAACAGCGCGGAGCGTTGTGCAGTTGGAGGTGAGCCGCCAGCAGTGGTGGATGTGGGGAGTGAGATGGCGGAGTTTTGAGAGCGGATGATCTGGACAGCGACAGTAAATTTGTAAGACTGGATGTCTTGAACTGATATATATAGTATGACTTTTGAATACTAGTAAGGTAAATACATTGTTTGTTCTCTATCAAAATCTTTCATTTGCTAACTATGCCTATCAGTAGTTAGTGCCTTCAGTAGTTTGAATCTTTTATTTAGCTGGCAGTAGTGGCGCTCGCTGTATTGCAGTAGTTCGAGTAACGAAGATTTTTGTGAGGTAAGTGATTTGTGAAAGGTATAGGTTAATGTTAGTCAGGGCCATTCTTTTGTAGGGATTATTGATGGTGTAGGCAGTGAAACAGTTAGTGAACAGGGAAGCATTATCGATCGATCGGTCGGCAACAGCTCGCCTCAGGAATCCGAAACGACAGGACACAATCTTGCAAATACTGTAGATTCAGGTTTTGCGTCCTCACCGTTTTCTCAAATAAGTCAAGACACATTATCTGCTTGTCAAAATGTGAATGTTGCCGGTGCAAATGCACTGCCGAAAAGCATAGATGAACAGATTCCAGACACCAATACATTATTATTGCAATTAATACAACAAATGAAACAAAATCAGAGACAAACACAGCAACAGTTAGACACAATGGAACAAAATCAGAGACAAACACAGCAAAAGCTCCAAACGTTAGACACAATGGAACAAAATCAGAGACAAACACAGCAAAAGCTTCAAAAGTTAGACGCAATGGAACAAAATCTTCAAAAGTTAGACACCACACTTGAACAAACACGTGAAGATTTAACTACTGAGCTACATAACATTGAATCTAAATGTCAAAAAGTCTGTAATGACGTAAAAACACAAATTTGTGAGCATTTTCAACCTATTTTTTCGCGGCATGAAAATGCATTACAAAATCACGAAGCAGCCATAAAAGAACTGCAAACCATTGTTCATGAAAATCATGAGACCTTGTGGGCTAAAATTGACTCAGTTGCATCTACCGATTCGGTTACGCTACTTGCAAAAACTCAGGGAAACTTAAAGGACACAGCAGATACTCTGAAAATTGGTTCAGAAAGACACATGGAGGGAATTAGTTCATTATCAGAGAAAGTAGTCGAACTTTCGGATCAGCTAAATAATTTAGCTACGAAGGTAGATGATAATCTGAATGACGCAAGACCGGTAGCCTTTAATGACACAGAAGAGTACGAACAAATTAGGAAATTCAAACAAAATCAGAATCAAATTAATACGCAACACCAAAGAGAAATCCGGGAAGTACAAGATTGCAAAGTTGGCAAAAGTAATACAAGAATTACATATTTCAGAGAACACTCGCGCTCGAGCACGGGAAGAGGGACTTAGAAATACGGAAAAGCCACAAAATAATAACACAGGGCATTTCGGAAATTATGAAAGAAATTGGCAAGGTGCACCGAATTTTGAGATGGAACCGCCGACACGATGTAACAATGACCGATATGCGACTCGCCGACACGATTATTTTGACTATAAGCTGTTCATTACAACACGTAAATTCAAAACATTTAAGAAATCCGGCAACGACATTCATCCACAAGCGTGGCTTTATCAATTCTATCATTGTTTTCCTCCCAACTGGTCATTAGAGCACAGATTAGAATTTATGTGTGGCTATTTAGAGAATGAACCAGCTGTAAGAATGCGATCAGTCATTCGCGATTGCCACAGTGAAGGAGAATTTTATCATACCTTCCTCTCAGCATATTGGTCTCAAGCCACACAAGACCGAGTAAAACATAGCATCATAATGATGAAACATTTCGAACAATCTGAATTTTCCAGTTTTGTGAAATATTTTGAAGACATGTTGCACAAGAATCAGTACCTGTCAAACCCTTACAGCCCCGCAGAACTCATCCGCATTTGCTTAATCAAATTGCCTGAACATTTAAGAAATATTATTTTGGCAGGACGTTGCAAAGACGACATTGAAGCTTTTCAGGGACTCTTACAAGAATGGGAAATTGACACTGACAATCGCGGAACGGGAAAACAGGAGCACAACAATTTCAGGTCACGTCCGTCACAATTCCGCGATGACAGAAATAATAAATGGACACGACAAGGCTATTCTTACAACGTAAATCGTGACCAAAACAGACACCACCCGCATGACAACCGTTGGCAGAGTAGTAATAATTACAGGGAAAGATCACCTCTCCACAGTAATAAATATGACAGAGATAACCATAGAAACAGGCAATATGGGAACAAAAACAATTATTATCAAGGGAGACAGAATAACTTCAGATGCAACAGTTCAGCACGCAGTTACGATTCAGGAAGAAATTCCCCACCACGTGACCGGCAAGAAAGAAACTATGGAATCTACCGACATGACGACAGACGATATAATCGTAACGACAGACCCGAATTTCGTCAGAACTGGCGAGGGCCAGGGCCTTCTCGTCAAGGTGAATTTGTAGAAGTTAGGTCTCCAAATCCTAATAACGACGCGCGCCAACAAAGAGACAGACAATGACTCACACCGCAGGCAGCCACGTGCGCTGGCTGCCTCAGAGAAAAATAACATAGACGCTAACCTTGAGAAAAATTCCAGTATTCTTTACTGACGTATACTGCATGATAATTGTGTTCAAGCTGAAACTCTGAGTACTATGAAGAATAAAGGATTGCACCACATTTCACATGTAAAACCATTTATTGAAAGGTAATCTGCTTTTTATCTTTGTCTTTGCCATAAAATTTTTCACTTCACGCTACTAGTACAATTTGTCATACTGAGAGACTGTTAACATGTAACAATGTTTTGAAGTTAACTATCCAGTCTAGAACCTAGGGAACAGATTTAGACAATATTTATGAACGCATTGTTATAGTGAACAGATGACACAGTGTTATTGTGTGTGTGTACATTCTTGCTTGTTAATTGCACGATTACGTAACGACTATAAGGCTCACATACTTGTAACATATACTGCTAATGAGATTTTAATGCAACATTTTGGTTTACTTGAAAATACATTTTTTATTTGAAGTACTTTCTGTGAGATTAAAGATGACTTAGCATTTGGTTTCTTTGACAGCTACACAATTATATCACAATGCTACTAATGTTTGACACAATTTACATTGTTGCTTTTGCAGTGTATCTGTTTTATATCTGCACAGGTTTTATGTATTATTCTGGAAAGTAAAACATGTTTTAGTAGTAACTTTTGTGGTATAGCTACAATGTGACAGCCTTTTTCGTAGCACAACAATACATTACAGTATAGTACTTTCTTGATCATGGTAATGTACGTAATAACTATGATATCTATACGCATAGCATTTCACTTTTGTTTATCATAAGGTAAGTACATTGACTTCATCAGAACTTTGCTTACGGAGGACGATAACTACGACACTTCCACAGAATTATCTTACAGCAAGACGCACATTTAGAGCTACAGGACACGTATTTGAGTCATTAATTTTGCACTTAAAACATTTATTTTTAAATATTTTTGAATTACAAAGAAAGTTTTCCGTGATACATTTCATTCCATTGCTGTAATCTGTAACACCTGAGGGTATAATTACATTAATCCTCAGGGGGTACACGCCTACTTTGTGTACCATGTGTCTGGCAAGCACAAGTAGCCCTAGCTAATATGGTATTTGCTTATACAACCTTACACATCGGTACCATATTTCTCTGACTCATAAATTACACAGTTATCTGATCATTTAACTGAGAGACAAACATTTTTTTTTTTACATCAGTGACACATGTTTACACAATTACACAGTTGGATAATTTCACACTTATGAAATTGTATTTTGTCTGCACTGTGCGAACTGTTCATATTTTTTCGGAACCATTGTGATACTATGAGAGCTTTGAATGATGTATTTGGTATGGGATCATGATTTTTTAAAATACGTTTGAGGTAGATGACACTATTGAAATGAGCAGAGAATTTTTTTTAGGTTTTGAAATTATTGTAGAAAACTACGACGTTTTTGAGATTTGACTGAGGTGTTATGATGTTATTATTACGATGACGATGTGTATTGTGCTGTTGAGGAATGTTTATTATGATATGTATTTATTATGATGAAATACTGAAGAAGTTTCGACGAATATGTATATGTGTAATGAGGTGAGGAATAATGATTAGTGGTTATGGACTCTGGTTTGTGAAAAAGGTTGTTGGAAACCATGAATCGTACTTTAAGAGTTATGAAATGTGTGTATATGCATAATGTATCACAATGCCGACGAAAATTTTTTGGACACTGTTATATTTATAGGATTTTGCTTCTACACATTTGTAACGCAAATTCTCAACCTGTAAATTTTTTTTTATATGAGACTACCACTGTAGCGGAAACTGCTGTTGTAAATATTTCAGTAAGAAAGGTAAGTGACCTTGACATAATGCGTTTTGGGCTCCCAGCTGAGAGATAGTCGTCTGACAAAAGAAAGCCATTAGGTGGAGAAAAAAAGAGGCCATTATCCTTGCTATTGACATTTCTTAGTAGAAAGCATCACAAATGCGACACGCTCATTACTTGGAAAGATACTTACATCTGCACACCTGATTATGACAAGCGTCTTTCTACGAGAGTTGAGAGAATTTCTACTAACTTACGAAATGCTACATGACTATTGAATGACATTTTTATGCATTACTTTGTACATAGTTGCTTATTTCATTTGATATCTGGTTTCCAACTGTCTTGCAGCATTGGTTTTATAAAATAAAATTAAATGCATTTGCTAATGTGAACACTTTCTGTCAACAGATCTATTAAATAATAATTTTATGATCTACGTTCTTCGAAAAAGGAGCACTTGGAAAGGAAAGAACAATAAGAAGGGATTAATAACAGTTACTGCATACATAATTTTCTTTTCAACTACTTGGTAATTTTTTTGGTAGAATAACTTCTTGTGGTGCACCACTTTAATGACATAGATTTACGATGTAAATAGACATTTCCCTTTTCTGTATTGTTATCTTTACTGTAATATTTTTTCTGCTTGAGCTTTATCATGTTTGGGTATAAGTTATTGCATTTTTTTGCTGCTGTTTGCCAGGCATAGTTCTACTGAATTTGACTTTGTATTACTCTGTGAAGCCAGTTTTACTACTGATTTATTTTTCTTGTTTGCTGCACAGTGCCTTATATTAGTTGTAATATTGCAATTGCTTTGCTAATTTAGATTTCCTGCTGCTTGCTTTGCCAATTTGCATTTCTTTGTCATTGCTGTTTGTTTTAATTGTTATGTGCTGCTGCATTGCCTCGTCCCTTGGTATATATATCTGAGCTCAGTAGATTTAAGTTAGCTTAAGATGGGGTAGGCTATATATGAGAACGAGTTGTGATGAATTGGATGAAATGCGTTGAGAAGCTATAAGAAAATGGTTTGGCCAAAAAAGTATTGTACAGTGGAGAAAAACTATTTTTGAAAGAGGATGTGAACAGATTACAGGAAGCATGCTTGGATAGGATTTTTTTTTTTTTTTTGTGGAAACAAATGTTGAAATAAGAGGAAAGATCCACAGAATGAAGTTTTGGGTTGGACTGTAGTACCAAATGTCACACTGAAAACAAACCCTGTCCTGTATTTTTGTATTATTACACTATGTGAATGTGTGTTTTTCCTGTCTTTATGTGTTTAGCTAATAAGAGTAGAATGTTTCTGATAATATCTTATTTACTTTGTAAAGATGTTTAATAAACATTATTTATTCTGTTTTGTTTTAATGCTCATGTGTGAAGTTGATGTTTCAAAAGTTATTCTGATCTTTTATGTATGTACTTATGTCATAATTCCTGTAACACTGATGTATATGTTATTTCGATTCTTTTGTAAAGCCGGTATTACTACAAATGTTATCTGTATTGTTATGTTCTTTAATGATGTATTTTGTACGTTTGTTATTGTGTTCTCCTATTATAAAATTGTAATTGACACCAGTTCATCGAATTAAGTAACTTGTAAGCGTTCATTTCATTGCACATATTTCTGTTGCTCATAGTATATGCACAATAAAAAAAGAGGACTGTTAGTGTTTGCACGTGTGTTAATAATTCAGCAAGGGACTGGATAACAGCATTGCTGGTTCTAAGGACAATTCCAAAAATTTTGTGAGTGCACAAGTGGTGGTTTATGGACTTGCTATATTCTCCGCAAGACTCTTCGATGGTGGTTGTGCACCTGCACAGTCGCAACAGATGGTTGCTGGCCATCTCTACAAGCACTACAGTGGGTCTGCATCTTTGATGGCCCACCAGTACCATTATTTCTACAAGGACTGCAGTGGGTCTGCACCTCTGGTGGCCCACCAATACCATACTCTCTACCAGGACTACAGTGGGTCTGCTCTGTGATGACCTACCTACCAATATTCTTCAAAACTTCGACTGACTCTGCGATGGGTTTGCTCTGTTGTGGCCCATTACCTGTCTGCATGTCAAGAGTCAGCACTGTCTTTCCGTTGGAAGGACAACACTACTTCTTCAAGACTGCATGGAAATCCACTACTTCCGTGTGTATTTTCTTTTACTGCACAGACTTTGAGAAAAAAAACCTGCAGTTTTACTATGATGAATGATCAGGACTGTCTTTATGGACTGTGAGAAAATTTTAGCTTTTGACCAACATTGTATCAATAAGCGTGTGCATTTGATTTCTTTGTTATTGTAATTACGAAAAATTTTATCAAATCATTGTTGGCCACTGCCCAAAACAATTTGTAAAATTTTTTGTGGGGAGCATGGGGGCTATGTAAGTAGACTGTTTAGGTTTTTTCATTGGTAACGCCACGTAGCGCTCTGTATGAAAATCACTGGCTGTGCTGTGTGCAGCCTGTGGCTGGTTTGCATTGTTTTTTGCTATTGTAGTGTTGGGCAGTTGGCTGTTAACAGCGCGTAGCGTTGTGCAGTTGGAGGTGAGCCGCCAGCAGTGGTGGATGTGGGGAGTGAGATGGCGGAGTTTTGAGAGCGGATGATCTGGACAGAGACAGCCTTGGATAATGCTGGCAGAATGCAAACTAGCCTGTAATCAGGAGACTTCTCTTCAGATTCCTTGTTGGCTAATGGCTTTACGAGTGCCTGCTTCCAGGCTGTTGGAAAGGTCAGAGAATGGTTAAAAATGTCTGTCATTATGGGCGGTGGAGGATCGACGAGAAGACTGATCACTTGCATTGCTGTGTTATCGCGCCCTGCAGCAGCCGGACGAATTCGCACAATTGCCTTCCGGACCGTTTTAGGACTTAATGGCTGCAGAAAACATTTTTCGTTTTTATCAACCACTGATACTTTATGGGAATCGATGGTTTGTGCCCTTGTGTGCTGGTCAAGTAAAGATATCGCTGTGGCGATATACTTATTTGGATCCTCAATAGGAGCTAGAGATTCGGCTGCAGATTTGGGTTTATCTCTTCGTTTTTCTACAGGGCGCAATGTCTGTAAAAGCCCTTAGTTAGCTAGTGGGTATACCTAACCTTCGCATTCCTCATAGATTGAGTAACTCAGCTGTGTTGTTGCTTATAGGTGAGATGATTATAAGAGGTCCGGTGTCATTTGTATGCTCTGCGTGCTGCATCTCTTAACACTCGTGAAATGTTTGATGTGGTCTGAAAGGCAAAGTACAGTCCAAGCAAACCAAGCAGGTTATTTATTGTACCTATCAGAACTTATGATATGGTCGAAAAGTTTGGTCCAGTGACTGTTGCACACCACACTCCTGTTCACGTCTTCAGAGGTTCACGGTATGATTGGCGAGGATTTTCAGAATGCCATCTTCGATTTTTCCGTGCCTCAATAAAACAGCCAAGAGTCGTCAGAAGAAAAGGGCATTTCAGGACAAACTTCTGCATCATGCTCAGACACCAAAAGCCAGTTGCACTACTGATGTCAAGCAACAGTCTCTGCTGCTCAGTCTGCGGATTTCCATTACTTAATAAGGTTTCAGTGTGAGTTTGGGCACTGCCGCGTGAGCTGACAGTACATACACACAAGTATGATGGGCTAAATGGCGAAACACTTGTCTTGGAATTCTGTCCCAGGCCATTAATAACATGTCTAGTTCATCTTCGGTTGAATCTCTGGTTTTGTGGACCTTTTTTCTCTAACAAGGGTCCAGCCTTTTGAAATTTCTTTACTAACCTATGTCTCCTCGAATCACTGGTGAAAGTCGTCTGCTGTAGATACCTTCCATTGTATATTTCATGGACACTTTAATAAGCATTTGTCTGTCTCACACAAGCTATGGTCATTTATCTGTCTACCTGTAATGGAAATGCTCAGTGGCCTTCTTTCATTATGTTTTTTTCTTGAAGATACATGCAAACTATCGGAGTACTCTGGCTTGGGGTGAAACACTTTCCCCATACCTGGACTGTAGAAGGACATATGGGGACACAAAGCCGCTATTTTTTGTGGAAAATATCGAAGACAAGTTTGGCAAAGAGAAGTCTCTCCTCCTACCTCTTCCTTACCTCAGTCCTGTCTCCCTCTCCTTTCCCTGTTCCATGTAGTTCCCATAGCCTCCATCCAGGTGTCACTTCCCCTATCCAGCCAAAGAGGTGCCCCCACTTCTTTGGCGCCTACTGGTGACTGGGCTCCCTCCTGGGACCCCTCCCCTTGTCATTTCTCAGGCCTGACGCCTGCTACCTCAAATCTGCTATGGGACACAGTCTGTGCGCCCCAAGGTCGCTCATTCTCTTTCGGTTACAGGGTCATGCAGAATCCTGCTCTCCCTCTGCATGCTGACCTTCTCAATCAATGAAAGAGAAGAAGAACAAGCACAGTTCCCAGAACAAGGCCCTCAGGTGCCCCCAGAGGTGCCACCTCCCCCTCATAACCTGAGTCTGGCGTCTTATTTATGGATGTCACCCCATAATTGCTGATGATGGATGGTGACCCAATGACGTGACTGGCTCCAGTTTGTTCGCCTACCATGTGGACTGCCACTCTGCCATTCAATGGAACTGTAATTGATACTACAGATATCTCCCAAAGTTTAAATCCCTTATTGCCTTTTACTCGCCACCTTGTGTCATTCTCCAGCAATCTTATTTTACTGATGCTCACTCACTGTCCGTACGGGGTTTTGTGCTTTCTGTCGAAACTGTGTCGGCCCTTTGAGGGTTTCCAGTGGTGTGTGCACGTTGGTCCATCCAGATATTGTTAGTTTATGACTCCCACTTCATACTAAATTGGAAGCAGTTGCTGTTCATGTCCACTTGGACTCTACCATCATGGTTTGCTATCTCTGTCTTCCTCCTGACAGTCCACCTAATCTGCTGAACTAACTGCCCTCCTTCAGCAACTCCCCATTCCATTCCTCCTCCTTGGGGATTTTGATGCCCATCACCCTTTGTGGGCAGTGCTTCGTCATTTAGTTGTGGACCATGACTTGTCCCTTCTTAATGATGTTTCCATTACTCATTTTATTCTGCATATCACACTTTCTCTGCCATTTGTCTTCTGCTCTCCTCCCCCTCCTCCATCCTTTCTTATACTGGTTGTCACGTGATGACCTCTGTGACAGTGACCACTTCTTGTTGATTCTCTCATTACCTCACCAGCTCTCAATGGCCAGGGTTCCCCACAGAGCTTTCCATCATGCTGATTGGTCTCTATATATTCCCCAGGCGTGTTTCCTTTCTTAGTCACGTTGTATTGATGAAGTCATCCGTGATATGTTTGATGCAATAATCCACGCTGTCGGCCATGCCATTCCTCACTTGATGGACCCCGTTTACTGTATGCCAGTTCTGTGGTGGATCATGGCTATTGCCACTACTATCCCTGATGGCCGTCGCGTCTTGAAACATATTAAGCGCACTTGTCCTCTGCCGTCTTACTACCTTTAAACGTTGTCACGCTACAGCCCATTACATAATGGGCAAATGGGTGTGTTGCGAATGCTTTGTCTAGGTTCTTCTGTCTCCTCGCCATGGGTGTGGGCTACATTCTGCACCCTACGACGTTGTCAGTGGAAATCTTCCACTGTTGGCCTTTCCCTTACAGATGGTCTCTGTACAGGTACATCATTTCTCACGGAACACATTCTGACCCATTCTGCTACGGCATCGGCGTTAGCCTCCTATCCAGCTGCCTTCCTCGTCCAGAAAGAGGAAGCTGAAGCTTCCTATGTATGTTTCACCCCTTGTCAGGTAGAATTTTACAATGAACATTTTACTGAATAGGAGCTTCTTCTGGCCCTCTTCTTCCCACAATCAGCTCCTGTCCCTGATTTCATCCATAACTAGTTGCTTCAATACCTCAATTCTTCACAACGCCAAGTACCTCCTACATGTGTTTAACCGTACTTGGTTAACCATATTTGGCTCCAAGACATTTTCCCCTCTCAATGGAGAGACAGAATTGTGGTTGGTTGGCTCTGAGCGCTATGGGACTTAACATCAGAGGTCATCAGTCCCCTAGAACTTAGAACTACTTAAACCTAACTAACCTAAGGACATCACACACATCCATGCCCGAGGCAGGATTCGAACCTGCGACCGTAGCGGTCGCGCGGTTCCAGACTGTAGCACCTAGAACCGCTCGGCCACCCTGACTGTCAGACAGAATTGTGGTTCCTGTCCTTAAGCCTGGAAATGATCCATCATCCCTCTGTAGTTACCAGCCTGTCTGCCTGACAAATGTGCCCTGCAAGTTACTAGAACGGATAGTGACTCCTCAGCTCAATTGGGTTGGGTTGGGTTGTTTGGGGAAGGAGACCAGACAGCGAGGTCATCAGTCTCATCAGATTAGAGAAGGACAGAGAAGGAAGTCGGCCATGCCCTTTCAAAGGAACCATCCCGACATTTGCCTGGAGCGATTGAGGGAAATCACAGAAAACCTAAATCAGGATGGCCGGATGCGGGATTGAACCGTCGTCCTCCTGAATGGGAGTTCAGTGTCTAACCACTGTGCCACCTCGCTCGGTCAGCTCAATTGGGTCCTTGAATATTGGGACCTTTTATCTCCTTACAAGTGCAGCATTTGCGAGGGGCAGTCTCCAATCGATCATCTGCTTCGATTGGAAACCACAGTTTGGAAGGTCTTTTCTGACCGCCACCCTCTTGTCACCGTTTTCTTCAGTCCTTGTAAGGCCTACAACAAAGATTGTTGCCATCACATCGTTCTTATCTTCATTAGCGGGCTCTTTGGGACCCCCTTACCTATTTTCATTCGTCATTTCCTCTCCCACGAGTCGCTCAGAGTCAGGGTTGTCACTGTTCTCAGCTCTCCGCAGACCCAAGAGAATGACATTCCACAGGACTCCATATTAAGTGTCCTTTTTCTAATTGCTGTTAATGGCCTAGTGGCCCCTGTCAGACCGTTGGTCACTCCTGCTCTGTGTGTGGATTGCTTCTGATTTTTGGGCTAGTTTCCACATGGTGGCCTCAACTGGTTTCCCATGCTGTCACTGTACGCACTTCCCCTGCTCATCCCTCCTATTCTATTCTTTTTGTGGCTTCAGGACATCGCCCACTTGCTGCCCACCCTCAGGTAGGTTACCTAGTTGGACTCTGTCTCGCTTCTCTCCATTATGACCTCCATCTCCCCTCCTTGTACTCTTCCCCACATTCTCTCCTGACCACTCTCCCTTCCCTCCCCCTTTGGTTCCTCAGCCACAGATTCAGATGGATTTCTTCTGAAGACCGAAAGCCTCCATTGCTCCAAAGATGTTAGATTGTTTCTTCCAAACGCTCTTACCTGAGTTTCAGGATGCCGTTTTTATTTAAACCACTCGCTCTAAGTCTGCTAATCATGTGGGATATACCTTCAAGTCTTCTGTTGACATGGAACATCACCTTTTTCCCTGTGTTGGGTGTTTTCTGCAAAATTGATATCCACCTATTGGGCCCTTTGTTTTATTAAACTGTCCTCCCTCACCAGAGTTTTGTTACGTATGGACTCAAAGACTGGTCTTTGGTCTTCAGGCTATCGCTCGGTGTTTCTCCCACCACCTGTTGGTCTCTGCCCCCCATGACCTTCTCGCTGATCTTTGTGATGCTGCTTGTTCAGTTGATTTCCTTTGGATTCCTGGCCAAGTAAGTACCCTAGGTAACGAACTTGCTGATCATCTGGCGGGGAGAGGGCGGTGGTGACCACCAACCCCCATTCTCTGTGACCCATCTGGAGGCGGATTTGCGGCTTCACATCAAATCCCTTTCTACTTCATCGGTTCACTGGCATCGCATTAGGTAATGTTGTGGAAGCTGCACAGTAGTTCCACGAGACAGCTGTTTGTCATCTTCAAGCATCTAAAGATGACGAGCAGCCGACTCGACGCCCGTGAACCGACGAAGCAGTTACTACGTTGGGAAAGTCTTAATCAGCACAAACCCCTTTTTGCTCAATCGTGGGCCGACTCTTGGGAGTCTACTCCCCTGTCTCTTAAACTTCAAGGAGACTCCTAACATGTGGCGTTCTTCCTTCTGCCTCTTCCGGCGGGAATCTACCATGCCAAAACTGTCTGTACATAACACTTGCAGATAAAAAGAATAATTTATTTCTAAAAAGGAAGAAAACATATGAGTTGGCTCGATGTGCTTCCTGTGCCTCTTACATGCAATTACTCTTACCACCATTATTACTGGCAGAGCGCTGGCTTATTATCATCTTCCTATTACTCAGTACTGATCCTCTCAAAGTCTGTGACCAAACTGGGCTCGACCAGCGGCTGATTAAGTCAGTGTTGACAACGGGCGCCGAACTCTGTCTTCCAGGAGGTGTGAAGCTGCCCGCTGCTTCCACTGGCACGTGGGTTGTTTCAAGGCACTGCACTGATCGCTGTGCAGTCAACGCTTTAGGACTGCACAACGTCTGTCCTCGGTTTTCCTCGCAGAAGCTAAGCCATGTCTCCGCAGTACCCTTTCTTCGAGGAATGCTAGTTCTGCAAGGTCTGCAGGAGAGCGTCTGTGAAGTTTGGAGGGTAGGAGACGAGGTACTGGCAGAAGTGAGGCTATGAGGACGGGTCGTGAGTCGTGCTTGGGTAGATCAGATGGTTGCCGGCACGGTAGCTCAGAGTGTTCGGTCAGAGGGTTAACTGCCCTCTGTAAAAAGAAAACTGAGTTAATGGCTCAACGATGAACTTGAACAAGAGTCATGGGATATGCGCCCCGAGCAAACAGAACGAAAAAAAATGAGATCAATAAGAAAAAGAGATGGTAGGACCTTGCTGGCGAGAGGCAAAGGTCCCGAGTTCGAGTCTCAGTCCGGTACACAGTTTTAATCTGCCAGAACGTTCATTATGAGCATTTTAGCCAATTTTTTGGCCACAGCAGTACCACTTTTGGTATATTTGTATAGGCGTGAAGTGGCCAGTACGCAGAGACAGACAGTCATAAAGGTTTATTAGTGAAAAGTAACTGAAAACACAGTTTGGTGACCGCAGAACCCTTACGATGAACCTAGAATCCTTACCATACGTTCAGTACGTCGATTACAACTACACTTACGCCTGTGACTGGATATTATGTGCTATATTTCGTGCGTAAGTGCAGTAACTAGTAACCTCTGCATCTTGGTAACGGAGAATGATACCGGAAAACTTTAACTTAATTCCGAGAGAATATCATATGAGAAAAAATTCGACGATCTGCTGTGAATATAAATCATAACATGATCTTAAGAACGTATAATAAAAATATTAACATTTACCATGAATATAAGTTATAGAAGAGTCCATTCCCACAACCAGTACTTTTGGTACCCAAAAATAATTGTTTTCTGGTGTATCTTGATAATGGTTAAAGATTTTCGAAAACGTGAAAATGTTATTTCTGCCTCAATGTCTGAAGAATGTACAGTTAAAATTTGAGCCATTTGGGATGTTAGTTATTTAGACAACTGCGGCCCACGGTTTAAAAACGACTGAAAACAGGTTTGCGGTTTTCTGCCTAAGTACGGTAACGGATAATGATATTGAAAAAAGTATCGTAGTTCCGCGAGAATATCATATGAGAAAAAAATCGACGATCTGCTGTGAATAGAAATTATAGAAGTGACCATCCGCACAGTTGTTTCTTTCTGTACCCAAATATTATGTTTTTTTTTGGGATTTTCTCAGGAACCTCCTATTAACAAATGATGTTTTTTAAGCTGGCTAAGCCCCCACCCTAGACCACACCTGACGCAAAACAACTAACCGATTTGCTCAATTTGTCTGGACTGGAGAAAGTGTGTAATGTTTAAATTTTGACCCTGTATTTCAGGATAGCTACAGTAAGCCCGTTCTTCCCATAGGTATGCAAGTGGTCGCTAGGCCAAGAGCTATTTAAAGCATTTGACTAATCTCTGTGACGACTAGAACCAGAGATATGAGCCTCTGAAAACTCTCGTTCTCACACGCTGCGTTTTGGAACGCAGTGATATCGTGCACTGTCGTGCACGTGCAGATTTATATCCAGATCTTTAAAAATTATGTTCAAACTACGAACTAACATAAATATTATTAACTGAGTTAGTTTTCAAACAATATAATTATTATTCACATTTTCAGTTTAACTCAAAATTGCAATTACATTTCAAATTACTGTCGTTATTATTATTTCTCCAATTTATACCGAGTAATAGTGAATTTCTGTAACTGCGTGATTTAGTACTGTCCAATCTCTTTCTGTATAACATTCTACCTACTAAACTGCAGTATCCTCTGAGACTGGAAGCGTCATGTTTTTTAGTAGTATCTAACCAATTTGAGTGAGAAAATTATAAAGAAAACCAAAACTTACAATTTCACACCGTCGGTCGCTATAAATCATAAAAATACAATCAAAATTATGGTCCTGAAAAAGGAAACGAGGAAGATAATTGAATCTGAAATAATGACACACTACTAAGTGTACAAATAGATCAATTATTGCCAGCAAATAGGAATACATCACACTTACATCCGATCTCTCCGATCTCACGCAGCAAAAAGGTACAGAATCACTTACAATACAAATGAACTGGAACATTAGTTTGGAATAAAAAATATAGAGTAGTAATTCTACCGTATTCCCGAAGCCTGACTTGTTTGACAAATATTTACTTTGAAAACGAAGAGAAAAATTGAAGTAAATATTTGTCAAACAAGCCAAGCTTCTGGAATTTTGTAGAATTACTACTCTATACTATTTATTACAAACGAATGTTCCAGTTCATTTGTCTTGTAAATGATCCTGTACCTTTTTCCTGCGTGAGCTCGGTGAGATCGGATGTAGGTGCAATGTATTCCTGTTTGCTGGCAATAATTGACCTATTTGCTACCCTTAGTCGTGTGTCATTATTTCAAATTCAATTACCTTCTTCATTTTCTTTGTCAGGATCATAAGTGTTCAAAAATGGTTCAAATGGCTCTGAGCACTATGGGACTTAACATCTGTGGTCATCAGTCCCCTAGAACTTAGAACTACTTAAACCTAACTAACCTAAGGACATCACACACATCCATGCCCGAGGCAGGATTCGAACCTGCGACCGTAGCAGTCACGCAGTTCCAGACTGTAGCGCCTAGAACCGCACGGCCGCACCGGCCGGCGATCATAATTGTGATTGTATTTTTAAGATTTATAGCGGCCGACGGTGTGAAATTGGAAGCGGATTATTCGATGATGAAAACAGATGACTATTCGTGTTCTATGGTTAACTCTTCGATAACCTAAGATAGAAACCCGCTGAGATTAATTTTCCGATCGTTTTCTTTCTTACTAAACGGTCACACATCATCGAACAATGTCGTCACCCAACATACTAACTAGCCTGATGTACTCGTATTTTTGTACTGACGGAGGAATATTTAAATGTTAATAACTTTCATTTTTCAGAATTATTACTTTTCTTTCACTTCACGGTACTTCCATGAAAATTAAATTTTCTCGTCGACATTCGACTGTCCTTTATTGTCGCGGTAATTAACTTATGTGAAGCTTTATATCTTTCTCAATATTTTGTGTCGTCGCTTATTGGCAAACTTTTCATTGAAATATCTCAATAAGGAAGCAAGGCACGTTTGAGACAGCACATAGTGGCACTTTCACGGAAAATGATTATTACGTGTTATCGTATTAGACGCGTATGTTTACGAGCAAAGGGCATTGCTCAAGTCTGACAATACAAATGAATGTTTCGTGAGTTTTCTTTGCCATGAACAATAATTCGTTCGAGAAATAATCTGTATAAAGTCTTTGTAGTTCCTGTCAACAAATGTCGAACCTTCTGCCGATTACTGCTGCGATACGCAGTTGGCAATGCATTTAATACAAATGGTTCAAATGGCTCTGAGCACTATGGGACTCAACTGCTGAGGTCATTAGTCCCCTAGAACTTAGAACTAGTTAAACCTAACTAACCTAAGGACATCACAAACATCCATGCCCGAGGCAGGATTCGAACCTGCGACCGTAGCGGTCTTGCGGTTCCAGACTGCAGCGCCTTTAACCGCACGGCCACTTCGGCCGGGCATTTAATACGTTCGATTCCAGTTCTCGGATAAGCTGGTGTAGTGGCAATGATGCTCAAGGCGAACGCCATCTCTAACGACCACGGAGTGGACAGGACGTAAAGCGTTAACCTTGCTTCCCTCCTTCAAGGAGGCTGCACAAAGAGCAAATCTCGATGCCGGCAGTTGTGGACGAATTCCTCTTGGACAGCGGCCACGAGATGACCACGTGGTCTCTGCCAAAATAGCAGTGCGGAAGGAGGCACGGCGGCAACTGCCCGCACCGTAAACTATGCGGAACAAGGATTGCGGGTCACTCGACTTCTGGAAACGAGGCACGGCTTTGGTGACAACATTCTGCTGATTCTGTCAACAGCCTCTGTTCTTTTGTACATCTACATCTACATGACTACTCTGCAATTCACAATTAAGTGCGTGGTAGAGGTTTCATCAAACATTTCTACAGTTTCACTCTCGAACAGCGCGCGGGCAAACAAACGGTCAGATCTTTCTGTGCGAGCTCTGATTTCTCTTATTTTATTATGATGATCGTTCCTCCCTATTTAAGTGGGCACCAACAAAATATTTTCACGCACTGAGGAGAAAGTTGATGATTGAAATTTCATCAGAAGGTCCTGCCGCAACAGAAAGGCAGTTCGTGTGTCATGTCCGTGACACTCTCTTTCCTATTTCGCTATAGTACAATACGAGCTGTCCTTCATTGAACATTTTCGATGTTATCCGTCAATCGTGTCTGATGTGGATCCCACACCTTAGCTTAGAGCAATACGCCAGAAGAGGGCGGTCAAGCGGAGTGTAAACGGTCTCTTTAGTAGACTTATTACATTTTCTAAGTGTTCTGCTTTCCCCGCAACATTATTTACTTGAAAGTTCCAGTATACGTTATTCTTAATTGTAATTCCTAAGTGTATAGTTGAGTATACAGCCTTCAGATTACGTGATATATCGTGTAACCGAAATTTAGCGAATTGCTTTTAGTATTCACGTGGATTAGTTCACACTTTTCATTATTTAGAGTCAGTTGCCACTTTTTGTACCAAACCTGTCTTCCCTAAATCATTTTGCAATTCATTCTGATTATCTGATGAGTACAAGACGGTAAATGACAACATCATCTGCATATAATCTAAGAGAGCTGCTCAGATTGTCTCCTAAATCGTTTACGTAGATCAGGAACAACAGACTGTTGTTGTGTTCGGCAAATACTTTTCTTCATTTGTGAAACGCCAGCGCTTCTAAAAAATGGCTCTGAGCACTATGGGACTTAACTTCTGAGGTCATCAGTCCCCTAGACTTAGAACTACTTAAACCTAACTACTAAACCTAACTAACCTAAGGACATCACACACATCCATGCCCGAGGCAGGATTCGAACCTGCGACCGTAGCAGTCGTGCGGTTCCAGACTGTAGCGCCTAGAACCGCTCGGCCACTGCGGCCGGCGCCAGCGCTTCTACTCACCATCTCTATGAAGAGCAGATAATAAGCGATACGTTATGGGATCTCCCGCAATATGGTCTTGTAGACTACCAGTAGAACTATAACGGCATTCCTCAAAATATTCCGATTCACCTTCTTACACTATTTCCCTTTCCAGTCTAGTAAATTTCTTATTTAAATGAGCACACCGCCACTTGACTGTATTGTTGATTACTTAAGACCCAGGTTTCGGCCTTTTATGCCATTTTCAAATGACTGAGTTTATGTCCTTACATATTGCAAGACATCAAGCTCACCACTAGCCATAAATGGAGAAAACTATTGCCTCTCCACGAAATGCCAGATGTAAGGTCAATCACTTAAAAATTACATAAAAGGCCGAAACCTCGGTCGTAATGAAATAAACAACAATACGCTCAAATGGCGGTGCCTCCATTTAAAAATTATTGCATGATTTTGCTTAGCAACATCAAAATCAATGTACTAAAATTCTGCTTCACTACGCAATTTCCTGAATTTAGGTGAATAACGATTCCGTTCGGTATCCTGATTTATGGGACATCATGTTCTTTCTTTCCATATATCTTCTGACTGATTAGAAGCGGCCCGCCAAATTCCCTGACCGGCCGCTGTGGCCGAGCGGTTCTAGGTACTTCAGTCCGGAACCGCGCTGCTTCTACGCTCGCAGGTTCGAATTCTGCCTCGGGCATGGATTTGTGTGATGTCCTTAGGTTAGTTAGGTTTAAGTAGTTCTAAGTCTAGGAAACTGATGACCTCAGATGTTAAGTCCCATAGTGCCTAGAGCAATTTGAACTATTTGAACCCGAATTCCTGTCCTTACATCCAAAACAGTGGTTATTTCTTGGATACTCGTATATTTCAATTTCGGTCTCCCTCTCCAGTTTTTGCTCTCTATGGCTCCCGCTAGCACCACAGAAGCTGCTCTTTACGTCTTAACACATGGTCTGCCCTTCTATCCTTTCTTGTGTTTTTCACACGTTCCTCTCACCGATTTCTTTTCTTAGCCGCTTTTCCCACAGTCCTTATTCGACTTCCACACAATGCTCTTCTCCACACGTATATTGTCAGAAACTGTTTTCTGAAATTATGGCCTCATTTGATACTGGCAGGTTTCCTTTTGTGAGGATTACTCTCCGTGGTTGCGCTAAGCTGCCTCTTATATCCTCCTTCCTTCACCTCTCATGCTTTGCATTGCTTCCTACGTAACTGAACTTCCTAATTTCGTTTACAAAGTGGTCTCCAGATTCTATGTTAAATTTTTCGCTCTCACGTGTGCTACTCCTCACCATTTTAGTCTTTCTTTGGTTTACTCTCGGTACACAACGCAGGACCAGCCACGGCGTGCCCAACTTCACACTGGCCGGTGTGCGAGCCGCGTGTGGGCAAGGTCTGTGTCGGCTATGCTCGTTTCTTCCCATAAGTACTCCTCACAGCGCGACATTTCATTTAGTACTGCGGTGCGGCACTTTTCGATCGGCACAACCCTCTCCAGTTCAGCAGGACCGTGGTGTCAGCGCTGTTTACATTTCGCTATTTGTTCGCGGTATCAAGGGTCACCACAGTCCATTGGCTGTTTGTACAAAGAGAGGTAGTCTAGAGACCTATCGTTAAAAGCTTTTAAAAATCAATGGGAAGGACACGATAGAGGGATGAGAATTCTCAGTATATATTGTGCAGTCGCAAAAGTGACCGATAGACCCTACTGCAAATTTGCAATGAAACGATGTTACAATACTGCGGAGAAAGAATTTAAAGATCTAGTTGACGATGAAAGAGCAAAAAACTACAATGCTTGACAGACGGGAGAAATTGTTCTTTGCGTCAAGGAGCACACTGCCAGGCATGCAGCACATGAAGAAATTCGTGGCACGAATAATAAAATTTCTGAAGTCGCACGCATTATTCCTAGCTGTCAGTTACAATAATTTTCGGTGGAATTGATCGAAGAGTATGGAGAGTTAATATACTACTGCGTAGTACGATTCTTATGTCAAGGGGCACGCCTGGAACGGTTTTTCGATTTAAAAATCGCTATTATTGAATTCATGAAGAACAAAGGAGTGCAGATATGGAAATTAGAATATCCAGAACGGATGCTAATTAGGCATTTTCAGTGGACTTGACTGCACACGGCCCACAGTAAGACATTCCAAAGTGGCAATAACCTCTTTCCGACTCGAATGCGATGCATTTGATACGAAAACCACTTTTTAGAATTGACACATTCTGACAAGCACAATCCCGTTTCCTAGGCTCACTGCCATTAAAGATAACTGTAGATTTGAAAAATTCATTGTGTCCTTGAAAGAATTGCAAGGATCATTTCCTAAACGTTTCGTGGACACTGCTAATTTTACGTCTGTTCTCGAGCTGTTTTCGGAACCGTTTGCCGTTTCAGTTGAAAGTACCCTTGGGCATGTACTGATTCCCGTTCTAATGACAAATTCTTTTACATTAAAACTGTCCAGGGTGTCTACATTACTTTCCTCAAGCAGAGTTTCCGTCTCCAGAAAGAGGTTCCAAAAGTGCTAACATATTTAATCGACATATCTGTGTGAAAGTCCTTTTTCCGATTATGAAACTAAGTCATGATTACGTAGCAACTTGGGTGTGAAAACCTGTGAAATTGTTTGTGTCTGTTCATATGTGGACAGTTTGTACCAGATAAAAAAATCTATTTCGTCTTCAGTGCGCCAAAAGTAATTAAATAATACCAATTTTTTGTGATCTATGCTGTTGAGAAATGTGAAATACAAAACCAAGTCGTATGGAGTGCGACTCCACTTTCATTTAAATGTGTCGCATTCACAGTTTCCCCCTCTCTTCCCTGCCTCGTATTCAGACAGCGTGGCGTGGCGGTGGGGGAAGTGTGCAGTGAGGCTGAGCACTGTAGCACTCGTGCCAGGGCATGGCTCGCAAGCCGAATTCTTGGCCGCCCCTGCCTTAGTCTGACCCCAATACACTGTTCATTCCATTCAACAGTGCCTGCAGTTCTTCCTTACTTTCACTGAGGACAGTAAAGACATCAGCGATTCTTATCACTGACGTCCTTTCGCCCTGAATTTGAATCCAACTCCTGAACTTTCCTTTTAATTCCGCCTTTGCTTTCTTGGTGTAAAGGTTGAACAGTAGAAGACACAGACTGCATCTGAGCATGTCTCTCCTTATCCTTCATTCTTATTATTTCTTCTTGGTTTCGGTACTTCTCCATAGCTTCTACCTGTTTTTCTGAGGATTTCAAATATCTTGCACCATTTTAGGTTGTAGAAATTTTTTTAGAGGTAGATAAATCCTATGGAGTTATCTAGAGTTCTATTAAGTCATGTGTTCGTCATCAAGCGAAACGTCACATATAACAGAACCTCAATGTTTTGTATATTATTCTTCTCAGCAACTTGGACACACGAGCTATTAAACCTATTGTGTAATAGGTTTTGCTTACCTACCTACGATATCTTCGGGTCTGTGTACAGTATATGATAATCTTCCGAAAATCTGATGGTATGTCTCCAGCCTTACAGACTCTACAATTCAACTTGAGAAATCGTTTAGTTGGCACTTCCTCATGATTTATCACTGCTAGCTTGTTTTTTCGCAGGCGTTCCAAAGTTCTTACAAACTCTGGCTCTAATATTTCACACATACGTCTTCCAAATCGATATCTACCGCTTCATTTTTCACTCAGCGGACAGTTCTTTCCCCCCGCAGAGGCCCTCATGTGCTCTTTCCACTTACGTAATATCTCCTCTACGTTTAATAGCGTAAATACCTTTTGCACTTTAAATATTACCGTCTTACAATCCAATATCTGGCTTCGAAATTTCTGTCTCACCAAGAAATAATTCAGCCGGTATCTTCCCGTGTCTTCAGGCCTTGTCAAATATACCTTTCCCTCTTTTGTGGAGCTGTAATCCACCTTAAAGAAATTCACGCAAATGGCAATTTCTCCTGTCATTTTCTCTAAAGACCAACGGCGATGGGATAAGGACGATGGTAGCAGGCTCCGAGTGAGGCTGGAAGCTACTAGTCTGGACCTGCACACTGGCGGCAGGTGTGTGATGGTCGCCTTCCTGAGAACCCGTGTGACTACTCGGGAATCCGGTCCTGCATCTGCGACTAGGCAGGCCTATTTAGGATGACCGCTGCCCACCCTGAATGGGGAAGGCCCTAGAAAATGTGGGCTAAACATCGGAAGTCACACTTGAACCGGGCTGGGAATCCGCACCCAGTAGGTCACTCCTTATACTGCGGACGTAAACAAAAGAAGAATGAAATGATTATGACAATAGGGACATGGAATGTCAGGACCCTCCTGGACGTGAACAATTATAGACCAGAGAGAAGAACCGATCTTACCACCCAAGAACTAGCCCGTCTAGATATAGACATAGCTGCCTTGAGTGAGACAAGACTCTCAGGTGAGGGACACATTAGTGAGGTACGTTCAGGGTGCACCATCTTCTGGAAGGGAAAGGATGCAGGAGAACCACGCATCCATGGTGCAGGATTTGCCGTAAAAACGAAAATAGTGAAAGATCTTCGACTTACACCTGTCTCAATTAATGAAAGACTGATGACTCTTAGAGTACCCATTGGTTCAGACAGATTCATCACCTTCGTCTCTGCATATGCTCCTACTTTAGACAGTGATGAAGACACAAAGAATCAGTTCTACCACCAACTGAACAGTACTCTCTCTAAAATACCCATTCAAGATAAATTAATTTTACTTGGTGATTTCAATGCCAGAGTGGGAAGGGACAACCGTTTTTGGAGAGATGTCATGGGTAAACAAGGGGTGGGAAACTGCGATGCAAATGGGTTACTACTTCTTGGTCTATGTGCTGAGCACGAGCTTTTCATCTCCAATACCCAATTCCGTTTGCGTAACCGCTATAAGACCGCATGGATGCACCCACGCTCCAAACATTGGCATCTTATAGACTACGTTATTACGCGACAGCGTGACAAGAAACACATTCTCATCACGAAAGCAGCACCAAACATCGATGAGTGCTGGACGGACCATAGACTTTTAGTCAGCCGTTTGAGAGTACCAAAGTATCGCAAGCCACGATCCCACTTTTCAAACCCACCACGCAGAAAATTCAACATAAGCAACCTGAACAACAAAAACGTTCGCTCACACTTCCAAGACATACTGTCTGAACAACTTAACAAAGCTCCAGCAACCACAGATGACGTCGAACAAGAATGGACCACATTAAAGAACATCATCAAAGAAACTGCTGAGAATGTTGTTGGTTGTAGTGCACGGAAAAGAAGTGACTGGTTTGATGACAACCACGGAGAAATCCAAGCCATCATCAATGCAAAGCGGGATGCTTACCTATCCCTTGCTCAAGATCCATCCTGCGCAGAAAAGAAAGCACACTTTCAAGAACTCAAGCAGAAATGTCAAAGTGAAATACGAGTAATCAAGAACAAATGGTGGCAACAGAAAGCCACAGAACTCCAAAATCTTTCTGATGCAAGGAACCTGCGTGGCTTTTACGCTGGTATTAAAGAGCTGTATGGACCTACCCGCTCCTCATCAGGAGCACTGAAAGCTGCTGACAACTCCACCATTCTTACTGAAAGTCAGGACATCTTAAATCGTTGGAAAGAGCACTTCAGCTCACTGTTAAACAGCCCTTCTACTGCCGCTGGAGATTTTCTCAAAAATGTCCCACAGCACCCTCCAAAACCCTGGCTGGCTGATCCTCCAACTTTTCAAGAATTTTGCAAGGCACTCAAGAGTGTGAAACCTGGGAAGGCTCCTGGACCTGACAGCATCCCGATGGAGCTTATTGAGGGTGGCGGCTTGCCTCTAAAAACTAGACTCTTCTCACTTATTATATTAATGTGGGAAACCCGCAAGGTACCAGCTGACTTGAAGAACTCCACAATTGTCACCATCTTCAAAAAGGGCGACAGAAGCGTCTGTGGTAACTACCGGGGAATACCTCTACTCTCTGTCACTCGAAAAATTTTTGCAAGAATCCTTTTAAATCGCCTCCAGACACTTTCAGAGACTATACTACCTGAGTCTCAATACGGGTTTCGACCTTCAAGAGGGACAATTGACATGATCTTCTGTGCACGACAACTACAGGAGAAGTGCAGAGAACAGCAAAAGCCTTTACTACTTGTTTTCTACGATCTAGAAAAGGCCTTTGATACAGTTCCCAGAGAAGCCATGTGGATGGTCTTAAAACGCTTCGGCTGCCCTGAACATTTTGTTGACCTGATTGAAGCTCTCCACGTTGATATGACTGGACAGGTCCTCTGCCAGAATGAAATGACTGGTGAATTCCCAATAACAAGTGGGCTTAAACAAGGATGCGTTCTTGCACCTACATTATTTGCATTGTATCTGGCAGCTATGCTTTACGAGACAACCGTAAACAATGCAGGAATAGAACTAAAGTACAGTTTTGATGGAGGATTATTCAACCAGTCCAGACTCCATTCAAAAAGGTTCACCAGTACCACTCGTGTGACAGAGCTGCAGTATGCTGATGACAATGCCTCTCCAGCTCATTCACCTGCAGAGTTGCAGCTGTCAGTTGATTCCTTCAGCAGGGCGTACGAACGATTTGGTCTCTCCATCAATATTCCAAAGACAAAGGTGATGGCGCAGCCAACTCCTGGCTCCTCCGTTCCTGACTTCAGCATATCCATCTATGATACACTCTTGGAACAAGTGGACCATTTCCTCTACCTGGGAAGCATTTTGTCATCCACCTGCTCATCTGGAAAAGATGTGGAGAATAGATTACGTGCTGCACATGTAGCATTTGGTCGTCTTACAAAGCGTGTCTTCCTGAATAAAGACCTAACACTGTACACCAAACTGATGGTGTACAAAGCTGTAATCATTTCCACCCTGCTATATGGTTGCGAAACCTGGACGTTATATCGCTGCGATCTGAAGAAACTAGAACGCTTCAACCAACAGAAGCTAAGATATATCATGAACCTGAAATGGGATGACTTCATATCCAACACGGCTGTTCTAGAGAAAGCAAAAATGCATAGCATGGAAGCTCTTATCATTGGGCATCAACTCAGATGGGTCGGACATGTCCAGCGGATGAAAACTGACAGACTTCCACGCCAAATGCTGTACAGCGAAGTGAGCACAGGTAAAAGGCCACGAGGTGCCCCTCTCAAACGTTATAAGGATCAGTACAAGAAAAATCTGAAAAACTTGAACATCGATCCGAGTAACTGGTCCACAATAGCAGAAGACCGAAGTCGCTGGCGCTCAGTTACCTCAAATGCTCTTCAAAACTTTGAGCTGGAACGTCGAAGAATGGAGAATGACAAACGCCAGAGACGTAAACTCCTCCAGGCTCAGCCACGTCCTCCACCTTCCATCAGCTGTAATGTCTGTGGCCGCCTGTTCCACGCTAGGATTGGATTACTAAGCCATCAACGACACTTCCACGCCTGAACCGTGACAAAGGAAATCTCAGGAGAGAAATGAAAACTCGGATACGAGTATCAGCCGACGACGACGACGACGGAGTGTGTATTTATTACTTGCTGAATTTTTTGCAGAACTCAGGCAGTCTTTCTCTTTTCTCGTTCCTACTACCGAGACTATCTTTTCCCTTAACACAGACTCCTTTCCCCTACTAAACAGTTCTTGTCCACAATAATTATTAGTCATCTCCCATTATATACTGAGTTACCTGCTCACTTTCCTCACACATTCTCTGTATCTCTCCATTTTCTGCTTATGGCAGAATAAATACGTGAGCCATTGTTGTTGTTGTTTTCCTGTCGAGAATGAGATTAACCTATAATCGTCTGACTATAAATGCTAATCTCCACTTTAATGTACAGGTTTTCGTTACCTTACCCACCCTTATTCTCTGCTCATTACCGCCCCTTCAGTGTTTAGGGAAGGTAGAATGTTTCCCTGCCCTTGGGCAAGAGATGCCCTTAATTCCTATCCGTTCCTTCGCCCTCTCTGACAGTACCGTTAGCAGGGAGTGGTTCTCTGTACTGGAAGTCTTCGTACGTCATTTCTGTTAAATTTATATAAAATCTTACCAGTGGCTGTAATGGAAACCAGGACGTAACTGACTGTTACTCAAAGACGTTACCGCTAGGCAATTCTTACTCTTATCTATCAAAAATTATTGCTTCCTCTTTGTTTACACTTGGTGTTTACTGTTATATTATATCCCTTATGACATTCTTAAATATATTTTCTGAAAGCCTCTCGTAAACATATGTATTGAAATCAACAAATTCTCTACTGCTTCAAGGACCTGTATCGCCGGTTACTCGCAGATTTATTGTAGTCTTTCATAAACTGTCGTATCTCCTCTAACACTTTTCTTCTTTTGGTCGTCATGATCGCTGCTTTTTCACAGTCATACTGTCATTATTACTCATACATTGGTGCCTATGTTTAAATTTTTCTAAGTGTTTACTCATTTTGAGTTACTTAAACGAATGAATCCAGAATTGTGCAAAACACTTACAACCTAGTTTTGTACTATCCAGTGGTCACTAGTAGTTCTAAATTGGTCTAAGACTGATAGATTCTTTGCATTATTTGTGTTGTATAGAACAAGCCCTTATTTCTAATCCGTATGGTTCTTTCCAAGCCCACATATAGTTGGTTTTTGGAGAGTGAATGTATTGATTCGTTGTGTTCTTCTGAGCAATTTCATTAGCATCCCTACTCTATGACTCCTGTTAATGAACTCGAAACTTACTATACAAGTGCCATTTTCCAACTCAGTTTGTACGTTTTTTTAATAATTAAAACTAGTCTCTATTATTCTGTAGGGTAGAGTGATTTACCATTGCATAACAATGTTTCGAAACTCCAAATAAAATCTTAAATTAAATTTTCCCTGAGACATTTAAGTGTCTAATTTATCTACGAAAAGATTGGAAGCTGAAGAAATGAATCAAAATTTGTGTTGCTGCCGGGACTTGAACACGGGTCTTTTTGCTTATCACAGCATTATGGTTAACATACCTGCACGAACTCCCGAAATTTGTGTTCGGGAAGGTAACTGACATGGGTAGTTCGTGTAGCGATGTTGATCATAATGTTGTGGTGGTGTAATCGTCAGAATATCTGCCTAGTAAGCAAAAAGAGCCAGATTCGAGTCAGCCGGCACGGTAGCTCAGCGTGATCGGTCATAGAGCTGGTTGGTCTCTGTAATAAAAAAAAACTGAATGGAAGGATCAACAAAAAGAACTTGAACGGATGGCATGTGACGTCCGCCTCGAACATATGCAACGAGCAGTCTGGAACAAAATAAGTGAAAACTAAAAAAAGTCCTAGCTGCAGCACGAATTTTGATTCACTTCTTCAGCTTCCACCGTTATCCAAATAAAATATTTACCCTCTTCATCAGACTGTGGCGAGATTGTGAAATAAATGTGTACAATTTTCAAGGAATATCGGGTATTTATTTTTTAAAACCATTCTTGCTTCTCTGAGCTTTTTTTAAAACCTATTTCTTGTTTTAATCTGCATTTTAATAATACAGTACAATCCTAAGTATCCTTGTAGTTGCACAAGTCTGTAACGGAGCACATGGCATGTCTGCAGCTATATTTGGTCTTATTTCTGTCTGTCTCTGTACCTCTGTACAACCGATTGTATTTACTTAAATTGAATTTTCTGTACGCGCCCTAAAGCTAGTTCATTACTGTATTTGTACACCTGGTTATTCAAGAAATTCATATAGTAGCGCAACACATAACACCTGATAACAGAATAAAATAAAACTTCAAAGTAACGTACAATAAATAAAATCCTATTAGGTTATCGAGCTAGAAAAGAAAAAAATATACACTCAACCTAATTTATTGTAATTGGGACATTGTCTTCTTGTCATACAAAGTCTTAAAAAATTTAAACAATATGGAAACATGGCGTTATCGTCTGACAGACAGTCTGTTATGATACAGAAGTTCCTTACCGGAATAGACGAACAGCTGTGTACGCAGGTTACAAACTCTTAAAAAACGTATATTTTCCAAATTGTATTTTACGATGCGAGGATTATGGTGATATTAGAGAGACACTGGTGTTTCAGTTTGCTTAGCCTTCTGCGCGAAGCTAAATACTGATCGCGAACCACTCACAGCAAAAAATATGACTTTCACGCCTGAAAAAAAAGTGAAGCACCCAGAAAAAATGGCCGAATGTCAAAGTCACTTCTTACACATACACACCATCGGTAGGTATGTAAATGATTAGAGCTGCAATTCTCTGTGACAAGTGAACTGCCACAAGAGTACTTTGGTACTGTTTAGTGTTGTTACTACAGCTGGAAGGATATATAAGGGACGTGAAGAGCATCAGATGTTGCATGATCACTGTGAAAGACGCGGGAATGCCGTGAGTCAGAGTTACCAACACCTGACAGAGTTTGGAAGAGACCTCATTTGACCCTCTGGTCGAATCGTGCAGTATCCAGATCTGTGAGGCATTAGGATGTGACAGTGATCCTATCTTGGACTGAGGAAGGCATAATCGTCCTCAAGTTTCTGGTCGACCACCCCCTCCGACCATCACAAGGGAGAGTCTGCGTATTGTTTACTAAGGACACTGTGACGCTTTCACATCTGGGATTGCCATCAGAGAGCAAGTAATGGAATATTGGAACTTTCTGCGTCATTCCGCACCATTGGTCGATAAATAGCATCACGCCTTAAGGAATTACCGTCCCATTAGCAGATTGCCTTTGACACCACAATAAAAACGGCCATGACGGGAAAGTATGAACTACGTACAGCGGTGAATCACGGTTCTGCAGTATTCCGGATAACCAAAGTCGGCGAAAATGGCGGCGAAGTGGGGAGAGATTCCTGCCACGGAGCACCAGTAGCCGAATGTCTCCTGGTCGCAACATTCAAACGCCCACGGCTCCGCTCGTACCGCGGCGACAGAGAGAAGTGGGGCAGTGGCTAGCACACTGGACTCGCATTCGGGAGGACGACGGTTCAATCCCGCGTCGGGCCATCCTGATTTAGGTTTTCCGTGATTTCCCTAAATCGCTTCCTTTGAGAGGGCACGGCCGACTTCCTTCCCCGTCCTTCCCTAATCCGATGAGACCGATGACCTCGCTGTCTGGTCTCCTTCCCCAAACAACCAACCAATCGTACCGCGGCCGGCAGGGCGAGGAAGCCACAGGGAGACGGGCAGAAGGCGCTCGCAGCTAGAACCGGGTGCGCAGGTCGACAGTACATTATGCTTCCGCGCAAGTAATCCTCCGCGAAGCGAGAATTTAAGCCCTCGCTGAAGCAGCAGATAGCAGTGACGTCGCCTCTCCGCTGCTGATCATCACCAGAGTCGCCGCCGCAGCAGCTGTCGCCGTCCAGTCCACCGTTCACCGCCGCTCTTCTGAAAGGATGTAGCGCTACCGGGAACCGCACACTACCAGCTAGGCGGGTCTGGAATAGGATACCATTTCAGACTTAACTTGGCTTCACACGTACTCGTTAAAGAACTTAGCATTCATGATGAATGGACTAGTAGCGTTTCAGAACTTCACTACATAGTCTAGCAAGTGAATTCCTTCTAGGCAAATGGCAAAAATAGCCTTTATGCCAGGTAAGAATTACGGAAGAAGTGTTTGTTCATTTCGTGTTTAATCTGGAAGACTCTCTAAAGTACATTTTAGTTGTTTGTTCAAATAATCAGAATTGTGTGTGTGAGCGTGTGTGTGTCTTGTGTTGGAAATAAAATTCGAATGCTTTGGACTGGCGTGATGGTGTGGAAGGCCATCGTGTAGGACTTTCATGTCCCAGATGGTTTTGATTGAGGCAAGTCTGACGGCTCAAAGGTACGTCACGGACATTCTGTGTCCTTATGTGCTACCTCGCATGCGACAGTACTGTGGTGTCCTTTTACCACGAGACAATGCTAATCTAGACGTGGCACGTGTCTCCATGAACTGCCTGTATGATGAGGTACACCCGTGGCCAACAAGATCCCCAGATCGCTGCGCGGGATTAGCCGAGCGGTCCGAGGCGCTGCATTCATGGACTGTTCGGCTGATCCCGGCGGAGGTTCGAGTCCTCCCTTGCGCATGGGTGTGTGTGTTTGTCCTTAGGATAATTTAGGCTAAGTAGTGTGTAAGCGTAGGGACTGATGACCTTAGCAGTTAAGTCCCATAAGATTTCACACACATTTTAACATCCCCAGATCTGTCGCCGATAAAATTTGTGTGGAATCTGTTCAGACGTCAATATCAAGGACCTCTTGACTAAGAGAGGATACGAGGGCTTCATGACATCGTTCTCAATCGAATCACTGCATGCATCCAGGGCAGAGAGGCCGTGACTTGGTACTAATGAGTGCCCTCATACTGCTAAGTACTTCGTAAATTTTCTCCATTCCATAAACACCGAAAGGAAATCCCATATCCTCTTGACCCGTGAAGTTTCATCTTCCCCTTCTGTGTTTTTCGCTCTATTTGTTAGATAGGGTAAACTACTTTCTGATTTAGAGCTGCATGAACAGAACGGGGTGTTTCTAACGGTTCTAGGTTCAAGGCGCTTCAGTCCGGAACCGCGCGACTGCTACAGTCGCTGGTTCGAAACCTGCCTCGGGCATGGATGTGTGTGATGTCCTTAGGTTAGTTAGGTTTAAGTAGTTCTAAGTTCTAGGGGACTGATGACCTCAGATGTTAAGTCCCATAGTGCTCAGAGTGATTTTTTGTTTCTAACGCTATCATGTGAAGGAGACTGGGGGATTTTTCGTGATGAATGCCATTATTATTTAACTCGGTAATTAGAGACGTAACGCGGACGGATCTGTAGCGGCTACTGTATACTGGCTGAAAAGTCGCGTTTCTTCCGGACAGTAGGCAATAATCAGACACTATTAAAGGTATGAAGTGGTCATAAGACATAACATTACAACATAGTAAGAACATAATATAATAAAAAGTGAAAAAACAGCTCCAACAAGTATTTGTAGCATCTACTATTCTAATTTTCTCTGAAATGTTCGTAGTTCACGTTCTGCTTCCAAATACGTTGGGAAAATACTTCGTAATATTTAAATTTAGTAACTCTGAGCACTATGGGACTTAACGTCTGAGGTCATCAGTCCCCTAGAACTTAGAACTACTTAAACCTAACTAACCTAAGGACATCACACACATCCATGCCCGTGGCAGGATTCGAACCTGCGACCGTAGAGACCGCGCGGTTACAGACTGTAGCGATTAGAACCGCTCGGCAAATTTAGTAGCATCTGTAATGTTGCGTTACAGGTGACTGCTGAAGATTAGATGAGTAGATTGGATAAGTAATGAGGATAAACGGAATAAAATTGAGAAGAAAAGAAATTTATGACACAAGTTGACAAAAAGAAGCGATCGACCGTTAGCACATTCTGAGGTATCAAGGAGTCGAGTTTCGTAATGGAGATACGTTCGTGTGTATGTGTGTGTGTGTGTGTGTGTGTGTGTGTGTGTGTGTGTGTGCGTGTGTGTGTGTGTGTGTGTGTGTGTGTGGTGGGGATGGGGTTTAGAGGTACACCAAGGCTTGATTACAGTAAACATGTTCAAATAGATGTGGAGGTTTTCAAAGAGATGGAGAGGTTTTCACAGGATGGACTGTCGGGGGGAAAGATCTGTATGAAACCAGTTAGGGGACTGAAAACCATAACAATCAGCTGTAGTGCGCTAGCACAGCGACATAATGTGGATGTGTTGTACCATTTCTTTATTTGATCCAAGACGATGGGTACAGTCGGTTAAAGGTGTAATGCAGCGATAGGTGCACACAGGCTGTTACAGTGTCTTGTCTGCAGGTTATATCTCCGCAGTGTGGTAACTTTCGCAGACTCACCAGCGCCATCGACTCAGTACTGTAGGAAATAACTTTGGACCCTGCATTCACTAACTAAAGGCGTAGACAGAAGGCGACGGGAATGCACACCTGGAGGCGAATGAAACTTCTCGCTGGCAGCAGCCGTTATGTCTGCCTTAAAAAGAAAAAAAAAAAAGAAGAAATGTGCCTTGGATCCTCCCAGGCACTGGCACGGAGCATAAACACGGCAAGAATTGCCACAGAGAGGCGTGTGAACCTAAAGAACTGTAGAAGATGTCAGCCTGCTTAAAAAAAATTATTGGACAATAAGGAGGTTGCTTAGAAATCACGAATGCTGGCAGATTCTTAGACGAAGCACAAACATGAGACTGTCTAGGCCTCACGCAAAGATAGCCGCTACAAAGAAGTGTTGTGTAACTGCTTTCACGATGACTAACGAACGCAAAAAAAAACTTTGTAACAATATGCTAGCAATGCTGGGAACAGCCTTGACAGTGAAAACGCGAGAAAGATACCAATTCTCGAATCGCACGCCGGACCACGTAAGACAGAAAAGTTCCAACCTGCGCTGGGAGCCGTCTCACTAGACGGCGGTCAGTCATTGGGCGACATAACAAATTTAGTCCGCCTATGACAAAGCCGGAGGAGGAACATTTCGAGAGGTCGTGGAGCTTGTGAGAGTGATGAGAAGTGAAGTGAGAGTCGGCGAGACAGCGCGGAAGCGAGGGGACATGTGGGCTCTTCCGTCTATCGCCTACATCTGCCTCCAGACACGAGGGTATCGCAGCTTCGACCACGCAACACTCGGTGACCTGTCAACACGGATACCATTGCGGGCGCCCTCGCTGCACAGCCCTGAGACACAGGGGAGGGCAGCCGACTCGCCACCCGCTGCAGTCATGGACTGTGCGGCTGGTCCCGTCGGAGGTTCGAGTCCTCCCTCGGGCATGGGTGTGTGTGTTTGGCCTTAGGATAATTTAGGTTAAGTGGTGTGTAAGCGTAGGGACTGATGACCTTACCAGTTAAGTCCCATGAGATTTCACACACATTTGAACATTTTTGACTCGCCACCACACAGCTCCGAGGCGACGCGCCGCCCCGACCCAGCGCGTGAGCCCGCCGATACCACACGGCACACGGTGAGATGATTCATACCCTGCTCATTTTCCTTACTAACTGAATCGTGTCAATACCCAGTCAAATCGGCCTTGAGATTTACAATTTTTATGTGTATGTTTGTAAAATTTTCATGTTTTATTCATCTAAACAGTCTGTTAAATTCTTTTTCAGTCCCTTAATCTCATAATCTTTTGCTTTTTGGATTCACTAATTATTGATGTCATTTAACTATGGCCTTCCAATGTGAGGCAATATAATTAGTAATCTGCGTGTCATTTTATGAAAGCGGTCAAAGAATACTCGAGTCATCACAATAGCAAGAAATGAAAAGGAATATTGAAAATGGGTTAGGGGTAGCCCGGTGCTGGAAGATAGCCCACTACTCTCGAATCACTCAACGAAGGCCGCCAGTCGGTTCTTGGGTCACCATCAACAGTGTCACACGTGCACACCTATATGTCACGGTTGGAGATTCCGTATTTAATCCTGGTCATTGGCGTTAAGTCTTCTTCCGCTGCTGCCAAATTCTGCCAATAAAAACATATTCCACCACCTCGGTTCGAATCGACTACTTCCGAATTGAGCGCCACCGTATACATAAGTGCACTTTAGCGACGTCGGCTACAAGCTGACAGTTTGATGCCACTAGCGCATTCTGCTCATCGAATTCAATTCCTTACCTCGCCATCTCGGGTGAAAAATCAGATGGTCGACGGGACTCGAAACCCCGGACGTACATGCCAGTAGCAAGACACCAAATCCGCTATATCAGGGAAATGGCCAAAAAAAAAAAAAAAAATGGTTCAAATGTTTATGAGCACTATGGGACTTAAGATCAGAGGTCATCAGTCCCCTAGAACTTAGATCTACTTACACCTAACTAACCTAAGCACGTCACACACATCCATGCCCGAGGCAGGATTCGAACCTGCGACCGTAGCAGTCGCGCGGTTCCGGACTGACACGCCTAGAACCGCTCCACCACCACGGCCGGTGGAAATGGCAAAGTGTGGTCAGACAGTTTCGGTGGTGGCATGAGACTAGGAAAATAATCTCACAGCATCGTTCGCGGCAAATGTTAGGTCAGAATTAAGACGAAGCTACGTATTACATATTTGTCTCCGAAGGATTTGCGGTAGTTCCACGAAGACGAGGTAGCATATAAAGATGGTCCCCTGTGTGGCAAGCCTGTGGTCTGGCTGTTAGCCTTTCTAAATGGTTCAAATGGCTCTGAACACTATGGGACTCAACATCTGAGGTCATCAGTCCCCTAGAACAGAGAACCACTTAAACCTAACTAACCTAAGGCCATCACACACATCCATGCCCGAGGCAGGATTCGAACCTGCGACCGTAGCGGTCGCACGGTTCCAGACTGAAACGTCTAGAACCGCTCGGCCACTGCGGCCGGCTTAGCCTTTCTGCAGCCTTTCTTAGGCGCGTCACTTTGAGAGGGAGGATGGCGAGCACGTTATCCCGCCCGCCTTTTAGCCCTGGGGAAGATCCCCGGTATTCATTTGCCAGCTGGCTGAGTGGGCCTGCAGTCGTCTTAGAGGAACTGGATTGCCTTTGCCTCTACCTGGAGTATAAAGCAGGACTTCCAGGGTGGGACAATAGTTCTCTAACTGCCCGACCGCTTTCAAAAGTGATTTTTAATTTCCGTTTCATTTGACTGTCTAGTTACACTACCTGACATCACTAGAGATTAAATAATTCTTCCAAGTGCAACTAGACTGCGCTGTCATCAAATTCGTCCATTTACTCGCTATGTATTATATGCAAATGAAGCGAAAATGGTGTTACGTTTGTATGTGTTCTTTACGGCCGCTCCCCAGCTTGGAGAGTTCTTACACATTTTGCAAAAAATTATTCTCTGTTTCGATGATCTGCTTGTATCTGCTCCCAAAATATTTCAGTTCAGAGCCACAAAAAACCAAACACGTAAGGCGGACAGATGTAGAGACCGACATCATGTAACAGGACTAAAAATTTCTCTTTTTTACAAAAATACTCAGGTCAGGACTGTGTTCCAGTGCTACGTAGATCAACTCTGAAAGTGTTCCGTATCAAGCGGAAAACAGTGCTCGCTATATTCGCAGTTCGTAAATAACTGCGCCACAGCACGTAAGTGCTTAAATTATGTTGTACATTACACCATCGGCAACCACCACACGCTTTCCTCTCTTCTGTTGTGTGCGAAGCACTTTCTTTTTAAAGAATTCATAGCACCTTTGGTACCTAGTAATATTGATAAATAACGTGTAGACTTCCTGTGATGAATAAAGCTGTTGTAGGCGAGGTTCGGTTGAAATTCGCACGTTCGCTACGTCAGAGTAATAGCTTTTAGTCTGGACAGTGATTCTCTGCCTCGTGATGACTGGGTGTTGTGTGCTGTCCTTAGGTTAGTTAGGTTTAAGTAGTTCTAAGTTCTAGGGGACTGATGACCATAGATGTTAAGTCCGATAGTGCTCAGAGCCATTTTCTGGACAGTGAGTGCGCCGAATCGGCGGAAATTACATACAAAACTTTGACGACCACCACCACTGTCACATGTTCCCTCGCCTACTGGGCGGAAATACGAGTTGAACCAGTCGAAGCCTTACATATAAAATTAACAACCTTAACGGTAGTATACAGGGTGTTACAAAAAGGTACGGCCAAACTTTCAGGAAACATTCCTCACACACAAATAAAGAAAAGATGTTACGTGGACATGTGTCCGGAAACGCTTAATTTCCATGTTAGAGCTCATTTTAGTTTCCTCAGTATGTACTGTACTTCCTCGATTCACCGCCATGATTTCATACGGGATACTCTACCTCTGCTGCTAGAACATGTGCCTTTACAAGTACGACACAACATGTGGTTCATGCACGATGGAGCTCCTGCACATTTCAGTCGAAGTGTTCGTATGCTTCTCAACAACAGATTCGGTTACCGATGGATTGGTAGAGGCGGGCCAATTCCATGGCCTCCACGCTCTCCTGACCTCAACCCTCTTGACTTTCATTTATGGGGGCATTTGAAAGCTCTTGTCTACGCAACCCCGGTACCAAATGTAGAGACTCTTCGTGCTCGTATTGTGGACGGCTGTGATACAATACGCCATTCTCCAGGGCTGCATCAGCGCATCAGGGATTCCATGCGACCGAGGGTAGATGCATGTATCCTCGCTAACGGAGGACATTTTGAACATTTCCTGTAACAAAGTGTTTGAAGTCACGCTGGTACGTTCTGTTGCTGTGTGTTTCCATTCCATGATTAATGTGATTTGAAGAGAAGTAATAAAATGAGCTCTAACATGGAAAGTAAGTGTTTCCGGACTCATGTCCACATAACATATTTTCTTTCTTTGTGTGTGAGGAATGTTTCCTGAAAGTTTGGCCGTACCTTTTTGTAACACCCCGTTTAATACACAGTCGAAGTGATAATACAACAACTGATTATGTAGTGACGATATACTGCACCATGGAAATAAACGCCCTACTGTAAACTATGACGCCTCCTAGCCTTGAAAGGAATTGTCTCCGATGTGTCTCTGTCTCACAGACTTAACATACGACTGAGCGATATCATATCGTAAAAAAGACATGAAACCTCATAATTGGAGTAACTACTCCGCTTAACAAACAACGAAATGCGTTTAAAATCACTTAGAAAATATGTGAGCGCCAAAATCACAATTAAAAGTGCCTAGAATAGCAAAGAAAGCGCCACAGCTCTCGTACAGAAGTGCGTTATGACGACGAAAGAACCATAGAGTGAACATCATCTCGTCGGCGCCAAGATCATTAGAGCCCGACCGTTCTGACAAAACTCAAAAACTACAAAATTTTCAAAAATGAGTCACATATGTATGTGTGTGCTTCTACATGAGACAAATACACATTGAAGAGGCAAAGAAACTGGTACACCTGCCTAATTTCGTGTAGTGACCCCGAGAGCACGCAGAAGTGCCGCAACACGACGTGGCAAGGACTCAACCAACGTCTGTAGTCCTGGAGGGAGCTGACAGCATGAATCCTGCAGGGCTGTCAATAAATCCGTAAGAGTCCCGAGAAGGTGGAGATCTCTTCTGAACATCATGTTGCAAGGGATCCCAGACATGCTCAATAATGTTCACGTCTGGGGAGTTTGGTGGCCAGCGGAAGTGTTTAAACTCAGAAGAGTTTAGCAATTCTGGACGTGTTGGGTGTCGCATTGTCCTGCTGGAATTGCTCAAGTCAGTCGGATGCACAATGGACCCTAATGGATGCGGGTGATCAGGCAAGATGCTTACGTACGTGTCACCCGTCAGAGTCGTATCTAGACGTATCAGGGGTCCCATATTACTCCAACAGCACACGCCCTACACCATTACAGAGCCTCCACCAGCCTGAACAGTCCCCTGCTGACATACAGGGTCCATGGATTCATGAGGTTGTATCCATACCCGTACAGTTCCATCCAATCGATACAATTTGAGCCGTAGTGGCCGAGCGGTTCTGGGCGCTACAGTCTGGAGCCGCGCGACCGCTACGGTCGCAGGTTCGAATCCTGCCTCGGGCATGGATGTGTGTGATGTCCTTAGGTTAGTTTGGTTTAAGAAGTTCTAAGTTCTAGGGGACTTACGACCTCAGCAGTTGAGTCCCATAGTGCTCAGAGCCATTTTGATACAATTTGAAATGAGACTTTTCCGACCAGGCAGCATATTTCCGGTCATCATCAGTCCAATGTCGGTGTTGACGGGCCCAGGCGTGACGTAAAGCTTTGTGTCGTGCAGTCATCAAAAGTACACGAGTGGGCCTTCGGTTCCGAAATCCCATGTCGATGATGTTCCGTTGAATGGTTTGCACGCTAACACCTGTTGATGGAACAGCATTGAAATCTGCAGCAATCCGCGGAAGCGTTGCACTTCTGTCACGTTGAATGATTCTCTTCAGTCGTCGTTGGTCCCGTTCTTATAGGACCTTTTTCCAGCCTCAGCGATGTTGGAAATTTGATGTTTTACTGGATTCCTGATATTCACGGTACACTCGTGAAACGGTCATACGGGAAAATCCCCACTTCATGGCTACCTCGGAGATTCTGTGTCCCATCGCTCTTGCGCTGACCACAACACCACGTTCAAATTCACTTAAATCTTGATAACCTGCCATTGTAGCAGCAGTAACCGATCTAAAAACTGCGTCATACACTTGTTGTATTCTGCCTGTTTATATATCTCTGTATGTGAATCAGCATATCTATAACAGTTTCTTTGGCGCTTCTGTATATTTCCGTACACGGATTTTAAGAAAACTTACGATTTGTCTGTTTAATCTGCGTATACAAATGAAATTTATCTAAACTCGACGTCTACATAAACGAGTTTTGCCGAATGTGAACATCTGCTGCATGTGGTAGACATTTATTGTTAGTCACTACTTCCCAATCTGGGGTAATACTTACATGCCACCTGATAGGGTATATGATACCATTAAAAAGGAACTGGTAAAATATGAAACAATAACCTTGCAGACACGCTATCATGAGGTGCTGAGCCCTTATGGCACCTGTACAGTTTTGGGCAAGAACTGGCTTATGTATGATTTCAAGAACATTGCTAAGAGGATAGGCAAATAAAGGAGAAGCTACTATTTAAAATATCCTAAGCCAGAGCCCTTTATATATACACTACTGGCCATTAAAATTGCTACACCAAGAACAAATGCAGATGATAAACGGGTATTGATTGGACAAATATATTATAAGAACCGACATGTGATTACATTTTCACGCAATTTGGGTGCATAGATCATGAGAAATTAGTACCCATAACAACCACCTCTGGCCGTAATAACGGCCTTGATACGCCTGGGCATTGAGTCAAACAGAGCTTGGATGGCGTGAACAGGTACAGCTGCCCATGCAGCTTCAACACGATACCACAGTTCATCAAGAGTAGTGACTGGCGTATTGTGACGAGCCAGTTGCTCGGCCACCATTGACCAGACGTTTTCAATTTGTGAGAGATCTGGGGAATGTGCTGGCCAGGTCAGCAGTCGAACATTTTCTGTATCCAGAAAGGCCCGTACAGAACCTGCAACATGCGGTCGTGCATTATCCTGCTGAAATGTATGGTTTCGGAGGGATCGAATGCAGGGTAGAGCCACGGGTCGTAACACATCTGAAATGTAACGTCCATTGTTCAAAGTGCCGTCAATGCTAACAAGAGGTGACCGAGACGTGAAACCAATGGCACCCCATATCATCACACCGGGTGATACGCCAGTATGGCGATGACGAATACACGCTTCCAATGTGCGTTCACCGCGATGTCGCCCAACACAGATGCGACCATCATGATACTGTAAACAGAACCTGGACTCATCCGAAAAAATGACGTTTTGCCATTCGTGCACCCAGGTTGTCGTTGAGTACACCATCGCAGGCGCTCCTGTCTGTGATGCAGCGTCAAGCGTAACAGTAGCCATGGTCTCCGAACTGATAGTCCATGCTGCTGCAAGCGTCGACGAACTGTTCGTGCAAGTGGTTGTAGTCTGGCAAACGTCCCCATGTGTTGACTCAGTGATCGAGACGTGGCTGCGCGATCCGTTACAGCCATGCGGATAAGTTGCCTGTCATATCGACTGCTAGTGATACGAGGCCGTTGGGATCCAGCAGGGCGTTCCCTCCTGAACCCCCAGATTCCATATTATGCTAAAGGTCATTGGATCTCGACCAACGCGAGCAGCAATGTCGCGATACGATAAACCGCAATCGTGATAGGCTACAATCGGACCTTTATCGAAGTCGGAAACGTGATGGTACGCATTTCTCCTCCTTACACGAGGCATCACAACGACGTTTCACCAGGCAACGCTGGTCAACTGCTGTTTGTGTATGAGAAATCGGTTGGAAACTTTCCTCAGGTCAGCGCGTTGTAGGTGTCGCCACCGGCGCCAACCTTGTGTGAATGCTCTGAAAAGCTAATCATTTGGATATCATAGCATCTTCTTCCTGTCGGTTAAATTTCGCGTCTGTAGCACGTCATCCTCGTGGTGTAGCAATTTTAACGGCCAGTAGTGTAGTTCAGGACACATGAGCTCGTAATCGCAGAGAAGGGTGAAAAACTGCCATATCATGTATGAAGTTTAAATTTATTACATCTTTACTACTAATTCTTCTAAACACGTTTCACAGACAGCAAATTAGCGTACTACTGGATGTGCCTGCAAAACTTTATCATTCAAATGGCTCTGAGCACTATGGGACTTAACTACTGAGGTCATCAGTCCCCTAGAACTTAGAACTACTTAAACCTAACTAACCTAAGGACGGCGTTCCGTATTACCCTCCTGAACCCACTGATTCCATTTTGTGCTAACAGTCATCGGATCTCGACCAACGCGAGTAGCAATGTCGCGATACGATAAACCGCAATCGCGATAGGCTACAATCCGACCTTTATCAAAGTCGGAAATGTGATGGTACGCATTTCTCCTCCTTACACGAGGCATCACAACAACGTTTCACCAGTCAACGCCGGTCACTGTTGTTTGTGTATGAGAAATCGGTTGGAAACTTTCCTCGTGTCAGCACGTTGTAGGTGTCGCCACCGCCGCCAAGCTTGTGTGAATGCTCTGAAAAGCTAATCATTTGGATATCATAGCATCTTCTTCCTGTCGGTTAAATTTCGCGTTTGTAGCACGTCATCTTCGTGGTGTAGCAATTTTTATGGCCAGTAGTGTATAAACGAAGGTAATACCATGTGCATCGCCGGAACGACCTACTTCCCCCCCCTTCCCTCCCTCCCCACCCCCCCCCTCGAGGTGAACCACCACCCTCGAGGTGAAGAAACAAACGCAGGTAACTTCAAGATCACTGATCAATCAGCTATAATAAAACCTAGAAACCATACGAGTGTCAAAAAAGCTGACGATGTAAAGAAACGAAAGAGTTTTTAGACACATTTTCAGAAGAATCCTGAGAGTTTTACGGGAAGGCCCTAAAGTGTTGTGACGAACATGGCAATGAAAATTATGAAGTACACGAACACTTCTTTTTTTGGTCATCAGTCTTCTGACTTGTTTGATGCGGCCCACCACGAATTCCTCTCCCGTGCCAACCTCCTCATCTCAGAGTAGCACGTGCAACCTACGTCCTCAATTATTTGCTGGATGTATTCTAGTGTCTGTTTTCCTCTACAGTTTTTTACCGCCTACAGCTCCCTCTAGTATCATGGAAGTTGTTACCTGATGTCTTAACACATGTCGAACCATCCTGTCCCTTCTTCTTGTCAGGGTTTTCCATATATTCGTTTCCTCGCAAATTCTCCGGAGAACTTCCCCGTTACTTACCTTATCACTCCACCTAATTTTCAACATTCTTCTACAACTCCACAACTCAAAAACTACGAGTCTCTTCTTTCCTGGTTTTCCCACAGTCCATGTTTCACTACCATACAATGCTGTGCTCCAAACGTACATTCTCAAAAATTTCATCCTCAAATTAAGGCTATGATTAATATTAGTAGACTGCTCTTGGCCAGGAATGCCCTTTTTGCAGAGCTACACTCCTTTTGATGTCCTCCTTGCTCAGACCGTCATGGGTTATTTTGCTGCCTAGATAGCAGAATTCCTTCCTTCATCTACTTCGCGGTCACCAATCATGATGTTAAGTTTCTCGCTGTTCTCATTTCTGCAACATCTCATTATTTTCGTCTTCTTCGATTTTCTCTCAATCCACATTCTGTACTTATTAGGCTGGTCGTTCCATTCAGTAGATACTGTAATTCTTCTTACATGTCATCAGCGATTCTTATCATTGATATCCTTTCACCTTGAACTTTAATACCACTCTTGCACCTTTGTTTTCTTTCCGTAATTGCTTCTTCGATACATAGATTTAACGTCAAGGGCGAAAGACTACATTCCTGTCTAACAGCCTTTTTAATACGAGGACTTCGTTATTGTCTCACACTCTTATTGTTTCTTCTTGGTTCTTGTATAAATTATATACTAGCCGTCTTTCCCTACAGCTTACCCTCTATTTTTCTCAGAATTTCGAACATATTGCACCATTTTAAATTGTCGAACTCTTTTTCCAGGTCGACAGATCCTGTGAACGTGTCTCGATTTTTCTTTAGTCTTGCTTCCATTATTAACTGCAATGTCAGAACTGCCTCTCTGGTGCCTTTCCCATTCCTAAAGGCAAAATTTTCATCATCCAATACAACCACGTTTTTATTTCCCATTATTCCTTATATTATTCTTATCACCAACGTGGATGCATGCGTTGTTGAGTTGATTGTGCGATTATTCGCACACCTGTTGGTTCTTGCTGTCTTTATAATTGTGTGGATGATATTCTTCCTAAAGTTATGGTATATCGCCAGTCTCATACATTCTGCACACCAACGTGAATAATCGTTTTGTTTCTACTTCCCCTAATGATTTTAGAAATTCTTTTGGAATGTTATCCATTCTTTTTACATTATTCGATCGTAGGTCTTCAAAGCTCTTTTAAATTCTGATTGTAATTCTGGATCTCTTATTTCTTCTATATCGAATCATGTTTCTTTTCATCAGACTAGCCTTCCACCTCATACATCTCTTCAATGTACTCTTTCCACCTACCCGCTCCCTACTCTGCATTTAACAGTTGAATTTTCGATGCACTCTTAATGTTACCACCCTTGCTTTTAATTTCACCGAAGGCTGTTTTCACTTTTCTGTATGCTCCGTCAGTCTCTCCCACAACTTTTTTTTTTTTTTTTTTTTTTAGATTTCTTCACATTTTTCCTGCAGCCATTTCGCTTTCGCTTCCCTGTACTTCCTATTAGTTTCATTCCTAAGTGACTTCTATTTCTTTATTCCTGGATTTCCCTGAACATTTTTATACTTCCTTCTTTCATCGATCAGCCGAACTGTTTCTTGTGTTACGCACGGTTTCTTCGGGGTTAACTTCCTGATACGGTACCTATGTTTTTCTTTCCAACTTCGGTGATTGCCCTTTTGCAGAGACGTCCATTCCTCTTCACCGGAATTGCTACTGAGCTATTCCTCATCGCAGTATCTATAGCCGCAGGAGAACTTCAAGCGGATCTCCACATTTCTCTAGTACTTCCGTATCCCACATCTTTGCACATTGGTTTTTCCTGTCTAGTCTCTTAAATTTGAATCTACTCTTCATCGCCATTAAACTGTGATCTGAGTGTGTCTACTCCTGCGAACGCCTTACAGTCCAGTATCTGATTTCGGAATCTCTGCCTGACCATGAAGTAATACAGCTGCAATCTACCGGCGTCTCCCGGCCTTTTCCAAGTACACTTTCTCTTGCGATTCTTAGACAGAGTATTCGCTATTTCTTGCTGCATTTCGTTGCAGAACTCTGTTAGTCTTTCTCCTTTCTCATTCATAGTAAGAAGCCCATATTCTCACGTAACCTTTTCTTCTACTCCTTCCCCTACAACCGCATTCTAGTCCCCCTTGACTGTTAGATTTTCATCTCCATTTATGTACTGAATCACGCGTTCAGTATCCTCATATACTTTCTCCACCTCTTAATCTTCGGTTTGTGACTTTCCCATGTATAGCTGAACTATTGTTGTTGGTGTTGGTTTGCTGTCGATTCTGATGAGAACAAGCCTATCGCTGAACTGTTCACAGTAACTCACTCTCTCCCCTACCTTCCTATTGATAGCGAATCCTATTTACTTTATACTCATCTGACCAGAAATCCTTGTCTTCTTTCCATTTCACTTCACTGACTCCCCCACTATATCTAGACTGAGCCTTAGCATATACCTTTTCAGATTTTCTAGTTTCCCTACCACCTACAGACTTCTGACATTCCACGCCCCCAACTCGTAGAACGTTAGCCTTTCGTTGGTTATTCAGTTTTTTCCCATAGTTACGTCCCCCTTGGCAGTCCCCTCTTGGGGATCGGAATAGGGGCTAGTCCGGAATCTTTTGCCACTGGAGAGATCATCACGACACGTTTTCAGTTACGGGTCATATCTCCTGTTGATGTACAGTATGGGTCTTTAATACAGTGGTTTCCGTTGCGTTATGCATCGTCTTGCTGATTTTTCTGCCTTTATGGGCAGTTTCCCACTTGTTCAGTAGGTTAAAATAAACTAGAACATTAATGCTATAAAATAATTAATCTCTTGATGTTCATTTTCTGGACTGAAATGTCATACAACTATTTTTCTATCGTTCTATAATGTATCCAGAGTTTATATGTGAAATATTATTTTGTAAGATATCAGTAATGTATTCTGTTCAAGTAATTCAATAAAATGTAAATGTGATTCCTGAAAATCTTGTCTTTGTAGATGTTGACTATATTGAAAAGGGTTCTGGGGCGGCCAAGGGGACAGTATAATCCACGTCTTCTTTAAGAGGAGCGTCACAGAAATCGTCTTGAATAGTCTAGTGAAAACACGCGGAACTTAATTCTAGATGTCTGCATGCAATTTTTTAAAACTTGTTTCTTTCATATGTAACACCATCGCAGCGTCTTCACCGCTGCGGCGACACTGAATTAACTGCAACGCTGCAGACTCGATACTGGCCATTGAAACAAATCTTCAGTAATGCGTAACTCCCATAATAATCCTTCTTCGGTCGATACTGTTACCACAACCCTTTCCGGAATTCCTTTTTCCGTGTCTTTAACAAGATTTTCTAATGCGTTTTGCCTAGTAGATTTCCTAATTGTTAAATATTAATTTCGTTGTGCAGATATTACGGCCATCTTGGCAATGAAAATGAGATTTAAGCCACAGTACGGTATGCAGTCCAATGAACATTAATAGTAATAATAAAAATAAAGAGATAAATTCTATATGTATGAACATTAAGACACCGTGAAGCACTGCTAATATGAGTAATATGTGTGAAAGAGAGGTAGACGGCATAGGAAGAAAAGCATAATGGAACAAAAAAATGTAATACAGTAGAAAAATGAAAGCCGCTGTCACCCTGCAAACACAGTAAGTCCGAACACAACAAATTACAAGACGGAGATAAATACGCTGTGCACACAAAGACGAAAGATAAGAATTACGGCCGGGCAGTGTGTTACTTCCACCATAAGCAACAACTTCGTCCTGAGTGATAACGTTCCATACAAAAAGATAAGCTGAATGATTACAACCCAACTTAGGTCAACAAGAGTCTGTCATTAATAATAACAAAATAAGGAAAGAAGACTCGACCACTCCTATACCTCTGCGTCTACATCTAGAGTCCGCAAGCCACTCGTTCATGTGTGGTGGAGGGTTATTTGTGTACCAATGCCATTTCTCCCTCTCCTGTTCCAGTCGCGAATGGTTCACGGGAAGGTCGATTATCAATAAGCATAGATGTGGGCTCGAATCTTTCCAGTTTTATCTTCGTTTTCACGGGATCTATGTAGGAGGAAGAAACATATTTGCTGGCTTCTGTAGGAATGTTGTTTCCTGTACTTTTTTTTAACATTAAACCACACCGTAAAGTAGAACGTCTCTGCTACAGGTCTGCCACTGGAGTTGGTTGATCGATCATCTCCATGACGCTTTCATGCTTACCAAACCTTTAACGTAACGCGCTGCTCTTCTTTGTATCTTCTCCGTTTCCTCGGTCAATCCTATCTGGTACGGATTCCATACTGACGAGCCATAGTCAAGTATTGTTCGAACGAGGGTTTTGTAAGCTACCTCCATTGATGGTTGCCACAAGAATGTGAAGTGTCTATTAGATGATGAAAACAAACATTTTACTTTCACGAGGTATACCTCATAACAGTTAATGCATTCAAGCACTTTACAGTAGTTACTGGTTTTATCTAGACAGAATTGGAATGGAGCAAGAAATGGTCATGGCCGTTGTTCTGCATATTGTGGTGCGTAGTAGGCATGTTGTTGTTGTTGTTGTTGTGGTCTTCAGTCCAGAGACTGGTTTGATGCAGCTCTCCGTGCTACTCTATCCTGTGCAAGCTTCTTCATCTCCCAGTACCTACTGCAACCTACATCTTTCTGAATCTGTTTAGTGTACTGATCTCTTGGTCTCCCTCCACGATTTTTACCCTCCACGCTGCCCTCCAATACTAAACTGGTGATCCTTTGATGCCTCATAATATGCCCCACCAACCGATTCCTTCTACTAGGCAAGTTGTGCCACACATTTCTACTCGCATTCGGAAGGACGACGGTTCAATCCCGCGTCCGGCCATCCTGATTTAGGTTTTCCGTGATTTCCCTAAATCACTCCAGGAAAATGCCGTGATGGTTCCTTTCAAAGGGCACGGCCGACTTCTTTCCCCGTCCTTCCCCAATCCGATGAGACCGATGACCTCGCTGTCTGGTCTCCTTCCCCAAAACAACCAACCACAAATTTCTCTTCTCTCCAATTCTATTCAATACCTCCTCATTAGTTATGTGATCTACCCATCTAATCTTCAGCATTCTTCTGTAGCACCACATTTCGAAAGCTTCTATTCTCTTCTTGTCTAAACTATTTATCGTCCTTGTTTCACTTCCATACATGGCTACACTCCATACAAATACTTTCAGAAACTACTTCCTGACACTTAAATCTATACTCGATGTTAATAAATTTCTCTTCTTCAGAAATGCTTTCTTTGCCATTGCCAGTCTATATTTTATATCCTCTCTACTTCGACCATCATCAGTTATTTTGCTCCCCAAATAGCAAAACTCATTTACTACTTTAAGTGTCTCATTTCCCAATCAAATTCCCACATCATCACCCGATTTAATTCGACTGCATTCCATTATCCTCGTTTTGCTTTTGTTGATGTTCATCTTATATCCTCCTTTCAAGATACTGTCCATTGCCTTCAGCTGCTCTTCCAAGTCCTTTGCTGTCTGACAGAATTACAATGTCATCGGCGAACCTCAAAGTTTTTATTTCTTCTCTATGGATTTTAATTCCTACTCCGGATTTTTGTTTTGTTTCCTTTACTGCTTGCTCAATATACAGACTGAATAACATCAGGGAGAGGCTACAACCCTGTCTCACTCCCTTCCCAATCACTGCTTCCCTTTCATGCGACTCGACTCTTATAACTGCCATCTGGTTTCTGTACAAATTGTAAATAGCCTTTCGCTCCCTGTATTTTACCCCTGCCACCTTCAGAATTTGAAAGAGGGTATTCCAGTCAACACTATCAAAAGCTTTCTCTAAGTCTACAAATGCTAGAAACGTAAGTTTGCCTTTCCTTAATCTATTTTCTAAGATAAGTCGTAGGGTCAGTACTGCATAACGTGCTCCGACATTTCTACGGAATCCAAACGGATCTTCCCCGAGGTCGGCTTCTCCGAGATTTTCCATACATCTGTAAAGAATTCGTGTTAGTATTTTGCAGCCGTGGCTTATTAAACTGATAGTTCGGTAATTTTCACATTTGTCAACACCTGCTTTCTTTGGGATTTGAAGTATTAGATTCTTCTTGAAGTTCGAGGGTATTTCGCCTGTCTCATAGATCTTGTAGTAGGCATACTTGATCAAATTCGTAAAATGTGGTCATGCAAGCTGACGCTCACAAATGACTGATGTTTAACAATATTGTTCCACTCATAAACCTGAAATGACAAAGAGATGGATCCATTGCCCAACGAGTCGTATCGATTATATATGTCGGAATGGACAGACACCACAATTTAATATAATTGATGTGCCTCGCTGCGGAATGGATCCATCTTCTTCAGTGCGGATGCACAAGTATGTCCGATCTTCTGTGGGAATCTTAGAGTAGCGAACGTGGAGCCAATGGACAGGGAATGCGGATAGGTGGCGACAGGTGGAAGGCTGACCGAGACAGTCCATGCAGGTGCGATAACGCTGTGTCACGGATGGCACAGTGCCAATAAACACGAGATCCCGGCATCGAATCCCTGTTCGGTACACGGTTTCACTCGTCTCCACTGATTTCGTGTAATGTCCCACTGTTGCTGACAGCAGTAAACCCATTTTATTCACAGAGAGCGAATTTGCCATAGTCTTGTTGACGGCCACCCTAACAATCGCGCGCCGACCGGAGTGGCCGAGAGGTTCTAGGCGCCACAGTCTGGAACCACGCGACCGCTACGGTCGCAGGTTCGAATCCTGCCTCGGGCATGGGTGTGTGTGATGTCCTTAGGTTAGTTGGGTTTAAGTAGTTCTAAGTTCTAGGGGACTGATGACCTTAGCAGTTAAGTCCCATAGTGCTCAGAGCCATTTGAACTAACAATCGCGCAGAATGACTTCCGCACACTTAATACCAGTGGCTGCATATATTCTTATTGCAGATTAGATGTTTTTGCCACATATTACACGACGACGTTCCAATAAATCATGTTCCTAAGAACGCCCTGTCTTTCCTATACGTAGAGACTTTTAGGACCGTTTGGTTTAAATGCTTCTACGATTACCGACGCAATATAACTTTTACAAGGTGTTAATAAACGCCAACGCGTATTTTACATTGTTGACAATGTTACTAAGAATAACGGAAGGATCTTTTCTTGGAGCTAGAGTGTAACTCGCAACCTTCTTTAGTAAGGTCAAGAGCATTTTCTCTGCGTTGATTACGAGGTTAACTACCTTCCACTTCTCAGTAGATGGTGTAGTCCAATAAATATCTTTGTTAGTTCTACTACAATATCTTTACATTTTTTTACAGGGGTCGGACAAAAATATGAAGTCATCGGGAGAAATGCTTAATTGAACATAAATACAGATGCTAGTCAAACCTACAGGTTGCGATATTTTGTCTGAACACGAACGGGGACCTGCCCAATGTCCTCAATACGTTGCAAGTGTCAGGCGCGTACGTTGGGAGCTTCCTTAACCAAGGCAGCAGAAGTGATGGGTGTTTCAAGAGGTATCTTATGGAAAAACAATACAGCTCACATGGAAAGCGGGAGAACATCATCTGCTGAGGCACGACGTATGTGTGTTGAGCTCTAGAGGGGGCAAACCGTGACACCGCCCAGGGTGCCGACTTTTCGGCGGGCGGCAACGTATTAAATTTGAGTATGGTTCAAAAAGGATGAATTAAACAAACCAATCAAACTTTTTATATAAATGAAGATGTGTCAGGATAAGTCTGAAGTACAAATCACTCATGAAATCTAGTGTCTTACCGGAAATTAAATACGGAATTGTGAAACTGATGGCAAATAAAGTGCTGGATTTTGTCGCCTTGGGTGCGTCTTTCAGAATAGCAAAGCTAATTTCTACCAAGCGCCTACACAACGCTTGAAATACACCTGTGTCAGACGTATCGGTTGACATATGACATGACATATTACTCGGTCAACTTTCTCGCTTCGGTGACACAAGTTGCAACCCTCTGCCGCTAGAGGGGTTCGAATCGTGGTGTGGAACATGATGGTGTAGTAGGTAACTATGTCAGTACATGATATACAGCGTGCTGTAATCGAGGTTCTAACCTCAGAAAACATCTTCCACACATGGAAAAACCTCTCATTCAGCGTGACAATGCCGGACCATCATCATCATCACCATCATCAGTTTTCTGCTTCTTCTTCTTCTTCCGTGTCCGGATGCACCAATTATATCTTCCCTTCCCAGAAATTAGCAACGTAGATTTCTGCTATATTAGAAGGTTCTTTTCGTCTCCATTTTCTGCGATCCATTGCTTCCTTCTTACGGCTGCTGTATGTTGTACTGTCCATCACGTCAGCTAGTATCTGAAATCTCTTCCTTCCTCGCATCCTTTTCCCTTCTACATTACTTTCTAAAACTGTTTTTATCAGTCCGTCATTCTTTCTTAATACATGCGCAATCCAATTTCTTTTCTCTCTCACTCTTCTCAGTATCTCTTCGTTTTTTACTCCGTCCATCCAACTTATTCTTTCCATCTTGCGCCATGTCCATACCTTAAAAGCCTCCAGCCTTTCTCTGTCTTTCTTCTTCAAAGTCCATCTTTCAGTGCCATACAACGGAACACACCATAAAAATCATTTTATGATTTCTCTTCTTCAGTTCTCTGTCCAGACCGCTGCAGAAAATTCTCCTTTTCTTATACAATGCCTCTTTTGCCATTGCTAAACTTGTTTTAACTTCTGTGCTGCACTTCCAGTCGGTGTCTATCTTGCTTCCGAGATACTTAAAATTTGGTATCTGTTCTAATGTTTCTCCATTCAGCATAATTTTTATTTCTTTATTTGTTCCTATTGCCAATACTTTTGTTTTCTTTCTGTTAATCTTCATTCCATAAATTTTTTCGTTAGCTTCGATGGTGTCCACCACTAAACCCTGTAATTCTTTTTCCCCTGTGGCTAGAAGGACCATGTCATCAGCAAACCTCAAACACCCTACTCTTCTTCCTCCAATTTCTACTTCTTTGCCATCTAATGAGCATTTGTCAGTCATATATTCCAAGTAGAGGTTGAAAAGGGTAGGTGATAGACAGCAGCCTTGTCTTACTTCTTTTCCTAGTCCGAACCAGTTAGTACTTTCTCCTGTCACTGTAACTGAAGCTTTTTGATTCAGATATAATGAGTTTACAAGTCTTCTGGTTTTCTAGTCCACTCTCTTTTTCCCTCATTATAGTATCCAGCTTGTCCCAACCTACAATGTCAAATACCTTTTCTAGATCGATGAAGCACATATAGAGGTCTCTTCCTTTTTCAATAAACCTTTTTCCCAAGATTCGTAGAAGTCTTATTGCATCTCTGGTGCCCGTATTCCATCTAAAGCCCAACTGCTCCTCGCCAGGATTCTCCTCCATTACTTTTTCAAGTCTCTTATTACTTATTCTTAACATCATTTTGGCTGCATGTGAAACGAGACTGATTGTCCTGTGCTCACTCCATTTCTTGTTTCCTTGTTTTTTCGGTAATGGAATCATTACTGTTGTCAGAAAGTCCACAGGCCATACACCACTGTCATATATTTTGTTACATAACCTCAATATTTCTCTTATTCCATCGTGGTTGAACCATTTTAATATTTCTCCCGGTATCGTATCTGTAGCTACTGCTTTACCATTTTTCATCTGCTATGGCAGACTTTACTTCTTCCCTTATGATAGTTGGTCCTTTCTCATCATCACTTACACTGTTGGCTGATACGGATTCCAGAGTTTCTGGTTTGTGACCTGTGTCATATAGCTCTTTTAGATATTCTTCCCATCTCTGGAGGACGTCGTCACGATCTTTGTACACCACCTCTTCGTCTTTACTCAAAATTTCCATAGTAGCACTTCCTGCTCTGTTTTTATCCCATGTCATAATCTTTTCTCTGTTGTATAGTAAGTCCTATCTTCCCTTCCTGTCCAGTTCTTCAATTGCATCACATTCCACTTTAGCCACTTTTTCCTAGCCTGCTCTGTTTCTCTTCGCAATTCATTATTTAACCTTCGATACATCTTTCTTCTCATGGAGAGCTGCATCAAACCAGTATCTGGACTGAAGACCACAACAACAACATCATCTTTCTTCCATCTTCACTGTTCTTGTTTTTAAATTTTCTTCGCTCCTCCAACTTGGAAATAATTTCTTGTGTGACTCATGGTTTTTTTGCCCTTTTCCCTTTTACGTATCCTATATTTTGTTGTCCTGCTTCAATGATTTCTTCTTTCAGCATAGTCCGGTACTCGTTGACATTATTAGGTGGTTCTTTGTCTCGCAATGTGTTTAGAAACTCAAGTGACAGCATTTCTGTAATTTGTTCTTTGTTGGATCTTATCTTCTCTAGATCCCACTTCTTCATCATGGTCGACTACTTCAGTTTTTTAATTCTTATTTCTATTTCTGCCATAAGTGACTTGTGATCGATATTAATATCTGCACCTGGTAATGTGTGCACCCTCTTGATTCCATTCCTGTATCTTTCTTCTACCAGTATAAAATCGATTTGTATTCCGTATTTATCCCCTGGCGATTTCCAAGTGTAGAGCCTCCTCTTACGGTTCTTGAACAATGTATCTGCCACTTTCAGCTGCCTTTTCCTGCAGAAGTCAATTAGCCATTCACCTCCATCATTTTTCTTTCCAAGACCATGACTGCCTACTATGTTTCCCTCTTTCCCTTTTCCCACAATGGCGTTCCAGTCTTCCATTACTATTTTGCAGTATTTTTTATTTTCGCCCATTATTCTATTACATTGTACGTTTCCTTTACAATTTGGTCATCATATTCTGAAGTTGGCATATACACTTGGACAACCAGTTAATCTTTTTGTGCTCCTTTCAACCTTATACCAATAACCCAGTCATTTGCAGAGTCAAAATATTCCACACATTTAGCCAATTCCTTTGTCATAATCATTCCTACTCCATTCATTCCTTTTACTTCTCCTCCTGAGTAGTACAAAAAATATTCATCTGACTGTAACTCTCCCCATCCACCTACAATAATCCGACTCCTTGAGTTCACTGTCATCGATAACCATCCATACAGTTCCGACTTGGTCCCATCATATTTTTATCTGATTCCACAATTTCAATAATGTCTTCGAGGACTTCACTTTGATAGTTACGAAGTGTTGAAAGTGGAGGAGAGGTTGTGGCTCCGTCGGCAAAGTCAAACATTGTACAGCAATGGTATCAACAAGCCGGTCTCTCGCTGGGAGAAATGTGTTCGCTGCCAGGGTGACAGTATTGAGAAGTAAATATGTTGACATGAAGAATAAAGATCTATAGAACGCTACTGAAGTTTTGTTTTATTTTAAAAGTTTAAGAGTTTTCACATAAAAAATACAGAGGCATTACTTTACAGCGCGGCCTCGTAATAAATAAATAAAGAAAAATGTCAGCATATTATAGCCTAACAATTTCTATACGTCAACCTTGAACACCTATAGTAGTATCGCTAAGAAAAGTACTTTGTAATAGATAAATAATGCGTAAAGCATGCAGCTATGTTCGTTTGACTTCTGTTTCACTGGTTGGTACCCAAAACCTGGAACTTGTATTAAATAAGTACTCAAGTCAGAAAAACGTATGAGTAAGTGTGATGTATGAAAATAAGACGTCATGGATGAATGTTCTTGTTCTGTCATGGATGAATGTTCTTGTTCTGTCATGGATGAATGTTCTTGTTCTGAAACAGGTTGACTACGTCTGAGAACGCATGAAGACACTCGCACAGTAGACAAATAGCCCAGTAATCATGTTTGCTGCGCATATAATGGCTAACCATCTTAATGATTGTTCTGTGAATTCGCTCAACATGGCCAAGTCTTTTAGGGTGTGCTGCTGTAGTTCTGAGCTGCGTCATTTGCATTAGCTTACAAGTCTGTTTAAGCAATCCACTCAAATAATTCGTTTCTTCATCACAGATTACACTTAATGGTGATCCAAACTTTAGAATTTGGTTCAAAAAATCGATTTTTTTTAATTGCATTTTTGGATCCATAAAAGTGTTTGGAATCCACCCATGAAACGGTTTTTCCGAATACAGAAAGGAAATGTTTGTTATTCGCAGTTGAACAAAAAAATGCACCTGCCTGAATTCGGCCTTTTTCACGCACCAGTTTTTTTCTTTCGGAGGACGAGTTATCGAGTTATTGTACCGGTGGGAGGAATCACACAAAATTCAAATGAAAGTTTGAACGCGTGTATTTGGAAGTTAGCCCTCAAGCATTTGCATTCTGGTGCGAAGACTGTGGAGATCGCGACTTTCCTGGCAGTGAGCAGCTTCAACGAAGGGTATTCAGCAATTCTGAATACCATGACAACGATAGACGTCACCCTGGGACTCTATTCGACGCAGTTCGCCAAGTATCCGGACGACCACCGGATTCAAGCGGCCGAAAACCGCTTGTCGCCGGCCGTACGAGGGGCTCTGGAGCAGCGCAGGATGGCCCAGATCGAGCAGAACGCCCTCTATGAGGAAGAGGAAGGCCTAGTTTAGGGACCCGGAATAGCATATTGAACGTAATTTGCATAATATTGCATTTATATGTAGTCAAAAATTCAAACGAGCTTTTTTCTCGAAATGACTTTTATTTATGGCGCGGTATGGTAACTTCAAATCTACTGAACCGATTGGCATGATTGTTTGTTTACGACGAAGCTAACTAAATTGTCTAGGAGTTGTACCACTTCTATTCCGATTCATCAACTATAAATATTTTTACTTGGCCGACGAAGTCGAAAAATTGATTAAAAAACCCCTATATTTTCAAATGGCCGCCATTTTGTTTCCTATGGTCCAAATAACTCCTAAAGAATCTTACATACTTCGCTAACGTCAACTCAATTTTGATTTCAGACGAGCCGGCTGACCTGTGACATACCGCGCGTGGAGTTCTACATCGATATTTTGTTTCGTTCCGACGGCACTTCCGCCTTTGCTCTTCGACATTTGCAGTCGAAAAAATTCCAGTTTGTAGAGGAAATATCAATAAACATTTTGACCAAATTTGACATCGATATCTATAACACATCCCGAGAAAAAAATTCTCAAAGAACATGCTTTTTTCGGGCCAAAGATAGTAAACCTTCTCTTAATGAAAACTTTTACACACGATCTCTGTGCTCCGATCAGATATTCGCATCATGAGAAGATATGTGAAAAAATGATCTAATATGGTCAGAACATACTTATTTCCGTTCTTAGTCAGGTAGCGGTCCAACAACATCCATTACTACTCTTTTTAATAGTTCACTGGCCTCTGAAAATTCTTGTAATGACTCCTAAGTCTTTCTCAAATTATCCTGTCTCTTACATGGATCACAATGTGAAAGAAACTCAAAAACATCAGCTTTATGACTTCATCACCAAGACATCTCAGCTCTTTTAATGTTTTCTGCTTTTTTACTGCAGTGTCCAGATAAAAAATTGTGTTTTTCCATCATGATTTGTTCTATACTTTCCAGAATGACCAGGACTTTTCCTTTGGAAGTGATTTTATACAGCAGTCAATCTAGTTCAACAAAACGTTTATCATTTTCCCGAATTTTTCATTCTGCATCCTCCTCTTCTACTGCTTTTAACTATTTCTCACGACTTATTGTAAGAAAATGACGAACCAGTCCACTGCATCAGCTTTCACCTTTGAACTGGAACTCACTCAACATAATGCTCACCTTGCTAATCTGGAACCTGGGTCTTTTAAGCTCAACAACCTTTTCAGTGCTCCATGGTACGTAATCATTGTAAATACTCTCTCATCAAGAAAAATCTATTGTGTGTTATACCAAGAACGAGAGCACACGCTCCATTCTGCACTGGTATAATTTCATTGTGCTTTGTTTAATTGTCTGGAAGCAAATGATGGTGTTCATGGCTATCAGTTTCTTCAGACAAAATGACACCTATAGCAAAATCTGAAGCATCTGTTGAAAGTATAAAGGACTTCCTGAAATTTGGATAGGATAACACTGGGGATGTGGTTAGAGTTTTGTTTAACATTTTATACGTTTAAGAGAAAGTAAGAGTCTGAGAAAGGCAGACTACTTGTGATTCATTTCTGTTCACTGAAAAGTGAAAATTAAAATTATGTTAATGGCAAATGACTGTTGTTCAACATCACAGAGAATAAAAATTTTATTAAAACTAGACCTGACTTCCATTACGAAATCCTTAACTTGTCCTGTAGGTTTACTGGTTAGGTAGTACATAAAAAATAACCTAGTATACTACCAAGTTGTGCTTTTCTGTATCATTTTCGTCCTCTGCGTCCAGCAGCCATATTACATGAGAGGACTTATTGTATATTCAAAGAATGTAAGACAGCCTCTCCCCCTCCCCCCTCCTCCCGTCTGCCAAGGTTTAAGCTGAGACTGACTGTTCTAGATTCACCATTTTGCCTCCAGCCTTATGATAAGTTTTTCCTATAGCGCTATACAGTCTACCTAGAATAATGGTTTCGTAGCTTTATCCAAAAGTCTTTCACGAGTAAAACGTCTTACTTCTATCAAACTCCTTTGAAATTGCCTGAGAAACTGCATTGCACTTTCGTATAGAGTGTACCTATATATTTAAGATTCTAGCAGCGCGTCTCTGAGTTCTATTGGTGACTGCTATCATAGGTTGCAATTGGCCGCACTTTAGTGTGCGATTTCCTTTGCAAACGCAATTCATTTTCCCAGTGTGTCATCCACTTCCCCTGCTATATGTTTTAGGTGTTCATATACGTTATTAGAACAAAACCCAAATATTTATAGTTTGTGGCGGTGTGAGATAACATTCCAAAGATGTTCGGGCTCACATGCGGTTCCTCTTCGTCGAAATGTCTTGACTCAGACTAGTCTAGGGGTTGAACCCTACGTGTCGCTTTACACACCCTAATTTAGACACTTGTGACCCTTTGGTTAAATTGTGTGGCTGATGGCAAGTTTGCGAAATACAAAATTAAGAGCTAAATTAACGACCCATAAAAGATGTAGGCCACACATTGCGATTTTGTTAGAATAATGTTTATTCAGAAAGCAAAGTAATAGCGAAAGTGGTGGTATTTAGAGTTACTGTTACATTCGAGCGCATATCCATTTGACACAGTTCGATCATTCACAATCTCACCGCGAATTACTAGTCCAATGTTTCACTTCGTTAACTACGCGAAAAGTTGGAGTTCACACCAGGTGCATGGCTGCTCACCGCTCAGAGACTAAGTCCCGTGATATCACACAACGCGAAATTTTATAAGTCGTTCCACTTTCTAGCTGCCTAAAGACCGACTGTCCGCTTTCGTCTCCCAATCCGAATTGTACCCTTTGGTGTCTATACCAGAACTGAACTGTCCGCATTCGCTTCAGCACCAGCACTGTCCCTCTGCCTGTCCCCCGGCTGCGTTTCCCGCGCTCCGAATATCCTCGCTCAACTGACTAGGGCAGTTGCCATTCCTGAAGCCGTCCATCTGTATGGCTACAGCTTATTCTACATTATTCTACATTTTAACACATTTAAATAATCAAAACCTGACAACTTTCACGCTCTAAATAAAGTAACAATAAAATACATTACATAATAAATATCAAATTCTTTTACATAAAATGCATAAAATTTCGTTCTTAGCTTTGAATGTCATGGCCAGTAGCCTTGCACCAATGTGCTTTCTGACAAATAGATGAAGAACAAAAGTAACTGTTATGCACTAAACTTTACAACATATATTCTTTTACCTAATGATTCAATAAGTGTCATGCTGTCATCGTTCAATGTGTTTTGTGTGAAGGAAACGATGATCTGATGCTTAACTGAAAATACTGATAATTTAAATTTACTCTATCTTTTAAACAAATGAAGTTACATTTGTCATTTTAATGGTGTGCTTCTATATGAAATGTATATCGATAAGATAGACCAAAGCGTTCAGATTTTAGCATCCAGGTTTTGTTACAAAACTTGTTAATTTCACTTTCATTGTAAATGCTAAACTATTATAGATATGATCAATATTCAAGTTTTATTGGGATCACCATGAAAATTTATGAAGGGTGTCAGATTAAAATTACTGTAGCTTTATTCCCTGAATTACTGCAGACTTAAATAGTTTTCATAAATGTTTCCCTTTATGACCGGTTTTAGGTCCGCCATATTTAATAATGCTGGCCACAAATGGCTTCTAGGACGTTTCCCTATGACGTAGGTTCTCGCCTAGGCCTCATTCGGCACAATAGACGCCTGTGAATTTCCCCATCTTGGGGCGAATCTGCGCTCTTTGTAGCACACGATCCTGGACGACAGGGTTCGTTTCACAGGTCCTGAAGGGTGACTCATTCGGCTATATATTTAAATGAGAGCGAAATGCTCGTTAACTCACAGAGGGTTCTAGGAGGTTTTTCATAGGTCTTGCAGTCGGGTCTTACACTGTGTCATTGTTGAAGACATCGTGTTGCATTTATTAGCACGTATCCGACCTGCCATACACTACACAAAGGAGACATTAAGTCTCGGCCTTCCTGCATTTCCAAACTATCACGCAGTGATAATATTTCGTGGAAGACAACGTCACTCTCATTGAACTACCTGATGGAGTTGTCGACATTATCTGATAAACCATTTGTGTATATCGAGTATATTGTAAGTACGTTTTGATACATGAAGTTATTTCAATTTCGCTTGGGCATTCGTCCAGCATACCCTCCATTAGTCACTTGAGTGTGAAGATAGCATGATCTTCGTGATCAGCAGATTTTTCCTAACATAGTTATCACGTACTGGGTGTCCTGTCGTATGAGTCGTCAGGTGGAGTTTATCTCGTGTTTCGGCAGATATTTTCAGTTTCGTTTTTGCAATGTGTATCTCCACTGAGTCCGAACAAACACAGCTCGTCACGTCGTTCATACAACGTCCAGTGTCGATGGAAAGCGTTGGTTTGCTTCCCGTTACAAACAAAATGATGTTTGAAACGGAACATTCCGTGCCCATTCCATAGAGGTGCCCCAAATTAATGTGGTGCGCTATTCATTTTAGCGATATGTATTAACACGACGGTAAAACATGAAGAATAATCAGCACTCCAGGAACGACTGAACAGGTCAGTGCTGCTACGTGATGGTAGCTGTCAGCGTGGGCACGGGCGGTGCTGTCTCCGCTGGAGTACTGGTTATTCTTCGTGTTTTACCGTCGCTGTTAATACATATCGCTAACACGATTAGTGCACTAGACTAATTTGGGACCGCTCTATAAAATGTGCACTTAAAATTCCGGTTCAATTAAAAAAACCGGAAACAAACTGACGCTCTCCGCCATCGACACTGGGCATAGGACGAAAGACGTGGCGGTCAGTATTATTTCGGCTGATTTTACACTCGTGCTCATAAATTAAGGATAACGTTGATACATGGTGAAACAACAATCTGGTGGGCGGTTTGCGGGTTTAAATCACCTCGTGGTATGACCATGCGGTGCATTTGACCTGCGGCTTTCGCACGGTGGCGCTGGCAGCAGTCTACATACGCAGAGGTGTGTTGGTGCATGTCAGAGTACTGTGCAGCGAGTAAGTGTGCAGACGTTTTCAGACATGCTAATGGTGACTGTGTATTGAAAATGTCTCAAAGAACACATATTGATGACATCATGAGGGGTAGAATACTAGGGCGACTGGAGGCTGGTCAAACACTGCAGGTCGTAGCAAGGGCCTCCGTGTGCCACAAAATGTGATGTCAAGGTCATGGCAACGATTCCAGCAGACAGGAAACGTGTCCAGGCGCTACAGTACGGGACGTCCACAGTGTGCAGCACCACAAGAACCGAGCGAGGTGGCGCAGTGGTTAGACACTGGACTCGCATTCGGGAGGACGACGGTTCAATCCCGCGTCCGGCCATCCTGATTTAGGTTTTCCGTGATTTCCCTAAATCGCTCCAGGCAAATGCCGGGATGGTTCCTTTCAAAGGGCACGGCCGACTTCCTTCCCTGTCCTTCCCTAATCCGATGAGACCGTTGACCTCGCTGTCTGGTCTCCTTCCCCAACACAACCAACCAACCAACCACAAGAACCCTGATATCTCACCATCAGTGCCCGCAGGCGGCCACGGAGTACTGCAGGTAGCCTTGCTCGGGACCTTACCGCAGCAACTCGAACAGTTGTCTCCAGACACAGAGCCTACAGACGACTGAACAGACATGGTTTATTCGCCCAGAGACCTGCAAGGTGCATTCCACTGACCCCTGATCACAGGAGAGTCCGTAAAGCTTGAACACAGTACATGGTCATTGGAACAGTGATCCCAATTTATGTTCAAGGTCGAGTCCAGGTATAGTCTGAACAGTGATTCTCACCGGATTTTCATCTGGCGTGAACCAGGAATCAGATACCAACCGCTTAATGTCCTTGAAAGGGACCTGTATGGAGGTCGTGGTTTGGTGGTGTGGGGTGGGATTATGATTGGTGCACGTACACCCGTCTTTGACAGAGGAACTGTAGCAGGTCAGGTGTATCGGGACGTCATTTTGCACCAATATGTCCGCCTTTTCAGTGGTGCAGTGGGTCCCACCTTCCTCCTGATGGATGATAACGCACAGCCCCACCGAGCTTCCATCGTGGAGGAGTACCTTGAAATAGAAGATATCAGGCGAATGGAGTAGCCTGCCTGTTCTCCAGACCTAAACCCCATCGAGCACGTCTGGGATGGTCTCGGTCGACGTATTGCTGCACGTCTTCAAACCACTAGGACACTTCAGGAGCTCCGACAGGCACTTGTGAAGGAATGGGAAGCTATATCCAAGCAGCTGCTCGCCGTTTGATCCAGAGTATGCCAACCCGTTATGCGCCCTGTGTACGTGTGCATGGTGATCATATCCCATATTGATGTCGGGGTACATGCGCAGGAAACAGTGGCGTTTTGTCGTACATGTGTTTCAGGACGGTTTTCTCAACTTATCATCAATACCGTGGACTTGCAGATCTGTGTCGTGAGTGTTCCCTATGTACCTACGCTATTAGCGCCAGTTTTGTGTAATGCCACGTTGTGTGGCACCATATTCTGCAATTATCCTTAATTTATGAGCATGAGTGTACGTAGCTACACATAGCAAAATTGAAATTGTAAATAACGCCGAAACATCAAAGAAAATGCGCCGGTCAACTTTTAGGAGGGACGTCGGGTATACGTTCCATTTCTGCACTCTATTTTTGTGCAATTTGTGTATTTATTTCTACGAAGAAATTTGTTGTATGTGTTGTTCCACCTGTTTTGTAAGATATTGAGTTCCCATCGAAATAATTTTAAAAGTATCAGAAAGCGACTCATCCAGGGTTATTCTACTATATACTGTTGCTATATTTAGACTTAAATTTCTAAGTAAATTTCCGTTACTAGCAAAACTATGTTATGCCAACTGTTCGGCTGTGTAGATTACTTATTTAAGCTGCAAGGTCTATTAGGTTCTCGACTATAAGTGCATTTATTCTGTGAAGCATACTGTCTACGATTGAAAGTGTGTAACAATAACCTCTTCCCTAACACTGTTCATAACAGGTTCATATTGCAGATTGATGAGCATCTCATGCAGCCTATAGCTGAAAGCATTAAATCTGTTAGTTACTTGTTCCTGAATCAGATGAGTATTTAGTTTCATACGTTTTCTTATTGAGGAAATGCAGATTTTTTCGCGGAAATTTTGTCGGGCATTAAAGTTTTTCGTTCACATAGCCCTACTTCAGCATTAAATTATTCGATAGAACTGCTATTTGAAACAGTCAAGACAATTTAAGATAATTGTTTAAAGTCCACAGTAAGACACTTTTGTAATCATTCTGCAAAAAATATATTCTTAGTTAATGATTATTGTGCAACATTATAATAAGTTTCCTTATCCCTCCAGACAGATGCATAATTTAAGGACTGGTTTCAAAATAATGTACGCTCGTAGGTTTGCATCCACTCTACAAGATTACCACAGGAGGAAAGGAGAGTTATTTTAAGTTTCCTTTATTTCGTTCTTCGCGGTTGGCAAGTGAAAATGACTAGGTGGGAGAGGTAGCTATATTTTTCTCATGCTGCGACTGCACCGACGGCTTTAAGGCCCGCTATTTTTGTGAACAATGAACGACCTAAACTATTAGCTTGGCTCACTTCAGTCTCGTAGGGTCCGGTCCTGGTCGTGCACCAACATTCTAAAGACCATGCACTTATTAACGAACTAACCCTTAGATTATTATAATTTAATAGAAAGGTTAACAGAATAATTAATAAATAAGTACACTGTATGGATCAACAGCTAGGATTAATTGTCTGTCAAAACACGGTGATTACAGTTTAAATCAAATATATGTTTGTTTAATATAACTTACACAGTAGTGAAAAGTGGCCTTACTCAAGAGCAGACTGAAATTAAAACAAAGATAAATAATAATTTATACATGTCCATCTTCTTGCGTAGACGAGGTACTTCAGCTGATGATATATATGAGAAAAAGTACCACCATAGCTGTATCTTTATTCTATCAGACGTCTAGTTTCGGCGGCACAGTATCGCCGTCCTCGGGCTCCACCACTCCAAAAAGAGTATTTGATTTCCTTGGCGCATTTACTGTGGGAGCCTTGTTACTAGCACACGTGGGCCAGCTTTTATCAGGAGTCTGTACTTGACACCGTGTTGTTTCCAGCCGACACGGACATTGAAGACAACGCGGTGTTGAATATACAGGGTGGTCCATTGATCGTGACCGGGCCAAATATCTCACGAAATAAGCATCAAACGAAAAAACTACACAGAACGAAACTCGTCTAGCTTGAAGGGGGAAACCAGATATCGCTATGGTTGGTCCGCTAGATAGCGCTGCCATGAGTCAAACGGATATCAAATAGGAACCCCCATTTTTTATTACATATTCGTGTAGTACGTAAAGAAATATGCAGGAGTAAGTGACTTTAAATCCTTGTGAAGATTATTCTTATTTCTAGTACTGATTCCATGAACTGAGCTGTTGGCTTGAAAAAGTGATATATTTTTAATGACAAATTTCATTAAGGAATAAATATATTGGGAAACAGTAGTTAGTATCCCTAGTTCCCTGAACAGGCCACTGCAGGATGTTCTTGAGTTCACACCACATATAACTCTTATTGCACGTTTTTGTGCCTGGAAAACTTTAGCTTGGCTTGATGAATTACCCCAAAAAATAATACTATATGACATGGAGTGAAAGTGAGCATAGTATGCCAGCTTTTTCATTTTTATGTCCCCTACGTCCAGAATTTTCATTGCAAATAGAGATTTGTTTAGACGCTTCAGCATTTCTGTGGTGTGTTCCTCCCAGTTGACTTTATTATTAAGCTGTAATCTCAAGAATTTAACACTGTGCACTTCTATCTGTTTGTCATCATATGTTAGGCATATGCTCGTGGGACACCCTTTACCAATTATGAACTGCATGTACTACGCTTTTTCAAGGTTTAGTGACAAATAATTGGCTAGGAACCAGTGATTAATGTCCACAAACATTTTATGAGCCGTTCTTTCTAAGACTATACTTGATTTGTTCTTTATTGCAATGTTTGTATCATCGGCAAACAAAACAAACTTGACATCTGGTAATGTTACTGATGAAAGGTCACTGATATACACAAGAAAAAGTAAGGGCCCTAAGATAGAACCTTGTGAAACTCCACATGTAATTAGTTCCCAATTGGATGATGCCTGATAGCTTAATACAAGTCTCTTTCCTAATAAAACCCTTTGTTTCCTGCCAGAGATATAATATTTGTACCATTTTGCAGCATTTCCTGTTACACCATAATATTATAATTTACTTAAAAGGATATTGTGATGTACAGAGTCAAATGCTCATGACTGATCCCTAAATATACCAGTTGCCTGCAATTTTTTGTCTAATGGATTAAGTGCATTTTCACTGTAAGTGAAGATAGCCTTCTCAATATCAGAGCCCTTTAGAAATCTGAACTGCGATTTTGACAATATGTTATTCGTGGTAAGATGGTTACAAAGCCCATTGTACATTACCTTTTCTAAAATTTTAGAGAATGCTGGCAAAAGTGAAATTGGACTGAAATTTGGCGCTATTTCTTTATCACCCTTCTTAAACAGTGGCTTACCTTTAGCATATTTCAATCATTCAGGAAATATTCCAGTGATAAACGACTGGTTAAACAGATTGCTTAATATGTTACTTAACTCAGAATCACATTCTTCAATTAACTTTGTTGATATTTCATCGTATCCACTAGATGTTTTTGATTTTAATGATTTTATGATGGACATTACTTCTGCTGTGGTAGTGAGGGTCAAATTCATATTATGGAAGTTACTTGAAATGTCTGTTCTGAGACGTTCCATAGCAGCATCTACAGAACCTGACAACCCCATCTTTTCAGTAACAGCTATAAAATGTTTGTTAAAAAGTTCTGCAACACTACACACATCTGTCACCAAAGTATCATTTACTCTTAATGCTATTTTCCCCTCTTCATCTCTGGTTCTACTGGTCTCCTCTTTCACTATATCCCATATTGTCTTTATTTTGTTATCTGATATGACTATCTTTTCCTTGTAATATATGTGCTTTGATGTCCGTATTACAGTCTTTAATATTTTGCAGTATTTTTTGTAATGTGCTGTAGCATCATCAGAATTGTTTCGGGTTGACAGATACAGTTTTCTTTTTGTTTTACAAGATGCCTCTATTACTTGAGTAATCCATAGCTTCTATGTAGACTATGCTCTAGCCTTGGTTAGTTTTGGGGGAAAACAGTGTTCAAATAAGGTAAACACTTTATTAGCAAAAGTGTTATATTTTTCATTCATGCCTTGAGCACTGTAAACATCACGCCAGTAAATGTCTCTGAGGAGTGTCCTAAAATAATCAATTTGTGGCTTATTGATTACCCTCTTGAGTTTTGATTTTACAGATGTTATATCCTATTCAGTATTAACATTTAACAGAAGGAACTGCATGTCATGGCCTGAGAGGCCATTGATTATTGGTTTTGTAATATAGTTTTGTTCACTGGACTTTTCTATAAAGATATTATCAATGGCAGTTTGTAAGAAATTGGCTATCCTATTAGGGAACTTTACAGCGGGAATTAAGTTGAATGATAGAGTTACTAACTCAAATTATTTCTTATTGGGAGAGCCTTTAAGGAAATCTACATTGAAGTCACCAGCAAACCACTATTTCTTTGTTTTTGGTTGTTAAATGGACCAGTACAGCTTCAAGGTGGTTTATGAACAGATTAAAGTTACCTGCAGGTGCTCGATATACACTTAAGGGGCTCCAGAACGCCCATTACTTGCAATGTTAAAATAACGCTTATAAATTCCATCTTTCCTCTCAAAGTATTTGAGGTAGGAAGTTGAACTTTTTACAGATTATTTATTGGAATATGGGCTACAACTTACCACAGGGATTTTACAGAATTTTAGTTCAGTTATAAAAGATGATTTTTTTTTCAATTGTAATGAAAATTCACAACATTTTTTTGCAATTTTTTTATATATTCAAAAATGTACAGTTTTTTGGAAAAAGGCTGTGTTAAATTATGCAGAAGGTACTGTGTAACATTTACTGAAAGTTTGAAACAAATATGTTTGGAAGATCCTTAGAAAACATGTAATTAGTATGAGAAAATAAAAGTTTTGGGAATCGAGCGACAAAGATTGGATTAACTTTTTAGTGCATTCCAGGTCCATAGGATGGATTATCTTCATCCTCTGCAAACTCCTCCTCCAGCTTCCTCTTGTTCCTCCTCCTGTTTACTCTTGCTTGTATTTCTAGACTCTTTACAGACCTGTCTGCAGCCCGAAGGCGTTCCTTGTCTAAAGCAAGCATCGCTCGTACCATGTTAGAACCTATCTTCATTCCCATATTTCTAAATACCTTGCACCTTACAATGTTGCCATCATTGAAAGTCGCTACAGCATCATACACACCAAAGTGAAGTGTTTCTATTCCAACAAATACAGTCTTGGGGATTCTCGACCATATAACACTATTTACACTTTCATTGGGGTTTTGAGTTTTTCCGTGAATACACTTTTTCAACAGTTCAGGTGCTGCTAAGTCTCTGAAAATAGGTTTTATCACCTCCATTACTGCATGAGGCAGACTATGCTTATGAGTGTACACTTCACCAGTTAGCAATCCTTTGTTATATTTACACCAACTGTCTTCTTCTTTGGGACACAAGCTATGTTGGGGATTTTCATCGGTTGAAGAAGTATGAAAAAAAAAGAGCCCAAACAGCCTTCTTCATTTCGTCGACACTTTGTGTATTTTGCCTAATAGCCATTCCATAATAGTTCTGTATTTTGTCAATTACATTGTCAGTTAACCTTCCCTTCCCATCCAACCCTTTACCATCACTGAGTTTTTGTTTCTTGTACGAAGCTTTCAGTCGCCGAAGTTTTGTTCCCATTCGCTTCTATACGTGTCCAATACACTCAAATTTCTGCACTACAACATCATCACCATAGGGCTTCAGTCCTTGAACATGTTTGAAACTTTTAGAATCACCGTCACCAAGGTAATTAACATATCGCACTTTATCACACGCCTCAGAACGCTGGAATATACTGGCAACACCAGCCACTTCCATTCCTCCACTACTGCCACTATAGTTAGCTTTGCAATTATTTTAATGTGTACCTTTATATTTTTGTAGACATCTACAATACTTTGATATTACTGCTACATCTAAAACTTTCCCTGTATACATACTGGTGGCAGATACTACACCATGAAGAGATGTGTGTTACCGTTTATGCTAGGTACCATCGAACGCTGCAGTAAAATCTCTGTTACCATTATTTTCCATTACTGCCTCTTCCACAGCGTTCTTCATAGATTCTATACAGACATCTTCTACTTTAGACCCTATTAATTTATTATAGGTCGTAAACTTGGTTGGGGGATTTGGAAGATTCATGATGCCACAGAAAATTGCACCTGCAGTAGCACCCTTACCAACTGAATGCAAGGAATAAACAAATCTAATGTTGTGTTCGTAGATTTTGCTACCATTTTCTTCAGTTGCAGTTACTGCAACACTGTTCCAAAAGGTGGTCATGTATGAACACTTATCACATTTCAGTTGTATTTCACTAGCAAGTCCTACGTGCTTTATTATGGAGAGTTCCAGACCAACTTCACTACAATGAATACATCTTACACAGTTTGAAAAAATTCCTTTGAGAACCGACATATCAAATATTTCATTCACATCCGATTCGCCCATAAAACATTCATAGTTTTCACTCATTGAACCAAGCTTCTTCTGTGAAGTATTTTCTTTCCCACTTTGACTGCTATGGGCAGGTGTACTTGAGAGGTTAAGTTCACTCACTTGGTTATCGTCTTTATTGTTTACAGTAATAACACATACCTTTGGCTTTCCAACATTTCTCCTTTTCTTAAAAGCCTTCAGAGGATTTCTAATAACTTTACTTTTTCTCATTATTATACTTCAACAAAACAGAGACTCAAGAAACAGAATTAATTACGAATATTTTCGAGATAACGACAGAGTAAATAAACATGAAACAATCGACAATCACACCAGCGATATATATTGAACCATCACAGGTTAGCCACAACACATACTTTATCTCACATCACTAAAATGCACCTGATGAACACGGACGTTAATAATAACACCATTTGACAGCAGTTTAACAGCGCCACAGTGGGTCACGCCCATGTAGAACACATTTCAAAAAAAATTTAAAAATAGTTGTAGTCTTCGGAATTGAATAAATTATATATCTATTAAAAGGTAATAGTCTGCAGATTCAGAAAACGCAAAAAAGTAAAAATTGAACTTTTCATGATTTTGAGCCTTTCCGGAGCCCCTTAATGTTATGAAGGATTTTTTGTGGAATTCTACTTCTGTTGCACATGCTTCCATATGCTATTCAAGGCAAAGTTTATGAATGTCTACGTTCTTAAATTTATGACAGTTCCTGTTGAATGTGGCAACTCCTCCTTTCTCCATTTCTGCTCTACAAAAGTTGGTTGCTAACCTAAATCCTGTAACATTTAAAAGTTGGAATTTCACAAGAAAGACAGAGCAGTCCAAAATTATTCTATTTTATCGACATGTATTAACAAGAACAGTAGCACACGAAGAATAACTAGTACTGCAGCACCGTCTAAGCAGCGCTGCTGCACGGCAGTAAATGTGAGCACCGCCCCGGCCAGAGATTTCACTTCTGGAGTACTGGTTATTCTTCGTGATTTATTGTTCCTGTTATAATGACGATAGCTGTGGCTAGGTCGGGAGTCCCACCTGCGGGGAGCCGGGCAGCCTGCTGCCAGCCTTTTTAAATGACACCGCGTCGGCGACTTGCGAGTCGATGAGGATGAAATGATGAAGACAAGACAACACGCAGTCACCCAGCGGAGAGAATTTCCGCCTCGCCCGGTAATCAAACCCGGGCCTGACCACTCAGATACGGAGCCAGGCACTGTTCCTGTTAGTACATATCGATAAAAGAAATATCGCACTAGACTAATTTGCGACCCTTCTATCAAATGGGCACGTAAAATCCCGCTATAAAAATAATTTCGTTTTTAATTGTAAACAAACTGGCGCTTTCCATCGCAGATGGGCGTTGTCCGAAAGACCTAATGAGCAGTATTTCTTTGCAGTATTTCTTTGGGCTGAGTCCAGGTACACGTTACAAAAAATAAATTGCAAATATCTGCCAAAACACCAGAGAAAATGCGCCTGACGACTCTTAGGAGAGACGTCTTGTATACATAATTCTAGAATAATCCCACAATTATTATGGTCGTTTTATGACTTTTCATTATTAGCAAAAATTCATAAACATGCTTATAAATGGTTTTGCAATATAGAAAAAGTTGCTTCTAGAAGCACTGTAGCTCAGTTCTGCCCTTAAAACACCTGCTTTTTATTCAAATGTATTATACTTTATTATTTGCACGTAATGTGTTTTTACTAATGGTCATTTGCATAAATAACACTTGAAGTATATCAGTTAATTGTTGGTAGTCATTATCTGGAGTGATTAGGTGAGGAACTAGGTAATTTATTTTGGTTTCATGAGAAAAAAATGGCTCTGAGCACTATGGGACTTAACTTCTGTGGTCATCAGTCCCCTAGAACTTAGAACTACTTAAACCTAACTAACCTAAGGACATCACACACATCCATGCCCGAGGCAGGATTCGAACCTGCGACCGCAGCAGTCGCGCGGTTCCGGACTGAGCGCCTTAACCGCGAGACCACCGCGGCTGGCAGGTTTCATGAGAAGTGTAGCTGTCAAAGAGTTTTGGCTGCGGCGCATTCGCATATCTGTTTTTTATGAAATCGTGTGTAACTTTTGATGTATCCACAGGATTTGAAATGTATCTTGTTGTGAAGTTTGCTGACGTCAGTTTCATTTGATACTTCATAAGAAGTGAACGCTCAAATGGTTTAATTACTACTAATATCTGTTGTCTAGCATTATACTGATTACTAAAAATTAGGAACTAGAGCTCATAAAAGTTAAAATGAGATAACACCACAGATACCGGGCTGTTATACCTAAAGTGCAGGTACTCACAAAGGTGCAGTGTGGGCTGTAATTATCATATGGCAGCGAAACTTGGTAGCTATTCTAATACATTAATGCTGAACCGATTTACGTTGAAGAAAAATGAGTTCCGGTTTTGGGCCAGCAGGTGAAAATTTGGCGCTGTGAATGCAAGAAAGACATACAGAAATGTTTTCGTATCTAATGCCTCATGAACGGGTAGTGGGCAGAAAAAGTCAATGAAGTGAAGGAGGCATAACTTTGACTTTGTTAAAAACTGCCCCCTATACAGTTTATTGAGTATGAGCACCAGCGACGTCGGCGAGATGCTGCATCCATAAAAAGACGTGGTCAGCAGTTGCTCGCAGCATATCTGGTCGGATATGAGCAACGTGTTCCTGTGTACTGCCCTGTATATCAGGTAGAGACAGAACGGGTTCCTGGTAAACGCGTTCTTTTCGGTGTCCCCAGGGCCAAAAGTCACGTGGAAACAGATCAAGCGACCTTACAGGCCACGTATCTGGAAATCCTCTGGAGATAACACGTACGTGGAAGGTTGCATTCAGCAAATCTTTCACTGGGCGAGCGACGTGAGCTGTTGTCCCATCTCGCATGAAAACAGTGATTTCCAAACACTTGTGCTCTTCCGAAATAGGAATTAAATACTGTACAAGAAGGACTCAGAATGTGCAAACATCACCTGACAGGTCCTCTGGGTTTAATCTTTCCAAAGGAGAAGGGACTGAGAATGAAGATGCTCCTGGATCCACACTACGCAGTAACATAAAACGAGTGCAGTGGCTCTTTGTGCACAACACGCAGTTGAACAGTACCCCAAACTCTGCAGTTCTGTGTATTCACTGCACCCTGTATTTTAAAATGTACCTCGTCACTCCACAGACTATTTCCCGACCATATGTCAGCAACTTCGATCCGTGCCAGAAACCGAAAAGCAAATTCAGAGCCGGCCGTTGTGGCCGAGCGCTTCTAGGCGCTTCAGTCCGGAACCGGGCTGCTGCTATGGTCGCAGGTTCGAATCCTGCCTCGGGCATGGATGTGTGTGATGTCCTTAGGTTAGTCAGGTTTAAGTAGTTCTAAGTCTAGGGGACTGATGACCTCAGATGTTAAGTCCCACAGTGCTCAGAGCCATTTGAACCATTTTTGAGCAAATTCAGGTACTGGTATTAGTGTAAAATAGACACAATACTTCCCGTACTGTTGACCATAGGAACCACAATTCTCATAACACTGCATGAGCATTAGCAGTACCCGGGGCACATGCTGCACGGTCAGTTCCAGCAACAGCAACCTCGTCAATAACTTCCACCGGGACAAGACGCCTTCCTCTTTCAGGTGCCACACCATGCTCACCCACTTTTTCGATTTTCATTATTATCTTGTTTAAACCATTTAATGACATCGGGCCCCTTCTCAGATCTTTCACTCTCCGATACTCTCAATGGAACATTGTAATTGTTACCGTTAACGTAAAATAGTTTCAATAACAGCACACGGTCTCTCTTCTTGATTGCCATACTTTTCGCTCACGTTATGGCTTGTCAAATGACAGCCTAGATGTCGTACAGTCGTACAAACCATGTACAGCACGAGAGTTGCCAAAGTTGGACCTTTTTTTTTTTCATCGTAAATCTCTTCCGCGTTAACTCGTTAGCATAGCTTCAAATTTTGGCTGTAGCCCGGTAATTACGTCCCAAATTGGACCTCCTTGAGTAGCTGCACTTTAACTATGACTACCAGGGAGCTTTTCAGCAGTTCTTATTATAAATTTAAAGTTATTCTCAGCTGTAGAACAAGTGTAGTCGTTGGATTCGTGAGAACTACGCTGCTGATCTAAAATCCAAATCTTTCATTGGAAGCTGGAACTAAATTTTAAAATCCATCGTGACTAGTGACTATAAGCCTTGAATACTCGTTAGAATTGTGTTAACTGATTGTATACACGACAAGGTTATATTAAAAAAACATGTACATTCGAGCTTTTTCGAGTAAATATGTTCGTTGTAAAGGAACTTTCGATAGCGTAATGTCCCATCATCACCGGTTTATTCTCGCTGACTGACATCCTGAGCTTGAATGTGTGATACATATACACTCTTGTCGACCACCCCTGGCCCGTGTGTGTGTGTGTGTGTGTGTGTGTGTGTGTGTGTGAATGTGTGAGCATGGGTAGTGTAATAAGCCAATCGCGGTGGTGTGGAGGCTCCCTGCCAGGGATCGATTGGTGGAACTCCATTGGCACTCCACCGTGTTTCCTTTTTGTTTGAACAAAATTGTTCTTCTAAATGTGACATAAAGTCATGCAGGAAGAAGGCGACAGTTACTGTAATAATCAGTAGTTTTGCATTCAGGGCCGCGCGGAGTGGCCGCGCAGTTTGAGGCGCCATGTGACGGATTGCGCGGCCCCTCCCGCCGGAGGTTCGAATCCTCCCTCAGGCATGGGTGTGTGTGTTGTTCTTAGCATAAGTTAGTTTAAGCAGTGTGTAAGTCTAGAGACGATGATCTCAGCAGTTTTTTGATGTGTTTTGGTGAAGTGAAAAGTGTTTTACTACCTTATTTGTGGAAAATACGTGTTTTTACGTGTGCATCACGACACCTCACCATGGTGCGGAGAATAAAAGGGCTTGCCACACGAAAACACGACTACCCACCTGTAGTAAACAATACGCAAGTGATCCGGAAAATTCATGCACACCAAGTGTAAAGAATAAATAAAACGGAAACCCAGTGATGATGGCACAGTAGTGCTGAAACATATTTAGTTACTGGGAAGAAACAGTGTTTTTGCATAACTGGCAGACCTCACATCCTACAATTTTGTGTAAACTTTTATCACTGGATAGTTGTCACTACCATTACTACAGCCGGCCGGGGTGGCCGAGCGGTTCTAGGCGCTACAGTCTGGAACCGCGCGGCGCTACGGTCGCAGGTTCGAATCCTTCCTCGGGCATGGATGTGTGTGCTGTCCTTAGGTTAGCTAGGTTTAAGTAGTTCTAAGTTCTAGGGGACTGATGACCTCAGAAATTAAGTCCCATAGTTCTCGGAGCCATTTGAACCATTTTTGAACCATTACTACAAACAAAATATTTCTTTCATAATAGTTTGGTTTACAGCCATCAAGTAAATATAATAAACGTATATTAGTTGATACGCGTTGGAGCCGCTATTCATTTTGTGGTGGCACCTGGCGACAAAAATGTCTTCTTGGTCCGCGCTCTGCAGAATTGTCTCTGTAGTCTGCGAATGTTGGTCTCACATACAACTTGAAGCGCCATACCTACGTGCAGCGATCGCTCCTCGGTAGGTGTAGTACATTTTGTGTCACGTGATTTAAATCAAAGCGGAGTGCTGTAGCTATCCAATACCATGTTGTTGTATTTGATTTTCTGTAGGTATCTGATGATGGATAAATTCCAAAACGTGTCGTATGAGCAATAAAGGCATTCGTTGCCTGATGTTTGACTTTTACCTCTGCGGCCCAGTCAGCATGCATGCAGAACTACTGATTATTAAAACTGTTCTTATCTTCGTAGATCCCTTTACAATTATTTTCACTAGTGCCATGACCTACTGCGGTTCATTCCTCTAAATGTGATTTCAACATTTGTCATAGTCTTCTGGTACAACCTGTATTGACAGCAATGCAGAACACAACACTTTATCTCTTGTAGCCTTGCTGATTTTTGTGTTGCGACTATGTATTCCTAAATGTTAAGCACAGTAGCAGCACTGTGCACATTAGAAAACGCATCGTCGTCGCTCCTTGCACGTGTTTCACTTGCTGGAGATACGAAGAGGTCTAGAAGCTAGCACAAAGGGCAATAACTATTTTAAGCCAGTAAATGGAGTTGGTTTTTTAATCATACTTATTTTTCCTTTTGCTTGATCCAAGTAATACACAGATAATAGGCAGTTAGCGGGTGTAGGTGATAACGTATGAGCGGCAAGTACAGGGCAAGGATTTTCGCCGAGACTGATGGTGGGCGTAGGGCAGCCAGTAGCGGACCATCAGCTGCCTAGGGCAGCCAATAGGGGACCAGCGCCGGCCTGAGGTGGGCGGCGCGGGCGGCTCGCACGTGCAGCCAAGTGCGGAACACGAGGAAGTAGACCAGCTCCACGGCGCTCAGCATCGAGGCTCCCAAGAAGAGACCCGCCGTGCCCCCAAAAGACACTGCAACAGCACCACCGACACGTCACACCAGCGACCACTGCCGACAGCCCATAGGGGGGTGGGGGAGGGCGGGGGCGGGGGGGGCTAAAGTAAAAATTAAACAAGGCAATGGAAGTTTTGCGTAAATGAAGTGAGAGAATAAGTTGGAAATACAAATCGTGCATAAAATATAGTGCCTTACTGGAAGCTGTCTACGGTATTGTGAAAGAGATGACAAATGAAGCACTGGAATTCATCTCCTTTGGTGCGTCTTCGAAAATAGCAAAAGTTGCTAGTGGCAGTATTTCCAACTCAATTTGTGCCATACTCTTTGAAATAAACAAAAAATAAATAAATAAAATCCTTTGTAAAAAATAAAAAATGAGTAAAACATGCACACTGCCCGTCACATGTCACAGTCTTTTGAATCCAGACATTGTAATTACGCGGCGTTTATACGTGGAAGGATGCATGACATTCTTCCTTCAACATTTCCTCTCCTTTGGATTCCCGCATTCTCTTTTCTTGTTCTATAAAACCATACCCAACAGAGATTAACTTCGCACTGAAACAACTTATCAAACCTTATTCTGGAGCTCAAGTAACTAAAATGAAGAGAACGAACTGTTTATCGAGTTTCACTGTATTTCACACTGTTTGGGTTCCACCAGCTTTATTTAGGATTTAGCTATTTCTTTTTGCTGCCGTAAATGAAAGTGCTTCCAAAACTGCTCATTTTGAGCCATAAATCGTGGTAGTGGGTTGTCGGAAAGCACGCCTTCTCGATATCCGACCACAGCCGTTACTCCTTTATGTACTATGGACACACTACATGGGCAACGGCGATTTATGCATTTTTTCAACAAATAAAGCATTTAAATGCGACTCGCTGTCCTACGACCTTCCACTTTGTCAGCAGAAGCAGCTACTATACCGACGACAATGCAGTAGTCAAATGTGCTTGTCGCTACATCGTACACAGCACTTTGCTCAGAGAATGAAGTGAACAGATTTTACTTATATACTCTGCAAGTGATATAATTTAATTTTGGTTGACATATTTACTTTTGGAGTTACAGCTCAACATTTATTTCACTGTAAACGTTTCCGACTGACGCTGTTCTTAAAGACGTATTCACGTCAAAGTGAGGTACGAGTAATCTTGATGCGTGAAAATGAGTCAGCATGGATGAATGATATTGTTAGAAAGGTTAACTACGTCTAAAACTGCAAGATGAGGGAAACGGGGTAGGGGGGGGGGGGCGCTTGAAATTTTTGCTTGGGCCGGCAAAATCCTCTTGGCCGGCCCTGCCACCAAGTGAAGTTTGTACCCGTGTATAAGTACGGCACGGTCTGCGTCGTGTTTCGGACGGAGACATGTGTAGCCATTCGTGTACCCCCCAAAAAAATGGCAAAATAAAAAACAATCAATCTTTATACGAGCACGATTCTTGTTTCCAGGAAAGTAATATGTATAAAAAAGAGCAGTTACGTCTTGAGCATATTACACCATTGCTCAGGCACACACGATTTCAACAGGCCGCCGTGTCGTCCTCTAACATAATACATCATTCGGCTGTACTGTGAAGTAGCACACCGTTGCCCTGATCGCTCTCGGCTTTCCAGGCCTCGAGGCAGCTAATTCTATTCGTGTAGCTACTTAACCAGGTTGCGAGACAATGTGGACCCCACTCCAGTCCTCCCACCAAGGAATAACGTCCGGTATTGCCAGGAATTGACTTCGAGTCCTCCATTTGGCAGTCAGACGCACTGAACACTCAGCTACAGAGGTGGACTTAATTTTTTTCTCAGTAAGACTTTTATTTTCTGTTCCAAGATACGAAGTGTTTAGAGATCCAGTCCCTTTCAGCCGAATTCCAGACTAGCTGTCCAAGTAACTAGTATGTTGCACCGTGCCTATATTCGCCCATAACTGTCTTGAATGCCTTCCTATACCGCAGCGTTCCAAACCCCATGATTATCAGACTCTCATCTCCCTTTATATATCGATTTACACGTTCAACATCATCTTATACTTTCTCTATGTCTTCATCTTTTGCTACTGTATGCCTGAACTTATTTTTGTTGCCGCTGGTTCGCTGTCGATTTTGTTGAGAGGAATTCTATAGCTGAAATGGCCATTGTAACCCATTCCTAGCCCCACCTTCCCACTGATGACGAATACTACCTCCTATACATCATACTCTGTTGCTGTTGCTATTAACTTACATGTATCACTAGAAACCCTTCTCCGTTTCCGCTGACTGTATCTAGACTCAGCTTTTGCATTTCCTTATTCAGACTGTCTTGCTTCCTTACTCCATTCAGAATTCTAACACTGTGCTCTCCGATTATGAGAATATTACCCTTCGCAAACTCCTCCCAGAGATCTCAGTGGGGGAAAATCCAGAATCTTTTACCAGTGGTAGATCATCTGACCCTTTTTCAGTTATAGGCCACATGAATACATATTATGTGTCTTTAATGAAGTGGTTTCTATTGCCTTTTGCATCCTCATGCCGTTGAACTTCCGCCTTGTTGGGGCAGTTTTCTACCGGCAGGGCAAGAGAGTGCCCCTAAACGTCTGTCCACTCCTCTGGCCTCTTTGACGAAACCGTTGGAAGAAGGAGGGTGACTCTTCGCATCCAAAGCCTTCGCCGTCATTGTTGATATTTTTATTTTCCAGCAGTCGGTATTGGACCAGGCAACAAGACGTTGTAATCACTACGCCAAGACGTTACCGTAGACCACGAGTATTGCTTGTCGGAGTAAGACCTTGCTGACACAATGCATATTTCTATTACATGTAAAAGCTTGTTTGATAATCTCCAGCTTTGTTAAGACAGATTTTCTGCGACGTTACGGCTGCCTCATTCTAACACAGTTTATCGTAATACAAATCACTAGTCAGCACGCAGAAAGGGACAGACTCAACTTTTTAAACGTCCAGTTCGTGACTGCTGCTGTCTAGTTGGGGTGCAGTTGCCTAAAACTGACAGTTCGGTCCTTGGAGAAATGTTTGATAATGGTCTAGTTAAGATAGTGAAACAAATCAATGGTAATTTTTCAATAAAAATACATTAACGTTTGTGACAATTTCAACAGCAGGAAAGATACATGTAATTGGAATTGACTTTATACTACACACACTGCAGAGCCAAAACATAATGACCACCAGCTTAATACAGCATCGATTCTGCGTGACATAGATTCGACACATCCTCAGTAGGTTTCTGGAGGGACGTAACACCAGCCGTCTATGCACAGGTAACACAATATTCCCGTAACTTAACGCCAGGTGGTTGCGAATGGGAGCTGGTGACTGACAGCATCCCATATGTGTTCCATCCGGTTCAGATCAGGGGCATTTAGCGGCTAAGACATCAACATAAGTTCGCTAGCAAGCTCCTCAAATCACTGTAGCGTGATTCCTGCCATGCGGCACAGACTTTTATCCTCCTGGAAGATGCCGTCGCCTGCGGGGATGACATCAATCGTGAAGGAATGAGGGTGGTCCATAACTGTGTTCAGGTAGTCCATAGCTGTGATAATATCTGTTAGGTACAGGCGTAGTGAATTTCCCCCATAGCATAATATCTCCCCTACCGCCCTGTGATCTTGGTGCGGTGCGTGTTTCGAGCAACCATTCGCTTGGATATTAGCATATCCGAATGCATTTATCCATCTGATACAGCAAGGATGTGATTCATCCGGCGAGACAACTCGTTTCCATTGTTTCATGGTCCAATATTAATGATCCGTTGCCCACTGTAATCGTAATGGAAGATGTTATTGGATCAACATCAGAAGACGTAGTCGTTGTTTGCTATGGAACCCCACGTTAAACAGTATATGCCGAATGGTGTGCTCCGAAACACTTGTGCCCGCATCATCGCTGTGCTCTGTTGGCAGAGCTGCCACAGATCCCCTCCAATCGTACGTCACAGCACGGGCAAGATTCACACATTGACGTTCTGCGAGGAGACGTGGATGTCCTGTACCTCGTCGCCTACTTGTGGTTTCTCCGTCCTTCAACCACTTTCCGCAGATTCTCACGACCATAGGCATCCACAAGGGGGTAAAGGACTGCTTGTCCCGTCCTGCAATCTGGATTACAGACTGCTTATTCATAATGGAATGCTCACTCTTTTCGTCACCCTGGGCCGACACATGCTGTTGCTTTCCACAATTGGGTTAGGTATACGCCATTTTCATGAGCCATGCTGAAGGCCACGGTTTGATCTCATCTGTCCAGCGTGCTTCCCACCTACCTGCATAAAAGGGTGTGCATCGGTGGTCCAACAAAAGCTGCCGTCGAACTGCATCAGTGCCTCTGCTGCAGTACTGGGAGTAGCACCGTGCAGACAGCCACCACCATCTTGGGTACACGACACGCACTGTCCTCCTGGTGGCCCACTGCTGATGCCCATACGCTTTCACCACCCTGGCCACCTACATCACGTAGGCTATTGACCGCCTCTCCAGCTCTGATTCCAACAAACTAATTGTTTGCAATAAAGGACTTTCTCAATTAGAAATGTTTCCCACGGCGAATCACCGTCCGACGTCTCTCTCAGCCGTTGTATTCGCCTAGTAGTCTATTCCTCCACGCACCAGGCGGGCCATGATGGCAGCTATCCTGCCAGGAAGACACGTGCAAACGGCTGGAATCAACACCGAAATGTTTTCCTTGTATGTCCTGGGCTGCTTACAGTAGAGTTACACATCGCCTGCAGAGCATGTAGAGGTGCCAAACTCGACGACAGGCAGCGCGCCAGTCGCATCAGAGCGCTGTCGGCAGGGTCTACTTTGCTACACCAGGGCACGCGCACTCGCAGTGCCACGCGGATACCCACAACACCCAACTACTTAGGCCACCATCGGACCGCGCTAAGTCAAGTATGCTCTACGCTTCAAGTCGGCAGTACAAGCATTTTAGTTCCAGCGCTACAAGTTGACACTACCAGCAGTTTTGTCTTAGCGCTCCACGCTGGCAGACTCGGTGCAGTTCGTCCTGGTCTGCACCAGCAGCACGTCAGCCGTCATACTCCGGCAACACTGGCCTAGTAACGTTCCAGGTCTTCACGTCGCCGCCTACCACGACTGTGGGGTTCGTCCTGTAGGCACATCACAACGTAATAGCAGAGGCATTTCTGTTGTACGTAGTTGTGTGGGTATTCATCCAAGGACATGATAATTGGGTTTTGTAAATAAACAATTATTCTATCAAAGTGTCTTCCATCAGTCATCAGTACAGGGATATATGAGCCATCAGCATCACTGCAGCTATGCACCCAGGGGAGTCATACATCCTACATGCAGCTCACCCGCCCTCACAGATGTCACCCATCTGACTGTACAATATTAAGCTGCTTGCAGAACCAAATACAAAACTCAGAAAACGTCAGACTAGTTAAATTGATACTGCATCATATCTAGAACATGAACATGCTGAAATTTTTAAAATATAAAGACACTGAACATTGTGTCATTCGAACCAAGCTGGTAAAACTTAAAATTATGGAGAAAGATCTCTTCCACAATGTTTAATGAATTTCTTAACAATCAACAAAGGAACTGACTTTCTTTTCTTAATCTGAAGACTGATTTTCTAAATTCTTCATGCAGAATTTGTACGTAATTTAGTTTGTGTTTGATCTTCACATTGTTACTTTGCAAGAGAAAACCAAACCGTTAATAGAAAACTATATCATTAATAGAAAACTAAACAATTAATAGTTAGATTATATCTTTAGAAGGATTTTAAATTTTCATCCAGTCCAAAGACTGGCAAAAGTGGAAAGAGATCTTTGTGGATATGACTTTTAGCTTAGAACAAACCTAACATTACGTTCTAAAACTTTACACACCTACCGGTGTGATCATGTAAATGTCCTAACTTTTGTCTGATGTTAACAGGGTGTAAAAACACTATTTATACCATTTATAGAGTTATTAGGAGAGATAGAAAGAAACACTTCTGTTGTGCGACACAAATGTCACAGATGCAGCGAATTGCTGCAAGGGATCTTTGAAGTGTGTGGCACTGTGCCTCCTTTAGGCCAACGTTCACAATTGTTTTGACCGCTCCGTGTGCAATACGTTGACAGTGGAACCTGATTTGTAACACAGGGACATCTTACTTCTAACAAGGATAAGTTTTCATTAGCGCTAGCAGTATCCACGCTCCTGAGTAAACAATTACATTTTTAGCACTTCCCCGCGAAAGGCAAAGATCCCGAGTTCGAGTCTCGGTCCAGCACACCGTTTCTATTTGCCACGAATTTTCTATTACATTTTTATGCTTTACGTTGTGTTACAAGAAAGTTACAGTTCATTGGCGTCTGGTTACGCCCGAACCGAATTAACTGATATGCATCTTTTTCATGGAATGGTACGATGCAACAGTCGTACACCAAGGCTGCTGCATTATGGACGATTTCCAGATAGAATGTTACAGGATCGAGTCACATTTCAAAGACTTCAGGGTATCTTTGCGAAACAGGATCCCTTAGAACAGACGAAAGGGAGACTGATAGACCTCACAGTGTCAGAACTGCCCAGGCCGTGAGGTTGAAGCTGTAGCCATTACTCCTGAAACAGCTGGTTGATGTGACTGTGTTAAACAATCATTATCTACTCATTTGCGAATGCGTGGTCACCAACTGCCAGCGACTTGGGTACAAAATATTATCCTAGTTGTAATTTCAGCCCTTTTAAATGGTGACTTAATAGAGTAGTTTACTTTTCAAATGTATTTGTTGGGCAATATCTCATACTGAAGTCTGTGCTGCCTCGTAACCTCAAATCTGCAGTTACCTCACTAACAGCTCGTTTGCGGACACATGTTTTCTGGAACGTTTTAGCTTCCACTCATCATAGACTTTCACACGTGTGAGTTTTTGCTACTACTTTTGATCAGTTCTGTTCATATAATAACAAAATATTAATGACAGTATTTGTAGATAAAAAATAATCTTGCGCGGCTCAGAGCTTGTTGCAAATATTTTCATCTATCGTCATTTCAGTGAACAGTGTATCAATTGAAATCGGTGCTGCCACCAGTAGACGAATGTAACAAGGGAACTGTCCTATCCAACAACTCGGAAACTGCCTTGAAATTTCATGTACGGGAAGGATACATCGGAAAATCAACAATGTCAAAATTATAGCTTTTCAGACACACTGCAAATATTTCTTTGTTTTTAAATGTTGACATTTGCCAAATTCGTAGCTTCCTGTGACGTAGCTGTAGCAGAAAGTGCACGTACAAGTCGGTGGACACGTATCCTTGATCGACGGTACGTCGGTAACCAGACAGCACGGCGAACGTGATGATTTGTAAAGATAATGTCAATTTCCGTTGATACTTTCTCAGATACAATTGTTCACAGTTACTTCCCGCTCAAATTTGCAACCCGTTTAGTAGCTGTCAGGTGCCTTTATGGTATAGCTAAGTGTTAAGAATAGAGATTAAACTGAATTAATTTTCTTTGAGATTTCTTGGTATATGCTAGCTAATAGCATCTGCTATTTTCATAGTAATGGAATACAATTAACGTTTTAAACATTACACTGGTGAAATTTCTCTCTCTCTCTCTCTCTCTCTCTCTCTCTCTCTCTCTCTCTCTCTGTCATGTGGTGGCTCGTCACCGAGTGCAAGTCCTTTATTGTGAGGCCATTTAGGACACTTGCGTGACACAGTGATGATGAAGTTAAAATCAGGACAACATAACATACAGACCACGAGTGTAGCAAATGTTCGACCCTTCCTGGAATTGAAGCCGGGCCCTTTCAATTAGCTCAAAGAAAACAAGTACATTAATAGCTTTAGGTGACAAACAAAAAGGAGTAAATTTTTTGGTTAAACGAAGGGGGGAGAAGAACTGAAACTTATGCGGTGTACGAAGTCGGCTTTGTTTCGTAAAATCTGAATATGAATTGTATAAGTGGAAGAAACATTTACAAGAAGTACAAAAATGTGCCAAAACGAAAATAAAGAAAGGTGAGAGTGAATGCACCGTTACCGAGAGAGATATGCAAGGCTGGGCTCTAAATTGCAAGTGAGATGAATACTATTGTTTTTCAGGCTTCTTCAACCTAGTTAAATAGATTCAGGAAATTATACAGAAAAGGAAATTTCGAAATTTATCTCAGGTATACATATAGAGGAAATGTCATTAATAAATAGACAGTACTACAGAGAAATTCGTAGCTGACGTGCAGAAAAAAACTTCTTGTAATCCCCTAAAAGCTGCATATAAAGCTAATCAATCAGATTACGTGCAAACCGCACTTTATCATTTCGAGCGAAAAAAAGACAGATTCGCTTGTGCAGTGGACGAATGTTACGATACTTTCGTATACAACAATGTCAATGGTATCAGCGGATTACTGTTTCCACAACTTTTTTTTCTGTCTGTGAGAACATCAAGGCAAATTATGACCAAATATTTATAGAAATGTACTGTTTACTTGCAAAAGTCTTGTAATCGGCGTAGCAAAATCTGGAAAAATGAGAGAGAATCATTTTCAGTGTTACATCTTACCATTAGCAGAGAACAATTCATTGCTTTTGTTGCATTCTTGACCTGATTGTATAGCTGTCTCTGTCTTTAGAAGGAGACGAAAACACCATTAATATAATTCGGATCCTACCTGGTACTAGTAGTGTGATTCAGTATCTCGAAAAAAAAAATATTTTTTTTTCAACACAGTAAAGCGTTTTTCAGATAATTGTCGGAAAATATAATCTCCGATACCTGTTTTTTCAGGTTTATCAGCATGGCATTATTATTAAAATTCAGTCATTTCTGCACTGTCAGTGTGCATCATCCATTTTACGAATTTAATCAAGTATGCTTGAAATGCAGCACAATATGCAGAACAACGGCCACGACGGTTTCTTACTCCATTCTAGCTCTGTCTAAATAAAACTAGTAATTCTGTGAATTTTTCTTTTATAAAATATTTAATGTCAACAAATTGAAGTCCCAACTGATGGAAGACGTAAACAATGAAACATCATACACTGTCTTCATTTTCTTTCCTCTGCTAGACACTCGATAACAATGACATTGGTAACAGTTCAGCTATTGACGTGACCTGTTAGTGACTCAGAAAATTTGTTATTTGAGACTTTTTCGTACGGTTTAAGTGCATAAAAATCACGTTTGTGCACACTGGACTTGGCGCTACGTCCTCTTGCCATGGCTGCGGTTGCTTACTCGCCGATTTGCGCGTTAGGCAGGAAGGACTGTACGGAGGTATGAGGTAAAAATGAGTAACTTCCACATTTTTAAAATAGATACTTGCAGTGCTCCTTAGCAGCTAAAATTTTTTCATTGTATTTCTTTCGGTGTATTCTTCCTGCGTGAAAAATTTCAGGTTGGGTTTCGCCATATTGGATTGGACCATTCCTTTGTAAGTCGACAGCGTGATTTCTCTTCCGAATAAATCACAAGTTCGTAATATTCTTTTCGATTGCATACAGAAGACATTTGACCACGTTTCCAATTTTTAAATACTTTCGCTGAAAAATTCTTAAAATTTAACTACTTACTGGTGAGATTTCTTAACGCATAGAAAACAATTTACGTAATCAAACAGTATCTCAAGTTTAACACAAAATATGGTATTTTTTTGTTTTGTTTTTCTGTGCACATTGTTCAGATGGACTGTGAAATAACTCATAAATTATGGAATTGAAGCTTTGCGTTATTAAACAAAAAACTAATTTTTTATATTTACATTTCACAGACCAATTTAATCGTTATAAATTTTTTACTCAGGCTATAATAATACAATATATCTATTTAATTTTTTACTTTACTAACAGCTTTTGAAAATCTCGGGAACAACGTTAAATGGAAATGTATTGTTCCTTATTTTAATATTTAGAACTGAAATACGATTCATAATTTAATTCTGTTATACGGGAATGCCTATGTAGAAATTATTTTAAAAGAAAAAAGCTATCCATTTGCACCATCATTATATTTGGATTCATTTTTAAAAGTCTTGCTAGGAGCCCAAGGAGAAGCAACCAATGTGCGAGGCACGAGGAGAAGGGTGCCAAATATTATCCCACTTGTGTGGAAGAAAGTTTTCGAATCGGCCCTCCACTTTTGTCACATAAGTGTTTTTCTACCTCTCTTAACACTATAACATTTCGTATACGTAGCTTTTTACACCATATGTAATGAATACAGTTCTAGTAGAGTAATTTTCACTGTGATCTTAATGCTAAAGGCTTTAATAGACTTTCTTTTCTGCTCTTATAATATGACTTTGATATTTGTTGAAAAACTCCAGAAGGAAGGAGATACCATATTCCTTGTATAACATATCTATTATTTAGCCTGCCCAGATGCCTCTTTCACAACTGAGCAGGAGCAACGTATACAAAACATATCACAAAAGTTTCGAATGATAATAATAATAATAATGACACTAATAACAATAATAAAAATGATACAAATGATAGAGCACAGCAATCAGTCGTCCTTTTCTTGCGGGTTTTATTCGGCAAATCTAGATTTCGGCTAGTGCCTAGCTATTATCAGTGCACCATTTTATAGTATCAATGCATGTTCTAGTACGTCAGGACATGGATTGATACTATAAAATGGTGCACTGATAATAGCTAGGCACTAGCCGAAATCTAGATTTGCCGAATAAAACCCGCAAGAAAAGGACGACTGATTGCTGTGCTCCATAATTTGTAAGTCGTATCATAGTCGCTGAGTGAACCCATGTCCCTAATGGAAGGTAACCTGATAAAAATAATAACTGTTATAATAGCAATACAGACTAGCTTAGCACATTTGATGGTTAGTATTATCAGAAGCGGATTGAATGAAAGAAAGGGAGAAGATTGAGGTGAGAGTGGCAGTGGCTGTTAGGAAAGAACGGAATATAAACAGAGAACTCTGCCGACAAGGGGAGGGGGACGGACCGGAGTAAGCTGCACAGAATATGGGAAAGAAGTCTAATGTAACAGATGAACCATTAGCTGTCTTTGGAAGCTTGGAAGTAATTTAATTTCTCTTATATTTTGAGGAAGATTGTTGTAAGGTCGGGTTCCTGATACAGAAATTTATGTAGCGGACATGGTAGCAGTGCTTATGTGATGGTACAGAGAGAATTTTGCTTTGTTAAGAACGAGTATTTCTGCTGTTCTGTTCACATAGTAGAATAAGAGTTGAAGACAAATGAGAGCGAGTGCAACGGCTGAGAAGACAATAGAGCAAATGTAAAATATGATAGTTGCTACACTTACCGGCCCACAGCAATGATAGTTGTTTGTGGGTTGGTGTAATATGGTCGAAGAAGCGTTCACCACAAACGTATCGTACACAAGCATTCATCGCCAGTTACAGACTGTGTGTGCTTTCGTACGAAAGTCTTTGGAGAATGGCATCACTATAATCAAATATGTGGAATATTAGTGTCTGTACGAGCTTCTTTTCAAGCTCGAATGGAAATACTTCTTTATATTTACGTAGTAAGTAAAGTAATACCGAAACCTTCTTAGAAACTGAAGCTTTTTGTTGAGACCAATCTAAATGATGGTCCAGAATTATCCCCAAAATCATTGCAGAAGAAGAAAGGGCTATTCCTGTGCCGTTTAGGATTCACGGTAGAAGATATTCTCTGAATTTCGGGGTAATAAGTCTTTTGTCATCCACTAAGATTGCTTGCGTTTTAGAGCAGTAAAGTTCTAAGCCCTTGCTCTGCGCCCACACTGATGGGGCAAGAAAATTGGCATTTACATGCTGTATGGTTCTTCACAGCTTTGTTGGAGTTCAACATAGATATAGTTGACTGCCGTCAGCATATAACGATATTTTCAGTAGAAGAGAATAGTCGACCCATCATTAACATAGAATGAGAAGAGTAATGGACCCAATACAGTTTCTTGTGGGACATCTGTTACTACATCCTTCCTTTGTGTCCTTCCTGTTCCAATCATAACACACTATCGGCGAGATGTAAGGTATCAGTGTGACAACTGTGCATCAATTAAAGGAAAATGCTGAATTGTCAGTTAAGCAGGTATAACGTCAAAGTCGAAGCGTCGGAAAGCTTTGCTGAAATCCAAAAAGGACCCAACAGTCACCTACTTTTTTATCTATAGCTTGTTTCAGGAAAGCCATAGTAAAACGAAAAGTAAAGAAACGACTGCTTCAAGTGGATAAATAAGTCCAGATTGCTTGGGCAAGGGGGAAATTACGGTCGTTCTCGATAAATGTGAATCAATTTTGCCTGCACAGCAAAATCCCTACATTGTCTATTCCTCCCCCTAGCTCTCCCCATCAGCGCTACTCTTCCCTCCACCTCGTTACCACGTTGCCCATTTGCTGTGAAAATTAAGTTCTTCCCGGAGAATAAAATGTTCAAACAACTTTCGAGAATGCAGGTGTATGACGTCTTTGAAAACCGTCGATATTTCGAAAGGTGAACGCCTTGTCACTTTCAAGGCACAATGTAACGAGAGAGTTCCGTGTGAGGATCTTTAAAACCTCGGTATCCGAAGCATATGCGAAAAGAGTACACACACACACACACACACACACACACACACACACACACACACACACACACAAGTACACACACACCCACGGTGAACGCCAGCACCATCATATATTCAATGAAGACCAACGTCAGTTGTTTTCGACCGCGAATATTAATTACTAACAGGTGAGGTAGCATTAACGCTGTTCCTTTGTTGTCTGACTAGCGAGAGCGCAGGATTAGAATCAGAAAATTTAACCTTCGGATGTTGGTTATCTTTGGTTTTTGGTGGCGCTACGGTTTACAGTGTGTAAGTGTTGTTGAAAATGATAGTGTGAGCATCTGTTGAAGATGACACCCAGCTGCACTCCCATAAGCTATTTGAACATCTATCTTCTGTAAGAATGAGGTTTTTTTTAATCCTTGTATATTTACTGCTAGACTGATGATTACGCATATCTGTACCAGACCTCATGTCTCTGTAAATTTTTTAAGTTAACTGTGAGATGATACGCATGTTGGGTGGGTGCCTGGCTACTCCCTGTGTGCTGTTGCAGTCGCAACCCTCCGTACTCACCCAGCAATGTGAACCAGTCGAAGACGACGTCCGTGCGGTAGCGCACCACCAGTTCCTGTCGGAAGTGTACGTCGACCTGGCTGGCGTGGAGGGCGTGCACCTCCCTGCAACGGAGTACGCGAGTTCAGTCCCCTCATCCAGGTACTAACTAATAAACAGTATAGCTTCACAGTACGAGAGATGTTGCTGAAATCGCGTTACTCTGATTACAAGGCGTGCAAGCGACTGCTCATTGTGTTTGCGTAAGTTTTCCCGGTGCAGCAATACGTGTACTTTGTCGTGTTTGCATCTTGATCCTAAAATCAAAGTAACATAATATTTAAGCGTTCCAAGTGGTTGCCATAATCAGCTGCGAAGCTGGGTTGATGAGAAGACAGAGCCCGCGCTCCGTATAGCCGCAGAACGTCCACGGCACATTCGCCAGAAGCCGTCAAAGCTGCCCCTTAACAGAGTAGGGCGCACATGCAGCAAAGATGGTTGTATAACAGTTGCTTTCCTTCCTTATTCTGATAACGTTCCCTCTCAAATTAAGAGAATTTTAAAAGGATATAACATCAAGAATTTCTGTCCGTCATCCAAAATTAGAGAGCTACTTGGCTCCGTGAAGGAAGATTTCGGGCTGCGGAAGACCAGCATGTGTAAAATTCTGCGGTTCTGTGGCAAAGCTTAGGCAGGTCATATAACCTTAACCTACACTACTACCTACCAAATACTTATGTATACCCTTACAATTGATTAGGCTCTGTATCGGGAGATTTTAAGTCCAGTTCTTTGCCGCTTTGCAGTGCTCGTTTTTGAGTTAGATCATGATTTTTCAAAACTCATGCAGGTAGTTGGGCGAAGAAAACCACTGCTAAAAGACATGTTTCATTTTATTCTTATCATAACGACTACACGCTAACAGCGCGCAGCTCGTGGTCTGGTGGTTAGCGTTGGTGCCTCTGGATCATGGGGTCCCTGGTTCTATTCGCCCCCGGATCGGGGAATTTCTCTGCTCGGGGACTGGGTGTTTGTATTGTCCTCTTAGTTTCGTATTCATTCGGGAAAATAACGAGTCTGTACAGTGAAAAGACACAGAATTTGTTCTGGCACTGATAACCACTCGCTTGAGCCCCCCACAAAACTAAATATCATCATACAAGCCAGCAGTGCTGCAACGGGAAGTAGTCAAGCTACATGCGCCTGGGTACCCTCGCAACCTGCGCTGCTTGCCCCACTGACCCAACACACGTAGTAGCCTTCTGCAAAATGACAGTAGCTTTTATAAATTTCACACATTCCGGCATTATAAAAACAATTAATATGATTTTAAAAGTTAACTTTAATTGGCGATAATCAAATATCATTATTCTACTTAATCTGAATAGGTCAAATTTTCGACAATGCTTGGCATAGGGATATAAGCATTCTCCCAATGTCTAAGTGCTCAGATTTCCGGTAAAAGAACTAACACATGCAGCTAATATCTCTGATATCCATAGATTGTGTGGGATGCGGTCTGCTACGAGATAAATATAATATTGTAACGTTAGAGCCAGACGATTTTTACGGCCCACAATAGGTACATAGAACGTCGGCGCCACACAAGACACGGCCGGAAAATCCGCGGTGGCCGAACACTGTTTAACTAAGCTTCGTGAGCGGTTAGCCGTGCGGTCTAACGCACTCCTTTCCAGGCGGGAAGGCGTACCGGTCCCCCTCACGAATCCGCCCGACTGATTAGTGTCGAGGTCCTGTGTGCCGGCCAGTCTGTGGATGGTTTTTAAGGCGGTTTTCCATCTGCCTCGGCGAAAGCGGGCTGGTTCCCCTCACTCCGCCTCAGTTACACTATGTTACTCGTCTGGTGTGAGACGTTCCCTAAGGGGGGGGGGGGGAGGCGAACCGCACAATAACCCTGGGTTCGGTGTGGGATGGCGGTGGGGTGAGTGAACTGCCGTAGCCTGTTGTGAACCACTGAGGGCTACGGTGGGGACGAAGCCTCTCCGCCGTTTCTAGGTTCCCAGTTCCATACCGTACCATGCCAAGTGGCGTGAGATATTACAGAAAACACTTCTATCTGGTTTTTCGTAACTTGAGAATATTCCAACAGAAATTCAGAGTGAAGAACGACGTTACAAGACGCTTCTAGCCGAACTAAAGTTTACTAGGGGACTCCTGTGTCTGGGGTTTCAGTAACTTATGGTACGCACTCTGGTATCCTATTTAGAGCGGTACAGGGTGCTTAAACGCTGGAGCAGGTACCGCAGCGGCCGAGATGGCACTGCCCCGGTGGAAGGCCAGCAGGCAGACACACATCTTCATTGGTGTACAGATGAAACACCCGCCACGAGCGACTGAGGTGGAAATCGAACCATGTTTACGAACCGTTTGATACACACACTGTAGCATGTAAAATATTTTACCTTATTTCCATTTTTTCGGAACCCTACTTTAATTTATACATCTACATGTGCATGAATATACTGCAATTCATAATTAAGTGACTGGCCGAGAGTAGTCGAACCACCTTTAAGCTGCTTCTCTGACGTTCCACTCTAACAGCGCGCGGGAGAAACGAACACTTAAATCTTTTCAGGCGAGCTCTGATTTCTCTTATTTTGTTATGATGATAATTGCTCCCTGTTTATGTCGGAAACAACAAAATATTTTCGCATTCGGAGGAGAACGTTCGTGATTTAAATTTCATGAGATCCTACCGCAACGAAAAACACCTTCGTTTTAATGACTGTCGCCTCATTTCACGTATCATGTCCGTGGCACTCTTTCCCCTATTTCACGATCGTACAAAAAACGCCGCCCTTCTTTGAAATTTTTCGAGGTCCTCCGTCAATCCCCCCTGATGCAAGTCCCACACCGCACAGCAATCGTTCAGTAGAGGGCTGGCACGTGTAGTGTAGGCAGTCTCTTTAGTAGCCCTGTTTCATTTTCTAAGTGTTCTGCCAGTAAATCGCAGTCTTTGGTTCACTTTCCTCATAACATTATCTATGCGATCTTTCCAATTTAAGTTATTCCTAATTGTAATCGCTAACTATTAAGTTGAATTCACAGCGTTTTGGTTTGTGTGATTTATCGCGTAACCGAAATTTAGCGCATTCGTTTTGGTCGCTGTGGGGGTGACTTTACATTTTCATTTTTCAATTTCCACTTTTCTCACAACACAGACATATTATCCAAATCCTTTTACAGTTGGTTTTGATCATCTGATGGCTGTACAAAACGGTAAATGACAGCATCATCTGCAAACAATCCAAGAGGGCTTGTCGGATTCTCTCCTAAACAATTTATAGATCAGCAACAACGGAGGGCCTGTGACACTTCCTTGGGGAACACCAGATATTATTTTTGTTTTACTCGACGATTTTCCGTCAGTTACTACGAGCTGTGACCTTTCTGATAGGAAATCACGAATCCAGTCTCACAACTGACACAATACTCCGCAGGCATGCAATTTGTTTAGAATTCGCTTGTGAGCAACGCTGTCGAAAGCCTTTTGGAAATGTAAAAACGTGGAATCAATTTGACATCCCCTGTCGACAGCATCATTACTTCATGAGAATAAAGAGCTAGTTGTGTTTCACAATAAAGATATTTTCTGAATCCGCGTTGCCTGTGTGAACCGGGAGAGCGGTGTGCTGACCCCACGCCCCTCCTTTCCGCTTCCTCCACCGAGGATGACACGGCGGTCGGATGGTCCCGGTAGGCCACAGCTGGCCTGAAGATGGAGTGTTGCCTGTGTGTCAATAAGTCGTCGTTTTCGAGGAAATGTATAATGTTCCAAAATCCTGCTACAAATCGCCGTAAGTGATATGGATCTGTAATTCGGCGGATTACTTCTGTTTCCTTTCTTGAGTGATGGTGTGACCTGTGAAACGTTTCAGTCTTAGGTGTATTTCTTTCGACTAACGAGTAATTGAATATGGCTGCTAAGTGTGGAGGTATTGTATCAGCATACTCTGAAAGGAACCTAAGTGGTATACAGTCTTGATCGGAGACCTTGCCTTTATTAAACGATTTAAGCTGCTTCACTACACCGATAATATCTACTTCTAAGATGTTCATGTTGGAAGTTGTTCCTGATTCGAATTCTGGAAGATTTACTTCGTCTTCATTGGCGAGAGAATTTCACAAAATCATGTTTAGTAAGTATGCTTTAGCAGCATTGTCATCAGTAACATCACCATTCCTACCACGCATTGAAGTTATTGAGTGCATCTTGCTCCTACTATACTTAAGATACGATCAGAGTCTCTAGCTTATTAGATTTTGAGACAGAGTTTCGTTGTGGAAACTATTAAAAGCATCTCGCATTTAAAATCGCACTAAATTTCGTGCTTCTGTATTCACCAACGTGGGGATTGTGCTTTCTTTTAAATTTGGCATCCTTTTTTTCGTTGCTTCTGCAACAGTGTTCTGACCTGTTTTGTGTACAATGGAGGATCAGTATAATCTCATATTAATTAATTTGGTATGTATCTGTCAATTGCAGTAGATTCAATTTCTATGAATTTAAATCACATCCGGTCAATGCTTACAAGGACATATTTTAAGGAGTGGAGACTGTCTACTAGGATGGCATCAAGCGAACTTTTATCTGCTTTTCTGAACAAATATATCTCTTATGTGGAATGTGTAGATACATTTCGTGAACTAGAATAATTGTTTCAGCAAAATGGTACAATAACACTGTACCAAGCATTATTATAATAGACTTAGGTATGTTTTATTATAAATCATTGTCTTATTAACGTGTAGAATAATAACTAAATGATTTAAAGTGACAAAAGTGACAAACTTTTGATTTGGCTTTCGCATGGGATAATCTCTTAAACTGTACGGAGATTAGCGTTATTCTAATCAGCGTTTTGAGCTCGATTTCTATGAAACTAAACTATGTGATCAAAAGTATCCGGACACCCCCAAAAAACATACGTTTTTCATATTTGGTGCATTGTGCTGCCACCTACTGCGAGGTACTCCATATCAGCGATCTCTGTAGTCATTAGACATCGTGAGAGAGCAGAATGGGGCGCTCCGCTGAACTCGTGGACTTCGAAAGTGGTTAGGTGATTGGGTGTCACTTGTGTCATACGCCTTTACGCGGGATTTCCACATTCCTAAACATCCCTAGGTCCACTGTTTCCGATGCGATAGTGAAGTGGAGACGTGAAGGTACACGTATAGCACAAAAGCGTACAGGCCGACCTCGTTTGTTGACTGACAGAGACCGCCGACAGTTCGAGAGGGTCGTAATGTGTAATAGGTAGACATCTATCCAGACCATCACACAGGAATTCCAAACTGCATCAGGATCCACTGCAAGTACTATGACCGTTGGGCGGGAGTTGAGAAACCTTGGATTTCATGGTCGAGCGGCTGCTCATAAGCCACATATCACGCCAGTAAATGCCGAACGGCGGCTCGCTTGGTGTAAGGAGCGTAAAGATTGGACGATTGAACAGCGGAAAAACGTTGTGTGGAGTGACGAATCACGGTACACAATGTGGCGATCCGATGGCATGGTGTGGGTATAGCGAATACCCGGTGAACGTTATCTGCCAGCGTGTATAGTGCTAATAGTGAAATTCGGAGGCGGTGGTGTTATAGTGTGGTGGTGTTTTCCATGGCTGTTGCTTGCACCCCTTGTTGTTTTGCGTGGGAACATCGCAGCACAGGCCTACACTGATGTTCTAAGTACCTTCTTACTTCCCACTGTGAAGAGCAATTCAGGGATGGCGACTGCATTTTTCAATATGATCGAGTTTTTGCCCAGCATACGGTCGCACAGTGCAAGAGTATTAAGGACTCAGAAATTTTTGCGAGTCTCGTCGACGTCGGAACTAGTATTTAAGAATGTCATGCCACATTTGTCAATGTTTTTGGACGCATGTGAAGATAGAAACTGCAGACTATGCTATTCAAATTTTATTTGCGTATTTCACGGAAAATTTGGGTAACTCTGTGTGAAATGGGCTGCCAGCTAGCTTAAGTACAGGGAAGTACAGGGAATAACAAAAAGGTATGTCGAACCGTTTAGGAAACATTCCTCGCAGGTAGAGGAAGAAAATATGTTATATGGACATGGGTCCGCAAACGCTTTATTTCCATGTTAGAGCTCAGTTTCTAAGACTCTTCAACAGAGTAATTATGGGAACACACAGGAAAAGAACGTGTTAGCACGATATGAGACACTTTCTTAAATGAAATGTTCAAAATGCCTTCCGTTAGCGGGGATACATGCATCAACACTGTCTCACTGAATTCCTGATACACTGATGCATGCGTGGAGCACTGCGTATTGTTTCACAGCGTTCCACAATATCGGCACGAAGACTCTGTACGTCTTGGGTACAGATGTTCCGTACACAAACAAAAATGTTGTGGGCTTAGACCTGGAGAGCGTGGAGGCCAAGGAATTGGTCACCCCTTTCTAACCATCTGTCACGGAATCTGTTATTTAGAAGCGTACGCACATAAAAGCTGAACTGTAGAGGAGTTCCATCGTACATGAAATGCATGTTTTGTCGCACTCGTAAAGGCACGTGTTCTAGCATAACAGGTAGTGTTAAGAAAAAATGGTAAGTTTCTCTATTGAGCTTGGGTGGGACAACATGAGACCCTGACAAATAGTCACCACCAATGCCGGCCCAAATGTTGTCAGAAATTCTTTGTTGATAACATGATTGCACAATACGACTCTTAACAGCCCATAATAATGAATTGAAAAATAAAGTGGAAATGAGCGTATGGCATGGTTGGCCGGGAAGCCCCATCCGGGAAAGTTCGGCCGCCAAGTGCGCGCTGGTGACGAGGATGAAATGATGATGAGAACAGCACAACATCCAACCTCCGAGCGGAGAAAATCTCCAACCCTACCGGGAATCGAACCCGGGCTCGCTTACATGGGAGGCGAGCACGTTAACTCCCAAGTAAGCATGCGGACAATGAATTGGAGTTGACCCAAAACTGAAGCTTATGGGATTTCCTTCACGATTTCTTCCCTGTCACAATTTTTTTTTCATCCAACATTGAATTATTCGGCAGAGCTTTTAGCGTTCTATTTGTTAAGTATGATCAAACCAGTTGTGTTTCTCATGCTTAACGTGGTTATTAAGAGCAGTAGGAAATGAGCTCTAACATGGACATAAAGCGTTTCTGGAGCCATGTCCATATAACACGTTTTATTTCTCTATGTGTGAGGAATGTTTGCTAAATGTTTGGCCATATCTTTATGGTACACCCGAATATAGGCCGCTATATACTTATATAAACAACTGACTTGAAACGACGAATCGTTTTTATCGTCTACCTCATTTGGAATATTTTCGTCTCCACGTACGTTTATGTACTATTGATGCAGTTAACAAGTCTACATACAACTACAAAAACCCGTCATTTTCAACTATAGAAACTATTTTGCAATAGTGCTCGTCTGGTCTGTAGACTGAATATTTCTGGCCCATTAACTTTCGTAGAAATTCGGTCCTGCATTAAAGCAGTTCGCGAATTAAAGCGGCAGGTCGCAGACTCTGGACAAAAGAGGAGGGCACACAGGCGTGTCTCGGTATTGGGACAGTGCCCTTAAGGAGGCGATAGAAATGAGATTATGAAACAATGGCTTTCCTTCAAGCGAGGTGTGAAATCCCGTTCTAACATATATTGCTTCATAAAGATTGTGATGTCGATTGCCTTGATTATCACGTTTCGCTCCTCATAGGTTTCACCACCGGTGGAGCTGAAAGTGCACTCAGCTAAGTGGCAGGACTGACAGCTTCTTGGGCATGTGCCGAGGGCGTTCTGCGACGTATACAGAGGGGATAGTTCTGGATTCTTAGCAGTTCAGCTTCTTAACAAAGAGAACAGCTCGAGTCAGCGAGTAAGTTGCAACTGCACTTCTAGTATGTGAACATCATGACGTTACACTTTTTATTTCGTATTGTGGCATGACAGCATTTCGCAAACAGAGGGGTACGCAGGGTTCAAATGATTCAAATGGCTCTGAGCACTATGGGACTCAACTGCTGTGGTCATCAGTCCCCTAGAACTTAGAACTACTTAAACCTAACTAACCTAAAGACATCACACACATCCATGCCCGAGGCAGGATTCGAACCTGCGACCGTAGCAGTCGCACGGTTCCGGACTGCGCGCCTAGAACCGCGAGACCACCGCGGCCGGCGTACGCAGGGTGTTTCTAAATATTCGCACATTATGAAGACCTGTTGCGAAGGCTAAGGCCTTTGAAAAATGTTTTGTAAACTTTCATGAAAGATGTGGTAGAAATACACTAGTACAACATTAAAGATTTAATAAAACGTCTTTTATAAAACATATTTGACAAAGATCTTTTACAGTGTAATATGGACCTAAGCAGGCATACTTCTGGACAGCATCTCATTTCCAGATACTCTGCAGCAGTTCCACTTTACTATGAAAACTCCCTAAAATAATGTTTTTCACTCTCCCTGGCCTGACAACAATAATCATTAAAATATGGGAAATAATGAATGATTACAATGAAATTAAAACTGGAAAGATTAGAAAAACATTAGAAACTGCTGTTTGTCGTAAAAACTGGCCACTTCCGGCTGATACCGTCGCTCTTAACGAAAGAAGTAACTGGAGACAGATCGTTATAAAAGTATTCACTGACGAGTGTAAAACTGAAGAAGGAATAGGATCAGGATAGCAATTTTCATGAGCTAAAATCCAACATACCGTACGAAGTATGAACTGGTAAATGAATGCTCAGACAGTCAGGCAGAGTGGTTTACCATTTTCAAGGCTCTTGAAAAGCTTAGATGGCTTACAAATGTTGCACCCTGAAGTAATATTCAAGGCTGATATTAAAAAAAAAAGTTTAAGTTGTTCTCTGCAAACGCTAGAGGCCAAGCGCAATGGGTCAACAACCAGGTGAATACCAACAAATGGGGAACAATGATGGAGTAGCTACAAACATGGAAGTGACCACAACACCTTGGATGGTCTGAGCGTCCAAGCAAGTAAATGTAGGAAACTGACATCATAGCGACAGGGATAATATCATAATGTTGACAGCACAAAATCTTGCAAGAAGGCTCTGATCTAACTCAAGAGTAACTATTCAGTTACTGACACTACAGGAAAGAGCGTCTGGAAGGCGAAGTTCCTACATCCTGTAGCGAGCAAGAATGGTGACAAGCTCAGAAAAGTAGAGCACATCGGTCATCCTCAAGAAAGGATAGCGTCATTAGCATAGTCCAAACAATACTTATAACCTGCTTTCTGCAATTTAGCTCTCAGTTATTCTCATTTATAATTGTGTGTCGCAGCAATTAGTACTGAGACAGAACTGGTGATGTACCATCTGTGGCCTAATGAGATGGCTAAAAGCTACAGTGCCATCGTAAAATGGAATGTGACGAACTCTCCTGCTGCCTCATCCTCATCATCCTGATGGGAAGACTTTGGTGCCTTACAACACCAGGGCCTCTTCTGGTCTCACTGATGGACTTTGTCAATCTGATCAACCACTGTCATTGCGAGGGATCACGGTAATTGCTGCCCCCCCCCCCCCCCCCCACACCCACTCGCAGCCAGCGGCAGACTTCAGCGCCATGAGCTGGTCTCTTGCAGAGAGGCTGTGATATGATTCTCCATGACTATGGTTGCCTTGAGCAAACTACTGGCTGCCTTTCTGGGGCATAGTCTGTGATGTCAACAAGAGTGCCCTGGGTGTCCAGTGCGAAGAGCAGTAGACCAGCGAGCACTGCTTCCTGTGTTTGCTGGGCTGGAGACTGCGAACTTCTCCACTATCTCACCGACAGAGGGACAAGCTTGCATCAACAAATACCAGCCGGCAAGCATTCTGCAGACTTGTTTGGCTGCTGTGAGTCTGGGGAAGACGACGCTGTACTCGTTGTTAATAAATGTATAAACTGACAGTTTTTCCTTAATGCTTTCGGGCGTTCGGCAGAGCCTCACTACTGCATTGCACATGATGACTGTAGGGGCCAAGATCCCGACCCTCTATATAAACCACTGCCTCAATGCAGACCAATAGTAAAACAACAGCAAATGCTTTGAGGAATCCAAACTGCCACAACAACCAAACATAAGAGGCAAGAAATACGACAAGAATAATTGAGAACTGTCAGGATGCTGGGGTAGCTGGGGGTCAGCAATTTCTGTTTATCAGAACAAAGAGAAACCAGTCAAAAGTTGCAAATTTTACTTTTCTTGATTAACTCGATGACTAGTTTCGGGCCGAGACCTGTTTTCAGATCATCGTAACATAGTCAAAAACGGTATTTCCAAAGATGTGAGAACCATGTCAAAGATGTGCAACAATCAGTTACAGCGCATACAGATAAAATGTGTTCGTTGCACATTTTTGACATGGTTTTTGACTATGTTACAATGATTAGAAAAAGGGCCCCGGCCCGCGACTAGTCATCGAGTGGATAAAAAAAAAGTAAAATTTGCAAATGTTGACTGGGTTTTCGTTGTACTGTACGACGAGAACTTTAGGAAAGAAGAACAGGGCTACAGACATTTCATGGATTAAAGCTCACACTGGCACACACAGAAATGTACTTACAGACCAGACAGCAAACAAGGGATCCAGTTCAAAACAGGAAGTTACCTTGGAAGAAATGGAGATAGAATGGCAACAGACTATACAAGAAGTAATAGTAAAATAATGTTTTCCAGCGGTTCACGAAAGAATGGTGATCCGATTACTGAGCTCTCCTAACTTCGCAGCAATGTTGACAGGTCGCGAAAAACGGAAGGCTTACTACCATCGAGTCAGAATAAACAACGACGCTGTGTGTCGACGTACTGGAGGTACCCAAGCTGTGGATCACATTTTACTGGAAGGGATCGACTTGGACAGGGAGAGAAACATGCTACTGGAAAGTGTAATAATGCAAGGTGGAAACTGGCCAGCTTCCAAGAAGGGATTGGTACATCTCTTTCTAAAATTCTGTAATTTAATAGAATTTCCTAATGTATGAATTTCAGTCGCCAACTGCAAAACAAAAGGAACTATTTCTTTGGTGGTAAACACTCTAGGGAAAATTATGCAACAGATAAAATGTATTTTTCAAGTCTACAACAAAGGTCGTAATTAAGTAAAGCAAGACATGTAGTATTTAATGGAGCAGATTAATGAAAATAATAATAACAGGAACAACTGCCGCGATATGCAAATTTGTCGTTTAAAATAATCGAGCATTACTTACATCCAATACGTCTCCTGACATGGATATTCGTAACTTTGAATATGGGGACTTCACACTCTTCAGTCCATTTATTACTTACACTATTTTGGAGAAAGTAATATTCTTCTCATACCAAAAACTTAAACACACTGCTGTGAGAAAATATGAGTAGTTAATGGAAAGTGGGGGGAAGTGTTCATGTCACGACTGCTAACGGAATAGCGCCCATTATGTCGTGAGGCCTTGTAATTCCCCTCAGTGTACACTCGAAGGACGAGCAAGACTGCCACATCGTGAATGCACGACGCACACTCATGCCGACGACCGAACGACATTCAGATCACGTAACACGTGGAAATATACAATTTGACGCAGCGACAGTAGCTCTCTTCGGTCGCACGGCATCAGTCTGTAATGTATTTGTTTACGTTGAGGCACGTACCTGTGCTCGCTGGGATACAGCTCGGCATTGTACGTCTGGCTGTCGCACTCTGCTGGGCAGGTGCACACCATTCCCGCGCGGCCTTCGTCAAAGTACGGATTGTTGCTTCCAGGTTTTATGTAGTTGAACATATCTGCACAAAGACGCAGTCACAAACAAAGCGCATCAAAACAAATATATCTTACGAACAGCTTTACAATTTAACTGAACATGCCACACGTAAAAAGTTTTATCACAAGCTTCGAATAGTATATCTGATTCATGAGAGAGAGAGAGTATTAAAGACTTTTCTAATTCGAGGATTCAGTTTTCCATAAGAATTTTAGTTTTGCAAAATCTTAGGTTTTCGGCAATAATTTAGTTCTGCAAGAAGTATTTTAGTTACAAGAAAAATAAATATCCTCTTAACGGAATATTTTTCCCACTTGCTATTCGAATTGCGAAGAATGCATGCCGAAAGGGTTCTTAGTGACTAAATAAAAGATCAGGACGGTTGCTCATCATGAATTTGAATATCCAGATTCGCATGTTGACTGTGGCACAAATTTCAATGCATTACTTTAAACATATGCTACCTGACAAAACAAGTCACGCACGCAAAAGGAATTTTTTGTAAATTTGTGGTAAGGTCCTGTGGGGCCAAACTCCTGAGCTCATCGGTCCCTAAGCTTACACACTACTTAACCGAACTTAAACTAACTTACGCGAAGGACCACACACACACACACACACACACACACACACACACACACACAGTTTCCGGAGGGAGGTCTCGAGCCGCGCGGATCAAGACAAGACGCCCTAGGCCGCGCAGCTGTCCCACGCGGCGCACGCAGAAGGGAGGGGGGGAAATGAAAGGGAAATTCTGATTCTGTCCATAATAAACAAAAATTCATGGATTTAGAGGGTATGTAATGTTATTATAGTGGTTACAAAACGGTCAAATTTACAAACAACTTCGCACTATGAGCCCACTTATCAGTACGACGTTGCACCCTCCCTGGCCCGGGTGCATGCATTGATTCGTCTGGGAACGGCGTCATAAAGCTGTTGTTTCCTCTCCTGAAGCAAGTTAACCCACGACGGTTGTAACTGTGCAACGTAACAACTGTAACTACTGTAATGTTGCTGCATTAATTTGTTCTGATTGCGGTGCTGATGTTCAAGACCATAAAAGTGGGTTAAAAGCTGTGAGCTATCTGGGGAAGTTAACCTTGCATTACTGCGCAACTGTTTCACCAGGTATCCAGTCTAGCTTACCAAATTCCCAACCAGACTAACATTAATTATAATCTTTTAGTATTCATCTTACGATAACCGGTGATTTATATATATATATATATATATATATATATATATATATATATATATATATATATATATAAGAGAATTTAAATAAAAAGAAATAAATCAGTTTATATTTGGACATTTATTTTAACATTGATCATTGTTCTGTTAAAATTTCAGCATATCAAACTTGATTCATAACTAAACTGGTGCCTTATTTAGGATTGTGAAAATGTGAGTTTGTAATCTTACAGAACACATCAAATAGGGAGCCAAGATTGGGAGACTACATACAACACTGCATTCATAAAATAACACACGAAGAACGTTGAAACATATCCAAGAGGAAATTAACCACAACCAACCGATTCATTTTTCACCCAAAGAAGTTACATTCGTAGCGCAATCCTGTCCGTCATGAAATTACCACACCTGGTATACTAAATTCATACTAACTCTCTGTGAAATCTTCCCGAAAAGAATAGCTGAGGGCTACTTTGATGATTACACCACATGCTTCACGTGGTCAACTTGGTTTACACAAAGACTGTAACTCCACAATTATTTGGATAATTAAAATAAATTAGATCGAAAAGCAATTTACAAAAGAAAAACCTCGAACTGGTTACTATCGTCTTACTATTAACCAGATGGGTCAAACAATTGTATGAGCACGTGGTACTGGTCTCACCCACTTTATGGGTTGAACATAAAGAAAAGTCGCTATATTGAAAAATATTGTCAAGACGAGACGTTATAATCTTACACACATTCGATTTTAAGATTGATGATCTTAGTTAGAGTTACTGATCAATACGTGGTTCCACTTTACTCACAAAGTAGTGACAAAGCAACTAGCGGAAGATATTCTGAACTTCACACTCGAAATACACTGCATTGCAATTTAAGATAACATTAGATATTTTAGAGCTAAACCTGAAATAAAGGTGATTAAATTTTCAGTTAGGCTGAACATAAGAAATCCATTGTCCTACAGACTGAGCAGACACGCGCTTAGCTGGAGATCTTACCACTTCAGACGCTCGCTGCGGACAGACTGATCTGGGCTCCCACCGAGCGTGCTTAACAGATACAAACGGAAGTGACCAGAGAGGCAGCTTCCTATACCAACATGACAAGGGACGGACAGGACCTTACTAAGAATAGAAACTTCTTTGCTTCTAGAAAGCGTAGCTACCTGTTCTGACGTTGGTCCTACTGTTCTCTAGCAGACAGACTTGTCTGCTACCATCAAGCATGCAACTAGAAATACAGTTGCTCATTCATCCTTTCACACAGAAGGGAAGGGGGATGTCAGTATCTTATCATATACAGTATACAAAAGAAAGCGGATGTAGGTTCCGTGTGAGACTGTGTGACATGAATTACATATAAACTGTGTTTTAAATTGTAGTAGGGTGGCAGATCGTTCTTGTTTATGTGTAAAAGTAACACGTTCCACAGCTCAGTCTCCTCCCAGATAGTCAGAAACACCACAGTAAGTTTAGAAGAGGAATTTATGCTGTAAATGACAACATATTTAAGAAATTAACATGACAGGAATCCAACAGAGACCTTTCATAACCCCAACGCTCCTGGAAAAGACTGTGCAGGGAATTTTCTGGCCATGCTAGGACATCCCCAAGCAGGCTTCTCACACCCAACTTAAACGAAAAATGTACAGAAAAGGCAAAAGGTCACCAGCTGCTTCCTAAAACACAATAATTCAACACGTCTTCAGAATCTACCAATTTCAAAGAGAAAAAACCATCTTTGACACCTATTTAAAAGATAGTGTAGACCTAATCCGGTCAGCAAGTAAAAACAATGGTTCCTGTGTCATTAATATGAAAACAATTTCTAGTTGTTACCCTTATGGAGTTCACCAGTATTTGCGCATTGAAAGAGCCAACTGATCACAGGAAAATTTATGACTGTTTATTAACAAGTGAAATTTATGAAAATAGCAAAGGTGCCACAGCAATTAAAAAAACATGAAAATAACATCAGAATTATAAAGCAGAACATTACAATGCACAATCCGCAAAAGCAAGAAAATGATAAGAGAAAGAAACACGTTTTACAAAGTGGTTAACGCAAAAAAATTATATATCATATAAAACTAATAATTTGTAGAATCAAAATAACTTTGTGGCACTAATTTAATCACTCTACTATGTTTCAGTTAGTTAGCAAACAATGATCACTGTGCCATTATACTGAAACTACAATTAATTATGTGACTGTTACCCTTAAGGGGTTCCTCACTATAAATACGCCCCATGCGAAGGCTAATCGATCATAGTCCAATGAGAATGAATAGCTATCTGACTGATACACGACGCAATGCCACAGGAATGAATTTACGAAACAAAATATCACAAATCTAATACATCACACAAAAACAAACATTGAGAAATAAAACAGCTCTGAAAGTAGAGTAGTCAACGTCTAAAAAAAATACCAATAAATAAAACACCTGAAAATACAAGATTCAGTCTAATAAACAAAGAACACCAATAAATCGAACCCCTGCAAAATACACGATCAAAGTTTCTGTGAAAGAACACACATATATGCGCTGGACTAAGAACCGTATAATCACTGTTCACTGGCACACTCTGTAGTTCCACTGTTCCGAGGCACAATATAAGAAGGGGGGGGGGGGGGGGGGGGTTCGTCGCCGTAGCTGTCAGTAGGGATTTTTGTCCATCTGTTGCGTGCAATCCCGCCGTCTCTGCCCTCTCATGAAGTTTCTCTTGGTGGCCCGAGTCCCATACATCTCGATTTGGTTCCATGTTTGTGTTGTCAAATTCGTCCGGTATCCTCTTTTGACACGCCAGGTTGATATTCCTGGGCAAGGATGACACTTAATGGCTCTTCTTTGTGCCACCCTTAGCTACCAGAGAACATCGAACTATGATTTACTGTCGCTTGGCAGTGGGCATCCGCCAAGAAATGTTGATAGGCGTCGTTAAAGTGTGCCAGTTTCTCTGGACAGTATGTATCAAAAGGCTCCACACCCCTTGTGTTGTTACATTCTTGAGTTATCCTCAATTGGCTCTCCGGTTTGATATTCCTGGGCAAGGATGACACTTAATGGCTCTCCTTTGTGCCACCCTTAGCGACCAGAGAACACCAAACCATGATTTACTGTCGCTTGACAATGGGCTTCCGCCAAGAAATGTTGATAGTCGTCGTTGACGTCTGCATGTTTCTCTGGACAGTACCTGTCAAAAGGCTCCAATTTCGTACCTTCTTTAAGTTACCTTTCGCTTCCAAATCAGTTATTTCGCCTGTGGTGGTTATTCTGGATTCATTTCTCATGAATGGCAAAATTGTGGTCTCCTCTATTCTGTAAAACAGTTTCATCTTAACATATTGAACTTACAACAGACACAAAAGATCCGAATCCTTCCGTAGTTTAAATGACAAATGTTTTGCTTCATCCTTACTACATTAAACCAAGCTTTCCTTTGGCCCCATAATCAAAATTATGTAATCTTCCTCTACCTTCAAGAGAGAAATTTCTTCAGTTCAACTCATATAGGCAGCAGTGCATCCAGCACCAGCGAAAACAGTAAGCTGTAATGCTCACAGCATCAACAAAACACATAAACGTCACTTTTCTAGGACAAGTATTATCGCAGAATAATTCTTTAGGCTCTGGCTCAACTTCAATGAAGACTACCAAAAGGTTCCATATTTCTGTTCTATTCTCCATTTGCTGAAAAACTGCTCGTATTTGACTACCAGAATAATATTTCAGGGCCACGTAAATTACACAAACCACAACTCTTCTTTCACCTTGAAGGGACTCAATCTACTTACGAAATCCACAGACAGCACTTTACGTACTCAGCTATAAAGAACAAAAAGGACATATATCATCAATATTAACATATTAGCGTATATTGGGAAGCCATTGGTTAAACAATCGTATTATCGCATCCTGTTTTCAAGATTTCAAACTTACTCATTCCTTTCTCAGAGTTCTCCTATCTGAAAATATTCATACAGCACGCATACTATAGTAAGAGATCCTCATTTATACTGACAGATATAGGATAGTAATAGATAGATAGTAGCACTGAAAGCAGAAAATCGGAAACAAGGCTACTAACAGCTGGGGACCTGGGTTTGCCAGACCCATAATACCCACAGATTGGATATTCCCCTAAGTTTTGCATTAATTCAACACAGATCTTGCTTCTCTCAGGAACGACTCTTTCCAATTTACACAAAAAAACCATAAACAGCATTTCACTCGTTCACAAAGAAACCTTTTATCTTCACATTTGAACCAACCTAAATCCTAATTGCACAAGGAAAGAAAAAAAACTAAAAAGATCACTTTAATCAAATACATAGAAACATCTTTATCATTATTTTTACCAACATGTTATTCAAAATGCATTTATCATAAATGTAAACTAATCAATTCTTTCTCTTCACCGACCTCTCTACTCCTCACTGTCCTTTCTGTATACACTATGTACTCATTTGCCATGTCGCTCATTTGTTCCGATTGGGCGCCTTCTGCGCTGATCATTTGTCATTGCCGGTTTTGTTCATTTCCATTTGCTGGATTATGTCTACGGTTGGCCGGCCGAATTTCAACATCATGTGGTGCTCCGCCTACAATCCTATTCCCACCATGTTCATCGTAGTATCGATTCTGGTTGCCGTACCTGTTGCTCTCACGATCTTGTCCACGTCCTCGATCATTTCCGTTGTTCCACCTGTGTTCGCGACTGTTACCCCAGTTTCTGTACGGCCGGTCCCGATTATTGTTCCGTTCGCGTCGCGACGACCAGTCACGCCGTTGATTAGTACTACGGCCACGACTGCGGTCGCACTGCTGTGCCCCGGAATAACTTTGTGCCTGATTAGGCGGGCATTCTCCTGTATTATATTCCAACTCTTGGAGAAGTGTCTTAAACGTTTCCACGTCCTCTTTGCATCGTCCCGCAAGAATGACGTGGCGCAAGTGCATCGGCAATTTGGTGATGCATATCCTAATTAGTTCCGCAGGCCCGTATGGGTCGTATAGAAATTGATTTGCCTGCAGCATGTGGTCGAATAGGCGTGCTGGGCTGCCGAAACCAGACTGGTTCAAATTTGGCAGCATAATTATGCCATGCTTGACCCTATCTTGGGCCGCTTCCGACCAATAGGCGGACAGAAAGGCTTGTCGAAACTCCCGAGTGGAGTTGCAGTGACGCGCTGCCGACCTCATGCGAATCGCCGGTTCGCCTTCCAAATTTTTTTTTTGGTCATCAGTCTACTGACTGGTCTGATGCGGCCCGCCACGAATTCCTTTCCTGTGCTAACCTCTTCATCTCAGAGTAGCACTTGCAACCTACGTCCTCAATTATTTGCTTGACGTATTCCAATCTCTGTCTTCCTCTACAGTTTTGCCCTCTACAGCTCCCTCTAGTACCATGGAAGTCATTCCCTCATGTCTTAGCAGATGTCCTATCATCCTGTCCTTCTCCTTATCAGTGTTTTCCACATATTCCTTTCTTCTCCGATTCTGCATAGAACCTCCTCATTCCTTACCTCATCAGTCCACCTAATTTTCAACATTTGTCTATAGCACCACATCTCAAATGCTTCGATTCTCTTCTGTTCCGGTTTTCCCACAGTCCGCCGGCCGCGATGATCTAGCGGTTCTAGGCGCGCAGTCCGGAACCGCGCGGCTGCTACGGTGGCAGGTTCGAATCCTGCCTCGGGCATGGATGTGTGCACCCGTAACCATCTGCGTGAGAAAGAAGTCTTAAGTTTGCTAAATGTTTGAGAATCTTGTAAATGAGGTGAGACTTGGATACCAACTTGGTATTAACCTGGTGGTATGTATAAAACCACCTAAAACCACGTCCAGTCTGGCCGGAACACCGACACTTGTCGTCAAACCGCAGGGCAGATTCGATCCGGGGCCCACACACATCCAAGTTCCGGAAACGGCACTTTAATACATACGACTATATGGGCGTGTAAAATACTTTAAGTGCTAAAATACTAAAAAATCGACGTGTCAACCATGTAACAAAAATGGTTCAAATGGCTCTGAGCGCTATGGGACTTAACATCTGAGGTCATCAGTCCCCTAGACTTCGAACTACTTAAACCTAACTAACCTACGGGACATCACACACATCCACGCCCGAGGCAGGATTCAAACCTGCGGCCGTAGCAGCAGCGCGGTTCCAGACTAAAGCGCCTAGAACCGCTAGGTCATAGCGGCCGGCAACCATACTACAGCTGGTTTCTTCAGAGCGTACACTAATTTAGTTGCGGAATCGGTGCTTCAATATATACTGTCGGGAAAAAAGTCGTAACACCAAGAACAAGTTGTGCCAAATAAACGAATGTTGGTAGGCGTGTTTCTACATCTGAAAGATGACGTCTAATCAAATTTCGCGCCAATGCATAAGAGTGGCGCTAGTAACGCCACTATGAGAATGCAAATCAGGTTTGCTGTAAACAAACGCTGTAACGATCGTGAGCGTTAGTTACCTTTGAGATTGGGCGTGGTGAGTTGATGTTAGTCAACAATGCCTCTGAAGCGACAAAGATGCCGTTGTCAACACCTCACAGTGTTTGTACGAGATCGTGTAATAGGGCTAAGATATTGGCCTTGTTGTTGGGCGCCCGTAAGCTCCTCCAACGAGAAGCTGGACGTTCCTTCTGCGATATTGCAGAAAGACTTGGTAAGGAACGTAGTCACTGTACATGATTGCTGTCAGCGGCGGTCACGAGAATGTACGGTCGCTAGAAGACCAGCCTCTGGACGGGCACGTGGCACTACCGAGAGGGAAGACCATCATGTTCGGCGTATGGCTCTTGCGCATAGTACTGCATCTGCAGCAGCAATTTGAGCAGCAGGTGGCACCTCGTGACACAACAAACTGTTACACATCGGTTGATTCGAGGACATCTCCGAGCCAGACTCCAAAACGACCCTCATTTGCAACTTCAGTGGTGTCAACCGAGATCTCATGGGAGGGCAAGGATGAAGTCTGTTGTGTTTTCTGGTGAGGGCTGGTTCTGCCTCGGCGCAGTTATGGCTGTGCGTTGGTTAGAACGAGAGAAGTTGAGGATCTGCAACCAATCTGTTTGCGTGCTAGACGCACTGGACCTACAACTTGAGCTGTGGTGTGGAATGCGATGTTGTATGACGGCAGGAACACAATCGTGGTTAGTACGTCAGTCTAGTGATTCGACCTGTTGTGCAGCCATTCTTGACAGCGTTCCAAGGGGTGTTTTCCAACAGGACAACGTTCCCCCACACACCGCTGTTGCAACCCAATATGTTCTACATAGTGTCGACATGTTGCCTTGGGCTGCTCGATCACAAGACCTGTCTCCAGCCGAACACATATGGGACATCATCGGACGGTAACTCCGGCGTCATCCACAAACAGCGCAAACCGTCCCTGTATTGACAGAACAAGAACAACAAGAATGGAAATCCATCCCGCAAGCTGACATCCGACACCTGTAAAACACAATGCATCCACGTTTGCATGTTTGGATTCCAAATTCTGGCTTTTACACCGGTTATTAATGTATCAGCATTTCAGATTTGCAAAGGCGTATCTCTTGCTTACGTTAACCTGTGATCATGCAATGTTAATAATATGCCACCTAGATCATTACCCTACATTAATTATCTTTTGGTGTTACGATTTTTCCTTCAGTGTATATCGTTTCTAGCAATGTTTTAAGATTTACATTTTATTCGTTCTTAACCAAGCTAAGGTTCGTGGTTTATCCGGCTTGTTGGTGTCGATCTATCGTGCTGCTCAAATCAAACATAGTTCTTATTATCTGCTCTGCAGATGAGAACAAGCCTTCTGGTTTCCCCAATGTAGGCGACACCGCAATGTTCTCGTATACGCCTGCCGTGTTCAGAACGGCGTCCTTTTACCTCTGCATCTACATCTATACTCAACAAACCGCTGTGAAACGTACGACAGGACGTACGTCCCATTGTACCATTTATTAGCGTTTTTTTCCGGTTCCATTCACATGTGGAGCGCGGGAAGATTGGTTGAATGCCTCATTGTGTTCTGTAATTAATCTAATCGGGTCCTTACGAGGAGTGATATGTAGGGGGTTGCATTGTGTCCACAGAGTCATTTAAAGCCGGTTTTTGAAACTTTGTAACTAGGCTTACTCGGGATGGTTTACTTTTATCTTCACGAGTCTGCCAGTTCAGTTTCTTGATCTCTGTAACAGTCTTCCATAGGTCAAAATCCAGTGACCATTCATGCTGCTTTTCTCTGTATACATTCAATATCCCATTACTTCTCTTTGGTCCCACACACTTGAGCAATATTCTAGTCTGGGACACAGGAGCTATTTTTAAGCCGTCTCCTCTGTAGACTGCTTGTATTTCGCAAGTATTCTACCAATAACCCAAATTCTGCCATCTGCTTTCGCCACGACTGACTGAGCCTTTGTGATTACTCCATTTCGTGTCGCTACACAGTGTGACACAAAGGTGTTTATATGAGTTAACGGATCCCAACTGCGACTCATTGACATTGTAAGTATAACATACTTGCTGTATTCTTTCGTGAATATTTAAAGCGAGTTATCAGTCTTTGCAGCACTTTGAAATCTTATCAAGATTTGACTGAATGTTTATGCAGCCTCTTTCAGACATTATTTCGTTATAGATAACTGATTCATCTGCGAAAAACTTGAGTTTATTATTAAAAGTGTCAGCAAAGTGATTAATAGTCAACATGAATAGGAAGGGTCGCAACACACTCCCTCGAGGGCACACCAGAAGTTAATTGTACATGTGTCGATGACTCTCCATGCAAGATAACTTGCTGCGTCCTCACTACCAAAAAAACCCTCAATCCAGCCACATATATCCTTGGCAGAAGCTAGCAAATTCTGGCTTCTGTTGACACTCTGGAAAACTGATTTTAAGCCTCCTAGGAAATTACCGCCTACTCGTTCGCTAACAGCGTTGATGTAAGGTAAGCACACCACTGAGAGCTGTTCTTTTACTTCATTTTCTGTACCTCGCTTCCTGTTGAACGTTAACTGTTTCAGTTGTTAGTTGACATTGCCTTTGTACCACTGACGCGTTGGGTTTGGGCAGTTAGCGTTTGTAGAACGGAACACTTCTGAGCCGAGTACAGCGTGCAGGTACCGGGTTAGTGTGGTTAGGTACCCAGTAAACTTCGTGTACCAGATCGCTGTTGGGAGTTCTGTAGACCTGCACACCCATAAAGGGATGCGCCATTACTCTCTTGTTCTAGTATAAACTGAATAACAATATGCAGACTGTTAATATGCTGACGAAACGTTTCCATCTCTGCTTCTGCATGAGGCCAATTGAAAGCATCGGCCACGTATCACAGCCAACAGCACGAACTGAACAGCACAAAGCTTGACGTAATTTGCTCACAAGATTTCATGAGCATGTCTGCTGTTATCAGAGAGTGGTTGTCCCATTGCCACTACGTCCGTTTGTTCATAGTATGATCCACGACACGTGAAACAGATCGACAACAGACATAACCATACCCCGTCAAAGGCCACAGTTGTATTCATTTCTGAAGAAAACTAATAATCTCTCTTCCTAAGATATGTTGGTGAAGAGAGAAATTAGAGCAAGGATTACCATTAAATCAGTTTGCTCTGTCCAATGGTCGTGTACCAGTTGGATGAAGTAAGTCGAATCCATCACATTCGATTCTGTGTGTCCCACAACGTTATACAGTTTTCTAATCAGATACTTCGCCATATTGAAGGAGGGTGAATTGTTTCCATTACTTATAGGCCTGTAGGCCCATAAATTCGTAGTGTTGCAGGAACTGTCGCTATGGCCGGCCGGGGTGGCCGAGCGGTTCTAGGCGCTACAGTCTGAGAACCACGCGACCGCTACGGTCGCAGGTTCGAATCCTGCCTCGGGCATGGATGTGTGTGATGTCCTTAGGTTGGTTAGGTTTAAGTAGTTCTAAGTTCAAGGGGACTGATGACCTCAGAAGTTAAGTCCCATAGTGCTCAGAGCCATTTGAACCATTTTGAACTATCACTATGAGTCATCTGGCTATGTCATTATTAGTTCTGGAGTCTTTGATTTAGTCTTTCACCATCTAAGATATTGGAATAGTACCACAAGCTAACACTAAAAATGTGTTAAGGTTCTTCACTGGAGATGCCAGAAGTCAAGCCGCTTGAGTCAATGACCGGCAAACTTTCAACTAGGAGGAAATATTGAGCAGGCCAAGGTGAACACGGAAGCGATTGCTACAAGGGGGGAACAGTCGAGCGCCTCAGTCCGCAGATGGCTTCATGGCAACAGGCATATCGTGGCACTGGTAATACAGCAAGGTCTTAAGAAAGCCAAGTAATGACGCCACAATAACTATTCAGCCACTGATGCAGCAAAAAAGACCGCTTAAGACGAAGTTAAGGAAGTATGAAGCCACTATAATAGCTGACCATACAAAAAAACTAGTAGATGGGATGTCAGTGCTGCCAGAACCACGGCAGAGCGCAGGAAATGCGCCGGTATAAACACAACGCCTTCCTTGACCTCACTCTCAGTTGCAGTTGTCCCCTGTACAGGGAGAGGTTATGTCAGTCGACTCTCTGTACGTCTAATCGTCTACAGTCATCTCATGCTGCAGCGCCAACTGCCGAGTCATCACTAATGCAGTGCAGAGACCGCCATCACTGGAGGTTTGACCGAAGGCCCAAGAAGCTGAGCGCCACCCGCCGTAGTGAGAGTGAGCTACTGTTGCTACTCACACCGTCCTTACACCAGGGCTCACCTAAGTGGAGGCCGCGAGTCGAAAGCTACACGAGAATGAGTCTTCAGGCTAGGCTGGAGGGGAGTGTCCTGGCCAGATACCCTCAATGAGAGCGCTTCGGAGATCAGCCCGCAGAGGCTGCTGTCCGCCGCCGTCCATCGAGGACGACGCCAGATTACCCGCCTGCGAGCCACCGCCCTGCGGTGACGTAACGGCTGCCACACGAGCCTTTAGTCGACACAGTATTTCTGCTGGGCGACGAGCACCCGTTACCGTTGACTTGGTCCGCACAATGCTGGCCCGGTTGAGCTGCCATTTCCTAGGGAGGACAGTTCTCTATTTCTGATTAATAATTGTTCCACTAAGAATAATGTTTTCTTGATGGTCTCGAGCGTGGATAGATCCTCCTCATCGCACCCTGCTCGGCCCAATCATGACAGTCGTAGGGGTCTTGCACAGGACCCATCGAGTGAGATGGCGCAGTGCTTAGCTGACTGGACTCACATTTGGGAGAACGGTAGTTCAGACCCCGTCCAGCCAACCAGATTTAGGTTTCCCATGATTTCCCTAAATCGCTCTACGCAATTTCCGGGATGGTTCCTTTCAAAAGGGCATGGCCGATTTCCTTCCCCCTCCTTGACATAATCCAAGCTTTTCGTTCCATCTCTAATGATGTCAATGTTGACCGAACGTTTAATCCAGTCTTCCTTCCTTCTTTCCTTCCTTCCTTCCATTTCCCATAATATTTTCTTCGTCAGATTATTCCTGAGTTTCTTGTAGGTAAGATCACTCAACAAATCGATTATTTTCTATTCATACAACACAGTGCCGGCCGGAGTGGGCGAGCGGTTCTAGGCGCTACAGTCTGGAACCGCGTGACAGCTACGGTCGCAGGTTCGAATCCTGCCTCGGGCATGGATGTGTGCGATGTCCTTATGTTAGTTAGGTTTACGTAGTTCTAAGTTCTAGGGGACTGATGACCTCAGAATTTAAGTCCCATAGTGAAAAATTCCCATTTGAAAAATTTTTGAACCACAACACAGTGTTCGTTACAACCATAACATGCCCTTATGCCCTTTATCGGCATGGAGAATCGAAATGTGCTCATTGCTACTCATTTCTCACTCTCTCTTCCTTGCTTTGTGATGTGTTTGGACGGTTTCTCTCTTTGTAAGATTCATAGTGTATACTATCTTGTCTTTTAGGTTAAGAATTGTGAAAACTGTCGTATGTCGATCGACAGACTGAATAATTTCTTGTAGGCGTCGCTATAAAGTTCTGCCACCTGGACGGTATTTCCGTCGCTGCTTCGTTGACAGTCTGTGACGACAGGTTTATGTTGATTCTAGATGCATTCACATTCTGATTTCTTTCCTTGTTCGTTCCTCGAATTTCTTCTTCTGGCGGTGGCAGAATAACTTTTTTTTGTTGTTGCGATTTTTGTCGATTTTGTTCTAGTCTCTTTCCGTTACTGGACGACACTCAGAGATGCTACTTAGCACCATTCTATTGTTGATGTCCAGATTGCTACGAATCTGGTTACTCCTTTTCCACACCAAAGCATGTTCGTAGATAGCTCTTGATTTTGGACGAGTTGAGTGGTAACGTGCTTGCCTACCATGCAGCGGGTCCCTATTCGATTCGGGGCCGGGTTGGAGATTTTCTCCGCTCGTGGACTGGGTGTTGTGTTGTCCTCGTCATCATCCCATCATTACCGACGCGCAAGTCGCCCAATTGGATGTCTCTTGAAGTAAAGACTTGCATCTGGCTGACGAACTCCCACGAATGGGGCCTCCCGGCCAAGCGTGTCACACGAACATTTCATATCATTTCATTTCGGGACTTGGTAATCCTGCAACCTCTTAAAAAATTCCAAATCATTGAGCAGTTTTTCCTTCGTCTTCCTCAATAATTCCAACTTTCGTATATGTTGGCAGAACTTTCGTATATGTTACAAAATTCCTTTCCATGCAGATCACTGTTGTAAATACGTAGGTTTCGGCGACAGGAGTCAACCTTATTAAAATACTTCTGACTGCAATGCCTAGTCATCGCAAAAAATATTTAAAGTGCTAAAATGTTAAAATATCCAATGTATTGGGTTTTCTCAGGGCACAGACCAATTTAGCTGGGGAGTGGTTGCTTCAGCGTACTGCATTACTAACCGTGTCATAAGACCCACCGACGTCTAATTTCTTAGGTTTTATCGGCCCTAAAATACTAATGAGCGGTGGTATTGCAACAATATCCAAAAGAAAACAAAAGAATAGTGTCATCATTTATGTAATAGATAGCTTTGACTCCAAAACAGAGGAAAATTACTTCTAAATTTGTTTGTATATTACCCGTAAATTTAATTTATAGTAATTCTGCACCGTACTTACCATTGTTATCATACAAGCACTTGAACTGAACAGTGGTACATGTATTGTGGTTGCCTGAAATGAAAAATTACAAAGAGTATATCTGTATTAGGTATAAGAAAAAGAAACCAAACAGTGCAAAATAGATAGCAATGATTTGTGGTTACACTTCAGAACTGCTTCCTTGTGACAGCTACAACGTTTAGTGTTGCCACCCCATACAAAGGGTTGGTAATACTGGCTGTTTGACGCACGACGGAAGTGATGCGTCGCCACACATGTTCCGCCCACTTTGTTGGACTATGCCAGATGCTGTATCGGTTTTAACCGATCTTTACGAAGTGAAAGTGGCATTGAAAAGATGCTTGAGAAAATCACTGCCCTATTTAACAGATGAGACTGTTGTGTGAGGAGCATCTGCCACACAAAAGTTGTGACGAAGATTTTCTCCTATTTAGCAACGAGATCTATTCGACAAGTACCCTCTGCCTCTGTTAATAATCTTGTATCCACTGTTATGTTATTTCATGTTTATTACTGACTTTTTTTAATACCAAATGCAAAATATGTGTTTTCGAACATCTAAAATTGTATTTGTAACTGTATGTTTTGTTGTACATTGTGTAATATTAATGTAAAATTTGAGGTTTGTATAATGATGTACTTTGACCATCAGGAAAAAATTAATATCTAGGTCTTATAACCGAAGTTATAAGACGGAGATAGAAGGAATGGTGCTAATGGTGAACAAAGTTTGATGGTGGCATGTTACTGAAAGAACGGTTCATGTACTGCCGAAAGAAGAAGTATTTTCAAGAAATCACTAGACAGCGGCACGAGGAAAACTGTGCGGAACGAAGTACTGCAACGAAGAAAATTAAAGTGAAGCAGTTTTGGACAACTGCACAGCCTAATGAAGAGTGTTGTCGTGAAGATTAATGGAGACGTGTTAGCACGGAACGACCGTCTCTAAACCTATGCCATATATTGACGGCATAATGACTTGAACATTTCTACGCTTAAAGCTACTGGAAGCCAGCAACAGCACTCCAAGATAGGAAATCAGAGACACAATGCAGAGGTCAGGCAAAAGTAATAACGTTTAGGTTACCAAAAATGGTTCAAATGGCTCTGAGCACTATGGGACTCAACATCTTAGGCCATAACTCCCCTAGAACTTAGAACTACTTAAACCTAACTAACCTAAGGACATCACACACACCCATGCCCGAGGCAGGATTCGAACCTGCGACCGTAGTAGTCCCGCGGTTCCGGACTGCAGCGCCAGAACCTCTAGACAACCGCGGCCGGCTTTAGGTTACCACAGGTAAACAGTAACGGTAGAGATCTGCCAATTGCAGACACTAGAAAATTATCTGTTAACTCCAAACAACACCTAGGCTCTGTTGTAAGGTGTCACAGTAGAAGATGGCCACAAACAGGCACGCCTTAGCATGGACAGCAAGCTTGATCTGGAGAACAGCAACTTTAGTGGGAGTGAGATGGGAAATGGGTAAAACTGCTAGAATACCAGTCCCCACTCACGACGCGTCTCAGGGCGGGGAAGAGTGATGTACACTGCGCTGAAAAAAATCACGGGACCGCGATACCGCTAGATACACATATGCAGATATCGCTAGAATCGCATACATACGGTATAAAACGGCAGTGAATTGGCGGAGCTGTCATTTGTTCTCTGGTGATTCACGTGAAAAGGTTCCCAACGTGACTATGGCCACACAACTGGAACTAAGACTTAGAACGCGGAATGGCATTTGGAACTAGACAGATGGGATATTCTACACTCCTGGAAATGGAAAAAAGAACACATTGACACCGGTGTGTCAGACCCACCATACTTGCTCCGGACACTGCGAGAGGGCTGTACAAGCAATGATCACACGCACGGCACAGCGGACACAACAGGAACCGCGGTGTTGGCCGTCGAATGGCGCTAGCTGCGCAGCATTTGTGCACCGCCGCCGTCAGTGTCAGCCAGTTTGCCGTGGCATACGGAGCTCCATCGCAGTCTTTAACACTGGTAGCATGCCGCGACAGCGTGGACGTGAACCGTATGTGCAGTTGACGGACTTTGAGCGAGGGCGTATAGTGGGCATGCGGGAGGCCGGGTGGACGTACCGCCGAATTGCTCAACACGTGGGGCGTGAGGTCTCCACAGTACATCGATGTTGTCGCCAGTGGTCGGCGGAAGGTGCACGTGCCCGTCGACCTGGGACCGGACCGCAGCGACGCACGGATGCACGCCAAGACCGTAGGATCCTACGCAGTGCCGTAGGGGCCGCACCGCCACTTCCCAGCAAATTAGGGACACTGTTGCTCCTGGGGTATCGGCGAGGACCATTCGCAACCGTCTCCATGAAGCTGGGCTACGGTCCCGCACACCGTTAGGCAGTCTTCCGCTCACGCCCCAACATCGTGCAGCCGGTCTCCAGTGGTGTCGCGACAGGCGTGAATGGAGCGACGAATGGAGACGTGTCGTCTTCAGCGATGAGAGTCGCTTCTGCCTTGGTGCCAATGATGGTCGTATGCGTGTTTGGCGCCGTGCAGGTGAGCGCCACAATCAGGACTGCATACGACCGAGGCACACAGGGCCAACACCCGGCATCATGGTGTGGGGAGCGATCTCCTACACTGGCCGTACACCACTGGTGATCGTCGAGGGGACACTGAATAGTGCACGGTACATCCAAACCGTCATCGAACCCATCGTTCTACCATTCCTAGACCGGCAAGGGAACTTGCTGTTCCAACAGGACAATGCACGTCCGCATGTATCCCGTGCCACCCAACGTGCTCTAGAAGGTGTAAGTCAACTACCCTGGCCAGCAAGATCTCCGGATCTGTCCCCCATTGAGCATGTTTGGGACTGGATGAAGCGTCGTCTCACGCGGTCTGCACGTCCAGCACGAACGCTGGTCCAACTGAGGCGCCAGGTGGAAATGGCATGGCAAGCCGTTCCACAGGACTACATCCAGCATCTCTACGATCGTCTCCATGGGAGAATAGCAGCCTGCATTGCTGCGAAAGGTGGATATACACTGTACTAGTGCCGACATTGTGCATGCTCTGTTGCCTGTGTCTATGTGCCTGTGGTTCTGTCAGTGTGATCATGTGATGTATCTGACCCCAGGAATGTGTAAATAAAGTTTCCCCTTCCTGGGACAATGAATTCACGGTGTTCTTATTTCAATTTCCAGGAGTGTATTTTGGAAATCGTTAGGGAATTCAACATTCCGAGATCCACAGTGTCAAAAGTATGACGAGAATACCAGATCTGAGGCATTACCTCTCACCATGGACAACGCAATGGCCGATGGGCTTCACTTAACGACCGAGAGCAGCGGCATTTGCGTAAGGTTGACAGTGCTAACAGACAAGCAATACTGCGTGAAATAGCCCCCAGAAATCAATGTGGGACTACGAGGAACGTATCTATTAGGACAGGGCAGCCTTTAATGGGATATGGCAGCAGACGACCGCCGCGAATGTCTTTCCTAACAGCGTGACATCGCCTCAGTACCTCTCCTGGGTTCGTGACAATGTAGGCTGGACCCTAGACGACTGGCCTTATCAGATGAGTCCCAATTGCAGTTAGAAAGAGTTGATGGTAGGGTTCCAGAGTGAGGCAAACACCGCGTAGCTATGGACCCAAACTGTCAACGCGGCACAGTGCAAACTGCTGGTGACTCCATTGTGGCATGGGCAGTGTGTACATGGAACGGACTGCGTCCTCTGGTACAACTGAACTGACCACTATCTTGAAACGGCTATGTCCGGCTACTTGGAGACCATTTTCAGCAATTCATTGACTTCGTGTTCCGAAACAACGACGGGAATTTTTATGCGCCATGTCGCTGGGCCACAATTGTTTGCGATTGGTTTGAAGAACGTTCTGGACAACTAGAGCGAATGATTTCGCCACCCATATCGCCCGACGTCAGTTTCGTTGAACACTTATGGGACAAAATCGAGAGTTTAGTTCTTGGACAAAATCCTTCAACGGCAATACCCTCTTAGTTATGGATTGCTATAGAGGCTGGATGACTCAGTATCTCTACAGGGGACTTCCAACGGCTTGCTGAGTTCATGTCACGTCGAGATCCTGCACTAAGACAGGACAAAGGAGTTTCGACACGGTATTAGGTGGTGTCCCTTAACTTTTATAACCTCAGTGTAGAACACTGTTGTCGTTAACCATAATAAGGAGGGCAGTGACGTAGAGCTTTCAACTGAATGCTGTTGCTGCCAAAGTTTGAGTTTGTTAATGTATGAGGGTCACTCCAAAAGAAATGCACACTATTTTTTTTAATCCATCTTTTATTCTACATGTTAGAAAGTTTTACAATGCGTAGATACATCCTTTAGGAACAATATTTTCATTTCTCCAGATAATTTTCATCCCTCTCAACTGCCTTACGCCATCAGAATGAGATTTTCACTCTGCAGCGGAGTGTGCGCTGATATGAAACTTCCTGGCAGATTAAAACTGTGTGCCCGACCGAGACTCGAACTCGGGACCTTTGCCTTTCGCGGGCAAGTGCTCTAATATCTGAGCTACCGAAGCACGACTCACGCCCGGTCTCACAGCTTTACTTCTGCCAGTATCTCGTCTCCTACCTTCCAAACTTTACAGAAGCTCTCCTGCGAACCTTGCAGAACTAGCACTCCTGAAAGAAAGGATATAGTGGAGACATGGCTTAGCCACAGCCTGGGGGATGTTTCCAGAATGAGATTTTCACTCTGCAGCGGAGTGTGCGCTGATATGAAACTTCCTGGCAGATTAAAACTGTGTGTCCGACCGAGACTCGAACTCGGGACCTTTGCGGGCAAGTGCTCTACCATCTGAGCTACCGAAGCACGACTCACGCCCGGTCTCACAGCTTTACTTCTGCCAGTATCTCGTTTCCTACCTTCCAAACTTTACAGAAGCTCTCCTGCGAACCTTGCAGAACTAGCACTCCTGAAAGAAAGGATATAGCGGTGACATGGCTTAGCCACAGCCTGGGGGATGTTTCCAGAATGAGATTTTCACTCTGCAGCGGAGTGTGCGCTGATATGAAACTTCCTGGCAGATTAAAACTGTGTGTCTGACCGAGACTCGCACTCGGGACTTTGCCTTTCACGGGCAAGTGCTCTATCATCTGAGCTACCGAAGCACGACTCACGCCCGGTCTCACAGCTTTACTTCTGCCAGTATCTCGTCTCCTACCTTCCAAACTTTACAGAAGCTCTCCTGCGAACCTTGCAGAACTAGCACTCCTGAAAGAAAGGATATAGTGGAGACATGGCTTAGCCACAACCTGGGGGATGTTTCCAGAATGAGATTTTCACTCTGCAGCGGAGTGTGCGCTGATATGAAACTTCCTGGCAGATTAAAACTGTGTGCCCGACCGAGACTCGAACTCGGGACCTTTGCGGGCAAGTGCTCTACCATCTGAGCTACCGAAGCACGACTCACGCCCGGTCTCACAGCTTTACTTCTGCCAGTATCTCGTCTCCTACCTTCCAAACTTTACAGAAGCTCTCCTGCGAACCTTGCAGAACTAGCACTCCTGAAAGAAAGGATATAGTGGAGACATGGCTTAGCCACAGCCTGGGGGATGTTTCCAGAATGAGATTTTCACTCTGCAGCGGAGTGTGCGCTGATATGAAACTTCCTGGCAGATTAAAACTGTGTGCCCGACCGAGACTCGAACTCGGGACCTTTGCAGGCAAGTGCTCTACCATCTGAGCTACCGAAGCACGACTTACGCCCGGTCTCACAGCTTTACTTCTGCCAGTATCTCGTCTCCTACCTTCCAAACTTTACAGAAGCTCTCCTGCGAACCTTGCAGAACTAGCACTCCTGAAAGAAAGGATATAGTGGAGACATGGCTTAGCCACAGCCTGGGGGATGTTTCCAGAATGAGATTTTCACTCTGCAGCGGAGTGTGCGCTGATATGAAACTTCCTGGCAGATTAAAACTGTGTGCCCGACCGAGACTCGAACTCGGGACCTTTGCGGGCAAGTGCTCTACCATCTGAGCTACCGAAGCACGACTCACGCCCGGTCTCTCAGCTTTACTTCTGCCAGTATTTCGTCTCTACCGTCCAAACTTTACAGAAGCTCTCCTGCGAACCTTGCGGAACTAGCATTTGCCCGCGAAAGGCAAAGGTCCCGAATTCGAGTCTCGGTCGGACACACAGTTTTAATCTGCCAGGAAGTTGCCTTACGCCATGTTGGAACCAGTGCCTCTATACCTGCGTGGTAAAATTCTGGACCAACCTGTTGGAGCCACTGTTTGGCAGCGTGCACAAGGGAGTCATCATCTTCAAACCTCGTTCCACGAGGAGAGTCCTTCAGTTTCCCAAAGAGACGATAGTCACATGGAGCCAGGTCAGGACTGTAAGGCGGGTGTTCCAGTGTTGTCCATCCGAGTTTTGTGATCGCTTCCATGGTATTTTGAGTGACATGTGGCCGTGCATTGTCGTGCAACAGCAAAATATCCTGCTTTTGCCGATGTGGTCGAACACGACTCAGTCGAGCTTGAAGTTTCTTCAGTGTCGTCACATATGCATCAGGGTTTGTGGTGGTTCCACTTGGCATGATGTCCTCAAGCAAGCGTCCTTCGGAATCGAAAAACACCGTCGCCATAACTTTTCCAGCAGAAAGTGTGGTTTTGAATCTTTTTTTCCTTGGGTGGATTTGCTTGATGCCATTCCACTGACTGCCTCTTCGTCTGTGGTGTAAAATGGAGCCATGTTTCATCAGCAGTGACAATTCTTCCAAGAAATTCATCTCCACCATTCTCGTGCTGTTCCGAAAGTGCGTTGTGTACCGTTTTTCTTGTTTCCTTGTGAGCCACTGTCAACATCCTGGGAACCCACCTGGCACAAACGTTTTTTAACGCCAGCTCAGTATTCTGCAAACACTTCCTTCCCAACGTAGCTCGACAATTCGTTCACTGTGATTCATCTGTCAGCAGTCACCAAATCCTTAGCTCTTTGCACATTGTCTGGAGTGTGTGCAATACGAAGCCTGCTGCTGCGAGGACAATCTTCAATATTGCCGTGCCCGCTTTCATCACATAACCTGCTTGCCCACCCACTAACTGTACTGCGATCGACAGCAGCATCTCCATACACCTTTTTCAACCTCTTGTGGATGTTTCGCACTGTCTCGTTTTCACAGCACAGGAATTCTATGACAGCACGTTGCTTCTGACGAACGTCAAGTGTAGCAGCCATCTTGAAGACATGCTGTGACTGCGCCACTCACGGGAACAGGTTGAAATAAGTTTGAAAACAAGCGGGAAGGATGTATCTACACACTGTAAAACTTTCACACATGCAGAATGAAAACTGTATTTTTACAAAAATAGTGTCCATTTCTTTTGAAGTGACCCTCGTAAAAACCAGGAACACCCTTACCTAAATAATAGGAAGAGCGGAGGATCTGGAAGTGTTTGGCAGGAAGTACTCTGAAGATACAAAGCCTCATATCGTATTAGCCGAAGCCTGTACAGTACCGGCGGTTTGGCGGACCGAATTTTAGATAGGAAGAAATAGTGCGTCGCCGCAGTACTTTATAGTCTCAGGTCTTTTATATATATTCAGATGAGTTCTCAGTCAGATTGTTGGGATGCGAAATCCGTGTCGCTCGTCGCCAACCTCTGGTAAGTTACAAGTTTGTTTTAATCACTTGCAGAACTGCAATCGGTGCTTATGCTGTTTCATTTTAGCCATCAGTCGTATGACTGATCTGATGTGGCACGCCACGAATTCCTCTCCTGTGCCAACATCATCGTCTCAGAGTCAGCACTTGCAATCTATGCCCTCAGTTATTTGCTGGATATATTCCACTCTCTGCCTTCCTCTACAGATTTAGCCCTCTGCAGCTCCCTCTAGTACCATGGAAGTCATTAATTAATGTCTTAACAGATGTCTTACCATCCTGTCCCTTCATCTTGTCAATGTTTTCCATATATTCCTTTACTTGCCAATTCGGTGCAGAAACTCCTCATTCCTTATCTTGTCAGTCCACCTAATTTTCAACATTCGTCTGTAGCACCACTGTCCACGTTTCACTACTATACAATGCTGTGCTACAAACGTACATATTCAGAAGCTTCTTCCTCAGTTTAAGCCCTATGCTTGATACTGCTAGACTTCTCTTGGCCAGGAATGTCCTTTTTGCCAGTGATAGTCTGGTTTCAATGTCTTCCTTGCTCCTTGGCTATTTTTCTACCTAGGTGGACGAATTCCTTAACTCCAAGTATTTGGTGACTATGAATCCTGAAGTTAAGTTTCTTGCTGTTCTCATGTTTGCTACTTCTCATTACTTTTGCCTTTCCTCGATTTCCTCTCAATTTATACTCGTTAGACTGTTCATTCCATTCAGCAGATCATGTAATTCTTCTCCACTTTCACTTAGCGAATCGTATCATTGATGTCCTTTCACCTTGAATTTTAATTCCACTCCTGATCCTTTCTTTTATTTCCAACCCCTATTTTTCTTAGAATTGGGAACATCTTACACCATTTTACATTGTCGAACGCTTTTTTCAGGCCGACAAATTATATGAACGTGTCCTGATTTTTCTTTAGTCTTGCTTCCATTATCATTCGCAACGTCAGAATTGCCTCTTTGTTGCCTTTATCTTTCCTAAAGCCAAACTGATCGTCATCTGACACATCCTCAGTTTTCTTTTCCATTCTTCTGTATATTATTCTTGAAAGCAACTTGGATGCATGAGCTGTTAAACTGATAGGGCGATAATTCTCGCATTTGTCAAATCTTGTAATCTTCGGAATTGTGTGGATGATAGTTGCCGAAAATTAGATGGTATGTATCCAGACTCTTACATTCTATACACCAACGTGAAAAGTCGCTTTGTTGCCACTTCCCCCAATGATCTTAGAAATTCTGATGGAATGTTATCCATCCCTTCTGTCCTATTTTATCTTGATTCCTCCAAATCTCTTTTAAATTCTGATTCTAATACTGGATCCTCTACCGCTTCTAAATCCTGTTTCTTCTTCGATGGCATCAGGCAAATCTTTCCCCTCATAAAGGCCTTCAGTGTACTCCTTTCACCTATGCGCTCTCTCCTCTGCATTTAACAATGGAATTCCCGTTGCACTCTTTATGTTATAACCCTTGCTTTTAATCTCACCGAAGGTTATTTTGACTTGCTTACATGCTGAGTCAATCCTTCCAACAATCATTTCATTTTCGATTTCTTCACATTTTTCACGCAGAAATTTCGTCTCAGCTTCCCTCCACTTCATATTTATTTCATTCCTCAGTGACATGTGTTTCTATATTGCTGAATTTCTTTCCAACCTCTGTGATCGCTATTTTAAGGGATGCCCATTCCTCTTCAACTGTACTGCCCAATTAGCTATTCCTTATTGCTGTAGATATAGTGAGTTCAAACAATTGCTGCTCTTTACGACTTTCATGCGACGCCCATTGTCGACGAAAAGGACTGTTGCACCGAATGGGCACATAAAATTTCGCTTTAAAATTCATTTTCTGCGAGAAACAAGTAGACGCTTTTCGTTGACACTGGGCGTCGACTGAAAGATGTGAGGAGTAGTATTTGTTCGGGCTGACTCGAGCTATATAATGCCAAAATAAGTAGCAAATATCTGCCGAAACACTAGACAAAATGTGGATGATGATTATTAGGAGAGATATCTTTGATGTACACCGACGGAGAGAAAAGGATTCCACTGATCCCAAAATCACCGCTATCTGTGACTTCAGTGGTATCAAGCGAGAGCTCATTGGAGGGCAGGGTGGAGTTCTGTTGTGTTTTCTGATGAAAGCTGGTTCCGCCTCGGTGTCACTCTTAGGAACAGTTAGTCTCACAGTACCTAATTGCTACATTGGACCTCAGATAAAACTTTAATTTGAAACTGAGCAGTGGAATTTGTAATTGTTCTGCTACGATGAGATAAAAAAAATATTTTGAGATGTATCCTTTCTAAATACTGCGCAATGTAGCTAAGGGATACCAAGATGGGCATATTCGAATCTTTTGCGCAGAACACGTAGGAAAAGAAATCTGTCATTGGTGGAAACCCTTGGGACAGAAAACAAACTGCGAGTCTTCCTTCATTTTGTTGATCATAGAAGATATTAGTAATTACACTGGTGTGTAAAACTCAAGATCGAAAGTAACTCTCCCGTGAAGTGGACCTGCCAAGTAATGTGGGACGGTGAAACCTGGACCATACACTGAGGTGACAAAAGTCCTGGAATACCTGATAATATCGCGACGCACCTCCTTTTACCAGACGGAGTCCGTGGTCTACGGGTCAGAGGGTTTAACTACCCTCTGTAATAAAAAAAAAACTGAGTGAATGAATCAACGGATGTCATCAGACGTCTGCCACGAACATATTCAACGAACAGTATAAGTATATATATATATAAGGGGGTAGCGTCTTTGATTCATAAACAGAACGTCTTCGGTCCCGGGTTTGAATCCCGCCGCTGCTTAAATTTTGATTAATAATCAGCATTGGCGTTCGAAGACTTTCGGCATAAGGAGTCGCCCTCATCCTGCCAACGGTCTTGTCAAAGAGGGCGGAGGAACGGACAGAGGTTCAGGCTACTCTTGTCCTAGGGGTGGGAAACTGCCCCTAAAGGCGGAAGAATCAGTAATCATCAACGGCATGAGGATGCAGAAGGCAATGGAAACCACTGCATTAAAGTCACGTAACGTCTATCCACAGGACATGTGGCCTGTAGTTGAAGAAGTGTCATGATGATCTCTCCACTGGCAAAAGATTTAGGAATAGTCCCCCATTCGGATCTCCGGGACGGGACTGCCAAGAGGGAGGTTACCATGAGAAAAAGATTGAATAATCAACGGAAGAATAGGGTTCTACGAGTCGGCGCGTGGAATATCAGAAGCTTGAACGTGGTAGGGAAACTGGAAAATCTGAAAATGGAAATGCAAACTCTAAATATAGTAGGGGTTAGTCAAGTGGAGAGAAGACAAGGATTTCTGGTCAGATGAGTTAGGGTAATATCAACAGCAGCAGAAAATGGTATAACGGGAGTAGGATTCGTTATGAATACGAAGGTAGGGCAGAGAGTATGTTACTGTGAACAGTTCAGTGGTAGGGTTGTTCTTATCAGAATCGACAGCAAACCAACACAGACAACGATTGTTCAGGTATACATGCCGATGTCGCAAGCTGAAGATGAAGAGGTAGAGAAAGTATATGAAGATATTGAAAAGGTAATACAGTACGTTAAGGGAGACGAACATCTTATAGTCATGGGAGACTGGAATGCAGTTGTAGGGGAAAGAGTAGAAAAAAAGGTTACAGGAGAATATGGGCTTGGGACACGGAATGAGAGAGGAGAAAGAATAATTGAGTTCTGTAACACGTTTCAACTAGTAATAGCGAATATTCTGTTCAAGAATCACAAGAGGAGGTGGTATATTTGGGAAAGGGCGGGTGATACGGTAAGACTTCCGTTAAATTACATCATGGTCAGACAGAGATTCCAAAATCAGACACTGGATTGTAAGGCGTACCCAGGACCAGACATAGACTCAGATTTCAATATAGTAGTGATGAAGAGTAGGCTGAAGTTCAAGACTTCAGTCAGGAAGAATCAATACGCAAAGAAGTAGGATACGGAAGTACTAAGGAATGACGAGATGTGGTTTAAGTTCTCTAAGACCATAGATACAGCAATAAAGAATAGCTCAGTAAGCAGTACAGTTGAAGAGGAGTGGACATCTCTAAAAAGGCCCATCACAGAAGCTGCGAAGGAAAACACAGATACAAAGAAGGTAACAGCAAAGAAACCATGGGTAACGGAAGAAATACTTCAACTGATGGATGAAAGGAGGAAGCACAACAATGTTCCGGGAAACTCAGGAATACAGAAATACAAGTGGCTGAGGAATTTAAAAAAACAGGAAGTGCAGGGAAGCTAAGACGAAATGGCTGCAGGAGAAATGTGAAGACACCGAAAAAGAAATGATTGTCGGAAGGACAGACTCAGCTTACAGAAAGGTCAAAACAACCTTCGTTGACATTAAAAGCAATTGTGATAACATTAAAGGTGCAGCGGGAATTCCACTGTTAAATGCAGAGGAGAGAGCGGATAGGTGGAAAGTATACACCGAAACCCTCTATAACGGGGAAGATTTGTCTGATGTGATATAAGAAGAAACAGGAGTAGCTTTAGAAGAGATAGGGTATCCAGTATTAGAATCAGAATTTAAAAGAGCTTTGGAGGACTTAAGATAAAATAAGGCAGAACGGATAGATAACATTCCATCGGACTTTCTAAAATCATTGGGGGAAGTGACAACAAAACGACTATACACGTTGGTGTGTAGAATGTATGAGTCTGGCGACATACCATCTGACTTTCGGAAAAGCATCATCCACACATTTCCGAATACGGCAAGAACTGACAAGTGCGAGAAATATCACACAATCAGCTTAACAGCTCATGCATCCAAGTTGCTTACAAGAATAGTACACAGAAAAATGGAAAAGAAAATTTAAGGATGCACTAGATGACGATCAGTTTGTGTTTAGGAAAGGTAAAGGCACGAGAAAGGTAATTCTGACGTAGCGGTTAATAATGGAAGCAGCACTAAATAAAAATCACGAAACGGTCATAGGATTTGTCGACCGGGAAAACGCGTTCGTCAGTGTAAAATGATGCAAGATGTTCGAAATTCTGAAAAAAAGTAGGGGTAAGCTATAGGAGAGAGGGGTCATATACAATATGTACAACAAGCAAGAGGGAAGGGACTAATAATAGTGGACGACCAAGAACGAAGTGCTCGTATTAAAAAGAGGGTAAGACAAGAATGTAGCCTTTCGCCCCCTGTTGTTCAATTTGTACATCAAGGAAGCAATGATGGAAATGAAAGAAAGATTCAGGAGTGGAATTAATATACAAGGTGAAAGGATATCAATGATACGATACGCTGATGACGTTGCTATCCTGAGTGAGAGTGAAGAAGAATTTCATGATCTGCTGAACGGAATGAACAGTCTAATGAATACACAATATGGACTGAGAGTAAATCGAAGAAAGACGAAAGAAATTAAAAGTAGCAGAAATGAGAACAGCGAGAAACTTAACATCAGGATTGATGGTCACGAAGTAGATGAAGTTAAGGAATTCTGCTATCTAGGCAGTAAAATAACCAATGATGGACGGAGCAATGGGGACATCAAAAGCAGACTAACAATGGCAAAAAGGGCAGACCTGGCCAAGAGAAGTCTACTAGTATCAAACATAGGCCTTAATTTGAGGAGAAAATATCTGAGAATGTACATCTGGAGTAGAGCATTCTATAGTAGTGAAACATGGACTGTGGGAAAACCGGAACAGAAGAGAACTGAATCATTTGAGATTTGGTGCTGCAGGCGAATGTTGAAAATTAGGTGGATAATAAGGTAAGGAATGAAGAGGTTCTGCGCAGAATCGGAGAGGGAAGGAATATGTGAATAACACTGATAAAGAGAAGGGACAGGATGATAGGACATCTGTTGAGACATGAGGGAATAACTTTCATTGTACTAGAGGGAGCTGTAGAGGGCAAAAAGTGTAGAGGAAGAAAGAGATTGAAATACATTCAGCAAATAATTGAGGACGTAGCTTGCAAGTGCTACTCTGAGATGAAGAGGTTAGCACAGGAAAGGAATTGGTGGCAAGCCGCATCAATCCCGTCAGAAGACTCAAAAAAAAAAAAGAAACTGAGTGCAGCAACTCTACTTGGCACGGACTCAACAAATCGTTGGATGACCCCTGCAGAGATGCTGAGCCATGCTGCCTCTATAGAGGTCCGCCATTGGAAAAGTATTGCCGGTGCTGGATTTTGTGCAAGAACTGACCTCTTAGTATGTCCCATATATGTTCGATGGGATTCATGTCGGGTGATCTGACTATTTGCTCGAATAGTCCAGAATGTTATTCAAACCAGTCGCGAAATTGTGGCCAGTGACATAGGGCACTGTCATCCACAATAATTCCACAGTTGTTTTGGAACGTGATGTACGTGAATGACTGCAAATAATATCCATGTAGCGGAACATAAGCAGACGACCCAGTCCATTCCATGTAAACACAGTCCTCACTAAAATGGAGCCACCATCACCTTCCACAGTGCCTTGTTGACAACTTGAGTCCATGGCTTCGTGGTGTATGCTTCACACTCAAACATTATCACCAGCTCTTACCAACTAAAATCGGGACTGATCTGACCAGGCCACGGTTTTTCAATCGTCTATGGTCCAACCAATAGGTCACGACCCCAGGAGAGGCGCTGTAGGTGATGTCATGCTGTCAGCAAAGAGGCTGACATCGGTCATCTGCTGCCATAGCCCATTAACGCTAGACTTCACCGTAATGACCAAACGAATAAGTCCGTCGTTCGTCCCACATTGATTTCTGCATTTATTTTAAGGAGTGTTGCTTGTCTGTAGTGGCGATAGGAGGGGTATCCAGCCACCCCTTAAATTAATCATGCCAAATCCGACCCTAATCTTGCCGACCCTCGGCAACTGCAGGAGAAGGGCACAAGAAGAAGAAGAAGATGAAGAAGAAGAAGAAGAAGAAGAAGAGTTTTGCTTGTCTGTTAGCAATGATAACCTAACACAAACTCCGCTGCTCTCAGTCGTTAAGTGAAGGGCGTCGCCCACTACACTGTCCGTGGTGAGAGGTAATGTCTGAAATTTAGTATTCTCGGCACACTCTTGACACTGTGGATCTCGGTATACTGAATAATCTATCGATTTCCGAAATGGAATATCCCATGAATCTGGCTCCAACTACCATTCCGCGTTCAAAATCTTTTAATTCCAGTAGTGCGGCCATAATCACGCCGGAAACCTTTCCACATGAATCACCTCAGTACAAATGACAGCTCCATCAAAATACTGCCCTTTTATACCTTTTGTACGCGATACTACCGCTAACTGTATTTGTGCATATAGCTATCCCATGACTTTTGTCACCTCGGTGTACACAGAAATGAAGGCTACAGTATAGTGCGGAAGACAGCTGAAATAAATACGCAATGAGACGAACAGAAAAGACAATGTTATTCAGAGATAATAACTACACTGAAGCCACCGTGATTTATGTGTTTTGAAATGTGAAAGTGACAAACACGTCCCCATCACCCAGCTGCCTGCGTGATGGAGGCCTAGTCCAGATGGTTCAGAGCAAACAACAGATTTTCAGAGAACACCTAGCTGGTGAAACATAGACGTGTGTGGGAGGCACTCACCGGCTGGTGGGAAGAAGTAGGGCAGGCACGCGCAGGTAGCGATGGCGTACTGGCGGAAGCATTCGAGTCGGCAGTTGGCATACGAGTAGGCGCCCTGCTGCAGCGTGTCCCTCTCGTTGCTGTACAGGCAGCCTCGGTCCCCCGGCCGCAGCGATCGCACCGTATGCGTCGTGTACGTCACGTCGCTCGACACCCTCACCAGGGCCATTTGGTCTGAGCCCACGATCAGACCGTCCATCCGCAGCGCAGTCGGCTCGTTCACCGACACCTGCGCCGGCGCTTTGTTTTACTACCTGGTGAAGCTCTCTTCTATGCCACATCTTAAGCTATGAAATCTCTGTAGAGTAAAAATTAGCTCTATAAACATCAACAAGTGTTCAGCGAACAGAGATCCTGTTAACTTCACCCTAAAGCCAGAACACAGTAGGTGGTGGTGCCCCGGTTGATCCGTTTCCCTTGAATTTTTCTCAGGGAAGATGGGGTGTTGGGAATTCGGAACACAGTCATTTATACACGTTCCAGTCACATTAATGACAACCTGTCAAACCTTGAATAACCACATTTTACAGCGCAGAATCGCTGAGAGAAGTGCAGGAAGAGATTCAGTGAGGTTCTTGAAGGTACTGGCAGTGATGTGGAGCCATGTAGACTCCCGTGCCGTGGCAAGCTGCATAGATTTGTCAGCTGTTGGTACATGGGGTGAACAGGCAAATCAAGATGGTCCGAGAGAATCTCGATCGGCTTTAAAACCGGGAAGTTTGGTGGCCAGAGGAGTACGGTAAACTCATCCCAGTGCTCTTTGAACCACGCATCTACTCTGCGAGCTATATCACAAATTACATTTTCCAACTGATAGATGCCATCGTGCTGAGGAGAAACAAATTGCATGTAGTAGTGGAAACGGTCTAGAGATAGACGCATACTTGTGTTAATCCACTGTGCCTTCCAGAATGACGAGTTCACCCAGGGAACAGCCTCCGGCCTGGTCCCTTACGGCCAATGTTGGAGGGTGTTTGGTTACAGACGTTTCATGCCATACACGCCACCGGCCATCTATCCCATGGAACACAAAACATTATTTATCTGAAGAGATTACCTGTCGCCACTCAGTGGACGTCCAGTTGCGGTACTGGCGTGCAAATTCCAGCCTTCGTCGCCAGTCAACAGCAGTCAAAAATGGTTCAAACGGCTCTGAGCACTATGGGACTTAACTTCTGGGGTCATCAGTCCCCTAGAACGTAGAATTAATTAAACCTAACTAACCTAAGGACATGACACACATCCACGCCCGAGGCAGGATTCGAACCTGCGACTGTAGCTGTAGCGCAGTTCCAGACTGTAACGTCTAGAACCGCTCGGCCACTCCGGCCGGCAACAGCATGGGTGCATGAACCAGGCACATGCTGCAGAGGCCCATATGCAGCAACCTTCGATGAACGGTAATTGAGGAGACACTGTGGATAGCCCCTTGGTTCATCTGAGCGGTCTGTTGCTCAAGAGTTGCACGGCCATTCGCCTGTAGACATCTTCGCAGGCGTCGTTTACCTCTGTCACATATGGCCCCTGATTCACCACAGTTGCCTCGGCGCCGGTTTTGGATAGCGCCATTATACAATTTAGCAACTTAGCTGTTTCGGAAATGCTTCGTCGGCCCTAAAACCAATGATCATGTCGCTTTGGACGTCAGATAAATCGATCCGTTACCCCATTACGGCAACGACTGTACTTCTTTCTGCTTCCCATCCTCCATTGCACGTTGACACTGAACATAGGCGGTGGTCACATTAATGTGACTGGACTGTATAAGCACAGATATCGCACGTGGCGAGCCCGAAGCGTTTGTCCGGACCAGTCCCCACCACGAAGGAATAGAAACCAAGAAATTTTTTTAATTTAAATTTGGGTTACAGATTCGGACTCCCGATAACATTGCTAGTAATTTGATCCTAAAATCAGACCAATCAGTTGATTAATTACAAGTCGACAAAGTGAACTATTTTGTTTCCAGACAACTCATAGGGGACCATCAGCTGGAGGGAGCGGTTCAATTTTGATATTCCCACTGTAATTAAAATATAAAGCCCCTTAAGACGACGAAATCCAATGAAGCTCCCTGGCGTTATTTAAAATTTAGGTTGCAGCTTCGCGGCGGTGGTGGATGCTTGTCAGTTCCTACCTAGTCTGAAGAACCTGCGTCCGAACAGGTGCCCCGACCTGAGAAGCAAAGAGACCGTGCCGCCGACGGAGCGTTGCTGCACAAACAGTTCATTTGCACACCCTGTCACGTTGGCTGTGGGAACTCAGTTGTCAACTGCGAACACACACCAAGGTGTGGCATCCGTGGTTACAAATGGCAAGTAGAGCCACTGTCCACCCCATTCAGTTGCAGTTTCTGAACGAGATGACATCGCGAGAGTCATTGGGCGGAAGTTACCGTAATTTTACCTTCCATTACTTTGAACGCATCCTTGTGTTTAGTCACCCTTGATCTGTTCGTCATTATTTGAATTAGGAAGTGCCCACCAACGACAGCGGTTACGACTATGCTACCGTGATGTTTACACCACGAGATACCGGCTTTTTCGCCCGACCCCAGTTTTCTGTGACAGTATTCGTTGCCCATGCGTAGCTTCTGTCGTTGTGTTTCAGTTTGGTTTACTTTCCGCACTATCTCTAGGCGCTAGACTTTATTCTGTGAATGTAACTATGGAACTACGAGGGCTATTCGGAAACTAAGGAACGATAGGTCGCGAAATGGAAACCACAGTGAAAATCAAAACTGTTTTATTTGCAACAATTAGCTACAACTTCCAGCTACTTATCTCCATAGTCGCCGATCCGACTTAGACGTTTGTCGTAGCGTTGTACCAACTTTCCAATACCCTCGTTATAGAAGGTAGCCTCCAGTTCTTTCCGCCAATTCTCTACGCTGGCCTACAGCTTGTTGTCTGTGCCAAAAAGTTGTCTTCATAGCCAGCGGTTCACGTGAGCGGAGATGAAACTCAGAGGGAGACAATTACGGGCTGTATTGTGGGTAATCAAACATTTCCAATTGAAAACGATGCAGAAGCATCTTCATTGCCCCTGCAGAATGCGGCTGAGAATTGTCTTGAAGAAGGAAAACGCACGACAGTTATGTAATGTTCGCTGCATAGCTTCTGGCGAAATTTCTCGCCAGACCCTCGTACTTGGCGGGAGACACCATTGTTCTACTCGTAGGTATCTTTATGTGCTCCCTGTGTGCTCAGAACTGAAAAGAACGTCGTAACGTGATCGACGGGCATACTAGAGACACTGCGCAACACACCAGGGAAAAACTTCATTGGATTTTAACTGTGGTTTCCATTTAGCGACTGATCGTTCCTTACTTTCCGAATATCCCTCGCATTTGTAACTTCGCGTCCTTCAAGTCAACTGCTAGGCAAGGTGCTATTATTTGTGGGCGGTAACTGAAGGAAGAAATTGTGCCAGATTACCTAGTTTTCATGTGTTACTTATTGAATGTGATTTCATTACAAGAATCTACTGACTGCCATCGGTCTGTAGCTTCCGTACCTTCTGTCCTTTGTTTAATTAATTCATTACTACCTACGAAATACACATAGTAGCAGAGGGAGCCAGACGCTGGGCGGTCGAGGACAGAAAATCAGCAGGTAACTGGTCTTTTAGGTAACAATGACAGTTTATCTCCGAACACCACTTTCCGCAGTCTGCTCAGCAGTAAAGCAGCTCCAAAATTTATACAGAGAAAGACATTTGCATTTTTGTTTTAATGCCCATATTTATGATCTGATTTATTGTAAACTCCTTGTAACTTCTCTGAGTGCAAATAAAAAGAGTGTTACACTGGAATCATTAGCCATTACTGCCGTTACGACACGGGCCGTCAGTCTTCTGACTGCCCCGGTCTCTACCACCACGACTCTTTATCTTGCGCCATCTCAGTGCAGCGCTTGCACCCAACATCCTCAATTATTCGTTGGATACATTCCGGTCTCAGACTTCCCCAACAAGTTATGGCCTTTACAGCTCTCTCTAATATAATGGAAGTTATTCCCTGATGTGTTGGCACATATCCTACCATTCCGTTCCCTTCTTCTCGTCTGTGTTTTCCATATAGGCCTTTCCTCGCCGACTCTATAGAGAATCTCCTTATTTCTTACATTACCTTACCTTATCCTTGCATAGCGCCACATCCCAAACACTCTGTTTTCCTTCTTTCCGGTTTTCCCACGATCTACGATCCACTTCCACACTATGCTGCGTTCCAAACGAGCTGAGAAGTTTCTTCCATAAAACTAAAGTCTATGTTTCGCACAAGCAGATTTATTTCAGCGACGACGTACCTCTCTGCCTGTACCGGTCTGCTGCTTTTATGCCCCTGCTTCGTCCACCATGTTTTATTTTTTTTATTTTTCTTCCAATGTAGCAGAACTCCTTCACTTCATCTACCTCGTAGTCCCCATTTTAAAGCTACGTTTATCGCTAATCCAGTTTCTCCTACGCTTCATTACTGTCGTCTTTCTTTGGTGCTGTTCATTCCATTAAACAGGTAATTTTGCGAGAGTACTCAGAGGGAGAATTATAAGGCCGTTTTTATTTTCAGTACATACATAAATACTCTAGTAGACAACATCAGAAGTAGTCCGCAGGAAGGTTAAAACGCCAGAAGACTGTACCGAAATGCACGAATTCCTGACGAGGCTCGACAATTGGTGCAGGTACTGACAGCTAACAGTGACTGTGACTAAAGGTCACGTCTTGTGCATAAATAGGCAAGGCGATCCATTGCTGTTCCATTACGCCATTGGCAAAAAATGCCTGAAAACAGTAACAGGTTGGATTAATTCGAGAGAGAGAGAGAGAGAGAGAGAGAAGAAACAAAAAAGAGCAGTGCGTTCGTCACGGGGTCTTTAGTAAGCAGGAGAGCGTTAAGAACATGCTCAACTATCTGAAGTGGCAGAAGCTACAAGAGAGGCATTTTGTTTCGAGGAGAGGTTTACTACTGAAATTTCGAGATGGTACTTAAAAAAAAGCTTGCGACAAATTACTTCCTTCCACATACATCTTACGAAATGACTTCGTCAAGATAATCAAAGAAATTAAGGGTCACACTTGAGTTTACCAACGGTCATTCTTACAGTCACCATTCGCGAATGGAATATGGATCGCGGAAAACAGTACAGATGTAGTTTTTGCTGTAGATGCAGATGTGCATCTCTACCAGACAAGGTATTACTTATCCATCATAACCATGCCACTAGCACAGTACATTCAGTACCATCATTACCAACCCTTCTGTCGTAGTTACCATCGACCGGTAATCAACTGAAATTTCATTTTGAGTGCTATGCTTCGACAGAAATCGGGCCGTGACTTTCTATTTCTGCCTGTGCCTTTAGGCCAAACGCCTTTGTGTCAACTGCAAGCCATAAAACTTCGAAAATTTTGGTTGAGGAGATGAGACACATGATAGAAATTCACAAATTAACTCAGTTATAGATTACTGCTATTGTTATAGTCAAACCTTCAAATATAGGCTTCATGCAGCTCTATCCAGAGTAAGTCTCTTCCTCTTAGCACAAATATTATGCAATCTAAAAGCACTCAGAATGCTTACTGTGATCAACTCTGCTCTCTTTCTATACTTTACTCGTATAAACCCTCTCGACACCCAAATTACCTACGTTACCAAATTAACTATTTCTTGACGCCTCAGGGTGTATCAAAGCTCTTTTCTCCTCGATTGAATGCAGCGCCTCTTCAATCATTATTCGATCTACTAATTTAGACGTCACGTTCTTCTGGAAAACGACGTTTGAAAATCATCTCTTCTCCTATTGTCTGCACTGCTTATCGTCCGCGTTTCACTTCCATCTCAGGCTCTACCCCAGACCAGTATTTTCAGACAAGACTCCCTAACAATTAAAATTACACTGCCCAATCACATCAGCGTGACTACCTGTCAGAAGCCTGTATAACTACCTTTTGCAGCGCTGTCTGCTGCGAGACGTGCAGGAAGAGCGTCAATTGATGAGGTTCTGGAAGGTATCGACAGGGGGGGGGGGGGGTGAAGCCGTGCCGACTCCTGCGCTGTGGCCAGCCCCGCTAGGTGTCTCGATTGAGGATCCACGAACTGCCCGGTTGAGGTGCTCCCTCAAATTCTCGATTGGGCTTAAATGCGACAAGTCTGATGGCTGCGACACAACGGTAAACTCATGCTGGTGCTCTTCCAACGACGCACGTGCATTGCGAGTTGTGCATTGTCCTGCTGGTAGATGCCATCGTGCCAAGGAAAAACAAACGGCACGTAGGGGTGACATGATCTGTGAAGGATCGTTTCATACTCCTGATGACCCACTGTGCCTTCCAGAATGACGATGTCACCCAGCAAATGGTTCAAATGGCTCTGAGCACTATTGGAGTTAACATCTCAGGTCATCAGTCCCCTAGAAATCAGAACTACTTAAACCTAACTAATCTAAGGACATCACGCACATCCATTCCCGAGGCAGGATTCGAACCTGCGACCGTAGCGTTCACGCGGTTCCACACTGAAGCGCCTAGAGCCGCTCGGCCACCAGCGTCACCCAGCGAATGCCACGAATATATTCGTCAGAGCACAACGCTACATTCTCCAGCCTGGAACGTTCCGATGTTTGCAGCAGAGTGTTTGTTTTCTTTCTGATGGAGCAGAAAACGTGATTCTTCTGAAAAGGTCACCTGTCGACACTCAGTGGACGGCCAGTGACGGTGCTGTCGTGCAAATTCCAGCCTTTGTCGCCGATGAACAGCAATCACGGCGGGTTCATGAACCAGGCCACTAAGGCGCAAACCAGGTGCGTGCTGCGGAGGTCCATACGCAGCAATGTTCGTTGAGTGATAGTTCGGAAGACACTGTCGGTAGCCCCTTCGTTCATATGGGCGGTCAGTTGCTCAACAGTTGCACGTCTGTTCGCCCGTACACACAGCCGCAACTGTTGTCCACCCCTGTCATCTATGCCCATGCACCGTACACTTTAACCACAGCAGCGCGCGAGCAGCTTACAAGCTTAGCTGTTTCGGAAATACTTCGATCTTTGGCCAGAAAACCAATGATTATTCCCTTGTGGATTTAAGATAAAACTCTCTGCGTTACAACCACTGTACTGTTACCCGCGTCCCTCCTCCCCCTCCCCCCCCCCCCCCCCCCCCCCCCGACACGCTTTATGTGCCCTCCACTGTGTTGCCACCTGCCGTCTGTGAGTAGTTAGTTACTGCACGTTGAGGTCGAACACAGGCGGTGGTCACATAAATTTGTCTGGACCATATATATTCGACGTTAACAAATTTCTCTTCTTTCAGAAAAGCTTTCCTTGCTGGTGCCAGTCTGCATCTTATAGGCTTTTTACTGCCAAAACAGATAAACACGTTACTATTTTTAGCTTCTCATTTTCTAGCCTAAATCTCACAACATCGCCTGATTAAATTCGATTGCACACTGTTACCCTTGTTTTATATTTGTCACTGTTCATCTTACCATTTTTTTAAAGACACTACCCATTCCATTCACTTGATTTACCAAATCTTTTGCCGTCTCTAAAGAAACGGCTATGTCATCTACAAGTCTTAAAAATTTATTTTTTACACCTTACAACGTTTACTTTGTCACACTGCTTGTGTTTGCAGGTAGAACAAACACACTACAGTAGAGTCTCGATAGTTCGAGGTGAACGGGACCGGAACCACCTCGAACTATCGAAAACTCGGACTATGGAAATTTAAATGGGAAAAAGAAATATTATGATATTGTAAGTAATACAGGTCAAAATATGAACTTTATTAAAATAAAAGTATTTACACATGCATTTGCATTGGCAGAATAACAATAATTATTTATTTAGACAAGTAATAGTGAAGTGTCTTTTGTTTGGCGAAGCTGCAACGTTTCCTCGCGGCAATGTCACGCCACCGTCTCTGGAGCAGTAGGTCAGTTGGTGTCGCCTCAGGCTGTTCTTCCACGTAGCATACGGCGGCCTCGAGAGCAGCCTAGCCATCGGTGTGACTCATCATCGGTGCAGCCTCTGCCTCGTCATCCTCGTCTCTCTCACACTGCGATGGAATGTTAACCATGTCAATTATAGAAGAGTCTGTCACTTACAGCTGTTCGTCCGAATTTAACCCCTCTTCTATTTCCACCTCTGCTGCCTCTTCACACCCTGGCAATCTTCTGATTAAATTACGCAAGGGTTGATCGTCCTCATCTGCTAAATCTTCAGTTTCTGTCTCTGGCATACTTTTCTGTAAAATTTTCCTCCATGACTTAGAAATTGTGTCTGACTTTACTTAGCTCCAAGATTCGCTAATCCAGTACACGACGTCCTTCAAAGTCACTTTCTTCAAAGCTCCTACAATGCTTTCGTTGTCTTCGGAATGCAGGATTGACTGTAGCAATCGCCGTCGATACTTTTTTTTAGACATTCCAGAATGTCCTGATCCATGGGCTGAATGAGACAGGTAACGTTTGGTGGGAAAAACAAGGCGCGGATACCGTCGCACTGCAGTTCTCCTGCACTTGGATGCGAGGACGCATTATCCATGAGCAAAATTGCTTTGCATGGCAGTCCCCTTTCTTTTAAAAAATTCTTGCAGTGAGGTACAAATGAGTTAAAAAACCAGTTCTTGAAGATTTCCTGATTCATCCGGGCATTATTCTGATATGTATAGACAACCGAAAGAGCTGAGATGGATACATTCTTGAATGCTCTTGGCTTGGCAGACTTTCCAATCACAACTAGTTTTAGTTTGTGATTTCCAGTTGCATTTGAAACTGCCATAACTGTGAGCCGCTCTTTGCTTTTTTTGTGCCCAGGAGCACTTTTTTCTTCACAAGAAGCAAGTGCTCTCGCTGGTAACATTTTAAAATTTAGCCCAGTTTCGTCACAGTTATATATTTGTTCATCAGACAAATTTTCGTCAGTTATGATTTTTTTAAACTCGACGATAAATTCTGAAACGGCCTGAGCGTCACCAGAGAGTTTTTCTCCACATACGTCTAGTTGACGCACTCCATACCTCTTCTTCCACTTGTCGAGCCAGCCCACACTAGCAGCGAAATTGTCATCTCCTCCCTGCAGCTGGTTTCTGAAAGACAAAGCCTTTTTCTTGCAAGATTGGGCCAGAAATCGGAGCACCCTTCTGTCTCTGTTGGGTAAACCACATGAACGATGCCTCACTTGCTTTTTCTAAGTCTGACTTCTTCATATTTCTTCGACTGAGAGATTCGTATGAGCATTTCTGTGAAGAAAACTGTTCCAATTTAAGTCGGTTTCTTCACCAGTCACCAACAGTAACTTCACCGACATCATATTCGAGAGCAAGATTTTTTTATTGTTTCTCCTTTGTCAAGTCGTCTTAGTGCTTCTAATTTTAGATGCACAGACACAAATTTCCTGTTTTTTGTTACAGCACTCATCTTTGTAAAGTGTACAACGGAACACACTGTCAACAAACAAAACGACATACAACACTGTACAGTACGGGTACTGGTAACCACAGCAGCGTATGAACTCCACGGTTTTGATCGGTAGCAGCCGGCAACAGTCGGGGTATTTCGTGCCATACTGACAACAGATGTTCGTGCAACAGGACAGCGAGCTAATCGTCGGTGCTGATTGCATTGTTGTCTGCTTTGTCACTGAGCTGTACTCTCCCTATCTACCTTTTGCAATGATGTTTTCATTATTTATCATGTCAGTAAAAAAAGAAAGTAGACAGTTGCAACCTCTTTTTTTTTCTTTTTTTCTTTTTCTTTTTTTTAAGAGTCTCGGATTATTGGAAACTTTAACTATAGAAACTCGAACTATCGAGACTCTACTGTAACAGTAACAACAGTTGCAGTCCGTTGTGGGTGTCAGACAACAGTTTTCCGCCGGCCGCGGTGGCCGTGCGGTTCTAGGCGCTCCAGTCCGGAGCCGCGCTGCTGCTACGGTCGCAGGTTCGAATCCTGCCTCGGGAATGGGTGTGTGTGATGTCCTTAGGTTAGTTAGGTTTAAGTAGTTCTAAGTTCTAGGGGACTCATGACCACAGCAGTTGAGTCCCATAGTGCTCAGAGCCATTTGACCCATTTTGAACAACAGTTTTCCATGTTATGTAGGCCATGATACCCACACTAAGTCGCTGAAGAATATGTATCATCAAAATCTCCTCGCTGTTGTAAACCAATACAAAACTTTCTCAGTTTAGCCGCGATTCCGTAGTAAGCGGTATGGGGGACGTACAGTGTAACTGGTCATACCTTCCCACCCGAGACTGCACTAGCTAAGCTAATTGTTGGATTATCTTATGGAATCGGCATATAGGATTTCTCTCTACTTTTCTTTTGTAAATCTCTCGTAGATGTTGTCACTCGAAACAGTTCTTGTAGCGCATTGGATTCTTCAGAAGATGTCGACTTAATGGTGCAGTTAATTATTCTTGAATGCCACTCATCCTCTCTTTAAATATTGTCTTCCTCTTCGATGACAGAGTGTTTCTCCCAAGGTACGATTCCTTTCTCCTGCTATTTAGCATTCCTTAGGTCATTTCTCTCCTAATACCCTGGTATCGAACAAAACGCTACTTTGTTTTGTTCCTCTTCTTCTGCTTCTTCTCCCGACGTAGATTAGGTGATATCGACTGCTTCGGTCAACAGCGACCAGCCACCTCTTCCATGGTCTTCTGTCTATCCCTCTAAGTTTGCGGTCAAAAATTTGTTTCGAAAGTCTATTTTCATGCATTACTCGTTTATCTACATGTTACCACTATATGTTACTGCTTAGGTCTCTCGTCTTGCACATTGAAACAACTCGCAATTTATTTCTAATGTTTTTTTAAACCTTTTTCTCTGATGTACCCTGTAACAATAACGAGAAATGTATTTCTGCATTTGTATTCTGCTCATATCCTCCTCAGATACTCAGGTTTCAGATCGATAGAGCATAGTAGGTATGCCTATGACTATATGACTCATCTGTGTCTCTTTTGTGGCTTTTTAGCGCATTTCTAATTGTTCCACAGATTAAGCCAAATTGTAAGAGCTTGTTAACAATTTCACTATCGAAATTCCGTCCCATCTCATAACCGAGATACTTAGTGGGTTGCTTGTTCCAATATTACGTTTTTGTTATAATTTTACATCTTACAGTCAATTTTCGTTCGAATAACGCAACCTTTGTTTTACAACTGGAAATCGTGTTATGATTCCCAACAAATTATGTCAAACAGCTCTTTGAAAATTATCTTCATTTTCTTGAATTATTATTTGATATCTGCAAACAGTAGAGCATTTATGGTCATTTTTCTGAAATGCTCTGCTGGATGGAAATATTTTTTCTAGTGATTGCTACGAGCTGATAAAAACTTTGCCCAAGGAGATCTCTCAGTTCTTTTAGTTCTCTGCGTGCTTCTGAGTCGTACAGGGTGTACCAGAACTCTACCGACAAACTTTCAAGTGTGTTATTATGGGCCAAACCAAGGAAAAAAGTCCAGTTCACATGGATTCTCAAATGCATACGTTAAGAGCTGTGATCATTTGTTCATCTTCGCTACTGCGAAACAAATCTCTTCTGCAGAAGTAGTTCTCGTAGCTCTTAAGGTATACACGTTTCAGAGATCGTGTTTACTGGACATTTTTCTTGTCTTGGTCCGTACTACCTTCTCCCAAACTACGGAAAGCAAAAATCTTGCAGTAGTAGAGATGTCTTTCACAGTATCGTAGGTTAGCAAGTACTCATTGTTCTTTAGGTATGAATTTTAGATCTCATGTTTACTGACACTATTTGGTTGTTTTCATCCATACTACTACATCTGATAGCTTACTGTTGGGGCTCTGGTTCACGTTGTACGTAGCATTCCAAAATTCCTGAGAGGACATGTCAACTTGCACTCTAGATTCGTACTGTTAGTGGATGATGACATTCTGTTATCTATAATACAAGTTTATATGTGATTTACAACAAATTTATTGCATAGAAGAGTTTCATAAGTTGTATATAACGATATTATGTTTTTATCTTTTAAGGGTAGAATTAATTTTATCAATTACTGGAGATATAAAAACTTAAAGCCAATTAAGCAGATGTCTTGAATGTAGCCACAGGAGCAGCTAAGTTGTGAGGGGGAACCAGGAAGTTATCTTCCCTGCAGGCAAAGCGGCGAGAATGACACTCAACGGTGTGCGACCTGGACCGCTGCCATGGAGATTTTTTTCCGTGTCTCAATAGTTTTACCTCTTAAAAGTAGCAGTTCTGGTTAAGTATGACCTCTTGCAAACTATTTCATGGTTGACCATTCCATTCGCACTGAACAAGCCGACCTACGTCGTTTCCACGTTGGTTTATATCTTTTTTTTCTTTTTTTTTTAATTTGTGGTAAGTTCCTATGGGACCAAACTGCTGAGGTCATCGGTCCCTGAGCTTACACGCTATTTAACCTAAGTTAAACTAACTTACGCTAAGGACGACATACACACATGCCTGAGGGAGGACTCGAACCTCCGACAGGGGGGGCCGCTTGAGCCGTGGCAAGACGCCTGTTTTATAATTCCTAGTGGTAGTAAGGAATTTCTCCACTGGCGTAATTGTTGCTTGAGTTGTGTATCATTCCCATAACACCTTGCCTCTTCGTCTCTTAGTGCAACTGATTAATGTCAGGAAAGCGCTTCACCACAGACTACTGACTCTGTAACTTAATATATTGACTTTCGACACTACCCCAGTGGTACAGCATCGTCATTCGTGTGACCGGTGGAACGAGCCACTAACTATCCGGATCTTATTCCTTTACGATACTCAAATAAATACACGGTCCAGTCACGTTAAACTGACCGCCGACTAAGTTCAACGTCAACGTGCAATAACCACTCAGAGACGACAGGTGGTAGCATTAGCAGTGGAAGATACATAAAGCTTGTCGGGGGTCACGGGAAACCGCACAGTCATCGTCGTAGTGAGGAAACGGCCCAATTTACCTGAAGTCCATGAGGGCATGATCATGGGCGTATCTGACCAAGGGCCGCGAGGGGTTGCCGCGTGGTCTGGGGAGCCTTGTCACGGCTCGTGTGGCTCCCCCGTCGGAGGTTCGAGTCCTGTGTGTGTGTGTGTGTGTGTGTGTGTGTGTGTGTGTGTGTGTGTGTGTGTGTGTGTGTGTGTGTTGTCCTTAGCGTAAGTTAGTTGAAGTTAGATTAAGTAGTGTATAAGCCAAGGGATCGATGATCTCAGCAGTTTGGTCCCATAGGAACATACCCCAAATTTCCAAATTTCTGACCAAGGGTCTAAGCATTTTCGAAACGGCTCAGTTTGTAAACTATTCGCGCGCCGTTGTGTTTAAAGTATATCGCGCATGGCAGACGGCGCTATGCAAAAGTGGCGCTGAGGCAACAATGGTGCACAATGGGCCATGGATGACAGGATGAACGACGGCTGCGGAGATGTACACGGGAGAACAGACATGCAACTGTTTAGCAGCTAACACCCCAAATGAACCAAGCACTTCCAACAGAGTCCCCTCAAGGACCGTTCAGCGAACATTGCTGCGTATGGGTCTCCGCAGCTGGCGCCTGGTTCATGCACCCATACTGACTGCTGTTAATCGGCGACGAAAGGCTGGAATTGGTGCGCCAGTACCGGAACAAGACGTCCACTGAGTAGCGACCGGTGTGCTTTTCACATGAATGGCGTTTCGTACTCCGTGGGACAGATGGCCGGTAGCAACCAAATACACTCCAACAATCGTCGGAAGGGTCCAGGCCGGAGGGCATTCCCTGGGTGATGTCATTCTGGAAGGCACAATGGATCAACACAAGCTGGCGTCTATCGTTGGAGACCATGTCCACCCCTACATGTAGTTTATTTTTCCGCGGCACGATGGCATCCATCAACATGACGATGCAACTTGTCACATAGCTCGCGGTGCACGCACATGGTTCGAAGGGCACCAGGATGCGTTTTCCGCACTCCCCTGGCCATCCAACTCACCGGATTTAAATCCAATCGAGCATCTGTGGGACCAACTCGATCGGGCTGTTCGCTCCAAGGCTCCTGAACTGAGAAACGTAGCGCAGCTACAGCACTGGAGTCTGCATGGGTCCACATCCCCATTGTACCTTCCAAAACCTCACTGACTCCCTTCCCTCAAGTCTCACAGTGGTTCGCTCTGCAGAACGTGATTATTCAGGCTTTTGATGGGTGGCCACTGTGTGCCTGACGCAGGTTAATGTTTGTCTGGAAAGGCCAGAATGGATTTAGCGTAGCTTACTCACCACAACGCCCCTCTGCACGCTTAGCCCTGGCGGCTGCAGGGAGGATGTGTTGACGTCGAAGCGCAAGCCAGACCATTTGCCAGAGGAGGACACGCGACGTGGCAGCAGCTCCCCGTCCCGCGAGTGTGTCCTGGAAACAGTGCTCTGCTTTCATGTATGTTCTTGTATCCAATTTATACTTCCACCTACCTCACATTTCCTTTCCTTGTACTCCTTTTGTTTCACCTCTTCGTCCTCCTTGTACTCCTTTTCAAAATGGTTCAAATGGCTCTGAGCACTATGGGACTTAACATCTGTGGTCACCAGTCCCCTAGAACTTAGAACTACTTAAACCTAACTAACCTAAGGACATCAAACACATCCATGCCCGAGGCAGGATTCGAACCTGCGACCGTAGCAGTCGCGCGGTTCCGGGCTGCGCGCCTAGAACCGCTAGACCACCGCGGCCGGCGTACTCCTTTTGTTCCACCTCTTCGTCCTGGTCTAATGACTGTTCACAATTGAAAGAGCTTCAACAAGTGGAAGCTTTCAGCAAAAAACGCTCAAAACGCTCATTGTTATTGTATACAAGGAGTCGACATTTCGTGTTTTTCCTTCCTAAGCCATCCGTGAGCTAACGGCCTTACCACAGTTGCAACATCGATTCCCGTGAGTTCATCGAAGTTAAGCACTGTCGGACTTCCCTAGCACTTGGACAGGTGACCGTCTAGGTCTACCAAGCGCTGTTGGTAAGCGAGATGCACTCAGCCTTTGTGATGCCGATTGAGGAGCTGCTAGACAGAGAAGCAGCGGCTGTGGCCGGAAAACTGACAGCGACCGGGAGAGAGGTGTGCTGACCACATGCTGCCCCGTATCCGCATCCAGTGAAGCCTATCGGCCGAGGACGACACAGCGGTTGGTCGGTACCGCGGGCCATCCGAGGCCTGTTCGGACGCAGTAAGTCATCTATAGGAGTTCAGTTCTACAGACCGATGCAGGAATCCTAAGTGACATCACCGTTCGTTTTAGTCTTCAGACACTTCTAGCCAGTAGCACGACCATGAACTCTGACTCCCATCGCTTCTTGGCTGATCGATCCATCACCGACATCTCTCCTTGAGCTCCAAAGAAAATCTTTGTACGAGCTGATACGGTCCTACAGACTAGTGATCCGGAACAGCTAACGTTTTACTTCCAAAAAAATTTTGAGCTTAGTACTTCATGGCAATTCCTGCACTCCAATAAGATCACTGACAGTCAGTCGCGTTAGCGAAGGGTGTTATTGCTGAAACAACCGGTTTTCGGTTATACACTACCAGCCATTAAAATCACTACACCACGAAGATGACGTGCTACAGACCCGAAATTTACCGACAGCAAGAAGATGCTGTGATACGCAAATGATTAGCTTTTCAGAGTATTCACACAAGCTTGGCGGCGGTGGCGACATCTACAACGTGCTGACATGAGGAAAGTTTCCAACCGATTTCTCGTACACAAACAGCAGTTGACAGGCGTTGCCTGGTGAAACGTTGTTGTGATGCCTCGTGTAAGGAGGAGAAATGCTTACCATCACGTTTCCGACTTTGATAAAGGTCGGATTGTAGCCTATCGCGATTACGGTTTATCGTATCGCGACATTGCTGCTCGCTTTGGTCGAGATCCAATGACTGTTAGCAGAATATGGAATCGGTGGGTTCAGGAGGGTAATACGAAACGCCGTGCTGGATCCCAACGGCCTCCTATCACTAGCAGTCGAGATGAAAGGCATCTTATCCTCATGGCTGTAACGAGTCGTGCAGCCATGTCTCGATCCCTGAGTCAACAGATGGGGACGTTTGCAAGACAACAACCAACTGCACGAACAGTTCGACGACGTTTGCAGCAGCATGGACTATCAGCTCGGAGACCATGTCTGCGGTTACCCTTGACGCTGCATCACAGACAGGAGCGCCTGCGGTGGTGTACCCAACGACGAACCTGGGTGCATGAGTGGCAAAATGTCATTTTTTGTGATGACTCCAGGTTCTGTTTACAGCATCATGATGGTCGCATCAGTGTTTGGCGACATCGCGGTGAACGCACATTGGAAGCGTGTATTCGTCATCGCTATACTGGCGTATCACCAGGCGTGATGGTATGGGGTGCCATTTGTTACAAGTCTCGGTCACCTCTTGTTCGCATTGACGGTACTTTGAACAGTGGACGTTACATTTCAGATGTGTTATAACCCGTGGCTCTACCCTTCATTCGGTCCCTGCGAAACCCTACATTTCAGCAGGATAATGCACGACCGCATGTTGCAGGTCCTGTACGGGCCTTTCTGGATACAGAAAATGTTCGACTGCTGCCCTGTCCAGCACATTCTCCAGATCTCTCACCAATTGAAAACGTCTGGTCAATTGTGGCCGAGCAACTGGCTCGTCACAATACGCCAGTCACTACTCTTGATGAATTGTGGTATCGTATTGAAGCTGCATGGGCAGCTGTACCTGTACACGCCATCCAAGCTCTGTTTCCTGATGCCCAGGCGTATTAAGGCCGTTATTACGGCCAGAGGTGGTTGTTCTGGGTACTGATTTCTCAGGGTCTATGCACCCAAATTGCGTGAAAATGGAATCACATGTGAGTTCTAGTATAATATACTTGTCCGATGAATACCCGTTTATCATCTGCATTTCTTCTTGGTGTAGCAATTGTAATGGCCAGTAGTGTATTTTCGGTAATATGTTTCTTTTCGCGGCAGTTTAACCTAATTGTTATAACCAGTTTCTGAAATAACCGGTTTTCGGTGTTTTATTCCTGTAATAAACGAGGAAAACGAACAAAGATTGAAAAATTTTAGTCCAGTTTCAAGATACATAGAACCAAAATATTAAACAGGCACCGTTCGCTGCTTTACTCGAATAATGAGCGGTTGAATGCTACAAAAAATGATCGGTAGTCTCCTATTGATTCTAAGTTTTTGAAACTCTGCTCAAACATCACATTGTAATCGAGGAACATGACAATATTTCGGGACTATCAATCGTCAGAGTCAAAAGGTGAAAACTGAGGTTGAAGAACTCAATTTTTCGTGTCAATTTGTCCGTTTTGAAGGGCTACATGCAGATAAAGGCGTACTATGTAGAGACAGCATCAGATCAGCCATCTATTTTTATTGCATACTGTGAATGACTTGTTGTTAAGCTTTTAATTGTTTACAGTTACAATTATTTCCTTCCTGTTTTATTATTTCATAGAAATGGCTGACAAATCTTTAACGCAAACGAAGCATTAGACTTCATTGCTACGTCACTTTATAAAAATATTTCCAGACTAGGTCTTGTGCCCTTCTACAATACTACGGATGTCCGGCGACGCGTACCGTAGCCAAGACACACGGCAAGTCAATTATTTTCTCAGGAATACTGTACTAATTCTTGTGCCATATGTTTGTTGCTCGTATCTATCGACATTTTTATTAAAATAGCACTGATCGCTTTTCGCATATGCTACTATAAATCAGTATTTCAAACCAATTGAAATTTTAGGAATAAAAATTACTTTTTTTGAACAAAAAAAACAAAGGTTTATTTAAAAATGAAAATTTTTTGCATTGATTTATATTTTGTTTGTAAAAAATAAAAAATACCTCTTATAACCGAAACTGAACAAACCGAAAATACCGGTTTTTCAAAAATACCGGTATCGGTTTTAACTGGTCAATTTTTTCCATCCCTACATCGGGCTTCACGTAACACTGGATAAGTCTGTCTGAAGGAATATCGCAAATTGGAGGGCCTCTACAATTATGCAGCGTCTGAACACTTTAAATTTCTTCCGTGGTTTCACTGAAACAGAATAGATGAGTATGATAAGGAATTGTGTCTGAACCTAAACGTGGATAGGAATAACAGTCATTGTTCCTCGTGCGCCTAGATGTTTGAAGGGGGAGACTTCCATGGTTCTCCGTTATACAAATGCGCACAACTGTTGAAACAGTGACAACTGTCCTATTTCTATTTATAACTGAATGCATTCATATCGGAACCCGGCAAGAAACTTAACACAAGTCAAAAAATGGAAATTTTTTGTTAAGTCACTGTCAATTACGTGCGAAGTGCCGCAACGTGCACGAAAACTATAAAGGAATTTGCTGCCAAAAATACTTACTTGAAATGTAAATGAGGCTTATTCAATTTTATACAGGTTTTATAGAATTTATTCTTTAAATATTTTTCTTTCCTCGTATTGCATATTTAACAGTATCACTGTTTTTGACGGGGTGAGATATATTTGCTTTTAATGAGCAGCAATGACTTCGCTCTCCAGGATTGATTTGATTTGAACTAGGAAGCTAAATCATCTTAGGTCTAACCCGCCACCGCCCGCATCGAAACTAAGTCTATTGTGCGGTATCGCTCCCTGTATATCTAGTAAAGCCAATCAATGCCCTTAAATAGTGCAAGAAATCCCTCTACCACTTTTTTGTTAGACACTATTTCTTCAGGTCTAGTTGTCCCGAAGATTATTTATCTTTTACTCTCCAATGCCATGCATTTGAAGACTAGGTGTGATGCAGTTTCTTCTCCTTCATCACAGATCCTACATTTAGGGTCCTCTTCCGTTGCACCTATTGTGTGTAGGTATTTTTTTAATTCCCATGGCCGGTCATCAGTCCAGTCATAAGTTTGATCTCTTTTCTGTTCAATCCCTGGATTACAGAGCTTCTTTTAAAACATGGCTTGGGCACCATTACCTTACGATGTTTCTGTTTATGGACCTTGGTCCAATATCCTACGCGCTGTTTCCTAAGCCAGTTCGGTAGTTCTAATTTGATCATACCTTGGTGATTGTCAGAACAGATTCCGGTCCAATAAATGGAGTTGTTGCCCCCATCCTAGCCAATTTATCGGCTTGTTCATTGCCACAGATCCATGAGTAGCCTGGGACCCAGACTAGGTTTATCGTATTGCTTCCCCCTAGCTCCACCAGAGCTCTGTGGCATTCTGCAGCAATCTTAGATCTTGTTGCAGGGGCTGCCAATGATTTCAGGGCTGCCTGGCTGTCTGAATAGATGCAGATGCTACGGTCCTTGTAGCACCTACGCACATTCTCCTCCACACATGCCCTGATTGCAACAATTTCGGCTTGGAATACAGAGGCCAGTTTCCCTAGAGAAGTGACGCCTTTCAGTCTTGGCTGAAACCCGTACATCCCTGCCCCAATGCCTTGATCTATTTTCGACCCATCAGTGAAATAAACGATATCCTCCATACGGTGTCAAACTGTTTTTTCCCACTGCTCCCAATTACTATATTGTAAGGCTTGTCGAAGCAGTTGGGAGTTATTATGTAGTCGGCAGGCATTTCCCCAGCCATTCCTATATTTACCTCACTCACTATGTTAGTGTGTGATTCTCGATATCCAAATGAGACCCAGTTTTTGCCAGTTTTAAGTCTGTGTGCCCCAGCTGCTGCCACCATCTTGACCCAAAGGTGTAGTGGAGGCATGTCTAGCATGGCTTCCTTTCCAGCGGTTGGTGTGCAGCTAATTCCGTCTGTTGTGGATAAACAGGCCAATCTCTGCACCTTAGCAAGCTCCTTAGCTGCAACCCGCTGTTCTACCTTCTTCCACCACACTACGGCCCCGTAGGAAATCTAGGTCTGACCACTGTGCTGTATATCCAGTGCATACTCCTGGGGCTTAGGCCCTAGTGTTTGCTACAAGCCTTTCTAGTACTCACTAGAGTACTTTTTGCCTTGGAGCAGATACTCTTAATGTGAGGGGTCCATGTTAGCTTCTCATCTAAGGCTACTCCTAGATATTTCACTATCCCCTTCACAGATAGAGTTTCATCAAAGAGCTTTAGATTCCAACTTGAGTGTTGAATATGTCTCCTCGTAAATGTCACCACAACAGTCCTCTTAGGATTAACCCTCAAATCCTGTTTGATGCATCAATTTTGCACAATGTCCAAACTTCCTTGTGCCATATTTCTAACTGTGTCAGTAAATTTGCCAAGTATTACTATGACAAGGTCAACTGCGTATCCTTGGCAGGAGCATTCTCTGGAATTTAATTCCTCAATGAGTTCGTCCCCACAATAGAGGGGACAAAACTACTCCTTGTGGGCAGCCTCTATTGGTGTTAATTACCACCTTTTCATTCGTCATGGTAGCCTCTACCTTCCTTCCACTAAGCATGGCTCTGGTCCACCTACATATAGTGGTCCCCAGGTCATGCACCTCTGCTGCCCTTCCCATGGAATCTAAGGTCGTGTTACTAAAGGCTCCCTCGATATCCAGGAATATGCAGAGGGCTATTTATTGGAAGTGCTTTTTCCACTTTCCCGACGAGTTGGTGGAGAGCTGTCTCACATGATTTACCTGGTTGGTATGCGTGTTGGTTCAGGTGTAGAGGGACCCTACACAGCCTCCTCTCCCCAACGTATACATTAACCAGTTTTTCCAATATTTTGAGAATGCAGGAGGACAGACTGATTGGTCTCATATCCTTAGCCTCGGTATGATCAATTCTCCCTGACTTTGGAATGAAAACAACCTTCACTGCCCTCCAAGAGTTGGGAATGATTCCTATTACTAGGCTAACCCTGGATACTAACGGCTGTATGAGTTTTCGGTGTACTGTCACTTCTAGCTTCCAACTCTCTGTAGGGTAAAATAAGCTTGCCTCGTAGAGAAACAAATCATAAAATGGAAATAAATCACAATCGTTAGGTTACCGGCCGCATGCATCATCTGCACCTGAGGAAGGTGAGCGACCTGGCAACGGTGCAGAGAACAGACGCCGCGTCGAACAGCATCCTGTGATTGATTGTTGCCATGACCGCCGTAGAGTAAACAACTAGGTTTTAGTCACATCGTTATTTTGAGTCACACTTTTTATATACCCCCAGTTGCACGTACGTGGTGTGCGCAGCGGCTCTTGGCCACACAGTGCTGTTTCAAATATGCTTCGCAACAGAATCAAAGGATCACCTTTTCGAAACCTCGTAATTGCCTTCCATTGTGACGCATAAGTTTGAGATTTGGGTCAAAGGTGTGTACAACTATCCTGTGTAATGGTGCAAACATGGCTCTCCGCGACGTCACCATTGGGGTAGACGACGCTTCAAATTTGCACCAAATTTCACCACCAGTCCTGCCTAACGCCACCGTGGACATGTCACACGATGGGAACGTCGCCACAGCTGCTCGTACCAGTATTTCATCCCATCTTTTGATGCCTGTACGATGGAGGTCAGAATCGCGACACTCAGCGTTGAAATTACCCGTTTTTCTTACGAGTGGCTGGGGAAAATATTCCAGACACGCCGCCGCTCTGAAATGGACAAAAATTCCTCATGGGGCTGGCATAAAAGGTGTAAATCAAGCCACTCCTTTCCTTGGGGCGTTGAATACGACAGTTCGCAGTGCGATGTGAAACAAGAAGACGTTCTTGACAACCTTTGACACTTCTGTCCCCTTCTGATGTTTCAATCCTTTCTAAGGACATGGTGGGACTGCATTCGAATTGAATGTAATCCCGCCCCTTTGGAGCACACCGCGAGTGCCATTTTTGCTCTTGTGTACAGGATGGAACCACTAGCGCCCGTCCAAAACAATTAGACGAAATTTGAACGCGATCAGGGCTACCAAAGGGCGCATACGCTTTTTCAGGCCTCACAACAGAGGATCCCTCGAAGAAGCCCTCCCGCTCCCCCCCCCCCCCCCCCAAGCTCGGGAGAACCGTTGGTGTTATTCAAATATGGCCTTTTTTCGCATATGTCGACCTTGTTGTTTGAAGCGCCGTCGATCCTAAGGGTGGCGTAACAGCGGGCCACGCTTTAGCCGCATTACAGAGGAAGGCTTTGCGCACCTTTGACCCACATTTCAAACTTATTCATAGCAATGGGAGGCAATTACAACGTTTTAAAAAAGTGATCCCTTAATTCTCCTGCGCAACGTATAATTCGTAATAACTAACAATATATGGTAATGTTCCATAAAATTTCGGGCGTGCAGCCGCACAAATTCAGCTTCTTCTTTCTAATATTTCGGCTGAATACCGTCCATCCATCTTCAGAGTGAGCCGAGGTGACTGACGTTCCAGCACTTGCTCCGTCCTTTTACACCCGTGTATCTTTGGCCGCATACGCAGTGGTTCGGTCCTCGGGTGTAAAAGGACGGAACAAGTGCTGGAGCGTCAGTCACCTCCGCTCACTCTGAAGATAGCTGGACGGTATTTAGCCGAAATATTAGAAGAAGAAGCTGAATTTATGCGGCTGCACGCCCGAAATTTTATGGGACAGTCTTTACGCCGCGAAAACATGACCTTGCACAACAATATACTTAATAGTCGAAACAGAAACGTTTTGTTCAAATTCGATAAACACAGTACAACAGTGGTTAAAGGTCAAGGACATCACAAATCACAATCCAAATAAACGAGTACCGTGTAAAGTACTAAAAGCTGGCAAAGACCCACCGTGGTCTGATGACACTATGCGAAGAGTTTAGTGAAAACAGAGACTACTACATTCTCGTTGCTAAAGAGAATGTCAGTAAGCTACTAGACAAAATTCATGTGTGTATAAGAAAGGCAATGCGTGAAGAGAACAATTTTTTAGAAGATCAAGACTCGGCGAAGTCCGCCTACGTAGCTAAGTGGTCAGCGTATCTGACTGCCATGCGGAGGACGCAGATTCGATTTCCGGAACGACCAGTGATTTTTTCTGTCGGTGAGAGCGCTGGAGCAGGGCGCACTCAGCGTCGTGATGCCAACTGAGGAGCTACTTGAATGAGAAGAGGCGGCTTCAATGTCTGGAAAGGCGACAACGGCCGGGAAAGTGATGTGCTAACGCTATGCTCCTCCAAACTGCACCCGAATGACGCCATAGGCAGACGACGACGCGGCGGCCGGTCGGTACTGGAGGGCGCGCCAGGGCCATTAGACGGAGCTGCAGCTTCACTTTTCTGGTCTCTGCGAAAGGTCTGTCAGATAGTCCTAGGAAGCTGTGGTTGCATGTAAAGTCAATGACAGGATCCAAACCTTCATATTCTCGTGAATCAGTGTGGTAAAAATGGAAGTGAACGTATGACACCGTTGGCCGGGAGGCCCCATCCGGGGAAGTTCGGCCGCCAAGTGCAAGTCTTATTTCAGTCGACACCACACTGGGCGAACTGCGCGCTGGTGAAGAGGATGAAATGATCATGAGGAGATCACAACACCCAGTCCCCGAGCGGAGAAAATCGCCAACCCGCCGGGGAATCGAACCCGGGGCCCCCTGCATGGGAAGCGAGCACGTTTCCACCCAGCTAAGCAGGTGGAAATCAGTGTGATGTTCAAACTGAAGTAAACATACGGAAAGATGCAATATTAAATTTCACACTCAAAAATATATTCATATTTGACGATACTCCGGTTATCGCATACACTCATCAACGGGGTGTAATAGAAAGGTGTGGCCAAACTTTTAGGAAACGTTCCTAACACGTACAGAAAGAACCTACGTTATATGGACATAGCTTCGGAAACTGTTTATTTCCATGTTAGAACTCAGATTTTACAACTCTTGAACATGCCAATCATGCGACACACGCAGGGAAATAACCTAACAGAACGATATGAAACAATTTAATAAACGAAATGTTGAACTTCCCTCCTTTCGCTATCGCATTGAACCACTGATGCCTGATGTATCACTGGACAATTGCGTATTGTTTCACAGCCTTCCACAATGCAGGCACGAACACTCTACGTCGTGTACTGAAGTTCCTTACACAAAAGCTCTGAAACGCCTCCACAAATAAAAATCTAATGGATTAGGTCTCAAGAACATGGAGGCCAAGGAATCTGGAGGGCCACGTTTCGAAGTCCCCGTCCGTCCATCCAGATTTAAGTTTTCCGGGATTTCCTTAAGTCTCTCGAGCCAAATGCCGTAATGTTTCGTTTGAAAAGAGCGTGGCCAATTTTATTCGCCATTCTTTCGCAATCGGAGCTTGTGCTCCATGTACAATGACCTCGCTGTCGATGGGACTTTAAACTCAATCTCCCTTTCTTCGTTGCTTCATTTTTCTGGGCGTCGAAAACCAACTGCGGATCGTTTCATGTAAGAAAACAATTCATATAATGCTAATACTATTGAGAGGTATTCATATTATTTTGCATACTCTGTCAGTTCTGTTCCTTACGTAAAAATCGATACGCATAGGTCATACAGAGCAAAAGCATGTAGTTGAGTAATCTTTGACTATTGCTACAGTATCTTTGTGTTGCTACGCGGTCTCAGCCTGAGAGCGCTAGCAAAATTACAAGCATTCTAAGTGGAACAGACGTATTTTGAAGAAAAATCATGAAATGTTCTTTAAAAGTGGGATTTCAGATTGATGGAATTGGAGTAAGAATATTTTTGTAACAATTATGGAGAGAGAGGGAAAGGAAATTATTTGTGAGTCTTTCTGGAATGCTGACAGATTGAGGTAAGCGTGCAAATGCGTAGCATTGTTTTGTGTTACTAAGATTATAGTAGCAAATCTAAGACAGAAGGATTGCTATACAGATTGCTCTGATGGAAAGATGGGATTCCCCGTGGTTAAAGTTATTTCTTTAAGTCATGTTATGTAAACACAATTCTGAGCATTTAGCTGATTTTTAAAGTACTACTCATGAAAGTAGTTTCATTTGAATTTTAGCAGAAATCATTTCTTGCCATTTAAAATTCCCACTCTTCGTTCAGTTTATTAAGTACATCCGGATATTGCACTTTCTGTTAAGGAAATTTCACTTTTAGTTCTTTAATGTTACTTTGCCGCTGTCTGGTGTATGCTGCTTTCGAGAAATTTGCAAAAATGTTTGTCAAGATTCGAAACTAAACTAAACTCTGCCAGAATAGGTCATGAAGGCCGAACGGTATCGACCGGCCGCCGTGTCATCCTCAGACGACAGGCGTCACTAGATGCTCTCCCGGCCGTATGTCAGTTAACGAGACCGGAGCCGCTACTTCTCGGTGAAGAAGCTCCTCAGATTTCTTTACAAGGGCTGAGTGCACCCAACTTGCCAACAGCACTCGGCAGACTGAATGGTCCCCCACCCAAGTACTAGCCCAGCCCAAGAGCGCTTAACTTCCGTGATCTAACGGCAACCGGTGTTACCACACTGCGGCAAGGCCGTTGGCCTCATAAAGACTCAACGTAAGTGAAAATACAGTTTATGGTCAGCAATTTCTTTATAAGTTCAGTTGCGCATTTATTTCAGGCGTCAGGTTGCATTCAGGGCAGCATTGCATTTTCATAGAAACAGTTGGCTTCAGTTTGTAGACAGTGTTGAGTAAATGGTATTAGTCTTTGTATAATTCGATATAGTCAGAGTTTTGCACAGTACACGAGTTTAAGTAAGGAATTAGTTTGTGTGGTAAGCTTTTTGAGAGTGTCTGGTAGACAGTTTTAGGAAGATTGGCTCAGACAGAGAGAAGCTGACAAGCGGTTAAGTTACACATTATGTTTCTGAGTGTATCCCACGATTAAACTGATTCTACAGAGAACTAGAAAATGTGCTCTAACATGAAAGTTAAACGTTTCCAGACCCGTATCCACATAACAAATTTTACTCCTGTATGTTCGACGAACATTTCCTGAATGTTAGTCCATACTTTTTTGTGATATCCTTTGGAGAAACATGTAAGGCTGCTGAAGGTGAACGATGCTCTAGTCACTGTCCGAATTGCTGCTAGATTCGATTCTGCATACCCTGCTAAATTTTCCTCTATCCTAGCTCAGGCCTACCGCTGTGGCCGAGCGGTTCTAAGCGCTTCAGTCTGGAACCACGCGGCTGCTACGGTAGCAGGTTCGAATCCTGCCTCGGGCATGGATGTGTGTGATATCCTTAGGTTACTCAGGCTTACATAGTTCTAAGCCTAGGGGACTGATAACCTCAGATGTTAAGTACCATAGTGCTTAGAGCCATTTGAACCATTTTTTCCTAGCTCAGATTTATCGGGAATCGTTCGCGGAACAAATACGGCTCTAAGTACTATGGGACTTAACATCTGAGGTCATTAGTCCCCTAGAACTTTGAACTACATAAACCTAACTAACCTAAGGACATCACACGCATCCATGCCCGAGGCAGGATTCGAACCTGCGACCGTTGCAGCAGCGCGGTTCCGGACTGAAGCGCCTAGAATCGCTCGGCCACAGCGGCCGGCGCGAAACGAATAGTCTCACATAAGTGGAAGACAACTTAGACAGTCTTCCATATGGTGAGAGTAAAACGAGGGGATCTGTGAATTAGAAACCAATATCGATCGATGAAATCCTTCTGTTGCAGAATCCCCATGCATATTCTACGCACAAACATTGGGACATCCTGGAAAGAAAAGTACGTTTTCCTCAGAAAATCAGTATAGATTTGGAACAAACCCTTCTTGTTAAACACAGCTTGCAAACACTAATTATAGGTGAACTTTCGTCTCACCGTATTTCCGAAAAGCTTTGGTGTATAGCATCGACAACTACCAACCTACATTCTATCAGAGGTGGCATCTTGTGAGATGTGTGGTTGACTTGATGAATTGACTTGATGAATATTTGATTAAGGTAACACTGTGCGATATACTAGACATGCATTGGAAAACGAAAAAAAGTGGAATGGTCTATGGCATTAATGGCCTGGCGATCCCGCCTATGCTTGATCGCCAAGCTAGCTCAAGTCTTTCCAATTGACGTAATTTCGTTAACTTGCGCGTCTTAGTAGAACAGATTAAATGAAATGATCATGACGACACAAACACTCGATCCCAGAGCGAAGTAAATCAATCTCCCCCCGCCCCCTAACGGAAACGAAAGTAACATCGAATGTGCCCCAAGGAAGCGTAAAAGGATCTCCATTGTCTTCCAAACACAAAAACGATTCGTAAGGCAGGATCATCAGAGCTACAAGATTGTTCGCTGAGAATGCTGCTGTCTAGAGAAAAATATTATCGTTGGACAAAAATTGCATTTGGTGTAATGAATGGCGGCTTTCTTTAAATTTTGGTTAATGCGCGGTAACACCCATAACGAGGAAAGCGAAGGCATTGATAGCCAATCAGGAGATCAGTAGTTTATACCTGCAACACGTCACATCGTTTAAAAATTTCATAGTATTGCTAGAAAGCAAAGGGTCTGGGAAAGTGCAGAGCATCTGTTTACAAAATGCTACTGAGACCAGTTCCAGACTTACGCTCGTGGGTCTGGGGTCCTTATCAAATAGAAGTCACAGCAAACAGTGAAATTTTCAATCTGCGCTAATATGAACTTCCTTGCAGCTTAAAACATTGCCCTGGACCGAAAGTCAAACTTGGAGCCTTTACCTCGGGACCTTAGCCTTTTGCCAGCAGGTGCTCTGCACGGTTCAGTCATATTAACGTGGCCGTCGCCTATATTCGACGTCAACGTGAAATAAGCAAGCACAGATGTTATTTGGCAGCATCAGCAGTGGATGGTATATAAAGCGTGTCGGGTATCGCGGAAACCAGCGCAATCGTTGTCATAACGCGGAAACGGAGCGATTTAACTGACGTCCAAAAGGGCATGATCATTGACTTTCGGGCCGAGGGTGAAAGCATTTCCGAAATGGGTAAGTTTGTAAACCGTTCGAGTGCCACTGTGTTTAAAGCATACCGTAAATGGCAAATGACGCTTTCCAGATCCGGCGCCGAGGTACTTGTGGTGCACCACGGGCCGTAGATGACAGGGGTGAACGACGGCTGAAGCGACGCGTACGTGAGAATGGAAGTGCCGCTGACCACCCAGATGAGCCGAGGGGCTACTAACAGTGTCTCCTCAACGAACGTTGGTGCATATGGGCCTCTGCAGCAGGCGCCAGGTTCACACGCCCATGTTGTATGGTAACCGTGAACCTAGAAACGACGGAGAGGCTCCGTCCCCGCCGCAGCCGCAGTGGTCCACAACCCACGACGACTACCGCAGTCCACTTCACCCCTCCGCCGCCCCACACCGAACCCAAGGTTATTGTGCGGTTCGGCCCCCGGTGCAACCCCCATGGAACGTCTCACACCAGACATTGCAACTATCGTCGGAAGGAGCCACGGCTCAGTAGGAAGCGTTATGGCCTCGGGAATGCTTTCGTGGCACTCCCTGGGTGATTGCGTTGTCCTGGAAGGCACAATGGATCAGCACAAGTATACATCTATCCTTGGGGCCATGTACTCACATACGTCTACCAGCAAGATAATGCAACGTGTCACACAGCTGGCAGTGTACATACTTGGCTCGATGAGCAGAAGGATGAGTTTACCGTATTCCACTTGTCACTAAACGTCCCAGATTTTTAAAGCCCTATCGAGAATTTGTGGCACTTCCCCAATCAGGCTGTTCCTGCCATCGATCCCCGACCGAGAACCCTAGCGCAGCTGACCATGCCACTGCAGTCGGCACGGCCGGTACCTTCCAGAACCTCACTGACTCTTCTTGCACGTCTCGCAGCGTCCGCGTTGCAAAAGCTGGTTACTCAGGCTGTTGACAAGTGGTCACATTAATGTAGTTGCATAATGTAATAACTCTGCAAAGCACGTGCCCGCAAAAGGCAATGATTCCGAGTTCTAGTCTCGATCCAGCTCACAGTTTTGATCTGCCAGGAAGTTTCATGACAGCAGACATCGAACGAATTCAGAGACGTGTAGCTACGACCGTTACAAGTCGATTATAGCCTACATGGAAGTGTAACACATATGTTCAGGAAACTTAAATGGGAGCCTTTGGACGTTGTTCTTGCGGAATCCCGGCCGGTAAATTAGTGGAACTGTATTCGAGGGAGGGTAGGCTGTTTAAGTTTTTATATTGGTAACGCCACGTAGCGCTCTGTATGTGCTGTGTGCAGTCTGTGGCTGGTTTGCATTGTTGTTGGAATATCTGGCATTGTAGTGTTGGGCAGTTGGCTGTTAACAGCGCGTAGCGTTGCGCAGTAGGAATTCAATTCTTTGAAAGAATCGCTACTTAATGCGCCAATACTAGCTCATCCAGATCTGTCACAAGATTTCTGCCTTAGCACGGATTCTTCTAAAGTCGGTCTTGGTGCCCATTTATTTCAAGAAGCCACAGAAAATGACACTACCATTCAGAAAACCATTGCTTTAGCTAGCCGAGTGCTAACAAAATCTGAAAAAAAATTATTCCGTTACTGAATTAGAAGCTTTAGCTATCGTTTGGGCATTTAACAAATTCCGTTTCTTTCTTTCTGGTAAGCACGTAAAAGTATACAGTGATTATCGTGCATTACAATTTCTTATGTCTTCAAAATTAAATCATGACAGGTTAAAACGTTGGGCATTGTTTCTGCAAGAATTCCACTTCACAATAGTCTACATTCCCGGCAAGGAAAACATTGTTGCTGACGCACTGTCACGCGCACCGGCTGGGCTTGAGAAAAGTAACACAGAAGGCAACCTCGAAAAAAATTTCAGTATTCTTTACATTCAGAAAGTCGCCTTTGAAAACTTCATCACCACTTCTTTAAAGGACATTGCTCATGAACAAGATAAAGATCCGATTTGGAAAGACATCAAGAGCAAATGGCATGAGAAGACACACACACAGATTCGGCATTATTATCTGGTTAGAAACAACATACTGTTCAAACGCTGCACTGTTGATGACAAACTATGGGTACTTTGCATTCCTGACGATTTTGTTGATAAGCTCATTTGGTACATTCATTTCAGCTATGCACATTTTGGCCCACGAAAATGTTATCATATTCTTCGAACGACTTGTTATTTTAACAATATGGAAAAAAGAATTCGAAGAGTCTTGTCTATTTGTAAACTTTGTCAAAAGGCGAAACCATCTACTATCTACCATCGTGCTCCGCTGTTTCCAATCATTCCTTCTAAATTAAAAGAATTTGCTGCTGTTGATCTCTTGGGACCGCTTGTCAGAACATCTAATGGATTTTCGTACGTTTTAGTCGCTGTTGAACTTACTTCAAAATTTGTTTCTTTCACACCGTTACGTAAAGCCACTGGACGGTCTGTATCCAACGCCTCTGTTAAAAATTTCTTACGTGAAGTTGGACACGTTAGTAAAGTCATTTCAGATAACGGACCGCAATTCAGATCTGCTCTTTGGTCACGCATGCTTCGGAATCATAAAATCAAACCTGTTTTTATTTCATTGTACTCACCACATTGTAACCCCTCCGAACGGATTATGAAAGAAATCAATAAGCTTTGCAGACTTTATTTCACAGAAAGCATCAGCATTGGGACAGATATTTACACTTATTTCAAAACGTGCTGAATGAAATGCCTCATGACTCCACTGTTTTACCACCTACTCTTGTACTGAAGAATGAAGAACCACCGAACAGAATCAGAGAGCTTGTACCTTTCCCGAATACACGTAAACTTCGATACAAAGACATAATTGATTTGGCTATTATAAATATAAAATCAGCAGCAGACAAAAGGAGAAAACTACACGGTAAAGCAAATGCAAAGAAATCATATATTGGTCAGAAAGTTCTCATTAAAGCTCATTCATTGTCACATAAGAAGAAACACTTGAGTCACAAATTCTTTCTAGTTTACAATGGACCTTACAAAATCCGACGTATACCACAAGATAATTGCGTTGAAGTTGAAACTCTGCGTACTAGGAAGAGCAAGGGTTTACACCACATTTCACATGTAAAACCGTTTATTGAAAAATAATCTGCTTTTTAATTTTGTCTTTGCCATATAACTTTTCACTTTACATTGCTAGTATGCTTTGTCAGACTTAGAATCTGTTAATAGGCAACAATCTTTGAAGATAAATATCCAGTCAAGAGCCAAGAGAACTTATTTAAACAGAAATTACGAATGCATTGTTATTGTGAACAGACGACACAGTGTTATTGTGTGTGTACATTCTTGCTTGTTAGTTGCACGATTACGTAACGACTATAAGGCTCACATACTTAGAACAATTATACATGACGGTGTTTAAACTGACACAATATTTTTAGCGCAACGCAATCTGACTTTCAAAAATCCCTACAAAAGAATGGCCCTGACTAACATTAACCTATACCTTTCACAAATCACTTACCTCACCAAAAATCTTCGTTCCTCGAACTACTGCAATACAGCGAGCGCCACTACTGCCAGCTAAATAAAAGATTCAAACTACTGAAGGCACTAACTACTGATAGGCATAGTTAGCAAACGAAAGATTTTGATAGAGAACAAACAACGTATTTACCTCAATAGTGTTCAAAAGTCATAATGTATATAGCAGTTCATGACATCCAGTCTTACAAATTTCAAAACTCCGCCATCTCTCTCCTCACATCCACCACTGCTGGCGGCTCACCTCCAACTGCGCAACGCTACGCGCTGTTAACAGCCAACTGCCCAACGCTACAGTAGCAGATATTCCAACAACAATGCAAACCAGCCACAGACTGGACACAGCACATACAGAGCGCTACGTGGCGTTACCAATATAAAAACTTAAACAGCCTACTTACAATATATCTATCATATATCCGGCGCAGGGATCATCATAATCACATACAGTGATTAGGGTGCTTACGAGGCATGTAGAAAGTTATTGTTCACTCACTTAATAAGTAAATGAAATACGACAGAATTTTCTAATGCACAGAAAAAGAAAAACGTACCGCAAGGATGTATCAAGAGGGACGAACTTACCTTGACATGTGGTTGAATAAGGAGTTAAATGCGAAGCAATATCCTATGTCGGTCAACAGGACTTCGAAGATATCACAGCAGTTCCGCGTCTCGCTACGCCAGTAGCAGGCATTGTGGAAAAACTCCTCGCACTTAGGCATCACCTATTTGAAAGAACACAATCAGCTCTCCGTGTACAGTCGTAGCAGTGCACAAGCACGACCGTATTTTACTGACTATTTTTAAGCTATTAAAAAAATTAACACCGACTAAATCTGCTAACTTGTAAAATTCATGGACATTCACGGTTCTTATTAATAAAAGAAAAAAAAATTCTGTGTGGTTTGGGTGAAGAGATATGATATTTTATCTTGAACAGCTAAAACACAATCTGTCATAAGGTACTGGGTTCTTTAATACAAACAGGAATGCGAAACTTAAGGACGAAAGTAACTGCCAAATAACATAGCTCTACGAAAGTTGTACCACATGCAGGGGTGTACCATAATTAATGGCGTGAACACATACAGTTGAAAGTACACGATACTAGAAGCAAAAAAGTCTCAGTAAACGTAGGGTCGAAAACACATACCTAAAGGCTACGAGAAATTTTTCATCTTCGATACTGTGAAACAAATCTCTTCCACTGCAAGCTCTTTGCTTTCCATATTTTGGGAAGTGATAATATGGACCAAAAGAAGAAAAAAATGTCCAGTAAACATGTGTTCTAAAATGCATACCTTAAAAGTTATGACCAATTGATCGTTAGAAGAGTTGTGTTCCAAAGTACCGATGATGAACAAGTGTTGTAGCTCTTAAGGTATGCATTTTAGAGCACATGTTTACTGGACATTTTCTTTTATTGTTTTGGTCCATATTATCACTTTCGAAAATACGGAAAGCAGATAGCTTGCACTAGAAGAGATTTGCTTCACACTATCGAAGATGAAAAATTTCTCGTAGCTCTTAAGGTACGCATTTTCGACCCCATATTTAATGAGACTTTTTTGCTTCTAGCATCGTGTACTTTCAACTGTGTGCGTTTACGCCATTAATTATGATACACCCTGTGTAGAAAGAACTGCTGCAGTATAGTACAGAAGGTAATAAAGGAACACACAATAAAGAAATGACACTTGTATGCAAAGACAAATTTGCACTTAAGTCACCACGATTGATGATGGTCCTCTGGACACAACAAAAAGTGCAACATGGTTCTAATACCCATGCTGACCACAAGGCTGGTAAGGACTTCTCGTGGCAGGGCGTTCTGCTTCTCCACCAGCATGGATGCCAGCTGCTGGGTTGTCGCTGGCGCATGTGGACGTGCTCCAGTCCGTTTTCTCAATGCATCTCACTCGCGCTCGATGAGATTTAACTCTGGGGAAACGCGCAGGCCAGTCCATTTGCAGATTATCCTCTCGTTCCGAGACTACTCCACCTGCGCCGCTCGATGGTGTCACGCATTAACGTCGATAAAAGTGAAGTCAGGGCTGAGTGCACCCCTGAGAAGACGCGCAGGGAGGAAGACTACAGCATCGCAATAATACTGATCGGTGAGCGTTCCGTGTTAAACGATTTGGAGGTCAGAACGCCCGTGCATCTTATGGCTCTTCACATTATAACACCTAGTCTACCAAAACGATCGTGTTCGACAGTGTTTGACGTATCCTCATTAGCGAGAGGTGGAAATACGTAATGCACCCAGGAACATTGTCGAAGATGATCGTTTTGGTAGTCCACGTGGTATGGTGTGGGGGGATAATGTTGCTTGGGCGTAGTGATCTCAAAATCCGAGAGAGTTAAATCAAGATTGTGTGGTGAAGGTAGTGGGGGAATCCAACAGAATTTTGCAGTTGCTTCCATGGTTGTATGGGCCTGATGATATTGTGTTACAAGCGAAAGTTTGACTTCTTGTCGGTTCTGACTGAAAATTCTAACTTTGAGACTAGTCAGAGACGTCTTCTAACGTTCTGAATTAATAGGCGCTGTAGGCTCGAAGATGTCGAAAAGAACAGCACTTTGCCTGCCCCAGAAAACGGTGCACATTACTTTGCCTGCCGATGCCTGTGACTTGAACTGCTTCTTTGTTGGGTTGAATTTGCATGTCACCACTCCACGTACGGTCTTTTGGATTTCGGCTCGTAGTGGTGACACAATGTCTCGTCTGCGTTGCTGATGGTGGTCAGATTGTTGGCTTGACCCTAGTACCGGTCCAGCAAGTCCCAAGAAGAATTTCCATTTAGTGACATTTTTCGTCTTATGTACCCCTGGGACCCATCTAGCACTCACTTAGCGATAACCGAGGATACGTAACGTCTTATCTAAGGCACTGTAGCAGACATTCATCTGTGCACTCACTTCCTTCGTCGTAATCCAGCGATCATCGATGTGGATCGAGACGCTGTTCATTATGAAGGAAGGCAGTTGGTAGTCCCCAGCGCATCACACCACTCACCTCTAGATTCACTTTTAGAGAGCGTTAATGGATTTCAGTTGGTGCGTTTTGTTCAGCATCGACGAATTCAAGGACCGAGGACACGTCTGTTTTATACGCACGTGAAAGTCAGAAGCCATCTTAGGATGCTCCCCTACTGCTGCAGTCCGCTGCAGGACAACGTTATATTAGCGGGAGGAATCGTGAATTAGTACTACACCAACACAGTCTTGCTCTAACTCTCAGAGGCAACGTACAAAATAGGAAGCTTTAGTTTCGAAATGAACAGGACTGACTGCGGACCTTTGGTACAGAGCCGAGTTGAGGGTCTGAATCAGAGGCTGAGACGGTTCTGCGACCGTGTGGGCTGCAGATTCCTCGACTTGCGCCATAGGGTGGTGGGGTTTCGGGTTCCGCTGGATAGATCAGGAGTCCACTACACGCAACAAGCGGCTACACGGGTAGCAGGGGTTGTGTGGCGTGGGCTGGGCGGTTTTTTAGGTTAGATGGCCTTGGGCAAGTACAGAAAGGGCAACAGCCTCAGCGGGTGCGGGGCAAAGTCAGGACATGCGGGGACCAAGCAGCAATCGGTATTGTAATTGTAAACTGTCGAAGCTGCGTTGGTAAAGTACCGGAACTTCAAGCGCTGATAGAAAGCACCGAAGCTGAAATCGTTATAGGTACAGAAAGCTGGCTTAAGCCAGAGATAAATTCTGCCGAAATTTTTACAAAGGTACAGACGGTGTTTAGAAAGGATAGATTGCGTGCAACCGGTGGTGGAGTGTTCGTCGCTGCTAGTAGTAGTTTATCCTGTAGTGAAGTAGAAGTGGATAGTTCCTGTGAATTATTATGGGTGGAGGTTACACTAAACAACCGAACTAGGTTAATAATTGGCTCCTTTTAGCGACCTCCCGACTCAGCAGCATTAGTGGCAGAACAATTGAGAGAAAATTTGGAATACATTTCACATAAATTTTCTCAGCATGTTATAGTCTTAGGTGGAGATTTCAATTTACCAGATATAGACTGGGACACTCAGATGTTTAGGACGGGTGGTAGGGACAGAGCATCGAGTGACATTATACTGAGTGCACTATCCGAAAATTACCTCGAGCAATTAAACAGAGAACCGACTCGTGGAAATAACATCTTGGACCTACTGATAACAAACAGACCCGAACTTTTCGACTCTGTATATACAGAACAGGGAATCAGTGATCATAAGGCCGTTGCAGCATCCCTGAATATGGAAGTTAATAGGAATATAAAAAAAAGGGAGGAAGGTTTATCTGTTTAGCAAGAGTAGTAGAAGGCAGATTTCAGACTACCTAACAGATCAAAACGAAAATTTCTGTTCCGACACTGATATTGTTGAGTGTTTATAGAAAAAGTTCAAGGCAATCGTAAAATGCGTTTTAGACAGGTACGTGCCGAGTAAAACTTTGAGGGACGGGAAAAACCCACCGTGGTACAACAACAAAGTTAGGAAACTACTGCGAAAGCAAAGAGAGTTCCACTCCAAGTTTAAACGCAGCCAAAACCTCTCAGACAAACAGAAGCTAAACGATTTCAAAGTTAGCGTAAGGAGGGCTATGCGTGAAGCGTTCATTGAATTCGAAAGTAAAATTCTATGTACCGACTTGACAGAAAATCCTAGGAAGTTCTGGTATTATGTTAAATCAGTAAGTGGCTCGAAACAGCATATCCAGACACTACGGGATGATGATGGCATTGAAACAGAGGATGACTCGCGTAAAGCTGAAATACTAAACACCTTTTTCCAAAGCTGTTTCACAGAGGAAGACCGCACTGCAGTTCCTTCTCTAAATCCTCGCACAAACGAAAAAATGGCTGACATCGAAATAAGTGTCCAAGGAATAGAAAAGCAACTGGAATCACTCAACAGAGGAAAGTCCGCTGGACCTGACGGGATACCAATTCGATTCTACACAGAGTACGCGAAAGAACTTGCCCCCCTTCTAACAGCCGTGTACCGCAAGTCTCTAGAGGAACGGAGGGTTCCAAACGATTGGAAAAGAGCGCAAATAGTCCCAGTCTTCAAGAAGGGTCGTCGAGCAGATGCGCAAAACTATAGACCTACATCTCTTACGTCGATCTCTTGTAGAATTTTAGAACATGTTTTTTGCTCGCGTATCATGTCATTTCTGGAAACCCAGAATCTACTATGTAGGAATCAACATGGATTCCGGAAACAGCGATCGTGTGAGACCCAACTCGCCTTATTTGTTCATGAGACCCAGAAAATATTAGATACAGGCTCCCAGGTAGATGCTATTTTTCTTGACTTCCGGAAGGCGTTCGATACAGTTCCGCACTGTCGCCTGATAAACAAAGTAAGAGCCTACGGAATATCAGACCAGCTGTGTGGCTGGATTGAAGAGTTTTTAGCAAACAGAACACAGCATGTTGTTATCAATGGAGAGACGTCTACAGACGTTAAAGTAACCTCTGGCGTGCCACAGGGGAGTGTTATGGGACCATTGCTTTTCACAATATATTTAAATGACTTAGTAGATAGTGTCGGAAGTTCCATGCGGCTTTTCGCGGATGATGCTGTAGTATACAGAGAAGTTGCAGCATTAGAAAATTGTAGCGAAATGCAGGAAGATCTGCAGCGGATAGGCACTTGGTGCAGGGAGTGGCAACTGACCCTTAACATAGACAAATGTAATGTATTGCGAATACATAGAAAGAAGGATCCTTTATTGTATGATTATATGATAGCGGAACAAACACTCGTAGCAGTTACTTCTGTAAAATATCTGGGAGTATGCGTGCGGAACGATTTGAAGTGGAATGATCATATAAAATTAATTGTTGGTAAGGCGGGTACCAGGTTGAGATTCATTGGGAGAGTGCTTAGAAAATGTAGTCCATCAACAAAGGAGGTGGCTTACAAAACACTCGTTCGACCTATACTTGAGTATTGCTCATCAGTGTGGGATCCGTACCAGATCGGTCTGACGGAGGAGATAGAGAAGATCCAAAGAAGAGCGGCGCGTTTCGTCACAGGGTTATTTGGTAACCGTGATAGCGTTACGGAGATGTTTAATAAACTCAAGTGGCAGACTCTGCAAGAGAGGCGCTCTGCATCGCGGTGTAGCTTGCTCGCCAGGTTTCGAAAGGGTGCGTTTCTGGATGAGGTATCGAATATATTGCTTCCCCCTACTTATACCTCCCGAGGAGATCACGAATGTAAAATTAGAGAGATTAGAGCACGCACGGAGGCTTTAAGACAGTCGTTTTTCCCGCGAACCATACGCGACTGGAACAGGAAAGGGAGGTAATGACAGTGGCACGTAAAGTGCCCTCCGCCACACACCGTTGGGTGGCTTGCGGAGTATCAATGTAGATGTAGATGTAGAACCTCGTAGAAATGGCCGCTAATGGTGCTAATCCGTGTTATTCCTTCGACTGTTAATTACAGGATGACACACACGCAAAGGTAAAGCCCGAACGACAAATAAGGTTTGTCGCATGCTTATAGCACTTCCACTTCTGCCACAGCTTCCTTCACCAATGTCATCAGATTCGAAGGGTTAATACATATAATTTAATTTATACATAGGTTTCTGAAGCGAGCCCCCGCTGTCAGCTATAAGACGTTGTTCATTAGGTAATTTCGTTCGTTAATGCGATGTGTGTAAAATTCTATGTCTTGTAGCAATTGTCTAGACAAATCTTTGTCATAGATATCAAAAAGCGTTTGAGACAAACTGCATCCTTGACGTAAGCTTAGACTTGTTATTACTTTATCAATTTCTTTTTTGGCAATGGTTATTTTGGACTTGTACTTAGTGAGTAATTTGAATCACATTGTCTACATTGTATGTCACATGGAGTAATAACGGCGTTATAAATTGAAAAAAGGTACCTCGAATTTTGTACGATACTTTTGCCAGGGTATCTTGTTCTGCTTTGCCACACCAAATGATAATAATTAAATCAACAGCTGTCTACTACAAAAACAGACAGAGTGAGGGTCTCCCTTGTTATGCAGCGACACGAGCTATAGATGTGCGTCCTGAGGAGAAGAAATAAAAATAAATGCTCAACGTCCGCTCCACTACGAGTTCATTGGACAGAGAGGAGGACGTGGAGGACGAGATTAGAAATTGACCATGTTATTTCCAAAGGAACCATCCCCGTATTCACCTTAATCGATTTAAAAAAACCACGGAAATCTGAAAGGGTTGACAGCGCGTCGTAAGCACGACCTGGGCTTAGGGCCACGGCCATAGCTATACCCGTCCCCCCTCCCCCCCTCCCCCTCCTCCCCCCACCAGCCTGCTATACCTGACTTCATACAACACTTAGTATTTGCTAACACATTTTTTATCATTGCCGACTTCAACTGTATCAAACGTTTATCTACAAATGAACGAGCAGCTTAGTTACTTAGTTATATGTTCCTTAGCTCATCTGAACGATTTTTCGTTGAGATGACTGGGAAAGAGTCAGTTTACAGTATACACATACATGGTTAGATTCAATGGATGGCCTCATGCTGGTCTGACTGGCAAAGTGGCCTAAATTTAACATTACTGAACATATGGAAACTAGTTTTTGCTGTCTAAAAATTCTTCTATGCAGTAGAAACAGTTTTACACAAGACCTGATTATAGGTTACATACAAAACTTGCGTTACTACCAGTCAGACTTTTGTATCATTGGACAAATGATCAAAAATTTTTGTTGGTACCTATTCAATTCCTGTCTGAACCACTGACAGTTTTAATAATGGATAATGAAAAAAATGTTCAAATGTGTGTGAAGTCTTATGGGACTTAACTGCCAAGGTTATCAGTCCCTAAGCTTACACACTACTTAACCTAAATTACCCTAAGGACAAACACACACACACACACACACACACACACACACACACACACACACACACACGTTTAGGGTTCCGTAGTTCAATCGGTAAAAACGGAACCCTTATACGATCACTTAGTTGTCCGCCTGTCCGGCTATTAAGAATCTCAAGTTCAAATTTATTTCATATTCTTAGACAGATGGTTCCTTGTTGATGTAAAAGATTTAAGTTTCTAAGTCAATGGAGTCAAAAGATACTGCTATTTATATCACGCATTTTGATACTCCAAAACTCACTCTTTAGAAACTAAAGAGTACTTCCCGTTAACATAGAATCATGAAATTTGGTAAGAAGCAAGTTTTCACACTGCAATTAAGAGCAAAACCCGAAAATTTTTAATTTGTAATTATATCGCATGAGAAAACGTTTTTTGGCATTTTACATCCAACTTTCTGTCCGTCTGTCGCTTTTACTCATGAATTAGAATGTCAAATGCGAAATTACACATAAAATTTAAAGATGAAGCTCAGAATTAAAATATTCTCCAAAGTCTTGGAATTCCCGGGACTGATATTTTGCCAGTACTGATATCAATAACAGGCAAAAATCGTCAAGATTCTCGATTCCCGGGATGGATGTAGGCCTACTATGTATACGAGGTATGTACAGGGTGTTCACAGAAAAGTGTCTAATACTTTGTAAGGTGGTAGCATTCATCGAAACAAGAAAAATAAGTCCAATAGACATGGGTCCGGAAACTCATGCTTTCCGGGATACGCAAGTGTATATAGGAAGGACTGCGTGACGCTTGGTTGCGGTTATTTGTACAGTTGCTGATTGGCGCTCCGTCAAATGTGTCAAATGTCTCACTCACAGTACTCTACCTACTACTAGGTGGTCTGCATTCAGTTGAGTGGTTCGTCGTGTTTGTGTGCCCGGTTGTACAGTGCTGTCAACCCTGGGTTCTTATCACGGTGTTTTACCTTCTTCCTAACATTGATTCTCGTATTGTTTACTGTTATACTGATCTTTGTACGTACAGATTGTGTAGTACATTTACATTTTGTAAGCAATGGAAACCTACTGCTCGACAAGTCAAATGGCGGATATTAGGTATATTGTGCTATGATTTAGCAAGCCCGTGCCCTCTACACTGAAAATATTCACAGCGCAGAGTGCCCTCTGATGAGCGGTTCGCCAGACCTTTCCAGCGTTGAGGGACACAGGTACCCTTGCATTTCGGATGACTGTGGAAGGCCCCGCACAGTCCGCATGCCTGACATGTGGGTTACAATCAGTGGAAGAAACCCCTGGGACGTGCGACGATTAGCAGCAGCACAAGGCGTGTCTCATTCTCTTATCTGAGGGGTACTTCACGAACAACTGCTGTACCCATTTCATCTACAGCGCATTCAGGCCCTAAGACCACCGGATCATGATAGCAGACGGCGGTTCTGTCAGTAGCTGTTACAGAAATGTGCCGCAAATCCACTGTTCACATTCAAGATTTTATTTACCGATGAGGTGGGTTCACATGAGCTGGTATTGTGAATTTTCGTAACTAGCATGTATGGGCAGATACGAATCCACAAGCAATTCAGGAAAGGGGAAATGAACACCGATCCTCAATCAACGTATGGGCAGGCGTACTTGGTGGCAGATTAATAAGGACTAATGCGCTACCACAAAGGTTAACTGGGGCGCATTATGGTGACTTTCTCGTTAATGTATTGCCTATCTTGATGGCGGTTGTGCCATTGCAGCAACGAATACAAATGTAGTTCACACAAGATGGCGCACCAGCACACTTTCGTCAGAATGCGCGCGAACATCTGACGCAGTCACTTCAGGACAGCTGACTTATTCGGAAAGGGAGGGGGGAGGGGACACACCTCGGCCTGCTCGTTCCCCAGACATCAATCCCTTAGACTTTTGGTTATGGGAACACTTCAACGAATTCCTGTTGATACACATGGACAGGCGACATCGGGTCGTTAGGTAGTTGACAATATCAATGAAATTTTCGAACAGTCGTGTAACTGAGATGTTATTTTAATTTATTTTGAAGGCTACCAGTTTCGGCATTTCTCTACGCCTTCTTCAGGCCCAACATGCATCTCTCCAAACAAACAATAGTGTCATACAGTGCCATGAGTCCCTGCATGTCGTGAATTCAATCGTTTCATTAGTGTTTCATTCGAATACTTGAACTGCTACACTATTGGCTATTAAAATTGCTACACCACGAAGATGACGTGCTACAGACCCGAAATTTAACCGACAGGAAGAAGATGCTGTAATATGCAAACGATTAGCTTTTCAGACCATCCACACAAGGTTGGCGCCGGTGGCGACACCTAAAACATGCAGACATGAGGAAAGTTTCCAACCGATTTCTCATACACAAACAGCAGTTGACTGGCGTTGCCTGGTGAAACGTTGTTGTGATGCCTCGTGTATGGAGGAGAAATGCGTACCATCACGTTTCCGACTTTGATAAAGGTCGGATTGTAGCCTATCGCGATTGCGGTTTATCGTATCGTGACATTGCTGCTCGCGATGGTCGAGATCCAGTTACTGTTAGCAGAATATGGAATCGGTGGGTTCAGGAGGGTAATACGGAACGCCGTGCTGGATCCCAACGTCCTCGTATCACCAGCAGTCGAGATGACAGGCATCTTATCCGCATGGCTGTAACGGATCGTGCAGCCACGTCTCGATCCCTGAGTCAACAGATGGGGACGTTTGCAAGACAATAAGCATCTGCACCAACAATTCGACGACGTTTGGAGCAGCATGGACTATCAGCTCGGAGACCATGTCTGCGGTTACCATTGACGCTGCATCACACGTGCTGGATTAGCCGAACGGTCTGAGGCGCTGCAGTCATGGACTGTGCGGCTGGTTCCGGTGGAGGTTCGAGTCCTCCTTCGGACATGGGTGTGTGTGTTTGTCCTTAGGATAATTTAGGTTAAGTGGTGTGTAAGCTTAGGGAATGATGACCTTAGCAGTTAACTGCCATTACATTTCACACACATTTGCTGCATCTCAGACAGGACCGCCTGCGATGGTGTACCCAACGACGAACCAGGGTGCATGAGTGGCAAATCGTCATTTTTTCGGATGAATCCAGGTTCTGTTTACAACATCATTATGGTCGCATCCGTGTTGGGCGACATCGCGGTGAACGCACATTGGAAGCGTGTATTCGTCATCGCCATACTGGCGTATCACCCGGCGTGATGGTATGGGGTGCCTTTGGTTACACGTCTCGGTCACCTCTTGTTCGCATTGACGGCACTTTGAACAGTGGACGTTACATTTCAGATGTGTTAGGACCCGTAGCTCTACCCTTCATTCGATCCCTGCGAAACCCTACATTTAAGCCGGATAATGCACGACCGCATGTTGCAGGTCCTGCACGGGCCTTTCTGGATACAGAAAATGTTCGACTGCTGCCCTGGCCAGCACATTCTCCAGATCTCTCACCAATTGAAAACGTCTGGTCAATTGTGGCCAAGCAACTGGCTCGTCACAATACGCCAGTCACTACTCTTGATGAACTGTGGTATCGTGTTGAAACTGCATGGGCAGCTGTACCTGTAACCGCCATCCAAGCTCTGTTTGACAAAATGCCCAGGCGTATCAAGGCCGATATTACGGCCAGAGGTGGTTGTTCTGGGTATTGATTTCTCAGGATCCATGCACCCAAATTGCGTGAAAATGTATTACATGTCAGTTCTAGTGTAATATATTTGTCCAATGAATACCCGTTTATCGTCTGCATTTCTTCTTGGTGCAGCAATTTTAATGGCCAGTAGTGTATCAAGTCATGACATTCAGTGATTTATGGCACTATATCGTATATTTGGAGAGATGCATATGGGGCTTGAAGATGGTATATTGAAATGCTGAATGTGGTAGCCTTCAGAATAAAATAAAATAACATCTTAGTTAAGGCTGTTGGAGAATTTCATTGATAGTGACAATCTTCAAGGAATTGGTCTACGCCACGCCAATCAGTAATGTGCGGACACCACAGAGTCACGTCTTCAATGAGTACCATCACGTGCAGCAACAGCCGGGTATACTCCAAAGGGTGGGTCATTCCTCACACCAGAGGGAATGAATGGACGCCACGTTGAACACCTGTAAACACCCGTTTATCACAGAAAGTATTCACTTCCGGATCCATGAAAATATGCATTTCCGAAACGATACTCATAGGACTTAGTTTCTCTGTTTCGATAAGAACTACCACCTGTCAAAGTATCCGACATTTTTTTGAACATCCTGTGTAATTAAGTTCGTACGGAACCTTCAGACTGCGATTTCTATTCGCACTTGGCCAAGTTTTCTTCTAGTGTTGCAGGTACAGGCATCGATATTCTTATCAAATTTTGATGAAATATGTAAGACTAATTACACTGCAAAGACACAGTTACAGTGCCTAGCTCCTTGAAGAGTACCTGCAGGATGACTGCGGGTGAACTTCGCATGTTATTTCTTTTCAGTTCCAAGTAATAACCACGAAAGCGTCATGGGGATGGCCAGCTAACTCCAGTGGCGAACGCTGCAGGAGAGGCGTTCTGAATCACGGTGTGAATTACTGTTAAAATTCTGGGAGATTACATTCCTACAAGATACAACCGATATATTGCTTCATGCTACATATACCTCTCGAAAAGACCGTGAAGGCAAAATTAGAGACATTCGAGCTCACACGGAAGCTTACAGGTATCGTTCTTCCCGTGAACTATTTGCTGCTGATACAGAAAAAGTGGGAAATGACAGTCCTGCACAAGGTTCCCTCCACCACACACAGTAAGGTGGCTTGCAGACTATAAATGTAAATGTTATTCTCATTATTTTGTGCGATCAATATTTTCTTTCTAAGTGATAATTGTTATTATTCATTGAAAATATCCAAAATGTACTAGGAGGTTGTGTTATTTGCTTTCGAGACTAGCAATTATACGAAGAGAAAAAAATAGCTGAAGTTAATTGTCTGAGAAGCTCAGTAGTATATTTCTTCCAGAACAAATTTTCATAAGTATGTATACTCAAAAATTTGGATATTCTACCCTTATTTACTGACTGTTGCTCGCATACTACATCAGTTGTCGGTATTGCTATCTGTTGCAGAGGACTGAATATAGTGAGTTTTCTCAAAATTAAGGAAGAGTCTATTTTAATCACTCAATAATTGACTGATAACAATTTCTTCTGTTGTCGTCTCTCTAACGGGATACATTGTAACACCAGTATTGTCTGCAAAAACTACCAGTTCTGCTTAATGAATGTTATGTGGAAGGACATTTACGTATACACTGTGTTTCTAAAATGTGGCAACGGCCTTGCCGTAGTGGCTACACGGGTTCCCGTGAGATCACCGAAGTTAAGCGCTGTCGGGCGTGGTCGGCACTTGGATGGGTGACCATCCAGGCCGCCATGCGCTGTTGCCATTTTTCGGGCTCCACTCAGCCTCGTGATGCCAATTGAGGAGCTACTCGACCGAATAGTAGCGGCTTCGGTCAAGAATACCATCATAACGACCGGGAGAGCGGTGTGCTGACCCCAAGCCCCTCCTATCCGCATCCTCCACTGAGGATGACACGGCGGTCGGATGGTCCCGGTAGGCCACTCGTGGCCTGAAGACGGAGTGCTTTGTGTTTCTAAAAGGCATGTAAGAAATTAGAGGGCTGGTAGAGTGGGTCATAAAAAGCAACTTTGACCTAGCAACTAATGTCCGCATTGTTAGGCGCCATTTAAGTGTCGCACGCGGCCACAAAGGTAGGCATACAATCCGCCATCCGAGTTGACATGGTTGCAGATCTACTAGGCAACGTTTTCAACTTCCGTGTGACATCAAGTAAAAAGTGAGGTGGGGCTGAAGTTTCATAACCTTTCTTTGCAGACATTTATAAAAACTGCTCGAAATTATTCCCTTCTGCTTTAACGCACGCCGTGCAAAGGCGCCTGAGTGATTGTAGTAACCTTTGAACCTGGCAAGGTGGGGTTGCATCACAGGCTGCCAGAATTCGCGCTACCAGCTCTTCATCCTTCTCGAAAAGTGTTTTTCAACAGATTTCAGGTGTCTACAGATGAGCAAATCAAGGGGTGTCAACGTGGTCCTAATGATTTCGCAGCACGTGAGCGCACTGCACAGAAACACCATCATGTTGGTACCACATGCGCTGTCGCACGTTGAGGGAGACATTTTCTAATATCTCTGGTAGTGTTTCCCTTAAGAAGATTAGATAACTGTTTACGTTTAGTCGTCCGGGGAGCATCTACGGACCAATCAGATTATCACCTACCAAACCAGCCCAAACACTGACATCGAAGCACTCTTGTACGAACAAAGATGGCACACAGACTTTCCTGTGCCCACACGTGCTGAATGTGGCTTTTAAACACAACTTCCCTTTATAGAATGCCTCATCTGTAAAAAGTACAAAGTGTGGAAATTCAGGTTGAATGGCACACTCGAAGCCACTGGCAGAAGTCACTGCGACGCGAAAAATCTTTTGGATTAAGGGCTTAAACTCCTGAAGGCGGTAAGGGTGCAAATTATCTTCATTCCAGACACATCAGTCCGTGGAATGTCATACACCCATTTCTCGAGCAACACTCCGCGAGCTTGTTGAGGGCACGTTTTGCATCAGTGTTACGAAATCCTCTTCGAATTCTTGTTACGAACAATGCGTTAACGACCACTGTCGTGTGGCCTTTGCACCTGTGTCACAAAATGAATGCATCGGATTTCGATGGGGTAGGCCTTAAAAACACATACGCCATCACGATACCTTGTCAGTGGACAACTCACCTCAAGTACACCTCTTACACCCAAACCTCCAGATGTCAGACACCCATATCGGTACCAAACGTTGTGTGTCGATAGAGTATCAACCAAAACACCTATTTCGTTTGTGCTGTGTGATGTCGTCCTGTAGAAGATGTGTGAACGGTAATTAAAAGTAACACTAGAACAACGGAGTATACGCGAACTATATCTGTGACGTCTGAATTGAAGATCTCTGGTAGGTGAATTGGTAGGGCGTCAGATTGTCGTGCTAAAGGTGCGGAATTCGAAACCTATCTATACAAATGTACTCTATAGGTTTGCTAATTTCAACTGACGAAGCGAAAGCAGACTGCCAAAAGAACGTTCCTACAAACTGTGAAACGTCCTTTTACAAGGCAGAAAAATGTTCTCTCATACAACAATTTCACGCGTAATCTTTTAAAAAAAGATCGCCGTCGGTGGATTTAGAACTCGCGAGTTTTGGTACAACGATCTGACGCTCTACCAACTCACCTACCAGAGATTTTCACATTCAGAGCTCACTGATACGGTCTGCCTATACTCCGTAGTTCTGGCGTTACTTTTAATTACCATTTACGCATCTTCTACTGGACGACAGCACGCAGAACATACAAAATCGGTGTTTTGGTGTTTTGGTTGATACTCTATCGACACACAATGTTTGGTACCGATCTGACTGACTGACATCTGGAGGTTGGGTGTTAGGGACGGGTGGATGGCGGTGGATGTGCGTGAATCTGGCTCTCGACGATTCGGAAACCGCTGAACAGCAGTGATAGCATTTCCATCCGCAACGCTGTAAGCGCAGTGCGTGTCTGCCCTTTCCTCGAAAGAAAAGCGTTCTGCGCTGTACCGGACACAAAGTGTTCTCATTTGTTGACATACTGACGCAGGGTGAACCAGACTCTACAGTGTGACATCGTATCAACCAGGCATTTGCATTGCCAAACGCAACGCTTTCGTGTCCCAGCAAATCCCGCAACTCCGTTGTGTTGTCCCGCTCGGAATATATGGCTACTATGTCGACTCGGTTGGCGGGTTGTGTGTCCACCTCCACAGTGGCGTACGACACTGTTAAATCGCGCCTAGCTCCGAACGCTAAACAATGTAGATTATTGATTGCTACGTGAATGTTGTTTGTTAAGAACCACTCTACCAGCCCTCTCATTTTTTACAATCATTTTAGAAACACCCTGTATAAAGAATAGGAGTGGACCCAAAACTGAACCGTATTGGACTTCCTTCGAGGCTGTAAGTTTCTCTTCTTGCAACACTGTTTTAATTACTTAGCAAAACTTTCTGGTTTCTGTTTGTTAAGTATAATCCAAACCAGCTGTCTGTAAAGCCATCAATTTCATAAACTGAAGTGTTGCTAACTGTCAATGAGTGATCTACGTCCTACACTATGAAACGCCTTGGACAGGACACAAAAAATACCAATTGGCGATGTTTTACAATTTAAGGCTTATAATATTTGATGAGTGAATGTGCAAATAGCTTTCTCAGTCGGACATTGCTTCTGGAATCCAAAATGTTACGTGCGAGGTAAATTTTGTGATATTACTCTCGAGCAGTGGCGGTTCGTAGATATACATTATGGATGTTCACCAAGTTTTAACTACAGATAAATATAGGAGTGCGAAATTAATAGCAACTGCTGTATAAAAGTTATTAACATATTTATACAAGTTCAGCTGCCGCCAATAACAAAATTATCCCAATACCATAACAGATAAATGCAGACTTTGCAAACAACAAATAGAAACAGTAGATCACATCACAAGCGGGTGTACAATACTAGCAAATACAGAATACCCCACAAGACATGACAATGTAGCAAAAATAATACATCCACAGCTTGCCTTACAACATAAACTTATAAAACAACACGTTCCCACATACAAGTATGCACCACAAAATGTACTGGAGAATGATGAATACAAATTATACTGGAACAGAACCATTATAACAGATAAAACAACACCACATAAGGAACCTGACATAATACTCACCAATAAAAAGAAGAAATTAACACAACTAATCGAAATATCCATACCCAATACAACAACCATACAAAAGAAATCAGGAGAAAAAATTGAAAAATACATCCAACTGGCTGAGGAAGTCAAGGAGATGTGGCATCAGGATAAAGTTGACATTATACCAATTATACTATCAACTACAGGAATCATACCACACAATATCCACCAGTACATCAATGCAATACAGCTACATCCAAACTTATATATACAACTACAGAAATCCGTAATTATTGATACATGTTCAATTACCCGAAAGTTCCTAAATGCAATATAACATATACCGTACAGTTAAAAGGAAGTCACGCTTGATCAAGGTCCGCGTCACTTTCCATTTTTGACCAGACATAACGTCTGAGAAAAGAAAGAAATAATAATATACATAACTTGTCCGAAAAGAGAAAGAACTATTTTGTGAAATTTTGTTGTTTTGTACTTAATTAAGTAAAGTTTACGACAAGAACGAAATAATGTTTAAGCTTTCGCTACTGAGCTGGTGAGCAAGATGTATGAAACAGGCGAAATACCCTCAGACTTCAAGAAGAATATAATAATTCCAATCCCAAAGAAAGCAGGTGTTGACAGATGTGAAAGTTACCGAACTATCAGCTTAATAAGTCACAGCTGCAAAATACTAACACGAATTCTTTACAGACGAATGGAAAAACTAGTAGAAGCCAACCTCGGGGAAGATCAGTTTGGATTCCGTAGAAACACTGGAACACGTGAGGCAATACTGACCTTACGACTTATCTTAGAAGAAAGATTAAGGAAAGGCAAACCTACGTTTCTAGCATTTGTAGACTTAGAGAAAGCTTTTGACAATGTTGACTGGAATACTCTCTTTCAAATTCTAAAGGTGGCAGGGGTAAAATACAGGGAGCGAAAGGCTATTTACAATTTGTACAGAAACCAGATGGCAGTTATAAGAGTCGAGGGACATGAAAGGGAAGCAGTGGTTGAGAAGGGAGTGAGACAGGGTTGTAGACTCTCCCCGATGTTGTTCAATCTGTATATTGAACAAGCAGTAAAGGAAACAAAAGAAAAATTCGGAGTAGGTATTAAAATTCATGGAGAAGAAATAAAAACTTTGAGGTTCGCCGATGACATTGTAATTCTGTCAGAGACAGCCAAGGACTTGGAAGAGCAGTTGAATGGAATGGACAGTGTCTTGAAAGGAGGATATAAGATGAACATCAACAAAAGCAAAACAAGGATAATGGAATGTAGTCTAATTAAGTCGGGTGATGCTGAGGGAATTAGATTAGGAAATGAGGCACTTAAAGTAGTAAAGGAGTTTTGCTATTTGGGGAGCAAAATAACTGATGATGGTCGAAGTAGAGAGGATATAAAATGTAGGCTGGCAATGGCAAGGAAAGCGTTTCTGAAGAAGAGAAATTTATTAACATCCAGTATTGATTTAAGTGTCAGGAAGTCATTTCTGAAAGTATTCGCATGGAGTGTAGCCATGTATGGAAGTGAAACATGGACGATAAATAGTTTGGACAAGAAGAGAATAGAAGCTTTCGAAATGTGGTGCTACAGAAGAATGCTGAAGATTAGATGGGTAGATCACATAACTAATGAGGAAGTATTGAATAGGATTGGGGAGAAGAGAAGTTTGTGGCACAACTTGACCAGAAGAAGGGATCGGTTGGTAGGACATGTTCTGAGGCATCAAAGGATCACCAATTTAGTATTGGAGGGCAGCGTGGAGGGTAAAAATCGTAGAGGGAGACCAAGAGATGAATACACTAAGCAGATTCAGAAGGATGTAGGTTGCAGTAGGTACTGGGAGATGAAAAAGCTTGCACAGGATAGAGTAGCATGGAGAGCTGCATCAAACCAGTCTCAGGACTGAAGACCACAACAACAACTCTCCGTTTGGCAGTTTTGTGTAAGTGGGAGTTTTCGTGCTTTTTATTTTTTCGGACAAATCTACAAGATCCCTAATTCTTGTATTAGTTAACGAATTAACTTCCGGGTTGAAAATCAGACATTGTTACGTTGCACCCACACAACAACTTACGCTTGTTATACATTTCCTTGTTAAATGTTTGCTTGTAGTCATGCTTATTTGATTTCGTCACTTAGTCAGACAACGGATCTCGTCTGGAAGGCCTACTTTCTTTGCGGCTAATTTTTCCTGGTAATTTTCTTTTTTGTTAACCCTTAATCAGGTTCAATAGAGTTCATGTCGACACTGCACAGGAAATCCGATTCCTGCACAGCAAACAACCAGCTCCAAACACAAACTGCCGTTCGTGGAAATTATTAAATTCAAGTAGTACTATCTACCAACAATACAATACTAGAATACAAATGAAGCTGAGAGCCATAAGGACCTAAGGACCTAAAGCACACCGTCTTCGACCCTTCTCCGCCCCCCCCCCCCCCCCCGCCCCCCCCCCCTCCCACCCAAGCTCCCAGCCCCTGCATTTAATTGAATATCAGAGAAACCAGTGAGAGAGCCTTTCGTGAATGTTCAGATATACACTACTGGAAATTGAAATAAGAACACCGTGAATTCATTGTCCCAGGAAGGGGAAACTTTATTGACACATTCCTGGGGTCAGATACATCACATGATCACACTGACAGAACCACAGGCACATAGACACAGGCAACAGAGCATGCACAATGTCGGCACTAGTACAGTGTATATCCACCTTTCGCAGCAATGCAGGCTGCTATTCTCCCATGGAGACGATCGTAGAGATGCTGGATGTAGTCCTGTGGAACGGCTTGCCATGCCATTTCCACCTGGCGCCTCAGTTGGACCAACGTTCGTGCTGGACGTGCAGACCGCGTGAGACGACGCTTCATCCAGTCCCTAACATGCTCAATGGGGGACAGATCCGGAGATCTTGCTGGCCAGGCTAGTTGACTTACACCTTCTAGAGCACGTTGGGTGGCACGGGATACATGCGGACGTGCATTGTCCTGTTGGAACAGCAAGTTCCCTTGCCGGTCTAGGAATGGTAGAACGATGGGTTCGATGACGGTTTGGATGTACCGTGCACTATTCAGTGTCCCCTCGACGATCACCAGTGGTGTACGGCCAGTGTAGGAGATCGCTCCCCACACCATGATGCCGGGTGTTGGCCCTGTGTGCCTCGGTCGTATGCAGTCCTGATTGTGGCGCTCACCTGCACGGCGCCAAACACGCATACGACCATCATTGGCACCAAGGCAGAAGCGACTCTCATCGCTGAAGACGACACGTCTCCATTCGTCCCTCCATTCACGCCTGTCGCGACACCACTGGAGGCGGGCTGCACGATGTTGGGGCGTGAGCGGAAGACGGCCTAACGGTGTGCGGGACCGTAGCCCAGCTTCATGGAGACGGTTGCGAATAGTCCTCGCCGATACCCCAGGAGCAACAGTGTCCCTAATTTGCTGGGAAGTGGCGGTGCGGTCCCCTACGGCACTGCGTAGGATCCTACGGTCTTGGCGTGCATCCGTGCGTCGCTGCGGTCCGGTCCCAGGTCGACGGGCACGTGCACCTTCCGCCGACCACTGGCGACAACATCGATGTACTGTGGAGACCTCACGCCCCACGTGTTGAGCAATTCGGCGGTACGTCCACCCGGCCTCCCGCATGCCCACTATACGCCCTCGCTCAAAGTCCGTCAACTGCACATACGGTTCACGTCCACGCTGTCGCGGCATGCTACCAGTGTTAAAGACTGCGATGGAGCTCCGTATGCCACGGGAAACTGGCTGACACTGACGGCGGCGGTGCACAAATGCTGCGCAGCTAGCGCCATTCGACGGCCAACACCGCGGTTCCTGGTGTGTCCGCTGTGCCGTGCGTGTGATCATTGCTTGTACAGCCCTCTCGCAGTGTCCGGAGCAAGTATGGTGGGTCTGACACACCGGTGTCAATGTGTTCTTTTTTCCATTTCCAGGAGTGTACATACACTGTTGGCCTACAGTACAGATAAATCTGACACACCATAAGATCAAATGCTGTCAAAAGCATGAATAAATGCTATAGTCTCACAATCGGCAATGATATGCTTTACGGTTCTCAGCGTCTCAAATGGATTTCTATATGATAAAATCCAAAACTTAATGTACTATATCCTTATTCAGAATCCCACAAAATAGGTTTTTCTGCCAGTATAACTATAATATGTACTGATGACCGACCTAATTTTACTGTGTAGTGAGTGAATTGGCATATCTAAGGAGTGTGCTAAAGCTTGTGCAGGATTTATGCCAAGCGAACGTGGATAAATGTCTGCTGCAATGTGCAACCACCTGGTGGAAATGACACAAATTTGTAGTTGGGTGGTAAGGGCTAGCAGTGCACGCCGCGAACAGTGCACATTGTTGATCAAATCAGTAAGTATTTGGCCCCTTGTCAATTACGTCACGCCAGCTGCGCAAGCGCAGAAGCTCCTTAGAACGGGCACAAGTGAAGGTGTGTTCACGACTCTGATGCCAATTTTCACTGAGTCTAGAGGAGCAATGTTGCACAGCGCGGTAGATGATGATGGTGTTTTGTTTGCGGGGCGCTCAATTGCGCGGTTATCAGCGCCCATACAACTTCCCGACCTTTCCCCAGTCCAGACTCGCCACATTCATGAATGATGATGAAATGATGAGGTCAACACAAACACCCAGTCACCTCGAGGCAGGTGAAAATCCCTGACCCCGCCGGGAATAGAACCTGGGACCCCGTTCTCGGGAAGCGAGAACGCGACTGCGAGACCACGAGCTGCGGACAGCGCAGTAGAGTCATTGCCGCGGATTTCAGATTACCACATTCACATTACGTTTAACCAATAAATCCGAAATGTGTTAAAAGTTAGGGTGTTCACGTGCTCTTGTGCTCTTACACAACAGCCGCCGCTGCTCTCTCGTACATTACATTTTTCTAAATACTTTGGAAAAAGACGTCATTAAGAGAAATGGAAGATAATCGCAGCTAGAGTGCTGCAACGCTCAGTGTTTGACCGGTCACGGCTCGCCTGTTCAAAAATGGTTCAAATGGCTCTGAGCACTATGGGACTTAACATCTATGGTCATCAGTCCCCTAGAACTTAGAACTACTTAAACCTAACTAACCTAAGGACAGCACACAACACCCAGCCATCACGAGGCAGAGAAAATCCCTGACCCCACCGGGAATCGAACCCGGGAGGCTCGCCTGTTGACGGGGGGACCGAGCAGCTCGTGTCCGGCCCCACACGACTCGGCTCGGTCACGTACGCACCCTTCAATACAATCGCAGATAGAAGACGAGTCTCATTTCCAAACAAAAGAGATATTTTTCCTTTCATTTATAAGAAACATTAAATAAGTGCTTTCCCTGTAATCTAGAAGACAACCATCTTCATAAAGAAAGCATACAATGAACATTAAACATTTACAGACGTAACTTGTCATACGTTTCAATTGTTTGCAACATAAACAAAATTATAGTTATTGTTGATCAGCAGGAAATCACTAACGCGTTCCGGATTTAATTGGCTGCGGCAATTTGTTAGTAACATGCCGGCTTTACTAAAGCACCTTTCACTAGGTGTGCTTGTTGCCGGGATACATAAAATACGTCTTGCAACTGCAGCCAAACCTGGCAGATCTGTTTCATGTCTGCTCCACCACTTTAAGGTATCATCTCCGGGGTGCATTAAAATGTACAGATCTACTTCATCTGCTGCGGATGATCTGTTGTTCCTCCATTCCTTGAAACGGGCTCTCTTTCTGGGTGGTGATGACACAGTACTTGAAGGATCTATGATAATAAACAAAAGAGACAAGTAATACAGAACTGATATGGAAATCATCGAAACATTCCAGTAAGAGACCGATGACCTCGCTGTTTGGTCTCTCCCCCCAAACACCCCGACCCCCGTTCCCATAAAAACGAGATGTTTTACGTTAATGAAATATTATACGAGTCACAACATTCCCGTTTCTCTATAATACACTTTCCACTAACTATGCAAAACCGATTATGTTAATGATTGAATGTTGTACCTGCGTACGTTGCACACATTTGTCGCACATTGTTAAGAACTTCCTGCTTTTCATTTGTTTCAAGCATATTAAGATAACGGAAGGACGGCCAAAGAAACGATCTTTGAGAGGTTTCTTGCAACTGTGTTTCTTTAAATGAGTGGTTCCCGACTGGAAAAACAATAAAATGGAGCAGTTTATGCACGATACGTACCCAGTAGACGCAATGTTTTCATCTACAACCAACAGAAAAATACTCCATACTTGGCTTTTTAGACCTTCCCGTTTCTTTAATGTGTAAACATTGGTTTCAATCTTACGTCTTACTACACTGGCTGCCTCGCGCTGCATGATTACAGAGAGAGACACACCATAAATAAGAAGCCCGTACTGGCTGCAGTGTCACACGGATAGTAACACGTGTAATGTGTTTGAAGTTATGTACTACGTATTCGGTCACGGCTTCTATGCTCTGTCACAAGAACTAGTGCGGGTAGCCTATCCAGTTAGGGTGTGCTCGCCCCACCTCGTATTTTGTCCTCGCTTACTCGGTCATGCAGGACGATAATCGCAGCCTTACTCACGTCCAGACCTGTGCATTGTCACTGACAGCAAGCAGAGAGCGTACCTGCTTCATGACGTCGGAGAAGTTGACGTGTGACAGCGTGTCGAGGGCACGGTAATTAGCGAGGTCTTTGGGGGTGAACAGGTCGAAGTCGGCCCACTCCATCAGCGCCAGCGATGTCACCAGGCTGCGGAACACGGCGCGCGTGTCGGCGTCCAGCTCTGACAGCTGCCTGCAACAGTGGTGCCTTCTGCAGCCAACGCTCTGACAGTGAGACAGTTAATAAACCAGATGGCGCTCAACAACGTTAGTAATCGTAGTATTCATTCCACTCCATCTTTGGCTGATTGATACAGCGACCAGTTTTCATTGTTATATATTGAAAATAGAACCGCCACGGTTGCAACGCTATTTTTATTTAAAAATAACGCGTTTCGCCGCGGTTAGGCATCATCACATTATGTAAAATTGTCAAATGAAGTTCACTGCACCTTCTACCTAAGCTGTACATTATCCGCATACACATAAGCCATCTGGATGAAAGTACTGTCGTAGGAATAACTAGAAGGAACTGCCGGAACCTTTGAACTGTTACAGCATCAATTAGTGCGTGGCATAGAGCCAAGCGTACATGTTGGCCTGGATGCCAAACAGCGGGGGGGGGGGGGGGGGGGGGGGGGGGGATGGGAGGAGGGGCGGAGGAGGGGGAGGGGTGCCGACGGTACTGTACAATATGTGCATAAGGAAACATCAATAAGTCCAGCTTCCAGCGCTGCTGTGTTGCAACATTTTACTTGGTCACCTCAAAAACCTTCGAAGCAGTGTGCACATGAAAGTAATGTAATTCGATCAAGCGTACGATGAATACTGAAGGCTGCGAAGTGGAAAGTGTAAATTCCAGGATCGCTCTACGCAAGGAATGCGGATGACCCGAATCGAAGGCTGGACTATGCAAGTGGTCTGGTCGCGAGGATGAGCGGTTTGCACAGATGGTTATCTGGTCTGACGAGGTGCAATTCAAACTGAACGGTACTGTAAGCCGCCACAACTGCGCGTACTGGGCTCCTGAAAATCCTCACGTGCCCGTGGACAAACATGTTAATCTACCGGGTGTTAATGTGTGGTGTGGTCTGTCATCGCGCCGTTTGACTGGCTCATTCTCTTTGAAGGTACCGTGACTGCTGAGATGTTTCTTCAAATGCTGCAATCATAGATTTTACCTGTCATCCGAGAGATGTAAGAGCCTACTTGGATCAAAATCTGCCTGGACGATGGATAAGTCGAAAGACGAGCTGTTGAGTACCCACCACGGTCTCCAGACCTTACACCTCTTGACTTCTATCGATGGTGCACCTGGAAAAATGAAATTTATCATCAGACTCCAGCTACACTGAACGAGCTACGAGAAACCATCGAGGTGTTCTGTGTGGCTATCACACCGGCAACACTGACACCAGTTATTCACTCAATAGTTCCCCGGCATCTATGTTGTTTGGCTGCTAATGGGGGTAAGTTTGAACACGTAAAATAACCTTCCCCCCGTGCAAGAATTGTAATGGTATGTCATTTTGTTCCATTAATGTTGACTATAAAAAGTGTCTACATTTTATCGACCCCTCTTTATAGGATACAGGAAAAGAAACATCATCATCTCTCTTTCTGAAATGGCCGCTAAGGATTATTTTAAATCTTCAACAGATGGTTCAATCCAAACGTTTAATCACTAAACTTCTGACAAGACTAGTACATCCAAGTCAGCATTCCTCATAGAACTCTGTAACCTATAAAAAGTACTAAAACAATTAAATATTGAAAAGTAGATATCGGTTAGCTTTTGGAGCTAGAGGTATAGTAAAACATGAATTGGAACATCCACATTCTTCAGCTACAATTGAGATATTGATATAGGTGGGTTTAAAATTTGAAAATAAATACGCACGTTTATGTCTCCTAGCATAGCTACAGTCGCTTTTAGAAAACCTCGAAGACTTCAGGCCCTTAAAATTAGAAGAGATGTATTCAACAAGCTTCTGGCCCACATTTAAAGCCTTGTCGATAATGCGGTGAAGGTTGAATTAAAGAACTATGTTATGCAAATTCCTTCTGTTCCAATGAAGCTTATCTTTAACTCCTGAAATGTAAAGGAAAGTTTTGAAAATCAATAATAGATCTTAGGAAAAGGGCTGTCATTGAAGACAGATGAAATACTGTACCTGTAATCCTAGACTGCACAAGTCTGTCCAATCTACTAGAATTAAAGTCTGGGAGCAATTCAAAAATAAAAGAGAATACTTTAGATTCTTAGGGGCATATACTGGTAAGAATCTGAAGTGGATGTCGCATACTACAGAGATTCTCAAATTTCTAACCCTTGCAACGTGTGTGTTAACGATTAATACCATATTTCGGAAACGAAACTGTCAAGACGTTGACAGTTCTCTTATTTTCATTTACTAGTGTCGTAAGGTTTCACATTTGTTGATAACCTGCCATTGTCCAAGAAACTGTTCGTTTCACACAAGCATGTAATAAGGATAATATGTGATGTCCACTCTAGAACAACAAGAGTGTACATTTATTCCCTTATCAACTTTGCTGTCAAAAATCAGTCTCAATTTTCTCAGTAGCATTTCTCGAAAAGAACGCCACCTTCCTTCCAGGGACTCCCATTTGAGTTCCTGAAGCATCTCCGTAATATTTGGGTACTGATCGAACCCACCGCTAACCAGTCTAGTAGCCCGCCTCTGAATTGCTTCGGCGTCTTCCTTTAATCCAACCTGGTGGGGATCCCAGACACTGGAGCAATACTCAAGAATGTCGCACTAATTTTGTAGAGGATGTTTAAGTTCCAGTTTCAAAACGCTGTATTAAAAAAGGGACACTGTTCAGAATGGCGTCAGATTTGAACGGAATATCATCGGAGAAGGGGGAAACGTTACGGAAACAAAAATTATTTAACGAATATTTTACCATTTTATGGCGCTGCAAACGCCAGAATATGCAACATGATAGAGACGGTATACACGGCTGTTCCTCGGTTTGCGTTGAGATGCTCGGCATGATTGTCTCAATGGAGGATTGCGCGCTGCTGGAAAAGCTCTTTTACAAGAACGGCAACTGTGCGCTAGTAGTTTTGCAGAAATTCTAGGCACTGAGGGGTAAGAAAAAGGGGTTTGTTCGACGTCTGTCAAGGCTCTGGAGAAAATGATTACAACAATCGAAAAGACATGTCCTTTTGAAGTGCAAGTGGTGGAGGGAGGAAAATAATTGATCCGACGCTAGAAGATGTTGCCACAGGGTTGCAGAAGGGGTCAGGCAGTGATGTGAAAGCATGCAGTGCACGGTGAATTGCCCGTACTTTGGACATGCCTGTGACCACGGTGCATAAAATTCTACCAAACATTTTGCATTGTTACCCGTACATAGTTATCTATGCTCAGAAGTTACTTCATAGTGACCTACCAGTAATGCACACGATTGCCATAGAATTTACTGCTCGCGTGAGAGTGGACAATGAATGGCCACAGAAGATACGTAGACAGATAAAGCCCATTTCCATATCCAAGGAATCGCCAATACACAGAATTGCGGAATATAGACACGGAAAACCCGCTCGCACCTCAAATGGTACCACTACATTCTGCAAAGGTAACTGTGTGTTGCGGGTTGTCGGCATCGCTTATCGTAGGGTCGCATTTTTTCAAATATGGTTCAAATGGCTCTAAGTACTGTGGGACTTAACATATGAGGTCATCAGTCCCCTAGACTTAGAACTACTTAAACCTAACTAACCTAAGGACATCACACATATCCATGCCCGAGGCAGGATTCGAACCTGCGACCGCAGCAGCAGCGCGGTTCCGGACTGAAGCGCCTAGAACCGCTCGGCCACAGCGGCCGGCTCACATTTTTTCCAGGAGATCCGTCCTGCTGATCCTGTTACCCGTACCGCCACTGGTAAATACTATGAGAGTCTTTCGCACACCAGCATCATTTCCACCGTTCAACAGGATGGATGTGTGAGTGGGGTAGGAACTTTTTATGCAAGACGGCGCTCCTAAACGTAGTAAACAACCAGTGAATCGGCTGCTGTAGAGGCATTTTAGTAATGCTAGAATTATCAGCAGTTAATTCCCTAAAGCCTGGTTGTCCAAATAACTTGATCTTAATCCGTGTGACTTCTGGCTGTGGGGTTATCTGAAAGTTGCTGTGTCCAGTGCTCCGATTACAAACTTATCTGAATTGAAAGCACGCATATTGAGCAACGCTCTCTGAACGTGACCTCTGAGATATTCTGATCTGTTGTGGAACGTGCTGTTTCTCTATTCCAATTTGTGGCAGGAAACGGTGGACAGCATACTGAACATGTCTTGCGCCACTCTCGTAACAGTTAAAAACCGATTTTAATGTTGCTATTTATGCGATTTATGACCTCAGGACAGTTAAAACGCGATTTCAGTGCTGCTTTTTATGATGTTTCTGGCCTCAGCGCAACTAAACATCGAGTTCATTGTTGTCTTTCATGCGGCTTTTGGTCTCGGGACGATTAACATGGATGTCATTGTCGGTTTTTATGCGGTTTTGGTCATGGACAACTAAAGACCTTGCCGTGATGGTTGGCCTTACCGCACCAACAGTGCCACAACTGTTGGATATCAAACTTGTAAGGTCACGCACATTGTACACTACGGTTGTTTTAATGTGCAACTCACACCATACCCGTCGTACTGCGTTTCATCTATCATATGTAGCAGAACCCATTTACGTTATGACGCTATCTAGTGGTAAAATTTACGTTATTTTTTATAGTGTTTTCCCCTTCGTCAATAATATTCCTTTCAACTTTGACGTCATTCTGAGCAGCATCTGTTTTCCTACAATATTTTAAAACACTTCCCTAAGACTCTCCCAATAAACAAGTCGACCATTCGCCTTCTCCACTACAATCCTGACATGCTCGTTCCATTTCATACCGCTTTGCATCGTTACGCCTGGATATGTAATCGACCTGACTGTGTCAAGCAGCACATTACTAATGCTGAGTTCGAACATTACGGCATTGTTTCTCCTACTCATTACAGTTTTCTGTGTTCATCACACGAACTAGAAATTTCGTCTCAATCCTATCGTCGTACAGTGACCCAACGTCGACAACTTCACGTACGCCAGAGCGTCATCAGCAAACAGCCGCAGATTTCTGCCCATCATGTCCGCCAAATCATTTCTGTATGTAGAAATATCAGCGGTCCTATCACACTTCCCTGGGGCACACCTGACGATACACTTGTCTCTGATAAACACTTGCCATCGAGGACAACGTACTGGGCCGGCCAGAGTCGCCGAGCGTGTCTAGGCGCTACAGTCTGGAACCGCGCGACCGCTACGGCCGCAGGTTCGAATCCTGCCTCGGGCATGGATGTGTGTACGTCCTTAGGTTAGTTAGGTTTAAGTACACTGCTGGCCATTAAAATTGCTACACCACGAAGATGACGTGCTACAGACGCGAAATTTAACCGTCACGAAGAAGAGGCTGTGATACGCAAATGATTAGCTTTTCAGAGCATTCATACAAGGTTTGCGCCGGTGGCGACACCTACAACGTGCTGACATGAGGAAAGTTTCCAACCGATTTCTCATACACAAACAGCAGTTGACCGGCGTTGCCTGGTGAAACGTTGTTGTGATGCCTCGAGTAAGGAGGGGAAATTCGTACCATCACGTTACCGACTTTGATAATGGTCGGATTGTAATCTACCGCGATTGTGGTTTATCGTATCGCGACATTGCTGCTCGCGTTGGTCGAGATCCAATGACTGTTAGCAGAATATGGAATCGGTGGGTTCAGGAGGGTAATACGGAACGCTGTGCTGGATCCCAACGGCCTCGTATCACTAGCAGTCGAGATGACAGGCGTCTTATCCGCATGGCTGTAACGGATCGTGCAGCCACGTCTCGATCCCTGAGTCAACAGATGGGGACGTTTGCAAGTCAACAACCATCTGCACGAACAGTTCGACGACGTTTGCAGCAGCATGTACTATCAGATCGGTGACCATGGCTGCGGTTACCCTTGACGCTGCATCACAAACAGGAGCGTCTGCGATGGTGTACTCAACGACGAAACTGGGTGCACGAATGGCAAAACGTCATTTTTTCGGATGAATCCAGGTTCTGTTTACAGCATCATCATGGTCGCATCCGTGTTTGGCGACATTGCAGTGAACGCACATTGGAAGCGTGTATGCGTCGTCGCCATACTGGCGTATCACCCGGCGTGATGGTATGGGGTGCTATTGTTTACACGTCTCGGTCACCTCTTGTTCGCATTGACGGCACTTTGAACAGTGGACGTTACATTTCAGATTTGTTACGACCCGTGGCTCTACCCTTCATTCCATCCCTGCGAAACCCTACATTTCAGCAGGATAATGCACGACCGCATGTTGCAGGTCCTGTACGGGTCTTCCGGATACAGAAAATGTTCGACTGCAGCCCTGGCCAGCACATTCTCCAGATCTCTCACCAATTGAAAACGTCTGGTCAATGGTGGCCGAGCAACTGGCTCGTCACAACACGCCAGTCACTGCTCTTGATGAACATAGGTATCATGTTGAAGCTGCATGGGCAGCTGTACCTGTACACGCCATCCAAGCTCTGTTTGACTCAATGCCCAGGCGTATCAAGGCCGTTACTACGGACAGAGGTGGTTGTTCTGGGTACTGATTTCTGAGGATCTATGCACCCAAACTGCGTGAAAATGTAATCACATGTTAGTTGTAGTATAATATATTTGCCCAATGAATATCCGTTTATCATCTGCATTTCTTCTTGGTGTAGCAATTTTAATGGCCAGTAGTGTAGTTCAAGTTCTGGGGGACTGATGACCTCAGAAGTTAAGTCCCATAGTGCTCAGAGCCATCTGAACCATTTGAACAACGTACTGGGTCGTATTACTTAACAAGTCTTCGATCCACCCACATATCTGGCAACCTATTTCATAGTTTCGGACCCCTCCATTAACAGTCTGCAGTGGCGCACCGAGTCAAAGTTTTTTTCGAAAATCTAGGAATATGGAATCAGCCATTTGCCCTTCATCCATATTTCGTGGTATATCTTGTGAGAAAGGGAAAATCTGTGTTTCACAAAACCGATGCTTTCAAAAACCTTGCCAATTCGTGGGCAGAAGTTTTTCCATCTTACGGAAGTTCATTACATTCGAACTGAGAATAGGATATTCAAGAATACTGCAGCAACGATGTCAGATATTGGTCTGTAATTTTGTGGAGCAGTTCTGTTATCCTTTTTATGTAGAGGAGTCACTTGTGTTTTTATCCAGTCGCTAGGGACTTTGGGCTGGACGAGAGATTCGCGATAAATACAAACTCAGGAAGGGGACAGTGCCTTGAGTACTTTTTGTAAAACCGTAATGGGATTCCATCCGGATGTACCGACTTGTCCAGTGTGCTTATTTCGTAACATTGAGTGATTTAATTGTACTGAAACTGTAACAAGTCCAGCACGGTCAGACGAGTTGCCTGACCATGCTGGGCATGTTACTACTATGGAGATACGGAACCCAGTTTATTTTGGCCTCGCTGCATACGACTCTGTTCGTTGCACATGCTGGCGTACATGCTTGACAACTTTCCAATTTGATGATCCATTGCTCTTTGTCGTTGCGGTTGTGAATGTCAGCCTACTCATGGGGCTTTGGCATAACACCATGTGTTTAATCAATGACATTGGATTCCATCCCGCTGTTGGTGTTGTTACCATTATTCAAGTAGTGTAATGATTGGTCTGAGAAATTGAGGTGCACATGATGTGCACGCAGCGACTCTCACCTGCGCTCGTAGTCGAGCAGCTTGTCCCAGTGCACGCGGTTGTTGTCGCAGACGACGACGGCGGGGTAGGCGACCTCGTACACGGGGTGGTTGGTGGACTCGACGACGGTCATGGTGGTCCTGGAGCCGAAGCGGCGCGCCACCTCCAGCGACATGACGACCGCCCCCAGCACGGCCAGCAGGCAGGTCCCGGCCCAAGCCACCCTGCGGGGCCCTCACCACGATCACTCCACAGTCCTCTCGCTTACTACACGCTGGCTGCCGTCTACTCTCCTAACTGGCAATGCTACCTACACTGTTTTTAAGTAATACGTGGCGTGCTGAAAAATAATCCCTACAAATTTCTTATTCCCTTCTCAATATTGGTTCAGGTATTACATCTCATGTGCGTCACTCAGTCGACTTTCTAGCTTCAGTGACCGAAGTTGCAACCCTGTGCCGCTAGAAGACTCTACACTCTAGCGTGTAACAAGGCGATATGTATCATAACTGTGCCGGTTCGTGAGAAACAGCCTGCTATAATCGAGTTTCGAATTCGAAGAGTTCTTTCGCACATGGAGCACCCTCTCCTTCATTATGACAATGCCAGCTCACACGTGGGCACTGTGACATTTGCAACAATCCGACGCCTTAGGTTCACTCTCATTTATCATCTTCCACACAGCCTGGACCTCGTCCCATCCGTTTTTCATTTTTTTCCAACGCTTAAAGAACACCTTCAAGTACTTCACTTTGATAGTGATGAGGCGGTGGAAGCAGAGCTGAGGCTGTGGCTCCGCCAACACCAAGTCAAACATTCTACAGTATCAACATTCTGGTCTCTCTGGTTTATCGCCAGGATGACTACCTTGAGAAATAGATTCGTAGCCATCAAGAATAAAGATGTCGACTGTTAAAAATGTTCGTTTTCTTTAAAAATCTTTAAGTGTTATCACACGAAAAATTCAGATTCATTACTTTTCAGCACGTCTTCGTACTAGCAAATACAGTTCAAATGCTTCAAATGGCTCTAAGCACTATGGGACGTAACATCTGAGGTCACCAGTCCCCTAGACTTAGAACTAATTAAACCTAACTAACCTAAGAACATCACACACATCCATGCCCGAGGCAGGATTAGAACCTGCGACCGCAGCAGCAGCGCGGTTCCGGACTGAAGCGCCTAGAACCGCTCAGCCACCGCGGCCGGCAGTAAATACAGTGATGGCCACGTACACTGATCAGCCAGAACATTATGAACGCAACCTACTATCGATATAAAGCCGTCCAGGCAATGACAGCGTCACCTTGCTGGGAATGACTGCTACTCACGCACATACACGATGCTGTCTGTGACTAGAATGGCGACGGAGCCCGATTTATCCCAGTTTGACTGAGAGCAGATTGTGATGGCCCGGAGACTCAGCACGAGCATTTCGAAAACTGCACGACTTTTCGAGTGAACAAGCACTGCTGCGCTGAGTGTCTTCAACATGTGGCGAAAGTAAGGTGAAACAACATACAGTTGTCGTGGGGTTGAGCGGCTACCCCTCATTACAGATGCCAGAAGTCGTAGTCCGGGCAGACTGGTAAAAAAAGACAGGTGGCGAACAGTGGCAGAAATAACATCAGACTTTAACGCCCGGCAGAGTAGAGGTGTTTCTGAACACGCAGTACACCAAACACTCCTAACCATGGGCCTCTGAAGCCAACGACCCATGCATGTGCCAATGTTAACACCACGACATCGGCAACTGCGAGTGAAATGGCCGCGTGACCATCGGCACCCAAAGTTGGCGCAGTGGCAGAGCACTGTATGCTCTAGTCAATTCCAGAATCATCTTCACCATGCTGATGGTAGGGTACAAACCCAGAGGAACAGCTCCTTAACACCTCTACTGCAGGACGGATATAAAATGGCGGCAGCCCCATTATGCTCTGGGAACATTCGTGTGGGCATCCATGCGTCTAGTGGGGCTCATGCAAGAGACCATGACAGCCAAGGAGTATTAACCATGTTTCCCAACGGCAAGATAATGCATCATGTCGGAAGGGCAGGAGTGTGATGGAGTGGTTCGAGGAACATAGTGAGAAGTTCCAGTTGAAGTTCGTCAGATCTGAACCCGATCGAACACATCTGGGATGTGACTGAACATGGAGTCAAGAGCTCTTCGGCCTCCTCCCCAGAATGTATGAGAATTAGGTGACTTGTGTGCGCAGATGTTGTGGCAACTCCCTCCCGTAACGTACCAAGGTCTCATTGCTTCCAAGCCACAACACGTCGCCACTGTTACACCAAATTTGGACACACCGGCTATTACGCAGATGACCGTAATGTTCTGGCTGATCAGTGTACATCACTGCATCGTATCAATGAACGACAGTGGATTGTTAAAACTCTAGTAAAAATTTTTGTCGACAGTATCTGTGTACGTAGTTGAATAAACAGTTCTCAGGCTTCCATTCACATCATGTGGCTACAGTACCACGAGCTTTCAATCAAGTGTTCCTTTCCCATTGTCAAATGGAATAACTGTTGACGGACTGCAGGTGCATGATTAAGTACTCTAGCTTTTGGCTGTGACATCAATAGTGCCGGCGGTGTTGCCTTGCATGGGCATACGTCGACTCCAATTTCGATACCCTGTAATATCACAACTTGAATTGTTACATTAATAACAATATGAAACATCTCAGCTGATATCATACTGAAAACTATGTCATGACGTACAATTTGTGGCGCCCTATGTAAACGGCATCTCACTGTGCCAGTGCCATGCCACCAGCTTTGAGGGTACCGTAGCTGCGTGTGTGGATGACAAAATACAGAGGCGACAGCCCTCAGCTCATTGTAGCGTGGGATACAGCATTCGCAAGGATGAAGCGGGCAAATCGAACGTGCAGTCAACGTATGGCCCCATTTATGTTGGTATCGTGAGCACCAGTTAGAGCATAAAAGGATACACCTGTAGTCCGTCAGCAGTCGGATGTGCTTGGTCGAAAGCTCGTGGCTTTTTACCACTTAACGTGGCGGGAAGCCTAAGAACATTTTATTCAGCGTTACCACTATGAGTCTCTGCATTCTTACATATACGAGTACACATAGGTTGCTCAAAAAGTAACGTATTCCCGAGGAAACGTTTATTCGGGAAATCAAAGAATTGAATTGACATTAAATATGCATCCTATACCAAGCTTACCATCACTTGCACCCTACATCCTCAATTATTTGCTGGATGTATTCCAATCTCTGTCTTCCTCTACAGTTTTTGCCTTCTACAGCTCCGTCTAATACCATGAAAGTAACTCCCTGATGTCTTAACAGATGTCCTATCATCCTGTCTTTTCTCATTGACAGTGTTTTCCATATATTCCTTTCCTCTCCGATTCTGCGAAGAACCTCCTCATTCCTTGCCTTATCAATCCACCTAATTTTCAATATTCGTCTGTAACACCACATCTCAAATGCTTCGATTCTCTTCTGTTCCGATTTTCCCACAGTCCATGTTTCACTACTATACAATGCTCTACTGTAGATGTACATTCTCAGATATTTCCTCCTCAAACTGAGGCCTATGTTTGATACTAGTAGACTTCTTTTCAGCAGGAATGCCCTTTTTGCCAATGCTAGTCCGCTTTTGATGTCTTCCTTGCTCCATCCGTCGTTGGTTATATTGCTACCTAGGTAGCAGAATTCCTTAACTACATGTACTTTGTGACCATCAATCCTGATGTTAAGTTTCTCCTCCAGAGATCTGAATGAGGGACTATTCCGGAATACTTTCCCAACGGAGAGATCAACACGACACTTTTTCTGTTAAGGCCACACGTACTGTGCATACACGTTATATGTCTTTAATCCAGTGGTTTCCATTGCGTTCTGCACCCTCATCCCGTTGATCATTGCGATTCTTCCACCTTTATGGCCAGTTTCCTACCTCTAGGACAAGAGAGTGCTCTGAACCTCTATCCGCTCCACCGCCCTCTTTTACAAGGCCGTTGGCAGAATGAGGGTGACTTCTTATGCCGGAAGCCTTCGGCTGCCAATGCTGATTATTAATCAAAATTTAAGCCGTGGTGTGTTTCGAACCCAGGACTGCGGATGTGTTTCATTACTAATCAAACACGCTACCCCTAGACTACAGGCGCAAAGGCAGTATTGACTTGCACCTTTATTAAAACAAACATGACACTGAGGATTGTCTCTTCCTCTGAGTTCGCCACCTGTGGACAGTGTGCTACCATCTACACTCATAATGGAGGAAGGCAACGAAACAGTTCTGACATTGCATACCAGGCATAGACTACATGGTCCTGCAGACTGCTCACTCAGAGCTCAACACACTCTATGTGATGTCACACTGTTCCACATAAGCATAGCCATGACCGTCTGGTTACTCCTGCATGATGCTGGTCTGAACATCGCCCCAGCACAGTTGGTATGCTCTAGTAGGAGAAAAACCATTTCCAGCATCTGAGTCCATAGCTCGTGGTCTCGCAGTCGCGTTCTCGCTTCCCGAGCACGGAGTCCCGGGTTCGATTCCCAGCGGGGTCAGGGATTTTCACCTGCCTCGAGATGACTGGGTGTTTGTGTTGTCCTCATCATTTCATCATTATTTTCATCATGGCAGCGACAAAGACAATTTCATCATCTTTCATGAAAGCGACGAGATTGGACTGAGCAAAGGTTGGGAATTTGTATGGGCGCTGATAACCGCGCAGTTGAGCGCTCCAGAAACCAATCATCATCATCCTCCTGCATCTGACATACGTTCATCTAGCAAGTTTCACTTGTACAGAGCTCCAAACCCAATGCTAGCAAAATTTAAGGGGCTGAAACTACTACTTTATACATCATCAACAACATCAGTGCAGTCCGATATAAAACATTTACAGATTTCTGGACGGGTACATCATTCCTATACCTCTTGTATATTGTTTGTGGTGGCATTACATCAACAGCCCTATGTGACCTAAGTTAAAATGAGTGGAAACATGAAACTTATAACCCATATATATGATCTGCTTGAAAATGGAAACTCAAGAGATGTAAATTATACTTATGCTGTGTCTCAAAGATCAAAAATAGATCGAGGTACAATGCCTGTAAAATTCGACATATACTTGTGTGGATTACTTCTTGGAATGTATAGTGGCTGCATCACTGGCAATAACATAGCCAGCCACTTTAGACCTTCCATGGACTCCTCATTCTCTCAGATAAGCAGCTCGTTAAAGTATTGTTCCTCAATGCTGTTGATCACGGTGTGATTACAGAGCTCCAAACACAATGGTCGCAAACAGCATCCTCTATAAATAATGGTCAGCGACTGTAAACGCATGTGGTGACACAGTGACAGCTAACGAGGACAATAATCTGTCACACTCTTACATATGACATTTCAGCATGTAAAACAGTCACCAGTAGGACACACTGGACCACAGGCATTTCAGCACAAGAAACAGGCACCGGCGTCAGACACCAGACCACAGCACACCATGTACTTAACACTGACCAGAAGTCAGGAACGCTAATATTATATTCCAACACATATTTGACAACATAATCTCAGAGTAGTTTAAGGTATATCCACCATTCCAGTCATTGAGTTTCTTCATAGCGATCCATATTGCATAGTACAAGTCACACAGATTCACCACAGCTAAACGCTTGAAGTTACTTGACAAAGCCACAAAATCATTCTATTCTCCCGCTGCTCCATATGCAGGCGAAATTGCAAAAGGGGCTAAAAAATGCCTCTCTCTCACCGTATCCCAGGCTGCATAATTTCACAACTGCATTTGGGTACAGCAGTATACTACACCATTCAGCTAATATGCTTTACCACTCCTTCCAAAACAATGTTCAGGTATAAAACCAAACGCCACCGACTGTCCAAGGCACTGTACTACCCTGTCTGAAACCATGTTCAACTACACTGCTGCGTCTCATACTGTCCACCTGAAGCGCTGTACTACTGTAGCTGAAATCACGTTCCAGTGCGGAATTATACTCTACGGTCCGTATAACGTGCTGAACACCGTGTCCACAACTGTGTCCGGGTACAGCGCTATACTATACTGGCCGGCTATTGCATTGTACCTCCCATTTGTGGGGTGACACTCGTGAGGGGCAGTCTTTCCCCTACAATAAACACGATGTGTGGTTCACCTTTTCAATGTCCGCCCCCGGTAGCTGAGTGGGCCGGCATGGTAGCTCAGCGTTTTCGGCCAGAGAACTGGTTGGCCTCTGTAATAATAATAATAATAATAATAAAAAGAACTGAGTGAAAGGATCAACAGTGAACTTGAACGGATGTCATGTGACGTCCGCAACGCCCAAACACAACGAACGAAATGGAAAAAAAAAGTGGGCAGCGCGACAGAATGTCAATCCTAAGGGCCCGGGCTCGATTCCCGGCTGGGTCGGAGATTTTCTCCGCTCAGGGACTGGGTGTCGTGTTGTCTTAATCATGATGATTTCATCCCCATCGACGCGCAAGTCGCCGATTTAGCGTCAAATCGAAAGATTTGCACACGGCGAACGGTCTACCCGACGGGAGGCCCTAGTCACACGATATTTGCATTTTATTTACCTATTCAATACATATACATAGTTATGATTCATCATATATCTTCAGCTTCTTACGAGGGTAACTACCAATCGCAGCCCCCTCAGATTTAGGGGTAGGACGGCTCATTGGATAGCCCATCAAAAGCTGAACACAAATCAAGCACGAAAACAGGAAGAAGGTATACTGAACTGTGAAAAAGTAAGCAAAATAGAAACAGTAAACGGTTGAAGGGCAAGAAGTGTGATATAGATCAAAGTAAAACAGCAATGGCGTCGTGATGAAGTGATCACGGCGTAGGATTGCCATTCAGGTGGCCTATGTTTAAATCTCTATCGTGTCCTTTATTTTTTTTTTTATTTTTTCACAACATAATGAGTTGTTCGTTCGGTCATTGAAATGTTTGTTCTCTTTCTGTAGTCTTGGCAGTTGTCATACTATACACTAGTTATAGAAAATAAGTCATGTGGTAAGAATACGTAAGTAAATGTGATGAATAGTGAGAGCAGGCGAGATACCACATAGAGGTCTCATCAAAATAAAAATCAACGAATAGACGGGTGTCAACTGTATTACAACAAAGAAGTTCAAGAGTTAAAACTTCCAACCTTAAAAACGTTGTATCATATGTTCTGATAGAGCACAGAGAAACTTCCTGATTGTAAAACTGTTACGTTCATCTGTTGCAGCTTATGCGACAAACTATTATGTTTTCGTCATTTCCTTGAGAGTGATCGCATTCACATTCATATAAACACCTAAACCGGACAAGAAGGCATATCTCGCTCGCTCACTCACTCACTCACTCACTCACCAGTCGTACAAATTAGGTGCGCCGGTAAGAGATTCCTGTCATATGACACACGTACTGTCACTAATGCTGTGTATAACATAACAGACGTCACCTTGTCATCAAAAGTTTGCGGTTCACATTCGAAAGCCACTTCCTTTCGGTTGCTAATAGAGTAGTTGTGCAGAATCAAAAATGGTTCAAATGGCTCTGAGCACTATGGGACTTAACATCTGTGGTCATCAGTCCCCTAGAACTTAGAACTACTTAAACCTAACTAACCTAAGGACATCACACACATCCATGCCCGAGGCAGGATTCGAACCTGCGACCGTAGCGGTCACGCGGTTCCAGACTGTAGCACCTAGAACCGCACGGCCACACCGGCCGGCTGTGCAGAATCAACTGTCCTTGCCCCTCGGTGTTGCAAACGGACGTTACATTACGACACAGAGACAGATTTAAATGCAGCGAACAGAGGAGAAGAAGAAGAAGAAGAAGAAGAAGAAGAAGAAGAAGAAGAAGACGAAAAAGAAAGGAAAGTGAAAAGGAAATTGGCACGAGGAAGGTTTGAACACGGCCTCGCCCGCGGTCTAACACCGTGACCACTTAACCACGACGCCATTGCTCTATTGGGCAGCTCCATATTGCACTTCTTGTCCTCCGACCGTTCACTATTTTTATTTTGCTTTTTTTCACAGTTCAGTATGCCTTATTCCCGTTTTCATGCTTGATCTGTGTTCAGGTTTTGACGGGGGCCCTCTTACCACTAAATCTGCGGAAAGTTTCCCTTGTTAGTAGGATGATGTCTCCAACTGTCGAACACTTTTGAAATGTGTGGTACCATTAACAGCTTGTCAAGTTTATCTGTGTCAAGGCTGATAAACCATGTCTACTACATGGAGATGACAATGCGGTAGCAGGAGGAATACTGAGTAAAATCAGCAAGAAAGTATATAAAAGACCCATGAACAAATCATGTAACTCGTGGTTGGCTAAAATTAAAATTGGAGTTCTGATGGGACAACTTCTGGAATACTGCAATAGCTGTCAGTTCTTCTTCCACATACAAGATCAACTGTTAGACTTATCCACTGTCAATCCAACTATATCTCTCTTGAAATTATATTCCAATAGGTTCATCTGCATGTTTTATTACAGTTCTTTCACTATAGTCTATGCTCATTTTCTTAGAATTTCAAACATCTATTCACCACCTCACTAAAATCTCGCTTCCTGACGGTTGAAAGAGTCAGAAACTCTTCCCAGTGCTGCAGAAATGTGATAGGAAGATATCTAATAATGGTCATATATTGGTAGAAACTGTGAGAAAATACAACTCTTGGACCTTTCAGGGTAAAAATCTCATCTCATGCAAAATGTGGTAAGTCTCTTGGACGTAGGAGCAGCATTTGGATTGTAAAATGTCTGTCTGACATTCCAAATGTATGAACTACCAAGGCTCTCCCTCACCAATATCTGAACCATTAAATCTCATGGTGTGTATGTATGCAGGAATAAAACATAAAAAGATATTGTTTATTATATCAACTTTTATACATTATTAATATGTATTTTGCACTTTTTGAACTGTTGAAAATAAATAACCATCATTAAGAAAACATTGTAATTTTCTTTTTTCTACATCAACCCCATTCATCACTCTGTTATACTTCCCAAGTAACTGTATTTTGTATGCTTTAAATTCAGCATGTATCTCGTGTAAGCCAACTGGAGCACTAACAGACTTAGGAATACCGTCCATAAACTATGGGAGTAATACTAGCAGGCTTAGACATGGCGCACACACACACACACACAAGCTGAAACATTATGATCACTGCCCACCGTGACACTGGATACTGCCTGGTGGCTTTGTGGGCACGTGATGAAGTAACAAAAGTATGTAAGTGGAGCAGACACAGACGGGGATCACGCTAGCGAAGATGTGGGCTGCAAATGGGAATATCCATTGAGATAAGCGACTTTGAGAGAGGGTAGATTATTATTACGCAGAGCGTGTGAACGAGTATTTCGAAAACGGGGAGCTGGTTGAATGTTCACGTGCTACTGCAGTGAGCATCTGCGGAAAGAAGTAGGATAGTGAAACCACAGATAGGCACTACATGGTTGGCCGTCCAAGACATTTCACAGAACATGGGATTGAGAGGCTTGTTTGCTCTGTGAAGTAGAATAGATGGTGATCTGTGGCACAATGCCGGCACACGCACAAATGTTTCGAAGCACACCTTACATCATACATTGTTGAACATCGAGCTCCACAGCAGGCCACCCATACGTGTTAACATCTTGACCCAACAACATCGACAGTTACGATGGCAGTGGGCACAGGACCATCCGGATTCGATCATAGATCAATGGAAACATGTCGGCTCTCTGGGAGAATCACATTTTTGCTACACTAGGTCCTCGATTTGTCTTCAAAAACGCCGCCATCGAGGTAAACGGCGGCTCGAAACGTGCAGTAGGCCACGGACGCAGGCTGGTGCGAGTAGTGTTATGCTATGGGAGGCAGTCTCCTGTACTTACATGGGACCTGTGGCAGAAATCGAAGACAAGCAGACAGCCGCAAACCACCTGCATCCATTCATGCTTGATGTCTTCCTCGAAAGCAATGTCATCTTTTACCAGTATAATTGTCCCTGTCTCAGAGCCAGAAACGTGTTACAGTGATTTAAGGAACATTATAATGAAATCTGGCCGACCAAATTCCCCTGATGTAAATCCTATGAAAACCATCTGGGTCGCTATGGGGCGCCGTCACTGTGTACGAAAATCACTGGCCCGTTATTTACGCTAATTATATGACCTGTACTTAGACATATAATCTCACATACCTCCACAAACCTACCAACAAACTGCCGGATCCCTGATATGCAGAATCAGCTATGTATTTCCTTCCAAAGAAAAACAAACAAGCTATTAAGTAGGTGGTAACAATGGTTTAGCTCGTCATTGTACACACACTTAACCCCGCCCCCCCCCCTCCTCATCGTGTTCTTGTTTTTCATGTTCCAGCACATACTTGACAGTATAACTGAATCGCGGTTTCACATACCTTCACCACAGACTGAATCTCTCCCCGGTTATCCGTACTGCATTGTACAGGATACACAGGTTTGTGACACTTTCAGGTGGGTCTTGAGATATTAATATCATCATCTCATCCTCAAACACGTTGACGATGGACGCGTTGTTGCTGCTGAAGATTCGATGTGTCGAGTGAATGGTTTGTACTCGCTTGCCATGCAATCGTCGATTTATTTCAGCTTGTTGCATAGTTGATCCCAAACCATATCACTGCACTTCACCTTTGAACCATGCCAGAAATTCTCTATTTCCTCTATAAGTTTGAAGTCTGTGTCAAGGGCTAAACCAACGATCTGTTAGCAGTCTACTGATAAGTGGTGTTGAACAACAGCACTCTGCCACGTCTTAGTTGAGGCTTCGTGAGTAGTGCAGCTATTGGATGTAGTGGGAATTTGGAGTCTGGAAATAATTCCGTGTCGTGCTCTGATATATCAGATGCTGCATCAGAGTGCTAGTCTGCGTCTCACTTAGTGGTGCTGGTGTTGGATGTGGTGGAAACTCAAAGGCTGTAAACTGTTCTACATGCTGAATTGATTTCCATTCCAGTGCACTGAGCTCTGCATCAGCGAGATTGTCTCCATGCTGATATGCGTTCTGCTTCTGTTGCTGCTGCTCAGATGTACTTGACTTCCACTCCAGTATGTTGGGAGCGGCATCGGGGACTGTATCTTATTATGGTGCCAGGGTTTGTCTATAGTTTTATGATAGCCATACAGTCTCACAGAACATGGCATGGTCTTTTGGCGGTAGTGGTAGTGGTAGTGGTAGCAGCAGTGCACCTAGCCTGACCTGCTCCTGACAGTGGACATGTGGCCATTACAGTTCCTGGGGTGTTTGTGGATGTTAGCGCACTGTCCGCAGGCACTGAACTTGGCGGGAGAGACCGTCCTCAGTGTGGTATTTGTATTAATAAAGCTGCAAGTCAATACCTTTCCTACTATCATGATACCTAAAACCATACAGGCTGCATTAGTGGGTTAATCAATTTTAAAGTTAGGATGAGTGCTCTAGAGTTTTGACAGCCAGCAGACTTCCTATCATTTTAAACTTGGCGGAAGAGGATTTTCTCAACATTTTGAACTTATGGTAGCTGGTGTGGAGGATTGAATTGTTAAACTGTAATGTCAGAGGGGATATGGAGGTTACTTAAGCATAGCACAACCGGACTTTAGGAGGAGCTGTCCCAGCTCGCTGTGGAGCAGCGCAGACACTCACTGATCGTGTGGAGGGTGGTGGTGTGTTGTGGGTGGCATCAGTGATGCAGCGGGGGGGGGGGGGGGGGGTGAGCAGCAAAGGGCAACATGGAAGCAGAGAGCCCACTCCCTTCTCTGGCATCTGTTTACATAAAGATGCAAGTGGAGAAATCCAAACTTAGAGTGAGGAGAACCTGTCACAACATACACCCCCAAAAACATACGTTTTTCATATTAGGTGCATTGTTCTGCCACCCACTGCCAGCTACTCCATATGAGCGACCTCAGTAGTCGTTAGACATCGTGAGAGAGTAGAGTGGGGCGCTCTGCGGAACTCACGGACTTCGAACGTGATCAGGTGATTGGTTGTCACGTGTGTCATATGTCTGTACGCGAGATTTTCACTCCTAAACATCTCTAGGTCCACTGTTTCCGAAGTGGTAGTGAAGTGGAAACGTGAAGGGACACGTACAGCATAAAAACGTACAGGCCGATCTTGTCTGTTGACTGACAGAGACTGCCGACAGTTGAAGAGGGGTTGTAATGTGTGTAAGTAGGCTGTTCAGGTTTTTATATTGGTAACGCCATGTAGCTCTCTGTATGAAAATCACTGGCTGTGCTGTGTGCAGTCTGTGGCTAGATTGCATTGTTGTCTGCCATTTTAGTGTTGGGCAGCTGGATGTGAACAGCGCGTAGTGTTGCGCAGTTGGAGGTGAGCCGCCAGCAGTGGTGGATGTGGGGAGAGAGATGGCGGAGTTTTGAAATTTGTAAGACTGGATGTCATGAACTGCAATATACATTATGACTTTTGAACACTATTGAGGTAAATACATTGTTTGTTCTCTATTAAAATCTTTCATTTGCTAACTATGCCAATCAGTAGTTAGTGCCTTCCATAGTTCGTATCTTTTATTTAGCTGGCAGTAGTGGCGCTCGCTGTATTGCAGTAGTTCGAGTAACTAAGATTTTTGTGAGGTAAGTGATTTGTGAAAGATATTGGTTAATGTTAGTCAGGGCCATTCTTTTGTAGGGATTATTGAAAGTCAGATTCCGTTGCGCTAAAAATATTGTGTGTCAGTTTAAGGACAGTCATGTATAATTGTTCTAAGGGGACGTTTCATATGTCGACCCTTAGCCGAGGATACCTCACTGGAATCTTCTGATTTTTTTCTTGTAGTTTGTGTAATTAGTGTAGCTATTGTTTATTGCTAGCGCGTAATTGTAGAGAGAATCTCCTTTGTAGTTGCAGTCTTTTATTGTTGTTGTGGCATGCATGTAGATTTGCACCAAGTATTTCGCAGCTGCGCTTGCAATTAACGAGATATTATTTTCAGCGCTATGTTAAGGTGTTCTCTTATTTTTGCTCTTCAAATTGTGCTTTTCTGTGTTATCGTGTGAAATATTGTGACAGTTATGGCGTGTGAAAAACGTAACACTAGGCTCCAAAGTAAACTGAGAAATAATAGTGACGACGAGCGTAGCTTACCAACACCACTGTGTAATGAATTAACAGACATTCAAAGTAGTAATTTGGTAACTGTGCAAAGGGAAATGGAGCGGGCGTCAAATAGTGGTGTAGACAGTGAAACAGGTAGTGAACAGGGAAGCATTATCAATCGGTCGGTCGGCAACAGCTCGCCTCAGGAATCGGGAATGACAGAACACAATATTGCAAATACTGTAAACTCAGGTTTTTGGTTCTCACCGTTTTCTCAAATGAGTCGAGACACATTTTCCGCTTGTCAAAATGTGAATGTTGCCGGTGCAAATTCACTGCCGAAAAGCACTCAGCAACATGTTTCAGACACCAGTGCATTGTTATTACAATTAATGCAACAAATGGGACAAAAGCTTCAAAAGTTAGACACAATGGAACAAAATCAGAGATAAACACAGCAAAAGCTTCAAAAGTTAGACACAATGGAACAAAATCTTCGGAAGTTAGACACCACGCTTGAACAAACACGTGAAGATTTAACTACTGAGTTACATAACATTGAATCGAAATGTCAAAAAGTCTGTAATGACGTAAAAACACAAATTTGTGAGCATTTTCAACCTATTTTTTCGCGGCATGAAAATGCATTACAGAATCACGAAGCAGCCATAAAAGAACTGCAAACTATTGTTCATGAAAATCATGAGACCTTGCAAGCTAAAATTGACTCAGTTGCATCTACCGATTCGGTTACGCAACTTGCAAAAACTCATGAAAACTTAAAGGACACAGTAGATACTCTGAAAATTGGTTCAGAAAGACACATGGAGGAAATTAGTTCATTATCAGAGGAAGTAGTCGAACTTTCGGATCAGCTAAATAATTTATCTACAAAGGTAGATGATGAGCTGAATGACACAAGACCTGTAGCCTTCACTGACACTGAAGAGTATGAACAAATTAGAAAATGCAAACAAAATCAAAATCAAATCAATACACAGTACAAAAGAGAAATCCGGGAAGTACAAGATCAGTTGGCACAAGTAATACAAGCATTACATGTTTCAGAGGACACTCGCGCTCCAACATGGGAAGAGTAACTTAGAAATACGGAACAGCCACAAAATAATAACACAGGACACTTCGGAAATTATGAAAGAAATTGGCAAGGTGCACCGAATTTTGAAATGGAACCGACGAAACGAAGTAACAATGACCGACATGCGACTCGCCGACATGATGAATTTGACTATAAGCTGTTTATTACTACACGTAAATTCAAAACATTTAAGAATTCCGGCAACGACATTCATCCACAAGCATGGCTTCATCAATTCTCTCATTGTTTTCCTCCCAACTGGTCATTGGAGCACAGGTTAGAATTTATGTGTGGCTACTTGGAGAATGAACCAGCTGTTGGAATGCGATCGGTCATTCACGATTGCCACAGTGAAGGAGAATTTTATCATGCCTTCCTCTCAGCATATTGGTCGCAAGCTACACAAGACCGAGTAAAACATAGCATCATAATGATAACACATTTCGAACAATCTGACTTTTCCAGTCTTGTGAAATATTTTGACAACATGTTGCAGAAGAATCAGTACCTATTAAACCCATACAGCCCCTCAGAACTCATCCGCATTTGCTTAATCTAACTATCTGAACATTTAAGAAATATTATTTTGGCAGGACCTTGCAAAGACGACATCGAAGCTTTTCAGAATTAGAAATTGACAATGACAATCGCGGGACGCGAAAACACGAGCACAACAATTACAGGTCACATCAGTCACAATTCCGCGATGACAGAAATAATAACTGGACACGACAAGGCTATTCTTACAACGTAAATCGTGACCAAAACAGACATCACCCGTATGACAACCGTTGGCAGAGTAATAATAGTTACTGAGAAAGCTCACATTCCCGTAGTAATGAATATGACAGAGATAACCATAGAAACAGACAATATGGCAACCAGAACTATTGTTATCACGGGAGACAGAATAACTTCAGACGCAATGGTCCACCGTGCAGTGATAATTCAGGGAGAAATTCTCCACCACTTAACCGACAAGAAAGAAACTACAGGAACTACCGACATAACGACAGATGATATAATCATAACAGCAGACTTGAATTTCATCAGAACTGGCGGGATTTAAACAGGGCAGGGCCCTCTCAACAAGGCGAATTTGTAGAAGTTAGACCTCCAAATCCCAATAACGACGCGCACCAACAAAGAAACAGACAATGACTCGCACCGCAGGTAGCCACGTGCGCCGGCTGGCTCAGGGAAAAATTACATAGACGCTAACCTTGAGAAAAATTCCAGTATTCTTTACCGACGTATACCACATGATAATTGCGTCGAAGTTGAAACACTGCGTACTAGGAAGAGTAAAGGTTTACACCACATTTCACATGTAAAACCATTTATTGAGAGATAATCTGCTTTTTAACTTAGTCTTTCCTATAAAATTTTTCACTTCACATTACTAGTACTCTTTTTCAATCTTAGAAACTGTTAACATGCAACTATGTTTTAAAGTTAACTATCCAGTCAAGAACCAAGAGAACTTATTTAAACAGAAATTACGAATGCATTGTTATAGTGAACAGACATCACAGTGTTATTGTATGTGTACATTCTTGCTTGTTAGTTGCACGATTACGTAACATCTATAAGGCTCACATACTTAGAACATTTACCAGTACTGCTAATGAGATTTTAATGCAACATTTTGGTTTACTTGAAAATACATTCTGGATTTAAAGTACTTTCTGTGAGATACCAGATGAGACAGTGGTTAATTTATGTGACAGCTACACGATTTTATCACGACGCTACTAATGAGTGACAATTTACAATGTTGCTTTTGCAGTGTTTCTGTTTTATATCTGCACAGTTTTTCTGTATCATTCTGGAAAGTAAAACATATTTTAGTAGTAACTTTTGTGGTATAGCCACAATGAGACTGCCTTTTCCGTAGCACACCAATACGTTACAGCATAGTACTTTCTTCATCACGGCAATAAGCGTAATAACTAAGATATCTATACGCAAAGCATTTCACTTTTGTTTATCATGAGGTAAGTACATTGACTTCTGCAGAACTTAGCTTTCGGAGGACGATAACTACGACACTTCCACAGAGATTATCTTACAACAAGACGCATAGTTTAGAGCTACAGTACACGTATTTGAGTGATTAATTTTGTACTTAAAACATTTATTTTTAAAGATTGAAACGTCCCCTTAGAAAAATTATACAGGACTGTGCTTAACCTCACACACAATATTTTTAGTGGAACGCAATCTGACTTTCAAAAATCCCTACAAAAGAATGGCCCTGGCTAACATTAACCTATACCTTTCACAAATCACTTACCTCACCAAAAATCTTCGTTACTCGAACTACTGCAAAACAGCGAGCGCCGCTGCTGCCAGCTAAATAAAAGATTCAGACTACGGAAGGCACTAACTACTGATAGGCATAGTTAGGAAATGAAAGATTTTAGTAGAGAACAAACAATGTATTTACCTTAATAGTGTTGAAAAATCATAATATATCTAACAGATCATGAGATCCAGTATTACAAATTTCCAAACTCCGCCATCTCTCTCCCCACATCCACCACTGCTGGCGGCTCACCTCCAACTGCACAACGCTACGTGCTGTTAACAGCCCAGCTGCCCAACACTACAATGGCAGACAACAATGCAAACCAGCCACAGATTGCACACAGCACAGCCAGTGATTCTCACACAGAGCGCTACGTGGCGTTACCAATAAGAAAACCTAAACAGCCTACTTACAAGATATTTGAAGAACAATGATACAAAGGTTTTCCATGATACATTTCATTCCATTGCTGTAATCTGTAACACCTGAGGGTATAATTACATTAATCCTCAGGGGGGTACACGCCTACTTTGTGTACCATGTGTGTAGCAAGCACAAGGAGCCCTAGCTAATATGGTATTTGCTTATACAACTTTACACATCGGTACCATATTTCTCTAACACAGAATTACACAGCTATCTGATCATTTAACTGAGAGACAAACATTTTTTTTACTACCATCAGTGAGAAATGTTTACGTAATTACACAGTTGGATAACTTCACACTTATGAAACTGTATTTTGTCTGTACTTTGTGAACTGTTCATATTTTTTCAGAACCATTGTGATACTATGAGAGCTTTGAATGATGTATTTGGTATGAAATCATGATTTTTAAAGTACATTTGAGGTAGATGACGCTATTGAAATGAGCAGAGAATTTTTTTTAGGTTTTGAAATTATTACAGAAAGCTACGACGATTTTGAGATTTGACTGAGGTGTTATGATATTATTATGATGACGATGTGTATTATGCTGCTGACGTATGTTTATAATCAATAAGCTGATGCTATATGAGGAATTTGATTATGCCATGTATTTATTATGATGAAATATTGAAGAAGTGTCGACGAATATGTATATGTGCAGTAAGGTAAGGAATAATGAGTAGAGGTTAGGGACTCTGACTTGTGAAAAAGGCCGTTGGAAACCAAGAATCGTACTTTAAGAGTTATGAAATGTGTGTAAATGCGTGAATGTATCACAATGCAGGCGAAAATTTTTTGGACACTGTTATATTTATAGGATTTTATTTCTACAGATTTGTAATGCAAATATTTCGATCTGTGAAATTTTATTTGTATCAAACTGTCACTGTAGCGGAAACTGACGTCGTAAATATTCGGTAAGGAAGGTAGGTCACGGTAAGCACCCAGCTGCGTGACAGTCACCTGGAAAAAAAAGCCATTAGTGTGTGCCTTTCAGAGGCACAGGTGGAGAAAAAAAAAAGAGGCCATTATCCTCGCTATTGACTTTCCTTTGTAGAAAGCATCGCAAATACGACACACTCAGACTTGAAAACATATGATTATACTGTGGAGCTCGTAATTTATGATATTTACTAAAATGCCTCATGAAACGATGAGAAACATTTCATGGGTATTGTCTTGCTAGTTGGGAGAAATGCCATATGGCTTGCTTTATGTATTTATTTACTCATTTTGTTTAATATCTAGTTTCTAGCTGCACTGCAGGATTGGTTAAAATAAAATTTAATAGATGTACTAATATAGTTATTTTATGCCTACAGACCCAGTAAAGAATAACTTTATGATGTACTTCAAAAAAACGAAGGAGTACAAAAAGACATTTCCCTTCACAGGAATTGCATACAGAATTTTCTTTTCAAGTACTTGGTAATATCTTTTGTAGAATAAATTGTGATGCATCACTCTAGTATTAAGATGTGACATAGGTATTAGACATGGCCATCTTTAGTGTAATTTTTTTTTGCTTGAGCTTTGTCATGTTTAAATATAAGTTATTACATTTGCTGCTGCTGTTTGCCAGGCATAGTGCTACTAAATTTCACTTTGTATTACTCTGTTAAGCTAGTTTTACTACTGATTTGTTTTTCTTGTTGCTGCACATTGGCTCATATTAGTTGTAATGTTGCATTGCTTGGTAATTTAGATTTACTGCAGCTTGCTTTGACAATTTCTATTTTTTTCATTGCTGTATGCTGCTGCATTCCCTTGTCCCTTAGTTTAGCATCTGAGCTCAGTAGATTTAAGTTAGCTTAAGATGGGGTAGGCCATATAAGAGAACAAGTTGTGATGAATTGGAAGAAATGCATTGAGAAGCTATAAGAAAATGGTTTGGCCAAAAAAAGTATTTTGAAAGAGGATATGAACCAAAAAAGTAGGGTTTAGGGACAACAGGTTTAGGTACGATTTTCTTGGAAATAAATGATGAGGTAAGATAATGGAAAATAAATAATGAGGTAAGAAATGTGTGAACATATAAATACAGAAAGCATGCTTGGATAGAATTTTTTTGGTGGAAACAAATGTTGAAATAAGAGGAAAGATATATGGAATGAAGTTTTGGGGTGGACTGCAGTACCAAATGTCACAGTGAAAATAACCCTGTCCTGTATTTTTGTGTTATTACACTATGTGAATTTGTGTTTTTCCTGTCTTTATGTGTTTAGCTGATGAGAGTTATGTTGTAGAATTTTTCTAATACTATGTTATTTACTTTGTAAAGATGTTTAGACATTATTTATGTGTTCTGTTTTGTTGCTCATGTCTGAAGTTGATGTTTCATAAGTTATTCTGATCTTTTATGTATGTACTCATGTCATAATTCCTGTAACACTGATGTATATGTTATTTCGATTCTTTTGTAAAGCCTGTACTACAAATGTTATCTGTATTGTTATGTTCTTTAATGATGTATTTTGTACCTTTGTAATTGTATTCTTATGTTATAAAGTTGCAATTGACACCAGTTCATCAAATTAAGTAACTTGTAAGTTACATTTCACTGCACACGTTTCTGTTGGTCATAGTATATGGACAATATGTGAGAAGTTGGGACTGTTAGTGTTTGCACGTGTGTTAATAATTCAGCAAGGGACTGGATAACAGCATTGCTAGTTCCAGGGACAATTCCAAAAACTTTGTGAGTGCACAAGTGGCGGTTATGGACTTGCTATATTGTCCACAGGACTCGTCAATGGTGATTGTGCACCTGCACAGTCACAACAGATGGCTGCTGGCCATCTCTAAAAGGACTACAGTGGGTCTGCATCTTTGATGACCCACCAATACCATTATCTCTACAAGGACTACAGTGGGTCTGTGTCTTTGATGACCCACCAATACCATTATTTCTACAAGGACTACAGTGGGTCTACACCTTTGCTGACTCACCAGTACCATTATTTCTACAAGGACTGCAGTGGGTCTGCACCTCTGGTGGCCCACCAATACCACAATCTCTACCAGGACTACAGTGGGTCTGCACCTCTGGTGGCCCACCAATACCGTAATCTCTACCAGGACTACAGTGGGTCTACTCTGTGATGACCTACCTACCAATATTCTTCAAAACGTCGAATGACTCTGCTGTGGGTTTGCTCTGTTGTGGCCCATTACCTATCTGCATGTCGAGAGCCAGCACTGTCTTTCCGTTGGAAGGACAACACTACTTCCTCAAGACAGCATGGAAATCCACTACCTCCATGTGCGTTTTCTTTTACTGCTCAGACTTTGAGAAAAACACTGCTATTTCACTGTGATGAACGATGAGGACTGTCTTTATGGAATGTGAGAAAATTTTAGCTTTTGACCAACATTGTATCAATAAGTGTGTGCATTTGATTTCTTTGTTATTGTAATTATGAAAAATTTTTTCAAATCTGTATTGGCCACTGCCCAAAAAAATTTGTAAAATTTTTTGTGGGGAGCATGGGGGCTATGTAAGTAGGCTGTTTAGGTTTTTATATTGGTAACGCCATGCAGCGCTCTGTATGAAAATCACTGGCTGTGCTGTGTGCAGTCTGTGGCTAGTATGCATTGTTGTCTGCCATTGTAGTGTTGGGCAGCTGGGCTGTTAACAGCACGTAGCGTTGCGCAGTTGGAGGTGAGCCGCCAGCAGTGGTGGATGTGGGGAGAGAGATGACGGAGTTTTGAAATTTGTAAGACTGGATGTCATGAACTGCAATATACATTATGACTTTTGAACACTATTGAGGTAAATACATTGTTTGTTCTCTATTAAAATCTTTCATTTGCTAACTATGCCTATCAGTAGTTAGTGCCTTCCGTAGTTTGAATCTTTTATTTAGCTGGCAGTAGTGGCGCTCGCTGTATTGCAGTAGTTCGAGTAACTAAGATTTTTGTGAGGTAAGTGATTTGTGAAAGGTATTCGTTAATGTTAGTCAGGGCCATTCTTTTGTAGGGATTATTGAAAGTCAGATTCCGTTGCGCTAAAAATATTGTGTGTCAGTTTAAGGACAGTCATGTATAATTGTTCTAAGGGGACGTTTCATGTGTAATAGCCAGACATCTATCCGAACCATCGCACAGGAATTCCAAATTGCATCAGGATCCACTGCAAGTACTATGACAGTTAGGTGGGAGGTGAGAAAACTTGGATTTCATGATCGAGCGGCTGCTCATAAGCCACACATCACGCTGGTAAACGCCAAACGACGTCTCGCTTGATGTAAGGAGCGTAAGCACTCAACGATTGAACGGTGGAAAAACGTCGTGTGGAGTGACGAATCACGGTACACAATGTGGCGATCCGATGGCAGGGTGTGGGTATGGCGAATGCCCGGTGAACGTCATCTCCCAGCGTGTGTAATGCCGACAGTAAAATTCGGAGGGTGTGGTGTTATGGTGTGGTCGTTTTTTTCGTGGAGGGGGCTTGCAACCCTTGTAGTTTTGCATGGCACTATCACAGCATAGGCCTACATTGGTGTTTTAAGCATATTATTGCTTAATACTGTTGAAGAGCAGTTCGGGGATTGACAGTTGCATCTTTCAACACGATCGAGCACCTGTTCACAATGGACGGCCTTTGGTGGAGTTGTTACACGACAATAACATCCCTGTAATAGACTGGCCTGCACAAAGGCCTGAAGTGAGACCTACAGAACACCTTTGGGATGTTTTGGAACGCAGACTTCGTGCGATGCCTCACTGACCGACATCAATACCTCTCCTCAGTGTAGCACTCCGTGAAGAATTGGCTGCCATTCCCCAAGTAACCTTCCAGCACCTGACTTTACGTATGCCCGCGAGAGTGGAAGCTATCGTCAAGGCTAAGGGTGGGCCAACACCATACTCAATTCCAGCATTACCGATGGAGGGCGCCACGAACTTGTAAGTCATTTTCAGCCAGGTGTCCGCATACTTTTGATCACATAGTGTACCTCTAAGCTTGGTAAAACATCTCAAGTAGGTCACCAGACAGGCCTAGACCTGCACAAACATCCCTTGTCTCAGACATTGTAATTATAGTATTTTAGAACTTGGATTATGTAATCACAGAACGTGCCCCAATATCTCAAGTCTTTGCAGAATGCCAAATTTCTAGGTTATTATGAATAACCCAACATATCTGAGATGGATTGTGACGTCATATAGCTGATAACACTATTCCAGCTCTGAGGCACTATACCAGAATTCTAGGCTGTTTAAATAGCCCAACAGGTCTGCACTGGATCATGATATCATACAGCTGGGGGTCAGTATTCCATCTCTGGGTCAGTGCATCAGGATTCTACGCTGTTATAAATAGCCGAAGATGTCTGAGCTCGATGGTGACATCATAGAGCCATGGCTATTTTTACAAGCCAACCAGCATGACAATGCGTCATCTTGCATTTTCCATCAATTCATACTTAAGGACAACAGCCCTACTTCCACAGGTAACACACTACCGCATTTGGACTATTTTTTGAGTTTCTCGCGAAACACATGTCATAGCATACTATTCCTTCTCCTTGTCAGTGTTTTCCATATAAATGATGCTGCAGTATACAGAGAAGTTGCAGGCAGCGAACTGCAGGAAGATCTGCAGCGGATAGGCACTTGGTGCAGGGAGTGGCAACTGACCCTTAACATAGACAAATGAAATGTGTTGCGAATACATAGAAAGAAGGATCCTTTATTGTATGATCTTATGATAGCGGAACAAACACTGGTAGCAGTTACTTCTGTAAAATATCTGGGAGTATGCGTGCGGAACGATTTGAAGTGGAATGATCATATAAAATTAATTGTTGGTAAGGCGGGTGCCAGGTTGAGATTCATTGGGAGAGTCCGTAGAAAATGTAGTCCATCAACAAAGGAGGTGGCTTACAAAACACTCGTTCGACCCGTACTTGAGTATTGCTCATCAGTGTGGGATCCGTACCAGATCGGTCTGACGGAGGAGATACAGAAGATCCAAAGAAGAGCGTCGCGTTTCGTCACAGGGTTATTCGGTAAGCGTGATAGCGTTACGGAGATGTTTACCGAACTCAAGTGGCAGACTCTGCAAGACAGGCGCTCTGCATCGCGGTGTAGCTTGCTGTCCAGGTTTCGAGAGAGTGCGTTTCTGGATGAGATATCGAATATATTGCTTCCCCCTACTTATACCTCCCGAGGAGATCACGAATGAAAAATTAGAGAGATTCGAGCGCGCACGGAGGCTTTCCGGCAGTCGTTCTTCCCGCGAACCATACGCGACTGGAACAGGAAAGAGAGGTTATGACAGTGGCACGTAAAGTGCCCTCCGCCACACACCGTTGGGTCGCTTGCGGAGTATAAATGTTGATGTAGATATAATTTTCTTCGCCGAATCTGCGGAGAACCTCATCATTTGTTACCGTATCAGTCCACACTACAGCTAAAATGCTTCGATTCTCTGCTGTTCCAGTTTTCCGCAACTCATGATTCAGTCCCATAAAAATGCAGTGCTCCAGGTTTACATTTTCAGAAATTTCTTTCTGAAAGCCTGTACCGTACGTAACCGATAGAAAGGAGCAAGTGAGTGAGCCCTGTCTGTTATCAGGATAATACTTAGTGCTAAAGTCCCTACAATCGTCAATCTCACTACAGCATGTGCTCCAAACATCATGTAAACACGACGCGGGTTATTCACAGGTGTGACATCACGGACCAAGCCATAAGGCTGAATCGAATTTTTGTATAATTATGACTTACACTGGTGAATAATACCGTTGAAAAGTTATATCAGCAATTAAATCATAGCCCGTTCTGATTACGAGACGTGTATGACCTACTGTTTCGCATAAAGTCACTAGGCAAAAAGGTGCATCACCGTTTGAAACCTTCTACAGCTACATACACACTTACTTGTACATTTAATCTCTGCATGCAACCTTGCGGTGTGTGGCGGAGGGTACTCCGTGTACCACTGTCATTTCTCCCTTTCCCTGTTCCAGTCGCGAACGGTTCGTCGACGAAAGATTGCCGGTAATCCTCTGCGTGGTTTCAAATCTAATTTATCTTCATATGTGTGGGAAGGGACTACATATTTGTTGACTCTTCCAGGAACGTACGCTCTCGGAACTTTATCAGTAGACCACACCGTGATGCAGAAGGCGTCTCTTGCAGTATCTGTCTCTGGTGATGGTTGATCATCTCTGTGACGCATTCGTGCTTACCAAATCAACCTGCAACAAAACGCATTACCCTTCTTCTGATTTCCCTATTTCCTCTGTCAGTCCTGTTTGATACAATCCCACAGTGACGAGTAATATTCAGTTACTACTCTAATGAGGATTTTGTAATGTGCCCTCTTTGTTGACGGACTACATTTTCTAAGGATTCTCCCAGTGAATCTCAGTCAGACATCTGCCTTTCCTACGATTACTTTTATGAGGGATTTCCACTTGAAATCGCTCCTAAATACATTAAGGAAGTAACTGCTTCCAGTAAGTGTAATGATACAATAGGAGGACTCCAGAATGAGATTTTCACTCTGCAGTGGAGTGTGCGCTGATATGAAACTTGCTGGCAGATTGAAACTGTGTGCCGGACCGAGACTCGAACACGGGACCTTTGCCTTGCGCGGGCAAGCGCTCTACCGACTGAGCTACCCAAGCACGACTCACGCCCCGTCCTCACAGTTTTAATTCCGCCAGTACTTCGTCTCCTACCTCTCCTGCGAACCTTGCAGAACTAGCACTCTTGGATGAAAGGATACTGCGGAGACATGGCTTAGCCACAGCCTTGGGGATGTTTCCAGAATGACATTTTCACTCTGCAGCGGAGTTTGCGCTGATATGAAACTTCCTGGCAGATTAAAACTGTGTGCCGGACCGAGAATCGAACTCGGGACCTTTGCCTTTCGTGGGCATGTGCTCTACGAACTGAGCTACCCGAGCACGACTCACGCCCCGCCCTCACAGCTTTATTTCCACCAGTACCTCGTCTCCTACTTTTCAAACTTCACAGAAGCTGTCCCGCATACTGGCACACAGTTTTAATCTGCCAGGAAGTTTCAATAAGAGGTCTTTTTGTCTACGTATACGCAATACTTTCGATTTCCTTACGTTGAGAGTCTATTGCCAATCCCTACACCCTGCGTCGAACCTCTGCCGATCTTCCTTCATTTCACTACAGTTTCCTAGCTTTGCGACTTCTCTGTATACAACAGGATCATACGCAAAAGCCACTTGGAACTTCCGACGTTGACCACTACGTTTGTTAGAAACTCTTCACTCTAATCACACAGTCAGTCTGATACGCCGTACGCTCGTATTTTGTTCATTAGGCGGCAGTGAGGAATTCTTTCGAACATCTTACGCAGGTCAAGGAACGCGGCATGTACGAGTACCTGGGCGTCGGTATCTACTGTTTTATGGGTCTCGTTGAAGAACGGAGAGAGCTGGGTTTCACGTGTTCGTAGTTTTCATAGCCCATGTTGATCCCTGCAGAGAAGGTTTTCGGCCCCCAGAAACGTCATAAGACGCGAACATAAAACTTGTTCCAAAATTCTAGAACAAGCCGATGTCAGAGGTATAGACCCATAGTTTTGTGCGCTGTTCGATGACCCTGAAAACGGGAATCAACTGTGCTTTTTTTCCAATCATTAGGAACACTTCGCTGCTCCTGAGAGTTACGGTACACAGCTGCTAGAGAAGCGGCATTCTTCAGTACCATCATCGCGTTCACACAGCAGCACCACATTGGTTTGCCTGTACCTTCATTCATATTAAGAACTCTCACCCCTGTGCGGCTGGTCCCGGCGAAGGTTCGAGTCCTCCCTCGGGCATGGCTGTGTGTGTTTGTCTTTAGGATAATTTAGGTTAGGTAGTGTGTAAACGTAGGGACTGATGACCTTACCAGTTAAGTCCCATAAGATTTCATACACATTTGAACATTTGATTTGAACTCTCACTCCTCCGTTACTGCTCCACTATTTTTACCACTCTCGTTGCAGATTTCATTGTAGCACTTCCTCTTTGAAACGTAATTGTTTATAGCACTTAGTTACAATCGCTAAGTTGACCTGACTGCTTTGAGTAAATTTACCGCTCTGGTAAGCGATATCCGGCATCGACGAGGAATCTGAGGCCATGGACGGATGCGTTGGCACAGTAGTCCCTCAGGCTGGCAATCAGCCCATCCCGGAGCACTGCCGCGGATTTCTTCCGCTGGCTATTGACCGCTGTCTGCCGTGGAACGATGCGTCCCTGAAAGCACAAACTAGGATCAATGTTTCAGGCTTGGAGTGTGAGAAATTCAGAATTAAAAGTAGAGTCGGACAAGAATATTCCATGTAACCAAAACTACTCTGAGAAGTCTAAGAGACAGTTTTTCAGGTTCTTAAACGAGTAACACGAGGAACAATCGCGTGTTAATGCTACATTCATAAAGCTCCCTCAAACGCGAACATTTTCGGTTAGGTTTGTACCGTGATATCGAATGAAACTGTTACCTGACAACAGTAAACTTCTTACCTTACTGCAGTGTCTGCATATGACAGTCTCTCTATAGTTCCACGCAATATTCCCTCGTACATGCATGCATGTCCGAAGGAACATTGCATTGATCTGCAGTGGCACTGTCAAATATAGACACTGCGCTAATGTATTTCACGCCAAAGCCGAGACAACCTGAAGAGAAATACAGGGTGTACATAAAATCCGGGAACACTTTCAATTATGTATTGCACAAGAACTAAACATTGTACAGATATCATACATATGTCATTTTGAAGAGAAACCCTGAAAGCTTTCATTTTATGTGTACCACCACAGTGTAGTTTGGTAATTTGCTGATAGTCAGCGCTACTCACAAAAATTACGAGTTCAGGTACGGAGTGACCTTCCTGATAACTGTAGTTCGACAAAAGCAAGTGTGCTACAGCTATTCAACGGACGTTTAGACCCAAGTACGGTAAGAAGCCACAGACAAGGAAAGCCATTTACCTCTCACACAATAAAATTCGTTACGACGGGTTGCTTGTGCCAGGCAAACAGAAACGGACGTCCCAGTCTGAGTGAAGGGTTGGGTTTGGGTTGTTTTGCGGGAGGAGACCAGACAGCGATGTCATCCATCTCATCAGATTAGGGAAGGACGGGGAAGGAAGTCGGCCGTGCCCTTTCAAAGGAACCATCCCGGCATTTGCCTGGAGCGATTTAGGGAAATCACGGAAAACCTAAATCAGGATGGCCGGACGCGGGACTGGACCGTCGTCCTCCCGAATGCGAGTCTAGTCTCCAGTGTGCTAGCCACTGCGCCAACTCGCTCGGCGTGTGTGAGTGAAATGAATGTAGAGCGTGTACGACAGACATTCATAAGGAATCCAAAGAAATCGGTGCGTCGTGTATCCTGTGAAATTGAAAAGGCTCCAGTGACAGTGTGGAAAGTCCTGCGACAGAAGCTGTCGATGAAACCATTCAAAAAGGAGCTATTGCAGAAGCTCAATGACGACGACAAAGACAGGCGTTTTGAGTTTTGTTCGCGGTTGCAACAATGGAATGAGCATGGGGATGGCAATGTTGATCGATTAATTTTTAGCGACGAAGCCACTTTTCACACTAATTCGAAAGTGAACAGGCATAATTGTCGAATCTGGGGTACAAAGCCTCCACCCGAATGCACTGAATTTGAGCGTGATTCCCCAAAGGTAAACGTTTTTTTGTGCCTTGTCGCGTCCAAAACTATACTGGCCATTCTTCTTCGCCGAGAGCACTGTCAGTGGATATTCCTACTTGGACATGTAGCAGCAATGGCTGATGCCTCAAATGCAATCGGCATTTTCATCGTGAAGTTCGTGAGTATCTGAACACGGACCTGCCGCATTGATGGATGGGCCGTGCTACTGGCACGAAGACTGTACATATCGGGTACCAGGGTTCCGTAAGCAAGAGATTTCACATATTCCCACAAATAAAAGTCCAGAGGGTTTAGGTCCGGAGAGCGTGGAGACCGAGGAATTGGTCAAAAAAGGAACTGATCAACTTCTACCTATTCATTTGTCACGCAATCTATCGTTTAGAAGGCTACGAACATTAACACTGGACTGAGGAGGAACTCCAGTTCTCCTGAAGTACATGTTTGTCGTTCTCGTAAAGTCACATGTTCTAGCATAACAGGTAGAAAATCCTGTAAGAAAGCATGGTAAGTTTCTCCGCTGAGTCCCGATGGAAAAACATGAAGTCCTAACCTAACAGTCACCGACAATGCCGGGCCAAACGTTGACAGAAAATCTTGGTTGATGACGTGACTGCACAATTTCGTGAGGATTCGCGATTGTGCTGATTGTGAAAATTTGCAATACGATCACGATGATACTAAACCTCGTCCTTGAACAGCACATTTGCACTAAAGTGAGAGTTGTCAGATTTTTGAATGAATCATCGCAGAAGTGTAGCGGTGGAGGAAAATCAGCTGCTTATAATGCCTGTACACGCTGCGCATAGTCGGTATACAACAGGTTTTCACGTAGAATTCTCCAGACAGTCACGTGCTCAACATTACTTGTTACAGCTAATTGTCCCACGCTCACACTGCTATTGTCGTTTATCGCACAAAGAAGTTCCTTCGGCAGTTGAGTTTTCCTTGTCCTTCTGTATAGTAAACAGGCGTCTACCAACTCCATATTTGAGTGTACTTTCGTTGCATTGTACCTGAAACCAAGTCCGTGATGAACACTAAACAGCTGATGCTAAGTGCTCGATGCTAGTAGTCACATGTTAGAACAAGCATGAAGTGATTCACATCTTAATATTCCCTTCGTTGTATTGGAACAGCAAACACTGGTTATGAAATTAAGAGTTACAACTTACTGTACAACCTAACGTAACCAGGTAACAAGAAAAAGTTTCATGTAATGCTGGTACGTCCTTTTTGTGTGTCTTCCCCATGAATGATGTGATTATGAAGAGAAGTATAAAATGAACTATAACATGCAAATAAAGCGTTTCTGGACCCATGCCCACATAACACATTTTATTCGTCTATGTGTGAGGATTTCTTCTTGAAAGTTAGGCCATACCTTTTTGTTATATCCTGTAGAGGCAAAAAGAGTCGGTCTCCTACCTAGTGAGCTAGGGAAATTATTTACATTTTTGAAGCCACAGTTAAAATAAAACTAAAGCAGCGTGGAACGAGGTTCTTGTCCGTGACTGGCTGGCACAAACATTTGTTGGGCGAAGTGATCAGAAGACAATACTCAAAGAATAAAGTACTTCAGCCGGGGCACTCACAAGCAGTGGACGCACAAGACTTCTTCCTCAGTACTCGCAGGCTGGCGGATAGGTCTGATTTTAGTGATACACAACACTGGTGAGATGTTGTGAATAAATTGCCGAGCTCTATTGGTGTTGGTATTCCATCACCATGAGCAATTCTTGGACTAGCCATTTTAGTGCATATAATAGTAGCGCAAGATATAAATAGTGCTTAATTAAACACATTGAAGGTGGTGTACGGCTACTATAACAAAAACTGGTCTTGTGCTGACTTAGCGTTCCATTATGCTGGTTACCCGGTGATGACCCTAGGGATTTTATTAGTTTCTGCTGATGTTGCACGTGCTGTATGCTGAGTGTGGGACAGAGCACAGAGGTGAAGGTTTAGGTGGGGAACAATTGTGTTATTGCACAACAACGCAAATATCCCTCCGCTGGTTCCCAGGGCTACGGAGTCCAATCGCGCAAGCACAATACGACAACAGCATTTTAAATCACTAATGCACTCGACTTGTACCATTACAAAATGTCGATATACTTTCTTAAATATATGACTGGTTATTCATTTTGTGTAGCCCTTACATTTCCGCCCGTGTAAGATTTTTATCGTGTATAAACAAGACAACAAGACCGTTCAAAATAGTAATGAAGTCACAGAACATGTTGGTGAGTTTTTTTACACTTCTTGACGACTGCTAAGGAACAACTGATACTTGCTAAGGAACAGCTGCCAGTTGCTACAGAACAACCGTCAATTGCTACGGAACACGCGTCCAATGGTACTAAAAAGAAATGTAGAGGGCGTAACGTATTATAAGTGCAGCGAAGCCGATGCATGCGTTCGACAGATCACGCAGTATGGTGTTTGACAAAGATCGTTGTGGACCTGATTAGTGCGACAGCCTATGTGGTACGGCAATATGTCTGCAAGACATCATTTCACGACTTAAGATAATGGACAAGCAATTGCACGGCTCGAAGCGGGTCAAAGTGTCATTCCTGTGGCCACAGTAATGGATGTACCCAAATGTGTTATCTCGCGATTAAAAATGTCGCAGAAGGTACAAATGCTATGCTAAAGCATATCGGTTCTCGTAGACGGACGACCACACCGCAAGAGGATCGATACGTAGCCCTAGCGGTGAAAAGGGACAGACATGTCACTCCGAGCCAGATAGCAACAGACGTTGCACCCTCTACCAGTACACAGGTGTCTACCAGAACCATTCCGCAGAGATTAAATCAGGCTGATTTGTTTGCTCGGAAGCGTATTACATGCATCCCACCATCGTCTAGAAAGAGTTCGCTGGTGTAGGAAGCCCATTGTTTGGGGTCAGCGACAGTGGTCCAGTGTGATGTTCTCTGACGAATCGCTCTTCACTGTGGCAAGTGACTCTGGCCACCAGTTAGTGTAAAGAGGTGGGGGGGGGGGGGGAGCGTTACACACCACAGAACGTATGGCCTACGCGTTCGGTGTGAGCAGGCATTGTGGACAATGGCTGAACACCATTGTATATCTTTGCGCGAGGTACCGTTACAGCCTTACAGCCTAGCGGTACTGCAGGAAGATTATTCTGGGTCATCTCTTGTCTGTTGATGGTTGCAGTAGGTTCCAAATTTCTATTTATAAACGATAATGCACGCCGACACGTGACCGCTGAGGTGTCGAACAGACCGAAAAGTGAAGATATTGAAAGTATGGAATGGCCTGCGTACTTCCCGGATCTAAGCCCTATAGACTAGAGCAGGCCCGGAACTGCTGTGTCGTCCGAACAAGACACAGCCAGGGCAAAAGCACCACAGGCGCAAAAGATACGAGTGGTATAGAGACTCGCCACTTACGCGAGTTGCACCAGCGCCACAGGCGGCGCTGAGGTTGAAGATACCGTCTCGCTTTGGTCAATTGTCGGCGGAGTACAATCCGCCAATGATCTGACGACAAAGGACAGAAGCCTACTCGGAATCTAGGAGAGCAGCTCTCGTCCACTTGGCTATAGATCATGGCCCAGGGCTGACTTACACAGGAATCGTCGTTTAATGAACTCTTAGAAGTGAACAGACAGTAGCTGTTGATATACTTTCCGGGATGTGAGGTCGTGGTCCAAGGAAAAAAAAAAAGCAGCAGAAAAGTTCTTGAACCACGACCTCACATCCCGGAAAGTATATCAACAGCTATGTCATCCGGTCGTGAAAGCCTTCATTCTACAATATGAACAGACAGTAGTTGTAAATTGCATTTGCTATGTTCTATGAAGCTTACCCACGATTATTTGCACTTAGTCATTGAGGGCCTTTTTTGTGTTATATTACAAGCAATGTTGCACACTTCATGATGCGGCTAGTCACAAAGACAAGTAAACATTTTAACTCGTTTGCGTGACTTTGTTACTAATTTGTTGGAGTCTTGTAGAACCTTCGTTCCCCTATCCTGTTGCCTGATCCTGGGGCATAGCTGTGTAATAATGGCAGGAAGAGATAGTCTTAGCGGTGTACTGCACAAGAAGCCTTTTCACGAACTCACAAACTCGATATACCATAACAATGGTGGCAACTCGGCCTCCACAGCAGTAGCGACGACGCCTTACAAAACTGGCGACGACAGTTTACAAAAGGAACGTTCTTGGCAGACGTCTTCCTCAACAAACATCACCTCCCAAAACAGTGCAAGAACCGAAAATCTTCTTCAGAGGGGAGTGGAGCAATGCCCGCCTGGGACTCCTCAACAGTTTGGTAAGCAGCATGAATAAGAAGTGCAAAATGCACTTTAGTGCCTGAGGAGGGCATATTCCTTGCTGAGAGTCCGATATCAACCTTTATGTTCCTTAGCGATCATGAAGCAGTGTATTTAGGGTAGTTGAAGGCCATAACAGGATGATACGGGAAAGAAATAAACATAAGAGTAAAAATAACTGGAATGATTTTCGTGAACCAAACAAGATTTTCAAAACTGTCTTGTAACGTGTCTGAAATGAAAAGTTTAAAGTCAGTGTGTAGTCTCAAGCTTGACATATGGCGTGAGAAATGGGCTTTTAATGTGAAAGAAATTAAAAACTGTCGGTTTCTCAGCGAACAATCGAGAGACGCTTGTTAGTAGTTGTTACGATAGACAGAAAAATAAACAAGTGGAGAACGCAGCAGACTGGAGTGGAGTACTTGATGAAAATGAAATGTAGATGAATGGTACATGTAGCCACGCGAGTGTACCAAAAAAGTTCTTTGCTGCAAGAAAGAAAACGAACCTACGTGATAACCTAATGGTAGATAGATAAATTGATGATGAGGACGATGATTGGTTTGTTGGGCGCTAAATGGCGCGGTTATCAGAGCCCGTACAATTTGCCAATCTTTACTTAATCCAATCTTGTCTTTTTCATGAATGATGATGATGAAATGATGAGGACAACACGAACACCCAGCCCCGGGCGGAGAGAATCCCCAACCCGGCCGCTATCCACTAGACCACGAGCTGCGGACGTAGGTAAGTTACATTAGAAAACATGTAGGAGCAACATTGATGCGAATCACAAAAAAACCGCACGATTTATCTTGGAATAACTAAAAGAGTTCGTCATCCTGAACTGCAACTGAATGGAAGTGGGAGAGTAAATTCGAGTCCATTACCTTTGGTAAAATATATAAAAATTATTTGCTTTCAAGATTTCTTTACAATCGAGAAATTAATGTAACAAAAGTACTTTAATCTTAGTGCTTTTGGAACTGAAAGAATGTAAATTTAGTTTCTCGTCAAGTATGAGCATTTTATTTAAATATTTTGTTTTGCACATTTTGCGTGCATATCTTAGACTATTTGCTGCACGAATGTATACCTATTAAAAGGATTGTTACCGCATAAAACACCAGACTTTAATTATATTTCTCTTCCGGCCATGGTCTGATTTCTAAAACAGAGCCAATGTTATTTCTTCGAGTAGTTTCACAGCTGTCCTCCACCTCAGATACGGAGGCAGTCACGACGTGGCAGCCGCTGATAATAATATTCTGTTTACTTTTACGTACCAGTTCATGCCACCTGATTACTGTCCTATTACTTAAATGTTAGCGGGTACTTTCTTCTCAATTTCTGTTTACTCATCTGAGAAGCACATTAATTCAGACCAGCTTCCTTTCTTCTGGTCTTCATCACCGTCCTGCTCTTAATTCTGTTCTGGTAACGTTTGGCAGTCTGAAATTTTGACTAAATTTACACTGCTGTAAATACACTGAAGAAAAAAAACCGCAACACCAAGAAAAATTTGTGCGACATAAACGAAAGTTGGTAGGCGTGTTTCTACATTTAAAAGATAATGTCTATTCAAATTTCGTGCCAGTCGCGTAAGACTGGCGCTAGTAGCACCACTACAAGCATGCACATCAGGTTTGCTTTAAATACGCGCTGTAACGATAGTGAACGTTATTTGCCGTTGGGATTGGACGTGTTGAGTTGATGTAGTCAAGAATGCTTTTAAGATGAAAAAGACGCCATTATCAAAAATGGCTCTGAGCACTATGGGACTCAACTGCTGAGGTCATTAGTCCCCTAGAACTTAGAACTAGTTAAACCTAACTAACCTAAGGACATCACAAACATCCATGCCCGAGGCAGGATTCGAACCTGCGACCGTAGCGGTCTTGCGGTTCCAGACTGCAGCGCCTTTAACCGCACGGCCACTTCGGCCGGCAAAGACGCCATTATCAACAACTCACTGAGTTTAACGAGGTCGTGTAATAGGTCTAGGAGAAGCTGGATGTTCCTTCTGCGATATTGCAGAAACGCTTTCAGGAAGCAGCCACTGTACATGATGACTGACGGTGGTGGTAACGAGAGTGTACGATCGCAAGAAGACCGGGCTCTGGACAGCCATGTGGCATACCAAGAAGGAGAACCATCGTGTTCGGCTGTGGTTCTGGCGAACCTGCAACAGCAATTTCAGCAGCAGTTGGCACCACAGTGACACAACGAACTGTTACAAATCAGTTACTTCAACGACAGCTCCGAGCCAGATGCCCTGTTACGTGCCTTCCACTGACCTCAAACAACCGCCAATTGCAGCTTTAGCGGCGTCAAGCGAGAGCTCTCGGAGGGCAGGGTCTGTTGTGTTTTCTGTTGGAAGATGGTTCTGCCTTAGTGCCAGTGATGGCCGTGTAGGTGTTAGGGGGAGGCCAGTTCAGGGCCTGCAACCAACCTGTACTGCGTGCTAGACCGGTGGTTCGACCTCTTGTACTGCCATTCATGAACAGCATTCTAGGGGGTGTTTCAGAGTAGCTTACGCTCGCCCACACACTGCTGCTGTAATTTAACATGCTCTGCAGAGTACTGACATGTTTTGTTGGCCCGTTCGATCACCAGATCTGTCTCCTATCGAGCACATACGTGACATTATCGGACGACAACTCCAGTGTCATCCACAACCAGCATTAATAGCTTCTGTATTGACCGACTAAAGCAGGCATGGAACTCCATCCCACAAACTGATATCTGGCACCTGTACAACACAAAGTATGCACGTTTGCATGTTTAGCGTTCAACATTCCGGCGGTTACACTAGGCAATCCCTTACCTCTCGCGTACATTAACCTGTGATCTTGCAATGTTGATCACTTAAATACGGTACCTACACAAATCTATTCCCGAAATTTCATTAATATACATTAATTATTTTTTGGTGTTGCGATTTTTTACCGTCAGTGTATCTAATTACTGTATTACCCTTTATTCTGGAACCCTTTATACTTCTGAATCCAACATACATTGGTTCTCTTGTTGACGAAAAACTTCAATATCTGACGTGTTAACCTCTACTGGTCCATTATAAGGATGTGTTCGAAGAACATGATACTCTTTTTCCCTGGTGGTGTACGAGATCCAGTCTGGTTAGATATAGAAGTTTTGTTTCACACGCTGTAGCCTCCTGCGTAATCATGTTCTTACCTGTTTCAGACTAGGTTGAGTACATAAGACTTCAGCCTGAATCAATCACCATCTCGTAGTGCTTTAACTTTACACTGGTCGAAACATTCTTCTGATTTTAAATGTTCTTACTGGGTTTGCATGTTAAAATCACCTTGTTTACTCGTGCTCTCATAGCTTTATCTTCTCTCAAACAAGTTTCTATCTGTTCTCTTATTTATTTAAATCTCTCTACCTTCTGAAATTTCCTCGTTGTAAAGTCATCCATCTAGGACCCGTCTTGGTGTTCGACGTACACTGTGTCTTTCCGATGCAGATCTGTAAATCTGCTGCTTGCCTGTGGAATAGGGCAGCTTGATTTGTCGCCTCTTCGACAGATTCTGACAGTACCACAAGATCGTCTGCGAATTCCAGACGGTCTATCTCTGTTCCATTTTTCTTGTCTCCCAACAGTATTCCACTCTTTCCTTTCATTTCTCGTCACCATTAGCTGATCACATTATCAAGAACATAATTGCAGAGAAAGGGGGAGAGGCTATCTCCCTGTCTGATAATGGTTTCGATCTCTAAGGATCCTGAAAGCGTCCACCTGAACTTGATCTTAGAGGTCGCGTTGGTTAAGATCTGTTTAATCAGGTCAGTGAATTTTCTGTTCAAACCCATCTTCTCCAAAATTTCGAACGTTGTCACCTATCTGCTGAATCATGTTGTTAAGTCCAAGAGCAGGAAATTCTTGCTTCTATGTTTTTCTGTTAGTGGCTTTTGTTACTTTTTCACTCTGTTCAGCAACGCTCTTGAGGATATCTCTCAGGAGACTGGTATTAACTCTATAGTTAATAAAATCCTTTATTTTGACAAAGAGCTGCGTCAGCTCTTGAGACGCAATGACTGACAACACTTACAGGATGTCCGTAATTAAAGTTCCAGCAGTTCAAAAGCGGTGTAGAAAAAGGACCAAATGCTCTGAACGACGTCAGAATTGAACAGCATATAGCTTACGCTGTGAGAAACATCGTGGAAAAAATAAATAAATAAACACATAAATAAATAAATAACGAAAATTGTATCGATAGATAGCGCTGTACGCGTCATAACGAAAATGGCTCGGCTCCAAATGACTGATGAATCGCAATACGACGGCTGTGGTTTGACTTGCACGCTACACCATTCGTACTGCTCAGTGTGCATGATTGCAGAATTTCTGCAGTATACAGTTGTGGCACTGTCAGTTGGGTAAGCCCATCCACCACATAAGGTCATACCACATCGGATGGGAAAAATCGGTTTTTAATTGTCCTGAGTTCAAAAACGGCGTAAAAAGCATAATGATATCGATTTTTAACGGTCCTGAGGCCAAAAACCGCATAAAAAGCAAAATGACATTGGTTTCTAATTGCTCTGGGTCGACAGGCGAGGTTGTGGGGAAATGACGTTCGATTATTCCAGCATATGTGAAAAGGCTCTGCAGCAGGCGCTATACTGGGTGTACAATGGGCGGAGGAGGCCGCGTTGTATAAACATGAACCTACTCACAAATCCACGATGCTGAACGGCTGAAATGGCGTTGGTGCGTGAAACACACTTATAGCGTTTACCAGTGACGATGCAGGTAACAGGAAACGTAGGACTCATCTCCTCGAAATCATACCGCCCTACTGTAAACGATGCGCTCAACCTGCACTACACAGTCACCCTTACTGAATGTAGTGGCCCGGTTGATGTTCAAATGGTTCAAATGGCTCTGATCACTATGAGACCTAACATCTGAGGTCATCAGTCCCCTAGAACTTAGAAGTATTTAAACCTAACTAACCTAAGGACATCACACACATCCATGTCCGAGGGAGGATTCGAACCTGCGCCCATAGCGGTCGCGCGGTTCCAGACTGAAGCGCCTAGAACCGCTCGGCCACCACGGCCGGCTCGGGTTGATGTGCGTGTTGATTTATTCTGAGTATTGGCATGGCCTTGGGAATGGGCTTCGACTGGCCACAGAATGTTCTACAACCACTCATTGTCCATTTACACGCGAGCAAGAAATTCAAGAGCGAATGTTTTCTTGCTGGCAGGTCAGCAGGAAGCAAATCCTGAACGAGGGTGATTTTGTACGAATTGACATGCAGAATGTCTCGTAGGATTTTATGCAACGTGCTCGAAAGCGTGTCCAGCGTTCGGGCAATTCCCTGTGCATTAAATATTTACAGACCACAACTCGACCCTTCCTGCAGCATTATGGTCACATCTTCGACAGGCGTCGGACCAGCTGCTTTCCTCCCTTTGCTACACTGCACATCAAAAGAACTTGTCTTCTTGAAATCTGTTATCATTTTCTCCAGTCCCGCAGCAGCCATCGAACCAACGCCTTCTTCCAAACGAAAAATCGACGGACTAGTTTACATAAAAATGTATTTGCTTACGAGTACACAGAGTAAAATCGATGACTAGTTCAGCGTGTGCTGTGTATCTGTGGTCTTGAACAGAAGGTGAAACTAATAAACTGACCAGAAACTAAGGAGCCGCGAGAGACTCACCATTGTATCCGTGAAGAGAAGAGGAGCACAATGTCGAAGGTCCGCGCTAACTGCCGTACGTAGACTGCTGAATATTTAACGCCGAGCCGCTGCGGAGCTTGACGATTGTCGTTATCAGCTTTAGACTCTTCGATTTTAACCCTGTCGATGAAACGTTTTGCTAGTTGTAATTAATGGTCCGTTGAAATTGTCACTTCACAGAGAGCGTAAATATCATTCCAAAAGATTAACGGCGCACAGATTGTGTGAGTGGTGCTAATTTGATACAAATTTCATGTTTTTCTGCGACAGCTGGCTGGAAATTTTCAAAGTAACTATAAGACCTAGTCTGGTATAGTGGAAAACTCACATACTCAAATATAATACTGCTACCGAGATGGTACGGACAGAAGCTAGAACTGACTATTTTGCACGTACTGATGAATGTGCATTGTACAGTCATCTGGACGTCTGCAACTGAAGTATGCTTAAATTACGGGGTCTTTGAAATTCACAACAAAATGATGTGAAGATTAAACTATGCGAGGACAACAGCGAAACCCTCCAGCATGTGACCGCTCAACGTGGCTGCAACAGTACGCGTGCTCAGGTTTCTTAAGGTATGTTTAAGTGGGCCATAGTGCCGACAATGTATCCCGACAATATTGCAAGACAATATTACGGTCACAGGAATTGCAGCGATACATACCAACCACTGTTACCTGTCAGTGTATGCATCATCAATGTATTTCCGGGCCAGAAGTGTTTCCACAGGTCCACACTTTTGCCACAACGTGGAGGAACGCGAGTTAGTAGAAGTGAGTTCGACACTATCGCCACAATTCAACACAGAGTCGCGACACACTGGTGCGTAAGTAAGTTGCAACAGTACAGGAGGAGCGACACTAGCGCTACAAGCGGTGAAAAAACAGACACCTATCAGTGTCATAAGGACAACGTTTGTTTTTAATTATTTTTCTACTTACTTAACGAAATAACTTACGTTTTCCGTTTGTTACGTTGCCATTTGTAACGTTATATATATATATATATATATATATATATATATATATATATATATATATATATATAATTTTTTTATCAGGTGAATTTTTCTTTTGTTAGAGCATGATTCTTTCTCTCAGGGATATTAATCTTTACTTATCACTTTTACTTACGTGCATAAGTAAATATGAAACGGGTTCTTGAAGGGCCGCTGTTATTCATGTACCAACTTTAGATTTTGAACGTGATGACTAAAATATAGTTGCCGTTAACTGAATTGAATGTAATTTTGTTAATTTCTATTTATTGATTGCAAAGCAAGGCTTGATATAATTTTCATTGTTGCCGTGGAGCGGCCAAGATAAAACTTCCTGAACTCATGAATCTCTATACTTTAAAAAATGAACCTTAACGTTAAATTAATTATCTGTTGCAATTTAGAAAGGTTCTTACAACGAAATCTCTCGCATTACGAGTTACTGTTGACACTTTGAAAAACAAATGAATACTTCGGCGCGTAATGACCGACCAGAGGCTGCATCGGAAGATGAGCTTCCCACAGCGTAAATTACCGAAAAAATGCTTATTAAAAATAATTAGCCGCTGCGACCATTTGAGATGACAACCATTACAAAAAATCATTTTGCGATTACAATAATTAGTTTATTTTAGCAGAATACCGAATAACTTACATAAAATAAGTGTAGCCGCTCAATGCCTGCCTCCCGTATAGCGAAACAAAACAGTTTGAGTACCAAAAGTATGTCCTTCCTCCTCGGCCGTACAATCGCGTCTCTTTTCGATACTTTTTTTTATTTTTATAGACATGTTTTAAATAAAGATGCTACTTTTAAATTATCGCTGCATATCAGTTGTTTCAAGAACATTAACTGAATCTTTTATGCTAATTATGTTCATAAAATACAAATACATAAAATATAAATAATTTTTGGTTCACCCTTAACAATATTGTTCACTGTTTACAACCGATAAAAATGTCAATATTTATGTGACGTACCGTTACACGTTTCGCATATTCCTAAATTACAAGGTGCATAAATTATAGTGAAATAAATGTAAAAACAGCCAATGACAGAAACTGCAACTTACTCATGAAGAAATACTTTCGAATATCTGCATAACTGCAGCTTCCTCCACACAAAGCAAGAGAATGGAGAATGTGAACACATATTTCATGCGTGAGAAGGGAACTTCCAACCGCAACCCCCCCTCAGTGCAGTGGAACAAATGCAGTATGGAACATAGCGGAGGGCGAGCCTTGTTCAAACCTCTCTCGTGCCAAATTATTACTATTTTTTTCTTTTTTTTCTCGATGTTCACTTTATTCAAATTTGTGTCTGCGTTGTGGTGTAACGTCCGTTTGCAACAGCGAGGTGTTAAGGTTGTTGTTGTTGTGGTCTTCAGTCCTGAGACTGGTTTGATGCAGCTCTCCATGCTACTCTATCCTGTGCAAGCTTTTTCATCTCCCAGTACCTACTGCAACCTACATCCTTCTGAATCTGCTTAGTGTATTCATCTCTTGGTCTCCCTCTACGATTTTTACCCTCCACACTGCCCTCCAATACTAAATTGGTGATCCCATGATGCCTCAGAACATGCCCTACCAACCGATCCCTTCTTCTGGTCAAGTTGTGCCACAAACTTCTCTTCTCCCCAATCCTATTCAATACTTCCTCATTAGTTATGTGATCTACCCATCTAATCTTCAGCATTCTTCTGTAGCACCACATTTCGAAAGCTTCTATTCTCTTCTTGTCCAAACTATTTATCGTCCATGTTTCACTTCCATACATGGCTACACTCCATACGAATACTTTCAGAAATGACTTCCTGACACTTAAATCAATACTGGATGTTAACAAATTTCTCTTCTTCAGAAACGCTTTCCTTGCCATTGCCAGCCTACATTTTATATCCTCTCTACTTCGACCATCATCAGTTATTTTGCTCCCCAAATAGCAAAACTCCTTTACTACTTTAAGTGCCTCATTTCCTAATCTAATTCCCTCAGTATCACCCGACTTAATTAGACTACATTCCATTATCCTTGTTTTGCTTTTGTTGATGTTCATCTTATATCCTCCTTTCAAGACACTGTCCATTCCATTCAACTGCTCTTCCAAGTCCTTTGCTGTCTCTGACAGAATTACAATGTCATCGGCGAACCTCAAAGTTTTTATTTCTTCTCCCTGAATTTTAATACCTACTCCGAATTTTTCTTTTGTTTCCTTTACTGCTTGCTCAATATACAGATTGAACAACATCGGGGAGAGGCTACAACCCTGTCTTACTCCCTTCCCAACCACTGCTTCCCTTTCATGTTCCTCGACTCTTATAACTGCCATCTGGTTTCTGTACAAATTGTAAATAGCCTTTCGCTCCCTGTATTTTACCCCTGCCACCTTTAGAATTTGAAAGAGAGTATTCCAGTCAACATTGTCAAAAGCTTTCTCTAAGTCTACAAATGCTAGAAACGTAGGTTTGCCTTTCCTTAATCTTTCTTCTAAGACAAGTCGTAAGGTCAGTATTGCCTTACGTGTTCCAGTGTTTCTACGGAATCCAAACTGATCTTCCCCGAGGTTGGCTTCTACTAGTTTTTCCATTCGTCTGTAAAGAATTCGTGTTAGTATTTTGCAGCTGTGACTTATTAAGCTGATAGTTCGGTAATTTTCACATCTGTCAACACCTGCTTTCTTTGGGATTGGAATTATTATATTCTTCTAGAAGTCTGAGGGTATTTCGCCTGTTTCATACATCTTGCTCACCAGATGGTAGAGTTTTGTCAGGACTGGCTCTCCCACGGCCGTCAGTAGTTCCAATGGAATATTGTCTACTCCGGGGGCCTTGTTTCGACTCAGGTCTTTCAGTGCTCTGTCAAACTCTTCACGCAGTATCATATCTCCTATTTCATCTTCATCTACATCCTCTTCCATTTCCATAATATTGTCCTCAAGTACATCGCCCTTGTATAGACCCTCTATATACTCCTTCCACCTTTCTGCTTTCCCTTCTTTGCTTAGAACTGGGTTTCCATCTGAGCTCTTGATATTCATACAAGTCGTTCTCTTATCTCCAAAGGTCTCTTTAATTTTCCTGTAGGCGGTATCTATCTTACCCCTAGTGAGATAGGCCTCTACATCCTTACATTGGTCCTCTAGCCATCCCTGCTTAGCTATTTTGCACTTCCTGTCGATCTCATTTTTAATACGTTTGTATTCCTTTTTGCCTGTTTCACTTACTGCATTTTTATATTTTCTCCTTTCATCAATTAAATTCAATATTTCTTCTGTTACCCAACGATTTCTACTAGCCCTCGTCTTTTTACCTACTTGATCCTCTGCTGCCTTCACTACTTCATCCCTCAAAGCTACCCATTCTTCTTCTACTGTATTTATTTCCCCCATTCCTGTCAATTGCTCCCTTATGCTCTCCCTGAATCTCTGTACAATCTCTGGTTCTTTCAGTTTATCCAGGTCCCATCTCCTTAAATTCCCACCTTTTTGCAGTTTCTTCAGTTTTAATCTACAGGTCATAACCAATAGATTGTGGTCAGAGTCCATATCTGCCCCTGGAAATGTCTTACTATTTAAAACCTGGTTCCTAAATCTCTGTCTTACCATTATATAATCTATCTGATACCTTCTAGTATCTCCAGGGTTCTTCCATGTATACAACCTTCTTTCATGATTCTTAAACCAAGTGTTAGTTATGATTATGTTGTGCTCTGTGCAAAATTCTACCAGGCGGCTTCCTCTTTCATTTCTGTCCCCCAATCCATATTCACCTACTATGTTTCCTTCTCTCCCTTTTCCTACACTCGAATTCCAGTCACCCATGACTATTAAATTTTCGTCTCCCTTCACAATCTGAACAATTTCTTTTATTTCATCATACATTTCTTCAATTTCTTCGTCATCTGCAGAGCTAGTTGGCATATAAACTTGTACTACTGTAGTAGGTGTGGGCTTCGTATCTATCTTGGCCACAATAATGCGTTCACTATGCTGTTTGTAGTAGCTTACCCGCATTCCTATTTTCCTATTCATTATTAAACCTACTCCCGCATTACCCCTATTTGATTTTGTGTTTATAACCCTGTAGTCACCTGACCAGAAGTCTTGTTCCTCCTGCCACCGAACTTCACTAATTCCCGCTATATCTAACTTCAACCTATCCATTTCCCTTTTTAAATTTTCTAACCTACCTGCCCGATTAAGGGATCTGACATTCCACGCTCCGATCCGTAGAATGCCAGTTTTCTTTCTCCTGATAACGGCAACCTCTTGAGTAGTCCCCGCCCGGAGATCCGAATGGGGGACTATTTTACCTCCGGAATATTTTACCCAAGGGGACGCCATCATCATGTAATCATACAGTAAAGCTGCATGCCCTCGGGAAAAATTACGGCTGTAGTTTCCCCTTGCTTTCAGCCGTTCGCAGTACCAGCACAGCAAGGTCGTTTTGGTTATTGTTACAAGGCCAGATCAGTCAATCATCCAGACTGTTGCCCTTGCAACTACTGAAAAGGCTGCTGCCCCTCTTCAGGAACCACACGTTTGTCTGGCCTCTCAACAGATACCCCTCCGTTGTGGTTGCACCTACGGTACGGCTATCTGTATCGCTGAGGCACGCAAGCCTCCCCACCAACGGCAAGGTCCATGGTTCATGGGGGGGGCGGGGGGGGGGGGGGTGTTAAGGTAGGGACCTATAATAACAGTTGATTCTGCGCAGCTACTGTATTAGCAGGGGAATGAAAGTGGCTTTCGAACGGGAACCGCAAACGATTGATGACAAGGCGATAAGTCAGCCGAATCCTCCACCGGAAAACACGTCTGTTGTATTATACATGGCATTAGTGACATAAGTGTGTCATGTGATAGGAATCTCTTATCGGCGCACCTAATTTGTACCACTGGTACATGATTGAAATATGCCTCCTTGCCTGATATAGGTGTTCGTATGAATGTAAATGAGATCATTCCCAAGTAAATGATGAAATCATAATAGTTTGTAACATAATCTGCGACAAATGAACGCAGCAGTTTCACAATCACACAGTTTCTCTGTGCACTGTCAAAACTTTTCTTTTTAACGTTTTTGAAGTTGAGTTCCGTTTTGGAAGTCTTGACTCTTGAATTCCTTTTCTGTAACATAGTTCAGACCCTTTATTTGTTGTTTTCATTTCTGTGAGACGTCTGTGTGATATTTAGCCTGCTTTCACAATTCATCACATTTACTTGCTATGGTAACGTACGTAGAGCGACAACCTTCGTGCCAGCGCCCTCTGCATTGTTGCCAAATTTATTCAAGATGGCGGCGATGACGTCATCCAAGATGGCAGATTTTGGCGGGAGAATGGTCCGATTGTGCTACGTCCACTAACCTAACCTCAAGAAAAAATGGCGGGAAGTTTGAATTTTGGTGGGAAAATAGGCCAATTGTGCTACGTCCACTAACCTAAGCCTCCAGAAGAAAAAATGGCGGGAAGTTTGAATTCCAACAGGATAATGCATGCAAAGACTCTACTTGTCTTTATTAACATTCATTATCATTTATTATTATTTATATCATGCATGTGTTTATGTAATCCAGCTGTGTTAGTTCATACCCTTGCCACCAGAGAGCACCACTGTGACCTCATTAAAGATGGTTGATTTTGGCGGGAAGAAAGCCAATTGTGCTACCTCCACTCAACTACCATTACCGTTCTGCTGCACATTCAGTCTTTGCTGAGCTCTCGTTGCCATGTGCTCGATTCCAAAAGGATAATGCCTGCAAAGACCGTACTTGTCTTTATTATTATTATTATTGATTACCATTTATTAACATTCATTATAATTTATTATTATTTATTGTTATTGCCCTGTCTCCATTAGAAAATTCCCTCCAAATTCAAATTCCTGCACTATAATAACTGAAAAACCTTACTTTTGTTTATTATTATTCATTATTATTTATTATTATTCATTATCATTCATTGTCACTTATTATCATTCATTATCATTTATTATCATTCATTATTTATTATTATTATTATTACCATTATTTATTATTATAGGCCTACCTCCACTAGAAAATTGCAACAAATTCAAATTCCAACACGATATTGTCTCGAAAACTGTGCTTCTATTTATTATTATCATTTATTATTTATTCAAGATGTCCGATTTTCTCGGTGAGAAAGCCATTTTCCTTACACCCACAACAAAAATCTATCACAAATTCAAATCCCAACACCATAATTGATCACACGTACGAGCTTTCTCCGTCACTTATCTTTTTTCACTGGTAGCCTATCATAATTGCATCAAATAATAAACTGCACTTATAGTAACGTAAGTAACGTCCTTTGATTTTGCAGGGGGGAAGGAACTGAAGACTTTATTTCAAGCAGTACGGTCATCACTTGTTCTACACCACAGTCAGCACACACTACTATGATATCGCAGTGCAGTCACCACGACGTCCGCCCTCCAACTGAATTAGTTCAAATCCTCGCCACATCCTGGCCAGCGCGCGGAGACACTGCCGACACCTATCACGAGAGGCGGCCGCCCGCGCTGGGGGCGAGCCCACCGATCGCTCCCACATCGTAAACATGTTTTCGCTGGACACGCTGGAACTTGCCGAGTTTGACGTCACAGCGGTCCCTTGTCCGCTCACCACATGTATTCGTCGCCTCCGCACGTTTCCCGCCAAAATTGTTTGCCTCAGAGCTGAATCACACAACGGTCGGCTGTTCCCTGCTACGCTTTTGGCGCCAAAGTTGTTCTGGGCACGTTCAAACCTGTCGATGCCGACCGCTCACATCAATAATAAGATGTTTAAAAATTTTTTGCAAATCTTATTATTGATAGAGACAACTTACTTAATGATCAGTTGCAACTAAAAAATAGAAGTTATTTGGAAGGATTTCAACCTTTACTCCAGTGGAGTTGACCCACAGTCCGCTTCGAGAGGCCGATGCCGTTTCCCTATCTGCTTTGTCACTTTATTATAGTACGATTGTACATGTGTGTCTTTGTATTTCGTAATATGCTTGTTAATTACACATAGTTGCTAAGGCGTTTTTATGATAAAGACATTTTATGCTTAGCACGCATGGTTTCGACACTAATTTTTTAGTTACTGTAGCGGAGCTTCGCCCTCTTACTATAATATTTAAATGTAAAAAAATTTTTATACCTTGACTTTGTAGTTTGTTCTCAGGTAAATTGTTTAATGTTGCCATACCAATAGATAGGTTTGTCCATTTGTAGGACGGCTTTCAGTCACGTATTGTTTATATGTATATTTGCTCTAAATAATTTTGAGACATTCGGGAAATTTGGAGACCGTTGGTCTCTCGCGCCTGCGCTTGCGCTCGCGCATGCGCTTGGCCGCGGCCGAGCCTCGCCGCGGAACTGCTCACGACGCCTAGTTTCCGTGCGCTCACATGTGGTCCTTATTTCTGAATTTTGACAGACATAATCTTATGATTATGCGTCTTTATTGTTTTAATTTTTAATCTGTGACATGGCCAGTGTTTGGCTCTCAAAATAATTTAATTTTTTGTAAGTATCACGATTTCTTTATTATTCAATCATTAGACTGATGATGCATTTCAGTGAGTAATATATGTCCGTATGTGGTTTAATTTATAGGTTCTGAAGAAGATTCCATTACTGGAATCGAAACCTAGGTAAACGAGTAAAAATTACCTTGCAACTGAAGGCTGAAAAAATTGTTTATTTTCTATACATATACGGTTGCTGACACGCTGCACTATGTTAAAGATTTGTCAATTTCAGATGATCGTTTTAGATTGTGAGGGGAGAGAAGCACTGGGATGTGTGCGGACGGTGTGTGTGTGTGTGTGTGTGTGTGTGTGTGTGTGTGTGTGTGTGTGTGTGTGTGTGTATGTGTGTGTGTGTGTGTGAACTCGCTCTCGGCTATTCTGACAACAGACGTGAAGGTGGAGATGTGTCGCATATAGGCCGGCAAGCAATGGAATGCGGCCTTAACGTGTGTTGGACCGCACTGAGTTAGGACGGTGACATACGACTCGCGTGGTCTGGCTTGGATAGTCATGTTCGGCGTGTAGGTGATATGAATTTCACAGGTGTTAGGTGTGAATGCGGCTGTCATCAAGTCATGTTTGAAGGGTCGAACAGAGGCCTTTGAGCGAATTGAGAGCTGTCGGACGTGTGACTTAGTGTGGGACAGGTTGATTGCGCGCATCTGTTGAGTTACTTTGCTGTGCGTTATTTGGACAGATTACGAGTACTGATGGTGTTTGCAGTTATGTGTACTGCATTATTTAGGAGCAGTTTGATATTGTGCACTGAAATTAGGAGCTGTTTGCGTGTCCGCCGACTGTGCAACATGACACCAGGTATATCAGGGCGAGTATGAGGGTGATAGGTATACTCGATGCATAAATAAAATGTAAGTTAAGTATTTGTGGGACGATATAGAATAAGAGAGAGTTCGAGTTGGTTGTTATTTTTTCTACTTGGAGGGTTTGTTAGATCGAATTGCTGAGGCTAGTAGCTACGAGAGCGCGAGGGGTGTGATTGCAGTATATCTCCGTCTCTCAGCGGTTAACTAAAGATGAGGCGAGCAATGTTCTCGGCTTAGGTACTGGGGGTGTGCTCTGGCCACGTGCTAGACCGTGTGGATTGAACAACAGTATTAGGGTCATAGTTTAGCTAGAATATTTATAGAGGAGTATGTCCGACGCGAGTATAAAGGTCCAGACTGTGATGTGGGCGGTCTCGCGCTCGTGGTGTGTGAGAGAGGCAAGGTAGACGATTTTGAGTCACCACAGGTGACTTAGGTTAGTGGCTTCGTTTGGCACAATTTACTTGTGTTTGGTAGCGAAACACGAACTGACCATCAGAATTGAAGCTTGGCTTATTTGTATAGACAGAATGTGATATAAGTTAATGTAGGTTAGTACACGTTAGTAAACGGAAGAAAGTATTAGCAGATGTTAGCCAACGAACATGGGTCGGTAAAAGGACATGGTGGTCGGTAGGGGCTTTAACTATTTCATTTCAAGTCCAGGTGGGTGTGGCAGTGGCGGATGGTTCAAATGGCTCTGAGCACTATGGGACTTAACATCTATGGTCATCAGTTCACTAGAACTTAGAACTACTTAAACCTAACTAACCTAAGGACATCACACAACACCCAGTCATCACGAGGCAGAGAAAATCCCTGACCCCGCCGGGAATCGAACCAATGGCGGAAATTTATTCCAAGTCTAGGTGGACGTGGGAGGTTTCCGCATCAGAGAGGTTAATTACTTGATCAGATTAGTTAAATAGTCATGCGGACTTTGTTACATTCACTTGCGGAGGTACTAAGCTAGGTGCGCGCAATGGCTCATGTGTACAGACGTGTGTTTTCGCCAAGATCCTGGATTAGATGATCGAAGCATGTGGGCTGAATAATGAGAATCAGGTGATCAGTTAACTTAGTGAGAGCATTCTTTGGCCGACAGATCCACGTGGTCGATCACGCGTTGTGACGTCAAAGAAGTTTCCAACTCGATAGAAAAAACATTGCAGTTCGAGTGTGTCGGTTCCTGTCTATCGGTCTTGAATTGCAAGGTTTATGGGGATGAGGGCGTCCTATGTGCTCCATCACACGTATGTGGTGTGAGGGTGGTTTGGACAGAGCAGGTGTGTCGGTTCCTGTCCATTGGTGCTGAGAATTTGGAAACATTAAGACCGATATAGCTTTTTGCGTGTCACATGATAGAACTTTCTACACATCTCGGGCGGTTGCGTGAGGTAGGTATCGGCAGGTTTGAACGTGTTGAGGAAAATAAATTTGGGGTGGAACGTGTCCTTTGTCCAGCATGTGGTCGACAGGTTCCATCCTGTCCAGCATTAAGTGCTCGCGGGGCACCGCTGGCCACTTGACGTCAGCCGGCCAGGGAGCTGCCGATGGAGTGGGCTCAGCTGGCCGCGCGTATGTTAGCTGCGCTCTGGAGTTTCGCTGTGTGAGCATGGAGAAGTCAGTTGGGACACACCTGCATGACCGTAATGTCTGAAACAAAGAGTAATTTTCCAGGTATTTACAAAAGACTATGTCCGTCGCGTGTATGGAGGGTGTATGACGTAAGTGGGGCGGCGGCGCAGCGATTGTACAGTTATTACGCCTGCGCGAGAGCGAGTCAATTAGCGAGCGTTCTAGTGCGGACCAAACGTGCTGTTATATAGTCATGGCGGATTCCACTGTCGAGCAAACTTTGCCACCAAAAGTGTAGCACTGCGTTCTCTATCGCACAAGGACACATGGTGGACAGTGAGCGGTCGGCATCGACAGGTTTGAACGTGCAGAGGAAAACAACTTTGCCGCCAAAAGTGTAGCAGGGAACAGCCGACCGTTGTGATTCAGCTCCAAGGCAAACAATTTTGGCGGGAAACGTGCGGAGGCGACGAATACATGTGGTGAGCGGACAAGGGACCGCTGTGACGTCAAACTCGGCAAGTTCCAGCGTGTCCAGCGAAAACATGTTTACGATGTGGGAGCGATCGGTGGGCTCGCCCCCAGCGCGGGCGGCCGCCTCTCGTGACAGGTGTCGGCAGTGTCTCCGCGCGCTGGCCAGGATGTGGCGAGGATTTGAACTAATTCAGTTGGAGGGCGGACGTCGTGGTGACTGCACTGCGATATCATAGTAGTGTGTGCTGACTGTGGTGTAGAACAAGTGATGACCGTACTGCTTGAAATAAAGTCTTCAGTCCCTTCCCCCCTGCAAAATCAAAGGACGTGACTTACGTTACTATAAGTGCAGTTTATTATTTGACGCAATTATGATAGGCTACCAGTGAAAAAAGATAAGTGACGGAGAAAGCTCGTACGTGTGATCAATTATGGTGTTGGGATTTGAATTTGTGATAGATTTTTGTTATGGATGTAAGGAAAAAGGCTTTCTCACCGAGAAAATCGGACATCTTCAATAAATAATAAATGATAATAATAAATAGAAGTACAGTTTTCGAGACAATATTGTGTTGGAATTTGAATTATTTGCAATTTTCTAGTGGAGGTAGGCCTATAATAATAAATAATAATAATAAGAAGAAGAAGAAAAGAATAGGCCTCCGGTATGTTCTGTCAGTCGTAAAAGGCGACGAAAAGAACAAACCACTAATAGGGCTAACCGCCCTGCCAGTGTGATTAGCTGGTTCAGGACAGAGCTAAAGAAGCCTCGGACAAGCGCCGTCATGGATGGGGACGACGCTTGAACCCTATGCCCGCCTACAATGGTAACGACATTGCTAACCAACTGGAAAATGATTTAAATCCAAAGAGAGGTGTTTTGCAGGATATGCTTCCTGCAACCGCCCTAGAAGGAAAACAAAGACAGAGGATGAGATTGTTAGATGAAGTTAATCGACACCTCACGTTCTGTTATTACCAAGCAAGAAACCTAGGAACCAACACAACTGGATACAGATCACAAGTATACACAACATTTATTACCAGATACCCAGCCAGCCGGAGTGGCCGAGCGGTTAAAGGCGCTACAGTCTGGAACCGCACGACCGCTACGGTTGCAGGTTCAAATCCTGCCTCGGGCATGGATGTGTGTGATGTCCTTAGGTTATTTAGGTTTAAGTAGTTCTAAGTTCTAGGGGACATATGACCACAGCAGTTGAGTCCCATAGTGCTCAGAGCCATTTGAACCAGATACCCAGGATTAAAATTTTTAACAGACCAACGACTAGCTGATCAGATCCGTGTAATAATCAAAAATAACAGGATACCCCAGTCAGAATTAGAAAACATCAAACAACAAGTACAACAAATACTGGAACAAAATAACGGGCAATCAGAAGAAGAAGAAAATACAGTAATGGACTCAAACATCCCAGAGCAAACAAACAAAGAACAACACGCATCAATTAAACAATCAGAGGAAAACGAAATCATAAGACAGCCACCAGAACAAGCACAAATAGAACACGAAGTGACACACATGTTAGATATAGAAGAAAAATATCAGCTGACATATATAGAATACAAAGACACAAATACAGACACTAGACCATTCTTGCATAGACCACCAAATAACCCACAAGTCTAAACAACAACAACTATCAACACAATCATACACAACAAAATAAATGAAAATACAGCTATGGAAGAGTTACAACTACTGGTTTATATAGGAGCACTCACTACACTAAATATACACACTAGGCAGAGATCAGAACCAACCAACACACAGAAGAAACCCACAAAACCAGCATGGCAACACAGGCTACAGATCAGAATAGAAAAACTGAGAAAAGACATCGGACAGCTAACACAATTTATAAGAAATGAAGTATCAGACAAAAAACGAAAAAGGTTAGGTAAAATCTCACAACAAGAAGCAATAGAGCAATTAGATGAAAAGAAGCAGAAATTACAAGCATTGGCCAAACGACTTAGAAGATACAAAAAAAAGTGAAAATAGAAGGAAACAAAACCAAACATTCAACACAAACCAAAAGAAATTTTACCAGACAATAGATAACACACACATTAAAATAGACAATCCACCAAACATAACAGACATGGAACACTTCTGGAGCAACAGATGGTCAAACCCGGTACAACATAACAGGCATGCACGGTGGATACAATCAGAAACAGACACATACAAGATGATACCACAAATGCCTGAAGTGATAATTTTGCAACGTTAAGTCACCCAAGCAATTAATTCTACTCACAATTGGAAAGCCCCTGGAAAAGATAAAATAGCAAATTTCTGGCTAAAAAAGTTCATCTCAACACATTCACATCTAACTAAATTATTTAACAGTTACATTGCAGACCCATACACATTCCCTGATACACTTACACATGGAATAACTTATCTGAAACCTAAAGATCTAGCAGACACAACAAACCCAGCTTAATATCGCCCCATAACATGCCTACCAACAAGATACAAAATATTAACTTCAGTCACTTCACAGAAATTAATGAGACATACAACACAGAACAAAATTATAAATGAAGAACAAAAAGCCTGTTGCAAAGGAGCACGAGGATGTAAACAGCAACTGATAATAGATGCAGAGGTGACATATCAAGCTAAAACTAAACAAAGGTTGCTACACTACGCATACATTGATTACCAAAAAGCTTTTGATACTGTACCCCACTCATGGTTACCACAAATATTGGAAATATACAAACTAGATCCTAAACACAGTGATGAAAAATTGGAAAACCACACTTAATATCCAAACAAATTCAAACAATAACCACATCACAGCCAATACAGATTAAGCATGGAATATACCAAGGAGACTTATCAAGTCCTTTCTGGTTCTGGCTTGCTCTGAACCCACTATAAATATCTAGGATACAGACAAAAAATAGGATAGATAATACAAATATTAAAGAAGAACTAAAAGAAAAATATAGACAAAGACTAACAAAAATACTGAAAACAGAATTGACAGCAAGAAACAAGACAAAAGCTATAAATACTTATGCTATACCAACATAGACCTACTCATTTGGAGTAGTGAAATGGAGTAACACCGACCTAGAAGCACTCAATACACTTACACGATCACAATGCCACAAATATAGAATACATCACATACATTCAGCAACAGAAAGATTCACATTAAGCAGAAAGGAAGGTGGAAGGGGATTTATCGACATAAAAAACCTACATTATGGACAGGTAGACAATTTTAGAAAATTATTTATAGAACGAGCAGAAACTAGCAAAATACACAAAGCAATCACTCATATAAATACATCGGCTACACCACTGTAATTTCATAACCACTTCTACAACCCTTTAGATCACTTAACATCAACAGATACGAAGAAAGTAAATTGGAAAAAGGAAACACTACATGGCAAGCACCCGTATCATCTAACACAGCCACACATCGATCAAGACACATCCAACACATGGCTAAGAAAAGGCAATATATACAGTGAGACAGAAGGATTCATGATTGCAATACAGGATCAAACAATAAACACCATATATTACAGCAAGCATATTATTAAAGATCCCAATACCACAATGGATAAATGCAGACTTTGCAAACAACAAATAGAAACAGTAGATCACATCACAAGCGGATGTACAATACTAGCAAATACAGAATACCCCACAAGACATGACAATGTAGCAAAAATAATACATCAACAGCTTGCCTTACAACATAAACTTATAAAACAACACGTTCCCACATACAAGTATGCACCACAAAATGTACTGGAGAATGATGAATACAAATTATACTGGAACAGAACCATTATAACAGATAAAACAACACCACATAACAAACCTGACATCATACTCACCAATAAAAAGAAGAAATTAACACTACTAATCGAAATATCCATACCCAATACAACAAATATACAATAGAAAACAGGAGAAAAAATTGAAAAATACATCCAACTGGCTGAGGAAGTCAAGGACATGTGGCATCAGGATAAAGTTGACATTATACCAATTATACTATTAACTACAGGAGTCATACCACACAATATCCACCAGTACATCAATGCAATACAGCTACATCCAAACTTATATATACAACTACAGAAATCCATAATTATTGATACATGTTCAATTACCCAAAAGTTCCTAAATGCAATATAACATATACCATACAGTTAAAAGGAAGTCACTCTTGATCAAGGTCCACGTCACTTTCCATTTTTGACCAGACATAACGTCTGAGAAAAGTAAGAAATAATAATAATGAATGACAATGTATGATGATAAATAATAATGAATAATAATAAACAAAAGTAAGGTTTTTCAGCCATTATAGTGCTGGAATTTGAATTTGGAGGGAATTTTCTAGTGGAGACAGGTCAATAATAATAAATGATAACGAATGATAATGAATGTTAATAAATGATAATCAATAATAATAATAAATACAAGTATGGTCTGTGCATGCATTATCCTGTTGGAATCGAACACATGGTAACGAGAGCTCAGCAAAGACTGAATGTGCAGGAGAACGATAATGGTAGTTCAGTGGAGGTAGCAAAATTGGCTTTCTTCCCACCAAAATCAACCATCTTTAATGACGTCACAGTGGCGCTCTCTGGTGGCAAGGGTATGAACTAGCACAGCTGGATTGCATACACACGTGCATGATATAAATAATAATAAATAATAATAAATAATAATAAATGATAATGAATGTTAATAAACGATAATAAATAATAATCATAAAGACAAGTACAGTCTTTGCAGGCATTAACCTGTTGGCATTCAAACTTCCCGCCATTTTTTCTTCTGGAGGCTTAGGTTACTGGATGTAGCACAATTGGCCTATTTTCCCGCCATAATTCAAATTCCCGCCATTTTTTATTGAGGTTAGGTTAGTGGACGTAGCACAATTGGACTATTCTCCCGCCAAAATCCTCCATCTTGGATGGTGTCATGCGATGTTGCCAAGTCTACATGCCGCCATCTTGGATGACGTCATCGCCGCCATCTTGAATAAATTTGGCAAGAATGCAGAGTGCGCTGGCATGAAAGTTGTCCTCTACTAACGTATTCTTCTCACATGACCCGTATTCTATAACTGAAATACAGTATGACAACTGCCAAGACTAAAGAAAGAGAACAAACATTTCAATGACCGGATGGACAGTTCTTAATGTTGTGAAAAACAAAAAAGGAAATATACAGCACAAGGGAGTTTGGAACGCGGCTCGCCCACTAGACAGCCCAGCACAATGTCCACTTACCTACAACGCCGTTGCTAGCTAAGGTTGTTCTTTATTGCACTTTTTGTTCTTGTTTCTATTTTGCTTTTTTTCACAGTTCAGAACACCATCTTCCTGTTTTCACGCTTGATCTGTGTTCAGTTGTTGACGGGCTGGGTAGCGATGGAGAGTTTCCCTTTCTATTGTTGTGTGTTCTTATTAAGATAGGGACTTTTCCTGACACGTAAAAATTCTTTCTATAACATGAGTATTTTTGTAAATGCAATTACTCTTTCTTGAACAGTAAAATGTTGAAGATTCTTGCTGTTTATGGGTCAGATGTAGCAACAGCTCTATTGGGCACCCTGCGCCTGTACAATGAAACTGGTTACATGACTGCTGAATTATTTGTGGAGTGGCTGCAACCCTTCATTTCCACAGTGAAGCCAACAAAAGGAGAAAAAAATACTGCTAGTAATAGATGGCCGTAGCCATGAGACCCTATATGCCTTTGAATTGGTCAGAGAAAATGGGGTTGTTTTGTTGTGTCTTCCGCCCCTAAACTTGACATCTTTTCGACAATTTGAAACATACTATAGCCAGAAAGTGAGGAAGTGGCTGAAGAACAACTGAGGAAGAGCAGTTTCAGTTTACCAAATGTGAACCTTCTCTGGGAAGCCTATTTGCAAGCAGCAACTCCAAACATGCCATAGCTGGCTTCCAAGTTTCTGGTATATTTCCGTTTAACCCAGATATATTTCCAGAGAATTTGTATGCAGCCAGCGGAACAACAGATCTGCCATCTTCTATAACAGATGAATCCATCTTATCAACAACTGAGCTTTCTTGCACTCATGGCATCAATGAGTCAGTCACAGAGTGCAGAGACAATCCTCCATGAGATTTCTCCAACTCCTTCCAGTTCCAGTATGCCTAAGAAACGCAGAGCTGGTGAAGGCTGCCAGGAGCTCGCTGCAACACAAAATCTGAAAGTTCTGAAGGAAAAGGAGTTCCAGAAAAGGGAAAAGGAGATGAGAAGCAAACTGGGCTACTGTGAAGCGACATTTGGCCATGTCCCCACCCCTCCAAATGATGTAGTAGCAGATATATATATACGTTAGTACTGATTAAGAAGAGGACGCAGCTTGTATTTTCTGTTGTGATGTATACAGCTGATCAAAAGAAAGGGAAGTGTGGCTGAAGCTTATGAACTGCTCAAAATGGCGCAATGCTGATTGTGCTGGTCTTTCTAAGCGTCAAAAAGTTTGTGTGTGGCTTGTGCCAATCATATATTTTATTCTAACTATGTGAACGGAAAATATCATCCATCAATTGAATACTGTTCAAATTTTAAATGGGATTTGTAAGATTGTAAGTTCCTGGAAATAATTTGCATTACATTTTGATATATTTTACTAATGCACATCCTTAATTTGGTAGGATTACAATTCTAAGACTTAATTTAATTGTAATATATGTTTGTGCTATAATTTATGCTTATACTAGCAATTTATTAGTAAAAATACAAGCATTATCCTGCTAAGAGAAACGGTGTATCATTGGCACCGAGTAACCGAAAATGATATGTTGACAACGCTTCTGAAATTGTGAGTTCATAGCAAAACTAATTATTTTAAACTGAATTCTTTATGCATATCCTACTGTAGAAATCCCAGTGAAACTTCCTGGCAGATTAAAACTGTGTGCCGGACCGAGACTCGAACTCAGGACCTTCGCCTTTCGCAGGCTAGTACTCTACCATTTTTTTTATTTTTACTCATTTTGTTCGATATAGTTCGTTGCGTTTGGTCGGGGCGGACATCACAAGACATTCGTTCAAATCGATCGTTGGTTCCTTGACTGTTTTTTTATTACAGAGAGCACGCAGCCCTCTGACCGAACACGCTGAGCTACTGCGCCGGCCCATCTGAGCTACCCAAGCACGACTCACGCCCCGTCCTCACAGCTTTACTTCTGCCAGTACCTCGTCTCCTACCTTCCAAACTTTACAGCAGCTCTCCTGCGAACCGTGCAGAACTAGCACTGCTAGTGTGCTACGTGTTTCAAAAGTGTTTTAAAGTGAAGGCATATTTATTCCAGTGTGTTTTTTTTTAGAAATTATGGCTTTTTTGTATACGAGAAAAGACAGTTATTCTGCGTGGCATATTGAGCAGATCAGTGACTAAAAATTTGAGTGCATTAGACACCAATAAACTTAACAGTACGGCGAGCATTTTCATTTAAGAACAGTCTGTGCTTAGTAGCTTTTCTGATTTCGGGAAATACGTTACCATAAACTTGCTAACATCAATGGAAGGGTTTGTGAATGACTGGGTTAAGATTAGCACGAACTTGGCAGTGAACGTGTACGTTATCAAGTTTCAGAATATACTCAAATTTTGCCAATATTTCCACCTTTCATTCAAAATTAAGACCTTTCCCTAATTCTTGGAATAGTTACATTGTATGCAGCCTGGTGAGAGTTGCAGTACGGTAGGTTTCCACTTCGCTTTCCTACCGGCGATCTGCTTCAACGAGTTCACACGTAGGTGCAGGTATTGGACTAAAGAAACTTCGCCGCCGCACATGGTGCATCTGTGTCGGGAAAACAGTAAAAATGTTGTAGTACATTGAATCCGTGATTGAGAGAAATTTTGTGAAAGACTGTATAGTGAACGATAATGAAAAATTTAGTAAATCGGTACACTCGGAACTTTGAACGGAACCCGTTTCCAGTCGCTGGAGGGGCTAACAAGAACGAAGAGGATGTTGAACAGTCACAATAACAACAAAGGCGCATCGAAGTGGCAGACGGCGTCATAGCAGTATCAACGAGCAGCAGTCGGCAGGGCAGCGCTGCTAACTTACACGACGAAGCTGGGACCCTGAAATTGGTATGGCAAACGAAGGAAGTCGGACTCGCAGTTTCAGCACGCCGATGCTGCAGCATTCAACAAAAGATAAGTTTGTTACAGCTGTTAGTGTGTGTGTGTGTGTGTGTGTGAGTGTGTGTGTGTGCGCTGAAAGACTGAGTAACATGGAAAGTGATAAAGATTTTCTAAATGCGATAAAAGAGGAAGAACTCTCATTCAACACAAACTAGTACACCTAAACAAAAAGAAGGAGTAGATGTTAAAGTAAAAGAGGAGGTTTTTGACGATATTTCTGTGTTATTTATGGACAGTGGAGTAGAATCTGCTTCAAGGATGTCAGTTAATGTAACTAGTGGGGATAATGTAAATCCTGAAAGTGACATTAAGCATGAAATCGGTAACAACCAATTGTGTGATGACAGTGTTGGTAGTGTTACTGAATCAAATGTGTCAAATGTGGGAACCAAATTTGGTATAGTACCGGTCGGTGAAGGTAAGCAGGAAACAGTAATGCAGAAAATAGAACTTGGAAGTATGCGAGAAATGTTTTCAGCATTATTGGGTTCTATAAAAGATGGACATACTAATTTGGCTGATACAGTTGGTCAGAAAATTAGTAAACTTGATGAAAAACTCCTAAAGCAAACTAGTGATTTTAATGAAAAACTTGAAAAGCAGACTGCAGTTTTAAAAGAAATGAGGCAAAATGATTTGAAGTCGTTAGAAAGTAAAGTGGATGGCAAAATTTCCCAACAATCCATCAATACTGTAAAAAGTGAATTAACAGATGCCTTGAAAAAAGTCGCTATTGGAAACAAACAAAGGGTAGATTTGATAAAAGAAAGTGTGCAGAAAGCAGAGCTCAAAATAGTAGCAGGAGAGTCTACATGTCTAAATGACCACAAATTGTTAGTCAGTAAAATCAGTTCGGAATATGCCAAATGTATGAATGAAGTAAAACGTGTGTAACTGAGTGGATGTTTCTCAAGAAAATGTTCTTTGGCTAACTAACCAGGCAGAAGAGGTTGAAAATAAGTTGGATGAGCATAACAGTAGATCATGCCAAGTTGAAACTACCCTCAGACATGGAACTAGCAGTAGTGGATGTAGTTTTGTAGTAGAAACGTCTACAATACAAGTATCATATATCACTAACAGGCAGTTTTTACGTTCTGATTCAACAGGAAATGTACATGACTTTGAAGGTGTTCTACCTAGTTTATGGTCAGACAGACAACAAAACAGGGTTTGTTACGTCTAAATTCTTGGGAGATGCTAGAACTTGGGGTTTATCGCTACTGAACAGTACGATACTCTAGATAAATATGAAGAGGCGTTTTTTAAAAGAATATTGGGGAAAGCAAAAGCAAATGGAGTTGAAAAATAGCTTCTGGGCTGGGGAAAAGTTTAATCCCAGAAAGGAAAGCGGAAGAAAGTACGCGTTAAAGTGGATGACAAATTTGTCTTATTTAAACAGTTAAGTCGACCCAGAACTAAATGGTTGTGGGCTTGGAATGTAAATTGCTGATGAACTGGCGAAAAATAAATTATTGCAGCTCTGAGGGATGACGTTTATAAATTTATTAGTTATTTGGAGGGGTTGAGAAGTTGTTGCATGAGGAGGAGCCTGCAAATTGTGATGTCAGGCCACCAAATAATGCAGAACCGCGGCAGAAAAACCCTCCACCAAAACTCTTTCTCCATCTCAAACTAACTATGTCAGTCAATCATTATGTGGTGACCAACAGCATACCCGTGGACGGATGGGATGGAAAAGACACTGTCGATATACTGTAATAATAAGCATCACACCGACCAATGATGCGACAGCATGTTTGCCAATTTCAGTATTATCGCTAAACCACCCATTCTCTACTTTGCGAGTATCATTGCAAATGTAGATAGATGACTGTGCAGTACGTCCATTCACACTTAATTCTCGAACGTATACACCATCAAAGTATACCAGACAGTGCTCTACATATTTCTAGCACCTCAAGCATAGTGCATAATTTACGATCTATCTCTATGTGGATGGAAGTCACAGAGCATTCTCGCAGTCTTAGGATAAAATTAGAGACTGAAAAACACCCTCGCACTGTCTTTGAACAACCCGCCCTGCAGCACCGTTACTGATTTAAGCTGCAGCTGACCAGGAGTAGGCCGCTACATTCCACATCTCGTGAATGAATGGAGCTTGCCGAGTCCCCGCCCATCCAAGTGCACAAGATTCCTCCAGATGCGCCCATGTCGAGGAGGTTAGCACCCCTTCTCGGTGTATAGTAGTAGATTTGAAAGTGTTGTGATGTAATAGCAGACGGTGGAGAAGAACAAGAAACAGGTGGTTTTTATGCATGTTGGAGCTCCAGATGGATGGACTTTGAAGCATTTCACATAAATCAACTACACTGTCAATTCTAAAGTATTGTTCTAGTGTCTGGGATCAGTACCAGGAGGGTATTGGTAAGAGAGAACATAAACACATGGACTCCTAAGACTACACAGTTCTACATTTAAAACAGGCTATAATGTTAGATCGCTTTAGTTTCCAACCTATCAGTCGTGTGGAATGTGGCGCTGTTAATATTCCAATGCCTGACATCATCCTACTTGCAGGTTTATATAAGATAATCTATGGTAACTAACTGTAAAATTAAAAAGCTACTTCCTTAAAATATCGGCTCTGTGTGATGCTTGCACAATATAGGTTTCCAGAGATGTATTGCATCCATTGTCCCCAACTAATCATGGTTCAGAAATTATACTATGCCTGCTTCAGTCCTATATAAAATGATCGTTAGTAACAGAATACCTCTCACAAGGGAACAGATAAACGCATAGCAGCGGCATCTGACTTGAGAAATTACACGTCATGCCGCCATTAACCCTGTAAACAGCACATCTTTCAAGCATGGGGATTAATGTGTCTCACAAACACCCATTGCTTACTTAGAATCATCGTAGTTATGAAACTGAAGTCTCGATTTTATACCCAAGATGCGACAGGGGAATGGAGAACATCACATAAATCTTTGTTCGTTCAGAGGAATGTGCCAAAACAGGATGATCACGTTCCATCACATATGAGATGGAAGTCCTCTAATGACCTAGAGATTTGCTGTTAACGATCACAAGTAGACAGTGCTCTAAGTCACAACATACAGAACACATGGTTGTATTCAAGTCGAACGCAGGCTTTGTCACGCGACTGAGGCATCCTGACAGAACAGCAGAAAAAATGGTCAAACGACATGCAGCAACGGCTCCTTCTCTGGAATGCATCGTCAGTCCACCATTAAATCGTACCTCATTACAGCTTCATCTCAGTCAATCACTCCATCAACTGTTATCCTTTAATACAGATGCATGTAAGTTTAGAGGCAGATGGTTATCTGTTTTCCTGAATGCGTCAAATACAGTAATCAACTCGTGTGTATCACTGTTACCTCAATAGACATACATTAGAACGCTGCCTCGACAGAAAAAAAAAAGTGACCATTTGCCTGGTTCCCTTTGCTCGCATGTCTACATTTTCCCGGATTCCTCTTGCTGTCACATACGTCTTCCCATGCACAAATTGTTCTGCACCAGCTAGAAGACACGTAAGTACTTCCTCAATTTCCCCGCATTTCCGTGTATATTCCCTCAATTTATACGTTTTTTCCGTCATTTCTCGCAATTCTATCGATTTTATGTCACTTCTACCCATACAATCATGACATCACCTCTCGTTCCGTTTCTAAAATTGCTTGTAAGTGTAGTACTGCTGCCAACATCTGGCGTAAATGTGCTAGTTTTCAGATGGGGAGGAATAGTATAGCACTGTACTCCATTGCATCCAGTCGCCTCCACCCCACATATTCCACATTTGCAGTGCACTTGCTCTGTTTTCTGTATGTTTGTGTATGTGCATGTGTCACAGACAGCTCCCAGAACCCAGTTCTCCCGCTGGTGGACCCCACTTCTAACATAGAACACATCTTCGGACGTAACGCGTGGTTGGTCCACCTGTGAGTCCTATCCCAGATGTGACGTGTGGTGGATCTGCCTCTGAACTTCGGTCTGGATTATATTGCACAGCAGAACCACACTCGAACACTAACTTGGATGTGGTATATTGTGGATCTGTATCCCAACCTCGCTCCGTACACGTGTGTCTTGCAGTTATAGTGTTGCTAACAATGATTTTGAGTTTTCGGTTAACTCTGCAGGACGCTTTCGTGAAGAATGTGCAGTGACATACTTTTTTGTCGGTGAAATTCGCCAGAATAAAATACGCCAGAATTTCGGTGAGGTACGTCCACCAATCAAAATTATGTAATTAAATAAAAATCGCAGTTCGTTTTAGTGCTAACTATTCCCACAACCTTAGATTTTTGAGATTTCATCTTTCCTTTAGCCTTACATTACGGTGATCATGGCGTGCTAGGGTGCTTTAATCCCACTAGGTAGATCTTGGCTCTTATGACTTCGTGGAGGAGTCAATGTCGCCCGCGGACTGAAACGTTTGGAGACCCCTGCTCTAAACGAACGAAGATTTATGTGATGTACTCCATTCCCCTGTCGCATCTTGGGTATAAAATCGAGACTTCAGTTTCATAACTAAGTTAGCGATAGATGCCTGTGAGCCACTGCAATCCCCTTGCTTGACAGATGTGCTGTTTACAAAGTTAGTGGTGGCATGAGGTGTAATTTTCACATGTCGGATGCCGCTGCTATATGTTTATCTGTTTCCTTGTAACAGGTGTTCTACTTTACTAATGATCATTTTACATGGGACGGATACGGGCATAGTATAATTTCTAACCATGATCAGATGTGAATACTTGACGCTATACATCTCTGGAAACTATATCGTGCTCGTATCACACACAATCGATTTTTTTTTTTTGATTTTACACTTTGTTATCCTTGGTTTATCGTAGAGAAACCTGAAAGGATGTATGTCTTGCGTTGGAAATATATTTCTTACATTGGAATATTAAGGACACAGGGTACTTTTCTGGCTCAATATTATGTAAAAATCAACACCTATTCCTTTCGGGGCGGTGTTATAAAGTATATTTTACAGATTTTTTGTTGATATCAGGTAATGCAGCACACTTTCTAAACAAATTAAGAGTATTTTGAATATTTTTGAACCTGCTTAGGTTTACTGAAAAATATTACAAAGAAACTGATGCAATTTTTTTTCCACAATGCTTTCTCAAATTTAGGTAGCATTTAATCCAATGCTATACATTTGAAGGAGACCAAATTTTTACCAGATATGCATGACGTGATGGCTGAGGTACTAGACCTATTTAATTCCGCCTATTTTGTATATTACAAGGATAAAAAGTATCACATCTTACATTTTAATTTTTATAATTTTTTCCGAATAAGAATGTTATTTTTTCTATAATTTAGTCGATTCTGCAATAAAACTTAGGTCTACTACGTAAGTATGAACTATAGCAAGTAACAGAAATAAATTAGAGCAAAGCTTTATGAACTTCAGAATGTATTTCTACCTGAATTCTGAAAAATACAACTTGTGGGAAATTGTGAATGACGATATGAGTCCAATTAAACTGTCCCTCAAAACATTCCTGAAGCATAGTCTTCATCCTGCAGCATTTCTTCATCTTAAAGCTTCCTTTTAGCACTTCTTGCTTCCTTGGTAACTTGTAGAGCGAATCTTTCAGCTTCATGCACCCGTTGTCTGTCACATGCAAGCAATTTATCTTCCATATTACAGGCACACTTTATGCCTAAATTTCTCAGAAGTTCGAACCTTCCTATCACTCCATCACTGAAACATATCTCTGCATCTAGTACACCAACTTTTAATGTATTTAGTCCTACAAAAACATTATTGAGTAATCTTTCCCATATGCAATGGTTGAAACTTTCATTTTTATTCTGAGTGCCCCCGTGAAGGCATTTACTAAGCAAAACAGAGCCACTCAGGTCTCTAAAAATTGGTTTTATTTTATTTATAACAGGCTGAGCAAGAGAATGCTTATGATGGTATATTTGACCACTTTCTTTTGCTTTATGGTAACCACACCAAGAATTTGCTCTTTTAGGGCAAAGTCCATGAACAGAGTGGTCATCTGTGGACAACTTATGAAAGTAAGTGGCCCATACAGCTTTTCTCATTCCTGTAACATTATTTGGAGCTCATAATAACTCTGAAGGAGGTCTATTTCAGTTTCTGTCAATTTGCCTTGGCCAGACAGATTTTCCATCAGATAGCAACTTTTGTTTCATTTCTCTTCATAGCCTCCTCAATCTAGCACGCATCCTCTTTTGCACATGTCCACAACACTCAAGTTTTGTCACCAAAGGTATCACCATAACCATTGAACTCATTAATTTTAATTAAGGCTTTAGAGTCCCCATCACCTAGGTAATTTGTATATCTAACGTCATAAATGGTCACGGACTTCTGAAATATTTTTAGAGCTCCATCACACACCATACCTCCACTGTAACTATCGTAATTCTTAGAACACTGATGTTCAATATGTCCTTCAGTGTTACCATGGTAGATGTGGCAGTACTTAGATATGCACTTAACATCAACAACTTTTCCATGCTCCAGAGAAATAGCACTTACAACACCATTCAAGGAATGATGTCCTTGACATTGCCATGTCCCAAGTGCAACAGCAATGTCCCTGGTTCCACTAGTATTTACGGTTTATTCTACTGCACGTTTCATAGATGCTTTAGACAGAACCATCAATTCACCTTAAAGTATTTTTATGTACTTCCTGAACCTACTGGGAGGAGTAGGAAGGTCCATAAAACCACAAAATGTTTGAGCAGCCGTTTTTCCTTTTCCTATTGCACACATTGCAGACATTAACCTCAAATTCACATCATGTGAATTATGCACAATGTTTGAAGTCATTTTCGAGGTAGATTTATTGTAAGATCTACACAGAACAACTAATTTTGAAGCTAAACCCTTCCTACTACTTTGTTGTTCAGTTATTTCCAGACAGCCTACGCCATCACATTGTTTACAGGTGGCCGCTTCCTTTATCAAAGAAGATAAGATGCCTCAACAACAACAAATCCACTACAAACAGCGTCATTGTTAACACAAAAATTTGAACCACCAGAATGCATGCCTTGTGGGAGTTTCTTCTCTGAAGAATTGATACATAGGTTACTTTCAACAGTGTGGCTTGCTTTTATTTGTGCACAGGTTACTACGTAATTTCCTTTCATTGAAATTCTTGATGTATGGCATAGTTTGTATTTATTGCACACTAAAGGATATGTACTTCCACAAATATATGTAGCACTTGGGCAACAATCAGTGAAAAAACTGCTTCAGAGAAAGAAAAGTAAATACTAGCAAAGATAATCGTTTACAGACACTAGAAACCTGCACTGTTACCAACATATACAATGCATCATACGTACAATAGCTGGAAACAGAAAGTTCACAGCTCTTTTCGAAATAATGCTGGTTCCTGTAACAGAAATAAATTGTGTGGCAGCACACATGATCGTAACTTTAAAATTCGGTACATATAGGTCATTTTTCATTTGAAACCCTATAAAGTTTATATCAATGTAATCAGGAAAGACTATAGAATTTAATAAAGTCATAAAAAAATTCAATTTTTCCATCATTTAGAAGTATCCTGTAGCCTTAACAGCGCCAAATTTCACACAATTAATAGGTCGCAAACTGAAGCGATCTATCAGTATAGCCTGTTTTTTTAAGTGCAGAACCATGTAGCCTTAGGAGTGCGTTTGTTTATGTTCTCTCTTACCAATACCCTCCTGGTACTGATCCCAGACACTAGAACAATACTTTAGAATTGATAGCGTAGTTGATTTACGTAAAATGCTTCCAAGTCCATCCATCTGGAGCACCAACATGCATAAAAACCAACTGTTTCTTGTTCTTCTCCACCGTCTGCTATTACATCACAACACTTTCAAATCTACTACTATACACCGAGAAGGGGTGCTAACCTCCTCGACATGGGCGCATCTGGAGGAATCTTGTGCACTTGGATGGGCGGGGACTCGGCAAGCTCCATTTATTCACGAGATGTGGAATGTAGCGGTCTACTCCTGGTCAGCTGCAGCTTAAATCAGTAACGGTGCTGCAGGGCAGGTTGTTCAAAGACAGTGCGAGGGTGTTTTTCAGTCTCTAATTTTATCCTAAGACTGCGAGAATGCTCTGTGACTTCCATCCACATAGAGATAGATCGTAAATTATGCACTATGCTTGAGGTGCTAGAAATATGTAGAGCACTGTCTGGTATACTTTGATGGTGTATACGTTCGAGAATTAACTGTGAATGGACGTACTGCACAGTCATCTATCTACATTTGCAATGATACTCGCAAAGTAGAGAATGGGTGGTTTAGCTATGATACTGAAATTGGCAAACATGCTGTCGCATCATTGGCCGATGTGATGCTTATTATTACAGTATATCGACAGCGTCTTTTCCATCCCATCCGTCCACTGGTATGCTGTTGGTCACCACATAATGATTGACTGACATAGTTTGTTTGAGATGGAGAAAGAGTTTTGGTGAAGGGACAACTCCTTCTGGGGATCGCTAGCACCGAAACAGTGATCGTGTACGTGACTGCAATATGAGGTATCATTCGAAACGGAAGACAGAGCATCAGCTATTGTGTCACTGTGAGTTTAAATGTAGAGGTTGTCAATCACCTGTGGACTGCAGTTTGAAAACGCTACACAACGCCAGCAAACTCTTCCAGTTTCCTTGTGTTGTAACTGTCTTTTATTTAAAGTCATCCAATGTGTGTGGTATGTTATGGTAGCAGAAATAACAACATGATTTACACTGTGCAAAATCTAGTTTTCTGTGAGAGACAATGGATCAGAAAGTGTTAATGTCAGTTTAGAATCCGAAACAGACCTGGAAGTTCTGGCAGAAAACCAAAATGTATGGCAGTGTACAATGCGTGTTACAGTAGAAAAAAAGCAATGTTTCGAACAACACAGGGTCACAGGGACCGTCTCTTGCAACTTACAGTATAGTCTGTGGGATACAGTCATCCTCGTACAGTACAGGTGATGAAACTTTAATTTGATCTGTGCAGTGGATCAATACCTGTACATGTAATACAATTGTCGCATGTGCTCGGTGCCATCATGCATGCAGTATTTGTTTTCTATATATACGAGAGGAGATATGCGGTAAAAATCTTATAAGTTCTCTATTGGATGAAGTTAGTGGAGCTTTCATAGCTCATAATTTTTCTCTCTCTGTTGGATGGTACAGAAAAACGATGATAGCATGTTGGAGTGATAGAGGTGAATGGGCCTTGAGTAAAACGAATCTCCTTCGGATTGTAGTATCTGTATGTAGTTTGGAAAAGCACCACAATGCATTAGCAAAATCCTCGTCCCTCTCCCTTGTGTTGCAGGAGCAGGCTTTGTTTGGCGCTTACCTTACACATTGTGCACAGTTGGTAGAGCTACAACAACATGTTCCTGTTTCCATTGAATGGTCAAAACACAGTCCTGTCACCTAACTCAGCTTAGCCTGTTTCTACATGGGTTGCAGAAGGTGGCAGATATAGATTTCTCCAACTTCTACTCGGTTCCGACTTAAATTGGAATGATCACATGCACAAAGCTGCAGGGATGGTAGCACAGAGTCTGAGGGGCAGTTGAAAGATGCATAGGGACTACCTAAAACCACATTGGAATTTTACTGTAGCTGGCAGGTTCGAGAAAGGTGACTCGTTTCGAGACATGAGTGTGCCAGACATACGATTCACTATTGGCTGTAGTAATTAAAGGACTTCTCCATAGGATCCAATGCAGGTATATGGTTGAATGGAAAGACTCTACTCCAAATCCCATACAGTATTTATAGCAGGTAGCATAATACTTGAGATCGGAGAAGCCTGTGTACATTTCTTAGAACCTCAATCAGCACACCATCTACTGTTTGTGATCCTTCTCAACCAACCTTCATCTATAATCCAGTGGATATATCGCAGAACCTCTGACATGGCATCGAGACAAAATACATTACAAATACTGGAGAAATACCTAGCGGTGGCATAAGGGAGATGCAAATACTGGTTTCATACCACGTTCCTTAGCCGAATCACTTTCTAAATTCAGCTATTTTATCACGAGGTTGCATCATGAGCTACGTGTAACCACACTGCTGATCTGATAATATACACTCATATGATCAACATCTATAATCAGTGTCACGGTATTTGTCTGGAGAAACCAATTCATTCAGAGGTAATACCATATGTCGATTTGTAAAGCCAGTATAGCTTTTAACATGGTACTTGTGTGCACCTGTAGAACCAAAACTGATTGCAATAGTAATATGGTCCTTGTGATCGTGTTTTTCTTTTAACAAATATAGCAGTGTGTAAGATGATTATGCCTCTCTTTCTAAGATACAGTGATAGCACTCACAGGAAAAATTTATGAGACACGTCCACCCATCACTGATTTTCGGTCAGGATTGTTTGGTATCGCCAGCAATGAGTTACTGGGGAAGTATTGTACTTAGTAGTAGGGGGTGCGTGATAGGTTCGCTTTAAGCATCAGGCTTATAAATTACGTGTTTGTGTATTCTGGCATATGCATAGGAAATGTCCAGTCGTAAGTAAGGTATGGATTTGACGTGGAATACTGTGGCAGCAAAGGGAAGAGTATGTCAAGTCATAAGGATGGTACAGATACTTCTATATCCAGGGCCACAGCAGTCAGCAGGGTGTATCTCCGATACTTCGCTCATTGTCGAATGCCGTACAATTGAGACTGCAATCGTAATATTTAACTGTGTGTATACCGATCAAATATGTATGTGGTCAGTTTGTTAGGACGATTGTGTCTATGCGTGCTGGGCGCGCGGCGGCGGCCTGTGGTGGGAATGATTCACATTTCCGCCGAATAGTGGACTAATACTTAGTATGTGTTGGATAGCTTTCGTCATTGCGTGGAAATTTGACAAGATTCAATATGGACGCGTCTTTGCACTGGACCATTATTCCTTCCCATGTAAATTATCTGGTTGACTACTTCTACACATTTCGCGCATTTATTTAGTTGAGAGAAGATCGATTGTGGTGTGTGGATCTAGCTGGTGAAAGACGAGTAGAAGACACGATTGCTTGTTCTCTAGACATGAGAAACACCTTAGCTGACGTAAATTATAGGGATGATTTGGAATGTGTTACATCACCGACACCGGTATTCGCGAGTGCAAGTATCAGTTTCCTCTATTTTTTTCGAGTTTTCACGTAAAGGTCTTCGCAGACAGGATAAGTTTCTAGTTACTCAATGGTTTACAGCAAGCTCCACCTCGATAAAGTTTTGGGTTTGTAGAGAAATAATTTCCAGTCTATATCTTCGGAATTATGTTGCGTGAGCGACCGGTAGCATATTGCTATGTGCTTGATATCGAGAAGTATCGCGTAAATGGAATAACATTCTGGCAAACCATGTGAAAATACGTGTGTTCCTGTAATCCCAGTGTCTGGAGATGGATACAGAAAGCAAGAAAGAAAGCAAATATGTCGGGGCCAGAAACAGTGACGCCTTTGTGCCAAGAGGATCCGACCCAGACTCTGTACAACAGTCTTCGCAGTACATGTATGAGTGTCTGGTGGTCTCTACTGTATGACCTATCATGAGGGAGGTATAGGTTCAGCACATCGATAGCTGTAAGGGGAATGAAAGACTTTTTTTACGTGGAAAATTATGTGCACTACAGATACTAAGAGTCGTTCCAGAACGACTGTCGTAAAGAGGAGGGTATCCAGTACATTGCTCAGTGTCAGACTGCGGCAGAAAGCCTAATGTTTAATTTTAGTTACACTGTTAAATGTGTGTCTAGTTCCCAATATTCTTGCGAGTCTGGAGATGACTGTAGAAAGCGTAACAGCAGCAAGCAGGTCAGGCGGGAAACATCATCTCAGCGGACGCCTTTGTTCCAAGATGGGGCTTGCGCATCCTTTGTACACTAGTTCAGAAAGTCCAAGAAAGCTTCCGACTTATGACGATTTGGCTCACGGCTCCCCATGGGTGGGTGGGTGAATAGTGAACTAATACGCAGTTTGCGTTGAGTTGCCTTTGGGGCCGTGTGTGTTGCGTGTATACTCTGCGGAAATTTGAGAAGATTCAATATGACGAGTGTTTGAACTGGGTGTATTGATAGCATTCGAACTCCTACCACTTAGGTCCTCCTGGGGTGGGCGCTAGACCATGGTCAACTGGCCTCTCTCTGGCTGATATGCACTTCTGTGGCTGCAGTCGTGCGCCATGTTTATGGCAGCAGTTTCCTCCGTCAGTCCTGCACTGCGGGTACGTGGGATGTATCTGACGATCTGTAGACCACTTTGTGCAGGGTTGAATTGTTAGTGCACTATGGCGATCTGTACAAAGCAGTTTTTGTCGCTGAAAGTCTCGTCTGCACAAAAAAAGCGGAAAGTGCTCCCACAGTGGCAGCAGCAGCAGTTTGACGGGTAAATTCAGTAAGAGGCGAGCTGTTAGGATCATCAGGAAGAATGAATTCGGTGTTATTCTGGACTATTTTCGTAAACAGGTTCTGTTAAGACAAGAATTTCCATGCGGAGAAGCTGAGACATCACGAAAGCTCCTACAAAAACGACCGTTAACTATTTCTGCAACAGTTTACAATTTCCGAGAGGTCAACTTGGCTTTTATTTAGATAGCCATGTGGCGTCAGTATGACAATGAGAGCCTTTAAGATGCGCCTGCGCGGGTGAGCCACTATGCAGACATCTCTCGCTTGATGCTGGACTTGCAGGTAGACGTGAGTCAAAAGTAACCAAGTGCGAGGCCGGAGGCATATCACTTGTCTCATAAGGACCGCTAGGAACAATGCACCCTGTGCTATTCTGGGAAGCACTGGAACAGATTTCTATAGTGCGATCTGAGACGTCAGTATTCGTGCCAGCAATGGTAAACATGCGCACGTGGCCCAAAGGGTGACTTGGCTCTTATTTACATAGAGATGTGACGTCAGTATAACACACTACCTATATACCCAAAAATAGACGCGACTTTCACCTGCTCTCTGTAAGCGACAGCGGCGTATGGGCGGTTGCTCACACCCCAGCATTCGTCGCCAGTGCTTCCCGACTCCTGGCAGCATGTGCAGAGTCGGCGGCGTTGGCGTGGGGGCTCTGGTGGTGGGACATGTTGTTTATTAGTGATCTTTTGTTTAATCTATATTCCATCGATTTACCCTGGCGATAGGATGCTGGGAATTAAAAAGGCTGCCCCATACATGTCAAGGATAGTGATTTAATTAATTTGCATACATTTTTTATATCAATGTGTTGTTAGCGGTACAATAGTTAAGGTGAGGGTATGAGTGGGTGGGTGGGTGACATGAAGCGGAGCAGCAGGTTAACTGCAGAACACTAGGTTAATTTGCAAAATTAATTTGTATAATTTTTATGTGAAACACGGTACAATAGTTTAAGACGGTGGGGGTGGGTGAGAAAGAAGCGTGCACCAGAAATGGCATTCAAAAGCGTGTGCAATTCGAAAAGTGTACCAGAAAATGGTGAGAGGACATAACTAATAATTTATTATGGCATCAATGGCGGTACAGTAGTTTAAGGGGATTGAGGTGACAAGGAAAGCCACTTAACAGAGCAATGGGTTAAGTGCCAACAAAGAGCTGAACATTTGGTTAAGACACCCAGAATGCAGTGCCGAACATAACGTTATGCAACATGTTTGCCCCATGTAATTACTTCTTACAAGACCTAAATCTTTCCAAACAGCAGCAAATGACATAACTGTCCCTTGAAACTCATCCTGTAGTACCAATTGGGAGACAATAGTAAATATTCCTCCCACCAAATACCCTTCATTGGCATCACCACAAACAAAATAAAGATGGAAACAGAATAACCTTAGTTTAAGACATTGGCGTAAAATTGCGAATATGCAAGAAAAAGTAAGGCCTGCCATGTCCCATAAGAGGAAGTAACGAACTATACTGTGGAAAAAAAATACTCAATGAGCAGTCTTAGGTAGCACCTGATGAAAATAACGAGTCACATTCTCGAAATATCGTGCAAAAATGGTGTTGGTATCCGGCAGAATACCTGTCACTTCAATACATCAAAACGAGGTCAACTGAGTTAGAGTATAAGTTCGGATTTGGAGATGGCTAGGGGAGGTAACCAACACTGGCATTTCAAAGGATCATCACGTTGTATGCCTCAGGCAACTTAAGGAAATCAAAGCTAACCTATATCTTGATGGCTTGAAGGGAATCTGTGCTACCACCCTTCTGAATGTGAGTCCAGCGTACTAAACATTGCCTAATTTCGTAGATTTCATACAACCCCGCACTGCTGGAGAATAGCAAGGCCACTTTACCAGCTGGCTCGATGATACACCTTACTGGCAGTGCAGCAAACGCCGGTGCAGGTAATTCTCCCACCTCTCCACTGATTTCTTGAAGCCTACATACAGCATCAGGGGGGATGGAGCAGAAGGCTTCTCTGTAGGCAACTGGCCTGCTACCAGTGCAGCATGTGAGTGGAGTAATTCTGCATTCTGTCTGAGCAGTTCCTGCATCTGTTCATGCTGCAGCTTTTGTTGCTGCTCCTGGAGACCCAGCTTCTCCCGCCAGCATTGCAAAAATGTTGGGTCCGTGGCGGCTACAAACTGACACCATGAAAAAAAGCATCACACTCCCATAAGGACATTCTAAGACCCCCACTTTTGTATCGGCACAGTGCATCACAATGTAGCGAAACCGTCAATCTTAGCAGAAATACGTGTATACTAGCTGCTTGTAGCCACAAAGATATGGAGCTCGACCCTGGAAGAGGAAACAAAACTCAACATGCGAGTCAATCTATGGGGTTGCAGTGAGTTCGAACACCACGTAGAGATGACCATGGAGAAAAACACGAAATGTGACCAGCGGGCGTGACTGAACAACTAAGCACATGGAAACAGCACTGTGAAAGGTGAAGGCCAGGTCCAAGGAATTTGAAATCAGCATAAGAACTGACGGGCCCGGCCTATTGCTGCTGAAAGATGAACACCTGGGTCAGTGATTCTGTTGATACAATGCTTTGCTTGTGCCATCCGTGATGGATCGCCACACAACTCTGCCACACGACACACGCCAGCTCATCTGACCTGTGAGATCATATTGAAGCCCATCAGCAGGGATACTTAAGCAATATTAGTAGTAACCTCATACTTTGTGCAGATAAGACAATTATCTATATATAACAATTAAAGTCGCCTCCTTGCATTCGTCCTTAGTGCAGACTAATTTTGGGAGCTGTTGCAGGGGTGTTGATAAGGTTTCCACTAACAGATACTTTTTTTGGTATATAATTTATAAATATTTGTGTGAATAATGAAGAATTAAAGTTAAGTCGTGAAAATGATGACATACCCACTAAGCAAACAGCCACTATACCTCGAGAGAGCGAGCAGTGTCTTGAGACAACAGATGCGTTAGTACCAAATTTGTATGTGGTTTGATGTCCAATGGAAAAAAACAGCACGCATTTTGATAGAAACAGAGGTAGGATCGAATCCCGCCTCTGTCACTTTTTTCCACCCTGCCTTTTACCCAAGCACTCATCTATCAATGATGTACAGGTTCGGGAGAAACAAAATGTCGCTTGGATTACACGTTACATTGTACCTCCCATTTTCCTGGTTGGGTAACTGATTAGGAACATGCAAGTCGTCGAGGTGACATCAAACTGATTGCAATCATTTTAGAATAGATGCATAGCAAAAAAAATATGCGATTTCAAAACCTGTGGTTTTCAATTATTTATGCATAGAGTAAGACACAGCATGGGACCCAGCTTTAATTCACTTATGTAAAGAAAGTTTGGCAGCAGCATAACACATACTTAACTTTCAGCTTTCTGCTTTCCTTGAGTAAAATATACAATCAAGCACTTAATGAGCTGGTATAGGCATGCATATTCAAATGTTCAAATACAGAGATATGTAAACAGGCAGAATAAGGCGCTGCAGTCATCAACACCTATAAAAGACAAGTGTCTGGCGCACTTGTTAGATTGGTTACTGCTGCTACAATGGCAGGTTATCAAGGTTTAATTGAGTTTGAACGTGGCGTTATAGTCGGCGCACGAGCAATGGGACACAGCATCTCCGAGGTAGTGATGAAGTGGGGATTTTCCCGTACGACCATTTCATGAGTGTAGCATGAATATCAGGAATCGGGTAAAAACATCATCGAATCTCTGACATCGCTGCGGCCAAAAAAAGATTCTGCAATAATGGGATCAACTACAACTGCAGAGAATTGTTCAGCATGACAGAGGTGCAACCCTTCTGCAGTCTGCTGCAGATTTCAGTGCTGAGCTATCAAAAAGTGTCAGAATGTGAACCATTCAACCAAACATCATCGATATGGGCTTTTGGAGCCAAAGGCCCACTTGTGTACCCTTCGCCTAGGCCTGTCAACACCAACATTGGACTGTTTATGACTGGAAACATGTTGCCTAGTCAGGAGAGTCTCATTTCAAATTGTACTGAGCGGTTGGATGTGACGGGTGTGGAGACAACCTCATGAATCCATGGATTCTGCATGTCAGCAGGGGAATGATCAAGCTGGTCAAGGTTCTGTAACGGTGTGGGGCGTGTTCAGTTGGAGTGATATGGGAACCCTAATAAATCTTAATACGACTGACAGGTGACACACAAGCATCCTGTATGATCATCTGCACCCATTCATGTCCATAGCGCATTTTGACGGACTCGGATAATTCCAGCAGGACAATGTGACACCCCACACGTCCAGAATTGCTACAAAGTGGCTACAGACACACACTTCTGAATTTGAACACTTCTGCTGGCCACCAAACTCCCCAGACATGCTCATTATTGAACATATGCCTTGCAATGTGCTGTTCAGTAGATATCTCCATCCCCTTGTACTTTCACGGATTTATGGACAGCCCTGCAGGACTCATGGTGTCAGTTCACTCCACCACTACTTCAGACAAAAAGCTCTTCACTGTACATGCAAACATGATTCTCTGTGTACTGAGGCATGAGATGATATTTGTCTGGACACTTACAGGTTATATAATAAACTGGAAACAAACTTGCACTGGCGAGAAAGAGATTTTGGCCTTTTGAAGATTGTAAAGACATGAGCATAGTCTTCGTGCATGGGATTCAAAATTTCATGTGGTTGAATCCAAAAGAAGTCTAAATACTGCTACAGGTGGCTGAAGGATGATTTTCGAAACATGAGGACAATATCAGACTGCCAATTTCAGCTTCCCTTGGATTCAAATGGCTCTGAGCACTATAGGACTTAACTTCTGACGTCATCAGTCCCCTAGAACTTAGAACTACTTAAACCTAACTAACCTAAGGACATCACACATCCATGCCCAAGGCAGGATTCGAACCTGCGAGTGCAGCGGTCGCACGGTTCCAGACTGTAGCGCCCAGGACCCCTTGGCCACCCCGGCCTGCTCACTTGGATTACCAGCCATTATTCACACTCTTAATTCACTGTGAGTTCTTTGAATAATGGGCAGTGAGTTATTTATTTATAAGTATATTAAGTAATAAATGTGACCAATAACGAAAAGATAAGTGCCTTATCATCAAGATGTGATGTGAGATTTGCAATTTGAAATAATCAAATGTTTCTAACCAGTAGTTTTGTAACCACTTGTGACAATAGCCTCAAAATCTGGATATGAAGCACCCACTATGTCGTTAGCCATGCTGAATGACATTTCTGTAAGTACTGCATAATATAAAGTATTTAAAAGTACTGAGTTCATAGTGTAAAGTGTGTGGTGGGGTCACATCATACTCTCAGCAACTAATTCTATTTATCACATTAAATTAATAACAGCTCACAACACTGACTATTCAAAACGAACACTCATAACAAACTGAATGAAAGTTACAGAAAAATGGAATTGCACAGTACACATAACTCCAAATGGAATTTTGGAGGGGGTGGCCCCATATCCCACAACACCAACTGAGGGTTAAATCAAACCTATATGTGGACAAGATATTTTGTGTGACACTGCAAAGAAGTCTGAAATAAAGAGTTCATAGCAAAGAACCACAGAGAATGAAGTCAATAAAACTGTTCAAAAACTAAAAAATAAAAAGTCAGTAGGCTTAGAGGAAGTACCAATGTGTGTACTAAAACACTGCAGAAAGATTATACAAGTCCCATAACAAATATAATAAATGAATCCTTCACATCAGGGACATTTCCAGAGCAGTTAAAACAGGCAAGAGTTGTACCTTTGCTTAAGAAAGGTAATGCACGAGACATCTAAAATTACTTGCCCACTTCCCTGCTGTCACCATTCTCAAAAATAATAGAAGCAATTATGAAAGACAGATTAATGAATTACCTGAATAAATACAATCTTTTAAGCGAATCACAGTTTGGTTTCCAAAGTGGCAAAAGTACGGAGTCAGCCATAGTACAATTCACAAAAGTTGTACTTGATGCTCTTGATAAAGATGAGTGTGTCACAGGGATATTTTTGGATCTTTCTAAGGCCTTTGATACAGTCGAACACAAGATTCTATTAAATAAATTAGAAGTGTTAGGAATAAGATGGGTAGCTAATGACTATTTTCGATCATACTTAACAGATAGTGTACAAAGAGTAGAGATAACACATACTTCAAATAGCTCTAAACATTTAGTAAAACACTTATCAGAACCAAAATAAATATATAAAGGGGTCCCGAAGACAGCATATTAGGACCAATACTATTCCTGATATACATCAATGACTTACCCAAAGAGTAGAGATAACACATACTTCAAATAGCTCTAAACATTTAGTAAAACACTTATCAGAACCAAAATACATATATAAAGGGGTCCCGAAGACAGCATATTAGGACCAATACTATTCCTGATATACATCAATGACTTTCCCAGTAGTGTTACTCATGGTGAAAAAAATTATCTTTGCTGATGATAGCAATATTATACTCACTAAGAAAACAAGAGAACTCCTCCTACAACAGCAAATGAAACTCTAAAGGAAGTTTACAATTGGTCAATAAGCAATAAAGTGATATTGAGCATAAAGAAAACTAAAGCCACAAATTTCAGTTTGAAGAGGGAAAATGACAATGTTAAATTAAATTTAGATGGCACCTCTACAGACTGTGTAACAAATACAAAATTTCTATGAATGAATATTGATTCTCAGTTGAAGTGGTGTGAACACACAAAGGTACTTGCAAACAGAATGTCATCAGCATGTTATGCCTCTGAATCCTATCATCAGTGTGTAACATGCAGTGTCTTTTAGTTACATACTATTTATATGTACACTCAGTTCTTAGGAGTGGCATTCTGTTTTGGGGAACAAATTCACAAAATATAAACACAGTTTTCAAACTCGAGAAAAGAGCCATAAGAATAATAACAAAAAATAGTAGTCAAGCTCATTGTGAAGATCTGTTCAAAACATCGGGGAATTTAACTGCACCATGTGCACCCTACCCCCATGAACCATGGACCTTGCCGTCAGTGGGGAGGCTTGCGTGCCTCAGCGATACAGATGGCCATACCGTAGGTGCAACCACAACGGAGGGGTATCTGTTGAGAGGCCAGACAAACGTGTGGTTCCTGAAGAGGGGCAGCAACCTTTTCAGTAGCTGCAGAGGCAACAGTCTGGATGATTGACTGATCTGGCTTTGCAACACTAACCAAAACGGCCTTGCTGTGCTAGTACTGCGAACGGCTGAAAGCAAGGGGAAACTACAGCCGTAATTTTTCCCGAGGGCATGCAGCTTTACTGTATGGTTAAATGATGATGGCGTCCTCTTGGGTAAAATATTCCGGAGGTAAAGTAGTCCCCCATTCGGATCTCCGGGCGGGGACTACTCAAGAGGACGTCGTTATCAGGAGAAAGAAAACTGGCGTTCTACGGATCGGAGCGTGGAATGTCAGATCCCTTAATCGGGCAGGTAGGTTAGAAAATTTAAAGAGGGAAATGGATAGGTTGAAGTTAGATATAGTGGGAATTAGTGAAGTTCAGTGGCAGGAGGAACAAGACTTTTGGTCAGGTGACTACAAGGTTATAAATACAAAATCAAATAGGGGTAATGCAGGAGTATGTTTAATAATGAATAAAAAAATAGGAGTGCGGGTAAGCTACTACCAACAGCATAGGGAACACATTATTGTGGCCAAGATAGACACGAAGCTCATACCTACTACAGTAGTACAAGTTTATATGCCAACTAGCTCTGCAGATGATGAAGAAATTGATGAAATGTATGATGAGATAAAAGAAATTATTCAGGTAGTGAAGGGAGACGAAAATTTAATAGTCATGGGTGACTGGAATTCGAGAGTAGGAAAAGGGAGAGAAGGAAACATAGTGGGTGAATATGGATTGGGGGAGAGAAATGAAAGAGGAAGCCGTCTGGTAGAATTTTGCACAGAGCATAACTTAATCATAGCTAACACTTGGTTCAAGAATCATAAAAGAAGGTTGTATACATGGAAGAATCCTGGAGATACTAGAAGGTATCAGATAGATTATATAATGGTAAGACATAGATTTAGGAACCAGGTTTTAAATTGTAAGACATTTCCAGGGGCAGATGTGGACTCTGATCACAATCTATTGGTTATGAACTATAGATTAAAACTGAAGAAACTGCAAAAAGGTGGGAATTTAAGGAGATGGGACCTGGATAAACTGAAAGAACCTGAGGATGTACAGAGTTTCAGGGAGAGCATAAGGGAACAATTGACTGGAATGGGGGAAAGAAATACAGTAGAAGAAGAATGGGTAGCTTTGAGGGATGAAACAGTGAAGGCAGCAGAGGATCAAGTAGGTAAAAAGACGAGGGCTAGTAGAAATCCTTGGGTAACAGAAGAAATATTGAATTTAATTGATGAAAGGAGAAAATATAAAAACGCAGTAAATGAAGCAGGCAAAAAGGAATACAAACGTCTCAAAAATGAGATCGACAGGAAGTGTAAAATGGCTAAGCAGGCATGGCTAGACGACAAATGTACGGATGTAGAGGCTTATCTCACTAGTGGTAAGATAGGTACACAGCCTACAGGAAAATTAAAGAGACCTTTGGAGAAAAGAGAGTCACTTGTATGAATATCAAGAGCTCAGATGGAAACCCAGTTCTAAGCAAAGAAGGGAAAGCAGAAAGGTGGAAGGAGTATATAGAGGGTCTAAACAAGGGCGATGTACTTGAGGACAATATTATGGAAATGGAAGAGGATGTAGATGAAGATGAAATGGGAGATACGATACTGCATGAAGAGTTTGACAGAGCACTGAAAGACCTGAGTCGAAACAAGGCCCTGGGAGTAGACAACATTCCATTAGAACTACTGATGGCCTTGGGAGAGCCAGTCCTGACAAAACTCTACCATCTGGTGAGCAAGATGTATGAGACAGGTGAAATACCCTCAGACTTAAAGAAGAATATAATAATTCCAATCCCAAAAAAGCAGGTGTTGACAGATGTGAAAATTACCGAACTATCAGTTTAATAAGTCACAGCTGCAAAATACTAACGCGAATTTACTGGTAGAAGCCAACCTCGGTGAAGATCAGTTTGGATTCCGCAGAAATGTTGGAACACGTGAGGCAATACTGACCCTATGACTTATCTTAGAAGCTAGATTAAGGAAAGGCAAACCTACATTTCTAGCATTTGTAGACTTAGAGAAAGCTTTTGACAATGTTGACTGGAATACTCTCTTTCAAATTCTAAAGGTGGCAGGGGTAAAATACAGGGAGCGAAAAGCTATTTACAATTTGTACAGAAACCAGATGGCAGTTAAGAGTCGAGGGACATGAAAGGGAAGCAGTGGTTGGGAAGGGAGTGAGACAGGGTTGTAGTCTCTCCCTGATGTTATTCAATCTGTATATTGAGCAAGCAGTAAAGGAAACAAAAGAAAAATTCGGAGTAGGTATTAAAGTCCATGGAAAAGAAATAAAAATGTTGAGGTTCGCCGATGACATTGTAATTCTGTCAGAGACAGCAGAGGATTTGGAAGAGCAGTTGAATGGAATGGACAGTGTCTTGAAAGGAGGATATAAGATGAACATCAACAAAAGCAAAATGAGGATAATGGAATGTAGTCGAATTAAGTCGGGTGATGCGGAGGGAATTAGATTAGGAAATGAGACACTTAAAGTAGTAAAGGAGCATAGTAACTACTGATGGTCGAAGTAGAGAGGATATAAAATGTAGACTGGCAATGGCAAGGAAAGCGTTTCTGAAGAAGAGAAATTTGTTTACATCGAGTATAGATTTAAGTGTCAGGAAGTCGTTTCTGAAAGTATTTGTATGGAGTGTAGCCATGTATGGAAGTGAATCATGGACGATAAATAGTTTAGACAAGACGAGAATAGAAGCTTTAGAAATGTGGTGCTACAGAAGAATGTGAAGATTAGATGGGTAGATCACATAACTAATGAGGAGGTATTGAATAGAATTGGGGAGAAGAGGAGTTTGTGGCACAACTTGACTAGAAGAAGGGACCCGTTGGTAGGACATGTTCTGAAGCATCAAGGGATCACACAAATTTAGCATTGGAGGGCAGCGTGGAGGGTAAAAATCGTAGAGGGAGACGAAGAGATGAATACACTAAGCAGATTCAGAAGGATGCAGGTTGCAGTAAGCACTGGGAGATGAAGAAGCTTGCACAGGATAGAGTAGCATGGAGAGCTGCATCAAACCAGTCTCAGGACTGAAGACAACAACAACAACATGTGAATACATTTACTGATCAGTTGAATACATCAAAAATAACATTGGTAATTACTGCACAAACAGCTGTCTCCATGACCATGGAACAAGAGCTAGACTCAACTTACATTTACCTAGAAAAAATAAACATAAAATTCAAAACAGCATTTTCTACCAAGGAATAAAACTGTACAATAAACTACCAAAAGAGATTAGAGAAATTGCAAAAATACATTTATTTAAAAAGGCAAGTACCTGTTGCGCGATACATTTTATACATTGAAGGATTACTTTGATAAAACAGGGGAGGGGTTCAGAAAAAAAGTTATACAAATAAATAATCGTAATGATTATAAAAGATCCAACATTCCACATACCACCTTCACACTATGTTTTTCCCTTCTTTTCCCCTTTTATATTAATACTTACCCCCCAAGCTATGCATAGCACAACACTGACACCTCTTCCTCTTTCTGAGCTCAACATCTCACTCATTGTAGAGGGATGCGGACTCATTTTTTCAGGATAGCAAATGGGAAGTTGTGGTACAGAAAATGGCCCAGAGATCACCGTGTGTGTGTGTGTGTGTGTGTGTGTGTGTGTGTGTGTGTGTGTGTGTGTGGTGAGTGAAGTGTTATGAAACAATGTGTGTATAGTGTGTGCAGTGACTGATAGTGAGATATGAGTGAACAATGTGGCATTACATTATTTAATAAGTTATTTGTAAGAAAAGTATTGTATACCAGGAGTAAAACTAATGATTGTCTCTACCTAGAACTCTGTAAATGTATGTGTATACGAATTAGCTTATTTTAAATTCATCTACACTTGTAATACTTTGACATGTCCGATATCCTTGTAAAAAGAGATCTACGGATGAATAAAGCTACTACTACTACTACTACTACTACTCACTGCGGCAATGAGTCTCAACAGCGCGTCACATACATATATACACCAATGATTCACATACAATAGTTACACTGGTTGCAAACATTTTACTTACATCACCATGGGCTCCCATCATTGCTATGATATGTCACTCCAAATGTTAATTCAAAATGGAACACACAACATGCCTCCAACCAACATTCCTGGCATGTGCAGGTTACATCACCTAAGTTATATGAAAGTAATGATATTCACTTACTTGATTTTGTTCTCTGAGTTTTATTTCTAGCCTTAAATAAAATATACTATGCCAGAAAGTCATATGGCCTGAGGTGCTTAATGCTATGAGTGCAGCTGGGTCACTTGTCTATAATAAAATATTATCTAAAAAAATATGCACAAATATTGATTGGATTTCTCGTTGTGCAAAGAGTGGCAACTTGATTTAAGTTAAATGTTCATAAATGTGAAATTGTACACTTCATACAATGAAAAAAATATAGTATTCTATGAGTTGACACAAAAACCTGGGTGTCACAAATTGTAGGGATAGGAAATGGAATGGTAACATGGGGTCAGTCATAGGTAAAGCAGGTGGAAGACCTCAGTACACTGGCAGCTTGCTGGGAAAGAATCCTTAAGTCTACATAGAAAACTTCTTGTGTATGCCATCTTAGAATATTGCTTAAATGTATGGGATAAATAAGGGAGATACGGAACATATCCAAATAAGGGTGGCATGAATGGTCACAAACTTGTTTGGCTCATGAGAGAGAGCATCAAGGAAATGTAATCCTGAACTGGCCGGCCCTTGAAGACGGACACCAGTTATCCTGAGAACGTCTACTTCAAAGTTTCAAGAAACAGTATTATATAAGGACTCTAGAAAGATTCTATCCCATAAGCATTGCTCCCATTGGAGTCATGAAGACAATATTGGACTATTTACAGCACAGACCATGGCATTTAAGCAGTCAATCTTGCTATTTTTCAAACACGATTGGAATGGGAAGAAACTCTATCATGTGGTACCATACTAAGTACCCTCTGCCATACACTTTGGCTCTGGGCACATTTCCTGATAGAATTAAATATTCTGCAGTAATACTCATCAGCAAAACTGGAAGTAAGCACACAACCTGCACTTAAAGGACCATTTAATGACTACTGTTTTCCAAAAGTTTTTGAGAAACTGGGCTGTGAGAGAACACTGACACACTTTCCTGTGCAGTATTAACTACCTTCCATGTCACTTTCATACAATGTACTCCACAAACAAAGCCACACAAAACCTCAGAAATGAAGTACTTGTAGAACTAAACAAGAAAAATCACTGTATGTCATTCTTCAGGATTTTGAAGCATTGGCTTGTCCGAATTTGCAACTATCATTATATTCTCTTGGTACTGAAAACATTGTCTTTACATTTGCTTGTATTCAAATGGTAAAACCATAAAATCCCTGAATTTAGTGATCCATAGTTTAACTGCATTGGTCCAGCATCACAGTCCATTGTCTGTGATATTACCACAGTTAGTGATGAGTGTTGTATTCATGTGTGTGAAGTTTTTCCTTCATTATGAGCAGTTTCTTATTCTGTAAATACAACAGCTGCAGCTGCTGAAAGAACTGTTGCTTGCTTCAGGCAATCAGAGGAGCCACATAAAAAATTTTTAAAACATTTCCCGGTGTGTTGCAAGTCAAGTGGAATCACTGACCCAAATGGCTGAGTGGCTTGCTCTAGTCATTAAGTAGAAAACTTTGTGATATGGTTTCAGTTTTGTGCCCCTTAGTTAACACTACTACCTTGCCTTTTATGTGATCTGTGACTAGTTGGCTAGCTGTAATAGCCAAATGTCTCGCAGGCTTGAATTTAAATAAATTCTAAGCAATAGGATCAATCATACACATTATAAGACCACAGACTAGCAAGACCTTTCCTAAAATTGTCATTTTTCATGCAAATCGTATAACAAATCTTATTCTGAATCATTAACTTGAACCATCAGCCTGTCTAAAGACCAACAGGAAAGTGTGATCCAAGCCTCTCGGCTCCTCTGACCTGTGCCTTATTGAAAAGCTTCAGATTGCCATGGTACAACAAGCATCTGAGGAAACAAGGGATGTAGTTGCCTTGTTTTATAGTCAGTGATGCACCCAACAATCAACATATGGCACAAATCTTCCTTATTCATCTCAGAGCCTACCATAATGTAGTACATAGGCAACATGTGGTAGGTTAAGGCATCACTACTCCATAAAATCACATGAACAACAAAATGACAGATATCAAAGTTAAGTATTCATGGTATACGAAAAGCTACTGAAATTGCTCAACAGAAGAAAGGCCATTGGACTTGATGGGACACCAGTACGATTCTACAGAGTATGTGAAAGTAGTTGCTACTCTTCTACCAACAATGTACCACAAGTCACTACTGGACTAGAACTGTCTCCAGTTATGAGTCCTGCTAAGAAATTTGAGCTCTGATGACCAGAAGAGAAGTGTTTGGAGACATTCCAGACAGCAGGGGGAAACCAACCTTACTGTCGTCCTCTGCATGGCCTGACAGCAAGAAGTTGTGGTGTGTGGTGACATTTCATTTCATAGCATGACCCCTTTGGTTGTCATCTGCACCATTCTTACAGCCCAGCAATACACCCCATTCTGTTGCCCTTCATGGCAAGCTATCCTGGGCCTACAGTTCAGCAAGATAATGCTCACTTGTACACAGCAAGAATTTCTAGTGATGGTCATTGTGCTTGCCAAACTCTATTTTCACCAGCAATGTCACCAAATCTCTCCCCACTTGAGAACATTTCAAGCCTTACGGTCAAGGCTCTCCAACCACCTCAGGGTTTTGATGATTTAACACACCAACTGGGCAGAAATTTGCATGATATCCCTCAGCATGACATCCAACTCTATCTATCAATGCCACACTAAATAACTGTTCATATAAGGCTAGAGGTCAACCAATGCCTTATTGACTTGCTAAATTTGTGAAACTCTTTTTCTTGAATAAATCAAACAATTTTTCTGAAATTGTAATTATTTGAGTGTCTGTGCATGTACATCACATTCAATGATTTCCAACCCATTTGGATAATTCCTTTGTGGTGCTTGATTTTTTACATGGACATTAAACATGGCCCAAAATTCTACAATAGATAGCTGTCAGAGATATAAGCTTGTAGTTATGTGCATCCTTTTGACAACTCATCTTGAAAATGAGTATGACCTGCATCACTCTCTCAGTGACCTACGGTACACTGCTGCTAGAAGAGTAGCAATTTCTTTCATGCACTCTGTAGAATCGTACTGGTGTCCCATCATGTGCAGTGTACTTTGTTCTGTTGAGCAATTTCAGTTGCTTTTTGTGTCTCGTGGTCTCTTATTTCAATATCTGTCTTTTTGTTGTTCATGTGACTTCATGAGATAGTGATGCCTGAACCTCTCACATATTGTCCGTGTACTGCAAGATGATGGACTCTCAGATGAATAAGGAAGATTTGTGCCTATGGACTGTTGATTGCAACACTGACTATAAAACGAATCAGCTACATCACAAAATAAGAGTTGTGTGATTAGATTGAACAGTTTCTAGTAAACAGAACACAGAATGTCATCGTCAACTAACAGAGAGAAATCTTCAGATGTGAAAGTAACTTCGTGTGTACTCCGAGTGAGTGTTATGCTACTACAACTTTTCTTAATATGTATAAATGATCTATTGAATAACATCAGAAGTTCCATGAGGCTTTTTGCCGATGATGCTGTTGTGTACAGAGAAGTCACAATGCTAGGAAACTGTACTAAAATGCAGGAAGACCTGCAGCGAATCAGTGTGTGGTGCAGGGATTGGCAGTTGACCCTCAATGTAAACAGATGTAGTGTACTGTGCATAAATCGGCAGAAAGAACATTATTGTATGACTATACAGTTGCAGAACCATCAGTGGAAGCAGTTATATGTCTGTAATATATCTAGGAGTTCGTATATCAACTGGATGAATATGGAATAGCCACATAAAATTAATCGCAGGTAAGATTGATACCAGACTAATATTCATTGAAAGAAACATTGGCAAGTGGAGTCCATACAATGGAGGTAGCTTGAAAGTCCTTTTTAGATGCATGTTTGGACTATCATCCTCCCGAATGCGAGTTGAGTGTACCAACCACTCTGCCACCTCGCTTGGTATTCTTAGTAGTAAATGAAGCGGTACCTACTAACATTTGTTGGCTTATAATACAGGTTATTTGTGACACATAAGTGTTGATAGAAGCTGTTTGTATTAATTTTCTTTTATTTATTCAAAATTTTTTGCCTGCCCAGTTTCACTCACTGGCATTAAAATGCAACATCTGCTTCGTCTCTTGTTATAAGCTCACATTTACAACACCTTGTTTGTTGGCTTACGTCTAGCACTTCACACCATCCACGGTATTGTCACTGCATATATGTAAGCACAAGAAACCTTCTAACAACATGTGAAAGTAATTGGCAGTAACGTCTGAAACTGGTTTGGCAAAAATTTTGAATAAATAAAGGAACAGTAATATAGCTTTTGTCAACACTTATATATAAAAAATTGCTATCACATATTTCAAAGAGGCACAGCACCCAAGCACCAAAATTTTTAATTTAGAAGCTTTTATAGCATTCAGGTTTATAATTGATGAGCAAATTGACCTGGTGCCTTTGGGTGTCCTTTTGAACACTTGAACAAATTGTACATGCATTTCCAAAAACTGTTTTAGTTGCGTTAGGGCTGTGCTACGTATTTCAAAGCTCATATTGTATTAAAACCTTCCATACAGCCCCATGAGCACACCAAATTCCATGAACTTTCCAGGTCACTATCAAAGCTGAACTCAACATCCTCCAGGAATCAGTTGTTACCACCCTCATTTTTTCTAGTCCGTGGACAGAACTTATGGTGCTTGTTCACAAATCTTGTGGGCAAATATGAATCTCAGGCAGCTTAAAAATGACTGTCTACAAATCAATTTGCAACTGAGCATTCAGTCTTGCATCTGGAGACATTACTAGTGAAACTATCTGGTGGCCAATAATTTTCCAAAACTGGTAAGTGCCACTGTACAGTAACCACCACATACACAGATATGACAGATTTTGTTGCTGAACACACCATCTGTATGTAACAGAAAAATCTTAAACCTTTTGGTGCTTCTAGTACATCAGCCATATTTCAGCAACATCTGAAACGTTTAACCATAGTTGTCCCTTATTGTGCAAATTAAGGGGATGACACTTCTGTCACAGTGTCCACTCAAGAGCAGCGCCCAAAGACCTTAGTGTTGTTTAACAGGGCCTACAACAGAAAAACAAATTACGCTTCCAACTCCACAAATGAAAATTTTCAAGTCTACTATTAAGAATTTGGCTGGATATTAAGGAGAGGCTGCCCTACATCTGCTTCAGACAATATGAGGCCACCATTAACTTACCTGCACCTACAAACCAGAATTCAGTCAGTTCCTTGAAAAATTCATAATGGTATTAAATTCATCCTTAAACTGGCTCTAATTACATACCTAATCAACAGACTTTGGAAAAGGAAGATCAAATTCAAGTAATCCAAAGCCAGATGTTTCAAAACTGAAAAATGCAATTGATACTAGTACTACTGTTACCAAGTCACATTTATTATCAACACAGAAGTTAACACAGAATATAGGGCTTTAAATGCACCAAGTATTTATGTTACATCAGAAATATTTTATGACAAACTTTTATCAGTCTTCAAAACAGGATACACACTATACATCTTAACCTATCATTATTTTTAAAACTATTGATACAATCTTAGTACACATTACAACACAAAATTTCATATGCACTTTATATTATCAAAGAAAACAAGCTGATAATGGCACACATTTCTTTTAAAGAATATCATTACTTCCAGTAATGGAGTACACCAGTATTTGTACCTGTAAGATTCTGTCTAAATAGCTCATGAATTTATCAGCTGTTAAATATATCTTCATTCAGTACAGAAAGGTAAACTATACTTCACAGCACAAAGTCACTCTCAGAATGAATTTCAAATTTGACTGTGATTGCAGATGAAAGAAAACTAACAATTAAAAAGAACACAGAATATCATTTAATTGTGAATTCACATGATTATGATGTTTATGTCTCTACAATAGTTTAAATAAAGCTTCAGCATCATGAGTTTTGTCAGTAATTAGTATGTTATAAGCAGTATCTAGTAGTTTCCTTATTTGCCATGTGAAAAAACATCAAAGTCTAAAATATTTCTTATTTATACAATAATTTGCATCCTTGCATCCTAATGACTCTATTCAAGTGACATTACAATCCTTTGTTTTGAAAACTGTAGCAATTTATGCTGTAAGAAATTTATTCTAAGTAATTCGTGGCAATAATGGCATTTTCTCTATGAAGAAAATAGACACATTTGCATTATAAAATGAGAATCAAGGTATTAGAACATACCAAATATTAGGCCCATTTTAGTTTTAGCAGGTACAGAATTTCGGTATCTTGTTTAGAAAAATATCATGTATGAAATGATTCACTTGATATGATTCTTGTTGCAGTATGCAAACTAAAGACTTCACAAAACTTCTTTTACATCAGTGTGAACTGTTTAACAGTAAACAAGTAAAAACTTTGTAAAGTAAGATATATAACCCTGAAATACAACTTGCAGGAATCTCTAAAATATAACAATTTGGCAAGAAGCAGGAACTAAATTAGTTACAGAATAAATAATTGTAACACAGCACATCATTGCACATAACTCTTTGTTTTGAAAGACTTAACAGAAACAATAATACCCTAACAGTAGTGTTTTCAAGTAGCTCTTATCTGTAGTTAAATAATACTTTCATAAAAAGTAAAGTTCCTGCAAAATGATTAGGCCACAATAATACAGTTAACATGCATGCTGTAGTGGGCCAGCATGAGGCATGATTGCATGCAACTTACACTTGCTAACGAGCACATCCACACATTAACAGCCTTAATTTCTCTGCTATACACAGGAGCTTGTACACACAACTACTGAAGCCTATGCGAACATATTCCCTATCTTTTATCCCACTTCCATAGCTATTTTGAGGTGCATTGTGTTAAATGGTGAATAAAAGCCAACATCAGGGCTTTTTCAAGGGCATGTGGGTAGGAAGAATGGTAAGTTAACTGATGATTAGTTACTGGTTGTACTGAAAAACACTAGTAATGAGTTCATAAATATTATCAGAAAAATAAAGCTGGAATCTTGTGAATGCAGACACTTGGCACTGAGATGACTGTGTGCACTTGCACACTTCAGTTATGTGTATTTTGTAAAGTTGTGGAACTGACAGATGTGAGCCAAAAGAATGTGTGTGTGTGTGTGTGTGTGTGTGTGTGTGTGTGTGTGTGTGTCCGAAAGCACAAGAATGAACACCATTTTGATCCTTTAGCCAATAAAAATCAAGAAACAGAGGAATTAAAGCCATTAGCTGCCAGTGGGCATTGATTTGCATCAATAGGAAAAGACAAAAATTTGTGTTGGGGTGGGATTTGAACCTGGGTCTCCTCCTTACAAGGCAGATGTGCTGACCACTAGACTATCTTTAAAAACAAAGATGATGTGACTTACCATATGAAAGCGCTGGCAGGTCGATAGAAAAACAAACAAACACATACATACACACAAAATTCAAGCTTTCGCAACAAACTGTTGCCTCATCAGGAAAGAGGGAAGGAGAGGGAAAGATGAAAGGATGTGGGTTTTAAGGGAGAGGGTGAGGAGTCATTCCAATCCCGGGAGCGGAAAGACTTACCTTAGGGGGAAAAAAGGACAGGTATACACTCGCACACACACACATCCATCCGCACATACACAGACACAAGCAGACATTTGTAAAGGTAAAGAGTTTGGGCCTATATATATATATATATAATAGAGGGAAACATTCCACACGGGAAAAATTATATATAAAAACAAAGATGAGGTGACTTACCGAACGAAAGCGCTGGCAGGTCGATAGACACACAAACAAACACAAACATACACACAGAATTCAAGCTTTCGCAACAAACTGTTGCCTCATCAGGAAAGAGGGAAGGAGAGGGGAAGACGAAAGGAAGTGGGTTTTAAGGGAGAGGGTAAGGAGTCATTCCAATCCCGGGAGCGGAAAGACTTACCTTAGGGGGGAAAAAAGGACAGGTATACACTCTCACACACGCACATATCCACCCACACATACAGACACAAGCAGACATATATATATATATATATATATATATATATATATATATATAATGGAGGGAAACATTCCACGTGGGAAAAATATATCTAAAAAGAAAGATGATGAAACTTACCAAACAAAAGCGCTGGCAGGTCGATAGACACACAAACAAACACAAACATACACACAAAATTCTAGCTTTCGCAACCAATGGTTGCCTCGTCAGGAAAGAGGGAAGGAGAAGGAAAGACAAAAGGATATGGGTTTTAAGGGAGAGGGTAAGGAGTCATTCCAATCCCGGGAGCGGAAAGACTTACCTTAGGGGGGAAAAAAGGACAGGTATACACTCTCACACACGCACATATCCACCCACACATACAGACACAAGCAGACATATATATATATAATGGAGGGAAACATTCCACGTGGGAAAAATATATCTAAAAAGAAAGATGATGAAACTTACCAAACAAAAGCGCTGGCAGGTCGATAGACACACAAACAAACACAAACATACACACAAAATTCTAGCTTTCGCAACCAATGGTTGCCTCGTCAGGAAAGAGGGAAGGAGAAGGAAAGACAAAAGGATATGGGTTTTAAGGGAGAGGGTAAGGAGTCATTCCAATCCCGGGAGCGGAAAGACTTACCCTAAGGTAACCATTGGTTGCGAAAGCTAGAATTTTGTGTGTATGTTTGTGTTTGTTTGTGTGTCTATCGACCTGCCAGCGCTTTTGTTTGGTAAGTTTCATCATCTTTCTTTTTATATATATATATATATATATATATATATATATATATATATATATATATATATATATATATATATATATATATATATATATATAATTAAAGTGATGGTAGCCTACGACCCCTTTAGTGGAGAGTACATTGAGCTCAAAATCGGTGAGATGCTGTGAGTAAGTAGGCTAATGAGCAGGGACTCTACACTAGTAGTGCATGGTGTAAGTTGAGAATTTGGTTCTGGTGGTAGGCATGCTAGGGTATTCCAAGCAGCTGTGATGACCACTGTGTGCAAATGGTATAGTGCAACTGCCTAGTAATCAGGAGACCTGGGTTTGAATCCTACTCTGGCACAAATTTTCAACTTGCCCACTGGCAGATAACATTTCAATTCCTTTGAGTCTTAATGCAGGCAATAATGGTGGTAATATTGATGATGATCAAAAACCAGTAATATCAAAAATAAACAAACTAAGTGATATTGGAGTAGAAAACTACATACAATGCAAAATTACCTGTTTACAAAATATGAATATTTGCATTTTCATCTTACTGCTAATACAGAAATATATTTCTTTATGTTGCTGCTTAAAAATGAGATGTTCAAGCATGTACTTGAGGGATCGAAGGACAATGTACAGAGTATCTTACTAAGCAGGCATACAGAGGCCTCAGGATTTCACTTGAAATCTGTTACCATAGATGAAGCACCTGTCTCCTTGGGAATTTCATTACATACAGTAATACAGAACAGGTCTAAATATGAGGCTCACAAAAGGAAGATTTATTATCTGGAAACATAGGAAAAATAATCAACATGAACAGACAGACATATGATCATTTTATGGTTATTACATTTTGACAAAAATTCAGCACCTGGACATCCAAAACCACATGATAAAATGTACCAAGTATAGTGTATCAAACCTCCCTCCCTCTTTTTTTTCCTACAGCAAGCTGTCTCAGGCATATTACACAGGAAGAGATCTATATTTCACACGAGTCCTTGATTCTCTGGAGGAGAGCATATCATTTAGAAAATGCATAAGAAACAAAATACATACATGTGCCATCAAGAAGCCTTGCCAAATAAGTGAACTGTAAGTATGGGATGCCTGATGGTATGGGAATCTTTTTGTATTTGTTGAATGAGAAGCTGTATGCTGACCATTACATCTATGTTGATAATTTTTACCACAGCTTCTATCTAAAGCACCTTTGAAATTGAAAACACTTCACAACAGGACTGTTAAATCAAATTAACAAAGGATATAAGGTTAGGATCAAGGTTCTTTCAATAACAAAATCATAGACAGGGCACAAGTTTTGACTGGACAAAACTGGAAAATAAATCAGCATTGTCCTCTTCAAATGAAGCAGTTCAGCATTTGCCTTAATGTATTTAGGGAAATAAAAGACATAAATCTAGGTCAGACACAGATTTGACCCTACTCTCCAAAGTCCAAAGTTTTGCCTACTATATTCCTTGTCCGGTCTTAAATAAAAAGGACACTTGAATAGAAGCAATATCTGCAAAACTGAGATAAGGAAATGCTCTTTATCAACTTTCACAAGTTGTCACAATTTATGAATAGAGTGGTAAAAATACTGAATACATGCCAGCAAATCATTTAATAGCCACTGTCAGTTATGTCATCTGCACTGTCAGGTGGAAACAGCAGGTGATGTATTATTATTTATGTAACAAAAGAGTGTTCGGAAGTATCAAAACTTATTCTTTCACATAACTGTCAGTCCAAATTACAGTTTTCATATAAAACAGGATAAATATAACAAATAAATTATTTCCAGCCATGGGAATCAAAGAGGTATATAAAAGAGGCCTCATGAACAAATAAACAATGCAAAAGTGAGAAACAACTGATGGGAAAAGGTGCACAATCACAACAAGATCGAAGATATGTACATGATGAGATAAACATACAGACACAAATTATCTGTGCAGAAAGTACCCACATAAACATGTATTCTGCTTAAAGTACTGTGGCATTGCACTTGATTAGCAAATATTTCGTATTATAATGGGATTTCTTTTATATGTGGATGAAGATTCTTTCCTCCACACACAATATGTTTGACTATTTCTTCAGTAAACATTAAATAATTTTTTAAATGCTTTGGATGGTTTACACTTACTCTGTGTCAAAGGGACACATGCTTTTCTTGTTTGAACTGGTAATAAAAGTATTAAATCAAAGACGTTGCTGAAATCACATGACATAATGTGACTCTTATAAGCTTCTTCAGATAGCATGCAGGCTTTATTGCGCAATCCCATGAGGCAGATGATTGTAAATGTTTCTGTATCTAGTCTCTCCTTGAGTTAAGAAATGATATTAGCAGTTAATAATATCAGCACAGAACATGAACTTCCAGACTTTGACATAATTATGATTTCATTTGTGCCGAAAGTTAATAAGTAGCATGCAGGCATACTGAAAGAAGACTATTAATCAGAGGCAATCTTCAGATGTAGGAACACACACACACACACACACACATTCATAAAAGTAGCCAAAGTTATCTTTGGTCAAAAGGTATCACGTGGTTCTAGTCTTTTTTCAATGTGCCTGTCTGCCACTCAATAGCTCCTGTATGCGGTCACTAGCAATCTACCTTATTTCATACCATTGTTATTCCACACAGGATTTTACACTGTTTGAAATGTTAATAAGTGTCAGCCACATGAGCTCACAGCTCACATTGATAAGCTACTCTGCTATCTACTCCATCTTATAAAAACAAGGTACACTAAAAGTACATCAACAAAACTTTTTGGTGTATCTGAACAGCAACCAAATCATGCCTAGTGAAATATGTCCCAATTACTTGCTAAAAAACATAAACTGTTACACTTTTACTAAAATTCCTGTACATAGTCTTAAAAAGTATTGAATCTGACAATAAAACACTCATGAACTGTTCTTGATTTCCCCTGCTTCTATAAGTCTTCTCACTCTTCCAGGTTTAAAATTTGGCAACAATTAAAGCTCGTTTTGACATTCATAGCTGAAAACAAGTATACAGCTTGAAAAAGTTCATTAAGGATCACATCCTTTTTTTGGCTAATTAGTCTGGATTGGAAGTCTACTGAAAAACAATGAGATGGGTATAACAGTTGAGTAGACAAATATAAACCGCTAAATGCAGACCTGTTTTGCAGCATATAGTCAGTCTTGGAATTTACATTAGAACTAGGGTGGGAAAAAGTAAAATAGTACATTCTGCACACCAGACTGATCAATGTTAAGTACAGTAAAAACATAATTGCATATATCACAGATTACTGGCAGCATTGCAAGTAATATTTGGCCACATACTGGAAGGCATAGGTTGCTTTCTATAAAATACCAAGTATTGCGTGACAGGGCATTATTGTTATTTCATTTCGGAACAGCATGCACATGCTTGGTAGAGCCTAATGTTACCAATAGACTTTGGAGATTTCCCGAAGGTAGTGACAGTGGTGTTTTGACACAAAGAATCAATAACTTTTATTAGCCCAAAAGTGAGTAATTTATACCTTCTAGGTTTTTAAACTCAGTTACATGGTAAGTTAACATCAAACTGGTCTTGTTGTTCATACAGAACTACTTTTCATATAGTCACTCTGGTCCTGATGATACTATTTAAGAATTGAAGTCTGATTTACCTTTCTTCTTTCTGTCTGGGAATTTAACACATTTTTAACTGAATTCTCCTTTTCAGCATAAAAATTATCTTGTAGAGCTAGACACACTGTTGTGAAACATGCCATAATCAGAGAGCTGTTGACATTTTTGAAAACTCTTCTGCAGAAATAGTGTGTACAGAACAAATAGAAGTTAGTTTTGTCCTTCAGAACTTTCACTATACACTCAACTTTTTGTTCATCTGTTTGCTGGCACTATTTTGTTATTTGAGTTATTTTTAAAATATTGTACCATCATTAGAAATTGATGAGTAACATTATTTTTTCTTTGTAACACATCATTATCCATCCATCACAATCCAATCCATATATGTAATATGCTAAAATTAAATTACTAAGCAACACAACATGAGATCAGGTGGAGCTTAATTTCAGCCGGAATGTGCTGGAACTGCGAAAAACACACACGCGCGCACGCACGCACGCACACGCACACACACACACACACACACACACACACACACACACACACACACACACACACACAGTTTTAGGGATTATAACATATTATTTCACTTCTATACAGCAAACTGTATGCTGCATAAAAGTGATGAAGTAAAGCTGTACAAAAGTGGTGGTGTAGGCATTTATGTTGGGAATAACATTCAGTGTGAAAACATACATTGGGTTGATTAACATGCTGAGGAGATGGTCTTTGAACCAGAAGCAGTAAATATAAAGTTAAGCGAAAACAGCTTAAGAGTCATTTCTTGTGTAGATCACCAATGATGATGCAGGTGAATTCTTCTGTCATTTAGAAGAACTTCTGGATAAACTATCAACAAACAAAATACAGGTTATAAGATAAAGAGATGTGACTACAGACTCTTTAAACTATTATGAAAATTATCTTAGGTATTCTGTCTTGTTACCGTACTGTAACCATATCCATGTAAATTCAGTACTAACCAGAATTAGATCATAGAGCACTATCCACAAAGATTAATACAGATTACAATATAGTTCCACATCATGACTTACTGATTTATAAAAGAAAAATTGACCACATTTCCGACAGAGAGTGGGGCTATTTCTATGAAATATTTAATCATAGATTTAATATGTGCAATGGTAAAAAAAAGGGAATAAAATGTACAAAGAATCTTAAAATTCCTCCAGTAATCCACAAACAAAAAGAAAACATGAAACACCTAATATATGCTATTAAGGGATATGAAATTGTAGTAGTTCTTAAAAGCACTAAAGCAGCGGAAAAACATACTATTCCACTATTATGCTGAACAGATAAGTGAATCCAATAATGTTAGTTCAAGATTGTGGAGTATAGTCCACAAAGAATATGGAAACAGGGACCATCCAGGTTGCAGTAATATAGCACTAGGAAAAAATGGAATGTTAGTGAGTGAGCCAAAGATATTATGTGAGGCTTTCTTAGAACATTTTAGTAAGTTATGCAGAGAAGAAACTGATGAATCAGCACTACAAATAAACTCAGTGAACATAAGTAATTCCTTTTGTTCTGAGAACCATAACAGAATGTGAGGCAAAGAAAACAATTCCAAAATAAAAACATCTGTTGGCTGGGATGACTGTATCATCTACACTGCTTAAAGAATGAAGAAATGAATGAATAAAACTACTAACACATTCTATAAACTGTTCAGTTGGCCAGGAGATATTTCCTGACACTTTAATAATTACTGAGATATGACGTGTGTATAAAAAGGGAGCAACCATTGACATGTATTTTGGTAAACATTTTTGGAATACAGTGATCAATAGATTATTATAATTTGACTAAAGTTCAGTCTTGATCACACCATTTATGTTTCAATGACATAGGTAACCGGTTTTGGTTATTTTTACATAACCATCATCAGACCCATGGTTCCCTTAGGATGGTAGGCAGAGCTCTCCTCAGCTGCTACGAAGTCTACTGATCAGTTGACTTCATAGCAGCTGAGGAGAGCTCCGCCTACCATCCTAAGGGAGCCATGGGTCTGATGATGGTTATGTAAAAATAACCAAAACCGGTTACCTATGTCATTGAAACATAAATGGTGTGATCAAGACTGAACTTTAGTCAAAATATAATTGACATATATAATCACAGGCCAATTTCATTGACTTCAATGCTTCGCATTTTACTTGAAAGATAATTTCAGACCACATGAAATCTTTCTTCTGTTAATACATCCCCCTAAACAACTCGCAGCATGTGTTTCAAAAAGAGCAGTCTGTAATAACAGCAGTAGCAGCTTTCTTTTTTGAACTCCTAAACAGACAGGATAAAGGAAACAAAGTTATTGGCGCTTATCTTGATTTTTCTAAGGCCTTTGATTCTGTTCATCATCAAAATGGAAACTTAAGGTATGAGAGTAGTAGCACTAAAGTTCTTATGTTTTTATTTCCAAGATAAAACCATTATGCCAAACTATGTTACAATGTAAGATTGAAGCTAACATCCTAACAGTAAAAACAACAGACAAGACTCAACTGTGGAGTCCTCAGGGAAGTGTTCTTGGGTCAGTTTTATTTCTTTTATACATTAATGATGTAAAAAAGCTGCAAAATTCAAAGCATGTGAAGGAAACTTATGATATAGTGTTTATTAGCTGGATCCATATTGAGCAACTAGCATTCCAAAACAATAAAGAAAACTTCGAGCTGATCAGAGAATATCTTATCATGAATAAACTTATACTGAATAAGGGAAAGATTGATGTGATGAAGTTCTTGTTACAGTATCTCTAATAATCTCAAGTGGACATAAATACTGAATCACTGTCCACAGCTGAAGCATTTGATAAAAATAATTTTTTTGGAATTGTTGTTGATGAACATCTTACAGTTAAAGAGTGTATCAGTCACATCTGTAAAAATCTGTTTACAAAAATGCCTCACAAATATAACAACTCCTCCTGTTGTTAACACTTTCACCACTATGTGCATCATATTTGAAGTACATGTTTTTTTCCGTTTTCACCATGTGTACCATATTCGATCACATGAGGGTTTATGACTATTTCCCTGTGGTGCATACACGGTCACACTTGTATTGAAATCAAATGGGTGTTACATTAGAATGGCCAGTGATAAAAGTATTGTGATGGTTTTGTAGTGGCAGCAATGGATGACAGGCAATTGTTACCTGTTTACGATGTAGTGTAGCTACTTGTTTAGCATTGTGTAGTGTTTGTTTTCAGTAAGATTTTGTGGATGGGAAAAATAGATTCATAAGAGAGAATCTGAAAATGGTTGGAGGAATTGAGTTTACCTGATGACTCACTGTTTGGAAGTGGTAGTGGTTCCGACCCAGATTACTGTGCTCATTCCTTAAGCGAGAGTAATAGTGAAGATGAAGTAATTCCTTTGAAGAAACAAAAGATACATGTGCAAGGTATGAATAATAGATCTACAAATGGAGCAAACAAAGTTTCATCTTCCACTGACAAAGACAAGTTTTGTTTTTTTCTGGTAACTGTGAAATAAGCAATGTACTTTTGGCCAATCTGTCTACAAATATTTGTCCCTTTGACATCTGCATTTTTTTTCTTGATGAAGAAATGTGCAATTTCATAGTTAATGAAACAAACCGTTATGCTGAGCAAAAGATTGTTAGTGGAATAGCTGCAGGAACATTATGACCATCATCCAGACTGACTTTAGGGAGTGATATCAGGGTTGATGATTCGAGGAAATTTATGGGGCTTATGTAGTGGATGGGGCTTGATCATAAGCCAAGAATGGAGGATTATTGGTGCCGGAATCTGCTTTACAAAAACCATGTGTCTTCTATTATGTCCCGAAGTATGTCTGATTTGTCCCTCAGTTGCATACAATTTTTGCGACAGTGAAAACATAGATGAACATGACAAGGTGTTCAAAATTAGGAAGCTTGTGAATCGTCTGAACACAAAATTCCAGGAAGCTTTCAGTTCCAGGTGAAGCCTTTTGTATCAATGAAACAATGGTTCCACAGTTCATGGAAGGTTACAATTTTGCTAGTACACTCCTGGAAAATGTTTTAAATACGGAATGAAATTATACAAAGTTTGTGCTGTAGGTGGATATACTTGGAATGTTAAAGTGTATTGTGGAAAAGAAGTTCATGTTATAGACATAACAACAGCAACTGTTTTAGAGTTAATGGATTCACTTTTGAATTCTGGAAGGACACTCTTTGTAGATAACTTTTACACTTCTATGAAGTTGCTGCACCTTCTTCTAAAAAAACAAACTCATCTGGTGGGAGCACACTGCACAAAAAGAAGGGTAAATAAAAAAACCATCACAAAAAGTTGAAGAAGGGGGAAATGGTGATTGCTGAAAGCAATTCAAAGGTTGTTGTTGGAAAGTGATGCGACAAGAGGGACATCATTTTTTTGACAACCAATCACAAATCTGAGCTTGTGGCAGTGATTGATGTTTGGGAGACGTCAACTGATGGCAATCGCAAACTAGTTGGAACTCCAGGGAGAAGACGTTGTAACAGCTGTTACCACAAACTCTCCAAAGCAGGTGGGAGAAAGCATGCTATCAAAATAGCAAACACATGTCACTGAAATGCCAAATTTGTCCTCTGAGTTTCATGTGCATGGGCTGTTGTTTTTTTCTTTTTTTTTTTTTGCAATGCACAAATCTGTAAAAATGTAAGTTTTTTATTTTGATAATTAAAGCAATTATATAACAGCTAGTTGGAAATTTTATTTTCCAATAATAGCCTCTTACTCAGATACATGAGTGTGCATCAGGAGTGATGCAGATGGCAATATAAAGCGTCTAGTTGCATCATAAGTTTAAAATGGGCCATGTGCATCATCACAACAAATTTATCAGGTTAAAACCGATTTTTTACAATTTCATGCATGATGAGATATACTAACTTCAATGTTTTAAAGCAACGTGTAGAAAAAGTAATGGCTCAAATGAATCCAAAATGTTGCCAGCGATCAAAGAGTTAAACAAAAATTATGTGGATTAATCTGCTCACATTTGCAATATTCGACTCAAATTTTGGGTGGACCACACAATTCTACACGGAAAGGTACTCAGGCTTCAGAAGAGAGAGGTTTGGATAAATCCTAGAATAAGAAATTTTCAATCCCATAGGAATTACATCATCAAGTAAAGTTTACTGGCTGTGTACTCACTGGATGTCCTTAATACAATTATGTTTGTTAAAAAGAATGATGAAATAAGTGTAATTAACAGAACCATTCATAATTGCAGTACAAAAACTAAATGTGATCAATTTCTTTTAAGGGTAAATTGAAACAGTCATAAATACACATAGTTTATACTTACTCAAAGATTTCTGAACTCCATTATTCCTAGCACTACTTTTGTATATTGCAATATATTAGTTTTGGATCTAATGTCCCACTTGATGTATATATTCATTATATATACAGCATGATATCACTGTTGTAAATGCACAAAAAAATTACAATGTCCATGCCTGTAAAGTTACTACGGACAAATAAAGATGATGATGATGATTATTATATGAGAAATATATATACAAAAATAGCAAATTAACAAACCACAAGTGTTCACACTAAAAGCAAAAAAGATGTTCCACCATTACCCTGTTTGTAATTCATTCTTAACATTTAATTAACATTCTTACACTTTGTTATTATTATCATCATCATCATCATTTTGAATAGTGGTTTAGGTCAGAAAAATTCAGAAGTCTATAAAACTCTTGATGATGACATAATAAATTTCTCTGAAAGCCTTCCCACTTTACAAAAAATATACTTGTGTAGAAACTTTCTGGGTTCCTAAATTCTTCAACCACTTGAAGTAAGTCTGTGAAGAAGCTATTACTGCTTTTCTTTTTTTTTTACTATGTATTACAAAGCTTCCTTGACAAAAGAAGAGTGCAATGTTATTAAGAGTTCACTTGTGTTTTTCATGACTAGCACTCATAATGAGTTGAATTTATTAAAAGTCAGCCTTTTTCACAGTTATTAGACTGCTGCTATTTTATTTGGTTAAATTAAACGCTCCATGACAGCAGTGACATTGCTATCTATGACAGCAATTAAGCCACCAAAGGGGAACTTATTTTACTTTTTACTTACTTATTTATTTATTTATATATTTAGTAAAAAGTATAGGTGATTTTATTGTGTAAATCTCAGAGAAGATGGCACTTTATGAAGATTTTAAATTCAGTTTTTCTTGTTTTTCCTGTCTGAGAAGTAGATTTAGATTTTTAAAAACATAGTAATGCTGCTCATTAACATCTCATAAAAGCAACAAACTGACACACTGAGCTCTGAGTTACCAATTGAGCTCTAAGTAACCAATAAGTGACCAATTCTGTTAAATATTCTGTCCGAAGAAATACCTATGATAAAATTAAGGGAAAAATGATAAAATTCTTTACGCTAAGAACTACACCATAGTAACAATATTTTTGCTGCTGATGAAGAGCAAGTTGTAGTTAAACAGAACAAAAACCTACAGAAGTCAATGTTTCTGTAACCTTACATACATGCATTAATTTCTGGTAAAGAATCCCTATTCTAAAAATGCGAGTTTGTCTTTGGATGTCACTGGTACCACTGTTTTACTTCATGTTGAATAGTACTTCAAAATGAGTATCCTATAGTCTCTATGTTTTATATGTTTACTTTCTACAAAAGTTAAATAACTGGTAAATCAGGAGAAACAATAAAAAGTGTTGACTGTCACAAAAACTATTTTGAAAATTCTTGTTGATGAGACCAGTGCAAAGCTTGTCTTTTTTCTAAAAATTCAGGTGGATTAATAACCATCCTCATCAGAATTTTTGCCCTAGCACTATGTAACTCCATTCAATCTGCAATGAAATCATGCATAGACCTCCACATTATTGTAAAAACTATCTGACCTGTTTAAAAAGCACGGTGATCGGCACTTATTACAATGGCAATTAAAAATAAATTTTAGCTTAGTAAAGACACTCTCATCAAGCATAAGCGCTTAATGTCGACAAAACATTTAGTGACTAGCACAGCAAAACAACACAAAAAAAGTACCCAATTATTCTGCCACGAAGTTGAGAAACAATAAATATACCAGTTCACAATCCTTTCAGTTCTTGAGAATTAAGACAATTTTCCTTCTTTTTTTCGTGACAAAGATGTGTGTGAAAGTTTAATGTATCTTCCATTCATTTGATTTTTTCTTAGAAAACTCATGCACTTGCATGCAAATAAACAACAACAACAACCACACACACACACACACACACACACACACACACACACACACACACACGTACGTACACAAACAAAACACCAGTCTTTCAGACACATACAGTTATCAGTTTGCCTAAGATACCTGTGTCCTGGAAAACACCAACATCTACAGCCAAAATAGTTCCAATGATTCATCAAGTGAGGAAAATAGAGTAAAATATTCACTTGACCATAACTATTGACTGGTGACTATTGTTGCTGTACACATTTATAATGATTGTTCAGTGATCACTTTCCTCATTTTGGATAGCTTTGTCTAAACAGGCATCTGTTGCAAGGGAGGAGCTACTTGGCACATCTTCCTCACTGCTTTTATCTTGTACAGAGAGCATTCTGAAATCTACACTGCAGTTTATTTCAGTATTTTGTCTCTCTAGTTGATAACTGAAAGGTATGATTTGCCCTCTGTCATGTGGAGACTGAGGTCTACAGTTACTGTCCGTTTCATTGGAAACATTTGATGATGATGATATATTTGTCGTGATAGGTTCTTCTTCAACCTGACCCATTACAATTTTCTCTTTACCAGCTAAACAGGGCTCCTCACTATAAGAGCCAAAATTGTTGTTTCTCTCCACATGAACCTCCTCAGGAAATCTCCTATGCATGCTAGTGCATGTTTCAGCCACAACTTCAGCCTCTGAGTTAGAATTCCTGACTGTTTCTAGTTCAGTCTTTGCTTCTGAAAACATATCACTTGCATTATTAATTGAACTGTTCACTACATCTTCAGGGGCACAATTGCTGGGCATAGAGGCTTCTTCATCAACTTTTTGACTTTGGTTCTCAGCTCTTATGGGATCTGGAGTTCTGCTGGAGGTCTCATTTTTCACTTTTGGAATATCTATCACTCGTGATGAGCAGAGTGGACAACTGTCTTGTACGTAAAGCCATTTTCTTAAACAAGATGGGTGGAAGAGGTGCTGACATGGTGTGACACAGGCAGAAGTCATCTCAATGTAGCAAACTGGACAAACATCATGAGCACGCGCTGCCAGCTGTTCACAGGTCGCCACTGGCAACCCTCCCACACGACGTGACGCTTCCCTGCGGAGCAGGAAACTCTGCCAGCCTGACTGTAACCTCAGATACACATTGTAGTAGCAGTGCACCAGCAATACAGAACTGTTTACCCATGACCAAGGCTGGCCATCCGTTGTCATCAGTACTGATTCATGGAAGCCTAGAACAAAATTAAATTACTTTCACTAAATCCATATCGTATACTATTTTTGTAATTTACTGTTTAATTTTGTATGCCTGCTTCTGTTAAGTGTGAAAGCTGGAGACAGCATGAAAGAGTAAACAACATACACAATACAAATCACTAACCATCATGCTACGATCTTCACTGCTAATTCCATTAACTTGTTAACCACTGAGTATGTACTATTTCTGGAAGATGGGTAAATATAAGAAAAACAAAACAATAAACAGAGGAAGTAGAAAAATACAAATTATTCCTCTCTGCAGAAACTGAGTGAACCTTACACGAGAAATATGAGTGGGATAGAGGATCAATGGGAATACATGTAGAAAACTAAAATAAATAATTAAACATGAAATGATTTATTCTTTCTGTGATTCAAAGACATCTGTTAAATGACCAGAAAAAGGTTGTATAGTGACTGTGAGGAGTACTATTTTGGTCTGAACATAAGCTGCACCCTTAGTTCTGAGTGGAGCGGGCAGTGTAGGGGGCAGGGAGAGGAAGATGGAAACACTCTCACATTACTCATTTGTAAAATCTGTTCACAATTTTTTAAATGTAGTACCACAGATAAATGACACAGAAAAACCTGCCTGCTAATCAGTCTTTATTGATGTTACTTTTAGCTTCACTACCTACATTTGCTTCGTCACTGTCACTATTTCTACAACTACACACTGTTAAAAACTTCGAAATGCATGGCAAAGAATATTTCCCATTGTACCATTTATTAGGACTTCTCCTCATTTCATTCATATTTGAAATGTTGGAAGAATAGTTGCTTAAATGATTCTATGTGCACTGTAATCAGCATTATCTTATCTTCGAGGTCCGCAAGAGAACAATACATAGGAGGTGGTTGTATATTTATAGATTTCTCACGTAAAGGTAGGTCTTGAAATTTTGTATGTAGGCTTTCATAGTATTGTTTGCATCTATCTTCAACAGTACGATAGTTTTTTTTTTTATTTATTTATTCAATATCCCCTGTTGGCCATATTTAGTAAGAGGCCATGGATTTAATCAATATTCTAGGATGGGCAACATGAGTTATTTGTAAGCTCTCTCTTTCATACACTGATTGCATTTCCTTACGCTTGTACCAATGAGCCAAAGGCTGTCACCTGCATTACTCATGACTAAGCCTATGCCATTATTTTATTTGATATCTCTACAAATTATTACACCCAGATATTTGAATGAGTATAGTTCTTTCTGTTTTGTGCAGTGTCCAGTTTCACATTTCTGAATATTTAGATCAAGTTGCCAATCTTTGCACTAATTTGGAATCTCATCAATATCTGACTGAATATTTGTGCAACTTTTTCAGACAATACACAACTGTGATATTTGCATAAAGTTTTAAGTTACTATTAATATTGTCTGCAGCGTCACTAAGACCCAATATGAACAGTAATTATTGTAACACATAACCCTGTGACATCCATGAAGTTACTTCTACAAATGTCGATGACACTCTGTACAGAATAACATAATGCTTCCTTGCTACCAAGGAATCCTCAATCCAGTCACAAATTTTGCTTGACATGCCCCATATGGTCTTACTTTCAATAACAAGCATGGGGTGAGGTACTGGGTCAAGTGCTTTTCACAGATCAAGAAGCACTGCAACTGCCTGATTACCTTGATCCATTGTTTTTGATGTCATGTGATAAAAGTATAAGTTGGGTTTTGCATAACCAACATTTTTGGAATTCATGCTGGTCGACATGGAGAAAGTCGTCCTGTCTGAGTTATCATGTTTGAGCTCAGAATCTGTTCACAGATTCTACAACAAATGGATATCAAGGAAAAACTGGACAGCATTTTCCTGGACTACTTCTGTCATCCTTCTCATAGACGTGTGAGTTGTGCTTTCTTCCATCTCAAGGGCACAGTTTTTAATTCATGGGCTCTAAATATTTAATGGGGAAAAAGAGGCAAAATGTTTGTGGAAATTGATAGGATCTCTATTAGGCCCCAAAAATTATTCAGTTTGACTGATTTCAGCTATATCTCAATGCCATTGACACCAATATGTGTGACTCATCTTTGCAGTGGTGTGACAAACTGGGACAAGACTCCTCAATTTTCCTTTGTAAAACAGATGTCAGAATTTCTGCTTTTGCGTTGCCACCCTCAATCTTAGTTCCCGTGTCATTCACGATTGCTTGGACACTTAACTTTGGTGCCACTGACAACCTTTATACTAGAATACGTTAGGGTTTTGTGAGTGAACTTTCAATGATATTCTGCTATTGTACTCAGTGAAGGCTTTACTCATTGCTCTCTTGACAGCCAATGTGTTTTGTTTCGCATTTTTTTATCTATAGACCTACACTTTGTTTCACATCTGTTGTGCAGTAGTTTCTGTTTCCTTAGAAGTTTTGTTCAATACTGTATATCAAGTTTCTTATTGAGATGTAAAAATACTGCTTCTTTACCTAGTATACTGAACATATAAATGTTCTTACTTGTTTTAACTGTCCTTGATAACCACTGTTGCTATGACTGCTTCATGGTCCATAATGCGGGTTTAAATGTGGACATATTCCTAGACATCAGATGTATTTGTTGCCATTAGATCAAATACATATCCCTCATGAGTGGGCTTCTGGGTAGTTTTCAAGATCTCATCAAGCCCACCACTTACCCAAATGCAATTATTGCAATTGACTGTTGGAAGATTAAAGTCCTCTCCAATGGAAACCATGTGGTTCGGAATGTACTTCCTTGCAAACAAATTTTGGCTTACATCCAGAGGTGAGTCTGTTCTCCTAAAACTGTCATTATCTAGATTAGATAGTCACCTAGTCTAAAACAAATCTAGTTTGCACCTCACACATAGTCAGCTAGATAGCAGCCTCTGAACTGCAGAGCACACCAGACCCATTTGGACAGACCTTGTAGTTTTCAACCCTATGACTGAAGTACAGGAAGTCGTGGGCTTGCTTGTCAGAGAAAGTTCTAAATCTCTGGTTCAGGCCTTTCATTTGATTCACAAAGAATCCTTTGAGTGTGGGGTAGCAAGTCTAGTCTTTAGTAAGGTTCACTTGAAAGTGTTGTGTTAACAATTGTGACAGAAAAAAGTATTAGCTGCCAGCGATTCACCATGTGCATTAGGACAGTGACAGAAAATGAATGCTCGGGAGACACAGAGATCAACCTTCCGTATGTATTACACTTCACAAAATGGGCATCATCAACATTCAAGAAATGTTCAAAATAAATTGCCAACTTACACCTTGAACATCGAATGAAAAATGGCACACCACAGTTATCATAAAAGTTCACACCATCAAAATCAATGGCAAATTAGAAATAGTGTATGACGTTCAGCTAGGTATCTACTTTTAAAGAATGCACATAGAATCATATTGATATAATGGGGTGATGAGACCTGATGGAATGTGATGGCATACAACCGAATGCAAAACAGTCTGTCGTGGAGCTTACTGTGAAACAGGTTAACTTTTAAGGCATAGCTGCAGAGAGTGCAATAATATGTTTCCAAAGCACAGGAAAAACAAACATCAAGAGACAGAATTTGTCCAGTGAACCAGGTGGTATTAACTGCAATACCGCACACATTTCACTAGGGATAGTTTGTTCTAAAGGAGTATGACTTTTATACACAGACCAGGAATCAAGCAAAAGCAAGTTATTTTGACACGATATTCCCCAAAAGCAGTGCTCATAGTTCTATTATGCCCATTTTTCCACTCTTGCTTGCTGTGACATAAATATTCCCTACTGCCCTTGCAAGACAATGCACTTAAGAAAGGAAGGAGAACATCTCCAACTTCTTGCAGTGCAATAAATAACTTTCCAGCCAATTTACCATCCAGATTAATCATTGACATAATCGTGTATGAATGTGTTAAGGCATTGGTGTTAGTTGATTTTGATACAACTCTCTTGGTACGTTTAATTTCCAGAGTTCCTTTTGTACGCATTTCCTCTTCGAAACCTAACTGATCAGAGTTGAAAACAATTTCCTTACTGAACAATAAGTTTGTTTATCTCCTCTACAAATTTTTGGGCTGATTCCATGGCTTCTTGTTTTTTGTCTAATTGAAGCTTTGCTTAAAATTTTGTTATCTTATGTTTTCCAATTCTGTAGCATTGTTTGAAGTTATGCAACCATCCACTGCTCTCATTTAAATCAATGTAATCTTTGTCATGCACAATTTGATGTGCATAATGTAGTAGGTCAATAATATACACATCCTGTAAATTGAATCGAGTGTCCTTGTAACACACACGCACCAGTTTTTGTAACAAGTGTGCACTGTTCTCCCTTGAATATCCACAGTTTTTGTTATAAACTACACAGTGATATTTTTGTGGACAATTCAAAATCTGTTCACAACTGTTTTTTCACTACACTGTAGATAATCTTCCAAGTATGTAATTATGCTTAGTACCCATTTCTTGGACAGTGGTTGTCCTTTACTACAGTTCATACTGGAAACAGCATCTGTGGCTCCTTGTCCGACAAGGACGATGAACTACATGGCTCAACATATGCTTCAGTACTACTTTCGTTTGTTAAGAACATATCGTCGTCATTGTACTCCTCATGTACAGTGCCCACACAGGCAAGCATATACGGCACCACATATTCCACTCACTCACCTCACAGAAATGTTAATATTTCATCTACCACTTCTTTCTCACTCTGCAGGATTCCTTTGGTTTTTTTCTGACAAAACATCAACTTCGGCAGCTGTTGTTGTAGATATAATGCAATTTTTGCTTTTGTTATCACTGCCATTGTTCTGCACTGTATGAAACACCAGTAGCACTGAAGCACTGTTTTGAGTCACTTGCCGACTAAGCAGTTCAACTATGTTCACCATTGGATACTTGCAGTCCAACACCTTGCTGACATTAGCAGCCAGTGTTGTGATTGCATGGTAGACAATAAATGGGATGTCGAATGCCCGTAAACATCACTGCCTTTTGTGACCTCGCACTCAAGGGGTTCCTTGTAAGATCCAGGTTGCCATGATCAGTTCTGGGGAGAATGCTGCAGATTGTGTCCTTTGTTAATATCACTGGCCAAGGGTGATCTTCACCATCTTCTCTGCCACAGTTGTTGGAATGAACCAGTTACGATCTTGGAGCTCAGATGACAGCCACCATTTGTTCCAATGTGCAGCACAATCTGCAGTTGGTTGCACCTGGTTCACTCAATGGCTGCAGAATAGCCTGTTCGGCATTTTGAATGAAGCCTCCGGGCATACACACTGAATGTGCAATATGTTTGTTCCCATCCTCACTGCCTTTTGCCAATATATGTTGTCCTTGCTTCCTTTCAAGGCACAAGATACCTGATCAAATGAACATCTGCAATTGAGGAAAATACTTACAGAATAAAGATCCACTGCAGTTGCCAGTAATTTCTTGATTTATTCCAAGACTGGTTTCAAAGCATGAAGTTTTATCTTCAGGTGCCACCAACAGTTATGGGAACATAAATGTGTGGTGGTCGGGCCAGTCAGTCATGGGGTGGTCACACCAATGGCAAACAAATGCATGGGAGCATAGGACCAGCAACCAGAGTGCCTGCCTGGACAGCATGACACAAAAGTCATGCATCAAACAAATGCATGGGAGCATGAGACAAGCAACCACCTGGACAGCATGACATAGAAGTCGTTCTGACATGGGTGTGACCTCCATGACTGACTGGCCCAACCACCAAACATTTATGCTCCCACAATTATTTTGTGGTACATGAAGGTGAAGCTTTATGATTCGAAACTGGTCATGGAAAACATTAAGAAATTACTGCCAACTGAAGAGGTTTTTTTATTTTATTAGTCCTTTAAAGGCAGCACTTTTTAAACCTTTTGTTGATCAAATCAGGTCATATTGTGCACCATAGGAAGAAACCATTCACGCTGAAGGCTGACCACTGACAATCTTGCCTGATGGACTGAATGTGTGATCCCCTTCTAAGACCCAATTGTAACAGTGTTTTTAGAGATGGTCTTTAAGTGCTGGTTTATGACAAAAACAAGCATCTGCAGTTTCAAAGCCATATCTCAAGTTAGTATGTTCTCAATCATATTTCTTTCTCCAGGTGTGAAGTGACCTTTAAGTGCCTCCAACTTTAACACATCTCTCTGACTGACTGGTGCACCAGTTATACAATTCCAAACAGTAACTAAGCAAAAGATAAAGGTTAGCTAAAGAAACACCCTGAGGAAGGCCACCAGCAGCAGTGCCTGAAACGTCGGAAATTTTACACACTGACAATGCGGTCACAGACCCAGAAGAATTTTACTGACTGTGACAATGGCTGCAGAAGCCTGTACTATTGTAACTGACCCGCTCATCAATAATTATGTTGCCTTCCTGCCATGTAATCCCTTTAAGTTTTCCTTAGAAAAAGTTTTACAATTCAGATAATGTGGGGTGGGGGCAGTAACTGCAATATCATACACGTCTCTGTTTTATTGTTTTCTGTTGGTCTTAAGTAGATACTTTTCACCTCCTTTATAGTCTGCTGCTGTATTGCTCAGCATGTCCCAAAACATGGGTCTCTTGCAGGATTGCCAATCTAGTGCAGAAATTGGTAGTGTGACTGCTGCATTTGGATTACAAGCTTCTGGACATAACTGGACATCTCAATGCCAATGAAGAATGGAGTCGACCAGAGAGATCACTTCTTTGCAGAAATCTGAAGCACCAGCCAATACTGCTGTGGAATTCATATAAGGTCTTCACAATCTTCAAGGCACTAAACCAGAATATACACTATACAAAGGAGGATGGGGTGGGGATGGGGTGGGATTTGGAGAAGAAGCACCATGAAAGAAGTCTCCAAGTGGGATGGAAACTCCAAATTCAGAAACACTGGGTCATTTATTTAAGAGAAAGAGCTTCACAAATTGGACATGTCAATAAAGTGTCAGTCCATCCCTGGCCCTTATGCAAGAAGTTTTTCAGCTTGGCACTTATTGACAGTTTTTGGAAGTCCTCCTGAATGATATTGGCATGTTAAATCATCAAAATCCCAACCTGATTGGACTGCCCTGCCCACAATGCTCAACATTCTCAACTGGGGAGAAAATTGGTGAGGGTTTGGCAAGCATGACGACAAGAATTAGTAACTATAGCATGTGAAGGCAGGCATCACCTTGCTGAAATGTAAGCCCAGGATGACTTGTCATGAAGAGCAACAAAAGGGGGAATAAAATATCATTAATGTACTGCTGCACTGTAAGGGTGCAGCAGTTGAGGACCAAAGGGGGACCTGCTATTAAAGGAAATTGCACTCCAAATCATCACTCCTGGTTGACAGGACGTATTGCTATCTGGAGCATCTCCAGACACATCTTCAGCTTGGAATCTCATTGACTGGAGTCGAATTTTCTTCACTGATGAGTGCCCTGATGACCAGCAAAGAACTGTCTGGAGACATTCCAGGCAGCATGAGATACCAACCTGACTGTTGCCCACTGTACAGCCTGACAAACAGGATGATAGTCAGATGCCATTTCTTCTCATAGCAGGATCTCTTTGGTTGTCATCTGTGACACCCTTACAGCACAGCAGTACGTTGACAATGTTTGGAGGATTATAGGCACAGCGCTCAAACCAGCTCAGTATTTTGATGAGCTAATGTGCCAATTGGATAGAATTTGCCACAATATCCCCCAGGAAGGCTTCCAACAACTCTTATCAATCAATACCAAGTTGAATGATTGCTTGCATGAGGACCAGAGGTGTACCAACTGCTACTGATTTGCTCAGTTTGTGGAGCTGTTTCTCTCGAATAAATCATCTAATGTTTATGAAATTGAAATAAATTATTTGTCTGTACATGTACATCACATCTACTGATTTCCATCCCATTTAGATATAATTTCTTCATGGTGTGTCCTTTTTTTGTGTTACAGTGTATGTTAAGATCAAACAATGGAAAATCCAGGATGGAATGTAACAATACCAGAGAAGGAAAGTTGCTACTCACCATATAGCAGAGATGCTGAGTCGTGATAGGCACAACAAAAAGATTCACACAATTAAAGCTTCCAGCTATTAAGGCCTTTGTCAGCGGTATACACGCATACACACACACTCTCACATAAACGCAACTTGCACACACGTCAACAGTCTCAGAGAGCAGAGACATGCTGAGTAGCAACTTTCCTTCTCTAGTGTATGTTAAGAGGTAGATACGGCATTTTACAGACTGTAAGATGCACTTTTTTCTTCAAAAAATTGCCTCCAAAACTCAGGTGTGTCTTATACTCAAGATTAATATAAAAATGTCCAGTGTTCGATTTAAAGTTCCCGCCAATCTGAAAAACAGCCATGTAATCAATGCTGTGAGAAATCTATCTCTATCTGGCAACAATGGATTCAACTGGCAGCAGCAGTACACCGATGCCACGAACATGAGTTGTGCGGATTCAAAAGCTTGCTAACACTGTGTCCCTCCCACCATGCCATCACAAACCCAGAGCACTATCTAGCCTATGATGCACAATGCAGTCTATAGTGCCAATGAACTTGAACTGAAAGTGACTTGTGCCACCAGTGACAGTATAATATTTTTGTTAGTAGCTAGTTTCATAACAGAAAAAATAAAAGGTATACATAAGATAGGGCTATAAACTGAAAGTAATAGCATATGCAGAAGAACATGGAAACAGAGCAGCTGAGCGGCAGTTTGGCCCTCCATCAACAGGAAAAATCATTCACAATTGGCAGGCTAGTAAAAAAGAACTGAAAAAAATGTGTAAGACTAAATGTGCAAATGAGGACCGAATGGAAAACAGCCAAAACACAGAGATGACGTATTGAAATGGATTAATGTACACCATCAAAGTAACATTAGAATTAACAAAAGAAAATGTTTCAAATACACACTTGTAAGCTAGCGCTACAATGGAAATCAACAGACTTTAAGGGTGGAGTTGTTTGGTGCTACAGGTTTATGAAGTGTCATGGACTTACCATGCGAACCAAAACCAAAGTATCTCAGAAAATGCCACAAGAGTATGAAGAGGAAGTATTATATTTCCAGCATTTAATTATTCAATACTGAAAGAAAACCAGTGTGTAACTAACCCAAATAGTGACTATGGATGAAACTCCTCTGGCATCTGCTGTGCCGAGTAACAGAAATGATGCCATGAAAGGTGTTAAAACTATAACTATAAAAAAAAGTGGACATAAAAATAAGTGGATATGAAAAAATGCAATACACTGTTGTCCTTTCATGTTGTGCTGACGGTACTAAACTTCATGTGATGGTCATTTTCAAGTGCAAAACAATGCCAAAACTTCCGCTAATTTCAAGTTGCCGCCCCTCATACAGCACTTGTCACTCAACAACATCTTTGTCTCTGTATTTCCGCCTCGACTGACCTCTCTGCCCAAACTCTTTGCCTTTACATATGTCTGCTTGTCTCTGTGTGTGTGTGTGTGTGTGTGTGTGTGTGTGTGTGTGTGTGTGTGTGTGTGGGCGCGCGCGCGGCGCGCGCACGCACGCACGCACTCTTCTGTATACCTGCCCCTTTTTCCCCCTAAGGTAAGTCTTTCCGCTCCCGGGATTGGAATGACTCCTTACCCTCTCGCTTAAAACCCACATCCTTTCGTCTTTCCCTCTCCTTCCCTCTTTCCTGATGAAGCAACCGCGGGTTGTGAAAGCTTGAAATTTGTGTGCTTTTTATTGTGTCTGTCTACCAGCGCTTTCTTGTTAAAAAACACACACACAAATTTCAAGCTTTCGTAATTTCAGGTTGCTTCATCAGGAAAGAGGGAAGGAGAGGGAAAGACGAAAGGACACACACACACACAGGCAGACATATGTATCCATTAAAATATATATTGAAAAATATAGCCTATGTCTATTCGGATGTTTATTAGAGCTTCATGTAAAAATCTCTAAGAGTACCGGTTGAGTACTTTTCATGATTTTTGATAGCAACTTATTGAATATAATGAGAATCCGCGGATGGAACAATAGATGAAGTAAGGGAAAGGCAACCAGTCACCTAGAGCAGGTTGATGTGTGATGGAAAAACACACATTACCGGAAACAGCGTTCACTGGCTTTCAAACTCAGGCTTGTTTTGCAGCACACACATTCAGACATGAAGCTACACAGACACCCAAAAGTGGCTGCAGTAGAGTGTGTTTGGGTGCGTGTGTAAATGTGTGTACTTTCCACTGGAGGAAGGGGGGTGGGGAGGGGGGGGGGGGACACAGAGTTTGAAAGCTAGTGGATACTATTTTCTGTTATGTGTATCTATGGATCAAACATCTGTTTGCTGTAGGGAAGTGGTTGCCTCTCTCTTATTTTACATTTAGTTTGACATTAAGTGTTATAATACCTTCGTAGTTTTGACATTTTTATTCAGGGGTTCTCTCATGACTACAGAATTTATGAAGTGAGCAGGGGAGCATGTATGTGGGCTTGATATGTATTATGTGCAATGTAGAACTAAAATGTGATGAAAATAATGTCGTGTAAAGTTATATTTTTATATCATTTTATCTAAATGATCCTAATGGTTCTGTTTTCAAGGAGGTAGGTGGGAATCTGTACGTTATCTTATTTCATTTTATTGTAGCAAATTGTGTATAACAACTATTAAAATTGTAGTACTGAACAATTTATATTTTGATAGTTTCAGTTGTGATTGGTGTGCAGAAAATAAAGAGAAAATAATCCCTCATTTTTTCCCTTGTTAATATTTATCTTAATATTGTAGATAGCATAGGCATAGACCACATTTAGGGCATGTCCATCCGCACAGGGTTTTTCTTTGACTTACCTGCCATGAGGTGTCACTGTGCACAGTACAGTGCTACCTGACAATAGTAAAAGGCATAGTTGTGTTTTAGTGTTCTTATAGTACCAAATATCATGTGTGCAGCTTTTAAGCCCAATAATGTGGTAAACCACTTTATTGCATGTTGTTTCCAACTACTGCCTATGTAATATTTTTACTTGTACTACATGATTAGTTTTTATTTACTATATTGTGTATCAGGCTAATCACGGACTGCCTATAAACATGACTGTAACCCAAATCATATGTATTTAATGGGTTAAATACTGTAACTGCTGTTTTTATTCTGTTTTAAGACAGACTTTATCCTGGTAAAAACAACTTATGGTTGCTTTGTAGTCTGTGTTCTAATTTTCTGATTTCTATGCAGTTAATTGAGAAATGCTGCAAAGCTGAAATGTTATAGTACACAAAATAAAAATAAAATGCAAATAACAGCCAATACAGGAAACTTATTTCTTTCATGGAAAAAAATTTGGTAAATAACTGCATCAGAATCAATGACGACAAAAATGAAACAAAATAAATGGAACAGATGAAGAGTTTGTTGCTACACTACATTATTATTATTAACTAATCTTAGCAAAAAGCTCAGTAATTGGCAGTTTCAGTTATGTCTACTGATAAAACACCAACACACTATAAGCAAACCCTGCAGCTATATGCATAGAGTACATTAGACATTTCACAAAATAAATAAAAATAAAGAAAGGAAAGAAAGAAAGAAAGAAAGAAAGAAAGAAAGAAATCAGCTGATACTTAATATTTTCACATAGTTAATGGCACACAAAATTCCTCTCTAAATAGAATTACTTTACATTTAAAACTATGTTTTACAATACAGAAAAAATAGTGTTTTATGTGACATACACAGCACATGGGAGTAAATTGCAGTAGTTTACTGGAAAATGAATTTTTGCATGCTGCACAATAATTTTTATTTTATTTATGTACCCTGACACATTTTGTCCTTTTAACAAGGCATAAATGAAATAAAAAAGCTTGATGTGCAAAAAGTCATTTTTAGCGCTCTACTGCAATTTACATACAGCTGCTGCAAAAAGTGACCATCAATCAAAATTTTCATGAAAGTAGTTTATACAATATTGAAAAAAAATAGCTATTACGTTAATGAAAGAAACATAAATACCTGCTCCAACTACAAGAACTGCAACAAGAAACTCCAATACCCTTGTAACAGCTCTAGCATAGTAAACTAGATCGTCCAATGCTTCCCACGAAGAATCTTTGTACAGGTTATCAAACATGAATAAACAATAAACAACGATTGATCCTGCAACCTGTAAAAAAAATATTTTTAGTGAGAGTAAGTTAAAGTATTATTGAAATAAAGCTACAGAGTGCAATTTTTGTGTGAAAATCTTGAATTCTCAAGGAATTTTTAATGATTAAGTGTACATACCCAACTGTTCATTAACTGAAAGTAATGTATGAGTAACTTTTTTTAACAAAGTCTCTGTGAGACTGCTTTGAACTGTGATTTGTTGTGAAGTCTTCACATTTGGATGAGTAACACAGAGCACTGTGTTAATTGCATTATCAGTCATTCAACATATGAAATCTCTCATACTGACCATGATATTTCAGCCTAGCAGTTCTATTTTCCTTTTCTTGACCAAGTGTAATACGCACGTAAAAATTTGTAAAGTAGATTCTATTATTACTATGGATATATTTGAACAGATTTGGTTTCTTGGTTGGCAATGAATATTTTTTCATTAGCTATAAACCACTTCTTTATTAAAACTAAATCTTCCAATCAAACACTGGACGATGCTCAAGTACCTATATGCAATGACAAAGAGCATAATTAGATGCAATGATAACAAATATGGACTTTGAAGATGAAAGACAGTGAGAGGCTGGAGACGTTTGAGATGTGGACATGGCGGAGAATGGAAAGAGTAAGTTTGATGGACAGAGTAAAAAATGAAGAGGTACTGAGAAAAATGGGAGAGAAAAGACAGTTACTAGATGTAATAAAAAGAAGGAAAAGAAATTGGATTGGTCATATATTAAGACAGAATGATTGACTGATAAAAACAGTTTTAGAAAGTTATGTAGAAGGGAAAAGGAAGCGAGGAAGGAAGAGATTTCAGATACTGGATGACATGATGGATGGTACAACATACAGCAGCCTTAAGAAGGAAGCAAAGGATTGCAGAAAATGGAGAGGCGATGGACCTGCTAATATAGTAGAAAACTGATGATGATGATGATGATGATGATGATGATCACAAACCAAAAAAGTCGTCATGTATGTCCATGAAACATTCATCACACAACCTATGCTTATGACAACTGACGTGATAATTCACATCAAACCAATGTTATACATTAATTACATCAAAATTACAGAATGCAGTAGCAGATTAATACATTAGGCAAAATATTTTCAGGGCTAAATGCAAGTCAGACTGAAGTTGCATATACAATAGCAATACAAGGTAGATCTCCGGGAGGGAATTCAAGAAGTAGAATATCAAACTTATGAAAAAGAGTTGCTTGGTTTCCTATGCTTTATATCCTACTATTCAAATTTTTCATCAACACCAGAGACAAACCTTGTATGACTACATCCACAGGAATCATCTTTGCAATGACTTCTACAATCACTTACACTCTTTTTCTGATTTAATAGAATATGCCACTTCTGTCAGATCTTGTGCTCCACATTAACAAAATTTTGTGTACCAAATAAATCACTCACTTCCCTGCATTCCATAATTTCAGTAACTTATAGTTAATGCATAAAATTGATATCATGATATATATAGATTTGTTTCCTGTAACTTTAACACATAAATCTCTTGTACCCTCAGTTTTCATAGAGGTGATACTTAGAAAGCCTGTAATACATTTACACTTATCACAACTGTGTAACTCAGTAATTCTTGTACATTGACTTTCTAATTAGTTATGGATTTTTCCCAAGTTTTGGTGCTTAGTAATTTGTTTCTGGACATTAAAATGGCTGTGAAAGTAGGCATATTCTTCTTTGCTCATTTTATGAGTTTAATCCTATCCCCTGCCACATGAATTTATTGTCTGATTTTACTAGCTTTTTTCATTATAAATTGTTTAATAAAATCGAATTCCCATGTTTGAGACACTTCAAATCTATAGTTTCTACAAATTTAATTTATCAAAGGCCTTCGACACTATTGGCCACAATACTCTACTGCTCAGACTCAAAGCTGTACAGGTGTTTCTGTGCCTGCTGTTGAAATTATCTGATAGAATTCAAACAGTTCACTTCAAAAACCAATATTCTATTTTCATGCCTGTTAACTAAGGTGTCTCTTCAAGGGTCAATCTTCGGCCCACTTTTGTTCATATTATATATGAATGACATACCAAGCAATACAATATATGATTCATCAAACTGTTAATAGATGATGTGAAATCTCCTACTCGCCATTGCATTCATATCACAGCTGTTTGTGAAAAGCTGGTCTAAAAAAGTACTCCATCTCTCAAAGTGTGTGTGTGTGTGTGTGTGTGTGTGTGTGTGTGTGGAGGGGGCAGGGGACAGGGGCAGGGGGCGGAGTGAGGGGGCAGGGGGGCGAGGGCAGGGGGAGGGGGCAGGGGGAGGGGGCAGGGGGGAGGGGGCAGGGGGAGGGGGGCAGGGGCAGGGGGCAGGGGGAGGGGGCAGGGGGAGGGGGCAGGGGCAGGGGGGGCAGGGGGAGGGGGGCAGGGGCAGGGGGCAGGGGCAGGGGGCAGGGGCAGGGGGCAGGGGCAGGGGGCAGGGGGAGGGGGCAGGGGCAGGGGGCAGGGGGAGGGGGCAGGGGCAGGGGGAGGGGGCAGGGGCAGGGGGAGGGGGCAGGGGCAGGGGGAGGGGGCAGGGGCAGGGGGAGGGGGCAGGGGCAGGGGGAGGGGGCAGGGGCAGGGGGAGGGGGCAGGGGCAGGGGGAGGGGGCAGGGGCAGGGGGAGGGGGCAGGGGCAGGGGGAGGGGGCAGGGGGCAGGGGGAGGGGGAGGGGGCAGGGGGAGGGGGAGGGGGCAGGGGGAGGGGGCAGGGGCAGGGGGAGGGGGAGGGGGCAGGGGGCAGGGGTAGGGGGGAGAGGGCAGGGGGAGGGGGAGAGGGCAGGGGGAGGGGGCAGGGGGAGGGGGAGGGGGCAGGGGGAGGGGGAGGGGGCAGGGGGAGGGGGCAGGGGGAGGGGGCAGAGGCAGGGGGAGGGGGTGGGGGAGGGCGGAGGGGGGGGGAGGGGGTGGGGGAGGACGGAAGGGGGAGGGGTGGGGGGAGGGGGAGAGGGGAGGGGGTGGGGGAAGGGGAGGGGGTGGGGGAGGGCGGAGGGGGTGGGGGAGGGCGGAGGGGGTGGGGGAGGGCGGAGGGGGGAGGGGGTGGGGGAGGGCGGAGGGGGGAGGGTGTGGGGGAGGGCGGAGGGGGGAGGGTGTGGGGGAGGGCGGAGGGGGGAGGGTGTGGGGGAGGGGGAGGGGGGAGCAGGAGGGTGTGGGGGAGGGCGGAGGGGGGAGGGTGTGGGGGAGGGGGAGGGGGGCAGGAGGGGGAGGGGGAGCAGGAGGGGGAGGGGGAGCAGGAGGGGGAGGGGGAGCAGGAGGGGGAGGGGGAGCAGGAGGGGGAGGGGGAGCAGGAGGGGGGAGGGGGAGCAGGAGGGGGAGGGGGAGCAGGAGGGGGAGGGGGAGTGGGAGGGGGTGGGGGAGCGGGAGGGGGAGGGGGAAGAGGAGGGGGGAGGGGGGGGGGGGGGAAGCACCACGAAGGAATTATCAGAATGGGATGAAAATTGGTAGATGTTATGTACATGTAAAAACAAACAGATGCAGTTACTTGGCTTGGGATTGATTGACAGAGTTGTTGGATGTCCTCCTGAGGGATATCACATCAAAATCCTGAGTTGGCTGGAGGGCTCTGGCTATAATGCCATAAACATTCTCAACTAGTGAAAGGCACGGCAACCTTTCTGAGCAAGGTAGGGGTTGGCAAGCATGATGACAAACAGTAGAAACCCTTGCTGTGTGTGGATGGGCATCATCTTGCAAACTGGTCCTGCTATGAAATGTAATGGCAAGCCACACCATCACTCCTGGCTATTGGGCTATGTGGTGGGCAACAGTGGGCTTGGTAACCTACTGATGTCCATGGTGTCTCCAGACATGTCGCTGCTGGCCAATGGGACTCAATTCAAAGCAGGACTCATCACTAAAGACAATTCTACTCCAGTCAATGAGATTCCAGGCTGAATGTGTCTGACACCACTGCAAACGGTCTTGTTGGTGTACAGGGGTCAGTGGTAGCTGGTGCAGGGGGGTGCCATGAGTTCAGCCCCCTTTTTGTGAACTGTCTATTAATGGTCCTTGGGGTCACCGAAGCACCAGTGCCATGTCAGATCAACAATAATGAGGAATCTGGCATTCTGAATGCCTCTCTGACAATTGCTCGATCCTCATGTTTGGTTGTTCCTGTAGGTTAACCACGTGCTTCTTGATGCTGTGTTTGGCCATAATTCACCCGTTACTGGCAACATCATCAGATAGTGGCAACACTCAGATTCAAATGTCGAGAGTATGCCCTGGTATTGACAGTCCTCTTTTTCCTATCCTTGCCAGCTGTGTGGTGAAACTGTGCTGCAACATCACACTTTCATCCATTGGCCATTGAAGTTTACTATTTTGCGTTTCCTGTCAATACCTGTATGAATATCAATTTCTGACCAATTTGTATAACTTCTTCATGGAGGACTGCCTTTTTTTCTCAGAGTGTACATAATGGAAGAAGGTTATAACATATTTTACAGAATTTTTTAATCAAAACTACAGTTAGGAGGCCATTTTGAAATGTGGGTCATTTTCACAAACTGGGAACTGGGATCACGAGACAAGGTGGCTTGTAAGTTTGCAAACACTACAACATTTTCATTCATAAATCATTTTTATTTACTGGAATTTTGCATGCAAATATTTTACAAATCAATAATAAAAGTGATTAGGAAGTGCTACACCCCCCCCCCCCCCCCTCCCGCCCAACATCATAAGTTTTACCATCTTAATTTTTGTTTCACATAATGAATATTTTCATACCTTTAAATAGAAAAAAAATTCAGAAGGGCATTTTCCCTCTCTTGCTAGTTCTCATACTTTTTCAATAAAACAGCTTTGATTGTTGCATCAAATGGCTAAAATACTTTCCTAATTTTAGCTGGCAGTAGAAGTGTGACTGTTGTGATATGGCAACAGTTTTATAATTGTTCTCACTCTGATATTCCTAAATGAAGATTTCTGGCATATCAGATGGAAATCTTATTTGTTTCCTAACATAAGTATCAAGAGTTCACATAAAATAGTAATTAACTCTTTCTTGTTTCCCCTTACAAATTTTCATAAAAAGTATTGACAGATCAATGTTTCAGAAAAACTTCAAATCATCCAGACCTTTCCTACAACATACACACTATCTTTATAAATCATTATGGAAAACAAATGTTCTGTAGATTTTATGTCAGCAGAGGTATGTTAGAAGAAAATCAGTAGTAGAAAAGTGATTGTTTTAATAGACATGTCAAGGAATAGTCAAACTGATATTGAACTACTGAAGCTAAGAAGTGTCTGTGAAAATACCGACAGTGTTCATTCTTCTCTTGAAATGTTCTATTTGGGAACATTTGAAGATGGACAAAGAAGTTGTTGTGACCCTTTTAAGGAGCATGTTAAGAAATTAAAATTTTTGGAACATTGTCTAGGAAACAGTGAACTATTAATATCAAAATTTATTTAGTAAACGCCAGTACAGACAAGCCGCCTCCACACCAGGGATTCCTACTACCACCTAGGAATATTGATCTGTCGATTATTTCTGTAGTAGATCGAAATCAGTGATCCACAAATGAAAAGTAACACCTGTATGTGACCACAAGGGTGTTTACTAAATAAAATGCTAGGAAATCATTGAAAGTTGTTTCTTTAGCAATGGCAAAGAAATGAAAAAGTCTTGGACTCATCGAAGGTACTAAGTTTTGTATAACACCCCATAAGGCCATCTTATCTCCTACGTCATATAGCTTGCAAGGGATGGCTCCTTGTGAAGTTTACAATCCAGGATGTACATCAGCCTGATCTACAGCTTCTGTGAATATTTAATGAAAGTTGTGAATTACTTGAAATTTTACCATTTAACCTATTAACTGCTATCAACATATGTATCAGTGCACAGTGGTCATTCTTCCAGTGCTAATGCCGTATATACGCAACAGGAGCAGAGCATGCCAAGAGTGCTGAAGGTGGATATAAACATTGAGTTTTTTTTTGTTTTTTAGCAAATGCTAGCACCATGGTAACACATGACTTGTAGAATTCCAAACAGTTTGCTGGATTACTAGTGGGTCCTCGATGTGACTCAGATGGCACAAGTGGCACTTTGTTGGCCTTATGGCTTGCTTTGTATTGTTTCATTGTGTTTGAAAATTTCGAAGTGCGTGGTGTGTTTCTCTTTCTTCATCTGAAACTGAAGACACCATGCCTCTTGATTCTTATCCTTCAACGTCTCAAGGGCAGGAAAGATATTTTTCTTGTTGCATACCTTTGCTTTGCGGAAGTACAACTTACAGCAATATTGAAGATGAAAATGATGTGCCCCTGGCAAAGAAAGCCAAGTTTGTGGACAAATTTCAGTGGTATTAGGAAGAAGCTGACTCCCAGGGTTCATGATTTTGATGCAGTGCTTTCAGGTGTGACTATTACATTTCCAGAAGCCCTTAGTGTGCTACAAGTTTTTCACACATTGTTCACAGATGAATTATTGTAGACAAGGGTAGTACTTACTACACTGTTCAGGCTAATATTCTTTACTAGAAGTTTCCTGGCAGCAACTCTTCTTATCGCAACTAAAACACTGAAGTATTCTGGATACTGGTTAAATGATTCACTCCTCAAAACTCTGATTACTGATGAAATAACATCCCTCAACAGATATATATTGTTAGTCTGAATGATGCATTTTTTGCAATCACAATGTTCCTGTTCAAGATGATAGGCTGTACAAAATGAGCTCAGTTGTTTCATATGTGAAAGGGAAGTTAGAAGAGCACTCATTCCACTCCAAAAAGTTTCCTGTTGTTCAAGAGACTCTTAGCTTTCAAACAGTACATTCCATCTAAAGAATCAGGGCTACAATATTGAGTGTGACCTAATAAAAAATCACATCTGCAATGGGCCATACATACCCTTTTTTTATGCGGTATAATCAGCCCCAATTGATTAGTTCTGTCAGAAGGGTCAATATGGAGTTAGATCAGCTGCTTCGGACAGCTGCTTTTGTTAGTCATGGGTTTGGTTCCTATTGGTAGGTGGGACTTCACAAGGCATCTCAATTGCTTCCGGGGGGAGGGGGGGGGGGGGGGGGGAAGGGGGGAAGGGATGACGCTAAAACTCATGGGAGTACCTCTTTTTTAGGCTAAGACCAGTGTCCAGTGATTCAACGTAGAATAAGCTCAGACAGGCAGGTACAAGAGATGTTAAAATATCACAAGATTCTCATAAAAGTACAGTAGAAAAACAATGTAGGTATATTACATCAAAATATCAGGGGATTAAGAAATAAGCAAATGAGCTTCTCGTTTGTTTAGATGATTTAGAAACTGAGGGTGGACTGCATGTACAAAGCCTCTCTGAACATCATACAGTCACAGATACGGAAATGGTAAATGTAAGTGGATATAAGATTTCAGCACACGTAAGTAGAGACACTATGGAGAGGAGTTGCCAAGTATGTTAAAATTTATCATAGTGTGAAAAATTTAGAAATTAAAACACTTTGTGTAGAGCAACGTACAAAAGCATGTGCTTGTGATTTTAAACTAAATAATGGTGCTTTTATAATTGTAGGTGTGTACCCATTCCCCCCCACCGGGAAATTTTCAGCTTTCTAAACAAACATGAATTATTTGTTGTTTTATCTGTCGGACAGAGGGCAGCAAATTATTGTTTGTGAGGATTTCAATGTACATTTTCTGAAAGAGTATGACACAAAGAACGGCCTTGAAGTATTACTCGTTTCTTTCAATTTGACATCAGTTACTGATTTTCTTTCTTGGATAGTACAGGAAAGCAGCACACTGATAGAAAATGTTTTTATAGCCCAAGATAAATTCAATCAAATAAAAGCTTTTCCCACTAAGAATGGCCTTTCTGATTATAATGCACAGTTAGTTACAGAATCTGACATAGCTCCATACAGTAATACGAAACAGTCCCCCAAAATAGTGCACTGAATTACCAATTTAATAACTGCAATATTTCATGATACCTTTGTGGGTACATTTGCAAATAGTTTCCCTAAGGAAACAGCGAAATATAATTGTAAGAAACAGTTTTAAAATGCTGTGGCTAACTAAAGGGATAAAAATATCTTTTAAACAGAAAAGGGAAATGTACCTTATAGCTAGAAGGAGTAATGATCCAGATAAAACCAAGCATCATAAAAACTACTGCACTGTATTATGAAGAAGTAGTATTAAATAGTCCACAAGTATATGCATAATGTTTAACATTACCATCTCTGATAATAAAATTAAAACAATTTGGAATATTCTTAAAAAGGGAAACAGGGCAACCAAGAGCACATGAAGACTGTATCCCTATCAGACTCCATGAAAAGTTTGCGAACAAAAACTCAGAAGTAGAAAATATTTTTAATAATCATTTTTGAGTGTTTGGAGAAAGTAGAAGCCAGCTGTTCATTAGAAAATGCAAGGTTGTATATGGAAGAGGAAATACCTAAACAATTTGATAAAATGAAATTCAACCCACATCTCTTACTGAAACTAGGAAAATAATAAATTCAGTCACACATAAAAGCTTGCATGGAACTGGGGAGCATTGTCAACAAGTACTAAAAACTTGTTCTCAAAAGATAAGTAGGATTCTCAGCCAGATATGTAGTAGCTCACTGAAAAAGAGCATTTTTCTGGATAGACTGAAATAAGCTACTGTTAAACCATTGTATAAAGTGAGGGATAGATCCGATGCCAACAATTATCACCCAATATCATGTCTGACAGCTTTACCAAAACTCTTGAAAAAGTAATGTATTCAGGAGTAGCGTCATGTATTTGTAAAAATGGGGTACCAACAAGTTGTCAATTTGGTTTTCAGAAAGGTTTTTCCAACAGACAATACTACATATGCTTTCACTGATCATATATTAAGGCTCTGAATAGCCCAACATCACCCACTGGGATTTTTTGTGATCTCTCAAAGGCTTTTGACTGTGTAAATCATGATTTTTTTCTAGATAAGTTAAAGTATTGTTGTCATAGTGGGACAGTGCACAAATGGTTTAATTCATATTTAATTGGAAGAATGCAGAAGGTTGAAATTAACAGTACAGACAGTCTGCAATAATCAGCAGAATCCTCTAACTGGGGAGGTACCAAGAACGGTGTCCCAAAAGGTTCAGTCTTGGGTTCCTTATTATTCTTAATAAACATTAATGGGTTGCCACTATATTCATAAAGATGCAAAGCTATCTCTTTTTGTAGATGATACAAGTACAGTAATCATGCCCAACAAAAAAGAATTAGCTGAGGAAATTGTAAATAATATCTTTCAGAAAATTATTAAATTGTCCTCTGCAAATGCATTCTCATTCAATTTTAAGAAAACACAGTATATGCCGTTTTCTACAGTAAATGGCATAACACTGTTGATAAACATAGACTTTGGATATAAGTGTGTTGTTAAGGTAAAATATTGCAAATTTGATGAGAAACTGAATCTGAAGGAGCACATTGATGATCTGCTGAAACGTTTGAGTTCAGCTACTTACACTATTAGGGTTATTGCAAATTTTGTTAATAAATACACAACTAAACTATCCTACTATGTCTATTTTCATTCACTACTTTCATAGGGGATTATATTTTGGGGCGTAGTATTAAAAGTCTGACAGATAGCCAACCAGCACTTAAAATCAAATTAAAAGAATTTCAGAAAGAGAACTCCTTCCACTCAACAGTAGAATTTTTAGATGTGAAGTAGTAATTGTAAGGGAAAAAAGAAAGAATCAAAGAAAAAAATTATATCATATAATTAAACTTTATGTTAAACTAACACCTTCCACATCATTAGGAAATATGTAATGTAATGTAGGTCAAAAGACACTGATGGTTTTGATGTACCAAGTGATCAAAAAGTCAGTATAAATTTGGAAACTGAATAAATCACAGAATAATGTAGATAGAGAGGTACAAATTGACACACATGCTTGGAATGACATGGGGTTTTATTAGAACAAAAATTACAAAAGTTCACAAAATGTCCGACAGATGGCACTTCATCTGATCAGAATAGCAATAATTAGCATAACAAAGTAAGACAAAGCAAAGATGATGTTCTTTACAGGAAATGCTCAATATGTCCACCATCATTCCTCAACAATAGCTGTAGTTGAGGAATAATGTTGTGAACAGCACTGTAAAGCATGTCCGGAGTTATGGTGAGGCACTGGCGTCGGATGTTGTCTTTCAGCATCCCTAGAGATGTCGATCGATCACGATACACTTGCAACTTCAGGTAACCCCAAAGCCAATAATCGCATGGACTGAGGTCTGGGGACCTGGGAGGCCAAGCATGACGAAAGTGGCGGCTGAGCACACGATCATCACCAAACGACACGCGCAAGACATCTTTTTTTTTTCCTAATAAAACCCCATATCATTCCAAGCATGTGTGTCAACTTTTACCTCTCTATCTACATTATTCCGTGGTTTATTAAGGTTTCAAATTTATACTGACATTTTGATCACCCGGTATTATGACAGAGCCCTATGTATGCTTATGACATGCCATATGGCTGGAATGAAATTCAATCAGCTGGGAAATTGGACAGCCAAACTAACACCAAAAAATTTAAACCAAAACACTAGAATGGTGCAAAAACTCCTTTTTTCACTGCTTAGGCATATGCTTGCTAAAATACCACATCATTTACAAGGTACAAACCAGAAAGGTTATTTCAATCACTACAATTCATCTCATCATCATTCGTGAGATTTTAGAGAGGTATCACTAAGAGAGGAAAGCACAAGGAGATCGTCGATCAGACAAGGAAAACCATTGCAGCTTCGAGAAATGCACTTTCCAAGCATTGTTGAAACATCAGTGAAACAGCTTGTGCCTGTAAGTAGGTGCATCATAAACAATATGATTTGGGACTGTGTGTTGTGGCTTTTCTCAGAACATATCACACACACACACACACACACACACACACACACACACACAACACACACACACACACACACAAAATCTGAAAGGTGCTTCTGTGCTTTTGTTATCTAGCTTTAGGAACTTCGCCAATAAAGAATACTCAAAGTACACTTTATTTTAAGAACTTAGTCATCACAATAAATACAGAAGATCCTGCAATGATAACAGCTCAGTGCAGCAGGCACTGCAATTCTCAGTGCCATATTGTGTCCAGCAGGGCAGGCATTGCTGCGTGGAGAGGTTGGCCACATGGATGTGTGCACTGTTATGGCACACTCAGCAGTGAAAGGTTAAGGTGACCACAAGAATACAAAACAGGCATCCAGAATACCTTTGATCCACGTCCCATAACTTAGCATTAAAATTCGAGCAACCAGCATCGGAATGCTACATGATCCAGTGGAAAATGTATTTGATGAACAAAGACGTGCTGAATGCACAGACTATAACAGTTTAATTGAAATACTTAATGGGAAACTTGGCAGAAGTTGTGTTACAGCAGGACTGCAAATACTTTTTGTAGAACCAACTTCGTGTGGGAAAAACTACAATGGACCAACAGGCTCCAATCTTCAGGTGAGTATTCTGATACACTGAGTTACCAACAGAATCAGCAGCCCACCACGCATTTGCGAACAGCAGCACTGCTACCAGAGAAAATTGGATTCCATGTCTAACTTTAAGTGAAGACCTTATCCCTGTTAATAACATTACCAGATTATTGAATCTCAATGGATTCCTTCAGAGCACATTCCCAGAAACAGGAAACAGGAGCAATCATTTATGCCTTATTATACAATATCTTATGTCCCTTATGAACAGAGTGCTCTGCAACTGCAGCTTTCTCTGGCTGGAGAAAACGAGTGTGACAATGCCATTCTACACATTGGTCCTGAATACTACAGATAGTTAAACCAATATGAAGTATCTCACAAAGACAAGGCATTTTGTGTACTTTGGGTTTTCTTAGTCTTTACTGTATGATTAAATGATGATGGCGTCCTCTTGGGTAAAATATTCCGGAGGTAAAATAGTCCCTCATTCGGATCTCCGGGCGGGGACTACTAAGGAGGACGTCGTTATCAGGAGAAAGAAAACTGGCGTTCTACGGATCGGAGCGTGGAATGTCAGATCCCTTAATCGGGTAGGTAGGTTAGAAAATTTAAAAAGGGAAACGGATAGGTTAAAGTTAGATATAGTGGGAATTAGTGAAGTTCGGTGGCAGGAGGAACAAGACTTTTGGTCAGGTGATTACAGGGTTATAAATACAAAATCAAATAGGGGTAATGCAGGAGTAGGTTTAATAATGAATAAAAAAATAGGAGTGCGGGTTAGCTACTACAAACAGCATAGTGAACGCATTATTGTGGCCAAGATAGACACAAAGCCCATGCCTACTACAGTAGTACAAGTTTATATGCCAACTAGCTCTGCAGATGATGAAGAAATAGATGAAATGTATGACGAGATAAAAGAAATTATTCAGGTAGTGAAGGGAGACGAAAATTTAATAGTCATGGGTGACTGGAATTCGTCAGTAGGAAAAGGGAGAGAAGGAAACATAGTATGTGAATATGGATTGGGGGGAAGGAATGAAAGAGGAAGCCGCCTTGTTGAATTTTGCACAGAGCACTACTTAATCATAGCTAACACTTGGTTCAAGAATCATAAAAGAAGGTTGTATACCTGGAAGAATCCTGGAGTACTAAAAGGTATCAGATAGATTATATAATGGTAAGACAGAGATTTAGGAACCAGGTTTTAAATTGTAAGACATTTCCTGGGGCAGATGTGGATTCTGACCACAATCTATTGGTTATGAACTGCAGATTGAAACTGAAGAAACTGCAAAAAGGTGGGAATTTAAGGAAATGGGACCCGGATAAACTGAAAGAACCTGAGGTTGTAGGGAGTTTCAGGGAGAGCATAAGGGAACAATTGACTGGAATGGGGGAAAGAAATACAGTAGAAGAAGAATGGGTAGCTTTGAGGGACGAAGTAGTGAAGGCAGCAGACGATCAAGTAGGTAAAAAGACGAAGGCAAATAGAAATCCTTGGGTAACAGAAGAAATATTGAATTTAATTGATGAAAGGAGAAAATATAAAAATGCAGTAAATGAAGCAGGCAAAAAGGAATACAAACATCTCAAAAATGAGATCGACAGGAAGTGCAAAATGGCTAAGCAGGGATGGCTAGAGGACAAATGTAAGGATGTAGAGGCTTGTATCACTAGGGGTAAGATAGATACTGCCTACAGGAAAATTAAAGAGACCTTTGGAGAGAAGAGAACCACTTGTATGAATATCAAGAGCTCAGATGGCAACCCAGTTCTAAGCAAAGAAGGGAAGGCAGAAAGGTGGAAGGAGTATATAGAGCGTTTATACAAGGACGATGTACTTGAGGACAATATTATGGAAATGGAAGAGGATGTAGATGAACACGAAATGGGAGATAAGATACTGCGTGAAGAGTTTGACAGAGCACTGAAAGACCTGAGTCGAAACAAGGCCCCGGGAGTAGACAACATTCCATTAGAACAACTGATGGCCTCGGGAGAGCCAGTCATGACAAAACTCTCCCATCTGGTGAGCACGATGTATGAGACAGGCGAAATACCCTCAGACTTCAAGAAGAATATAATAATTCCAATCCCAAAGAAAGCAGGTGTTGACAGATGTGAAAATTACCGAACTATCAGTTTAATAAGTCACAGCTGCAAAATACTAACGCGAATTATTTACAGATGAATGGAAAAGCTGGTAGAAGCCGACCTCGGGGAAGATCAGTTTGGATTCTGTAGAAATGTTGGAACACGTGAGGCAATACTGACCTTACGACTTATCTTAGAAGAAAGATTAAGAAAAGGCAAACCTACATTTCTAGCATTTGTAGACTTAGAGAAAGCTATTGACAATGTTAACTGGAATACTCTCTTCCAAATTCTGAAGGTGGCAGGGGTAAAACACAGGGAGCGAAAGGCTATTTACAATTTGTACAGAAATCAAATGGCAGTTATAAGAGTTGAGGGGTATGAAAGGGAAGCAGTGGTTGGGAAGGGAGTGAGACAGGGTTGTAGCCTCTCCCCGATGTTATTCAATCTGTATATTGAGCAAGCTATAAAGGAAACAAAAGAAAAATTCAGACTAGGTATTAAAATCCATGGAGAAGAAATAAAAACTGAGGTTCGCCGATGACATTGTAATTCTGTCAGAGACAGCAAAGGACTTGGAAGAGCAGTTGAACGGAATGGGCAGTGTCTTGAAAGGAGGATATAAGATGAACATCAACAAAAGCAAAACGAGGATAATGGAACGTAGTTGAATTAACTCGGGTGATGCTGAGGGAGTTAGATTAGGAAATTAGACACTTAAAAGTAGTAAAGGAGTTTTGCTATTTGGGGAGCAAAGTAACTGATGATGGTCGAAGTAAAGAGGATATAAAATGTACACTGGCAATGGCAAGGAAAGCGTTTCTCAAGAAGAGAAATTTGTTAACATCGAGTATAGATTTAAATGTCAGGAAGTCGTTTCTGAAAGTATTTGTATGGAGTGTAGCCATGTATGGAAGTAAAACGTGGACAATAAATAGTTTAGACAAGAAGAGAATAGAAGCTTTCGAAATGTGCTGCTAAAGAAGAGAATAGAAGCTTTCGAAATGTGCTGCTACAGAAGAATGCTGAAGATTAGATGGGTAGATCACATAACTAATGAGGAGGTATTGAATAGAATTGGGGAGAAGAGGAGCTTGTGGCACAACTTGACTAGAAGAAGGGATCGGTTGGTAGGACATGTTCCGAGACATCGAGGGATCACCAATTTAGTATTGGAGGGCAGTGTGGAGGGTAAAAATCGTAGAGGGAGACGAAGAGATGAATACACTAAGCAGATTCAGAAGGATGTAGGTTGCAGTAGGTACTGGGAGATGAAGAAGCTTGCACAGGATAGAGCAGCATGGAGAGCTGCATCAAATCAGTCTCAGGACTGAAGACCACAACAACAACAACAACAGCATAGTATAAGTAGAAATATTACCTACAGGCTAGCTACTTAATATGAACTATACTTTCTGTCAAAAATTACTTTTATACTGAGTATCATCATCCTTTTTGATAATGTACTATCCCAAGAATTGACTTCATTAAAGATGTAAAAAGTTATGTTTATAGTGCAATATATTTCCCTTAATACCCCTCCCCTAACTCTCAAGCAGCTTTCTCAACTTGGTTACCCAACCACTGATGAAGCTGTGTTTGAAAACCCCTTTTTCAATACAAAATTTCAGCTCAATTTTTTGTATCTTTTTTTAATTCATTAATCTTCAAAATGCATAAATGTCTGGGCATTTATGAATGCTGGGCATTTGTCCAGGCATTTATTCTGGGCATTTGCCCCCCCGACTTATAATACCCAGGCATTTTACACCAATAAGCCAGTGGCATAAATACTTTAAATGTTGTATCTTCTATAAATTTTGAAATTTTCAAGCAGGTAAAAAGGCAACTGATTTATAAGTATCCTCTGAGGATTTCTCTGTAGTCCAAACTGAACAGCAATATTTGTTGGTCAGTGCAATCATTCTGCTTGAAAACAACTTTAAGATCGATTGTATTCACCATACATGGCCCTCAGAAACTTCTTTCTATTCGTGAGGCTGAAGAGAACCTTGAAAGGACATCTTTTTGCCACTACTGATGAAGTAAAAACGGAATCGCTCAAGGAGCTGAACAAAATCACAGAAAGTGATTTGCAGAAGTGCTCCAAAGATAGTAAAATTGGCTAGCACAAGTGTATTATATGTGACAGAGGATTACTTTTGAGGTGAGAATGCTAATGTTGATGAACAAACAAAGATTATTTACGAAAACCAAAAGTTCCCATCACTTTCTGATCACACCTCATACACCTGAAAATGACAGCTAGCTGGTCTGCTGAAATGATGTGTCAAGATGAGTACATTACCTGGCAGCATACTCGAGAAGAGTATCATAAGATGGTGTTTTGTCGAAAGGAAGCTATAAAGTGGGAAACTGAATAGGTAAGGATGTGGAAAGACATCTCCAGTTTTTTCACTATGATGACAATAGAAGTATAATTTCTGTTACTATATGAGATTGTCTACCTGTCCTTTCAGAAAATGGCAAAGAGTGTATAAAACAAAAAAATAAAAATCACTTTGCGTAATCTGAACGATAAGTTCTTTATCCTTCCAATAAGACTACTTTTACTACGTTTTGCGAACTCTGCCCACTAGAATGTGTTACTGTAAACAGTTAGGGAATGCGTAACATGTGTGTATGCATATATCACCAAAATGTACAACTGATGATGCATGTTGCACATGTAAAACAACCATACACAGAATATTTACAGAAACTTGTCTGCAATCTGGAAAATGAAGAGTGCATGTTGCATTGCTGTTATTAGTGTCCTCAAGAATATGAGCTGCTTAATCTTTTAGTGAAGCTGGAATCCTCAGATGATGCGGAAAATTTTATTTTCAAGCAATGGATTCACACTGATTGACCTACACTGGCCACTTTAATAAAGACAATTAATGAGGTTGTTGAGTACATCTCACCCAAAAACTTTGGAACTTATCACAACATATTAGATACCAAAACCTCACCTTGCTACTTAAAATCAACCAAGGAAATGTCATCATGCATCATTAAAGTGAATTTTGCAGGAAACTATACATGTTTCCTTCAGAATGCTGCACAAGAATCATAGTGGTGGAAAATTCAAATTACTCTTCATCGTTTTGTTGTGTGCTATAAAACAGAGGATTCGATAAAGTTAATGTTATTGTGTTATACACGTGATTGCTTGTAGCATGACCCAAACACATTCTATATTTTCCAGAAATATATACAGGAACAAATGCCACACATGCAACATTTAATTTACTTCAGTCGTGGCAGTTCTGCACAACATAAAAACTTAAGAACTTTGTAAATTTGTGCCATCACAAGCAAGGTCAAGGGGTAACTGTGGAATGGAAATTTTTTGTCACTACTCATGGCAAAAATGAACGTGATGGAGTTGAGGGTAATGTTCAACATTTAGCCACAACAGCAAATTTACAGCATCCATACAACAATCACATTTTAAGTCCAAAAGATCTGTTTATATTTGCCAAAACTCATACTACAGGAATGCCAACATTTTATGTTATGAACAAGGATATAACAAGAATCACAAATATGTTACAAAAATGAGATGAAACTGGTTCTAGCATTCCTGGGTAAGAGTTAATCATTTTTTCAAACCACTGAATGAAAGTAAGTTGCTGATTAAGTGTTTTTCATCATCCACTAAATTCATACAAGTTGGTTCAAACCAAGACTTTATCTCCATTAAAAAAGAAACTTTCTTCACAGCTATCTTCAATAAGCTAAGGTGTTATGTGATTGGAGGCTTTCCGGTGCATGTGTTGTTTCCAGGGCTCCAGCCCAGTCCCACGATATTTCTGCGAATAATCTTTCCCGCCATTATCAGGCAGTGACTTCAATGACTGCATCCAGCTGGACACCCAAGAGCCCTGGAAATAAGCTAAAGATGCAAATGCTAAATTCATGGGACCAAACAGACTTCCCTCACTTTTTATGTGAACTGAGTCATTCACTGTACACTTGATAAAAGTCACAAAATAAAACAAGTATTTATTTTCTTTCTGACAGAGCTGGCGGTCATGTTTGCATGAGATGTGCTTGCTTGTGTGAATGAATGGTGTGTGTTTCTCTTTTTCCAAAGAAGGCTGAAGCCTAAAGCTTATGCGTAAGTATCTTTTAATTGCGCCTTTATGCAACTTAGCATGTTATATCTTGAGGTTAAGTAGCAATCTATATTTTCTTACAAAGAGAAGTACATGTTAGGACTGCTGAGTGCCAAAACAAAGATATTTTCACAGTGACACAGAAAGGGTAGCCACTACATGAATTGTTTATACTACTGTTTTTTAATGTTTTGTTCATTTAACTAGAATTTTCCCAGCAGCTCTGCCTACATATGCGTTTGACTCATACACAAAACACACCTCTTCCTCACCTCTTGTTTCCACCTGTTTCTCTGTAAGTCTGTTCACCTTATCCTCTCCTGTCTATGCCTCTTAAACTCCTCCTCCTCATCTTTGTCCATTTCCTCCTACCCTCTTTCAGACCATATATCCCCCTCCTCCCTCCTTCCCTCCTTCTGACTACATCCTCTTCCCCTCTCTCTTTGCATCTCTGCCTCTTTCTCTTCCTTTCCCACATGCCCACAAACCTGCCATCTACACCTACCAGCTGCTTCAAGCTCCTCCCTCTCCACCCTGCTCTCTGCCCATTCCCCCCCTCCCCCTCGATCTGTCCATTCTCTCCTATATCTGTATCAACCTGTCCCCAACCATGCTCATCAGCATGTGTAGCCCCTGCAATAATTTTCAATAAAGCAGGCCAATACAGCTCCAACAAATGCCTGTCATGCAGGGCAGGATACATATCAGAGCTTGAAAATCATTTATTTGCCCCTGATGTACAGGCCACCCTGCAAAGCAGGTCAATAAAGTAGAATGATACTACTACAACACAACACACCTGTCATGCAGGGAAGTCAACATGTTGGGGCCTGGAAAAGTTTCTTGTCTCTGACATGTAGGCTGCCCTGGAAACCAGGCTGATTTTCCAGGTTGATATTGTTTCCATGCACCCATGGACTAGGAGTAGCATATTTGATTAGTAATAAAAATGTCTTTGATCCTGGCTGATCAATAATCAGCTTTGCTGGCTGAAGACTTCAGGTGTAAGGAGTCACCCTCATTCAGAAAATGGCCTTATCAAAGAGAGTGGAGGAGCAGACAGGTTCAGGGCACTCTTGTCCTTGTGGTGGGCAACTGCCCCTAAAGGCGGAAGAATCAGCAATGATCAACGGCATGAGAATTCAGAACACAATGGAAACTACTGCATTAAATACACATAATATGTATCCACAGGTCGTGTGGCCTGCAACTCAAAAAGTGTCATGATGATCCCTCCATTGGTAAAAGATTCCGGACTGGTCACTCATTCGGACCTCTAGGGGGAGACTGGCAAGAGGGAGGTCACCACGAGAAAGTGAGAATAACCAGTGAAAGGATAATGTTCTATGAGTCGAGGCATGGAATGTCAGAAGCTTGAATGTGATAGGAAAGCTAGAAAATCTGAAAAGGGAAATGCAAAGGCTCAGTCTTAGAGATATAGTAGGGCTCAGTGAAGTGAAATTGAAAGAAGACAAGGATTTCTGGTAAGATGAGTATAGGGTAATATCAACAGCATCAGAAAATGGTACAATGGGAGGAGAATTCATTATGAATGAGAACGTAGAAGAGAGAGTGTGATACTGTGAACAGTTCAGTGATAGGGTTGTTCTTATCAGAATCAACAGCAAACCAACATGAAAAACAATAGTTCAGGTACACATGTCGAAGTCACAAGCTGAATATGAAGAGACAGAGAATGTATATGAGGGTATTGAAAGGAGAAAACAGTACATAAAGGGAGATGAAAATCTAATAGGAGGGAATGGAATGCAGTTGTAGGGGAAGGAGTAGAAGAAAAGGTTGCCGGAGAATAAGGGCTTGGAACAAAGACCGAGAGAGGTGTGAGGTAACGGATGAGTCGCGACGCCCTGAAAATATTCTAAGTTTGGAGGAAGCAGTTGCCGCACAGGCCACTTGGAGGGCACGGGCCGCTCAGCAGGCTGACGAAGTGGTGCCAGATGCTGGCCGAAGCAAGAGGGGTCCAGCGGCTGTGTGGCTGGGAATTCCATGTTGACACTGTGACGAGGATGGTGCTTTGTGTCGATGAAGGAGATTTCTATGCCAGGAGTGCCAAAGATGGTGGACTTTATGAAACCTTAATGGCAGGCATTTCACAGTTCATATAGAAATTAATACTAGCCAGAGGAATCAAGATACCTAAAAAAGAAACATGCACATTACCATTATTCGCATGACAATTCTGATGGTGTAATCAGATTTTCAATATCTTTATTAGTTTGAAGTTTAATATCTGACTGTAAATTATACAAGTAACACCCAGCAACGAATTTCCAAAATATAAATGCTTCATCCGATTTTGTCGATCGCCATGTTTTTAGAAAGCTATTAGTCTAAACCTAAACTGGTATGAATTACAGGCATGTAATGTTAATAGTACATGAGTTATGGGAGGTCAAAGTGGCCGATTACTCCACAGTTACATGAAAAAAGGGTAGCAGCATGCTTATAAATATATTTATTCGTCTATGTCTTTGTTTGTATCCAATATACACTATTCATGAAGAAATTGGAGGACACGAGGTAGTTATGAGCAGTGTGGCAGTTCTGGAGAGTACGATACAGGACGGGAGGTGCTGGACGTGACTGCGTGGCAGATGCATGGTCGCGAGAGATTGAAATACTTCGGCGTGTGGACTTGTGAACTTACGAGACTTCTACAGTGAAGACGTAGTGTGCATTTAGAAGTGAATATCTTGCGAGCTATGTTGTTGTTCATAACTAATTATGTGCAGTAGGAATCTATTGTTTCCCTGTTATTCGCCTTATATTTTATTTAATTGCTGGACCATCGACACCAATAAGTGTTCTACAAAAATATACAGCATTTTCAAAAGTACTTCTACTATTGTACTCATCATTCAAAGCCGTTAACATACTACGTGCAGATTTTATTTAATTGCAATATTTCATTTATAAATTTATACGTTACATTCATAATTCGCAACTGCCAAGTGGTAGGAACCTTCGACCATTCGATTCATGTGTATATTCATATTGTGTGCTGTAGACTCAGCAGTATTTGGCCTGTAATGCAGCAACTACATATCCCAGCCCCTAGACAACAAAAGCAGCCAAAACTTTCAATATTACAATTCTGAGTCGGAGGGTACGTAGTTGAGGGCCATCACATCTTTCATTATTATATTCTGAAAGCCCGCAGAGGAGAGAGACTAACTGAGTTCTGTATTAAATTTCAGCTGGTAATAGCAATTACTCTGTTCCAAGAAGCACAACAGGAGGAGGTATACTTGGAAAAGGCCAGGTGATATGGGAAGATTTTAGTCATATTACATCATGATCAGACAGATTCCGAAATCAGATACTGGACTGTACGGCACTCCCAGCAGCAGACAGACGCAGATCACAATTTAATATGATGTGGAGTTTTGGCCAAAGTTTAAGAGACCTGTCAGGAAGAATCAATACACTAATAAGTGGGATAAGGAAGCATTAAATAATGACAATATAAACTCAAAGTTCTCTACTGCTATAGATACAACAATTAGGAATAGCTCAGTAGGCAGTACAGTGGAAGAGGAATGGACGTCTCTAAAAATTGAAATCACGGAAGTTGGAAAGAATAACATAGGTACAAAGAAGGTTGCTGCGAAGAAACTATGAGCAACAGAAGAAATACTTCAGTTGATCTATGAAAGAAGGAAGTACAAAAATGTTCAGGGAAATTCACGAATACAGAAATATAAGTCGCTGAGGAATGAAATAAACAGGAAGTGCAGGGAAGCTAAGATGAAATGGCTGCATGAAAAATGTGAAGATATCAGAAAAAAAGAGATCATTGGAAGACCGATTCAGATACAGGAAAGGCAAAATAACCTTCAGTGAAATTAAAAGCAACATTAAGAGTGTAACAAGAATTTCACTGTTAAATGCAGAGGAGTGAACAGATAGTTGGAAAGAGTACATTGAAATGATAATTAAATCAAGACCCTATGCTGTCAATAAATCTAAATCTGTGCTGATTAATGTAGTATCATCCACATAGTAGATAACTTACTCAGACCCAACATAAGATGGCAAATCATTAATTGTAACAATGAAGAAGAAAGGACCAAGGACAGAGCCCTGAGGTACACCAGATGTGACATTATTCATAGAAGAGTGTTTGTTTTGAATTGACACAAATTGTCTCCTGTTATGTATACAAGAGTTGATTTTCTAACTCGGTATAATTTACACCATAATACTTTAGTCTGGCTAGTAGGATGTCGAAGGGGATACAATCGAACATCTTGCTCAGATCACAATGCTGCTAATGTCTGATTCACTATTTCAAGGACTGCAGAGATGGTATTTTTCACTTGTTGAAAACTGTGCTCCCACCATACCCCACACATGCTCAACTGGAGACAAGTCTGGAGATCATGCCGGCCAGGGAAGTCACTGCACATGTTGTAGAGAACTTCATGTGCAGTATGTGGGTCAGCATTATCCTTTTGGAACAACACATCACCTTCCTGTTGCAACAATGGCAAAAGAACAGGTCTAACAACATTCTGCATGTACCAAGTGCTGGTAAGCATTCTCTCCAGAAACACCAAAGGTTAATTACAGTTCTACCTTATTGCACCACAGACCATACGGGCTGTGGTGTGGCCACTGTCTCTTCGGCGAATGTGCTCTACAAGATAGTGCTCACCAGGTCTACGTCGTACACGCAAATTACCATCATTTGCATGTGGGCAGAATCTGCTTTCATCACTGAAGACCATGGCGGGCCATTCCATTTTCCAAGTATTCCTCTGACTGTACAGTTGAGCCGTGCACATCGATACTACGGCATGAGAGGAGGACAGGCTAAAGTTGCGCATGCCTGTAGTCCCACTGCTAATAACCGATTCACAACAGTTTGCATTGACATGTCTGAGCTTACAAGCTGTCTTTCCTGTGCTGTGATAGCTGTACAATCTGCCACTGCAATCCTGGCAGGTTTCCATTTTGTGTAGATGTCCAGAACCTCATCTGCGGGTGTGAGAAAGTTCATGTGACTACTGATATGAGCATCGCTGCACTATGGACATAACATATCCAACTTCTGTGACAATTCTCTGAAAAGACCATCCTGTCAGTCCACAATCTGACCCATTTCAAACTCACTCAGTTAGCTGTAGGAAGCACTAGTGAGTCTCCTTAGCATGATTGCCTGCTTCCTGCTTGCTTCATATGTTTGCAACACACTGAGCCTTCTGGCTGTGAGCATTCGCTATTAAAGGGTAGACACAGAAGGCGCTCTGGTAGCTATGCCACTATGCTATCTATTGTGGATAAAACCATGTTGAAACCATTATTAGTACATCTGCTACTGCTGGGTGCCATATGCCACCATTTAATCAAAATCAATGTCATCTTTCCAGGTGTAATAATTTTTTTCTGTAAATATATATGTAATACAGATAAGAAATTTTTGGAATAACAATTATAAAGATGACATTTGAACAATGTAGTACACAGCTGGCAACAGAAAATAAAGATAGTCTGTTGACTAGCGATCACTGTTTCAGTTTGTGCAGGATGTAATATGTAATGTTATGTTAGTATTTCAACAATGTATAATTCAAAAGAAATAATGTTCAATTGGAACTGTTCAAGCATGAAGAGTTCCTACAGTTGGAATATTTCGTAATCTTTACAGAACTGTATGTGAAATGGTGGTCTGGCAGGCAGTAATTCTTTTGACTAAAGAGATCAGTCACATGGTACAGCTAATGGGAAAGCAGGCACAGCACATATTGTGGTCTTTTGGTTGTTGTGCTCAGTCGGGTAAAATGTTAAAAACTTGAGCAGCGTGTGGGCTTAGTGTGTGTTAAAGTACTAGCATGGTGTGCAGCTAGATTGGACATATTCATTTCAGTGCATCGTTTTGCAACTTTATCACGTGTATTCATTATGAATTAATACAGACTTTGCATAATGAATGTTGTTGGTCATGAACTAGTATACAGAAAGACTTGAGTGAACTACTGAATGTGGGAATTTGTTCAGGTTAATGTTCTGGTGCACTGCACAATGGCACTGGCACACGTTAAACTTTGCCTGTTTATGTTCTCCTTGGTTTAACTGCAGTGCTATTATATATAATGTTTAAAAAATCTATTCACCAAGTGACAGCAGGAGAACACACACATAAAAGGCATTCATGTTTCCAAGCTTTTGGAGCCAGTGGCCCCTTCTACTGTCAGAATGGTTGCAGGGGAATAAAGAGGGTTGAAAGAAAGAGACTGATGAGGTTTAGTGAAAGGGTTAGAGTTTGGAAAAGTCACCCAGAATCCGACGTCAGGTGAGACTGACTAGATGGGATGACAAGGAAATATTAATTTTTGGGGACTGCACTGGATGAGTTTGGAAAACCTGGGAACTTAGAACTATGCAGATGGGAACTGGTGCTACATGTCCTTGGTTCTCGCCACCCACCTGGCCTTAATTTACCTTAATTTCTTTGGTCTCAGCATTTCTTCGCACTAACTATTCCTTTCTTTTGTTTCCTACATCCCTTTTGTTTCTACATCTTTCAGTTTCTGAGCTGCATATTTTTCATTGACCTCCCTCCCTCCCACTTCCACCAAATACAATACACTTAGCTTTTTGCTCTTATTAACTCATGCATGATGTTTCAGCAGTAATCTCTTTCTTGCATATTGCCCAATTTTCCACCTTTAAGCTCTTAGGTTTTCAAAATTCATCTAGTGCAGTCCCCAGTCAGTCAGTCTTTGCTTCTCATCCTGTCTGATAAATCTCCACTGACCTGGGTTCTGGGTGACTTTTCCAAACTCCGTCCCTTTTCCTAAACTTCATCAGTCCTTTTTCTTCATCCCTCTTCCTTCTCCTTCAACCCTTCCACTAGAAGAAGGAGCCACTGGCTCTGGAAGCTTGCAAATTTAATACATTTTATAAGTGTGTCCTCCTGCCACCGCTTGGTGAGTGGATTTTTTATCCATCCATTTACATTGTATTTTCTAAAATTGAATATTTCCATTGATTTCTATATAATATTTGTTTCACATCATACATATAAGGCTCTGCAAGGCCACCATTCAATGTGTCTTGTTTCTTGAGCTAAATAAAATTGTGAAAGAAATTTATAACATTGTCAGGGTACATCTTTGTCCTAACAGACTATTTACATATCATCTTATTTAACATTTTTAACAAACATCTGTAGGGCAACAAGATGTCTTAAGAGCCTTAAGTGTTACAAGTTCTGTTAATAATAGCAAAGATGCTTCTACCTCACTCAAAGTAGATATAGTTTCTGTCTATGAACACAGAAAAAGTCAGGAATTAATTATTGCCTACAACAGCAGAACCACCTTAGAGAAAGTACCCACAATGTTTCTTGGCACTGTTCTGCACAATAATTTTGGTGTGATAGGCACAAGTAAATTATTTAGTGCCAAAAATGCCTAAGGTAATCTTTATGACCACAAAGTTACAAACAATAGTAGATGAGAAAATTTTGCTTGCTATCTATTACACTTATATTAATTCTCATTTGAGATATAGGACGTATTGTGGGGAAATAACTGTTATTCTAAATGAAACAATCCATTGTTCAGGAAAGAATAATGACAATATTATGTAAAGAGATTGCTATACACCATATAGAGAAGGCACTGAGTTGCAAACAGGCACAATGAAAAGACTTCAGACAAATAAGTCCTCCTTCAAAAATAGGAAAAACACACACACACACACACACACACACACACACACACACACACACACACACACACACACACACACACGTGTTCACACAAGTGCAACTCAGACACTCATGGCCACTGTCTCTGATCACTGTAGCCTGACTAAACTCCTTGTAAATGTTTGTTTATAGCTGAGAAAAGAGCTGTCAAACTGATCTGCAAAATCCTAGCAAGAACCCACTGTAGAGATTCATTTATTACATTTAGCATTATGACATTAGCGTGTATGTAAATTTTTCAATGTCTCATATATATTTAGAAAAACTTGTCTAGGTTTCCTCTAAATTCAAACAATGGAAAGTCCAGGGCAGAATGTAACAGTATTATGATAAGGAAAGTTGCTACTCACCATATAGCGGAAATGCTGAGTCACAGATAGGCACAACAAAAAGATTGTAGCAAATAAAGCTTTCGGCCAGTAAGGCCTTCATCAGCAATAGATAACACACACACACACACACACACACACACACACACACACACACACACACTTGCAGAAACGCAACTCGCACACGACTGCAGTCTCAGGCAACTGAAACCACACTGTGAGCAGCAGCACCAGTGCATAATGGGAGTGGCAACTGGGTGGGAGGTAAGGAGGAGGCTGGTGCAGGGAGGGGATGGATAATATTTTAGAGGTGGGGCAGACAGTGAAATGCTGCTGGTTAGACTGTGGGCAGGGGATAGGTCGGGGGGGGGGGGGGGGGGGGGGAATAGTGGAAAACGAGAGGAATAAAAAGACTTGCTGTGGTGGTGGAATGACAGCTGTGTAGTGCTGTAATGGGAACAGGGAAGGGGCTGGATGGGTGAGGACAGTAACTAATGAAGGTTGAGGCCAGGAGGGTTACGGGAATGTAAGTTGTATTGCAGATTTCTGGTTGTCACGAGCACATAGAATGCAGCACATTGGTTGCAGCTTAGCTTGAAGATCACACAACTGGTTTCACAGGTAGCCCTGCCATTGATTAGGTGAAGTTTGTGACCAGACTGGAGTAGGTGGTGGTGAGAGGATGTACGGGTCAGGTCTTCCATCTAGGTCTATTATCCTTCCCACCCCTCCCCACAGCGGTATTCCGCCGTCCACCGAAACTGCACAATATGTTCATCCATCCTTACACAACCCCTGCTGCCAACCCCTTACTTCATGGCTCATACCTGTGAAATAGACCTGGAGGCAAGACCTATCCCATACATCCTCCCACCACCATCTACTCCAGTCCGGTCACAGACATCACCTATCCCATCAAAGGCAGGGCTAATTGTGAAACCAGTCATGTGATCTACAAGGTAAGCTGAAACCAATGTGCTGCATTCTAGATGGACAAGCTATCTGTCCGCATGAATGGCTACTCACAAACTATGGCCAAGAAACAAGTGACAAGTGGACCACCCTGTTGTTGAGCATGTTGCCAAACATGACATCCTTCAGTCCTTCATTTCAATGACTGCTTCACAGCCTGTACCATATGGATCCTTTCCACCAACACCAATTTTTCTGAATTGCACAAATGGGAACTCTCCCTGCAATACATCCTACATTCCCATAACCCTCTTGGCCTCAACCTTTGTTAGGCAGTGTCCTCCAACCTCTAGCCCCTTCCCTGTTCCCATTCCAGCACCACGCAGCTGTAATTTCACCATCACACCCAGTCTTTTTACTTCTTTTCTGCTACTCCCCCCCCCCCCCTCTCCACCTCTCCCCAGCCCACGGTCTAACCTGCAGCATTTCACTGTCTGCCACCCCTACCATACTATCACCCCTCCCCCCTTCCCGCCCCAGACTTCTCCTTGCCCCACCCAGTCGCCACTCCCATCATGCAATCATGTTGCTGCTCGCAGCGTGGTTTCAGTTTCCTGAGACTGCAGTCGTGTGTGTGAGTGTGTGAGTGTGTGAGTGTGTGTGTGTGTGTGTGTGTGTGTGTGTGTGTGTGTGTCGGTCGTCTATTGTTGACAATGGCCCTACTGGCCGAAAGCTATATTTGTGATAGTCTTTTTGTTGTGCCTATCTGCAACTCAACATCTCTGCTATATGCTGAGCAGCAACTTTCCTTCTCATAATATTCCCTCTAAATTCTGATGCCCACAGCTATAATGCACAACACTGTAAAAATACTTCTGTTTTTGCAATAAATCTCTAAACAGCAGCAAACCCTCACTAGGTAGGTTATTTAAAAAACTTCTAAAGTCAGTTAAAGTGTCTGGAGCGCATGGAGTTTACGAAATCTTTAATGAATTTGTTAACTGAAAATTGTTTTTATACTCTGGGAGACTTCTCTAAGCACAGTTTTTATTGTAGTTTAATTATATATCTATTTACTGTTTACTTTGTGTGTGTATTTATTGACATTGCTAAAGCAAGCTTTAACTTGTGTAAATAGTGGTTTCTATCTTTTTCTTTTCTTTTCTTTTCTTTAACAATACAATCAGTTCAATTCAGATACAACATACTGCTGACTTTTCTACAACTTATATCACTTAATCAAATTATTTAAACTCAAATACAAGTTTTGCTGTTTATTTACAATACATTTAAGCTAAAAGATACAACATGAAACTGTGTCATACAACAAGAGTGTTGTGGATTTGATCCATTTGCCACCCTGTCTTGGGTTTAGAATGGAGTTCTGTACTCTGGTGGAAATATTTTCAACATACTCCTGTCCAACATAAAGCAAGAAATTGGGAATCCCTGTCTGTTCAAAATAAAGCTCAAAATATACCTCATTAGCCACTCTTTCCACAAATTATCTGAGTATCTAAAATCAGGGACTGGAAAGATCTGTTATCAATGGGACAAGTAGTAATGTATTGTAAATAGGATTCAGTACTTAAAGAGTTAAGAAAATATTTCCTTGAAGTATACCATTCCAATCTGGTAAATATTTAACTGTTGCACAGTAAAACAGAGGAGGCAGAGCTTTTTTCCAGAGTAGCAGCAATCTTTCTAATTTATAAAGGTAAAATCTGTAGCACAAAACTCTGAGCGAACTATTGGCCTCACTACAGATAGAGTGCATCCTCCCTATCCCCATTGTGCTACGAGGGGCAGGGTTGACAGGTCTTTTGCCTTGGCCACCTTTTTCCCCGCAAGTCCTTATTTTCACAGCAGGCTGAGTGGATCTGGGACCATCCTGAAGGGACTGGAGTAAGCAACTATCCCCCCCCCCCCCCCTTTCCCCATCTGAGGCTGCTGATGAGAATGATATTTGGTTTGTGGGACGCTCAACTGTGCGCCCGTACAAAGTCCCACTGTTACATAGTTCAATTTTTTTACACAATCCAATCTAGTCACTATCATGAGGGGTGGCGATGATGATGAAATGATGAGGGCAACACGAACACTCAGTCCCTGGACAAAGAAAACACCCAACCCAGCTAGGAGGTGAACCTGGGTCCTCGTGATCATCTGATATTGAAGCCAGGACCTCCAGGAACAGAGTCTGTGCACTACCTGCAAGACCACCTTGGCCACTTCTTCCTAATTTACTTGATCAAATTTAGATAGGATACACTGATCAACCAGAACGTTATGGCTACCTATCTGCGAGCTGGTATGTCAACTTTCAGCAAAGATAATAGCAGCAACACATAGCGACATGGAAACAATGAGCCCATGGCAGTTTGCTGGACAAAGTTGGCATCACATCTGCACACACAAGTCACCTAATTCCTGTAAATTCTGGGGAGGGGGTGATGAGCTCTGACATTATGTTCGACCACATCCCAGATGTGTTCGATCACATTCAGATCTGGAAGTTGGGAGGTCAGTACATCATTAGGAACTGGCCAATGTGTTCCTCGAAATACTCTGTCACATTCCTGGCCTTGCGATATGGAGCATTATCTTTTTGAAAAATGCCTCTGTTGTCAGGAAACATGATCATCATGGAAGGCTGGACATGGTCTGCAACTAGTGTACAATACTCCTTGCCCATCATGGTGCCGTGCATGAGCTCCACTGGACCATGGATGTCCACATGAATTTTCTCCAGAGGATAATGGAGCCACAGCCAACTTTTCTCAGTCCCACAGATACAGGTGTCAAGGATTCGTGCACTCTATTGGCATGAAGAAGAACATGCAACAATCTGCCACTGTGCCAACATCCAGTACAAATGGTCATGTGCCCATTTCAGTCACAGCTGTTGATGTCATGGTGTTAACATTGGCACACACATGGGTAATCAGCAGTGGAGGCCCATCATTAGTACTGTTCAGCACACTATGTGTTCGCAAACACTTGTACTAGGCCTAGCATTTAAGTCTGATGTTAGTTCCTCCACAGCTCACTGCCTGTCCTGTTTTATCAACCTGCCCAACCTATGACATATGGCATCTGTAATGAAGCATGGTTTCCCAACCTCATGATGTCTAGACGTGATTTCACCTTGATGTTGAAGACATTAACCACACCACTCCTCGAACACTCGACAAGTCAAGCTGTTTCCAGAATGCTCATGCCAAGCCTCTGGGCCATCACAATCCACCCTTGGTGAAACTCAGATAGATCACACGCTTTCCCCATTCTGCACATGGATAGCACACCCACTGACAGGCCAATGCTGCTATTGTCTGGACAGGTTTATATCGATAGTAGGACAGTGGTCATAATGTTTTGGCTGATCAGTATAAGCATGAACAGCACTGTGTAGTATATGGTAGTTTATTGTCAATACAATACACTGATCAATACCTCTTCATTACTTATCCAATCTACCTATCCAATGTTCAATATTCGTCTGAATTATCTCAATTCAAAAGCTTCTAGTCACTTTTTGTCTGAACTGTTTATGGTTCACATTTCAATTCCTTCACTTCCATAAAGGGCTACACTCCAACCCTTTCTAAAAAAGATTTCCTAACACTAAATTTATATTAGGTGGAAGAGTACCCATGCCTGGGTGCTGCATCCTCCCCCACAATTCTGCACTCAGAGAAGGGAAACATAGTTTAATCAGGTGTTTTTCTTTTAGGAAAATGATTTAAAAGTTGGTATTATGCAGACTTTTAACAGAGCCAGAACTGGAGCTTTCTCATGGCTACTTAAAAGTCACCATCATCTTCCAAAATATTAAAAATACTCCCTACCCTCAGGTCTAGACCCCCCCACCCCCACCCACAAAATTATTGTATGGGCACCTTGATTAGATGTTAACATATTTCTCTTTTTAAGAAAAGTTTTTCTTAATATTGAAAGTCTACATTTTATATTATCTTTATCTCTACAACAGTTGGATATTCTGTTGTCCTAATAGCAGAACTCTTATACCATAGTACATTTGGTGTCCCATTTAGTAATCTAATTCCCTCAGCATCACCTGCTTTAATAGCTTCTTTCCATTATCCCTGTTTCACTTCTGTTGATGTTCATATTATAATTTCTTTTTAAAGCTCAACTGATCCTCCAAACCCTTAGATTTTGAACAGTAATAGTGTGACATCAGAAAGAAATTAAGTTTTTTAATTAATTATTTGTATTTCCTGCAACCAGTCGCTTTTATTTGTTATGTTTTTAACTTAAGATATTGCAGTGTGTTTCAAGCATGTTTTGTTCATCTTTGCATTTATGCATACAGAAAATTGTTACATAACAATAAAATGTCTTTCTAAGTTAACATAGATCTGTTTTTATTTCTTCTCCCTGAACCTGAATTTTCCAAATGTCTCCTTGTTTGTATTTACCGCTAGCTTCCTTTTCCACTACTGCTTCCCTTTCATATCCTTCAGCTCTCATAACTACAGTGGGATTTCTGTAGAAGGTGTAAATAAATTTTCACTTCCTATTCTACCCCTGCTACCTTCTGAACTTTGAAGAATGTATTAAAGTAAACACTGTAAACACTTCGATCTAAATTTACAAATGCTATAAAGCTACACTGAAGTGCCAAAGAAACCAGTATAGGTATGTGTATTCAAATATAGATACATATAAACAGGCACAAATGGCACTGCGGTTGGCATCGCCTATATAAGACAACAAGCGCCTGGTGCAGTTGTTAGATTGGTTACTACTGCTAAAATGGCAGGTTATCAAGATTTATGCGAGTCTGAATATGGTGTTATAGTCAGTGCATGAGCGATGGGACAAAGCATCTCTGAGGTAGCAATGAAGTGGGCATTTTCCCCTACAACCACTTAACAAGTGTACAGTGAACATCAGGAATCCCGTAAAACATAAAATCTTCAACATCGCTGTGGCCAGAAAAAGATCCTGCAAGAACGGGACCAATGATGACTGAACAGAATTGTTCAATGTGACAGAAGTGCAACCCTTTCACAAACTGCTGCAGATTTCAATGCTGGCCCATCAACAAGTGTCAGCATGTGAACCATTCAACGAAACATGATCAATATGGGCTTTTGGAGCCAAAGGCCCACTTGTGTAGCCTTGATGACTGCACGACACAAAGCTTTGCGCCTTGCCTGGGCCCATCAATACTGACATTGGACTGTTGATGACTGGAAAGATATTGCCTGGTTGGACCAGTCTCATTTCAAATTGCATCGAGCAGATGGACCTGTACGGCTGTGGAGACAACCTCATGAACCATGGGACTGTTCAAGCTGCTGGAAGCTCCGTAATGGTGTGGGGGATGTGCAGTTGGGGTGATATGGGGCCCTTTGACATGTCTAGATATGACTCTGACAGGTGACATGTATGTAAGCATCCTGTCTTATCACCTGCATCCATTCATGTCCATTGGGAATTCCTAAGGACTTGGGCAATTCCAGCATGACAATGCGACATCCCGCACATCCAGCATTGCTGCAGGGTGGCTCCAGTAACACACTTCTGAATTTAAACACTTCTGCTGGTCACCAAACTCCCCAGACATGAACATTATTGAGCATATTTGGCACGGCTTGCAATATGCTGTTCAGAAGAGACCTCTATCCCCTCGTACTCCTATGGATTTATAGACAGCCCTGCAGGATTCATGGTGTCAGTTCCCTCCAGCACTACTTCAGACATTATTCAAGTCCATACCATGTCATGTTGCACCACTTCTGTGTTCTCATGGGGGCCTTAAGTGATATTAGGCAGGTGTGCTAGTTTCTTTGGCTCTTCAGTGTACATTTGCCTTTTTTCATTCTATAGTCTATAATATGTTGTAGAGTCAATATAGCCTCACTTGCTTCTCTGTTTGTCCAGAACCCAATGTGGGCTTCTACCAGCCTTCCAATTATTCTGTTGCTTATTCACTGAAGAATTTTTCAACCATGACTTATTAAACTGATGGTTTGGTAATACACCTGGAGGCATCTGCTTTCTTTCATATTAAAATTTTGCAGTTTTATGTGTATGATGCTGATTCCTTAGTCACTGAAGCTGTGACTTTTCTTTGATGTCAGGTCTGCCTTTGTAACCAAACAGGACATTTTTAAATTTTAGTGATATGGAATATGGTTCATTACTTTCTGAAGCTTCCTCACTGGTAGTTTTCTGTAATGATATGTCAGATATCTGATGTGGTGTATCTGTCAGTAAAAGGGAGATTAGAGTAACATCCCATTGATGACATGCTCATGCTCATAGAGATGGAGCACAACCTCAGACTAAGAAAGGATGGGAAAGGAAATCAGCCATACCAATTTCAAAGAAACCATCCTGGCATTTGCGTGCAGTGATTTAGGGAAATCATAGAGAATCTAAATTTTGATGGCCACACACAGATTTTAACCATTGTCATCCTGAATGGGAGTCCACTGTGTTTGTGGTTCACTGTTGTAGTTTATAGGCTGTTTCCTTCAGTGCTTAAACATGTATGTCAAAGTACTGTATCTTCAAAGTTACTAGTTCATATTTGTTTCTCATACATGCTCATGCTCATGCTCACATGTGAATTAGTGAGAGATAGTGAAATGTGCATGTAAATTTAAAAACAATTTGCTCGGCCCTGCACGCAAACTGGAAGCAGAGTCAGTGTAAAATAGATGTAACAAGTTTGTACGAAGTTATCACTGAGAATGCTTCAAAAATATACTGACAAAAATGCATATAGCTAGCGTTTAAAGTGTTTCATTTAGTCATGAAAATGAATCTCACATAAAAGGAATTACTGTTCACATTGTATCCACTTACTGAAAGACTCTCAGTGATAAGTTTGAAAATATCTCAACTTTTTTTTTTTTTAACAGTCCTCCTTGTTAGATAATTAAAGCAATTAACAAGCACTACTTTTGAAGTATTACAACCAGAACTGCTATATTTAATTGATCTTGTTTCATAAATATCTGTCAAGAGAGAGATTCTACTTTCCTTTATTGGAATTTTTAATTTCTAATACTTAGCCAACACAGGTGTCACCTGTATGCTACTTACAAATGTGTGTTCTTATATTTATAACCAGACTATTCTTTCGTTATTTTTGTAGATCCCATTAGGAAGCGAACCTTCGGGCATGTTGAACAAGTCAAATCATACTTTATCACAATGATTCAGATGTTAGCAACTCCAATAAACTACTAGAACCATTTGAGTTTACTGAAGCAGGGGTACATAGTGAAATTGACAATAAAATCACTGCCTCCTGAAAATGTTGTCTCCTTAGTTATAATAGAAAGCTGTTGTTTATCTCATTTTGCTACCTAAATAATTACAAGATCATACTAACATTTACTTTCATTGCAACCTGAGCCTAAAAATCCAGGTCTGTTTACAACAAAAATTTCTACTTCTTTTGCAAGTAATAGGAATTTTCAGTTCTTGAATCTGAGGATTCTAAATTTCTTGCTTTATATGAGATGGGAGCTAGTTCAAGATTTCACAAACACGTTTTCAATTTCTGATAAGAAGCCAAAGCGTATATGGGAACTGCATAGTCTCAATAAAAGACAGAACATTACAGTTGAACTGAAATTGATTTCTATTTTTAGCAATAGATTAAGGGTAAATTCACTGAGATGTGGGTGCAAGAGTTTCAACAGCTTTGAAGTTGACTGCAATAGATGTGAGGTTATCTAATTTACAAAGCATTCTTGATATTCTATTTTGTTGAGTGAACACTTTTTTTACTTTAGCTACAGTGCCTCAAAAAGATAATCCTGCAAGGCAAAAAGGGAGTGATGACATGCAAAATTAAGTCAGTACCCTGTTCTTCGGAGTCAACAGAACACACTACACTGTATTATCAGTACAAACACGGTGAATTGAATGCACTGCTGTGTCGCCTTTACAAACTGCTTATACTTCAGCAAGCTAGATTCTGCCCTGGTAAAAGCTGCACAGGTCAATTACTCAGTCTTACACAGTTCATAGAAGATTGTTTCGAAGCCTGTAAGGTGACAGGAGTGATATTTGTGGACTTGACAGCATTATATGACACTGACAACCATCAGTTGCTATTAAAAAAGGTCTGCAACCTAATCAAGGATTTCAGCCTCACCAGGCTCATTGCCAATCTTCTGCAGAACCAAAGAATCTCCATTGACCTCCACGGACAGCACAGCCAATGGATGTTACAGAAATATGGCCTTCTCCAGGGAAGTGTGTTGGCTCCAGTTCTGTTCAATATATACACTAAGGACAACCCATAATCCCCATCTGCAGGCATTTCTTGTATGCTGATGATCTCACTTTGGCAACCCAAAGCACAAACTTCGATTTAATAGAAATCACCCTAAACAGTGCTCTTGAAGATCTGTTAAAATACTGCAGAATAAACTAGCTTAAACCCAACCCATTAAACATACAAGCATGTGCTTTCCATCTGAGAAACAGAGATCCACCTGTAAGTTACAATACTGCTCAGTGATAAGTATGAAAATATCTCAAAATGGTCAGGGGTTAAATTGGAACACTGTGACACTCCAAAATACCATGGAATAACACATGACACATGTCCAACATTCAAAAAACACTGCGTGGGTTTCAAATAAAAGATCTCCCCCAGGAACAACATACTGAGAAAACTGGCTGGATCACAGTGAGGCAGTCAAGCTGAAACCATCCGAACTGCTGTATTGGCATTGTGCTACTCCACTGCAGGCTATGCCTGCCCTGTCTGGTATAGGCCAACTCATGCCAAACAGGTGGACATTGCCCTAAACAACACGTGCAGAATTATAACAGGCTGCTTGATGTCAACTTCAGTTGAATGGCTCTACCCCACTTGTGAATCACACCATCTCCTGTTTGAGGAGAAATAGCAGCTAACAGGGAAAGAATGTGCATCCCATGCATAGGCAACAACCCTACCCACAATAACTAAGGTCAAGGAAAAGTTTCCTCAGAACATCGAAGAAACTAACAACCCTGATGAAGTCAGGTTGCAGCTATGGAGGGCTGAGACATCCAAACCCCTTGGTTGGAAAAGATTTCCAGAATCTTTATCCCCTAGGCATGATGAGAATAGGCCAATCTGGAAGTCCTTGAATAGGCTGAGGTCAGGAGTGGACAGATAATGGGTTAACCTAACAAAATTGTGATAAATTGAAGAAAACAAAACCCAATGTGGCTGCAGGGAAGAACAGACTGTTCAACATATGCTTCAGTGTCAACTGTGTCCAGACACCTGCACTTCCACCAGGCAATGGAAAATACACTGGAATTGGCCAAATTTTGGTCAAAGATTATATAAACTGTGCTGATCTTTCAAAAATTGTGTTTTATGTATGTTTGTGACATGGGAATAATAATGGTGAATTGAATTGATTGATTACTTTTAGTGGGACCCTTGATTAGTATGATTGTGTCATAAGCAAACTTTGCCGTTTCAGTACACTGATTTAAAGTCCCTCAAATAAACGCCAGTTATTTTGGTAACCAACATCCATTCTCCATTTTCTATTTCCCTATCATGAGTTTAGTTTCATTTGAAGAGATTGTAGGGAATTAAATGCACCTACAAAAGATGTTTTTCTTATGTACATTTTCTCTGCAGATGCCTCTACTACACATTTTAAGTATGTCAGTTATTGACTAATTACAAAGATAGCGTGGGGATGGTCCTATTAAATCAACGCAGGATTTAAATGCTCTGCTACAGATGCTGCCATAGCCCAACATATTACCACTAATTAACAATATAATTTATGTATGTTAGCTTATTTGTTATCATGTGTAATGCCGCTATGAGGAAGTAATCACAGAAATGTCCAACGATTTCAATGACATCATTTCTGCCACAGCTACTGAGAACTTGGTTTCATTTGTCACAATTTTTATTTTTTTCGATGCTCAAAGATTCTCTACAATTTCATACACTTCTAGAAATAACACAGCCTTAGCTCTTATTTCAGACATGATATTTTTTAATTCCTAATTTCATACACTTATTTTCCCTACATGTGAGTAACTCCATCTTTATTTGTTCCAGCAGGGAAAAGACTCGCTAATATGAAAGAATATATTTGTGAAGAAGTTAAATTTTCATAAATACAGCATGCCCCCTTTCCAGTTCTGTAAGTTTGCTGTAAACAAGTCATTCATTATATTTCTGTTATAATTTCACACATCAAAAAGAGTTTTGCATCACCTCAGTTCCAAAACCTGTACAGAAAGTTGAAATAGAGATCAACATAAACATCATTTCCACCCTTTTTATTGCTCATGAAAACCACACATTGCATCTTGTACCACCATACAGCGAGACCTTCAGAGGTGGTGGTCCAGACTGCTGTACACACCGGTACCTCTAATACCCAGTAGCACGTTCTCTTGCCTGTATTCATCATGGCATACTATCCACTAGTTCATCAAGCCACTTTTGGTCCAGATTGTCCCATTCCTCAACCGTGATTTGGCTTGGATCCCTCAGAGTGGTTGGTGGGTCATGTTGTCTATAAATAACCCTTTTCAATCTGTCCCAGCCATTTTCGATAGGGTTCAAGTCTGGAGAACATGCTGGCCACTCCATTCGAGTGATGCCATTATCATGAAGGAAGTCATTCACAAAATGTGCACGATGGGGGTGCGAACTGTCATCCATGGAGATGAATGCCTCGCCAATATGCTGCCAATATGGTTGCACTATCGGTTGAAGGATGGCATTCTTGTATCTTACAGCCATTATAGTGCCTTCCATGACCACCAGCGGCATACTTTGGCCCCACACAATGACACCCCAAAACAGCAGGTAGCCTCCACCTTGCTGCACTCGCTGGACAGTGTGTGTAAGGCATTCAGCCTGACCAGGTTGCCTCCAAACACGTCTTCAACGATTTTCTGGTTGAAGGCATATGTGACACTCATCGCTGAAGAGAACGTGATGCCAATCCCGAGAGGTCCATTCGGCATATTGTTGGGCCCATCTGTACCATGCTGCATGGTGTTGTGGTTGCAAAGATGCACCTTGCCATGGATGTTGGGAGTGAAGTTGCGCATCATGCAGCCTATTGTGCACAGTTTGAGTCATAACAAGACGTCCTGAGGCTGCATGAAAAGCATTATTCAACATGGTGGTGTTGCTGTCAGGGTTCCTCTGAGCCACAATCCATAGGTAGCAGTCATCCACTGCAGTAGTAACCCTTGGGTGGCCTGAGTGAGGCATGTCATCAACAGTTCCTGCCACTCTGTATCTCCTCCATGTCCGAACAGCATCACTTTGGTTCACTCTGAGACACCTAGACACCTCCCTTGTTGAGAGCCCTTTCTGGCACAAAGTAACAATGTGGACATGATCGAACCATGGTATTGACTATCTAGGCATGGTTGAACTACAGACAACATGAGCCATGTACCTCCTTCCTGGTGGAATGACTGGAACTGATCGGCTGTCAGACCCCCTCTGTCTAATGGGCACTGCTCATGCATGCTTGTTTACATCTTTGGGCAGGTTTAGTGACATCTCTGAACAGTCAAAGGGACTGTGTCTGTGATACAATATCCACAGTCAGTGTCTATATTCAGGAGTTCTGGGAACCGCGGTGATGCAAAACTTTTTTTGATGTGTGTATTATTCTTTCATGATCTGAATCTAAATTCTTGGCATGTTTTATTGTCAGTGGTTGAACATCAGGAGCAGATAAATCATAAGCTTGGGCTGTAAATCTATGACACTTGCACTATGGACCTACAATCCTCAGTTTGAGATATACTGTGGGAAATATTATAAAGTTGGCTGTCAATAATTCTTGGTGTCCTTGATCATACCTATCAGATGCAAAACTATATTGTTTTATTGTCAGTGGTTGAACATCAGGAGCAGATAAATCATAAGCTTGGGCTGTAAATCTATGACACTTGCACTATGGACCTACAATCCTCAGTTTGAGATATACTGTGGGAAATATTATAAAGTTGGCTGTCAATAATTCTTGGTGTCCTTGATCATACATATCAGATGCAAAACTATATTTCAAGTCCCTACAAATAATGATACCCTATTTAATTTTGTGTTACCTTATTAACATGCTTCCTCTAAACATTTAATGAAACTTAATTTTTTTTCTGCTACTTGAATATAAAATGCCAGTATTACCGCTCCTCAAGTCACAGTTGTGACACAGCACTGAAAACATCATTCATATTTACCAACCTTTACATCACAGAATTTAACATTATTTTTTGTAAATACAATCCACTTCCAATACCTACTTTACTGGTTCTGCAGCAGTATGATATTAGCTGAGTTGTTATTTCATAATACATAGCTTACAGCAATAGCCCATGTTAATGCAAACAGGCCTACATTACATCATGTAACAACAGGAATCAAACCCAAATTCCATGTATTGAGAGCTACCAACTGACAAAACTAACTTTAATTTAATATGAAAAGTACTTGCCTGCACAGAAGTAAGAGCACATGTGGAGACAACAACAAGTGCCCAGAAGTCAACCTTGAAGAGAGAGCACAAAAAGTACGTCATGTACAATGGAAATGTTAAAAGGAAAAGGCAGAGGAATAAAAGACGGATGTGCCGCAACTTTGACACATTTCTCGATGCACAAAGACGCATTAGCAAGGGCTCTGTCATTTCATGCATTGACTGGATGAGGGAGCCCAACACAATGAAAAGAACCACAGACATGGCTCCAACTCGTTGTGGCATTGTCAAACGGGTCATTCCTGTCTGTAGAGAAAGCAGTGCCATAGTAATGCCTTCACCTACACCAGCACGTGGATGCTCACGAATTAAACCTGAATCCCATTTTCCTGCAACAAAACATCAATTTTAGAAACACATAATGTGCACAAAAAACTAGTGTGCTTTCTGCTTTTTTCATATCTATTGGAAAATGAACAAAGCTAAGATATCAGTACAATAATATTTTCAATACTGTACATGGCAGGCTTTAGAGAATGGAACAGTTAATGAATGCTTCTAAACCAACACTACTCTTTATTGATCTTTCTGTGCAGTAATGACTTGCTGTTTTTACTCAAGAAACTATCAAGAATGTCTTTGTAAATCTGTTAAACTGATCTAATAAACTTCAGTTGATCTCATTAATGTTGCATAAAATAAGTGGATGTTTATATTGTTTTTTTCTGAAAAAACCTACCACAACATTGCAAAAACATGAAAAGTAGACCATCCATTAGTATACAAATTCCTGATCAATTCTGATGAAGAGTTATAACATAAAATCTACATAAATATTTTACATGACAATTAGACTCACAGTGAAAAGAAAAGTAGAAGATTTTTGTTATGCTAAATTACATGACTCATTCTTTACTTTTTAAGATTCAAACTAACTTCCAGCAGTAATGCGGTGTCTGTATTTATTTTTGCTAATTTTTTAAGTGTCTTAATCTCTGTGTGGTTCATGACATCCTTATTTTATTGGTTCTGCATACAGACAAACATAAATAGGAACTCAGTGCTGAAGTTTTACATCATATTATCAGGCATATTACATTACTCAAATTGTTTTAGAAATAAAAGGCAAAAAACAAAGGAAGAAACTTTTTCTCTGAATGTAGCATTTAACATAAAAGTGCTCTTTCATGAATTTATCAGTAAAATTTCTGACATTCTCTTATTTTTTTGTCATTTTCTTTCATAAAGCATGTCATTTGCAGAACTGGAATATGAAATATAATTAATAACATTGTAACACGAAGGTTCCTCAAAAGTAATATTCGCAACAGATTATTTATTTTATCATAAGTGATAATATTTTGAACCATTCTGCTATAAGCAACAGCAAAACAAGTTTCCTAAACTGTCCAAAGTTCACAAGCAATACATTACAAAAATCAAATGTTGATGCATGAAACAATCAGGATGCTATTAACACACAGGGCAACTGGACTTCCTAATCATTCACTATGTAGTGACTGTAAATAGCAGCTCAAACTCTTCCTCCTGTCAGCCATGAGGTTCAGGTTTTTGAATGCACACACAATGCAGTGCCAATAAAATTCATGTCAGCTCTATCTAGGGCATGGGAGCAATGTAACGACCAAACAAATAGTGTACTGTTGCTGCAGCCCACTTTCTGCCCCCAGCTCCTTCATTTATATGTATTGGTGAACACTGATATTGGTGAGATTTATGATTTGAGTAGCAACCAGCCACATGAAAGGTTTAAAACATTTTTGTTTATGGTTTGAGTTAAATAAACGTTATTAAACCATACTTTTGACTAGTTGCTGCTTGAATTGTAGGCTTTATAACCACAATACTACCACATGTCAACTTTTGACACTACATACTGACGTTTACTTTGAACCAATATGGATTCTAAAACAGGCAATGCAGAACAAGAGCTATGGGACATTCAGTTCAAGAATTAAGTTAAACCCAACAATATTCATCCACATAAACAATGTACAAAACAATTCATAAATTTTACTGTTTGACCATTTATCCCACAGTCCCAAACTGTTTCCCACAAATGTCTGGTCTTTATTACATATGACACAGGCCCTTTTCTACAGTTTCACAAAGATAAAATAACACATTCTTCATGTGTTGGTTCCTGTTCCAGGCAACAGAGCTCTAAAACACAAATTACAAAAGTTGACCTGAAGGAATGATAAGCATCGCAATTTTTGTGGGGCATATATTGACAATTGGTTTAATGATTACTTGATCTACATCTACATCCATACTCCACAAGCCACCTGACGGTGTGTGGTGAACGGTACCTTGAGTACTTCTATCGGTTCTCCCTTCTATTCCAGTCAAGTATTGTTCGTGGAAAGAAGGATTGTCGGTACGCCTCTGTGTGGGCTCTAATCTCTCTGATTTTATCCTCATGGTCTCTTTGCGAGATATACGTAGGAGGGAGCAATATACTGTTTGACTCCTTGGTGAAGCTATGTTCTCGAAACTTCAACAAAAGCCTATACCGAGCTGCTCAGTGTCTCTCCTGCAAAGTTTTCCACTGGAGTTCATCTATCATCTCCGTAACGCTTTCGCGATTACTAAATGATCCTGTAACGAAGCGCGCTGCTCTCCGTTGGATCTTCTCTATCTTTTCTATCAACCCTATCTGGTACGGATCCCACACTGCTGAGCAGTATTCAAGCAGTGGGCAAACAAGCGTATTGTAACCTACTTCCTTTGTTTTCGGATTGCATTTCCTTAGGATTCTTCCAATGAATCTAATCTGTTCTAATAAATGATCTTTTAGTTTATCACTATGGCAATTTATTCCGTTGGTTACAAAACTGATCTACCACATCTTCCCAGTAATTATGTTGCAGTTTTCAAAAGTGTAACCTTTGATAACTGCTATTTCCTCAGGTACTTTCCTATTCTTCTGAAGTAACACTGGCTACACTAAAATTTTAACTGTGTTTCAAATGTTTCAGTTTAAATTCTACTTTTTTATATTCTAAATAAATTATTCTTATATCTAACATGTGCATAGCCTTTTTTTATACTCTTTATTTTCCCTTTACAGTTACCAAAGTTGAAAAGTTGGAGTCAACAGCAAAAATGTATTAACAATGTTAGCCGTATTACCACTCCTGCTTCTTATCCCTCCTGTTATGTTTTCAAGAGTGCATTAGTTAACACAGAAAGTCTGACCATAAGTATTGTCCAACTGGAAGAGTACAATAACTGACATGGTACAATAGAGTGGGCTGTAAGATAATCATGCTCTGCAACTGTCACGTCATAATAATGTAGTTCAATTCATTATTCTGGTTTGGCATCATTAGTTCATGGCACACCTATTAACTGATCCCCACAGCAATTGTTTGTTACAGCAAACCAATCCATACAAAATAGTCATTCATATATCTTGAAATAAGTTAGATTAACTAAAAAATAGGGGTTAGGTCATGTAAGAATCTTACAAATCTTTTTTTCTGAATTTTCATTTCTCATGAATTCCAGTCTGTGGATAAAAAATTTGTAAGTCATTATTGTATACTACTGCCAATTAGGAAGAACAAATTTTTTATACTAATAGAAATAAATTTAAATTTCTGCTCTGTTCTTCTTCTTCTTCTTCTTCTTCTTCAGAGACTGCAGCCTTGAACTGCCAGGTCCTGGATGGTTTTTATTTCATTTGCTCAATACTCAAATTAAGATCGTAGTGGGACAATATTTACTTCAAATCTCACCACATAGCGGAGATGCTGAGTTGCGATAGACACAATAAAAACATCTTTTTATTGAGCATATCGTGACTCAGCATTTCCGCTATATGGTGAGTAGCAACTTTCCTTCTCTGGTATTGTTACATTCCATCCTGGATTTTCCATTGTTTGATTTACTTCAAATCTGGTGGAAGAAATTAAATGTTGTCTGGATGATGATGATGATAATTATTGTTATTCAGAACCATATAATAAATATAATATTGTTTCAGGACAGCATGCAGATTATGCTTCTAAATATATCAGAACAAGAATATTGAATTTTATAATTTATAAACTAAAGTTTACATTTAAATACATTTTACATTTTTTAATATATAGGAAACAGTGTTACAATTGTTTTCAATTACCATTAAATTGCTTGTGAATTACCAAATGCTATGAGCCTGAAATACTTACAAAGCATTTACATCTACATCTATACTCAGAAAACCAACTTATAGTATGTGGTGGAGAGCACTTCTTGTACCAGTGTTATTTCCCCTTTTCCTGTACCAGTCATGTACAGTTTAAGAGGGAAGAATGATTGCTGGGAAGCCTTCATGTGGGCTCCAATTTCTCTAATTTTATCTTGATGATCTTTTCAGGAGATATATGTAGGAGGATGTGCTCTTTAAGTGAAGACCAGATGGCACACGAGGACACACTGTCTACTGTAAAGTGACACACATTTGTACTTGGATGCCTCCATCTGTCACATCTCTTCACAACAAGAATGTGTCTTCATCAGCACACTAGTGCATAGAGCATGCAAAATCTCAGACTGTGACAGACTAGCAGGTGAACTGCAGCTTTTACAGGCTGTGTTCCGTACAAACAGTTACGCAACTGCCAGATACAACATGCCTTAAGATGGAAGAAGCAAAGAGTACAGCCTGCTGAATATTAAGATAAAGCATTTGCGACAGCTCTTATTCCATACATCGGGAACACACCAGCAAAAATCAGCATAATACTCTAAAAACAAGACATCAAGTGTGTATTCCACCCAACAGCCATGACAAAAACCATATTGGGATTAGTCAAGTATGACTTAGCTCTCCCAAAGCCAGGAGTCTACTTCATCCCTCACCAAGGTGAAAAATGTATGAGGCCAGTCTATCTCGACAGAACAGGAGAGATGCTCTGAGCATAAACATCACACTGAAAATGTTCAGCCAACAAAGTCTGCTGTCACAGAACACTGCATCTCCCATGGACATACCACAAATTATGAGGACACCAAGTTGTTGCAACGATACACCTTCTGGGATGATGTTCTCAAAGAAGCTGTGGAAATTGAACTACGCGATAGACTTATACGGATGGCAGCTTCAATTAAGGAAGGTCTAGGACCCAGCCTTATGCACAAAAAAAGGACAGCTGCAATCTACGTGGAGGACACTTCTCTCACGACAACTGAAGAGGATGAAGAATCACTGTTGCCATGCCAACAGAGACCTGCATTTGGCAGCTGCTGCAGAGCTACTGATGTCATGGATCAATGCTCAACGTCATGCTAACCCCCACCATTGCACCAGGTCTGCACCCGGAGGCAGTTGGCTGGAAATGGTGGAAAGGGAGAGGGGAGGGTAGGGGCAGAAAATAAAGACAGCAGCCAGCAGTTACCACTCAGTTATCAGAACTGCCTGAAGATGGCGAAGAAGTCGGTTTGCCAAAATATCGCGTCTTTTGGATGACACCACACTGAATACCTGAGAACTATTCAAGATTTCCTTCTGCCAGGAAAACCTAAATTCACAGAATACATTGATTGGCTCTTCTTAGAATGTATGCTCTTGGAACTTTAACAATAAACGATACTGTGACACAGAATGCCTGTTTTGTAGCATCTGCCACTGGAATTGGATGGGCATCACCACACTTTCGCACTTACTAAATGAGCCTGCAATAAAACTTGCTCCTCTTCTTTGGTTGTTCTATATTTCCTCCATCAGACCTATATGATAAAGATCCCATACTGATCAGCAATATTCAATTATGGGTCTAACAAGAGTTTGGTAAGCTACTTCCTATGCTGATGGGTTACATTTCCTGAGGATTCTTTCAATGACTCATGGTCTGGCATCTGCCTTACTCATGATTAATTTTATGGGGCTGTTCCACTACAAATTGCTCTGTATGCATACTCTTAGATATTCTATAAAAATAAAGTAACTGCTCCCAGTGATTTTTCTACAATTTTGTAAACGTACAATAAAATGTTCTTTGCCTATGTATTCACAATATGTTATATCTGTTTACGCTGAATGTCAGTTGCCATTCCTTGCACCAAGCACTGATCCTCTGCAGGTCTTCCTACATTTCTATTTATTTTCCATGAAAACAAAGAACACCCACAGAATAAAATTGATTTTCTATTGAAATTCTTTTAAGTTGGTGTTTTACTTTGGTGACAGGTTGCACAGTGATATGTTTAGGTAGTGCATTGGCTAGTTTCATCCCAGAATGAAGTGCATTTTTTTCATCTAATGCTGTTAACTGGCAAACTATGGAAACTGCAAAAAGACGGGAATTTAAGGAGATGGGACCTGGATAAAGTGAAAGAACCAGGGGTTGCTGAGCGTTTCAGATGGAGCATTAGGGAATAACCGACAAGAACAGGGGAAAAGAATACAGTAGAAGAAGAATAGATAGCTTTAAGAGCAAAATAGTGATGGCAGCAGAGGACCAAGTAGGTAAAAAGATGAGGTCTAGTATAAATCTTTGGGTAACACAAGAGATTTTGAATTTAATCAATGAAAGGAGAAAATATAACAATTCAATAAATGAGACAGGTAAAATGGAATATGAACGTCTAAAAAAATTAGACTGACAGGAAGTGTGAAACGGTTAAGCAGGAATGGCTAGAGGATACATGTAAGGACGTAGAAGCATGTATCACTAGTGGTAAGATGGATGCTGCATGCAAGAAAGTTAAAGAGACTTTTAGAGAAAAAGAGAACCACCCATATGAATATCAACAGCTCAGATAAAAACCAGTCCTAAGCAAAGAGGGCAAAGCAGAAAGGTGGAAGGAGCATAGAGAGAGTATATACAACGAAGATTTACTTGAGGCCAGTATTATGGAAATGGAAGATGATTTAGATGAAGGTAAGAAGGGAGATATGATACTGCATGGAGAATTTGACAAAGCACTGAAAGACTTTACAAGCCCCAGGAATAGAAACATTCCATTAAAGCTACAGGTAGCCTTGGGAGAGCCTGCCATGAAAATCTCTTCCATCTAGTGAGGAAGATGTATGAGACAGCTGAAATACCTGTAGATTTCAAGAAGAATTTAGTAATTCCACTTCCAGATCAAGCAGGTGCTGAGAGGTGTAAAACTACCTATCTATCAGTTTAATAAGTCAGAGTTGCAAAATACTAACACGAATCATTTACAGAAGAATGGAAAAACAGTAGAAGCTGACCTCGAGGAATATCAGTATGGATTCTGGACAAATGTAGGAACACGTGAGGCAATACTGACTCTACAACTTCTCCAAAGATAGATTACAGAAAGATAAACCTATGTTTATAGCATTTGTAGGCTTAGAGGAAGCTTTTGACAATGTTGACTGGAATACTCTCTTTCAAATTCTAAAGGTGGCAGAGGTAAAATACAAGAAGCAAAATGCAGTTATAAAGAGTTAAGGGGCATGAAAGGGAAGCAGTGGTTGAGAAAGGAGAGAGACAGGACTGCAGCCTATCCCGATGTTACTCAGTCTGTAAATACAAAAGAAAAATTTGGAGCAGGAATTAAGGTGCAGGTAGAAGGACTTTGAAGTGCAGTTGAATGGAATGGGCAGTGTCTTGAAAGGGGGATATAAGATAAATATCATCAAAATGAAAATGAGGATAATGGAATGTAGTCAAATTAAATCAGGTGACGCTGAAGGAATTAGATCGGGAAACGAGACACTTAAAGCAGCAGATGAGTTTTGTTATTTGGGAAGCAAAATAACTGATGATAGTCAAAGTAGGGAGGATATAAAATGTAGACTGGCAATGGCAAGGAAAGCATTTATGAAGAAGAGAAATTTGTTAACATCGAGTAAAGATTTGAGTGCCAGGAAGTCCTTTATGAAAGTATTTGTATAAAGCATACCCATGTATGGAAGTGAAACACGGACGATAAACAGTTTAGACAAGAAGAAAATACAAGCTTTTAAGATGTGGTGCTACAGAAGAATGCTTAAGATTAGATGGTTGATCACATAACTAAGGAGGAGGTACTGAATAGAATTGGGGAAAAGGCAAATTTGTGGTACAACCTGACTACAAGAAGGGATCAATTGATAGGACACATCGAAGGCATCAAGGGATCACCAATTTAATACTGGAGGGAACTGTGTGGGGGTAGGGGAGGAGGGGGTGATAAAAATCATAGAAGGCGACCAAGAGATGAATACAGTAAGCAGATACATAAGGATGTAGGTTGCGGTAGTTACTCAGTCAGGTTTGCACAGGATAGAGTAGCACGGAGAGCTGCATCAAACCAGTCTTTGTACTGAAGGCCACAACAACATCAACAACGTTATGCTGGTGTAGCTCAAAGTGTAAAGTTTCATTCTTTGCTTCTGCAAGTAATATTACTTTTAATATTACACATGCGCGGGGGGCGTGCGCGCGCGCACACACGCACGCACACGCACACTTTTAACGGTAAGCTCACCTAATTTTGGAAACAGGTTTTGATGACATTCTCTAGGTTTGGCATTCAGAAATAATTCTGGTAGCTTTTGTCTGCAGTGTTAGTAATGAGTAGAGACCGGATTACATGCATTTGCATGTTGCATATGCATTTGCATTTGCATGTTTGGCTCCTTTTCACTAGTTGCTGCATATTTTAACTAAAAACTAGTGACATTGCATGTCTTTGCTCTATGTTCACTATATTTTAAAAATTTTGATGGGCAGTCTCTAGCTCGATCTAGTTTTGATATTTCACACATTGACCATGACCGAAAACTGCGTGCAATCACTAACTGAGAGGCCACTGCATAGTGAAATCATTACAGAAGATGAACAGGAACAGGAAGACGGAGTCATAGCTCCTGCGCCCACTCCCCCAGTTAATCCCCTCTGTTGTCATACCGTACACATTGGCAACAATCAAATTAAACTACGCAAGCTTTTTGTCACATGTCCATTGTTTCAGTTTATCTTTCTATTTACTTGTACACAGTTGAACATGTTTACGATGTGTATTAATCCACATGGCAAGAGAAGAGCTCTGACAGTTGATGCGGCCTTGGTACATGTGCTTCGCGCACCCACGATGGCCAATCAGATTGTGAGCTTTTGTTTATGTTACCGTGGCAATGACCCAGTGTTGCCGTAGTGCTGGGTGACTGCTGCTTTCAGTCAATTGTGCCACATGCTACATTCAGGTTTGTGTGTATATGTGTGCATTCCGCTACTTCTGTGAGTATCTTGCCTGATGTAGAAGTGGAAAAGTGTGTATACGCGCGTATAAGTGGAAAATGGCTGCCTGTTGTGCAGAGAAGAGGGCTTTTGGGAAAGGAACTATGCTGAAATCCCAAGCATGCGAATTTATATACAGATTGCGTGTTTATTTTAAAATGGAAAGGGACAGTGGTGGGCCTTTGGTATTGGTAAGTAAAGTGGTTGACAGAGTGGCAGAAGCATTGAACATCTCTACAGCAACAGAAAAGATAACCACAAATCATAAAGAGGCTGCCAATTCAGCTGTGAGCCCTGTTATTGTGATGCATGGAAAGTCACGGAAGAGATCATGATGTGTGGCTGAAACAGGCAACTTTGACAAAAGTGCTATCAGGCAACACATATTCACGTACTACAGCATAAAGGAGTATCCGACACTGATAAAGTTGATCACATCACTGTTGGACAGTTGTTTGTTCATAGACAGAATGACAAGTCTCTCGATTGTTTTGAAAAAACTTGGCTTCCGCTGGAGAAAGTTCTCAGGATGAAAGGTATTAATGGTATGCGAAGACATTGTAGCACGGAGATGTCGTTTCCTGCACGAGTTGCTACCAGTGAATCCAGGAAATGTAATACGGACTAATGAAACAGGGTTCAACGTGTGTCATGCACGTTCCATTGCATGGACAGATGACACGCGCCACAGAACTATGAGTGTGCCAACTGGTAAGGGAGGGCGACTACTTATAGTTCATGCTGGCTCTGTGAACGGTTTTATGTTGGGTGCTATGATGATGTTTCGATAAAAAAAAAAACTGTCGACTACCATGAGGAGATGAATGCAGATACATTCAAAGACTGGTTTGTTACTCGGTTGCTACCAACAGTAAGCTCTGGTAGTGTTTTTGTAATGAACAACGTGCCATACCGTTCTGTACAATTAAATAACGCACCAACGGCTGCTCGCAAGAAGAGACAAAATAGTCAGCTGGTTGAAAGATAATAAAATAGGCTTTGAACAGAATATGTGGAAAATGGAACTTCTGGAATCAATGAAATGATGCAATCCACAGAAGACGCATTACGTGATTGATACACTTGCACTGGCTACAAAGTTATACGTCTTTCACCATACCACTGCGATTACAGCGCAATTGAACTCGTCTGGAATCAAATAAAAGCAGCTGTTGCAGTGAAACAATACCTTTATGCTGCGAGACACAGAGAGGCTGGTAAATGAGGCTGTCACACGATTAACGCCAGAAAATTGGAAGAACGTCATGAACCACATGTAGAAATAGATTACAAGTTCAAACATAAAAGAAGGTGTAAGAGAAGAATCCATTTGTAATGTTTTGGTTTCTTTATCAGACGATGAGGACAGCAGCAGCGAAGATACCGAAGACTGTGGTCGTGACGAGAGATGACCAATCAGTTGACTATGATTTTGGGGTTTCTGTTCTCCCACATGAAAAACAGAGGTAACGTCCTTATTCATTATTTTACACATAACATTTGTGCAGTTTGTTTTACCTTGTTAATGTTGAAAATCTGATTGTGTATAATTTTTATTTTGGTTGGAACCACAGTCATCTTGATTTTTTTATTTATTTATTTATTTTTTTTAAATGATGTTACCACCGTACGATGGTAATAATTTTTATTTTATTGTTATAAGACCCAGAGTTCACCCATAGGCCATTTTCAAGAACAGTAATTTGTTTATATGTCAAAAGATATCAGACTGGTATGAAATACAGCAAAATCTGAACTGTATAACAATAAAATAAAAATCGTTGCAAACAAATGGCTGCAACATCATTAAAAAAAAAAAATTTATGTGTGTGTGTGTGTGGGGGGGGGGGGGGGGGGGGGAGGTGAAGATGACAAACACAATATTCCATCAAGGAACACATTGGTCAGCAGAACGCTGCCCCTACATGAATGCTGTAATGAATGGCACAGCATGGTTAGGTCCTGAAGGAGCGTCGCTGCGGGCCGAAGAGTGGAATGGGAAGGTCTGTCATTCTGCAGATTTAGTAATTATCAAACTGAGACAGAAAAGAAAAATAATGTTGAGAAACACCTTAAATAAGAGGAGCACTCTGTTCACAGGGGGTAAAATGCTGCTGCTTCTCAGCAGAAACGATCATTTGTTGAAAACTTAAATTCAGCCAAAAGATGGACCATTCCAGGCAAAAACTGTTCAGATTTTTGCAAAAGCATAGAATCCAGTCAACAAGCTCCCTAATGACCACTTTCTTAACAGCAGTTTCAAAGTAGTAATGCTTCGTCTTCACTCAAGTACAATGACAATCTTTTTAATTTGTACGTCTCATTATTTAAAAATGCGAATTTTGCCAAAAGCAGATGCGAATTTTGCCAAAAATAGGTGCTATGTTTTCAAGTCCTGTTGCACAGCACATCTAGACCTATGTAAGCTTTGTAAATGCACATAATTGCTATATTTTCTGCATACAATTAGGGGAGCAGTACTTTGTATCATAACAATCAAATCCTTTAAATACTCTTTCTGTGACGGTTACTGTTTTGTCTATTAACTGTGCTGTAGCTACTGAAGTTTACTTGTTTTTCATAAAGCCGTTCTGACTTTTGAATATTAGATCGTGTTGACTCAAGAATGTCATAGGTCAAGTGAAAATAACTTTCTCAATTACACTGGTAAAGGCATGTAAGACTGAAATGGGTCCACAGCTTTCAATGTTACATTTATCATCTTTCTTCTAAACTGGGGGTTACATGTGCTGTTTTTAGGTTGTTTGGGAAGCTACCAGAGGCAATTACATCATTTGCTGCTGTTAGTACCTGCTTGCTGTCTGCAGAGCCAAATATATGCTCTGCGTAACTGGAATGACCTTGTATCTGTACAGAAGATTGCTAAAGTGGTCATTGATGAGTTTTCCAACAGAAGAATTGTGCTTTTTTAAAAACATTTGTAATTGATATTGGCACTGATGACATTCCCTTTAAAATGGGTCGTAAGATCACTAGCTGATTTTTTCTTACAGTCTGTGAGGCTATTCATAACTTCTGAACAACTATGCTAATGTTAATTGCATTCCTGTAGCTACATATTTCTTTCTATTTTATAATATAAGATCTCTGTAATAATCAGGACAGTTCTTAAATTCTACCATTAGTCCGTGATTATTGCCATCCTTTAGCGTAGCACATTGGAAAAATTGCTTTTCCTTTGTTCTTTCCACTTCTTGATTTATCTAGTTACCTTCTTTTTTCCCCTCCCTTTTAATTTACTGGTGAGGCAAAGTGATACGCTAACACAACAATAAAAGTCTGATTGGGTTGTTTTGAGACAGGAGACCAGACAGTGAGGTCATTGGTCTCATTAGGGAAGGACGGGGAAGGAAGTCGGCCGTGCCCTTTCAAAGGAACCATCCCGGCATTTACCTGAAGCTATTTAAGGAAATCACGGAAAACCTAAATCAGGATTGCCGGATGCGGCATTGAACCGTCGTTGTCCTGAATGAGAGTCCAGTGTGCTAACCACTGCACCACCTCGCTCGGTAATAAAAGTATAAAGCAAAGTGACTCAAAGTAATGCAGCTGTTCTCATACCATTGTACGTTTCCTAGCATACTGCTGAGATTTTCAACACTGTTGTCACTGGTGATTATTTTTGTCACACTTTTTTCCCTTATTGCTACTGAAATAATGATTTCAGTTTCTGTCAGTAGCTGAACAGAATGTTGGACAGAGATGACAGGCTTCAGAGCTGATGTTATGTATGTACTGTAAGTAACACATTAAATTACTATGTCAATGCATGATTTGCTGCTACTGACCTCTCTAGTGGGCTCATTCATCAGAAAAGTAAAATTAAACTGATCTAGTATTAGCATTAGGGTTGTTATTTTGTTTCAATGTGGAGTCTGTAGTGTTATGCCATAAATAACAGTGCAAAAGAGTAAAATTAAGACACCTGCCACAGACAATATAAAATAATGCGATAAGCAGGTCAGACCACAAGCAGACCGAATGTTATTAACTGAGAGCTGCTTGCTGATACAACAGGAACTTCCATTACAAGAATGGGCACTTGCCACATAGCAGGTGCAGCCAAGGAAAATCTCACTAACCCAGCAAGACGGCAGGACCACTGCAGCATCAATGGTCCAGTTATTTTATGTCCTACTGTGGCTTACGAGACCAAAACCAATGCTACAGTAACACTAGAACGGCCCACGACTGAATAAATACTCATCAGTTTTAGTCAAAGGGATCACAGTCTGCCACCAGCCTGCAGTCCACAGGTGGAATCTACATCAGTCTACGAATCTTTGTGGTTCAACTAGTCATATGCTCTGAACTCTGCTGTCACTATCTGCGGCTGTGTTGCTGGTGCCAAGTCTGATGCCATAGAATTAGTGCTATCCAACCAGCAGGCCATATGGGGGCCTATTTCAGCTGCTCCTACCCTTGCGGTCTGCAGCTTGAGCCCAGGGCTGTGCAGCCATTCAACCGCCATCGCCTCTGCAACCAAATTCCTTGCTGCCTGCCTCTGCTTGTCTGGGCAATCACCACCACTGCTGGGAGCTCTCATCCATCTTGGAACTATGATATTTTCTGCACACCTCTGCATGCTATGTCCTAGGCTTCCAGACAATCTCTAGTCTGCATTACAAGCCACAACTTGCTGTTGGGGTCGGTGTCACTGCAGAACTGCTGCTGCCCTCACTTGCTGCTGGGATTAGCATCACTGCAGAACCACTGCTGCCATCACCAATAGCCATCCAACACTGCAAGCTGTCAAGGACACCCACTGCCAGTTGCACCTCCTCGCAGGACACACACACACACACACACACACACACACACACACACACACACACACACACACACCATCATGATTGTTGTAGTTGATAAACTATAAATGAATGTTTCATCAATGTGTCTTTTGGAAGTTGATGCCATTTTAAAACCTTGGCAGTTGTTCACCAATCTTCTTAATTTGTTCCTGTCAGCAATTTCACTCTCCGAGATACCAATCTGCCTAAGATCTTTTTCACATTCTTTGAACCATCTCGGCCTTGTTTCCTTAGACTGGATGAAACTCCATATTCTTTCTGTTAGTTGGTCACCATCCATCCTCATGAGAAGACCGTAAAATAACCATCATCTCTTCTTAATGGATGATGTGATAGGTTCTGTCTTGCTCTACAAATCCTCACTTGCTCTCACTCGCCACTGTTAACCCATCTATTATCTAGGATTTTCCTTAATATCCTACACTCTCGCTTTTCCAGCCGCTCAGCTTGACCTTGTCTATTCATAGTCAAAGTTTTGGACGCACATAAGCCCTCAGGTTTTACAACTGCTTTATTATGTTGGAACTTCATCCTGACAATAATTGCTGCTTCTTCCTCTAATCCATTCTTCTGGATGGCTTCACCAATATACCTGAAATTTTTAACTTTTCCGATTTTTCCCAGATTGGTGATCATCCATTCAGGTCCATCACAGATAGTTTGTCATATACTTTGTCTTTTGAATAGAGATCTGGAGTCCAACTTTTTCAGCATTTCTGACAGCCTATTGATCTTGTTGACTGCTGACTATGTTGTTAGTAAAAATGGCCAGGCCATCCGCAAAGGCCAAGCAGTCAATGTACACCCCATATGTTTTGGCCCTTTTGTTTTCTTTTGTTCAAGGCCATGGTAAATATAACCAGGGTGTGAATACAAATCTGAGGGTGCCATTATCTGAAAATTCATGAAACCAGAGGAATGTGCAGGCTTGTCACAGTTTAAAGGGAACGATAAAGAATATTATTTATGGCCAGTGAGATGCCAGTATTGTAATTTAGCAGGTCATGAATTACCAGTATGTAAACAGTGCCCGCTACATATGGCACATGTTAATGTTATGGATGTGAAACACATCAGTGCTCTGAGTCTCGATGGGTTACAGCCCATCTTAGGAATTAGTGTCATTTTCTTGTACATCTGCCCTGCTGTTTGTGGTAAATGTCCTCGCTTTATGGTGTAGTTTAAGTACAGGGTGTTTATAAATGAATATCATGGTTTTAACACTTTATAATATTTATTATATTAAACTTACAGTTATAAATGATATGTCAAATGAAAGATCAACTCAAACAGTTTTACCAAGAACCTTATAAATGTTCAATGTGAGCACCAATTGTTACACAGGACACATCAAGTCTATAGCCGAGTTCTTCCCAAACGTTGATAAGTGTGTCTTCAGTGACTGTAGCAACAGCTGCTTCAATCTGGTTTCTTAATTCAGCGAGGTCTACTGGTAGCAGAGGCACGTACACGATTCTTGATGAAACCCCAAAGGAAAAAGGAAAAAATCGCATGGCATTAGGTCGGGTGAACATGGAGGCCATGCAAAGCAAGTCCTGTCACTGGGCCCCTTGCAGCCTATCCAGCACTTGGGTACAATGAAGTTCAACCTGTCTAGCGGATTGTGGCAGAAATATTGCATGCTGCACATGCGGAATGGTGCCAAACACAACTGTTTGAGTTGCTCTTTCATTTGACATATCATTTATAGCTGTAAGTTTAATGTAATAAATACTATAAAGCATTAAAAACCCGATATTCATTTATAAACATCCTGTATATTGTATTTCATTGTTAGGCAGCAGTTACACAAATGGCAGAAACACAAGCAATGACAAAGTACCCAAAGGTAGGTGGTCACTCATGGTAGATAGTGAGTGTAGTCAAGTCACAATGGTATAGGTAATAGCTTTGGTCAGATTCCTGTTCCTCCTATGGATCCTATTGCCACTAGTCTAGTGACTTCTTTTCAGGTAAACTGACTGACGATGAGTCAGCATTTATTGAGAATCTGGTAGCAGTTGCTAGTCAGGGTAATTGGTCACATGATGTAGATTTGCATATGGATTAGTTACAATTAGTAGGTGACGTAAATGCGTACAGCGTGTATTATGAGGGGCTAAAGGTGATGGATATTTTGTCTCCTGTGTGCTTTGGTAGTTTAGTTTTGAATCTCTGCATGTTAATCACATTTATCAGACACAGTTCTCTACAGTAGAGTTTTATAGCGCATATATATAGTCATTTGTTTATCTCTGTAGTGTAGTTTTCCATCATTTTTAGTATGGATGGGGACTGTGACTGCATTGTGCAGACGTGAGCTGAGTTGATGACACTTCACTCTCAGCTCCAGGTTGTGTTGGCCTCTATTACAGAACTTGAGGCTACAATGGATGGGCATCACTGTTGTGGACCAGCCATGGGGATCCAACAGACATCCATTCAACCCATGAGTCCGTCGATCGGTCCACACCAGTGGCCAACCTAGTTACTTCTTGCACTGAGGTAGACACCTCACCCGTGGTCAAGTGGGTGGTTCCCTCAGAGCATGGCACGCTGTGGCTTACTTGGGCACTGAATGTAAGGCCTCCCCAGTTAGTCTGACAAAAAAGTTCCAGGTGTGCTATCTGTGTCTGACAATGCCCCTCAATCCGATGCAGTTGCTTGTCCTGTTTCAGAGGAAACCACTCAGCCTGCGGGATACAGACAGTCACAGAGGATGGGATTATTGGTAGCTGGGAGCTATATGTTATGCATGTTATGGGGACCCTTAGGGACACGACTTCCAAAGGGGAAAGAAGGCCAAAGTGCACTCAATGTGCATACAGGGTGGAGTCATTCCAGACATGGAACAGGTCCTTCTGGATGCCATGAAGAAAACAGGGTGCATCCAACTGCAGATTTTGGTTCATATTGGTAACAATGATGTGTGTTGCTTTGGATTGGAACAGATTCTCTCTGGTTTAGACCGGCTGTCAGAAGTGGTAAAGGCTGCCAGTCTTGCATACAAGATGAAAGCATGGCTCACCACTTATAGCATAGTTGATAGGGCCAACTGTGGATCTCTGGTGCAGAGCCAAGTGAAGGGTCTGAATCAGAGGCTCACATGGTTCTGTGGCCATGTAGGCAGCAGGTTCTGTGACTTCCGCCATAGGGTGGTAGTTACAAGGGTAGCAGTGGCTGTGTAGCATAGACTGGGAAGTTTTTAGGTTAGAAGGCCTCAAGGAAACACAGAAAGGAAGTGAAATATAGGAAAAATATAGATCTAAGAACCATCAATATAACAGCTGTAAATTGTCATAGCTGTGTTGGTAAGTAAAAAAGCTCCAAGCAGTAATAAAAAGCACTGATGCTCAAATCATTATAGGCACTGAAAGCTAGCTCAAGCTGAAGACAAGTTCAGCCAAAATTTTTGTGAAGGACTTAATGGTGTTCAGAAAGGATTGGTTAAATCCAGTTGGCAGTAGTGTGTTTGTTGCTGTTAGAAGTAGTTTATCTTGTAGCAAGATTGATGCAGATAGTTCCTGTGAGTTAGTACAGGTAGAGGCCATTCTTGCCAAACAGAATAAAATAATAACTGGACCCTTTTACTGACCTCTCAACTCAGATGACACAATTGCTGAAAGGTTCAAAGAAAACTTGAGTCTAATTTCAAACATATACCAGACTCATACAATTATAGTTGGTGGTCACTTCAATTTACCCTCAATATGTTGGTGAAGATACATGTTTAAATCCAGAAGTACGCATAAGACATCATCTAAAATTTTATTAAATGCTTTCTCTGAAAATTATTTTCAGTAGTTAGTTCATGAGCCCACTCAAACAGCAGACAGTTATGAAAACACACTTGACCTCTTAGCAACAAATAATCCTGAGCTAATAACAAGCATCAAAATGGATACAGAGATTAGCAAACACAAGGTAGTCATAGCGACACTTAATACTGTAACTCCCACATCCACCTAAAACACATGAAAAATGTGCATATTTAAAAAAGCAGAGAAAAATTCACTTGATGTCTTCCTGAGAGACAATCTCCACTCTTTTCAAATTAACAATGTTAAGTGTAGACCAGATGAACAGTATTGACAACAACTGAGAGATTTATACACAATAAATTAACAAATGATGGAGCTGATACCCCATGGTACACAAAACAGGTGAGAACACTGTTGCAAAAAGAACAAAAAAAAGCATGCTAAATTTAAACAAATTAACCCCCAACACAGGCAATCTTTTACAGAAGCTCAAAATTTAGCGCAGACTTCAATGCGAGAGGCTTATAATAGTTTCCACAATGAAACTTTATTTCAAAAGCTGGTAGAAAATCCAAAGAGCTTCTGATCGTTTGTAAAGTATGCTAGCAGCAAGACACACCAATGCCTTCTCTGCATGACAGCAAAGGAAATACTATCGATGACAGTGCTGCTAAAGCAGAATTACTAAACACCAGCCTCCTAAAATTCCTTTACCAAAGAAGATGAAGTAAATAGTCGAGAATTCGAATCTGGAACAGCTGCCAACATGAGCAACTTAGAAGTAGATATCCTCGCAATAGTGAAGCAACTTAAACCACTTAATAACAGCAAGTCTCCCAGTCCAGACTGAATACCAATTACCTTCCTTCCACTGCAATAGCTCCATACTTAACAATCATATACAACCACTCGCTCAACAGAAGATTCGTACCCAAAGACTGGAAAGTTGCACAGGTCACACCAATATACAAGAAAGGTAGTAGGAGTAATCCACTAAATTACATGACCATATCATTAATGATAATTTGCAGGAGGATTTTGTAACACATTGTGTTCAAACATTGTGAATTATCTCGAAGAGAACGGTCTATTGACACACAGACAACACTGGTTTAGATAATGCAGTGCTTGTGGAACACAACTAGCCCTTTACTTACATGAAGAAATGAGTGCTAATGACAAAAGATTTCATATTGATTCTGTATTTCTAGATTTCCAGAAGGCTTTTGACACCATATCTCAAAAGCAGCTTGTAATCAAATTGTGTGCTTACAGAATATAGTCTCAGTTGTGTGACTGGATTCTTGATTTTCTGTCAGAGGGGTCACAGTTCGTAATAACTGACAGAAAGCCATCAAGTAAAACAGAAGTGGTTTCTGGCATTCCCCAAGGTAATGTTACAGATGGTTTAGGAGATAATCTGAGCAGCCATCTTAGGTTGTTTGCAGATGACACTGCCATTTACCACCTAGTGAAGTAATCAGAAGATCAAACCCAATTGCAAAATGATTTAGATAATATATCTGTGTGGTGCAAAAGTTGACAATTGATCCTAAATAATGAAAGGTGTGATGTCGTCCACATGAGTGCTACAAGAAATAGTGTTTAAAGGCTGTAAATTCAACGAAATACCTAGGAGTTACAATTACAAACAACTCAAAATGGAAAGAATACAGACAATGTTGTAGGAAACATGAACCAGAGACTGCGTTTTATTGGCAGAACACTTAGAAGATGCAACAGATCTATTAAAGAGACTGCCTACGCTATGTTTGTTCATCCTTTTTTGGAGTACTGCTGCATGATGTGGGGTCCTTACCATGAGTACATCAAGGAATGTTTACAGAAGGGCAGTACATTTTGTGTTATCAAGAAACATGGGACAGAGTGTCATGGACATGATTCAGGATTTGGGGTAGACATCATTAAAACAAAGACTTTTCTCTTTGCAGTGGGAACTTCTCACGAAATTTCAATCACCAACTCTCCTCTGAATGTGAAAATACTTTGTTGAGTCATGTAGATGGAGATGTGGACATACAATTGAACTTAAGAATGGACTGTCAGCATTACTGCAAATAGACTAGTGCTAGATCCTTCAGGGAACAATGTAGTGTGATGCCTCAGAAACAAAACATGCTGGTGGACGCATTCTTGGATACAATTATGAAAATCAATTCAAAATGCAAAATTAAGAGGCAGATAAAATTATTTGTCGTGGTGCAGGACACAGGGTGCTAGATGTGTTTTTGACCCTGACTTCCACCCAATATGTCAAGGAAAATATGGACTGAAAATCCAAAGGATTTGGCTGCTGCCATTAGGATTGCTACACAGCCTGAAAATGTGGACATAACAACTGAGGTGCAGGATAAATGAAGTATTTTTTACCTCAGAGATAAAATGGTATGTATGTCAACATATGGGTCACATTACAAAATATTGCTGCCAAACACAATATTATGAATGTGGAGTGATGGTGTATCAGGCAGAAGACTATCAAAATAGAAGACAAATTGAACAGTACCGTGACAAGCATTTATTAAAAGGCAACAGGAATGCCTCTTCCGCTGGATGGCATTCTCAGTAAAACAATATGCTACAAAATCATATGCAGAGGTGGAGTGCTGCTTGGTACACAATGGTAAACAGAATTGAACATAGGTGTTTCATGGGCACAGGGAATCACTTGTTGGCAACCAGTCTGGACCTCCTGGGTAGAGAAAGACTGAAGTCCCCAAAATACAGGTTACATGGAGTAGGTGACAATGATGTTGCATAACAGGGGTCAGCACTGCTCAATTTCTGTATGAGAGTAAGGAATTTCCATGAATATACAGGAACACTGCCAAGAGTCTGCTGGGATACTGCAAAATCCTACAGCTGGATCTTCTGAATAAGAATCATACAAAAATTGATCTTTTGCAGCATACCATCGACCTCAGTCAGCTGTTGTTCCTGCTGAGAATGACAGCTGCAAGTGATACATCGTCACAAGATTCATCAATCATGAAGGTGAAACCGAAAAAACTGATACGCATTCATTAACTCTAACAATACCAACGGGAAGGTACTTTATGCCCACCCACTGTAAATGTTGCAATCTAGTCATGTACTTTATATTTGAATATTCTGAAGAAAATATTTATTGTTTTTGATAAAATCTTTAATTTTTTCAGTTAAACTTATTAAAAAAATGAAGTCTGATTGATGTGTAGTAGTAAATGCATCTTTTCAAAACATGTCATATTCAATTGTTTCAGGTTCTGGGCCCAAATTAGACATTAGTACCCTTTAACAAATATTTTGTTAATAAGAGTTATAATGAATCCTCCTCCTCTAACATTACCTTTTTTTCTATAGAAATATCGCGAATCTTGTATAGGTGAACATTATCTCGCCTGTTTCACTAAAAGAATTCATATGATTCTATATACAATGTATTATATTTCAGGCTAAAAAGAATAAAAAGAAATTAATGTGTTACAATCAATATGTACTAACAGTTAAAATTACTCTTCTTTTAAGAATAATTGAAATTACAAAATTTCTGGCATACTTAAAATTCATATTATTAATTGCACAAAAAAAGATATAATTTGGTAAAAATTCCTTTCCTGTTAAGAAAGTTTGTAAATTCTTTTGCTTTGAAAACTCTTTGGAAATTGTAAGTACCACAGAATGTAACTAATAGTGGGAATGCCTCAGATGGAAGTAGACTTTTTATACTTTTGTCACCAACAGTGTAATTATTGTTTTTTTGAATGTGGGAATTATAAAGTAGGTGTGATTTAGAATACTGGGATAAAATAAAAAGATATTCATAGCAATGGGCAACACTTCATCAGTTATTTCGTCTTCAAGAACCTGCAACATCAAATCAAAATTTTCAGCAGCAAGAATATACTCCTAGACACAACAATATTTTGAGCCAGCAACAACAATGAGATAATCCAGATAAGTAAAAAGGTTTTTCTTTTGTGATGTTACTCTTCTCAAACATTTCAAAATTTTTGCAAAGAATGGGAACTTTAATGGCGATGTGTGGGTGGGTATGATTACAGAGTCAACAACAATTAATGAAATTTGCATTTAAATTGTTTTGTGATAAGCATAAAGTACTTCCCCACTGTAGTCTATGTTATGGAAAAGACCTTGGGTTTGCTACGGTTAAAGCGCAATTTGCATGATAAAGTATTGAAACATACAGGAAAATTAATCTTGGGTACTGACCTTTCAAACAATGTGCTGCGTCTGATATTGATTTTAGAATAAAATGATTAATTGGATACTTCATATTATTTTGTTCATAGAAACATGGTATAGTGTAGGAAATAGATGGAATTACGTGGTTCCAGTCAGTGTTGCCACGTATCACTGGGATTGTCTTTAATTTCCAGCTGAAAACCCAACTCCCAATTAAACCTTGTTGGGATAGGTAAAAGTTCCTACCACACAAAAATGGACAATATTTCATGTAATATTATGTCTCCCCTTTAAATGGTTCATTATAGGTTTAAAATTGAGATTTAAAATTCTCCTTTCAGGTCGAGTCAGAGAGCTAAGTTGGCAAATCTGACTCAAAAGTCATTGTTTTCGAGTGGCAAGTCAGAAGTCAATTGTAACAGTGCTTAAAGTCATTCTCTGTAAGAACAACTAAGTAGTGTTGTGCAGTTTCCTTCATGAAACATTTTTACAAATGTGGATTCCTCATCAGACAGCAAAACTAAAGAATTGTTGGTGCCAAAAAAGAAACAAAAGTTGAAAATTAAACTCAAGAATAAATAGTGTAAAGTTAACTCTTGGCTTCAAAAAGGTAAAGATGATGATAATGTTCATTGTACTGTATACCCCTCATATCTCAGAGTTTCACGTGGAGGAGAAAATGGCATTAAAAACATGCAAACAATGCAACACAAAGAACTTCTCTTCAACAACTGGCCTCAAAAACCATTCATGGGAGTGCAGGATGAGAAAAAGTAATAACAGCTGCAGAAGCATCCTTTGTGTTTCACTCAGTTAAGCCCAGCCATAGTTAGGTTTCTGGAGATTGCTCCAGCAGTTTGTTCCTGCAGTTGTTTCCAAATTCAAAAATATTTGACAAATATTCATGTGGATGCACAAAGGCAATGAAAATGATTTCATCAGTATTCAAAAGAGTGAACAATTAAGCAGCTGGACAACAATGTTTATTATCCTGTTTCTTTGGATCCATCCTACAAAGGACATTAAAATCTTTCCACTGGCAGTACGTTATTTTTTTGCGAAGAAGGAATATGTACAAAACCTCTCATCTTGTAGCAGTGATAGTGATACATCTGACTCAATTGTGGCAGGAATTAAAAATGAGCTTACCAAAGCACCTATGCTGCTGAAGAATATCAGCAGTTTTTTGACTGAAAATGCCTCTTTTAATCTGGTGAGGAATAAAAGTGTATATGCCGAGCTGTGCAAAGAAAATCCAAACTTGATTGCAGCAGCATGTAACTGTCATCTTTTGAATAACACTGAAGCAAGCAGCAAATGCACTTTGAACTGCAACCAATTGTTATTAAGATATGTACGGAACACCATCTGTCTGCTAAAAGAGTCAGTGAGCTAAAGGAATTTTTTGCTTGGATGGACATTGAACTGCAAGAGATTTTAAAACACATACCAATCCACTGGCTATCTCTCAATCCAGCTGTAGAGCAATAGTGAAAAACTTTGAATCAATCCAATTATACTTCCTCTCGTAGAAGTACACATCGAAGATACTCAGACTTTTTTGAAGGTGAATTATCTTTGGCATATCTGGGCTTTATGATTAACATTGGCAGTTGTTATGCATCATTAAATGCAGAACGTCAATCTGATAATGTGCTTATAATAGACTTAATTGACCTTACAAACCACTATAGAACCTCTCTGAAACAAAGAAAGGTATATCAGTTTTATGACTCAGTGGAATCCTATGTAATCCTGAAATCAGTAAATGATGATCAAAACAAAACACTCAAAACAGAAGCTGCTGATTACTTGCAGCGAATTGACTTTGAAGAGAGCATATACAAAGCTTTCCAACCACTTTCATTATCAAGGAAACAGCACCCAACTTTAGAATTTATAGAAGTGACTTCTCAATATGAACTTTGTGAAGAAGAGGAGTTGATGTTGAAGAAACATGTGCAATCAAACGCCTTTCTCAAGGAAGAAGAGGAGAACTTTCCTTTTTACACTATCTGATAAGTGGATTAATTTTTTTCATCATTATGAAAACTATGAAAACCTGTTCAAAATTGTCTGTTTGGTGTTTTCTATACCACATTTCAAGGCTGCTCCAGGAAGAATTTTCAACCTCATTGGGAACATATGGTGACTCGAGAGAAACCATTTGTCGATGGCTACATTAGAAGCTGAATTAATGGTGAAGATGAATTACTCATTTACAAGCCTGCAGTTTTGTCATTTTCTGAATGGGGAAGATGCTACTAAGGAGGTTGAAAAGTGAGCAGAAATATCAATAACGTAAAATGCAGTGCTTTGTTATACTGCACTTTTCATTTCAGGCCTGTGCGTGTTTTGGGTAGGGTCTGTAAAAAATCCCATTTTGTTCAGAAAAAACCTGGCAAACCTGGTTGCAGTGAATATAGATAATTTTGGCTCTGACAAAGCAGATCTGCCACAGGTGTTACTGATTGCCAACTTGGATGTCTTAGATTTGGATGTCCTAGAATTGGATGATTTGGATGGGCCTATGCCGCAAGCAAACCGTCAATGCAATTGAGTTAGGCAAGAAGGTGTAGCATTCTAAAGGAAAGGTTAAGGTCACCTAAAGCAACTCTGTTGAGACAATTCGCAGATTTATTCAATCCTAGTGGACCTTTATCAGCAACACCTGTGACTCAGCACAAAATCGCAATGGGAAATAACTACCCAGTCTATACAAGCCATTCAGAATACCCAAGCTTCTGCAACTGACAATGGAACAATCCATGGCATTACTGAGGAACACGACAGTCCACAGGAAGCACCCATCATCACTGTTGCAAAGAAATCATAAGATCAAACAAAAAAATATAGGTTTGGTTGCGATTACCCATACCCAAATGCAAGAATAATTATGGTTCTATACTCTATACCGAACATAATGGAGACTTTGGACAACCTAGGTCAATGTAAATATTTCTCCACAATTGATTTGAAAATACGCCGAAGACCGTTTTCCAGAGTTTACTGGATAGAGCATTGAGGGGTTTAAAACTACAGTAGTATGTTTAGATGATAATTTTTTTTTTTTTCTAAAGATCTCAAAGAGCATGTGCAATGACTGTAGGAAATGTTTAAGATATTGTGTTATTTAACGTTAAATATTGAAAAATGTCTTTTCACATCCACAGAGATAAACCATCTAGATCATATGATTAGCCAAGATGCCATGAGACTGACCCAAGGCTGATATGTGCTGTCTGTGATCTCTTACTGCCAAAAACAACAAACCAATGTAAATTACTTTTAGGACTGTTAATTATTATAGGAAATTCATCAAAGGCTTTGGTAAAATAGCCAGACCATTAACTCATTTGTTGAAAATAGGTGTGAAATATCAGTGGCCAATCAACTGTCAGAGCAAGTTTGATACACTGGGGCATTAACGACTAGCCCAGTATTAATATTTCCAAATTACAAGGAGGAATTTATTCTATCCTGTAATCCCAGCGATCAGGTGATTAGATTTATTCTAAGTCAGGATACAGACAATAAGGAACACCCAATATTGTATGCACTGAGCCAGTTGAACAATGCTGAACAGAAATACTCACATGGAGAAAGAGATGTTGAATGTTATGTAAGGTATTATCTATTACCATAGTTACTTCCATGGTAGGAAATTCAAAGTTTAATACACCATATGGTAACGGTTACTAACAAGGAGAGGTCACCAGTGGTGTGATCAACTTTTTGAAATTATCTGTACACTGATGTAGGTTGAGAGACCACGTATCACACATTGCAGCCATTCACCCCGGTAGGTCCTTGTTTGTGAGTAACTGACGAAAAAACACAGGATTTTGAGTGTCATTCAGTAACATTAAAAAAGTTGCATAATACTGTCTGTTTGTGTGGTATAATGAATAGGATAATACCTTCATATTCAGAAGGTTGTGGGTTCGAATCTCCTCAATTGCACTAAATTTTCCTTATTTTTAAATCTTTATTGAAATGACTTCGATCATCATTTTTATTCAATTAATTGATTTACAAATATGATTCTTTAATTCTATTCCTCTGTCACATAATTTTAATCATAGCATCAACCTCTTCATTTCCTCTCATTTTTCTTCCTCCACTTGAATACTTTGTTCATGTGTTTTTAATTAATTTTCTGTATTAGTTTCAATTTAATTCCTCTGTTTTATCACCCTGTTTTTTTGTCCACATTATTGCGTTCATTATAACAACTTCTCATTTTGCTTTAATTTAATTTCACTTATAAACTTGTTTTTAATTTAAATTGTCATCTGCATTATTTTGTCTGTAGTGCAATAGGGTTGTTTTACAAGCAACCTCCATTACACTGTGTCATGTGCTAATGCCAGAATTTGGGGGAGGGGTGACTAAATGGTAACTTGTTCTCAGTATTAATCTTACAAAACAGTGATAATAGTAATGATCTTTTACAAATATTTTAGCTTCATGACCAAAACACAACTGAACACATTTGTCTTTACCATCATAAAACTTAATTTCCCCCTCTCAGGAGGTTACTACACCCAGGCTTAATTACTACAACACTTGTTAACACTTGTTAATTCTGAAAATCTTATTCAGTGGGGCGGGGCGGGGGGGGGGGGGGGGGGGGGGGGGGGGAAGATCTGGTCGGCATTCTCTGCATCTGATAATCAGAATGATCAATCAAGCTTTAATGCTAAGTATATAATGTGCAATAGTGTGAAAGAAATTACAGCAAAACCCCCTTTTTACACTTTTTAGTGGACTGATCCATAAAAATGAAAAATGTAGAAAAGAGTAAAATCCGGGAAACATACGAAACACACCACGTAAAAATGAATAAATTACTCTTATTGTCATTCCTTTATATTGCACAACATATAAAATTAAAACAATTTAAATTCTGTCTATTTAAAAAAAATCTGAAATCATTGTTTTATTTCTTTCTAACAGCAATTAGCTCTATTTGTCTCTCTTCATAGCATACAAAGCATCAGCCACAAAGGCAATAGCTGAGTGCTGAACATACAAATGTGCGCAAATGTTTCCCTCTTCATTCCGATTATGTCCAATGTTGTAAATAAAAAATGGAAACAAAAGTCACTCATGAAACCACATAAAACATATATTCATGTTGTAATGTGAAACATATTGATAATCATTATGAAGTTATGGTAAATAAAACTTTTAAGATAATATTGATGAAAATGCTAAAGTTGGCAGTCTTCATAAATAGAGAACAACATGCACGAAATCTACAGTTTGTTGCTGACAAGGAGGTCACTTGCCTCAGGTCTGTCCTGGGTGAGAAAGAGAGTGGAAATTATAGTCATGTTATGGAGCATCTTGAAGAGGAATTTTTAAGTCTGACACCAAGTCATACCAACCTAAAACTGCATGCCTAGTACGGATTAGTGTATTTCACATGGAAACAATGATTCGTGAAGAGTTGACCAGCTTCAAAAGTGGTGTTTATTTGCATAAATGACTGTTAAATTAAATTAAAGCTGTTGTAATACAATGTAATGAGCAGAAGGAAGGTTGCTCCTAGTGTCACTATTGTCAGATTGTGATTCACATTAATGTGGTGACGCAGCACATTTTCCCATGCTTCTAAACACCGTGAACTTAAAATATCAACAGCCGTGACCCAACAAGCTGACGACAAAAATCTTGCTGACCGCACTAATACTATGTTTCATGATCAATAACTTTGCATATTATCCTTATTGCATCAGAGTATTTGAGGACAGGGGGGTAAGCTTAAAGAGTTGCGTACTTGTGTTGAAGAATTAGAGGTGAGCAAACCACTTGATATAGTCTGCCTCTCTGAACGTGATGTGACCACTGTTACAGATACGTTACATGTTACAGGATTCAAGTTAGCATTTTACTTCTGTAGGGAAAAAAAATGGAGAAAGGAGAAATTGCCAGATTTGCAAGTACCGATAACTGTTTTAATTTCAAGACTACTGATATCAAAAAATTTCGCTCAGAGCAGTACTTAGAAGCTTATGCAATAGAAGCAGTATTTCATAATAAGTCCTTTATAACGGTAAGTATATACAAGGCATTTTCAGGAAACTAATTTCTTCATAAAAAGATCTGTAAGCTCTGTTTTCCTATCTCACAGTAAAAAACAAGAAAATAGTGGTTTCTGGTGATTTTATTGTGGATTTATTAAAAAGCTTTGTCAGTGAACAACTATTGCAATCAGTAACACTGTTATTCAGTTTAATTCATGGTGTGAACTTTGCAACTAGGTTGTGTAAATGCTCTGAAATTGCTATTGATAACATCTTAGTACACAAATCTAGGGAAGAAAGTCACATCACAAAATCAATAGTAAATGGGCTACATGATCATGACATGCAGCATCTGATGTTAAATGCTGAAACTTGTCAGGATACAAAATCTATTAAATCTGAGTACAAGAGGGTTATAAATCAGTCGAAATTGAGAATTGTACGAGATTGCTCGAAGACCTGAACTGGATAGATGTTTACAATACTTCTGACTCAAATGGAAAAAAATAAAGCATTAATTAATAAAGTTACTTCCTCTTTTGAAAATTGTTTTCCCCTAGAGGTAACTCAAATCAAACAGAAGTCTAAAACAAACCATGGATTACAAAAGGAATAAAGGTATCACATTGGACAAAAAGGAAGCTGTATAGACTGTATGGGAACAGCTCTGATGTTAGCACTGTAATGCATTGCAAATAATACTGCAAAATACTGAAGCAGGTAACCCAAAAATCTAAGCAGCTTTACTACGAGAAAAAGATAATTATATCAAGCAACAAAACAACAACTATATGGGATATAGTGAAGTCAGAGACGGGTTGGGTCACAAAGGAAGAGGAACAAATAGTCCTGAACACACAGTTCTAAAAATAAATGAGACATTGGTAACAAGTGCCTGTAGTGTTGCAAATCTCTTAAACAACTATTTTGTTTCTGTTACTGACTGGGTAGTGTTATCAGGTTCAATAAACAGTGCAATGAAATGTCTGAAATCAGCCTCTACAGGTAACTTGAGTAAAATGAATATTACACTCTCCCAAAGAAGTAGCATCTACCATAACATCCTTAAAATCAAAGTATTCTAGTGGTTATAGTGACATATCAATGAAGTTAATAAAAGATTATTCACATGAGCTGAGTTTTATCTTAAGTTATTTGTGTAATCTATCTCTTATCATTGGAACATTGCCAGGCTGACTAAAATATGCTGAGGTTAAGCCTCTTTAGAAGAAGGGGGATTAAGAGATATTGTCAAACTATCTGCCAATTCCACTTTTGCTGTTTTTACCCAAAAATATTTGAAAACGTTGTGTTCAAACATCATCTTAAGCATCTGACTGCAAATAATATATTGTCAAAGTTTGGGTTGCTTAAGGATTCAGATGTAGAGAAGGCTATTTGCACGTATAGTGAGAATATACTTCATTCATTAGATAACAGATTAGAGGTTACTGGCATTTTCTGTGACCTGTCAAATACCTTTGACCGTGTGAACCATAGCAGTCTCTTATGTAAATTAGAATATTATGGTGTCACTGACAGTGCTGCAAAATGGTCCAGGTCTTATCAAACTGAAATGAAACAAAGCATGTCATTGCAAAATACCTGTGGAGTACACAGTCTTCATCTGACTGAGAATTAATTACAAGTGGTGTTCCTCAAGGTTCCATCTTGGGACCATTGCTTTCTCTGCTGTACATTAATGACTTGTCCGTTACACTGCCAGATGATAAATTTGTCTTTGTTTGCATATGATATGAACATTGAAATAAATAGTAATTCAAGTACAGAGTTAGAAATGGTTGCTCATCAAATTTTCATTGACATTAATAAATGTTTTAAAGCTGATTCACTGTCATTAAACTTTGACCTTCCAAATGCAGTTCAGCACCTGTAAGAGATTTCCTTCCAGCATGTTTATAACATATGAAGAGATGCGGACAGAAGAGATTGACAGTGTTAAATTTCTGGGATTACAGCTTAATACATTCAATTCAGAAGAGCATACCACAGAACTGCCAATGCACCTAAACATGTATTATTTGTAATGTGAATGATGTCAGATATACGAGATACAAAAAAACTTGCATACTTTGCTTACTTTCATTTTATTATATCATATGGGATCATATGTTTGGTGTCACTCATCAAACCAGGAAAAAGGTTTTAAGAGTACAAAAGCATATAATACGACTAATTTGTCATGTAAATTCAAGATCATCATCGATAAACCTGTTAAAGGAACTGGGAAGACTAATCATTGCTTCTCAGTATATTTACTCCTTAATGAACTTTGTCACTAATAATATGTCTCTATATCCAACCAATAGCTCAATATACGAGGTGTGATTGGGAAGTTTTAAGAATGGATCTGCTACTGCTTACTGGTTTGGCGGGCAGGTACACAGAGGGTGGGGAGTGAGTCATTGTCTTGTCCTTGAATGCCCTCTGACAGGAAACAGCATTTCCTTTATTCAGTTTGTTGTGGCAGCTGGGTTGAGTGCCAGTCTGTTAGGACTTGTTGCTGGATTCTGTCTGCGTGAATATGGACATAAAAATGTAGCAACAAGTTTGTGTGAAATTTTGTTTTAAAACTGGGAAATCAGCTTCTGAGACTTGTGAACTATTAAAAACAGCTTTTGGAGATAATTGTAAGAGCCAGTCAAATGTTTTTGTCTGGTTCAACAGATTTAACCCCTAAGTCCCAAATTATTTTTTTAAAAAATTGAATTTTTTATTGCTTAGCTATAACGTACATAATGTATGAACCAAATAAGTACAAAAATAGCCAAAGAATATTTATATATGCTGATATAATGGCCGTCCTCAAAATAGGACGCTGTGATCTAACAGTATCATATAGCATACTAAACTGTATTCAAGTCTTAACTATTTATTTCTTGTGAAATGGTACACCCACAGTGTTACACGACATTTAACACAATATGTTTTTGGTTTCTCATTGCATTTAGCTCTTATACATCATCTTTGCGTGCTTCTTTTGTCAATCATATGACCAATGCCATCAAACCTGATGTCTGGTATCACTCTCAACTGACTTGATGGGTATTCCATTGGACGTCTAATATTCGGTCATCCAGTGTCCAATTTCAGGTATGTAACTGTAACAGCATGTCTGAAATCCAGTAAATCCAGTGCATTTTTCCCATGTACTAGTCTGTAGAAGAGCCAGGCATTTACGAGGGCCATTTCCAGCGTACGTGTAAATAGGACCCAGTACCATTTTTTCCCTCTAATTATCGTTGCATATTTTCCAACTAACCAGTCATGGTGGTCAACATCTCCCATGTACGCATTATAAGACTTCAAAATGGCAGGTTGTTGCACTTGTGACTGCTTACTTGCTTGTCTACTGTACCGCATAGCTGCTCCCAAAGGTTCAACTTTGTCAAGATTTGTACCAACTGTAACACATCTGTTGTCGTGCCATCGAACAAATAAGACTTCACCATTCCTGTCAAACTGGTAGTCATAGTTTCCTTGAACTGTCTTTTTCAGTTTGTTGCTGCTCAGTAGTGGACAGTCACCAACTCGATTCTCTCTGACAGTCCCAGTTGCTTGAAAACCCAAATTTCTCAGATGAATCAGAAGATCTCTACTAATGAAGAAATTGTCAAAGTACACACAATGATTCTCGGGTTTTTCAATGCAGTCCAGCACGTTTAGGACTACTCTTGATCCCAATAGTAGGTCATCCCTTGCAGTATCTTCTGGATCCTTCCCACAGCGTAAATCAAATTTGAAACAGCGGGCCACTTGCTCCACAAAGAGACCACAACTTATAGCCAAATCTAATAGGCTTGCCTCAGATAAACTGTTTCAGCCCACTTCGTCCATAGTATTTGACTATCATTTCATCAATTGACAAATTTTCCTCAAATATTCCAAATTTTTGAAAAGATTTATTTATCATTTTCAAGAGAGGTCTAATTTTGAATCTGTGATCATGTTTGTTTTCATTGGCTAAGTCATTATCTCGAAAATGAAGCAATGTTTTCAACTTATGATATTTATTCCTTGACATAGCTGTCTTTATAATTGGTATGCCAACATCTTCAATCTTCAGACCAGTATAGCTTCTCAGGGAGCTTATGGTAGCCAGCAAAATGAAGAACTCTGACGAAGACATTCACTTCTTCAACTGTGAGGATAAAATCCTGCATATTCTTCATATTTACTGCATATCCCACAGTTTCTTTCACAATGAACTTATGTATGTTTTTGTTCATCAGTTCTTCAAACATCTCCTTCAGAGTCAAGGAAGAAAGTTGTTCCTTCAATTCCTCTCTCTTTGTGCTGATGTCATGCTCACTAGCTTGAGACAGCTTTGTATAAACTGGAGGTGATATCAATATGGTCCTGATCATCTGACACCGCATTATAGAATGCAACACTGTTTATTATTTCTTCTATTTCTTCGTTAGTATATATATATAAAAAATATAGAGGGAAACATTCCACGCGGGAAAAATATATTTAAAAACAAAGATGATGTGACTTACCATACGAAAGCGCTGGCAGGTCAATAGAAACACAAACAGACACATACATACACACAAAATTCAAGCTTTCGCAACAAACTGTTGCCTCATTAAGAAAGAGGGAAGGAGAGGGAAAGACGAAAGGAAGTGGGTTTTAGGGAGAGGGTAAGGAGTCATTCCAATCCTGGGAGCGGAAAGACTTACCTTAGGGGGAAAAAGGGACGGGTATACACACACACACACACACACACACACACACACACACACACACACACATATCTATCCACACATATACAGACACAAGCAGACATATTTAAAGACAAAGAGTTTGGGCAGAGATGTCAGTCGAGGCGGAAGTGCAGAGGCAAAGATGTTGTTGAATGACAGGTGAGGTATGAGTGGCGGCAACTTGAAATTAGCGGAGATTGAGGCCTGGTGGGTAACGGGAAGAGAGGATATATTGAAGAGCAAGTTCCCATCTCCGGAGTTTGGATAGGTTGGTGTTGGTGGGAAGTATCCAGATAACCCGGACGGTGTAACACTGTGCCAAGATGTGCTGGCCGTGCACCAAGGCATGTTTAGCCACAGGGTGATCCTCATTACCAACAAACACTGTCTGCCTGTGTCCATTCATGCGAATGGACAGTTTGTTGCTGGTCATTCCCACATAGAATGCGTCACAGTGTAGGCAGGTCAGTTGGTAAATCACGTGGGTGCTTTCACACGTGGCTCTGCCTTGGATCGTGTACACCTTCCAGGTTACAGGACTGGAGTAGGTGGTGGTGGGAGGCTGCATGGGATAGGTTTTACACCGGGGGCGGTTACAAGTATAGGAGCCGGAGGGTAGGGAAGGTGGTTTGGGGATTTCATAGGGATGAACTAAGAGGTTATGAAGGTTAGGTGGACGGCGGAAAGACACTCTTGGTGGAGTGGGGAGGATTTCATGGAGGATGGATCTCATTTCAGGGCAGGATTTGAGGAAGTCGTATCCCTGCTGGAGAGCCACATTCAGAGTCTGGTCCAGTCCCGGAAAGAATCCTGTCACAAGTGGGGCACTTTTGTGGTTCTTCTGTGGGGGATTCTGGGTTTGAGGGGATGAGGAAGTGGCTCTGGTTATTTGCTTCTGTACCAGGTCGGGAGGGTAGTTGCGGGATGCGAAAGCTGTTGTCAGGTTGTTGGTGTAATGGTTCAGGGATTCCGCACTGGAGCAGATTCGTTTGCCACGAAGACCTACGCTGTAGGGAAGGGACCGTTTGATGTGGAATGGGTGGCAGCTGTCATAATGGAGGTACTGTTGCTTGTTGGTGGGTTTGATGTGGACGGACGTGTGAAGCTGGCCATTGGACAGGTGGAGGTCAACGTCAAGGAAAGTGGCATGGGATTTGGAGTAGGACCAGGTGAATCTGATGGAACCAAAGGAGTTGAGGTTGGAGAGGAAATTCTGGAGTTGTTCTTCACTGTGAGTCCAGATCATGAAGATGTCATCAATAAATCTGTACCAAACTTTGGGTTGGCAGGCCTGGGTAACAAAGAAGGCTTCCTCTAAGCAACTCATGAATAGGTTGGCGTACGAGGGGGCCATCCTGGTACCCATGGCTGTTCCCTTTAATTGTTGGTATGTCTGGCCTTCAAAAGTGAAGAAGTTGTGGGTCAGGATGAAGCTGGCTAAGGTAATGAGGAAAGAGGTTTTAGGTAGGGTGGCAGGTGATCGGCGTGAAAGGAAGTGCTCCATCGCAGCAAGGCCCTGGACGTGCGGAATATTTGTGTATAAGGAAGTGGCATCAATGGTTACAAGGACGGTTTCCGGGGGTAACAGATTGGGTAAGGATTCCAGGCATTCGAGAAAGTGGTTGGTGTCTTTGATGAAGGATGGGAGACTGCATGTCATGGATTGAAGGTGTTGATCTATGTAGGCAGAGATACGTTCTGTGGGGGCTTGGTAACCAGCTACAGTGGGGTGGCTGGGATGATTGGGTTTGTGAATTTTAGGAAGAAGGTAGAAGGTAGGGGTGCGGGGTGTCGGTGGGGTCAGGAGGTTGATGGAGTCAGGTGAAAGGTTTTGTAGGGGGCCTAAGGTTCTGAGGATTCCTTGAAGCTCCGCCTGGACATCAGGAATAGGATTACCTTGGCAAACTTTGTATGTGGTGTTGTCTGAAAGCTGATGCAGTCCCTCAGCCACATACTCCCGCCGATCAAGTACCACGGTCGTGGAACCCTTGTCCGCCGGAAGAATGACAATGGATCGGTCAGCCTTCAGATCATGGCAGAGCCACGTGTGAAAGCACAACAATGGAAAACAATGAATATAACTCCAATTGAGCTAACAATGCAAGTAGTTTAAAAGACACATTGTTGACTATAAATAATCACAAAAAAGATCTTTGCCACATGTTTCAAATATTACTAAATTATTGATAAAGTAAATACCTGTAATAGCGGAAAGTGTGCCTTAGTATTCATTAATCAATTAATGGTAGGATTATTGCTTTTAATTTCCTGTAAGCATACATTTGTTACAAAAAGCATCAATAAATGACGTAGAACAGTAATAGTTGCAAATTAATAATTCATTGTGTATTTATAAATGAATATGTGCTCTGTCCTCAAAATAGGACACTGGTACTTAATGGTTTAAAAATGGTAGTGATCATTGGAAGATGAACCACAGTCCGGCCGTCCGTCCACCTCAAAAACAAACGAAAATGTTGTGAAAGTTAACGACTTAGTGCGCTCTGATCATAAACCTACAACTACGGAGATGGCTGATGAACTTAATTTAAGTTTCTATGCAGTTAAGTCCATTTTAACTGAAGATCTGAACATGCGTCAAGTGTCTGCAAAATTCATTCCAACAATATTGTCTAGTGACCAGAGACTATACCGACTTGAAGTGTGCCAAGGGCTGATTAATTGGACTAAAAATGACCCCGATTTGTTAAATAGAGTAATTACAAGTGACAAATCATCGGTATACGGATATGATCCTGAAAAAAAAGTGCAGTCTTCGCAGTGGAAGACTCCAGGTTCACCATGACTGAAAAAAGCACGGCAAAGGCGGTCAAAGGTGAAGACAATGTCATTGATTTATTTCGATTCTACTAGCATTGTGCATCATGAATTTACCCGTGAAGGACAGACAATTAACCAGGAATACTACAAATGTGTCCTTGAGCGTTTGCATGAAAAGGTGCGGAAGAAAAGGCCTGCATTGTGGAATGACAAGAGTTGTGTGCTACATCATGACAATGCTCCAGCTCATTGTGCCTTCTCCATCGTTGAATTTTTGACCAAATTCAAAATTCCTGTGCTTCCACAACCATCATATTCCCGATTTGGCCCCTGCGCATTTCTACCTGATTCCTAAACTGAAATTTTCACTGAAAGGGAAGTGATTTGACTCGACTGAAGACATACAGGCAAATATGGAGAGTGTCCGTCACACACTTCAGGAAAAAAATTCCAGGAACGTTTCCAAAGGTGGAAAGACCATTTGAGTCCATGTGTTCAGTCAGAAGGTTGAAGGAGTGCATCCCAGTAGCATGCAGGTACCACCATTGTACAACTACAAGCCCATTCTTAAAATTTTCCAATCACACCTCATATAGTATCAATGCTAGGAATAAGATCAATCTACATGAAGGCCAAAAATTGCTCACCTTGGTCCAAAAAGGAGTCCAACATTCCGAAATACGAATTTTCAGTAAATTGCCAGCAACCATTAAAAACTTGGTTTCAGATAAAGCACAGTTTAAAAAGAGTTTGAAAGACTTTTTGATACGCTACTCCTTTTACTCTATAGATGAATATGTTAACAAGGACTGTTAGACTAGCTTAAGTAAAAATGTCTGCTGTATTTCAGTTTCGACAGCACTTGGTCACAACATTGAAGGTTGGGTGTTCTGTGTATGATAAACTTATGAAAAGTTTCATTCTGACAGTGTATTAATTCTGTAATTATTAGCAGTTTCAGTTTACTGTAATGTGTTCACATATTTTGACAATCTTCTGAAAATTATCGGGGAGGTAAGGATTATATTCAAATGTTCTATGTTTTTATGTTATACTTTCTGAAATGTTCCACACCCATGAGATTCATCTCATTTTGGGCTTATGGAATGAAAACTGAATCTGATCTAATCTAATCTGTGTTTTCTTCTTTGTTGCAAAGCTGACTTTGAGCAGGAAAACAATGCAACTTTGCAGAAATCTGTATGAAAATCAATGTTAAATGTCTTGATAACATCTAAGAAAACTTAAAATGTAGGAAATGCTGTAACATGATAGTCGTAATGACAGGAAAGCATTGTACCGAGAGAACAGGACTTATGTTGGGGCTGACAAAAATGAACACAAAAATGGAAAAAAAGGAAAATACTGGAACTTCAAAACAGGGTTTTACTGTAATTGCATAGATTCCACTTAAAATACGCAAAATATCAATTTTGTGTTTACATCAAATTCCGCACAAGACAAGATCGCCAAAACAATCTTTGTGTGAACAGCCAGGTGCTGCCTCTGGATATTAATACCGTGAAGAGAATCAGTACAGTTCTGTGGCAGATAGTATTGTTTAGTTACCTTTCTTACTTACAAAAATATGTGGTGTCACATGAAAGTGGTCATGAAGACAAGTAACATTCTTCACTATTATGTCACTCATATTCCATGTGATATGCTGTGTTGGACATGCGATTAATTTTCGACACATGGATCTAATAGATCCCAGATCTTCTGCTCATAATCTTTGGTCTTCATTACACTGGTTGCATTTCCCTTACTGGTAGGCAGTACCAATACAGTCTTGTTGGTATTAATAGCTTGTACTACTTCTTTCTTCAGATCGCAAGCTGATGGTTTTGCTCGATGCAGTATCCTGTCTGTTTCAGTGCATATTTCCTCGCCTCTTTCACAAGGAAGGGTCTGAATGGCTGCTTCGGTATTAGCAATGATGTCCTCAATAGGTATAGTTCTCGAGGATGATAGTGGAAGTCCATCCTTTTGAACAACAGATATTTTCTCCATAGTCAATTGTTCTTCAGCGATGTTGGCCAATGTGAGTGACATGTCGGGAATCAACTTGTCCGTCTGCTTCTGGCATCTTGCAAACTTTTTCTTTTGTCACTCTGTGCAGTACTCTCTGCTCCAACCTCACAGGGGGAAGACTGACACAAACATAAAGGACTCAGGGTATTTCATTGAGAAGCTGAAGAAACTAAAACTTTCACCAAACGACAACACGGTCAGCTCTGATGTAGTTTCTTTGCTCATGAAAGTGCTGCTCAGTGACTCTCTGAAGCATATCAGTTCCATTTTTCCACAAGGCATCACAAAGCTCTTTCATGCATGTCTAACCACGAGCTATTTCACATGGAATGGTAATTTCTACAAACAGCTCAAAGACATTGCCATGGGTAGTCCTCTTAGTCCAGTATTAGCCAACTTCTTCATGAAACATTTTGAAGCACAGGCACTGGACTTGACACCTTGTAAACCTAAGGTGTGGTACAGATATGTCGATGATACTTTCGTTGTATGGAGCCATGATGAACAGCTCAGTGACTTCCTAAGACACTTGAACAGCCTTCATGCCAACACAAAATTTACCACAAAAGTAGAAAAGGAAAAAAAAGCTACCATTTCTAGATGAGCTGGTTACAAGGGACGGCGAAAACTGGGATACATCATGTATCGAAAACTGACACACATGGATCGATACCTGCACAAACTATCAAACCACCACCTGAGCCAGAAAAGAGGCGTAATTAATACACTGGTATTGTCAGCAAGACAAATATGTGAGCTGCAGCACATCAGATGCAAAATGCAACACCTGGAAAGTTTTCTGAGGATCAGTGGTTACTCCACACGTTATATTAGAAGTATAACAGAGCCAAACACTCAACGAAGTGTTGTTGTTGTTGTTGTTGTTGTTGTTGTTGTGGTCTTCAGTCCAGAGACTGGTTTGATGCCGCTCTCCATGCTACTCTATCCTGTGCAAGCTGCTTCATCCCCCAGTACCTACTGCAGCCTACATCCTTCTGAATCTGCTTAGTGTATTCATCTCTTGGTCTCCCTCTACGATTTTTACCCTCCACGCTGCCTTCCAAAACTAAACTGGTGATCCCTCGATGTCTCAGAACATGTCCTACCAACCAATCCCTTCTTCTAGTCAAGTTGTGCCACAAGCTCCTCTTCTCCCCAATTCTATTCAATACCTCCTCATTAGTTATGTGATCTACCCATCTAATCTTCAGCATTCTTCTGTAGCACCACATTTTGAAAGCTTCTATTCTCTTCTTGTCTAAACTATTTATCGTCCACATTTCACATCCATACATGGCTACACTCCATACAAATACTTTCAGAAACGACTCCCTGACATTTAAATCTCTACTCGATGTTAACAAAATTTTCTTCTTCAGAAACGCTTTCGTTGCCATTACCAGTCTACACTTTATATCCTCTCTACTTCGACCATCATCAGTTATTTTGCTCCCCAAATAGCAAAACTCCTTTACTACTTTAAGTGTCTCATTTCCTAATCTAATACCCTCAGCATCTCCCGACTTAATTCGACTACATTCCATTATCCTCGTTTTGCTTTTGTTGATGTTCATCTTATATCCTCCTTTCAAGACACTGTCCATTCCGTTCAACTGCTCTTCCAGGTCCTTTGCTGACTGACAAAATTACAATGTCATCGGTGAACCTCAAAGTTTTTATTTCTTCTCCATGGATTTTAATACCTACTCCGAACTTTTCTTTTGTTTCCTTTATTGCTTGCTCAATATACAGGTTGAATAACATCGAGGATAGGCTACAACCCTGTCTCACTCCCTTCCCAACCACTGCTTCCCTTTCATGTCCCTCGACTCTTATAACCGCCATCTGCTTTCTGTACAAACTGTAAACAGCCTTTCGCTCCCTGTATTTTACCCCTGCCACCTTCAGAATTTGAAAGAGAGTATTCCAATCAACATTGTCAAAGGCTTTCTCTACGTCTACAAATGCTAGAAACGTAGGTTTCCCTTTCCTTAATCTTTCTATTAAGATAAGTCGTAGGGTCAGTATTGCCTCACGTGTTCCAACATTTCTACGGAATCCAAACTGATCTTCCCCGAGGTCGACTTCTACCAGTTTTTCCATTCGTCTGTAAATAATTCGTGTTAGTATTTTGCAGCTGTGACTTATTAAACTGATAGTTCGGTAATTTTCACATCTGTCAACACTTGCTTTCTTTGGGATTGGGATTATTATATTCTTCTTGAAGTCTGAGGGTATTTCGCCTGTCTCATACATCTTGCTCACCAGATGGGAGAGTTTTGTTAGAACTGGCTCTCCCAAAGCTGTCAGTAGTTCTAATGGAATACTGTCTACTCTGGCGGCCTTGTTTCGACTCGGGTCTTTCAGTGCTCTGTCAAACTCCCCACGCAGTATCATATCTCCCATTTCATCTTCATCTACATCCTATTCCATTTCCATAATATTGTCCTCAAGTACATCGTCCTTGTATAGACCCTCTATATACACCTTCCACCTTTCTGGTTTCCCTTCTTTGCTTAGAACTGGGTTTCCAGCAAAGCTCTTGATATTCATGCAAGTGGTTCTCCTTTCTCCAAAGCTCTCTTTAATTTTCCTGTAGGCAGTATCTATCTTACCCCTCGTGAGATAAGCCTCTACACCCTTACATTTGTCCTCTAGCCATCCCTGCTTAGCCATTTTGCACTTCCTGTCGATATCATTTTTGAGACGTTTGCATTCCTTTTTGCCTGCTTCATTTACTACATTTTTATATTTTCTCCTTTCATCTGTTAATTTCCATATTTCTTCTGTTACCCAAGGGTTTCTACTAGCTCTCAACTTTTTACCTATTTGATCCTCTGCTGCCTTCACTGTTTCATCCCTCAAAGCTACCCATTCTTCTTCTACTGTATTTCTTTCCCCCATTCCAGTCAATTGTTCCCTTATGCTCTCCCTGAAACTCTGTACATCCTCTGGTTCTTTCAGTTTATCCAGGTCCCATCTCCTTAAATTCCCACCTTTTTGCAGTTTCTTCATTTTTCATCACCAGTTCATAACCAATAGATTGTGGTCAGAGTCCACATCTGCCCCTGGAAATGTCTTACAATTTAAAACCTAGTTCCTAAATGTCTGTCTTACTATTAGATAATCTATCTGATACCTTTTAGTATCTCCAGGGTTCTTCCATGTATACAACCTTCTTTCATGATTCTTGAACCAAGTGTTAGCTAAGATTAAGTTATGCTCTGTGCAAAATTCTACCAGGCGGCTTCCTCTTTCATTTCTTAGCCCCAATCCATATTCACCTACTATGTTTCCTTCTCTCCCTTTTCCTACTCTCAAATTCCAGTCACCCATGACTATTAAATTTTCGTCTCCCTTCACTACCTGAATAATTTTTTTTATCTCATCATACATTTCATCAATTTCTTCGTCATCTGCAGATCTAGTTGGCATATAAACGTGCACTACGTAGTAGGTGTGGGCTTTGTGTCTATCTTTGCCACAATAATGCGTTCACTACGATGTTTGTAGTAGCTTACCAGTACTCCTATTTTTTTATTCATTATTAAACCTACTCCAGCATTACCCCTACTTGATTTTGTATTTATAACCCTGTATTCGCCTGACCAAAAGTCTTGTTCCTCCTGCCACTGAACTTCACTAATTCCCACTATATCTAACTTCAACCTATCCATTTCCCTTTTTAAATTTTCTAACCTACTTGCCTGATTAAGGGATCTGACATTCCACACTCCGATCCGTAGAATGCCAGTTTTCTTTCTCCTGATAACAACGTCCTCTTGAGTAGCCCCGCCCGGAGATCCGAATGGGGGACTATTTTACCTCCGGAATATTTTACCCAAGAGGACGCCGTCATCATTTAATCATACAGTAAAGCTGCATGCCCTCGGGAAAAATTACGGCTGTAGTTTCCCCTTGCTTTCAGCCGTTTGCAGTACCAGAACAGCAAGGCCATTTTGGTTAGTGTTACAAGGCCAGATCATTCAATCATCCAGACTGTTGCCCCCGCAACTACTGAAAAAGCTGCTGCCCCTCTTCAGGAACCACAGATTTGTCTGGCCTCTCAACAGATATCCCTCCATTGTGGTTGCACCTACGGTACGGTTACCTGTATTGTTGAGGCATGCAAGCCTCCCCACTAACGGCAAGGTCCATGGTTCATGTCTAATATGGCCTTTCTGCTATACACTCCCAGAGTGACAGACAGAATCAGATGCATATTGTGCAAACACAGCGTAAAGACTATTTTCAAACCGACAAAGAAGATCAAAGAATGTCTTAGATCAGCAAAGCCGAAAAGGGCCCCATTTGAAATGTTGGGAATATATCGCATACGACGTGCATGCGGAAAAGTTAATGTTGGAATGGGTTGGGTTGGGTTGTTTGGGGGAAGAGACCAAACAGCGAGGTCATTGGTCTCATCGGATTAGGAAAGGATGGGGAAGGAAGTCGGCCGTGCCCTTTCAAGGGAACCATCCCAGCATTTGCCTGGAGTGATTTAGGGAAATCACGGAAAACCTAAATCAGGATGGCCAGATGCGGGATTGAACTGTCGTCCTCCCGAACGCGAGTCCAGTGTGAATGTTGGAATGGCTGGACAATCAAACAGCACCAGGATCACAGAACATAAGCAACACCCGCTTGTTCAGAGAAGCTATAGAAATGCACAAACACAAGAATAGCTTCAACACAAAAGAAGAAAGCCTCATGGCAAGTGGATCCTGGCTTCCCATGCTGCAGTGAACAACCATTGCAGGTAGCAAGAGAACCACACCAGAAATGACCACAGAGAAGCCCTTTGATGTTGGCACACATCGTACTTATAGTTTGTGACTGGGAACTGGGCTCCAGTCTACCACCAGCAATGGAGAGTGAAACTTTGACAATTCCCACCACCTGTGCTGGCAAAATGTCAGTAAAATCATCAGACAAATGTCAGCTGAAGAACCAAAGACAGAAGCCAACGGCCAGTTTGTCAGCAGATGCTCTCATCACTTAACATAGCTTTGTGGCACTGATTATTCTAGCTCCCACTATCATGAACAGACTTCATGATAAGATGCAGGAGGAAACCTTGCTTGTAACCCAGCTTCCAACAAGCTGTTCTTAATGCTCCTGGGTGACACTCCGAGTACAACATTTTTCGGAACTTGCAACGCCTCCAATGTGTGGTCATTTGATGCAAATATAAAGATGTATGCAGCTGCTGTCCAACTATAATACTGGAAGCTTGTGCACTTTCCTGAGACTGATGGTATTAGCTTTCAAACATAGCTAATAACTTCATCCAATTTTTGAATAACATAATTCTCAGTTGCCTGAGACTGCAGACGTATGTGCGAGTTGCATTTGCACGAGTGTGCGCGCGTGTGTGTGTGTGTGTGTGTGTGTGTGTGTGTGTGTGTATTGTTGACAAAGGCCTTAATGGCTGAAAGCTCTAATTGTGGGAATCTTTTTGTTGTGCCTATCGCAACTCAGCATCTCCACTATATGATGAGTAGCAACTTTCCTTCTCTAATATTGTTACAATCCTGTTCCCAGTAGATACACTACGTAACTCCACTAAAATTCAGTTAATTGCACTAAATGTGCTCACTGAGGCAATCCTAAATGCTTACAATGTATATTAACCACATATGAAACAACAGATAACAGATCAGTATTTTGCCAAGTCAAAACTGCTATTATATACACATTACCTATACTGCCCACAGCATAGCACTTTGAATTATTGTCTTTACTGCCATGTTCCAATGCCCCACGTACTACTGGTGTCTTTGTCATTCCTTTAGTGATGTTTGTTTTACCTTTTCCTTTACTTTGTTTAATGTCATATATGGTGCATGATACACAGAAGTATGTTTCATATTCCAGTAATCTCATTAATTCATTCACCCATGAAGTCCCATACATCCCATCATTAAGGAAAGCTTTCAGGTATGTGAAACAAATCAAGTTATACAAGAACAGGCAGCTGCTTCTGTAAAGTATACTAATAATGAATCAGAGTTTAATAATTTGAAGCCATATTGAACATTAATCAACCACAGCTGTTTCAAAAACATGAAAAGGTTTTTAAGTACTGCTATCAGTCACAAATTTGTTGACTACTAAATTATTTATTTAGAGCCATGTTTCAAGGTGATACATATCACCAGGCTATAGCGGCATTACAAAGACATTGAACATAAGTGTATACGGACATTAAAGCCTTACTGATGAACAACTTAAGAGTATTTGAATGAGGAATACTATGGAAAATTTATTGAGGGATCCAAAATATTGATGGTACCTGTGGGGCACGGACAAGTTATTTAATATATCATCTCATACAAGGAGCTGATATTTTAGGGCAAATTAAAAGTAAAAGAACAGCTCGATTGGGACATATCCTAAGGATGGAGGACACAAGAACTACATAGAAGGTCTTCCAATGGAAAACAACACGAAAACCATGTAAGCGATGACTGGACAACGCGGAAGAAAACATCAGAGAGTAGGAATCGGAGGATGGAAAGCAAAAGTAAATGAGTGGGCAGAATGGAAGAAAATTGTTAAGCAGGTGAAGACCCACACAGGGTTTTGAAGCCATGTACATATAAGGATTTCAGTTGTCTATGCACTAGAAAAATTATAAATCTGTGTGATACAAATGTTAATGTTAACTAGAAGTTATATCTCAGAGTTAAAATATTCTTATAAATTGCAGGAGGACTGGCTAACAAGGTACTATTTTTAATTATTTATTTATTTGTACTTCTGGAGATAAGAGAAGAAAAAAATTACTCACCTTGAGCAAAAACATTTGTAAACAACAAAACAAAACGTGCTATGTATGTCACTGCAATGCAGCTAGCTGCCAGACTGAACGGAGATGCACAGACTTCTGACACTGCATATAACAACATCAAATACCACTCCTGTTCCAGCAATAAGGCACCCCTTGGGCTGCCACCAACTGCCTAAAAAAGATAAAGGTTCTGTCACAAGCATATTTACTGAAAAGAATTAGGAAAAAAATCATTTAACATGCTTATTGTATGAATCTGATTTCCATATGCTTTTCTCATCAATAAATAAGGTATTGTACATAATATCACGAAACCAAATATTCAGCACCTGCATAAAGAAAATCTATATTGCTGTCAGTGAACAGTAAATTGATTTTGGTATTGAAGAAGCCAACTGCAGCTAATAAAATATAATCTCTCCAGTTAAATTAGGAATGGGTGTCACTGTAGTCTGAATATGAAACAGACACAAAATATAAGATATGATACTTCCTGACAACTTAAAACTGTATGACAGCCCAAGATTATAACACTTAATCACACTTATTGTGGGAAAAGTATCAATGAGGCATCAAGGGATGAATCATGGCCCACCTAACAGTGTTAAAAAGTCACTACCTCTCTCCTAGTTCTCTAACTCCTCAAAAGCTCACTAGTCTGCCTTGCTGAACTAGCACTCCCAAATGAAAGGATGTAGTTGGGAATGCACTTTTTAGCACACTCATAATTGTACACAATTTATTTCTTGAGTTAATCATTTTTCAATCCATCATCAGCAGGAAGTTTTCTGGTTCTATGTAATCAAATTAGCACAACATGCCAGATAGCTTTATTCATTAAAAGTATTCATGCTTGAAAGCTCAGTTCAGTGATACTAACTTGGTACCACATTTTCACTAAACATGCTTTAGATGACTGTTTCTCCAATTTATGGTTGATCAGAAGCATCATGAATTTTACTATTCAATCTAATTTTAAAGACCTGTGTAAATCACTTTTTACCTGGTAAGTCTCAGATGGTCATTTATAAACAACTTGTGTGATATATCCGAGTCACGTAGTATACTCTGTTGTATAAAAAATCTTAATGAAATAGTGGGATAATTTGCTATATGAAATGAATTGGTTGTCATTCTTGAGTAGCATGAAGCTGTTTTGACAGCTGCTTAACGACACGAAGCGGACATAGGCAAATGTACTGGGTAAGCTAAGATAAATAAAATACTAGAGTTACTGCAAGTGTATAAATAACTATTCACTCTCATACACACTGCTTAATTTTCATAAATGTCTACTCTCTATGTAACAGCTGCTCACTTTGGGCTACACTGCAAATGGCATGTCAATGGCAGGTCTATGAACATCTCACAGATAGGACTACTGCTAAGGAGAACTTAATGTATGATGACTGATCACTTTAACTACACAGCCTATTACTTTTCATGCTCAATGAAACATATGTCAAGAGTCCACTAATGTTAAAGATGTGAACAAATGTCAATTGCAACATCAATCACAGTAACTGGAAAAATGACATACTTTTAATGGAGAAATCCTATTGATACTTATAATGCAATTATCCCAGAAGCTATAAAGCAAAATATACAACTAGATAAAAACTGTGGCCCAAACCACAGCAAAATTATTCTTATCATCTGGACCTTGAGCTCATGTTTGGTTCTTCCTGGTCAATGGTAGATAAACTGAACAGTGGTTCAAGATGTGTTCAAAGCATTTGTTAAAGTCAACAAACTGCAAGATTAGACCTGAAACTAGCCCTCTAGTGTTGAGCCAGATTGGAAGTGTGAATCAGAAATGATTCATAATGTGACTGTAGACTTTTCTGGCACATACAGGTGATAAAATCTTCTCTGACTTTCACATGGGTGACTGCATTGAAAATCCATGATGTTTTGATGAGTGTCACTCTCATCATCTTCCTGCAATGTGTAGAAAGTGCGCAGGGGTCCCTTATAAATACTTGAGTGGTGGCCATCTCTCCTCACTCCTTATTTGAGACATGGGGTTCAGTGATCTGTGCTAAGAGAGACAGGCCACCGTTTGACTCTCAATGCTGAATGCATTGAGACTCTTGCCCAGGCCTGTGAAGTGTCAACTGATGGGGGCGTTCTTGGCATACAGCTTCTAGTGCATGGTCCCATGCCAAATTTAGTTGATAGCTCTCCTGCCTGTTGGTATGCTTGTCATGGAATGTTATCTCAAATGATTCTTTGATGATGCTCTACCAAAAGTCACTCGCTTGGCACAATATTTTTATTTTAAATTTTGATGTACGTCCCTCCTCAGACTGTGTTCAGCCACTGCTGATGTATTTTAATGCTTTCTTTTCTTTAAAATCAAAAACATCTAGTGTGTATGATGAAATATCAACGAAGTTAATTAAAGAATGTGATTCTGAGCCAAGTAACATATTAAGCTATCTGTGTAACCAGTCGTTTATCAGTGGAATATTTCCTGAATGGTTGAAATATGCTGAAGTTAAGCCACTGTTTAAGAAAGGAGATAAAGAAATAGCATCAAACTTCTGTCCAATTTCACTGTTGCTGGTATTCTCAAAAATATTAGAAAAAGTGATGTACAATCGGCTTTATAACCATCTTATCTCAAATAACATACTGTCAAAGTCACAGTTTGGATTTCTAAAGGGTTCTGATATTGAGAAGGCTATCTACACTTACAGTGAAAATATGTTTAATTCATTAGACAAAAATTGCAGGCAACTGGTATATTTTGTGATCTGTCAAAGGCATTTGACTGTGTAAATCACAATATCCTTTTAAATAAATTATAATATTATAGCGTAACAGAAAATGCAGTAAAATGGTTCAAATCTTATATCTCTGGCAGGAAACAAAGGGTGTTATTAGGAAAGAGACATGTATCAAGCTATCAGGCATCATCCAACTGGGGACTAATTACATGTGGGGTCCCACAATGTTCCATTTTGGGGCCCTTACTTTTTCTTGTGTATATCAATGACCTTTCATCAGGAACACTACCAGATGCCAAGTTTGTTTTGTTTGCCGATGATACAAACATTACAATAAACAGCAAATCAAGTGTAGTCTTCGAAAGATCAGCTAATAAAATATTTGTGGACATTAATCACTGGTTCCTAGCCAATTCTTTGTCATTAAACTTTGAAAAAACACGCTACATGTGGCTCAGAACTTTTAGGGGTGTCCCACGAGTATATGCCTAACATACGATGATAAGCAGACAGAAGAAGTGGACAGTGTTAAATTCTTGAGATTACAGCTTGATAAATTCAACTGGGAGGAGCACACCACAGAACTGCTGAAGTGTCTTAACAAATCTCTATTTGCAATGCGAATTGTGTCAGACATAGGGGATATAAAAATGAAAAAGCTGGCATATTATGCTTACTTTCATTTCATAATTTCATATGGAATTATTTTTTGGGGTAATTCATCAAGCCAAGCTAGTTTTCCGGGCACAAAAACGTGCAGTAAGTTACATGTGGTATGAACTCAAGAACATCCTGCAGAAGCTTGTTTAGGGAACTAGTGATACTAACTACTGCTTCCCAATTATTTATTCCTTAATGAAATTTGTCATTAAAAATATTACACTTTTTCAAACCAACAGCTCAATTCATGGAATCAATACTAGAAATAAGAATAATCTTCCCAAGGATTTAAAGTCACTTAGTCTTGAACAGAAAGGTGTGCATTATTCAGGAACACACATTTTCAGTAACTTGCCAGCAGCTATTAAAAGCTTAACAACCTATGAAAAATGGTTCAAATGGCTCTGAGCACTATGGGACTTAACATCTATGGTCATCAGTCCCCTAGAACTTAGAACTACTTAAACCTAACTAACCTAAGGACATCACACAACACAGTCATCACGAGGCAGAGAAAATCCCTGACCCCGCCGGGAATCGAACGCGGGAACCCGGGTGTGGGAAGCGAGAACGCTACCGCACGACCACGAGCTGCGGACTAACAATCTATGAAATTCAGTTTAAGAGAAGCCTAAAGGATTTATTGGTGGCCAACACCTTCTCCTTCATTGATGAATTTCTCAGTATACACTCTCGCGCAAACACACATATCCATTCGCACATATACAGACACAAGCAGACATATGTAAAGGCAAAGACATATCAATGTCTACTTGTGTTTGTGTGTGTGTGTGTGTGTGTGTGTGTGTGTGTGTGTGTGAGGGCGCGCGCGCGCGCGCGCACGAGCGAGCGAGTGTATACCTGTCCCTTTTCCCCTCCCCAAGGTAAATCTTTCCGCTCCCGGGATTGGAATGACTCCTTACCCTCTCCCCTAAAACCCACATCCTTTCGTCTTTCCCTCTCTTCCCTCTTTCCTGACGAAGCAACCGTTGGTTGCGAAAGCTAGAATTTTGTGTGTCTATCGACCTGCCAGCACTTTCGTTTGGTAAGTCACCTCATCTTTGTTTTTTTTTTATTATATATATATATATATATCAATATAATGGAAGGAAACATTCCACGTGGGAAAAATTATATATAAAAACAAAGATGAGGTGACTTACCGAACAAAAGCGCTGGCAGGTCGATAGACACACAAACAAACACAAACACACACACAAAATTCAAGCTTTCGCAACAAACTGTTGCCTCATCAGGAAAGAGGGAAGGAGAGGGGAAGACGAAAGGAAGTGGGTTTTAAGGGAGAGGGTAAGGAGTCATTCCAATCCCGGGAGCGGAAAGACTTACCTTAGGGGGAAAAAAGGACAGGTATACACTCGCACACACACACATATCCATCCACACATACAGACACAAGCAGACATATTTAAAGACAAAGAGTTTGGGCAGAGATGTCAGTCGAGGCAGAAGTGTGGAGGCAAAGAAGTTGTTGAAAGACAGGTGAGGTATGAGTGGCGGCAACTTGAAATTAGCGGAGATTGAGGCCTGGCGGATGACGAGAAGAGAGGATATACTGAAGGGCAAGTTCCCATCTCCGGAGTTCGGATAGGTTGGTGTTGGTGGGAAGTATCCAGATAACCCGGACGGTGTAACACTGTGCCAAGATGTGCTGGCTGTGCACCAAGGCATGTTTAGCCACAGGGTGATCCTCATTACCAACAAACACTGTCTGCCTGTGTCCATTCATGCGAATGGACAGTTTGTTGCTGGTCATTCCCACATAGAATGCATCACAGTGTAGGCAGGTCAGTTGGTAAATCACGTGGGTGCTTTCACACGTGGCTCTGCCTCTGATCGTGTACACCTTCCGGGTTACAGGACTGGAGTAGGTGGTGGTGGGAGGGTGCATGGGACAGGTTTTGCATCGGGGGCGGTTACAAGGATAGGAGCCAGAGGGTAGGGAAGGTGGTTTGGGGATTTCATAGGGATGAACTAACAGGTTACGAAGGTTAGGTGGACGGCGGAAAGACACTCTTGGCGGAGTGGGGAGGATTTCATGAAGGATGGATCTCATTTCAGGGCAGGATTTGAGGAAGTCGTATCCCTGCTGGAGAGCCACATTCAGAGTCTGGTCCAGTCCCGGAAAGTAAACTGTCACAAGTGGGGCACTTTTGTGGTTCTTCTGTGGGGGATTCTGGGTTTGAGGGGACGAGGAAGTGGCTCTGGTTATTTGCTTCTGTACCAGGTCGGGAGGGTAGTTGCGGGATGCGAAAGCTGTTTTCAGGTTGTTGGTGTAATGATTCAGGGATTCCGGACTGGAGCAGATTCGTTTGCCACGAAGACCTAGGCTGTAGGGAAGGGACCGTTTGATGTGGAATGGGTGGCAGCTGTCATAATGGAGGTACTGTTGCTTGTTGGTGGGTTTGATGTGGACGGACGTGTGAAGTTGGCCATTGGACAGGTGGAGGTCAACGTCAAGGAAAGTGGCATGGGATTTGGAGTAGGACCAGGTGAAACTGATGGAACCAAAGGAGTTGAGGTTGGAGAGGAAGTTCTGGAGTTCTTCTTCACTGTGAGTCCAGATCATGAAGATGTCATCAATAAATCTGTACCAAACTTTGGGTTGGCAGACTTGGGTAACCAAGAAGGCTTCCTCTAAGCGACCCATGAATAGGTTGGCGTACGAGGGGGCCATCCTGGTGCCCATGGCTGTTCCCTTTAATTGTTGGTATGTCTGGCCCTCAAAAGTGAAGAAGTTGTGGGTCAGGATGAAGCTGGCTAAGCTGATGAGGAAAGAGGTTTTAGGTAGGGTGGCAGGTGATCGGCGTGAAAGGAAATGCTCCATCGCAGCGAGGCCCTGGACGTGCGGAATATTTGTGTATAAGGACGTGGCATCAATGGTTACAAGGATGGTTTCCGGGGGTAACAGATTGGGTAAGGATTCCAGGCGTTCAAGGAAGTGGTTGGTGTCCTTGATGAAGGATGGGAGACTGCATGTAATGGGTTGAAGGTGTTGATCTACGTAGGCAGAGATGCGTTCTGTGGGGGCTTGGTAACCAGCTACAATGGGGCGGCCGGGATGATTGGGTTTGTGGATTTTAGGAAGAAGGTAGAAGGTAGGGGTGCGGGGTGTCGGTGGGGTCAGGAGGTTGATGGAGTCAGGTGAAAGGTTTTGCAGGGGGCCTAAGGTTCTGAGGATTCCTTGAAGCTCCGCCTGGACATCGGGAATGGGGTTACCTTGGCAAACTTTGTATGTGGTGTTGTCTGAAAGCTGACGCAGTCCCTCAGCCACATACTCCCGACGATCAAGTACCACGGTCGTGGAACCCTTGTCCGCCGGAAGAATGACAATGGATCGGTCAGCCTTCAGATCACGGATAGCCTGGGCTTCAGCAGTGGTGATGTTGGGTGTAGGATTAAGGTTTTTTAAGAAGGATTGAGATGCAAGGCTGGAAGTCAGAAATTCCTGGAAGGTTTGGAGAGGGTGATTTTGAGGAAGAGGAGGTGGGTCCCGCTGTGACGGAGGACGGAACTGTTCCAGGCAGGGTTCAATTTGGATGGTGTCTTGAGGAGTCGGATCATTAGGAGTAGGATTAGGATCATTTTTCTTCGTGGCAAAACCACCTTCCCTACCCTCTGGCTCCTATCCTTGTAACCGCCCCCGATGCAAAACCTGTCCCATGCACCCTCCCACCACCACCTACTCCAGTCCTGTAACCCGGAAGGTGTACACGATCAGAGGCAGAGCCCCGTGTGAAAGCACCCACGTGATTTACCAACTGACCTGCCTACACTGTGATGCATTCTATGTGGGAATGACCAGCAACAAACTGTCCATTCGCATGAATGGACACAGGCAGACAGTGTTTGTTGGTAATGAGGATCACCCTGTGGCTAAACATGCCTTGGTGCACAGCCAGCACATCTTGGCACAGTGTTACACCGTCCGGGTTATCTGGATACTTCCCACCAACACCAACCTATCCGAACTCCGGAGATGGGAACTTGCCCTTCAGTATATCCTCTCTTCTCGTCATCCGCCAGGCCTCAATCTCCGCTAATTTCAAGTTGCCGCCACTCATACCTCACCTGTCTTTCAACAACTTCTTTGCCTCCACACTTCTGCCTCGACTGACATCTCTGCCCAAACTCTTTGTCTTTAAATATGTCTGCTTGTGTCTGTATGTGTGGATGGATATGTGTGTGTGTGCGAGTGTATACCTGTCCTTTTTTCCCCCTAAGGTAAGTCTTTCCGCTCCCGGGATTGGAATGACTCCTTACCCTCTCCCTTAAAACCCACTTCCTTTCGTCTTCCCCTCTCCTTCCCTCTTTCCTGATGAGGCAACAGTTTGTTGCGAAAGCTTGAATTTTGTGTGTGTGTTTGTGTTTGTTTGTGTGTCTATCGACCTGCCAGCGCTTTTGTTCGGTAAGTCACCTCATCTTTGTTTTTTTAGATATATATATATATATATATATATATATATATATATATATATATATATATATATATATATAGTTGTCTTCAGTCCTGAGACTGGTTTGATGCAGTTCTCCATGCTCCTCTATCATGTACAAGCCTCTTCATCTCCCAGTACCTAGCGCAACCTACATCCTTCTGAATCTGCTTAGTGTATTCATCTCTTGGTCACCCTCTACCATTTTTACCTTCCACGCAGCCCTAAAATACTAAATAGGTGATCCCTTGATGCCTCAGAACATGTCCTACCAACCGATCCCTTCTTCTATTCAAGTTGTGCCACAAACTTCTGTTCTCCCCAATCCTATTCAATACTGCCTCATTAGTTATGTGATCTACCCATCTAATCTTCAGCATTCTTCTGTAGCGCCACATTTCAAAAGCTTCTATTCTCTTCTTGTCCAAACTATTTATCGTCCATGTTTCACTTCCATACATGGCTACACTCCATACAAATACTTTCAGAAAGGACTTCCTGACACACAAATCTATACTCGATGTTAACAAATTTCTCTTCTTCAGAAACGCTTTCCTTGCCACTGCCAGTCTACATTTTAAATCCTCTCTACTTTGACCATCATCAGTTACTTTGCTCCCCAAATAGCAAAACTCCTTTACTACTTTAAGTGTCTCATTTCCTAATCTAATTCCCTCAGCATGACCCAACTTAATTCGACTACATTCCATTATACTTGTTTTGCCTATGTTGATGCTCATCCAATATCCCCCTTCCAACACAATCCATTCCGCTCAACTGCTCTTCCAAGTCCTTTGCTGTCTCTGACAGAATTACAATCTCATCGGCGAACCTCAAAGTTTTTATTTCTTCTCCATGGATTTTAATACCTACTCCGAATTTTTCTTTTGTTTCCTTCACTGCTTGCACAATATACAGATTGAATAACATCGGGGATAGGCTCCTCGACTCTTATAACTGCCATCTGGTTTCTGTACAAATTGTAAATAGCCTCTCCCTCCCTGTATTTCACCACTGCCACGTTCAGAATTTGAAAGAGAGTATTCCAGTCAACATTGTCAAAAGCTTTCTCTAAGTCTACAAATGCTAGAAATGTAGGTTTGCCTTTCCTTAATCTAGCTTCTAAGATGAGTCGTAGGGTCAGTATTGCCTTACGTGTTCCAACATTTCTACAGAATCCAAACTGATTTTCCCCGAGGTCGGCTTCTACTAGTTTTTCCATTCTTCTGTAAAGAATTCGCATTAGTATTTTGCAGCTGTGACTTATTAAACTGATAGTTCGGTAATTTTCACATCTGTCAACACCAGCTTTCTTTGGGATTGGAATTATTATATTCTTCTTGAAGTCTGAGGGTATTTCGCCTGTTTCATACATCTTGCTCACCAGATGGTAGAGTTTTGTCAGGACTGGCTCTCCCAAGGCCGTCAGTAGTTCTAATGGAATATTGTCTACTCCCGGGGCCTTGTTTCGACTCAGGTCTTCCAGTGCTCTGTCAAACTCCTCACGCAGTATCATATCCCCCATTTCATCTTCATCTACATCCTCCTCCATTTCCATAATATTGTCCTCAAGTACATCGCCCTTGTATAGACCTTCTATATACTCCTTCCACCTTTCTGCTTTCCCTTCTTTGCTTAGAACTGGGTTTCCATCTGAGCTCTTATGTTCATGCAAGTGGTTCTCTTTTCTCCAAAGGTCTCTCTAATTTTCCTGTAGGCAGTATCTATCTTACCCCTATTGAGATGAGCCTCTACATCCTTACATTTGTCCTCTAGCCATCCCTGCTTAGCCATTTTGCACTTCCTGTCGATATCATTTTTGAGACGTTTGTATTCCTTTTTGCCTGCTTCATTTATTGCATTTTTATATTTTCTCCTTTCATCAATTAAATTCAATATATCTTCTGTTACCCAAAGATTTCTATTAGCCCTCGTCTTTTTACCTACTTGATCCACTGCTGCCTTCACTACTTCATCCCTCAAAGCTACCCATTCTTCTTCTACTGTATTTCTTTCCCCCATTCCTGTCAATTTTTCCCTTATGCTCTGCCTGAAACTCTGTACAACCTCTGGTTCTTTCAGTTTACCAGGTCCCATCTCCTTAAATTCCCACCTTTTTGCAGTTTCTTCAGTTTTAATCTACATGTCATAACCAATAGATTGTGGTCAGAGTCCACATCTGCCCCTGGAAATGTCTTACAATTTAAAACCTAGTTCCTAAATCTCCGTCTTACCATTAGATAATCTATCTGAAACCTGTCAGTATCTCCAGGGTTCTTCCATGTATACAGCCTTCTTTTATGATTCTTGAACCAAGTGTTAGCTATGATTAAGTTGTGCTCTGGGCAAAATTCTACCAGGCGGTTTCCTCTTTCATTTCTTAGCCCCAATACATATTCACCTACTACGTTCCCTTCTCTCCCTTTTCCTACTACCGAATTCCAGTTACCCATGACTATTAAATTTTCGTCACCATTCACTATCTGAATAATTTCTTTTATTTCATCATACATTTCTTCAATTTCTTCGTCATCTGCAGAGCTAGCTGGCATATTAACTTGTACTACTGTAGTAGGTGTGGGCTTCGTATCTATCTTGGCCACAATAATGCGTTCAGTATACTGTTTGTAGTAGCTTACCCGCTTTCCTATTTTCCTATTCATTATTAAACCTACTCCTGCATTACCCGTATTTGATTTTGTGTTTATAACCTTGTAGTCACCTGACCAGAAGTCTTGTTCCTCCTGCCACCGAACGTCACTAATTCCCACCATATGTAACTTCAACCTATCCATTTCCCTTTTTAAATTTTCTAACCTACCTGCCCGATTAAGGGATCGGGCATTCCACACTCCGATCCGTAGAACGCCAGTTTTCTTTCTCCTGATAACGACATCCTCTTGAGTAGTCCCCACCCGGAGATCCGAATGGGGGACTATTTTACCTCTGGAATATTTTACCCAAGAGGATGCCATCGTCATTTAACCACACAGTAAAGCTGCATGCCCTCGGGAAAAATTACGGCTGTAGTTTCCCCTTGCTTTCAGCCGTTCGCAGTACCTGCACAGCAAGGCCGTTTTGGTTAGTGTTACAAGGCCAGATCAGTCAATCATCCAGACTGTTGCCCTTGCAACTACTGAAAAGGCTGCTGCCCCTCTTCAGGAACCACATGTTTGTCTGGCCTCTCAACAGATACCCCTCCGTTGTGGTTGCACCTACGGTATGGATATCTGTATCGCTGAGGCACGCAAGCCTCCCCACCAACGGCAAGGTCCATGGAAATATATCTAAAAACAAAGATGATGTGACTTACCAAACGAAAGCGTTGGTATGTTGATAGACACAAACAAACACAAACATACACACATAATTTAAGCTTTCGCAACAAATGGTTGCTTCATCAGGAGAGAGGGAAGGAGAGGGAAAGACGAAAGGATGTGGGTTTTAAGGGAGAGGGTAAGGAGTCATTCCAATCTCGGGAGCAGAAAGACTTACCTTAGGGGGAAAAAAGGACAGGTATACACTCGCACGCACGCACGCACACACACACACACACACACACACACACACACACACACACATCCATCTGCACATACACAGACACAAGCTTGTAGAAATCCTTGGGTAACAGAAGATATATTGAATTTAATTGATGAAAGGAGAAAATATAAAAATGCAGTAAATGAAGCAGGCAAACAGGAATACAAACGTCTCAAAAATGATATCGACAGGAAGTGAAAAATGGCTAAGCAGGGATGGCTAGAGGACAAATGTAAGGATGTAGAGGCTTACCTCACTAGGGGTAAGACAGATACTGCCTACAGGAAAATTAGAGAGACCTTTGGAGAAAAGAGAGCCACTTGTATGAATATCAAGAGCTCAGATGGAAACCCAGTTCTAAGCAAAGAGGGGAAAGCAGAAAGGTGGAAGGAGGATATAGAGGGTCCATACAAGGGTGATGTACTTGAGGACAATATTATGGAAATGGAAGAGGATGTAAATGAAGATGAAATGGGGGATATGATACTGCGTGAGGAGTTTGACAGAGCACTGAAAGACCCGAGTCGAAACAAGGCCCCGGGAGTAGACAATATTCCATTAGAACTACTGACGGCCTTGGGAGAGCCAGTCCTGACAAAACTCTACCATCTGGTGAGCAAGATGTATGAAACAGGTGAAATACCCTCAGACTTCAAGAAGAATATAATAATTCCAATCACAAAGAAAGCAGGTGTTGACAGATGTGAAAATTACCGAACTATCAGTTTAATAAGCCACAGATGTAAAATACTAACACGAATTATTTACAGGCGAATGGAAAAACTGGGAGAAGCCAACCTCGGGGAAGATCAGTTTGGATTCTGTAGAAATGTTGGAAAACGTGAGACAATACTGACCTTACGACTTATCTTAGAAGAAAGATTAAGGAAAGGCAAACCTACGTTTCTAGCATTCGTAGACTTAGAGAAAGCTTTTGACAATGTTGACTGGAATACTCTCTTTCAAATTCTAAAGGTGGCAGGGGTAAAATACAGGGAGCGAAAGGCTATTTACAATTTGTACAGAAACCAGATGGCAGTTATAAGAGTCGAGGAGCCTATCCCCGATGTTATTCAATCTGTATATTGTGCAAGCAGTGAAGGAAACAAAAGAAAAATTTGGAGTAGGTATTAAAATCCAGGGAGAAGAAATAAAAACTTTGAGGTTCGCCAATGAGATTGTAATTCTGTCAGAGACAGCAAAGGACTTGGAAGAGCAGTTTAACGGAATGGACAGTGTCTTGAGAGGAGGATATAAGATGAACATCAACAAAAGCAAAATGAGGATAATGGAATGTAGTCGAATTAAATCGGGTGATGCTGAGGGAATCAGATTAGGAAGTGAGACACTTAAAGTAGTAAAGGAGTTTTGCTATTTGGGGAGCAAAATAACTGATGATGGTCGAAGTAGAGAGGATATAAAATGTAGACTGGCAATGGCAAGGAAAGCGTTTGTGAAGAAGAGAAACTTGTTAACATCGAGTATAGAGTCAAGTGTCAGGAAGTCGTTTCTGAAAGTATTTGTATGGAGTGTAGCCATGTATGGTAGTGAAACATGGACAATAAATAGTTTGGACAAGAAGAGAATAGAAGCTTTCGAGATGTGGTGCTACAGAAGAATGTTGAAGATTAGGTGGGTAGATCACGTAACTAATGAGTAGGTACTGAATAGGATTGGGGAGAAGAAAAGTTTGTGGAACAACTTGACTAGAAGAAGGGATCGGTTGGTAGGACATGTCCTAAGGCATCAAAGGATCTCAAATTTAGCATTGGAGGGCAGCATGGAGGGTAAAAATCGTAGAGGGAGACCAAGAGATGAATACACTAAGCAGATTCAGAAGGATGTAGGTTGCAGTAGGTACTGGGAGATGAAGGAGCTTGCACAGGATAGATTAGCATGGAGAACTGCATCAGACCAGTCTCAGGACTGAAGACCAGAACAACAACAACAACAACAACAAGGCTGCATCAACGACAGCTCATTACATAAAGGTACAAATTTGTGTGTCAGGAACCCAACGAGGTGGAACAGTGGTTGGCAGACTGGACTCACATTCGACAGGACGACAGTACAAACGTGTAATAACCTTTAATCACCAATAATTGCGTGGATATTCAAACACAGTCACTTAGAAACAATAGCTGGTTATATGACAACAACTCAGTATCTCTTATTCGACTGCCGCGCAGTGACATGCGGCCGGCGCCGTTCGTAGCTAGGTGGCGCTCCCGCGCTCAGCAGAGTTGCGGAGCACCTCTATCGCTGTTTGCGCGTACTGTTGTGGCGGCACTGTTAAATGTCGTGGCACTGTCACAACACTTTTCCCTCTTGAAAAAGAAAACACTCACTTCCTTGGAGACATGGACAGTGTGGAGACATCTATGGCCTCTTTAGAGGCTCCGAGAAGATTGCGCGTAGAGACACGAGAGTATGGTCGAAAATGTCCAGGATGGAAGCTCGTGCGTGGAACGTGCCTCCTGGACGAGATGATGGGTGAAAACTCCGGAGCAGCATCCATAGGTGTCATGGACCTGGGGGTGTGCTCCAGCGAGATGGGTCCCGGAGAAGGCGGCGTCGCGACTGGCGCCGCTTCCGGCATACTCGGAAGCGGTAGCGACGTCGGCTGCATCAACACGTACAGTAGATCGGCAGCAGCGACAGGACTGGCTTCTCGGGCTGGTGGAGGCGAAAGAAGGGGCGGTGGCACCGGCGTGGCCACCACTCGTGGGCGCATCTAGTCGTAATGGCGAACAACCATGCCGTCGTCCGTACGTATTTCACAAACCCGGCGGCCGCGAAGAGCCTTGACCACCCCTGGAATCCATTTAGGGCAAGATCCATACCCTCGTGCCCACACGTCGGCACCCACCGAGTATTTTCCCACACTAGGGGACACAGCACAAGGCCTGACAGGGTGAAGCAGGTGCAGTTGGCGGCCATGTAAGAGTTCAGCAGGGCTGCGATCACCCAGAGGCGTGAAGCGATAAGAACTCAGAAACTGCAGCAGAGCGTCATCTGTGAAAAATCACTAATGAACTTTTTCATCCAGCTTTTGAAAGTGCGGACAAGGCGCTCGACCTCCCCATTCGATTGCGGATGGAAGGGCGGTGCTGTAACATGATGAATCCCTTGTCCAGTACAAATATCACGGAAGGCCTGCGAAGAGAACTGAGGGCCATTGTCCGTGACGATCGTGGATGGAAGACCTTCTAGCGCAAAGATTTTGGACAAAGGCAGCGTCGTCGCTGCAGTGGTGGGCGATGGACATCGAACAACAAACAGAAACTTCGAGAAGGCATCAATCAAGAGTAGCCAATAAGTACCGAGGAAGGGGCCGGCAAAGTCAGCGTGCACCCGTTCCCATGGCTGCGCCGGATCAGGCCACAGAGAGGGAAATTGTACGAGGTGCAGCCAGTTGTTGAACACACTGACCACACGCAGCAACCAAGTGGGCGATGTCCGAATCAATACCGGGTCAATAAACGTGCCTGCGGGCCAGGGACTTAGTCCGAGAAATCCCCCAATGGCCTTCATGCAACAGTTTGAGAACATCTTTGCGAAGAGAGGCTGGCACCACGACCCGTGGAGATGCGCCATCCGTGGCCAGAAGAACAACACCATCACGAACAGACAGACGAAGGCGCAAGGCATGGTAGTTGCGAAGGGGATCCGATGCCCGGCCCTTGGTCCTGTCCGGCCAACCCCGTTGAACAAAACCGATCACCTGACGCAGGACCGGGTCCCGCGCAGTAGCCGATGCGACCTGTGAACCTGTATGTGGAAAACCCTCGACCGCACGACGTTCTTCCTCATCAATGTGGAAACAGAGTATTTCATCACGATCGAAAACCGGGTCGGAGCCCATCGGCAATCGCGACAATGCGTCGGCGTTGGCGTGCTGGGCCGTGGGGCGATAGTGAATCTCATAGTGAAAACGAGACGAGTATAAGGCCCAACATTGCAGGCAGTGAGCTGCCTTATCCGGAAGCGACGCCGATGGGCTGAACAGAGAGACCAGCGGCTTGTGGTCGGTGGTGAGGTGAACCTCAGAACCACACAAAAAAATGCTGAACTTTTTTAGAGCATAAATGATAGCGAGCGCCTCCTTTTCGATTTGAGAGTAACGCCGTTGCGCATTGTTGAAGGTCTTGGAAGCATAGGCGATGGGTCGTTCCGACCCATCCTCATACCGATGGGCGAGAACAGCCCCTAGGCCATACTGTGACGTGTCAGTCGCCAGAAACAAGTGCTGACCCGGACGGAATGTGGCAAGACAAGGTGCCAACTGCAAATGAGCATTCAGGCGGACAAAAGCCTGCTCACACTCATTGGACCAACAGAAAGGGACGTTTTTGCGTAACAGCTGATGCAGAGGATGAGCTACCGCCGCCGCGGATGGAATGAATTTGTGATAATAAGCAATCTTGACTAGAAATGCCTGAAGTTCTTTGGCCGTAGACGGCCAGGGTAGAGCGTTAATGGCCGCAACGTGCTGACGTAGAGGACGTATACCCTCACGGGACAAGTGGAAACCAAGATACACAATGAAGGGTTGGAAGAACTGTGACTTGTCCAGATTGCACTTTAACCCAGCCGAATGCAAAACCCGAAACAGTGAACGCAAATTGCGAAGGTGCTCCTCAGTGGAGGCCCCCGTGACAACAAGGTCATCCAGATAGTTTATGCAGCCGGGAATGGAAGCCGTGAGCTGTTCCAAAAACCGCTGAAAAATGGCCGGCGCGCTAGCGACGCCAAATGGTAACCGCTGGTACTGATACAACCCACAAGGAGTGTTGATGACGAGAAATTCCTTGGAAGAAGCATCCAATGGCAACTGATGGTACGCCTCCGATAAGTCAAGTTTGGAAAAGAACTGGCCCCCAGCGAGCTTGGTAAATAACTCCTCAGGACGGGGAAGAGGATAAGTGTCAATGAGGCTCTGAGCGTTGACGGTGGCTTTAAAATCACCACACAATCGCAGACTCCCGTTTGGTTTAGAAACCACCACGATGAGCGATGCCCATTCGCTGGAGGTAACAGGAAGGAGAATCCCTGAAGCTGTTAACCTGTCTATCTCAGCCTTGTCAGGTGCACGCAACGCCACAGGAAAAGGACATGCCCGGAAAAACTTAGGGCGAGCTGTAGGTTTAAGAGTAATGTGGGCTTCAAAATCCTTGGCACGACCCAGACCAGCAGAGAACACGGACGAAAATTTAGAACACAAGCCATCCAGCTGTTGATACGGAATATCCTCAGATATAATGTGCACATCATCATCAATGGAGAACACGAACAACTGGAAAGCATCATAACAGAACAGGTTTTCAGTGCCCGCATGATCCACCACATAAAACATGAGCGGCCTAACAACAGACTTGTAGGCAGTGGAAGCATCAAACTGGCCAATGATAGGATTTTTCTGTTTATTATAAGTTCTCAGATTTCGCGTAACTGGAGACAAGGGAGGGGAGCCCAACTCCAAATACGTGCGAGAATTAATGAGAGTTACTGCAGAGCCAGTGTCCACTTGCATGCGAATGTCTTTATCCAGAACACGAACAGTAACAAACAACTTATTTGTTTGAGAAAGCACACAGTTAACATCCATGTCCGATGCCTCATCCTAGTCGACAGGAACTTTAGGGGACTGACACACAGAAGCAATGTGGCCTTTTTTCCTACATGAATTACACGTGGCCCAACATTTTGGACACGCGGCCCTGTCATGCTGTACTAAACAACGTGGACAAGAAGGAAGTGCAGAATGAACCTGCTTCTGTGGTTGCTGTTTTCGCTGCGAGCGTTGCAGCCCAACGCGACGTTGTTTACGCGAGTGAACTGCCGCCACATCTTCGTTCTCCTGTGAAACAGGCAAACTGACCGTGTCGAAAGTTGACTGTACAGCGCCTACATCACACCACGCGCCTATTTGCGCGCCAGCAGCGTGAGACACTTCAAAGGATTGAGTGATGCTTAAAACTTCCGACAACGACGGGTTTGGCAGTTGTAGGGCACGTTGCCGAACTTTTTTATCAGGAGCAAGCCATAGAATAGCATCCCTAACCACTGAATCAGCATAAGACTCATGATGAGTGTCCGTGACAAACTGACATTTCCTACTCAGACCGTGTAGTTCCGCCGCCCAAGTCCGGTAAGACTGATGGGTCTGTTTACGACACTGGTAGAATGCCACGCGGGCGCCAACGATGTGGGTGTTTTTGCGGTAATAGTTAGACAATAAGTCACACATTTCTTGGAAGGACAGGGAGGCAGGTTCCCGCAGAGGGGCTAACTGAGATAGCAGCTGATAGATCCGTGGGGAAATCCAAGATAGAAATAACGACTTACACATAGGAGTGTCGACAACACCGAAAGCCAAGAAGTTTTGCCGCAAACGCTTCTCATAATCCTCCCAGTCTTCAGCGGCCTCGTCGTAAGGAGGGAATGGAGGCAGAGAAGAGGAAGGCAGAGAAGAGTAAGCGATGTCGACAACGCCTGAATAGCAGCCGTCAGCTGTGTTTGTTGTGCCTGAATAGCAGCCGTCAGCTGTGTTTGTTGTTCAATGAGCGCTTGCATAAGCTGTTCCATGTCTGCCCCGTCATGAACACACAAATCCACAACACAGTGAAAATATCCCATCCTCATCGCCAAAAAGTGTTATAATCTTTAATCACCAATAATTGCGTGGATATTCAAACACACTCACTTAGAAACAATAGTTGGTTATATAACAACAACTCAGTATCTCTTATTCGACTGCTGTGCAGTGACATGTGGCCGGCGCCGTTCGTAGCTAGGTGGCGCTCCCGCGCTCAGCCGAGTTGCGGAGCGCCTCTATCGCCGTTTGCACGTACTGTTGTGGCGGCACTGTTAAATGTCGTGGCACTGTCACAACAAAATGCACATCCTGTCTTTCATATTTAGGTTTTATGCGATTTCTCTAATCACTCCAGGCAAATGCCAGGATGGAAAGGGCAAGGCCAATTTCCTTCCCTATCCTTGACACAATCCAAGCCTTTGCTCCATCTGTAATGACCTCAATGTCGATGGTGCATTAACCCAATCCTCCATTCTTCTGTTCTGTGTGCCAGGAACTCATTCAGAGTCTCTCTACCATGTTCCCACAGAACAAAGGTGTCATCTACCTAACAACAGAAGTGTTTGGGTTTGAGCCATGAAGTTTTTTTAGTGCTCCATATACAGATTCACAATCCTGGGGGCATGTGGATAGCCCATGGCTACTCAACTTGTTCACAGAACTCCTCACCACATGTGAAGGAGGTTGTGGTGAGTACCTGCCCAAATGACTTCAATGTTTGGGTCTCAAAATGATCTAAGAGTTCCAAGGTGTTGAAGTGAGGTCATTCCATTCAACTAATCTTGACCTCCCTGATCAAACATCTCAAATTTCATTGAAATTTTATGTGTACATTCACACATGTCCCCAATGAACACTGGTAAAGTTCAACACTCGTTGAAGCAATACTGGCTGAGATACAGTCGTTGCCTGATTCTGCATGCTACTCTAGGCAGAGCAAGTTTGAATTTCTGGTGATTTTGAGCTGTTATTTCTTGGGCAATATTTTGTTGAAAGAAATGAAATGGCCATATTCTACAACTTTCTGCACTCTCTTCAGAGTAATAATGATCAGAATTTTACCAACAATGTTCAGCCAGGAAAGTTCAGGCGAAATTGCAAAATATAAGTGTTATAACTTCCAGTTGAACAAATTTATTTCAAGGATGACAAAACACATGAAAGTCACAGATCAAGTAAACATAGTAAGACGTGTGTCACTTTAACAGTCAAATCATAACCGAGTCCGAGTCTAGCGGCCGCTGGCTGCTTAGGTGGCGCTGCTGCTGCATGGCTGGCAGACAGCGCCGCATGTAGAGGACGCGTGTAACTGCGCAGCAGCACTTTGAAAGATCGGCGAGTCACAACAATAAGGTTTTTCAATATAAAATATCATTCACATGCAGCTTTCTAAATTCCAGGAAAATCAGCTCAAACCCGATTTCCATAAAAATTTCAGAATAGGTCACAGTCAATTTTCTTTTAGGAAATTTGTTTTCTGTGACTAATTTCAAATTAATCACAACTGGAAAGAGCATGTGGTCAAGCATCCAGAAAATCATTTTGAATTTTCCAATACATGCTAACAATACCTGAAAATGACCGACAAATTTGAGGGAATGTGCCATGGCAACAGGCTATACCGCAGAAACCTGTTGCCCATGTTACACTGTGGTCTCCATTTTAAACTGACAAGTAATATCTCAAAATATTGTGTTGGTCCATGGTGATATTGTCACTATCTGTCCAAAATATGAACTGGCAACCCAATCAGTATAGGAGTCAAGCATACAAGCCATGAGTGTGTTTCTTCATCCAGGTTCTCAAGCCTGTAAATTGGTTTCTTAATTTACATTCATAAGCCAGGTGGTGGCACCTGTCTGCTTCAAAGCCATTTGCTAAGTACTTTATCTCCAATCCTCATATCTATTGGGGTATCTTACATTGGTGACAAGCAAGAAGTAATATCAAATTTGATTTTAAACTTCTCAACAATGTAGTTTACATTATTTGAAATTTTTTAGCTAGTTTCTCCTGTACACTGTCTGGGAATTAATACTATCATACAGATGATGATACTGAAGGAAAAGAGGGCAAGGAAATGAAGTACCCAACAACTACCCTGTCTTTCAGCCCAATAAAATGAAAAAGCTGGGCCTTGAGGATGTATAAATTTTATCAGAGCATCATTTTGTTCCACTGATACGTCAATGTTGCCAATCCACCTTATCACATACACAAGCAATGCAATGGCCAAGTAACAACTCCAATTTGGTTGCAAAAGTTGAATAGATCTTTTGGCATCAATGTTTGATTTGTTGATGGCCTCTGTAGGCTTGCATGAGTAGCCAATTGCTTGATTGTGCCACCAATCCCATCAAACAGAGTTTTTCCAAGGCTGGTGCCCAAAAATCTTCTATTCCATATAAATGTTAAAATCGTTTTCTTATAATTTTTATATTGTGAGTCAACAAAAAGTCAATCAATTTTCAAATGAACACATGTGCAGGTACCACCATATCATTACCTAAAGAAATGCAACAATGAACAATTTACAGCATTCCTCCATTGACATAATAAGCTACAAAAGGTTGTACTGTAGCTTGCAAATTTTCCCAATGACACCCCTAACCAGCATCTTGCACAACAAACTAAGAATTTTAATAAGTACATAAATTAGGAAACCAAATTACGGGCTTGGAAATCTGAATGAAAAAAACCCATTGATGTCTGGCACTGCACGCACGGCCCCAATGCCAACTGGGCTACTGGTTCGTGACCCTGAATGGATAGTGGGAATGTTACCACGGGTCAACACAATATAGGGAGATATTACTTGTCATTTTAAAAATAGAAGTCACATGTAATGTAACATAGGGATGATTTCATCTCAAATCAAACAGGTCATGTCAACTTGTGGTTATGAATTTTTCTGTAAAAAATATGTGTTAAGAAATAAGGTATTTTTGTTTTACCTTAATTTTTGTAAATGGTACGGCCCTCTGAAAAATGTATATTTTGTAAATAACTCTTAAAACAGTAGAGCGGAAAAAACCCTGATGAACCAAAAGTACTGGAGACATGGCACACGTTTTGTGTCTAAGCTCCCACTTAATGTGTTGAAATTTAGTTGACACCCACACATTTACGGGCTTCCTTTAAATTACAAATTTCGGGTGAAAGTATGAAATTTAAGTTAATTTTTCCACTTAAAAAAAATCTAATTTGGAAAGTCACAGAACACTATATTTTCTGTCATTACCAGATACTACTGTTGTTGTTGTGGTCTTCAGTCCTGAGACTGGTTTGATGCAGCTCTCCATGCTACTCTATCCTGTGCAAGCTTCTTCATCTCCCAGTACCTACTGCAACCTACATCCTTCTGAATCTGCTTAGTGTATTCATCTCTTGGTCTCCCTCTACGATTTTTACCCTCCACGCTGCCTTCCAATGCTAAATTTGTGATCCCTTGATGCCTCAAAACATGTCCTACCAACCGATCCCTTCTTCTAGTCAAATTACTGATGTTAATATAAACAGTATCTTCTCTGCTCCACCTATCTGTATTATGTAAATATTTATTATTAAGAATGTAAAAAATTGTATTCACAAGTTTTAAGTTATTTACTCAAAAACCTACACCTCAAATCTTTTGAGAATTACACAAAATATTGTTTCATTAATACGTTAGTAGTCAATGCAAACTCAGTGGGCAATATTTTTCTGTGTAAAGTATTAAAAATTTTTCAACATTCTGCACATTTCGCATCACTGAATTTATAGTGAAAAATATGCATGCTGGTAACACTGTTTCCAGTGCTCTTCTATTTCTAATAAATGAGTGCAAACTTGCACATAAACAATTCTGCATCAAACTTTGTACTTGGTTTAAAATTTGTGTTAGCTACAATGTCAGTGAGGAAACACAGTAGTGAAAGAATGAGGTGTGTAGACTATGAAAACAGACACAAGAAGGCTGTGTTTAAGAAAAGTGAAAGGCACTTCACAGTTGTTAGAAATCTGTCAGATGTATCTTGGTCCTCAAGTAAAGTTATTAGTATCACAGCCATTGTGCAGGGATTGCTGTACTCACTACAAGGAGAGATTTAGTGACAACCCACCTAAACGATCACCATCACAGAATGTGAAACTGAAGAAGACAGTGCAGATGTTTATATTCCTGGGTGTGAAGTTGTTGATGTGTTGAATGTTAGCATTTCTGCTGTAGCCCCAACTGTATCTCCCCTTAAATGTCCAGGGAAGGTAAGAAGCACAAGAAGAAAACAGTATGTAAAAAGAAAAGTGGAAGAAATCAAAACAAGTTTTACACAAGCAACATCTTCAAAACTTTGTGAAGTGTATAATGTAGATGCAATTTGTGCAGCACCTGAGGATAGTGATATGTGCACTAAATGTGATGTGTGGTTTCAAAACCTAAATATTGTTATCTCAGTAGCCACCTATACTGAGAAGGTACAGTTACTCACACTGATACCAGGTAACTACTATATGCAGCAGTTACAGGAATACATACTCACTTTCTCACATTATTTGATTTGAAAAGCTCATAAAATAAAAAATGAGAAAGGTATTTGGGCATGCCCAGATTTATTCTGTGGGCATCTGTTGCAAGATGATACATGTACTGTTGCTCTGGAATATTACCTAAGTGATGACAAAGATTACAGCAGGCAAAATCCTAACCAGGCTGATGCTATCTCTGTTAGTGAAAAAAGTTAAAAACGTAAAAAGATATATGACAAGATCAACAGGAGAAGCAAATCTCCTAATGAAAATAGAGAACCTGAATTTAAAAGTTGGTCTCACAAAATTCTACTACTTATGACCAAAATGAGTGAAACACCAGCACATCTATTTACTGCACAATTTGAAACTTGTTTGTTTCGACATAAGCAATGTCACAGGAAAGAAGTATGTAGAGATGGACCTGATGCTTTTGTCTGTATGTCAAGAGTTGCAAGATAAATGTTGATTGCAGGAGTGTGCAATGTGTTCTGGTACTGACGTGATGACTCTTGAAGCATTACACCTTCAGGATACTGACACTGATGTAACCTGTGGATTGTGGTAGGGAGGAGAGTTGGTGAATAAGACAGTCGAGTCAGAGAAACTGGTTACAGAGGTTAGACATTGGGCCATGAAATGAGTAGCTCACCATCAAATCCAAAGGATTCAGATGTAGATCATGGCAGAAGTAAAATCAGGCACATCCCAGAATACTGACACATTAGTTCTTCATTTCAACTTTGTCGAGAACTGATCTTTTGCTTTGGAGAACAAAATTCAAAGTTCCCACTGGCACAGTTCACATTATCAATATTCACATGTGTTGCTCAATTCCTTGGAACATCACACTGTTTTGCTATTGTCAATGATGATCTCATTCATGACAGTGCACATCCATGCTATGCTGTCAGCATGATAATTGATGACATACCCTCCAGAGGCCATCCATTTCCTAACCATGTGTATGTGACTGATGGTGCAGCATCTCATTTTAGAAACCACTTTCAGCTTTATGAGCTTGGTCAACACTGTAGTAAAGGATTTAAGACAACAAATAGATATTTTCAGCAACAAGCCATGGAAAAAGAGCATGTGACAGGGTAGAGCCCTCTGTGAACATTTTGCAACAAGAATCTCCAGCATGAAGCTCTTGATGCAATAAGAGATACTACTGAATTCATACACACCATACCAACATTAGTAACAAACATGAAACTCTTAATTCTAAATGAAAGTACATTATGGAAATTTCATTTAAAAAAAGAGAGAAAGTGGTCTGCTATGAAGCCTGTGGTAGGAATTCAATCAAGTCACTACTGGGTTGCATCCCAGAGTGGCATATACATTGTAAGGAAGGTTCCCAACGAAATGCAGCCTATTACTGTGCGTGAAATGCAGAGACCACAGTACACATTAGAAGACTTTGTAGTGAGCAACTTCATTTCTTGTGTGTATGACAATCACTGGTAGGTGGGACAGATAATAAGTGTCTCTCATGAGCTGTAAGATATAACCATCTCTTTTATGACTCCTCATGGTCTTGCTAATGCTTTCAAGTGGCCATCATCAAAAGATCAGTGTGCAGATCCCATTTCCCAAGTACTGCTCTTGTTGGATCATCCTTGTCCATGTGCAAATTCAGCTTGGCTATAAAAGTTCCATGAGAAGCAGATGGGGAAAAAAAACTCTTTTCAACAGTGCAGTGTTGATTGTTACATTGTAGGCAATTTCAATTCATGGAAAGTCATAAGAAGTAAAATCATGACAGAAGACAATAACTATTGAATAATATAACAAGAAAAATGGGTATAAGTATTCCATATATCTCATTTTTGTTATTAAATGCTTTCAAACAAAACTATGAATTGCTTTCCCACTCATTTATAATGTTGTAAAGTAATTATTATGGTTAATAAATACCAGTTTTTCATGACATTTGCTTAAAAATCAGTGATCAATTTAAATATTTAGTCCATGATTTTCTGACCTTGGGAGTAGAGCTAGGTCTACTTATAAAATTTCTCACATTTTGTACAGACAAGTATTGTTCACTCTGATTGTACTGTCCCTAAGCACAATGACCAACTAATGTATGATGAAACTTTTAGAACATTTAGGATGGGGGTTTTGGAGAAAATTGTTTCTAAAATAACCAAAAAATTTCAGATTCTTTCACCTTTATGTACAAGTATTTTGACAGTTTAAGAATTTCATGCATTAATGTCATAGCTGACAGTTAGCAGTCCTTCCACTTTATCATTTCTCAAGGCAGTTAACATCCTGTGACTATTCATATTTTCAAAACATATTTTTTAAATTTGCAAAAGTAACAAATTTTCATAGCTTATTTTTCCAAAAACAAAAAATGAAAAAAAATCAGAAGTGAGTATGTATTTATCACGTCTCATAGTATTGGGAACAAAGTATTTACTGAAAATAAATTCAGATTTCTAATTTCTATCACTTTTGGTTTCTTTATAACAATTTTTCAATTTTTACTTTCGTTATTACATTTTCACAAATAACTCTCATTTAGAAAGGTCTATAGCATTTTAACAGATCATCAGAAAATCAAAATACTGCAAAATACTGTAGTTTTGGAGAAGTATCATGTGGAACTTCAACATTTATTTTTTTTCAGCAAACTTTTAAATGGTGATGTGACATGTTCACTCATGATCTGTATGATTTGAGATGAAATCACCCATAGACAACAACCAGTTGCTGCAGTGTAGCCTGTTTCCAAGTTACATTCCTCCAAATCTGCCCATCATTTTCAGGTACTGTTAGCGCATGGTAGAAAATTGAATGTAATTTTCTGGATGCTTGACCACATGCTTTTTCCAACTGTGATTACTTTGGAAACAGTCATAGAAAACAAATTTTCTTAAAGCAAACTGAATGAGATCTGTTTTTTTGTAATTTTTATGGAAATAAAGTTTAAACTGATTTTGCATGAAATTTAGAAGCAATACATGACTGATGTTTTATACTGGAAAACCTTAAGCTGCTAAATTGTTGCATCCAAAGTGTCATGTTTATCATGCCTTTAATCGGTGAGATATAAGTAGCCAACATTAAAACTTTATTAACAGCTACTGCTTGAGCCATTTATTTATTTATTTGGGGGGGGGGGGGGCACTTAATACATGTTATTTTGAATGAGACTGCTTTTGAAGCTTTAATTTAAAAAAAAAAATGGTATTTGCAAAAGAAGTGTCACATAGAGACTATTTACACCTTTTCACAAAAATCACCCCTTTTTCAACAAATTTGTAGATTATTGAAAAATAGTAGGTGGGTGTATTTTATATTCTACATTGTTGTGTTACCGGACTATTTCGTATGAAGTTTTATGTTCAGCACATCTTTACTCTATGAGAAATAAGAGTTGGAATTTTAAATTTTTTTTCATGCTGCAATTTTTGCATCCAACTTTAATTCAAATAATGTAGCATTGTTAGCCGCATTGGATAATCAAATACACCTTGTTTTGTTGTTCAAACCATGATCTTTCTAATAAGCCTAGTTTGGAGAGCTTTATAGATCACAGTTTTCTGCAAAATCAAGTCTAAAATACCAAATATTTTACCTTTTTCCAAAATCAACGTTGCACTTAAAATTGTTCAGTTTCGAGGGTGGTATAAAAATTAAACTTATTACTTCAGAACTTTGTGTTGTTAGGTTACTACATGCCAAGTTTCTTGTTTGTCATCCTTTTAGTCCCCAAGTTATGATGCCTAACTTTGACATTTTCTCGGGTGCTGATTTTTTTGGATGATTTTACATAAAATTTTCTGGCTGAATATCCCTTATAAAATAATTTTCATTATTATTTTATAAGAGAATGCATGAAGCTGTAGAAGATGGCCAAATTTTCTATAACAAAATATTGCCTGAGATATAACAGCTCAAAATCGTCAGAAATTCATGCTCACTCTACACAAGTCATGCATGATGTCAAACAAATGACTATGTCTCAGCCAGTATTGCTTCAATTAACATTAATCTTCACCAATATTCACTTCACTGCAGACATGTGTAAATGTTCACATAAAATTTCATTGAAATCTGTGAATGACAAGTATGAAAATGTTGGAAATTAGGCGATTTCACATGGAATGACACGGGGTCTCTTGTGGAAAGATGTCACATCGAAGCCCAGAAGCAGATCATCCTTCATGCAGCTAATCTCTTTCAGTAAGGCTACGAATTTGGCTGAGTTCTTCACACGATGGTTTTAGTGCCCCCCAAGGATATCAGAAGTGAAGCTAGATATATGGCCACTCCATACAGCATGTAGGGGCATTAACGGCATTCACTATAGGGCACATTGATACACACTTCTTCGTGAATTTTATGCAGTCCTTACAACCATGGCCCAATGGCCTTGCCACAGTGGTAACATGGTTCTCATAATAACACCAAAGTTAAGTGCTTGGCTAACATTGGGGTGGGTGACCATCCGGGTTTGCCGAGCACTGTTGGCATGCGAGGTGCACTCAGCCGTTGTGAAGCCATTTGAGGGACTAATTGATTGAGAAGAAGAGGCTCCGGTCACAAAAATTGACAACAGCCGGGAGAGCAGTGTGCTGATCACATGCCCCTTCATATACACATCCTGTGAAGCCTGTCAGCTGAGGATGACACAGTGGTCTGTCAGTTCTGTTGGGGCTTCTGAGGCCTGTTTGGACAGAGTTACAAGCATGGACGCACTGGAGCCTTTGGATGGAACCACTTCATATCTATTCTCATTAAAGCTGACTCGTGGAGGAAAGCTACTGTTTATATTGTCATCTTTGGTGCTGGGTCTCACTTAGTTTCTGATGGTAGTGATCAGCAAACAATCTTTCCTTTGTCAGCAGATAAGACTGCTGTGTTCTCTCTCTTACCAATCTTATTGCAATCCATTTTGTTTTTCTCATATTTGGTTTTAGAAGTTGGGATTCCAAACACATTACTGAAATAGGACATTATTATTGATGCCAAAGGAGGAATCCATGTCCTGCCATCAGAAATGGTGAAGGAAATAATGTGGGAAATTCAGGAGCATAGATAAATCTGACTTTCAAAACCAAATATGACAGCAGCAGAATGGAGAACACCAACATTACTAATGATAACGCAATAGTCCTACCAGCTGACAAGGGAGATATGAGAGTACTATTGTGTGCTGATGACTACCACCAGAAAATTAGCACTCTGTGACTTTTCAGCATTTGCCAATGGATCTGTTGGAAATACATTTCTTGGGTTTGCAGCAGGATAACACTGCCCAAGTCCCACAATATTTCATCAATGCAACTGTTCAAAATTTTCACGTTGCAGTAGTTTGCTGTTGCCAAACTGCTGCAAGCTGCAAGGGATGACAATCATGTGGCAGTATCTAAATTTATCTGGCCAGAATCAGGAAATGTGTGTGCAAGGTGAATTACATCTTTATGATGCACTGTGTCTGGCCGTGAATCAGAGGTTCTTGTTTCTCTTGTTTTAATTTAATGGCAGTTAGTGCTGGATTCCAAGCAATGCTTAGTTGAAAACCTGGATCCCTGTTGATAAACTTGTCTCCCAGAGGAATATGTGCTGCCTCCTTAAAAATACAATCACAGAACCATGACACTGGTGATAAAACTTCACTCTTCTCATAAAACATGTGACGCCCTGTATTCAGAGAGTGCTCTGTTACTGCTGATTTATTCGGTTGGCTCAGATGTGTGTGACAATGGTGTTCATCATAAAAATTTTTGCACCATTAGACATGTCCGTCCACTATAAGATTTCCATTGGAATGGGACCATATATATGACATTCTTCCTAAGGCCAGGATTACCTTTGACAAAACCAACGAATTCCTCAATTTTGCTGGTGGATGAAAACGACACTTGATATCATGTCTCTTGAGGATTATTTCTATTCTTGACGACATGATCAAAAGACAAGATACAAAGTGAGGTTTTCATACACCAGCAAAATTGAGGAATTTGTTGTGGTTGGTCAGAGACATTCTTGGCCTTAGACAACATGTCGTATATAATGTCCCATACCAATGTGGGAAATCTTACACTGGGCAGATATATTGGTTGAAATGTGCATGAATGTTATGCTAAACACCACTGTAAAGCAAGCTGGGCCAACCTGGTAAATCAGTGCGAGTGGAGCATTGTCTGAACATGAGGCTTTGCATGTTTAGTGATAAGACTGAAGTTTTATCCTCAGCATCATCATTCTGGGGTCATGTTTTTAGGGAAGCCATATGTATTCTCAAGGCAGACAATATTATCAAGAGGAATGTCAGCTTTCAAATAAGCCCAGCCTGGAATCCAACACTGACTGCCATTAAATTAAAACAGAAGAAACAAGAACCTCTGATTCATGACCAGATGCAGCACAGTGTAGGGCAGCACAGTCATTGCCTACTGTGCACATGCCAAAGCCCTCTCTTTGGCTTCTGGTAGGGGGTACTACAAGTGCTGCTCTCATCCAACTGTGAGTGCCATCCAGCACACGTTTCTTTCCTGCTCCCGGCCTGATAAATTTCAATGCTGCCACATGATTATCATCAGTATTGTCCTCAGCAGTAACAACAGCAACAACCACCACGTGAAGATGTCGAACAATTAAACCCATGAAATATTGTGGGACTTGCACAATATTATCCAGCAGTAAGACCAAGAAGTGTATTTGCAATTGGCACTCTCATACAGGACCTCTCATACAGGATCCAGCCTACAGCATGCTGCAGCCGGATTCAACACCAAAGATGATAAGAAAAACAAAAGCTTTGCTTCATGAGTCAGCTGTAAAGAAAAAAAGATAAGCAGCAGCTCTATTGACATGCACTAGTACTTTTATGGACTGCCTAAAATTCATTCCTGTAGTAAACACAATTAATGCACCCACATATGGAGTGGCGAAGTAACTAGCCTAACTTCTGAACCCCATAGTGGGACAATACAGTCATTACATTAAGAACTCGGCCGAATTCATGGCCCTGCTGAAAGAGGTGTGGCTGCAGAAGGATGATCTGTGCTGAGCTTCAATGTAACATCTCTTTTCACGTGCATACCACTTCAAGGCAGCTTGGTACACTTACCAGACAAATTTGAGCCCCAAACAAGGAACCTATTTGCACATATACTCACCGCAAGCTACTTCACATGTAGTGGAGAATTCTATAAACAAGTTGATGGAGTAGGCATGGGTTCACCACTTGGCCCTGGGATTGCCAGTCCCTATACAGAACACTTAGAGGAGATGGCACTAAAAACTGTGTGACTCACACTGAAAAACTTCTTCCATTGGGTGGATGACACCTTCGTCATGTGGGAACAGGGCGGAGAGGCCCTGAATGAGTTCCTAGACCACCAGCACATCCATCAAAACACAGTTCTCAATGGAGCTAGAACAGAATGGGTGTCTTCCATTTTTTGAAATTCTAATGAAGAAAAGCAGACAGTGCCCTTGGACATGCAGTCCACAGAAGAAGATCCACACAGATGTGTACCTTCATGCAACAAGCTGTTGTCACTGGCACACCAGTACATTGTTCCAAGAACTCTCGACACAAGCCTTTGTGCCATCTGTGACAAAGGCAGCCTCCCAGCAGAGCTGCAATGCCTTAGACACGTGTTCCACCAAAATGGGTACAGTAAAGAGCAGACTAGACATGCATTGACGAAATCATGATACAGCCATCTGCAAAGAAGGAGGAGAGAAACTGGTAAAGAACGAGGAGGAGAAACTCACCTTCATCCCCTACAATAGACCTCCCTAAATCAAAATTGCAAGAATCCTTGGAAAAAACATCAAGGCCATTTTTTGACTGCCACAAGAAATGAAAGATTTGCTTGACTTGATACAGGGTAAACTACAATCGTAAAGACCCAGTACATATAGCATCCCCTGTGAGTGTGGTTGCCTGTTCAATGAGCAAACACAGCACTCAGTCTTGCAATGCTGCATGGAACACGTTAGCTGCATATATCTGGGGCATAAAGATACATTATCAGTGGCAGAAGATAGCCTCAGTCAGGACAGTGACTTTTAGGAGAGCATCACCAAAGAAACTGCATGACAGTCTCATCAACAGGAACAAGGGATCTTAGCTAAGTTCGGCATGGAGTTCTGCACTATTAGCTATACGCCAATAATTTAACGCTTCACGAGTCTGAGCAACACTGAATGCACTGAGAGTTGAATGGCAGTCCACACCTGCACAACAGGACGCCGACACATGTGCCTGGAGAAAGGGGTGGGGAGAGCCAGTCACCGCTCGAGTATATTTATATAGCATGCCCCACACAATCTTGACATTCATCAGAAAATGGTGAGAGTAACACTCACCAAAACATCATGGAATTTCAACACAGCCACTTGGAAGGAAGCCTGAGCAGATTTCATTAGTGGGCAGCAATGACAATGTGATTTGAATAAAGGACCTTGACAATGTAGGATGATTGTGTGACTTTACAATACAAATAACCATACCATAAGAGTAACCACATCAGAGAGAGTAGACCAACATGTGGTTCCTGAAGCAGACCATTTAAGCAGTCACAGAGGCACCAGTCTGTATGACTGACTGAGATGCCCTAGTGACTTTAGGTGGCATGGCTTTGCTGCATTGGCACTGCTAATGGCCGAAAGCAAGGAGAAGCTACAACTGAGGACATGCGGGTCTCCTGTATGGATTAATGATGCCATCTTCTAGGATAAAATATTCTGGGGGTAAAATAGTTTCCCATTCAGATCCCTGGCCGGGGACCACTCATGACATGTTATCAAGAGAAACGAAACTGGCATTCTACAGGTCAGAGCACAGAATATTGGATCCCTTAATGATGTCGGTAGTTTGAGAATTTAGAAAGAGAGAGAGATATGCTGAAGTCAGGTATAATGGGATTATATCCAGTATTCTGTGAAGGCCATTTCATCTCTGTATAACCACTGCAACATACATCTACTTGAATCTGTTTCCAATAGTCCGGCCTTGGTCTCCCTCTACAGTCAACAGTTGTTCCACCCACACTTACTTCCACAGCCAAGCTGACTACTGTCGATGCCTTCTTCTAGATAAGCCAAGCCACAAATTTCTTTTCTGTTTTTTTCCCCCCCAATTCGATTCAGTACCTTCTCATCGTTATTCAGTCTAGCCATCTGTGCTGCAGCCTTCTTCTACAGCACCACATTTTAAAAGCTTCTATCCTCTTATTCCATGTACTGTTCATGCTTCACTTCCCTAAAAGGCTACACTTTATATAAATACCTCCAGAAAATACTTCCTGACTTTTAAATTTATATTCAAAGTAAGCAAATTTCTTTTTTACAGGTATGTTTTTCTTGCTTTCCTTGTCTGCATTTTATATCCTCACAATAGTACCACATTTCAAAAGCTTCTACCCTCTTCTTGTATGCACTGCTTAATTCCTCCTTGATTTCCTTTACTACTTGTTCAATGTGAAGACGGAGTACCATTGAAGAGAGACTACAATGCCATCTCTCTCGTTTCTTAACTGCTGCTTCCCTTCCATGTCCCTCAACTCTTATAACTGCAGGCAGGCTGCCTTCTGTCCAAACTGCAGATACAATTTTCCAGAACCCAAAATTATCTTCCCTGAGGTCAGCTTTTACCAACTTTTTCAACTGTTCTGTAAATAATTCATGTCAGTATTCTGCAACCATGACTTAATAAAAAGTGTTTGATAATATTCACACCTGTCAGAACCAGAGTTCTTTGGAATAGGAATTATTACACTCTTCTAGAAATGTGAGGGTAATTATTTCTTCACAAAAGGTGTCAATGCTGTATACTGCCCACACAATGAGTCTCAATTAACCAAGTCTCAAATGTAAAACACTTAAAATGGGTTCATGACGCAAGTGCCAATTTCAAAGTCTACTAAGTGTGAAGTACATCCTGTAGTGGAATGAGGAGAGAATTTTCTGGACTTCATTCTAATCTTTGATGAGACTTGGACAGCTCACCCCACACATAAAAATAAATGTCAATCAATGGATGGCTTCATACACATTCAGCAAATAATGATGGAAAAGTATTTAAAAGTTCAGTTTCATACTGAAGAATGATAACAGCCACTTTTCCTGGCAGAAGTCTATTCCTAATCGAATTTTTGTCTGTAGATGTTACTAACAATATTGATATTTTCTGTGAAACACTTCATTCAACTGTTGAAAATAAAGAGGAAGGCACTCAGGAAATGTGCAGTGCTACATCTGACATACAATCCATAATATGCATGGTGTAAGAACTCTACACTGAACTTTGGCTGTATATCTACCCCCTTCAGCAAAATAAATCGGCAGTGGCTAGGCATCACATTTCCACTGTCAAATGTCAACAGATCAAACATAGAAAAATTATATACAACTAAAAATAATAAAAAATAATATTTATATGGCTACATTTTGACTATATACATTTTTTAATAGAAAGAGTTCTCAAGGACAAACATCTTTAAATCTGAAAACATTTCTGATATCTGTCAGACATTTTACTTCAACATCGGTGGATTCTTGAAAGGGTTTTATAGCTGCATATTTCACCCCTTTCTATACAGAAGTTAGATTCATTAAAGGGCAATACAGATCATTTTTTCCATTTAGCATTGGACTTGTGAATATCTCTATTACTCTCAAACTTAGATGGATTGTTTGATAACAAATTTCATAAATGCACTACAAGGCTGTTGCTGATACTCCCAGCTGCTTAAACAGATAGATGCAGGATGTTCGTATGTGAACTCCACCCGTAACTCTCAATTATGTCCTTTAGTGTAATGAATACTTTTGGACCAAGCAAATAATTACCACAGAATATTATCACATAAGGAATCAATAAATGAAAGTATGCAAAATATGTTAACTTACTGATTCCTATATCCCTAAAGTCAGCAATTATTCTTATGGTAAAAGTCGATGAACCTTAACGTTTTACCCGGTTTTCATCAATATGCATACCTAAAAAATTTAATAATTTTCAATGCTCTTTACTATTCCTTGTTGATATACTAGGTTAACTGGAGGCGAGATATTTTTGACAGTACAAAACTGGATGAACTATGTTTTGTCAATGACTAAACCTAGTCCATTTGTGCAAAAACAATCAGTAACTTCCACAAATATTTCATTTACTATTTTGTCTGTTGACCCCAGTTAACCCCGATTCTTTGAAGAATTGAATTCCCATGTATAAAATAGTTTCAAAATCCCGATTATTTCACAAATGAGTCAATATGGTAATATTTGACATTAAGCATGTAAGTGAAAAAAAATTCAGAAAATGTATAAAAATTATGTTTAAAGTTTGCTGGACGTTGCCAACTGCTCTTATTATCGAACAGTACATGGGTACATTCTGGATAATTTGTGCTCAGTTTTAACATAATGCAGATGAATCCTGAGCTTGCTCATGTTTCGTGTACCACTCATTCATTACAAACAGATCTCAAGATAACTCATTTTTTCTACATGCTAACTGCAGATGTCATCTGTTGTGATATATTTAGATTATTTCATCTATTTAGGTGTTTGCACCAACAGTCAATGTATCAAACTTGGGGCCTTCATGTCCTTTTCACTTATTTTACATTTTTATTGTATTTGGATATTTCAAATAGTTACTATTTTTGTCCTGAAGTTCCTCCTGTTTTTTTTTAAAAAAAAAGAGAGAGAGAGAGAGAGAGAGAGAGAGAGAGAGAGAGAGAGAGAGAGAGAGAGAGAGAGAGATGATCCTGTTCAGAAAACTGAGGGAAATTAATGGATCTGAAGTACTTTCAGAGGTTTTTGAAGATGGTTATTCAGATGTTCCTAGTGAGAACAAAAATCCTGATGACTATGTGAATGAATGCCTTTATGGTTCTGAGGACAATTCCATTGAAAGTGAAACTAAAGAAGTGTAGTGGCAGTGTTATCAAGTGATTCTGACAATAATGATGAAGGCGATTTTGTTCTTGTGACTGATTCGTTGTGTCATAATGTTAACCCTTCTCGAATAACTCTTGATTCTCACTTGTGCACTGACTATGCCAGTTCTTGAGTGAGACTCTAAGGACATCTTCAGTTTGTTAAGCAAAATTTAGTTTTTCACGCACTCTTTGTTTATGACTTCATATCTCCTGAACTATGTGTCATACAATGATATCATTTTGCAGATACATTCAGTGTGTTATGAGTAGTGAAGTAGTAATAAATTAAAACATCATATCTGATGCGATAGTTTTACCTCATGAACAGTGAAAATACAGTAAGTAATAAACTCTTTTCCTTTCAGCATTTTGTGGAGGGTGTCTGTGAGAAAAAGTTCCACAAAGGTTTGAAATTATGAGCAAAATTCGTTTCAAGCTACCAAGTGCTCAGTCTCAAATAGTAGATGAATATAGTCTGAGTATTTGCGCATTGTAAGTTATGCTGTCTTAAGACATATACACAGTTTATAACTCTAATATTTGTCTCACTATGTTGAACCATTCACATAAGATTATACCTCTAAATAAGGAGATTACATCATGATTCTAAATTTTTGAAAATAAAATTTTTGTTGTCCCTGGAAGCTGTTAGTAAGTAACCTGCAACTGGGACTGGATTCCATACCCTGGGATAGTCGTTTAGTTGGTTTCATGATGATACTTGTATCGTCTGCAAAAAGGGATAATTCAGCCTCTTGATTCAAATACAATGGCATATCATTAACATAAAGCAAGGAGAGTGGTGGGTCAATGATTGACCCCAGTGGGAGTCCCACTGTAATTTCTCCCCATGCAGATGATGTGGCATCCCTCTGTGTATTACTCAAACATCCTAAGATGACTCAACATTCTGTTTCTTAAATAAGAACTAAACGAGACATTTGTTGAAGAACATAGTCTGTAAAAGCTTAACTTCTATAATAGAATATTGTGATAGACACCTCTATGTCAATATACATAACGTGCAATGCACCGTATGGTGAGTGGCGGAGGATAACCTGTATCACTACTAGTCATTTCCTGTTCCATTCACAAATAGAGCATGGGGAAACAACTCTTTACGTGCCTCCGTACCAGCCCTAATTTCTCTTACATTACATTCATTCATGTCTGTAATGCACAATGTGCTTTAGCACCAGTCAGTTTTAAATACTGGTTCTCTAAATTTTGTCAATAGTGTTCCTCGAAAAGAATGTCACCTGCCCCCAGGAATTCCCATTTGAGTTCCCGAAGCACCTCTGCAACACTTGGATGTTATTTGGATCTACTAGTAACAAATCTAGCAGCACACCTCTGAACTACTTTGCTGCCTTCCTGGTACAGCTCCAAACACACACACTGTACTCAGGAACAGGTCAATCCTAAACCTTGTCTCCTTTACAGATGAACTACACTTTCCTGAAGTTCTCCCAATAACCCAAACTCAATCATTAGCTTTCCCCAATACAATCCTTAGTTGCTCGTTCCATTTTGTATCACTTTACAAGGTTACATCTAGATATTTAATCAACTAACGCTGTATTTGAACACTACAGGTTTGTTTTTCTTACTCATCTGCATTAACTTATATTTTTCTACATTTAGAGCTAGCTGTCAGAGAGAAAATGGAGAAAGAGGGAAAGTATGAAATGATGTATAGACTGGCTAGTGAGATAATTTTTGAATGTAAAAGAAAGAGGAACAACATGGAAATAGAAAGAGCGGATCGTACTCTAGCAGAAGAACCATGGGAGGTTTTGAACAGATGGCAAGAATATATTGAATGTCTGTATAAGGGGGATGAAATGCAAAGCGAAATTAAGGTTGAAGAGGAGCAACATGTGCCGGAAGATGAAGAGGGATTCACCATCTTGGAAGCAGAAGTAGAAAGGGCACTGAAGGAGATGAAGAATAGGAAGGCACATGGAATTGATGATTTGCCAGCAGAACAGTTGATGAGTCTGGGAAACAAGGCAAGAAAAGAAATAGTCTACCTCTGTAACGAGATATATGACAAAGGGGAATGGCCTGAGGACTTCCTTGCAACAGTTATGGTACCAATAGAGAAAAAGAGAAACACTAAAAAATGTGAAGAGCATCGGACCATCAGTCTAATTTCTCATGCAGCTAAAGTCTTGCTGATTGTGTAGAATAGAATGCTATATGGCAAACTGGATAGAGGGATTGCAGAGCAGTAGTTTTGGTTTAGAAGAGGAAAAGGAACAAGAGATGCTATTGGTCTGTTGAGAACTATAGGGGAAAGATATATGGAAAAAAGGTACAGAAATCTTTGCTGGTTTTATAGATTTAGAAAAGGCTTTTGACAGAGTTCAGTGGAACAAGCTGATGGATATTTTGAAGAGGAAAGGAGTAGATTGGAAAGAGAGATGACTGATACAGAATCTATATTTACACTGGAAAGTAAGGATAAGGACTGGAAATGAAATGTCAGAAGGAAGCAGCACTGGACGAGGTGTCAGACAACATTGTTGCCTTTCCCCACTGTTGTTTAATGCATACCTTGAAGAGATTATTGTGAAAGGCTTAGATGGAAAAAGAGGAATATGTATTGGTGGAAAGAGAACAGAATGTATAAGATTTGCTGATAACATGGTATTAGTGGCAGAAAGTGAGCAGGCAGTGAATAAAATGCTAAAAGACCTGAATGAAGCTGGTGTGGAATATGGGATGCAAATAAACACAGTAAAAACAAAGAGTACGGTCAGGAGTACAAGACTATTAAAATAGGACAATCTACCATTAGCCAAATAAGTGCATTTAAATATCTAGGAAGCACAATGACTGAAGACTTGAGATGTCACCAGGAGGTGAAAACTTGAATTGCCACAGCAAATGAGGCATTCAACAGAAAGAGGAGACTTTTATGTGGCAAATTAGATAAAGGTCTAACGAAAAGGCTTGGCAAATGTTTTGTCTGGAGTGTGGCACTATATGGGGCAGAAACATGGATGCTGAGACGAGAGGATGAAAAAAGGTTAGAAGCATTTGAGATGTGGAGGAGAATGGAGAGAATAAGCTGGATGGAAAGAGTGAGTAATGAAAGAGTATTGGAAAGGGTTGGCGAGAGAAGAAGTCTGCTGAAGGTTGTATGAGAAAGGAAAAAGAACTGGTTGGGACATTCAATGAGAAGGGAGTGCTTGCTAGCAGATACTTTGGAAGGATTGGTTTGTGGGCGAAGACTGAGAGGCAGAAGAAGATACAAGATGATAGATGACATAAAAGGAAGAGGAAATTATGCAGACTTGAAGAGGATGTCAGGAGACCGGACAGCCTGGAGAACTACCACGTGAAAACCTGCCTTTTGGCAGAACACTGATGATGATGATGTCATTCTTCACACCAAATAGAAATTCTGACTGTCATCTTGTGACCTCCTACAGTCGTTCAACTTTGTCACTTTCCCATGCACTACCGAATCAGCAGCAAACAGCTGCTCACCCTGTCCACCAGATCATTTATGTATACAGAAAATAAGAGTGGTCCTATCAAACTTTCCTGGGGCACCCCTGACTATACCCTTGTCTCTGATGAACATACTGCTGAACACTCACCATCTTACACAAGAAGTCTCCAAGCCACTCACATATCTGGGAATCTATTCCATATGTTCATACCTTCATGAACAGTTTGCAGTGGAGCACCATGTAAAATGCTTTTAGGAAATCTAGGAATATGGAATCTGCCTGTTCCCCTTCATCCATGGTTCACGGAATATCATGTGGTAAAAGGTCAACTTGCATTTCACATAAGCGATGCTTTCTAAAACTATGCTGATTTGCGGACAGAGGCTTTATTGTCTCAAAGAAATTTATTATATTAGAACTGAGAATATGTTCAAGAATTCTGCAGCAAACCAATGTCAAGGATAATGGTCTGTAATTTTTCAGGTATGCTACTTTGCACTCCTTATGTGCGGGCGTCACCTGCACTTTTTTCCAGTCATTTGGGACTTTGCATTGGGTGAGAGATTCATAACAAATACAAATTAAGGGGCCAGCCAATGCTGTAGAGCACTCTTTGTAAAACTGAATTGGGTTTCCATCTGGTCCAGGTGTCTTATTTGTTTTCAACTCTTTCAGTTGTTTCGCTACAACAGGGATGCTTATTACTATGTGTATGGAATGGTCAAATGACGGTATGTTTGTATGATACTCCTGCATAAATGATTTTTTAAATGTGAAATTTAAAACTTCGGTTTTCAGAACAGAAGAATGGCATATTTCACTCTTTTGGGAAAACACCCAGAGTTAATGATGCATTACTAGGAATGTTACATATTATAGGATCATAACTTTTTTAGGTGTTATTGGAGGTATATCCACCCCATATGAACTTCAACTTTTGGAGTCATGATGATCACCTGTATTTCAGATGGAAATGTGATATCAATTTTTACTTCCCTAAATTTCCTCTGCATTGCTTCTTCTGTATACTGTTTTGCTTTCTCTTCTGAACTATTTTTATCAATTTTCTCACCTATTTTTAAAATCTAATTATTAAAAAATTAAATTACAAATGTCTGCTTGTGTCTGTGTATGTGTGGATGGATATGTGTGTGTGTGTGCGCGAGTGTATACCTGTCCTTTTTTCCCCCTAAGGTAAGTCTTTCCGCTCCCGGGATTGGAATGACTCCTTACCCTCTCCCTTAAAACCCATATCCTTTTGTCTTTCCTTCTCCTTCCCTCTTTCCTGACGAGGCAACCATTGGTTGCGAAAGCTAGAATTTTGTGTGTATGTTTGTGTTTGTTTGTGTGTCTATCGACCTGCCAGCGCTTTTGTTTGGTAAGTTTCATCATCTTTCTTTTTAGATATATTAAAAATATCTGTTATACATGAACTGTATTTTGCAGTGTTGCCACTCTGTTTAACAGAAATCGTGTTATCTTGCATGCCATTTGTAATCCATTTTCTGAAATGTAAATTCCAAAACAAGATATCACTGTGAATTAGCATTATGACAGCTTTATATCTCTCTGTATAACCTCATCATCCTACACCTCACTGTACTGTGGGTGTATCTTCAACACTAGCAAAGCTTTAAAAAAAAGTGAATTGTTTGTTGGCAAAGTAAGTGCATTTATCCTCTGTTGTCCATTTCTCAGACTACTAAGACTAATGTGAAGCTATATATAATACATCCCACAACAGAAACAACTGCTACCGTCAGTTCTTATTTACACCATTTTTGTATTTTGTGTAAAACTTTTAAAAATAAACAACCCTTTCAGATTCTGAACATGACTTCATTTATTTGCAGTCGGATAAGCTATCCATTGCACCACTGAATGCATGCTGGATGCACCATCTCTGCTGAGTGTCTTCTACAGAGGAAATCTGCACTAAGTTTTACCAAGAATAATTTTATTGTACTTTGAATCATAGCTCTTGACTGACAATCAACAATCTATTTATAATATATGAACAGATTTGCAAAAGTTCTTCAAATACTTAGTTTTGGATGAGTTTAATGATGTTGCAGGGAGCAGGGAAAAGAATGCCCTTCACTGAATATATTGCCGCTCTAAATGGGTGGAACATACATGCATCAACTTTTGCAAGGCTTCCATTATCAGTGTTCACAAAATTCCTTTCTATTGTTACTTGTGGCTGGCTGCAGTGGCCGTGCGGTTCTGGCGCTGCAGTCCGGAACCGCGGGACTGCTACGGTCGCAGGTTCGAATCCTGCCTCGGGCATGGGTGTACGTGATGTCCTTAGGTTAGTTAGGTTTACGTAGTTCTAAGTTCTAGGGGACTTATGACCTAAGATGTTGAGTCCCATAGTGCTCAGAGCCATTTGAACCATTTATTGTTACTTGTAACTGTGTTTTCCATCACTAAATAGCTAAACTGTCTGCAGAAAAAGTATGTACAAATCTCGTGATTTCAGCTAACGCTCCTTTATCTCCTACAATAAATATTGTAAGAATATTGACTGTTAATGCTATTTAATTGTTATAACCAATCAGAACAACAACAATCTGAACTGTATTTTTAACACAGGAAAATAATGAGGTAATAAGTTTGTCCAACTTACCTGTGGATTGCAGTAATTGTAGAGCTGCACCACAACAAGCAAACACCAGAAAATGAACAGCTGCTGCATTAGATAATACTGCTGCCACACAATTACAGGGACATAAAAGACACGTCCCCCAAAAACTACAAAACGGTAGAGATGGACAAAATGTGCAAACAAATCTGGAAGTTTCACAAGTACGTAACTAAGAAACCATACTCCAATAATAATATTTGCACAGAAGTGAAGTGTAGGGAGACAATATACTGGTGCCCCCACAATTCTGGCTGATGGTGGCAGAGTATAGGCAGCTAGTAGGGTGCGATGGCTGTTCCCTTCCAAGTCCAACAGTGACGTTACGGCTGCAGACACACATACGTGGAACAGCAGTGCTTCAAAATTCCGTGTGGAAGTGCCAGTTTCAGCTTCATTTCCAGCTTCTGAAGTCTCCTTAATCACATAGTGAAGTGAATAAGCTTTCGAGACAGCAAGCAATGTTGCACTCAAGAGATGCATATAAAATGTGATTAGGTGCTCCATTGGTAGTGTTATCATGATCAGTGCCACAAACACAACTGTAAATAAGAAACATAGGTGTAAGTATTTCAAAAGTTCATAAATGAAATGTATTTGAAGCCTTACTAGTATTAATTTCTCAGGAAAATTATCTACAGCCAGCGTAATGTAAGCTTAAAAATTTTCAGTGTTACATGGGAAATGTAAGTGAAGGAAGGATAGTGCTCACTTTACTATATGCTTTGCACAACTTTACATCAACTTACTAGTATTTAATTTCCATCATTAGTCCCTAGATAGTGAATTTACTAAGTAATGAAAGGAGTACCACATTATAAACCAAGTCTATGATATTAATGGAACCTTCTCTCACTTCTTCACTGAATAATTTCATGTCTGAGGTTAAAAAAACAGCAAAATTAATTTTTTTCCACTTACAATTAGAGGAACAAAATGCACGGTTACTTGCTTTCCAACTTTTAAAACTCTATGATGATATCAGCAGTAAATAGATACTATTGATAAATGAAATGATCCAAATCTGCACTACATAAGAAGGCATTAATACTTTTTTATTATAAAAGAAAAGCAAGAACTGTCGTGCACAGAGGTCATGCCTTTCCCATATTTCTACACACTGTATCATTTTGATAAGCACCTTTTCTCTTGTCTACAAACTTAATTGATATAAAATGCTGCTAATCATAAGTACAAGAAAAGTATACAAATAAAGAGCTTATGTAGCAGTCTAAAACACAGCTGTATGTGGACATCAGTGCTCCCAGTTGGTGCACATCGACAGTGCAGAAAGATACGCATATAGTTCTTTTTTCTGTGTTAGCTTCGTAGATTCTTACTTAAATTGCGCGTGAGTTTTGTATAGGAGATGTAATTTTGAGTTTAAGTTACTGTAATCATAAAGTCAGGCAGATTGTAGTGCAGCTGTTAGGCATTTGTACAGGTTAGTTCATACATTCTTTGCACGTTTCCCTTGCGTTATCTAGGCACGGACTCATGTTTCAGTAACTGTTGTTCAACATCGATTAGAATGGACAGGGACTGTGATTGCTGTGTTCGGATGAGGGCTGGGTTGGCATCCCTTCGCTCACAGCTGCAGGTGGCGCTGACTTCGGTCGCACAGCTTGAAGCTGTTGCCAATGGGCACCACTGTGGGGAGCCGGACTTGGGTATCATGGGGATGTCAACCTCGTCCCGTCTGTCCCCAGATTGGTCTGCTGCTGTGGTTGCCCCGGTTGCTGCCCGCAGTGGGGCTGAGCCCTCACCTGTGGTTGATTGGGAGGTCGTTCCAAGGCGTGGCAGGCAGCGAAAGACGTCCCCGGAGGCTGATCAGAAAGCCTCCCCGGTGCGTCTGACAAACAGGTTTCAGGTACTGTCTCTGGCTGAGCCAGATGCAGCTGCCTGCCCTGTTTCAGAGGATGATTTTCAGCCTTCAAAGTCCGGGCAATCACAGAGGGTGGGCTTATTGGTAGTTGGGAGCTCCAATGTTAGGCGCGTAATGGGGCCCTTTAGGGATACGGCAGCTAAGGAGGGGAAGAAATCCAGTGTGCACTCCATGTGCATTCTGGGTGGAGTCATTCCTGATGTGGAAAGGGTAATTCCTGATGTGGAAAGGGTCATTCCTGATGCCATGAAGAGCACGGGTGCAGCCAGCTGCAGGTGGTGGCACATGTTGACACTAATGACATGTGTCGCTTTGAATCTGAGGAAATTCTCTCTGGATTCCAGCGGCTATCTGATTTGGTGAAGGCTGCCGGTCTTGCTTATGAGATGAAGGCAGAGCTCACCATCTGCAGCATCGTTGACAGAACCGACTGTGGACCTTTGGTGCAGAGCCGGGTGGAGGGTCTGAATCAGAGGCTCAGACGGTTTTGCGACCGTGTTTGCTGCAGATTCCTTGACTTGCACCACAGGGTGGTGGGGTTTCGAGTTCCACTGAATAGGTCAGGAGTTCACTACACTCATCTGGCAGCTACACGGGTAGCGGAGGCTGTGTGGCGTGGACTGGGCGGTTTCTTAGGTTAAAAGGCCTCGGGGAAAGTATGGGGTGGGCTGCTATCTCAAAGGGTGCATGGCAAATACAGGACATGCTTGGATCAAGGAAGAGTTAGAATTGTAGTTGTAAATTATTGTAGTTGTACTAGGAAAGTCCCTGAGCTTCAAGCGCTAATAGAAAGCACAGAAGCTGAAATCGTTATAGGTACAGAAAGCTGGCTAAAGCCTGAAATAAGTTCTGCAGAAATTTTTACGAAGTCTCAGACGGTGTTCAGGAAAGATAGATTAGGCAGAATTGGTGGTGGAATGTTTGTGTCTGTCATTAGTGGTTAATCTTGTACTGAAGTCGAAGTAGATACTCCGTGCGAATTGGTATGGGTTGGGTTATACTTAACAGCCGAACTAAGTTAATAATTGGCTCCTTCTACCGACCCCCAGACTCCAATGATATAGTTGCTGAACAGTTCAGAGAATATTTGAGTCTCGTAACAAATAAATACCCCACTCATACGGTTATAGTTGGTGGGGGACTTCAACCTTCCCTCGATATGTTGGCAAAAATACTTGTTCAAAACTGGTGGTAGGCAGAAACATCTTCCGAGATTGTCCTAAATGCTTTCTCCGAAAATTATTTCAAGCAGTTAGTCCACAAACTTGGAAGAGCAGTTGAATGGAATGGACAGTGTCTTGAAAGGAGGATGTAAGATGAACATCAACAAAAGCAAAACAAGGATAATGGAATGTAGTCTCATTAAGTCGGGTGATGCTGAGGGAATTAGATTAGGAAATGAGGCACTTAAAGTAGTAAAGGAGTTTTGCTATTTGGGGAGCAAAATAACTGATGATGGTCGAAGTAGAGAGGATATAAAATGTAGGCTGGCAATGGCAAGGAAAGCGTTTCTGAAGAAGAGGAATTTGTTAACATCCAGTATTGATTTAAGTGTCAGGAAGTCATTTCTGAAAGTATTCGTATGGAGTGTAGCCATGTATGGAAGTGAAACATGGACGATAAATAGTTTGGACAAGAAGAGAATAGAAGCTTTCGAAATGTGGTGCTACAGAAGAATGCTGAAGATTAGATGGGTAGATCACATAACTAATGAGGAAGTATTGAATAGGATTGGGGAGAAGAGAAGTTTGTGGCACAACTTGACCAGAAGAAGGGATCGGTTGGTAGGACATGTTCTGAGGCATCAAGGGATCACCAATTTAGTATTGGAGGGCAGCGTGGAGGGTAAAAATCGTAGAGGGAGACCAAGAGATGAATACACTAAGCAGATTCAGAAGGATGTAGGTTGCAGTAGGTACTGGGAGATGAAAAAGCTTGCACAAGATAGAGTAGCATGGAGAGCTGCATCAAACCAGTCTCAGGACTGAAGACCACAACAACAACAACAGTCCACAAACCCACGCAAATTGTAAATGGCTGTGAAAACACACTTGACCTCTTAGCCACAAACAATCCAGAGCTAATAGAGAGCATCATGACTGATACAGGGATTAGTGATCACAAGGTCGTTGTAGCTAGGCTCAATACCGTTTCTTCCACATCCACCAGAAACAAACGCAAAATAATTTTATTCAAAAAAGCGGATAAAGTGTCACTAGAAGCCTTCCTAAGACACAATCTCCATTCCTTCTGAACTGACTATGCAAATGTAGACGAGATGTGGCTCAAATTCAAAGATATAGTAGCAACAGCAATTGAGAGATTCATACCTCATAAATTGGTAAGAGATGGAACTGATCCCCCATGGTACACAAAACAGGTCTGAACGCTGTTGCAGAGGCAACGGAAAAAGCATGCGAAGTTCAGAAGAACGCGAAATCCCGAAGATTGGCTAAAATTTAAGACGCGTGAAATTTGGCCCGGACTTCAATGTGAGATGCCTTTAATAGGTTCCACAACGAAACATTGTCTCGAAATTTGGTAGAAAATCCGAAGAAATTCTGGTCGTACGTAAAGTACACAAGTGGCAAGACGCAGTCAATACCTTTGCTGCGCAGTGCCGATGGTACAGTTACCGACGACTGTGCCGCTAAAGCGGAGTTATTGAATGCAGTTTTCCGAAATTCCTTCACCAGGGAAGAGGAATGGAATATTCCAGAATTTGACACACGAACAGCTGCTAGCATGAGTTTCTTAGAAGTAGATACCTTAGGGGTTGCGAAGCAACTCAAATCGCTTGATATGGGCAAGTCTTCAGGTCCAGATTGTATACCGATTAGGTTCCTTTCAGATTACACTGATACAATAGCTCCCTACTTCGCAATAATATACAACCGCTTGCTCACCGATAGATCTGTACCTACAGATTGGAAAATTGTGCAGGTCGCACCAGTGTTTAAGAAGGGTAGTAGGAGTAATCCATCGAACTACAGACCTATATCATTGACGTAGGTTTGCAGTAGGATTTTGGAGCATATACTGTATTCAAACATTATGAATCACCTCGAAGGGAACAATCTATTGATACGTAATCAGCATGGTTTCATAAAACATCGTTCTTGTGGAATGCAGCTAGCTCTTTGTTCGCACGAAGTAATGGCCGCTATCAACAGGGGATCTCAAGTTGATTCCGTATTTCTGGATTTCCGGAAAGCTTTTGACACTGTTCCTCACAAGCGACTTCTAATCAAGCTGCGGGCCTATGGGGTATCGTCTCAGTTGTGAGACTGGATTCGTGATTTCCTGTCAGGAAGGTCGCAGTTCATAGTAATAGACGGCAAATCATCGAGTAAAACTGAAGTGATATCAGGTGTTCCCCAGGGAAGCGACCTGGGACCTCTGCTGTTCCTGATCTATATAAATGACCTGGGTGACAATTTGAGCAGTTCTCTTAGGTTGTTCGCAGATGATGCTGTAATTTACAGTCTAGTAAGGTCATCCGAAGACCAGTATCAGTTGCAAAGTGATTTAGAAAAGATTGCTGTATGGTGTGGCAGGTGGCAGTTGACGCTAAATAACAAAAAGTGTGAGGTGATCCACATGAGTTCCAAAAGAAATCCGTTGGAATTCGATTACTCGATAAATAGTACAATTCTCAAGGCTGTCAATACAACTAAGTACCTGGGTGTTAAAATTACAAACAACTTCAGTTGGAAAGACCACATAGATAATATCATGGGGAAGGCGAGCCAAAGGTTGCGTTTCATTGGCAGGACACTTAGAAAATGCAACAAGTCCACTAAAGAGACAGCTTACACTACACTTGTTCGTCCTCTGTTAGAATATTACTGCGCGGTGTGGGATCCTTACCAGGTGGGATTGACGAAGGACATCGAAAGGGTGCAAGAAAGGGCAGCTCGTTTTGTATTATCACGTAATAGGGGAGAGAGTGTGGCAGATATGATACTCGAGTTGGGATGGAAGTCATTAAAGCAAAGACTTTTTCATTGCGGCGAGGTCTATTTTCGAAATTTCAGTCACCAACTTTCTCTTCCGAATGCGAAAATATTTTGTTGAGCCCAACCTACATAGGTAGGAATGATCACCAAAATAAAATAAGAGAAATCAGAGCTCAAACAGAAAGGTTTAGGTGTTTGTTTTTCCTGCATGCTGTTCGGGAGTGGAATGATAGAGAGATAGTATGATTGTGGTTTGATGAACGCTCTGCCAAGCACTTAAATGTGAATTGCAGAGTAATCATGTAGATGTAGATGTGTGAAAATCTCTTGCGCACATTGTTGGCAATGATTGCATGCTGAGCTGCCACTCCCATCATGTTTGGGCTCCCAGGTCCTCTGACCTCAATCCGTGTGACTACTGGTTGTGGAGTTACCTGAAGTTGCAAGTCTACTGCAATCATCTGGCCTTATCAGGCATTCTAAAGGACAACGTCCGATGGTAATATCTCACATACCAATTCATATGTTGTACAGTGCTGTTCACAACATTGTCCCTCAATGACTGATGGCTGCCATGTTGAACATTTGTTACAAATAACATCACCCAAAAATCAATTGTTATCCCAGTTATTGATTTTTTTTGTCATATGTAGAGCATAACATGCCCATACCAACATAGTCTGGATGCTGTGTAAAATGTATGTCTTGGTTCTAACTTTCTTCTTCACCACCTCTGCAATAGCTGGGGAGAAAAACAATGGTCAATCACTGAAGATGACCCTGTAGATGTAAGAAAGAGTGTCTTTTCAACTCTGGTGAGATGACAGGCACTCTCTCAGTGAATGACTTGCTCAATAATTTGACTCTGGGAGTGAGTGGTGGCCTAGCCCCAAAGCACAATCTGTGCACTAAAGTCTCCCTTGAGAAGGAATGAGTGGGGAGCAATCTGTTGGTCACTTTGGCTTCCACTGTAACTTCTTGTGTGGCCTTGATAAGAGGGAAAGGAGAGGATTGGCATCTGTAATCAACAAAAACAGCCCTTCCATCCCCAGCCCTGTCTCAAGCAACATCATCCTTGTGTAGTGGTGTGGCTCCTTAACACAGGTGTTCTGGTGACTTTAAAATGAGTTTCCTATAAACAGATGTGAAACTAACTCTCTCTCTCTCTCTCTCTCTCTCTCTCTCTCTCTCTCTCTCTCTCTCTTTCGGGCCAGGAACTGTAATTCTTCCAAATGCAATCGGCATTCATTTATATTCTGCTGCAACAGAGAAGTCCCTGGGGGAACCACTGATTAGTGATGGTTGTACTTGTTGTTATCCCTCAGTGGTGGTGATTTACCCGAGAGATCAGGGGGGACATTTGACAGTGCCTGGTTCTCCGGTACCTCCGTGCAGTTATCAGTATTCTTAACAGTAAAATCACCATTGGAAAGGGAGAGCTCACTGATACAATGGTTTAGCTGCCACTTTCTTTGATTTAAAATAACTTTTGTGTGTCTTTTTCCTCATTTAATGGGAGGAGTTGCTTGTATAGATAGAGAGGACAGCTTAATGGGTTCCTGAAAGTGTGCAATGGTACTAGGCTGAGGTTCCAAGAGTGTGGTCGATGGTTTCTGAATGATTTCAGCTTCAAGTGTAACTTTTCCCCCCCACAGGTACACTGGCATGTGCATGTACTCATACTTGAGTCTGTAGGGGCTAGCTGATGGTACACCTGTACGTCAGGAGTAGATGTGAACTGAAGTTGCTCCACAGGGATCCCATGAGTGACTACGGAAACAAATATTGACCCAGATAGAGCTCCACATGCCTAAGCAAGCTTTATACAATGGGGGCAGCAGGTGCCCCAGAAGTTACATCACTAGAGATTGTTTTAACTCAAAAGCCATTCATCAGCATGTAGCAAACCTTGAGGTTAAGTTTTTTTTTTCCCCTTCAATAGAGGTGTGTACCCTCCTTAAAGTCCAGTGAAGCCAAAACCATCTTTCCCCAAAACACACAATGATCCACCACTGGGCCTAGCAATGGTGCCTGAAGAATGCAGAGTTAGAAGAGCAATGACCAGTCTCCCAGATAGGAAGACCCGGGGTCTTGTACCCATACTCAACAACTGCTGGCATAGCTCCCTGAGAAAAACAGAGCCCTCCCTTCCCTAAGTTGTCAGATGCTTTTTGTCAAACCCTTCTGCTGCGGCCTTTCAAGCTTGGGTGACCTTTGCCAGTATCTATGGTACCACCAGCATAACCCTCAACATCATTGAGGCACACAAATCCTCCCGCCCACCACTAAAGGTGTCTTCGATATTGCAGTTTCCTCCAGAAGGACCTAAAAGAATGATGTGTTCATTAATTTTAAAACTAATTATGAATACATATCCTGTAAACTGTCCATGTTGGGAACACCCAGCTCCTAAAACATCACAAGGCTCCCAAAAACTTGACCCAGGGCAAGCAGAGTTTGAGCCCTATAATACATTACGGGTGTTGAAGTCTCCCAGTAGGAAAATGAATGAGGGAGTTGTTCTATAAGATCAGTGTGAGCCTCAGGAACTATTGCCTTTTGTGGTGGTCAGTACGGAGAGCATATAGTAATCCTCTGACCGACAAGAATTTCAGCTGTAACTGCTTGCAGGTCAGTAACCTAGGACACAGCAGAGGAGTGATGTTTGTCACTTGCAAACATGTTTACTCTTCTTTGGCCCTTTCCCCCCATCATGCCATCTTTGTGGTGGACAGTAAAACCTCATAGCATATGACTGTCAGTCAAGTTTAAAATGTGTTTCCTGTAAACAAAAGCATAGGGGATTTTCTTATGCTACAAGTTTTACTTTCTCCACAAGTGTACTGAACCCACTGATGTACCATTATACTATGGCAGACATTATGTTTGTGAGGCTCATCTTTCACCCTTTCTATCCACAAGTGTGAGGATTCTGCCATGTTTGGAGGTTTAGTGAAGGGGCTAATTGTTGTCCCAAGCACATTTTGTATATCGCTGTCTCAGAAGTGTAATTATTAGAAATACCATATGGAATGAGATCCACACGGTCTGATAGTTAATGACCTATCTTTTTCTGTGGTTGATGATTCCCCTTTGGTTTGTTTGTCAGAGGAGACTTCAGAGAAACATTCATGGCACCGCTGGACTGTTTACTGAAGACTGCCTTTTGAGGTGTTGGAAGCTCTATAATGTCAGTAACCATGGTGTTCTCTGATTATATGGAGGGAGTTATATAGTATTCACAATAAAAGCAGCTTACAACTGCTCTTACACAAGTATTGGTGCTGGCACTATTTACTTCCATTTGAAGAAACGTCAGCTTTCTGAATAGGCTTTTTGAGCTCTGAAGCAAATGAAGTGGCGAGAGTGGGAGGTCGTATTGCTTTATAGATCTTTTATGACTCACCAAACAAAACACATGCTGTTGTTTTCAGCTCATGTTTGGTATGCCCACCAGAACGCATGCCGAGTTGTTTGTGGCCGAAAGTCTGAGTGATCCATGACTCCACTGCAAGTAGAGAGTGTTGGTACCATTGGGCATTGCCTCCGGTGTCGTAGCTCCCTGTTGTGACCAAAGCGGACGCCGGAAACAATCAAATGCTGGCATTAGCCCAGATCTGGTTTATTCAGCCTGCACTTGCACTGCACAAGTATTCTGAACTCTCCATTCTGTCACACACTTAGCATTTCTGATTTGTTCCTGACTGAGCTTTCAGACTCTCTGCTCACCAGTAAAGATGACATATAGTGTTTTTTGTGGGTGCAATACATCATGGTGTGCTGCAATTATGCCAAAAGTTTTTTGTTAATGCTATCCTCTCATTATGCAAGTTACAACATCCTTTATCTTCCTTCCTTCAAGGTAGACAAGATAGTTTCTATTCCACACAGGGTGATCTCCAGAGCAATTAATGTACTTTGGAGGATGAACGAATTACCCCTTCGTGGGCAGCACTAGCCTACCACATTTGCTGCAAGTAGCTTCTCCCTTACAAAGGATTGGCATTTAAAAGAGTCAATTGAGTAGGCTATGTGAGGTCACATCTTAAATTGAATGGAAGCTGCTTTGATGAACTCTGGAGGTGGTGTGCTGCTAAATTGAACAATAAAGGCATCTATTTTTACCAGTTTGTCAGCCTCCATAGTTGACGGTCAGCTGCCTTATAGGCTGGGAACCCAGCTTCGATTCCTGATACTGCCAGGAATTTTTCCTTGGTGGGAGGACTGGAATAGCGACCACTCAGCCTGATAAGGCCAACTGAGGGCTACTTGAATGAGAAGTAGCGGCACAATGTGTGCTAACCCAACAACGGCTGTAAGAGCAATGTGCTGAACCCACAACCCTCCAGATTGCATCTGTCTTGGCATTGACTGAGGATGATACTGCAGTTAGTCAGGCCTGATTGGCCCCTCTGCGGCCAGAATGGCAGTGCTTTTCTTTCTACCAGTTTGCCGTCTACCCTTTTCATCATATTTTGTACGTCCATCACACCTTCTTGAGCCCACATATCTGTCAGTAGTTCTTTGGGAATACCTACAATACCCTTTCATGACAACAAATCTTTGCTGTAGTTCAAGGAGTTGTGTGGCTCTATTTTGACGTCACTTTACCCAATGCATTTAGCAGCCTGGAAGTCTTGCTTGCTGTGAACCAACACCGTTCCATTTCTCAATGGCTTCACAGACTATAAGGTGCCTCCACACAACCAGAATGAAGAAAGGTGAAACTTTCTCGAAGGTTTTCTTTCTAACTATTAAAAATACATTCTATCTAGCAGCATGAACTGAAGTATTCTGAATAATCCTTGCTTCAGGAGGACTGGCTACATGAGCCTTCTTGTTGGGTGGGGTGTTGATATCCACTAGCAGTACACTCATTCACATAGGAGTTCAGTTGGAAAAGTTCAACGGTTCCACTTTGGGCACACAAGCAGCTAGCGAATTAAGGGTCTACCCAAACTGAGCTCCACTTGGCTGGGTAAGCCTTGTACTTCTGAGGTTCAGCAGGTTCTCCAGAGGTTGTCCACAAACAACTGTTCTGCCTCAGCTGCTAAGAGTCTTATCAGCATGAAGCACACTTTGAGATTGGAGTTTTTATTTTCTTAGGTGTTTATGTTGTCCTCATGGTCCAGGCAGTTAAACCAAGATCCCCAGTCACTGCGGCACACAATGTTCCACCACTGTGCTGCATGGAGGTCACTGTAATATGCCAAGGTCTCATGGTTAAAGAGGAATTGCAGCAATCACCAGTCCCGGCCTCAGAAAACCTGAGCTCATCAAACACACACACTGCCAATGATGGCTGATCTACCTGAGATGCTTGCCAAGTAGAATGATGCAGGGGGACACACATGGATTTATCAAGGATACCATGAATACAGCAGACATTAAACCCTTTTTTCATATGCCAACTGTGACATTCTGGTGACAGAAAGGTAGATCATTCTGGAAGGCTGCCTTCCTCTACTGGAATCTCTGCTCAAGTTATGAGATGAAATGTCTGGACAGCTATTCAAAACATCCTACATTGTGGCCCCATTGGTCCAAGACTGCCAAGAAGCAGTAACTACTACTGCTTTGAGAAATTATCTACGAGGGGCATTTGAAAAGTCCATGCAAAGTCCGAGAGATGGCAACACCAGCACGTATCGAGGTCATGTTTAGTTAGTAGCATCTTTGGAAAGGAACACACACCAAGTTTCAGCCATATTGGTCTATTTCTTTGTGTTTAGCATTTGTGTCAAGTCGGGTGATTGTCAAAAAATGGATGAAAAAGAATTTTGTGTGATGATTAAACATTAGTTTATGAAAGACAAAACACCTCAGGAGACTAAGAGAAGCTTTATAAACATTATAGTGACTCTGCACATTCAATTAGAACAGTTTATAAGTGGTTGCCTTATGGGCACAAGTAATGCTGAATGTTCTGGACGCCCTGTGGAGGTTACAACTTCAGAAGTCATTGATAAAATCCATGATACGCTGATGGATGACAGAAGAGTTAAGGTGCGTGAGATTGCTAGTGCTCTGCATCTCAAATGAATGGGTACATAATATTTGGTGTAAACATTTGGACATGAGAAAGCTATCCGCAAGATGGGTTCCGTGATTGCTCACGCCTGACCAAAAACGGAATCATGTGAAGTGTTGCAAGGATGTTTGCAGCTGTTCAGGAAGAATCCGCAGTACTTTAAGCGTCGTTTCGTCACTGTGGATGAAACATGGATACATTACTATACTCCTGAGACCAAACAACAATCTAAACAATGTGTTACCAAGGGAGAATCTGCAGCAAAAAAAGATGAAGACCATTCTTTCAGCCAGAATGGGTATGGCGACTGTCTTTTGGGATTCACAAGGAATAATCCTCATCAACCATCTGGAAAAGGGTAAAACTATTACAGGTGCATGTTATTCATCGTTACTGGACCATTTGAAAACTGAGCTGCAAGAAAAACGCCGGTGATTGGACTGCAAAAAAGTACTTTTCCATCATGACAATGCACCAGCACACACCTCAACAGTTGTTGTCATAAAATTAATGGAAATAGGATTCCAATTTGTTCACATCCCCCCTATTCTCCAGACTTGGCTCCCTCGGACTACTATTTGTTCCCCAATTTGAAGAAATGGCTGGCAGGACAAAGATTTTATTCAAATGAAGAGGTTATTGCAGCAACTAATAGCTATTTTGCAGACTTGGACAATTCCTATTATTCAGAAGGGATCAATAAATTAGAACAGCATTGGACGAAGTGTATAAGTCTAAAAGGAGACTATGTCGAAAAATAAAAAAGGTTTTCCCCAAACACGTGAGTAGCTTTTATTTTTGAACGGACTTTTCAAACACCCCTCATATTGGAGACCCTGCTAAAAACAGATGACACCTTATGAAGAAGACAGCACTGTCATCTGTGCCAGAGTGACTATTTTGACCACTCAGTTCAAAAAGAATGGTTTTGCAGTAGTCTAAGAACTAAAAATGTCATGGAGAATGGCACTGTTGTGGTGGATCATGTAGCGGCTCAAGTATAGAAAGCTGAAACACAAGTGAAGAAGAAGAAGAAGAAGAAGACCTAGACTTTCCCATGGAACAGAAAAGCAAGACTAGTTAGCATCAGAGAGATTTACTAAAGCACAATTGGACGTGTTTGTTTACTTGTTCAAAATATACAGGAATAGAAGAGAAATCTAATCCACTAGCTTTTTGGAAGAAGTACCAGAAGTCCAAGTCATCTTTGTCCAATGCTGCTTTAAAGAGCAGTTAGTTAGTTAGCACTCTGTCTTCAGGCGACAAGTGGCCCACCGGGACCATCTGACCGCCGTGTCATTCTCAGCTGAGGATGCGGATAGGAGGGGCGCGTGGTCAGCACACCGTTCTCCCAGTCGTTACAATAGTTTTCTTTGAATGGAGCCACTACTATTCAGTTGAGTAGCTTCTCAATTGGCATCATGAGGCTGAGTGCACCCAGAAAAATGGCAACAGCTCATGGTGACCCGGATGGTGACCCATCCAAGTGTCGGCCACGGCCAACAGCACTTAACTTCGGTGATCTGATGGGAACCGGTGTATCCACTGCTGCAAGGCCATTGCCGCTTTAAAGTACAGGATGTACATAAAGTCCAGAAACACTTTCAATTATTTACTGCACAAGAGCCAAACATTGTACAGACATCATACATATGTCATTTTGAAGAGAAACCCTGAAAGTTCTTTTTTTATGTATACTGCCACAGCTTAGTTTGGTAATTTGCCGATAGTCAGCGCTAGTCGCAAAACATGGTGAGTTCAGGTGTGGAGCGAGCTTTCTGTGTGTTGGAGTTTGACAAAAACAAGTGTACTACAGCTGTTCAAAGAATGTTTAGAAACAAGTATGATAAGAAGCCACTAACAAAGAAGGCCATTTACCACTGGCACAACAAATTTGTTACGACAGGTTGTTTGTGCCCAGCAAAGAGAAGTAGACGTCCCAGTGCGAGTGAAGTGAATGTGGAGTGTGTACAGAGACATTTATAAGGAGTCCAAAGAAATCAGAGTGTCGTGCATCCTGCGAACTCGAAATGGCTCCAATGACAGTGTGGAAAGTCCTGCGACAGAAGCTGTCTATGAAACCATTCAAATTGGAGCTAGTGCAGAAGCTCAATGACAACAACAAGGACAAGTTTTGTTCACAGTTGCAACAACTGAATGAGGATGGGGATGGCATTGTGGATCACTTAATTTTTAGCAACAAAGCCACTTTTCACACTAATGGGACAGTGAAAAGGCATAATTGTCAAATCTGGGGTACAAAGCATGCACATGAATGAATTGAACTTGAGCGTGATTCCCGAAAGGTAAATGTTTTTTGTGCCTTGACAATTTGAAAACTGTATGGGCCATTCTTCTTCACCAAGATCACTGTCACTGGATATTCCTCCTTGGACACGTTTGCAACAATGGCTGTTGCCTAAAATACAATCAGACTCTCCGTTCATCTTTCAGCAAGATGGGCCTCCACCCCATTTTCATCGTGAAGTTCGTAGGTACCTGAACATGGAGCTGCCAGAAGGAGACAGCTGTTTCATGAAATGGCCTCCCCGATCACCAGATCTCATTCCATGTGACTTTTTTCCTGTGGGGTCACATTAAAGATCTGGTGTATGTGCCGCCTCTACCCATGTGAAGTAGCAGAGCTCCGGGAGAGAATATGGGAAGCGACTGCCACAGTCAACGATGCCATGCTGGGATGGGCATGGCAAGAATTTGATTACCGTATTGACATCTGCTGGATCATTCATAGTTTGCATATCAAATGTTTGTACAAAAAAAAAAAAAAAAAAAAAAAACTTTCAGAGTTTCTTATCAAAATGCAATATGTACGACATCTGTACAATGTTTAGTTTTTGTGCAATAAATAGTTGAAAGTGTTCCCAGACTTTATGTACACCCTGTATTTGTATGCTCCAGCCACTTTGATTCCTAGAAGAGTGTTTTTCCAATGGCCTGACAAGTCTACACAAAGGGGAGGAACTGGTTGTAAATGAAGAACATGAACAAGATATTGTTTTAAAAACTTAGCAGAAGTACACCGTTAAAATAAAAAATCTGTAGTATCACCACATGGCATCTATGATTTGGTTAACTTTGTTAAGACTTCTATTGTAAATGAAATGTGGTTAACACTAGAACCACGACTTCTTAATTCTTTCGTTTGCCACTTTATGCATTGTTGCCTAAAGTGCTGAACTTCTGTGACTTTTTATGAAATAAAGTAACTAGCAATTACACTCAATTTTGCAAACCTTAAGAGAGAAATATGAAGATTCACTTAGAACTGTGGATGGGTCAGTTTTGAGCCCTCTGCTACAGCCGCTGTTACAATCGCATTTTTCGTGTAATTTCTGCTCATTGTTAGGTTGTGTTTGGTCAAGAATCGCAAAGCGCCCTTTTAACTCACTGCCTGATGGTCTGATGGCTTTGCAGTTTTCCAGCAGGGGAGGAGAGGGATTGCAAGTTGAAACATGTCTGACCATGTATGTAAGTATTGCGCAGCCAGTGCTTTGTTTCATGAAATATGGTTTTAGCTGTGCATTCTAACCGTATAAATAGTGCTTGCAACATACAAATTCATTATAGCCAAACATCTACGAACAGAAGAGAACATTTTAAATGCGCTAAATGAGATTTTGGATCAAGTCTTAGAGTATGAGCCACTGGAGTCTTCATCTGAGGAAAAATTACCATCACCTGTAGTTCTGGCATGAGATGATGATGTTACTCCCGAGGATGTTCTACTAAATACCAAAGAGAAAGGTATGTATATTTATGTGTTTGTTTTTATAATAATTATTGTTCATGATGTGCTGCATTAACATGAATTCCAATTGCAACACTGATGTTTATACGTTGTTCCTTTCTTGAGTTTTTACAAGTCTTACATCACATTTGTGAAGGTGCGTTTTTGTTCTAATATTCCACAACATATTGAACATAAATACATGTTGTAATACTAATTACTACTATTACAAGAACGGCTGTAAAAAAAGTCTTTCTTCCAGGTAGAGATATTGTAGCACCAGACGGAACAACCTGGAAAGTGGGAGTTACAGGTGACTGTTCGACTGGCAGATATGGACAGCAGAGTGTTTTCAAAGACCATGCATGACCAACTCCCCATGCAAAACAAAACGTGAATGAGACCTCCTACAATGCTTGGCATCTTATGATAGTGGAAAAAGTTTTGAGACACTTTGTACAATGCACCAAGACCGAAGCACGTCGAAAATTGGGTTCAGATGATTGAACTATGTTTAAGAACTGGAAGCTTTTACAGCTTTACTGTAGGTCCATGGTGCTATACAAGCAAAGATCTTGTGGTCATCGAAGTGGGCAAATAATTTTGTGAAGTCACCAATGGCTTGTGACAGATTCAGAGAGATAATGTGTTATGTCAGATTTGACATTAGATCCACAAGATCAGAAAAACTGAAAGAAGACAAGTTTACTTTGCTATCAGAAGTCTGGTACGAGTTCATTACGAATGCACAATGTAGCAACATACAGGGTCCATATGTAACAATTGATGAACAGCTTTTTCCTTCAAAGTGCCGTTGCAGATTCTCACAGTTCATGACCTCAAAACTGGACAAATATGGGCAAAAGTATTGGATGGCAGTAGCTAAAGACACCAAATATATTGCAAATGCTTTTCCTTATCTAGGAGAGGGTGACACAAGGCTGAGTGGTGAGCGTATTAGTGATTTTGTTGTGAAAAAATTTATGTAACCCTACCTCAGTAAAGGAAGAAATGTGACGTGCGACAATTTTTCCACCTCCCTGGCTCCGTCTGAAACCTTGAAAGCAAATGCTGTAAATCTACTGGGTACCATACCTCAATCTCACAGGGAATGTCCAGTCTGTATGAAGAAGGCGAAAGAAGTGTTAAGCAGCATAGTATTGTTGAAGAAGAACGATACCACAATGACAGTTTACCAGAGAAAAGGCAACAAGAATGTCCTGATTCTTAGCACTATATATCCTTACATTCAACTTGAAGATGGTTTGAAAAAGAAGCCAGTTACAGTTACATTTTATAAAGGCTCTAAATATGAAGTACACATGGTTGACCAAATGGTTCTCAAATACTCTGTCAAGGTACCATTGAGATGTTGGCCTGGTCACACATTTTACAACTTGCTGAATTTGGCTGTGATAAATGCCTGGGTATTGTACAATGCTCTAAACAAGGAACACAGAGTCTTCATACCATAGCTAGGGGAGGAGCCTGCTGAGAAGTATGCAACAACCAGGAAGACTAGCACCTCCCTCACACTTGAAGACATTCCTGAGACTTACAAGAAGCAAACATGATGCCATGTAAAGTCTAACTGTTAAGGAAACAAATCATTTGTGAAGTGTCATATGTGCAAGAAAACTGTCTGCAATAAATGTGCATCAAAAGATGATTATTTGTGCTCATTATGTGATGGTAGCTAATAAAGGCACCTAGCAAATATGTGTAAGTTTTTTAAAATAATAAATGATAATTTGTGAAGAGCTATTTTATTTTTGTTGATTGCATAATAAAATTTCCAGCAGTTCAAAGAACAGATTCGTTATTAATAGCAATAACCCATCAACCCAGCCACAGTTCTAGGTATATCCAAATATCTGTGATTCTAGTGTTAAATAATATTTTCCACTTTCATAAAAAAATCAATATCCATACAAACATTTTGTGCTGTATGAAATAAATCAAAACTGCTTAAAAACCTAATGACACCAATTTCTAACGTACCCCTAACTCAGTTAACTGACATGTATTGAACAAGTTCACTCACAGCTTATTAGAAAAAGGATACATTATGTTTTAACACAATTCAGCTGAATAATTTTGATATGTTATTTTAAGAGGGTGTCGTGGTAGCTGCGTATTGTGTCTGCATGCTGTGGGCTGTCTCAGTTTCATTCCCCCTTTGTTTTGAGTCAGTTCTGCCGGTCAACCTGAGTGTGCTTTTTACGTGGTTTCCCCACACTCATCTACACTTATACTGAGATGGTTAACCACTTCCTTCTCAGTTACAGGGCACAAAATGTAAACACATCTAAATGACAACACTAATATGCAGTGACAGCTCAACACATGTAACCCTATGTTGCACCACCCAGATTTTTATGTTTCAATTGTTTTGTGTGTGTCATTCAATAAGTAATGCCCATTTATTTATTTATTTATTTATTTTTTAAATCCATTAATATACACAGAAACATCCTTGTTGGTGCTTCACAATTGATGTTCTTTCTGTGGGACCAGTGAAGTTCCAATCCATTCTGGCAGATGGTAGAGCTGTAGTACAACATCAAAATGGCTTCTACATAGAACTCACATTACAAGCAGTGTGCCATTATTGAATTCTTGTGCGCAGAAATAGAAACCATGATGAACATTAATAAATGTTTGTGTGCAGTGTGTGGTGATGCTGCAGTTGATAAGATTACATTTGGGCGATGGGTAAAGAAAGTTACAGCCTCCGGAAATGCAGAAACAGAGCTCCATGATCAGCCACGCTCGGGATGTCCTGTCACAGCCACTGTTCCAGACATGCTGAATTGTGAGGATACCATTATTTGTGCCGACCGGCACATCACAGCTTGGCAATTGGCTCTACAGTTGTTGGTCAGCATTGGAAGTGCATCCGCAATGATCGAGGCTCTCGTATATTCAAAGAGGTGCTCACAATGGGTTCCACGAATGCTCACAGCAGACCACAAGATTAAAAGAAAGGCCATTTCATCTGATTTGTTGGAGTGTTTTGTGACTGACGGAGAGGCTTTTCTATCACAGATCGTTACGGGGGATGAAAGCTGCTTGCACCACTTTGTGCCGGAAACAAGTCCATGGAGTGGCATCATCCTCATTAACCACAAAAGAAGAAATTCAAGACAACCTCTTCTGCCAGAAAAGTCATGGTGACAGTCATCTGGGACTGTGATGGCATGATTCTTATGGATATGATGCCAAGAGGGTCAACCATCAGTTAGAGTCATATGTGAAGACTCTGAATAAACTCGAGAAAAATTTACGACATGTTCGATCGGACAAGAGTCCAGCAGAGATCTTGCTCCAACATGATAATGTGTCCCCACACAAAAGTCTGAGAATCCGGGAACACATCACCAAATTGGGTTGGACATCGGTGCCTCATTCACCCTACAGTCCAGACCTGGCACCCTCGGACTTGCATCTCTTTGGGGTGCTTAAAGATTCTCTACGGCGAACACACTTTGAAGATTGTGGGAGTGTCAATCATGCAATGAAAACATGGCTACACCTAAAGGACAAGAGCTTTTACCAGCACAGAATACATGTTCTTCCACAATGTTGGCATACGGCCATACAATGTGATGGAGACTACATAGAAAAACAGGACATGGAAGAGACATATTGATATATATTGTCACCAAATTCTGACTCTTAACAATAAATATGTTCTGAGAAAAAAAAGTGGGGCATTACTTATTGAATAACCCTCGTAAAAAGTTTGGAATTTATAAATGTATGTTGTTCTTTAATGCAACTTAAAAGGCAACAAATAATAAGGCAAGTGATTCTGATTTACCCAGTACGTCTGATGAAAAAATAGCATATAAATGTAAACATGAATGAAAGGAAAAATATAACTGGATAAAAAATTATCCTCAAGGTAAACTTAATTGACACACAAAATCTGCAAGGATGATTCATATTCCAAAGCTATATTAATTTAAGAAATCCAAGGAAAATTAATAAACAATGATGAAAAAATACTTCCAACAAGTGGTAGTACATGATTGCAAAATCAGTGATTAAGTGCCCAAACAATTAAAAATGGTATCCTATATACTATCTTTTCAAATCACCGCAGTGTTTATCGAAAGAGGATTGTTGGTGAAGTGTAAAGAGCTGAGGAAGGAGAGAGCTTCAATAAATTTAAATAATGGAAGTTCATTATTTAACATAAATTTACTATGTAGCATCAGTTACAAACTTTTCGAACCAACTTAAAATTGATATTTTTTATCAGAAGTATGAAAAATTTGTATTTAAGTAAATAAATACACACATTTTGAAAATACTTCATTTGCTAGAAATAAGCCATTTATTTGCCTTTTCTTGAAATAAGAAATGTTATTTGTCTGTATAAAATCTGGCAACGCTAGCCATGACTCACGTATAACCGAAAAGGTTGAACAGCATGTCAGTGGAAACACTCCTACCCAAAGACTGAGTGAAAACATTCAAACAATTGATGAAACAGAAGTTTCAATTGATGAAACAGTCTCGAAAAGGATAGCTGCAGCTGATGCCAGACTATGAGCAGCAACGCATGATGGGAGAGGCAGCCAGGTGGGGGTAAAGAGAAAGCTGGGGTGGGGAGGGGGAGGGATAGCAGGGTAAGGATCAGGGGCCAGTAAACTGCTGTTAGTGGGGGGCGTGCTGGGACGAGGTGGAGAGAGGGTAGGCAAGCTAAAGTGCAGTCGGGAGGTTGAATGGTGGGTGGCGGAGAGGGTGAAGGGATGGGGGTGGGGGGGGAGTGGAAAAAGAAAGAAGTAAAAAGATTGGGTTTGTTGGTGGAACAGAGGGCTATTTATATGAAGACAGTAACTGTTCTCAAAAGAACAGAATGCTGTTGATGACCGTGCAGCTTTTCCCTGGAATAAATGATGACTAACTGAAAACTCTCAGCTGCCGACAGGTGTTGTTGATATACCTCGATGTGGACAGCTGAAAATGTATGCCCCGACAGGGACTCGAACCCAGGATCTCCTGCTAACATGGCAGATGCTCTATCCATCTGAGCCACCGAGGACACAGATGAATAGTGCAACTGGAGGGACTTATCCCTTGCACGCTTCCCGTGAGACTCATATTCCCAACTGTCCACAATTCTACATATGTAATGTACCTTATAGACATTTGCCCATTCGCTCATTACTCGCGCACGCTTTGGCGATTCCCGTAAGAGTTTGGGCAACCTGTGCGCATTCGCACAGATGAAAGACAATGGCTGGGTAGCCTTTAACTATATATATGAAGACAGTAACTGTTCTCAAAAGAACAGAATACTGTTGATGACCGTGCTATTCATCTGTGTCCTCGGTGGCTCAGATGGATAGAGCGTCTGCCATGTAAGCAGGAGATCCCGGGTTCGAGTCCCGGTCGGGGCACACATTTTCAGCTGTCCACATCGAGGTATACCAACAACACCTGTCGGCAGCTGAGGGTTTTCAGTTAGTCATCATTTATTAGAGGACTATTTAGTGCTGGAATAGGAACAGGGAACAGGGTAGACTGGTGAGGACAATGATGGATGAAGACTGAGGCCAGGAGGGTTACGGGTATGTAGGATATATTGCAGGGAGAGATCACACCTGTGTAATTTAGAAAAGCTGCTGTTGGTGGGAAGAATTCAGATGGCACAGGCTGTGAAGTGGTCACTGAAATGAAGAATGTTGTGTTGGGCAGCATGCTCAGCACAAGGTGGTCCAGTTGTTTCTTGGCCACAGTTTGTTGGAAGCCAGCCATACAATGCAGCACAGTGGTTGCACCCTTGTAGATCACATGACTTGTTTCACAGGTAGCCCTGCCTTTGATGGGATAGGTAATGTTTGTGATCGGACTAGTGTAGGTGGTGGTGGGAGGATGTATGAGACAGGTCTATTAAAAGGATATGAGCCATGAGGCAAGGGTTTGGGAGCAGGGTTGTGCAGGGATGGATGAGGACATTGTGTAGGTCTGGTGGGCAATGGAATGCCACTGTTGGAGCGGTAGGAAGGATAGCAGATAGAACATTTCTCATTTCAAGACACAATGAGAGGTAGTCAAAATCCTAGCAGAGAATGCAATTCAGTTGCTCCAGCCCTGGGTGGTACTGAGTCACCAGGCGAATGCTCCTCTGTGGCTGGGTGGCAGAACTTTGGGAGGTGGACAGTGACAAGAAAGATAAGGCATGGGAGATCTGTTTTTGTACAAGGCTGGGAGGGTAATTACGATCTGTGAAGGCCTCAGTGAGACATTCAGTATATTTTGAGTGGAACTGCTCATCACTGCAGATACGATGGCCATGGTGGTTAGGCCGTATAGAAGGAACTTCTTGGTATGGAGTAGGTGGCAGTTGTCAAAGTAGAGGTACTGCTGGTGGTGGGTGGGTTCGATATGGACAGAGGTACTGATGTAGCCATCTTTGAGGTGGAAGTCAATATCGAGGAAGATGGCTTTTTGGATTGAGTAGGACCAGGTGAAGTGAATGGGGCAGAAGGTGTTGAGGTTCTGGAGGAACATGGATAGGGTGTCCTCACCCATGATTCAGATCACAAAGGTGTCATCAATCACCTGAGTGTCTCATCACAAACTTTTAAAATTTCCAACTATGTCATTAAATTACACTCTGGGTATTATAGATAACTCATATTTCACGAGAGTTTTTAACAATCACTTTGCGGTATAAAATCAGTTACATAAAGCCTTATAAAATCTATTTAGACAATGCTCTTATTATACCAGCAAATTCATGGGTCTGAAACGCTCCCTACAAAATACCAATTCTTGAAAAACAGTCTTACAAGAAGTGTAAGTAAATCAGCTTACATAGTAGTTGAATGTTGAAAGTCTATTAATGCTAGTTATATACAATACCAGATGAAAACCTGTGATCTTGTACTAAAAACTTTGAGTTGAAAATGATGTCCTACAACTAGCATGCTGGGCTGTTATAATACCCATGACCAGTTTCCTTTTCTTTCAGGAATTCTAAAATGTACTGGCAAAGAACATTCAAATCAGCTGAGGAGGCTGTGGAATACTTGTTTTCTGAGAAGATAGAGGCAGATGTGGTTGCATTACCACTTGATGTCAATGAACTAACAAATGAGGGTAGTTTTGATGATGATGAAACAGATGTCCTATGGCGCAAGATATTCCAGGGACAGTAGAAATCAATGTGCTGGAGGACAACAACATTCCCATCTATTCTACATCATCTTCATCTAGTGCCACCATGGAAACTAAAGTTCAGTGCCAACTGCAGATTCATTTCTCTAAAAAGAAGAAGAGTGAACCAACAGCAATGTGGTCTAGGACATACCATAATTACAGTTTTGGCAATGTAGGTAGCCTGGCACAAACTAACCATGAAAATATTGTCAAAGCTCTACAAGGTTATATGCCACAGGCCATTTTTGAGGAGTTGCTTACTTCTGAGTTGTGAAATAGCATTATGAAAGAAAAACAAGCCACCTTAGTTAACGAACTGAAAGTTTTTACTGATTTCTTAATTTTATCTGGATACCACACATTGTGCAGCCAGAGAGATTCATTATTGGTCTGAAGATGATGATCTCATGGTGCCCTTGTAAAAAGTGGCATACCACATAAAAAATAACTTTAACTAAAAGTAATGTATCATTTTGTATATAATAATTAAGTGAATGATAACAAAAGTGGTTAAGGGTTCAAGGTCAGAAATTTGATTGTCATTATGAATGAAAACTTCTAGAAGTGGGGAATTTTTGGTGAAAATCTCTCAATTTCTAAAAGGGAAACCCATTAGGTCTCAGCATAAATTTTGGGCTTTGTGTGGAAGTGGTGGCTGTTGATATAAATTTGGTCTGTATTGTGGGAAGATGTCTCTGAAGATTCTTAACCTTTGGGAAATCAAGTCGTGAAAAAAGTGCTATAATGTGTCGCTGACCCAAACAGATGTAATATGAATTTTGATAACTTTTTTTGGTTCATAGTATCTGCTTGTAGAACTAAAACAGAGTTCCATGCCACAGGAGTAGTAAGACAAAACAGGACTGCTCATTGCCCTTTCAAATCAGATAAAATCTTAACATAGAAAGATTGAAGAAGTTATGATTCCCATGTCAACACAACCAACCAAATCACCATGGTAAAGTGGAATGACAACACCTGTGTCTAACTGGCAACAAATTTTGATCTAATTAAGCGTCTGGTTTCAGTTTCCAGATAACAAAAAGGACAAAATGAAAAGCAGCTCATCAAACAGCTTTATTTTGTGAGTCAGTATAACAAATATAGGGGCTACAGCATAGACCACCATGACTGGCTTCTGGAGAAGCATACAATGGCAGTTCCTGGGAAAAAAGATTGTATTGGCTACTTTTCATTATAATTGTTAACATGGCTATTGTAAACACATATGTACTCTACAACAATGTATCTCAGGCATCCAAAGCATCACAAGGATATGGTTGGCTGGTTTAAAAGAGGGGGAAGGGACCAAACTACAAAGTCATCAGTCCCTTGTTCCTAATAAAACAATGCTAAAACTGTGAGAATAAAACATCCGAGACTTATAACACAAAACACAAAGAATGGGAAAGGCAATGAACACTAAAAGGAACAAAAGAGGACAAGAAAACAACTGAGAGATGCAAGAAACAGTTAGAAGAGAGTAAAACAAGGAAGCAGATTACAGTGGCTGGCCGACCATAGAAATAAAAAGGAAAAGCCAGCCACTCAGCAACACATTAAAACCTCCACCCTAAAAGCACTATGGTGGAGGACATAGAGGGACAAAGGGCACGCGCTAAAACTCAGATTGAATGATAAAACCCACCCTCACAGATGAAAAATAAAACCAAATCAGCCGATGAGGTGCTGTCTGCTAAAATCAATGATAACGAGTCCGGCAACCAAAGATGAAGTCGCAGGGCAGCCAAAGAAGGAGAGAGCAGAAGAATATGGGTCACTGTCAACCGGGCACAGCACCGACACTGAGGTGGGTCTTTACGGTGCAGGAGGTAGCTGTGGGTCACCCAGGCATGGCCAATGCGGAGCTGGCAGAGAACCATGGCGTCCCTGCGAGAGGCCCTCATCGAGGACTTCCACACATTCATGGACCCCTTAATGGCTAGCAGTTTGTTGTGCATACTGAGATTTTGCCATTCCGTCTCCCAAAGCTGAAAAACCTTGCGGCGTAATAATGAATGCAGGTCAGTAGTGGCGATGACCATCTCCACATATGGTTTGTGTAGCCTGTTTGGCAAGCCTGTCAGCAAGTTCATTTCCTGGGATTCCGACGTGACCAGGGGTGCAGACGAACACCACTGAACTATTGGACCGTTCCAGGGCATAGACGGACTCCTGGATGGATACTACCAATGGATGACGAGGGTAGCACTGGTCGATAGTTTTCAGGCTGCTCAAGGAGTCAGCACATAAAAGAAAAGACTCCCCAGGGCATGAACGGAGATACTGAAGTGCACGAGAAATGGCCACCAGCTCTGCAGTGAATAAACTGCAGCCATCGGGTAAGGAATGCTGTTTAATATGGCCACCGTAAATATAGGCAAAGCCAACGCGACCGTCAACCATCGAGCCGTCCGTGTAAAACACTTCAGAGCCCCCGAACACGTCGAGAGTAAGTGACAGTGGAGAGCCGCAGGGTGAATGGAGTCCTTAACGCCACGTGAAAGGTCCAGACAAAGCTGTGGTCGAGACGTACACCTTGGAGGTGTACGTGAATGGACCTCGAGGAGAGGTGGTACAGGCAAGGACTCCAGTTCACACAGAAGTGATGTTCAGGAGAACTACGAATGTGTGCTACGTAACTGGTGAGCAGTTGCGCATGTCTGATCTGTAATGCAGAGGTCAAACTGAGACAGTAAAGTTTAGACATCTCTGCCTCGGCCAGTAAGCACAGTGTCACCCCACAAGGGGTTATGGGTGTTAAATTTCTCCCAAAAGTAGGAAAGGTGTAGGGAGTTGATCAATCAGTGCAGCTAATACATTCAGGGGTATTGCACGATCTGGAGGAAGATATACATTGCAGTTATTTCCTGTGTCATCCTTATTCTGACAGCCACAGGTTCAAGAGGGGTTTGAAGGGGCACAGGTTCATTACAGACTGAGTTTAGGACATAAACGCAAACTCCACCTGACACTCAATTATAGTCGCTACGGTTCCTGTAACATACCTTACAGCTGCGGAGGGGCCAGGGTCCACATTGCCAGGAACCAGGTTTCCTGGAGGGCAATACAGATAGCAGGTGTAAAGCTTAACAGTTGCCGTAGCTCAGCCAGGCAGTGGAAAAAACCACCGCAATTCCACTAGAGGATGATGTCATCTTGAGACTGGGAAGGCATGGAACATTCAATGAGGTAGTTTATGCCTCAGAGTCACCTGCTGCCACCGATTTATTGCCTGAGCAGTCTATAACCATTGTGTCTGAGGGTCTGGCGAGATCTAGGTCCTCAGCAGACGCTAAAATCTCCACCCCATTCTCAGGCACAGAGCTCGTAGGTAGCGGTGGTGTGGGTGCCACTGCAATTTCCTTGATCTTAGGGATTTTCTTTTTGGATTTCTCTCAGTGCTCCTTGGGTTTCCCTAGCTGGGAGTACTTCACTGGCTCAGTCTCCGGGATTGAGGATGAGCGTGAAGCCCTACGACCAGCTGCTTTCGGGCTATTCAGCCGCTGGCGGGTGTCATTTTTCCCACTAGCAGAACCCTGGGAAGGGAGTGACCCAAGGGACCCCTTCCTAGCGAGAGAAGCTGAAGAAGACTTATGCTTCTCTGGCTTAGAAGTGGGGATGGGCGTCTCTGATGGTTGGGGGGGGGGGGGGGGGGAGGGGGTGTTGTTCCTGAAGTAGGTGGTGCAGGAGCAACAGTGAGGGAAATGCCCCCCACCATCAAGGGGGCAAGTGTGGTCTTCTGGCTCTGAGAGGTGACTGGGATTGGCGGAGCTGATGATGCCAGAACTGCTGTAGTGGCAGCATAAGACGATGTCATATGCACAGGATGCTGGCATTCAAATTTTCTTTTAGCCTCAGTGTAGGTCAGTCAGTCCAGGGTCTTGTACTCCATGACTTTCCTTTCTTTCTGGAGAATCCTGCAGTCTGGCGAGCAAGGCAAATGGTGCTATCCATGGTTGACACAGATGGGAGACGGGGCACATGGAGTATTGGGATGTGATGGACATCCGCAATCCCGACATGTGATGCTGGAAGTACAACAGGAAGACATATGGCCTAACTTCCAGCACTTAAAGCACCGCGTTGGGGGAGGTATGTAGGGCTTTACATCACAGCCGTATACAATCACCTTGACCTTGTTGGGCAATGTACCACCCTCAAACGCCAAGATGAAGAAACCGGTTGCAACCTGATTATCCTTTGGACCCTGGTGGACACACCAGACAAAATGTGCACCTTGTCGCTCTAAATGGCGCGCAGCTCATCATTAGACTGCAAAAGAAGGTCCCTGTGAAATATAATACCATGGGCCATATCCAAGCTCTTATGGGGCGTAATGGTTACAGAAACGTCCCCCAGCTTGTCCCAAGCGAGTAATGCCCGTGATGGGCTGTGGATGCTGTTTTGATCAAGACTGACCCAGATCTCATTTTAGACAAACCCTCCACCTCCCCAAACTTGTCCTCTAAATGCTCAACAAAAAACTGAGGCTTCATCGTCATGAAAGATTCCCCCATCAGCTCTCGAAGATACAAGGTACCGGGGCGAATAAGATCTGCTGCCATCCTTAGCCTGACCTTCCTCCCATGGTGTCGTCAGGGAGGAGGATGATTTGGGGTAGTGCTTCTGTGCACTGAATTGAGCTTGTGAATGCTTAGAGATTGCTGGTGTTTCACCACCAGCAAGAGATGATGGACTACACTTCATTGCGCGTCATCCGCCCTGATGCCACCCACTCCGAACAGGGGTCCTCCCCACGGGCACCACCCAGCCGCAGCAAAGGCCACCTTGCAGAATGGCCATTGCCGGGAGTCCCGATGCCCCAGGGGGATGGGCATTTACCCCTTGGCATACATGGCGAGTTAACAGTGCAGGCATCAGCTGAGCTATCCATGTGTGGTCAAGAGGCTACAACCAACAGGGTACATGGCGGCCCCACCACAACAGACTGGCTACCATGCTGGATATCAGGTGCAAAGAAGTCCATGGTCACTGTCGGTGCAGAAAGCGACACTGTATAGTGCATAGTGCATGGTGGAAAACGGACCCAGAAAGGTGTCCTTGCCCAAGAGATGGAGAATGAACTGCAATGAGACGGCGAGAAAGTGGGCTAAAGATCTCAATTCACAATGCACCATGTAAGGCGCCCTTCCCCAACTGGCTCACTCTTTGGGAAAATTTTGAAGAATGGAGGTCAAACCCTACAGGGGACCATCACATAAAGGCCACAATGTGTGAAACTCCTTTTAGTTGCCTCTTACAACAGGCAGGAATAACTCAGGCCTATTCAAACCCCCAGATCCGCAGGGGATCATCAAGGATATCTGAAGATATATTGCCACCTCATATCCGAAAATCAGGCAGAATGCAGGAAGAAGCACTGACAGATGAATATCACTGCAGACCTCCAGGAAGAAAGTTTCGGATTCTGTGCAACTGGATGGGAGAGGCCACATTATTGGATAAAGAGAAAAGCTCAGAAGATGTCCACTCCAAAATTTTTCAAGGAAGCCTCTAACATTCTGTACTAAATGTTTGTTTTGTTTTGTTTTTAGGGCACAAAAACTTCTAGGGTCATAGGCACCCATGTCAGAACTGTACAACACGAGGACAAAGAGAGGAGTTAAAAGTGATTACACATTAACCCCAATCGACAGAAGAGAAGGCAGCTAAAAACAGGAATGTGGAGAAATGTCTATAAGATATGTCATAAATAAACCAAGGTCCTGAACTAATTAAATAACCTTCGCCATGTTTCTACAATGGATAAGAAGTAAAATGTGGTTGACAGTACGTGCACCATTCACTAAAACGGCCGATAACTCAGACAGCAAATACAAACGAGAACACAAGTGCTTAAGGAAAGGCCATTCTGTCAGAAGTGGTGAACCATCACAGATGGCAATGAGCACAAAGTTGTGGGGGAGCACCTTTTAAAAAATGGTGATGGCTAAAAATACAGTGCCCGATACACAACCTAGCTAAAATGATTTCCTCATGACGAAAAGGATGAGAGGAGGCTGTCCAAGCCGCTGGGAAAGGCTTACAATCCCGGAGCCTGTTCTCATGATGGAAAGACCTGTGGTGATGCCAAAGTGAAACCACCTGCTGACAGATGGCAACAAAGAGATCATCGGAAGGAATTAAGAACTAGCAGGCTGAGGTACGAGGACTGCAGCCTTGGCAGCAGCATCAGTGGCCTCATTTCCTGTCAGACTGATGTAACCAGGAGCCCACATAAATATCACAGTGGCTCCATTATGAGTGAGCAAGTGGCAGCTGAACTGGACCCTTTCACTAAGGGATGGACAGTGTACAGCACATAGAGGCTTCAAAGGGCACTAAGTGAGTCAGAGCAGATTATGCAATTGAAAAGCCTGTGTCGCCGGATGTCCTCCATGGGCTGATACAGGGTGAAGAGCTTTGTAGTAAATACTGAGCAGTATTCTGGAAGCCAATACTGAAAAACGTTGGTGCCAATGAAGAAGGCACACCTGATAACACGGTCAGTCTGAGAGCCATCAATGTACACAAAGGTACTATCACGAAGTTCCATGCAAATGTCATGAAACTGAAGGCGGCAGTGAGGCTGGAGCAGTGTCCTTAGGAAGCAAATGAAGAACAAGGCGGTGAATGGTTCACATCCATCAGAGCATGAAGTTAAGAAGCTGGAGCAAGAGCCGAAAGTTAACTCCAGGAGGTAACAGAGAAGAGGGGTGGGCCCTCTACTGGTGATCAAAGGAGTCATAGAAGAATGAGGCTTGGATGGGTTGCCACACATGGCAGACAAATGCATGCATATCTGCTGAGGAGAAAGTCACAGTGGTAGGGCAGTGGTAGTTTGGCAGCATCTGCATACACTCTCAATGGGGCTAGTGTACAAGGTGCCAGTGGCCAAATGGATGCCACAATGATGGGTAGTTTTGAGATGGCGTAAGAGGGACGGATGTGCAAATGCATAAACGAAACATCCATAGTCTAGTTTCGAACAGACAAGAGGCTGGTACAAATGGAGGACGATGGTTTGATCTGCTACCCAGGAAGTACCACTGAGGACACATAGGACATAGAGGGACCACGTACAGCAGGCTGTCAGTTAAGACACATGGGAGAACCAAGAAAATTTCCTATCGAGCAGGAGCCCCAGGAATTTCACAGTTTCAACAAACAGAAGAGCAACAGGCCCAAAATGTAAAGATGGTGGAAGAAACCAATTTTGCCTCCTGAAATTCATACAAATTGTTCTGTCAGTGGAAAAATGAAAGCCACTGTCTATGCTCCATGAGTAAAGACAATCGAGACATCACTGAAGATGCTGCTCAATGAGACAAGTCTTTGGAGGACTGTGATGGATGGCAAAATCACTAATGAAAAGGGAGCCTGAGATGCCCAGTGGGAGCCAGGCCATTATAGGGTAAATGACGATAGCAAAGAGAGGGACGTTTAGGATGGAACCCTGAGGGATACCATTCTCCTGGATAAAGGTGGCTAGCACGGCAGAACCCACATGTACCTCGAAACCTTAGTCTTTTAAAAATTCCTGAAGGAAATGGAGCATGCAGCCATGGAAGCCACACGTGTAGAAGGCACAGAGGATACGAGTCCTCCAACAGATGTTGCAGGCTTTCTCTAAATCAAAGAAACATGGCCACCATCTGGAATTTCCACAGAAAATCATTCATGACATGTGTGGACAAAGTGACATGATGGTCAACTACAGAACGGCACACTTGAAATCCACATTGTGGAGTGGTTAGTAAACTGCGAGACTTGAGGCACCATACCAGCCAGGCATGAATCATACGTTCCATCACCTCGTAAACAGAGCTGGTGAGAGAAATGGGGCGGTAGTTCAAAGGAAGATGTTTGTCCTTACCGAGCTTAGGTATGGGTATGACAGTGGCTTCACGCCAGTGTCTGGGAAATGTCCCAAATGTGGTTGTACGTATGAAGCAGAAAGTGCTTGCATGCAAGAGAAAGGTGCTGCTACATCTGAATGTGAGTATCATCTGGCCATGGGGCAGAAGATTGGGATGATGTGAGAGCATGATCTAGCTCCCTCATAGTAAAGGCAACATTGTAGCACTCTCAATTCTGAGAAGAAAACGGTATCGCCTGAGCCCCCTCTGCTCGTTTCCAATGGAGGAAGGCAGGGTGATAGTGAGAGGAGCTCAAAATCTCCACATAATGGTGGCTAAGTTGTTGGAAATAGCAATAGCATCCACTATGAGATCATCTGCTACTGTCAAGCTGGAGATTGGGGAATGGATCTTGGTCCAGAGAGCCATTAGAGGTTGGACCACACGACGGAAGAGGGAGCTGAACTATTGAAAGAACTAGTGAATGAAATCCAGCTACCTTTTTTGCTATCCCGAAGGACACAAAGAGACTGTGCATGCAACCATTTATAATGAATGTAGTTTGTCATTGTAGGATGCAAAATGCATCGTGCCACGTCTCAGTCCACCATGGGACATGGTGTGGTAAAGAGGAAGTGTGAGGAATGGAACATTCTGCAGCAGTAAGGATAACATTTGTAAGGTATTCTACCTGATCGTCACAACTGGAAAAATGTTGTTCGTTGAAGGTCGCCAGTAAGCTGCCATTTGAGTGTGCACGTAGGTGGGGTATGTGTCAGCAAATGGGGAGCACACAGGAAATGGTCACTTGATCATATGTCAGAGAAAATGAACCACTCAAGATGATGGGCAAGCTGGGCTGTGCAAAAGGACAGGTCCAAATCGGAATAGGTGTGTGTGCAGTCTGAAAGGAACATGGGTGCCCTGTGTTAAGGCAGGAGGAGGTTAAGTTGATTGAGAAGGTCAGTCAAGAGGGCTCCTCTTGGACAGGTTCTGGGAGAACCTGTCCGGGAAGGTCAAAACAGACTGGGAAGAAGTGTGAGAGTTCAAATAGCAGCCATAAATCCTCTGTTTGATTGAAGCCCACAAACGTTCCATTGAAGGAGAGTCATAATGAGGAAAGGGGAGGAGGGAAAAAATGAAGGGGTGTCACCTTGGCAGCTTCCGAGTGCCAGCCTTTGAAGACTCAATGCTACAGGGTGCAGAGGCTGCAGGATCCTGCTCCATGAGATCTACAGAGGTCTCAGCATTCTCCCTCTGTCAATCTGCGGAGCTCAGGGCAGAAAAACATCTGGCAATGCGCACCAACAACACAGAGGTTGGCCAGGTGAGGGTATCACATGGTGACACCATCAAAGTGGATCTCTGAGTTGGCGAAGGACAAGACTATTTGCCTTTGGTCGACTTCTTGGAGCCTTTTCTGTTAGCAGAGAAAGACTCAGATGTTTGTTGGCTGGAGGGGAATAGGAAGTCTTTGCAGGAGTATTCCTTCTATCCATTCCGCACTGCTGGTTGCGTAGCAGGTGACTTCAGCCTGTGAGGTGAAAGTTTGGTGGCTTGTTGAACAGCTGGATGAGGAGACAGCAATGCTACCATGACACTGGGCGATTTCACAAATGCAGTGCTGAATTTCAGGTCACATGTCTGTGTGGCCATGTCCTTCGTGGAGCGAGATGTAGCAAGAACTGTACTGTAAGTTCCAGATGGTAGAATGCAGTGTCTGCAACTAGCCAATAATTTGTGAGCGACCAGGCAAGGCACTTTTTCCTTTACTCACATCTCCTGGACAGCCTGCTCATTGAGATACATTGGACAATCTCGAGAGGAGGCAGCGTGGTCGCCATTGGAGTTGATACAGCAGGGAGAAGAAGACAGACATCACCCTCGTGAGCGTCCCTACCACAGATTACACATTTGGCCGGTGTCAACAGGACTTTCAAGTGTGATTGAAACGATGACACTCTTAGCACTGCATCGGGTTCAGAATGTACGGTCAGACTGTGATAACTTCACAGCCTGCTTTGATCTTGGATGGAACCACCACTCTATCAAAAGGGCAAAAAAGAGCACATGTGGGCATTAAGGATGCATCTACCTTTTTCATCACCTGATAGACTGCAATGACACCCTGATCAAAGAGATACGTTTGGATTTCTGCCTCAGTCACACCATTGAGCAGCCTATTGTAAATAACACTGCAGGAAGAGTTTCGAGTTCTATAGGCCTTGACACGAACAGGATAGCCGTGGAGAAGCTAAGCAACAAGCAGTTGTTGTGTTTGAGAATCATAAGTAGTCTCCAAAAGCAAAGTGCCATTGTGTAAAAGAGAGCAGGATTTCACAGGGCCAGTAACTGCACCAACACCTTTCTGAATAAGTAACGGATTTATCAATGCAAAGAACTGACTGTCTTCAGTACGTGAAACCATGGTGCAGCTGGAACGGTCTTCCAATTGGGGGCTGCATTCTGTTTATGTTTAGTAGACACTGTGAAAATGAAGATTGGCTCATTGTGAGAAAAATCACCATGGCTGCCAGCATCTCCAGTGGTGCGCTCCTTCCAACTGGGGGCCCCACCTGCCTTATGTTATTGTTCACACCTCAGGTGATACCTGCCGAACAGGGGACACAGGGCCACAGGGGCCAATCGGCAATCTGGGAAGGTAGTAGCTCAGGCAATCACCCCCCTCCCCCCCAAGGTCTGGCCTGTATCAGGGGGTGCATGCGAACCCTACCTGTTGACCCAAGGCTGGGAATTCCATATTACACAGTCGCCTGTTATGCATCAGACGTGTGGGCCGGCCTTTAGGAGCGCACAAGGAGGAACAAGAAAAAGAGGAACTCAAATGCCAAAGAGGAGGAAGGATAGGAGAAGGTGAACAAAGAACGAAAAAAAAAAGGAACGAAAAACAATGGTGAGTCTGTTCAGATAACAGCTAATGAAAATGTGGAACACATTCCAAAAAAACATCACAGACATGTTTCCCAAGAGAGGGGAAAAGGAGTAGCAAGAGGGCAGACATGCAACATGGAAGGGAAAAATGATGTAAAGACTGGGAGCCCGTGGTAGCCAAGCACAAATCCGCCAAAGAGCGGCGAGCCTCCTGGGGGTACGTACTAAATGTGATTGAACTTTATGTACTCCTTGTTTTCCAAAATTTCACAACTAACCAGACTTCCCACACAGTTGCCTGGTTGTAACTGTACCATCTAACTCATTACTAATTTCTATGAATACTTGTTTTTACAACACTTAGATCAATAATAACAAGATTCAACATTTTTAGTAAGTGTAACTCACTAGGCCTGGTAGGTTCTACTGACTAACCTTCATAGATAATCACAATTACCCTTGTACAGCAAGTTATGAGTGGCATGTCTCCATTTAGAGTCTAACTACAGAAAATCATAAATTATTTCTCACAATCTTTCAAGAATACTGAATTTATGTTTAATTTGAGCATTTAAACAAATATTTCCCACTTTGGAATTCAGTGTTTTGTTTCTAATCTATCTCCTTAAAAAAAAAGTGTACACAAATTGTAAAACAGGAAAGAAAAGCTGAAGAACGATCGTTTTCTTTATTGGACACTGCATGTGCCCAACGTCCTTTCGAACACCTCCTTAAATTCTTTTTTTTTTAAAAAAAAAAAAAATATTCACTGCTAATGGGTTAGCAGCAAAAAGGGATTATTTCATCACATGAATAATTTAAGCCATCAATTTCAAGAAGATAAAAATGACAGACTGGTACTCACCATACAGCAGAAATGTTGAGCTGGAAATAGGCATAACAAAAGACTGTGAAACAAGTAAACTTTCGGCCATAAAGGCCTTCATCAGAATTTAACAACACACACACTCAAGCAAATGCAACTCCTGCATGTATTTTTGTATGTGTGTGTGTAATTCTGATGAAGGACTAGTGGCCAAAACTTGTTGAGAGTCTTTCGTTGTACCTAACTGCGACTCTACATTTACACTATGTGGTGAGAAGCAATATGTCCTTTTCAAAATATTGCCATTATTCCATCATGGATTTTCCATTGTTTGTTTAATCTATTAATTTGGCAGTGAATATGGAATAGCTATTATGCTAACATCAGGCACAAAGATAAAAATGCGTGGGTGTGAAAATTTTGTAGGATCACAGTTTTTAAACTATTTCATTTGGCTTCCAAAGATGACAACTGTCATGATACTCCAAAAAATTCACAGCCACACATATTTCTCTTTATACTTGACAATGGTGGAACAGACAAAAACTGGTTTGTAAAATAAAATTATGAATACTGTAGAAAATTACACCAGCATTGTTTTCTTTCATAATGTATATCAGCATTGTTTGCAATACATAGAGCAGCCATACCTGTGAACCAGATTTTCTGTTTAGGATATTGCATTCCTTCTGGCTTTCACTGCAAAGGTACTCCGAATTACAGAAAATGCTTTATGAATTATTCTGTGTTTATGTCATTTATATAGATGAATAAGATAAATTCAAACAATGGAATATACAGGATGGAATAACAATAATATTATGAAAAGGACCGATTGCTACTCACCGCGTGGAGGAGATGCCGAGTTGAGTTGCAGGCAGGCACCACAGAAAAAGGCCTTTTGGGCGAAAGCAAATTTGTTGCGTCTGTCTGCAACTCAGTGTCTCCTCTACAAGATAAGTAGCAATCTATCCTTTTCATAATACTGTCGATGAGTATGGTAAGTTTTGTGTTGATGTGTGTTGCCAGTTATTAAGAATATATTGTACTCACAATACAATAAGTACATCTGCTCAAAAAGTGTCTGACCATGTGCAGTTGTCAGTAAAAAAGGTAAATACATCAATAACATTGTTTAGGATTGGGTGTTCCAAAACTAAGTATATACATGAGAAGCATGTTATAAAAAGGGATTGACGCATGACTCTCACAGTGCAGGTGAGCTCTGTGGTTTCTCTTTTATCTAGCAATTTGATGTCTTGCGAGGCTTACTTAGGACAATGCAAATATTTATACACACATGGAGCTATGTAGCGGACACATCACAATGGGCCACTTACATGTCATGAATGAAACTATGCAATAAACCACTGGTTCTACATTTACATATAAAAATGTAACTGTGGCGAGTTTCAGCATATTTGGAAATTTATAATTGAAAACTGAATGAGGTATGACTTTTTTTGAAGGAAAAAAAACTATTCTTAGCAGTCTTAGAAGAACTCTTCAGAGACCTGAACTGGGGATTAGAAGAAGTACTGCGTGTTGCCCATCATCATTTTTGCTTGTGAGGCTGTACTAGCCCATAAAATGCAAAAATTAATGGTGGGACTTAACACAGGAAGTTTGAAAGTGTGCCTGAAAAGCAATTTATAATTGTACTATAACTAAAATGTGGAAAGACAAGGGTAAATATTAACACTTAATTCACACAAGCAGCTAATGTTTTATATTTACAGTGGTGGAAGACAATGTTGGTATGACTAACCAAAGAAATCGTGACCTGGAGAGCCTTTAGTTTTTGATACTAAGATTCAATTATGTCTGAAATAGAAAGTTTACAATCTGTATGTATTATCAGTTTTGAGAGTATGAAACCCATATGAAAACTGATGGTAGTACACTGAGCAATAAAGAGGTACATGTTCGGAATTGCTAAGTGAAAGAAAACAAACAAATGGATATTCTGACAGTTCAAAGTTTTCAAATTGCAGTATGCATAGGAAAAACATTGATTAATAGGCAACAAACAGCTCCATACACAATAGCCAAACCAGAGACAGTGGTTGGTTGTGCCTGGTTAAAAGGAATACAGTTAAGACTAAAACCACTATGTTTTACCAAGGAGTAAAGCTATTTAACAAAACCGAAAGAGTTCAAAACATAGCTTAATGGAACTGTATAAATCTAAAATATGTCTGAAAGTATAGTTACAAAAAATAGTTTTCGCCCTGCTCAAGAATTCATGTAACAAAATGATTACAAATAAATACTCAGCTGACCAATAACAAAGTAGCCAAAGCTAGTTTACTTGATGTTGATACAAAACACACAACACATCTAGCTTGAAAAATTATTCCATGTAATATGAAAACCAAGCTGTATAATTTCTCGTTTGAATGAAGTTCTTTCCGATTCTTTAATCTTGCCTTGTGTAATTCAGCAATATATAGCATATGTATGTACCTATATTCTGAGTTTCCTATATGAATGCTTTTTTTACCCCTTACTCTTATGTACCTCTGTATAAATAATGCATTTGTAAAATTATGACATCCATACAAAGAAATTTGTCTATGGATCAATGAATAAAAATAAATAAGCAATAGACGGGAGTAGGTGGCAAATATAGCCATGCACATCAGCAAGGAAGCTTTTGCTGAAAACTAAGAGGAAAGGAATAACTGTGAAGAGGACTAGTGGATGGTGGGTAGGTGACGACAGAAAACATTCAGACTCAAAATGGATACATGTCACTAAATACTAGCCTATAATGCACATAAACATCTAGAGGAAGCCTTTATCAGACATGGAAAATGACTGATGACCACGTCAACTCAGTAATATTTATTTCAGGCAACAGATCATCTAATAGAAAATGAGCTTTATTACTAATTATGAAAGCTTGAATTTCTGATACAAACTGTGTACCGTAATGGTCAGCACTTGCACAGTGGCAAAATTGTAATGCTAATGAACAGCAACTCATGGATTTTTCCACTAGTCCTTGACTCGCTTTATACCCCTGTGGGTCCTGGGTATTGATGGATAGCAGCAGTGTTTGGAGCTTGTGCAGTTTTCAATTATTTTGATTCACACAGCATTTCCCTAACAGATTACTTGCACTGCCCACCTCAAAAGGGCTTTATACACATTTTTCAGTCTTAAAAATGTGCGAGACGTAAATGACGCAAATTTGCAGTGTCAACACCGTAGGTTCATGGTTTTTATGTTGCACAAGAAATGTTCAAGACGTCAATGGAAACATTGTAGTCAATTATAGGGTTACATATGGTAACACTGGTGTCCACATCAACAGTTTTAGGCATGCTTATATTCATCTGGAATAGCTGTATATTCTCAAAAATAAGGAATGCTTACTCAAAATATGAGCGGCCCTTGGGATTGCCACGATGAAAGTCTGCTCTGCATCTTCAGTATCCTGCGTCATCTGGTAATATGAGTCCAATAGAAACAATCCTGGCAAACGCAGTATTATGCATATTGCTATCTCCACTTGCTCGTCTTGAATCATATTTCTCAGACGTAGCATCATCCCGCTGGAATATTAAGCAGCTGTTTATTTACTTGCAGAACTTCCACCGGTTAATACCGACATATGAAGTCCAGTTTATAATTCACCTTCGAGATAATTTGCCGATTGCAAATGTGTAGTAATTACTTTATAGAAGGTTAGTTCGCATAATTTCAAAATAGAAATGTAATGCCGAAAAGCAATATCGGCTGTCATTTACAACGAGCCAAGAGCTGGGTATCTCAGCCGTCTCTTTGCAACTGTTAACCTTGTATAACATATTACTTTAGTAATCACACATAAGAAATGCGCTAGCTCGGTAACTCATTTTAAATGGAAGCATGTGCTATTCAAACTACTGTAATTCCTAATCACATAACCTCCACACAAATAACACGCATTATCTGTTAACTCAGTAAACGTGCCAGTGTCTAACAAGTAGCCTCGATTTGTAGCATTAACGCGGTTTGTTGCTTCACAACTGATCAAATTCCATATTGACTCTATATTACAGCTGAATTCCTACTCAAATACAGTGTTATGCTCGCCATGCGCTTAGCATTTTTTTAGTGTTGTCAGTTTACTAATCTCTCTCTACGGGGACAGTCATTTGTTTAACTTCTGTTGATCAACCGGCATTGCCAGGGTTGCACATGCACTTTACGAACGCGGCCCATCGTGTTTTCACCTCAGTTTGTTGCGTAGACCGTGTGTGTTGCGTAGACCGTGTGTGTTGCGATATGTCATAGCGACTGACAGGAGGTATTTGATAGTCGTTTGCAAATGTGGACGATTTTTTAAAATCTTTCTTGTGGCTGGTACCCGTACAGAACTTGCTGCCAGTGACTTAATGTTAACTCAATAAATGTTTTACAACACTACGTGCTTAGTTTTCAGAAAAAAACAAGTAAAGAAGTCCATAAATATTTGCAAAAATACTTCATAGGTGTTGTCTATGAAATTTGTGTGATTGTGAAGTGTTTTCCTGATGAGATGTCGTATAATTAGTGCTTCGTTGTTACAATTAACAGCCGTCTGTTTTAACTTCGATGATGGGTTGGATACAATACTGCTCTCAGGTAAATATTTACCCTTTGCTTTACATTCCAGAATATCAGTAGGAAATAATCACTATTACAGAATAAAGCTATTAGCAATGCCGCAACAATGAACGCAAAACAGATATGACAGTTCGCATCATTTTGCTACTTTTCAGGTTCCAGGGAATAATTGCTGTAAACAGCTCATATTTCAGGTAAACCTTCAAGATGCCATCTGAATTTAGCCAAGTTCTCTCCCAGCATGACAGGGGCAAGCATGGATGTAGCCCTTGACAGATTTAATGCTTCCGTAGCTTGTAGCAACATTAGACAAGTGCATTGCTTACAAAGAAATTGTATTAGCTGAGTATTGCAGTTATAAACTTACTTGTGCTTCTTAGAATACGTGTTTTATTGACATTTAACCTGCAAATTTTAGGTGCTTCATACATGAAGGAATCCTGAAATGAGAGTATGCAGCATGATGTTAAAATGCTTTTGGAATTTCTTCACAAAGGTGATCCCTCCGTGGCTGTACTCAACAGACTTCTTCCTTTGTTCATTTGGTGGTTCTGTTCACATGTCTAGTTCATATACTTGCAAAAGTAATACTCTGTGTCTCACAATGAAAAGTGACAGATTTCTGAATGTCATTATCTTTTTGTTCATTATAACATGCATAAATGAGGCAAACCATGTTTCTAGTCGATGTATCAATGTTACTATTTGTTTTCATAACTTGAAATACATATATTTTGATGCACACAATTATTTCAGTACTGTTGAAATGATTTCTCTTCATCATATCTGACTCCCACTCCCTTTCCTATGTGCCATCCATTTTCTTATTCCTCGGTAAGTGTGGCTTAGTAGGCTTGAAATCTTGGTTGTTTTAACAGATTGACCTGTAACAGGCGGAAGTCTAGGTCAGGTTGTGGTAATAGATTGACCAGCAGCATATTGAAAAGTGCAAGTGGAGTCCAATATGTTACTTGTACTGGATTAGTGCGCTTGGCTTAAAGCCTCCTGCCATATCATTACAGTCAGAATTGCTACTACCATTACCATGTAATCTGCTCATTATAATTTCATTTCTGCTCATTATAATTTCATTCTGCCTTTTGTTTGTGGGCTTTATTTATTCCAGTTTCTTGCAATCAGCAGAAATGTTCATGCATCATAGTTTGCCATCATTAAAAGTGAAAATACATTTATTGCCATTGACAGTGAAGTGTGCAGACAAATCTGGACCATTTAATGTTGCAGTAATTTTGTTGTATTTCACATTAAAGCACACATCATACTCTAAGCAATTAGTCTGTGTCTTCAAACATGGAAAAGAGCAGTTGAATATAGGCCTACTGCTTTATTACCTAGCTTAACTAGTGGTTCATGTAATGTTAAAACAGCTGATTCCTCAAACTGGGGGGGGGGGGGGGGGGGGGCTATCAAGTACGGGATCCCACAGGGTTCGGTCTTAGGTCCTTTACTGTTCTTGATATACATGAATGATTTACCATTCCACATTGATGAAGATACAAAGTTAGTTCTTTTCACTGATGATACAAGTATATTAATAACATCCAAAAACCAAGAACTAAGTGATGTAATTGTAAATGATGTTTTTCACAAAATTATGAAGTGGTTCTCAGCAAACGGACTCTCTTTAAATTTTGATAAAACACAGTATATACAGTTCCGTACAGTAAATGGCACAACTCCAGTAACAAATATAGACTTTGAACAGAAGTCTGTAGCTAAGGTAGAATTTCCAAAATTTTTAGGTGTGTCCATTGATGAGAGGTTAAACTGGAAGCAACACATTGATAGCCTGCTGAAATGTCTTGAGTTCAGCTACGTATGCTATTAGGGTTATTGCAAATTTTGATGATAAGAATCTCAGTAAATTAGCTTACTATGCCTACTTTCATTCACTGCTTTCGTATAGCATCATATTCTGGGGTAATTTATCATTGAGTAGAAAAGTATTCATTGCTCAAAAACATGTAATCAGAATAATTGCTGGAGCCCACCCATGGTCATCCTACAGACATCTATTTAAGGATCTAGGGATCCACACAGTATAGAGTGTTACAAAAAGGTACGGCCAAACTTTCAGGAAACATTCCTCACACACAAATAAAGAAAATATGTTATGTGGACATGTGTCTGGAAACGCTTAATTTCCATTTTAGAGCTCATTTTAGTTTCGTCCACCTACGCTCAATGGAGCACGTTATCATGATTTCATACGGGATACCCTACCTGTGCTGCTAGAACATCTGCCTGTACAAGTACGACACAACATGTGGTTCATGCACAATGGAGCTCTTGCACATTTCAGTCAAAGTGTTCGTACGCTTCTCAACAGCAGATTCGGTGACCGATGGATTGGTAGAGGCGGACCAATTCCATGGCCTCCACGCTCTCCTGACCTCAACCCTCTTGACTTTCATTTATGGGGGCATTTGAAAGCTCTTGTCTACGCAACCTCTGTACCAAATGTAGAGACTCTTCGTCCTCGTATTGTGGACAGCTGTGATACAATACGTCATTCTCCAGGGCTGCATCAGGGATTCCATGCGACGGAGGGTGGATGCATGTATCCTCGCTAATGGAGGACATTTTGAACATTTCCTGTAACAAAGTGTTTGAAGTCACGCTGGTACGTTCTGTTGCTGTGTGTTTCCATTCTATGATTAATGTGATTTGAAGAGAAGCAATAAAATAAGCTCCAACATGGAAAGTAAGCGTTTCCGGACACATGTCCACATAACATATTTTCTTTCTTTGTGTGTGAGGAATGTTTCCTGAAAGTTTGGCCATACCTTTTTGTAACACCCTGTATATTCACTTATGAAATTTGTTGTTAATAATCCAACCCAGTTCAAAAGTAAAAGCAGTGTGCATACCTATAACACCAGGAGAAAGGATGATCTTCACTATGCAGGGTTAAATCTGACTTTGGCACAGAAAGGGGTAAATTATGCTGCCACAAAAGTCTTTGGTCACCTACCAAACAGCATCAAAAGCCTGACAGATAGCCAACTAACATTTAAAAATAAATTAAAAGAATTTCTAGATGACAACTACTCCTACTCATTGGCTGAATTTTTAGATATAAATTAAGGGGAAAAAAAACAACAACAACAACAACTTAAACATTAGTGTCATGCAATATTTTGTGTAATGTAATATCTTGTACAGACATCTTTTATTAACCGGACACGTTCCACATCATTACGAAGTGTCGTATTCATGATCTATGGAACAAGTATTAACCTAATCTAATCTCTAATCTAGTGTGTGTAGCTCTTGTCTATGAGAGATTTATTTGCTAATTTCAAGTAGTGGGGAAAGATATTAAGCTGTGCAGTGAAGATATAAAGAACTTTTTTTTACATACCTTAATGATGTGATTGAGTTAAAAGAGACTGTGCTGTTGAAGGTACAATAAGTGGGTATATTTTTGTCACCTTTAAGTCGTGAGGCAGTACTCTAGACGTACGAAGATTCTGATAGAAACACATTTAGTCCTTTGAGATAGGCATGTTCAACATAATACCTGATATTAAACATTGGTTATTCCAAACACCATAATTAACATAATGCACTTTCAGTCATGATGATTCAGTTACATGGGAAAGTATTAGGCCTATATATGTATTTCCATTGTTTTGTGGTGAACGTAGAGCAAGCAAGGTCACTTGCAGTTAGAACCTATTAACATAAAGGATCTAAGATATGAGCCAGTTGTATTTTCTTTTAAGTGTGATGTATGTTATATAGATAGCATCTGGAATGTTTTTGTTTGTATTGCTGATGTTGATTGTATGTTTCATGTATAATGTGTTAATATCATAGATTTAGTGGACAGATGATCCATTGAGGAAACAGTGTCTCAAAATTGTGTTGTATACTATGCCTACACAGGTTTTATTTATGTTTTTATGGGATTGCAGTGACAAATTGAACTGTAGGGTAATGTAGCCTCCGGTGTAGGTTAAGTTGGAAGATTATTCTTTGGCTGTGAGGAGGCAAAGCCAACAAATATGTAAATCCTGTTGCTGTACGGGCCTACATTGTGCATTCGATGGTTACAGTTGCATCTCTGATAAAAACCCTTATTTTCTCATTGTAATCTGATACATAGACATTTTTAATGTGTTTGATGTCATCTGTAACAAGAACATTCCTGGCCAAAAGACCCTTATTTCCATGGAAGTTTCACGAGTTTTCTGATTTTATTTTGATATTACATGTTGTGAATGATGTCAGCTGTTGCTTGTTTCTTAAGTTTTGTATCTCTGCTATGTTAATGATGTTATAAGTCTATTGGCATGGTATTGCATGAGTAATTAATCCCAACATAAAATGTTTAGCAAATAAGTAATCATTTCATTTAAAATATAGTTAGACCTACATAGTGGAAATCAGCTGTAGTTAATTTTTCAATATTGACCTAGTTCCTCAGCTTGAAAAAGTATCGGGTCTATTACTTTAACAGTGTCAGTTATCTTTATTCATAATTATTGGTAGTACAATTTTTTATGAACCATTCTTACACCATCAGTCTATTATGTTCAAGCCATATTGGACACATAAAAGGGTAAAGCTGTCATTACCCCAAAGGTTGACTTGACACCACATTGCTTTACTATCCTATTGGAAGTGGTTTGTCATTGCCTTCCTCCAATCTTTGAACAGATTTACTCACTCAGTCACAGGTGGACCCGCAGTTAAATATGGACTCCAAACCATCACATAGTTTACATTAACAAAAACTGCCACAGTTGAAAGAAGTTATCTGTAATTTTTATTTATTTATTTATTTTTTTTAAAGCTTTGTTGGAACACAGAACTGAAACTCGCTCCAAAACTTCCAATGTTGTGAGGAGTGAGAAAAAATTATTTCTATATGTAAATGGTGGAAGGGAGTGGGGGGTCACTACCGCAGGACCTGTGTGGTGTCTTCCCTTTCATAGGAACAGACATCATGCATTCATATAAAAAAATTATTTGTTGATTGCTTATTCAGCACAAGGTTATCACTCACATTCCTTTAGGGCCAAAATTATCCAGAGTCCATGGTCCTCAGTTGAGAATTTTGACGTAAGGAACCAACAGTGAGAAGTAAATATGTGAAGTGGTACAAGGTTTTGAATGAGTAGTGTGTTGAGGCACATATTTATGAACTGGTTGTCTTTCATCTTTCAGTACAAATAATTCACTGCTGCATTAGTGGTGGTGGGACTTGAAGAACAGTACACAATTAATTATGATGTGCCCTGGGTATAGGCCTGCAGTTCAAGATTCATGATTGGTTGTTGGAGTATTATTTGTTGTAGGAACTTGCAGACATACACTCCTGGAAATTGAAATAAGGACACCGTGAATTCATTGTCCCAGGAAAGGGAAACTTTATTGACACATTCCTGGGGTCAGATACATCACATGATCACACTGACAGAACCACAGGCACATAGACACAGGCAACAGAGCATGCACAATGTCGGCACTAGTACAGTGTATATCCACCTTTCGCAGCAATGCAGGCTGCTATTCTCCCATGGAGACGATCGTAGAGATGCTGGATGTAGTCCTGTGGAACGGCTTGCCATGCCATTTCCACCTGGCGCCTCAGTTGGACCAACGTTCGTGCTGGACGTGCAGACCGCGTGAGACGACGCTTCATCCAGTCCCAAACATGCTCAATGGGGGACAGATCCGGAGATCTTGCTGGCCAGGGTAGTTGACTTACACCTTCTAGAGCACGTTGGGTGGCACGGGATACATGCGGACGTGCATTGTCCTGTTGGAACAGCAAGTTCCCTTGCCGGTCTAGGAATGGTAGAACGATGGGTTCGATGACGGTTTGGATGTACCGTGCACTATTCAGTGTTCCCTCGACGATCACCAGTGGTGTACGGCCAGTGTAGGAGATCGCTCCCCACACCATGATGCCGGGTGTTGGCCCTGTGTGCCTCGGTCGTATGCAGTCCTGATTGTGGTGCTCAACTGCACGGCGCCAAACACGCATACGACCATCATTGGCACCAAGGCAGAAGCGACTCTCATCGCTGAAGACGACACGTCTCCATTCGTCCCTCCATTCACGCCTGTCGCGACACCACTGGAGGCGGGCTGCACGATGTTGGGGCGTGAGCGGAAGACGGCCTAACGGTGTGCGGGACCGTAGCCCAGCTTCATGGAGACGGTTGCGAATGGTCCTCGCCGATACCCCAGGAGCAACAGTGTCCCTAATTTGCTGGGAAGTGGCGGTGCGGTCCCCTACGGCACTGCGTTGGATCCTACGGTCTTGGCGTGCATCCGTGCGTCGCTGCGGTCCGGTCCCAGGTCGACGGGCACGTGCACCTTCCGCCGACCACTGGCGACAACATCGATGTACTTTGGAGACCTCACGCCCCACGTGTTGAACAATTCGGCGGTACGTCCACCCGGCCTCCCGCATGCCCACTATACGCCCTCGCTCAAAGTCCGTCAACTGCACATACGGTTCACGTCCATGCTGTCGCGGCATGCTACCAGTGTTAAAGACTGCGATGGAGCTCCGTATGCCACGGCAAACTGGCTGACACTGACGGCGGCGGTGCACAAATGCTGCGCAGCTAGCGCCATTCGACGGACAACATCGCGGTTCCTGGTGTGTCCGCTGTGCCGTGCGTGTGATCATTGCTTGTACAGCCCTCTCGCAGTGTCCGGAGCAAGTATGGTGGGTCTGACACACCGGTGTCAATGTGTTCTTTTTTCCATTTCCAGGAGTGTACATTAAATGTATGGTGTAGCAGAATAATGTGTGCAGAACACTGAAAGAATGTACAGAGAAAAAGTTTAGCAACAAGCAACTGCCTAATTTATCATTAAGAGCAGAAATTTTTGAGAAACTGAATTCATCAAGTGACAGAGCTGGCCAAGATTATTTACAAAATATCTTTGCACAAGAGACTATGCCAAAATGGGTTTAAATGGGAGAAAATTCATCAATAATCACCCATGAACTTGCATGTGAAATGCACACTTTGAAGAATACAGGGGAGAGCACTTCTAGAGCAGCAGTCACACACGTCATAAATAGTGTCAATATAAAGCTGAATAATTATTTCTGACCAGTAGTTCCTTATCACAAAAATACACTGTTCAGGGTCTTCTTGCCATCTTCATAAGTTTGTCTTTAAAAGTTTGAGAAACCCTAAATGAAAAGAACTGATCATAACCTCACATTGCCCAGTGATGGGGCAGCAACTAGCTGTGACTTTTCCAATGGAACTATCCTTGGCTTTATCTTAGGTGATTTATTGTGCATCTGAATGATTCTATAGTGATTTGAAACACGCTCCCTTTGAATGTGAGTCCTTAATGCTGTGCTGCCTTATTCCATTGTTTTTCCCATGTGGTAGCAAGCATGTTTATCATACCTGCACCTAATGACTAAGTAATTTACAGCATAAACAAATTAAACTCATATTTACATTGTAAAATTTTTCTTTCTTACATTTATATGTACAACTGTCCCCCAACCCCACATTGGCTAGAAATGTGCTAGTCTTCCTTTATCAGACTCACCTTGCTGAGTAGCAGCTTTTTAAGATTGCTGCAACCACAATAGAAGTGAGCTGCAGACATACTCTTGTGTGGAGTACAGTTACTATCAGTATTTAAACACACTCCCCAGGTTTCACAAGTCTTTCTTGCAAGTATGAGTTTGTTTCACTTATTCAACATGTGGAGTGCCTGTGGCGGTTCCACCTGCTTGTTTGTTGTCCTCGGTGTCATCGTACTACGTTGCTCCACTGGCTGAAAAATGGGTTGTGGATTCAGACAATGACTACTGTGAATTATGTAGCTGACAGGTGCACATTTGTGTTTCACAGTACTTTAATTTCACTCTTCACAACTCCCCAATAATACACAGTTATATGGCCAGTGCACTATTGTTTAAACTTTCAGCCTCATTAATAGTTTGCAGGTGAAACTCCACATACTGCTACAATAGTTTGCTATTTAACATCTACGAGTAGTAAAACCTATCCACAAAGTTCACAGTTCTTGAAGAATAAACAGGTATTTATGGAGCAGACAATGTCACTGTCATTGTTTTTACGTACGGCCTATTGGTGTAACACGTACTTCACTGTTAAGTCGATCATTGTTGTCGTTCTAACCAACACAGGTTCCTCATTTGAAAATCGTCCGTGGACTGACTGTCTCGTGACCAAAAATCGGCCCCCTGTATATCATCACAATAATAGGTGCTGAAACTACTCATTGTTTGAAGTTAAATTTACAGAAATTACAATTAAAACTTAACTCATTACATTAATTGAATACATCAAAACATTGGTTCTTTTGAACAGTTTCTTCTACTACAAGGGTTAAGACGAATTATTTGTTTAAATGATGAAATTAATATATATGGTTATGCAAACAATACTTTTGACAGAACAGTTAACTACTTTGGAATTAATGAAGGACTGGTTTTGCTAACATGTTTTCGACTAGAGCCAAATAAATAGTTTAAGAATACTAGCATTTCGTCTTCCAAATGCTTCCAATTATTACAGAATTTATACTTGTTTGTATGTCAACAGTAGAATTTAGGTTACGAAACAATCACCGATTTCAACCTATAACAAACAATATTAACTAGGAATAGTCGAAATAAATTAGAAAATCAATTACATACTTAAAACTAAGTACAGAATCAGGTCTGGTGTTATGTTCTTTAAAACTAAGGACTGATCTTTCTCTTTTATGAAAATACAGATTATCTTCAAGTATGTTAATGGTAATTAGTTAAAATTGAAATAATAAATGTAAGAAGGCAAATGACAAAACAAGAGGGGAATTAAAATTATCCCAGCTTGCTTCGTCACATGCCCCACAGTGATTTTTTGTGTGTGTGTGTGTGTGTGTCAAAGCTGACTAATGACTAATCATTAACACACAAAAAAAAAAATATATATATATATATATATATATATATATATATATATATATATATATATATATATATATATATATATAAAAAACACAGATGATGTGCCTTACCGAACGAAAGTGCTGGCAGGTCGACAGACACACAAACATCAAACATACACACGAAATTCAAGCTTTCGCAACAAACTGTTGCCTCATCAGGAAAGAGGGAAGGAGAGGGAAAGACGAAAGGATGTGGGTTTTAAGGGAGAGGGTAAGGAGTCATTCCAATCCTGGGAGCGGAAAGACTTACGCTCCCGGGATTGGAATGACTCCTTACCCTCTCCCTTAAAACCCACATCCTTTCGTCTTTCCCTCTCCTTCCCTCTTTCCTGATGAGGCAACAGTTTGTTGCGAAAGCTTGAATTTCGTGTGTATGTTTGTGTGTCTATCGACCTGCCAGCACTTTCGTTCGGTAAGTCACATCATCTGTGTTTTTAGATATATTTTTCCCACGTGGAATGTTTCCCTTTATATATATATGTAAGGTGCTGTTATTATTCATAATTATGATGTGATGCATCTAGAGCTCTTTACTTTAGAGAAATGACTGGACATGTACACACAGGGAGGCAATAAAAGTGCTGATGGTGCTTATTTATTGACTGCTGTGATACCGACCAGTTGAGTATTTTGTAAATTGTTACACATTCAAGACGGACACAAGTGTTTCCAAGTGTGAAACCAAGGATGGTGCATAAGCAGTTCCCCAAACCAAGATTGATTACAGCAACGCATCCTCTCTGGTACCACATGTTGGCACAGTATTTGACACCAGCTGTGCAGTATGAGAGGTAGGCATGGATTTTCCTGAAGATTGTTTTAAGTAGCTTGTCAGCAGCCATATATTCTAGTTTGGATCTTCACAGTTTGTTGCATTATTGCTGATCCGAAAAAGGCCAACCCTGCAATAGTCCATTGGTTGTGACAGCAGATTTGTCAGATTAAAGTGATTTCATATGAACAGACTATTCTGCATGATGTGCCATTAACTTCCACTATAATGTTCAACTGACTTCTACAGGATCATTCAGAATTCTTATTACACAGTTATAGGTGCTTTAGAGGAGACTCAGGGTGACAATATTTGGTAATAAACCCACATCCATAAACACACTGTTTGACAGATAAACGACTTTGAATGATGGAAGGTGATATTCATTGACAGAGGTTAGTGTCTTGTGTCACATGATGTTGTGTATGACATCATGACAGGTATCATCAAAGAACAAACCAGTGAACTGAAACACATGTCCATCAGTTGCCACTATGAGGTCAAGAAATACGGTGCAACGCAGAGTACACATTTCTTAAGTACACTAACATCTTGCTCATCCACGGTTAAAGTAGATGAAACTTTGATTAGCTAATTGCTTGTATCATGAACGATTTCTAGGTCATGCTGTCCATCACATGCCTTCTTTGCAAGATTGGAACAATGGGTTTGGGAAACAATTACCTTCAATACTAATAGGGTCATTTGTGGTTGTGGCCAGGCACGGTGCACTACTGATATGGAAGAGGAAGTCCTCCAACTGACCGATCGGTGAATATCCTCAATATTGCAGGTTCTGTGGATGTATCCCAGACCAGTGTCTGGCAGGTTATCCATGAACAGCAACTTTAACCATACCGTGCATGGTTCCTGCACCATTGTGTCAACATTCCAGACTTTCCTCGGCTCATTATTTTCACAGATGAAGCACATTTCTCAAATGAAGGGCCCAACCATTGTAACAGCCACATTTGGGATGAGGAAAACCGTTATGCCACACATCCCCATGAATTTCTACTTTTTTTTGTATTAATGTGTGGGCTGGTATTATCCATGTTCATCTGATAGGTCCGTGTATTAATGCAAGACATACTAGTGCAGCATTTGGAGGATGTGCCATTGCATATAAATTGCATGATGTGGTTCCACCATGGTTATGTGCCAGCCCACTTTTTACCAGACATTTGTCAGCACCTTCACTAAACATTCAGGCATAAGTGGATAGCTTGCCTTGTACCAATTCATTGGCCACTACGATTGCCCCTCGACTTTTTCCTGTGTTTACGAGGCTTCTGTGGTGTCACAGGACATTCTCCGTGCCTGTGTAATGACTGCAGTGGAGGCCATTCAGGACACTCCTAGACTTCTCAACTGTGTGTATGTGAACACAGTTCACAGGTACACTTTGTGCAACGAAACTCGTGGTGGCCACTTCCCCTCCACAACACATATAACCATGCTGTAGGAATTCTGAATCACCCTGTTTATTTTGTTACATTGGAAGAAGCAGACTGTCACTAGAGTTTATATCCCAAGTTTTCCTCAGTTAGTAGATAGATTTTTGTTTTTATCAGTTAATCTCCAGTATCTTCTTCTTTACCAAAAATAGCTCATTTTAGCTGAAACTGAGGTAAACAAATGACTAAAACTTCCTTTAAGTACATGCTGTATATCAAATGAGAGGCTTGACTTCAATATTATAATTTGTGTTATAGAGTGTCTACTCTTTTAAAGGCCAGACAGAACCAACCATTTTGAATATTTAGGCAGGTTATGATTTTCATTTTTGATGACCAATATTAAAAAGTATGATTCCACATTTTAAGAGGTGACAATAGATACCAAAACAAGAAGAAATGTCTAGTAATCATAGGCTCTAGCATGCATACCCTGTGAGGTGTGAGTGCTTGTTCACCTTCACTAGTGTGAAACACATCTCTTCTATTGCAGACTCTTTGCTATTATGGACAGCCTGCAGAATGCAGTAAATCAGTGACAACTCATTATTTTGTTACTGTGAAACAGCAATGTAATCTGCTTGGTATTACATATGACCTGCACTTGTACACCATCGCTAAAGGATGATTGAGGATTGATATGGTGTTTATCCATAGTAAGGCATGCTTTATGTAACATTTCATAAAAAATGCAGGTTGGTCACTGATGTGCTTGTGTGTTCCTGTGGTGTTAGTATAGCATTAACCTACCAGTGTTCAAATATCCCTACAATCAAAAACCCAAGGAATTAAGATTGGTGGTATGAGCCTGCCAACATATTAAGCCTCTCTGACCAATCCATTGCCCATAAAAGGCCTTCTTGGACATTTTGGAGAAAATGGGCTGGTGCTCCATCATACATGAACCACATCTCCAGCTGTTGTTGAAATGGTACTTTCTATGGCAGGAAGGGTGAAAAATTTGATAGAAACTAGCAATATCTTGCTCCAGCCAACCTGTTTGATAGTATGTAAGGTCCTTTTTGTCTGACAACAATAAATACATCAGTTAAAAATTGGCTCTGATGCCTTGCTTCTTCAACTGCCTGTGATTTGCATCAGCCCACGTATGTTGGTTATGAAAATTGACAAGCCCATGTCGTGTGAAACCAGCGTCATCTGACAGAAGTATCTTTATTGTGAAAAGTGGATCTTCTGCACACCTATGCAACAGCCATTGGCAGAACAGCATTCTGTCAGACTGACATTGTGGCCACAGGGCTTGGACATGTTGTACAAGTTAGGTGCATAGCAACTGTTCATGCAGGCTCACTCAGATTAGAAGATGACTGCCATGAGAGATGGTGAAATTCTAGGTACACTAGTCCTAGGATCTTCTTCGACTCTACTTGTTCCAATGCTCTACAACAGGAGTATGAAGGGTGAGAGTCCTGCCATGATTCACTATTGTTGGAGCTCTGGAGCCATAGTCTGCTAGTTGCTGAAAATGAAGCTGAATAATTGTGCAGATGGTACCCTGTGTTTTGGATATTTTTCAGAATACATGACATGGACTCGGCAGTTGCTTCAGTTTGTTAGACTATAGAAGAAGAACAAGTCTGCCATCTCTTGTATGGAGTAATAGGCTTCCATTATGTTGGTAAGTGCAAAGATAAAAGTACAGTGTAAAAATGTTTTACAAACTGCTCAGAACACAGACTGGTTCCATTAAAAGTAATTTATACTTTTAATTTACCCAGAACTGCGAGTGTGATCAGCAGTACCAACACTAACAGATATTTAGCGAATGCTGCATCCATGGACAACAGCAGGGGAATGTGATCTCATTTGCATATTGCATTATGTGGGTCATTCATAATAGCAAAGATTGTGCAGTAGAAGATATGTGTTTCACGGTAGTGGAGATGAACAAGTGCTCACAGCTCTTAAGTTACTGTTTTAGAGTCCATATTTACTGGTCATTTTTTCCTTGTTACGGTCCATATTACTACCTCTCAAAATAAGTAAATCTTTTAACACTCTTTATATAGAACTCATAAATTACTCTCTATTTAGTTCCATCTTTGCTCCAAAGCAACAATGGACAAAAACTGGAAGCAAGTTACCTGGCTACAGGTTGTTGGTGCCTATCTCACTAGACCATTGTTGTGAATGTGCCTGTGTTGTCCTGTGGGGTAGGGCAGAACAGCGAAAGGTTCAACTTAAGTGAAAGCTCCATCTGCTTTCTTATAACATGTGGAATGAATCAGACATTTCCTTCAACTGCATTGGTGGAGGTTTTAAGTCAGTGTTATGCTAGTTTATTGTATAAGAAAATGTTCTTTGTAGGAGCTTTTATTGGAGTATGCTGGAGTGTAAAAAGACGATCTAATGGTGAAATATATAAAATGCTGAAAGTAATAAAAGTTCTACTTTTAATGTTCTTTGATCTACCATTAAAATTTTCCATTAAGATAGAATTTTGTAATGTGGAGAAAATCTGAGACTATGCTAAGAAAGAAGTAGTAGGAGGAAAACTGAAAGGTAGTTTGCAGAAAAGGGAAAAATTCCATTTTCACATCTGGAACTATTACTGAGGTGTCAGCGTATCAACATGACCCTATTTTAGTTTGTTGATGTTTATAAAGAACATTTTTATGTTGATGTTGTTTCTAAAGTACATTTTTATCATGGAGATGTATTCAGAAAATTTATTCAAAGACATGACTTCACAATCATGTGACACTCTGTCTCCAGTTTCTGAGATGCCATTAGCAGAAGGTTGGCAGGTGTGTGATGTAGATAACCATCACAGAGCACAGATGATTTTTCTGAGGAGACTTAGGACGAAACAACTGGAATGAATTGCTGTTACTTTTGATCTCACTGTCACCCACTTGATGCAAGTATAGAAATCAAAAAGATGGAGAATGTAAAAGATAGTACTGAGACAGAGGCGCGCTCTCTCTCTCTCTCTCTCTCTCTCTCTCTCTCTCTCTCTCTCTCTCTCTCTCTCTCTCTCTCTCTCTGTGTGTGTGTGTGTGTGTGTGTGTGTGTGTGTGTGTGTGTGTGTGTGTGTGTGTGTGTGTGTGTGTGTGTGTGTGTTCTACTGGACAAGAAGGACTTTGCCTTTTTCATTCTAGAAGTCAGAAACTCTACACCTCCACTTTATGGTGAATAGCAGTCTATCCTTTCTGTATTATTGTGGTTCCATCCTGGACTTCCAGTTATTTAAACATCTATGAGAAGTAGCTTGGCAAAAGCATCAACATTTGTTGGGCAAGTTGTGTACAAAGACGTGCAGGTGACAAAAAAGAAAAATTTTCTTTAAAAATTTACTAGGTCTCATAATTATATTTCTGCAATGGAATAAATTATCATTTAGGAACTGAATACAAGAAATAAAACAGAAGTTTGCTTATCTGCTTTGCCCTCCATCTGACACAATTGAGAGCAGTTCTAGGCGCTACAGTCTGGAACCGCGCGATCACTACGGTCGCGAGTTCGAATCCTGCCTCGGGCATGGATGCATGTGATGTCCTTAGGTTAGTTAGGTTTAAATAGATCGAAGTTCTAGGGGACTGATGACCTCAGAAGTTAAGTCCCATAGTGCTCAGAGCCATTTGAACCATTTTTGACATAATTCAGTCATGTTCTAGTGCCCACGGTCCACAGTATTAAAAATATTTAATAATTACAGCATATCATGATTACTGATTCAAATAGGTCACAAACAAGTTTGTTCTACTTTGCATATACCTGTGTATTTTTGTTCTTGGTTTTGAGAAGTTAAGTTTTGTAATGCTGAAGTGTAAAATATTTTGCTCTCAAGATCAGTTTTACAAGTATCACTTAGAATCACACTTTTTTTATCTCATTGTTATAGCTGGTGCTTTATTGATGTTGTCTGTAGTATAAGAATATACCAGGGTATGCAAATGATGAGATCTAACATTACTGTACAAGTGTGATATAATTCTGGTAAAATTTCGTGAAAGAATGGAACATTCTTGCTACACCTTCATGGTTGGTAAGCTTGATTATTTCAAGGATTGTACTAAGAATTTCAACAATGTACACAACACAGTTCGTTGTTGATACCCATCTGAATTGGTCAGTGTGTCATACATGACTGAAAATTGGCCACTGTCATCTGAGATTCACATAGACTAGTCTTCATAGATTACTTTGAAAAAGGCAGAACCATAACTGGGCCCTATTATCCTTCATTGTTGATTCATTTAAAATTTGTGTTGACTAAAGAAAGACAAAGGTTGGCACACAAAAACATGCTTCAACTGGAGGAATAGGGTCCAGCCAGAAGTAAACCAACAAATAGTTAATTCTTACAGATCATGTAACAACCTAAAACCAACCGTGAAATCAAAGGTAATCTCAAAGAAAGTTAAAATGAAGGCATGTGATAACAACAATTGCCCCTGTGCTCTTACATGGCATAGAAACATTGAGTTCCAGCAAGAGTGATAGAGAAAAACTGATCGTTTTTTAGAGAAAGCTCACGAGAAAGATTTTTATGACAGTGAAGAAAGAAACAGCGTGGCAGAGACTGCAAAATGAAGAACTGTATGATATTGTGAACCAACTCAGTATTGTACAAAAGCAAAAGTTAAGGGACTGCTCCCCCTGCGGGTTCGGGGGTAAGAATAGGCCCGCGGTATTCCTGCCTGTCGTAAGAGGCAACTAAAAGGAGTCGCCAACGTTTCGGCCTTATGTGATGGTCCCCTGTCGGGTTTGAGCTCCATATCTCAAAATTTTTCCGAAGAGCAAGTCGACTGGGGAAGGGCGCCCTACTTGGTGCATTGTGTCCATCTTGCGTTGAGAACTTTCACCAGCTTATTCGTCGTTGCGTTGCAGTCCTGCCCGCTCTACATCTCTTGGGCATGGATACGCTCCTGCGTGCAGTTTCTGCCAAGCAATGTGCAGGGCCACTTTCTGCACTGACAGCGACCATGGACCACATGTCACCTAACATCCAGCACGGTAGCCAGTCCGTTGTGGTGGGGCCGCCATGTACCCTGTTGTTTGTAGCCCCCTGGCAACACAGGGATCGCTTTGATGCCTGCGCCGTTAACTCCCCACGTATGTCAAGGAGTAGATGCCCATCTCCCTGGGGCATTGGGACTCCCGGCAATGGCCATCCTGCCAGGTGGCCTTTGCTGTGGCTGGGTGGCGCCCGTGGGGAGGGCCCTTGGTCGGAGTAGGTGGCATCAGGGTGGATGACACGCAATGAAGCGTCGCACATCTTCTCTTGCTGGTGGCCAGCCACCAGCAGTCTCTAAGCGTATGAGGGCCCACTTTAAAGGTAACGTTTGTGACCCCAAATCGTCCCCCTCCCTCGCCACACCATGGGAGGAACGAAAGGCATTGAATGAAAGTGAGACGTATTCGCCCAGGTATCTTGTCTGTACCAGAGCTGATGGGGAATCCTTTATATCCATGAAACCTCAGTTCTTTGTAGAGCATTTAGAGGACAAGTTTAGGGAGGTAGAGGGCTTGTCCAAAATGCGGTCCGGATCGGTGTTGATAAAAACGGCATCCTCCGCCCAATCACAAGCCTTGCTCGCTTGTAATAAGCTGGGGGATGTCTCCATTACTATCACGCCCCATAAAAGTTTGAATATGGTCCAGGGCATTATCTTCCACAGGAATCTCCTTTTACAGTCCGATGACGAGCTGCGCGCCAACTTGGAGCGACGAGGTGTCCATTTTGTCCGGCGTGTCCACCGGGGTCCGAGGGATCATCAAGTTGCCACCGGTGCCTTCATCTTGGCCTTCGAGGGTGACACGTTACCTGCGAAGGTCAAGGTGATGGTGTACCGTTGTGATGTAAAGCCATATATCCCTCCCCCAATGCGGTGCTTCAAGTGTTGGAAGTTCGGCCAAATGTCTTCACGCTGTGCTTCGGGCCTCGTATGTCGCGATTGTGGTCGACCCTCCCATCCAGATACTCCCTTTGCCCCGCCTCCCATTTGTGTGAACTGTGGAGAGCACCATTCGCCTTGCTTGCCGGACTGTCCAATTCTGCAGAAGGAGCAGAAAATCATGGAAATCAAGACCCTGGACCGACTGACGTAAGCGGAAATATGATCGGCTTCATCCAGTGCGTATGACATCATCTTATGCCGCAACTGTCACTCCTGCTACAGTTCCATCAGCTCCAGTCAACTCTCAGAGTCGCAGGACCACACCTGCCCCCTTGATGGTGGAGGGCACTAAACTCCCTGTTGTTCCTGCTCCATCTACTTCAGGAGCAACACCTCCCCAACCATCGGGGACATCAGTTCCCCCTTCCCAGCCGGAGAAGTGTAAGACTTCTTCGGCTCCTCTCGCCAGGAAGGGGTCCCTTGTGGACCTCCCTTCGCAAGTTCCGACCGGTATAAAAACAGACAGCCGCAAGTGGTTCAAACAACCACTGGTCCCTGGTCGTACGGCCTGACGGTCGTCGTCTGTCCCTGAGACTGACCCAGTGAAGCTCTCCCAGCCTGAACCACCGAAGGCACAGCGAGAGAAACAGAAGAAGAAGAAGAAGAAGAAGAAAGTCCCCAAGGCTAACGACATAGCGGTGGCACCCGTCCCACCGCTTCCTACAAGCTCTGCGTCTGAGGACGAGGTGGAGATTCTGGCGTCCGCTGAGGACCTCGATCTCGCCGGACCCTCAGACGCCATGGATAGTGCTAGCACCGGTGCTCAATTGGAGGCAGCAGGTGATCCAGCGGCGTAATCTGCCTTCCAAGTCACGTCACGCCTTTCACAGACATGGACAATATCCTCTTCCAGTGGAACTGCAGCGGTTTCTTCCACCATCTAGCTGAGCTCCGACAGCTTATCAGCCTTCACCCTTTCTTCTGCATTGCTCTTCAAGAAACTTGGTTTCCAGCAATGCGAACCCCCGCCCTCTGTGGCTATCGTGGTTATTATAAGAACCGAGCAGCTTATGAAAGGGTGTCTGGTGGCGTCTGCGTCTATGTCCTTAACTCTCTTCACAGCGAGTCTGTCCCTCTACAAACACCTTTAGAGGCTGTCGCTGTTAGGGTGTGGATGCCACAGGCTATTACCGTCTGCAGTCTTTACCTTCCACCAGATGGTGATGTCGCGCAGCATGAGCTGGCTGCGCTGCTAGCCCAATTGCCGTCACTGCTTGTTACTGGGCGACTTCAACGCCCATAACCCTCTGTGGGGTGGGTCAGTGGCAACAGGTCGAGGCGCCACCATTGAGCATTTATTGGCACAGCTCGATCTTTCACTTTTAAATGATGGTTCCTTCACACAATTCAGCGTGTCGCATGGCACGTACTCCGCCATCGACCTTTCGATCTGTAGCCCTCGCCTCTTACCGTCTGTCCAATGGAGTGTGCATGACGACTTGTGTGGCAGTGACCACTTTCTGATCCTTCTGTCACTGCCACAACGTCACTCTTCTGGGCGCCCCAGCAGATGGGCTATGAATAAGGCTGACTGGGACTTATTCTCCTCCATTGCCGCTATTGAGCCTCACTCTAATGACGACATTGATGCGGTGGTTCACTCTGTCACCACCAGCATCGTTACTGCCGCAGAATCTGCCATTCCCAGTTCTTCTGGGTCCCCTCGGCGGCGGACTGTGCCTTGGTGGTCGCCTGAGATCGCTGAGGCGATTAAAGATCGCCGGCGGGCGCTACAGCGTCACAAGCGACATCCCTGCATTGAACACCTCATCACCCTCAAACGGCTGCGTGCGCTGGCCCGCCGCCTTATCCGCCAAAGCAAGCAGGAGTGCTGGGAGCGGTATGTGTCCACCATTGGCCTCCACGTCTCTCCATCGCAGGTCTGGGCCAAGATCTGACGCCTCTATGGCTATTGGACCCCTGTCAGCGTCCCTGCACTCTCACTGAATGGAGCAGTTTGTACAGACTCCGACGAAATTGCCAACAGCTTGGCAGAGCATTTTGCTCTTAGTTCCGCTTCTTCCAATTACTCCCTGGCCTTCCGCTCCATTAAAGAGCGGATGAAATGTCGGAGCCTTTCTTTTCGCACCCACCATTCTGAATCCTACAACGCTCAATTCAGTGAGTGGAAATTTCACAGTGCCCTTGCCGCTTGCCCTGATACCACTCCTGGGCCAGATCGCATCCACTGTCAGATGCTGAAACACCTTTCAGTCGACTGCAAGCGACGCCTCCTCAACGTTTACAACCGTCTCTGGGTCAAGGGTGAGTTTCTGTCGCAATGGCGGGAAAGCATTGTCATCCCCGTTTTGAAACCGGGCAAGAGCCCTTTGGACGTGGACAGCTACCGTCCCATTAGCCTCACCAACATTCTTTTCAAGTTGCTTGAACGGATGGTGAGCCGGCGGTTGAACTGGGTACTGGAGTTACGGGGCCTTCTGGCACCGTCTCAGGGTGGGTTCCGTAAAGGCCGCTCCGCCGCCGACAATCTGGTGAGCCTAGAGTCGGGCATCCGTACTGCCTTTGCCCGCCGTCAGCACCTGGTCACTGTCTTTTTCGACATGCGGAAGGCGTACGATACGACATGGTGTCATCACATCCTTTCTACGCTTCATGGATGGGGTCTTCGGGGCCCTCTGCCGATCTTTATCCGCAATTTTCTGTCGTATCATACCTTCCGCGTGCAAGTCGCAGCCTCCCATAGTTCCTCCAGAGTCCAGGAGAACGGGGTACCACAGGGATCTGTCCTCAGTGTCTGCCTGTCTTTAATTGCAATAAACGGTCTCGCTGCAGTGGTGGGAACTTCTGTCTCTGCTTCCCTGTATGCTGACGACTTCTGCCTTCACTATAGCTCTATTAGCATTGCGGCTGCTGAACGTCAGCTACAGGGCGCAATCCGCAAGGTGCAGTCTTGGGCTGTAGCGCATGGTTTTCACTTTTCGGCTGCCAAGACCCGCGTTATGCATTTCTGCCGGTGCCGAACGGTCCATCCTGAGCCGCGGCTTTATCTTGACAGCGAACTTCTTGCTGTGGTGGAGACCCACAGGTTTTTGGGTGTACTTGTTGATGCCCGGTTGACTTGGCTGCCTCATATTCGGCAGCTTAAACAGGCATGTTGGCGGCATCTAAAAGCTCTGCGATGCTTGAGCCACACCAGCTGGGGTGCCGACCGATCCACCCTGTTGCGGCTCTACTAGGCATTAATCCAGTCTCATCTGCATTATAGGAGCCTGGCTTATGGCTCAACATCCCCGTCTGCGTTGCGGGTGCTGGACCCAATCTTACACAGCGGAATACGCCTTGCCCTTGGTGCCTTCCGGACCAGCCCAGTGGACATCATACTTGTGGAGGTGGGTGTCCCTCCACCGCGATTACACCGCCAACGTTTGCTGGCTTCTTATGCTGCCCATGTTTTCAGCTTGCCCGGGCATCCTAACTATCGGCTACTATTCCCACAGTCGCACGTCCATCTTCCAGAACGCAGGCCCAGGGCTGGATGTACGATCGCGGTCCGCGTCTGAGAGCTTCTCTCCGGGCTTGGGGCTTTACCTCTTCCGCCTCCTTTCCGGGCACCTCTGCGTACACCCCCGTGGTGTGTGCCTCGCCCTCGCCTTCAGCTGGCATTGGCAGAGGGCCCGAAGGACTCAGTCCCTCCGGAGGCTTTCCGCCGCCGCTTTCTTTCCATCCTCGCAACGTATCAGGGCTCTGGCATTGTTTACACTGACGGTTCGATGGTTGCTGGTCGTGTCGGTTATGCGCTAACTCTATGGGACCATTCCGAACAACGTTCGTTGCCGGCTGGCTGCAGCGTTTACACTGCTGAGCTGGTCGCCATCTTTCGTACCCTCGAGTATATCCGCTCCTGCTCAGGTGAGTCCTTTGTGATCTGTAGCGATTCCCTGAGCTGTTTACGAGCTCTCGACCAGTGTTTCCCTCGTTCTCGTCTGGTGATGGCTATCCAGGAGTCCCTGCATACTCTTGCCCGTTGTGGCCGCTCTGTGGTCTTTGTTTGGACCCCGGGCCATGTTGGGATAACCGGCAATGAAAATGTTGACCGCCTGGTGAAAGAGGCCACCAGTAAACCATCTCTGGATGTTGGCCTCCCAGAGACTGATTTGAGGGCAGCCTTACGCCGCAAAGTTTTTGCGCTATGGGACGATGAATGGCGCGAACTGACCACGCGTAATAAACTCCGTGCCGTCAAGGAGACGACAGCTGCGTGGCGGTCATCCCTGCGAGCCACCCGCAGGGACTCAGTAGTCCTTTGTCGGTTCCGCATTGGCCACTCCCGGCTGACACACAGTTATTTACTGCGCCGGGAGGACCCTCCTCTATGTCACTGCGGAGCGGCTTTGACAGTGGCCCACATTTTGTTGGCCTGCCCCCTTTTAGCTGTGGTCAGGCAGACATTTGCGCTGCCTGATATGCTCCCTGCCCTTTTAACTGATGACCCTGCTATGGCTGGCTTAGTTTTACGTTTTATTCGGGCAAGGGTTTTTTATCGTTTAATCTGAGCGTTTGTTATGTCCTTTTGTGTTGATTCTGGCCTCTGGCCTACGATTTTAGTCTGATTTTTTAATGTGTTTCTAAGTGGTTGGCTTTTCCTTTTTTTATTTCTATGGTCGGCCAACCACTGTCACACTATGTGATTTTAGTTCGTTTTGTCCGGTCTTTGTTTAAGTTTCTCTTGTTCTGTGTCATCTGTGATCTATTCTGTTACTCGTTTTTATTCTCTATGGGTGCTTTTAGTATTTGGAAAAAGGTACCGATGACCGTAGCAGTCTGGTCCCATTAATCCCCCAAACCAACCGACCAACCAACCAACCTACCTAAGGGACTGCAATGGGCTGGACATGTTGTGGGAATGACAGGTGATGCTATTCTAGATATACTGTTGGTAGGAAGGCTATAGGGAAAGTGCCCCCAGGGAAAGTCAGGTACAAGATAGAGTATGGAAAGACCAGCAATGACGAAGATTCACGGGAAAGAGTGGGCGGAAGCCGCAGAGAGCAGGCTCTGCTGGAGGCTGTTCCTAAGGTCAGTGCATGATCTTTAAGGCCCCCGATCTCCAATTAAGTAAGTATATGTAAGTTTCTTTAAGGTGATTCGTAACTAGCTGATCTTATGTTTGGTTTTTCAGTTCACATCAATACTTGATAATCTATATAATGAACACATTTCTGAGGTGTCCCTTCAAATTCTGATTTTGTCTGTGTCAAGCTAGAAAATTTCCTGGACCCTGATACTTTACCCACCTGTTTCAAAAGCTCTCTTAGTCGTCATTTCACTCCTCTCTTGATTTGGTTGATTTGGGGGAGGTGACCAAACCAAGTCATCGGATTAAGGAAAGACGGGGAGAAAAGTAGGTCGTGCCCATTCAAAGGAACCCTCTCGGCATTTGCCTGAAGCGATTTAGGGAAATCATGCTCCGAAAAGCGAGTTCAGTGTGGTAACCACTACGCCAACTCGGTCGGTGTCTTGTTTGGAGCCACGAACATAAATACAGGGTGATTTTGTGATGACGTTGCAAACTCTTCCGCGAAAATGGAGAAGGATAAATGCATCAACTTGACGTAAGGGATCTGGGTAAGTCATCATCAGGTTATCTCGTGTTGTCATTCATAGCAACACAGAATAAGACCACACTCAAACTGTGAGCACGCCCCGGAACTAACTGCCGAGGTCCGAGCCGCACTCGCGCAGTTACTGGCATTGTGTGAAATCCGGCATTCTGTAGAATGCTCAGGTAAAGGTATAGAGTGCCTAAAATCGAACGTCAGAATATCAAAATATTAATATTTTACACATTGCATAGGCATTGTATACTTTCCCGGATTGTCTGCTGCCGAAGTATGTACACTACTAGCCATTAAAATTGCTACACCAAGAAGAAAGGCAGATAAACGGGCATTCATTGGACAAATATACTATGACTGGCATGTGATTACATTTTCACGCAATTTAGGTGCATAGATCCTGAGAAATCAGAACCGAGAACAACCACCTCTGGCCGTAATAACGGCCTTGATACACCTGGGCATTGAGTCAAACAGAGTTTGCATGGCGTATACAGGTACAGCTGCCCATGTAGCTTCAACACGATACCACAGTTCATCAAAAGTAGTGACGCGTATTGTGACGAGCCAGTTGCTCGGTCACCATTGACCAGACGTTTTCAGTTGGTGAGAGATCTGGAGAATGTGCTGGCCAGGGCAGCAGTCTAACATTTTCTCTATCCAGAAAGGCCCGTACAGGACCTGCAACATGCGGTCCTGCATTATCCTCCTGAAATGTAGGGTTTCGCAGGGGTCGACTGAAGGGTAGAGCCACGGGTCGTAACACATCTGAAATGTAACGTCCACTGTTCAAAGTGCCGTCAATGCGAACAAGAGGTGACCGAGACGTGTAACCAATGACACCCCATACCATCACGCCGGCTGATACGCCAGTATGGCGATGACGAATACACGCTTCCAATGTGCGCTCACCGCGATGTCGCCAAACACTGATGCGACCATCATGATGCTGTAAACAGAACCTGGATTCATCCGAAAAAATGACGTTGTGCCATTCGTGCACCCAGGTTCGTCGTTGAGTACACCATCGCAGGCGCTCCTGTCTGTGATGCAGCGTCAAGGATAATCGCATCCGTGGTCTCCGATCTGATAGTCCATGCTGCTGCAAACATCGTCGAACTGTTCGTGCAGATGGTTGTTGTCTTGCAAACGTCCCCATCTGTTGACTCTGGGATCGAGACGTGGCTGCACGATCCGTTACAGCCATGCGGATAAGATGCCTGTCATCTCGACTGCTAGTGATACGAGGCCGTTGGGATCCAGCACGGCGTTCCGTATTATCCTCCTGAACCCACTGATTCCATATTCTGCTAACAGGCATTGAATCTCGACCAACGCGAGCAGTAATGTCGTGATACGATTAACCACAATCCCACCTTTATCAAAGTCGAAAACATGATGGTACGCATTTCTCCTCGTTACACGAGGCACCACAACAACGCTGGTGAACTGCTGTTTGTGTATGAGGAATCGGTTGGAAACTTTCCTCATGTCAGCACGTTGTAGGTGTCGCAACCGGCGCCAAACTTGTTTGAATGCTCTGAAAAGCCAATCATTTGCATATCACAGCATCTTCTTCCTGTCGGTTAAATTTCGCGTCTGTAGCACGTCATCGTCGTAGTGTTGCAATTTTAATGGCCAGTAGTGTAGTACGCCAAATGGTTGCAAAGACCGCGTATTTTTGTACCACACTCAACTATCACGCAACGGAGATCGCCATAACTGTTTTCCAATGTATAGCATCCAGCTGATTTCCACTGACGCTCTCCTGTCATCCTTTCCCGTGGTTCTTGTATCACCATGTCGGAAGGGAATGTAGTACCAAGACAGGAAGCATGCCCTGATGACATGCAACGACAGCTCTGCGACGAATCATCTCAAGTAATAGCCAATGTTGCTAATAACTGAGTTTCTCTAACCGAAACCAGTTACCAAAAGTTGGTCAACGATATGAAAAAGGCTAAGACGACCATGAAGAAGAAACCACGGGATTGTTGGCTGATGAAAGACTATGACGTAATGATGGTCGAGGATAAAACTGGGTTGACCTATCTTTTTAAAGAAGGTACGAGTGCTATTCAATTTTACGTGGCGGACTCCCGTGTCATTTGATATACACTATAAGGCCCATCTGCCTATTGGTTATGGAGGGTGGAACAGGATGTTTAAAGAACTTTCGCGCAAGTATAAGAACATTACACGTCATGATATCGAGCTGTATATTCACCTTGTGTGAGCCTTGCCAAAAGAAGCAAAAAGGTTTTGTGGTCTAGCCAATGTTTTTTTCGGAATTCAGTTCACGTTGTCAGGTAGATCTCATTGATTTTCAGTCCCACCCTGATAGAGAGCATAAGTTTACAGTGGTCGATCAAGATCATCTCAGTAAGTTTGTAGTTCTCAGGGCTCTGAAATCAAAAAGGGCGGAAGTAGTAGTCTACAAACTCATCGACATATTTACCTTGCTTGGTGCTCCAACGGTTCTACAGCCCGATAACTGTAGGGAATTTGCAAACAATGTGGTAAGCAACCTAAAGGAGTATTGGCCCACCTTGAAGATCGTCCGTGGTAAGCCGCGCCTCATCAAGTCAACGTAGAATCGAAAGAGCAAACCAGGACTTTGAAAATATGTTGTGTGCTTGGATGCAAGCTGGAAAAAAAGACTGGGTGCTGGTGTGATGGACTGCGGTTTAGCCAACTTATGAAAAACAGAGCCTATCATTCTAGAATTAACAGGTCACCATACGAAGCTCCGTTCAGCTGCAAAGCTGTAGGTCTTTCGGCATCGTCCCTACCTGACGACGTTATACAAGAGGGAGAGCTGGAAAAAATAATAGAGAGCATACATCCAACAACAGCAGAAAAAAGACGAGATGAATCGATGGAAAAAGCACAGCTCCCTGCAGAAGACATACGAGGTGCGACAATAAAGTAATGAGACTGATGTGAAAAAAAATTTCTTATCGTTTTAGTCAAGTTTAGTGTTGTCTTCTTCAAAGTAGTTCCCTTCTGATTGCACAAACTTTTTCCAGCGCTTCTGCCGTTGATGGTAACATTTCTGGAACTCATCTTCTGTAATATCCTCCAAGATCCTCGTAACAGCTTTTTGGACATCTTGTGTTGTTTGAAAATGGTGTCCCTTGACCGCCGTTTTGACTCTTGGAAATAGAAAAAAGTCGCACGGAGCGATATCTGGTGAATAAGGTGGCTGTGGTGGTACAGAAATTTGTTTTGAGGTAAAAATTGCTGTACTGACAGCAGTATGGGATGGTGCATTATCGTGATGCAGAATCCAATTATCAGCAATGTTATTACTAGACGAACCGTTTCTCAATTGATGTTCAGTTCTTCTGCAATCATTTTCACAGATAATCTTCAATCAGATTGTACGAGTTCACGCACCCTGGCCAAGTCGACATCCGTCTGTCAGCTTGATGGCCGTCCACTGCGGTCTGCATCTTCAACATTCGTTCTGCCTTCACTAAGCCTTTGATGCCAACGAAAAACTTGAGCTCTTGACATAATCTCCTTTCCAAAAGCCTTCTGAAGCTTACCGTAAGTTCTCTTCGCGTTTTCACCCAATTTAACGCAAAAAGAAATGGCATACCGTTGCGCAATATTATGCGGTTCCATTTCTGTGATGAGAGAGACAAACGCGTGTTAACTTATTACAGCACAACTCACGACTGAGCAGTTGCATCGACGTGCCACTTGGACTAGAAGCAGCTTATAGACCAAGATCAAAGATAGTGTGCTTACACAAGCCTGAAAAGAAAACAAGTCTCATTACTTTATTGTTGCACCTCGTAGATGAGAACGCAAGGAAATCAAAACAGTGATGAAGCCATGACTGTCGAAGAGTATTCCATTCTGTGGTTACCAGAAATCAGTCTCTCTCTGATATCTTTTGTTATGCTTAAAAGACACGAGCGATACTCATACATCAAAAAATTCCTTTTGTGCCTTTCAGTGCCACTGCGAAATCAGATTCCCGACGTCGTCAAAGGGCAGGGTGACTCAGGCAGTTAGTTGGAATTTGTTATGAACGTTACAAAAGATGGCTTTTACCGACTTGTAGCTGCAGAAGGAACCTTGAAGCAGCCCTATGCAAGATCAGAATTCACTTTATGTCCAAAGTTCGTAATGAGAATTGACGTTCCTGACCACGAAATACTTCTCCGCTCTGCAACACGAAATGCCAAAATATAAGGTGCCTTTGTGTGAAAAAGAAATTTAAGTGCAATACAAGATCACTCTAGCCTTCCTTGCTGCATCAAGTATATCATGCCAGTTCTGCTGTGTGTTTTACCGGTATCAATATTCTGTTCGTATTTTCCTTTAAATCATTAATTGTATATAAAAGATCAAATTGCCAAAATGTAAAGAGTTTTTTTGTGGAGAAGAATGAGTATCGTACCTACTGTAACAACTATTTCAATCTCAGTTCTGCTTTCATTGTTTCCCAGTAAGTATATCCTGTGATTTATTTCATAGCTCTTTTAGTTTCAAATGCGTTATTTTAGTTTCAGATCTTGTGATCTTTTAATGCTTTGAGTAAATGGTACTGGTCATTCAGTATAATGCATAGGAATTGTATAGAATGCCTTGGAAAAGTATGTTACATCTCCACAAAAAACTTGTATTTCACAGTTTGCCTAAATCTATAAGGCATTCAATCTAAACATTAGCTAGGCATTCTATAGAATACCGGGATTTCACATAGTGCCGCTAAAATACACACAGAGGCTACTGGTGCCTGCATCTCCGAAGGAACATTGCTGCGGGCTATTTAGTGCTACCCAGACACTGCATTGAAGTACAGTATTTCGTACCGTAGCAGGACAATGTGACGATCGAAAAATAGTGTCACGGTTGTATAATGCGTGCACTGAAGGATGTAGACACCAGGACAAGTGGAAGTTTGGTTATTCGAACGTGTTCTGGGAGCGACCCAAAGTAGTTACGCGACCACTCGCGACAGTTGGGAAATCCGGCTTGGAGCCCCGCTCCGGCACAAATTTTCATTTGTTCTGAAATATTTTACAGCTGATGCGTGTTCTGAAATATTTTACAGCTGATGCGGAACCATAACCGCAGTTTGCGAACCATTTCTGAACTAAAAATATTGTTCAAACGGTATAAAATTGATATTCATTTTTAAATGAAGTGGGTTAAAATCAAATATTAGCTGTGTTTAGCACATTTATGTGCAGTAGAGCCGTATTAAAGGATAAATTGTATTCCGGAGAGTGTAACAGGCTGGAGGGAGGAGATGTGTGGGATAGAAGCACGAGGGAATGCAGGTCACCGAATTGTGTTCATGCAAATCCTTCCTTCATAAGACTGAAACTGAAGGTCAAGCAGGTGACTCTCCATCTACGTCACAAGAAGCGACTGTAGGGTGTTTCACAAAGTTATACAGACGCTCCACAGCGTGCCTTGTGAATCACGGGCGACGCAGTGCGCAGATATGCCCGAGAGGAGGGGGGCAATGTTTATTTTCCTCAAAGCACGTTAAAGCTACTTGGGAAGCAGATATTAGTTACTAGTATACTAATGCGAGTAAGGCATTAAGACAGAACTTGCTTAAATCGCTGCCCGCTTCGTTAGAGGATCTTTTAGTAATCGCGGAAGCGTTACGGAGATGATAGATAAACTCCAGTGGAAAAAGACTGCAAGAGAGACGCTCAGTAGCTCGGTACGGGTCTTGGTTAAAGCTTCGAGAACTTACCTTCACCGAGGAGTCAAGCAGTAATATTGCTCCCTCCTACGTATATCTCGCGAAGAGACCATGAGGATAAAATCAGAGAGATTAGAGCCCACACAGAGGCATACCGACAATCTTTCTTTCCACGAACAATACGAGACTGGAATAGAAGGGAGAACAGATAGAGGTACTCAAGGTACCCTCCGCCACACACCGTCAGGTGGCTTGCGGAGTATGGATGTAGATGTAGATGTAGAATGGTAGAGGGGAAATTGATTTTTAGTCGTCGTGTATAGCAGCTGTAGTGACTTCCTCCGCTATGAACACCGATTTTTAGTTTACAGATTGACTATAACCCCCAGGAATTTCCTGTGCACTTCGCTCATGTGAATAGACAAAATAAGCCCACTGAGAATGTGTTTACAGCATAAAGAGAAGCTATTTTCAGTTTATTAAATGATTTCTTTTTTGCAATTATTAAGCGAGCTTTTATGTAATAGACGTGCCTGTGAGTTTAAATTGTAAGTGTGATGTTTTCTGTGACCTATGTAGTACTGATGAGAAAGGCATTGGGTTGGTAAAAGTGGCACCTTGCTGCTGTCCCCGTTGAAATGTTGTAAACGCATGTAATTGTGTTTTAGTCACTTGCTGGTGAATCCACGAATGACGAAGACCGCTCTTCTCTCACCTGTAATTGTACTTGTGGTAGACAGCATAAATCTTTTCCATTCCGGAATTGCTGGCCCTTGTAGAGTTGGCAGCACTGACAGGAGCCAGTTATCACACATCCACAGTATATCTTCCACGTCTAGAACAGTAATTTTCTGTAATGCATTACTAGACTTACGCTGGAATATCTGAAGTTTTCTAACCCCTGGGCGATCTATTCCTATTGCAAAGGGAGGAATCGAACCCTCTGGGCTTCTTTAGATTTTGGGAGAGCAGAGGCTGAGATTATGTATTTGATACCTCATGCTGTAAAGGGTTCCAGACAGCAATAGTGGAGACACTGAAATAGACATTTTTTGAATACATATTGTGAGCATGTTACACTTGAAAAAGGCTCTTCAGTATGGCGAAATTATGACGACGGCTCCAGCCGTTTTACATAGCAGATCACGTAACAACCACAACTAAGTACTCAATGAACTGAAAGTAACTCCACCGTATAAATGCAAGCTCATTGAAGTTATTTTGTCTGTTCACGTAAGACAGTTGGACAGGAACTGCAGGGGAGCTCTAGACTGTCTATAAACTGAAAAGTGAGCCGTTCTCGTGGTGGGGGAAGTTGCCTTTCCTGGAAGAACGCTACAGCTGCCGAAAAAAATGATTAAGGATTCTTTTTCCCTCTGGCAGAATAGAACAGTGTGCAAATATTTACGTAGATGCTGTCTATATATGTTACTTGCGTTAGTGAGTAATATCTGCTTTCCATTTAGCGTTAACGCACTTTGTGCATAGTAAACGCCCCCCACCCCTGCTCCCTACCCCAGGCATGTTTGTGCACTGTGTCACTAGTAATTCGTAAGGCACGCTGTGGAGGGTCCGTTCAACTTCGAGAAACACACTGTAGTTGCTTCCTGCAATATAGTGGGATAGGTAGAGTGAGAAGTCACCTGCTTGACCTTCAGTTTGTAGACCTGTGAAGGAGGGAAATGTATGAACACAATCCGACTACCTACCTTATTTTTCCTTGCACTTCTACCTCACAAATCTCCCCCCTCCATCCTCTTACACTCCTCTACTGCACTTAGATGTGGTATATACATGGTGCGCACCATAAGTAATGTGACCAAATTCATAAAAAATTGAATATGTTCGTACAAATAATCAAATATTTTCAAAATAACACCCTCTTGCGTCGATACACTTCTGGAGGCGCTGTGTCCATGCGTGGAAGGTATCCTGGAATGCCTTTTCCGAAATGTCCTTTAGAGCTGATGTAACATGCGCCTGGATGCTTTCAATCGTGACCGAATGTTTTCCTTTCATGACTCCTTTTAACGGAGGAAACAAAAAAGTCAGCGGGAGCCAGGTCAGGACTGTAGAGAGGCTGGGGAACCAATGGGGTCTTGGTCCTAGCCAGGAAGTCGTTGACAATGAAGGTGCTGTGAGTCGGCAAGTTGTCGTGGTGAACTTTCCACGTGTCCTTGATGTCGCTTCGGCAGCGCGAGACCCTCCTTTTCAGTCTTTTGAGCACTTCCAAGTAGAAAGTTGAGTCCACTATAGTCCCGGTAGGTACGAATTCATGGTGGACAATGCCTCTGACGTCAAAGAAGACAATGAGCATGGTTTTGATCCTGGACTTGCTCATGCGTGCCTTCTTGGGACGGGGCGACGATGGGTGTGCCACTCTGAAATCTGCCTTTTTGTCTCAGGGTCGTAACTAAAAATCTACGACTCATCACCAGTGATAACTGAGTTTACAAAAGGAGGATCATTTTCACACATTTCCAACATTTTTCGGCACCGAAGCACTCGCATTTGCTTGTGTTCGTCGGTCAAAAATTTTGGGACGAGTTTGGCACACACCTTTCTCATGTTCAAATCTTCGGTCACATTGCGGAAAACGGTTGTGTTTGACATGTGTAGAGTCATGTGCTATCAATTGAAGGCTCAGCCGTCTGTCAGAGTTCAAACAATCGCGCTCACGCGTCACATTTTCGTTGACCCGTGTGGTTGATGGCCGTCCACGGCGAAGTTCGTCGGTGATCTCCTCTCGGTCCTCCATGAAAGACGTGTGCCATCGGCAAACGTGTGATTTGAACAAGCAATCAGTCCAAAAGGCATGCTGAAGTAATGGAAACGTTTCGGTGGCGGACTTCTCAAGTTTAGCGCAAAATTTGACAGCGTACCGTTGCTCTACAGATTGCTCCATTGTGCCGTGTTACATAAACTCAATACGGGGTTGACGGAAACACACGTCCTGTTGAATGAGACTAAGAGCGTTTTGAAGCTAACGCCTTAGCCCAGCCGGTTACAATACTTTGTGGTGTACCGTTACGTCAGAAAAAAAATGGTCGCATTACTTATGGAACGCACTCTGTACATTTAATGTTTGTTTTTAACCCACTTCATTTAAAGAAAATCATGCATTCCCTGGAAAGCAGATAGACAGAGAGGGTTCTGTGCTCACCCCACTTGATTTCTGCATGGGTGGGGCCATAAGAAAAGTGTTGTGTTTGAGATGCTTATCTAGACCGAAGAGTGTCTCCTGGCAGGAATTCACGCTGCCTGCAACGCTGTTCAGGTGACACCGGGGTACTAGAATGGGTGCGACAGAGCCCTGTACGACAATGACATGTCTGCATTGGCACTGGCGAACGCCATTTTGAACAACTGTTATAAAGCTAGCAGCTTGTGAAACTTGTGCAGGTAAATGTAACTCATTATTATTGTACCATAGACTTAGGATTTTCGGTCTCACTGACATCAAGTTACATATGCTGTTACTAGTCCATAACAGGGGAAATTGTCTGAAGATATTGGGGAGTATTAAGCGGAAATTCTGTAAGTTATGATCTGGATTCGGAAGTTGGAGTCCTCAGTTCGGGCACTGAGGTGGCACCTCAGCAGATTTTTGCTTGTATCTTGCGACTGTCACTTCCAGGCCAGGGACCTTACCTCAAGATGATAAATTTACCTTTTTCCATCATCTCTGAAAGTTTGTGACGTCATCACAGTAGCACCCTTTGTATCTGTATGCTGAAAATATACATTCCTGTTGAATCTAAACAGTATTCTATAATTTATTTATGGTTGTTGTTACTTTGACTGCCCTTCATAACCGTCCCCCTTATCAATAACTAATAGCAATAAGCGATGAAGAGCCAAATCTCCTAGCATCGGATGAAATCCAGTAATTGCATTAAGTGGGTAGCTAGCGATTTCTAGCACAATGCTTGGAGTCTGTAGTCAGAGGAACAGTGTGTTCATAAGGGGCAGCGCAGCACACAGCTACAACTAGTCGATAGCTCGTGAGACGTTAAGCGGCAGTGGCGACATTTATCCTTAAGCTCAGATGCCTCCAGCACCTCGTCAACAAATCTCAGGAGTTGAAAGGCTGTGACCTGCCCTTCAGTGAAACGAAAACGCTCGATCAGAAGCAAATGCTTGGCTTCCACTAGGCACCAGTGGAGTACCCTCTCAGGTGATTCAACATAGTAGGAAGCTGGCTGATAGGCTGCTAATTCTTCGACAAGTGAAAATATTTACCAGTCTGATATGAGTACTACGTCAAAGAGCTGTCAGCTTCCTGGAAAGATTTGTGTGTTGCTGTTGATAGCACATACCAGATTCTCAGCTGCAAGAGCCGAAATTTGTCGTAGCATCAAATTTTTTTTTAGAAGGTTATGGCCATATGCTTTCATTCTTCTAGCCTGACCAAATGTGTTACTTTGTCAGCCATGATCAAACGCCAGTATCATGTCATGAGCAACCAGAAATAATGGAACACATTCATCCATACGGGGAATTTATCAGTGATCGATTGGAAAGAAATTTTCCACAAACGTGCCAGCAAAGACATTTTCTATAGCATCTGGTTCATCACATCGCTACCCAAAAAGAATGTCGGGATCCTCTGTGTACGCCACTGTGGTGTAAACTAAGGTAGTATTGGCAGTGGAAGTTTTAACCACTTTTTTGAAATATTTGGCCACTGAAATGGCAGACATTGTGCATGGGGATGGCTCTGACAAGAGCAAACGTAAACTGCTACCTTGTTGCCAGCAAGGGGCCACTCCATGAGGTAGGTGCATACACATAGTTCGCTGTGACCACACTTTTCCCGGACTTAAAAGTAAGCTGACTGATATTGCCTCACAAACTCAATGTCTCGACTTCATAAGACCTCATGGTCTTGGTTGTGATGTAGGCTGTTTCTGCGATCTTCTGGATATGTGGTTAGTTCGCTTCACTTGTTGTTATGTCCTCTCGTATTCGAATTGTTCCTCTTTTGATGCTGCAGGGCACAGAATTACTCCAACAAAAGATCCAGCCATTTGTGGTCCATCTGAGGTGCACGCTCAGCTGGCAGCAATTCTGTAAAATCGAGATATGATATGATCTTGTGAAACTGTCACAGTGGACAGTTATGAGGAATATGTGAGCAACAATGCTGTTGTGTGTGGTCGGAGATGTTCATTTACGCAGCAAAGTAAGCGCCCAAAGGAAAAGCAAACAAATAAGAAAGAGGCAAAGCAATGGTCAACACAGGATGATGTATTTGGAAGATGAGTTAGCTCACACACCAGCCAGTAAGATATAATTTTTTATAATAAGCAGTTTACCTACCTTTTCTCAATCAGTATCATTTTCATTTCACTGCCCCTTGCATGTATTAACATTCCATTTGCAGTGGCTTGAGGCACGGTACAAACTTGGATTGTACAATCCCTCCTCCTCCTCCCCTCTCCCCCTCTCTCTCTCTTCCCTCCCCCTCAACCCTAACTCCCCGTCTCTCCCTCCCTCTCCCCCTCCCTCCCTCCATTTTTATAAACACCACTATTAGCATTAACTGATTTAGGGGAACTTGCTCAAACAGCAGCCACCCGGCGTCAAAAAGCCTGATACTCAACTAAAATGACTACCAGTCTTGCTTTACATCCATCATGAAGCCAAGGTGAAATCAACACAGTGCCATAACCTACGCAGAATAGCACCTTTTCTGCAGCCCAGCCGCAAGGCCACCCAATTAAGCATACTGCGATGTAACTTCCATGGAAATGCACGGACTCCAGGCAGGGCCGAACCAACAGCCATGATCGCGTATCGTTACAAAAGGTACACTGAAAAAGGTTGACATAACTTCACTAGCACTGCTAATCATGTATCCCGTTCCACGCAGCATTGCCCACAATATGTATCACTATGCACAAGTACTGTGCTATAAAAAACTACATTCAGGTTCGCTTGATGGTCCAGACGTACTCACTGCGTCGAGACGGTCTGTGAGCGCTCCTCACACCTCTGCGGCTCCGCCTCGTCCGCCCCACCCTTATTGGTGAGGCAAACTTCAGCATAAGGAAGTTAATGGTGCCATCTACCACAGACCTTCTCAACCTTCCCCCTAGAACCAGAACAACCAGGAGGGGGGGGGGAGGGGGCCGGTGGAAGTAGCAGTGAGTCACTACATCCTAACATTAACATTGTCTTAACTATCAGGCTTTATTTGATTAATAGGGACCCACATGTGTTTCTTGGTTTTAATATGGTGCACTCAGAAACTGACAGGTGAAATCTTTTCCAAGACCATAAACCGATCCACAAAACGAGAAAGTAACTTCTGTGTAATCCCATCACTGTCTTTGCTTTGAGCCCAGAAGTTATACACGTAAACTAAATCTCCCACCTGGAGGCAGCACTCATATGCCTGTCTGATGTGCTCAAGCAGTGTTCCGCTGGGCCATGCTCCACTTGACCTTAATATCAAAACAGTCAATCTTCTCTGATAGGAGATCACCAATTGTCCACAGGTTGGAAAGGGGGGAGTTAACAGGATAGCCGAGCATCAACTATGCAGGTGTAAATCTATGTGCTTCATGAAGAGTGGTTGTCAAAGGCTAATCCCAACGACCTTACCAACCTATCCTAGCATGATTGACTCCTGGCGTGATATATGATTAAAGTCACTTAAATTGTGGTTAATGTGCTGAGTGAAGGATGGCTGGAGATAGTACGTTATGATGGTAACATGCTTGATAGCATAATAGAAAAAAACTTATAGAAGCGCGCTGACAGGAACGTGGCCACGTTATCAGAAACTAGGATCTTACACAGACTAAAACTGGAGAAAATATGGGTGAGGTGGGTAATGGTGGCGCAAGCCATGACTAATCTACTGAGGTAAGCCATATAAAGCGACTAACTGCATCAACGGTCACAAAAACGTGACGAGGTAAAGGACTAGCATAATAAATAGCTTATCCATGGGGCTGTCCTCCCGTGAGGAACACAACAGTCCCTGCTGGTGTTCCAGTTCATCTTAGCCATCTTACAAACTCGCATTGCACCATCAACTTCGTAATTTCCTTTACCAAGCAATTCCACGGAACATGCTGTTTAATCCTATTAAGTGTTTTAGCTAAATCCAAATTTACACAATATAGAGAAGCATGAAAATAATTAAAAACGTTTGGGACCAGACTCTTAGGAAGGCAACCTTCAGTTTCTGATCATTGTGGGTGCGGTAGCAAAGAATGCCTCGGGACAGCAAGTACGGTTCCACGGCTTCGCCCTTATCGATCCATTCGCAGACCTGGGCCAAATCAGGGTCCTGACACTGCTGTTCCTTCAAACTGCCAAACAGCAAGGACACCTCAGTTAAAACTGCACAAACTCCCTCTTTTATCATCCCACATTCTACAGCTTCATGATATTCCCCACCTTCGTCCTCCTGGAAATTCCTACTCAGTGCGTCCGCCATCTGATTTTTGTACCACGCATATGTTTGATCACAAACTTAGAAACAGAAATCTGGGTGGCCCAGCGTGTGATCCACCCGGACTTTCATGGTCTAGCCAGAACCGAAGTCTGCGCTTGATTGTCTCAGGGAAGAAAGACTTATGATCCAGATGAAAGCGGAACTTCTCAAGCGCAAACAAAACAGCCAGCGTTTCCAATTCATAAACAGAGTATTTACAGTCTGCCTTGGGCAAACTGTTGACGCATACGCGAGAGGTCTCCACCCGCCCTGTTCCCCCTGAAGAAGCACCGCAACTGCTCTCGGTCTGCACAATAAATTCTCGATTAAAGTCAGGAATCGCCAATACCAGTGCACTCGCGAGAGCCTTTTTCAAGGCACTGAAGGCCTCCTCCTGGGCCGATGACCAACAGAAACGCACATTCTTCTTCAAAAGCTGATTAAGTGGGGCAGCTATTAGAGTAACGTTAGGAATATAGTTTTTTTAAAAAAAATTACCGTCCCAATAAAATTTCTTATCTCTGGGACGTTTGAAGTCATAAATGGTTTGGTTCGAGACTGATCAATCGCCACGCCTGCATTCTAGACACCACGTTCCAAAAATGAAATCTGACATGGTTCACCTTGGACGGCGTAAGTCCAGCCTCCTTAAGCCTACTTAAAAGCGATGCAGGTGTTCCTCAAAGCTCTAGCTATATGACCACGTCGTCTAAGTAATTATAAACGCAGCAAAACTTGAGGTTTCCGAGCACTGAATCAAGTAGTCGCGAAAATACTGCTGGCCCGGTAGCGAGGCCAAAAGGGGCACGATGAAACTCATGCAAGATTAAATCGCTGCAAAACGCGTTGATATTTTTCGATTCCTCAGCTAAAGGTATCTGGTAGTATACGTCGTTGAGATCAATGACATTGAGAAACGTAGCACGCGAAAACCGCTAATCAAATCAGGCATGGAGACCGATTCAAAGACAACTTTCTGATTAGGAGCTCTGTAATCAACAACCGGTGTGTACCCTGCTCCCCCAGCCTTAAGCACCAGGAAAATCGGAAGCGCAAGTTGAGACTGATGGTTTAACGACATCATCCTCCAACATTTGATCAACAATTCGACGAAGCTTTCTCATTTTGGAGGTGACAACCTACACAAGGTCTGCCACACAGGGACGGAATTAGTCAACTGAATCTGTTATTAATGCGGCTGGTAACCCCTAGCCAGTCAGTAAGGATTTCAGGAAACTGTTGTAAAACGTCCAAAACACGCTCTCCCTGAAGTGGACTTATATGGCTAAAATCGAAGAGCCGCTCTCCTCATGGGCACCAGGCTGCAATTTATGGTGCCAAGGTGGAATCTTAGGGTCACCGGGCCAAACCCTCCCACGCTACGATAGCAGTGATAAAATTTGCTATCCACTAATGATATCGAACAGCCAGAATCCAGTACTGTACACACTGGTTCGGAATTCAGACTTACACAAGTGAATGCCATGTATGTTATACAAGCGATGCGGCGGCACGCGCTTATGCTTCCCACGCGCCCACATACCCTGGCATCACTGGTCCCCCGTGACTGCACACGATCCCTAACAAAATGCCCTGGAAACCTGCCCTCTCCTGCCGATCAGTTTCAGGCGGCGGCCACACTGCGTTCGAGGCCTGTTTCTCAGGTAACACAAAACTGTCACTAGTATTATCCACAAGTTTACTATTCTGCTGCTGAAACCAGAAAACAAACCAACAAATAACTTTGGTATTTCTCAGAACACTAGACAACTGCGGTCGCATTCCTTCTAAAATTACGCGAATCACATCACTTTCAGGTAAATCCAGTTTTAGGGTGGAACAATGAATGCGCACGCTTTCAGTATAACAACTCAAATCTTCACGCACCCCTTGAACCCTAAGACAATAAATTCTCTCTTATGTGAAACCCTATGCTATCTTTGATAACTAATTTACGAATATCAGAAAATGAATTTTGTTTCTGAAAAGCCTCTGCTAATACTCTGTGCAACAGACCTCTTGCCAGAGGGAAAATAATTTGCAACATAAATGCTCGTGGCAGGTGCATGAGAAGAGTCTGCTCTTCTAATCTCACAGTTAACTGCAAAAAGTAATCGTAGTCAGACTACTCTCTACTGACAAGAACTTTTAATTACTTAAAATAGCTAGCAAACCGCTACCAAAAATCAGTTTTGTTATCACACTCATCCCCTGATTCCCTTGTAAAGTCTCAGACTCGCCATCATCCCGCCAACTTAAAAGACCGATACATTGTTGTAATGCGCATAAGTTTGTTTGAATTTGCAAAATCTGTAAACGATTGGCAGCTTCTGTAAATACTGAGAAGAGATCCATAATTCTACCACACAAATGCTGGAAATGTGCGTGCAAAAGGACAATTTGCGAGCGCGACACTCCCAGCTGTTCTAAAACCTCAGAAAGCATTTCAGTTCGAGAAGCGCAAGGAGCACTTACCTCGCTCAACGTATCCGCCGACAACTGTAGCGGCCGACATAATGACCCCTCAACAGTTGCGCGAGGTCAGCGGCACTCCCTTTAAGTGGGGCTCCGCGAATTTGTAACTAGTATATTAAGCACGCTCTCTATGAGTAACTGATTCCAATGACAGGTCTGGGTGCAGTCTCCATCTATATAACAATCAGCCGCTTTACACAGTACCACTTCTTGCACATCTAGATCTCTTATGGCCTCTGGGATTCGTATTTACGCCGCTACCAGTGAGATACATGGACTTGGACAATTCCAGCAGGACAATGCAACACCTCACACGTCCAGAATTGCTACAGAGTGGCTGCAGAAACGCTCTTCTGAGTTTAAACATTTTCCCTGGCCACCAATATCTGTGATGCCTTACAACGTGCTGTTCAGAAGAGATCTCCACCCATCGTACTCTTACGGATTTATGGACATCCCTTCAGGACTCATGGTGTCAGTTTTCTCCACCACTACTTCAGACATTAGTCGAGTCCATGCCACGTCGTGTTGCTGTACTTATGCGTGCTCGCGGGGGTCATATACGATATTAGGCAGGTGTACCAGTTTCTTTGGCTCCTCAGTGGCAATTTTAAATAACACCAGCAAGGCAGCTGGGGTATCAGTTACATCAACGAATGTTTCCTGTTTATGATCGTGCAACAGAAGTCAAATTTACACAGTACCACAAATTTCAGATTAGATTTAGGTAACAGTAATTGACTTAACAACTGCATGACCTACCAAGTTTAAAAACTCTGAGCTTAAATTTTAAAAACACTTAAAAGCTTTAAAACATAAAATTTAACACCATTAGCGGTTACTTAATATGACTACTGAAACAGGAACTACCAAACCGTTGCCGGCGCCAGCAAGCCTGATACTTGCGTTCTATTAGTATGTAAGATAGGTGCCTACCATGGTCAATGGTGCTGTGAAGTACAACTCAAATGACTCCATCAGTCTCGCACTCGACCCATCCAGAAGCCAAGGTAACCTCCGCAAAATAGCACCTTTTCTGCAGCACAGCGGCAAGCCTGCCCAAATTAAGCGTATTGCGATGTTTACTTCCGTACAAATGTACCGAATCCAGACGAGGCCGAACCAACAGCCGTGATCGCTTGTCTTTAGACAATGTACAGTGCAACAGGTTTACATAATTTCACTAGCATTGCTAATCATATATCCCATTCCACATAGCGTAGTCCACAGCATGTATCTGCCAGGAAAACCACCTTCAGACTTGCTTGATGCTCCGGACACACTGTGTCGAGACGGTCTGTGAACGCTCCTCAAACCACTGCGGCCCCACCCCACCCCGCCCCCTGACGGTGAGGCAAACCTCGCGCGTAAAGAAATTATCACTACCATCTGTCACTGACCGTCTCAACAACAAAGTCGTAGAAAAGGTGTGGTCGGTTGTTTGCGGAGAAGTTTAATGGTGTCAAAGCGCTAGCAAAGAGTGTCATGTAACGCTTAGCCCGAAAATGGTATCAGACAGGATCTGTTTTGAAGAAGTCAAAAGACGTTCTGAAACGTGCCTGTACTCCAGAAAATGTGGCTATAGTTCACCAGAAAATACTTCAGAGTCCTAACAAATCAACCTTTCGCCTGTCGCAAGAGAACTGCATATCACGTCGATCATGCGGACGAATACTTCACCTGGATCTGCATATACTTCGCTACCGAGTGTCTGTTGTTCACACAGTAAAACCAGCTGGTGCTCCTCAGCGCCTTCGGTTTTGTGAGTGACTGTTCTCTGAGATAAAAATGAATGGCTTGTACATGGATCTGTTCTTTATGTCTCAGAAACCCTGGTTCACGTGAGTGGTTATGTCAACTCACAGGATCACACGTTCTGGGCAGCAGAGAATCCGCATAACTTACACGAAACATTGCATAATCGGAAGGTTGGGGTTTTGAATGCAATGTCTGCACGCCGCATTATTGGTGCCATCTAGTTTCATCAGACGCTTACTTCAGTGCGTTACGTTGCGAATATTTTTAAACCATATTTGGCAGCTTTACTGGAGGAGGAAGAGGCAGTTAATGCCAACAGAATGGAGCAACTGGCCTTACAGCCGGCCGAACATCGGTGCACATTTACATAATCTTCACACCTGACGGAGTTATTAGCAGATGTCAGTCTGGTCACAGCTCTAGCTGGCCTTCTGATTCACCTGATCTGCCAGTGTGTGATTACTTTGTGTTGGGAGCCCTCAAGTCTAAGATGTAGCGCAACAATCCTCATAGTTTTCAAGAACTGGAACAGAACATTTCGGATGAGACTGCCGAAATTCCAGCAGTCCAGCTCCGATCTGTCATCAACAATTTGCTGAGCAGTATCAAAAAGTGCCGAGAGATGAGTGGCTGTCACGTTCAACACCCGCTACAGTCAGGTTAGTACTGTATTTCCTTTCCTCTGCTGTGTTTCTTTGAACCCTGAAACTCTGTTCTCCAGGTTACTTTTATTTTCCCCACCCTGTATGAAGTCATGTTTAGAATTTTATACAACCATTGTAAAGATCAACTAAAACTGCAACTGTGAGAATACCAAGGTGGATCTGGACCTTGGAGAAGCTGCCCAGAACAGGTAATCACTTTGAAATTGCTAATGGATTACTGTAAAAGAAGACAAAAACAACAAGTCATGACCTTTATTGACTTTAAAAGAGCTTGTGATTGCATCCACAGACCTTCAATGATGAAGATACTACGGAATTTCAGACTCCATCCTAAATTAACAAAAATGATAAACTTAACTCTAACAAACACCAAATCTAAGGTAAAGAGCGGAAATATCTGAGATATTTACGATTAAAACAGGGTTAAGACAGCGAGATGGTTTAGCGTTAAGCAATATGCTAAATGTATTCGACCTCCAATTGCGACTATGGAATGATGATAGATATATGAGGAGAGGTATGGAGGACAGCAGTAACTATGAAATGTGGCGTGTGAAGTTCAAATCGCCGGCATATAAGGTCGCATCCACCGTAACTGACCGTAAGAAGGATTGACGTGATGAAACAACCGAATGTTACGGACGTACTTTAATAGCCAGCTATTGCTTGGAGTTTCACTGTGCCGTTTGAACTACTACACAGTAATAAAGATATGGCGAAATTTACGAATATACTAGTTTATTTTGAATGGAAATATTTTTTTCTAAATTTTAGGCACTATTGTGTACTATTTGAAATTTCTGCTAGAGCGTAGCGATCAATTGTGTCTAATTCGTGATTTTTAAACTTGTCTTGAGCATCAAAGCGGGATTTGCGACCTTGTTAAAAATTATGTCACTTATACGGCTGTCCGCAGAGCTGAACAGTCACGCAGAGGAATCACGTGTGTCGCGGAGATCGGGAGCACATGGGCTGGCGCACAGACGTAATTTTGTCGACTTCAGATTATTACAAATTTCGTTTGTATCTACACTGTAACTACGCAGATACGTTGCGTTACCGAATGGAAGTCGTACTTTATCCCCAAAATTCAGCGATCCTACAAATACCGGTAATTTTTGACATCATATAAACTTCAACGGAAATGCTCGTTCTTTACTTGGAAATGGAACAAAAGTGGCGCTAGTGTTTGGAAATTACGAGAGGCGTTTGAAAAGTCCGTGCAAAGTCCGAGAAATGGCACCACCGGCGCGTATGGGGCTCATGTTTAGTTAGTAGCACCTTTGGAAAGAACGCACACCAAGTTTCAGCCATATTGGTCTATTTCTTTGTGTTTGGCTTTCGTGTGAATGAAGTAGAGTGATTGTCAAAAAAATAAAAGAAAAAGAATTTCGCGTAGTGATTACTTTATGAAAGGCAAAATGCCTCAGGAGACTAAAGAGAAGCTTGATAAACACTACGGTGACTCTGCACCTTCGATTAGAACAGTTTATAAGTGGTTTCAAAACTTTCGGAGTGACCTCATGGGTACAAGTGATGCTGAACGTTCTGGACGCCCTGTGGAGGTTACGACTCCAGAACTCATTGATAAAATCCATGATATAGTGATGAATGACAGGAGAGTTAAGGTGCATGTGACTGCTAGAGCTGTGGGCATCTCGAATGAACGGATACATAATATTTTGCATAAACATTTGGACATGAGAAAGCTATTCGCAAGATGGGTTCCGTGATTGCTCACGCTTGACCAAAAACGGAATCATGTGAAGTGTTGCAAGGATGTTTGCAGCTGTTCAGGAAGAATCCGCAGTACTTTAAGCGTCGTTTCGTCACTGTGGATGAAACATGGATACATTACTATACTCCTGAGACCAAACAACAATCTAAACAATGGGTTACCAAGGGAGGATATGCACCAAAAAAAGGCGGAGACTATTCCTTCGGCTGGAAAGGTTTGGCGACTGTCTTTTGTGATTCGCAAGGGATAATCCTCATCGACTATCTGGAAAAAGGTAAAACTATTACAATTGCATATTATTCATAGTTATTTGACTGTTTGAAAACCGAGCAGCAAGAAAAACTCCGGCAATTGGACCGCAAAAAAGTCCTTTTCCATCACATGCACCAGCACACACCTCAGCAGTTATGGTCGCAAAATTAATGGAAATAGGATTCCAACGCGTTTCACATCCCCCCTGTTCTCCAGACTTGGCTCCCTCTGACTACTATTTGTTCCCCAATTTGAAGAAATGGCAGGCGGGACAAAGATTTTATTCAAAGGAGGAGGTGATTGCAGCAAATAATAGCCATTTTGCAGACTTGGACAATTCCTATTATTCGGAAGGGATCAACAAATTAGAACAGTGTTGGACGAAGTGGATAAATCTAAAAAGAGACTATGTCGAAAAATGAAAAAGGTTTACCCCAAACATGTAAGTAGTTTTTATTTATGCATGGACTTTTCAGACCTCCCTCGTAATAGCTATACAGGGTGCGGCACGGGAATTTCATTATTTTAAAAGATCATAAAACAAAGTATTGGAGATATCAGTTTAATTCTCTTTTCCTTACATAGAGGTACATTTAAACTTTTATTTAATTAGGTTTTGAAAACGATATCTTGAAGTGAACTTCGTTCTGCTCAAGGCATCTGGAAAGTTGAAATCAGAAGTTTCGGTTCACTTTGTTCGGCATTCCTCTGTCTATGTTGGTAGTAGCAGAAAAAAAAATACTGTTTCGCAGCACAAGCAGGGTTCGTGGACAATTGGTACTTGCACCAAGAATTTAAGACGTCCCCATAAGAAAAAGTCGCATGGGGCTAAATCTGGCGAGCCTGCTGAAGATCACCGCGCAGAAAGATGAGACGTTCGGGGAAGTGTCCGAACAAGAGGATCATTCAGATTCATGTCGTGTAAGCCATAGCGTCATGATGTTGGAACTTAACATATCGCACATCCATTTCTTCAAGTGTGAGAACAAAAAAAACGCCTAAATCATGTAGACATAACGCTCAGAAGTGACCGTAACTGCCCTATCGTTCTCTTCGGAAAACCAGGGACCAATAATACCAATTTTGGTTCATAAACACCAAATAGCTACACGTCTTCAGAGGCTGCTCATGAAGTTCCCGGGGGTTCGTGCCACTCCAGTATCGCATGTTTTGTTTATTCGCGTATCCAGACAAACGAAAATGTGTCTTGTCGCTCCCTGAACACTAGGGCTTCATGGGGCAGGTTTTTAGTCAAAGCTTCACATGCATTTTTTAAAAAAAATGCCGCGTGTGTTAAGTGTTTGTACCATTGCCAGTTTGTATGGATGAAATTTATGGGTTTCAGAAATTGCAAGGGCAGCTGCATGTTTGCGTGCACACAGCCTGGGGTATTCAAAACCGCCAACCTTACTATTCGACGTTTTCTCGTGTTCTGTTGTTCCTGAAGGTCTTGTTTTCTTTTTATGTACACTGCCAATATCCATTAACGTGTCCACTCCAACAATAATCTATTTTTGATCGGAGATAACCTGCAGGCACGATATTAAACTGTTCCCCGAATACACGCTGGGTTCGATGAGCGAACGACCATTGGAAAAGAAGTCGCCACTGCGAACGCGCGCTCCTCTCTCATTGCCCGCCTGATCACTACGAAACTGCCCTTTAAAAGAAGTTTAGGTTCTGCCATTTCGAATGCGTTCAACCCCACACAGCAGTTAGTAACGGCCGCATGTGGCGCGCGTTTCAAATAATGAAGTCCCTGCGCCACACCTGTTGACGTCTCATGTTGTTAGGACTACCATAGTAATTTATCAAAAGGTCACAGGACCGTTATCCGTCAAGTAAAGAGTAAAATTTAATTTTCAGATAGAGGTGACGTCGAAAGAAAATCATAAAACTTAAGAAGTCGGCGCAGTTATTTAGCAAATTGAAACTCGCAGTTATTCATTGCGCGAAGGGTGCATCCATTTGGCAAAAATATAGTCTGAAGGAATCTAATGGGCAGTGTTGGAACGCAGTAAGCTGCAAACTGTCGTTTCATTAAGAAAATTCTAGAGAGGGTCAAAATCTGAGAGATATCCTGAACTTGAAGCCAGTGTCGTTTTCTTTGGATAAGATAAAAGGAAAGATGGAATATATATCTCTTGACAAATAACGCAGTTAAAAGGTTTGGAAATTGCGAATTTCTTAGAACATACCAGAGGCAGAATTAGAGTCCGCGCAGGATACGGTGGCCGATGAGCAAGAACTAACTTTCGTCCAAAGAGCTAGGCGAGTTCATTCGCTTGTTGTGAACGGGAGACCGATAGTGTTTGCCACCTTTTGGCCGGGCAGCGATGACAGAATCGAGGGGCACATCCTGCAATCTTCCACAAATGATTGTGCGGAAACTATTCGGTAAAAAAAAGGTCCATTTTTGTGTTACTTACATCTTTCTTTGTCATGTTCGTGATGATGTGACCATCATTTCGTTAATGGTCATAGTTATTGTCGTATCTACATGGAAGGAAGACTGCGAGAAATTGGAGAAAGTAAGCAATGAAAAACAGGGATGGCCATGATTTTGCATTTGATGCATATTACATAATATGTTGCATACGAAATTTAGCTAACAAATCGAATTTTTCATTAGAATAGGGTGGAGGTCTCAATCTATCACCAGTCTCAAGAAAACTGATCTGATGCAGCACACTCATTTGCGATCGCACAGCGCCAGCAATGAAACCAGTGTGCAGTAGCAACATTCCTCATATCTCATAAACGATTTGAAATATCTAGAACTGATTTTGGAAAATGATAACATGCAAAGATGAGAGTATTTTACCATGTGTTTATTATGCAAAACTTCATTATGTGCCATGTTATTCCACTAACTACAGACTTTTTTAATGAAAGAATGTAATTTGTAAGAGGTATCGATAGCTGGTGAAATGAGAAATATTATGGATTTGGGAACAATATAATTGAAGACATTACATGTTTATTTTGTTCTGAGGATGTGCTTTAACATAAACTACTGATATTACTTTTCCTCAGTTCCACATTTAAGAAACTTGATGAGCAATTGTTTCAAAATTCTCTCTCAGTTGTATCTGTACAACATGTTAATGAGGTGTATTTTGTAAACTCCGCTGTGTTTTGGCAAAAGAAGCAAATTTTAACATGGCAACAAAAGAAATGTGTAGGATTTACTCAAAATTCGCCACTCATGATGCTTCTCTGAAAGTTACCATACAAATGGTTAACGAGCCAAGCAAAAATAGATCACTGCATTTTCAGCAGAATTTTTTTTTAGATACTAACCAAAGCAGAGGTGACAGATCATTTTGAATGGTCACCATGCAAGTGTGGGCATAGAAGGGCTCCACTTAATGTTTACAAGGAACGTGAGCTTCAGTTTACAACGCCACTTCTCCTCCAGCGCTCTGCATTTCCCCTATAGCACCTGCCTGCAACCCCCACCACTACCGCTCTTTTCATGCGTGCCCTGCCTACTGCACATCTACCTGACACTATTTCGAATGGACTCTATGTGGTGTGGTCGATTAGAACCATGGGTTTATCCATATACGTGACCCCTCTATCCAACAAAATACCTTGCTAGCACAGAGATTGCCAGATTTTATGGAAAAAATCGGCAACTATGATATGCACATAATTCATATGTGGCAGTAGCACTCCTGCACCGGATCGAAAACGGTGGCAAATCACATATCTTTTGGGACAAACAAAGCAATGTTAGAATTCTCTCGAAGCATTTGTGTCTTGAAAACGACAGGGTGTGAATCTGTCGAAATATCAGCAGTTTTCGAGGATATGACCCAGTTGCATTCCTGTAAGTTATCTCAACAAATACAACAGTGTACTACAAAGAGGGAAAGTACCTTATTAAGAACAAGCGTCCGCAGCTCGTGGTCGTGCGGTAGCGTTCTCGCATCCCGCGCCCGGGTTCCCGGGTTCGATTCCCGGCGGGGTCAGGGATTTTCTCTGCCTCGTGATGACGGTGTTGTGTGATGTCCTTAGGTTAGTTAGGTTTAAGTAGTTCTAAGTTCTAGGGGACTGATGACCATAGATGTTAAGTCCCATAGTGCTCAGAGCCATTTGAACCATTTGATCCATAAGAACAAGCAAAAAAAAAAAAAAAATAATGATATTAGCAGTTATTGCAGAGGGAGGAAAGTTGCCTACTTTATTGTGAAGCCAGAGAAAATTTCTGTAAAAGATTACTGATTCGTCGCTGTAGGCTGAATGACCACAGAATCAATTACGTAGTGGCCAGCTACTGGCTGGAATCCCAGACCTGATGCACTGCTCAGTAAGAGAGATGCTAGGTTGGATGCCTTTAATTTTAAAACTCGTCTCACACCTGCAGTAAAGAATAAAGTTCTTACATTAAAGACCTAGACCTTTTGTCCGGAGGTATGATTGAAAACTACAGGTGCTTGATGTCTTCATAAACAAGACATTTACAGCCTGTCTCCGAAAGCGTTGCTCCAATGGTTTGGCTTTTAGATGGGGATCATGCACTCACTCCATCTGGAAAAGCCACCAGTCATCTTTATGTATGAGTGAATTCTCCCTTCATGGCACACAATAGCGCCAGATTCTATCATCAAAGACTGCGTGTACAGTGTTCTGGAAAGAAGCGGGTACGATGAAAGGATGAGAAAACTGACCAGTTAAAAACGATACCGGTGTTTTACTTCTGAATAAACCGTACTTTTCGGTATTTGTTTGTTCTCCATTGTAACATGCCATTTTAATTTTTACTAATAACTGAGTAAAAAAACGAAATCAATTATCCATTGCAGCAATGCTAAAATTTTGGTTTTAAAAGAAATCTTTTTTAAAAATGAGTAATTTTTATTAAAAAATTTGCGTTGGTTTGAAATATCGCGTATTATAGAAAATGGGAAAAGTGCTATTTTACTAACAGTTTTGACAGAAACGAGCAGCAAACACATGAAATTATAATTGGTACAGCGTTACTGAGACAATAATGATCCTTTGCCGTGTGTCTTCATTGGAGGTACACGTGTACTGCAGTGTTCAAGACTTGCCTCCATCTTAGGGTTGCTATCCGTCGGCGATATATGGGGACCGTCACCATTATGGACCTTCTTGCCCCAACATCCCGACAAGACCCAGTTTTGTCCCGATTTTGCAAAATACTGTTACGGGCTTGGCTCGAGTAACGAAGTAACGCCATATGTTAGCGCAACTTGTAAATACAGCCTTAGTTTTATTTATGTCAACAAGTTTTTGTTGACAAGGTCGTCTCACAGATGACGTTGCATGTTGCTTATCTTGTATAGACGATGCAAGCACCTTCTAGATCTAGCGCCATCATTCGAGAAAATACCAGACTCCTTCAGTAGTAAGGGGCTGGAACTATTTAATCAGCGCCACGCGGAAGAGTCGGGCAGTTCCCATTTGAATAGCGATCAGACAGGAAGACTCACTCTAAACGTAATACGAATAGCGAGTGCATTTTAGAAATGTTTGACGTGTTTACTGCGGATACATAGTGTATAGCGACGTGTACTTCGATGACTAAAGTGTTATTCTGACTCTTTACCGTATAGTAAACTTATCATAGTTTATGTAAACGCCTACGGATGGAAAGTGTCACTTTTCGGATGATTACAAAAAAAAAGTGGTCTTTTGTCTAGAAAGGACATACAGATTAAGAAGCGTTGCGTGAGATTTGTAGCTGTAGCTCACGGAGGTAAGGCAGATGTGAGACATATTTCCATGAAGAATTATACAAACAGATCCACGGTAGCATTGACGTCAAAGGCTATTTCGGCATTCATGACTGCAGAACTAACAACAGCTTACAAGTTGTCGAGCATCATCAATCCTTCAGTTCTCTTGACTGTACCGCAAAACTGAATGCCGTAATGTATCCTGATTCCAAAGTCGCCGTAAAGCAGTGTACAGCCAGTACCAAACCTTCAGCGCTTGTCGAAAATATTCTCACGCCACTCTCCGCGTCCAAACGCGTAAAACAATTTCAAGAAGTTTCATTTTACGGCATAGGCACCGACGCGTCGATCTACAAGGCTGAAGAGCTGTTTCCTTTAGTTGTTCAATACGTTACTGAGACTGACGGAATCCAGCAGAAGGTGTTGAAGACTGGTTCGCTGAATAACGAAACCTCGGAGACAAATGCAAACTTTTGTCTAAACAACTACAAATACCATTAGCTAAATTAATCGATGTGTGTGAAGGCAATACCAATATCAACTTCGGAGAGCTTCATCGACGCGGCCAGCGGAATGTGTTCTACCAAACTAAAGAAGAACTATGAAAAAATATAGAAGGAATTGGATGCCGTGCCCATATTCTCCACAACGGTATGCTGCTGGAGTCCTAACTGTTGACAGTGCAATAATCGTCCTGAAAATATTTAATTTCTGTATTTTTCAATATATACGATAAGGACAGAGAAGCTGGAAGATTTCTGCTTATACGTTGATGTCAATCATCAGACTCTTCTATCTCATTCAGAAACAAGATTCCATTAAAGCAATTTTTTGAAACCGAAGACAAGCCACTTAAAATAATTTGAGATTTTTTTCGGCAGTCCGATCAGTGAAATTTACCTCATGTTTCTGCTGTCAAGCTTGGCTCTGTTTGAAGAAAAAGATAAAAATCTCGGAGAAACAAAGTCTCGATAACAGCAATAAGAAATACACTGGAGAGCCAAAGAAACTTGTACATCTGCCTAACATCGTGTATGGCCCCCGGGAGCACGCAGAAGTGCCGCAACACCACGTTGCATGGACTCCACTGATGTCTGAAGTAGTGCTGGAGGGAACTGGCACCATGAATCCTGCAGGGCTGTCGATAAATTAAGAGTACGACGGGGTGCTCACTTCTGAGCAGCATGTTGCACGGCATCCCAGATATGCTCAATAATGTTCATGTCTGGGGAGCTTGGTGGCCAGTGGAAGTGTTTAAACTCTTAAGAGTGTTCCTGGAGCCACTCTGTAGGAATTCTGGACGTGTGGGGTGTCGCGTTTTCCTGCTGGAATTACAGAAGTCCGTTGGAATGCACAATGGACTTGAATGGATGCAAGTGATCAGACAGGATGCTTACGTACGTGTCACATGTCAGTCATATCTAGACGTATCAGGGGTCCGATATTCCTCCAACTACACACGCCCCACACCGTTGTACAGCCTCCACCAGCTTGAACAGTCTCCACTGACCTGCAGAGTCCATGGAGTCAAGAGGTTCTCTCCATATCCGCTTGACACAATTTGAAACGAGACTCGTCCGTTCAGGCAGCAAATTTCCGGTCATCAACAGTCCAATGTCGGTGTTGACGGGCCCAGGCGAGGCGTAAAGCTTCATGTCGTGCAGTCATCAAGCGTACACGAGAGGGCCTTCGGCTCCAAAATCCTATATCAATGACGTTTCGTTGAACGGTTCACACGCTGACGCTTGTTGGTGGCCCCTCATTGAAAGCTGCAGCAATTTGCGAAAGGGTTGCACTTGTGTCATGTTGAAGGATTCTCTTCTGTCGTCGTTGGTCTCGTTTTTGCGGGATCTTTTTCCAGCCGTAGCAATGTCGGAGATTTGATGTTTTACCGGATTACCGATATTATCTCTACACTCGTGAAATGGTCGTACTGGAAAATCCCCACTTCATGGCTGCCTCGGAGATGCTGTGTCCCATCGTTCGTGCGCCGACTAGAAGACCACGTTGCAACTCACTTAAATCTTGATAACCTGCTATTGTAGCAGCAGTAACCGATGTAACAACTGCGCCAGACACTTGTTGTCTTTTATAGGCGTTACCAACAGCTGCGCCATATTCTGCCAGTTTACATATCTCTGTATTTGAATTCGCTTGCCTATACCAGTTTCTTTGGCGCTTCAGTGTATATTAATCGACTCACAGATATGTCTGGATTAAAGGCCGACTGCCAGTTTTATTGGCAATGAAATCAAGGTAAATTCGAACAAATTAAATAATGAGAAGACTAACCAAGAAATTATTAGCTTGATTTCGAAATTTGAGGAAGAGAGAATGGCTTTCGATACTGTAGCATTTGATCACTTAGAGAAATGGGCTATTTCTTGTAACAAATATCATGTATCTAATTGGCTGGCGCTATCTGAAACCCCAAATTGAGTGATTATTGAAAACACAATTATATAGCTGACTGAAAATTGTGTGAAGACTTCAGGCGACAATTTTTTTCAGGAATATGTGTGTCCGGAGAGCTTTTTAGAAATTAATCATGACTTGTTTAGAAGGATGTCTAAACTCTCCGTAGACGAAAGGTGGGTTTACTTTCTTAAGGAAACCGAAAATCCTGAACGCAAATGGAAACTGCTAAAATTATGCGAGAATTTGTTTTCTGTTCCCGCCGCACACAACGCTACTGTGTAAAGAGTATTTTCGCTGATGTCGGCCAGTGGACTGATGAAAGAAATCGACTGCTGCCAGGGACTGTGGAATATATTAACAGTGCCAGTTTAACTACAAGCTGACTTGCATGAAGTTTTATAAATACGTAAAAGGGAAAAAAAGACTTGCTGGAAAAGGTGAAAGCTCCCGAAAAAATTTGGTGAACCAACTACTTCGCCTCAACAAGTTCCATGTAATTGTGTTCTAAACAAAAAATTATATTGAATAAATTTTTTACTTCATTTATACTTCCTCAAATCAGACGGTTCCGCTGGCCGGGGTGGCCGAGCGGTTCTAGGCGCTACAGTCTGGAACCGCGCTACCGCTACGGTCGCAGGTTCGAATCCTGCCTCGGGCATGGATGTGTGTGATATCCTTAGGTTAGTTAGGTTTAAGTAGTTCTAAGTTCTAGGGGACTGATGACCTTAGAAGTTAAGTCCCATAGTGCTCAGAGCCATTTGAACCATTTTAAATCAGACGGTTCCGATGAGGTTCCAACTAGATGTGGCAACCCTACCCCGTCTGCTCTATGCGATAGTTTCTCGCTTCTGTCGCCGGACATCAGTTGCATTGCACAATGACATCAACCATGATCTGCAAATATTTTTGCGAAGTGACGTTACAGTGAAGCACAACGCTTCATTTGCTGTAAAAGATAGATTTGTCTGCTATTTCTGTGAAATAATAAAAAGGAAAGGAAATTATGGTGACAGAACGAAATTAAAAACTCAACAATAATTCAATCATAGTATACAATAAAAATAGAAAATAGCTGATCTACTGCCTGTGTCTACATAATATGCTCTTATCAGCTAGTGGTCCTTGAAACGGACAAATTAACACGAAAAACGGAGTTCTTGAATCATAGTTTCCACGCATTAGCAATGAGTATTCTTAATGTCCAAATAGTGGTATTGCCACCGATTACAGCGTGATTTCTGAGCAGATTAAAAAAAAAAAAAAACGAATTGGCGAATGTCGGTGAATTTTTGTAGCAGTCACCTATTTATCACTTTTCGAGAAAAACAGCGAATGGTGGACGGACTAAGTTCTGTTTTATTTGGCTCTTTAATTTAGTGTTTTCATTGTGTGTATCATGAAACTGAGAAGGTCAAAATTATTCAGTCTTTGTTCGACATCTACTTTTATTAAAAAGTAGTAATAGCAATACAAGAGCGAAAATCGGTGATCCCAGAAACCAGTTACTTTGAGCGGCTGTAACGGTCAGGTTTAACTGGTGTGGAAAAAAAAACGATATAACAGAAAACCGGTTGTTTCAGCGATAACCGCCATCCCTAGGACAACGTGTTTGAGAGGAGAATGAGGAAATATTGGCAATGATTAAACAAATGCCTAGAGTGAAGTTATTGATCACATTAATGAAGACTGATTAGAAGGCTGGTGTTCCTTTTAATTTATCAACATTACAACATAAAAAATGTGGTTGGGAGTGACCATATTGTGGATAGTTTTGTAGCTGAGTAATATGACAATTTTTTCCACTGAGTTTAGCTCTCTTTTTTTCCCCCTCTCAGAAAAGGCTTGTATTCGGGCCAATACGATAGTTACTTACAAGAAGGGAGAGGACAAAGATCTATTCATCCTCTTATCAGCTTCTTCGCACACTTCAAAATGATTTCAAAACAAGAATCTTCGTACTCGTTGGTAACACGTGCAAGCAGCAAGGCCTTCGCAGAGTTCGTACGGTAAAGTACTTCGTAGCTTTATAGGAGTGCTCACACAGCATCTTGCTAATTCTCGCGGCAGGTGCTAATAAAGTATTGAGTCATCACGAGCCAAGGCGTTCCTGCGTCTTAACCAGTCATAATCTCTCAGCTATTACCATCATCCACGAGTGGAACGTTCTGTCCCTATGAAGAAGGAAGGTTTCTTGTTCTTTTACAAAACTTAGTTACCTCAACCCTCGCGGTCAATGCATTGTTTCAGATCTGTTATCCTCTTGCGCAGTTCATGCATCAACTCAGAAACTGCTTAAAAATTGTTCAGATGGCTCTGATCACTATGAGACTTAACATCTGAGGTCATCAGCCCCCTAGACCTAGAACTATTTAAACCTAACGAACCTAAGGACATCACACACGTCCATGCCCGAGGCAGGATTCGAACCTGCGACCGTAGCAGCAGCGCGGTTCCGGACTGAAACGCCTAGAACCGCTCGGCCACATCGTCCGGCTCAGAACTTGTTTAAAGCACGTCATTCGGAATCGTTTGACTTTATTCTGCGCTGGTAGACGTAGTCACTCTAGTGTACTACCTGCGTCATAGTTAAGACTTTGACACTAGATTGTGGAAGTAATTACATTTATGCAGTATGTTTCCTTCCATCCGATTGTTTTTTTTTTTTTTTTTTTTTTTTTTTTTGTTTGTGGTTTTAGGGCGCAAAACTTCTATGGTCATTAGCGCCCAGCCCGTGACGTAGAAAACAGGAAAAAAACGAAATTTAAAATCAGCAGCAATGGAAACAAAGTCAGAAAATTTGAGAAACTAAAGGCAGAAGGAATGCTTAAAAGTCCACTATAGAAAGGGGTTGGTTGTCCCCAAAAAAAAAAGGTTCAAATGACTGACGTCATTTCACTGTCACTAATAAACTGTAGAACGCGGTCAGCTGAGCGCGTGTCATCTGCTAAAATCAACGATAGATCAGGCGATAGCTGTAGACGGGAGCGTAACGGATTAAAATAGGGGCATTCAATTAAAAGGTGTCTGACCGTCCACAGCTGAGAGCAGTGGGGACAGAGTGGGGGAGGATCACCGCTTAAAAGATGTCGATGACTAAAAAGACAGTGCCCTATCCGGAGTCTAGCTAAAATTACCTCCTCCCGACGACGCGTTCGGGAGGAAGAGGTCCAAGCGCAAGGAACGGCTTTCACTTCCCGCAATTTATTGTGGGGAAGTGTTGACCAATGCGCATGCCATAAATGAGTAACTTGGCGACATAAACCGCTCCGTAGATCGCTAAACGGAAGAGACTGAAGAGCTGGCCGAGGAAGAGAAACTGCAGCCTTGGCCGCTATATCGGCCGCCTCATTTCCACAGATACCAGCGTGTCCCGGGAGCCAGAGGAACGCCACTGAGACGCCCCCCAGGTGGAGCAAGCGCAGACAGTCCTGAATCCGGTGGACCAGAGGGTGCACAGGGTAAAGAGCTTGGAGACTTAGGAGAGAGCTGAGAGAATCTGAGCAGATTACGTACTGTATCCGCTGATGGCGGCGGATGTAGTGGACAGCCTGGAGAACAGCGTAAAGCTCCGCAGTATAAACCGAACACTGGTCGGGAAGCCGAAAGTGATTTGGGGTGTCGCCAACAATATAGGCACTCCCTACACCTAACGATGTTTTCGAGCCATCGGTGTAAATAAATGTGGCTTCCGTCATTTGTGCACATAGAGCAGCAAATGCCCGACGGTAAACAAGTGTAGGGGTACCATCCTTGGGAAATTGACAGAGGTCTCTGAGCAAGTCGATCCGGGGACGGTGCCAAGGCGGTGCTGTACCCCAAGTTGTCAAGAAGGTTTTAGGAAAGCGGAAGGAAAGAGAATGGAGCAGTTGACGGAAGCGGACTCCCGGGGGTAGTAGGGAGGAGGAGCGGCCTGCATACCCGACATCAAAGGAGGCGTCGAAAAAAAGGTTATGGGCTGGATTAGCAGGCATGGAAGACAGATGGCTAGCATAACGACTCAGAAGGACTGCCCGCCGATTGGACAGCGGAGGTTCAGCAGTCTCAGCATAAAGGCTTTCCACAGGGCTGGTGTGAAAAGCTCCAGACACTAAACGTAATCCACGGTGGTGGATAGAGTCGAGACGCCGAAGAATAGACGGCCGAGCAGAGGAGTAGACTATGCTTCCATAATCCAATTTCGAGCGCACTAAGGCGCGATAGAGGCGGAGAAGGACCACCCGGTCCGCTCCCCAAGAGGTACCATTCAGGACACGGAGGGTGTTAAGGGAACGCAGACAGCGAGCCGAAAGATAGGAAACGTGGGAGGACCAGCACAGTTTTCTGTCAAACATAAGACCCAAGAATTTAACGACGTCGGAAAACGGAAGGTTGACAGGACCTAGATGTAAGGAGGGCGGAAGAAACTCCTTACGTCGCCAAAAATTAACACAAACGGTCTTACTGGGTGAGAAACGGAAGCCGGTTTCGATGCTCCACGAGTGGAGGCGATCGAGACATCCTTGAAGACGTCTTTCAAGAAGGCTGGTCCTTTGAGAACTGTAGTAGATCGCAAAATCGTCCACAAAGAGGGAGCCCGAGACATCAGGAAGGAGACAATCCATAATTGGATTAATGGCGATGGCAAACAGTACAACACTCAGCACGGAGCCCTGGGGTACCCCGTTTTCTTGGGAGAAGGTACAGGAGAGAGTAGTGGTCACCCGCACCCTAAATGTGCGCTCTGCCATAAATTCGCGAAGAAAAAGGGGCAGCCGGCCTCGAAAGCCCCAAGAGAACAGTGTGCGGAGGATGCCTGTCCTCCAACAGGTATCGTACGCTCTCTCCAGATCAAAAAATATTGCTACCGTTTGGCGTTTCCGGAGAAAATTGTTCATGATATAAGTGGAGAGAGCAACAAGATGGTCAACAGCAGAACGATGCTTTCGGAATCCGCATTGGGCTGGTGTTAAAAGACTGCGGGACTCCAGCCACCAAGCTAAACGGTAATTCACCATACGCTCCAAAACCTTACAGACACTACTCGTGAGAGAAATGGGGCGATAGCTAGAGGGGAGATGTTTGTCCTTTCCAGGTTTCGGAACGGGAACGACAACAGCTTCCCGCCATCGCCTGGGAAAGGTACTGTCGGTCCAAATTCGATTATAAAGGCGAAGGAGGTGACGCAGGCTATGGGTTGATAAATGCAGCAACATTTGGACATGGATACCATCCGGTCCTGGGGCGGAGGAGCGAGAAGTAGAGAGTGCATGTTGGAGTTCGCGCATGGAGAAAACAGTATTGTAGCTTTCGCGATTTTGAGAGGAGAAAGCAAGATGTCGCACTTCCGCTGCACGTTTCTTCGGGAGAAACGCTGGCGGGTAATTTGAAGAGCTCGAAATCTCAGCAAAGTGCTGAGCCAATGAGTTAGAAATTGCGACGGGGTCCACTAAGGTATCATGCGCGACAGTGAGCCCAGAGACCGGGGAGAAACTAGGCGCGCCTGAGAACCGTCGAAGCCGACTCCAAACTTCCGAGGAGGGAGTGAAGTTGGTAAATGAGCTAGTAAAGAATTTCCAGCTTGCCTTCTTGCTATCGCGGATGACGCGACGGCATCGCGCACGGAGCTGCTTATATCGGATACAGTTGGACAAAGTTGGATGGTGACGGAAAATGCGAAGAGCACGTCGCCGCTCACGTATTGCGTCACGGCAGGCCTCGTTCCACCACGGAACTGGAGGGCGCCGGGGCAATTCGGAGGTGCGTGGTATTGAACGTTCCGCAGCTGTGAGAATAACGTCGGTAAAATGTGTGACCTCATCGTCGACGCTGGGAAAGCGACGGTCATCGAATGTCGCTAGAGACGAAAAAAGTGTCCAATCGGCTTGGGCAAACTTCCAGCGTCGCGAGCGCATATATGGCAGTTGAGGCTGCAGTCGAAGAACACATGGAAAGTGGTCACTCGAGTGTGTATCATCAAGGGCGAACCATTCGAAGCGCCGAGCTAGCGGAACAGTACCGACCGCAAGGTCCAAATGGGATAAATTTGCCGTGGAGGCAGACAAAAATGTAGGGACCCCAGTGTTGAGGCAGACTAGATCCGCTTGGTGGAAGACGTCTAGCAATAGTGAGCCACGTGGACAAGGATGTGGAGATCCCCAAAGCGGGTGGTGGGCATTGAAGTCCCCAACCAGCAAATAGGGGGGTGGAAGCTGATCAAGAAGATGAAGGAGATCAGCTCGTGCCATTGGTGTAGACGATGGAATGTATACCGTACAAAGAGAGAACGTGTATCCAGAAAGGGAAAGACGGACGGCGACAGCTTGGAAGGAAGTGTTTAAGGGGATTGGGTGATAATGGAGAGTATCATGGAGCAGAATCATGAGTCCTCCATGGGCTGGAGTGCCTTCAACTGAGGGGAGGTCATATCGGACGGACTGAAAATGAGGGAGAACAAAGCGGTCATGGGGACGCAGCTTTGTTTCCTGAAGACAGAAGATGACCGGCGAGTAGGATCGTAAGAGGATCGACAATTCCTCCCGATTGGCGCGAATGCCGCGGATATTCCAGTGGATAATGGACATAGGGTGAACAGAAAATGGAGGAACGGCACCAAGGGTGCTGTCAACTCAACGACTGCTCAGAGCTTGCGACCGACAGCATGGAATGGCATTCAGTCGAAGGCAGAAGATCCTGATCCATAGGTTGGTCAGGAGCAGCTCCCGCCACCAACGATCGGCCAGTTGACCGGCCACCAACAGTGCGCCTCGGCGACACGGAAGATGGCCGAGGGCGATTTCCGCCAGGTGGTGCTGTAGATGGGACACGCCTTGGCGGAGAAGGAGAGGAACTGTGTTTCTTCGTAGCCTTCTTGGAGGTATGTTTAGATGAAGGAGGAACCGATGGTTGTGAAGTTGCAGTACGTAAAAACTCTTCACGAGAATGCTCTTTTTTTGTAGACTTGGCGTCTGACTTTTGGGCTCGAGATTTAGCAGAACCCGACGAAGGGTGAGCCATAGAGTGGGCAGGCGAAAGAGGTGAGGTTGAACGGGCGATCTTTGCGCTGGCCGATCTGACGACCGTGGTACTAAATGTGAGGTCGCAAGTCTGCGTGGCCGCCTCCTTTGTTGGCCGAGGAGAAGCAAGGACAGCGCTGTATTTTCCTTTCTGAGGCACGGTGGGCTGTCGACTGGCGAGTAACTTTCGAGCAGCAAAGGTCGACACCTTTTCCTTCACTCTTATTTCCTGGATCAGCTTTTCGTCCTTAAAAACAGGGCAATCTCGAGAGGAAGCAGCGTGGTCACCCATACAGTTGATGCAGCGAGGGGATGGAGGTGGACAAGCACCCTCATGGGCATCCCTGCCACACGTAACACATTTGGCCGGATTGGAACAGGACTGGCTGGTGTGATTGAACCGCTGACATCGATAGCAACGCGTAGGGTTTGGGACGTACGGGCGAACGGAAATTATCTCATAGCCTGCTTTGATTTTTGATGGGAGTTGAACTTTGTCAAAAGTCAAGAAGACAGTGCGGGTTGGAATGATGTTCGAGTCAACCCTTTTCATAACCCGATGAACAGCGGTGACGCCCTGGTCAGACAGGTAGTGCTGAATTTCTTCGTCAGACAATCCATCGAGGGAGCGTGTATAAACGACTCCACGCGAGGAATTTAAGGTACGGTGCGGTTCCACCCGGACAGGGAAGGTGTGGAGCAGAGAAGTACGCAGCAATTTTTGAGCCTGGAGGGCACTGTGTGTTTCTAACAACAGGGTACCATTCCGTAATCTGGAACAAGACTTTACAGGACCCGCAATTGCGTCGACACCTTTCTGAATAATGAAAGGGTTGACCGTGGAAAAGTCGTGACCTTCGTCAGACCGAGAAACAACAAGGAACTGTGGCAACGATGGAAGAACCGGCTGTGGCTGAGACTCAGTGAACTTACGTTTGTGAGCAGACATAGTGGAAGGTGAGGAAACCATTGCGGAAGAATCCCCCATGATTACCGGCGTCTCCGATGGCGCGCTCCTCCCTTGTGGGGGCCCTCACCGAGGGCACACCCGCCTTAGGTGATTGTTCACACCTCAGGTCACACCTCCCGACATACGGACGGAGGGACCAATCGGCACTTTCGGAAGGTATCAGCTCGGGTAATCACCCCTCCCTGGGCCTGGCCTTTACCAGGGGGTACGTACGTGTCCTACCTGTCTACCCGGGGCGGGGAATTACGCGTTACCCCGTCACCGGCTACGCATGGAAGTGCGTGGGTCGGCCTTCAGACACGCACAGGGAGGAAGAAAGAGAAAGGGAAAGGAAAGAAGAGGGGGTCTCAAACGCCGCAGCGGAGAAAAGGGTAAAGAGAAGAGGTAAGGAAAGGAGAAGGACAAAGGAAGGAAGAAGACAGACAAGCAAGGAAGAAGAAGAATGCGGTACATTTACAAGCGTCCGTCTCCGGACGTAGGCGCAAACCATGCTCCCAGAGGGGGAGAAAGTAAAGGAAAGAGCAAGAGGTGAGGGGGGGGTGAAGACAGGGGATGGGGAAGGATGCGGAAAGGGAAGGTATGCAGCCCGGAAAGGAAGGAAGGCCACATTAGCTCGGGGCCCCGTGCTCGCTACGCACGTATCCACAAAAGAGATGTGGATCCCCTGGGGGGCCATCCGATTGTGTTTACGTTACGAGTTGTGTATACGTTACAAGTTTGCTAGACTCCTTACGGAATCATTCACAAGCAACAGCAGAGGATAAAACGCAAAGAAAGGTATCATGTATTCCAGGTAACACGATGCCATTTTCAAAGAAATGAGAAATCGAAGAAAATTTATCGTGAGTCTTGATGGACAAATGGCACTGTACAAACCATCGCTCCATTTCCCGAATCAAATATGTGAAACCCCTTCTATACCATAATGTCGGGCTATCCGGTGTAACAGACCAACGGAAATTAACCGGCTCATTCTGTTCAGCCCTATATCAGATTGTCGAGGACGCCACCGCTCAGCATGTTAAGCAGGTGCGTTGCGTTGGAGGAACACGTCGATAGTTTTGCGTGATGAGTGCTATCAGTATACATTATGAAGGGTGGTTCCGCGATGATGTTACAAACCTTCAGGGATGACGGACAAGGGTAAATGTAAGAATTTCAGGTAAGCGACCCTAGTCCGGAAACCACCAGAAAATTATAAACGAAAATCTTTCTGATACTACTAGCCATGGAGTACATGTACAGGTATTATTGTTGCTAATGCAGCAGGGTAGACACCTTTCAGAGGCGGAAGTATAGACCAAAACAAGAAAAAAGTGTCTAGAAAATAAGGGCTCTGAAATACATACCTTACGGGGGGGGGGGGGGGGGGGGGGGGGGGGGGGGGGGGGGGGGGAGGTTCATAAAATTGACTGAAAATGTGAATTTTTTGTTCATTTTTTATTTATTTGTAGAAGTCATCGACAGTAAGTTCCAGAACATTCAATGTTGGAATTACATCCAAAGTGCCTGAAAAATAATTTAATGTGTGACGCGACCTTCCTGCCGCGCCCACTTTTTTTAAATAACACTTCAATACTAGTTCAGTGAATTACGTTTCCTTCGACTACAAGCAAAACTAACACGGTATGCATCAAGAAAGTTGTGACATACTCTCTTTGGTTTTATAGATCATCTGTGACTGTTCCATATCTTAGAAACAATAACAAACCAGCTGCTTTGTTTATGAGGAAGCAATTCTCGCTTTGTCTTGTGTGAGTGGCAGAGATTTACGCAAGCGTTCGATTCTTCTGTGTAAGAAGGATGGGAGCTTAGGGAGTATGAATGTATTAGAGAGAATGGGCTTTAAGATAGGAAATTTCACTCAAGACATCTTGAGAAAAATAGATTTACAGCGCCTCTCTGCGGCCGAAAAGTCAGTTGAAGCTCTGGTAATGGAAAGAAGGCACAAAACAAGAAACCAGAAGAGAAGTCTTGAAGGGAAAGAGAACCCTGACTACAAATCTGAGGCCTTACGGAGAGATAACATAAGTAAAAACATTAGATTGAATTTTAAATTGCTTTTCCTGAAAATTATGTTTTTAAGGTTTATGTACCTTTTCCTCAGAATCTTTGAAAGCTAGGATTATGAAATTTCGTCCTCTCAATTATATAAACCCTATGTTGTTTCAAGAGTAAATGCTGAAATCCTCAGTGCAAGCTGAGATATGGGGCAAAGTGCTAGGAATGACACGAATTTTATGTTCTACTTACAGAACTCTAATTAAAAATATTAAAATTCTCCTATCGATATATTCAGAAAAATTCATGAGAGAAGCTCACTGTATACAAAGAGATTAAACAGGGAAAATTTTGTAGATATGTCTTAAATAGTTTCTGAGAAAAAGGTACATATAATCGAAAATAAAATTTTTAAATTCCACAAAAAGGGTAAATATATTTAAGTCAAGGAACTTGATATCAAATGTATTATTTTCATTTAAAGCATGGCACAAAATTCACGAACGTCCACCCGTGAAACCTATGCCTACTTGTTCAACAGAAGAGCTGTATTTCACAGTAGCAACGATGAACAAGTGCTCATAGCTCTCAGGTATACATTTTAGAGCCCTTGTTTACCAGGCAGTTTTTCTTGTTTGGGATCATACTACCACGTCTGAATGTTGCCTATCTTGCAGTCTTAGCAGCAATATTGCCGGTACGTGTGTTATACTGTCGCTTATAACTTTTGGACTCGGTCGTTTCCGGAAAAGGCTCCCTTACCTCAAATTGAATATTTACCCTCCTTCATTCCTGAAAGCTTGTAACATCACCACAGAATCGCTCTATATAATTAGATGGGGACAATAAATGCTGCTCCGCTTTATACCAGCACTGCAAATGCAGATTATTTTACATACATAATACCTGGATGGCGAAAACTTTTCAGAAAAATACCGATGCATTGCAATTACGTTTTCGTTGCAAAAAGACGCGTTTCACCGCAACTTACACTGTTTCCCATTGGTATGTGTTCATTACATAGCCTAATATTCCTCAACCTACATTTTCATTTTCCCGTTGTAGAAGGGTAGACAAGACTTGAATTATCGTTTTGAATAAATAAATAATACTACGTGATAAAGTTTTTGTTTGTTCACGTCTACATGTACATTTATATGATTTCTCTGCAATTCACCATTAAGTCCCTGGCAGAGGGTTCATAGAACCACTTTCAAACTGTTTCTGTACCGTTCTACTCTCCATTGGCGCGCGGGAAAGACGAGCATTTAAGGAAAGCACAACCTGCCTATCTAACCCATGTTAACTTAGGCAAGTATTTGTCCCATTTCTGAAAAAAAAAAAAAACTATTCGATGCAGAACCTTAATATTTTTACTGTATTTTACATGACGCTAATAGAGTCAACTGCACTAAAATCTACTTTATCCATTTTATAGTTTTTAAGAAATACTTTTTAAATTTATTAACAAAATATATTAAGTTTTTTCTGCAGAAAATATTTTTTGTGAAATTCCTAATGGGGGAATATTAATGAATGTAGTACCAGAGGTGGGTTTTTATGTTATGCAGATTCTCTGAAAATTTCATTCATTTATCTATGATAGTTTCTGATATAATGGGGCATATGTACTGAAAATTTTTGTTTGTGGGAAATTGACTTTAAAGAAAAAACGTTTGAAATTTGTTAACTACAGTTAATTAAAACTGTCCTGATGCGTATGATGGCCCTTCTTTGGCCTCTAGCAGGTCTTCCAGCTTTTTTTTTTTCACCTTCCTGGATGTTTGTCTTGCTTTCTTGGCCATGTTAGATGCAGACCTGTCTGCATCGGCTATCCTCATTTTATCGCAATGTTGCAGCCCTCTAATCATATTTTCACCAGGATTAATCCCCAGATTTTTCAGTACCCAACACTTTCCAATATTATCACAATTGAATGTAATAACTGCATCATGAACTCCTGGTTTCATTATCTGCATGCCTACAAATACAGTTTTAGGAAGGCGGTTCCAAATTATACTGCTGAAACATTCATTTGGGTTCTGTGTCTGCCCATGCAGACATTTCCTTAGAAGGTCAGGATGAGCCAAGCCTCTGAAAACAGGTTTAATTGCTGTAATAGCAGCAGCAGGAAGAGAATGCTGGTGAGAATAAAATTCTCCAGTTGCCTGAGCCCTATTGTATTTGCACCACGAATTTTCTCCTGATGGACATAATCCATGACGTAGTTTATCATCAGTAGACGACTTATGGAAGACTATGGCCCAAACATCTCTCTTTATTGCCTCCAGATTTTCTTTATTTCTCCTAATTGCCTGCCCACTGTATACCTGCAAGTTTTCTATTTCAGTTTTAGTTAACCGACACTGCCTGGTCAACAATTTTCCATCTTCTAATTTTTTTCCTCTCATATCAACAGTTTTCTCTGTCTTGTTCCCAAACGTTTTTGAACATTCTATTTTGCTAATAATGGCATCTCCATATGGCTTAGAGTTCACCACATTGTTGTATGCCTTACTGTCACCATCGCCCAAATATTTTGTGTACCGTACCCCTCTTGTTTCTACGGAGTGATGAAGTATTTTTTGTACTCCATGAACTTCCATACCACCATTTGTTCCTCTAAAATTAGCCACACAGTTGTGTTGTTTATGTTCATTGACTTTACAACATTTGCAACATTTAGACATTATCTCAACATCTGTCACTTAACCGGTGTCTACACTCGTGACAGTCACTACTCCATTCAGAGAAGTATGTCCTCTTTTTCTGCCAACTTCCATCAAGTGCAACTGCAATATCCGAACATCCATCATTTTCTTCCACTGCTTCCCTAGCAGCCAGTTTCATGCTTTCCTCACTGACCTCACATACAGCTTTCTCTAATATTCCAGTCAGTTTTTCAAACTTATTTTGTGGTTGATGTAAGTTCATCACTGAACAAAGTGTTCTCCCTGCAGCCATGCCCTTGCCAATGGATCGTAATGCATAAACTAATCTAGTATTGATTTCATAAGGGCCACAAGCATTTGGTTTTGAAGAACTCATAAATGAAATCACAGCTGAGTATTTAGTGCAAATTAATTTCAAAGCAGTTGCTAGGCCTTTTCTCCCACTAGCACTCTCACAAATTTTCACACACTGTGACTGTGACTGTCTACATTGTACAAGTTTAGAAATTACATCTGATAATATTCTCAAATTTATAATAACGTTTCTGCACCCCTTGTCACTTGCAGTAAATTCGTTGTAATTCTCTTGAAATGGTGAGAGCTTCTTTGATGATGCACCTGTTGAAGAATTACAAATAGAAACATTGTTGCCAGGCGACATAACCTCTTGTACAGAAAACTTTCTAAACTTGTTTCCTGTAAATTGTCGTTTCTTGAAAATGCCTTTACGCTTCGTCATCTTCAATAAACACAACAAAACACGCGTAAACAGGCACTGCAAACGTAACTATAACAACTACTCGCAATCACACTTGAACAAAACTAACGGCGTGTTTGAAAGCGTGTTGTTTACAAACAGCAGAAACAAAGGAATACCGACCGTTGCATTCCAGGCATAGCCAACACACTCCGGAGTAAAAAAAAAAAAAAAAATTCCTAACGTGCTATATAGGGGATATAAAGATTTAAAATATATGCAGAAAAGTGGGCGTGGCACATAAACACACGTGGTAGGAAAATGCTCTTTAAATGCTCCAAAAAAAAAACTTTTTTCAGCAGAACCCTTTTCAGAGTACTTAAATAAAACCTTAATCTATCGAAATATGATGAAAGCCGAAAATCGATTTTTTTCGACCTGAACCACGGTGCGGTCCCCTTAAATCTTTGCGAGCTGTGATTTCTTTTATTTTATCATGATGATCATTTCGCCCTATGGAAATAGGCACCATCAGAATAATGTCGCAACCGGAGGAGAAAGTTAGTCATTGAAATTTCACGAGAAGATCCTGCTGCAACGAAAAACGCCTTCGTTTTAGTGACTGTCACCGCAGTTGACGTATCAGGTCTGTGGCACACTCCCCCCTATTTCGCGATAACACAATACGAACTGCCCTTCTTTGAACTCTTTTGATGTCCTTCATCAGTCCTATATGATGTGGATCCCACACTCCAGAAGAGGGCGGACAAGCGTGTTGTAAGCAGCCTCTTCAGTAGACCTGTTGCACTTTGTAAGTATTCTGCCAATAAATCACAGTCTTCGGTTTGCTTTACTCACATCATTATCTATGTGACCTTTCCAATTTAAGTTATTCGTGATGGTAATCCCTAAGTACTTGGTTAGATTTACAGCCTTTAGATTTGTGCGATTTTCCGTGTAACTGAAGTTTCGCGGATTTCTAATGTGGGTAACTTAACGAGTCAATCATCACTTTTCGCACCATACGGATATCTTGCCTAAATATTTTTGCAATTGTTTTAGATTATCTGAAGACGGTAAACGACAGCATCATCAGCAAACAAGCTGAAATGGCTGCTCAGATTCTCCCTGGGTTGGTTATTTACATCAGGAACGGTAGAGGGGCCTGTAACAGTTTCTTTGGAAACTCCGGATATTAATTCTGTTTTACTCGACGACTTTCTGTCAATTACTGCGATCTGAGAGGATCTCACGTATCCAGTCACAAAACTGACGCGATACTCCATAGGGACGCAATATGATTCGAAGACGCTTATGAGGAATGGCATCAAAAGCCTTCTGGCTATACAGTCCTGGTACACGTTTAAATACCCTTGTCACAGTGCCGTAGCTCGCCGGTAGAGGAGACAAAAAAAGTGCAACCCATTCATGAAGTGGAGTATGGACAGTAATTTGTCGAGCAGCAGAAATGTTGCAACTGTACCAGGCCAGACCAGACCAGACGGTTAAAGGAGTCACCTCGTCATTCTAGTGGCGTGTCACGGTAATGCTACGCCTGGATTTCAGTGTGTACCACGGCTGCAAAGATGCACCCGTAAACGAGCAAAACATTCCCGAATGAAATTTTCCTTCTGCAGCGGAGTATGCGCGATATGTAACTCCCTGGCAGATTAAAACTGCGTGCCCGACAGAGACTAACTTGAGACCTCTGGCTTTCGCGGGCAAGTGCTCTACCAGGCACCAGCTGAGCTACCCAAGCACGACTAATCCCGTCTCAGAACTTTACTTCCACCACTACGGAGACGAGGTAGTGCCGGAAGTTGAACTGTGGGGAGAGGTCGTGAGTCGTGCTTGGGTAGCTCAGATGGTCACTTGCCCGCGAAAGCAAAGGTTTCGAGTTCGGGTCTCCGTCCGCCGCACAGTTTAACCCGCCAAAAAGTTTCAAACAAAACATTAATTACAGAACTTTATTTTTTCGAGGTAACAATCAAAACTTCATGACTACCCCTCGTACACTGGAACGCTTCCTTTTATGTCTACCGTAGTGATATATTGCACAGTCAGCACCCTCAGGTGAGTGATCAGCTGAGGAAGTTCGCACCTCCGCGGTCGCTGCCGGCGCCCCGTTAGCCCCCACTCACGACCCGCTCCCTCTCCTACAGAACGTTTAAAACGCAGTGCTTCTGTGTGGTGCGAGATTTGTTTTGTGTTAGTGCCATCGAATGTCGTCGCCAGTACCAATGGACAGTGAATAGCTTAGAAAGGAGGAAGCAAAAGAAAAAAATTAATGATCCCTCACTGCCAAAAAAGTGCCATATTTTCACCGCAAAGTTTAGTGCTTTATTAATCGCCGCAAGTTTAAATTAAGCCCGTGTTAAAAATATTAGTATGCTAAAACACACCCATACAAAAAACTAAATTTAACACTGAAATCTCATACCTAATCACTATAAACATAAAGTGATTGATTTAAACTACCCCTCAATAGGTCGGCCGTAGTGGCCGAGCGGCTCTAGGCGCTAAAGTCTGGAACCGCGCGACCGCTGCGCTCGCAGGTTCGAATCCTTCCTCGGGAATGGATGTGTGTGATGTCCTTAGGTTAGTTATTTAAGTAGTTCTACGTCTAGGGTACTGATGACCTCAGATGTTAGGTCCCATAGTGTTCAGAGCCATTTGAACCATTTTTACCGCTCAATATGTGTTTCCCCATATTCCCTTTATTGAGTTATTACTATGCATGATAGTCTCCCTATCACCTTCTTAATAATGTTAAAATTGGAAGCTATATTATAACCATGAAGTGCTTTTTGTTTGCATTGCCCAGATGGTAAATGTCGGTGTCATCTTTTCCACATAAAATAAGGACTGCTAAACTATGAAGTGAAGTCCTCGAAAGAGCAAAATATACTAAATTCTACTGCAAACTAGTAGCCGTTCAGACATTCAGCCTACTCTGATACCCTTTGTTTCGTATAAAAATTTGTACGCTATTAACGTAAAATTATTTATTTGTTCACATTAATCGTCAAATAAAAACTCATACACAATGAGGAAAGAAGTCAACAAACGTAACACGAAAACTTCAAAAGAAAACTCAAAGCATTCCAAAAACAGACAAGGAAAAATATGGTAAAGCCAAAAACAAAACGAAATCTCAAATCCGAAAAAATATTCAATGAAAGTGTAACAAAAGAGTAAAGTTTTAAAAGGAAAAGCTGAAACGAAATATAATGTAACATTTCTTAATAATATGTGCTATTTGCGTATATATACTGAACTTAATAAAGTCTTATGATTTTTTATAAAAAAAGAAAAAAGTTCGATTCCCGGACGGATCGAACGGAAGCCGTTTCCCGAAGCAAAGAGACACGCACCGACGCGGGTCACTGCACATAATTTTTGGACTTAAATTAACCGCGACAACTTACGGTATCTAACATACGGTATGAACATGAGAAAGTAACTCATCGTCCTACATACACGATTACGTAAGCGAAGCTTCTGAAGATTCCAACATGTAAATCTTATGATAATATTTTAACATGAAACCTCACGTAATAAAAAAGCAATGTGAATTCCACAAAAGTGTCAACTAAGAAATAACTCAATGGACAATTTGTTGCAGAGTTCCGTACAAACGACTGAAACGTGAATGTGTTGTAATGTATATGTTTATTTTAATAGGAGTTTGTTTTCCGTTATTATGTGGAACTACTAAATGATAAATTTTTTTTTAAAAAAAAGGTCTGAGATTTTCTCCTCTCGGGGACTGGGTATAGTGTTGTCATCATCATCATTTCATCATCGACAAGCAAGTCGCCTAATGTCGCGTCAACTAGAAAGACTTGCAACCTGCCGGCCGAACTTCCAACCATCTGTGCTATACGACCATTTGTTCGTGTACTGCGCACTCATTTCGATCGTTTCTAATAGGAAAGTGTGTAATCAAGTAAACTGAGGAGGATAATAATTTACTAGCCATGTCATCAGAGACGGACCACAGGCTTAGTTAGGCAATTATGAGGAACGAATCGGTCATGACATTGCCGAGGTAACCATCCCTGGATCAGTCGGGAGGGGCCTAGGAAACAATGGAAAACTTATGTCAGGACATCAAGCTTATCCTAAGAGTCTAGTATGGTAATCTCGGCGCCACTCCGTTCGACGAAAAAGGAAAGTACCGTGGTATGTCGTTCTAAGTACTTCTTGTGTCTCACGTATATTTTGTGACCAGCCTGAAACTTTAAGGAATTCAGACCAGCGCCAAAATTGTATCGTTAAAACAGGAGACTGTTGATAGACATGAAGCTCGTAAATGTTGTATTTCGACGCAATTTAGCCGAGTTCAATCCTGTTAGAGTACGGGAGAAACCACGCAAGTGCTGGATAGCGAACAGCACAGCGACGGCGATATGCAACTGCTTAGTGGCGCCAATCGATTCGTCGCTTCTTCGGTAATTTTGTCATACGGAAGCAGAGATAATTATTACATCTGAAGTGAACGAATTTGGCTACATTAGTTTCAGACGTAACTTCTTGTACGTGAATTGGAGAAGAGACCGTTACTACCCAATTACGCTATTGGTATTAAACCTTTGGGAGCAATGACAACCGTAACATGCCACGGAGCAGCTGTCCGGATCGACCTAAAGTTAAATGACTGCATAAAACTCATTGTAGGAAAAGCGGATGCCAGGCAGAGATTCTTTGGAAGCGTTTTAAGTCCAGACTGAGGCCCTTGTCAGATTGGTTTAATAGAACGCACATAGAAGAGACAACATAGAACGGAGCGTTTCTGATAGGCATGAGAGTGGTAGATGCTACAATGAGGCGTTGTGTATCACGGAGAGGTTTACTGTTGGAATTCTGAGTGTGTTCGTTCGAGGACGAGTGGGACGACGTCTGTTCTAGAATTCTGAAACTTGTTTTGTGCTCGCGTGTAGTGAGATTTCCGGAGACCGGAAGTCTCCTCTGTAGGAATCAACATTGGTTCCGAAAACAACGATCGTGTGAAACCCTTCTCGCTCTGTTCGTCTACGAAACGCAGAAAACAGTAAGTATCAGTGCCCAGGTAGATGCCCTGTTCCTTGACTTCCACTAAGCGTTCGATAGAATTCAGCACTGTCCTCTCTCATCAACAAAATTCGAGCGTACGGAGTATCAAACCAACTGTGTGATTCGACTGAAGAGTTTCTGACAAACAGAACACAGTATGTCACTGTCAACGGAAAGACGTCTTCAGACGTAAAAGTAACTTCGGCCTTACCTCAAGGGCGTGCTATAGGTCCACTACGTATCACAATATTACTTTTATTAAACACATTTTTCCGAAATTCTTTCACCAAAGAAGACTAAGTAATTATTCCATTATTCGAATCTAGAACAACTGCCAAAACAAGTAACTGAGAAGTAGATATTCTCAGTGTGTTGATGCAGCTTAAAGCACTAATCAAAGCCAAGTCTCCTGGTCCAGACAGCATACCAGTAAGGTTTCTTTCAGTGTATGCTGATGCAATAGTCCCATACAATCGTATACAGCCGCCCGCTCGACGAAAGACCCGTACCAAGAAATTGGTAAGTTTCACAGGTCATGTCAACATTCAAGAAAGGGAACAGGAGTAATCCGCTGAATTACAGACCCATATCACTAACGTCGATTTGCAGTTAGACTGTGTTCGAACATAATGAATTACCTGGAAGGTAATGACACACAATTAGCACGGATTCAGAGAACATCGTTCTTGCGAAACACGACTAGCTCTTTATTCACACGAAATACTGACTGCTATCGACAGGGGACGTCAAATTCATTCCATATTTGTAGATTTCCAGCAGGTTTTTGACACTGTTCCTCACAAGAGACTTCTAATCAATTGCGCGCCTGTTATGGGACTGGATTCGTGATTTCCTCTAAGAAAGGTCGCAGTACGTAATAAATGACGGAAAGTCATCGAGTAAAACAGAAGTGATATGCGGCCTTCCCCAAGGGCGTGTAAAAAGCCCTTTGTTGTTCCTAGTCTACATAAATGGTTTAGGAGACAAGGTGAGCAGTTCTCTTTATTTGCAGATGATGTGGTCATTTACCATGTAGTAAAGTCATCAGAAGATCAAAACCAATTGCAAAATGACTTAGGCACGATATCTGTATGGTGAGAAAAGTGGCAATTGTCTCTCGATACGGAGAAGTGTGAGGTCACCTACACGAGTACAACTAGAAATCCGTTGAATTTCGGTTACACTATAAATCACCCAAATTTAAAGGCTATTAATTCCACTAAATATCTAGGAACTACAACTGCGAACGACTTAAATTAGAATCATCACAAAAGTAATGTTGTGGGGAAGACAAACCAAAAACTACTCTTTTTTATTTTATTTTTATTTTATTTCTTTTTTGCAGAATGCTTCTTCGTGCTCTGCTAGATCAATGCTCTGCAAATGTGATCCTTGGCAGATGGAAGTGACGGATGGCATCGAAAAAGTTCGAAGAATGAGAGCTCATTTTGTATTACCGTGAAATAGGAGAGGGGGTGTCTCTAATATCATAGTCGAGTTGGGATGGCAATTAAAACAAAGTTGTTTTCTGTTGCGGCGAGATCTTTTCCAGAAATTTTAATCACCAACTTTCTCCTCTGAATGTGAAAAGATTTTACCGTCGCCAACATACACAGGGAGAAATGATCATCATGCTACAATAAGACACATCAGAGATCGCGCAAAAAGATTTAACTGTTCATTTTCCGCATGCTCCGAACGGTAGAGAAATAGTCTGCCAAGCACTTACCTGTGAATTGCAGAGAGTATTTACTTGCCAAGAAAAGAAAACTGCACTACACATTTTGTAATTTGCATTTCTAAACAATACTAGAAAGTGTATTAAAAGTCGTAAGTTGAACTGTTGGTGTAGTGTTTGCTTTGACAGATTATTTCTTTTTGCCGGATTTTGAGGCCAAGGCAAACTGAGACATATCACAGGAATAATATGGGCTGTATTGCCACGGTTCATGTCGTCCTCTCACCTTCTGCCACCCTCGTTGTCCTTTCCCCTTACGAAACTGCAGTATATGGAAAGGGGATGATCTCGAAAATTTCTCCTTGGTCCTCCTTGAACCTCGTCGCCCTGCTGCTTCCGGAAGTTGACTGCCTTCTCTTCGTTCCTTTCGTGGTTGTGCTGAACGGCGTGTTGTAGTCTTTCTCTCAGCCCTATAAGCCTGCAGTTCCTGCTACGGTTTCTAACATCTTGCCACTTTACACAATCGTAGACGATGTGGTCGGAGGTATCGATTTCCTCACATTCACAGATCTCCTTGATACGTAGAATTATCCTTAGTAAATACATGTGGTATGATTCAAGGCCTAGTCTGATAGTGGGTTGAGACTTTATGAGGCGAACTGTATGACACTTGGACCTTTCATTTACATTAGGAAGGGATTTATTAGTTGTCCCCCTCCTTCCTCTTCCAGTTTTCCATATTCGCCCTTTTAGAGCCAGTAGAGAAGATCATACCCATCTGTTCCTAGGTCTTATGAAAGCATTCCTAGTATCGCCAGGTGCGTTTCAGTCGCGTAGTTTTACACGTTACCTTTTGGAGTGTGCTTCTTTGCGGTCGTCAAAAGGTTTACGCTGATGTTATCTTTCCGGCGTTGTGCGCTCATACACCCACAATACCATGAGCATAACGCAGTGAAATAATTCTACTAACTACAGTTTCAGGCAGCTGAAAATTCCGTCGGCCCAGTTTTGTTAAGGATTCTAAAGCCTCTCTGGCAAACGATTTCCACGTTTGTCTGTTTCTCGTCGACATGTATACTCAGGTATTTGTAAGTTCTTTTCTTTCCCCCATTTGGTCACGTAATCTGTTTTCTGAGGTTAATCGCTCTTGTGAATTATCCTTTTAGAAATATGTAAACTGTTTTGCATACTGCTACCGCTTGTTCTCTAACCATGGATGGATTTAATGTGCTGAGAACTTTGGTACTGCTTTGTTTTTTCTACATTAATTTCAGCCAGGTGTTACAGGTCATTATTATTGGCAGGCATTATTATCGGTGGGCTTCAGTGTTTCTCATATAGTGGAGGTGACGTCGCAAAATACTCTGCCAGACACGGAGCATTGTGGACAGCTTTGGTGATGTTCTATACTGTTTAATTGCTGCGGCATTCCAGTTTTACCTGTATGTCTCTAAAGCAATTTGGCAGGCTGTTAGAGACACCTGTCGCAATCCGTCTACTTCCTTCTATCGAAAAAAGTATGCCACTATGAATTACCAAATGCTTCAGCTACATCAACCACTCATTATGTGTATGACGTATTTCGGACAAGCGGGGGACAAGCCGACTAGCTTTTTGGGATACGCACTTGCCAAGTATATCGGCGTTTAACAATTGGACGCTCTCTGGTTTTTGTCTTCCGCCTCATTCTTGCTGTAATTGTAATTGAAGTCTTCTAAATTCTGGACACACATCCTTGCGAAGTGTATTCGTTTAATAATACTGTTGAACGTGGAAATAAATTGCTCAAAAACATTTTGCACCACCTTCACAATATGCTCATCTTTTTTGGCTCCCGTACCTCAGTCGCTAAAAACGTAACCTTTGCATATTCGATCACTGTGTTATCTGTTTGTCTGACTGTCAAAAACCCTTTCTCACAGGAACGGGAAGATGTGTCTAGTTGAAAATTAGGTGACATACTAAGGTCTATAGTCCCTTGGGGTGTAATAAATGTAGGCTTCTAAGTCGATGCAATCAAAAGATGGGCCATTTATGTCACTCGGAAACTCACTCATCCAAACCTATAGGGTACTTCCAGTTGACCTAGAATCATGAAATTTGGCAAGAAGCAAGGTTTCGCAGTACAAGTAAAGGAAAAAATCCAAAAAACCTTAGTTTGCAATTACGTCACAGGAAAAAATATTTTTTTGTCATTTGTCTGAAATTAAAACACACTCTTAAGTCTTTGAATTCTCTGAACCGATAGCTTGTCAGTACCATTGACAATAACAGGAAAAAAATCTTCGAAATTCTCGATTCCCGGTATCGATGAACTGTCTATATATGTAATTAAGTTTGTACGGAACCCTGAGAGCGCGAAACCACTCCCGCCTTGCCAGTTTTTTACCGGAAACCTCACTCTCAAGATTGTATTTTACAACATGCAGTGAAGGTCATAGTTTATCAGCGCAGTTTAGCAAAGCGAGCTGTGTCTCTCGGTTGTGAGTGGACTAGTGCACCCTTGTGTACTCAGTTCAGGCTGGCTACATGCACTGAAGGGTCATTTCTGGCTTAGAGCGTACGCGCGTTGCCAGTTTTCAACAAGTGGGGGCTTTCTATCGGCACAATGTAACATGATAGGCAGGTGGATCTAACATACAGTGGTATCTGATACTAATCAGGACAGAGGTGAGCATAGGCACGAGAAGGTGGATGTACCGACCACGAAGTGATCCGCGGCTGTCACAAGGAGAGCAGGAAAACTGAAAGGTTAATCTGTGTGGTTTTTCCCTTAACCAAGTGGCCATTGCAGGGCAGTGTGTGGCATTTGGAGCAGTCATATCGTAAAACTCAAATTGTTTCACGGCCGCCCCATGAGCGAAACCAGTATCGATGAAGCCACCTAACAGTAAACAGAAAACCGAGACGTAGAAATACGTTTGAAGGCCCTCTCTGTAGGTGAAATAATACCTCATCTCGGGACAATGGCAGATGTGGATGTAACTTTTATGTTTAAAAATCAATAAATTCAAAATGCTTTAAGTGATGATAACAAACAAAGCTTGAACAGTACTCTCGAAAGTCAGTAGCAGATTTTTTTAATTGAAGCAGTGCATTTGAATAATGAGACAGAATGTTGATGCCAGTGATTAAGAAATGCACTGAAGTATAAAGTAATTTGAAAGACAGTACATACAGGGTGAAAAGTATTTAAACCGACAAACTCTGGGAGGTTGTAGGGGACATCAAAACAAATATTTTTCCCTAATGTCATTTTTTCCTACGAGGAGTATTTAAACCGGTAGAGGAAGATTTCTTTGGCGGTAAATTAACTAAACCAACGAACACTTTTCCATTTTTATGACCAAGAGACAACACATTAACACAATCCATTTTCAATTACAGTAGCTTTTCAAAAACGCCTCCATTGACACGTAAACAAAGGTTACTCCGTCGGATCATGTTCTGTCTGACGCGGCCAAAAACCCCAGGAATATCCTGAATTGTTCCTGCTGCTGCTACTATCCGGGCAATCTGATCGTCTTCTGATGCAACAGGAGTTGCGTAAACAAGGTTGCGTATCTCTCCCCACACAAAAAAGTCCAGAGGGGACATATCTGGGGATTGAGCAGGCCATGGTACAGGACTACCTCTGCCAATCCACATTTCTGGGAACCGTCGGTCCAGGAATCGACGCACACGACGACTGAAATGTGCCGGCGCCCTATCATGTTGGGACCACATGCGCTGCCTTGTAGGGAGCAGGACGTCTTCCAGCAATTCTGACAATGCTATGGCGAGAAAATTGTAATAGTGCCTGCCATTTAATGGCCTAGGTAGCAGATACGGCCCAATTAAACAGTCCCCAACAACACCGACCCACACATTAACGAAGAACCGCACTTGATGAGCGCTAGTAGCTGTGGCATTTGGGTTATCCTCATTCCAAACATGCGAAATGTGCATGTTGAAGACTACATCACGCCCGAACGTTGCTTCATCGGTAAACAACACAGAGGATGGAAATGTAGGATGCATTTCACTGTTCCAGTTACCACTGCGAAAATTGTGCTCTGGTTGGATAATCAACTGGTTCCTGGTTGTGGACACGCTGCAAGTGAAATAGACGTAACAACTGCTCTCGAAGGACTGTTCTTACATTCGTCTGATTCGTCCCCATGTTACGTGCAATTGCACGAATGCTGATTGAAGGATCCCGCTCCACATGCTGCACAACAGCTTCCTCAAACTGCAGCGTTCTTACCGTCAGACGGCGTCCCTGTTCAGGTAATGTGCTAAATGACCCGGTCTCACGCAGAAGTTTGTACACAGCAGCAAAGGCCGTATGATGCGGGATACGGCTATTAGGATATTGTTGTTGATAAACCCACTGTGCAGCTCGTCCGTTGTGGTGGGCACCAAGCATATCAGTGTACTCACTCCAGCTGTATCGGTTCAAATGGTTCAAATGGCTCTGAGCACTATGCGACTTAACTTCTGAGGTCATCACTCCCCTAGAACTTAGAACTACTTAAACCTAACTAACCTAAGGACATCACACACATCCATGCCCGAGGCAGGATTCGAACCTGCCACCGTAGCGGTCGCTCGGTTCCAGACTGTAGCGCCTAGAACCGCACGGCCACTCCGACCGGCCAGGTGTATCGGTCCATTAGTAAACAGAGAAAATGCGCTACTACACTGGTGGACAGCAGTTGCCTACAACTGAAGAGCGTAATACGGCCTCCACCGGTGTAAATAATCCCCATAGGAAAAAATGACATTAGGAAAAAATATTTGTTTTGATGTCCCCCTACAATCTCCCAGAGTTTGTCGGTTTAAATACTTTTCACCCTTTGTAGTGGCCGTATGGCGTAATAAACCATAATAGCTATCTGTAAAGGTATAATAATCCTTAGTTTTAAACAGTTGGTGGTGAATAGTGCTAATTTTAACTACTTCATTATAATGGCATGCAAATTACTCACGAAATAAGTACCTCTGTTAAAACCCAATGTCACCTTGTAGAATCAGGTGTAATTCTAGTTCTATTTGATGTATAATACTTGTGGTATCGATAAGTTTAATATAGTTTTCAGTTTTGAAAAGTCCTGGCGTAAATGGTGAAAGATTTTATGCGAAAATCGCTTATAAAAATTTATCCAATTGGTTTATTTCAACGTAACAGAGATATCAGTGCATATGCATGAGTCATGTAAAATTGCTAGATGTTTAGTTTTAGCCCATTGTATGCAGTAAATTCATTTTTTTGAGTTTTTCAACGACAGATGAAGGGATATTTAAGGATGGTTGCTTGGTCAGTTGACTGCGCATGTAGACCTTTTTAAATTCCCATGACCAACTTAGCTATTGAACTTCTAAAAACGATCACACACTTTTTTAAACCACTGTACACGCAGTGTGTGTGTGTGTGTGTGTGTGTGTGTGTGTGTGTGTGTGTGTGTGTGTGTGTGGATATAGCTGAGACTTGATGATGGTCGTAGAAGTGTGTGGGGGCGACCACGTAAACAATTCACATCTTCGGCGTGTAGTCCTATGACTTCTCCATGTCTCATCACTGTAAAAGGTGATTTGACTCTTAAGTATCAGGAGAGGATGATATAACCTAGCGCTCAGCCCTATAGTCGACATTTTGATAATGTATGAACAAACTGCACTCAACTCATGGATACCTTGCTCCAAGGGGAACGAATATGAAAGTCGAGTGGCCTTCTAGGATTAATTCAGTTGAGAATACTTAGGTCCAATTGAAAATGCAGTGTGTCGTTGCAGAGACTCTAATCATACACTGGATGGTCTCAGGAATGCCGCTGTCAAATACAGTTCAGCAGCAACAATTTGGCCACCTAATGAACAGTATTCCAAGGAGGATACAGGAAAGTTATAATACAAAGGGTGATGATATGATAGAAACAAATAGTAAGCAAACAAACTCACGAGATTACTACAAAACATTTAGCAGACAACCCCCAAAGATTTGATCGCCCAACACTAATGCTAAAAGATAAGCACAATAAGATGACCTATAGTGATAAAAGAAATTTATAAATATTAGCAGAAACATTTAAGGAACTACTAAATTGCGAGGATCCTCCTGAGCTTCTGGAAATAAACAGAAACTCCAATAAAAACCCCACCAGAAAATACAAACCCACCGACAATTCAGGAAGACTACAAAGCTTCGAGCGAGCTCAAGAACTACAAAGCAAGTAGAGAGGATCAAACATTTGCAGAACTCTGGAAATACGCAGGAGAACCTGTGAAGATATCATTGCATCAATGCATAGTTAAAATCTGGATCGGAGAAGAGGGAATACTGCTCAGCAGTGTGGCATCCGTACCAGATAGGGTTGATAGAAGAGATAGAGAAGATCCAACGGAGAGCAGCGCGCTTCGTTACAGGATCATTTAGTAATCGCGAAAGCGTTACGGAGATGATAAACTCCAGTGGAAGACTCTACAGGAGAGACGCTCAGTAGCTCGGTACGGGCTTTTGTTAAAGTTTCGAGAACATACGTTCACCGAAGAGTCAAGCAGTATATTGCTCCCTCCTACGTATATCTCGCGAAGAGACCATGAAGATAAAATCAGAGAGATTAGAGCACACACAGAAGCATACCGACAATCCTTCTTTCCACGAACAATACGAGGCTGGAATAGAAGGGAGAACCGATAGAGGTACTCAGGGTACCCTCCGCCACACACCGTCAGGTGGCTTGCGGAGTATGGATGTAGATGTAGACCAGAACATTGGCCTTCAGCTATCATACACCCATTACACAGAAAAGGCGAAAAATCAAATCCGGACAACTACAGAGGGATTTCCCTATTGGACTGCACATATAAAATATTGTCAAGAATTCTCTACAATGGCTGTAAAGATCAACTTGAAAAGGAGCTAGGAGAGTATCAAGGAGGATTTAGACCCTGGAGAAGCTGTCCAGAACAGATCATCACATTAAAATTAATAATGGATGCCTACAAAAGGAGACATAAGCAACTAGTCATAACCTTTGTACACTTCAAAAAAGCTTATGATTGCATCCACAGATCTTTTACGCTGGACATATTAAAAAATTTTGGACTTCATTCCAAATTAATAAAAATGATAAAATTAACCCTTACAAACACCGAGTCCAAAGTAAAATTCAGAGAAGAACTATCTGAGCCATTTACGATTATAACAGGGTTAAGATAAGGAGCTGGTCTATCACCACTGTCCTTCAACTGTGCTCTTCAATACTTGATGAGAGAATGGTACAAAGAGAATCCCGAAAACATAACAATTGGGACCAAGAAAGATGATATAAACCTAAATTGTTTGGGATTCGCAGATGACTTGCCATTACTAACTAATAATGTACAAGAGGCCAGAAATCGAATAATAAGCCTGCAAAATATAGCGCAAAAAGTAGGACAGACTCCAGAAAAGACTGAAATGATGGTAACAGACCACGTAACAGTAGACAACAGGAAAATTAAAATAGTGAAGCAATTTAAATATCTTGGAGAGATTAAAACACACAACTTGGATGAAAAAACCTGCTCTCCTAGAAAGAACCAATAAAATGATAAAAGCTCACAAACTAACATGATCTACATACAATAAGAAATGTTCATCAATTCAAACAAAATTAAAACACTACAAGATGGTGGTACAGCCAGAGGTAACATACGCAAGCGAGACTCTTCTTAAAGTGACTCAGAGAAACAGAGTTGACAAAATACTAAAAGTAGAGAGAAGAATTGCTAAATCATGCGTAAATAAAAAATACCAGAAGGAAGGACAATGGCGGATAGTGCCGAATGTAGTAGTGTGCAGGTAACTGGAGCCCCTCACACAACTATATGTAAAATGAGGATTTGTTTCTTCGGCAACATAATGAGGACACCAGAAGCCAGATTAGCAAGCAAATTATGCAGAAACTATGGAACCTGAAGCAACAAGTAGGATGGATCAAGGAAATTGAAGAGGATGTGGGAGAACTAGTTATAACCTTGAATTATCTGCAAAACAAGACAGAAAATCTCAAGAAACTGAAAGACAAAAAAAAAGAAAAAAGATTTAAATTATAAGTAGACAAACGACACACAATGAAAAGGGTATTTACAGATGAGGAAAGAGAGGAAAGATCAGAACGAATGGAAAGATACTGGGCAGTTAAGAACGAACGAAACATGAGCTTACTGAAGAAAAGGACCTGGAAATGATTGACTAAAGTGGTCCAATGAGGCCGTAAAAGCAAATAATAGTGATAACACAGGGTGGAGCAACGTGCTATTGAATGCCAGCAGCAGACTGCGATTTCACTGATGAGCAAAGTACACTTTCAAATAGATGCCTTTTCTATTAATCTTTTGATTTATATTTCACATTGAAGTATGTTACATAGAATTAAGGCTTATTTTTTCATTCCCTATTCTTCTTGAATCCAAGTCCACTCATATTAGCAGAAATGCAGGTATCAGTTTGTGTGGTCATTAGTGGGGTACTGCCGTTTCCAGGACAAAGGATTTCCTCACCTCCTCCCTCACAAGGTCACCTCCTCCTTCCCCTCTTCAAAGTCATCCCATCACTCTCTCCCTTGCCGTATGTAGAGTAGTGGCGGGAATAGGTCGGTTAAATGGTTAAACTGGCATTTATATATCTACTATGTTATGGATAGACCACTTGTGCTTGGAGCAAGCAGCATTAGGAATGCTGGAGCACGCAGTGCCCGCCTGTGAAGTGCAGATGACTGGGGAGTGTGCTGTGCCACTGTGTAGCCGCTGATTTGGCACAGGAGCAGGGGAAGCAGTGGAACTATGCTTCCACCTACCCATCAGCAACTGGGGACCACGACAATTATTTTGGATGATTAACAACTGTGTCACGACTGGAGCACATCTGCATGAGCTGTAAAGAATAAGAATTACGCAACTGGATTTTTTTCCAAGCAACCGCCTGAGTTGAACGGAAGAGAAGCCTGCTTTTTATGCCATACAGCTAACTGTACTGAAGTGGAGAAGACTAACACTACGGGACGACAGTGTGTTTTGCAGATGTCAGTGCAGTAATGAGTTAGGGGTGACCCCGATATGTCTAGGGTTGAGCCAGATCTTGCTACGAATGGAGTACACAGAAATAAGCTGTCCCAGGCTCCCAGTCCCCCATGGTTACAGTAGATCGCATGGTCACTCTGTGCTGAAACTTTTTAATAGGACGATAGGCTGCACACACTGCAACAGTAATAATAACAACACAATAGAAAGACGTTTACAGTAGTGTGTGAACTGCGTTTGAAGCACAGTTTTGTATGGCAGTGAAACATTCACAGTGTGAACACTCGAAAAGAAGCGAATCGAAGCATTTGAAAAGTTGTGCTACAGACGAATTGCTCAAAATCAGGTGGACTGATAAGGTAAGGATTGGGGACGTTCTCCACAGAATCGGCGAGGAAAGGAATATGTGGAGGACACTGATAAGCAGAAAGGACAGGTGGTAGAACATCCGTTAAGACACCACAGAGTAACTTTCATGGTACTAGAGCTGTAGATGGCAAAAACTATAGAGGAATAAATCCAGCAAGTAATTAAGAACGTAGGCTGCAAGTGTTACCCTGAGAGTAAGAGGTTGGCACTGCAGAGGAATTTATGGCGGGCCATATCAAACCAGTCAGAAGACTGATGACAAAATATAAATAAATAAATAAATAAATAAAATAAAATGAGTTGCCTTTAGCACACTTCAGACAGAATGTTAAGTGGTGCACATAGAGTCCCCCCCTCCCCCAACCCCCCCCCCCCTCCCAGTGAAAGTAAATATGATGCAACATTTTGACTTCATATTTACTGATCATACAGATGAACTTTTTTCCCCCAGAAATAACTGAACAGTGCAACCAAACCATAATATCGAACAATTAACATGGAACCAATTGACGCTCCAGATAATGAGCTTCTAAATACTGCATACTGTCGTAATGAAATTGTAAATTGACCACCCAGAAATTAAATGTAGGTGATTCGGTACGTATTTCAAAATACAAGACCGCTTTCGAGAAATCAGTCTACCAAATTTACACTGATGTGACAAAGTCATGGGAAACGTGCTAATACCGTGTCGGACCTTTTGGCTAGCGTAGTGAAGCAACTTGACGTGGCATGGACTTAAGTCGTTGGGAGTCCCCTACAGAAATACTGAGCCGTGCTGTCTTTATAGTCGTTCGTAAGTGCGAAAGTGTTGCCAGTGCAGGATTTTGTGCACGAAATGACTTCTCCATTACGTCTCGTAAATGTTCGATGGGATTCGTGTTGGGTGGTCTGGTGGCCGAATCATTTTCTCGAATTGTCCAGAACGTTCTTCAAACTTGTCACGAACGATTGTCGTCCGGTGACATGGCGCATTGTATTCCATAAAAATTCCGTCAGTTTTTGGGAACTTGAAGTCAATGAATGGCTTCAAATGATCTCCAAGTAGCCGAACCTAACCTTTTCCAGTCGATGATCGTTATAGTCCATTGAGTATAAACACGACCCACACCATTATGGAGCCACCACTAGCTCGCACCGTGGCATGTCGAAGGCTTTGGTCTATGCTTCGTGCAACAGACGAATCCGAGAACTTAAGTTCTGAAGGATAGCAGAGGTAATAAAACAGCAGTACGTTTCTTGGCTTAATAATATGCCTGTCATAGTTTGCTACTGTTAACGAACTCGACTCTGCTAACTCGGTGCTAAACATTCACCAGTCACAGATGTTGCCCTGTTAGCACCACGTGTCTGTCTTGTGACACGGAGAGGAGGGAACATGAGGCAGAGTTTAATATAAAGCACACTTTTTCGAAGTCTACAGCTACGTGTATACTCCGAAAACGGCTGTACAATGCAATATGGCGTGTATTTCGTAGCAATATTGTAATCTCTTATCGTATTCATATGATCCCTATGAGGGCGTGTTAATGCTGCTCGCTGCTCGTCAGCATGGCCCGGCGATGATAAAACAACAGACCTGCACCATCGCTGCTCGCCAGGCGATGATAACAAGCAGGATTATGTTTTGCGTCACGGCCGTCGTCGTACTTCCTGAAAGAGCCATTTTTAGCTGCTTCAAGGTCGCTCTAGAAGTGCCGTATTTGGCTTCCCTCGTGCGCGGTTTATCGCACAGCTTACATCTACATCTATTTCTGCATCTTCAGCTACATCCATATTCTACAAACTAGTATGAAGTGAATGGCAGAGCGTACTTCCCACTGCACCATATATTAAGGTACAGAGTGCGGAAAATGACTTCTTAAATGCTATTGTGCAAGCTGTAGATAAATTAACCTTATCTTCCCAGTCACTGAAAGGTCAGCACATACGCAGCTGTAGTACATTGCTAGATGCCGGACGTAATACTGGTACCCGAAACTTTGTAAGTAGTTTGTCGAGAGTGAGTTTGCGTCTAACTTCAGTTATCTTCCAACTAAGGTCATTCTGCATTTCGCTGATACTCTCTCATGGATCAAACAAACGGGACCATTGGTGATGCGCATTCTTGATTATTTTCAATATCTGCTGATAGTCTTATTTGGTATAGCCAAGCTATAGTCTAGGACTGGTCGCACGAGTATTTTGTAATGAATCTCCTTTGTAGACTGACTGAGTTTTTCCAATATCCTACCAATGGAACCCCCATCCGCGGACAGTAATAATGTGAGGGCTACAAGTGACGATTTTAAACAGGCATTTATTTCAGCCGTTTCTGGACGCAAAGCTACCTGAGATCAAAGGCATACAGATCGCTACCTCTTCATCATTTATAATACTAGGTGTATAATTTTTGGAAGTCAGATCCTATATTTCACCTAAAATACCTTTTCATAGTTTCGTTAAAATATCAGCTCGAAAATCTACAATTGGCACATGTAGTATATGAAGCAGATGTTGATACAAACTGACGAATTGTTACCTCCGTGTGAGCAGGCCTACGAATGGGTCTTCAATTGAAATTACGTTAACAATCCTGGATTGAATCTTCATATCTCAAACAATTCTGGTTCAATACTACTTAAAATACACTGGAAAATTTGTTACGTCATTAACTGTTTGAAAAAGTGCCGTGGATAATTTTTGAGCTTTTGTTAGAGCTTGTGAAAGTACACTACTGGCCATTAAAATTGCTACACCAAGAAGAAATGCAGATGATAAACGTGTATTCATTGGACAAATATGTTATACTAGAACTGAAATGTGATACGCCTGGGCATTGAGTAAAACAGAGCTTGGATGGCGTGTACAGGTACAGACAGCTGCCCACGCAGCTTCAACAAGATACCACAGTTCATCACGAGTAGTGGCTGGCGTATTGTGACGAGCCAGTTGCTGGGCCACCATTGACTAGACGTTTTCAATTGTTGAGAGATCTGAATGTGCTGGTCAGGGCAGCAGTCGAACATTTTCTGTATCCAGAAAGGCCCGTACAGGACCTGCAACATGCAGTCGTGCATTATCCTGCTGCAATGTAGGGTTTTGCAGGGATCGAGTGAAGGGTAGAGCCACGGGTCGAAACACATCTGAAATATAACGTCCACTGTTCAAAGTGCCATCAATGCGAACAAGAGGTTACCGAGACGTGTAACCAATGGTACCCCGTACCATCACGCCGGGTGATACGCCAGTATGACGATGACGAATACACGCTTCCAATGTGCGTTCACCGCGATGTCGCCAAACACGGATGCGATCATCATAGTGCTGTAAACAGTACCTGGATTCATCCGAAAAAATGACGTTTGGCCATTCGTGCACCCAGGTTCGTCGTTGAGTACACCATCGCAGGCGCTCCTGTCTGTGATGCAGCGTCAAGGGTAACCGCAGCCATGGTCTGCGAGCTGATAATCCATGCTGCTGCAAACGACGTCGAACTATTCGTGCAGGTGGTTGTTGTCTTGCAAACGTCCCATCTGTTGACTCAGGGATCGAGACGTGGCTGCACGATCCGTTACAGCCATGCGGATAAGATGCCTGTCATCTCGACTGCTAGTGATACGAGGCCGTTGGGATCCAGCACGGCGTTCCGTATTACCCTCCTGAACCGACCGATTCCATATTCTGCTAACAGTCATTGGATCTCGACCAACGCGAGCAGCAATGTCGCGATACGATAAACCGCAATCGCGATAGGCTACAATCCGACCTTTATCGAAGTCGGAAACGTGATGGTGCGCATTTCTCCTCCTTACACGAGGCATCACAACAACGTTTCACCAGGCAACGCCGGTCAACTGCTGTTTGTGTATGGGAAATCTGTTGGAAACTCCTCATGTCAGCACGTTGTAGGTGTCGCCACCGGCACCAACCTTGTGTGAATGTTCTGAAAAGCTAATCATTTGCATATCACAGCATCTTCTTCCTGTCGGTTAAATTTCGCGTCTGTAGCACGTCATCTTCGTGGTGTAGCAATTTTAATGGCCAGTAGTGTACTTGTAGTGTGGACGGTCTGCATTGAAAGGCTGCATACATACCAGGATCGAGGCGTGTTAGTAACTGCTGTAACCGTGTATTACTGTTACAAATAAGATGCTTTTTTTTGCATCTAACCGTGCTTGGTATATATTTTTTCTACATTTTCAGTTGTGGGCGTGTTTGATACTTGTAAAACGCTGTGTTAACCCGTAGACGTTTAAGACGTTAAGGGCTGTCAGAGTGACAGGAGCCAGTTTGGAAGACCGCAGAGGCTGGTCAGCTACATGCTACAGTCTTGTAACTAACCAGCAACAACGTTAACGGTGCGCGCGCAACCACACTACAAGGTCCATCCCCTCTCTTGATTCCGCTAGAGAATGGCTCATGTAGATACAATAACTGAAAACTACTTAAACCTAACTAGCCTAAGGACATCACACACATCCATGCCCGAGGCAGGATTCGAACCTGCGACAGTAGCGGTCGCGCGGTTCCAGACTGAAGTACCTAGAACCGCTCGGCCACTCCGGCCGGCTCCGCTAGAAAAATAGCATTCGGCCTGCGGAGTTTCTAAAGGCGGTTGATAATAGTGTAGCGCCTACGATTCTCTGACTCTTCTAAAGAGACGGGTGTTACGTTTTGCTCGCTAAAATGCTGAAAGTATTCAGATATAAATCAAGGTACATACAGTGTGCCTGGAAAGTCTGTGGAAACATCCATTTGGAAGACAGTTTTGATGGGGAAAGTGACGTGATCAAACAGGGTCAGGCCACACCAAATCTTCCACATTTCAATACAGTAACTAAAAAGTGTCTCAGGCGTTTTCAAGAATCTTTATACTCCTCTTACAGATGGTTATGTGACTGTAAAGGGACACAAAAACTATGCTGTAGGTCATGTATTTTGTTTTCTTCTGATGTGTTGTAGACACAAAATTTTGGTGAGTGACATTAACAATTTCAACAACTTGAAGAAACGGCACCAAAATTCCAAGATCATCTGTATAGATACCCTGTACATTCTACAATACAAGGATAGATCTTTGTTTGAACGATGCCTTGATACTAAATATTCAGAAGTATAACGAATCTTATCTTCGAAATATACAGTCGCAAACCAGACTCTCACCTGGTTTTGTTGTCCACTGAAAAACCATTGCTGAAATCCGTGGAACAAGTGTCAATCCGTGTCATTGAAGTTTCCGACAAGAAGGATAGCAGAACTGAGTTCAAATATAAACAAAAATGTGAGTACCTGAACTTTTAATATCATCGTTACTCATGTAGATACAATAACAGATGTTTTCCGAGTACGCAGTATCGCTGAGTACGCCTAATCTTTACGATGTTGGGCCTTGTTCTTTTAATAGTCGGCACACAGCATAATTCTGTGTAATAGTAGGGGGTGCCGGGAGGCAATAGAGGATAATTGTAATCAGTGACAATAATAATGTTTTTGTTGTTTTTTTTTCAGTCCTGAGACTGGTTTGATGCAGCTCTCCATGCTACTCTATCCTGTGCAAGCTTCTTCATCTCCCTGTAACTACTGCAACCTACATCCTTCTGAATCTGCTTAATGTATTCATCTCTTGGTCTCCCTCTACGATTTTTACCCTCCACGCTGCCCTCCAATGCTAAATTTGTGATTCCTTGATGCCTCAGAACATGTCCTACCAACCGGTCCCTTCTTCTTGTCAAGTTGTGCCACAAACTCCTCTTCTCCCCAATTCTATTCAATACCTCCTCATTAGTTATATGATCTACCCATCTAATCTTTAGCATTCTTCTGTAGCACCGCATTTCAAAAGCTTCTATTCTCTTCTTGTCCAAACTATTTATCGTCCATGTTTCACTTACATACATGGCTACACTCCATACAAATACTTTCAGAAACGACTTCCTGACGCTTAAATCTATACTCTATGTAATGCGTTCACTATGCTGTTTGTAGTAGCTTACTCGCACTCCTATTTTTTTATTCACACAAAATACCGTTACTTGGGTAATCATGAACAATAACATAACAGTGACAATAATAATAATAATAATAATAATAATAATAATAATATTAATAATAATAATAAGAAGAAGAAGAAGAAGACTGTTACTTGTAACACTTTTTTAAAAGGCTATTACAGTGCGAATACCTCACGCCTCACCACTGCAGTATGCCTCTTCTTTCTCGTTGTCAATGAACACATTTTTTGTCGTAAAAGAACCACAATTATTCTCAGACAATGCACAGTACATACTTTTTTGCTTCACAAACTACAAGTAACTCTCTCATAATGTGAACAGCCGCAGGGTAAGGGTTCCTGGCGAGAAGCTTGATGCTTGCACGACCTGCGATTAGCGATGTGGCAGCAGCGAGGTTGCAGCGCAAACGTAGCCTGCCTATGAGAGATATCCCTGTACGATGAGAGCGACAGAAATGTTGCACACTTTGCATCGAATACTGATACTCTTAGCTTAATGTCTGCGAAGTCAAAATCGCCTTTCTTCCAACCTACTGAGTGTCAGTTGTAACGTTCTTTAAAAATATAAGATCCTCTGGATGAATGCGTATGCATACAAATATTAATATTGTCTTACCTCTGAAGCAGCAACAGTGGAACGCGATATATTCTGGTCTCTCTCAAAAAATGTAAAATATGGTAGTTACAAGCTCAGAGGTGTCCAATGCTGGCGGTAATACTTTAAAATGTACTTTAAATTCTTTTGGCTGATATGTGAAAACATTTAAGAAAATTCAAACTTCTTTGGAAAACATATGACCTTGACAGGGAGGCGGTACTCATTGTGGTGAATTACTAATACTGATTTTTTTTGTGAAATTATATTCAAGTTAAGCTTGGCTTTTCAAAAACATTTGATAGTTGAAGTTGGTCAGAAAAATACCTCATATTTACTAATTGATCCACAAACAATGAGCTTTACACAGCAAGAATTTCTAACCTCACTACAACATAAATGTAAATCATCAAATTACATTTAGCTCTGTTAACAAATCTTAGAAACATTACAAAAGTAAGATATCGAACTAGCCATTTTATCAAATCAGTTTACGTACATTCTGGTGTTACTTAACAGTTACAAATTATTAGTCGAACTAATGGATACTGACACGCTGGCATATAGTACTGTTTTGCGGTGTCACTCGTGGCTATTTGAACTGTGTGACGGGCTTCAGAAGTTAATCCTGATGCTGTAATCTGTTACTACTGGATTGTTTTTCTGATTTATACGCGTTTCTTTTATTTACCCATATTTAAAGAGAGTGGCAAGCAGTATCTTATGTAAGTTAGAGATGAGTTTTTGAAGAACACTGAATTGCAATAATTATGAATGCAAGCATACACGATAGAAATCTTTGCCGGGCGTTCACATCGCGCTCATTCGTGGACTTGTCTTACAAATCCAGGGACAGTGCTGATCATTCGAAGTTTAGTGCTGTAGTCGATTAAGAATTGATGATTGGTCAAATATTTATTCTTCTTCGTCTTCTTCGAATGGATCCCTTGGGGAAATCAGAACTTGTTGGTCTCCTTTTTCGCCCAACATTCTTCTTTGTGCAACCAGTTTGTTTTCGTTACTCTGCCAAAATCTATTGCTCACTCTTTCACCTTTCTCGAAATCCAGTGTGATTTTCCTAATTGCATCTCAGTCCTGTAAATTTCGTGAGCCCATAATTCCTTAAGACCTTTTCTGTTTGTACTAGCTGCCTATGATCATCTTATATTCTAAACCTGTTTGGGTCCTCGTTGAATCGCACACGCATTGTAACCATGACTTTAGAGTTTTCTCGTGCTTTTATGTTTTATTCTTAGCCCTAAGATTTTTCTCATAATTTTAGGGTCTCTTGCAGCTAATAGTTCAAATATTTCGTATAATGAAAGCTGCATTATGAAGTGACAGATAACCGAAATGGTATAAAAATAATTGTAATTTGATAGAATGTGAAGGCTTAGAGCCGGCCGTAGTGGCCGAGCGGTTGTAGGCGCTTCAGTCTGACACCGCGCGCCCGCTACGGTCGCAGGTTCGAATCCTGCCTCGGGCATGGATGTGTGTGATGTCTTTAGGTTAGTTAGGTTTAAGCGGTTCTAAGTTCTAGGGGGCTGATGATCTCAGATGTTAAGTCCCATAGTGCTCAGAGCCATTTGAACCAATTTTTGAAGGCTTAGAGGCCAAGTGACGATTTATAAGTTTAGTAGAGTTGATCACCGTGAGAACTTGTGACTTATTTCTTGACAATTAATATGACTTTCATTCCTGTCAGTGCTCTACAGGTCTGGAAAATCAGAAGTCGTAACTGTTTCGAATTGCTTGTCGAGATAAGCCGATTCACAGATCTGAGAACATGTCAACTTCAGTGTCACTCCTGATACAAGGTGTCGCAGAAATGTTGCGGCAAACTTCGAGGAATTGCAGAGAGTGTTTTGGGGAACATATCAAGGCTGGAAACCCGTGTCCGGGAACGTCATCCAACGACGATACAGAGCGTCGAATTTGCAGGCGTCGCCGCCTACCACAAGGCTACCTCTTCTGGTAGCAAACATGACTTTTTGCGATGACGGACCATAGGCGGAACGTCTCGCAATGTTTTCTGTTATTCAGTGATCGCGACTGACTTCCATGATCGCCAGTGGAGAAGATGGAGCTATTGCTGCATAGTCAAACTATATATCCTATGAATGTAATGCTCAGTCGATGACTGTCTCGGACATGCGTTTCCATTCACAGTTTTTTTTTCTCCTGAAACCTGTAAAATCTTTAATTTGTTGCGGCAGACAGGAGAGAAAGTGCAGATATAAAACAGTGTCTGAAAGCATCATCCACTGAGGCAACAGCAGTGCATTCACAGGAGACAAGGCCTTTCTAAGCAGCAGCTACCTCCATCTTCTCCACTGGAGATCGTGACAGTCACAATCACTGAAAAACAACATTGCGAGACGTTCCGCCTACTTTCCGTCTATGTAGAAAGTCACATTTGCTGCTGAAGGGGTGGCCTATAGGCAGGCGCCAGTGCCTGTAACTTCGACGATCTGTAGAATCGTTGGATGACATTTCTGAACACTGGTTCCCATCCTCGATTTGTTCCTCAAGACACCCTCTTCAACCCCTCGAATATTGCCACAACATTGAGACAACCTGTATTTACTGATTGCTGTCACTGCTAGGAAGTAGTATTTAGATTTTAGCAGATGCTCAAGATTTTAAGAGGTATTTTTGCAGGCATGTCTGAATATTCTCGAGGGTTCGATGCAATATACTGCGTGGCACATTCACTTGTTCTTTCAGTACGCCCAAAACACTGTTTTACTGCATGATCGTTTTCTTTTAAGTTTCCCCTCATACGATTAACCAGTCAACGTCAATTTGTGCCTGCGCGCGCGCGCGCGCCACACACACACACACACACACACACACACACACACACACACACACACACACACACACACACACACACACACACACACCATTGCACACACACCATTGCACACTATGGAAACTATACAAATTTGGTTCAATTCACTGCTACTGATTTCGAGATTCTCATAATGAATGAGGGAACTGATTAACATCGCTAGGAGTGTGGAAATAGTTTACTGGATCTGGTAAAATTAACATTAGCAAACACATGCATCGTTTGATGCTTAAATAAATATTTTAAATCACAAAGTTAGTTCTTTTAGATAATTATATAGTCTTTCTACACCAAACAGGCCAGTAGTCTTATCTGACAGTCTCCAGTCTCAATGATATTTACCATTAGATATTCCTTACACAGTAAAAGTAAGCTTATGATACAAAAAAAGTCCATGGTCTTACGAGGCATTTAAGAGAGGGCTGACAAATGTCGTGCAAGCTGTATAACATTGTGAGCTCCTTCTGGTAAGTAAAAAACAGGGTTTTAGCATTCCTGGAGAGACGAATTTAGCCGGAATGAAAATGCGTTAAGTGGGCTGTTATTTGTAAATACGGTAAAAAGTTTTATAAAAGCTGTTCTTTATACTTAAATAATGTAACAACTATACAAAATGCATTTGTCAAATTAGTGGTTTGTAACTGTTTGACAGTAAAATTTTCAAGCTCGTATTTTAATCTCATCCACTGGATCTGCAAAACAAAAACTTCTCTGGTAAAGACATCTATTTCTAATGGGAAAAATAAAGACATAGAAAGTGGTGTTATTTAGAAATATGATAATATAGTATGAGCAAATCTGATAAAAATTTGATGATGTGTTTGCGTATTAATAACATCTAGAATTCACACAAACAACGGCTGCCGTCTGGCGGAGTTGATAACAGGTAACTCCTCTGCGGCCTAGTATTTGAGCCAGTAGATTCGATCGATATTCGCATCCCGATCCAGTCTGCCGTATTTGGACACGTGGCTGTTTCCGGGTTGATTCCCTAAAAAAGGTCGATTTCGAAGCCTTCTCTCCCAGTTATCTAAGAGTTCTCTCCTAATTGTCAAATGTGAGCTTATGCTCTCTACCTAATACATCGACTGGACGTCAAACTCTGTCCTGCCTTATGACCTTAACACAACGTTCAGAGATCGTTATGAAATTGACTTTGATGTCTTACATTTACAAGAAAGTGTACATGAACTAGCACTGTACAACGGTTGTATAAATGACCGACCAACAGCAAAATACATGAGACAGTTTATATGTCTTGTGAATCACGGCTGATTTGCTTCCATATTCTTCCCAAATTCGAACTTTGTAACATCTCTAACGTCCTCCTCGTCGACAGAATGTTAAACCATTATCCTTGTTTTCTTTTTATCGCAATTGATCTTCTAATCCCTTTTCCATTCCGTTCGGCTGATAAGTTCTGTGCCGTGTCTGACAAAATTACGATGTCACCGGCAAACTCTGAACTTTCCTTTCTCTTACCTGTATTTTAATTCCTTTTCTAAATTTCTTATTAGTTTCCTTTAATGCTGCTTGCTTCATTTACAGATTAACTAACGGGGTGAATAGGCTACAACCCTGTCTCACTCATTTCATGAGCGTAAATGATGCACACTGTAGATACATTTTTGTCTCTACATTAGTCCTCCTCACCTACAGCCGATCACAGCCAGACACATTTGTGCGGTTTTCACCTCAGCAACGATGAAGCAAAACGATAATTTGATGCGTCGTGCCAATTCCAGAGGCTCCAGTGCTAAGCAAAACCGAAATATCTGGGCGTGGCTCTGACTATCGCATCCTAAAGCTAATGCAGCAGTGTAAGGACGCCAGAATCAAAGTCTGTGATAGCAACAAAATCATGGTTTCTTATCAAAGATGTTGGATGCCACATTAAGCTAGTCAAGGTGGACTGCAGCGGGATGCTTGAGGCCAAAACCTGCGTGAAAGCTGAAGCATTGCACCGTCGTTGTGGTACCGCTCAAGGAAAGTCAATGCATTGTCTGAACGTTTGGTTTTCTGCACATCCGTCAACATTTTCGGTACCCAACGTGCGCACAATTTTCGGTAATTCAAGTGCTCTGTCACAATGTCATACAAAACACTACGAGAAACATTAGGAAAGTCATCCCGCGAGGAGGAAATCGTAAAGCGTCAGTTTCCTCTCACCTTATTGTCCACTTCCTGCACCAAACTTTCATTAACGACCGAAGGACGCCCACTCCGTTGTTCATCATGCACATTTGTGCGGCCATCTTTAAATGCTCTCACCCATTTTGTTACCATTCCATCACTCAATGTTTTCTCCGTAAACTGCACAGATCTGACGATGAATATCGATCGCTTTTAGGCCTTCAGCACTAAGAAATCTTAAAACAGCCCGTACTTCACAGTCGGCGGGTCTCACGATTATCGGAGGCATCTTAAACACTCAGTACACAATGTAAACAAGGAAGAATCAGACTGTAATGGCATCAGTAGGTAGATTAAGGTACTCAAAAAACACGCCTCGTACATGCAGAGAGATACAAATGATCACCCCAAAGATTTTATGATTTTCCTTTAAAGCTATCAGTAAGCATGCACCGCTGGTTGGAACGTAAACTCCTGTAAATTTCCTGTTCGACTGAATTAGATCGTCATAGTTTAAGTTATTTACAAACCCCCATTTAGCACGTTAGTCTTCTGGATGTGGAAACTCTGTCATATCAAATTGGTTGTATTTGAAACGACAGAATCTTTTTATTACCGGACTTCTTGCCGCCGTATTCGATTCACGTACTGCACAATTTCTAGTCATCTTAGCTGCCTTTACTCCTCCATTACATTCAAGAAGAAGAATCTGAGGATCGTGTTCACTTTTCTTATTTGGCACGGCGTCTTCTGCACCTCACTAATAATATAGCCTTTCTTCATACTAGTAAAATTCAAAACGTGTTTACTAGCACAGCACTCCAAGTAACGAATGACGGCGGACTTGGGGCATTCATGATGCTAACAACGCATTTTTTGCATTAACGAGCAAAACGCTACGAATGACACACATTCTAACAGCGTCGTGTGAACTGTATGTATTTCAATGTACGCTGATCACAAGATTGTTATTGTGTATAGTCTGTACTTAAAAAATCGCGTAGAAGTGGCTCCCCACCTCTGAAGCGTATGAGCTTGTTCCCGTATCGCCGGCGGTCGGCTTTATCCGTAAGCACATAGCAGCGCCATCTGTTGGAGAACACGGAAGTTAGTTCTGCTCCCGTCTTGCCCAACGATGACGTTGCGCCTTAGCTACTCCGAGAATCGTGGGCTACTTGTCACTGAGTCAATTTTGCATGTATGACAAGGCTGCTGCATCCAAAGAATCATCTCGAGAGTGGTGACCGATCCATAAAATCTGAGCCAGTACTACCGTCGGCTCAACCGAAAGAAGCGCACCAGGAAACGTAAGTTCAGATTGAACAGCACATAACTTTCTTGCCTGTATCGAAACCACTGCAATACGGTATCTCAGAGAGCAGCATCAACATTAAATGGTCGGCAACCTGTACTAAAGGACGACACAAGGTTTTAAAAAGTATGAAGGTCTTATAAAATCTAGGCTCTCGGCAGAAAATCCGAAGACGAAAGTTTGCAGGCAGTCATGGAAATAGCCATTCAGATGTTAACACTAGCGCAGGTCTGTAGCCCATCTTTGGACTAATACGAGCGTCTGCGTTAAAAAAGTGTCAGACCAATTTCCTAAGTTTCGCATCCATGCACAGTACCAGATTTAATTTACAACATGGATTGTCTGTATTCAAATACTATGGAATATTAATGTGATATAACATGAAATAAATTTGCTGGTAAAGGTTTCGCAAGAGCATCTCCGATGAAAATGTGTATATTTACAACCATGAACTACTTAGTTATTGCCATAACATGAACAGTGTACCCTATTAAACGAAACTGTGAGTGGGATGCGAAGCTTTCATTTCCCCACACGATCCCCCACCCCAATCTTCCCATACATGCAATTTTTATTTTCGGTGTCATTGAACTTGACTCATTTGATGCATCTCGTCATGACGTACTCTCCTGCGCCAATCTTTTCATCCCACAAGAACACTTATACATCCGCCCTTCACAATGATTTGTTGTATATATATTCTAATTTCTGGATCCACCTACATTTTTTGCCATCTGGTACCATGGAGTGTATTCACTGATATGCCAAAACAGGTCCTTTGATTTTGCCCCTTTTTCTAGTTAGCGTTTTCCCCATATTCCTTTCCTCGCCTGTTCTACGGCTAATCTTCTCATTTATTCTCTTATCAATTGATTTAATTTCCCCAAATCCTTGTGTAACAACACGTCTACGCGTCATCGCCGATTTCGTCCATATTTATGGTATTTGCAATGCTTTTCTAGAAATGAAAGTAATGGATGTCGGAACTCCAGATCGTGAAGCGTTTAGAATATATAATTTTTAGTGCGGGTCAGGAGAGGCATGAGACATTTACAGAAGCTTAGTCTCAAGGCAGCGGTTGGCGCAGCGGTAATCGAAGGGTCGTTGGAATGAGTCCCTTAGCGGAAACTTTATTATTTTCAGTTTTTACGTTAGTAACACTGCAGATAGACCGAAATAATGCTCAGTATATTATATTTACTAAGAAATTCACGAAATGCATGAAAAGGGGAGGCAAAGGAAAATTTGGGATTGAAAATTTTTCAGAAGGGCCGCGCACAAGAACTTCGCATGTGAAATTAGATGTTTATATTATTTTACAGCTCATGATTTACACGTGCTGGGGTGATACTAATCGTAACAACAGGGAAAGCAGTAATTTACTCGGCAACTCGCACACGTTATGAACGCCGCATTTTTACAATTCATTGTCTGTAATCCTGATACGGTTTACCCTTAATTTATTCGTAACTTATTTATGCCTTTCATTTTTTCCTGTTACGACTGGTTTTGAGAGGAGTCATTAAAGCGCGATATTTGGGATAAGGTCAATATATGCCGGTTCAGTGTCGTACATATGGAGATAGGTAAGAATTTTGGCATTGTGCTCGTGCATCCGAATTACATGCAGTCTGCCTAACTTAGATAAGATTTTTAAATTTAATTTCTTACTTCATGAGTCAGGCTAAACATTCATAGTGAAATACCAATCCACTTACGTAAAATTCTAAACTTTTCACCTTTTCATACCAGGGTATAAGATTTACCTTTCCGCTTGCCGTTTCGGGTTGACAGTTCTTTTTACTGCGTAAGTATTTCTTTCAGGCGAATAAATTCAAAGTTTTCCTACTCGGCAGAAAAGAAAGGTAGTTCACTACACGTTGCCTGTGGAGCACCAGAGTCCTTTGCTTTCCTGTCGTCTTCAAAATGGTTTAATTTTTTTCCTCACGCCGATTTGACTATTGTATGAGCCTTCTATATTTGAAAATGACACAGTTGTTGGAACTTTTAAGTACAAAGAGTCTAATGAAATGCTCAGATGACTCTCTCCCTTGGGAAAAAAAGGAATGATTATGTATGATAAGATATATTTTTCTGACAAAGTATGAACATCATTTAGAGATGCTGTTTCAAAGAATGCGCTGAATTCGTAAGTAAATGTAACTAGCAATGTCTAGCGATACGTAACTGGAATGGATTTTTTTTTTTTTACGCTGTAGCTAATTATCACAGACTTATCAGTGTTGTAGATGTTAATGGAACACAACAGAACGCGTTGCACAATTTGTCTACATGGGAGATATGCAGGAAATACCTTTGTTTTGAAACGCTACGTTCCCAATGACGTCATCGAAGCGTTCCGCTGTTAACAAAGCGCTTACGTAAGTCGACGCATTTCGTGGTGTCCGCTGTACGGCTTCATATCTGATATTGATCAGCAGTCCTTTGAAGAACAATGCTGGTGGTAAACGTCTCTCACAGAGCGTCAGCAGAACAGTTAATGCTAACGTCGGAGCACACAGAATTCAAGGAACTAACATTACCACCGTTGACCATTAATGCAGACGTCAGTAGAGGAACATTACGACCGTCGACCATTCTGCTTTCGCGTGACGGCAAGAGTCTCAAACAACAGATTGCAGAATGGCCTCGTGTCTAATTCCCCGTCAGTTGCGGACAGCATTCAGAATTCTCCGGCGTAGCTGATGAAATGAAAAAGTGAAGGAGGCGAGACATTGTTACTCTATAATGGAGTTTACGTTGCGGTGAACATTTACGCCAAGTTTAAAGGGGATTAGAAAGCGGATCCTGCGCCTCGCTGGCATTGTGCTACTAACTGCCCTATCCAATCAAAGCTTCAAATTGGCGCTAGTGTCTTTCCTCACCTTCTAAATCCAGTTTAGAATTCTGTCGCAACAAGCGCTTTTTAGTTTTCGCAAATGTTCGTCGGAACGTATGCTTGGGCAGTAACTAAAAATTTGCCCTCGCTATAACATCGCTAAAGCTACTAAATCAGAACCACGCTACATTCTCTCTCTTAGGTACGATACTCCAACAGTGTAAATTAAAACATACGTGTTTGGGTCCCGATATGGCATACAGTATCAACTTGTCATAAATGTTCAATAGTGATGTGATTACAGTGGTTGTTGCTGTTTTGGATTCTGATGGTGGCAAGGGGAAGAGAAATGGTAAGTTTTAGACCAACAGTTAGGGAGACTGTCCCAGAAATATTGCGACAGACCTCTGGAGGCTGTAGCGAATACCTTGAAGAACAACTGGAGGATAGGAACCCGTGTCCAGAAATGTCATCCAACGATTCTACAGATCGTCGAAGCTATAGGCGCTGGCGCCTGCCACTAGGCCACCCCTTCAGCATCAAATGTGACTTTGTACACGGACGGAAGTAGGCGGAACGTCTCAATGTTGGTTGTTATTCAGTGATCGGACTCATTGTCAGATGTTCAAATGTGTGTGAATTCCTAAGAGACCAAACTGCTGAGGTCATTGGTCCGTAGTCTTACACACTACTTAAACCAACTTACACTAAGAATAACATGTACCCCCCGCCCGAGGGAGTGTAATGTGGGTGCTTATTCTAGGATTGAGAACAACAATGTAAGTTGAAATGACAAGTTTAATGTCGCAAATTTTAGCACAAAAATTACAGCTTTTACATAGTTTTCAACTCGACGACATAAAAACAGCGCAATGGATAACGCACATCGCCAACATCAAAAAGTGAAATAATCCTTTACAAAACACATTAAATATTAACACTCTGAAAGAACATTAATTCTAAGCACAATAATATGAAAGTTTAATTGGACGTTTCTTTACAATATTGCTCCTATACATACGTTGTGATGTTGGTCAGTACTACGAAAATCGTCCGATTCCGGTTCAAAGTTCGGTACTATTTAGGATGACAAAATCTACGATCGATGGTTAGTTACGTTACAAATTTGAGCGCAAGATTACCCAAGGTCGTGAGTTTCCAGTGGACACAAGCTGGTGAACCAACAAAGTTTACACCTGTGTACGCAGTGTTTACCATAAGCTGCGATGAGCTGCCAACTGCAAGGCCACTCTTTCGCACTGAAATTTGTACAAGACTAATGAGGCCTTTGCTGAACTTTCTAGTAGAAACTTTCCCTATGTTTCTCTTTATGCGAGAACAAATGTACGCAGCCCTTGTCTTAGTATGTGGCGATATACACGCGCATGGTTGGAGGAGCGTGCATATTACGGTGCCCTCTCAGTTCTCTCAAGAACAATTAACTAATTTGGCTGGTTCGTTTCTACACAGTTGGAGCTAAACATTGCTACAGCCAATCTCTAGCTGGACTGCAGCCGCTGTGAATGCAGTGTCCACACAAATTTCCTCTCTGCATCATACAGAGTGATAAGCGCTCTGTTCTGCACTTTATGCCAGTCCAGAGGAGAGTCCTCGAAAATTTCTCTCTTGTCCTCCTCATGGCATAACTTTCTCCCGCACTTGGGTTCATTTGTTCTTCACGTCATGGCCTTTCTCGACCTATAGGAGCGTTCCTCTTATTTTGTGGAAACTAGAGGTAGTTTCTACAAAATAAGAGGCACACTCCTATTGGTCGAAAAAAATCGCAATGTCCCTTCTATCAAACTGCGTCAAACTTCATTATTTATCTCCTTCCTAGTGTGTTTCCGCCAGTCGGACGTTTTGTGCCCGTTCTAGACGTGTGAAGTACCTTGATCTTTCCGTGTGTTGCACTTGTTGGACACACGATCGAAATGCGTTACTAGTTTTTGTTTGTGTCCCATTGGAATTCCGAAACAGCTTTCTAAAGCTTTTTCTCTGGCCCTTGTGCAGATGTGCCACTACACGCGGTCCTCCCTCCTGAATCACCTGGTCGGGACCGCTGACCTTCCTCCTGCCACCCCTTTAAGTAGCTTCCATCGTAACCCTTGCAGCGTGCCTTCGCTATGCTGTTGTCCGCCTGGCTTTTCAAACTAAAAATGACTTGCGTTGCCTGTTCCACCTTTCGCTCAAAGACATGGTAGGAATGGTGTGTTAATTACTGTCGATTGTCATCCCTTTATGCATTACATACTGATAGGTAAATGTTCTCATAACCGCCGAATTACGTTAGGTGTCATATTCACCTTCTCGTTGTGATGTGTAAAGCTCTCATGTAAGGTGCGAATCTGACCATTTATTCTGCCACCTTACAGGAGGGGCTCGAGTCATCGCCACGATCACCAGTGGAGAAGATGGAGCTACCTGTTGCATAGACAACCCTTGTCTCTGATGAATACGATGATCTGTTGCCTTGGTGATTAACGGTTTTGGACACTTTTTCATCTGCAGTTTATTTTTCTCCTGTACATCGAAAACCAGGTAGATTTTAGAGCAGATGGAAACCCGTGTCCAGAACCATCATCCACCGTGGCAACAGAGCATCGTATTCATAGGAGACAAGGACTTTCTATGCAACAGGGAGTTCCATTTTCTCCTCTGGCGATCGTGACAATGAGTCGTGGTCACTGAACAGAAAACAATATTGCGAAACATTCCGCCTGTGGTCCGTCATCGTACAAAAATCACGTTTCTTGCTGAAGAACTAGTGGCAGTGGCCAGCGCCTGTAACTTCGACACTCTTTTGCGAAGCTGGATGACGTTTCCGGACCCTGAATCATGTCTTCGATTTGTTCTTCAAGACACACTCTACCTCCTCACGAATTCTGCCGCAACGTTTCTGGAACACGCTATATACTCTGCAAGTCATTTACTGAGTATGGAGGACGGTACTTAATACCAATATTATCGATTCCCTAGCTTATCCCGTTCTCGTATTCAACGATAGAAAAGTGTCCGGTATCTCCTATCCAGTTCTCACGATCTCCACGCGAGATATGCGATGGCCCCACACTCATTCGATTACAGGTTTTTTAAAGTTTCTCAAAAGGGTTTCACGAGAATTACGTAGTGTTTCGTCTAAGGATCCATTCCTCGTTGCAAGTTGTTGCATACGAAACATGTTGGCTTGAAATTTACAAATAGCGAGATACATTTTGATAATAAGGCTGTTATTTGCCTCTTTTGAGATATTCTATAATACAGGGTGGCCCATATCTCAATTTTCAAACATGCATTTTATGCAATTATACTAAACTGAGAAGTACATGTAGAATTCAATGAACCTACAAAAGATGCTCAGAGTTGTTTCCATGCTGTTCTAAGCACACATAACATCTTTTGAAAACTGATTTACAACAGTTGTCGCAAATCGTTCAGGAATGTAGGTTTTCAAATTCCGATTGGGTTCGTTTCTTAATATAATTAAGATCACGAATCTTGATGCAATAAACCTCATTTTTTAGTGAACTCCAGACAGAAATCCCTGGAAGTGATCTCTGGGAACGTGGGGGCCACTCAGCTGCACCCCCTCTGCCAATCCATTCATCCAAGTGTTGATTTAGGAAGTCTCTCACAATAACTCTGTAATGTGCGAGTGCTCCTTGTTCTAGAACTTTAACGGTCTACAGATGTTCCAGTTCTAACAACAATTGTTTAAGCATATCTAGGTAATCTACAGAACTGACATTACCGTTAAAAAATAAGACCCGATTAGCCCTCTGCCGAAAATCTCTGACCATACATTCAAACCAAGAGAGAGAACTCTTGTCTTCATCGCCGTAGGGGGTTTCGTAAAACGGCAGTCGACACAGTTGTGTCTGTTCACTCTCTCATTCACCTTAAAAGTCACTTCGTCGCTCCAAAGAATGCTTTTGTAAAACTTGGTATTGGCTTGTTGTCAGATTGTGCACAGCTCGCAGAATTCCATATGTCTGTCCAAATCTTCATTTAGGCCGTGTTGTAAAGTAGGACTGTATGGTAATTCAGCTTTTTCTCAATAGTTCGTAGGCTTGTTCTCGCTATTCCCTACCCCTTGGATGCTTTTCTTTGAGATTTAGTGGACGACTGCACCACAACATTAAGGTTTTCGTCCGTAGCAACAGACCCAGTCTCTTCAAAACTTAAATTTAATTTGCGAATACCTCGCCGTCGTGCAGGTGTGATGCTTGGAAAGCGTTCCGCAAATAAATCACAGACATGGTAATTTTGGTGATGTTCCCACCATGTTTGAAAAAGAACTACTTTTCTGTAGTTAACTTCCTATTCATTGCTTTTCAGATAATAACAGAGAACATACCGCAAACTGCTAGTGTCAGCTAACTTTTAGCTACTGCGCATTCGTCAGTTTCATAACTGTGAGCCTGTACATAGGCAGAACAAAGTATAAGGATTTCTGATGATAATTGACTTACGGCCATCCCAGTATGTGCGATGAACTAGCGTTTTGCAGAAAGAACAGGCGAATGTAATAACTAATAAAGTGGAAGTTATAAATACCAGTATTAATTTGAGAACTGAAAGTCTATCAATAGACGGAGTTGCAAATAAAACTTATTTCGGAGAACTTCCCTACGGTATTTTAAGTTATGGGGGTTTGACGGTGGAGGAAAGCTAACTTGTTTGGAGACAGACAGTATTTCCTCACAGTACGAGAGAACAACAGCGAGCGGGTGGTTCTCGTTCTCCCACCATCCAGGCCACGAACACGCAGGGCCACTTAATGTGCATCCTTCACAACCATATCCTCTGAGTAGTTAAATTTAAGTCATGCCAGTAAAACCTCTGCTATTAAATGATATTTTCCTATCTGGTGACTGAAATGCTCGCAGGCGGTAGTCACACGAAATTTATGCTCTCCTAACCGTTCGTACTCTCAATGAAAACAGTTTTCCGCATAATGAATGAAATCGACTAATGGCGGGTTGCGCGCCATCCTATCAGCCGAATTTAGCGATCTTGGGCATAGGCAGCCGTAACCAAGAAAGCAAGCAAGATAGGCAGAGAGAGGGGTGAGGGGATACGAACAAAGGGAGACACGGAGAGGAAGGAAGAGGGGAGGAGGAGGAGATGGAAATGGAGATGGACGAAGAAGGAAGTGGACAGAAAGGGTGGAGGACGAGATGTTTAGAGAGAGATGGCAGGAGGATTTGGATATAGAGAGAGGGAAGAAGAGATGGACAAAGAGGAGGAGGAGGAGAGAAGGGGATGAGAAGGTGGGGAGAGCGAGAAAGGGGAAAAACAGATGGTCAGAGAGATGGGGTAGGTGTATGTAATGCAGTTACTCTTGTCTAGCTGCACACTTTTTAAATACGTACCATGATTCAATCACTGGATCATCTCCAGATCTGGAACTTCCTGGCAGATTAAGGTTGTTTGCAGGACCGAGACGAACTCGGGACCCGAGTTCGAGTCTCGGTCCGGCATACAATTTTAATCTGCCAGGAAGTTTCAAAACCAGCGCACACTCCGCTGGGGAGTGAAAATTTCATTCTTGATCTTCAGATCTGTGTAGCTCCGTCGGCAGTAAGTCGTGTGTGTGTCGGAATCTCTTATCGGAATAGAGTGAGAACCTGCCGTGTGTGTCAGAGCCTCACATCAGAGGTTCTGACACAGACACAAAAGACTGCTGACCATACACGGTCCATTCATATTAATGTGACCGAGTCTACGTTCGTCGTCGGCTTGTAGTACCTACTCAAGACGGCAGGTGGCAGCATTTGCAGTGCTGGATATATGAAGCGTGTCGGGAGGATGCATGAAGCACTGCAGTCGTCGTCGTCGTCGTCACGCGGAAACGGAGCGACTTCTCTGACGACTAGAATGCCATGATCATTGGCCTTCGGGCCACGGATGGAAGCGTTTCCGAAACGGGTAAGTTTGTACACTGTTCATGTGCCGCCGTGGTTAAAGTGTACCGTGCATGGCAAAATGGCGCTGTCCAAAACTGGGGGCGAGGCAGCTACGGTGCACCATGGGCCATAGATGACAGCTGTGAACGACAGCTGCAGAAATGAATGTATGGCATTTATTGGCCGGGATATCCCCTTCGGGGTTCGGCCGCCGTATTGCAAGTCCTTTTAGTTGACGCCACTTCGGTGACTTCCGTGTCAGTGATAGTGAAAATGATCATGGAGGGCACACATCCAGTCCCCCTGCCGGGAATCGAAACCGGGTCCCATTTGCGTGGTAGACGGTAACGCTACCGCTGTGCTACGGAGGCGGACGACAGCTGCAGAAACGTATACGGACGAACAGACGCGCAACTCTACAGCAACTGACAACCCAGATGAACCGAGGGACTACCAACAGTGTCTTTCAATGGCCGCTCAGCAACGTTGCTGCGTATAGGCCTCCGCAGCAGACGCCAGCTTCATGCACCCATGCAGACTGCTGTTCATCGGCGACGAAGGCTGGAATTTAGATGCCAGTGCTGCAACTGGACGTCCACTGAGTGGCGGGAGGTGGTCTTCCCATATGACTCACTTTTTATGCTCCTTCGGACTGAAAGACACTCTGCAACAATCGTCGGAAGGGTTCAGGCTGGAGGAGGGAGCGTTATGGTCTTCGGAATGTTTTCGTGGCGTTCCCTGGATGATCCGTCATTCTGGAAGGCACAGTGGATCAACACAGGTATCCACCTATCCTTGGGGACATTGTCCATCCTGAACTACTGCCATTAAAATTGCTACCCCAAGAAGAAATGTAGATGATAAACGGGTATTCATTGGACACATATATTATACTAGAACTGACATGTGATTACATTTTCACGCAGTTTGGGTGCATAGACGGTGAGAAATCAGTAACCAGAACAACCACCTCTGGCCGTAATAACGGCCTTGATGCGCCTGGGCATTCAGTCAAACACAGCTTGGATGGCGTGTACAGGTACAGCTGCCCATGCAGCTTCAACAAGGTACCACGGTTGATCAAGAGTGGTGACTGGCGTATTGTGACGAGCCAGTTGCTAGGCCACCGTTGACCAGACGTTTTCAATTGGAGAGAGATCTGCAGAATGTACTGGCCAGGGCAACAGTCGAACATTTTCTGTATCCAAAAAGGCCCGTACAGGACCTGCAACATGCGGTCCGGTATTATCCTGCTGAAATTTAGGATTTTCGCAGGGATCGAATGAAGGGTACAGCCACGGGTCGTAAAACATCTGAAATGTAACGTCCACTGAAATGTAACGTCCAATGCGAACAAGAGGTGACAGGTACGTGTAACCAATGGCACCCCATACCATCACGCCGGGTGATACGCCAGTATGGCGATGACGAATACGCTTCCAATGTGCGTTCACCGTGTTGTTGCCAGACACGGTTGCGGCCATCATGATACTGTAAACAGAACCTGGATTCATCCGAAAAAATGACGTTTTGCCATTCGTGCACCCAGGTTCGTCGTTGAGTACACCATCGCAGGGGTTCCTGTCTGTGATGCAGCGTCAAGAGTAACCGCAGCCATCGTCTCCGTGCTAATAGTCCATGCTGTTGCAAACGTCGTCGAACTGTTCCTGCAGATGATTGTCGTCTTACATCTGTTTACTCAGGGATCGAGACGTGGCTGCACGATCCGTTACAGCCATGCGGATAAGATGCCTGTCATCTCGACTGCTAGTGATACGAGGCCGTTGGGATCCAGCACGGCGTTCCGTATTACCCTCCTGAACCCACCGATTCCATATTCTACTAACAGTCATTGGATCTCGACCAACGCGAGAAGCAATGTCGCGATATGATAAACCGCAATCGCGATGGGCTACAATCCGACCTTTATCAAAGTCGGAAACGTGATGGTGCGCATTTCTCCTCCTTACACGAGGCATCACAACAACGTTTCACCAGGCAACGCCGGTCAACTGCTGTTTGTGTATGAGAAATCGGTTGGAAACGTTGCTCATGTCAGCACGTTGTGTGAATGCTCTGAAAAGCTAATCATTTGCGTATCACAGCATCGTCTTTGCTGTCGGTTAAATTTCGTTTCTGTAGAACGTCATCTTCGTGGTGTAGCAATTTTAATGGCCAGTAGTGTATACGCAGTTTCTTTTTGCCTCATCATGGTGGCAAGCACTGCTTCATATTAATTACTGTGATACACATCTCTTCTACTGCAAGCTCTTTGCTGTTGCGAACGACATACAGACATCATCTAACAGCAGGAAAATGCAATGTGTCACACAGCTCGCAGTGTACGTGCGTGATTCTAAGAGCACCAAGACGAGGTTACTGTACGCCATTGGCCACGAAAATCCCTGGATTTAATCCTAAGAGAGAATTTTTGGGTCCACCTCGATTGGGCTGTTCGCGTCATGGAGAAACCTAGCCCAAGTTGGCCACAGCACTGGAGTCGACATGGCTATACAACATTGTCTGTACCTTCCAGAACCTCATTGTCTCTTTTGCTGCACGTCTCACAGTGTTTCGCACCGCAACAGGTGTTACTCAGGCTTTTGACAGGTGGACAGTTACGTATGGAGACGATTCAGAGAGGTTGAACATGCCATGTATTTAAGAATGTGCATCTGAGACTGAAGCGTATATGAGAATTGTTTTAAATATGAGTACAGTTGCTGTTACCTCGCGACTAATATGTCAGCTTTAGTGAAGGGGTAGGAGTAATTATATAGAGGGGGGGGGAGGAGATAGACAGAGAGAGAGAGAGAGAGAGAGAGAGAGAGAGAGAGAGAGAGAGAGAGAGGGGGGGGGACGCGTGAGATAAGTGGAAGATGGAGAAGGGTAGTGGGCAGGTGGGAAAGAAAGACGCCTGAGAAGGCAGGTGGAAGAGGGTGAGAGAATATGGTGGCAGGGTGAACTGGGAGGGAGTTTGAGGAGCCAGGTCGAGGAGGTAGACGGTGTGAGGAGGCGGATCGAAGAGGGACAGTATGTTATTAACTAGGTGGAAGAGGGGAGAAAAAAAGACGGATTTGCGAAGAGATTAAATTTTTCGTTATTATTTTGAGGAAACCATTGCAACAAAATTTGGTATGTACATAACTCTTTCATCAATGTGTTCTAGGATATCACAGACAAATTTAATATACTCTTTGGTGTCGCATATGTAAAACAGCAGAGATTCAGACATATATGTAATGGTGGTAACAAATGCATATGTAGGCGCAACTGCGAGTAAAACGCTAGTCTAATATAAATTAAATTGGTAGGAAGTCTTTTCTGAAAGTATTTGTCTGCAGTGTAGCTTTGTGTGGAAGTGAAACGTGAACGGGAAGAAAACAATCTTTTGAAATGTAGTGCTACAGAAGAATGTTGAAGATTATGTGACTAGATACGATAACTAACCGTGACGCACCGCATCGAATCAAGAAGTAACTTATGACGCATTTTGACTAGAAGTGTTCGATAGGCTACATTCTGTGTCGTCAAGACATATTCAATTTAGTAATGGTGGTAAGTTTGTGGGGCGGGGGGGGGGGGGGGGGGGGAGAGAGAGAGTGTAGAAAGAGACTAAGGCTCGAGTACAATAAACAGCCTCAAATGGATGTAGGTATCAGTAATTAAGAAGAGGTTTGCACAGTACAGACTAAGATGGAGACCTGCATCTAACCAATCTTCATAGTGACGGCCAGAGCAGTAAACCAATACTGAAAATACCACCAATATGGTGAAGCTTGCCTGCTGGCGAGGACGAACAGAACGCAGTGGTCAAGACAGTGAACCTATATTAGGGAGGAGCAGGGTTCAAATCCACATGTGGTCGTACAAACACGGGTTTTCTCTAGTTCGCCTAATTCAGTATGGTGAACCCCAGAATGGCTCCTTTTGAAATCACTACTGGCCACAAAAATTTCAACACCAAGAAGAAATGCAGATGATAAACGGGTATTCATTGGACAAATATATTATACTAGAACTAACATGTGATTACGTTTTCACGCAATTTGGGTGCATAGATCCTGAGAATTCAGTACCCAGAACAACCACCTCTGGCCGTAATAACGGCCTTGATACGCCAGGGCATTGAGTCAAACAGAACTTGGATGGCGTGTGCAGGTTCAGCTCCCCATGCAGCTTCAACACGATACCACAGTTCATCAAAAGTAGTGACTGGCGTATTGTGACGAGCCAGTTGCTCGGTCACCATTGACCAGACGTTTTCAGTTGGTTAGAGATCTGGAGAATGTGCTGGCCAGGGCAGCAGTCTAACATTTTCTGTATCCAGAAAGGCCCGTACAGGACCTGAAACATGCGGTCGTGCATTATAGTGCTGAAATGTAGGGTTTCGCAGGGATCGAATGAAGGGTAGAGCCACGGGTCGTAACACATCTGAAATGTAATGTCCACTGTTCAAAGTGCCGTCAATGCGAATAAGAGGTGACCGAGACGTGTAACCAATGGCACCCCATACCATCACGCCGGGTGATACGCCAGTATGGCGATGATTTTTGTTTTGTGGGGTTTAAGGGCGCTCAACTACTGAGGTCATTAGCGCCCAGTCACTGTTGTTAGAGCACATGGAATCTAGTAAAACTCAAGGGGAGGGGGGACACAGAACCTCCTGACAAAGATGCATATAAAATAAGTAAAAAGGTTAGATGTCGTTGGACAAGCCAGTCAAAGTTATAAAACGCAGAACACGAGCAGCTGCTCGAGCGTCATCAGCTAAAATATCCGGTAAAGTAGATGGTAGGGACAGGACAACACGAGATTGACTAAAGCGGGGACACGACAATGAAACATGGCGCATTGTTAATGCCTGACCAAAAGGGCACTGCGGGGCTGGGTCACCGGAGAGCAGCTAGCGGTGGCTAAACCAGCAATGCCCAATCCGCAACCTGGTCAGAAGGACCTCCTCTCGCCGAGATGGTTGGGAGGAGGTTGTCCAAGCAGTTGGGAGCAGTTTTACTGCCCAGAGCTTGTTTCCTTGGAGGGATGACCAAGCATCCCACCACAACGACACAAGCCTTTTACAAACATCCCCACGAACGTCAGATGACGGGACACAATGGGAGGCTGGCCGAGGCAGGAGGACTGCAGCCTTGGCTGCAGCATCCGCAGCCTCATTCCCAGGCACTCCTACATGTCCGGGAACCCACAGAAAGCTGACAGGAGAACCATTATCAGCGAAAGAATGGAGGGACTGCTGTATCCGTTGAATCAAGGGATGGACCAGATAGGGAGCTCCAAGGCTCTGAGGAGCACTGAGCGAGTCAGAGCAGAGTACATAAGATGAATGGCGGTGGCGGCGGGCATACTGAACGGCCTGATGGAGAGCAAAAAGCTCGGCCGTAAAGCTCGAACATTGGTCGAGGAGCCGGTATTTAAAGGTGGCGGCCCCGACGACAAAGCAACAGCCGACACCATCGTCAGTTTTGGAACCATCGGTGTAAAGAAGGTGTGACCGGCAAGTCGAGCACGAAGTTCGACAAACCGTGAGCAATACACTGCAGCCGAAGTACCCTCCTTCGGGAGTGAGCTGAGGTCGAGATAAATATGAACCGGAGCCTGGAACCAAGGTGGTGTCGGGCTCTCACCCTCTCTGAAGGTGGTAGGGAGGGCAAAATCCAATTGTCGAAGCAGGCGACGGAAACGGATTCCGGGGGGCAGCAGGACAGACACATACAACCCGTACTGACGGTCGAGAGAATCGGCGAAGAAGGACTGGTAAGAGGGATGGTCGGGCATAGACAACAGCCGGCAGGCATACCGACACAGCAGTACGTCGCGCCGGTAGGTCAATGGTAATTCGGCAGCTTCAGCATAAAGACTCTCGACAGGACTAGTGTAGAAGGCTCCGGTCGCAAGACGCAACCCCCGATGGTGGATGGAGTTGAGACAGCGTAAGAGGGATGGCCGAGCGGACGAGTAGACGAAGCTCCCATAATCCAGCTTCGATCGGACTATGGACCGATACAAGCGAAGCAGGACAGTGCGATCCGCTCCCCAAGATGAACCACTAAGAACTCTGAGGACATCAAGGGAATGTGTACAACGGGCCGCCAAATAAAAGATATGTGGAGACCAACACAGTTTCCTGTCCAACGTGAGCCCTAGAAACTTAGTTGTTTCCACGAATGGGAGAACAACGGGACCGAGAAGTAAGGATGCCAGAAGGAACGCTTTATATCGCCAAAAGTTGATACAAACCGTCTTCTCTTCAGAGAACCGGAAGCCATTTGCCACGCTCCATGAGTAGAGGCTGTCTAGACAACGCTGAAGGCAGCGCTCCAGGAGGCATGTTCTCTGGGCACTGCAGTAGATCGCAAAGTCATCGACAAAGAGAGAGCCTGAGACATTAGGTGGAATGCAATCCATAACTGGATTGATCGCGATGGCAAAAAGGGCTGCGCTCAAGACGGAGCCCTGAGGCACTCCGTTCTCCTGGAGGAAGACGTCGGACAATACGGAACCCACACGAACCCTAAACTTTCGATCCGTTAAAAAGGAATCAATAAAAAGGGGCAGGCGACCGCGTAGGCCCCACCTGTGCATAGTGCGGAGGATACCTCCTCTCCAACAGGAATCATAAGCCTTCTCCAAATCGAAGAACACGGCTACCGTTTGGCGCCTTCGCAAAAAGTTGTTCATGATGAATGTCGACAAGGTCACAAGGTGGTCAACAGCGGAGAGGCGGCGACGAAAGCCACATTGGTAAGTAGCCGTCGAGATTCAAGAATCCAAACTAACCGAGCATGAAACATGCGCTCCATCACCTTACAGACACAGCTTGTAAGAGAAATGGGGCGGTAACTAGAAGGAAGGTGTCTATCCTTCCCGGGTTTGGGTATAGAAACAACGACGGCGTCACGCCAACGCATGGGGACCTGACCTTCGGTCCAGACGCGATTGTAGGTACAAAGAAGGAAGCTTTTGCCCGCTGGAGAAAGGTGTGCCAGCATCTGAACGTGAATGGCATCTGGCCCCGGAGCAGAGAACCGGGACAGTGCAAGCGCACGTTCGAGTTCCCGCATAGTAAAGGGGGCATTATAAGTTTCCAGATTCAGCGAGTGGAAGGAAGGTCGCCGAGCCTCTTCTGCCTCTTTCCTGGGAAGGAAGTCAGGGTGGTGATGGGCGGAGCTTGAAACCTCCGCGAAAAACCGGCCGAAGGCGTTGGAGACAGCCACAGGATTAACGAGGACCTCATTACCCGAGGTCAGGCCAGGTAGCGAGGAGTGGGCCTTAATGCCCGACAGCCGGCGCAGGCCACCCCATACGGCAGAAGAGGGAGTAAAACTGTTAAAGGAGCTGGTGAAAGAGGCCCAACAAGATTTTTTGCAGTCTTTGATGACTCTACGGCATTGCGCTCGGAGTCGTTTGTATCCAATACAATTCGCCAACGTAGGATGGCGGCGAAAGGTGCGTAAAGCACGTCGTCGAGCACGGATAGCGTCCCTACAAGCCTCGTTCCACCAGGGGACGGAAACGCGACGTGAAGAAGAGGTAGTACGAGGAATGGAACATTCGGCAGCATTGATAACAGCCGTGAGGTATTCGACCCGACTGTCAACTGAGAAAATCGTGGTCCGGAAAGGTCGCCAGGGAGGAGTAAAGTCCCCAGTCCCCAGTCAGCTTTCGGTATGTTCCAGCTCAAAGGACGTGGGGATGGGGTGTGGTGCAGGAGACGAACGACACAGGGGAAGTGGTCGCTCGAATAGGTGTCAGAAAGGACGTACCTCTCGAACCAACGGGCAAGAGTGGTAGAACAGATCGAGAGGTCCAAGTGGGAGTAGGTATGAGTAGAGTCCGAGAGGAAAGTCGGGGCGCCAGTATTGAGGCAGACAAGATTGAGATGGTTGAAGACATCTGCCAAGAGTGAGCCTCTTTGACAGGATGCAGGAGAGCCCCAAAGGGGATGATGGGCATTGAAGTCGCCAAACAATAAAAACGGCGGCTGAAGCTGAACGATCAGGTGCATCATGTCAGCCTGACTAACAGCAGATGACGGTGGAGTGTAGATGGTACAAACTGAAAAAGTAAAAGCAGAAAGAGTAAGACGGACAGCTATTGCTTGGAGTGGGGTGGTCAATGGGATGGGATGGTAATAGACATCGTCCCGAACGAGCAACATGACCCCACCATGAGCTGGTATACCATCCACAGGGGTGAGGTCATACCGCTCTGAGGTATAGTGGGGAAAGGCAAGACGGTCAGTCGGGCGCAACTCGGTTTCCTGGAGACCAAGGACGAGCGGACAGTGCAGGCGGAGGAGCAGTTGTAATTCCTCCCGATGAGATCGAATACCTCTTATGTTCCAATGTAACAAGGCCATCGCTAGTCAAAAAGGGGGGGGGGGGGGAACGTGACGGGGGAAGAGCTGGTCACCTCGACGGCCGCGGAGGGCCAGGTTGCGAGGGAACAACGCTACAACCGGCGGGAGGCGGATCCGGTTCCATCGAGTCTTCGCCAGCTGCGGCCGCTGTCCCTGGTTGTGTAGGAGGGGCAGCATCATTTGCCGACGAGAGGCCAGCTGAGCGCCTGGCAGCAGAGCGTCCCAGCGAAACTGAGGACGGCTGGGAGCAGCGACTCACGGATGGATCGTCAGACGAAACGCGCCGGGGTGGAGAGGGGGATAGAGACTTCTTCTTGGAGGCCTTCTTGGAAGGCTGAGGAGGCACAGGGATGGTGGGCTGGACCCGAAGAAGGTCCTCACGCGCGGGGGTCCGTTTGGGAACGCCGGACCTTGGAAGCTGGGGTCCAGAACGTTTCCCCAATGGACGCCTGAGAAGAGGATCGCTTCTCAAGCGGCGGGGGGGAGGAGGAGGAAGGGTGGCCCCTGGGGCAGAGGGGGCGGGGGCCACGGGGGAGGAGGATTCGGAAGGGAGGGATTTGGGAGGCGGAGGCAGAGACCCCGGATGGGGGGAGGAGGTGGAGGGGGGGACAGGATAGGGGTGAGGATACTGCGGAAGGAATGGACACAACTGAGGCAAACGAAGTGGTCAACGGCATGGGATGGAGGTGGTCATACTTCTTCCTGGCCTCAGAATAAGAGAGCTGATCCAAAGTTTTGAGTTCTTGTATCTTCTTCTCCTTCTGATATGCGGGGCAGTCTGAGGATCTAGGCGAGTGGATGCCAGGACAATTAACGCACCGAGGTGGTGGGGTGCATGTATGTTCCTCACGAAGAGGACGGCCACAAGCGCCACAAAGGGGCTCAGCCTCACACCGTGACGACATGTGCCCAAAGCGCAAACACCGAAAACAGCGCATAGGAGGCGGGACGTAAGGTCGCACGTCGCACCGGTAGCACATCACCTTTACCTTCTCCGGGAGAACATCTCCCTCGAAGGCGAGGATAAAGGCCCCGGTATTGATGCGACGGTCTTTGGGGCCGCGCTGGACTCGCCGGACAAAATGCACGCCTCGGCACTCCAGGTTGGCCCTGAGCTCCTCGTCAGATTGCAGCAGGAGGTCCCGATGAAAAATAACCCCCTGCGTCCTATTTAGTGCCAGATGCGGGACAATGGACACTGGGATGTCCCCTAGGCGGTCGCACGCCTGGAGCGCCGCCGACTGTGTGGCGGAGGTGGTCTTTATAAGAACGGACCCCGAACACATCTTACTGAGAGCCTCGATTTCCCCGAAGATGTCCTCAATGTGCTGAACAAAGAACATGGGCTTGGAGGTGGCGAACGTCCCCCCATCGGTTCGAGAACAGACCAAATAGCGGGGGAAGTACTTCACCCCAAGCCGGCGGGCCTGTCCCTCCTCCCAGGGAGTGGCCAAGGGGGAAAGGGCAGGAGAACCAGAACTAGAAACAGTACCTTTCCTTTTGAAAGACTCGGCCGCAGAGTGTATGGCGATGAAAAATACACGCTTTCAAAGTGCGTTCACTGCGATGTCGCCAAACACGGATGCGACCATCATGATGCTGTAAACAGAACCTGGATTCATCCGAAAAAATGACGTTTTGCCATTCGTGCACCCAGGTTCGTCGTTGAGTACACTATCGCAGGCGCTCCTGTCTGTGATGCAGCTTCAAGGGTAACCGAAGCCATGATCTCCAAGCTGATAGTCCATGCTACTGCAAACGTCGTCTAACTGTTCGTGCAGATGGTTGTCGTCTTGCGAACGTCCGATCTGTTGACTCAGGGATCGAGACGTGGCTGTACGATCCGTTATAGCCATGCGGATAAGATGCCTGTCATTCCGACTGCTAGTGATACGAGGCCGCTGGGATCCAGCACGGCGTTCCGTATTACCCTCCTGAACCCACAGATTCCATATTCTGCTAACAGTCATTGGATCTCGACCAACGCGAGAAGCAATGTCGTGATACGATAAACCGCAATCGCGATAGGCTACAATCCGACCTTTATCAAAGTCGGAAACCTGATGGTACGCATTTCTCCTCCTTACACGAGGCATCACAACAACGTTTAACCAGGCAACGCCGGTCAACTGTTTGTGTTTGTGAAATCGGTTGGTAGCTTTCCTCATGTCAGCACGTTGTAGGTGTCGCCACCGGCGCCAACTTCTGGTTAATCCTCTGAAAAGCTAATCATTTGCATATCGCATCTTCTTTCTGTCGGTTAAATTTCGCGTCTGTAGCACGTCATCTTCGTGGTGTAGCAATTTTAATGTCCAGTAGTGTACGTGGATAAAAAGTAGTTGCACCACTCTCGTAATTGATACGAGACATTGACAGACGTTAACCATATTACTTGTCCTCAATGTAATCGCCCTGCATCTCGCTCACTTTCCCACACACAAATGGAGGGCGTTATACAGCGTCAGCGTGTCCATCTCTGTCGATGACTCGCAAGGAGCGTCCTATGGCACGGATGGTGTCGGTCTCTTGTGATGTAGCGCATGCCTCGAAAAGTGTCCATTTTGGCGAATAGGTCGTAACTGCACGGACTCATATTGGGTGAATACGGTGGATATTCCAATATCTCAAACCGCCATACACAGGACCTCCTGCACTAGGTTTGTCGTGTGGTATTTTGCATTGTCATGAAGGATGATGGGATGCAGTCCATCGGCGATCGACATATAGCAGGGAGGCAAGAAGCTCAATTGTCCTGTTGCCAGTGGGGGGACGTCCCGATGGGGGCCGATCTTGAATGATACACCTGCCATTCGGAAACATTTTCACACATCTCGCTACCTTACGATATAGCAGCACTGCACCACCACACGCCTCACGCAGTCGCTGAAAACATTGTTCTGCGCTCCGACCACTTGTCATTTCGGTCTTGATCCAAGCATCCCTGTTCGTGTTTTCTAAACGTACTGTTAGGGACGTTACGCTGGCGGCTGCTTTGTGGGATTCGATAGGCTGCTTGCTGGTATTGATTTACAATTTATGTCTTAATTCTATGCCCATTCGTTGTAATACATTTTCATTCATGCAGATGCCTATAGACAGATCAAGCAGAAGGCAGACCCTATGAATTCTAGTACATGGCGTTTTGGGTAACTGCATTTTATACATTTCTTCCTCATCTTAGCCTTGGCCTGTTCGCGTACGTGGTCAGCATTGTTATACGGCTTGAAGCATTGTTAATTTGTTGGACTGTGTGAGGCTAATGGCCCTTCCTTCTCCTCGCCCCCATCCCCCTTCCCCCTCTCCTCCCTTTCCCCGATGAAATTTCTGTACCCCATATTAACTGCGTCTGGCGTGAAGCACATCATGTGTAAGGTCGTTTCATAAATGTTTGTGAACCGTGAAGTGGAAATCAGGCCGGTATTTACCAGTTGGGTGTGAGAAACCGCCTAAAAGGCTCATCCAGTCCGACCCTCGTCGTTAATCCGCCGGGAGGATTCGCTCCGGGGCTGGCGCGTCTCCCAGAGTCCTGGAAGAGGCGCGTTAACGCGCTCGGTTATTCGGGGATAGAACTTGACAAGGACGGAGACTAAAAATACTTGTATTGCTTTTCGAAGGAAACAACCTGGAAGTTGATTTAATCTGTTTACGGAAACCATAGAAAAACTAAATCTGTAGGGGATTAAGCACCGCTCCACTTGCAGGTGAGTCCACTGTTTGCACCATTCTCGCCGTAGTATCTAGCGAGCGGGCGCGGTGGTGATAATTTTAAAATTCTATGTAATGTCAGGGATCCGCACCGTACAAGGAGGGAGTTTGAAAACTTTGCAGCTTTGGTGGTGATCACCTTTGATGTAACGATGTTTATTTTTAACACAGTTATCTTCAATTTATCGAAACTTTGACGGACCAGTTTTAGGCATTATCACCCATCATCAGCGGTTAGCTCTTATGTGAAGCTTCTTGTATGTTTGTATCGGAAACAACCTACTACAAAGTGCTCAGATTCTGCATGATACGACTCGCATGTAGTGAAGTAATTATCGTGCTCTGAGCGGTCTACCGTGTCAAGGCCTCGAACCATGTAAGCACAAGCGAACATCTTACATGGTCTTCTGTTGCCTCCAGAATCGTCAAGTTACAATATTAGTGAGCTGTTTCGGACTGAATTGTAGAAATGGCTCGGGATCCTTAACAACGCAATTGTTATACTTACTCTGCGATGAATGATATAATATCCTATTTACTACTATTACAGATTTAGGCTACCTGCGTCGATTCCCAGACAGATATGATATGTTTTGCACCTCGAAGGTGGCTCTGTGCTATGTTTGATGGGTCTTCGTACTACACTAAGTGCCCAAAGGTCATAGAAGACGACATGATGTCGACCATCGGATACTGAGTAGTCCTGGAAGAAATATTTTCCTAATTTCCCATATTAGAATCCGCAGTGATCTGACTCACAGACCCATATGACCCTCAACAGACGACGTAAATTCTGTTCGTCAAATATTTGTGGTCGTCCTGGGCTGGTTACTCGTATGGAAACAGTGTCTCTGCGCTACTGAAGATCCACCCTACTACATATTGTTGAACTTGGAAACCTGAATTCCTTTGTAATCTCCAATATGCTGTGACCCATGCATCTTGCACAGATTACCGTTCCGCGATCATAGTTCGTTAACTCGTGACGTCACTGTCTGTGGCACACACTAGGGATATCTCTACATGTCATACGCCGCAAGTTACGGGCGTCATACAGTGCACGTCTTCAAATGGGACAACCATTCCCTTTACTTTTCGCAAAAAACAAAAAAAAACGACGCACTACGAAGGAGTGATTCGGATGGGACGCAAATTGATAGACGTTATGTACATGTACAAAAAATTCTGAAAAATATGATGATTATTCAAGTCAAAGAGCTTCACAAATTAAGTAAGTCAATAACGAGTTGTCCACCTCTGGCGTTTGTGCAAGCAGTTATTCGGTTTGGCATTGACAGTTGTTGGGTGTCCTCCTGACGGATATCTTGCCAGCGTCAGTCCAATTAGCGCTTTAGATAGTCAGAATGCCGAGATGTTTGGAGGGCTCTGTCCATATTGTTCTAAACGTCCTCAATGGGGGAAAGACCTGGCAACCTCGCTCGTCAAGATAAGGCTTGGCAAGCTCTAAGACAAGTAGTGGAAACTCTCGCAGTGTGCGTGCTGGCATTTTCTTGCTAAAATGTAAGCCCAGGATGGCTTGTAATGAAAGGCAACAAAATAGGGCGCACAATATCGTCGACGTACCGTTGTGCTGTAAGGAAGACAACCCGAGGGGTCCTGCTATGAAAAGAAATGCAGCCCCAGACCATCACTCATGGTTGTAGGGCCTTATGGTGAGCGACTGCCAGGTTGGTATTCCACGGCTGCCCAGGTCGCCTTCGGCCTGGCATCTCACCGACTAGACTAGAACTGCCTTCACTGATGAATCCCACTTCGAATTGAGCCCCGGTGAACAGTGAAGACTTATCTGGAGAAGCCCCGGACGTGGTGGGATCCCAATCTGACTGTCACCCGCCATACGATCCGATAACCAGGAGTGATGGTCTGGGCTGCAGTTTCATTTCACGGCAGGACCCCTTCAGTTGTCATCCGCAGCACCCTTAGGTACGTCGACGGTAATTCTACGCCCCGTTTTGTTGACTTTGATGGCAAGCCATCCAGGACTTTGTGACAGTACAAACCCCCGTTACTAGATGAATATTTCTACTATGCAAGGATTGCTTTGTGGAGAGCGAGCGCGCTACATGGTGCGCGATTCGAGGAAGCGCGTGGCGCGCCCGCGCGAGGTTTGCAACGGTCGGTGGGATGGTCTCCACCGCCGGGCGACCATGTGGCCCGCAGCTTGGGGCGTTGTTTGTGGTTTTTCGTGCATTAATCGAAAACTATATAACTTACGGTGAAGAGCGATGCAGCAGTGGATTGTGGTCAGCAATATGCACCTTCTGAAAGATCGATCTTTATTTCAAGTCACGAGACGCAAAAGTTATAGTAACTTCAAAATCGGCTAATATCACGAATACTGAAAAATTAGTAAAAATAGTAAATAGCAACTTACAGGGATGAACGAGTACTCGTCAAAAACGTTTCGTCATAGCGGATCGTGTGCCGTAGTCATACGTTAAGATCCATAAATAATTAAGCCCGTAACGAGCGATAAATAAAATTTGATGGAAAATTGTTTATAAAATTCAATAAAAAATTCATGACGTAAAGAACGGCACTATATAATTTTTGAGTGACATCAAATGTATTTTAAACTAGTTAAGTTATACTATACACTTAACTTGCAATAGTTTTCATTGTTTACAAATTATTATTATTATTAACATTTATCGCCCATAATTAGTTAATTATTATAGATATGAAGATTTTGAGCAGCGCAATGTGTAGATCGCTACAGATTCCGTCTAAAACCGGTGCTATATGCAATTCTATGTTAAAACTTTGCAGCACAAATGTAAAAAAAAAATTTGCGCCAAGTGGCAAAATTTTGCAAAAACTAAAACTTGATTTACGGGCGATAGAATAATCATAGAAATTAATGTAACATAGTAAACAAGATTTACTTTTTAGCGCGGTTCCGATGGTGTACTTATTTCTGTCGAGGGATGTATGTATCAAAATTTGTAACCTTAACTGGTGAGATTGGTACTTGCATAACCAGGGGGTAGACATCCGGGCCTATATAAGTGAGCGGCCATCTTGGCCAGGGATCAGTCGTTTGTCTGTCGTTTCGGAGTGTCGGGGGCGAGCGAGCCCCAATTTTGGATGGCCCATGTGGTCATCTGAGTAAGAATTTTTCTCGCCGATTTATTTCGACAAAGAGTATTGTTTAATAGTGCAAATGTGCAAGCATATATTTGGTGCACTGGAAGTGCTACGATTATTTGTGGGAGTACGATTTACGAGGTATACATCGGCGTAAGTGAACATGTTGTGAACTGTGACTTCGCGCCAAAATTGTTAGAACAAAGAGGACAGTGGGACTTGAATTGATTGCGTTCGAATTGATTGCGTAATTTTCGTTTATAGCAGCCTACATTACTGCTATTTGGGGCTCGGAGTCAAATTATTATTAAAGTAAAACTGTAAACCGTCTCACCAGTGCTAATTTCATTGTGTGAAAGAAATGGACGACGCCGATAAATAGTGATTGAACTGTGTCGTGAAAAAATGATTTTGCTATAATAATCGCGTAATATTTGTTTCCTAGCATAAACTGTACTCCTGTCTGAGTGAATAATTAATTCAAGAACTGTAACTAATGCGCGGGTGTGGGACAGTATACTAATGCACCAAGTGTAGAAATCATCCCCTGAGACTTACGTGAGAGTCAAAATTTGCAATAACATTTTTAACCAACATTTGTATATGCACATACGTGTGAACACACTGCAACCGCACTTCTTTATTTACCGCCCCGTCGCAACTTACGAGGGTCGGTCAAAAAGTAATGCCTCCCATTTTTTTTTCTACTTAAAGAAATTAAGTTAAGTGAAAAATTTGAATTTGGCGCCATTCCTCAAACCTCCTTCTGCAATCCACTGCAGTAGTAACTTTCTGTGTCAACAGGTGGCAGCACAGCAGAAGTTTGTAAGATGGCCGACATCGATGTTCGTTTGAGACAGCGTTGTGTGATTGAATTCTTGAATGCAGAAGGTGAAACGCCCATACGCATTCATGAAAGACTGAAGAAGGTGTATGGTGTTGTGACAGTGGATGTCAGCACTGTTAGACGATGGGTTCGTCGTTGTAAGGAAGCTGAAGGGCAAACACCGTTGACTGACGAAAAGCGGAGCGGCAGGCCGGTGAGTGCAGTGACTCCACACAACATTCAGCAAGTTGACGACATCATTCGTGGTGACCGTCGGGTGACTGCAGATGAAGTGTGTCGCATTATTTCTCTTAGTAAAGGCAGTGTGATCACGATTATTAAACAATTGGGGTACTCAAAAGTTTGTGCACGGTGGGTTCCAAGAATGTTAACCGATCAGAATAAAGAGGCAAGGAAAACAATAGCCTCCCAACACTTGCAGCGCTTCCGTTTGGAGGGAGATGAGTTTCTGAAAAAAATTGTGACCGGGGACGAAACATGGGTGCATTTTTTTGAACCCGAATCAAAGAGGCAGTCAATGGAGTGGCGTCACACAAGCTCGCCGAGGAAGAAAAAATTCGAAACTGTGCGATCGGCAGGGAAAGTTATGGCAACAGTTTTCTGGGATACAGAGGGTGTGATTCTGGTTGATTTTTTGGAGCAGGGATGCACAATAAATTCTGTTCAATACGTCACAACCCTCAACAAACTTAAAGCACGTCTTCAGCGAGTTCGCCCAACAAAATCAATGGCAGATGTTCTTCTTTTGCATGACAATGCAAGACCACACACCAGTCGTCACACCTCTGACGAGATTGTCAAAATTGGATGGGAAGTTTTGCCTCATCCCCCATACAGCCCTGACCTGGCACCATCAGACTTCCATCTGTTCGGGCCACTAAAAGAAGCTCATCGTGGGATTCATTTTGAAGATGAGGAGGCCGTCAAAACATCCGTGCGTCAATGGCTTAGGAAGCAGAGCTGTGATTTTTACCGTGCTGGGATACATGCCCTTGTTCAAAGATGGACCAAAACTGTAGAGATGGGCGGAGATTACATTGAAAAATGACAAAATGATCCTCAATGTTGTGGTTTTCAACCTATGTAATTGCATTTAAATTTCCTGACAATTAAACGTAGAAAAAAAATCGGAGGCATTACTTTTTGACTGACCCTCGTACATTTTAGCAACATTATGCCCGTCCGCATACGGCGAGAGTTTCTACGGCTTATCTTCGTACTTGCAGCAAGGTCGCCAGATCTCTCCTCAATTGACAACCTTCGGATCATTATGTGCAGGGTCATCCATCCATTTCGGGATTCTGACGATCTAACGCGCCAATTGGACAGACTGTCACGATACCTCTCAAGAAGACATCCTACAACTCTATAGAACAATGCCAAGCCGAATAACGGCTTGCATCTGGATCAGAGGTGGACTAATGCGTTATTGACTTGCTCAATTTGTGAAGCACTTTCTCTTGAATAAATCACAATTTTTCTGAAGCTGTTTTGTTTGTCTATACATGTACATCACTTCTACTAATTTCCGTCCAATTCGGATAATACCTTCAAGAAGCGTCTTTTTTCATTTCTTGTCGTAGTGTTTATTGGATTGTTTACATTCCAAGAAGTATCTGTCCAGCGGATCTGTGTACGACACAATAGTGCACATTCAGAGACCTATGCGTCTCCATTTGCCCAATTCTTCGTAAGTTTTGTGTCGACATTGCACCACATGAGAGTAAAATGTTCCCTACAGTGAGCTGTCTAGCTTGATAAGGTCTGGGCATCATGATAGCCACTTCAGTGGGGCTGTAGATGTTGCTAAACCACGTCTCGAAATTGCTCATCAAGGAACTGATGCACCTGAATAACACAGTGTGCTGGAGGGGCCATTTTGCTGTAACTACACATGACCGACAATTCACTTGTCTTCGAGTAGCGTTATTAACTACATTTCCAACATGTTCAAATCAGAATTTCCAATCACACATCCTTTAAAAAAAATGGTTCGCACAGGTATCTGATGATATGCCGCCTCGTAAAATGAGACGGATTCCTTCCTAAGTCTTGCACATGTTAGGAATTTTTCTTTGACAAAAGAAACCACATTTGTACTCTGAACTGCGATATACAGGGTGTAAATTTCAATTTGACAAACCAGAAGAACTCTAAAAATAAGCTTCACACGAAAGAATGTGTATAATCAAAATTCTATTATTTTCGAGGCGGTGCTAAAATTAGCCCACCACCCCAGCTCCGTGGGGGTGGGGCGGGAGGCAACTTTAAAATTTCAAATGGGAACCCTTATTTTTTTATTGCAGAATCATATTCTACATAAAAACTACGTACATTTTGTTTTAAAGGTTTGTTTGGCTTCTTGGTAGTTGGCTCTGTAATTCAAAAAAATCCATATTCTCATTTTTGCGTGGAAAATGGTTACGGATAAATAAAAAATACTTATTTACTTCGTAACTTTTGATTCGCTAAAACTAAAACTCTCCCCATAGGATGGGGTTTGAGAGAGAGGAATTAGAGTTTTACAAATGCTAATAAAAGAAATATTTGTCAACATTTGTAAAAATCTAATTTCTGTGAATGTAGGCTTTCCCGGTGTTTACTGCTGATGAAATCTTCTCGGGCTTCCATCTGGGCAGCTGCGTCGAAAATCCGCGACTTTTCGATGAGTGTCATTCTCATCCTCTTCGCCAGAAGATGACCCGGATGGAAGCCCGAGAAGCATTTGTCAACTAATTCGTCTCTCTCAAAGGGAGAGTTTTAGTTTTGGCGAATCAAAATTTACGAAGTAAATAAGTATTTTTTATTTATCGGTAACCATTTTCCATGCAAAAATGAGAATATGGATTTTCTTGAATTACAGAGCCAACTACCAAGAATCCAAACAAATCTTTAAGACAAAATGTACATAGTTTTTTATGTAAAATATGATTCTGCAATAAAAAATAGGGGTTCCATTTGAAATTTTAAAGTTGCCTCCCGCCCCACCCCCACGGGGCTGGGGTGGTGGGCTAATTTAGCACCAGCATATGTCCCCCTCGAAAACAATCAAATTTGGATTCTATACGTTTCGTCTGAAGCTTATTTTTCGATTTCTACTGGTTTGTCAACTTAAAATTTACACTATGTATAGGACATTCCTCAGGCAATAACACTCTTGAGTGAGACACCGCATTTGGAAATTGTACCGACAAAACACGGATTGATGTCAGTGACACGTTTTCCCTCGCGTTTTCTTACATCCACTACTCGGCTTGTCCTTGCCGCTGTCCGGAACAAAAGCACATTTCTCCCAATCAAGAAGGGTTGCTTTACGAGGTGGGGCCTTGACGCAGCCATTTCTAATTGCGTTCATTGTCTCTGCCTTTCATTGCCCTGTCTGTGGGCGACCTTGCAGCCACTCACACACCATTAATCGCTTCTCGACAGTGTAACTGTCGGTTCTCGCCAGCGGTGGCGTCACAAATGAACCAATTCAATACCGAAACAAAACAACGAAGTTCATCAGCCGCAAAGCAGGGATAAAATAAAACATTTAAACGGTTCAGTCAGATTAATATGACCACAGCTTATTCTCGACGTCAATGTCCAATAACCACTCACAGACGGCAGGTGGCAGCACTAGCTGTGGAGGGTATGTAAAGCGTGTTCGGGGGATGCGGAAAAACAGTGCAGTCGTTGTAATGCGGAAACGGAGCGATTTATCTGATATTCTGAAGGGCACGATCATTTACTTTCGAGCCAAGGATGGAAGCGTTTCCGAAACGGCTAAGTCTGTAAACTGTTCGCGTGTTGCCGTGATTGAAATATACCGCGCCCGGCAAAATGGCGCTATTCAAAACCGAAGCCGTGGCAACTGTGATGCATCACAGGCTCTCGATGACAGGGGTGAACAATTGCTATAGGAATGTATACAGACAAATAGACGTGCAACTGTTAAGCAACTAACCGCCCGAACGAACCAAGGGGCTACCAACCGCATCTCGATGACTGTTCAGGGAACGTTGCTGGGTATTGGCTTCCGCAGCAGGTGGCAGGGTCCTGCATACGTTCTGACTGCTGTTCATCGGCGACGAACTTTGTAGTTTTCACGCTAACACCGCAGCTGGTCATCCACTGTGTAGCGACAGGTGGCATTTTTAGATAAATCACTGTTTACGTTCCACTGGACAGATGGAGATGGCGATTTCGGCGTGAAACTTCTGGAAGCAAACATTGCATTCGACTGGAGTAAGACCTGGCCAGACGATCATATGCACACGTACTTTCCTTGATGACGTAAATAACTATTGGACAGCTAAACACACTAAATAGCCGACTTCTGATGCAGGAGCTCCTTAGGGAGGTGGAGGAGAGAAGACTGGATGTGCTCTTCCTACAGGAGCCGTACTCCCAACTTGGGAAAATAGCTTTTGCTACCGCAACATGGCAAGTCGTCAGCAGAGGAGATGACCCAAGAGCAGCGATAGTTATCACAAATAAACTTCTGAGGGTCACTACAATCTCACAGTTCACGACTAGTCACTGCAACGTCGTGGAGCTTCAATCTCCAGTGGGAGTAATCACTCTTAACATGTATTTCCAATACGGAGATGACAAACAATATCTAGAACATCTGGAAACAGTTACCACGGCGTTGCAGGGACGGAAGGTAGTCATAACTGCTGACAACAACGCTAAATCCCCCGTGGTGCAGCGGCACTAGAGATACAAATAGGGAAAAAATGGAAGAATTTATTATGGCTTCGCAACTGGTGGTGGCCAACATGCCTGGTAACCCTCCTACCTACGCAGCAGGAGGAGGACAGGGCACGAACATTGCCATTACATTAACAACACCAAATGCAGCAAACCTTATTCAGCGCTGAAGGTTGTGGGCAATGCCACCACAAGCAACCACAATCTAATAACTTTCACTCTAGGTGAAAGGGAGTGCCGTTGGGCCATGGGGTGGGAAGTGCAATTCAGTTACAATAGAGCAGACTGGAAACGCCTAGCAAGGGAGTACGACATCCCTGCCTTACCGGAAGGTGACATATCAGGACATAGACGTGGACGAAAGAGCTGAGGAACTGGTGGGTGCAGTACACACAACGGTGCGGGCCGCTGTACCGACCAGGAGGAAGGCCATGGCGGCCTCACCGTCACCATGGTCGGCCGAACTAGAGGAACTAAGCCAATCTGTCACGAGGCTGAGGAGGCATTACCAGCGCAGTGTCGTCTGGCTGGAAAGGCAAAGATGGCAGTTGCAATATAGGGAGGCCAAGCAGAAATTTCAAAAGGAACTGCGGGAAGTAAGGATGCGTAGCTGGGAGAGTTACGTGTTAAACCAGTTGGCCTTGGACCCATGGGGTCTCCCCTATAAGTTAGTGAGAGAAAATCCGCTCTCCCATGGAGTTATCGACAGTCGGGCAGGGGGACAGGATGACGGAGTCTTGGCAGGAGACAGCGGAGGTCCTCCTCCGCTCCCTGCTGCCTGACGACAGTGCGGATGGAGAAACTAAAGGGCAACAGCAACTGCGTAATGCGGACTCAGATGAATATAACAACGATACGGCAGTCTACCCCTTTTCTGAATAGGAGGTGGCTGCACATATAAGATATTTAATTAAAAAGAGGGAAAGCTCCGGGACCAGACGGCATTGTGGCAAAGGTGGTGCAATTCCTGCCCCCCCCCCCCCCCCCCAGTTAAGGAAATTTCCTAAGAGGTGGAAAACTGCAAACGTGGTTATAATAAAAAAAGGACCTGAAAAAGATCCGGCAGAGGTTAAATCATACAGGCCGATTTGCCTATTGGACCTGTTTGGGAAACTACTAGAAAAAACTGTTGGCTGACAGATTGACAGCACAGCGGGTGTTGTGCGGGATGAGCAGCAGGCAGGTCGGCTTCCGGGCGGGGCGGTCGGCATCTGATGCTATCGCTCTGGCGGCTGAGGTCTGTGGCTCAACCCTGCACAAGTACGTAGTTGGCATCATGGTGGATATCAGTGGCGCCTTCGACAACCTGTGGTGGCCTTCGCTCTTCTCCTGTCTGCGGGAAAAAGTGTGTCCAGGGCCGCTATATGGGTGTCTGAGGAGCTATTGTAAGGATCGGGAGGTCTGGCTATCATCCCCAAGCCGGGGAGTTGGGAAAGCAATCACAAAAGGATGTCCCCAAGGCTCCGTTTTGGGACCTGTTTTCTGGGACATACATATTGAATCGTTATTAGACAGTTTACAGCGAAGTGAAGAAGTGCTAGAGGTGGTAGCCTATGCGGATGACTTCCTCCTGTTGGTCGGCGGTAGTAGCCGACAAGATATAGAACCAAAAATCGAAAGGGCCATAGAGAAACTGCACCAATGGTGCCACAATACCAAAATGACAATATCTCCTAGTAAACCTACATACCCGCTATTAAAAGGACAGCTAATCAGAAATCCTAAAGTTAGAATCGATGGCTCACCAGTTCTTCGGCGACAGGAGACACGCTACTTGGGAGTCATGACTGACGAGATATGGAACTTCGGGAAACACATTGACATCGTAACCCAGAGAGCTCTCCAACTACTATATATCCTCATCTCAATAGGACATAAAAGATTTCATCTCCACCCTCATCTCGTAAAACTCTACCATAACAGTATTCTAACTTCAGTAGTGGGTTACGGCTCGGGAGTCTGGGCGCACAGGCTCACGAGGGTCGCGCCCGCCATGACAGAAGGGTCGAGAGAAGCATGTTTCTGAGATCTGTGGGGGCTTACAGAACATCCCTGGGGGGAGCCCTGTTAGTCATAATGGGGCTTTGTCCGTTAGACATCAAGATACGAGAACAAGCAGCGTGGTATTGGGCCAAAAAGGGGAATGTGGAGAAAATAATAGAAATTATGGGTGTGACGGCGGAGGATAAGGGGGAAATAAGAAATAGAGGGGAGGAACTTTGGCAGAGGTCTTGGGAGGAAGAAGAAAGTGGGAGAAGGACCTTCCAGTTTTTACCAGATGTAAAAGAGCGTAGGGACCTGAAATACTTTGAACCAACACGAGGACTCATTAACTTTCTCCCTGGCCATGGACCCTATCCGACATACTTATGTCGGTTTGGGAAGAGGGCGATCCCCGCGTGTGACTGGCGCAGCAGAGGGTACTCCCGACCATGTGGTTTACGAGTGCCCCCTCTTCAATGATGTCGCGACAACACTTCGGGACAGACTTCCAAATCACGACACATACCATCTACTCAGACAAGAAGACACTTTTCGCATTCTGAATGCACTGGCAGATGGGGTATCACGAAAAGTGTTAGTAGAATACCTGAGGGACCTAGATTAGGTATCAAACCAATTGAGACCAGAGCCCATTCCGATAACGCCTGTGCGTGGGCTTGCCGACTTCCATCATAGTTGGAATCCGCTACGTACAGGACAAGGGGGAGTGGGTCAACACTACCGATCAAGACAAGCACCGGATATGACGTAGGTTAAGATAGTTTTGTAGGACTTAGATTAGGACACTAATTTAAGGAACTGCAGCGATTACTTGCCTTGACCAGCCCAGTGCCAGGGGCATGCTCTTGGGGTTTAGCTCGTTGAGCCTGGCTATTCCAAGTAGGTTTATATACAACTGGCACACCTGTGACGCTGCAGGTAATAAATTGTCATAGTAATAAGTAGTTAGATCAAACTGCCCATTGTTGTAGTAAATTGTAACTAACACATTGTAGTAGTTAAACTGTAGCTCACTAACAATTGTAAAAGCTGCGTTGTAATCTTATCTATGTATAATTATTATGACCCACTAATCATCTTAGGAGGTGGGTTAATATTGTATAATTATTATTGATCATGGAATAAAGAATTAAAAAAAGCACCCCTCAACAATCGTTGGAAGGGTCGAGGCCAGAGGAGGGAATATTATTGTGGCACTCCCTGGGTGATCTCAGAATTCTGGATGGCACAATAGATCAACTCGAGTATGCACCTATTCTTTGGGGACTATGTCCACCCCTACATCCAGTTTGTTTTTCCTCGGCACGATGGCATCCACTAGCTGGACAATGCAACGTTTCACACAGCTCGCAGTGTACGTGCGTGGTTCTAAGAGCACCAGGATGAGTTTACCGTATTCCAATAGCCACCAAACACTATAGATTTAAATTCAATCTTGAATCTATGGGAGCTCCTCGATTGGGATGTAAACGCCAGCTGGCCACGGCGCTGGAATCGGCATTCCTCCACATCCATTACAAAACCTCTTGGTCTGTCTCACGACCCTCGACACCGTAAAAAAAATTGTTATTCTTGTTTTTGATAGGTGGTCACTCTAATGTCATTGGACAGTGTATTTTCCCAATTGCACAGAGCGAAGAGGGGCACGGAGACTACTCAGGCACCTTGTACAAAGAGCGGACGGAGTAGGGGACGAAAAAGCCTGCACGGGAAAAGAAGAAACGGTCTCCTCGCTCCCCGTGCTCAACGGCCTTCGACAAGTCGCTCGGGAGCACTCCGGTGCGGTCGCAGGAGGCCGGTTCGATTCCCGGCATGTGATGTGCAGGTCCCTAGAGAGAGGCTGACAGCCGTTCCCGCGCGAGCCACCTGGCCGCGCTCACTTGTTTGGGCCGCGGCGCGCGGGATCGATCCCCGGGCGCCTAGTGCGCATGCGCGGGCTTCTCCGGCGGTGGCCGGCCGCCTCCATTGAGCAGCCGGGCAGTTTGCCGGCTGTCAGGCTCGGCGCTACACGGTTGGGTCTGTTGCGGCGTGCCGAGTGTTGCTATGACGACCAGCCGCATGGACCTGCTACTCGCCACAGGTAAACGCGCTGCAGCGGTGCGTCGACTGGCGGACGCGCATCTGGTCAGCTGTGCAGCGCGCCGCAGTGTGTGTCCAGTTTGCACTGTCGTCGCTGTTTGTCATCCATTTACTCTGGAGGCGTCGCGTCGCCGCATACTTTTCGCACTATCGTGGTTCAACCACCTGTGCCTTATCTGCGGAGCTCGCATCTCAATAACGTGTTATTGTTTCCTTGCGCGGGGGGAACGTTTCCAGAAATTCGCTACATTTATTTATTTTTATCGGCCGACAATAATGTAGATACGTGAATTTGATATTGCAGAATCCCATAATTTGTGAAAAAAATTCTTCCTTGTAGGTCAACACGTTCGCCTGTGCCACTACACGATAGCACTAGACTATTCACTGTTATCGTTCTGTTGCAATACTATCAGCTCTGTACCTTGGCCATAACTTACAGCACTCCATATTTAAAAAAAACATTTGGGATAATGTTTTCCCCTCACCAGTGTTTTTTATTCAGCGCTGTTTAATCAAGTTGTTAATGGCGAGCTATACAGGCACGTGAGGGATTTGCCCTTCTCGGTGACTTGGCTTCTGTTTTTCTTGCAATTTGCAGTTGAGAAGAGTAATAAAAGAAGTCACGAGAAACCAGTTCTTTCCTGCTGCGTCATTGTAGTCAGACGTAACTTCTCTCTTTCTTGCGAAGTTTTCGAATTTGTTCATATTCTCCATTGCTTTCATTTGATGCTATTCGTAATGATTAAGGGATTCTCCGATGCATTTGGGCAGGATTAACTTTTTTTCTTCTTAATCCCACTGTAATGCAGTTCATTATTTGAACTTGCCTGTTACAGGAATTGCGCTTTTATTACTTCCTAAGATAAATGTTCAGCACGTGTAAGACAAATATATCTTCACGACATAGATTTACTTTCTCTTCACTGGGCAATGCTTGGCGGTGTGTACTTTTCTCGAAGCGCTCATGTGTTTTTTTTTATTCTTGCATGTCTGTTCGTCGTATTCCTAACCGTTACCTGTTCGACCATTTCGTGTTACTACGCATTGACCACTCTGAAAACTGAGAATTATTACCATGTCTTTAGTCAACAACGTATTTTGTTATTTCCGCAAGGGACATAGTTTTGAGAGATGGTGACGCGAGATTTCATGTAGTGGAAAGGGGAATACAACTAATAAATGATAAATGAGTAGCAGCTTGTAGTGATGAAATTGCATGTCATCCATAATATAATCACGTAATGCCATTCTGTTTGCATCAGGAGATAACTGAAAATGTTATTACTTTTCGTCCGTGAGCGACTATTACATTAAACGAGTAGTATTTCCGGACCGATGGGCCATTTGTGTGACAGAAATGGCTGTTTAAGAGCTGCAGCATAATTGTCGAACTGGCGTTAATGTAACACGTTTTCGTATGAGGTAATTTTCCGGATGAAGAAAAGCGAGGTGGACTGAAAAGATACCTAGTGGAAGACACGGAAAAACTACAACTAATCCAAACTTCCGGAATAGAGAAGAATCTAAAAAAAGGTTTCACGTGTGTTATCGTTTCACCTACTTATCAGGTAAATTGCTTCGATAACAGAAGAGTCTTGTTCTCAACTCACTGTCAAATTCGGGCGTTTGATTGCAGTGAGACTTCATTTGCTTAAACGCTAGTTCTAATTTAGAGATTGCATGCACTCAGTGGGATAGCGATGTGTCGCACTCCAGGTAAGCTAATAGTGACGTCAAAGTCCGTATGGTTTGCCTGCCTCCGAGATGTAGATGAGAAGTCAGAGGTGTAGCTGTATCACTTGAGTGATAGTGATGTTTGCACGTAGGGTGTGGTGTTTATGTTCATGCAATAGCTGTGGAATTAGGGGTCAATGGAACTCGGTGCCAGCACATAGCATTTTTTACAGTCTTTTGTTTTTGTCCATCGTCTGGAAGCTTTAGTGTACCGGGAGTTTCATATTCTGGTATAATTCCACTTATGCTAGGGATGGCAGTTGTTGTGAATTATTGAATTACTTGCTTTTTGTTTTTCATTGATTTGTTTAATCAAAAAATACTAATTTTGTATTTAAGTTTACTATATTTTGTGGCATATTACTTTGGTTGCCAGACTAGTACATTTAATGTAATATGTACTTGAAAACAAACAAAATAGCTCAAATAGACGTATGAGGAAACACACAATGGGAGATACTCGATGATAGGGGAAGTGAGTGAAGTATTGCCATAGTTGCAGGGCATTATTGCCTCGTAATTTTAACGAGTCGTAGCGTCTACCACGTTTTCCGTGATAACACAGACTGGGTCCTGCTTGTCAGAATCCTAGAAATTGGGTTTCCCTAATGAACTTGACTGCGTATTGGTACTACATTATCGTGCATGCTGCTAACGAATTGTCCCTCATGTAGGCCTTATAGTGGAGCTTGAAACGACGAATTCATCCATAAGTTGGGGAAAGGGAGATGATTTTTGGTGGGTTAGTCAGTCTAACAACAAAAAGGGGACTGCCACGCGTAATGTTTCTTCCCGATGAACAAATGAACATTAAAATTATCCTATCTTCTGATTTTGTAAGACGCTGCTCATAAATCTGGAACTGAACTTCAGATATCGACGCACGATTTGTCGGAAACCATACTCCATCACCTCTTTCTGTGTCTGATGTCCAACCAAATAAGGGTGATGAAACTAATTTTTTATAATCCTTTTTCACCGGTAGGATTATAGCCGGCTGCTTACGTTTTTTTTGTGGTTTTAGGGCGCAAAACTTCTATGGTCATTAGCGCCCAGCCCGTGACGTAGGAAACAGGAAAAAAACGAAAGTTAAAATCAGCAGCAATGGGAACAAAGTCATAAAATTTGAGAAACTAAAGGCAGAAGGAATGCTTAAAAATCCACTATAAAAAGGGGTTGGTTGTCCCCAAAAAAGGCTTCAAATGACTGACGTCATTTCACTGTCACTAATAAACTGTAGAACGCGGTCAGCTGAGCGCGTGTCATCTGCTAAAATCGACGATAGATCAGGCGATAGCTGTAGACGGGAGCGTAACGGATTAAAATAGGGGCATTCAATTAAAAGATGTCTGACCGTCCACAGCTGAGAGCAGTGGGGACAGTGGGGGAGGATCACCGCTTAAAAGATGTCGATGGCTAAAAAGACAGTGCCCTATCCGGAGTCTAGCTAAAATTACCTCCTCCCGACGACGCGTTCGGGAGGAAGAGGTCCAAGCGCAAGGAAGGGCTTTCACTTCCCGCAATTTATTATGGGGAAGTGTTGACCAATGCGCATGCCATAATTGAGCAACTTGGCGACATAAACCGCTCCGGAGGTCGGTAAACGGAAGAGACTGAATAGCTGGCCGAGGAAGAGAGACTGCAGCCTTGGCCGCTATATCGGCCGCCTCATTCCCACAGATACCAGCGTGTCCCGGGAGCCAGAGGAACGCCACTGAGACGCCCCCCAGGTGGAGCAAGCGCAGACAGTCCTGAATCCGGTGGACCAGAGGGTGCACAGGGTAAAGAGCTTGGAGACTTAGAGAGCTGAGAGAATCTGAGCAGATTACGTACTGTATCCGCTGATGGCGGCGGATGTAGTGGACAGCCTGGAGAACAGCGTAAAGCTCCGCAGTATAAACCGAACACTGGTCGCGAAGCCGAAAGTGATTTGGGGTGTCGCCAACAATATAGGCACTCCCTACACCTAACGATGTTTTCGAGCCGTCGGTGTAAATAAATGTGGCTTCCGTCATTTGTGCACATAGAGCAGCAAATGCCCGACTGTAAACAAGTGTAGGGGTACCATCCTTGGGAAATTGACATAGGTCTCTGAGCAAGTCGATCCGGGGACGGAGCCAAGGCGGTGCTGTACCCCAAGTTGTCAAGAAGGTTTTAGGAAAGCGGAAGGAAAGAGAATGGAGCAGTTGACGGAAGCGGACTCCCGGGGGTAGTAGGGAGGAGGAGCGGCCTGCATACCCTACATCAAAGGAGGCGTCGAAAAAAAAGGTCATGGGCTGCTTACGTGTCGGACGCTACGACTGTTTGTTGGTAGGTTTGTGGAGGTATGCGGCATTATATGTCTTCGCGCAGGTAATGTCATTGCGTAAATAACGGGCCGCTGATTTGCTTACGCGGTGATGGCGTCCGATGGTGACAGATGGATTCCACTGTATTTACATCAGGCGAACTTAGTAGCCGAGACATAACAAGAATTCACTATAATTCTCCTCAAACCACTGTAGCACGGTTCGTGCTCAGAGAGAGAGAGAGAGAGAGAGAGAGAGAGAGAGAGAGAGAGAGAGAGAGAGAAATATACTGCTGGAAGATGACAATGCCGGAGAAGACATCAAACATGAAGGGATACAGGTGACTCGCAGCTGTCAGCATGTCTTCGATTACTACCACAGGTACTATGCAAAACACAGGAGAATTTCTCCCACAGCATAATTTTGCTCCCATCAGCCTGCGTCCGTGGCGCGCTGCACATTTCGAGCCGCCGTTCACGTCGATGATGCTGTTTGTGGAGACGACCATCGGCCTATCGCAGCAAAAATGTGATTCACCCGAAGAGTCGACTCGTTTCCATTGATCGCCGGTCGAATCCCGATCATCTCGTGCCCACTGAAATCGTAATTGACGATGTCAGTGAACACGTAAGAGTGATCTGCTGCGAAGCTCCATGTTCAACGGTGCACGATTAATGTTGTGCTCCGAAACACTTGTGCACGCACCAGCGTTGTGCTCTTCCGGCAGAGATGCCACAGATCATCTATTTTACAGATCAGACAAGGCTCCGAGCTCCACGTTCTGTGAAGAGTCGTGGACGTCCAACCATTCAGCGCCTGGTGGCAGTTTTACTATCCCACCTCTTTCCGCAGATGCTCACAAGCGTAGCAAGTGAACATTCGATCAGCTTCTGCGTTTTCTAGACTCTCGTTCACAGGTTCTGCGTAACAATAATCTGCCCTTTGTCAGAGTGGCTTATCTAAATGGATTTCCCCATTTGCAGCCCGTATCTTCGCTAGAGTGATTCCCCGTCCGTGTCTGCTCCGCTTACACACTTGTTACAGCGTCACGTGCTCCCAGCGTCACCAGACGCCATTTAACGTCGCGGTGTGCAGTGGTCATAGTGTTTTGGCTTATCAGTATATTTTGGAGACACTAACCGATTGTTCATCCGTAACAATTATTGTGAAGCTGAAACTAATTAATGAATTAATAACGGCCCAAGGTAAACATGTTTTACGAACAACTTAAACTTCGAAATACTTGCAAACAAACCTACACCCTATTGGTTCCACGGTACTAATTCAAATTCTCCTAAGATAAATATGTAACCGATTAAGACTCACATATTGGCGAAGCATCGTACCATTGGGAATATTATCGGGTGATGCGTCTTTAAATCCGCAGCGAGAACAACACTAACAAGGGGAGGCCGCCAATTGTGAAATTCAGATTCGATTCATACTGCGCATAATAAAAGCCCATGGCCAGAGGTGTAATGTGGCAAACCACCAAGATGCACTTCTCAGCCGTTGTCGAGAAAATAGACAGTTAGAAGAAACCGTTGCGGTGAAATACTCTCTACGATTAATAATTTTCTACAGTGTCGTGGCGCAGCGGTAAATATAATTCCCGGCAATCAGTTGCAACAATTATGCATATAATAAGTCGTTTGTCGTGGAAAAACTGACGACTTCGAACATCATTATGTTTTCCGCAAACAAAGTTGTATTTCACAAATGTTATTAATTGTCTTCATAATGTTAACCACGTATAGTTAACGGAAGACGTAGAAACGGTATCCCGGAACGAATACGTATAGCGTAAGTCAAACATTCGAATTAGAGTAGAGACCCCAAGAACACAAATTTGCTGCGGCAGGTATGAAATATAAACTCCGTTACTCGCTCGTTACACTTGAAGGACAGATGTTGAATGGGCCGAAACGAGCCGCCGCATAACAGCGTAGTTGCCTGCTAACTTCGAAAGAAGGTAGATGCGATCCCTAGCGCAACTTATAACATTGTCGAAAATCAGTGCGGACGGGAGAGCTTTGGTACACTCTGTTAAAAAAACGGAGAAATAGAGGCGGTACAATTGGAGAGCGATCCGCCTTCACTAACATGCATAAGCAATTCATTAATACTTATATATATATATTTGAATTACAAAAACTAATTAAAAAAATTGCATGGCGCGAGATTCGATCCGGCGACCTTCGGATTACGAACCCGAGCGCTTACCGCTGCGCCACGACGCTGTAGAAAATTATTAATCGTAGAGAGCATTTCACCGCAACGGTTTCTTTTAACTGTCGATTTTCTCGACAATGGCTGAGAAGTGCATCTTGGTGCTTTGCCACATTACACCTCTGGCCATGAGCTTTTACTATGCGCAGTATGAATCGAATCTGAATTTCACAATTGCGGCCTCCCCTTGTAAGAGAAATTTGAATGTTTCTTTACTGTAACATTTTGTCAGATGAACGACACATGACAATTTTTTTATCCAGTCTTCGATAGCTAAAGCAAGAGTGAATATCAGAAAAGGGGATGTACAGATTCTCGAGAAACGGTGTTATTTGATGTCGTATCCAAACTGATGGCAGGGTGAGACATCGCCTCTCGCTTGAAATACTGAAGATGGTGTAGAGTTGATGTAGCATCATGCACTCGAGCGATGTCTAACAGAATTATAACTGACAACATTCCATTACACAGTAGACACACGAAAGTACTAAGAAACTTAGCAATGCATGCCTCTTGCCTCAAATCACCTCATAAACAGTTGATCTTAATTTTATTTATTACAGATCCTCTTGTGTATACGTAACATAGGTAATTTTTAAGAATATACCTAACTACAAACCAATTTAATCTATGTAATGTAATTCAGAATTCAAATTAAGTAATGTATATATTTTTTGATTATATAGACGACATCTGAATAGTACATTAACCACATTTTTCGTTTATGCAGAAATTATGTACAAAGAGTAAAAATATCCACTTATCAATAACTTTATTATAATCTTTACATATCATACGATGAAAAAACATAACATCTGTTTAAGGCTGAGACGCATAGGAAGAATCTTAAGGAAATGTAATTCAGCCACGAAAGAAGTGGCTTAGAAAACAATTGTCCTACCGGCTCTTTAATATTGCGAATCAGCGTAAGACCTTTACCAGCTTGGATTAATAGAGGAGATAGACAAGATTCAACGAACAGCGGCTCGTTTCCTCACGGGATTGTTTAGTCGGCGGGAGTGTGTTATGGAGGTGCTCAACAGATTCTAGTGGCAGAGGTGCAACAGAGGCGTTTTGCATCACGAAGAGGTTTACTATTGAAATTTCGAGAGAATACTTTCCGGGAAGAGTCAGGCAACATATAGCTTCCTCCTTCATGTGCCTCGCAAAATGACCACAGCGAGATAATCCAAGAAATTAAAGCTAATACGGAGGTTTACCAATACCAATTGTTCCCACTAACCATTTGCGAATGCAGCAAGGAAGGATCAGAAAATGGTACCAGAAATAGCTCCGCCACACACTGCAAAGTGGCTTGCGGAATGTAGATGGGACCATGTATGTTAACCAGAGGCTGTAAATGGTTGTAACAACTCTGGTACAGTTTGTAAACAGTTAAGTTGTCAAGCTGAAATGCTGTGCTTTCGGTGAAGTACATAACGAAGATGCATAGGAGTGCGGTTATGCCACTTAGATCCAAAATATTTCTCATTAATCCACCAAAATCGTTCTGCATTATTCTAAATATTTCGACACCGTTGGCGAGCCGGCAGCGATACACATAAGCTAAACACTGGAACTTCCACTTGATGGCGGAGCAAAGCCTCTGAAATAAACCTTAATTAAAAACGTAAAATTAAGTGACTAGTCACATTGTGTTTATAATTTAAATAGATTGTCATGGAAATAGCCTACCAAACATGTGTACGTGTAAAACATGCGTCTGCGTTTCATTTGAACGAATCTGAATAGTCTTCCGGAGACGAGAAAGTTATTATACGGCGAATATTTTGGGTCAAATGAGGAACTTTTATGGCCCCTTGGCGGAATGTTTTTCCGTGCAAGGTGGGGCAGAGGTTAAGATGTGAGTATCCTTTGGCGAGAATGAGGCATCACATCTTTGTCTGGCTATCCACACTTAGCTTTTCCGTAATTTTAGGTCTCTTACAGCCAAATGCCAAGATGGTTCATTTGATAAGGACATGTTCCGATTACGGTAGGTACGCTGGTATACCTTTACAACAAATGCCTGAATTTCTTGGCGATTATGTTAGAAAATAATCAATACATGTGTATAATACCTGTACAGAAATGCTCTCTGATACGAGTGTAAAAATCCGCGGCCCTGTCGTGGGCTGAAATAAATTCCGTATCTATATTAATGACTTTAGTCAGATATCTGCTAAATAAAAAACAAAAAGTAGCACACGAAAAGCCGTTTGAAGACAGTCGAAACGTCCACCGTATGCACCTTACGCGCTGCTAGGGGCATTAATCTCAGATTAAAAATAGGAGATATCACTCGTGCTCCATTAAAAACTATCTAGTGTAGACATTACGCAGTGGAACGCAGTATAGATGAAAATTCTTTTGTGGCGTTCTGCTGGCTCTGTTATGTCCTTTTTTCTGGCTACAAAAAATTGCGCCCCATATTTCGTTCACCGTCGGTGCGGTACGCGCTCTGTTTTGCGGTGCAAAGAGTTCACGCTAAAACGAGCATCGCCGCACTACGCCATATGTCCGCATGTAGCAATGTTATTTGTACAAGCTGTCACAATGTTATATCATTACTGGAGTTGCTCTGTACCAAAATTACGATTCCGTTGTTTTGGTAGGTAAATGACGCAGTAAATCGTAAAATTACCCGTAGAATAAGTAGCACTGACAGGGAAAGAAACTTAAATGAATGCGTGCGAAAGAAACCGGGAGCGACGACTTCGTTTTTGTTTGTTTTGCACATAATTAGACCCACACATCGTTCAGTTTTAGTCCACTGCACTGTGTATTTTATACCCTTACGAAATATAAATTGCATTTTGTAAGTAATAAACATTAGTTGAGCGCCTAACTTTTGCGGTTTTATGTAACCAAAGCGACTACTTTTGGAGCAAATATATTTTACATGCACAAACATAAAAAACTGTATAATTATTGTTATTCTGTAGCCAATAGTACGTTCATCATCACGATCATAGGCGAGAGTTTGCTGTTATTAGTGGTAAGTCTGGTGTTTAAGAATAACAAACATGTTTTTAGAAGCTCGATGAAGTACTAAAACGATATGTGGATTTTTTCGTTTTCTTAATTTTACTTTTTTAGGAAATTGGTTTTACCTGCGCTGTATAATAAATCTGCATTGTTTTTCATTTCTACTACAACATCCCTCTGTTTCACGTTACAAGTAACAAATTTCGAATAAAATCTGTAAACATTGAGAATTTCATTTCTGCTATGAATAGTTTATTTTTATGTAACAGACAGGAGGACAACTATGTGGGACAAAAATGTTCCGTAGCTTACGCGGCCCTTTATACACCCTCAGTTTTTAGACGGTTCACCGCTTCCCGTTTCTGGGGAATCTAATAAGACACTATGGCGCGCACAAACAAAGCGATCGAAATGAGGTTCCGTCCGATAGGTATACAACACAATGTACAGTTGACGCGGTTTCGATCTTCACTGACCAGGGCTACTAGGAGAACTTGCGCAGTCTACGCTTTCTTGCGACGGAATAGAGTAGCCTACAGTAGTTTTAAAATTCTAGTTATTAACATAGCTATGACTGCGTCTTTGGCAGTAATGATATACAGTAATGTTTCACAGTGGTGCATTATAGACGTAAACTATTCATTCGCCCTTTGCTTCATTCAAATATTTGTATTTCATGTACTTACATTTGTATTGGGAATGTTTGCAAACAGGTTCACGGAGAATCTGGCATATGGGTGTGGAATTTGAAAAATAATAAAAACGTATAGCATTAGGTTTTCCAGATTCCGAGTCCTGTGCCGGAAGTAAAATGAACAACTGATAGAGTTTTTTCCTATTTATTGACGGTCAGATGTTTCACATAGACATAGCCGTGTTGAAGAAAACTGGAGAACATTTACCCAAGGTAAAAAAAATATATCATCCAACTCAGTGTATTTAATCAAAACAAGTAGAATAATTACTTCTGTTTGCCCGTATCCTTTCATCACTATGGTAGTCACTAAGAGAGTAGGCCTAATTACGAGAGCGTGCTGAAAAGTAATGCCTCAGAATTTGTTATGCGAAATTCTTAAGGGTTTTTAAATAAAGCAAACTTTAATAGTATTCTACATCTTTATTCTTCATACCTACGTTTTTGTAGCCCTCTGCCTATAGGGGTTCCAAAATGTAGTGTGTAACGTAACTGACACAGTGGTCACGGTTACTACAAGCCACACCACAAGTTGGGAAACTGGGCCAAAATTCTAGTAGTTTAGTGTCGAGTTGAGATTTTCACAAATGTTTTATTCGTATCTTACAGAAACTAGCAGTACGGCAATAAACAGCCTTTTAAACACGCCGCTAACGCCGATCAAAGTAATTTATAGAAATACAACAATTTTAAAAAAATTAAAGAACTTTGGTAAACAGGCTACTAAAGTAAATACAAAACTTTAGTAATAAAGTACGGTGAGGTAGTGAAGCTACCAACACCGCCATTAAAAAATTAAACAGGTCTCAGCAAACACGATTAATGGCAATAAAAGGAATTTACAAACTTGGAGGAATTTAAAAAAATTAAAAGTGTCCTGGAATATCATTAGAACATAACACATATGACGGACTCATGTAAGGCGGCCACAAATCACCCACTCAGGGATGCTCCGGCAGACAATACTGACCAATTTAAATACGCCCGTAAACGCAATTGCCACTCTCAGGCTGGTCACTGCACCGACTTTTAGCCAGCGAAAACTTGTTATAAGATGGCTTAACTTGCTGACAGAAATAGAGCTAACCTCGAGCAAGGAAACATTACACCACACAGTCCTGAATGAGCGACCACATGATCAACCATCAAGGAGCATGAATTTACTCATAACCCACGACAGAATAGCTAAACAAACTGCCAAAACTACACCTCCCATCGGACAGTAACGAGAGGAGGAAAGATCACTGTCTTCAATTACACCGGTGGCAGGGACAGGAAACCCCGTCGCCGGAGACCACAAGGCAGAAGAGACGCTGGTTACACAAAATTATTACTTAATGATTAAACCTTCCATGAACTTAACTTGCAATTATGCTCGAACAGGCAGCACACGACCTCCGATGGCAAGGATCCACACATCCGACCGCGCACGCGTCGCCAGCGTACCCAACACGCCACGGTCACGCGACAACACTATCTGTCACCGGAGTTCACGTCTTCTCTGCAACGTTGACGGGTAGTGACCGCTCCTTGATGTTAGGTGTCTCCTTTTAAACTCCAGTGTCGAAACGGAGGATTTAAAGAAGCTTGTTAACGTCCCACCAAGGCGAAATGAACAGCAACTACTCGTGGGGCGATTCTATATACAACCAACATGCGGGGAGCTCTTCCGTCGACTCGACCCGCTCGTTACACACAAACGACATACATCACGTGGCGACTCGGTACAAGCGGCCACGCCTGCTTCGCGCTGGAGAGCCACACGCCCTCCCGTGTCCACCACACTCTCTGCGCGCAACGCCCCTACTTCCGCGCCACCACACGAGGTTACAACCGGTCAAAGATCTCACTTCCTCCATAGCAGTTTCCCAGAAGAAAAAACGCAGATATCGATAGCAGAGAGAAAGGACAACCAAGCAGCCACTTAATGACAGACAACATATCAAACAAATTTGTCAGGGGAAGAAAAGGAAAACCAATGCAATCTAAACACGAGGTGTAGCCCGAGTCGATACACGGCTCAGTAACTATGTCGGTGTGTGAGAAACAGCGTGTTATAATCGAATTTCGAAGAGTTAGCCCACACACGGAGCACCCTCTACTTAGCATGACAATGCCAGACCACACACGACCGCTACGACATCTGCAACAATTCGACGTCTTGGGTTCACTGTCATCGATAGTTCAACTTACTGTCTTGACTTGACCCCAACTGCTTTTCATCTGTTTCCAGAACTTAAAGTAAACCTCCGAGGACTTCACTTTGATACCGATGAAACGGTGCAAGCAGAGGTGACGTTGTGGATCCGTCAACAGAGTCGAATTCTCTACAGTAACGCCATCAACAAACTGGTCTCTCGTTGGGAGAAATGTGTTTGTCGCCATGGTGACTAAGTTGAGAAATAAATATGCAGTCATGAAAAATAAGGATGTAGAACGTTCATTTCGTTTCTTTTATTTAAAAATCTTCAAGAGTTTTCACGTAAAAAAATTCGGAGGCAATGCTTTACAGCACGTCCTCACAGATAGAAGCTGAATATGGTGACATATTTTAGTAGAACACATTCTTACCGCTACAGAATGCATTTTCCGAACTTTGATGTTAATAATGAATAAATAAGCAAAAATAAAATTCAGTTATCCATTTATCTGAGACACAACTACTAAATGTCTATCTCATTTGCTTCATGAATTTGCATAACGCCTAATTATCGCTTTCCAAGTTATTTGACCTAAAATTTCCACTCTTCCTAAGTGCAGTCTGTCACACAGATTGTTTTTCTGCAACAAACAGATTAATAGGTACCTCCAAAAGTTTTCACACAAGAAAGCGAAGTAAATGCTCGCATGCATATAGTTTAAGTCAAAGCGTTTCAATTTTTTCATGTGAGGTGTACGGATTGAAGTAGGCCCGTAATCATAAGCAATTTATAAAAGGTTCCCCGAGCACTGTGTATGCAACTTCTTTCTTACGAATACAATAGTCAAGAAAAAGTGAAAAATACGCCGTTGCAAATATAATAATTTACTTTCGTGTGTGAGAAGATAATGCTATGATGATTTTACATCATAATTTGAATATAAGCTTAGTTCTTTACATAGTGTCGAGTAAAAGCTGTTCCTCAGATACTCCTCAAAAATGTCCCAATCTCCCCCGTCGGCGTTCCTAAGACCGTCCAGTGCCTGAAGACTGTTCCTGCGACAGTGCACTGCAAGTTTCAACTGGACCCACACGTGATTATTCTGATTCATGTCGGCAAATACACCAGACCATTGTATTCTGCCTACTGGAGGAGGGAGTTCACGATATGAATGAGTGGCTTATCTGCATGGAAGACGAACCTATCACCGTTATGTTGTCTGATGTTCAGTCGTGAAGTCAACAGTATCCTCTGCAGGTACTGCACAGTCATCAAATACTCTCGACAGCAATGAGATGTGTCCGACCTCCGTACATGATGTTCTTGTAGTCTCCAGACCGAAGATGGGTTTTGATTCAGCTCTTCACGCTACTCTATACTGAGCGAATCACTTCATCTCCGAATAACTACTGCCAACCAGATTCACTTGAATCTGCTTACTGTATTCATCCCGGGGTCTCCCACTACATTTTTTCCTCCACATTTCTCTCCAAAGCTAAACTGATAAACCCGTGATATATCAGAATGTGTCCTGCCAGCCTATAGTCAAGTTGTGCCACAAAATTTTTTTTCTCCTCACTTTGACTCCATGATTCCTGATTAGTTATGCGATCTAGTCGACTAATCTTCAGGATTCTTCTGTAGCAACACTTTTCGAAAGCTTCTACTCCCTTCCTCCCTGGACTGCTTATCGTCCGCGCTTCACTTCCGTACAAGGCCACACTGCAAACAAATGTCCTCAGAAAAGATTTCTTAACACTTAAATTTATATTCAATGTTAATAATTTCCTGAATACTTTCAGTGTCTCCATGTCTCTCCCACGTATCCAACCTTCTTACATGATTCATTTACCAAGTGTTAGCAATGATTGAATTATACTCTGCACAAAATTGTGCGAGGTAGATTCCTGTTTCATTCCTTTTTCGTAGTTCACATTCTTCTGCTATTTTTTCTTCTCTTCCTTTTCCAAATATCCAATTCCAGTATCCGATCGCAGTAAACTATTCCTCTCCCTTAACTATATGTATAATTTCTTTTATCGTACATTCCTTCAAACTCTTCATCACCAACATGGCTGGTTGGTACAGAAAATAGTACTAATGTGATAGATGTTGGCTTCATGTCCATCTTGGCTACGATAGTGCGTCCACTCTGCTGTTCATAGTAGCTCACCCACATTCCTTTTTTCTTATTCATTGTCAGACCTACTCCTACCTTACCCCTATTTCAGTTTGTGTTTATAACTCTTTAATGAACAGACCAGAACCTCTGTTGTTCCCGCCACTGTACTTCATTAATTCCCAATGTATCTGACTTCAATCTATTCATTTCGGTTTTACAGTGAGTACGCTAAGGCATTGGCTTCTTACTTAGCTTGCATTTATCATGGGTCTCTCACCCAGGACAGACTCCCAAGCTACTGGAAAAAAGCGTAGGCGTTTCCTGTATATAAAAATGGTAATGGAATGGACCCTCAATGACTTTAACATCGGTTTGCTGCAAAATTCTAGAACAGATTCACAGTTCGAATATAATAAATTTCCTTGCTATGAAAAAGTTTCTGCCCAAACACCAGCAAAGGTTTAGAAAGCACAGCTCGTGCGAAACTCATTTATCCATTTTCCAGACGATATACTGTGAACAACGGATGAAGGCCAACAGGCAGATTATATACTCCTAGATTTCCGGAAAGCTTTTGACACGGTGCCCGACTGCAAACTATTAACGAGGTTGAGAACATATGGAATAGGTTCCGGGGCACTTGAGTGACTCAAAGATTTCTTAAGTAATAGAATGTAGTACGGTGTTCTCGACGGCGAGTGTTCATCAGAAACAAGGGACTCGCCAAGAGTTCTCCAGGAAAGTGTGATAGGACCACTCTTTTTCTCTATATACTTACATGATCTGACGGACAAGGTGAGCAGCAGTCTGCGACTGTTTGCTGATGATGCTGTGCTGTAAGGGATGGTGTCGTTGAGTGACTGTAGAACGATGCAACACACGTCAGACATAATTTCTAGTTGTGGTAATGAATGGCAGTTTCCTGACTTCTTCTAAATGTAGATAACGTAAATTAATGCAGATTCGTAAGAAAAACAATCGCGTAATGCTCGGATATAGCATTAGTGTTGTACTGCTTGACACTGTCACGTTGATTAACTATCTAGGGGTAACGCTGCAAAACGATATGAAATGGGACGAGCACTTAAGGGCTGTAATAGGAAAGGCGAATGACTGACTTCGTTTTCTTGGGGGAATTTTAGAAAAGTGTGGTTCATCTGTAAAGAAAACAGCGTACAGGCCATTAATGCGACCTATTCTTGAGTACTTCGAGGGTTTGGGATCCCCACCAGGTCAGTTTAAAGGAAGACATCAGGCAATTCAGAGGCGGGCATCTAGATTAGGTTCGAACAACACTCAAGTGTTACAGAGACGCTTCGTGAACTCATGTGGGATTCCCTGGAAGGAGTAAGATGTTCTCTTCGCTGAACACTGTTTAGAAAATTTAGAGAACCGACATTTGAAGCTGACTGCAGAGCTTTTCTACTGCCGTCCCCATACATTTCACGTGAGGGCCACGAAGGTAAGAGAAATCAGGGCTCGTACAGAGGCATTTAGTCAGTCGATTTCTATCCCTCTGTTTGCGGATGGAACAGGAAACGAAATAATTAACAGTGGTACAAGGTACCTTCCGCCACGCACCACACGGTAGCTTGCGGAGTATGGACATAGATGTAAGTGTAAAGTCTCTAACATCTCTCCCCAATTAACGGATCTAAGATTCCATGCTGCGACCTGTAGAACGCCAGGTTTGTTTTTCCTGATGACTATATCCTCCTGAGTAGTAGATCTGATTGGGGCATTATTTTACCTCCTGAATATTTTACACAAGAGGATGCCTCCTCATCTAACTACACAGGAGAGTTGCATGCCCTCGGAAAAAATTACAAGTGTGTTTTCCCCTTGCTTTCAGCCGTTCATAGTACCAGCGAAGTAAAGTCGTTCTGGTTGACGTTAACGGCAAGACTGTTGCTCCCACAACTGATAAGAAGGCTGCTGTACCTCTTCAGGAACCACCTCTCAACAGATACCCGTCCACTGTGGTTGCTTCTACGATACGGCTGTATGTATCGTTGTTGCACGCAAGCCACCCTACGTCGGCAAGGTCTATGGTTCATGAGGCAACATGCTTAAGGATACTGGTCTGAAATATGACTACCCTAATTCGCTGCTGAGCACGTGGGTCTGCGTGCCTGCGACAATCGTCAGGAGACAAAGTGCGCACTTGTGAATGGAGAGAATCCGATGCTCTAGATCCAGGTTATTTCCCATATGTTCTCTTGGCCTCGTTCTTCGCGCACCACAGTGCTGAGGAAGTGTGTAGTATTATTCATAAGGCACATGTAGAGCCCAAGCCAACCGTACGGAGATCATTGCGTAAGGTCTGGGTCGACAGAGCTCTCCCAGATGCCTCCAAATACGCTGCGTGCACTGTTGTTAATTCTCCTCGGGATGGCCGGCCGGGGTGAACGAGCGGTTCTAGGCGCTACAGTCTGGAACCGCGCGACCGCTACGGTCACAGGTTCGAATACTGCCTCGGGCATGGATGTGTGTGATGTACTTATGTTAGTTAGGTTTAAGTAGTTCTAAGTTCTAGGGGACTGATGACCTCAGAAGTCAAGTCCCATGGTGCTCAGAGTCATCTGAACCATCTCCTCGGGGTACGCACGAGCCACGGTTTGTATGTAGCGATTATTAGGTGGTGTTGACGCTGGGCAGCCACTGTGAAGTAGATCTGCTATGTTTTGCGTCTCGCGATAGCTACTGAATGATGCAGCGACGCAGTGATGTACACCAGTTCATTGAACGGTATGCGCAAGCTGCAATGTGTCGTTCACTAACATTCCAGACACAGGGCGTTCACTGAACTGGACCAACAATGCTGGTTTAGTTTTATTTCCATTACACAGGTGACTGTGCACAGCGATGTGCTACGGTTAGAAGAGTATTGAAAAATACGTTTCCGGTCATAAAAACCCAATTCAGGCAAGCCAACGAGGGTGGCATGAAACGTTTTTAAGCACTTAATATTGGCTTCAATTTCCGGTGAGTTTAGCAAGAAACATTGTGAGCATATGAAGTATTAGACTAGCATTAATTTGTGAGTATTTTAAAGTTATTATTCTGAAGAATGACTGTGATATCGTTACCAGTAACAGCAGAACTAAAATAACGATGTTATGACTGATAATTTACAAACTGCGTGTACTTTTAACAACCGTTTTTTAAATGAAGCAACTAAAATAGGATTGAATCGTTCAATTGAAGAAGCAAGACGACATATTAAAAATGTCATTCCACAAAAGTAAGCAATTAGAAGTAGCACCAACGTCCTAAATTAGATCTACTATAGGTTGGTGCGTAAGTTCGTAGCGTTTCTCTGTAAGTTAATTAACACAACAGATACACATGACAGGTGCAATAGTCAGAAGTAGTATGGTTTCCATTACTAATTACAAGTCCACATACGCTGGGGCAACTTTTTGATTTCGCGACCGTGGAAATCGCGTGGTTTTGAGGCAAAGAAACGCTGAACCACGTTCGGACCGAGCGAGGTGGCGCAGTGGTTAGACACTGGACTCGCATTCGGGAGGACGACGGTTCAATCCCGCGTCCGGCCATCCTGATTTAGGTTTTCCGTGATTTCCCTAAATCGCTCCAGGCAAATGCCGGGATGGTTCCTTTGAAAGGGCACGGTCGACATCCTTCCCTAATCCGATGAGACCGATGACCTCGCTGTCTGGTCTCCTTCCCGAAAAACAACCCACAGCAACCCAACCACGTTCGGAGCGCATTTTCATCCGGTAAGGAAATTCCTTGAAGGCAGTTCGATAGAGAGCGGAAAAGGTGAAAATCTGAGGGCCCAAGATTAGGTGAATAACGTGGGTTGGAACGACTTTGATAGTCTATCAGAATGAGGGCAGACGTTATTGTGGAGTAGCGTCGCCTCAGTCAGTCTTCCTGGTCGTTGTTCTTGGATTTCGTCTGCAAGAAGTCACAGTTGTTGACAGTAAACGTCAGCAGTGATGGTTACACTTCGGGAAAGCATTTCGTAGTATATCGCACCGTCACTGCTCCACCAAATGCAAAATATCTTTTGTGGATGCGAGCAGCTTTTTCTATGGGAAGTTGCTGCTTTGTTTGGGCTCAGGCATGACTTTCTCTTCCTTGTGTTGGCAGAAAGACGCCATTTCCCGTCACCAGTAACGACAATGGACAAGAATGGTCGGTGCTGATCGCGAGGCAATTGACGACGAGCAATCACACTTGCACAAATGCCCATCTGGTATTTTTTGTCATTTTAGTCTAAAGCATGCAGCGCCCATACACCTGATTTTTGAACCTTTCCCATTGCAAGAAAATGTCGTACGATGTTAAAACGTTCACAGTTCCGTTTACCAGTTATCGAGAATACAGACGTGGGTCATTGTGAGTTAATGCATTTGAACATCCTCATCAAACCCCGAAGGTTTCCTGAAGGTGGAGAATCACTAATGCCAACAACGACTCAACCACCTGACACATTACGCATATTTCATTTCTCCTGGACAATTACTTCTATTCCATGGACGAATTTTTATTTAGAAACTGGTAGCCTGAAAAAACCTGGTAAATAAGTGTATTTGCATTAGTAGACCCAAAGATAGTGTGTTCATTAATGTTTAACACTAAATATTTGCATATGTCCTATAATCTGACTCTTTCCACATCATTGCAATAAAAGAATCGTTCAAATGATCTAGGAACAGGTAACCAACCAACCAACGAACCAACCGTGTCGGCGCAAAAGCTGCGAGTATTCTGAGTGCTTTTTGGCATCTGAACAGATAAAGTGAGGTCATGAAGATCCGCCTTCCTTACAGAAAGTGTGAATGTAACTTGGCTTAACAGCATTCGGGAACTATTAATGGAAATAGATTATTGATGACCGAATCAAAATTATTAGGGGATTTTTTTTTTCGAAGGTCGTATGGCAAATTCTTCACTCCACTAGAGAACTGAAGGAATGGGATGTGTCAACCAAACTTTCCAGCACATAGATTTATTTGCCTCAGGAAATATACACATACAAACATATGAAGTTAGAATACAGTATGTATAGTGTTGTTCACTGTATCTTTTGAGTACTGTTTTATTTCTAACTTTCAAAGAGCATCCAGATAAATTTTTCCTTAAATGAAAATGCAACCTTTGCGGCGAGGCACGAATACAAAGCTACCAATAAAAATAAAGATTAAGAAGACACAAAAGCACTAGGCATGTCACTATAACATTTTCACAATAACTTCTTCATTACTGAAACATTGTTCAAAAAAATGTTTTTATGTATTTACGTACAGTGCAGGGTTTATTATTGTCCGGATATTCTAACACCTCAATAACGTTTTGCTTTCAAGTATCTGGTCTCTCTTTTTTTGGGGAGAACACTTGTACAGTAGATAACCAGCTCCTCAAGCAACCTTTGCGAGGAGTCACGAAGACAAAGTTAACAATGAAAATAAAGATTAAGAGGACATAAAGCACTAAATATGTCACTGCGACATTAATAAGCACAAAAAGAATTTGTTAATGATCGCTGTTATAACGGTGTGCACGAAAGAAGGCATGTGATGAGGCGACGTGCTAGCCAGGAAGAATGTACCACGTGAGACACAAGCCAGGAGTCTCATTCTGCCGCGTGTGCCCGCAGCGCGCGCTACGGGGTACACGTAGAACATTTAGCGTAGATTTTCATATTAATTTGGGTATGACAGAGGTGTAGGCACGGTAGTGTTCATTATGAGTGGCATAAGCCAAGTATTAAGTTAAGCGGAAGCGATAATTTTCCGAGTTACTAGATGTAGCAATTACTCCACGGTTGCCAGTTGCCAGTATGGGCAGCAACTGTAGCGTGTGGCATGGGATAGAGACAGAGCGCACTGGCGACAGGACAAAATATTTTCCGACACTCTCCTCGCAGAATACGTCACGCATCTGCATTCTTACCCGAATATCAGTTTAGCGGACGACGCCATTGTAAGCGCAGACTTCAGATCTCTACGCTCGGCAAATCAATTGATAATAGATGAAGAATGGAAATCTCAAACTTTCTGAACGCTATTTCTTTAAGAAAACGCGTTTTCAGTGCAATTGTGTTCTCGGTAGTCTTTGCCAAGTGTCAAACCATTGAGTGAAACATTCATTACTAGACTAGACTAGACATGGTCTTTGTGCCAAGGAGTGCTTCCCTCTGGAATTCCAAGTGCCACGAGTCAAATTCTTTGTTCCGCCAGATTTACACACTACTGTCGAGTCATATAAAGCTGTGGACCCGTTCCATGTAATTTCGATTTTTTTCTGACTGAAACATTGTTGTCAATGTAAGTGTGTAATATCTCCAAATGCAGCATGATTGAAGAGTCTTACAAACATTCATCTCAAATAACTATTAAAATTTCTTACTCTGAAGCAGAAGAACGGAAAAATGTCAGTGTATTCAAAAATGGAAAGAGCGTGGCTGAAGTATGATAAGTGTTACTACATCTGAAAGACCAGCCTCATTTATCGGTTGCACAACACACAGACCTGTTGACGATGTTACCATTTCTTCCTCACCAGCACATGAGTTCTCCAGGAAACTACGCAAAATCTGATTCCAAGAATGGAGTTGTGTAAGAAACAGAAGTCAATTGTGAGAGATTTTTTCCTTGAAATTAGTTTTGTCATTCTCTTGTGAAACAGTTAAGATATGATACACAGTTTCTACTACTTCAAACATTATTGCTATGTTTTTGTACTTTTATCATTATAAATAATATGTAACAGTATTAATGGCACATTAAACAAAACCTTTATTATTGGCACTTAGGATCAATCAGTTCCCTGGCACAGTTTTTTAAATTTATTTATTTTCACATTTATTTCATTACTTTTTGAAGTGATGATGATGATGTGTGTAGCATAATTCTGCCGTACCAAAATACTTTCTCAGTTTCTTGGACACAAATAAGTTATGTACAAAAAGAGATAAATTGTTTTTTGATTTTCGTGACATCACGCTGGCATGTGATACGCATCGACCTGGAGTAGTCGATGCTGTGCAGGAAGTAGCTCGTGCGATACTGTATTAAAGGCTAGATTTGCACTCAAACAAAACTAGTATTCAGTGGTTTTGCTACAGTACATAAATGTATAAATGATAGGATTACCTGTAGTATTGGTAGCGAAAGAAACATACATGAATGTAGGTGTGAGAGAAACTGGGAACGGACGACTTTTTTCACGTAACTAGAACCGCACATCGTTCATTGTTAGTCCGTCGTGTATTTTATATCCTTATAAAATGTAAATTGTATTTTGTAAGTCATAAAAATTAGCTGTTGGCGTAACTTCTGCGCTTTTATGTAATCAAAGCAGTTACTTTCGATACAAAGACAGTTTACGTATGCAGACATAAAAATTCTTTGTAATTATTGTTGTTAATCTGTAATCAATAGGAAGTTCTTCACTGTGAAGAAAGGCAAGAGTTTCGACTTATTGTTCACATGTGCGAAAGTTGTTTATGAATAACAGAAACATATTATATAAAAGCTCGACAAAGTATTAACGCGATATTTGATATGCTTTTTATTTTACATTTTTGAGGAAATTGCATTTTCCAGCTCTGTATGATAAATCTGTATTTTTTCTATTTTTACTACAAAATTCCACTGTTTAACGTTAAAAATTAACAATTTTCAAATAAAACCTGAATTAAGATTGACAGTTTCAATTTTGCTGTAAATACATTTTATTTTTAATTAACAGACAGGAGAATAGGTATGCATGAAAATATGTTCCGTAGCTTATGCGGCCCTTTATATATCCTCACTCAGGTTCTAGACGGTTCGTCGATTCTGGTTTCTACGGAAATCTTTTAAGACATTAATCGCCTACGCAAACAAAGCAATCGGAAGAAGGTGACGCCCAATAGGTATGCAACACATCTAACATACAGGTAATGCTGTTACGATCTTGGCTGACCAAGGCTAATAGGAAAACTATGGTAGTCTACAGTATGGTACGGTAGTTTTACAACTCTATTAAAGCCTCTTTTACACGAGCGACACTGTCTCAGTCAGAAACTCATGAGAAGTGAGTGTATTGCCCCTCTGGCATTTTATTCTTGTACTGGGTCTCGCTTTTCAGAATTTTCTTTTTTTTACACGTCAGCGCTAATACTGCATATTTTATGAGTGTTGCCGTGTGGACCTGAGCAATGGAAGTGAGGCAATGGGAGCCCATGCCTCACGAAAACATGGTCTATATTTATTTGCCCAAGAAAATATATTCTTTTTACTTGATCCTTTGGATGTTGCTTTATTTGTAAGTGGCAAATTATAACATTACAGGTCGGGATTGATCTATGAAGTCTTGAATATCTTACTTGTATCTGTCAGTTGGTATGGAGAAATTGAGATTTCGGGCATTTCTTTGTGTAGTTTTGCGTGATTAAGTCCCGACGCTATGCAAAGCTGTCATTTAGTTACGTGCGCTTTGCAATCTGTTAGGTTTTATTTTCCGATACTAAATCATATTTTTCTGATTACCGTTAAAATATAATGACGATAAATGTTTGAGGTCATTTGGAATAATATTTCAATAACTATGTAGATGACGTGACGTCGTTCTTTTACTCTTAGAAAAAGTGTGTTAATTGTGCGTTTATGAACGGTCAGTGTCGGGATCAATGATTACGATTCGAGAAATAATTGATTTGACGAATTTCAATTGAGCCTAAGCGCGTGGGGCGAATTATGACCTTTGAATTGATTGTAGATGTATGCAGGTGAATTTCGTGACAGGCTAGTAAGCGCCGCGAATGTGACTCGGTATCAAGACTGCTTTCGCGCCGTCGATGGTTTGCTTCAAACTCGCGAAAATACAATTTGCGCGAATTCGTAACTGTCGTGAGGGGGTGGAGTGTTTGATGGTTGTGCCAATGTTGATGGGCCGTTGTGGAGGACGTAAGTTTGGATAGAAAAATCAATTTCAAAATCCAATATAAATCCTGTTGATCGAAGTAGCCTAGCAACACAAAAGCTCATACGTGGTTATCAGCAGCATGCACACATTTACACTCTACATCGAGGTGTGAATGATTTGTGGGTGCGAAATAAACATTTGAAAGCATTCGATTGAATAAATGGAAAGATATAAAGAAGTTTATTCGTACATTTTGCTGTTTCATGAACAGTGATATTTTCTTAGAACCTTAAGTATTATTACTATTGTGACAGACTGACCGTAAGTGCTCTCGTTACAAGTCGAGTTTTGGGCCTCGTTAAGAGTAGCTGGCTCTTAGAGTCTCAAAGATTAAGTGAAGAATAAAATCACACTTCAATAACGCTGCATCGGAACCCACTATCTTTATACTATATTAAGCTAGCTATTCTGGAATCAGGTGGTATCGTGGCCGTGTAGTTGTGTGTTGTCAACAAAAAATAGATGAACACAAACAAACATTTCTCATCTCCTGATATTGACGAGGGAAAGAAGAGACGACAACGGCTACTTACACGTATACATATACAAACGGTGTACGTGGCGCCTTGCAATAGAACACAACGACGTCACGGTATAAAATAATATCGAACATAATTGTTCTCATTACAGAAATCTGACTTACACTTTTGAAACAATTTTAATTTTAAAAGTTTATCGATTTATGTTGTTATTTATGCACAGTGCTTAATTCCTTTTTACAAGATTTGTAAAACATAAGTATCTTTTTGCTTTCACGTATTTTTTTTGCAGGACCCGCATGCATTTGTAATGAAAGCAAAGCGACCATCAAAATTAAAATTAAAAATGTACAAAAGCACAAAATCTCTTACTAAACCAGGAGTGAGCTCGATGAAAACAGGACAGCCTCTAATGTCGGCAGGTATCGTCATAGTCACCTGTTTCTGCGCATGTTCAGTCTGCGGCGTAGTAAGGGCTTTAGAACCCCACACTCAGCACAATCGGTTAGTCATTGATGTCACAGACACAGTCGCGATGTGATCAGCGGCCGACTTACAAACTGGCCTATGACGCGCACCCACCCGCGAGTAGACGATTTTGAGCAGAGGGGCACCCGCCCAGGTAGGATGGGATCGGGGAGCGCGAGACACGCCAGTGGCGAGCAATTGTCTGCGGCAGCCGCGGAGTACCTGCGCTCTTGAGCAGCCTCGGCGCGCCGAGCTGAACAAGTGCGATTAGCGGAGCTCCGCCCACAAAGGCGGCCGCTAATGGTTCACGTAGGCTGAGGACGAGACGCATAAATCTCCAGCGAAGCCGCCAACCGTTTGCCACCATCGCATTGTCACCGTTCCCCCCCTCAGTCATTCTACACTAATGCACCAGGCCATCCGAGGAGGAGACAAATTGACGGTTTTCATTAGTGGCGGCCTGTAGACATGTGCTAAGGTGCTACAGCACAATGTACACTACTGGCCATTAAAATTGCTACACCAGAAAGATCATGTGCTACAGACGCGAAATTTAATCGACAGGAAGGACATGCTGTGATATGCAAATGATTAGCTTTTCAGAGCATTCACACACTGTTGGCGCCGGTGGCGGCCCCTTCAACGTGCTGACATGAGGAAAGTTTCCAACCGATTTCTCATACACAAACAGCAGTTGACCGGCGTTGCCTGGTGAAACGTTGTTGTGATGCCTCGTGTAAGGTGGAGAAATGCGTACCATCACGTTTCCGACTTTGATAAAGGTATGATTGTAGCCTATCGCGATTGCGGTTTATCGTATCGCGACATTGCTGCTCCCGTTGGTCGAGATCCAATGTCTATTAGCAGAATATGGAATCGGTGGGTTCAGGAGGGTAATACGGACGGCGTGCTGGATCCCAACGGCCTCGTATCACTAGAAGTCGAGATGACAGGCATCTTATCCGCATGGCTGTAACGCATCGTGCAGCCACGTCTCGATGCCTGAGTCAACATATGGGGACGTTTGCAAGACAACAACCATCTGCACGAACAGTTCGACGACGTTTGCAGCAGCATGGACAATCAGCTCGGAGACCATGGCTGCGGTTACTCTTGACGCTGCATCATAGACAGGAGCGGCTGCGATGGTGTACTCAACGACGAACCTGGGTGCACGAATGGCAAAACGTCATTTTTTCGGATGAATTCAGGTTTTGTTTAAAGCATCATGATGGTCGCATCCGTGTTTGGCGACATCGCGGTGAACGCAGATTGGAAGTGTGTGTTCGTCATCGCCATACTGGCGTATCACCCGGCGTGATGGTTTGGGGTGCCATTGGTTACACGTACCGGTCACCTCTTGTTCGCATTGACGGCACTTTGAACAGTGGACGTTACATTTCAGATGTGTTACGACCCGTGGCTCTATCCTTCATTCGATCCCTGCGAAACCCTACATTTCAGCAGGATAATGCACGGCAGCATGTTGCAGGTCCTGTACGGGCCTTTCTGGGTACAAAAAATGTTCGACTGCTGCCCTGGCTAGCACAGTCTCCAGATCCCTCACCAACTGAAAACATCTGGTCAATGGTGGCCCAGCAACTGCCTCGTCATTATACGCAAGTCACAACTCTTGATGAACTGTGGTATCGTGTTGAAGCTGCATGGGCAGCTGTACCTGTACACGTCATCCAAGCTCTGTTTGACGCAATGCCAAGGCGTATCAAGGCCGTTATTACCGCCAGAGGTGGATGTTGTGGGTACTGATTTCTCAGGATCTATGCACCCAAATTGCGTGAAAATGTAATCACATGTCAGTTCTAGTATAATATATTTGTCCAATGAATACCCGTTAATGATCTGCATTTCTTCTTGGTGTAACAATTTTAATGGCCAATAGTGTAAATAATGCACAAAAATTCTCTATTTTCTCTTCGAACGCAAAGCGAGAATCGCACTAAAATTACTCCATTCCTCTTCGAATGCGAGATGGAAATCACACTAAAATTACATTTGTGGAGCTCTCTCTGCGATAAAGGAAGCCAGTGTCGAAAGCTGAAATGATGGTCAGTAGCGCTACGAGCAACTCTGAGAAAGGAGGCAGATGTCTGTTTGCAACTACTCATGCTCTGATGTGACGTCATCTGTTCTTGCAATGCATGTGCTACGTAGCTCACAGCATCTGTTCAGTGTTTTTCTTTGAAACTGCATGTAACGTATTGTGCAGTCAGAGTATTAGGAATTTTTTGAGGCGTCACTATAGTAATGCCGCTTTGGCCCAGTATTCAAGCAGACTGGCAATTCGTCGACTTGGGTTCCGTTCCCGTTGTTACCCGTAATTCTTGTTTTTCATTTTATTTTATTCCTCACAGTGCTAATCTATTGACTATAAAACAAATTTACATATTTAAATTAATATATTCGATTTAGTTATGTTCCTAGGCAGGACGGTGCTAAAAAAGCGAGTGTTCAAGGAATATTAGTATGAAAGTCTCATCTGTAGGTAATCTGCTAAAGAGGTCCTTTTCCACTAGATCTTTAGAAAAGAGAGAGGGAGTGAAAGAGTTTGGTAGATCTACTTCAAATGTAAATCCAACATCAGACGGGCAACGGACGAGGCTCACCGATTTGGCTTACGTAACACTCAAAATTTCGAAATATTCGCAAAATATTTTAATCAGCTTCTTAGCCGGCCGGAGTGGCCGAGCGGTTCTAGGGACTACAGTCTGCAACCGCGCGACCGCTACGGTCGCAGATTAGAATCCTGCCTCGGGCATGGACGTGTGTGATGTCCTTATGTTAGTTAGGTTTAAGTAATTCTAAGTTCTAGGGGACTGATGACTTCGGATGTTAAGTCTCATAGTGCTCAGAGCCATCTGACCCATTTGAATCGGCTTCTTAATTTCCAGAAGCAATCCATACATTATTAAAACCTTACAACGCTAATGGAGAAGACTATTGCACCAGAACTTTTGAAATGGGCTCTACCGAAAATAAAAAAAACGAGCTAAAATTAATCTTTTAAAATCTGGAAAACAGAAAAACTCCCAGGAGAGTGGAAAGTGGCCTTGACACATCCAATACGTAAGAAAGGCAGTAAACAAGATGTTATGAACTGCAGAGGATTTCTGTGCAACCAGCTGCATGGAACATGTTTTCGAAGGTCATGCTAAGTAACACTGGAAAGTACTTTAGGTGAATATTAATGTGGTTTTAGGAAGGGAAGATCACATTCTGAACAAATATTTAATCTGAAATCGATCGTGTGCCACAGCTTACTGAATTCAGAAGATGTTCGTTGATTTTCAAAAGGTCATTGAACCTACTGACAGAAGCTATTGATAAAATAAAACTTTCTAAACAGAAGCTGGCTGATGCCCGTTTCAAGTTCCTAGAGTACGTCTCCTACATTGGCCGTAGCAAAAAGTAAAAAGCTGTCTAAAAATTTACGTATGGAGTATGATGGATTTATGAGCAGCGGTTAACATAATGGTGCGATAAGCCAGGAGTTAGGCACACTGACTGGTAATATGTTGGCTTGATTCGATTCCTGCCAAAATTCTTTTTCTTAATTTTATTTTATTTCTCACAGTATTAGACGAGTAATTATAAAATTTAAAAGTATTTAAACAGTTCAATTCATATATAAAAATTAATAAAGTCAATGTAATTACGATTAATACCCTTATAAGTCAAAAGGCTGTAGGCCATCACATTGTAGCACATTGGTTAAATTTTTACGCAAGCCGCCACTGGCTGTGATGTAACTGATAACATGAATTTAAAAACGTGAGGTGCTCTAAAACTAGATTTGACAAGAAAGACACAACACTTACATATTTCAAAAGATCGATAGTTATCTACTTAGTATTTTTAAGTTATATTACTTTGATAAGCATTTTTAATAGTATGTGCTAAGTCCATCTTTTCTGTTATTAATATGAATATGGCTGCCATCTTTTTGATTCAACGTTCTTAAATTAGATTCTCATATGATTGAATGCAGGGTATGGAATAAAGCTAGAAAATGTTCACAAAAGAATTAGTTTCCTTAATAAGAGGTTGAAACTGAAAATTGAAAATAGGTAATAGGAAAAAAAAAGTCAACGCAATTGAGAAAATGTCACATAAATTCTTCTTGAGGTGGAGAAACAGGGAATAAACTCATAAAAAAAGGCTTACTGAACTTTGATACAATCTACGTAACTCTGTTTCCTTGTAATACTTCACATATGATCATTTAATGTATTTATGCATTACTTTCGTGTTTTATAATTTTTATTTAAAATTTCAGATTGTCTTAGCCACACTGTTTATTGAATGGAACTGCCTTACGTGTTTTGACTATACATAATTTTCAAAGGCTAAATGGAAAATATATACGTAGTATCATTAGTGAACATGTAGTTACATAATATGTACAGTCAATAAACAGTGTGGCTAAGACAATTTGAAATTTTGAGTCCAACATGACCGCTATATCTTACACTGCATTTTTGCGAATCATTAACAGTAACAACTGAAGGGGAAGGAAATAAATTTTCGAAGAAATATTTTTTTAAATTTGGTTAAAGTGTAAACCAGTACCAGTGTTAGACACGATGATTGTGGGAAAACTCCCAAAACTACCCTCATAGTGGCCGGCATAATCGACTTTCAACAGCCTAGGACTGAACCAAGGTAATCCTCGTCCCTCCATTTTATCGCGTAATTGTGCAGCCATGTCAAATGGAATGCGGAATTCGTAGCGCTGTTAAACAGTTCATTTTACATACGTAAAATTAATGTATTCAATGCAGCTATGTTTCTAGGCTAAATGGTGGTAAGAAAACCTGAGTACAAGGAAACTAGTGCGAAAGCTTTTCCTGTAGAGGATCTGATAACGAGGTCATTTTCCAGTACATCTTTGGAGGCGGAAGTGAGATTCAAAGAGTTAGGTAGATCAACTTCAAATGTAAATCTAGCAACAGGTGGTCAAGGGACCAGGTTCCCCTATTTGGCTTACATAGAACTGAACATTTCAAAATACTTGCAAAATATTTTAATCGGCTTCTTAATTGTTCAGAACCAACCCTTAAGCTAGAATACCGAACCTTTACTCATTAAAATGTAGAAGAAAATTTAACACCAACCTAGAGACTTAGAGAAAATCCCAGTCCTCGATATTTCTCCATTTAGACCTTCAAATTACTCATTTTTTTCCCTCTCTCCTAGCGCACAAGATGGTATTTTCTTTTTTCGACTGATATATTTGGGACTGAGTGTAGACGTACACAAGTACAATATAAAATGGCTGTGTTCCTATGAGTGTACTACAGTAGCTCTGCCGTCTTTAACTGAACGTAGAATTGTCCACAGACGAATGGTAAACTACAGTTGCAGTTCCATTCTGGAGCAAGGAGGGAGCGTTTTCATAAGAAAATTTGAGAGGAATGACTGGTACAAAAACTTGTGCCGCGTTTATGATACGTTTGGAATTTACGACGTAATACGTGGACCAAGATTTTGGACAGCTCCTTGCTGCACCTCGATAAGAGCTGAAGGAGGAAGCCACAGGAAAAGACTGAAGACACAGTTTCTGGACTGTTCTGTAGAGGTTCGCATCCAGCTTGAATGCAGAACATCGACGAAATCGCAGCGGTACCAAGGAATCGGCATAATGCCCGCGAACAGATTGAAAACAAAGAAAAGCGAAGATGTATAGTGACTGCTAAAGCAGCAGTATTGTCTGTCACGGTCAGCAATGCTTAATCTGCAGTTTATTGTAGACAATAAGTGCTGGGAATTTTGTAATGATTAAAAAGCCTGTACACAGATTACAGGAGGCGGCAAGTGCCACCTCATGCCTCTAATTTGCAGACTCCTGTGCGGTAGGCGCCTCTGAAGAAAAGCGGCCGATAGCCTACCGAAGAACACAGAATGTGCAAGTTAAGACTTCATTCTCGAATCAACTCTCACGGAGCAACATTTCATACATTCTTCTACAGTCACTATTATTTTACATTCCCTTTGGTACCGTTTGCAGTTTTCCCCTCACCACGAAATCGAAAGATATGACCGTTGCCATCGGTAGACCATGTGGTTTCATAATTTCGTCCCATTACGTAATCACAGGCAGTTCGTAAAGGAAAAGTTACATTTACCGACTCTGGTCTGAGTTCTGTGTCATTATAAGCATAAAGCAGTGGTTGAGAAAGGACTGAAACAATACAGCAGTATTTTCCTGATGTCGTTCAATCTGTATATTCGTCAAGCAGTGAAGGAAAACAAGGGAAAATTAAAAAGGAAATTGAAGTTCAGGGAGAAGAAATAAAAACTTTGAGATCTGCCGATGACATTGTAATTCTGTCAGACGGCAAAGAACTTACTAGAGCACTTCAGCGGAATGGACAGTCTCTTCAAAAGAGGTTGCGACGTAAGTATCAACAAAGGTAAAACAAGGATAGTGGAAATAGTCGAATTAAATCAGGTGATGCTGGAACTTCAGTTTAGAAAAGTGGCAGATGAGTTTTGCTGTTTGGGCGGGTAGCAGACGATGACCAGCATGGAGAGGATATAAAATGCAGACTGGCACTTGCATGAAAACCGTTTTTAAAAAAGAGACATTTGTTAATATCGAATATGAATTTAAGTGTTAGGAAGTCTTTTCTGAAGTCGTTTGTGTGGAGTGTAGTCTTGAACGGAACTGAAACGTGGACGATGAGCAGCTCAACTGAGAAAAGAACTGAAGCTTTTGAAATGTGATGCCAGAGAAGAATCCTGAGGATTAGATGGGTAGATCGAGTAAGTAATTTGGAAATACTGAATTGAACTGGAGGAAAAAAAAAAAGTTTGCGTCACAACTTGTCTAAAAGAAGGTTCGCAATTTGTGAGTACATGTCCTTCTTCAGATATGCCATATCCGGCTGAAGCCACTCGTTGAAGAATCCCGTAGGGCGTAGATCTACCACCTAAGTTGTGGATGTTGACTGCTACCTTTCATTGGTCTCAGACACTTTCAGTGGCGTCAGGACCTTGTTATTTATCGGGCGAGTCAATGTGCTACAGACTGCCTATGCCTTCATCAGATAAGGAACATATGGTCAGAGAGCGGGCCGAAATAATCTCATCATTCAGTGATCATATTGGCACTGAAATGGAGGTTGACAATGGAGGCTGACAAAGAGAAGAGCAAAATACTGAATCAGTATTACGAAAATGTTTCACTCTGGAACACCAAATACGGTTCGTCCTTTCAATCTTCACAAGAACGCCGAAACGACAGATATTGAGGTAAGTGATCGCGGAATAGAAAATCAACTAAAATCGACCAAAACTGGAAAGGCATCTGGACATGCTGAGATACCTGTAAAATTCTGCAGAGGTTATGCGAAAGAACTTGCTTCCCTTTCTAGCAGTAATGTATCACAGGTCTGTGTAACAACGAAGGTTTCTAATCCATCGGGAAAAGCCAGAGATCATTCCCATTTTGAAGAAGGGTCACAGGACAGGTGTACATAATTATAGGCCTATTTCGCTGACGTCTCTGTTACAAAATTATGCCTGTTACAAAATGGTGGCACACGTTCTGTGCTCAAGCACCATGTTGTTTCTGGAGAGGGAAAATCTCCTCTGTAAAAACCAGCACGAATTCCTTGAACAGAGATCTTGCGAAACGCAGGTCGCTCTGTTTGTCCATGAAATCCTGAGCACCACAGACAAAGACGTGTTCCTTGACTTACGGAAGGCATCCACACAGTTTCTCGCTGTCCTTTAATGAATAAAATATGAGCTTGCCACGTATCAGTTCAGATTTGCTGCTTGATTCAGGACTTTCTGGAGATGGAACTCAATATTTTGTTCTTTACGGGATCAATTCGACAGACGGAGTAACCCAAAGGAGTGTTATAAAGTCATTACTGTTTACAGTATATGGAAATGGTGTAGTGAATAACCTCAAAATCCCCATAAGGCTGTTTGCAGACGATGATGTTATCTGTAAGAAGGTTGCAACGCATGAAGACTTTACCGAAAAGCGGGAAGACCTGCAAATGATGGAGATTGACAGTTGACAATGCCGCTAACTAAATGTAACATATTGCGCTTAAATAGGCGAATGTCCATTACTGTTCGATTACGACGTTGCTGGAAAACCACTGGAAACAGTAACAACCATAAAATACCGAGGAAAAACCGTAATGATTATCTATTAATATTATATTACTAATAATAAATCTGTAAAACCGTCTTCTCTGTTCGAGCACACTAATCTCTAAAACTACCATACGACTTTTCATAGAGTTTTCACACGTAACTTGAGCGTAGCTTGGACCAACATATAGGTGTTATTTGACCGAAATCCGATCAGAGAAAAAAAAGCAGTCTTAATGTAAAGTTTTACCCATACCAACATTAAAAAATTCTAAGTAACTGTGTTAAAACAGCTGAACTGATATGGATAAAGTTTGGTCTGGACGTTTAAACTTGATGAAGAACATAGGCTACTTAAGAAGAAGAAGAAAAATCTACTCCTAAGAGGTTAAAGTAGGGAATGAAACTTTGCTTACATCAGTGAACGTGAACCATGTTAAAAATTATTACATTTGTATTATTATAGAGACATTGTATAATGTGTAGCTACTTCAATAGCACATTGTATGGACACGTGCCCTGCCCTCCTGGCCACGATCCTCTGTACCCACAGCCCGGCAGCGACGCTGGGCCGGCCGCCGCATCGTGCATTGGGGCAGCTTCAGAGAGGGGTTGGAGGAGCGCACATCTCGAGCTACACTGATCGGCCAGAACATTATGACCGCCGACTTACTATCGATATAAACCCGTCCCGGCGGTAGCAGCGCCACCTGGCGAGGAATGGCTGATAGACACACACCCGGTGCATGTAGTATCAGTGAGCGTATTCTCCGTGTGTAGAATGGGGAAGACGAGAGATCGATTTGTCGGGTGTTCGAGGAGTGCTGTGGTGAATGTCTTGAACACGTGACAAAGCCAAGGTGATACCACGTCCAGACGTCGTAGGGTTGGGCGGCCACCCTTCATTACAGATGTCGGACGTTGTAGGCAAGGCAGGCTGGTAAAACAGGACAGGCGCTGAACAGTGGCGGAACTAACAACAGACTTTAATATTGGGCAGAGTACAAGTGTTTCTTGCCAAATGCTCCTAAATATGGGCGTACGCAGCCGACGACCCAAGCATGTGCCAACGCTAAAAATATGACATCTGCAACTACGACTTCACTGACTAGTGACCATTGGCACTGGACGTTGGCTCAGTGACAGACCATTGCATGCTCTGATGAATCCCGATACCTTCTTCATCAGGCCGATGGGAGGGATCGAATCCGTCGTCTTACAAAGGAACAGCTCCTTGACACCTGTACTGCGGGATGGAGAAATGTGGCGGCGGATCCGATATGCTCTGGGAAACTTTCACGTCGGCATCCGTGGAAACAGTGGAGCTCGGGCAAGGCACCATAACGGCCAAGGAGCATCGTACACTGGTTGCAGACCGCGTACACCGCTTCATGACAATCATATTTCCTGACGATAGTGGCATTTTTCAGTAAGATATTGCACGATGTCACAAGGCCAGGACTATGATGGAGTGGTTCGAGGAACACAGTGGCGAGTTCCAATTGATGTGCTGACACCCACCTCTCCTGATCTACACCCTATCGAACACATCTGGGATGTGATTGAAGGTGGCGTCAGACCTCATCGCCCCCTCCCCGGAATTTACGGGAATTAGGTGACTTGTGTGTGCATATGTGGTGTCAGCTCCCTCCAGTGACCTAACAAGGCCTCATTGCTTCCATGCCACGACGCTTCGCCGCTGTTGGCCGTGCCAAAGGTGGAAAGAAGGGCTATTAGATGGGTGGTCATAATGTTCTGGCTGATCAGTGTATGTTTGAAACTTCCTGGCAGATTAAAACTGTGTGCCCGACTGAGACTCGAACTCGGGACCTTTGCCTTTCGCGGGCAAGTGCTCTACCATCTGAGCTACCGAAGCACGACTCACGCCCGGTCCTCACAGCTTTACTTCTGCCAGTATCTCGTCTCCTACTTTCCAAACTTTAAAGAAGCTCTCCTGCGAACCTTGCAGAACTAGCACTCCTGAAAGAAAGGATATTGCGGAGACATGGCTTAGCCACAGCCTGGGGGATGTTTCCAGAATGAGATTTTCACTCTGCAGCGGAGTGTGCGCTGATATGAAACTTCCTGGCAGATTAAAACTGTGTGCCCGACCGAAACTCGAACTCGGGACCTTTGCCTTTCGCGGAGAGCTTCTGTAAAGTTTGGAAGGTAGGAGACGAGATACTGGCAGAAGTAAAGCTGTGAGGACCGGGCGTGAGTCCTGCTTCGGTAGCTCAGGTGGGTAGAGCACTTGCCCGCGAAAGGCAAAGGTCCCGAGTTCGAGTCTCGGTCGGGCACACAGTTTTAATCTGCCAGGAAGTTTCATATCAGCGCACACTCCGCTGCAGAGTGAAAATCTCATTCGGGCCAGTGTATGTTTACCTGAACAGACACGTGAGGGCAACTGAAGCTGTTGCACGTTCAGTAGCTTACTTACGCACCATCACTCATTATTATAATACTATTGGTATGCGAGCACAGCTATGGGTGACAGAAAGCATAAAACTAATTATAACAAAAGCCGATGTCAGTCAGATTCATTGGAAGAATTTTAAGCATATGTAATTCATCCTTGAAAGAAGTGGCTTACAAAATATTTTTCGACCGAGTCTAGAGTATTGTTCATCATTGTAAGACCCTTACCAAACAGGATTAACAATCTAAATAGAGAATATCCAAGGAACAGCTCCACCTCTCGTCACGGAATCTTTTAGTATGAACAGTATTTCGAAGATGCTCAGCAAATTGCAGCAACCGCGTTAAAGAGGGGCTTCGTGAATCACGCGTAGAGTTAATATGGAAGTTTGGAGAGCGTACGTTCCAAGAGAAGTCGTGAAATCTATTACTCCCTACCACATATGTCTCACTAAATTAGCAGTATGTGAAAATAATAGAAATTACAGCCTATACTGACGTCTGTCGATAGTCTTTATTAACAAGCACCATTTATGGGTGGAAGAGAAAGGGGAAGGGGAAAATGATAGTAGTGCCCTCCTCCACACATTGTAAGATGGTTTGCAGAGTATAGCTGGAGATGTATGCGTGCAAGCGTGAGAACACAGGTGTTTTCATCTTGGAAGACGGGAATGTCCACGGCGTGCTCGTCTTCAAAATATAGAAGAAAGGGCAACAGAGAATGTTACAATAAAGAACCTGAATGAGTAGGGTCAAGTTGTTCCACAAATTTCTTTTCTCCCCAGTTCTGTTCAGTACCTCCTCATTTGTTACGTGATCTAATCTCCAGCACTGCTCTGCAATAAATTTAAACATGATGCGTCAGGTTTCACGCATCGCAGTGTTTATGACGTCATATCTCCTGAAATGAGATAGATAAGTGGTTCTTACCCCACTTTGGTTCCAGGCGCTTCAGTCCGGAACCGCGCGACTACGGTCGCAGATTCGAATCCTGCCTCGGGCATGGATGTGCGTGATGTCCTTAGGTTAGTTAGTTTTATGTAGTTGTAAGTTCTAGGGGACTGATGACCTTAGATGTTAAGTCCCATAGTGCCGAGAGCCATTTTAACCATTTGTACCCCACTGCGATTGTTGTGTGACATTAAGGAATATATGTACCAAGTTAGATTGAAATCGGTCCAGTGGCGTAGATGGTGTTGTTGAAGATACACACGTATATACATACATACAAACAAACATACAAACACATTACAAAAGTGTATGGATTTTGCTACAGTAACCTTCTATAAACAATTAAAATCTTGTGCTCTCGTTGTAACACCGTTAACGATGATTCATAAAAAGATGTTGAGGATTTTGTGTTTGTTCTATCAAATACATGTTCATTTACGATGTCGTCATTCTAGAGTTGGCTTTGTTCAGATATACCTAAGCTTCTTGATCGTGTCTATAGAATTCTGTTTCTTTCACGCGACTGAATATTGTCTCATAATTAGCGTTTTACTGGTGGCACAAAGTTCAACTGACAGTGCGTAATATGGGATTAGCCGTTTTTCCGGCTCATTTAGCAGACAAGCGTGTTATTTCGCTCAATTTGTGCACAAAGCATCGCAGGCATCACTGTGGGAAAGCCGAAACCGTCTGCTCTGACAAGGGGACCATGAGGCCTGTTAATCATGGATTTTGATGAGTCTGAGGAACGTTGTTAGAGGGACCTGTCCTGACCACCTGGTTAGCAGCTTTTCATGCTCGCCCCTATTGTCCGGGAAAACTGATGTTGAAGTTTTATGCGCAGCTCCTATAGCTGTAACGTTAATCATATTTTTACGAAATGATCGTAGCGCAGTGGCTAAGGTTGGTGTCTACTACACTGGCGGTACGGGTTCAAACATTGTTGACGTGCTTCTTTCATTGTACAAATCCGTAATTTTGACGTCGATTATGTAATTACTACTGATCAAACCGGCTGTCAGTTCCAACTAATGTTGAGAAGATCCCTTGCAGAACAAGGAGTTAAAACCGATTTGATCATCCCTTAACAGCACAATATACACTACTGGCCATTAAAATTGCTACACCACGAAGAAATGCAGATGATAAATGAGTATTCATTGGACAAATATATTATACTAGAACTGACATGTGATTACATTTTCACGCAGTTTGGGTGCATAGATCCCGAGAAATCAGTACCCGGAACAACCACCTCTGGCCGTAATAACGGCCTTGATACGTCTGGGCATTGAGTCACACAGAGCTTGGATGACGTGTACAGGTACAGCTGCCCATGCAGCTTCAACACGATACCACCGTTCATCAAGAGTTGTGACTGACGTATTGTGACGAGCCAGTTGCTCGGCCACCATTGACCAATTTGTGAGAAATCTGGAGAATGTACCGGCCAGGGCAGCAGTCGAACGTTTTCTGTATCCAGAAAGGCCCGTACAGGACCTGCAACATGCGGTCGTGTATTATCCTGCTGAAATGTAGGGTTTCGCATGGATCGAATGAGGGGTAGAGCCACGGGTCGTAAAACATCTGAAATGTAACGTCCACTGTTCAAAGTGCCGTCAATGCGAACAAGAGGTGACCGGTACGTGTAACCAATGGCACCCCATACCATCACGCCGGGTGACACGCCAGTATGGCGATGACGAATACACACTTCCAATGTGCGTTCACCGCGATGTCGCCAAACACGGATGCGACCATCATGATGCTTTAAACAGAACCTGGATTCATCCGAAAAAAATGATATTTTGCCGTTCGTGCACCCAGGTTCGTCGTTGAGTACACCATCGCAGGCGCTCCTGATGCAGCGTCAATGGTAACCGCAGCCACTGTCTCCGAACTGGTAGCCCATGCTGCTGCAAACGTCGTCGAACTGTTCGTGCAGATGTTTGTTGTCTTGCAAACGTCCCCATCTGTTGACTCAGGGCTCGAGACGTGGCTCCACGATCCGTTACAGCCATGAGGATAAGATGCCTGTCATCTCGACTGCTACTGATACGAGGCCGTTGGGATCCAGCACGGCGTTCCGTATTACCCTCCTGAACCCACGATTTCATATTCTGCTAACAGTCATTGGATCTCGACCAAGGCGAGCAGCAATGTCGCGATACGATAAACCGCATTCGCGATAGGCTACAATCCGACCTTTATCCAAATTCGGAAACGTGATGGTACGCATTTCTCCTTCATACACGAGGCAACGTTTCAGCAGGCAACACCGGTCAACTGCTATTTGTGTATGAGAAATCGGTTGGAAACTTTCCTCATGTCAGCACGTTGAAGGGGTCGCCACCGGCACCAACTTTGTGTGAATGCTCTGAAAATCTAATCATTTCCATATCACGGCATCTTCTTCCTGTCGGTTAAATTTCGCGTCTGTAGCACGTCATCTTCGTGGTGTAGCTGTTTTAATGGCCAACAGTGTACTAGAACTGGCCAGGAGACATATTCCGTTACGTTTACTTATGTGTGCAAGAACGATCCGGGAAAAGAGAGTTGACAAGCTGACTCAATAGCTGCGAATGTAATTATGATGTGCACGAAATCAGGGTTCAGAGAACTACTCTACGACGAGATTTTAAAATCTGTCATTATTCTGTACCTGGGACAAGAAAAATTTCTTTACGTTATTGATTCGTGGGGAGGAAAGACTGATGAGATACTTTACAATCGGATCCTTATACATGAAAGCAAAACATGGACCTGCATCGTAAAAATTATCCTACCCAAATGTACCCCACTTCGCCAATCCTGTGATTTTTATTTACACAGGCAGTTTATAATTTTCAAGAATATAATTCAGAATGCTCCAGACTTGCCGAAGGCTGATAGAGAAATCACTTCGAGGGATGAGTTCATAAAGATACATTATTTCTGCATCAGTTTAGTGCAACTTTTGCGTTCAAGTCACCCATTAAAATTTTTATGTCCCTAGAAATTGTTTGTCTAAGGACTCCGTTAAGCTCTGTATAAAATGCATCTTTTAATTCTCCTTTAGCTATTTCAGTAGGTGCATAGCATTAAATTACAGTGACATATCGCACATTTGTTTTAAAGCGTGCGGTTATTATCCGTTCTGAGACTGGTTTCCACTCCGGTAAGCTCTTCTTGCTGCTTTTAGATAGTAAGAGCCCTACACCATTCCTATGCATCGCGTCCTCACCTGTCTGATCCGCATACAGCAACACTCCACCATTTTGTGTTTGGAATTCCCCAGATTCTGGCCACCTTACTTCACTTAGTCTCAATATATCTAGTCGATAGTTCTCCATCTCTTTTTCAACCTGTCTTAGCCTCCCTGCCTCTCTCAACGTCCTTACATTCCAAAAAACGGTTTTCCTTTTCAGGCCAAAGGTCATATCCTTAAGATCCATCCGGCTGTTTCTCCTTTTAGTTTCTGTGATATGTGTTTTTTGGTGGTGCGGGTTATCAGCCCACAGCCCCCGAGTGTCCTGGTGGGGCTGCCACCTCATGGCCTGGACACCTGCCAAGGTTTTATTTCAGGGCCTTACCCCTTAGATAGCTTGTCCTCACCACGACTACAGAACGCTATCCATCCCTTCGCACTGTACCCTAGTCTCTTCGATTCTGACTCACACTCATCGTGCTGGCTGGGCTACTGGTAGCGCTTTAGAACTAACGAGCTATTCCTCCCGCTGATTTCATGCAATCTTTTGCAGCCACTCTCCGCGATGCTTGACGGTCCCTATCCGTCAATTCATGAGCTGTTAGCATGAGAGACATAAAAGTAGGTATCTTAGGTCGGCTCAGATCACTTAAGAGAGGCCTTGCACCTTACATGAGTCCATTTAACGTGACATTTTAGGTTTTGTTGGAGTAATACTCTAAATTACAATGTAGGAAATCTATGTGGAAACGCATCGGCAGGCGAGAATACCGCGATTTTGTAATTATAAGAGTTCGCGGAAAGGCAGTACGCGAGACAGAGCTCGGCTACGTCCCCGCCTAACCGCCGAAGGCCACAGCCTAAATCCCGTCTCACACGGAGCAAGGTTCGCCGCAAATTTGCGAGATGGCGTGCATGCCTGCCGGCTTGCAGGGAAAGGAGTCGGATATCTTCCATGCCGAAGCTCTCCCACGGTGCAAGATCGGCAGCTGGTTGTGTTGTGATCGGCTGCATGTTGTATCGAACGAAGATGACTGCTTCAGGTACAGATGTTCAGAGCAAACTGGCGTTATTAGCTATTTTGGTGCTAAACGATGCAGAAATGCATGCTAATGAGAGGAGAAGAAATAAAGAATGGACGAAAAACTGGATTAAGAGGAGAAACGCTGGAAAAGGTGTGCTCTCCATGCTTAATAAAGAGTTGAGGTTAGTTCGCAAACCACCTAATTTTGTTTGGAAAGTATCACCATTTCATTACTGTTTGACTTTATAAATATACCAATAATGACTTTTATATACGACTTTATTTTATAGGATAGAAGATCGTACATCCTTTGCAAATTTTATACGAATGGATTTGTTGGTATTTGAAGAACTGCTTTGTATGGTTGCGCCTCTGATTCAGAAGAAAGACAGGTGATGCGTCAGGCAATTACGGCGTACTCCACTTTAAATTGAGTGCGTAAATTGTGCATTTTGCTATAGCACTCCTTGCTCGTCGTATATGGTCAAACAAGACACACGGCACTTGCAATTCTTTCGAGTGCTTCTGCACGCAAGTGTTTATTATAATAGTTTGCGCTTTTCACGACGTACAGACGCTGTTCTTCCCTATAAGTACATATCAATGCTTCAATCGCTTCCTTGGACCACTGCGGTGCCATTATTTAATAATTATAAGAACTTCCTACCGCACCTCACAACAGCAGAAAAGCGACTATCAACAAAGGCTTCCCGCCCAAGCTTTCCGCGTCTGACGTCACAAACGAAACGTCTCATGATTGGCCAACGCAGGTAGCAAGCAGGGAACCTCACAAGAAAAGTAGCACCGGACCTATCCTGGAAATCTTACAAGGTTCCCAGCAAGATAGCCCGCTAGCAGACGACGGAGCCCGCAAGGTAGCCGTCGCGCGAGCCAGCAAGGAAACTTAAAGCAAATCTTGCTCCGTGTCAGACGGGCTTAACGGTATCAATGGTGAACTGGGGGATTTCTGTAATCCGCTTAGAGAGGCCACAGCGGCCGCCAAACTCTGAGGGACGCGCGGCTGCAGGTGTTCAAGTATTTACCATAACACAGCAGTGGATAGCTGGACGGGCTTTCCTGTGCGTGCTCAGCATTGATCTGAAGGTTATAATAAAATTATTGTGATTCAGTAGAGCCTTTACTTTCAGTAGTTGATCCTGAATTCACCCTTTTGCTTTATTTTATTTTTGTGTATGTGTTCGATGTCATTGAACACCCTATGTCAGGCTGTTGCAACCGAGCTCTAGGGAGCCGGATCGCTCCGGAGCGCTCACTGCGACAGCTCGGAGCCCGCGTGGAGGGGGAAAGCGAACTCACTGCCCCCTGGCCGCATGCAGCCGCAACTGACGCAATAATCCATGTTCAATGACAGCTATGACAAGCCGCGGGGCCCCTGTACCTCTATTGGAGGATACCTTTCTATTCATTGAGAGGGATTGTCGTCCGTAGTGTCTTGTATGTCATAAAGTATTTAATTCTGCGAAGAGGTACAATATACAACGACATTATACACGTCTTCACGCAGCGCACTACGATCAGGTAGAAGGCGTTGCACGCAGAGAACTGGTAGCCAGGCTTAAGAACGACATACCAGGAGACATAAGACTAAATACGGTTTCGTAATACGGAGGGTATCAAAACATGCATCAAAGTTCGTGTTCTGTAATGCGTTTATAATTTTCAGGTGAATGAGAGCGGAGAAAACACTACTGAATCTTCAATTCGAGCAACCTACAGGGTCGCTCACATCACTGCGACGAGTGGCAAGCCGTTTTCGGTGGGACCACTCGTAAAATCGTGCATGGTAGCAGTTGCAGAATGTTTGTTTCCAAGGGAGGTGCAGGCAATTGTAGGGGTTTGCCTGTCGAAGAAAACAATGTCTCGTCGGATCCTGGACATGGCAGCGGATTTAGAGACACAGCTGAGTAAAAATGCAGTGTTGTGTTGCATTTTCGCTAGCGCTTGACGAAAGCACCGACACATCGGATTATGCTCAGCTTACAGTCTTTGTACGTGGTGTCGACATGGAGCTGCAAGTAACTGAAGAACTCTTGGATGTGGTACCACTCGATTACACCGCAACAGGACGTGACATTTTTGAAGCTGTTTGTCAGTGGACAATATGAATTTGCCGTGGGATAAGCTCCATTCGGTAGCGACAGACGGTGCACCACAAATGATCGGGCGTCACCAAGGTTTTGCTTCTCGTTTGAAAAATAAACTCAGGGACGAACTCGGGAAAGACATTTTGACTCTTCATTGTTTTATTCACCAAGAGGCACTGTGTGCTGAAACAGTAGAGCTAGGTGGCGTAATGAAAGATGTCGTGAAGCGTGTGAATTTTGTGCGGCGTCACGGTATGAATTATCGCCAATTCAAAGGATTCCTGAAAGATATGGAAGCGGAGTATGGGGATATACCTTACCACAGTACAGTTCGTCGGCTGAGTCGGGGGAAATATCCCTTTTTCTCGAAATGAAAGGGGAAGAAATGCGTTGTCTGAAAGATATAAAATGGATATCAGACCTGGCGTTCCTAGCTGAGATAACTATGCATCTGAATAATTTAAATCTGTCATTGCAGGGCATTGACATGCACGACCAGATCAAGGCGTTCATGGAAAAGTTACGTTTATTTGAGAGGCAGATGAGTAATGGACATTTAACGTTCTTCAATCGTCTTGCTTCTTTAAAACTACCTGAAGGTACTACTTTCGGCGATTACCAAGCAAAGTTAAAGCAGCTCATCACGTCGTTTTAAACACGATTCCGAGACCTCACTCGTTTGGAAATGGAACTTACGGTGTTCAGTACTCCGTTTTCAGTTTCTCCCGATGACTTGTCATCGTCACTTCAATTGGAGATTATTTATTTGTAAAATTCAACTTTGTTGAAAGAAAGGTACTACAACACGTTGGATTTGTCACGATGGTATCGTTCATTACAGCGAAAAACATTTCCCAAGCTTCACAACAATGCCGCTCAGATCATGTGCATGTTTGGATCTACTTATTGTTGTGAGCAGCTTTTCTCAGCAATGAAAAGAGTAAAAAGTAAGGAACCATCATTTCTTCAGGATGCAACAATGAAGGCCGTTCTCTGCATTAACGCTGCGAACACTTTGACGCCTGATATTTCCGATCTTGTAATGAAAAGAAAATGTCAAGCAACAAAAGTTCAAATGGCTCTGAGCGCTATGGGACTTAACATCTATGGTCATCAGTCCCCTAGAACTTAGAACTACTTAAACCTAACTAACATAAGGACGTCACACAACACCCAGTCAGTCAAGCTACAAAGGCCCAATAAATTTAGTATGCAATTTCTTGTAAAACAATTGTTTCTTATTTATTTCCTGAACATCCTATTTCCCGGTGTAGCATGTCACCACGTCTTAGTAACTAAGATTACGAGGTTGTCGTTCTTGTAAGACGCGGCTGGCACATCAAAACGCTTGCCTTGCCGCCTGCCTCAGCCAGCCGTGCCACATGCCGGCGTGCCGGCCCACTTGAATGGTCACAGCGAGCGACACGGCTCCCTGGAGCAGGGAGCGCTCCGCGGCTCACAACGGAGCCGATGAGCTGGAGCAGCCTGCCCTATGTGTTCGTGATAGTTCATGTTGGGAAGTAAAAATAGGTGTGATTTATCGTCAACACTACCACCGGAGATAAATTAGGGGTGACAGGGCCACATTTAAATCTAGCGTTATCCAATTTTGCGTACAGTTCCACTCCCAATTTCTCTGTAAGTTGTTTGTCAGGGGCGAACACACGCAAAAATCGGACAAGCAACGGGTGGGGTGTTACAAAGTCTTCCGGTCCAGATGGTATACCAGTCAGGCTCCTTTCACAGCATGCAGACACAATAGCGCCTTTCTTAGCAATCATATTCAACCGCTCACTTGACGAAAGGTCCGTTCCTAAAGACTGGAAAGTGGCACATGTCACACCAATATTCAAGAAAGGAAACAGGAGTAACCAAATGAAATACAGACTCATATCACTGACCTCAATTTGCAGTAGCATTTTGGAGCATATACTGTACTCGAACATTGTGAATCACCTTGAAGAGAATGACTTACTGACACATAGCCAACACGGATTCAGAGAATATCGTTCTTGTGCAACACAGCTAGCTCTTTATTCCCATGAAGTAATCACTGCTGTCGACAAGGGATCTCAGATCGATTCCATAATCCTAGATTTCCAGAAGGCTTTTGATACCGTTCCTAACAAGCGACTGTTAATCAAATTGCGTGCATATGGAGTATCGTCTCAGCTGTGTGACTGGATTCGTGATTTCCTCTCAGAGGGGTCACAGTTCGTAGTGATAGACAGTAAATCATCGAGTTGAACAGAAGTGATATCTGGCGTTCCGCAAGGTCGTGTCGTAGGCCCTCAGCTGTTACTGATTTACATAAATGATCTAGGTGATAATCTGAGCAGACCCCTTAGACTGTTTGTAAATGACGCTGTAATTTACCTTCTAGGAAAATCATCAGACGATCAATTCCAATTACAAAATGATCTAGAAAGGGGGGGGGGGGTCCTCAGTCGTTGTGAGTTGAGAAATCAGTTGTGAGTTGAGAACTTTCATTACAGAAGAATTACAGAAACGGTGTTTTGTGATTTCGTTGTGAGTTGTTTAAATGTAGAAGCACTCTCTTAGTGCCCTCGCCCCTCTGCAGTCGGAAAAGAAGTCAGCGGTCAAATACGTGTCACTACATAGCAGGACCAAAACATCAAGCGAAAACAAGACGGCGCCCGGGAAATCCAGAAAAGATCGTCACTGTTATTAGAAGATAACTGTTATTACTGGGAACGAGTAAATACTTGGAATCTCGCAAAGTATCACTTAAAATAAACCCACAACAAGAAAAGTAACTCATGTGTCGTCCTAAGTGAAGCATACGGACGAGAGGAAATAAAATAAGAGAGCTATAAAAAGAAATTAAAAGTAAAATTTTACGCGAAGTTGGAAGATGCTCGTTGCCTAGGGCGACGGAAGTAAACAAACCAAGAGCCGAATCGTTAGCATATACGCTGTAACGGTACAAACGACGACAACATTATTCGAACTAAAGTGATTTGACTGTAATGAAAGCCAAACAGTTTAGACAGTCACGATATTTAACAAAAGGATACCCAGTTGGCCATAGCAACCAGGTCAACAATGAATATTATTCAAGTGGTGGAGTACGTATTCGGCACGCGAATCACGGGAAGATGACTGCAGAGAAGACTTTCGGCGAGCGGTTTCGACGACGAGGAGTGCTGTGACGGCTTCCGACGTCAACACACTGTCGCTTCACATTCGGCGACAGTGCGGCTGACTACGGCAGCGGCTAAGACTGCGCTACACACACGACGACGGCATCGGCAGGGCGCTACAGCAGCTGGTGCGGAAAATTAGCTGAGCTCTACAGTGCATCGCCTCACATTTGTGTGTAGTTATTTGATCTGAAATACCTGACTGTGAACATCGTTGAATAAAATTGGATGATGGTGCAAATACGTTGATAAACAACGAAGGCTTTTTAGTGTGGTGTAAGCTTTAAGTTGTACGGTAATTTAGACCGCGTACCTATCACAACCAGCAGTACAGATAGTTCGGTCTCAGTAGAAATTCTAGATAAACTTAAAGCACTGGAAAACTAGATGTACAAGCAAATAAACCAGACAAGACGTCTAATGAAATGAAGCAATTAGATGAACTATCTTAAAATAATAAAAAATTAGACGATTTAGCCACGGATAGATAAAATTTCCAAATTGGCGGAAACCTTATTTTAACAGCCAGTGCGGAAGATTTTATTCATCATGTGCGACTTTGGATGCGTTGCCCGGCCTTTAAAATAATGTATTCTGAAACGAAATCTGAATTTAGTGGGGGGATTATACTCCAGGAACAGTGTATGTTGTTCTTGTAACTGAAAACTTGTTAATGACCAGCGGAATCAGTGAAACTAAAGGACAGCCAGAAACAATGAGGGGGTAAAACAGGAATAATGTTCCGCAGAACTGAAATGTAAATTAACTCTTAGATCTCTATCGTATATTCGAATGTAATTTAAGTATACTGCCTGAAGGACAGCTCTTCTCGTTTAGTACCTGCCGTTGACGCACTCTAACATGGACCTCTCGTCTGCACTGGAGGGTTCTACCGTATTTTGGAAGCACTCGGAACCAGTCCTAAAGAAGTGCCAGACTGCACCGTGTTCGCAACAGCCCGGCGAATATAACCCTGCGTCGCCTTTTTATGTATCGCTGTTTTTGCCAGATTTGAGGACGTTTCGGATTCGCTCGTATTTTCGCAATTTAAGGCGTCCATTATCTTAATGGCTGCATGCTGCCTTTCCCGGTCGTCATTATCCCACGCAGAGCGCGGCGAAATGCAGCCGATAAACAAGGGCATGCGGGCGCGAGGGCCCGCCGGCTCTGCATTGTGAAACCTCGTCGAGTGCTTCGCTAGTCTGGGGAACGAAAGTGAGGGTGCGTGCCAGTTGCGCATCTGCTGTCGCTCCCCCCTTTAAACATGTTATACTCGTCGTGTTCCATCATGCTATGACAAACTGCGATGCTTCTCCCTTGTCTAAGTAAAAGTCCTGTGAAATGTACGCATTTTATCTATGAACGCTGGAAAGAGCCGATACTCTGCATTCAGTGACAAATTACTACATTTAAGGGTGAATCGCACACAAGTTACGTTTGTTCTCGTACTATTCATTTATTACGAACATATTTTCAGTTTATTAGAACATTGTCAGGTAGAGGCTGATTAGCATCGGAAACGGTACCAATACGCAAAGAAGCGAAACCTTGGAAGCTATAATAATTATCGTTAGTTATTTTTAGTCCTTGGTCATTACAACGAACAGATACTTCATATCGAAAGGCTTTGAATAGTGATCTGTATCGAACTGTTGTTCATGTAATCTTCAAAACGTAGTTAGTGATTGATATTATGATACAAATATAGAGAAAACAGGGATGTTACGAATGATTACAAATCAGTGGATACGAGGGACACAGAGATTGTAAATCACAATACAAACACATTACTGGCCATTAAAATTGCTACACCAAGAAGAAATGCAGATGATAAACGGGTATTCATTGGACAAATATATTATACTAGAACTGACATGTGATTACATTTTCACGCAACTTGGGTGTATAGATCCTGAGAAATCAGCACCCAGAACAACCACCTCTGGCCGTAATAACAGCCTTGATACGCCTGGGCATTGAGCCAAACAGAGCTTGGATGGCGTATACAAGTACAGCTGCCCATGCAGCTTCAACACGATACCACAGTTCATCAAGAGTAGTGACTAGCGTACTGTGACGAGCCAGTTGCTCGGCCGCCATTGAGCAGACGTTTTCAATTGGCGAGAGATATGGAGAATGTGCTGGCCAGGGCAGCAGTCGAACATTTTCTGTATCCAGAGAGAACCGAACAGGACCTGCAACATGGGGTCGTGCATTATCCTGCTGAAATGTAGGGTTTCGCAAGGGATCGAATGAAGGATAGAGCCACGGGTCGCAACACATCTGAAATGTAACGTCCACTCTTCAAAGTGCCGTCAATGCGAACAAGATAGTCCATGCTGCTGCAAACGTCGTCGAACTGTTCGTGCAGATGGTTGTTGTCTTGCAAACGTCCCCATCTGTTGACTCAGGGATCGAGTCGTGGCTGTACGATCCGTTACAGCCATGCGGATAAGATGCCTGTCATCTCGACTGCTAGTGATACGAGGCCGTTGGGATCCAGCACGGCGTTCCGTATTACCCTCCTGAACCCACCGATTCCATATTCTGCTAACAGTCGTTGGATGTCGACCAACGCGAGCAGCAATGTCGCGATACGATAAACCACAATCGCGGTAGATTACAATCCGACCATTATCAAAGTCGGTAACGTGATGGTACGCATTTCTCCTCGTTACACGAGGCATCACAACAACGTGTCACCAGGCAACGCCGGTCAACTTCTGTTTTTTTTGTGTATGAGAAATTGGTTGGAAACTTTCCTCATGTCAGCACCTGAATTCATACTGTTTTTCAGTATGAGACAAACATATAAATTTTATAGTAAAGATAATGTCTTCTTCTTTCCTTGAGCGTTAGACGATTACCTGGTCATTCACTTCTTACATTGCTCTCTTACAAGTGACAAGTAGTTTTTTATCTTCACCTCTCATGGTTTACCTAAGAATCTTTCCCGCTTGGTCGATAGTTCATTGTTATTTGGTGTACTCTCTTTTCTTTAATTTTTGTTGTAAGAGATCAGACAAAATTTTATGGCCAAAAACTTATTTGATATATACAAAGTGAGTCATTTGCTCCTATGAATGGGTCTTATGCAACCCACAACGCCTTAAATACCACGCACAAGATTTTCATATTCTTTCGCTCGGTAGACGCAAAATTGTTAGTCGTAGAGAAAAAAATGAATAGGATCTCTTTGTAGGAAATGTAATAAAGTTAAATTTACTATGGAGATACGTTTTCGCTAGAAGCTGTAGTTTTCTAATTCTTCAAGAAAAACGTACGAAAGTGACCATGGCCTCTAGCGGAAACTTATGGTACAAAATTTAGCTATGATAAATTTTCTACAAAAGGGTCATGTTCATTTTTTCTGTAGGACTAATAGTTTGTGCATACCTGGTGAAAGAATATGGAAATCTCACACACTCTTGTCATTTGCATAAAACCCATAGGTAGTGGCAGCTGAATCATGCTGTATAAACTAAATTGACATTAAACTGTAGATTAAGGAACAGGACAGTGGTAACGGGAAAGAGAAACAGTTTCAAGGGTACAAAAATTGAGTCTTCCTGGCAGATTTAAACTGTATGCCAGACCGAGATTCCAACTCACGACCTTTGCTTTTTGCGGGCAAGTTCTCTACTGACTGAGCTACCCAAGCATGTCTCACGACCTGTCCTGACAGTTTTACTTCCGCCAGTACCTTCCAAACATAACAGAAGTTCTCTTACGAAGCTTTCATGACCAGTACTCCTGGAAGAAAGGGTATTGTGGAAATATGGCTTAGCCACAGCCTCATTCACTCACACACACTCACTCACTCACTGGTCATACTGGACTCGAGAGTCCATTACCGCAGCAACGTATTTGTTGCTGATTCTTGATGAATAGATTTGATATAAGAGAAGAAGAAACAGGGATGGTTCATCACGCCATCGCTTGCTCCCCACCGGCTGTCCGCGACTGCTTATTTTTTGTATTCGTAGCTACCCTTCATATCTGAAGGCCATATCCCCTATCCGCAACCTGGGGACGCGCTGTGCCGTGGTGGTAGGGGCCCACGAGACAGCCACAGCCTGAAGAGTGAAAATTTCATTCTGGAAACGCACCCAGGCGGTGGTTTAGCCAGGTCTCCGCAGCACCCTTTCTTACATGAGTGCCAGTTCTCCAAGTTTCGCGGAAGAACTAGTGTGAAGTGTGAAAGGTAGGAAACGGGGCACTGTCAGGATTAAAGCTGTGCTTGAGTAGCTGAGTCGGTAAAGCACTTTAAAGGAAAAGTCCCGAGTTCGAGTCTAGGTCCGGCACAAAGTTTTAATCTGCTAGAAATATATATCAGCGCACATTCCACTGCAGGGTGAAAATTTCTTTCTGCTACAAAATTGTAATCTGAGTACAATCTCATACCCTTAATTGCAGATAATGTCAGCATGTGAAGTGAGTGACTCAGTCAGATGACTCTTAGGAGTGAGGGTATACTGAAATGTATTGTACTATCAACAACAGGTGTGGATTTTTTGTCAGAAGTGTAATGAAGTGAGCTGCTTCCAATAGGCAACTTTCTCGATTTTTAATGACATGTGGGACTTTATTCATGCAGAAAACAAAGTTTTTTTTTAAGTTACTGGTGAGTTGAACACTGAGGGGCCAAAACATTATTACCACTGTACACCGTGATATTAAATGCAGCCTGGTCGCGTTGCATGCAGTTAAAGTTTGTAAGCAGGACAGAGACAAATGGGGAATCATGTTAGCGACGGTACGGACGGCAATTGGGGAAACACACTGACATGTGTGACCGTGACAAAAGGCAGATTGTTGCTGCCCGGCACCTGAAAACAAGTATCCAGGAAATGGAAAAGCTGGTTCGCTGCTCGCATGCTACTGTGGTGAACGTCTGTGGGAAGTGGTTGAGGGGTGTTGCAACCACGTGTGTGTGTCAGTGTGTTGGACGTCCACGCCTCATCACAAACGAGGAGGTCGGAGGCTCAACAGTCTGTTAAGCAGGGTAGACGGCGATCTGTAGCCGATGTGACGACAGAGTACAACGTTCTTGCACGCACACCTCTCAACACACATTGTTCAAAATGAGACACTACAGTGGACGATACCTACCTATTTTTGTGTTGACCCAGCGACATCACCTGTTAAGATTGCCCTGGAGAAAGGACCATCGAGATTGGACGTTGTTCAACGGAAGCCTGTCGTTTCCAGTTACGCAGTCATCCAAGTGAAATGCTGCTGCCGGCCGCTGTGACCGAGCGATTCTAGGCGCTTCAGTCTGTAACCGCGCGGCTGCTACGGTCGCAGGTTCGAATCCTGCCTCGGGCATGGATGTGTGTGATGCCCTTAGGTTAGTTAGGTTTACGTAGTTCTACGTCTAGGGGGCTGATGACCTCAGATGTTAAGTACCATAGTGCTTAGAGCCATTTGAAATGCTGCTCAAAAACTTGCACCATACCGTGGACATATGCTTTGGGGGGGAGGGGTGGGGCTGGACGACGACATTCACTTGCGCTTCCATAAGACCTATGGTAGCAAGCGAAGGCATCATAAGGCCTGTGGATTACGTGAACGTTTATTGTGGACTACCTGCTTCCCTTCATAGTTGATGCCTTCCCCGACGGAGATGGTGTCTTCCAGCAGGTTAACTGTCTCCGTCGCAAGGCCAAAGTCCTGATACAGTGTTGTAAGGAGCATGACAGTGAATTCGCGTTGTTTTTTCCACCAAATTCTCCTGATCCGAACATGGTGGAACATATCTACGACGGTATCGGACGCTGGCTATGCGCCCACGTACCATCTACCCATAATTGTGTAACGTGTACGCAGACGTCTAGAACCTCATACCTCCGGAAACTAACCAAGGACTTGCCGAATACATTCCACACAGAATCGTTGCTGTCACTTTTTTCGGAGGTGAACCAACACATTATTAAGCATGTGATCAACGAAGTTGTTGCTAATCGTTTCATAACAAATAATTTTCTGAAAATAGTTCCCATTTCACTGTTATCCCATAGGAATTTCTTATGCAATACTAACACTCTCTTCCCTTACAGATCTTACATCTGTCGGGTTGGCTACCGCCATTGCCTTGCTGCCTGTAACAGTATCTTAGGCAGTCCCCTTGTCACTATTAACCTCTTAGTGGAGGCAGTTTTAAGTATCAAGGAGACAAAATAAGAAGAGAAATTTCGCATCTAAATTCAGCGTCTGCTTTCGTTTAAATACACTCTCCTGCCACATTAATGTGAGCACTTGTCAAAGACCTGAGTAACCACCTTTTGTAGCGCGGTCCGCTGTGAAATGTGCAGGGAGAGTGTCAGTTAAGTTCTGGAAGGTACTGACACGGATGTGAAGCCATGCTAATTCCAATGCCGTGACAGCTAGGTATCTCGGTTGAAGATCCATGGCACGAACAGCCCGATCAAGGTGATCCCTCAGAGTCTCGATTGGGTATCAGTCCGGTGAGTGTGGTGGCCAAGGGATCACGGTAAACTAATCCTTGTGGTGATCAAACCAAGTACGTAGATTGCAAGATGTGTGACACGTTGCGTTGTCCTACTGGTAGATGCCATCTTGCTAAGGGAAAAAACTGCATGAAGGGATCGACATGGTCCCCAGGACAGATACCACTTTTTTTGATACATTGTGGCTTCCAGAATAACGAGATCACCCTGTTAATACTTTCCGGCTTGGACCCTTCGGACGATTCTTATAGGGTGTTTGCAGTCATGGACTGTGCGGCAGGTCCCGGCGGAGGTTCGAGCCCTCTTTGTTCTTAGGATAATTTAGATTAAGTAGTGTGTAAGCTTAGGGACTGATGACCTTAGCAGTTAAGTCTCATAAGATTTCACACACATTTATACGGTGTTTACTTTAAGACTTTCCATGCCGTAGACGGCAACGGCCATGTGTCCGATGGAGCATAATGCGTGATTCATCTGAAAAAGCCGCCTGTCGCTACTCACTGGACGTCCAGTTGCGGTATCGGCATGCAATTCCAGTTTTCGGCAACGGTGAAAGGCAGTGAGCACAGTTGCATGATCCAGGCACCAGCTGTGGAAACCCATACGCACCGACGTTTTGGATAGCGCTATTTTGCCACGCACCGTACACTTTAACCACGGCGGCACACGAACAGTTTACAAACTCAGCCGTTTCGGAAATGCTACCATCCTTGGCCCGAAAGCCAATGATGATGACCGGCCGCGGTGGCCGAGCGGTTCTAGGCGCTACAGTCTGGAACCGCGCGACCGCTACGGTCGCAGGTTCGAATCCTGCCTCGGGCATGGGTGTGTGTGACGTCCTTAGGTTAGTTAGGTTTAAGTAGTTCTAAGTTCTAGGGGACTGATGACCTTAGATGTTAAGTCCCATAGTGCTCAGAGCCATTTCATTTCAACCAATGATGATGCCCATTTTGGACGTCAGATAAACAGCTCTATTTCTGCATTACGACGACAATTATACTGTTTTTCCGCATCCCTCTGACACGCTTTATATAGCCTCCACTGCTAGTGATTCCACGTGCTGGCTGTGAGCAGTTATTGCACGTTGCCGTCGAAAGTGGGCGGTGATCACATTAATGTAACTGGAACGTGTAACTATCGGTGATGACACAGCGGTTAATGCAATAGGCCCGTACGATAAACGAGAGGAAATCGAATCCCCATCCGACTAACAAGTCTCAGGACTTCCACAATTTCCCTAAACCAGTACAGAAGAACTCTGATGGTTCTTTAGATGCGATCGTTGCTGGTATCTTCTCCACGTATGTGTACTTAAATGGCCATCAGACCAATCCGTGATGATGTAGTTTCATACAATGCAAGTGAAAACCGGTCATTCCCTACAACTACCCACAAAATCTTGCAAAATATTAGATTTACGAGTAGACTAAGCATGAAGATAAAATAGCAGCTGTGTATAATGGCTACTGTTGGATGTATACCTTCTGCTAGGTGGAACTGAACAAATTATCCGATAAGCTAGATAAATCTCCATAACAATTCTGTGTGGCCTCGCAGTATCGGTCTCCAACATTAATGAGCGGTCCAAACCCGTACACAATCTTTTGCGGCAGAGCGCAAGAACACGTCTTAAGTACAAACTGCTCTACCATTGATACTAAGATATGTTTCGATTAAACTTGGCACAGCGTAAGGGCATAGTTCAAACTCGAAAAACAGTCTCACACTAATAGGCCACGACAGAGAGGATTCGCTAGTAATACAAACAGATTTTTTTTTCTATCCTTAAGAATTCACTATTGTGTCAAGCTCTCTTATGTTGCAGTTAAAGCTCCTAAACGCCGTGACATGGAGTAAAACTCAGCTGATATGTTTCAGAAAAATGGTTCAAATGGCTCTGAACACTATGCGACTTAACATCTGAGGTCATCAGTCGCCTAGAACTTAGAACTAATTAAACCTAACTAACCTAAGGACATCACACACATCCATGCCCGAGGCAGGATTCGAACCTGCGACCGTAGCGGTCACTCGGTTCCAGACTGCAGCGCCTAGAACCGCACGGCCACTCCGACCGGCTGATATGTTTCCCAATGTAAATTTGTAAAATTCCACCAGTGGTTGCTGGAGAACCGTGACAAAGAATTTGCTAACCTACTATACGCCGGACGTGTTCGACGGCTGAAATTACATGCGAACGTGCAAGTCAGCGGATTATTATTAGTATTACTTCAGACAGACTTGGATATTATTCGTTCACTGACAAACCGCCGACTCAGACAGATGTACACACTCCACTTTCTTTTGGGCTTACTTCACGGAATGTGCGTGGCGTATTAAGGATGTTTCTGAACGCACTAAACAAGGAAACTGCTGGGTCTACGAGTATACCAGCTCTCCCCAACCTTGGTATCTTGTTGCTGATTTATATACGCATTATTTGAGTTTCGATTGGTTCGTGCAGTTTATTTTAGGTGTTGCAATTGTCACAAAAATAATATGTGGTACTTTTTTAGAACTACGTTAGAAACAACATGAAGGTATTTCTGAATATCCGTGGTACTCTCCCACTGCAACATACACTCCTGGAAATGGAAAAAAGAACACATTGACACCGGTGTGTCAGACCCACCATACTTGCTCCGGACACTGCGAGAGGGCTGTACAAGCAATGATCACACGCACGGCACAGCGGACACACCAGGATCCGCGGTGTTGGCCGTCGAATGGCGCTAGCTGCGCAGCATTTGTGCACCGCCGCCGTCAGTGTCAGCCAGTTTGCCGTGGCATACGGAGCTCCATCGCAGCCTTTAACACTGGTAGCATGCCGCGACAGCGTGGACGTGAACCGTATGTGCAGTTGACGGACTTTGAGCGAGGGCGTATAGTGGGCATGCGGGAGGCCGGGTGGACGTACCGCCGAATTGCTCAACACGTGGGGCGTGAGGTCTCCACAGTACATCGATGTTGTCGCCAGTGGTCGGCGGAAGGTGCACGTGCCCGTCGACCTGGGACCGGACCGCAGCAACGCACGGATGCACGCCAAGACCGTAGGATCCTACGCAGTGCCGTAGGGGACCGCACCGCCACTTCCCAGCAAATTAGGGACACTGTTGCTCCTGGGGTATCGGCGAGGACCATTCGCAACCGTCTCCACGAAGCTGGCCTACGGTCCCGCACACCGTTAGGCCGTCTTCCGCTCACGCCCCAACATCGTGCAGCCCGCCTCCAGTGGTGTCGCGACAGGCGTGAATGGAGGGACGAATGGAGACGTGTCATCTTCAGCGATGAGAGTCGCTTCTGCCTTGGTGCCAATGATGGTCGTATGCGTGTTTGGCGCCGTGCAGGTGAGCGCCACAATCAGGACTGCATACGACCGAGGCACACAGGGCCAACACCCGGCATCATGGTGTGGGGAGCGATCTCCTACACTGGCCGTACACCACTGGTGATCGTCGAGGGGACACTGAATAGTGCACGGTACATCCAAACCGTCATCGAACCCATCGTTCTACCATTCCTAGACCGGCAAGGGAACTTGCTGTTCCAACAGGACAATGCACGTCCGCATGTATCCCGTGCCACCCAACGTGCTCTAGAAGGTGTAAGTCAACTACCCTGGCCAGCAAGATCTCCGGATCTGTCCCCCATTGAGCATGTTTGGGACTGGATGAAGCGTCGTCTCACGCGGTCTGCACGTCCAGCACGAACGCTGGTCCAACTGAGGCGCCAGGTGGAAATGGCATGGTAAGCCGTTCCACAGGACTACATCCAGCATCTCTACGATCGTCTCCATGGGAGAATAGCAGCCTGCATTGCTGCGAAAGGTGGATATACACTGTACTAGTGCCGACATTGTGCATGCTCTGTTGCCTGTGTCTATGTGCCTGTGGTTCTGTCAGTGTAATCATGTGATGTATCTGACCCCAGGAATGTGTCAATAAAGTTTCCCCTTCCTGGGACAATGAATTCACGGTGTTCTTATTTCAATTTCCAGGAGTGTATTTGAAGTCGCATCGCCGTCTCTGGGTAAGAACGATGAGTGTACTCCTCTGCTGAATGACTGCTTCCTGCGGCACACCTCAGTTGTATCGTGGAGACAATGTTCTGTCTTGTTGTCAGTACAAACCTGGGTGACAGTCGTGGTCCAAACCTCATTCGAGGAGGTACAGATTGCTCTGACAAGTTGAGTATCTTAGCGTGAAGTTCTCATGTCGTCGAAGACCCTTTACACACTCTACAAGGAACATAATTTCCTCTGTTAATTATTAGTTTTAGAAATGGTGACTGCATTAATATATATACAGGACGAACATTAATAAAACCGACAAAATTCAGGGAAGAATTGCTGACTGAAAATGGAGGAAGAGGGATTCTATGTCTGGAAAAGCGTTGTTGCCACGGTAGATGGCGCTGACGAATGACAGTTCCTCTGACCATGTGCCGTACGATCCTCGTGTGTTGCAAGATTCGTGACCGACGCAGCGTACTGTAAGCAGCAGAATGGTCCGGTATTCATGTTGGGAACAAGTCAAGCTGGTGTTTGCGTACGGCCAAGCGGATGGAAACTGTCGAGAGTCGGCACGGCTGTAGCAAAAACAGTAGCCTCTCAGATACTAACTACATCACACAACGTTTCAAGCCCTTTTGGGAGCGGTTATGTGGTCATGGATCCCTTCATGCAGGCCAACATGCCGGGAGGCGGCGGACAGTGCGTACACCAAATTTGGAGGGTGGGCTTCTACAGGCTCCCATGTAGATGCCATTTTCCTTTACTTCCGGAAGGCGTTCGATACAGTTCCGCACTGTCGCCTGATAAACAAAGTAATAGCCTACGGAATATCAAACCAGCTGTGTGGCTGGATTGAAAAGTTTTTAGCAAACAGAACACAGCATGTTGTTCTCATTGGAGAGACGTCCACAGACGTTAAAGTAACCTCTGGCGTACCACAGGGGAATGTTATGGGACCATTGCTTTTCACAATATATATAAATGACTTAGTAGATAGTGTTGGAAGTTCCATGCGACTTTTCGCGGATGATGCTGTAGTATACAGAGAAGTTGCAGCATTAGAAAATTGTAGCGAAATGCAGGAAGATCTGCAGCGGATAGGCACTTGGTGCAGGGAGTGGCAACTGACCCTTAACATAGACAAATGTAATGTATTGCGAATACATAGAAAGAAGGATCCTTTATTGTATGATTATATGATAGCGGAACAAACACTGGTAATAGTTACTTCTGTAAAATATCTGGGAGTATGCGTGCGGAACGATTTGAAGTGGAATGATCATATAAAATTAATTGTTGGTAGGGCTGGTGCCAGGTTGAGATTAATTGGGAGAGTCCTTAGAAAATGTAGTCCATCAACAAAGGAGGTGGCTTACAAAACACTCGTTTGACCTATACTTGAGTATTGCTCATCAGTGTGGGATCCGTACCAGGTCGGGTTGACAGAGGAGATAGAGAAGATCCAAAGAAGAGCGGCGCTTTTCGTCACAGGGTTATTTGGTAAGCGTGATAGCGTTACGGAGAGGCAGACTCTGCAAGAGAGGCGCTCTGCATCGCGATGTAGCTTGCTGTCCAGGTTTCGAGAGGATGCGTTTCTGGATGAGGTATCGAATATATTGTTTCCCCCTACTTATATCTCCCGAGGAGATCACGAATGTAATATTAGAGAGATCCGAGCGCGCACGGAGACTTTCCGGCAGTCGTTCTTCCCGCGAACCATACGCGACTGGAACAGGAGAGGGAGGTAATGACAGTGGCACGTAAAGTGCCCTCCGCCACACACCGTTGGGTGGCTTGCGGAGTATAAATGTAGATGTAGATTCTGAGACGAACTCTAGTAAAAATTCCAGGCAAGGTGTAAGCCAATGTACGATTATGTGTATCCTGCATGACAGCCGCCACTACACCTATCACCTACGGTCCCATGGAGGCCACTCTGAACATCTGTACTGACGCGAATGCGATGCAGCTTTGTATTGTGTTCCGGGACGAGTTGTCGTTGCAAGCGTCGTCTATTTTTGGACACTTGTTCGTAGAACCTTTTTTCCTGCATTTCTAGTCAGGAATCCATGGCGCAGTGTTTTTATTAATGTTCACCCTGTATATTCCCTGACATAAAAAGTGAACGATCTAGAAGGGGAGAAGAAAACGGAATGAATCTTCACGGGTCGAGAGCGTGTGTGAAGCTATTCGAGTGATTATAAAACTGAGTCAAATTTATAAAGAACTTGGCAGTATGATCCCACTTATCAGTGTATCGTTGCACCCTCTCTGGCATAGGTGCGTGCACGGATTCCTTTTGGAAAACCGTTATATCCTCTCTTAAGCCAGGCTGAACCATACCTTCTGGAATTGTTCGTTGGCCCCTGAGATGGAGTTGACGTCCGAGCAGGTTCCGCGCATATGAATCCATTGGAACCAGAGATTGCTGTGCACAGGATTACCTCAGCATCACGCGCACTGTTCATAGGTACATATCGCATCTGTTGACGAGCATTGTCTTGTTGAAAAATGGTACGCTACTCGCGCTTCACAGGTAACACATGAAGATACAGGATCTCCGTGAAACATTGTTGTGCCGTCCGAGTTCCCTCAACCACTTCAAGCCGCAGTGTGAAGTCATACCCATTGGTCCCCCACACCAGGACCACGGGATTAATACAGCTGGGCCTCTCCAAAATTGGAGCCATACTCGCCGACGGTGGTCATACGGGGTAGTGCAGAATCACGGTTCATCGCCGAATAATACTTGACACCATTTGCCAGTATCTCATGCTTCCTGGTCACGACACCGCTGTAAACGCTGCTGTTTGTACTGTGTGTTAACTCGCACTTCGCATAGGACGATAGTTTCGTAGTGTGGCACTTGCTATTCACCGACCAAGGTGCGGGACGACACAGATTTCCGCAGGGAGTCCATTACTTGCTCTCGGATAGCAAGTGCGGATGCGAATAAGTTCGATGTGCTTGGTGCACAATACGGCGATTCTCCCTTGTAGTGGCCAGATGGGGGCGTCCGGAACGTTGACGACGAGTATTCTTGCTCTCACATTCCCATGCGGTACAGCATTGAGAACCTATCACATCTGAATGTCCCACAAAGGACTGTGCGGCTGGTCCCGGCGGAGGTTCGAGTCCTCCCTCGGGCGTGTGTGTGTGTGTGTGTGTGTGTGTGTGTGTGTGTGTGTGTTTTTGTCCTTATGATAATTTAGGTTAAGTAGTGTGTAAGCTTAGGGACTGATGGCCTTAGCAGTTAAGTCCCATAAGATTTCACACACATTTGAACATTTTTTTGTCCCACAAATTTGGATATCGCACGATTTGACCTGTGACCGAATGGAGACCGTCAGTGAGCCCCCTTCAAACTCTGTCAGGTGCTGATGACGCTGTCTCACACGAATGCGCTGCATCTCTGTGTCCTTCACCATGACCGCTTAACATCTGATGCTGTTTACGCTCTTTTTATGACTTACCAGGCGTGGTAACAATGTTAAACACGAACAACGTTAAACACAGGTAACACTAAAGCACTGTTCTTGCCGTTCTGTCTGCTCTAATCATTTACATACTCGCCGATGATGTACGGAGCTAAATTGAAATGTGACCATAAACCGTTGGATAAGCAGCTGCCAGCAGAAAGTCGTATACTCCTAGCTCACTTATTTGTTACATAGTTTAATTCTTAATTTCCTTGCGTGTTTTTGGTACTTGCATTGTCTAATTCATAAATTTCGGGCGTATTATAGTATTTGAGAGTTGTAGAGTCGCATTTTAGTACCTGAATAGCGCAAATTCGCGTAGTCGTCCGTCTGCTGTTTTTGTTTTGAACGACCAGTGTCGGTTGGTCACAGCCAGTGTGCTTCCTGCCGCCGTTGGATAAGCAGCTGCCAGCAGAAAGTCGTATACTCCTAGCTCACGTATTTGTTACATAGTTTAATTCTTAATTTCTTTGCGTGTTTTTGGTACTTGCATTGTCTAATTCATAAGTTTCGGGCGTATTATAGTATTTGAGAGTTGTAGCATCGCGTTTTAGTACCTGAATAGTGTAAAATCGCGTAGTCTCCTTCCGCCGCCAAGCAGTGTGTCAGCAGTGCACAAGTGGCAGCATTGCTGCATTTACTAGGCAATCTTGTATTTTAATAACCATTTAAATTTTGTGTCGATTTGTTTGTGCTCTCTGTAGATTAGTTCAGACGTTCTTTGCACAACAGTTTTTAGCATGGATAGGGACTGCAACTGTTGTGTTCGGATGCAGGCTGAGTTGGCATCCCTTCGCTCCCAGCTTCAGGCAGTGTTGGCTTCGGTCACACAGCTTGAGGCTGTTGCCAATGGGCATCACTGTGGGGGTCCGGATGGCAGTTTGTCGGGGACGGCCAGCTCGTCCCACGCATCCCCCGATCGGACTACGACTGTGGCTGCCCGGGATACTGCCCACATTGAGGCTGATCCCTCACCTGTGGTAGAGTGGGAGGTCGTCTCGAGGTGTGGCAGGGGCCGAAAGACATTCCGGAGGGCTGAACGGAAGGCCTCTCCAGTTTGTCTGACGAACCGGTTTCAGGCTCTGTCTCAGGCTGATACTGATCTTCGGTCGGACATGGCTGCTTGTCCTGTTCCAGAGGTTGCCCCTCAGTCTGCAAGATCCGGGCGGTCGCAGAGTGTGGGCTTACTGGTAGTTGGGAGCTCCAACGTCAGGCGCGTAATGGGGCCCCTTAGGGATATGGCAGCAAGAGAGGGGAAGAAAACCAATGTGCACTCCGTATACATACCGGGGGGAGTCATTCCAGATGTGGAAAGGGCCCTTCCGGATGCCCTGAAGGGTACAGGGTGCAACCATCTGCAGGTGGTCGCTCATGTCGGCACCAATGATGTGTGTCGCTATGAATCGGAGGAAATCCTCTCTGGCTTCCGGTGGCTATCTGATTTGGTGAAGACTGCCAGTCTCGCTAGCGGAATGAAAGCAGAGCTCACCATCTGCAGCATCGTCGACAGGACTGACTGCGGACCTTTGGTACAGAGCCGAGTGGAGGGTCTGAATCAGAGGCTGGGACGGTTCTGCGACCGTGTGGGCTGCAGATTCCTCGACTTGCGGTGGGGTTTCGGGTTCCGCTGGATAGGTCAGGAGTCCACTACACGCAGCAAGCGGCTACACGGGTAGCAGGGGTTGTGTGGCGTGGACTGGGCGGTTTTTTAGGTTAGATGGCCTCGGGCAAGTACAGAAAGGGCAACAGCCTCAAAGGGTGCGGGGCAAAGTCAGGACATGCGGGGACCAAGCAGCAATCGGTATTGTAATTGTAAACTGTCGAAGCTGCATTGGTAAAGTACCGGAACTTCAAGCGCTGATAGAAAGCACCGAAGCTGAAATCGTTATAGGTACAGAAAGCTGGCTGAAGCCAGAGATAAATGCTGCCGAAATTTTTACAAAGGCACAGGCGGTGTTTAGAAAGGATAGATTGCATGCGACCGGTGGTGGCGTGTTTGTCGCTGTTAGTAGTAGTTTATCCTGTAGTGAAGTAGAAGTGGATAGTTCCTGTGAATTATTATGGGTGGAGGTTACACTCAACAACCGAGCTAGGTTAATAATTGACTCCTTTTAGCGACCTCCCGATTCAGCAGCATTAGTGGCAGAACAACTGAGAGAAAATTTGGAATACATTTCAGATAAATTTTCTCAGCATGTTATAGTCTTAGGTGGAGATTTCAATTTACCAGATATAATAGACTGGGACACTCAGATGTTTAGGACGGGTGGTAGGGACAGAGCATCGAGTGACATTATACTGAGTGCACTATCCGAAAATTACCTCGAGCAATTAAACAGAGAACCGACTCGTGGAGATAACATCTTGGACCTACTGATAACAAACAGATCCGAACTTTTCGACTCTGTAAGTGCAGAACAGGGAGTCAGTGATCATAAGGCCGTTGCAGTATCCCTGAATATGGAAGTTAATAGGAATATAAAAAAAGGGGAGGAAGGTTTATCTGTTTAGCAAGAGTAATAGAAGGCAGATTTCAGACTACCTAACAGATCAAAACGAAAATTTCTGTTCCGACACTGGCAATGTTGAGTGTTTATGGAAAAAGTTCAAGGCAATAGTAAAATGCGTTTTAGACAGGTACGTGCCGAGTAAAACTGTGAGGGACGGGAAAAACCCACCGTGGTTCAACAACAAAGTTAGGAAACTACTGCGAAAGCAAAGAGAACTTCACTCCATGTTTAAACGCAGCCAAAACCTCTCAGACAAACAGAAGCTAAACGAAGTCAAAGTCAGCGTAAGGCGGGCTATGCGTGAAGCGTTCAGTGAATTCGAAAGTAAAATTCTATGTACCGACTTGACAGAAAATCCTAGGAAGTTCTGGTCTTACGTTAAATCAGTAAGTGGCTCGAAACAGCATATCCAGACACTCCGGGATGATGATGGCATTGAAACAGAGGATGACACGCGTAAAGCTGAAATACTAAACACCTTTTTCCAAAGCTGTTTCACAGAGGAAGTCCGCACTGCGGTTCCTTCTCTAAATCCTCGCACAAACGAAAAAATGGCTGACATCGAAATAAGTGTCCAAGAAATAGAAAAGCAACTGGAATCACTCAACAGAGGAAAGTCCACTGGACCTGACGGGATACCAATTCGATTCTACACAGAGTACGCGAAAGAACTTGCCCCCATTCTAACAGCCATCTACCGCAAGTCTCTAGAGGAACGGAAGGTTCCAAATGATTGGAAAAGAGCACAGGTAGTCCCAGTCTTCAAGAAGGGTCGTCGAGCAGATGCGCAAAACTATAGACCTATATCTCTGACGTCGAGCTGTTGTAGAATTTTGGAACATGTTTTTTGCTCGAGTATCATGTTGTTTTTGGAAACCCAGAATCTACTCTGTAGGAATCAACATGGATTCCGGAAACAGCGATCTTGTGAGACCCAACTCTCGTTATTTGTTCATGAGACACAGAAAATATTCGCTATAGGCTCCCAGGTAGATGCCATTTTCCTTTACTTCCGGAAGGCGTTCGATACAGTTCCGCACTGTCGCCTGATAAACAAAGTAAGAGCCTACGGAATATCTGACCAGTTGTGTGGCTGAATTGAAGAGTTTTTAGCAAACAGAACACAGCATGTTGTTATCACTTGAGAGACGTCTACAGACGTTAAAGTAACCTCTGGCGTACCACAGGGGAGTGTTATGGGACCATTGCTTTTCACAATATATATTAATGATCTAGTAGATAGTGTCGGAAGTTCCATGTGGCTTTTCGCGGATGATGCTGTAGTATACAGAGAAGTTGCAGCATTAGAAAATTGCAGCCAAATGCAAGAAGATCTGCAGCGGACAGGCACTTGGTGCAGGGAGTGGCAACTGACCCTTAACATGTATTGCGAATACATAGAAAGAAGGATCCTTTATTGTATGATTATATGATAGCGGAACAAACACTGGTAGCAGTTACTTCTGTAAAACATCTGGGAGTATGAGTGCGGAACGATTTGAAGTGGAATGATCATATAAAATTAATTGTTGGTAAGGCGGGTACCAGGTTGAGATTCATTGGGAGAGTCCTTAGAAAATGTAGTCCATCAACAAAGGAGGTGGCTTACAAAACACTCGTTCGACCTATACTTGAGTATTGCTCATCAGTGTGGGATCCGTACCAGCTCGGGATGACGGAGGAGAGAGAGAAGATCCAAAGAAGAGCGGCGCGTTTCGTCACAGGTTTATTTGGTAATCGTGATAGCGTTACGGAGATGTTTAGCAAACTCAAGTGGCAGACTCTGCATGAGAGGCGCTCTGCATCGCGGTGTAGCTTGCTCGCCAGGTTTCGAGAGGGTGCGTTTCTGGATGAGGTATTGAATATACACTCCTGGAAATTGAAATAAGAACACCGTGAATTCATTGTCCCAGGAAGGGGAAACTTTATTGACACATTCCTGGGGTCAGATACATCACATGATCACACCGACAGAACCACAGGCACATAGACACAGGCAACAGAGCATGCACAATGTCGGCACTAGTACAGTGTATATCCACCTTTCGCAGCAATGCAGGCTGCTATTCTCCCATGGAGACGGTCGTAGAGATGCTGGATGTAGTCCTGTGGAACGGCTTGCCATGCCATTTCCACCTGGCGCCTCAGTTGGACCAGCGTTCGTGCTGGACGTGCAGACCGCGTGAGACGACGCTTCATCCAGTCCCAAACATGCTCAATGGGGGACAGATCCGGAGATCTTGCTGGCCAGGATAGTTGACTTACACCTTCTAGAGCACGTTGGATGGCACGGGATACATGCGGACGTGCATTGTCCTGTTGGAACAGCACGTTCCCTTGCCGGTCTAGGAATGGTAGAACGATGGGTTCGATGGCGGTTTGGATGTACCGTGCACTACTCAGTGTCCCCTCGACGATCACCAGTGGTGTACGGCCAGTGTAGGAGATCGCTCCCCACACCATGATGCCGGGTGTTGGCCCTGTGTGCCTCGGTCGTATGCAGTCCTGATTGTGGCGCTCACCTGCACGGCGCCAAACACGCATACGACCATCATTGGCACCAAGGCAGAAGCGACTTTCATCGCTGAAGACGACACGTCTCCATTCGTCTCTCCATTCACGCCTGTCGCGACACCACTGGAGGCGGGCTGCACGATGTTGGGGCGTGAGCGGAAGACGGCCTAACGGTGTGCGGGACCGTAGCCCAGCTTCATGGAGACGGTTGCGAATGGTCCTCGCCGATACCCCAGGAGCAACAGTGTCCCTAAATTGCTGGGAAGTGGCGGTGCGGTCCCCTACGGCACTGCGTAGGATCCTACGGTCTTGGCGTGCATCCGTGCGTCGCTGCGGTCCGGTCCCAGGTCGACGGGCACGTGCACCTTCCGCCGACCACTGGCGACAACATCGATGTACTGTGGAGACCTCACGCCCCACGTGTTGAGCAATTCGGCGGTACGTCCACCCGGCCTCCCGCATGCCCACTATACGCCCTCGCTCAAAGTCCGTCAACTGCACATACGGTTCACGTCCACGCTGTCGCGGCATGCTACCAGTGTTAAAGGCTGCGATGGAGCTCCGTATGCCACGGCAAACTGGCTGATACTGACGGCGGCGGTGCACAAATGCTGCGCAGCTAGCGCCATTCGACGGCCAACACCGCGGTTCCTGGTGTGTCCGCTGTGCCGTGCGTGTGATCATTGCTTGTACAGCCCTCTCGCAGTGTCCGGAGCAAGTATGGTGGGTCTGACACACCGGTGTCAATGTGTTCTTTTTTCCATTTCCAGGAGTGTATTACTTCCCCCTGCTTATACCTCCTGAGGAGATCACGAATGTAAAATTTAGAGAGATTCGAGCGCGCACGGAGGCTTTCAGGCAGTCGTTCTTCCCACGAACCATACGCGACTGGAACAGAAAAGGGAGGTAGTGACAGTGGCACGTAAAGTGCCCTCCGCCACACACCGTTGGGTGGCTTGCGGAGTATATATGTAGATGTAGATGTATATTTCTTGGCCTCAGGCTGCGTGAAATCTTTCAAGATACCATTTATGTGAGGCTTTTTTACGTGTGGGATGTTAATTCATTTGTCTTTTTTCTCTTTGAGTCATCAGTCTTCTTACTGGTTTGATACGGCCGGCCTCGAATTCCTCCCCTGCACCAACTTCTTCATCTTGGAGTTGCACTTGCAGCCTACGTCCTCAATTATTTGCTGGATGTATTCAAATCTCTGTCTTTCGCTACATATCCTCTTGCTTTTGATGAATAATCATAACAAAAAAACACGAGCAACACTATAGTTAGCCTTTCAAATTCTTAAATCGTTATGGCTGGCCACGTCTGCGCCGTTTTACTGAGAACAATATTTTACCATGGAGGATGCCAAAGAATTTGTGTAATAAACTTTGGAATCATGAAACTTCTAATGAAGGATTGATTGCCCAAATCGAATGGCTTAACATCTATGGTCATCAGTCCCCTAGAACTTAAGACTACTTAAACCTAACTATCCTAAGGACATCACACAACACCCAGTCATCACGAGGCAGAGAAAATCCCTGACCCCGCCGGGAATCGAACCCGGGAATCCGGGCGCGGGAAGCGAGAACGCTACCGCACGACCACGAGCTGCGGACACCCAAGTTGACAATGCAAGATTCACCACGATGCTACTAGTTGGCAGTGTGAATGAGAACCATCTCTATAGACTTATGGAATTGTGAGGTGTTGGGAAAATGTGGGTTATTAATATTATCGTGAAAAGCACGTTTGTAAAAACATACTGAGTATTAAAAGCGAGCAGAATTTTACGAATTAGGCACGTCAGTCATTTATATGTTCTGTAATGTGTAGTAATGGAGACCCTGAACAATGAACGTTTGGCTTAAAATTCAACCATGAATATCTTACTTAAATCCATAGAACATGTGCGTGGGATTTTGAAGACTACGACTCATATAACAGACAACACGAACAAGAGAAACATGAAGAGGATACGCGTTATTAAAAGCAGGGGGACCGATCTCGCCTCAAAAATGCAAGCGCCTCGTTTTTCGACGCAGCGAAGTTACTGGACGGGCATTACGGCTCTTTATTACGTTTCTACGGATGTAATAATTTTTATGAGTTCTGTGCTTTTTAAAACAATCGCTTGTATACTTTTCACGTTTATCTAGCTGGGTGGGCCGTTTTCTATCTGGTGAATGCCTGTAAGAATGAGTGATTGATTTTCTATGTTAAGAAATATCATATGCCATACTTCAGCGGTTTTGATGTCCCTTTCCCAGTCTCCTAGTGACAGCGCCAAGATAAGTTTTTTTTTTTATTTTTTTTATTTTTTTTTTATTTTTTTTTTTTTTTTTTTTTTTTTTTACATGTACGTGTAGCGTTAGATACTCATGTGTGCCATTGTGCTGAGAGTCCAGCAGTGATCCTTCCAATTGCCTGTAGATACCGCCGTTTGTCAAGCAGGATTCGCGGTTTTCCCTTGGAGTGAAGTTCAGTCCCTGTACAGAAACGATTTAAAGTTGTGCATAACGCTGATGAACTGCAGGGCATATAGTCAGCAATATATACTTATATTTTTTGAACGTAATATTCTACTTGCGCGTAAAATGTGAAGGTAACTGCTAATAAAACTTTATTTCACTGATTTATGCAGTAGCTTGCCTTTTACGAATAATCGGGCTCCCCACCACACGATTTGAATGAATTTGTGGACAACATATTCCGTACGCCGTGTATACACTGCAACTGTCGACAAGGGTGTTTTTACTATTACTTTCACTAAGTGGGAAGACAAAGGTGACCGCTGTGCGGGATTTTACCGACACTAGAATCACCGCCAAAAAGAATTAACAGTTGCCAGCTGTTACACGTGCTGAATTGCACAGATTGTCTCGAAATTAATTACAGGACACTTTCGACAGCAAAATATGTCGTATTACGGAATTATTAAGTTTGGATTTGCAGAGATAACAAAATTTCGCTCCTCATTCCATGGAATTATGCTACACAGTAAAAAGGGGGGCTATCACCGATTGAAAGATCATGATGGAGGCCTAAGGACGACTCTTTCTTATTCGACGCTCTATATATCGAATTTCTCTATAAATCTAATTTCTTGCCAAATCCCTTGAAAAACCTCGGTAAAATGAAGGAATCCTACGTGGTTTGGTGCACTCGGTAATCAAATTGTCACGACATCCGCAAACCCACTATAAATTCGATGTCCATGGCTATCTAATACTCAGTATTTCTAATTGTTTGTTAAGTTGTGCAAATAATTATTTCGTCATTCAACCCCTTGCGACAAGCTATTGTTTTCTCAACAAATCATAACGTACTACAGTATAGAAATCAGTTATTAATAGTTTCAAAGAAATGTTTGAGTTTTGCAGAAAAAAAACAAGTTACAGGATCTGTGGAATGTGAAGTTAAAAGAAGAATGCAGCGCTGAATTTCAGGCTTCCATTATCCACGCTGTACGAGTTGCATTCAAGTTCTAAGGCCTCCGATTTTTTTTTCTCCGGACTGGAAAGAGATAGAAACACGCGCATTGTTTTCAAATGAGGCCGCGTTCATTGTCAATACGTCCCAGAGATGGCAGCACCGTACCGCAGATGGAATTTTACCGCCAGCGGCGAGAATGATAACTGTTTTAAATACTTAAAATGGCGACGTTTTCCTTACCTGAACAGCGTGCAATCATTCGTTTTCTGAATTTGCGTGGTGTGAAACCAATTGAAATTCATTGACAGTTGAAGGAGACATGTGGTGATGGAGTTATGGATGTGTCGAAAGTGCGTTCGTGGGTGCGACAATTTAATGATGGCAGAACATCGTGTGACAACAAACCGCAACAACCTCGGGCTCGCACAAGCCAGTCTGACGACATGATCGAGAAAGTGGAGAGAATTGTTTTGGGGGATCGCCGAATGACTGTTGAACAGATCGCCTCCAGAGTTGACATTTCTGTGGGTTCTGTGCACACAATCCTGCATGACGACCTGAAAATGCGAAAAGTGTCATGCAGGTGGGTGCCACGAATGCTGACAGACGACCACATGGCTGCCCGTGTGGCATGTTGCCAAGCAATGTAGACGCGCAACGACAGCATGATGGGACTTTCTTTTCGTCGGTTGTGACAATGGATGAGACATGGATGCCATTTTTCAATCCAGAAACAAAGCGCCAGTCAGCTCAATGGAAGTGCACAGATTCACCGCCACCAAAAAAATTTCAGGTAACCACCAGTGCTGAAAAAATGATGGTGTCCATGTTCTGGGACAGCGAGGGCATAATCCTTACCCATTGCGTTCCAAAAGGCACTACGGTAACAGGTGCATCCTACGAAAATATTTTGAAGAACAAATTCCTTCCTGCACTGCAACAAAAACGTCCGGGAAGGGCTGCGCGTGTGCTGTTTCACCAAGACAACGCACCCGCACATCTAGCTAACGTTACGCAACAGTTTCTTTGTGATAACAACTTTCAAGTGATTCCTCATGCTCCCTACTCACCTGACGTGGCTCCTAGTGACTTTTGGCTTTTTCCAACAATGAAAGACACTCTCCGTGGCCGCACATTCACCAGCCGTGCTGCTATTGCCTCAGCGATTTTCCAGTGGTCAAAACAGACTCGTAAAGAAGCCTTCGCCGCTGCCATGGAATCATGGCGTCAGCGTTGTGAAAAATGTGTACGTCTGCAGGGCGATTACATCGAGAAGTAACGCCAGTTTCATCGATTTCCGGTGAGTAGTTAATTAGAAAAAAAATCGGAAGCCTTAGAACTTGAATGCACCTCGTAGAAAATCCTGAAGCATAAAGATAAGATTGCTGAAAAGTATCACAAGGAGGGATGAAGGGGATTAGGCAAAATGAGTCCCAACGTCTTGCAGATTGCTTCTTGAAATAGTGTAGTTAATGTAGAGGACAAAACATACCAGTCGCTGTTACTTTGGGAAACAATGACAGACTAAGCTGGGGGGGGGGGGGGGTGGGGGGTGGAGAGAGGGGTGGTGCTCCGTCCTCTGGTCATAGACGGGTAGGGGAGAGGGAGGGGGAGGGACTCAAATCTCCAGGACCAGACTGTTTTTAATCAAGTTCCAAGTAAGGCAAAAATACAGGGTGTCTCACATAAAAGCGGTACGTCTCACGCCCTAGATCCAAGTAATAATGAAGAAACAAACAATACAAGAATAGAAACAGGTAACTACGTGTTTTTAACGTTACTGTTATCTAAGACGCTGAAAGTGGCGGCCATGGGCTGTAATTCTGCGGACGTGATGTTTATTTCTCTAGTTATGTTCCGTTTTAGATAGTCAATTGTGCGATGACTTCAAACATACAGTTTGCTATTTAGTGTTCCCTATAAATAAAAATTACCCAATGTTAAGTCCGGGCACTTTGGGGCCCAGAAGCCTCTACTGACAAGTCTACGTTCAGGGAACAATTGTGGCAATTTACGCATCTTGGAAAAGGAAACAACTCATCACCTGATTTGAAGTAAAGCAAGGGATCCAAGTAACCGTTAACAATTTATGTTCACACCCGCTTACAATAATGCAGTCTTTCTTTCTGATCCTCAAATTTTTGGTCTTGCACCAGAATCACACGATAGGCTTTCAATTCCGTATCTTTTAGTACACGGCGCCTGATGTACGAAATACCGCAACCTACTAACATAAACTCCTTACCGCCTTGCGGGAACTTCTCGTAATGTCCGCTCGAATTCTGTCTACAGTTCCAGAGATCCTCACTGTCGGGCGCCTAACCCTCTGCACATTCTAAACTGATCCTACTGCCCTCCATTTCTTGTAGAGATCTTTAATAGTGCTGGTCGTGGAAAGTTTCCTGCCGGGATACTTTAAACATTTTTTTACATTCCTGGAAGGAGCCTGTCTTTATGTAACACTCAACAATATCAATTCGCTGTTCTGAAGTAAACTCTCCCATTTCAGTAACAACTCAACAATACGAGATTCTCACAACAACTGACACACGAACACACAGCTGCACTCAGCTCTTCGATGAAGTGCAGGTTAGCCAACTTTCGAGACAGTTTTGCCACTTCACAAACGATTCGACTAGAGATGATTAAACGGTACGTGAGCCCTACCGTTTTCATGTGGGACACCCTATATTGTCAGTAAATAAGCAGTTTGGCACAGAGTCCCCATTATCAGGCCATGCCATTCGTCATTGGATGCGTTCAGAATTTTTTTAAAACATTGCATGGAACTTTAAAAGTGTAGAAAGATAAGCATTTGAAGCTGACTGCAGAACAATTCTACTACCGCCAACGTACATTTCTTATAAGGACCACGAAGTTAAGAGAAATTAGTACTCGTACAGAGGCATATAGACAGTCGCTTTTCTCTCGCTCTATTTCGGCCCTCCGCCATGCACCATATGGTAGCTTGCAGAGTATGTATGTACATGCAGATAACCAGTTGTCTGCTAGACACAATTATTTTACATTAAATTTTTTTTTAATCTGTACCATCTACGCAGCTGCACTATTGGCACAGTTACGTCAATATAGAAGAGAACGTTGTGGAAGTTCGAGAATTCTTGTTACTTTTATATGTCTGGAAAGACTTGCAGAGGATATGTGAAATGATATTCAACAGCTACTGGAAAAAGATTGGGCGGATATTACGTTGTGTAGGGCTGACGGTTATGACAATGCCATGGTAGTCGACATAAAATTTTGTAAGTATATTTTCAGAAGTAATAGAAGAAAAAGGAATCGGAGATGCCTCAGCTCTGATGCAGCATGTTCAGGTAATAACACAAATTCGTGATGTTGCAAAGCCAACAGCCTTGCCATAGTGTCAACATTGGTTCCCGTCAGCTAACCGAAGTTAAGCACCATTGGGCTTGGCTAGCACTTGGCTGACCGTCCCAGTCTGCTGAGCACTGTTGGCAAGAGGTGTGCACTCAGCCCTTACGAGACGAATTGAAGAGCTACTTGAATGAGAAGTAGCGGCTCCGCTCATGAAAACTGACATCGGCCGAGACAGTGGTGTGCTGACCACATATCCCTCCATATCCGCATCCAGTGACGCAGGCTGAAGATGACACGGCGGTCTGTCAGCACTGTTGCGCCTTCCGAGACCTGTTCGGACTGAGTTATATAGTGTTTAGTGATCTTGCAAGAAGGTGGACACTTAAATTATTATTAACCTATTTCCATTTGTAGTATTTGTTTGCCAAATGATGATTTTTTTTCAAAGTAGTGTGTAGTTCCTTATAATAGTATCAGTGTGCACGGGAGGTAACAGCTTGATGAGACTATTCGAATTTTAAGTTCGAAACACCATAAATCATATTGTTTCGGTGGTAAGTTCCGATGATTTCATACAGCGCTGCTTTCCTGTCGTCTGCCCGCTGTCCTGTTCATTTCATAATAACTGCTGCTAACGTTAGAGTGAGGATGCTTCGGTCCGCTTATCGTGTGTCAGCGCGTACTCGTGGTTGAAAGTAAATGCGCAACTGACGTTTAAGTCATGGAGGTAAGAATAAGGGGAGATGGCGCTACGTATCCCAGCCGTACTACGTTTTGAAGCCATGGGGGCGTGGCTCGCTGCCATGACACTCTGACCAAAACATTGCCAGTGTGCTATAGCGCTGCGTGTATTACAGTCGCTAATTGCACCATATACGCATGTAACGTTATCAGATTGGTTGTTTCAAAGTTTTCGTTTAAAATAAAATCTCGTAAAGGCGAAATTCCGCGTTTCTTCTGATTAAAAATAGTTTTTAATGTAATATTACGAATAGCTAGTCTTCAATGTAAACGATACAATTTTGTTAATTCAATAATAAACGTGTATCACAAACTAAATAATAGAAACTGAAAACTAAGTTAGCTATACCCTCCCTCCAAAGCCCCATAAATACATCTTGTTTGTAATACGTACTGGAACATTTCAGTTACGTTACACTACTGGGAAACACTGTTCATTACCACCAATATTTACTGAAATATGGTACATAGAATGGCAAATCTACACAGTGTCCTGTTTAGGCCTATACTTTACGCCAGTTAATGTAGTGTTAGCTTTTAATTTGGTACATGATGAAGACAAAGTGAGTTACTCAACACTTCGATTATCGACGATACGTACGTATTATACTGAAACGTGAACTTGAAAACTAAGAATTTAATTCTTTGAATTAACATACCTTTTGCAAATGTTTTAGGTGTGTAGGGAAAACTGATGGTACAGCATTTTCTCGGAGCCTTACTGTTGAAAGGGAAGTTCGGTCTATGTCCTCTTCTCGGAAATGCTGAGAACATATAGTGCTCCATTTAGACGCACGCCAATTCTTCCTCCTCACGGCATTCTCTCACAGAGCTTTCCGACTTTCATTTTTAGGAAATCTAAAATCATACAGGAGAAAAACACGCTATAGTACAAGTACCGATGTAGCACACGTTCATTCACAGTGAAGTTGTAAAATCACACTTAACGAGACAACTTACGCATGAAATGTTATTCCCTTCGATTTCGCATCACAATCAGAACGATTCGTACATCCAAACACCACACAAGTCACCATAATAGCGCAAAATCCTTCCAAAAGCGAGCGACAAGCCTATGCACACAAGCTTACAGCAGCAATGTTTTGGTCGGATTGAGATGGCTACCCTCGGCTTCACATAGCTTCGCAGCTGTGACGTCACGGCGTCTCCCTCTATTCTTACCTCCATGGTTTAAGTAGTGACAGTGCCGAGTTTTTTCCTTAGTTACTACTGCACTTGATTACTGTAACATCACTGAGTGTTTCCGCTGACGACGAAGTGCAATAATATGGTGGCTGAGTAGTGTATCACCGACGAGCTAAGTTGTGTAGACATAACAAGGCTTGTCTCTGCGGTTATTTCCTTCCATTACCCCTACAATTAGAATTTTCAGCAATGACTCCTGTAAAATATACGCCCGACACAACAAATCATACGTGTCCAAGCTTTTTATCTTCTCGATTGGTTATGTTAGGCAAGTTTTCTCGTTGAGCGGCTGCAGAAAGCAATCTGATCTCCAACAGTCTCCATTAAAACATTTCGGAGACTTTTCATCGTTTTATCGTTGTCTTCCCCAGTGTCCATGTTTCGCACCCATACAAAGCTGTGCTACAAATACAGCTTTTCGTGAAGCTTTCCCTGTGTCACAGTTTACATATCTGGACGTTAGCAAGCATTCCTTTTATAGCAAGCCGAGTTCCTTTCTGTAACCCTTATTACTTTCTTGCATCTTACTGCTTTATGTATTGCACATCCGAGATAGATTTACCCGCCACTTTAAAATCTATCTATAGTTCAACATTTAGCCATCGAGCTTGTGCACCCGCTGGACACACCATTACCCTAGTTTTATTTTTTATGGCATATCTTAGCCATCAGGTGGTAAAAGTTCCACTTCATTTAGAACCTGACTCAGGTCCTCTTAACTTTTAGGCATTAGTGAAGCGTATCATGCTCACTTTCTATTCATTACCAAGAGATTCCACATTGAAATAGTCGTTTACTTCGTCCATAGCCGTTTCAGTATGCAGGTTAAATATCAGTGCTCATCATGAAAGAATTGCAAACGAAATCGAATACAATAATGGGACTTTCAACAGGCAGCACATCGTTGCTGTACAATCTGCAGCTTACTTACCAATACATTGCTAAATACACGGTTTTTAATGCTTGTAAAATTATTCTGAAAATTGTCACCCTAAAATACATAAACAACATTGATATAGAAGTAATAAGGCATGAGATGTAGCCGTCGTCATGGATATACAGACTAAGATTTAAGCTGGTGATGGTTTATAATAATATCCCTGCGTTTATTTAGTTCGTCTACTTTGTTCTATCATGCACACATCAGTTACATGACATCCCAAAACATCATCCATTACACAGTACTGATTTAGACAAGTCTAGTACTTGAGAACTGAATCACCTAGGCGAATGCAATTTGAATTCACAGCAATCTTGATGACGTCTGGCAGCAACAGTACCAGGGAGCTGCTTTAGTTCATCCAAGTGCCAAGCTGTTTCGCGACACAAACCTCGAAATTTCCCGAGGGAGACGTCCAGATGTAAATATCGCAATAGCCTTGGGAAATCTCCAAAACCCAGCTCGGAGTTCCTAGCATCAGGCATAAATCAGTTTGTCTTGTGGCGCTGTACGGTACTTATGTGGTAGTAGGAGCGAAATGTCATCTGTGTTTTCACATGTAGCACATTTCCTTTTTTGTTCGAAGTAGTTGTCAGATAAACTATCTTCACATCGCTTCATTCCTTTTTCATAGTGTTCTCGTATGACGTTAAAAAGTACACCGTTGTGCATAATGTAAGGAAGAAAGCAACTTTCGCGTGATGTGTCACTGCCAAGTAACATAGTTCGATGAAACGTGGACGGTACATAGAAAGAACTACTACAGTACCGTACAGTACAGAAGGTAACCGAAAGAAATGTGCAATGAGGCGAACAGAAATGATACTTTTACTCAGATAATAATTGCATTGAAAGACATCGCGATTTATGATGGTCTTCTGGTCATTGCAAACTGTGGAGCATGGTTGTTAATAGGGTACACATGATCAACTACGGACGGGAATGCATGCTCTGTAACCTGCTCCCCTGCTGGCCACAGTGTTGCTAAGATTTTCTTATGGTAAGGCGTTCCATTTCTCCTCCAGTGCGGTTTAAAACTGCTGTGTAGTCTTTTGTGAACCAGGACGTCCTGCAGTACATCTCCCAACGAATTCCATACACAGGGTGGCAATTATTGAACTATATGAAGAAAACGTAAATTAGTTACAAAGTACGGCGTGCACACACTTTGTTCAACATGTAAACGCCACTAAAGTATTCGGATTTAGGTTATGACATGTTCGATGTGCCTGCCATCTTTGGTGGTGATGTGGCGCAGACGAATAGCGAAATTCTGCGTGACCCACTGAAGTGTCTGAGCATCGATGTTGTCGATGACCTCCTGAATGGCTGTTAGCTGAGCAATAGTTTTACGGTTATTGCTGTACACCTTGTCTATAATATAGCCCCACAGAAAGGAGTCGCATGCTTTCAGATCCGGAGACTATGGCGTCCAGTCGAGGCCCATGCCAGGGCCTCTCCCAGAGCCAGAATGCGATCCCCAAAATGCGTCAGGACATCAAACACTCCTCTGCTTCGATGAGACCGAGCTCCGTCTTGCATGAATCACATTTTGTCGGAATCGTGGTCGCTTAGGTTAAAGGGGATGAAATAGTCTTCCAAAACCTTCCTCCTCCAGTACAGTTTGAAACTGTCACCGTGCCATCAAGCAATATCGCACCAATTATTTCGTGAGTGGACAATGCACACCACACAGTCACTAGCTGAAGACGAAGGAACTTCTCGATCCCAAAATGCGGGTTGCCAGTCCGTCAAATGCACCTATTTTGCTTATTGACGAACCCATCCAAATGAAAGTGGCCTTCGTCGCTAAACCAAACAACAATGCCCATACTAACTCGCATCATACCCCGAGGCCAGCCGAGCAGTTTGATCGTCCTAACGCAAACTGTTCCGAAGTCATGACGATTTTATGAAGTATTGTTCAATGATTGTCACCCAGTAAGTCTGGCGAAAGCGCAGGCGAGTCCATTCGACGAATATTCTCGTTCAATGGGCTCCTCCACCCGCGCTGTTGGATCCGATCGCTCATCGTCATCCATAATAAAAAGATTTGGAGATCAGTACTCACAACCAACAATGTGCCTCCCAAACAGTAACACCGGGGACACCAGAACGATCATATTCGACAATTTTCTCCGGTGCAATACGTGTTCCCTATACTCGCTATGTGAGGGTAACTCCAGCTTGTCGAGCATGATCGTTTTGGTGGTCCAGGTGCTAAGGTGTGGGGAGGCACAAGTTGCATGACCTTCATGACCTCTAGACCTGTGACCGCGGTACACTGACGGCTCAACGTTATTATGATGCTGTATTCCTTCTCCCTTTGCAACTTTTCAGGGGTGCTTTCTGCCTTGACTCCATTTTTATGGATGATAACGCGCGACACAATCGAACTGCGCGGAGGAATCTTGGAACGAGAGGATTTTCGACAAATGGACTGGCCTGCCGATTCCACTGACTTAAATTTTATCGGGAACGCCTGGAATGAGTTTGTGAGACGTACTGCAACACGCCCATATACACCAACGAGCATCCAGTAGTTATAAACCTCGCGTATCTAGAAATGGAACACCAGAGCACAAGAACTCATTAACAACTGTGTGGCCAGCGTGGGAAACCCGCTGCAGAGAAGGCATTGAAGTCCGTCGTGGTAACACACGTATTATGACCCATGTCCCTGCTTTTGTAATGTTCAGGAGACCATTCTAAATCGTATATGAAGATACTATCTGGTTTTTTCGGACATGTCCGAAAGAACAGATACCATGTCCGAAAGAACATATACCATCTTCATATATAGACATGGTATCTGTTCTTTCGAACATGTCCGAGAGAACAGATACTATTTTCAAATATAGTTAAGGCTAACCGGCCAATAACCTTCTGCAGTCGCACTGTCCTCTGTGCCCTCAGTGGCTCAGATGGATACAGCGTCTGCCTTGTAAGCAGGAGATCCTGGACTCGGGTCCCGGCCGGGGCATACTTTTTCAACTGTCCCCGTTGATGTATATCAACGGCTGTCGACACCTTAAGGCCTTGATTTAATTATCATTTCATTCAAAATCGTGGTGACTTCGCTTTAATTATTGTCTTTCAAGCGTCATATTTGATCTTCTCATTGTGTATTTCTTTCAGTTACCTTCTGTACTATACTGCAGCAGTTCTTTCTATGCGTGATCCAAGTTTCATGTAACTTTGTAAGTTAGCAGTGATACATCTTGGGAAAGATATTTTGCATACCAGTCTGCAGATTGTCTCAGAAGACTTTTGTAATGCCTCATATTACTGGCAGGATTTCTATTTTGTGTGGAAGTTGAAGTAACTGACATGATGCACGAACTTCCTAAACTTACTTTCTTACTCGACTTCAATATGAGCAACTCTTACGGTACATGCAACGTAAGCTCAGCCGCAAAATATTACTCAGCCGCATTAGAAGAGCACACTAATCGCTTCGGAACGCTGGAGGTGGAGCGGAACCGGCACCAGACAGTACATAACCTCAATCGATAACGTAAATCATGCCAACGGGGTGGTGTGTACGATCAAGTGACTTGTATGGAGTCTGGGTTGTAAAACGGGTCGATTTGGAGACGTGAAAGAATGACAGAAAGGAGCTGTCGTGTTTGGACGTGCACATCACTACACAGTAAATGAAGTTGCCCGACTTGTTCGTGTATCAACGCAAACTGTCGACGTGTGTGCAAGGATTGGTGTACCACTCGCTATCAGGCAAAACAGCATAAATACAGTGGTAGTGAAAATAGACAGGAAAAAAAAGAGAGATTTGGCGGACAGGATGGGGAGCAATCTGCGGTTGTTTGTTAATGAGGCTTTGGTGTGCGGCAAGGTGTCGAAGTGGAGTGACTGTAGAAAGATACAAGACGACTGATACAAAATTTCTAGTTGGTGTGATGAATGGCACCTTGTTCTAAATGTGAAAAAAATGTAAGTTAATGCGGATGAGTAGGAAGAACGAACCTGTAGTCAGAATGAGATGTTCACTCTGCAGCGGAGTGTGCGCTGATATGAAACTTCTTGGCAGATTAAAACTGTGTGCCCGACCGAGACTCGAACTCGGGACCTTTGCCTTTCGCGGGCAAGTGCTCTACCATCTGAGCTGCCGAAGCACGACTCACGCACGCTCCTCACAGCTTTACTTCGGCCAGTATCTCGTCTCCTACCTTCCAAACTTCACAGAAATCTGTTATAAAAGTTCATACCAGTGTGTAACTGTGTGTTTGATCGTCATCCAGATCTCTAACCTTGCCCGTTGTCGGCAAGACAATTACCCTTCGAAGGGAATGGCTGTACATCCGCATCTACATCATACTCCGCAAGACGTGCCAATAACTGATTGCCCCTTTTCCGTTTCGTTCGAGAATGGTGCATGGGTAGAATGATTGTTGGTATCGCTCCGTTGGCTCTAATTTCTCCAATTTTCTCGTCGTGGGCATTTCGCGAGAAGTGTGTAAGAAGATGCAATGTATTGGCCGGAAAGTACTGTCTTGAAATTTCAATAGTAAACCTCTCCGTGATGCACAACAGCCAACCGCTGGTGGCCGAGCGGCTCTAGGCGCTTCAGTCTGGAACCACGCGACCACTACGGTCGCAGGTTCGAATCCTGCCTCGGGTATGGATGTGTGTGATGTCCTTAGGTTAGTTAGGTTTAAGTAGTTCTAAGTTCTAGGGGACTGATGACCTCAGATGTGAAGTCCCATAGTGCTCAGAGCCATTTGAACCATTTGATGCACAACACCTCTCTTGTAACGTCTGCCACTGGAGTTTTTTGTCATCTCGGTAACGCTCTCGCGCGCCGACTAAACGATCCCGTGACGAAACGCGCCGCACTTTGTTGCTTCTTCTCTGCCTCTTCTATCAGTCACACCTAGTAAAGGATCCAAGATTGGTGAACAGAGCTCAAGAATCGGTCGAACAAGCGCCTTATAAACCACTCCCGTCGTGGAAGAGTTACATTTCCTTAAGACTCTTTTTATGACTCTCAATCTGGAATCTGGCCTTTCTGCATTTATTTTATGTGGTCATTTCACTGAAGGATGCTCTGGATAGTTATTTCTACATATTTTACGGCAGATACTGTTTCCAGCAATCTGTCACCAATAGTGTAGTCATACAGTGGTGCAATTCCTATGTTACATTTACGTTCGTTCAGCGTCAACTGCCAAACAATTCATCAATCCTGTGCAGATCATACTGCATATCTGTACTGTCTTCTGCCGTTGCCTCTTTCTTGTAGACAACCGCATCATCTATGATCTGTCTTAAAGAACTTTCTACTACGCATTTATGTACACTATGTGATCGAAAGTATCCGGCCACCTGGCTGAAAATAACTTAAAAGTTCGAGGCGCCCTCCATCGGTAATTATGGAATTCAGTATGGTGTTGGCCCACCCTTAGCCTTGATCACAGCTTCCACTCTCGCAAGCGCACAATCAATCAGGTGCTGGAAGGTTTCTTGGGATATGGCAGCCCGTCCTTCAAGGAGTGCTGCACTGAGGAGAGCTATCGATGTCGGTCAGTGATGCTTGGCACGAAGTCGGCGTTCAAGAACATCCCAAAGGTCTGTAGGATTCAGATTAGGACTCTGCAGGCCAGTCCATTACGGTGATGTTGCTGTAGTGTTACCACTCCACCACAGGCCGTGCATTACGAACAGGTGCTCGATCGTGTTGAAAGATGCAATCGCCATCCCCGAATTGCTCTTCAACAGTGGGAAGCAAGAAGGTGCTTAAAGCATCAATGTAGACCTGTGCTGTGGTAGTGCCACGCAAAACAAGGGGTGCAAGCCCTCACCATGAAAAACACGACCACACCATAACACCACAGCTTCCGAATTTTACTGTTGGTACTACACAACTGGCAGATGTTCACTGGGCATTCGCCATACCCACACCCTGCCATCGGATCGCCACATCGTGTACCGTGATTCGTTACTCCACACAAAGTTTTTCCACAGTTCAATCGTCCAATGTTTACACCCCTTACGCCAAGCGAGGCATCGTTTGGCATTTACCGGCTTGATGTGTGACTTATGAGCAGCCGCTCGACCATGAAGTCAAAGTTTCCTCACCTCCCGCCTAACTGTCATAGTACTTGCAGTGGATCCGGATGCAGTTCACGTACAGACGTATGACACAAGTGACACCCACCAGCACCTGACCACGTTTGAAGTCCGTGGGTTCCGCGGAGCGCCCCCATTCTGCTCTCTCACAATGTCTAATGACTACTGAGATCTCTGATGTGGAGTACCTGGCACCTAATATGAAAAACTGTGTTTTTGGCGCTGTCCGGGTACTTTTGATCACGTAGTGTACATTGTCAACAGTAACGGTCCCATCACGCTTCCTTGTGGTCCTCCGGAAATTACCTTTACATCTTTCAATTTTGTTCCAAAAAGAGCGAGGTGATGAGTTCTATCTGTAAGGAAGTCTTGAATCCAGTCACAAATCTGATCCGATACTCAGTAAGTACGTATTTTTTTTCACTAAATGGCAGTGTGGGACAGTGCCAAATGCCTCACTGAAGTCACCGAACACGGCTTCAACCTGAGCGCTGTTGTCCAAAGCGCCGTGAATCTGATGGAGGAGCAGGGCCAGCTGAGTTTCGCATGACCTCTGTTTATTGATTTTCATAGGAGTTTTTCGCTCTTCAAAAACATAATTCTTTAGCTTGAAACATGTTCCATAATTCTACAATAGATCGACGTCAACGATATAAGCTTGTAATTCAACATTACCAAAGGATGTTCCTTCTACATCTTCACAATGAGCATGCCGTTACCACTCCCGTCTTCCAAGATTACAACTGCCGCGTAACAGGGACGCATCCGTACGTTCCTGGTCTGACGGAAATGCAGGCACCCTATCGTACCACGACTGGCTTGCTAAATCACCTGATGTTAATACTTTAGGAAAGTCTGGAGCTATTTGCAGCAGCGAGTGAAAGGTCGCAATCAATAGCCCGCAGTTTGGCGGCTCTACGGAATTTAATCATTAATCAGTGGCTCCAGCTGAATTTCGCATGCCTGAAAAAACTTGTGGACTTGCTTCTCGCCGAATTGAGGCCATTATCAAGGCGAGAGGCGGTGTTACATGTTATTAATGTGATGCCTCTTGCGTGTGACTAATTTTTTGTACAGTCTGCTTATAATCTACGCTTTTAACTCCATTCGGTATTGGCACAACATGCCTTCATCCACTGAGGTCACTATGATTAATTCTGGTCCTCAGATAATCGGACCTTGATATGAGTTTGGTAAACATTGGTTCTAATGTGGTCCAACAGTAAAACGCCCGTAGAAGTAAAGTTGGAAAGCTTTGAGACTAGAAAATTTGTCCAGTTCTGCCAGTCCAGTATCCAGGTAAGATGTGGTAAAGAACGCGCCTGCCTTATAGAATCTAGTACGGTAGTGCACCTCCATGTCGGAAAAGGATGTCATCCGACGAATCAGACAATATTTCACGAAAAATTGAGTAATTAATCATAAATCTGCACGAAAAACCCAATAATTCGATCAGTCTTGAGATAGGACGACATATTAACATCACCGCATTCCAGATGCGCCCACATTGCTTGCTGACAATTCCACACACATGGAAAGTTGACCTCTCCGTGAATTTATCTTCTTTAAGGAAATGTTCATGCACATTCGAACGTGTAAAGAAATATTTAGACAGTTTAAAGCATTACGAAAGGAAGAAAATAATTTAGACACTGATGTCCAGCTAACGAAAGGCTCATTAGAAAGGAAGGAAGTGTAGCATTTAACGCCTGGCTAACGAAGGGGTCATTAGAGGCGGATTTATTATGGAATATCATGTTGCAGAGTTGCAAGCAGTAATTGCAGCAGATACGGGTAGAATTTCTGAGTATACTGTGTGTTGTTCCACGTCTGGCGAACAACAGAAAGCCGCAACTATGGCTTCGGGTGTCTTCAGCATTTATTCTAGGCCAGCCTGTATGACGTTACACGTCCGCATTAGCTGCTTCCCACCGAACCAGGTGATGTAGCGGACAATGGTGTAAATACACTTTGTGGACATTAAGATTTAGGTTTTGCTGAATTCTTTCAGACCATTCGTTGGAAAAGGACGCGGCTGATCCTTCCCTCATCATCCTCCAGTTCAAGTAATGGTATGTTTTTTATGGAAAATTCCATCGGTTCTTGGAAGACCACAGACATATTAAGAACTTGAATACACAGTATTAAAGTTCCACAATAATATTCATTTAATAGTTGGTTGTGAACCGACTGAAGCCGATTCATGACGAAATATTATTGTGGAACATTAATACCGTGTATTCAAGTTATTAGTAATGCTGTGTCTCTAAAAATCTAGATACGAATAGAAGCGATAAACTGCACCACCACAAAAATAAAATAGCTTTTACATTTGACTGTCGCATAGATGCGAAAACTAGCCGTTGTTAAAGCAACAGGCTCTCTGCATCACTGGAACAATGGAGCGTACACTGTGGTTGCATAAAGGTGGAGGTTGTTGAAGTTCTTTTGGAAGTGTTGCAGGACCCATCTCATTGACGTCAATTTGTTGTAGATTTACCGAGCGCATTCTTGATCGCTTAATGTCAGGTAACTCCTTTGTAGAAATCAATAGTTTGCTCTGTTCGTTCACCAGATTACATAGGTGGCAAATGGCGTAATACAAGTCGATGATTGGGAAAATCATTTGACACATATCGATCCGTCGCCAATTAAACAAAATGCATGCTTATGGAATAATGGGAAAGATGTACGTCTGGATTGAATAATTTCAAACTAATAGAATCCAGAATGCAGTTCCTAATGGGGACACACTGACAAAGCGCTTGGTGCACCTAAAGGCGTTACTTTACACGGCAGCGTTACTATACACAATATAATTAACGACCTGGAAGACAACTGTTTAGCTCATAGAGGCTTTTCACTGGCGCTGCAGTTGAGTACGTGCGATGACATTAGGAATTTCTTACAAAAACCGAGACGACCTCGTTGTGACTGCTTGGGGTAAATACCAGTAGGCTACTTTCAACATAATATCTAAGCATACACATAATGGTCATGTCCATGCTATTATCACACATAAAATGTCTGTCAGAATACATAAATGGTGTAACTTACAGTATTTCTATGCCTAAAATATCTGTCAAAAATATTTAAGCTTTGCCAGTACACAAAGTTTATGCCAGTATCACAATGTTATTTTCCAGTCTAAACAAAAATATCTGTCAGAATACGCAAAGAATGTAACTTACAGTATGACTACTTCTGAATTGTTCTGTAACTGTATAAATCACATGTGCTCTGCTATAATAGCATGCTACTCAGGCAGTTGACAGTTACCTCTAGCCCTAATTGACACTGGATTACTGGCAGTAAAAAAATTACGTTTTTTTGGGGGGGTCCGAAGAAAATAGCGCATCAAAAAATTAATAATGGGTGTTATTGACTGTCTAATATAGTTTTATTCACATTACTTTTGGTCTTGGAAAAACTATGGCAGCATGTTATTCACTGATGTTAATATTACCCAACACTTTAGCACAACAAATTGTACTAAACTGGTGTGTTCTGATGAGATTGTTATTGCATTTTGTGACTTCAACTGCATATTTTCGTAATGCAGCAAATGTGAAATGTAAATGCAACACAACATGGTCAAAGACGATGATCAAGGTTCCACACATCTGAGAGCAGTGGTGACCATCATACTGCAGTAGTATCAGCCATACGTTCATTCTGTGAAGGGCAATTTGTTACAATTTAGTATGAACATGGTGATATTTATGGGATAATTTGCTACAATTTTGCAGTAACATGGTACTGTATGGAATAATTTTTTACAATTTTGCTATAAAATGGTGATGTAGAGGGTAGTTTGTTACAATTTTGGAGTATCATAGTAATATATGGGGTAATTTATAAAATTTTATTTGATGCTTCACTGGAACAGAAGCAAAAATTGGGCAATTTGTTGCAAGTTTGCTGTAACATGTTAATGTATGTGTCAGTTTGTTACAGTTTCACGTAACAATGGTTATGTATGGGGATTTCTTACACTTTGCCATAACTTGATGGTGTATAGTATAATTCATTACAGTTTTACTATAACACGATGATATAACAATTTGTTAAATATTTTGCTGTACATGGTGATGTAATGGGTAATTTGATACAATTTTGTTTTACTTATCCATATATGAAGATAAAATACGACGATTTGTTACAGTTTTAACACTGTGATTTATGGGACATTTTGTTAAATTTTGCTTTAAAATGGCAAGCATCTGAGAGTTTCTTACAATTTTACTGTAAGTGGTGATTAAAAGACAATTTTTTACAATTTTGCTGTAAATGAATCGACTTCATTTACTTCCGGTACGATGGACGTGGAAGAATTATGGGCAAATTTTAAACACATTGTAAATCACGCATTGGAGAAGTATGTACCGAAAAGGTGGGTTACGGACGTAAAAGACCCACCGTGGTTTAACAGCGCAATTCGGAGAATGCACTCGCGGTACAAGAAAGATCGGGAAAATGAGGACAGGCAAAAGTTAGTAGAGATTCGTGCTGCTGTAAAAAGAACGATGCCCGAAGCATTGAATCATTGCCTTCATACCTTAGCAAAAGATCTTGCTGAAAACCCAAGGAAATTCTGGTCTTACGTAAAATCGGTAAGCGGGTCGAAGGCTTCCATCCAGTCGCTAACTGATCAGTCTGGCCTGGCAACGGAAGACAGCAAAATGAAAGCTGAAATTTTAAATTTGGCATTTGAGAAATCTTTCACGCAGGAGGATCGTACAAACATAGCGCCGTTTGAGTCTCTTTACAGATACCCGTATGGAGGACAGTCATCCCTGGGGTTGTGAAGCAGCTGAATGGGTTGAATATAAATAAATCGCCAGGTCCTGATGGGATTCCAATTCGGTTTTACAGAGAGTACTCTACTGCATTGGCTCCTTACTTAGCTTGCATTTATCGCGAATCTCTTGCCCAACGTAAATTCCCGAGCGACTGGGAAAAAGCGCAGGTGACGCCTGTATATAAGAAGGGTAGAAGGACGGATCCTCAAAATTACAGACCAATATCCTTAACATCGGTTTTTTGCAGTATTCTCGAACATATTCTCAGTTCGAATATAATGAATTTCCTTGAGACAGAGAAGTTGCTGTCCATGCATCAGCACGGCTTTAGAAAGCATCGCTCCTGCGAAAATCAACTCGCCCTTTTTTCACATGATATCTTGCGAACCATGGATGAAGGGTATCAGACGGATGCCATATTTCTTGACTTCCGGAAAGCGTTTGACTCGGTGCCCCACTGCAGACTCCTAACTAAGGTACGAGCATATGGGATTGGTTCCCAAGTATGTGGGTGGCTCGAAGACTTCTTAAGTAATAGAACCCAGTACGTTGTCCTCGATGGTGAGTGTTCATAGGAGGTGAAGGTATCATCTGGAGTGCCCCAGGGAAGTGTGGCAGGTCCGCTATTTTCTATCTACATAAATGCTCGTTTGGATAGGGTGGATAGCAATGTGCGGCTGTTCGCTGATGATGCTGTGTTGTACGGGAAGGTGTCGTCGTTGAGTGACTGTAGGAGGATACAAGATGACTTGGACAGGATTTGTGATTGGTGTAAAGAATGGCAGCTAACTCTAAATATAGATAAATGTAAATTCATGCAGATGAATTGGAAAAAAAATCCTGTAATGTGTGAATACTCCATTAGTAGTGTAGCGCTTGACACAGTCACGTCGATTAAATATTTCGGCGTAACACTGCAGAGCGATATGAAGTGGGACAAGCATGTAATGGCAGTTGTGGGGTAGGCGGATGGTCGTCTTCTATTCATTGGTTTTGGGAAGATGTGGTTCATCTGTAAAGGAGACCGCATATAGAACGCTGGTGCGACCTATTCTTGAGTACTGCTCGAGCGTTCGGGACCCCTGTCAGGTCAGATTGAGGGAGGACATTGAAGCAATTCAGAGGCGGGCTGCTAGATTTGTTATTGGAAGGTTAGATCATCACGCGAGTGTTACGGAAATGCTTCAGGAACTCGGGTGGGAGTCTCTAAAGGAAAGGAGGCGTTCTTTTCGTGAACCGCTACTGAGGAAATTTAGGGAACCAGTAATTGAGGCTGACTGCAGCACAATTTTACTGCCTCCGACATACATTTCGCGGAAAGACCACAAGGATAAGATGAGAGAGATTACGGCTCGTACAGAGGCATATAGGCAGTCATTTTTCCCTCGTTCTGTCTGGGAGTGGAACAGGGAGAGAAGATGCTAGTTGTGGTACGAGGTACCCTCCGCCACCCATCGTATGGTGGATTGCGGAGTATGTATGCAGATGTAGGGTGAAGCGTAATGTAATCTCCACTTTGCAACAGCATAAATTATCATTACCAGCAGAAACTGACATACATTTTCGTCTGCAAGATATCTTAGAATAGAATCGCTATAATGTTGGGGTGACTGAACAGTAACAAACTGAGTATTCCACAGCATAGCAACCCTCATTACTTACAGTTATGAATATGTATCACAACTATTCAGTAAGCAGTTTCATGAAAATATCATGCAGTTCGCACTGCTTGACAGCGTAAGTCGGTCCCCGTCAATTGAAACTTTACCTGTAAGTTTGATCTGTAGTGCCGTGTATGTTTTGTACTGTTGCAGAAGATAGTCGAGGTATTTTGATAAATAATAAAGACAATTTTTGGTTTCTTTGAAGAGTGGTACCAAGATCAAACTAAGCTCACCAACCAGCGCAGCTTTAACTGCAAGTTATATCAGTAGTGCTAGTATGTGAGCCATGTATATATTTTTAAATTCTTATAGAGCAAATGAGTTTTGACAGTAGTGCCATGTGTGTTTCGTACTCAAAATATTTATGTAATTTGGTAATTTATGTAGGTGCAAAGATCAAATTTTTGTTCATGGTCAGAGATCTGTACTTATATTTCTGTATTATGATTAGCAACGTGCAGGGGTTTTGCAATGAAGTATTCACGTTTCATGATGAATACGATTTTAGTTTGGTGCAAGGATCGTATTTTTGAGAGATCTAACGTAACACTCTTTGTGGATGCTTGTCCATCAGTGTCTTTGACCACTTCGTATTGTGTTTACATTTTCTATTTGTTGCATTATGAAGTTATACTTGCATTTTATGAAATTTACAGTTTAAGTGGTAAAACACATTAATGATTTTGTCGAAATGCTCCGTTTTGGGTACAGTTTGTTGTGCTAAGGTGTTAGGAAATATGAAGTCGATGATAAACATGCTGCCACAGCAATGTCCAAAAACAAAATCATAATTAAAATGCATCTATATTAGTCATTCAGTAATTTTGATTATTATTTTATTGGTGAATTATCGTTTCCCCCCATAGCATTCCCTGTAAAATGGCGCTCGGTCAGTTTTTTTTTTTTTTTTTTTTTTTTTTTTTTACCAAGAGTTAACTGTCAACTGCTTGATTAGCATGTTGTTTCAGCACAGCACATGTGTTTTATGCATGTTATAGAAAAATTTCAAAGTGGAAGTAGTGTAAGTTATACACTTTACATGTTTTGACAGGCATTTTAGATGTGAAAATAACATTGTGACACTTGACAAACATGGTGTTGCTGATGAAACTTACATATTTTTCACAGATATTTTAGACGTGGTAATACTGTAAGCTACACTCTTTGTGTATTTTGACATACATATGCATGGTAATAACATGGGCATAACCATTGTGTGTATACTTATGTACGTTTGATACAATATGTCGCTTTTCTACCCATAACTTAGATTCTTTTAGACCTAGGAGGGACTGCCAGATATTGTTGTTTGGATGCGGTAATAACATTTACATAACCATTGTGTGTGCTAATGAATTTTTTCGGTAAATGATACAGACGCTTTAGATGTGGAAATATTTAATCTGAGGGCCCATTGCGCCGTATACCAAATGTGACACAAAAATCGAACTATGCTCATTGTATGTGTGAGAGAAAGAGATGAATTTTACCGACGAGGCAGAATTTTTGCTGACAACACCGTACATCAGGTTACTGCTGCTACAGCACCTCACCCCAGCATGTAGGCAACCCATATGTATCACCTCGTAGGTGTGTTAGTGAGCCGCTAGCATGAACGTTCGAGGACGGTCAAAGTGTACCAAAGATTAGGTAGAAAATGTTCTCGTAGGGAAACGCAGATATGAAGCTGATGTTTGCTGCAAGTTAAATTTGTCCACAAATGGATATGTGTATAAAATCATCGTTCGTCAAATTGTTCGGTATCTTCCATCCGTGTAGGGGTGTTATTTGGTTGGATTAATGGGTCACGTAGAGTAGATACATAGTAGAAAGATGGCTTTGTCGTTGATATGATTATTATAGAGTGCTAAAAAAGGCGCCTGACTAACTCCAATTTGAGACGCAACGATGAAGGCTGTGTGCGTCCCTGAGAGCATCAAAATTATGACAGCAGACTTTTCAAAGCAGATTAAGAAAGACTCTCGTGGCCGTTAAGGTTGTGACACTACCAGAAAGGCTAGTAAATAACGAAATTGTACTTATTATGCTTCTACAATATAATAGGGAGAGTAAGTAATTAAATTTGTAGGTGAGTTAGGATATGAAGCGTCCGGAATTTAAGAGGGAGCTGCCACTTGTGCTACCTGCAGTGGCTCTAACGTGGGTGAACACTGAACCAAAGCAAGCTAGAATGACAGATACGGGTATGACATTCCGTGGTGCTTCAGCCCTATGGAATAGTTGAGCAGTATTAGCGGCTGGTGTGTTGTCGCACCGCAGTCTCTGGGCAACCCTTGATAAGATGTTTCCTATTAGCGAGAGATCTGGAGAACGTGCTTACAGGACAGGGAGTGACTGCCTTTTGTACTGAGGTATTTCAGGACGGCAAAGGAAACATTTAGTCTTGCGTCCTGAAAGATCTGATGGAGTCCTCAAAAACAGGACGTAGCCACTGGCCCAGCACGTCTGGAATGGAACGGCTTCTGTCAAATTACTGGCTATGCGAATCGGAGGTCATCGTATTGCGTATCCAATTTCAACCCGTACCACCGCACCAGGTGCTGCGTCCACATGAGGATGTCAAATACAATCTGGAAACTTTAGGCTTTTTCAGAGCATCTACACAGGGATTCGTCCTTGGTGATTCTGTACGTAGAGACATTCATGTTTCAGTGTTGCCGTTGGGCGCAGCTCTGTCAGCGCGCCTCTCTTTGCTGCTGCGACAAGGAACGCCGTAATTGTGTTTGCCGCGTTGACAGTCCGTGGTGCTCCAGATGTGTGGATTCTTGTCTTGTAAACAAGACTATTTCCCAGGTCAAGGGAGTTCATGACGTGGCTCTACGAACCTGCACGGCCGAGCGAACCAAGTGTCTGTCCTCTTGGGCGATAATGCCGTGTGCATGGCCTCAAATATGCTTTTCTTGAACCCTTCGATTCTATATTCGCATGGCAGGTCTTCTATCCTGACCGAGGCAAGCAGAAATATCACTGAACGAAAAAGCGCTCGCTCGACACGAGACGACCCTGTCACTGTCAACTTTATACACGTACTGGTATTCGTTCTTCTTACACAGTTTTCTCACAAATAAAGTCATATACGATTTGAATTATAAACCCAAAGCGCAATCTTTCCTTATGTACAGAATGTAGATGGCCTTGCTTGTGCGTTATGCAGTTGCTCCGAAAAGCTAATCGTTTACAAATGCAGGGCTGTGTTACATTTCGTGCTAATTTCGCGTTTGTTGCACGTATTCGTCCGTACTCTGTATCTATTTTCACATATATTTCCAGAATAAGCTACGGTTTTCTTATTTTTCGTTACATAATAAAATAGACTATATATATATATATATATATATATATATATATATATATATATATATATATATGAGAAAGAAAACTGGCGTTCTACGGATCGGAGCGTGGAATGTCAGATCCCTTAATCGGGCAGGTAGATTAGAAAATTTAAAAAGGGAAATGGATAGGTTGTGTGGTGTCACCGCCAGACACCACACTTGCTAGGTGGTAGTTTAAATCGGCCGCGGTCCATGTAGTACATGTCGGACCCGCGTGTCGCCACTGTGATCGCAGACCTAGCGCCACCACCAAGGCAGGTCTCGTGATACGAGAGTGGACTCGGCCCCAGTTGTACGAGAACCAAGCTACCGCCCAGTTGTACGCGAACCTAGCTATCGCCCAGTTGTACGAAGCCTTTCTCTCTCATTAGCCGAGAGACATAATAGCCATCAGCTAAGTTCATGGCTACGAACTAGCAAGGAGCCATTTGTATCAGTGCCTATAGCTTACGAGTAATCAAGAGAGATGTATTCCAAGGAATTATTAAAAGTTAAGTAAAAAGCATCTACATACTTTTCTTCTTATTCATTCATAAGTTTTTATGTTCCAGACTTCACGCCCGTCTGCTTATTGCCGTTCGTGCACTATCGGCCACAGCGTTAGTTTAGCATCCCTTTTCAGCAATCAACATCACGGTGTCGGTCCAGCTACCGACACTACAGGTTGAAGTTAGATATAGTGGGAATTAGTGAAGTTCGGTGGCAGGAGGAACAAGACTTCTGGTCAGGTGACTACAGGGTTATAAACACAAAATCAAATAGGGGTAATGCAGGAGTAGGTTCAATTATGAATAGGAAAATAGGAATGCGGGTAAGCTACTACAAACAGCATAGTGAACGCATTATTGTGGCCAAGATAGATACGAAGCCCACGCCTACTACAGTAGTACAAGTTTATATGCCAACTAGCTCTGCAGATGACGAAGAAATTGATGAAATGTATGATGAAATAACAGAAATTATTCAGATTGTGAAGAGAGACGAAAATTTAATAGTCATGGGTGACTGGAATTCGAGTGTAGGAAAAGGGAGAGAAGGAAACATAGTAGGTGAATATGGATTGGGGGACAGAAATGAAAGAGGAAGCCGCCTGGTCGAATTTTGCACAGAGCACAACATAATCATAACTAACACTTGGTTTAAGAATCATGAAAGAAGGTTGTATACATGGAAGAACCCTGGAGATACTAAAAGGTATCAGATAGATTATATAATGGTAAGACAGAGATTTAGGAACCAGGTTTTAAATTGTAAGACATTTCCAGGGGCAGATGTGGACTCTGACCACAATCTATTGGTTATGACCTGTAGATTAAAACTGAAGAAACTGCAAAAAGGTGGGAATTTAAGGAGATGGGACCTGGATAAACTAAAAGAACCAGAGGTTGTACAGAGATTCAGGGAGAGCATAAGGGAGCAATTGACAGGAATGGGGGAAATAAATACAGTAGAAGAAGAATGGGTAGCTTTGAGGGATGAAGGAGTGAAGGCAGCAGAGGATCAAGTAGGTAAAAAGACGAGGGCTAGTAGAAATCCTTGGGTAACAGAAGAAATATTGAATTTAATTGATGAAAGGATAAAATATAAAAATGCAGTAAGTGAAACAGGCAAAAAGGAATACAAATGTCTCAAAAATGAGATCGTCAGGAAGTGCAAAATGGCTAAGCAGGGATGGCTAGAGGACAAATGTAAGGATGTAGAGGCCTATCTCACTAGGGGTAAGATAGATACCGCCTACAGGAAAATTAAAGAGACCTTTGGAGATAAGAGAACGACTTGTATGAATATCAAGAGCTCAGATGGAAACCCAGTTCTAAGCAAAGAAGGGAAAGCAGAAAGGTGGAAGGAGTATATAGAGGGTCTATACAAGGGCGATGTACTTGAGGACAATATTATGGAAATGGAAGAGGATGTAGATGAAGATGAAATGGGAGATATGATACTGTGTGAAGAGTTTGACAGAGCACTGAAAGACCTGAGTCGAAACAAGGCCCCCGGAGTAGACAATATTCCATTGGAACTACTGACGGCCGTGGGAGAGCCAGTCCTGACAAAACTCTACCATCTGGTGAGCAAGATGTATGAAACAGGCGAAATACCCTCAGACTTCAAGAAGAATATAATAATTCCAATCCCAAAGAAAGCAGGTGTTGACAGATGTGAAAATTACCGAACTATCAGCTTAATAAGTCACAGCTGCAAAATACTAACACGAATTCTTTACAGACGAATGGAAAAACTAGTAGAAGCCAACCTCGGGGAAGATCAGTTTGGATTCCGTAGAAACACTGGAACACGTGAGGCAATACTGACCTTACGACTTACCTTAAAAGAAAGATTAAGGAAAGGCAAACCTACGTTTCTAGCATTTGTAGACTTAGAGAAAGCTTTTGACAATGTTGACTGGAATACTCTCTTTCAAATTCTAAAGGTGGCAGGGGTAAAATACAGGGAGCGAAAAGCTATTTACAATTTGTACAGAAACCAGATGGCAGTTATAAGAGTCGAGGGACATGAAAGGGAAGCAGTGGTTGGGAAGGGAGTAAGACAGGGTTGTAGCCTCTCCCCGATGTTGTTCAATCTGTATATTGAGCAAGCAGTAAAGGAAACAAAAGAAAAATTCGGAGTAGGTATTAAAATTCATGGAAAAGAAATAAAAACTTTGAGGTTCGCCGATGACATTGTAATTCTGTCAGAGACAGCAAAGGACTTGGAAGAGCAGTTGAATGGAATGGACAGTGTCTTGAAAGGAGGATATAAGATGAACATCAACAAAAGCAAAACAAGGATAATGGAATGTAGTCTAATTAAGTCGGGTGATGCTGAGGGAATTAGATTAGGAAATGAGGCACTTAAAGTAGTAAAGGAGTTTTGCTATTTGGGGAGCAAAATAACTGATGATGGTCGAAGTAGAGAGGATATAAAATGTAGGCTGGCAATGGCAAGGAAAGCGCTTCTGAAAAAGAGAAATTTGTTAACATCCAGTATTGATTTAAGTGTCAGGAAGTCATTTCTGAAAGTATTCGTATGGAGTGTAGCCATGTATGGAAGTGAAACATGGACGATAAATAGTTTGGACAAGAAGAGAATAGAAGCTTTCGAAATGTGGTGCTACAGAAGAATGCTGAAGATTAGATGGGTAGATCACATAACTAATGAGGAAGTATTGAATAGGATTGGGGAGAAGAGACGTTTGTGGCACAACTTGACCAGAAGAAGGGATCGGTTGGTAGGACATGTTCTGAGGCATCAAGGGATCACCAATTTAATATTGGAGGGCAGCGTGGAGGGTAAAAATCGTAGAGGGAGACCAAGAGATGAATACACTAAGCAGATTCAGAAGGATGTAGGTTGCAGTAGGTACTGGGAGATGAAAAAGCTTGCACAGGATAGAGTAGCATGGAGAGCTGCATCAAACCAGTCTCAGGACTGAAGACCACAACAACAAACAACAACAGTATATATATATATATATATATATATATATATATATATATATATATATATATATGTGTGTGTGTGTGTGTGAGCGAGCGTGTGATTTCCCTAAAGTAACGTCAGATTTCATATTTCAAATATTTAAGACGTGTGGGTCACAACCTGTACAAAATATATTGTTAAATGTACGGTTTGAATTATTCAGTAACATAAGTCGTTTCTCGCTGTGAAGTACTTACTGCTTTGAACCACCCTAGTAGTTTGATCAGAAATGAGATTATTGATAAACTTATCAAGAATGGTGACCACGAAGGAGACGAAGCTACGGAGTTGTACTATGTAGGAAGCAAAGTAAGACATGGCGAACGAATCTAGTCGAACATTAAAAGTATACTAGCACAGGCAAACAGGACATCGCGGTCAAAGTAAGTCTACTAGTATCAAACATAGGCCTTAATTTGAGAAACAAATCTCTGACAAAATACGCTTGGAGGCCAATAGCGTATGGTAATGAATTATTGACTGAGGAAAAACCGGAAATTGGAACGTTTTAGGCTCGTCGCTATAGAAGGATGCTGATAAGTAAATGGACTCAAAGGGTAAGGAATCAGAAGTTTCGCCGGCCGGTGTGACCGAGCGATTCTAGGCGCTTCAGTCTGGAACCGCGCGACAGCTACGGTCGCAGGTTCGAATCCTGCCTCGGGCATGGATGTGTGTGATGACCTTAGGTTAGTTAGGTTTAAGTAGTTCTAAGTTCTAGGGGACTGTTGACCTCAGATGTTAAGTCCCATAGTGCTCAGAGCCATTTGAACCATTTTTTGAGGAGTTTCTCATCAGAAGTGGCGAAAAAAAGGAACCCCTGGAAAGCACCGACAAGAATAAGGGACAGGATGATAGAACTTTTTTTAAGGCATCAGCGAATAACCTCCGTGATATTAGAGGGAACTGTAAAGGATAAAAACTGTAGTTCAAGACAGAGATTGGAAAGCAGCCAACAAATTATTGATTGACGTAGAATGCAAGTGCTATTCTGATATTGAGAGGTCGGTGCAAGAGAGGAATTCGTGGTGGGCTGCATGAAACCAGTCACAAGACTGATGACTCAAAAAAAGAGGGTTAAAATTTTTGTCTGACTCCGTCCGGAATCCAATCCCTCTTATCTCAAGGAGTGAAAAAAATGATGTCCTAAGTACGAACCCTTGGCTCATGTGTAATTGTAACCTAAATGCTGTGTTAGTCCTAGTATGATATGTGCAATTGGCTGTAGGGTGTCACAAAAGTTTGTTTACTGCATTTCGGGATGAGTGAATAAATAAAAATCTGTCACATAGTTTTCCTGCTTGATGTCCAAGGAAGACGTGGCTGTTGTGACCTTACATTCTACGTAACGCCCTTGTATTTCCAAGTGGAGTGCCGACAATTGTTGTAGCACGTCATGTGTTCAGTTAGAGAACGATTGACGTTCCCAGATGACGTCTGCGCTCACTTTGACAACCGAAGTGACGGTTGTCACACACTTTGGATCAGCAGTGATAGCCACCAATCTGACATCTACGGATTCCTTTCCGTGGACAACATACGAAGCATCTGAACTGCGAGAAACTAATGAACACCCCAGAAGAGTTTCACTTCTAGCCAGATATTCTTATGAAATCCTCCATAAATATATCATTACCCTGTGCTTCGAAATTACTCTTTTAGTAATTGTCAGTATCATAGACGTCGTCAACCATTTCATAAGCACTTCTGGAGAAAGGCGTCCTGTATAGCTTCTTATGCATTACGGACTTTAGCTGTACGCATTCATATTGCTCCTGCATGTTTTATAACGTCATCTACTATCTTCTATTGCGTCGTCGTCTAGGTCATTTCCTAGCTCTTGGAATTCAACAAAGAACTTCCTTGCTCATCCCACATCCATTGGCCTTGCTAAATATCCCATTAATCTTCACTTTATTTTCGTTGCAATCATTGTTATTTCTTCCAATGCACTTTCTTTCCTGATCTGGTTTATGCTTTCCTGCCTCTCTTAGTAATTCCCAACAAGCATGTCTCCATTTTTCCGTAAGGTACTTTGTTTTTGAATGGTGTTCTTATTAAAGTCGACGTCTTACTTCATACTTGAAAGCTGGTAATACCAACTGATCTTGAAGTTTATAATTCTGACACAAAAATTCGAGTAAACTTGTTTCCAATCCATGCTGGAAGTAGAAATTTAATACTGTTGCCTGTTTATTTGTAGATTTTTTTTAATGTCTACTTTGAAAATTACCCTGTTAGTTTGTCCAGTGGAATGAAAAGTTGATTGCACTATAGGTAAACAGTATATTATCCTGCGGTGTTTATCCTTTTCAGGTATCTGAAAATGCTATGAGATGGTATGGCATATCCCTCTATCTGGATAACAATATCGGATCTGCCGCATCTGAAAAGGATTTATCAGTATTACCCTCTTTGTCCTGTCCTATCGTCACTGTCATTTTCTATTTTGGTTATAGGCGTAAATAATTAAACTCTGAATGTGTAATGCCTCTGGTGTACTGGATGTAAAATTAATAATGTTACCGCTGTAATGGTTACGATAGTGGTGGTGTTGGTGAAAGTGATAACAATGAATATAATAATTATAACGATGTCATTTCAGTTGATATTGTCAAAACTATATATCTCGTAATATGAAGCTGCTGTCTACTGGAGGTAAAGATATATTAATAGAAATGCAGGAATTGATCTGGTGAAGAGCGCGAAAGAATAGGAAAATCTAATTACAAGGTACAATGAAACAAAAAGCAGTGGAAACATAAACCAGAGGGGGGGGGGGAGAGAGAGAGAGAGAGAGAGAGAGAGAGAGAGAGAGAGAGAGAGAGAGAGAGACAGAGAGAAGTAGGGATATGGAAAGGAGAGAAGGATGTTGGCAAGGGATGTACATACTGGTTAGTATTTGTGTGGAAAGTAGTCAGGAATACGGAGAGAAACGCCGTGTTGCTGATAGGAGTATATATTTTAGTCTCCTCTTGTATGAAGCGTGGTTTCTGACAAGTTTGTTCCGCAGCAAACGATTGTAATGTGTAAGGACACAGAGGAAGATTAAAAATGAAAGGTAGTTAAGGATATATCGCCCTGTCACGAAGAGCAAACTTTCGATTCTGGAAAGAATCGAACTCCCATTCATGAAACATGCTTCAAAATTGTGACTACCTTACAAATGAATTAAAGGGTTAAAATTTTGATGTTAAGCATCTACACGAGAAAAGGTTTAGAAAGGGTGTGAAATTATGGTTAAACTGTGTTGGAAGTCTTAAGTGGGTTCAGTATGAAACACTGGATGAATATAGTCTCCGTAATTTGTGTTTATTTCAAAAGTAACTGTTAGTACGAGTACATGTATGCCACTGTAGGACAAGACGGTCAACGCCTTCACGGAAAAATGTTTGCGGCTGGCTACGGAACCATTAATGTCTTTCCTCCGGACTTCTATATTTTGGAAGTCGCATGGGGAGAGATCGGAACGCGATAATTTCAACTACGCTTTCAAAGTTTCTCCCCATGCCATTTACATATTTTTGGAGCCATGGAGAAAGATATGTCGCCGTCGAATTGTTTGGAACGAAGAGGGTCATGCCTGGGTGCAATTATGATTTCAGAGGCAACCGCAAACATTTCTTCATGAAGGCACTGGCCGTCTTCTCTCTCAGAGTAGGATATATATATATATATATATATATATATATATATATATATATATATATATATATATATATATATATATATACAGTTATGGCAATTAGTTTTGAAATTGTAAAGCTTACCTACTTTTTTCCATCTTTCTCATTTTCATTTCACTGCTGGTGATACATAGGGAAGGAAACTGACCGTGTCATTTCGAAATCAGCACACGGCAATTCACTGCCTTAAGCGATTTGGGAAGATTACGGACGCACGACCTAAACATGGAAGACGAGCCGGGGATTTGAAACGTTATCCCAAATGCGAATCCAGAGTCTTATCGACTGCGTGATATCAATCGGTACCTACATAGGTACTACCAAGTCGTAACGATTATACTTCAGTTATGGAATGATGACGCGTGGAAAACGTGATGTACTAAAGTAAAATAAATCGACGTTTTTATCTTCAACGAAGGTACAACGTAGATAACGAAAGACTAGCACCATGTATCAAGTTAAAAAGCACTATATAAATTTCAACTTGTCACTTCTCTCCACATATTGCAAGCTCTACCGAGGCTGTCATGCTACGCTGCAAGAATTGCACTTCTAGGGAGAATTCGATGTGAATACATTTGCAAAAGTACTGATTAGATGATATTGCTCTACCTTTTAGCGGAATGTACGCTTCAGTGAACTGAAGTTTTGTGCGACCAGGTGTACATGGTGTTACAAAGAGATTTATCAGATTTCAGAGGACTATACGAGTAGCTTCTGTTTGAATGAAGACAGAAACTCTGGGTGAATTTTAATTTATGCGTACGAGTAAAGAAAGTTATTTTCAAAAGGATCATCAGATTTTACAACGGTATTTCTTTTACATGCATGCACATACAGCCTTGGGGTACCTTTTACGATTACGTTTAGTATCAGAGAATTTTTGTTCTGCCTTCGACAAATGTTCAATGTGCTCTCCACCTGAAGCACGACGAACATCCAGTCAGTACTCAAGCTCATCCTGTAGTTTAGTGAGAATGTTGGTAGTTACTGCATTTACTGCTGTAGTTATGCGGCACTGCGGTACACCCAAAGTTGTTGGAAGTAGAAGCACTCAGATGGAGTCTTTCAAAAACCCCCACAAAAAATTCACGTACCTTGAGATGGCGTGATCTTCGAGGCGAATGGTGCAATGATGAGATCCAACGCCTCTTACAGCCGACCCATCGTTGAGGTAGACCGATGTTAAGAAATTCTCTTACACGCAGGTACCATGTGCTCGTGCTGTATTATGTTCAACGACGAAATTTTTTGCATCTTGTCACAAATGCTGAGGAAGTCAAGTTTCCAATTTATCGAGCTACGTGATTCCTGTAACCGAACTGTCCACAAAGAGAATGGGCCGTAAATATTTGTCGGGAAACGACACAAAACACATTAGGCTTTGTAGTGTCTCGTGTTGACTGTGGTACGTGGCTGCCGTGTTCTCCATATTCCCGCGCTGTAGCGGTTAACTTTTCAACGTAGCCTCATCACTTAACCCTAAACGTAAAAGGAGGCAAGTTCGTAAGCAGGCGTAAATTAAATTTTGCGTGACAGTATTGACATAAAATACGCCAAGGAAAATGTCACGTACATTTACCAACAAAGAACTGATCACAATTTCAGAAAAAAAACCTGAATGATTTATTCAAGAGAAAGAGCTTCAAAAATTGAGCAAGTCATTAATGCTTTAGTCCAGGTTGATTGGGCCGGCCGCGGTGGCCGAGCGGTTCTAGGCGCTATAGTCCGGAACCGCGCGACTGCTACGGTCGCAGGTTCGAATCCTGCCTCGGGCATGGATGTGTGTGATGTCCTTAGGTTAGTTAGGTTTAATTAGTTCTAAGTTTTAGGCGACTGATGACCTCAGAAGTTAAGTCGCATAGTGCTCAGAGCCATTTGAACCATTTGAATCAAAGAGACCAGATAAAAGGAATTAAAATCACACCGAGTCTGACAGTGGTTAGCCGACCATAGAAGCGAAAAAGGAAAAGCCAACATCCAAGAAACGCATTAAAAACCTCAGTCTAAAATCGTAGTCCAAAGGCCAGACTCAACACAAAAAAGGACAAACACTTAGATCAAGCTATAAAAACCCCCTGCACGAAAAAGCTCAAAACTAAATCTGCCGTCCCAACGTCGTCTGATAAAAGTGCAGGAAGCGCACCAGGCAACGCAAACGTTTGCCTGAGCGGAGTTAAAAGCGGGCAGTCCAACAAGATGTGGACCACTGTCAAAGCTGACCCGCAGCGACATAAAGGTGGGTACCGCGGCGCAATAAATACCTGTGCGTCATCCAGGTGTGGCCAATGAGCAGCCGGCAGAGGACAACAGAGTCCTTGCGAGAGGCCCGCAAGGAGGAGCGCCACGCACCGGTAGCCTCCTTGATGGCCCGAAGTTTGTTGGGTGAAGGAAGGGCGCGCCATTCTTCACCCAAGGTGCAAAGTACCTTCTGCCGCAAAATTGACCTGAGATCAGTCTCCGAAAGGCCAATCTCCAAGGCTGGTGCACCGACAGCCTGTTTGGCCAGTGTGTCAACACGTTCATTCCCCGGGATGCCGACATGACCCGGGATCCACACAAAGACCCTAATTTGCTGGGAAGTGGCGGTGCGGTCCCCTACGGCACTGCGTAGGATCCTACGGTCTTGGCGTGCATCCGTGCGTCGCTGCGGTCCGGTCCCAGGTCGACGGGCACGTGCACCTTCCGCCGACCACTGGCGACAACATCGATGTACTTTGGAGACCTCACGCCCCACGTGTTGAGCAATTCGGCGGTACGTCCACCCGGCCTCCCGCATGCCCACTATACGCCCTCGCTCAAAGTCCGTCAACTGCACATACGGTTCACGTCCACGCTGTCGCGGCATGCTACCAGTGTTAAAGACTGCGATGGAGCTCCGTATGCCACGGCAAACTGGCTGACACTGACGGCGGCGGTGCACAAATGCTGCGCAGCTAGCGCCATTCGACGGCCAACACCGTGGTTCCTGGTGTGTCCGCTGTGCCGTGCGTGTGATCATTGCTTGTACAGCCCTCTCGCAGTGTCCGGAGCAAGTATGGTGGGCCTGACACACCGGTGTCAATGTGTTCTTTTTTCCATTTCCAGGAGTGTATATACCGGCGCATACTAGAAAGAAATATGATATACAATTTACGGAAAAATCGTTAATAATTGTAGGAAGTCAGGGAAAATACACAGGCCATTTTTTCAGGAACGGCAAACAAGCGCTTCTTTGTGTCGTATGAAAAATTTTAAATGACTCTAGTACTTTACTAGCAGGATTAAGTACATCTTTATAATACGTGTACTCTCCAGATATGGGTGTGATACAATCTTTTTGGGTGCCATTTTAATACAAACAAACTTAAAAAGACAAATTACACACACATACTATTATTATATGTAGCAGACAGTGTGAACTTACAGACAGTAAACGTAAAGTAAAGATGTATTACACGATTCACTCAGTAAGCTACGTTTCAAATCAATATTAGTACCTTTATAATGATGCAAATAAACACTACTTAGCCGGCCGCGGTGGTCTCGCGGTTCTAGGCGCGCAGTCCGGAACCGCGCGACTGCTACGGTCGCAGGTTCGAATCCTGCCTCGGGCATGGATGTGTGTGATGTCCTTAGGTTAGTTAGGTTTCAGTAGTTCTAAGTTCTAGGGGACCGATGACCACAGCTGTTGTCCCATAGTGCTCAGAGCCATTTGAAACACTACTTAGCTTTAAACTTCTCGTTTTACTTCTGAGTTTGTCAGTTGAAAATTATCCGGAAATGCCAAATACGTAGATGAATTTGCAAATAAGCACCGAACAGCAAGTACAAATCCAATATTTTACGAGGGACTACTAGTGCAGAACCTATAAAAGAATTAGTCTATCTTCAATAGCAGTATCCATGCTTTTTGTAAAACGTTTTTGAAGCTAGCCTCCTATTATAACTACTTACCATCAAGTCCACCTACTTTGATTTCCCGAATAATTTGATCTTCAGGAAATTATATGAAGCAAACTCCAGGATTCTTTGTAACTACAAGATTTTCCCTCGGATTCTTTTTATTCACGTCTTCCTCTTTCCTTCACCAGAAGGAAAATAAAAAGCTGGCACGTATAGCTCTTTGTAGTAATTAAAATTGCAGCCGGCTTCTAGGTGTTATACCGTTAACAAAGAGTACGAAACTTAATATAGATACTCGGTAGTCTACGCGAGCCATCGACGCAATGAAACAGCTAATTGTATACGCGCCAATTCTGGCCTGTTTTTATCAAGAAGGCAGTACGCCTGCGTGTTGAACAGACTGTGTCGTCGTGTGGTTTTCCATTTACATAAACAACTAGCGCCGTGAAACTGCTGGTGCAACCATCTACATCTACATACATACTCCGCAATCCACCATACAGTGCGTGGCGGAGGGTACCTCGTACCACAACTAGCATTTTATCTCCCTGTTCCACTCCTAAACAGAACGAGGGAAACATGACTCCCTATATGCCTCCGTACGAGCCCTAATCTCTCTTATCTTTGTGGTCTTTCCGCGAAATGTAAGTTGGCGGCAGTAAAATTGTACTGCAGTCAGCCTCAAATGCGGGTTCTCTAAATTTCCTCAGTAGCGATTCACGAAAAGAACGCCTCCTTTCCTCTAGAGACTCCCACCCGAGTTCCTGAAGCATTTCCGTAGCACTCGCGTGATGATCAAACCTACCAGTAACAGATCTAGCAGCCCGCCCCTGAATTGCTTCTATGTCTCCCTCAATCCGACCTGATAGGGATCCCAAACGCTCGAACCATTAAGCTGTAGGGGCTTATTTGCAAATTCATCTACGTATTTGTCCTTTCCGGATAATTTTCAACAGACAAACTCAGAAGTAAAACGAGAAGTTTAAAGCTAAGTAGTGTTTATTTGCATCATTATAAAGGTACTAATATTGATTTGAAAAGTAGCTTACTGAGTGAATCGTGTAATACATCTTTACTTTACGTTTACTGTCTGTAAGTTCACACTATCTGCTACATGTAATAATAGTATGTGTGTGTAATTTGTCTTTTTAATTTTGTTTGTATTAAAATGGCTCCCAAAAAGATTTTATCACACCCATATCTGGAGAGTACACGTATTATAAAGATGTACTTAATCCTGCTAGTTGTACTTTCGACGAAAATCACGCCACACAGTTGTAACTGGATTGCACCTGTTGAACCGGAGAACTCTGAACACCTTTTGTTGCTGTGTTGTCGTGACCTTGACTCGATTGTCATGGGCAGTGGACGAGAGGTAAGCGGGCAAGCAAGCTAGCGCACCAGGAACGCCTCTGCAGACTACACGAACGGGTAACATACAACTGCCGACGAGGTAAGCCTTTAGTTTCACTCCGTAAGTTTAAATGTAGCTCAAGATTCCATCAGCATTCTTGCAGGTAGAAGATTTACTTTTGTGAAGACAGATAGTATCTATTGGGTTGGTGCATAACTTCGTAGCGTTTTTCTATAAGTTTAATAAAGCAACAGATATACGTTACAAACACTTTGGTCATTAATAATATATTCCCACTCACCGTTCACAACAGTTCGCCAACGCCGGGGTAATTTTTTGGTTCAGCGACTGTAGAAGTCACGTGGTTTGGGGGAGAAGAATTCTTCGAGCCATGTTCGGAGCGCATTTCTTCCGGAAAGAAAGTTCCTTGAAAGATGTTCGATAGAGAGCAGAAAACGTTAAAATCTGAGGGCCCAAGATCAGGTGTTTAAGTTGGGTGCGGAATTATTTCCCAGGCCAAATCCTGTATAGTGTTTTTCGCCAATCTAGTAGAATGCGAGCGGCGTTATGGTGGAATAGCATCACTTTACCCAGTCTTCCTGGTCATTGTTCTTGGATAGCGTCTGCAAGACATCTCAGTTGTTGACAAATTCCAGCAGTGATGGTTACACCTCGAGGAAGCAATTCATAGTACACCACACCGTCGCTTTTTCGATCAGGTGCATAACATTGTATTTTGTGGATGCGAGAAGGTCTTTTTACGGATAGCTGTTACTTTGTTTGGGCTCAACTATTCCTTTCTTTTCCTCATGCTAGCATAAAGACACCATTTATCGTTACTAGTAACGATATGGGTCGTTGTTCGCAAGTCAGTTGATGAGGAGCAAGCAGAGGTGCACATACGGCCACCGGCTGAATTTCGTGAGTTTGGCTTAGAGCATGCGGTACCTATACACCAGATTTTTTTTTTTTTCCTAGCCGGTCTTGGTGACCGAGCGGTTCTGGGCGCTACAGTCTGGATCCGCGCGACAGCTACGGTCGCAGATTCAAATCCTGCCTCGGGCATGGATGTGTGTGATGTCCTTAGGTTAGTTAGGTTTAAGTAGTTCTAGGGGACTGATGACCTCCGAAGTTAAGTCCCATAGGGCTCAGAGCCATTTTGAACACTCGATTTTTGAATCTTCCCCACTGCAAGCAAATGGCGCACGTTGGTGGAATGATCACAGTTCATCATCCGGTAGCTGCGTCGTCAGCGCGACAGACTGTCAATCCAAAGGGCCCGGGTTCGATTCCCGGCTGGGTCGGAGATTTTCTCCGCTCAGGGACTGGGTGTTGTGTTGTCCTAATCATCATCATTTCATCCCCATCGACGCGCAAGTCGCCGAAGTGGCGTCAAATCGAAAGACTTGCACCAGGCGAACGGTCTACCCGACGAGAGGCCCTCGTCACACGACATTTCATTTCATCATATTTGCAGTTGCTCAATAGACTGTGGATTAATACGTTTAAAGGATCTTCAGGAAATCCGGAGGTTTTTCTGAACGTACATAATCACTGATGTAAAAATGAACTTCCTCAAAACGAGAAAACCACTTCGGTGACGTGCTCTGCCCAGTGACATTATCCCTGTTATCCCCTTGCATGACACAAATGTTTCTGGCTGCTTTCACTGCTGTCATCCTTCTACTGAACTCAAAAGAAGAATATGTCTGACCTGTTCCGATTTCTCCACTTGGCACATTTTCTAACGTCGACAGCTCCACTCGCTATCTCCAGATGACAAAGTGACAGTAAGTAAATTCAAGTAGCAACAGTGAAGTACAAATAAAAGATGAGAATGGATAAATAATCCCATAGCAACCGGAATACCAACGTGCAAAATGAAAACGCTACGAACTTGTGCACCAACCCAGCTTTTTAAACTTTGTACCGTCCTTGCACGCATCATCCCCTTCTTGAAGTATCAAATTGTCACCTGTGTAAACAGAGAGAGGTGGCGCAGAGGTTGGCACACTGGACTTGCATTCGGGAGGACGACAGTTTAATTCCCCGCACGATCATCCAGATTTACATTTTCCGTAACTTTGCTAAATCGGTCCGAGCGAATACCGAGACGGTTCATTTGTAAGGGAACGGCCGGTTTCTTTTCCCGTCCTTTACTAATACGAATTATTGTGATCTGTCTCAAATGAGCGCGCAGTCGTCGGGATTTTAAACTTCCTTTCACCTGCGTAAATTCCAGGTGCGGAAATACACAAGCGCCAAGATGAAATTTTGTGTCTGTGATAATGTTGCTTGCACAAGTATTCATTGCAGTGTATATTCACTAAACGGTAAAGATGATTTTGTGTTCTAAAATAAATATTAGTATTTAGAAAGCAAACTACACTACTGGCCATTGAAATTGCTACACCAAGAAGAAATGCAGATGATAAACGGGTATTCATTGGACAAATATATTATGTGATTATATTATATGATTACATTTTCACGCAATTTGGGTGCATAGATCCTGAGAAATCAGTACCCAGAACAGTCACCACTGGCCATAATAACTGCTTTGATACGCCTGGGCATTGAGTCAAACGGAGCTTGGATAGCGTGTACAGGTACAGCTGCCCATGTAGCTTCAACACGATACCACAGTTCATCAAGAGTAGTGCATTATCCTGCTGAAATGTAGGGTTTCGCAGGGATCGAATGAAGGGCAGAGCCACGGGTCGTAACACATCTGAAATGTAACGCCCACTGTTCAAAGTGCCGTCAATGCGAATAAGAGGTGACCGAGACGTGTAACCAATGGCACCCCATACCATCACGCCGGGTGATACGCCAGTATGGCGATGACGATGACAAATACACGCTTCCAATGTGCGTTCACCGCGATGTCGCCAAACACGGATGCAACCATCATAGTGCTGTAAACAGAACCTGGATTCATCCGAAAAAATGACGTTTTGTCATTCGTGCACCCAGGTTCGTCGTTGAGTACACCATCGCAGGCGCTCCTGTCTGTGATGCAGCGTCAAGGGTAACCACAGCCATGGTCTCCGAGCTGATAGTCCATGCTGCTGCAAACGTCGTCGAACTGTTCGTGCAGATGGTTGTTGTCTTGCAAACGTCCCCATCTGTTGACTCTGGGATCGAGACGTGGCTGCACGATCCGTTAGAGCCATGCGGATAAGATGCCTGTCATCTCGACTGCTAGTGATACGAGGCCGTTGGGATACAGCACGGCGTTCCGTATTACCCTCCTGAGCCCACCGATTCCATATTCTGCTAACAGTCATTGGATCTCGAGCAACGCGAGCAGCAATGTCGCGATACGATAAACCGCAATCGCGATAGGCTACAATCCGACCTTTATCAAATTCGGAAACGTGATGGTACGCATTTCTCCTCCTTACACGAGGCATCACAACAACGTTTCACCAGGGAACGCCGGTCAACTGCTGTTTGTGTATGAGAAATCGGTTGGAAACTTTCCTCATGACAGCACGTTGTAGGTGTCGCCACCGGCGCCAACCTTGTGTGAGTGCTCTGAGAAGCTAATCATTTGCATATCACAGCATCTTCCTCCTGTCGGTTAAATTTCACGTCTGTAGCACGTTGAAACGTCCCCTTTGAACAATTATACATGACTGTGCTTAAACTGACACACAATATTTTTAGCGCAACGCAGTCTGACTTTCAAAAATCCCTACAATAGAATGGCCCTGACTAAAATTAACCTATACGTTTCACAAATCACTTACCTCACAAAAATCTTCGTTACTCGAACTACTGCAATACAGCGAGCGCCACTACTGCCAGCTAAATAAAAGATTCAAACTACTGAAGGCACTAACTACTGATAGGCATAGTTAGCAAATGAAAGATTTTCATAGAGAGCAAACAATGTATTTACCTTAATATTGTTCAAAAGTCATATTATATATATCAGTTCATGACATCCAGTCTTACAAATTTACTGTCTCTGTCCAGATCGTCCGCTCTCAAAAATCCGCCATCTCACTTCCCCACATCCACCACTGCTGGCGGCTCACCTCCAACTGCGCAACGCTACGCGCTGTTAACATCCAGCTGCCCAACAGTACAGTGGCAGACAATGCAAACTAGCCGCAGACTGCACACAGCACAGCCAGTGGTTTTCATACAGAGCGCTACGTGGCGTTACCAATAAGAAAACCTAAACAGCCTACTTACAACGTCATCTTCGTGGTGATGCAATTTTAATGGCCAGTAGTGTACATTGGCAGGTTACATTACAAACGACCTTGTGTTGTTATGTCCGATATTCAGCCTCGACTTGTACGTTGACGAAGAAGCCAGGTGCCCAGCGCGAGCGCTACTGCGCCAGAGAAAGAAACTGCAGATAAAAACAGTAGGCTGAGCGGCTTCCGCGGCGCTGGCAGCTGGGCAGCGGCGTGCGTCGAGAGCCGTGTGGGGGGCGACGGATGTGTAGCGTCAGCGGCGGACAAAGTTCACGTGACAGCGCAGCGCGGCCAGGCTACACGGCAAGCGGTCGAGTGGACAGCCTCAGTGACTAGCGGTCAGGCCGGATGAATGGACTACTATTCCCACCAGTAATGAAAACGTACGGCCGGCTATAAAAGTAATGGCAACCCCAGTGCAGCGGAGCACTGCTCATTTGGCACACGTTTAAAAGTTATTATTACTGCCAAACCATTCCCGTCTGTTATCGTAATAGACGATGTTAGTCTCCAGTACTCTAAGAGTAAGACCGCACTGAGCGGAACTTCATTGCAGCAGAGCAGCGGGGTAGGACACTAACGAATATTGTTCACACAGGGTGTTTCACAGTTCACCCGCCAGGGTAGCCGAGCGCGCTAACGCGCTGCTTCCTGGACTCGGGTAGGCGCGCCGGCCCCGGATCGAATCCGCCCGGCGGATGTGGTTGGATGTGGTTGGATGTGGTTTTTAGGCGGTTTTCCACATCCCACTAGGTGAATACCGGGCTGGTCCCCACGTTCCGCCTCAGTTACATGCGTTGCAGACATTTGAAACGCGTCCGCACTATTTCAAGGTTTACGCTAGACGCAGACAGTTGGGGTACACTGAATCCGTCCTGGGGGGTATGGGGTGGCGGCAGGAAGGGCATCCGGCCATCCCTCACACTGACACTGCCAAATCTGTTGTAACCACGCCGCCCCTGCGATCGCTGCGTGACTATGGCGTAAGCGAAAGCAAGAAAGGTTGTTTCACAGTTCATGTTACGTATTTCTGTAGATAGTGGAGGGGATTCAGTAGAGTAAGTTTTACATAGGAACCCATGCCTGGCTCACCCCTATTTTCTGTGATATTACAGCAGCTTTTCGATATGACGACCGGGAAGTTCGGGGCACACACTGTATTTGCGCAATAAGTTCGCATAAACTCTGTCCTACATGCGTGGTGTATGGCGAATCACTTGGGCCACAGCCATGATCCCTGCAACGAGATCTTCCTCCGACTGGACAGGAGTCTTGTAAAAAAAAGACTGTTTCATGTGGCTCCACAAGAGAAAGTCCAAAGGGGATAAACTTGGGAATTTTGGTGGCTAAGCATGTGGTCCTCCCCGTAGACCATGTTCAGATGGTTTCGGGCGTGAGCTGCATAATGTACTGTCGCACCGTCTTGCTGGAAGCACAATTCGTGCCGAATGTGCAATGGCACATCTTCCAAAAGCTTTGACAGCACTTGTCTCGGTAATATTGAGTATCTGGCACCGTAAGTGAGGTGCAAGGATTTGCGGCAAGTCACACGGCCATCGCCGATACCTGCCTAGACACTGATGCCGAAGGTGTGCTGAAATCATCTTGTACACGTGAATGGAGTTTTGTTGGCGCCAAATGTGACTATATCAAGCGTTCAAAACACGTTCCCTGTTCAAACGCGCTTCTTCAGTGAAAACATTTGGCTTTAGAACTGAGGGAAATGCACAAAATCGTGTAAAAAACAAGTACAGCAATCGATACCTGGCACAAAATGCGCCGAGATCATGGGGTGCTTCTGAGAGTGATATGGAGGAAGCTGTTGTTCGTGCAGAACACGCCAGGCAGACGAGTGAAACACATGCTAGTCATGCAAAACACCGTTTTTCTCAGTAACCAAACATGTTTCGGCACCACTGTGCCATCATCAGTGGGTTTTCGTTTTCATTTACTCTTTACATTTGGTGTGCATGAATTTACTGGCTCACTTTTGTGTTAATTACTACAGGTAGCTTGTCATGTTTTCGTGTGGCAAGCACTTCCATTCTCCGCATCATGCTGAGATGTTGTGATGCATACTTAACTATAACAAGTATTTTCCCCAAATAACGTTGTAAAACACTTCTTCACTAGTGGAAGTGCTTGCCACACGAAAACATGACAAGCTACCTGTAGTAATTAACACAAAAATGATCCAGAAAATTCATGCACACAAAATGTAAAGAATGAATAAAAACGAAAACCCACTGATGGCACAGTGGTGCCGAAGCATGTTTGGGTACTGAGAAAAACGGTGTTTCGCATAACTGGCGGACCTCACATCCAAAATTTTAACTCCGAACACGGCCAATACAAGAAGCTGCAAATCAAAAAGATGGATACATGTTAGTCACTTTGAAGTACTGCCTCTTCCAATACGACAGTGCGCCGTCGTCTTGCAGCACCAGTTTCCTCTGTCGTTTGTGAATTTCCCACCTGCCCGCGGCCATTGTTCTACTCTGGAAAATATGGGATGAGGTCGAGTCACACGATGTAGGAAGTACTCGTGGTACAAACATTGAGCTTCTCTTCCACTACGGCGAGCTTCACCGTAAATTAACAACTTATCAGTGTATCGTGCGAACTTGTACTAAGGCATACTGTTACTGTAGTACTAGCCACCATAATGTCAACTAACGCATGAGCACGAAACACGAAAACGAGGCAGATGGAAACAGAGGACGTCACCTGACATCGCCTCATCCTATCATTCATGAATGTGAGTAGCCTACCATAAAAAGCGAACTGCGTTAGAACATTTAGTGCGCCAATGGAAACGAACCATTTCCGGACACGGGTTCCTGAGTGAAACTTAATCTACTATGTCCCCTCTACAGTCTCTTGGAGGTGTGTAACATAATTGTTAAGCATTCTGTATGAAATCGTAAAAGAGAATCAACGGCGCGGCAGCGGAATAGTGTGGCACAGCTCTGCAAGGCAAAGTTAACCAACTGGCTGACTATTTCCCGCCGAGCGGCGTCGCGTAGTTCCGTTGTCGGTAGTGCGGTTTAACAAGTCTAGCGATAATGCACAGCATTCAAATCGTACCTCTTTCGACGTGCGAAGCGAAAGTTTGCTTACCAAAATGTTGCTAGACGAGAAAAATTTAGTTGTATGTGTAAGTGGACATCCAGAGCTTGCATGACCTTCAAAATTAACATTATACGTATACAGGGTGTTACAAAAAGGTACGGCCAAACTTTCAGGAAACATTCCTCACACACAAATAAAGAAAAGATGTTATGTGGACATGTGTCCGGAAACGCTTAATTTCCATGTTAGAGCTCATTTTAGTTTCGTCAGTATGTACTGTACTTCCTCGATTCACCACCAGTTGGCCCAATTGAAGGAAGGTAATGTTGACTTCGGTGCTTGTGTTGACATGCGACTCATTGGTCTACAGTACTAGCATCAAGGACATCAGTACGTAGCATCAACAGGTTAGTGTTCATCACGAACGTGGTTTTGCAGTCAGTGCAATGTTTACAAATGCGGAGTTGGCAGATGCCCATTTGATGTATGGATTAGCACGGGGCAATAGCCGTGGCGCGCTACGTTTGTATCGAGACAAATTTCCAGAACGAAGGTGTCCCGACAGGAAGACGTTCGAAGCAATTGATCGGCGTCTTAGGGAGCACGGGACATTCCAGCCTATGACTGGCGACTGGGGAAGACCTAGAACGACGAGGACACCTGCAATGGACGAGGCAATTCTTCGTGCAGTTGACGATAACCCTAATGTCAGCGTCAGAGAAGTTGCTGCTGTGCAAGGTAACGTTGACCACGTCACTGTATCGAGAGTGCTACGGGAGAACCAGTTGTTTCCGTACTATGTACAGCGTGTGCAGGCACTATCAGCAGTTGATTGGCCTCCACGGGTACACTTCTGCGAATGGTTCATCCAACAATGTGTCAATCCTCATTGCAGTGCAAATGTTCTCTTTACGGATGAGGCTTCATTCCAAAGTGATGAAATTGTAAATTTTCACAATCAACATGTGTGGGCTGACGAGAATCCGCAAGCAATTGGCTCTGAGCACTATGTGACTTAACTTCTGAGGTCATCAGTCGCCTATAACTTAGAACTAATTAAACCTAACTAACCTAAGGACATCACAAACATCCATGCCCGAGGCAGGATTCGAACCTGCGACCGTAGCGGTCGCTCGGCTCCAGAGTGTAGCGCCTAGAACCGCCAGGCCACTCCGGCCGGCCCCGCAAGCAATTGTGCAATCACGTCATCAACACAGATTTTCTGTGAACGTTTGGGCAGGTATTGTTGGTGATGTCTTGATTGGGCCCCATGTTCTTCCACCTACGCTCAATGGACCACGTTATCATGATTACATACGGGATACTCTACCTGTGCTGCTAGAACATGTGGCTTTACAAGTACGACGCGACATGTGGTTCATGCACGATGGAGGTCCTGCACATTTCAGTCGAAGTGTTCGTACGTTTCTCAACAACAGATTCGGTGACCGATGGATTGGTAGAGGCGGACCAATTCCATGGCCACCACGCTCTCCTGACCTCAACCCTCTTGACTTTCATTTATGGGGGCATTTGAAAGCTGTTGTCTACGCAACCCCGGTACCAAATGTAGAGACTCTTCGTGATCGTATTGTGGACGGCTGTGATACAATACGCCATTCTTCAGGGCTGCATCAGCGCATCAGGGATTCCATGCGACGGAGGGTGGATGCATGCATCCTCGCTAACGGAGGACATTTTGAACATTTCCTGTAACAAAGTGTTTGAAGTCACGCTGGTACGTTCTGTTGCTGTGTGTTTCCATTCCATGATTAATGTGATTTGAAGAGAAGTAATAAAATGAGCTCTAACATGGAAAGTAAGCGTTTCCGGACACATGTCCACATAACATATTTTCTTTCTTTGTGTGTGAGGAATGTTTCCTGAAAGTTTGGCCGTAACTTTTTGTAACACCCTGTATGTAAGCATCCTGTCTGATCAGCTACATCATTTCAGGTCCAAATCCTTTCATGTCTATTGCGCATTCCGACGGATGTGGGCAATTCCAGCAGGACGATGAGACTTCCCACAAGTCCGGAAGTGATACAGAATGGCTCCAGGAACACTCTTCTGAGTTTAAAGACTTCAGCTGCCCACGAAACTCACCAGACATTAACATTGTTCGACATATCTGGGATGATTTGTTCAGAAGAGACCTGTACTCTCTCGTACTCATACGGATTTATGGACAGTCCTGCAGGATTTATGGTGTCTATTCCCTCCAGCATTACTTCAGGACATTAATCGAATCTATGCCGCGTCGTGTCGCGGCACTTCTGCATGCGCACGGGTGCCCTACACGGTAGTAGGCAGGTGTACCTCGTTTTGACAGCAAGTTCTTCAATTATTAAACAAGATATTTTGAAAATCTTGTCTTGATTGCCGACCGAAATGTCCGCTTCATTCCAGTTGCAGCTTGCAATCACGGACTCAGCCCATTCAAACGCAGTTATGCCTAAATCACGTGAGGCAAGTTCTGAGACGTGCCACTTTTGGTGTGATCGCGCAGGGAGACGGGAACACTCGACGCTGGGCAGATAGGGAGCAGGAAGATGAAAGCGAGACGTGGGGGTATCGACGTGCTGCGAGAGTTGGCGGCGGTGCAGTCCCATTAAGGGGCCCGGGCCGGCCGCGGGCAGAGGCAGCCGCTCAGTCGGCAGTGCGCGCCGGCCCGGCAGCGCCCGCGGGCTCCCGCTGCGGACCCGCGCCGGCCTCCTGAAATATGCAGCCGCCGCAGTCGCAGTGCGGGCCGGCGCCGCCTGCGGGCCCTGCCCACCGCTGCCGCCGTATCGAGTGCACCGGCGCGCGTCAACCTCACGCAGCGGCCCTTGAATTTTGGATGCGCCGTGCGTCAAACTGCCGACTGCCGCAACTGATTTCGTAGCTCACTCGCCGCGGAGCAACGCTCTGGGCTTTGCTTGTGAGCATTAAGCGTATTTGTCAGCGGGAACCGGTCGTTTTTACTGTTTCTTCGTCTACATGTAGTGTGTGTAAAGAGGAATCTGTAGCAATAATAAAACTTGTAAGATGTCATGGTCTTCTGACCTTCATTACTTACAAATTCCGCCCTCACAATCATATTCCGCACATCAAGACGCTTCATTCGAACCCGAACTCGATAAGATAAAGTCAATGTTGTATGAATTCCTGTAAACGATACGCAAAAAACTAGTGCGCACCGGGGTTGAAATACTCTAGGCTGGTGTACACACGTACATTCCAGACACGACGGTCACAGGAGCTTTTAGTTCGAGAGAGGCAGACCACACACCGGGAGGCCGGTCCCTTCAGAGGACGAGTCAACGTCGGCCGCCCGTGGAGCAGACAGCGTATGCCCGAGTGAAAGGGGCAACGACACCGTGTTCGGCTTAAAAGCAAATTCCGCTACATTGTGTGGGAGCGTCCAACCTACGCATTCTTTACACAGAGCACGCAGTTTCAGAGAATTTCATAGGGAGACAGCAAACGCCAAACGCCAATACTACAGATTTCCAGATTGGTCGCCTTAAACAAAACGTCATTCTCCTGTTTTAGAAGAGCAATGCTGATTGGCAGACGATATTTCTGACGCCTTGAGCTGAAGGAGTCATGGAAGAGACCGAAAGATATACCCCGTCACGTCTGGCGTGGAGAGGCAATGTTCTGTTGTCGCTCTTCGAGCGAGGAACAAGTTTCTCCTCAGTACTTCACTGGGAGAGCACCTCCGTCGAGAGTCCTTGCAATTAAGCGTTGTTCACTGTGTTGGCCGACACACTTATTGTGCGGTGTGAACGGACAGAGTTTTAGTTAAACGCCTGTGAGCGAATTTTTGAGTGGCATCACAGTGGACTGGTTATCTGACTGGTGTACCAAAATGGTTCAAATGGCTCTGAGCACTATGGGACTTAACTTCTGAGGTCATTAGTCCCCTAGAACTTAGAACTACTTAAATCTAACTAACCTAAGGACATCACACACATCCATGCCCGAGGCAGGATTGGAACCTGCGACCGAAGCGGTCGCGCGATTCCAGACTATAGCGCCTGGAACCGCTCTGCCACTCTGGCCGGCCACCGGTGTACCATGCCAATAGTTAGACTAGGGGCGAATAGGAATCCTCGACTTCATCAAGGCATAGGGAGAGTTTGATTGGCGAAGGTCAATCCAGATAGAACGAGAGTTATCTTATTTGTCAGCAGCGAGCAGCGCAGACAGCACTCACCGCAGCTTACGGTATTGTGCGCTACAGCTATTGCGAGCCCCATACTTCCTCCACAACAGTATACTTCACTGCATTTCACACGTGACAGCCTCGACCATACCTAGCAACATTCTAAAGGATAATTATTCAAGTTGAGTAGGCGCGCCTCTCAGCCATTCTGCCAAGTCAATAACAATCTTAAACTTTGTATAGAAATTTCATTAGCGAATCCTATCCTTGAGACGCAACTTCACACTCCGAAAAGAACCAGGATATAACTTGTTCAATTCATAACTAAAAGTGCCATTGTGATTTCTCAGAATTTTTGCAAAATAAATAATAACTTTCGTTAGTTTCATGTTTTTCTTACACTAACTAGCACTACTCCAGTACCCAAGTATCCCACTAGTTACGTAAGAAATTTTGTGAATTTTTTGTGTCATTTCCTTACAGTGGACGACTCCAGAAGATATTTATTGCTGAAAGTTTTTCAGACACTTCTCTTTAGAACGTTAGGAGTGTCTGTCTGACTTCTGTAGTAGTGTGGGGGTGGAAATTGCATCTTGCAGGAGCCTCAGGGTAAAGGGTACATCTCAGGTTAATCCGTTGCGCAGAATAACAGAATAGCCGATCAACCCCACACCACAGAAACTGTAAAACTGCCGTGTATGTTTGTCTTTGAACATGCTAATCTCCTCCAATACTAGATGTATCTTAATGGGGTTTTCTTTGGTAACTTCGGCGTAGCTTGGGGAAACATGGCTTTATTTCACCAAAATCGCGTAAGGTAAAAAATATCGTGGTTTACAGTTTTATCTGCAACTGTCTTTTCTGTCCGTCTGGCTGTTTGAAGATGCTGCTGCTCAAAAGTACTAGGTTAGTTTGTATGGGCTAACTTCAGCGCAGCTTGGGACACCGTATAGGATATATTTCACGAAAATCAGATCAAACTGGTGGTGGTAGGGTGAAGAAGGTCCGTAGCTCACGACACTCAAATAGCGAGAGCACTTAGTGACTTGTTACAAACATTACACATAAATCCAAACCTTTTCAAAATTTTTTACTGCAACATCCCCATGGATTACTATATTTTAGTTTTCATGCATTACAACTGTCTCATAAGGCCTGGCGCTTTAATTTATTGCTTTACATTTTCCAGTCAGCGTTTACTGGTACCGCTGAATATATGTGCAATACTGCATTACTTTACGCACGTAGATCAGGAGATGTGGTGTCATAAGCATCGAGATGCTTAAAAAACTACAGCATCGTGCATGAAGTTTGAATTTATAACTTCTTTGCTAGTAATTCCATTTGCAGCTCATTTAGCGAACTGTGTCCATATATGCCGTTGAATGTTCGTACAAAATTGTATCATTGAGAGGAGGAGGATGAGATGGATAGCGAAAGAGGAAGGCAGGATATGGGCAGCGAGAGGGGCCGAAGAGAAGATGGACGTAGAATGGAAAGAGGAGGAGATGCACACAGAGAGAAGAGCAAGAGGAGACAGAGGAGATGAGCAGAGAAAGTGGCAAGAGGAGATGAGCAGGAGGAGACGACAGAGAGTAGGGTGTGGAGGAGATGGGCAGAGACAAGGAACAGAAGAAGCTGGCAGAGAGAGGGGAAAGCAGGAGATGGACTACTCTGGAAGCTAAGAGATGAGGTACCAGCGGAAGTAAAGGCGTGAGGAGGAGTCGAGAGTCGTGCTTGTGCAGCTAAGTTGACAGAGCACTTGTCCACGAAAGGCAAAGGTTCCGAATTCGAGTCTCGGTTCGGCAAGTAGTTTTAATCTGCCAGGAAGTTTCATGATATCGGCATACTCAGCATTTGTTAATACGTACGGCATGCTTTAAAATGCAGTACACTTGTTCAACAAATCATAACCAACGTTAAAAAAATAACTGTCTATAAATAAATCCTTAACAACTTGAGCCGCGCAGGATTAGCCGAGCGGTCTAGGGCGCTGCAGTCATGGACTGTGCGGCTGGTCCCGGCGGAGGTTCGACTCCTCCCTCGGGCGTGTGTGTGTGTGTGTGTGTGTGTGTGTGTGTGTGTGTGTGTGTGTGTGTGTGTGTGTGTGTGTCTTTAGGATAATTTAGGTTAAGTAGTGTGTAAGCTTACGGACTGATGACCTTAGCAGTTAAGTCCCAAGATTTCACACACATTTGAACATTTTTGAACAACTTGAGTACGAACACGCAAAATGAAAACTTGTCTCTGTATCAAATAAGAGTTGGACACATTATATGGAATTTTTTTATTCGAATTAGTGTATACTAGAACCTCGTAAAATATTAACCATTCCTCCTGAAACGGCCTCCATACTCTCCAAACCACCGTGATGTGCATGTCAGACGATACTTCCCGTTGTACTACGCACGAGTGGTAGTTCGTAGAGTATACGTATCACCTCCAAAAAATAAAGTTACGTAACTAATTTAGTCTTTGCCTTTAGGCATATTTCAGTAGTTCTGATAAAAATAGAAATACACGCACCACGCTATCATAGCACGCCCTGACAAGACGCAATACAGTGTGGCACAGATCCTCGGAGTAGAGAAGCAACTCAAATCCCTTATTAAAAGCAAGTCTTCTGGTCCAGACCGTATACCAGTTAGGTTCCTTTCCGAGTATTCTGATGTATTAGCTCCATACTTAATCATATACAACCGTTCGCTCGACGAAAGATCCGTACCCAAAGACTGTAAAGGTGCACAGGTCACACCAATATTCAAGAAAGGTAGTAGGAGTATTCCACTAAATAACAGACCCATATTGTTAACGTCGATATGCAGCAGGATTCTAGAACATATATTGTGTTCGAACATTATGAATTACCTCTAAGAAAATGGTCTATTGACATACAGTCAACATGGGTTTAGAAAACATCGTTCCCGTGAAACACAACTAGCTCTTTATTCACATGAAGTGCTGAGTGCTATTGACAAGGGATTTCAGATCGATTCCGTATTCCTGGATTTCCGGACGGCTTTTGACACTGTACCACACAAGCGGCTCGTAGTAAAATTGTGTGCTTATGGAATATCGTCTCAGTTGTGTGACTGGATTTGCGATTTCCTGTCAGTGAGGTCACAGGTCGTAGTAATTGACGGAAAGTCATAGAGTAAAACAAAAGTGATTTCAGGCGTTCCCGAAGGTAGTGTCATAGGCGCTTTGCTGTTCCTTTAGTATATAAACGATTTGAGAGACAATCTGAGCAGCCGTCTTCGGTTGTTTGCAGATGACGCTGTGGTTTATCGACTAATAAAGTCATCAGAAGATCAAAACAAACTGCAAAACGATTTAGAAAAAATATCTGAATGGTGCGAAAAGTGGCAGTTGACCCTAAATAACGGAAAGTGTGAGATCATCCACGTGAGTGCTAAAAAGAACTCGAACTTCGGTTACACGATAAATCAGTCTAATCTAAAAGCTTTAAATTCAACTAAATACTTAGGCATTACAATTACGAACAACTTAAATTGGAAATAACACACAGAAAATGTTGCGGAGAAGGCTAACCAAAGGCTGCGTTTTATTGGCAGGACACTTAGAAAATGTAACAGACCTACCAAGGAGACTGCCTACACTACGCTTGTCCGTCCTCTTTTAGAATACTGCTGCGCGGTGTGGGATCCTTACCAGATAAGACTGACGAAGTACATTGAAAAAGTTCAAAGAAAGGCAGCACGTTTTGTATTATCGCGAAATTTGGGGAGAGTGTCACTGAAATGATACAGGATTTGGGCTGGAAATCATTAGAAGGCGTTTTTCGTTTCGACGGAATCTGCTCACGAAATTCCAATCACCAACTTTCTCCTCCGAATGCGAAAATATTTTGTTGACACCGACTTACATACGGAGGAACGATCACCACGATAAAATAAGGGAAATCAGAGCTCGTACGGAAAGATATAGGTGTTCATCCTTTCCGCACGCTATACGAGATTGGAATAATAGAGCATTGTGAAGGTGGTTCGATGAACCCTCTGCCAGGCACTTAAATGTGATTTGCAGAGTATCCATGTAGATGTGCATGAAACGCAGTATCTCGCGGCAATTCGTTTTCTGCATTTTAAGGGGAACAACGCTGCAACAATCGGTGCTGACTTGGTGTGAGTGCACTCAACAAAGCGCCATCACGTGAACACTGTGTCTGCGTGGTGCAGAGAGCTGTCGATGAAGTCTGAATGACGGCGAATGATGTCGCAGACCGTCTCTCTGTGCAGAATCGGGAATCGAAAGAAGTGGAGGCTGCAGTGCTGGACGACCGGCGTATCACAACCCAGGCGATAGCGGAAGAAGCGAAAATAAGGCATCCGTTCGAAAATCTTGCCGGCCCGAGGCAGCAGCGGGAATGTTCCAGCCTTGTCGCTCCAATCCTGATGACGTCTTGAGGGGCCTAGTCGGCTTGGGGAGGTGCTGAATGGATCACTACGCGCCGAAACGAAGGAACAAAGTGGACAATGCAGACTTGTAGGTCACTTTCTTCACGTTGCTGACAAGAATGTGTTGAAAGTTGAAAAATCATTGTTGCACTAGGATTGTCGTCAGAAAACTAAATATTATTGTTCGCTACGAAGTCGTTTTGACTGCTGCGCCGTCAACTGGTGTATTTAGATCCACGTCAAAAGTATTTGGGCACATGTCGGTTCATCATCATCATCATCATCATCATCATCATCCAAACTGATGGATTGGGTTGTAGGAACCTGATCTCGCTTCAGCGTCGTCTTAGCTCTATCGCTTCCCTAACCCCTCTGGGTATAGATTGTAAAACGTTTTTTAGATCTACATCTACGTCTACATAGGTACTCCGCAAGCCACCGTACAGCGCGTGGCGGAGGCTATCCTGTACCACTACTGGTAATTTTGTTTCCTGTTCCGCTCGGAAATACAGCGACGGAAAAAAGAGTGCTGTATGCCTCCGCATGACCCCTGATTTCTCGTATCTTACCTTTGTGGCCCTTACGTGCAGTGTATGTTGGCGATGGTAAAATCTTTCGGCAGTTAGTTTCAAATGCTGGTTCTCTAAATTTTCTCAATACTCGTTCTGGAAAAGAACGTCGCCTTTCCTCCAAGGATTCGCATTTGAGTTCCTCAAGCATCTCCATGCCACTATGTGTCATTCGAACCTACCGGTAACGTATCTAGCAGCACGCCTGTGAATTATTTCGATGTCATCCTTTCATCTGACCTGGTACGGATCCCAGACTCCCGAGCAATACTCAAAAACGGGTCAAACCAATGGCTTATATGTGCTTCCCTTTACTGCGTACTCAAAACTGCGCACCCTGAAATTTGCGCCCAGTAAGGGTCGAGGAAGGGTCCACTAATCCCCTTGCCCGGCAGGTATAAGAGCTGTGAGACGCTACCCAGAGGTTTCCGAGCTCGCATTTTCAAACCAGACCATACAGAACGTTGCGAACTGAGAAGGTCAATGTTAAGAGTGCATCGACAGCTTTCTCCAAGTAATTGATTCACGTTGCAAAACCCACTCATTTGATTAAAACTTCCGAAACGAAGCTTCTCACGATTACACAAAAATCTGTTGACAGTTACCATGAGTTTCTTGAAGACGCTATCCTTGGTCAAATTTCGCGACTGATATTTTTTCTGAAACTGTTCCCAACTTTATTTGGGCGCTACGATTTTTTCCGAAACTGTCCCCAACTTTATTTTAGCGCTAAGAGTTTTTTTTCTAAATTTGGTGTGTTGCAATAGCGTTATGTAAGAGAATTCTTTTCTTTTTCACAAATCTAATTACGAATTATATGAGTCAAGCATGACTGATTCAGCAGTTAATCAATAAAAATGAGATAGGTAAGGACACCGATACTGATGAGGCAATTTCAAAATTTGCAGCCGAAAATGAAGGAAGAAATTCCAAGCTACGTGCTAGTCATCTGTCACGTAGGAGATCTTCGGCTATTTGTTCTGCTGCCTTAATAATCAGTTAAACTGTGTTTATTTATTATTTGTAGGTTGCTGTTTACATTTTGTACATTTTCTGTCTATGTACATCTTAGGCATGTTTTTGCAGGTAGGAGATAACTTTCAAGCAAGCCTGTATCTCACCATCCTCTTCCCTGCCTTCCGACCTTTCATCCCTTTTCATGTAGACTTTTTTTGTTTCTTGTTTATCTTCCATACTCTGCTCTGCTCTCATTAACAGGCACGCTGAATTTTTTGTTTCTCTTTTCACGCACCTAATTAACCTACTTACGTCACTGATTTTAGGATGTGGTTTAGCAAGCATGTTGTTAATTTTGTGAAGCCAGCCTTTTACAGCGTTGGTCGTTAGATGGCTCAGTTTGTAGCAGTTCCGAAGATTTGTAGGGTTTTCTTCATTTTCCAAACTATGTATCAACAAAGTAGTCAAAAAAATCAAAAAGCCTGGGGTATCCCGTGCCTGTGAATGTATCTCGAGCCATCATATACCTATCCAGTCCGTAGAAACGCCAGTGCAGCACACACGCGAATTTTTTGTTTGGGTTCATGACTATGTTCTAGATCTTGCACTTTTCTCCCGAGAGACTTTTTCATGTGGACGTAACATCCATGTACTAGTGCAACATCAATCACAGAAATCGCTGCTGATTCGAGATCTACGATCACGTTTGCAGGTCTCCATTCTCGAATATTTTCCATCAAATTTCGAAAAAGACGGATGAAGGTACATTTTCTTTTATTCTGCCATAACGCAAAAGCAACAGGATAGATTCTTGTCCCATTATTTCTACTCTTGAAGTCGGCGTGAATAATACCGTCCACAAAAAAATCTTGTTTGCTTCTTAGAGCTTCTCTCCCTGCTCTTCCGCTAAAAACAGTAATACTTTCTCCTAATTTGTTGTCGCTCAACAGAAAACTGCTGCCATCATTCATAGTTAGTAACTCTGGTTTGAGATCAATTTCATCTCTTGACTGTGAATCTCACTACCCCGCGATTTTGCTCTCTTATAGTTTAAAGTTCTCATCGTTGCTTGCTGCTCTGGCGTTTCAGTGACAAAATCATACTCTCGATTATGCAGGCAACCCAGCTCCTCTCAATATATTTTGGAAATAGAAGTCTCTTCCTCTCGTGCCCACTTCTTTGGCTCGTTCAAAATCTTCCTTACTTCCTACGAAGCGTCATCCGGAGCCCCACATTGATGGTCCAGTGAAAAACGTACTGCCCAATCCTTGGCTGTAAGCATTCTTCGGCATTGGTTTGTTTTCTGTGTCGAACAGCGCGACATCACAGTCCCGTCTTCTTTCGTTCATTTTACCATGTAAGAATAACCTTCACAGTGGTAACACGGCTTCCGCAAATGGTCCTTGAAGCTTCCCTATCGGAGCTATTTTGACAGAAGTACCCAAGTCGCACAATGTCAATTCTACGAAAGCTAGAGCGGTACTAACTATTAAGGCTGTCTGTTCAGAAAGTCGGCTATTGTGGCAGAGGAAGTGTACCGTGGTGTAGTTCTGCCGTGTCTGGGGAGTAGGTGGTGTAGACTAATTAAGACGATCCAGGCGCAGGTAAGCCGCGACACAAAGAGGACAGGTATTTGGCGCAGATTTCATAGATTTCTGGCTGGGATCAAATTTCACTGGGTGCAGGTTTCTTGGATTCCGCCTTTACGGATGAATCCCACTTTCCTAAAATTCTCCCTATAAACCGAAGTCGACCATTCGCCTTTCCTACCACAGCCCTCACAACACGCTCGTTCCGTTTCATATCTCTTAGCAACGTTACGCCAAGATATTTAAACGACGCGACTTTGTTAAAAGAACACTACTAATGCTATATCCGAACATTACGGGTTTGTTTTTGCTACTCGACCGCAGTAACCTACATTTTCTACATTTAGAATTAGCTGCCATTCATCACACCAACTAGAAACTTTGTCGAAGTCATCTTTTATCATCCTACAGTCACCCGAATTCGAGACCCTTACCGTACGCCACAGCATCATCAGCAAAACCGCAGATTTGTGTATGTGGAGAAAACATCAGTCCTAATTTCCCGTGGGGCACTCTTAATGATACCTTTGTCTTTGATGAACACTGGCCGCCGAGGACAATATACTGCGTTCTATTACTTAAGAAGTCTTCGAACCACTCACATATCTGCGAACCTATTCCATATGCTCGTACCTTCATTAACAGCCTACAACGGGGCACCGTGTCAAATGCTTTCCAGAAATCTACAAATATGGAATCTGTTCGCAGTATAATATGTGAGAAAAGGGCAGGCTGAGTTTCGCACGGACGATACTTTTAAAACCATGATGTTTCGTTGACATAAGCTTCTCGATCTCAAGAAAATTTATTATGTTCGAATGAGAATATGTTCAAGGATTCTGCAACAAAACAAATTTAGTGGTATAGGTCTCTAACACTGCGGGTCCGTTCTTTTATTATTATTATTATTATTATTATTATTATATACAGGAGTCACTTGCGCTTTTTTTTGCAATCGCTTGGGACTTTGCGCTGGGCGAGGGATTCGCGATAAACGCAAGCTACACTACTGGCCATTAAAATTGCTACACCAAGAAGAAATGCAGATGATAAACGGGTATTCATTGGACAAATATATTATACTAGAAATGACATGTGATTAGATTTTCACGCAATTTGGGTGCATAGACCTTGAGAAATCAGTACCCACAACAACCACGTCTGGCCTTAATAACGGCCTTGATACGCCTGGACATTGAGTCAAACAGAGCTTGGATGGCGTGTACAGGTACAGCTGCCCATGTAGCTTCAACACGATACCACAGTTCATCAAAAGTAGTGACTGGCGTATTGTGACGAGCCAGTTGCTCGGTCACCATTGACTAGACGTTTTCAGTTGGTGAGAGATCTGGAGAATGTGCTGGCCAGGGCAGCAGTCGAACATTTTCTGTATCCAGAAACTCCCGTACAGGACCTGCAACATGCGGTCGTGCATTATCCTGCTGAAATGTAGGGTTTCGCAAGGATCGAATGAAAGGTAGAGCCATGGGTCGTAACACATCTGAAATGTAACGTCCACTGTTCAAAGTGCCGTCAATGCGAACAAGAGGTGACCGAGACGTGTAACCAATGTCACCCCATACAATCACGCCGGATGATACGCCAGTATGGCGATGACGAATACACGCTTCCAATGTGCGTTCACCGAGATGTCGCCACACACGGATGCGAGCATCATGATGCTGTAAACAGAACCAAGATTCATCCGAAAAAATGACGTTTTGCCATTCGTCCACCCAGGTTCGTCGAGTACACCATCGCAGGCGCTCCTGTCTGTGATGCAGCATCAAGGGTAACCGCAGCCATAGTCTCCGAGCTGATAGTCGAACTGTTCGTGCAGATGGTTGTCAACTTGCAAACGTCCCCATCTGTTGACTCAGGGATCGAGACGTGGCTGCACGAACCGTTACAGCCATGCGGATAAGATGCCTGTCATCTCGACTGCTAGTGATACGAGGCCGTTGGTATCCAGCACGGCGTTCCGTATTACCCTCCTGAACCCACCGATGCCATATTCTGCTAACAGTCATTGGATCTCGATCAACGCGAGCAGCAATGTCGCGATACGATAAACCGCAATCGCGATAGGCTAGACTCCGACCTTCAAGCAAAGTCGGAAACGTGATGGTACGCATTTCTCCTCCTTACAAGGGGCATCACAACGTTTCACCAGGCAACGTCGGTCAACTGCTGTTTGTGCATGAGAAATCTGTTTGAAACTATCCTCATGTCAGCACGTTGTAGGTGTCGCCACCGGCGCTAACCTTGTGTGAATCTCTGAAAAGCTAATCATTTGCATATCACAGCATCTTCTTCCTGTCGGTTAAATTTCGCGTCTGTAGCACATCTTCGTGGTGTAGTAAATTTAATGGCCAATAGTGTAACTTTCAGGGTTTCAAATTACACAAATGCACCATGTAAAGTAGGATATTCTCCTGTAAACGAGCACATATTTATTCTCAGTTCTAAGAGATATGCTCCCTAGACAGTTCTTCGCACTGAGACGTTCACTCAGCTGGTGCCGTGAAGTTTTTGAGAGCGCTTAGCACATGGCAGCACCTACCTTCCATTGTCAGTAGCGCACTGTGAAGAATGGTTCCCGAAAAAATGTGTGTCGTGCCTAAACGTGTCTCATTCTCCAACATTTTTTCTACATTTTATATGTGGATTCATCACCGCCGAAGAAGGCGAAGCCTCATGATGTTTCTTAGAGCCGTTAGGGTTGCCATGATGTGATGCTTAACAGAATACGCTCGTGGAGGGAGAAACCGTCTTAGGAGCACACTACCGAAATCTCCAGACGGAGTTACAGGAGGCTGTCAAGACGAAGTGTCGCAAGAAGATGTCCAAGAGCGTGGTTTTACTTCACGACAGCGCCCCAGTTCATTCTGTTCAGGACACAGCGATAAGTGCTGCTTTTTGGACTATAATATTTTACTTCGTGCCCTCTATTCTTGTGACACGGCTAGATCCTCTTTCCTCGGCTGTAGAAATCACTGCATGGCATCCATTTCCATAATGACGCTGACGTGATTTTCGAACGTTTCCCGAACGTCGAGAACACATGTCTACAACCGAAGCCTCAAATCATTCTTTGACGAGAAAACATGGGTCGCGTTGAAAGGTGAATGTGTCGAGAAAGTCTAGTATTGACATCAATTTTCGTGGCCACCGCCTGACTTTTCGCAAAGATAGTTAAAACTTTATCGCTGTCCCTGTATTTAGGTTTTCTCCTGTTCAACTCAAGTGCAGGATATGGGAAGAATGAATGCTTGAATAACTCTGCCTGCTCTGCATTGAGTCTAAACTTATGCTCTGATGGAATTACATTTCCCTGGAAACATATGACTCAACTTTATCTTCGATAAGGATAAAAGCTAAAGCAAAAAATTATAATGTGTGCCATTACTAGGACTTGAACCCAGGTTTCATGTTTATTAGGCAGATGTGCTAACCACTATACTGCCATAGGTTTTTGGCTACCACCGCTTGGCGAACTACCATCGTACAATCCCCACCCTAACCTTACGTACGTGACCTTGTGGAAGAGATGCATGTAGGTTTGTGGTTTATTCCCAAATTCTTCACTTAATGGCAGTTACTGGAAACTTTGTAAGTAGATTTTGTGGCATAGTTGGCACTCATGTCACTGCCGCTCTCTGCTGGGTCAAAGCAAGCTGCAACCAGTCGTGCTGGCCTTTATTTGTGCTGTGTCTAAAAATGGTTCAAATGTCTCTGAGCACTATGGGACTTAACTTAAACCGAACTAAGCTAAGAACATCACACACATCCATGCCAGAGGCAGGATTCGAACCTGCGACCGTAGCGGTCACGTGGTTCCAGACTGAAGCGCCTAGAACCGCACGCCCACACCGGCCGGCTGCTGTGTCTATCTGGTATAGTTTCCACACACTAGAGCAAGAGTTTTAGGTGGGGGCGGACCGGTGGTTTTAACCAATCTTCTTTGCAGACTGATTATACCACGTGATTCAAAAAGGAAGAACAGGGTTCAGTTGTTTTTTGCTGACAAACTATAAAACACAGTGGATAGAGGAAGGTTCAAAGTTCTGACACAGCTGCGTTGTTGTTCACTTGTAATAACACAGTGAGTACACCACAAGAGAAATCATTTTGTGTGTTGGAACTTGCGCGAAGTCAATCCACTGTTCAAGTGCAACGTGCATTCTGCGGTAAATTTAAGAGCTTGGGGATCACAAAATCCTGACATTGTCGTCGAACATGAATAATTCATCGGAACTGAATGTGTGTTGTGCCGTCTCTGTTCAGAAAGTTTATGGACCTTTCCTTTTTGCGGAGCAAACTGACAGGAATATCGTATCTGAGCATGTTGCAGATTTGGTTGTTTCGTCCTTCACGAACATTCCAATGACTTCATTTTTATTCATGACGGCGCACCGCCTCATTTCAACCTTTATCCTTTATGTGCGACGTTATCTTAACACTACCATCAAACAATCTTGGACTGGAAGATGTGGACAACAAGATCTTGTTAATTTAATTTCGACGTACCAGGTCACCTTGCGATTTTTTCTGTGGGGTACATAAAAGACAGAGACTTTGTCCCACCTATGACAGTTACCCTTAAAGGGCTGAGAAATCGAACTGTTGATTCAATAAACAGGGTCCTTTTGATTCGTGTAGGAAATGAAAGTTTTTTTTTTTTTTTTGTGGGGTTTAAGGGCGCTCAACTGCTGAGGTCATTAGCGCCCAGTCACTGTTGTTAGAGCACATGGAATCTAGTAAAACTCAAGGGGATGGGGGGGACACCAGAAGGACCTGACAAAGATGCAGATAAAATAAGTAAAAAGGTTAGATGTCTTTGGCCAGGCAGTTAAAGTTATAAAACGCAGAATACGAGCAGCTGCTCGAGCGTCATCAGCTAAAACATCTGGTAAAGTAGATGGCAGGGACAGGACAACACGAAATTAACTAAAACGGGGACACGACAATAAAACATGGCGCACTGTTAATGCCTGACCACAAGGGCACTGCGGGGTTGGGTCACCGGAGAGCAGGTAGCGGTGGCTAAACCGGCAATGCCCAATCCGCAACCTGGTCAGAAGGACCTCCTCGCGCCGAGATGGTCGGGAGGATGTTGTCCATACAGTTGGAAGCGGTTTTACTGCCCGGAGCTTGTTTCCTTGGAGGGATGACCAAGCATCCCACCACAACGACGCAAGCCTCTTACATACATTCCCACGAACGTCAGATGATGGGACACAATGGGAGGCTGGCCGAGGCCGGGGGACTGCAGCCTTGGCTGCAGCATCCGCAGCCTCATTCCCGGGCACTCCTGCATGTCCGGGAACCCACAGAAAGCTGACAGGAGAACCATTATCAGCGAAAGAATGGAGGGACTGCTGTATCCGTTGAATCAAGGGATGGACCGGATAGGGAGCTCCAAGGCTCTGAAGAGCACTGAGTGAGTCAGAGCAAAGTACATACGATGAATGGCGGTGGCGGAGGGCATACTGAACGGCCTGATGGAGAGCAAAAAGCTCGGCCGTAAAGCTCGAACATTGGTCAAGGAGCCGGTATTGAAAGGTGGCGGCCCCGACGACAAAGGCACAGCCGACACCATCGTCAGTTTTGGAGCCATCGGTGTAAATAAAGGTGTGACCGGCAAGTCGAGCACGAAGTTCGACAAACCGTGAGCAATACACTGCAGCCAGAGTACCCTCCTTCGGGAGTGAGCTGAGGTCGAGATAAATATGAACCGGAGCCTGGAGCCAAGGTGGTGTCAGGCTCTCACCCGCTCTGAAGGTGGTAGGGAGGGCAAAATCCAATTGTCGAAGCGGGCGACGGAAGCGGACTCCGGGGGGGCAGCAGGGCAGAGACATACAACCCGTACTGACGGTCGAGAGAATCGGCGAAGAAGGACTGGTAAGAGGGGTGGTCGGGCATAGACAACAGCCGGCAGGCATACCGACACAGCAGTACGTCGCGCCGGTAGGTCAATGGTAATTCGGCAGCTTCAGCATAAAGACTCTCAACAGGATGGCCGAGCGGACGAGTAGACGAAGCTCCCATAATCCAGCTTCGATCGGACAATGGACCGATACAAGCGAAGCAGGATAGTGCGATCCGCTCCCCAAGATGAACCGCTAAGAACTCTGAGGATATTAAGGGAACGTGTACAACGGGCCGCCAAATAAAAGACATGTGGAGACCAACACAGTTTCCTGTCCAACGTGAGCCCTAGAAACTTAGTTGTTTCCACGAATGGGAGAACAACGGGACCGAGATGTAAGGATGGCGGAAGGAACGCTTTATATTGCCAAAAGTTGATACAAACCGTCTTCTCTTCAGAGAACCAGAAGCCATTTGCCACGCTCCATGAGTAGAGGCTGTCTAGACAACGCTGAAGGCAGCGCTCCAGGAGGCATGTTCTCTGGGCACTGCAGTAGATCATCGACAAAGAGAGAGCCTGAGACATTAGGTGGAATACAATCCATAATTGGATTGGTCGCGATGGCAAAAAGGGCTACGCTCAATATGGAGCCCTGAGGCACTCCGTTCTCCTGGAGGAAGACGTCGGACAATACGGAACCCACACGTACCCTAAACTTTCGATCTGTTAAAAAGGAATCAATAAAAAGGGGCAGGCGACCGCGTAGGCCCCACCTGTGCATAGTGCGGAGGATACCTCCTCTCCAACAGGTATCATAAGCCTTCAAGTTGAAGAACACGGCTACCGTTTGGCGCCTTCGCAAAAAGTTGTTCATGATGAATGTCGACAAGGTCACAAGGTGGTCAACAGCGGAGCGGCGGCGACGAAAGCCACATTGGACATTAGTAAGTAGTCGTCGAGATTCAAGAATCCAGACTAACCGAGCATTAACCATGCGCTCCATCGCCTTACAGACACAGCTTGTAAGAGAAATGGGGTGGTAACTAGAAGGAAGGTGTCTATCCTTCCCGGGTTTGGGTATAGGAACAACGACGGCGTCACGCCAACGCATGGGGACCTGACCTTCGGTCCAGACGCGATTGTAGGTACGAAGAAGGAAGCTTTTGCCCGCCGGAGAAAGGTGTGCCAGCATCTGAACGTGAATGGCATCTGGCCCCGGAGCAGAGGATCGGGACAGTGCAAGCGCACGTTCGAGTTCCCGCATAGTAAAGGGGGCATTATAAGTTTCCAGATTCAGCGAGTGGAAGGAAGGTCGCCGAGCCTCTTCTGCCTCTTTCCTGGGAAGGAAGGCAGGGTGGTGATGGGCGGAGCTTGAAACCTCCGCGAAAAAGCGGCCAAAGGCGTTGGAGACAGCCACAGGATCAACAAGGACCTCATTACCTGAGGTCAGGCCAGGTACCGAGGAGTGGGCCTTAATGCCAGACAGCCGGCGCAGGCCACCCCAAACGACGGAAGAGGAAGTAAAACTGTTAAAGGAGCTGGTGAAAGAGGCCCAACAAGCTTTTTTGCTGTCTTTGATGACTCTACGGCATTGCGCTCGGAGTCGTTTGTATTCAATACAATTCGCCAACGTAGGATGGCGGCGAAAGGTGCGTAAAGCACGTCGTCGAGCACGGATAGCGTCCCTACAAGCCTCGTTCCACCAGGGGACGGAAACGCGACGTGAAGAAGAGGTAGTACGAGGAATAGAACGTTCGGCAGCATTGATGATAACAGCCGTGAGGTATTCGACCTGACTGTCACAACTGAGTCAATCGTGGTCCGGAAAGGTCGCCAGGGAGGAGTAAAGTCCCCAGTCAGCTTTCAGTATGTTCCAGCGCGAAGGACGTGGGGATGGGGTGCGGTGCAGGAGACGAACGACATAGGGGAAATGGTCGCTCGAATAGGTGTCAGAAAGGACATACCACTCGAACCGACAGGCAAGAGTGGTAGAACAGATCGAGAGGTCCAAGTGGGAGTAGGTATGAGTAGAGTCCGAGAGGAAAGTCGGGGCGCCGGTATTGAGGCAGACAAGATGGAGATGGTTGAAAACATCCGCCAAGAGTGAGCCTCTTTGACAGGATGCAGGAGAGCCCCAAAGGGGATGATGGGCATTGAAGTCGCCAAACAATAAAAACGGTGGGGGAAGCTGAACGATCAGGTGCATCATGTCAGCCCGACTAACAGCAGATGACGGTGGAGTGTAGATGGTACAAACTGAAAAAGTAAAAGCAGAAAGAGTAATACGGACAGCTATTGCTTGGAGTGGGGTGGTCAATGGGATGGGATGGTAATAGACATCGTCCCGAACGAGCAACATAACCCCACCATGAGCTGGGATACCGTCCACAGGGGTGAGGTCATACCGCTCCGAGGTATAGTGGGTAAAGGCAATACGGTCAGTCGGGCGCAACTTGGTTTCCTGGAGACCAAGGACGAGCGGACAGTGCAGGCGGAGGAGCAGTTTTAATTCCTCCCGATTAGATCGAATACCTCTTATGTTCCAATGTAACAAGGCCATCGCTAGTCAAAAAGTTGGGGGAACGAGACGGGGGAAGAGCTGGTCACCTCGACGGCCGCGGAGGGCCAGGTTGCGAGGGAAGAACGCTACAACCGGTGGGAGGCGGATCCGGTTCCATCGAGTCGTCGCCAGCCGCGGCCGCTGTCCCTGGTTGTGTAGGAGGGGCAGCATCATTTGCCGACGAGAGGCCAGCTGAGCGCCTGGCAGCAGAGCGTCCCGGCGAAACTGAGGACGGCCGGGAGCAGCGACTCACGGGTGGAGCGTCAGACGAAACGCGCCGGGGTGGAGAGGGGGATAGAGACTTCTTCTTGGAGGCCTTCTTGGAAGGCCGAGAAGGCACAGGGATGGTGGGCTGGACCCGAAGAAGGTCCTCACGCGCGGGGTCCGTTTTGGAACTCCGGACCTCGGAAGCTGGGGTCCGGAACGTTTCCCCGATGGACGCCTGAGAAGAGGATCGCTTCTCAGGTGGCGGGGGGAGAGGAGGAGGAGGAAGGGTGGCCCCTGGGACAGAGGGGGTGGGGGCCACGGTGGAGGAGGATTTGGAAGGGAGGGATTTGGGAGGTGGAGGCAGAGCCCCCTGATGGGCGGAGGAGGCAGAGAGGGGACAGGATAGGGGTGAGGATACCGCGGAAAGATTGGACACAACTGAGGCAAACGAAGTGGTCAATGGCACGGGATGGAGACAGTCATACTTCTTCCTGGCCTCAGAATAAGAGAGCCGATCCAAAGTTTTGAGTTCCTGTATTTCTTCTCCTTCCGATATGCGGGATAGTCTGAGGATCTAGGCGATTGGATGCCAGGACAATTAATGCACCGAGGTGGTGGGGTGCATGTATGTTCCTCACGAAGAGGACGTCCACAATCACCACAAAGGGGCTCAGCCTCGCACCGTGACGACATGTGCCCAAAGCGCAAACACCGAAAACAGCGCATAGGAGGCGGGACGTAAGGTCGCACGTCGCACCGGTAGCACATCACCTTTACCTTCTCCGGGAGAATGTCCCCCTCGAAGGCGAGGATAAAGGCCCCGGTGTCGATGCGACGGTCTTTGGGGCCGCGCTGGACTCGCCGGACGAAATGCACGCCTCGGCGCTCCAGGTTGGCCCTGAGCTCCTCATCAGATTGTAGCAGCAGGTCACGATGAAAAATAACCCCCTGCGTCCTATTTAGTGCCAGATGTGGGACAATGGATACTGGGATGTCCCCTAGGCGGTCGCACGCCTGGAGCGCCGCCGACTGTGTGGCGGAGGTGGTCTTGATAAGGTCGGACCCTGAACGCATCTTGCTGAGAGCCTCGATTTCCCCGAAGATGTCCTCAATGTGCTGAACAAAGAACATGGGCTTGGAGGTGGCGAACGTCCCCCTATCGGTTCGAGAACAGACCAAATAGCGGGGGAAGTACTTCGCCCCAAGCCGGCGGGCCTGTCCCTCCTCCCAGGGAGTGGCCAAGGGGGAAAGGGCAGGAGAACCAGAACTAGAAACGGTACCTTTTCTTTTGAAAGACTCGGCCGCAGAGCGACCTGATACGTGTTGACGTTTCATCTGCGAAACGTCCGCCCCGATACCACCCACTCCGACCAGGGGCTCTCCCCACGGGCGCCACCCAGTCGCAGCAAGGGCCACCTGGCAGGATGACCATTGCTGGGAGTCCTGATGCCCCAAGGAGACGGGCATCTACTCCTTGGCCGACGTGGGGAGGGTGCAGCTCAGGTATCGGCAGTACGATCCCTGTGTTGTCAGGGGGCTACAACCTAGAGGGTACATGACGACCCCACCACAACGGGCTGGCTACCGTGCTGGACTTCTGGTGCCATGGAAAGTCCATCATGATCGCTGGTGCAGATGGAGATGCACTATGGGCGTAACTTGGACAACCCATCAGGCGTTTAGGCCCAATTTGAGGAATAATGGGTATGGTTACAACGCCGTTGCAATGTTGAGTGCCAAGGTCTTAGTGCACTTAGGACCAGTGGTACACCACGTAAGGTGTCCTTCCCCAAAAGGCTTGTACTTCTGTAGAATTTTGAAAAATGGAGGTCAAACCCCAAGGGGGACCATCACATGGAAGGCCGAAACGGTTGAAACTCCTTTTAGTCGCCTCTTACGACAGGCAGGAATACCTCGGGCCTGTTCTTACCCCGGACCCGCAGGGGGGTAGGAAATGAAATGGACTATCGTTCGATGTTGCTCGAGCTGCGCATGGTACTCATGTTGAGTGCATGGTATAGTGTTTGTGCGAACACGAAAGTCTGAACTTTCCTCTATGCAGTGACAAGCGCAATGTGTTTCTGTCTTTCATAGTTTGTAATAAACAACTGAAATCTGTATTTTTTTCCTAAGTCACCCAATACTATTTTCCCATTATTCTACCACTCGTGTGAAGTCTGCTACCTACTACACATACGATTGAGCCTATGTGATTATTACATTATTTCCATATCTCTACAAATTGTTACAACCAGGGTTTTTACTTGTGCGGCTTGAATGGTTCCACATGTCACTGATGTTGCGGTCATAGGTTCCTACGTCTTCGGTTATTGTGTTGCACTATTTATTTTTATATAAATTTATTCACATTTAATTTACGTATCGCTGTTTCATCAAGATCTACTCTCGTGAAGTCGTGTAGGACTCAAGTGGCCCCATACACAATTCAGACTGTAGTCACCCCAGAGTTATTTATAGCAGAAAAAAGTTTAATATTTCGTAATATCTTCGATAATAAGAAATAAAATAGAACTGAAATAAACCCTCTTCCAAATAAAAACGTAAAACTAAACCCTAAATATGTTCTACAATATTATATCTATTTTCTACCCGTTCAGTGTTTCAAGGTTCTGGAGATGACAGTTTTACCAGTTTCTCGTTGGTCATGCTAACTTTAATGACTCACTGTGTCTAAGCTACTCGTTAACCTCCGTCTGTTACGTGTCGCGCTGCTGCTCGAGTATCAGTAAAAGCTTGAGGGTTCCCACTTGGTAATTCTGATGCTAAATTCTACACACTACTTGTAATAACATTGTGCGGACAAAAATTTCGTACTGATGAATTAGAGCAGTTCCTAATTAACCCTTTCTTGTGTAGGAAGATGAAGAGAGACTTCAACCAGTCTTCTGGCCACTCCCCAGTTTCCCAAATTCTTATGCACAATGAATTCAGCACATCAACACCTTCCTGCCCTATTTCTTTGATCGTCTCCCCAGATATAGAGTCCAGACCAGGAGATTTATAGTTCTTCAGCTATTGAATTGAGTTCGCTGTTTTTCTGCATAAGATTGTGGGTTCCGATGTAAGCTGCTCAGCTGCTTGACTGTCAGTTCTGTTGTTAATTCCAGAATACAACTTTTCACAGTAATGTTTCCACCTCGCAACAGCGGTTTCCCTGTCTCCGATAGCGTTGCCATTTTCACCGACTGTCACCCTCGTAGTAGGATTAAATTCACGAATAATGTTGAGTTTCTTGAAGAGGCTACGTAACACACTGAAAATAATGGGCAACAGTTAACAGAGTACTAGTGTAAAAATTTAAAATTTAAATCAACATGGTTTTTTAAGGGCTTAGATTCCGAGGTATAGTTTGTCTTTATTACATGTGACTTTTGCTGCACTTTGCAACTGATTCGTAACACGTCGAGTAAATGTTCGAAGTGTCCTCCTCCAGTCAGAATACAGATTCAGCTTGCCACCGCACTGAGCCTGAAAACACCTGGCCAAATAATACGTGCCGTCTCTAAAGCTGCCACAACTTGGGCAAGAAGAAAATCCGCTTTATGGACAGGTGTTGCGTTTACAGTTCACTTGTCATAACACCACAGAAGTAAATCTAATAGGTTTAAGTCAGGGAGTATCGAAGCCAAGGAATTGTCCCGCTTCCATCAGTAACATAATGTACTTCAAGGCACACGGGGGGAAGTGGTATGCAATGAACAGGAGCGCCATTGTGCACGAAGGATTTTTTCTCTAACTTTTCGTGATCTCTAGGTCCCCTGAATCTGAACTGATAGAAGGCATCAGTAATGGAAACGCTGCAGGCCAGCCCACTGGAGTTTTGTTTCCACCCACTGACAACATTAGTTTTTTTCTTTGTTTTTTTTTTGGGGGGGGGGGGGGAGGGAGGGGGGGCAGGGGTCATGACTCTTCTGATTGATTTGATACAGCCCGCCGTGACTTCCCTGCCTAAGTGAAACTCATTATCTCGGAGGAGGATTTTCAGGATCTCCCGTTATTTGTTGTATGTTTTCCAATCTTCGTCTTGCCTCTCAGTTTTTGTCTTTGAAGCTCCCTTTAATAGTCTAATGTCCCTGTGTCTGCTTCACATAGTGCTCGCACAATTATGTGATTCCCGCACAAGAAGAGACTTATTTAGTTTCCTCCCTCAGGTTGCCTTGGCTTTGGCATGAAATACATTAGTACAATGTCTGCATGCATATCAGAAGGAACATTGCATCAAGCTATACGGACACTTCACTAGCACTTCAAAGCCAAGGCAACATATTGAGAAAAATAAAATAGGTCTCTGCCTGTGTGAGAATGAGATAATTGTCCGAGCACTAAGGAAAGCAGACAGTGGGATATAATGCAGATTTGGGTCCGTTCTCGAAGCATGCTCGGATAGCCAAACGGTTAGGGCGTCTGCCCTCGATAAGGGAGAAATCAGGGTTCAGGTCTTGGTCCGGCACAAATTTTCATATGTGTTCAGTAAGTTGTATATGTATTATGGTAAAGTATTCACAATTGCGAATATATTTCTTGATTAAATTTCTCGGCTAAATTTTTCCGTCCTACAAATGAAGTTGAAGTTGAGCACCACCGATAAGCTCTCTGTTTAACACCCATAAATAACGCACTAAAGTCGTAAGGGCGCTCAAATGCAATTACCGAAAACCACCGTCAACTATTCTCAGTGAAAGGTTTATCAGCTTGCGCTCAACCAAAATTATTCAAAAGTCCAACGAAAAGTTACAGTATTTAACTGATGTGGCTTCTTCGCCGCTTAGACTCCCTCGACCGCCAAGCATACCTGCCGATACAAAACCACTCGCAAAATGTGGAAGCCTCCAAGGACAACAGGCTGCCGAAAGAAGACCGACACCGCTTGTGCTTTGCTGCTCGCCCTCAGGTAATTTCCGTGACGTCTCGCGCTAAGGAATTCATCTAAACATTGAAAAATGACAGTATTTTTTGCTCGCTTAGTTAAATATCTTTTTAATGTAGGATCTTAGATGCCAAACGAGTGTTAAACAAGGAAGAGAAGACTATAAGGTAGATGGGATTTTTAGAAGGGCCACTCAAAAGACACGAACACGAAAACAATTTTATAGAAAGAGGAAGGGAAAGAAGTTGAAAATGAGGTGGGAGATACGATACTGCGAGAAGAATTTGACAAAGCACTGGAAGGCCTGAATCGAAATTAGACATTCCTGTAGCATTGTTGAAATCCTTATTAATCATACCCACGAGAATTAATAACCTTCGTCTACCTACACGTGCACATATGACATTTGATAAACAAAATAAACCAGAAGAACATAAACCATGACCGACCATCAAAGTAAGTGAATCCTTGGAGAGCCAGCCAAGAGAAAACTATTTGCCTGCAAAATAATGAAACAAGGACAGTAAGCTCAGACTGGAAGAAGAATGTAATAATTCCAATTCCAAAGAAGGCAGGCGCTGGTAGATGTGAACACCACAAAACCAACAAACCTTGGATTTGTACCTGTCACTTGACGCTTCTATCACCTCTGGCAATGTTAGACCACGTTAAACTGCATGTCTCCCCTTTAGCTGGATGACTGAGTCCCTTCGAAAGTCGGGGTAGGACAACGGCATGGTATCTCCAGTAGGTCCATGCCTACTAACTCCTGTGGTGTTCAAATAGAACTTTTGGTTGATGCCAGCTTGCCAGTTTAGTAAATCACAACTGCAATATACTGACACACACGTCGCGGTCTATGTGAATCCCAGAATTTGCGCATAATTCACGTAAAGTAGCCCACCTGTGTAGACCCAGATTTTACACAACTAAAACTTAGGCTCTACAACTACGCGAAATTTTTTTTTCTTTTTTTTTCTTTATTGATTTTCAATTCCCCCCGAAGGCGGCGGGCCGGCAGCAGCTTACTACGCTGCTCTACAGCCTACGGACTTTTTTTAAATAAAGGAAGAAGAAAGAAACAAGGAAAAACAGGCGATAAAATGGCGATTTAAAGTGAAAAATGGCGTAAAATTGCGGAAAGTTAAAACAGAAAGCAAAAGGGGGTTGGCAATGTAGATAAAAGACACAGCAATCAGACAAGTAACACAGTAGACACACAATTAAAAAACATGGCGACAGTCTGGTTTCTGTTCACAAGTAATAAAAAGCACACCCAGCGACAGTATGATGGCTGTTCGCTACACTTCCCAAAAGACACAACACGGAGCACGCACTGGAAAAACACACTGTAAAACACTGCACGAAAAAGGCAGCACAATGATGGCACTCCCGACGCAAGGCAGATAGGGGGGGGGGGGGGGGCTGGAGTAGGGGGAAAAACAAGGAGGGAGGAGAGGAAAAAACGAAAAGGGGGGGAACCAAGGAGGGAGAGGACTAATAAAGGGGGAGAACGGCAGACGCGAGAGGGAATGAGAGGAGGCAGAGGAGGGAAATGTAAAAGGACGCGGGGGAGAGAAGGGGGCAAAGAGAGGGGCAGTGGGGAGGAAAGAGGATGGAAGGGGGGGGAGAGGGAGCCCAGGAAAAGGACAGAGGAAAGGAGGGGGAGTGAGGATCAGAGTTGATAGGAGGGATAAATGGAGGGAGAGAGGACATCATCCGGGAGGGGGAGTTGATGGAAGCCACCTTGGGAAAGGAGATGTAGGGTGTAGAGATGGAGGGTAGGGGGGACACAACGATGAAGACGGGGCAGGGGGCGGGGATCGGAGAGGAGAGGAGCAACCAGGGGGTGAGGGGGTTCAAGACGGCGGGAGGTGTAGAGGATGCGGATATGTTCAAGGAATAGGAGCAGGTGGGGAAAGGAATGAGATCATAGAGGATCCGCGTGGGGGACGGGAGACGTATACGGAAGGCGAGGCGGAGTGCATGACGCTCAAGGATCTGGAGGGACTTATAGAATTTGGAGGGGGGGCAGATATCCAGGCAGGACTGGCATAACAGAGGATGGGATAGATTAAGGATTTGTAGGTGTGGAGGATGGTAGAGGGGTGCAACCCCCATGTCTGGCTGGAGAGGAGTTTGAGGAGTCGGAGGCACGTGTGGGCTTTGGATTGGATGGAGCAGAGATGAGGGATCCAGGTGAGGTGACGGTCAATGGTGAGGCCTAGGTAGGTGAGGGTGGGGGTGAGGCGAACAGGACAGGCACAGACAGTAAGGGAGAAATCCAGGAGCTGGAAGGAGCGAGTGATACGACCTACGATGATTGCCTGGGTCTTGGAAGGGTTGAGTTTCAGGAGCCACTGGTTACACCATGCAGCAAAAAGGTCAAGGTGATTCTGGAGAAGGCGTTGGGACCGTTGGAGGGTAGGAGCGAGGGCGAGGAATGCGGTGTCATCCGCATATTGCAAGAGGTGTACTGGAGGGGCGGGTTGGGGCATATCTGCCGTGTACAGGAGGTAGAGGAGAGGGGAGAGGACAGAGCCCTGGGGCACACCTGCAGAGGGGTAGAATGTGTAGGAAGTGGCATCATGGATAGTAACATAGGAGGGGTGGTGGGAGAGGAAGGAGGCCACCAGACAGATGTAGGATAGGAAGGGCGTAGGTTTGGAGTTTAAACAGGAGACCGGGAATCCAGACACGGTCGTAGGCCTTTTCGAGGTCAAGGGAGACAAAAATGGCGGAGCGACGGGAGTTAAGCTGGAGGGAGAGGAGATGAGTGAGGCAGAGGAGTTGATCATCAGCAGAGAAGGAAGGTCGAAAGCCACACTGGGTGTTTGGGAGGAGGTGGTTTTGGCGGAGGTGGTGATGGATGCGCTGGGAAAGGATGGATTCCAAGAGCTTGCTGAACACCGATGTGAGACAGATAGGACGATAGGAAGAGGCATCAGATGGAGGCTTGTTGGGTTTGGAGAACATCAGGATACGGGAGGTTTTCCACAGGTCGGGATAGAAGCCAGTGGCAAGGATGACATTGTAGAGGGTGGCAAGGAGTGAAACAAACGAGGGAGGGCAGTGCTTGAGGTGGCAGTAGGTAACGCAGTCGTGGCCGGGAGCAGTGTTGCGTTTGGTGTGGAGTGTGAGGCTGATGTCCTGGGTAGTGATGGGAGTGTTAAGTTCAGATGGTGGTGTGTGGCCCAAGTACTGGAAGCTAGGAGCAAGGGGAGGAACAGAGGTATTCGTACGGTCCATGACATCAGGGAAGAGGGAATAATCAAAGTGGGGATCATCTGGGATGGAAAAAACGTCAGAGAGGTGGGAGGCAAAGTGGTTGACCTTACTGAGGTTGTCAGGAAAGGGATGGTCATTAAGGTGGAGAGGGTACTGGGGGGTGGGGCAGTTCCCAGTAAGGCAGTGGAAAGCAGACCAATACTTGGAAGAGTTTATGGGGAGCGTGGTGTTGAGTTGTGTACATGTCTGGCGCCAGGCACGGCGTTTCTTCGCAGTAAGCAGGTTGCGGATGTGTTGTTGTAATTGCCGGTGGCGGGTAAGTGGATCCCGGTCACGAGTGCGGAGAAAAGAGCGGTAGTGGCGGCGGGACTCTCGAAGGAGAAGGACGGCCTGTGGAGGCAGGGCGTGGCGGTGAGGGTGGATGGCTTTGGTGGGGATATGGGTGGCGACGGCGTCAGACAAGGTTTGGCGCAGGAAGGCAGCAGTGCGAGAGATGTCATCAGGAGACTGGAGGGTAAGGTCGTGGCCGTCAACCTGGGTGTGAATGGAGTCCCGGTAGGCATCCCAGTTGGCACGGGAGTAATCATGGACAAGTTTAGGAGGGACGGCAGGGCGAGGAGCGTTGTGGGGATGGCGACCATTAGAGATAGTGAGGAGAACAGGAGCATGGTCACTGCCAATGAGGTCAAGGACATCCGCGGTGATGCGCCCAAGGAGGTTGGGAGAGGCAAGGACCACATCAGGAGTGGTGTTGGATTCGGGCCGGGTGTGCTGAGGCAGGGGAACCAGGTCTCCCTGGAGAGTGGTGAGAAACTGATGCCACCGCTGGAGGTCGGCAGGATCACGGCTGTGGATATTGAGGTCGGCGGCAATCACGTAGGCGGAGAAACTACGCGAAACTTCTACAGTGCGTAATATCTGCAGCATCAGTAAACTTTGCATTGAATGTTGCTGAAGAACATGGGTAATTTCCAGTCGTTTTTTACACAAAAGGTATGCTGTATCGCACAGATTGACCCAACCGGCATTTTACGTGCTGCTACTATTTACAAAATTCAATGAAACTTGTCCCGTACGTACCCAGTCTAATCACATTTATGTGGCCACCGCCTATGTTCGACGTCAACGTGCAGTACCCTTTCATTGACGGTAGGTGGCAGCACTAGCAGTGGAGGACACATGAAGAGCGTCCGTGGCGTGGAAAGCAGTGCAGTCGATGTCGTAATACGGAAACGGACCAATTTATCTGACGTCCGAAATGGCTTGATCATTGGCTCTCGGACCAAGGGTAGAAGAATTTCCGAAAGAGCTAAGTTTGCAAACTGTTCGCATGCCGCCGTGGTTCAAGTATACCTGCATGCCAAAATGGTGCTATCCAAAACTGGTATAAGTAGCGTGTATAAAAGGTTGCTATGTGTAAGGTGCGTGAAGCGCACTTTGATTGTATCATTATGGCTAGAAGAGCAGCGCGCACTTTGAATAAGAAAATGATATCTGACATTGAAATCAACGTAAAAGATTGGGTCGCCACCAACTCTAGCCACATCGACAAATAAGAAGTTGGGCTGAGTCGGAAAGTTAATTAATTTGTTCATAAAAAAATCATAAAAGATCATTCATTGCTAAGTCACTCACAAAGAATGCAATGTAATTATTATTATGATCCAGGCATTGTTCCCGTGAATCAAATATTAAAATAAAGTAAAAAGTGCGTGGACACTGTGCATAAGAGCAGCTTGCAGCAACACTTCTGAAAATAATATCTATTCTAAAACATTTGTTTTAAAAAAGAAGGGAACACTAATCTTTGGACCTGTGCGAATGGAAACGCCATGGATGGGCTAACAAGGAAACTATAAGGTAAATTGCGTAGGTAGCAGAAACGTAACATCGGTACACAGGATAAGATTGTCGGCAAAATTATTGATTCCCTAAAACATTGAGGTAATGCATCTATACAACTGTTGTTGCCTGGTAAGTAAGTACAATTTCTTGTGAAACGGTACACGATTCACAACACACTCGTATGCCCACGTGGTTTGCGGAGACAATTTCTACTTGCCGTGGCCAAGTTTTAACAACAATAAACCACGCAGTCGCGAACAATTAACATTTTACAGAAAGCACATGTGAATATACAAAGGGTAATGGCAGTGGACCAACAAACCTATATTAAAGCAGGTGGATGGTTTCCAATGGACATAAGGCAAATGAGACAAAGAAAATTCGCCAAGAGGCAAAATTATTGAGGTTCAGGAAAGATTAGAACGTATACAGACGCAGTTGCAGGCAGAAAAACATTCACACTGAACCGAGGGCGCAATTATTATAGATGCAACCTCTTTGTGTTACGTTCTTCTTACGGTTCAAAGTCTGCATTGGGAATCAAACTGGAAGTTTGCAAAAGCCTCGCACTCTTTGCTCCGACAAGGCTAGACAATCTTTGTAAGACGAGACACGAAACCAAAAGCTAGATGCTCCCCTCTCGCTACGAGACAACGCGCCACGAGATTAAACCAACGCACCCTCCTTCGAAGCGAGCTGCATACCCTCGGAGCGCTGGAAGCAGACTAGCTGTCACACACACTCCAAAGTCTCCCACGCGACCCCGTGCCCAGGAAAACCCAGAGATGAGGCTTCCGCCACCAACATAACATCGGTAACTTTCACATAAGGGGAGCAAACCTCTTTGCCTACCTTAAAACTACAAGGGTTGGCCATTCTGTACGACTACCGCCGATTCTCTGCAGCAGACTAAACCACCGTATAGCAAAATGAAACACACCCACATTCATTCACTCACGCATGCCAGAGAGTTCTGCATCACTGGAAAGCAAATAAAATGATAATGAATGGGGACTACAGGACCCTTTCACTGGCACCTAGACAGAGTGCACCATGGGCCATGACAGGGGTGAACGATGGATACAGAGATGTGTGCAGACGAATAGATGTGTAACTTTTGAGTAAGTGAGCACGCAGATGAATCAAGGGACTACCAATAGTGTCTCCTCAACGACCGTTCAGCGAAAGTTGGTGCGTACAGCCCTCCACGGCAGGCGCCTGGTTCACAACCGTGCCGACAGTGATTGTTGTACATCGGAGATGAAGACTGGAATTAGTACGCCAGTACCGAAAGTAGACATCCACTGAGTGGCGACAGCTGGCCTTCTGAGATGAATCACGTTTTACGCTCCATCGGCGTGAAACGCCTGAAAGCAGACGCCTTGCAACCATCGCCGAGACGGTCCATGGCGACGAAGGGAGACCTGTTGTTGTTGTTTTCAGTCCTGAGACTGGTTTGATGCAGTTCTCCATGCTACTCTATCCTGTGCAAGCTGCTTCATCTCCCAGTACTTACTGCAACCTACATCCTTCTGAATCTGCTTAGTGTATTCATTTCTTTGTCTCCCTTACGTCTTTTACCCTCCACGGTACCCTCCAATGCTAAATTTGTCATCCCCTGATGCCTCAGGACATGTCCTACCAACCGATCCGTTCTTCTAGTGAAGTTGTGCCACAAACTCTGCTTCTCCCCAATTCTATTCAATACCTCCTCATTAGTTATGTGATCGGCCCATCTAATCTCCAGCATTCTTCTGTAGCATAACATTTTAAAAGCTTCTCTTCTCTTCTTGTCCAAACTGTTTATCGTCGATATTTCACTTTCCTACAAGGCTACACTCCATACAAATACTTTCAGAAACCACTTCCTGACAAATCTATACTCGATGTTAAAAAATTTCTCTTCTTCAGAAACGCTTTCCTTGCCATTGGCATTGCCAGTCTACATTTTATATCCTCTCTACTTGGACCATCGTCAGTTATTTTGCTCCCCAAATAGCAAAACTCCTTTACTAATTTAAGTGTCTCATTTCTTAATGTAATACCCTCAGCATCACCCGATTTAATTCGACTACATTCAATTATCCTCGTTTTGCTTTTGTTGATGTTCACCTTATATCCTCCTTTCAAGATACTATCCATTCCGTTCAACTACTCTTGCAAGTCCTTTGCTGTCTCTGACAGAATTACAATGTCATCGACGAACCTCAAAGTTTTTTTTTTTCTTCTCCATGGATTTTAATACCTACTCCGAATCTTTCTTTTGTTTCTTTCACTGCTTGCTCAGTATACAGATTGAATAACATCGGGGAGAGGCTACAACCCTGTCTCACTCCCTTCCCAACCACTGCTTCCCTTTCATGTCCCTCGACTCTTATAACTGCCATCTGCTTTCTGTACCAATTGTAAATGGCCTTTCGCTCCCTGTATTTTACCCCTGCCACCTTCAGAATTTGAAAGAGAGTATTCCAGTCAACATTGTCAAAAGCTTTCTCCAAGTCTGCAAATGCTAGAAACGTAGGTTTGCCCTTCCTTAATCTAGCTTCTAAGATAAGTCGTAGGGTCAGTATTGCCTCACGTGTTCCAACATTTCTACGGAATCCAAACTGATCTTCCCCGAGGTCGGCTTCTACCAGTTTTTCCATTCGCCTGTAAAGAATTCGCGTTAGTATTTTGCATCCGTGACATAAAACTGATAGTTCGGTAATTTTCACATCTGTCAACACCTGCTTTCTTTGTGATTGGAATTATTATATTCTTCCAGTTGAGATTTTCACTCTGCAGCGGAGTGTGCGCCGATATGAAACTTCCTGGCAGATTAAAACTGTGTGCCCGACCGAGTTCGAGTCTCGGTCGGGCACACAGTTTTAATCTGCCAGGAACTTTTTTATTATATTCTTCTTGAGATCTGAGGGAATTTCGCCTGTCTCCTACATCTTGCTCACCAGATGGTAGAGTTTTACCAGGACTGGCTTTCCCAAGACTGTCAGTGGTTCTAATGGAATGTTGTCTACTCCCGGGGCCTTGTTTCGACTCAGGTCTTTCAGTGCTCTGTCAAACTCTTCACGCAGTATCGTATCTCCCATTTCATCTTCATCTACATCCTCTTCCATTTCCATAATATTGTCCTGAAGTACGTCGCCCTTGTATAGACCTCCTATATACTCCTTCCACCTTTCTGCTTTCCCTTCTGTGCTTAGAACTGGGTTTCCATCTGAACTCTTGATATTCATACAAGTGATTCTCTTTTCTCCAAAGATCTCTCTAATTTTCCTGACCTATGGTTTGGGAACGTTTGTGTGGCATGGAGGACACTAACTCAATACAAGTATGCACCTGTTCTTCGGGACCAAATTCACCCTTACAAGCAGTTTTTTTCCCCTTGAAACGATGGTACATCAGAGTTTGCAGTGTACATGAGTAGTGCGAAGAGCACCATTTCATCCCATCGACGCGCAGGTCGCCGAAGTGGCGTCAATTAGAAAGACCTGCACCGGGCGAACGGTCTATCTGACGGGAGGCCCTAGCCACACGACATTAATTTCAAACCGTACGCCCTGGCCACCGAATTTCCCAAATTTAAATCTAATCGAGAATCTGTGGGACCACCTAAGTCGGGCTGTTTACGTCATCTATCCTCATCCGAGAAACCTTGCACAGCTGGCGCAGCACTGGAGTGGGCAATGCTCCATATGGCTGTCGGTACCCTTCCTGCACGTCTCGGAGCGTCCCGTGCTGCAAGAGGTGGTTATTCAGGCTTTTGAAAGGTGGTTACATTAATGTGACTAGAGAGTTTATATATTTATATGTGTACTACGATATGATGTAAGAAAGAGGAAAAAAATCTGTACCTTTCCTTACTTTAATGTCAAGTGAAGAGATACAAACTTAATTATGACGATCTGTGGCATCTAACTCCAGCTCTCCGAAGATCTGGCAGTATGGGTTTGCTCAACGGAAGGTTAAGTCTAGATGGGAACAGTAAGTGTCTTACTGTGTGCGGTTTGCCGTTGGCTATTTCCCACCACTGACTGGCGTCACCCCTTCTCCTGTCGGGTTCGAAGATGGTCCATTCAGTGTGAAAAGCAAATGTAGGACGTAAGCACCAACTTACACTTGAGCAAACACTGCGGACATGTAAAGTAAAAACAAAGCGCCATAGTCGCACATTATTTGCTTTATTATTACTTGTCCCACTTTGCAGACGAGATCGTTCTTCAAATATTCATGGGGTAATGGCAACACACCAAACGTTCAGACCATTATTGTCAGACAACAAGTGGTGTAAACAATATATCGAAAGTGGCCACCGACCTTGATATTCAGAGCACGGTCGGTCCACATTTTGCCCGAGTCACCGCTACTGCTGGGCTCGCAACTAATAGCGTCAACTTGCAACTTGCGTGTAGAAGCTGAGACTGTATCTATTTCTGGACGTGTTTATTGCATGCTTTGCCAGCTGGCGTGGAAGCCTTACGGCTTGGGCCGATTTTCTTTTGTTGTTTTTGCATGTAGACCATCTCTGACAAATTCATATCCTGTGAAAAGCATTGTTCGTTTTTTAATTCGAACTTTTTTGTTTTCTCAGTACCTGAGTATGATGACGGCTCAAGTGGTGTATGCCACAATGGGATAGGCGCGTGCTTTTAAGAATGTCGGTTGTTTGGACTTTGGTCTCCGATGGCAGTTGTCAAGATTACAATCATTATATATACTTGTAACGGCTCAGCACACGCATTAAGTTCATTACTAGTTCACAGACACATGAATCCCTTTGTTTCACTAACGGGGTAATAAGTACGATCACGCACATCTTCCGTGGTGTCGTAATGGCTTTTTTTTCCTCTCAGCAGTACAAATATGCTAACACCTTTCCAGTGATGTCGCTGTCCTCGAAAAAATTTAGGCCTAAAAAAAAGAAAAAAGTTTACACCGTTAAACCAGCAGCATTTCGGCCATCCTATTACAGTATAGTGTCGAGATACGAAGTATTGTTAAAAACATTTTTTATTAAGGAAGAGTTTCATCTGCGGTTTTAAAATATATAATCGATTTCTAAATGTTATCTAGTGCTGTCTGCAGTTGTAATTACGAGTATTTCTGCTTTATTTTCTTGTAACCCCATTCCATACTTTTCAAGTAGATTGGATTTTAATCGTTATCCCTTTAACATTGCCTTTTATCTTCCAGGTCAAAGTTTATCAATTTTTTTGCGTATTATTGTTTACAAAACTTGGAAAGAACGAAAGTAATTGCAAAACAGTTAAGAAAAGGTACTTCCTGATTGCATTTCGTATAATGATGATTATTAGGTACGTTATGTCAGGACTGGTCATACCAGAAACAGTAATTTTTTATTCACGTTGCAGTACTCACAGAAACTACAATTTATTTGAAAAATACTGTACCTAAAATTTCAAAACGGAAGACACTGTACATCGATAATACAATATTTTTTTTATAAAATGCATTTTAACCATCAGGTTTTTATTTGTCCCATTAATCACCTACTGGTTTCGGTTATCCAGGATCAGTAACCATCTTGTTTTGCCTGTGACGTCTGTTTCACATGAGATACGACTGTCAGTATTCTAATACAAATTATGTCAGGTGTCTGTACAGTTTCACTGGATAGTTTCGATATTGTTCAGCTTCAAAGGAAGATGCGATGCTTTTAATTAATCTTTTGTACCCTACATCCTGGCTGATGGTTAACAACCGAAACCAGTAGATGACTAATGGGACAACTAAACAGCTGATGGTTAAAATGTAATTTATACAATACCTTACAGCTTTTACGGCTTTTACTTTACAATACTTTACTGCTGTTGATCCAAACAATATGGGACCGTTACGTACAATTAATCACCTGAGAGAATGAGACTTTGGAAGGTTTCGTGATCTTTACATATACCACATGGTCAAGAGTCTCCAGACACTAAGGTGATATGGAAGTGACCACTAGGTGCAACACGAGGTGGACCAGACAGTACAAAAGAAGGCGGGGCGTACTGTGCCGTCAGTTGAGAAGCAGTTAATAGCAGAACGGGTCGGTCAGGACAGCTCATGACTTCGAAAGTGGATTAGTCACTGGATGTCATCTGATTAACAAATCCACCAGCGACCCCTCTGGAACTACATTGTATTGTATTGTATTATATGTTAACCGGGGACATAGAAACGACGGAGAGGCACCGTTCCTGCCGCAGCGGTCCGCAACCCCACGACGACTACCGCAGTCCACTTCACCCCTCCACCGCCCCACACCGAACACAGCGTTATAATGCGATTCGGCCTCCGGTGGACCCCCCAGGGAACGTCTCGCACCAGACGAGTGTAACCCCTATGTTTGCGTGGTAGAGTAATGGTGGTGTACGCGTACGTGGAGAACTTGTTTGCGCAGCAATCGCCGACATAGTGTAACTGAGGCGGAATAAGAGGAACCAGCCCGCATTCGCCGAGGCAGATGGAAAACCGCCTAAAAACCATCCACAGATTGGCCGGTTCACCGGACCTCGACACAACTCCGCCGGGCGGATTCGTACCGGGGACCGGCGCTCCTTCCCGCCCGGAAAGCCGTGCGTTAGACCGCACGGTCAACCGGGCCGGCTGGAGCTACCTTAGTCGACTGTTGGTGATGTGATTTTGAAACTGAAACGCGAAGAACCAACCGCGGCTAAACCAACACCAGGGAGGCCCCTGGTACTGACCGACAGGGACCGTCGAGCATAGTGAGGTTGGTTGTACGCAATTGCATTAAGTCAGTGGAAGGAATCACTTGTGAGTTCCAAAGTGCAACCCGAAGTCCAGCTAGAACAATGACTGTGTGTAGGGAGTTAAAAGGAGTGGGTTACAATGATCGAGCTGTTCGTCATAAACCGCACATTTCTGTAGGCAATAAGTGACGCTTGAGCTGCTGTAATGAGCGACGTCGCTGCGCAGTGGATGACTCTACACAAGTGATTCGAAGTGATGGCTCGCGTTACACCCTGTGGCAATCCGATGGACGGCTTTGGGTTTGGCCAATGCCTGGAGAACGCTACCTGTCATCATATGGAGTGCAAACAGTGGAGTATAGAGGAGGTGGTGTTATCGTATGGCTTTTTTTTTCGTGATTGGGGTGTAATCGACTTACTTCACGTAAGAGCCGCGCGGGATTAGCCGAGCGGTCTAGGGCGCTGCAGTCATGGACTGTGCGGCTGATCTCGGCGGAGGTTCGAGTCCTCCCTCCGGCAAGGGTGTGTGTGTTTGTCCTTAGGATAATTTAGGTTAAGTAGTGTGTAAGCTTAGGGACTGATGACCTTAGCAGTTAAGTCCCATAAGATTTCACACACACTTCACTTAAGAAGACTCTAAATGCGAACACATTTTACTGCATTGTGTACTGTGTACAGTAGAGGAACAGTTCGCAGACAGAGATCGTTTATATTAACGCGACAATGCGCCCTGTCATAAAGCAGCATATGTGATGCAGTGGTTTGTGGATAGTAACATTCGTGGCCGCGCGGTTCTGGCGCTGCAGTCTGGAACCGCGAGACCGCTACGGTCGCAGGTTCGAATCCTGCCTCGGGCATGGATGTGTGTGATGTCCTTAGGTTAGTTAGGTTTAACTAGTTCTAAGTTCTAGGGGACTAATGACCTCAGCAGTTGAGTCCCATAGTGCTCAGAGCCATTTGAACCATTTTTTTGATAGTAACATTCCTGAAATGGACCGACCTGCGCAGAGGCCCGACCTCAACCGAGGGGGAAGAACACATTTGTGATGAGTCAGTACGACGATCTCACTCCAGACATCAGACTACCTCCTCTGGTTTTCGCTCTTGAGAAGGAATGGGCTGCCATTCCTCAGACATTCAGACGCCTCTTTGAAAGTGTTTCTAGAAGAGTTGAAGTCGTCATAAAGCTACACACTCCAAAGTTGGTGTCCACAAATATGCGTCCGAATACCTTTGATCGGACCGTGTAACTTATCAATTTTACGTATTATTAAAAAAACTCCATAAGAGTTGCCCTGTCTTATTGAGCACATGCATTCTGGAGTGGTGCAAAAGTGATCGTTAGGTTTCAGTGACTGCGTGACTAAATACAGTGGAACCTTGCATAGCTAGCATAATTCACTCCGGAATCTTACTCATATCCCATATAAATTAATTTATAATACGATAATATGTTCGTGCAGGAAAAGTACTGAAAGTTTTATCTTATCCGTGCCATTTATTCAAAGAAAATTATGCATAAGTATTACGTACTTTATTATTCACGATACATAACTAATACTTTTTATTAGAAAGTTATCTATTGTCATTTGTTTCTGCCAACGCTTCAACACTTGGCGAAAATGCGACATAGCATTATCGTCAAATTTGTAGCGTCCGTAGCCACTGCTTTATTGGGTTGTTGATTCTCAATGTGTGATGGAACCTATTCCCATGCTTTCAGCATTTCTCTTATTGCGACAGATGATTGCTGCTTTGGTGTTACCGCTTCCTCCTCTGAAGAACTCTTCTCCACTTCTTGCTGTGAAAAACAATGCAACTCTATAAGCTTTTAGGTGGTCATTTCTTGGCTGTGGTCTTCCACAAGCTCACCGATTTCATTGTTATCCGTTTCTAGACCCATACTCTTGGCCAAAGACACTATTTCGTTGACTACAGGCCTCACAGCCGGCCAGAGTGGCCGAGAGGTTCTAGGCGCTACAGTCCGGAACCGCGCGACCGCTACGGTCGCAGGTTCGAATCCTGCCTCGGGCATGGATGTATGTGATGTCCTTAGGTTAGTTAGGTTTAAGTAGTTCTAAGTTCTAGGGGACTGACGACCTCAGATGTTAAGTCCCATAGTGCTCAGAGCCATTTGAACCATATTTTACAGGCCTCACAGGCACTAACTCAGGCCTCAGAGTCGCATTCGACAACGCATTCGGGCGAAATATTCTTCCAAGCAGAAGTGAGAGTTCTTTTGGTAGCCCCTTCTCACGCTTTCTCGATCATCCTGACGCAGGCAACGATGTTGAAGTGATATTTCCGAAACACTCTAAGAATGAGACTGTTGCTTCAGTCAATTCAAAACAATGTTCGGAAAGTGCTTTAGTGTAGAGCATCTTAAAGATAAAAATAATCTGCTGGTCCATAGGCTGGAGTAACGGAGTGGTATTGGGGGGCAGAAATTGGATCTTTATGAATTGAAATTCATCAAGGAGGTGGTCTTGTACGAGTAAGCCTGTAGAATGGGAAGGAGCGTTGTCCATAACAAGCAAGACATGGAGTGGCAGATTCAACTCAAGCAAATATTTTCTCGCCGAAGGACCACACACTTTATAAGAAAGACCACGTGTCACTGCTGCCTTGTAGTTGGACCTCCACATAACATAGCCTCCTCTTCTGGACTTCAGAGTTTTTGAAGGCTAATGGAGTTTCTGAATGTCAAAAACAAGCAGCGGTTTAACTTTCAAATCGCCGCTTGCGTTGGCACAGAATAGCAGTGTGAGACGGTCTTTCATTGGCTTGTGATCACGCAACGCATTCTCCTCTGCTGATGTTCTCTGCTGCGTTTGTGTCGGATCGGGCTGCTTAGCCGTGTGAACGCTGTGGATGCTGGTTCTTCTCTTAAACTTCTTGAACTACCCACGGCTTTCCTTAAACACTTCTTCGGCCGCTGATGATCCTGGCGTCTTCTTAACGAGGTCTGCGAAAATAATTCTCACGTTCTCACATACGATGTTCTCGTTAATAGTGTCGCCTTGCAGTTGCTTTTCATTTATTCGTGTAAGGAGCAAAATTTCGACATCGTCTAGAATACGAAACTGTTGTTTAGATATTTGTGTCACTCCCATTGAAGCATCTATCTCCTTAATCTTGTCCTTGAGGATAGTGCAAATAGTTGTTGTAGACCGATTATATGTACGTGCTGAATCAGCATCGCTCACACCACGTTCACGTTTTTCAACGATTTTACGTTTCATTTCTAAGATCGTTTTCTTGCGGTTTTATCTTCGGGGACATTCTATGGTCATTAAATTTTACACACAGAAAAACCACTGTCCGAACACAAGTTTAGAAAAATGTTTGAACACAAGCTGCACTAAGATGGTAGCAGAAAGAGCGCTAAAACCAGACTGCAGTACGTACTGAAGACATTGAGAAGTGTTCGTATTGTTGAGCGTTTCCACCGCCGTGACGTCACACGAAATCGTCGTCACTTGTTATCCGAAACATCGTTCGTTAAGCGAGTCAATTTTTAAAAATTTGTCTTGCTCGTTAAGCGAATTGTGCGTTATGGGAGGTGCTCGTTAAGCGAGGTTCCACTGTAAGTAGGAACACCATGCCTTTGTAATCATTCATTGGCTTTTGTTGCACTAAAGTAAAAGACTTTTGCAGAAAGTTGCTCTATTTGAGCAAACATGTTTTACCATGTCTGTATCGTCACCAGCCGACCTGTGTGACTATTATTATTCATCCTTGAAAGGCAGCTCGCCGGCCGCGGTCGGCCATAAACGTTTCCCTGCAGCTCTAAGGAGAGAGATGTGATAGGGAAGGAACCCATGTCGATGGTGAAAGTTGCTGTCTCATACCACTTCCTCGTGCAGTTGCATAGGAGCTAACGTGCGGATCAACTGCAATAGCAGCAAGAACATTGATCTCCCCCCTCCTCTGACGTCACTTGTTTCCATCTGATACGTTATCTAGGTTTTACACTACCACTTTACTTACTGGTTGAAGAGTTTGATAAATAACTGCCGAGATGGTTATCGTCTGTTGGTGGGATATCTTGGCGCATGCACTGCGCAAGAATGAACTGCATTCTTCTTACACTCTCCCTACACCATGAGCATGTCGGCTTTTTCTGCACTGATAAATGCCAAGGACCACTCACAACCTGCTGCTTTGACTGTCAGACACTGACTAGCAAGTCGCAGTGCACTCAAGGAACACTCAAGCAAACCTAACATCGTATATAGCATTTAAGCAGGTTGAATGGCACTAACAAGTGTCGGTGTGAAAGCTTTTCAAAATCAGGTATCTCTTAAACGACACGCATTAGAACCCTGTAACAAAAAAAAAAAAAGCTGATATTATAATTCACCCTACTTTCAGTCTGTTATTGTCGATAGCCATTGTTCCATTTAAGAAGTGTATGTTTGCACAAAACATACAATTTCTAGGTATCTTTACAATCTGTTTATTGGCTAACAATACGAGCCCCTGACTATCAATCCATTCAATGAACGCTCTAGATTGTTCTGTTACTCCGTTAAAAAGCGCCTGCTAAGTTGGTAGAGCACTTGCCCGCGAAAGGCAAAGGTCCCGAGTTCGAGTCTCGGTCCGGCACACAGTTTTAATCTGCCAGGAAGTTTCATATCAGCGCACACTCCGGTGCAGAATGAAAATCTCATTCTGGAAATCGGATAAGTGGTTGTATATATATCAGCACCAGTCTTACATCTGGTACTAAACTCTCACACCTCAAACAGATGTTCCTGTACACGTAATTGCATTTAAACATGGTATCTATTTCGTTATCCATAGTTTGCAAAGTAATTACAGAACGTAATTTTGTAAACATATTAGAGCAGTTGAAAAATTAATTGGTAAAATATCACTTTCTTTTTCTATGCAATTTTGACATAGCTGATGTGTTGTGGTACTTGTTAAATAGCTTTTATTCTTTTAGTTCTCAATTTCACCATATAAACTTTCCGCACTAATTAAGTCCATGACCTTTTCTGCACGTACTTCTGACCAAAAAACTTGTATTTTTCTACAAGTTTTCATCCTCTATTTCATCACCTAAAGGGCTGAATTTCCAAAAACACTAAAACACTTTTTTTGATTTCTGAGATGTCAAATACCAATTTTCATAGATATAGCTTTAAAAATGTTGTCGTATTTTATTACTACTGATATATTTAAAAAGAAATCGCTCATTGCTTCATCCTCTTAGGGGTTAAATTTCCAAAAACACTGAAATACATTTTTTATTTCTAATCGATAAGAAATACCAAATAGTTCATTGATTTAACTTAAAAATATCTTAGTAGTTCTTTAATAATGATTTATGAATAAATTTCTCTGACTATTTCACCCCTTATGAGTTAAGTTACTAAAAACGCTGAAACGCTTATTTCTTTATTTCTGACAGAGGAATCAAATACCAAATTTCGTAGTTCTAGCTTCAAAATTGCCTTAACTGCGACATTTTTAAAAAACTTTTCATCGCTTATCTCACGCCCTTAGGGGTCGAAGTTCGGAAAATATCTTCTTAAATGATGACTGCATTATAAATTCAATATCCTCTGTAAATTTCAGGTTTCTATTCTTAGCGGTTTGACTGACTCAAGGACAGTCAGTACATTTGCTTTGATATTTAACGACAATTCTTAATAAATGTTACTGGTTATTTCTTATTGTGTTGCCACATTTCTGTTCTAGTGCCGCTCTGTCAAGCGGGTTTTTAACTTGATAGTAGTTGTGTGCAGTCTGCCACCTTAGCAAATGTAGCAGTGAAGCCACTTTTCTGCTACCGTGGATGTTTGGACTGAATTAAAAGCAGCCTTCAGTTACACATTCCAAAGAATACCGGAAGCTCCTTGATGTTGCTCGCATATAATTCTGTTGTCTACAGTGAGGTTGGAACACCAGAAGACTGTAGTAACGTGGAAGAAGAACTGCAGAGGATCGATAACTGGTGCAGGAACTGGCAGTCTACCCTGAACCTGAATGAATATAAATAATGCACCTCACAAAATTCGAAGATATACACAATTGTTCTACTGCACCATAGGAAATAAATCGCAGTAAACAGCAACTGTCGTGAAATACCTAGGCATAACCATCCGGGACGACCTAAAGCGGAATGACCACAAAACAAATTGAAGAAAGGGCAGACGTTAGGCTGAGATTCGTCGGGGGAATGTTAAAGAAATGTAAATCATCGACGAAACAGGGAACTAGTAAAGCACTTGTTTGTACGAATCTTGAATGCTGCCATCAGTCTGGGACCCTTACAACAGACAGAAGATCGAACGAAGAGCGGCGGATCGTTTAACAGGCAGAGACCATTGTAACCTCCCCCTCACTTATAGACCTTAATGACAGTGAAAATTTAAACCGCGTGTACCTAATGGAAATTTGGGAAAAGCAATCGTCACTGAAGTTAATGTGTCGGTAAAGAGGGAGGAAAGGGTTACATCTAAATGAAAGGAAAAATGCAAATGAAATTGGTGGAAATTAATTTTGAGAAAAGTGTAAAGCTAATAAAGAAAGGAAATGTGCGGTCGTTGCCTTAACAATTAATTGGCGTTAATTAGATATTTGAGATTTGGGGAAAAGTACGGTCGCCAGTCATATGGACAACTACTATAATAACTGAAAATGAAAGATTAATGCACATATAATTAGCACTAAAAGCGTGGCAACTGAAGGTTGACACGTGTTGTGTGAAAACTGAATGTTTAATTTAGCAAAAGAATTAATGAAACCGGAAAATTGAAAGTTAATTTAGTGACTGAAATTAATAGTGAACTTTGTTTCTGAAGCACTACGAAATTCAATAGAATAATGTTAGTCTTGGGCTACCTCAACAATCATTCAAAAGCTACTTGAATCTACGGAATTTAGAAATAAGAGATTTAACTTTGAACTTGAATTAAATGATTCTGAACAATTAACAATAGTAAGATTTAGTACGTACCAAGCTGAGCTGCCGTCACAGGTAAGCTAAAATATGGTAACAAAACTCGCACTATTAATTTGTGCTTGTGTAATCCAAATTATTGTAGCCAGCTATGAATACTTTAACTGAACTTTGAAATTAAAGCAGTGAAATGGAATGATATTACTTTAATGCTGGCGTTTGAATTTCAACGACACTCGGGTTCATTCCGGAAAGGAAGGGATCCTGCTTGGTAATGCCATTGGGACAATGAGCAACAAAGGTTCATGCTAATTTGCTGTATTTTGATAATGGAATAGCTTGAAAAGCTGAGGTCTGCCATACAGTTCTAAAATTTTACGTGCTTTCAGTCTTCCTTGTTGGTTCATTGAAGGTTTGAAGTCGTCGATAGAGGAGGTGGCGACAATCACTCATTGTCGGCTGTAGCTGTTGCAGAAGCTGGACGTTGGCGCGTCTTCTTCTCGACACGGTCACCAAGCGAAACGGGCTCTTGATGTGCGCCAGCTAATGCTTCCCGTCCGCGACACCGTGTCAGAAACCATCATACATGCTACCAAACCCCGAAAGCGCGGCAACTCGCGGGAGCGTCACACAAAACATCTGCTCCATCGCCCTACTCCAGCCAGACTCCCTCTTCCCGCGCTCCATGCGGCCGAGCTCACACTACCAAAGATCCTAAACACTTTGGTTCTCCACACGACCTATCGATGTAATCGTTCGATACCATAGTTTTCCCTAGGCCAGACCCAGCGTAAAAATACAAATAATATTTACAAAACAAACCAATTATACATCGAGATATATACAAAAATAGTAGAACACAATATACAAAGATACAGAAATGTCATATCTTCAGGTAACAAAATAAGGAAAAAAAATTTATAGTACAATAGATGGAAATAGGAGGATATGTATTTCCGGCGCTACAACATTTCGTAGATGCTCAACGTACTCCTGTAACATACACTACAGTAGAGACGTTGTGCATCATGTATGGGTTTGCTGTAGAAATTCCGAGAGCATACGTTGCAAGAATCGGACAACGAATTACTTCCTCCAAAATATTTCTGGTAAAACAGCTACAACGAAAAAATCAGAAATTAGAATTCTTATAGAGATGTACTGACAGTCATTGTATCCACACACCTTTCGCGGGTGGTTCAGGAAAGTGGGGAGGGGGAAGAGGATTGCGCCAGCAGTAACTTCCGCGGGACAACTGAAGTATGAAGAATTTTATTTGGTGCAATCTGGCGAAACCCCAGTCGTTGAATGAAAAAATGTACAATTTTTATTTTCTCTTTACTAGCGCTGTTGGAAGTACCGTAGATTTTTGCAAGAAAGGACTGAATCAGAACACACACAAATATTTGTGCCAACCTTCCCATCATTAAGTATAAAAACACTTTCCAAATTTCCAAAAAATCTGAAAATGTCTGCACAGAGTGCAGTTGGTAAGTAGAGAATGCAGGGGCTGGGCAAATATGTCGAAAAGTCGAGGGAAATGCATGCGTGAACTTAAACGCAGTTGTTAGCAAAGGCTTCAGTTTGCGCTACTGTATTTCAATACGAGCTGCAACAGGGCAATGTAGTCAGTACGTTCCAAGTGTCAGTCGCAATTACAACAGTACTCTGCGTACTTGAGACTGTGCTATGTCGGAGCTAAGTGAATTCCAACATGGGGAAATTGTTAGTGCTCGAGTAGTAGGTACTTCCGGAAAGAAGGTAGCCAAAGTGTTTCGTGTTTCAAGAGGCGCTGTATCGAAGATTTATACCGCTTACAGGTAAAGCGGAAAAACACCACCGCTGAATCACAACGCGGCTGGAAGTGTGTGCTGAGTGATCGTGACAGATGACCATTGAAGAGGATTGTGAAGAAAAATAAGAACACTTTATCTGCAAAGGTCACTGCAGAACTAAATGTCGCATCCGCGAGCCCTGTCAGCACCAAAACACGAAGGGCGCTCCTTACGATGAGACTTGAAGGGCGAGCTGGGATCCATAATCGGTCATCAGTGATGTGTACTCCCGTTACAGGAAAACGTGGTGCCGAAGCCATAAAATCTGGACTATCGAGCAATGGAAGGATGTCATTTGGACGAACGAGTCTTGTTTCACACGTTTCCAACGTCTGGACGAGTTTACTTCTGAAGAGTGAAATGTGACGGTGATCGGTGATGGTTTTGGCAACCATATCGAGGTATTCCATTCATCCCATGGTTATTCTGCAAAATCGCGTTACTGCGAAGGATTATGTGACCATTTTGGCTGATCGGATGCATCCCAAGGTGTAATGTTTGTTTCCCAATGGTGACGCTGTGTTCCAACACGAAGGCATCTGTTCACACAGCTCGTCTCGTCCAGGACTGGTTTCTTGACCACGAGGATGAATTGTCGTACCTCCCCTGGCCACTCAGTCACCAGCTCTCAGTAATAGAGCCTTAGGGTGCGTGATCTCTGTCTCCACCTACATCATCGTTAACTGAACATACCACTGTTTTGCAGGGGATGTGGTGTAATGTTCCCTTCAAAACCATACGGGACCGCTATTTATCCACTCTTAGTTGTTTTGAACGCGAACACTTTCCCTACGCATACTAATGTGTTTCTGATGTTTCCATATTTTTGTCCTCCCCCTACAGCTGATAATGCAAAGATTTCTATTCGCAGATAGGACTATAGCTTTTCATTAGAAATATTTAAGCTTTCATTTTTATTTATAGAATGAGCTAACAGTAATGTAAATATGCAGAAGTGTCGCACAGATTCCCTTATTATTCGTAAATGTCCATTCCATTGTTCTTTGTCGTAAGACTTTCTTCGTTGACTGCTTTGTCAACAACTATGTAATTGTGTTCACACCTTTTTTCCTTGGGCTTAACTGTAAATATTTCGTGACTTCCTTCGCAAGACTTTTGAAGACACGCGATAACATGAGGAAAGAAGAGCGGAACTGTCGCACCTACTGACCGAGTTTCTAATGTGTAAATGTGCATAATTTTAGATTGCAAACCATGCCTTGTGGAGTAATTTTCAGTTTAAATGAAACAGTCGATGAGTAAAAGTTTTTTTTTTACTAATTGCAGCGTGTAGAATTTTCGTAACCATTTAAGCAATTTTCATAAGCAAAACGAATCATAAAATCACCTTCGAATGCCTGTTAAGAGAATAATGAAAGGAAACGAGTAGTGAAAAACTGAATTATAAAATGAGACCCACGTAATAATTTCCACGGAAAGTGAAGGAAACAGCGGTTGGAGACCAGCCATTGGGGAAGACGACGAACGCAAGTTAATAATTGCGGAATAATGTTTTGAATTTAAAAAAATAACAAACATACATCACAAGTAAGGAAAGAGAGACTGCTGCTAATCGTCATAAAACAAGCCAGTTAATCTAGCAATTGAGTAGATAATACGAGATAAAAGTTAAATATAAAACGCAACTTAGTATCTGCAGCATAGAAAACAGAGGAAACCAGGTGTAGGAAGTATGAATGGAGAAAGTGGTTCATACTACAGAGAAATAATCCACGTCCAATGGAAATCAGCTAAAAATGGCTCATTAAAATAAAGTGCAGTTAATCAGAGTCACAGGTTGAGAATGCTGAAATAGATTCGACAGAAGACGTGAAATATTCAGTTAGGAACCAGAAATAAATTATTGGAGAAAAATATCTACCATCCACAGCACAGTGGATGACGAAGAATTATTCGTATTGTTAATAATTACTCGTATTCCTTATCCATTTGCGAAATTTTTTGTGGAGAAGTGAGTTTGAACTCTAATCTCCTCCTCTTTAGGGTTCCATACCTCAATCGGTGAAATGGAATCCTTATAGGATCGCTCAGTTGTCCATCTGTTTAGACCTTTTTCTTCTTCCAGGAAGAGTTAGAGGTGTCAAGTTGAAGTTTGTGTCAAATACAAAGGTTCACAATCCCTTGGCGGTGTAAGCATCTAAATCAATGCAGTAAAAAGATACAGCCATTGATGCCACATATTTTGATGCTCGCAAATTCACTTATAAAAACTTGTAGATGGTCTGTCTGTACTGTATAAATAATTAAGTTTGTACGGAATCTTCGGAGAGAGAGAGTCCTATACGCACTTATCTGGATTTTTTCTTATGGTTTTACAGTCGAGAAAATAGTTCTTAAAATGGGTACACTAGTTCTGGAACAGCCTTTCAATTAAAATTAGCGTCACATATTTCGCTGAGTTGCTTGACCATTCCCCCGACCGAGGTGACGCAGTGGTTAGCGCGCTGGAAACGCACCTGGTAAGACGATTCAAATTCGCGTCCACTCATTCAGATTTAGGTTCCTGTGATTTTCCTAAATCGCCCAAGGCAAACGACAGGATGTATCTTTTGAAATGGCACGGTTGATTTCATTCCCCAACCTTGAAACTTTCTGAGCTTGTGCTCCGTCTCTAATGACCTCGTTATCGACGGGACGTTAACCCCTAATCTTACTTCCTTCCTGAACATTCCATAACATTTTTGTGTGAACTGAACGGAGGGTTACAATCCTAGAGCCATGTCTCAATTTCAGTAGTATGTCATGGGTAAAATTCTAGACATTATAGTACGAGAGCGTGTTGAAAAGTAATGCCTATTTTTGATGTGAAAACAATCTTTATTATCATTACACTTCTTTATTCTTCATGTTTACATATTTGTTTCTCAGCATAGTCACTCTGGCGACGAACACATTTGATTACTTGATGGAGATATATATCCACGGTAGAGGCAGGCAGCCTTTCAGATTTGGCACAACTTTGAAATATAGAAGGGTCTTGATCACATTTCTTTATTAAGCGTTACTTTTTTTCAAAATTTCATCATCAGACTGAGGCTGTGGAATAAAGTGTACACCAAAATTAACGATAGTAAGTACGTAATAACATACCGTAAGTATACATCTTAATTTTCCGTGAACAGAAATTTCAGTTAGAATCGTACTTATAAGGTCTACAACATTGCTTCCGCTGTTTTGCAATAGACGGCAGTAGTGGAAAGCAGTGGTGCAAGTCGTTCGTCGTGTCACAGTACGCTTAGGCATTTTAGAACATAACGCCATGAAAATATCAGTCTATTTTAGATTGCATCAAAAGGCTATTCTCGACTGAATATGCCATCTTACGAGCCCAATTCTCGTCATCAGCTTGAGGTTTTAATTTTCTGCTTTGATGTGAAGAAACCTGCGGCTGAGACTCATAAAAAAGCTGGGTAAGACCTATGATGATACGCCTGTTAGTGACAGAACTTCGCAGAAAATGGTTTCCATGCTTCAAGAATGGTAATTTTGACGTTGAAGACCGGCATGGTTGTGAAAGAGAGGAAGCTTTCCATGCTACTCCAACCGACGGGAACAATCGCAGCAGATCGTTATCGAAAGCAATTGATGTGTTTGGGCCTAGCACTGAAAGATGAACGGCCACACTACAGCGATAGACATGAAAACATGATTTTGCAGCATGACATTGCACGACCCCATGTCGAAAATTCCGTCAAAACATACTTGGAAAATTTGAAATGGGAAGTTCTATCCCACCCGCTGTATTCTCCAGATATTCCTTCCTCTGACTGCTATCTTTCTCGATCTATGACTCACGACCTAGCTGACTAGCACTTGAAGTCATATGAACAAGTGCAAAATTGGATCGATTCATGGTTCCCCTCAACAGATGCCCAGATTATACACTGCGCGATTCGCATGCTGCCCTAAAGCTAGGAGAAAGCATTGGCTAACGATGGCCACTACTTCGAATCGTAAATTTTTTGTAAGTTTTTCACAATAAAGTCTCGAACTTCGAGAAAAAAATGGCAGAATCAAAGATATAGACCTTGTACATTTAAATCAAAGTTTAGTAAAAAGCTCGCGGAAGTGAGCACGTATACTGAATACAATGCAGATCTCAATACAGGCATATTTGACAATGGCGTCATCTGTTCGAAGACAACCCGGCGAGTAAGCCATCAAAGAAGTAAACGAAGCCGGTAGGTGGGGCTAGCGTTAATCGTAGAAGTGAAGTCAATGAGTAGCTTTACAAGCAACCATGCGCTGCGATTAACTAAACGTCAGAACATCGTTAACAACTTGATAAAGATGCATTTATGCTACTTTTATGGAGGAGAAACTCATATTGACATCATTACAGAGATAGCCGTTAGTCAATAGTCAAAACAGAAGATATATTTGCAACCAATAACTGGTGTGATGAAATAGAAACTTAGAACTGATATAGTGCAGTAATAAAGTGTAATGTTTGAAAGAATAAGTTTACAAACGTCATTAAATAAAATGTTAAATAAGTGTCACTAAATGTAGTCATATTACTATCGACTAACATGTAATAAATGACATACAACAGAATCACTTACGTGAGCCTAGATTAGTGGCAACAACTTTAAATAAAAAGTAACTGTTGTATGACTACGTTTGGTGATACGTACGTATCATTTTATTAAGTGACGATTGTAAACTTATTCTTTCACAACGTATATTTTATTTCTGATCTATATCGGTTTGATGTTTATTTTACCACACCAGTTATTGGTTGCAAATATGTCTTCTGTTTTGACTACTGACTAACGATTATCTCTGTAACGTTGTCACGATGCAACCTAACGAAGCACATTTCATGCTGTCAAAATATTAGTTTCTCCTCCATAAAAGCAGCATAAATGCATCTTTGTCAAGTTGCTCAAAATGTTCTGGCGTGTAGTTAATAGCAATGCATAGTAGTTTGTGAAGTTACTCTTTGACTTCATTTTATGATTAATGCTAGCGCCACCTACAGGCCTTCGTTTACCTGTTTGATAGCGTTGTCGCCGCAGTCAGTTTGGCACTAGTTTTCTTCGAATCAACAACGGCCCTGTCAAATATGTCTGTATCAGATCTGTATTGTATTTAGTGGACGTGCTTACTTTCGTGAGCTTTTTACTAAATTTTGACTGAAATATAAGTATGATGCTAACTGAAACGTCTGTACATGGAATGCTAAGCTGCATGCTTCCGTTAGTAGGTGCATATTTGCCATTGATATTTTGTTTCTACACTTTATTTCACAGCTTCAGCCTGATGATGAAATTTTGAAATGCTTAAGGTTAATAAATAAATAATAAATCTATATTTCAGTGTTGTGCCGAACACATTTCACCCAACGAGAGACCAGTTTGTTGATACCGTTACTCTAGAACGTTTGCCTTTGTTGACGAAGCCACAACCAAAACTCTTCTTGCACCGCTTAATCACCATCTAAGTGAAGTCCTCGAAGGTGTTCTTTAAGGTTTGGAAAAAGATGAAAACCGGATGGGGCCAAATCGGGACTCTATGGGAGATGATCAATGACAATGAACCCAAGGCGTCTCATTGTTGCGTATGTTACAGAGCTCATGTGTGATGTGGCATTGTTATGCTGAAGGCAATGGTGCTCCGTGTATGGCGAACTCTTCGAATTCGCGTTTTCCTTTTTCTGAAGATCTCTCACGCACCGATATAGTTACGTTACACTCTGCCATGTTACACGTCACAATTCGGAGACCTACAGCGGCAGAATGTTGCAACCTGCGTCAGCGAAGTTGGAAAGCCGACCGAGTAATGTGCATGACATATCTCAACCGATATTGAAAACAGAATAAAAATTCGGAGTCATTACTTTTCAGCATGCGCTCTTAGTATTCAGGAAGTTACTATGTGAGAAGATTATTAGACTGTCCTTCGCTGATCTGCAGTTGTTTTCCAGATGTACACCAGCAAAATGTTTCTTCCTTAGGTCTTACTGAGTTTAAGTGTATGTGACTATTTCACTGGCAGTATTTAATTCACTTGCTTGATTCAAATGTAATTTCGTTGTTTTCCCCTGTTTACGTTCTTTACGATGGGTTTATTCACACCTTGTAAATGATAGTATTAAATAAAAAAATTTGAATTAAAACTGCTTTCGAACAGTTGCGAGCGATTAAAATAGAAAGACAATAAAAAGAAACTCAACTGCCTCCGAAGGACCAACAACCTTCCTCGAAAAAATTCTCACTACTCCAATAGCAATGTGTCCTTTGTAACAGTAGCAGCAGCACACTCGGTCTTGCCGTATTGCGCATGCAAGCCGAAAACAAACGGTCTTTTATGCGGACGTGGCTCGGTCTATCGACCTGGCCCTCACTATCGACCAATTGTATCAGCGTCATGCGTGACCAAAGTCGTTTCCCTGAACTTTGTGCGTGCCGAATGTTCTGGAACTTGATCCTACCGTGAAACAGAATAGCGGAAAATTTTTGTTGGAAGTTTATTTAAGATCGTGGGCCACACCGTATGCTGCACATACCTAATCTTCTGTGTTACTGTAATTTATATTTCCTTTGCTATAAGAAAAAGAATAACAACGTACTTGCTTTATGGAAATTATCTTCCCCCTCCGGCTTTTTGCTAAACGTCTGCTTTCCATTGGCTTACGACTTGTATATGCTGTTAGCAATTTTTATGTGTTTGTCTGTTTACCGGTGTGTCGTTGACCCCTTGTGTCTAAACGAAACTGGTGATAGTTCGAAGTGAGTATTTCAGCATAGGAAATTAATGTAAGTTTGTGACTTAAGATGAAGTTTCGGCGTGGTCACAGACGTGTGTGTGTGTGTGTGTGTGTGTGTGTGTGTGTGTGTGTGTATTTGGGCGAATGTGGAGAGAGGAAAGGGATTGATCGTTGTGGCGTATAACTCGGCGAGACTAAGTAGTGTATGTTTATGGTGCGCTATGCTTTGAAAGAAAAGAGATGAGGTTACACGTATACTCAAGACCAACGAAGAATTAAAACATATGCGTAGACATCTAATGTTCCCTTTTCAGTAGGGATAGAAAAGAATAAGATCGTGTTAATGGATTCTTTCGTCGCTGATAGGTGGAACAGCTTCATACTTGTAAAAGAAAAGCCTAAAAACATGGATGTTCTGTTTATTTAGTTAACCGATTTTCGGCTCACAAGGCCATCATCAGAGTATAACTCACTATCATCACGAAAGAGGATACAGCAGTGGTGAACAAGTTGAAAAAAATGTTACACAAGGAGAGTAAGGTGCCACAATAGAATAAATGTCATCCAGGGCAGTGAAACTGTAACATAATTTAAGATATTTAAGCTAACCAGCATATAATGTGAAGGGAACGTAACAGAAAACTTTGAGAATGAACATTAGGAAAAAAGTGAGTTACGTAAGTCGTAACATCCACCGATTCGAGATTTAAAAACGAGGCTTTCGGCGAACTATGCTATCAGTGGGCGATGTAATATTTTTCTGTGATTAGTTCTCTCAACTACTGTGTCAGCTGAGATACTGAAGCAAGTACTATTTTAATGGAACGAGATATGTCTGTAACGGCGTTCGAAAGCTCTTGAAAAGACGAGTACGGTGATATAATGTTTGTTAATCTTGACACTGAGCCGCTTCGCAAAAATACAAGATAAATGTACTGAAATTGGCGCCGGAATCGGCCATTGCGGTGTAAACACCGCCAAATGATGCTCTTGTTCCAGGCTTCGTCGCTGTATTGAACATCTCAACTGTTTCCTGGTTCCACAAAAGTTGTTAATTTAAAAACGAATATGTACAAATATTTGAAATAATTATCCCGGGCCCCGTGTTATATACCAGAAATTAGCATGTAGTTCCATTTACAATAATCTTAATGGACCCTGCATATATGTCGTATAAAACTAGGCCAAGAGGAATCATTATTTCTCAACCATGTTTTTCGTCACTACGCCATATTCTCAAATTACTTGATCAAAATTAGTGAGACGTTATTTTCAGGATTTCGCTCACAGCTAATGACGAAAAATAAACATATTTGAAAGTTACTGTTTCCGTTACAAAATTTTGTTTTATAAAAACGATGCAGTTGTAAAGTCAAGCGTAGTCTGTCCCTCGATTTCGGTCTTACACGTCGATGCAAAGAATTTAGAAGGTATCATCTATTGGCAATTTAATTTTACTGTAATATATAACAGTGACTGGTATTTTTTACGTTCAAAGATGCGCAAAATAATGTTTATCACCTTTTAAGGGACATGAATAAAAATCACCATTATGGAGGCCAAATAATTCAGTATGGTGAACATTTCCGTCAAGTACTGCCCATCTTTAGGCATGCCAACAGAAGAGCCATTGTCGAAACTATACTTAAACGATCGTACTTGAGGTCTGATGTTAAAATTCGTAAGTTGAGTCAAAATATCACATACAATAGTGATCCTTTCTTCAGTGAATGGTTACTTAAATTGGGTGACGGTGATTTATGAATCAAATAGATTACTTCAGTGAAGAGATCAAAATTCGTAAATAGTGTCATTGTAATTACGATAGTTTTATTACCACCATCTCCAAACCCAGAAAAATCAATGAACAACATTTTTCGCAATTCTATTGAATGCCTATTCTATGTCTGAAGAATGTTGATTGTAGAACAATTAATGCATATTCCATTTCCAATATTTTACCTGAAGAACCGAAAGTTTACCTCATTTCTGATGCTGTCCAACTTGAAAAAGTAAACAGCGTTCAGCTGTCAAGCGGGCCCGGGTTCGAGATTTTGTCCGCTTGGGGAGTGTGTGTGTTTGCGTGGTAGAATAATGGTGGTGTACGTATACATGGAGAACTTGCGCAGCAATCGCCGACATAGTGTAGCTGAGGCAGAATAAGGGGAACCAGCCCGCATTCGCCGAGGCAGATGGAAAACCGCCTAAAAACCATCCACAGTCTGGCCGGCTCACCGTACCTCGACACAAGTCCGCCGGGCGGATTCGTGCTGCGGACCAGAAGCTCCTTCCCGCTCCGGAGAGCCGTGCGTTAGACCGCTCGGCTAACCCTGCGGACAGAATTAACAGTACTAACCATCCACCAAAATTATGTGCCCGCTGCGTACAATCATTTGCCAAAAAAACTCGTTTCCGTATCTTGAAGCCGCTCACGAAATAAAAAAGGGTGTTACGTCTTACACGAACTATCGTAAGTATCAGAAAATGCCTTTGAAACCTGGGAGGAGGGAGGCGGACGGAGGCAAGAACGTTTACCTTAGTTATGTGTTATTGCTGCCTTGCTTTGCCGAATGTCACGGGGAGGAGATTGTCTTCGGTCCGCATGAATTGTCTGACCTCTGATCGCAGACAGTCTCCTGGCGCCGCCGTCGCGTAACCTGTAATCATCCGTAATACAGAATGGCGCTTAATGATCTGGGTCGATAACCGGATACCTACAGAGCCGCCGATGCGGCACTCGTAATAGCTAGACGATTAGTTAATACCCGGCGTGGCGGCGAAGACAACATGTCGCTGTGCCGTGGTGAATCGCCTCCCACTGTTCACGGTCTGCTCAGAAGTTCTCGGCACGCGCGCGCTGTGTGTGACATTGACAGGGCGTTACTCGGCGCTTCGTGGTGCTCACAACTAGCTGCTCAACCTGTCAAAAATAGGCGTCGCGTCGCCAGCAGGAGTACGATGCTCCCGCGTTGCGTGACTAACACATTGTCTGACTGTCGGACGTAGCCGCACTTTCAGTCATCCACCTGGTTCAAAAACGTAACTTCACTGCTAACTGCTATTAATGTATTATTCCGTGGCGCCGCGCGGACAGGCCGCGCGGTTAGAAGCGCCATGTCACGTTTTGTATCGCTCCTGGTAAGCGGCGCGTGGGTCTGCTCATGCAAAATGAAGGGTATGCCGAATGTAGGAGCGAGTAGGAGCAGGTGACGTAAAAATTTCGGTATTGCAGTGTGAATTTAGATCACCTTTACTATAGGAAGAATTAGGATTACATTAGGCTCACGTAACTTTGGCTGAGATGAGCACGTATGTGCGAAGCTGTACACGTATCAACGCTAACCGCTACCTGTAGTTGGGCTAACTATCATTGAAGTAACAAAGTCTGTAATGGCTAGCCCCCTATGAAGTAGAAACAATGTTGCTAGGTCGCCTCCTCGGAATCAAATGGGCTCAATCTGGAGTGGCGCTCGTTGAGCTGCACAACGCTGGCTAGGGGGCGCTGTTGTCGGTGTCGGTGTTGTTGTTGTTGTTGTTGTGCCAACCTAGCAGAGCGCAACTACGTTGTGGCATCGTAGTTATCGATACCACGTCACAGATTGCACGGCCCCTCTCGCCGGAGGTTCGAGTTCTCCCTCGGACATGAGGTGTGTGTGTGTGTGTGTGTGTGTGTGTGTGTGTGTGTGTAAGGTTAGTTGCAGTAGTGTGTAAGTCTAGGGACCGTCGACCTCAGGAGTTTGGTCCCATAGGAATTCACACACATTTTTTATTCTGTTGCCTACTGATACAGTCGTTTCATACAGAACAGGAAATCCAAAACTACGAATGTTGTAAACCACCAGAGCACTATTATACTGAGGGAGAAAATTCATTGGAGAGAGAGATATGTACATATACAGACGGCGTACACAAGATATAAAAGGGCAGTGCATTGGCGGCGCTGTCATTTGTTCTCGGGTGATTATGTGAAAAGATTTTCGATATGATTATGAAGGAACGAGGGGAATTAACGGACTTTGAACGCTGGATGGAAGTTGTTGCTAGACGCATGGGATATTCCACTTCGGAAATCGTTAGGGAATTCAATATTTCGAGATCCATGCTGAGAGTACCAAATTTCAGGCATTACTTCTCAACACGGACAACACAGTGAGCGACGGGTTACACTTAACTACCGAAAGTGGGTGCTTTTGAGTAGAGCTGTCAGTGCTAACAGAAAAGCAACACTGCGTGTAATAACCGCAGAAATCAACGTTGAACGTACGACGAACTTGTCCGTTAGGACAGTGCGACGAATTCTAATGGGGTATGGCACCAGATGGTCGAAGCTAGTACCTTTGCTAACAGCGCATCACCTCTGCACCCGTCCTGGTTCGTGACCATACCGGCTGGACGCTAGACGACTGGAAAACCGTGAACTGGTCAGATAAGTCCTGATTTGAGTCTGTACGATCTGATGGTTGGGTTCGAGTGTAACGCAGACCCAACGAAACCATGGACCCAAGTTGTCAACGACGCACTGTGCAAGCTGGTGGTCGTTCTATAATGTGTGCTGTGTTCGGCTACTTTGGGACCAATTGCAGTCCTTCATGTTACCAAACAATGGAATTTTATGGGTGGCAATGCGCCATGTCACCGAGCGACATTACTTCACAGTTGGTTTGAAGAACAATCTGCACAATTCGAGAGAATGATTTGGTCACTCTTCGAACATTTATGGAACGTAATGGAGAGGTGAGTTTGTGCACAAAATCCAGCATCTGCAACACTTTCGCAATTATGGACGGTTATAGAGGCAGCAAGGCTCCGTTTATCTGCAAGGGACCTCCAGCGACTTGTTGAGTACATGCCACTTCAGAGTTGTTTCCTTACGTCTGGCAAAAGGAGGTCCGAGACGGTGTTAGGAGGTAACCAATGCCTTTTATCGCCCCAGTGTAGCTTACTGGTTCACAACATGAAGGGGAAGTGTTAGATCGTTTCGCTGATATAGTGGACCTGCTGGAAGCAGAAATGCTGTCAGTTTTGTGCAGAAGCTTCCTGACTGAAGTAGTAAGATCCATGTCAATGGGACTTTAATCCCTAAACTTCCGCCTGAGAAAAATGAGAAGTAACAACCATATACACTGATATTATGACCACTGACCTACTATCGATATAAACCCGTCCAGTCGATAGCAGCGTCACCTGTCAAGGAATGACTTAATCAGGTACATTCATGGTGCATATAGTGTCAGTGAGCCTCCTGTCCATATGTAGAATGGGGAAGGCGCGCGTTCTATCTGAGGTTTTTACTGAGTGTAGATTTTGACGACCTGGTAGCTCGGTGCGAGCATTTTGGAAGCTACACGACTTGTCAGGTGTTCTAGAAGTGCTGTGGTGAATGTCTTCAACACGTGTCGAAACGTAGGTACAACTACATCCAGACGACGTGGGATTGGGTGGCCAACCCCTCATTACAGATGAGGAACGTCGTAGTCTGGGCAGACTGCTGAAACAGGACAGGCGGCGAACTGTGGCGGAACTAACATCAGACTTTGATGCTGGATAGGGTACAAGTGTGTCTCAACACACAGTGCACCATACACTCCTAACGATGGACATCTGCAGCCGATGATCCATGCATGTGCCAACTGCGACTTAAACGGGCACTTGACCATCGGCATTGGACGGTGGCGCAGTGGCAAAACGTATGGTCTGATGAATCCCGTTACATTCTTCGTCATATCGATGGGAGGGCGCGAATCTGTCGTAATCCAACGTAACAGCTGCTTGATCCCTGTACGGCGAGAAGGAGACAAACTGGCGGCGGCTCCAGCACGCTCTGGGGAACAGTCACGTTGGGATCCATAGGTCAAGTGGACTTAGTGGAAGACACCATGACAGCCAAGAAGTACGGTACACACTTTGCAGACCACGTACAACCCTTCATGATGACCATGTTTCCCAACGACAGTGGCATTATTCAACAAGATAATACGCCACGTCACAAGGGCAGAAGTGTGATGGAGTGGTTTGAGGCACACAATGACGAGTTTCTGTTGACGTGCTGGCCCCTCAGTTCGCTGGATCTGAACCCGATCGAATATGTCTGGGGTATGATTGAACGTGGCGTCAGCTCTAGTAGTCCCCGTCCCTAGAATTGACGGGAATCAGGTGTCTTATGTGCAGATGTGGTGCAGCGACGTACGCCACGACCTATGCCATGACGCGTTGCCGCTGTTAATCGTGCCAAAGGTGGACATATCAGCTATTAGGTAGGTGGTCATAAGGTTCTGCGCCGATCTGTGTATCAAATTCAGCTGGAAATAGATGTTCAGTTTTGCTTCTTTGGTAGTAAAGTAACTGAAGTGGTCGAAGTAGAGAGGAGATAAAACGTAGATTGGCTATAGCAAGAGGAGTATTAATGTAAAAGAGGTTTGTTAATATCTTGTATAAATTTATGTGTTAAGAAGACTATTCCAAAGGTATTCGTCTGATGTGCTACACTCTACGGAAGTGAAATTATAGAGAGAGGAATACGTCAAGGATATTCAAAACAATTTAGGTTAGCAACAGTTATTCGCACGTGAAGAGGCCTGCACAGGATACGCTACCGGGGAGAGATGCATCAGTCCAGTGTTCGGATTCAAGATCATAACAATAAGAACAAGTTGGACAGAGAGAAATACGATTATCCTCATCAGTATTTGCTTGTTAGTTTTTAGGCATGAAATGCCCTCCTCAAAATAATCTGCGTAACGTTAACAGTAACTGATTTCCAGTCATCTAATTGAGTGTTTGAGGTATTATAGTCCCACATTGCTATTTTGTGCGTTAATGATTATTTTTAAATTACTTTTTCTCAAGATTTTAGTGATCTATATCGATAGGGTACTAACTCAGTTGACACTAAAAGGTGTGAGGTGCTCCACGTGAGTACTTAGAGTAGTCCTTTGAATTTCGGCTACGCGATAAATTACACGAATCCGAAGCCTGTCGGTTCAACAAAATAGTTACGGATTACAGTTCCGAACAGGTTAAATCGCAACCATCGTACAGAAACTTTTGGGGAAGACAAACCGAAGACTACGTTTTGTTGGCAAGTCACTTAGAGATGCAACAAAGCTAATAAAGAGACTGGCTATCCTTGTCCGTCCTCTTCTGGAATGTTGCTGCATGATACAGCATCCTTGCAAGATAGGGCTGACGGAGTACATACTTGTGGAAAGGTTCAAAGAAAAGCATTTCGTTTCGAGTTATTGCGAAGTAGGGGAGGGAGTGCCACGGATGTGATTAGTGAGTGGCTGACAGTAATTAAAACTAAGAATTTTTTGTTGCAGCGAGATTCTCTTACGAAATTTCAGTAATTTTCCTCCTCCGCATCTATTTTATCGCACTGACATTGGAAGGATTGACATTCGTCGTAAAGCAAGAGAAAACACGAAATGGATTCGCATTTGTGACTCTGGATTGACGTCAGCTGTTTGTGATACATGAAAATATGTACCCGACCGGGAGTCGAACCCGAATTTCCCGCTTATCGTGAGCGGTTGCCTTCACCGATTCGGCTACCAGAACAGGCCTCTAGGCACGATCGAAACTTCCATATGTCATCGAGTCCACAACCTTTACACTCGCACATTTCGTGATTCCCGCACACGGAGGTGCAGATATTTTGATCGCCATTTTAGCCTGTCGAAGCATGGATGTATCATGATGTCTGTGTTTATACAGTTTGTGTATCTACACATTACAATGTCCTTCAGACATGCATGCATGTGCACTTGGTATTCGAGAGTGGGAGGAAAGTGGTTCTGTGTACCTTCTGACACATAATAAATGTGTCAATTGCATGGTAATCATGTAGATTTAGAAAATATGTATAGGTAAATCATCGTTATATTGTTGAACTAGCTATCCTGGCCTTGGCAGAACTAACTTAATTCAGCTATAAGATTCGTTCGTGAAGATTTCTTAACGGATCGAATCCATGATCCATTCGTATATGGGTCCCCTATTGTGAAGACTGTGCAGGCTAGATCACTGCATACAGACGCTGACGAAATGACTGTAGTTGTCAGCTCATGCCATAAATTTTCCAACCTCATTGTGAAAATATGGTGACGGAAGTGGAAAGTGTTATACCACGAAGCACTAATCCAATATTTGTGAAACTGTGGAGATGTTCAATACTCAGCGGTGTTAAATGACGCACTTTCATTTCCTTTCTGGACTGATGTTCATCAGCATCAACATGAGCTACGGCCTGCATGGACTCGAATGCACTGTTTTTTATGCCACGGAAGCAAAAGGCCTCCACATATCATCCTGAGTAACTTCTTGCTATGTCAAACACATACCGTGTCATTCACAAGGACTGCTGACTGGAGGCTGGCGTGAATGTATGTATCTTCTCCATCTCATCCCAAACATACTGTCTGGGGTTAAAATGCAGCTGACCAGAAAGACCAGTCAAAGATTTTTACATCCCTTACGTCATATAAAACTAATCGTCGGTAAAGCAGATGCCAGACAGATTCATTGGAAAGAATTCTAAAGAAATGCAGTCCGAAAACAAAGGATGTAGGTTACAGTACACCTATTCGCCCACTGCTTGAATACTGCTCACCGATGTGGGATCCGTGCCAGATAGGTTGATAGAAGAGAGAGAGAGAAGAGCCAACGGAGAACAGCGCGCTTCGTTACTGGATCATTTAGTAATCGCGAAAGCGTTACGGAGATGACAGATAAACTACAGTGGAAGACTCTGCAAGAAAGACGCTCAGTAGCTCGGTACGGGCTTTTTTTGAAGTTTCGAGAACATACCTTCACCGAGGAGTCTAGCAGTATATTGCTCCCTCCTACGTATATCTCGCGAAGAGACCGTGAGTATGAAATCAGAAAAATTAGAGCCCACACAGAGGCATAGCGACAATCTTTCTTTCACGGAACAATACGAGACTGGAATAGAAGGGAGAACCGATAGAGCTACTCAAGGTACCCTCTGCCACCCACCGTCAGGTGGCTTGCGGAGTATGGATGTAGATGTACATTTGTGGCATGAACTTCCCTGTTATGTCTTGCATTACCTTCTTCAGTACGGCATTTAGTACCTTGATCGTGAAGGGCATGACAACCCGATGTACCATTCTTGGCACATACTGGCTCAGTCGTCGTTTTCTGTGTCCTTTAATCAGGTCGTCTTCGGACACGCTGACGTCGGTGTCAAGCGGAAGCGATACTCATCGCTGAATACTGTAAAATGCTGCTTAACGTCCCAGCCGCGTCTGCCTCTACAACATGGAAGTAGAATTGTCTAGGGTATGGTGTCAGCGGTAAACGATCTGTGACACCTTTAGACTTTGATCCAGCTTCAGTAGATTGTTCCCGGCGCTTCGTGGTGGCGCTGTCTGTAACTCCTGGCCGGATTTTAGCTGTTGTTATTCATCTATTCGTCAGAGCAAATCTAAGAACCCTGTCATCTTCTGATAGTGTACACCTTCTGGAAGGACAGGTGGCTACTCTTTTGCAAAACTGTCGTCAAGGGTCCATCTCGTCACCGCTCATTCTTTGATCATTGCACTACCCTCAATTTTTTTGTGCGGCAGGGCAGTAAGGTGCCCTTACGTACCTCATGCCGATAATTCAACCTTTCTCAATGTCTGAAATATGACGAAACGCAGATTTGCACGTTCTCTGAGCATACCGTGCTGCGATTTCCGTTTGAAACGTTCCATTAACGTTAGATACACTCAATAGTTATCATGCACTCACATCAGTATTCACCTGTACAATTTTTTATGTACTGAAAATAAGCTCGCGTAAGGATGAATTTCAATCCAGATCTCAGGCAGGCATGGAAACACTACACGCCATCAGTGTGCCATCGCATGCATATTTACATTCTTTCTCTTAGAAGCTGCACTCCAAATTGTTTGTTATACGAAGTCCGATTCTCCTTGCTGTACACTGCAATGTATGTCATCGCACTGGGCTGCACTTTAGAAGATTTTGTTCAAATCTTATCTTAACCGTAAACTAAACATTATCATTTGCACCCACGCTGAAGCTTTTGTGATTTATCTTAGCACAGAACAATTAGTATTATGAGGCACAATGCAATCTAGCATTTCATATTTATTTTGATGAGACTTAAGGCATAAGAAATCGCGCTCGACGTGTGATGAAAATTAATTTTCGAATTGTCTGAAAAACGGTGCTCCAAATTTTGTCAACATTTACATGTTGAATCCCTTTGTGTATTGAAACGCACTTCATTTGACTTGACTAAAACACAGCACGTCATTGCATGACTGACTGCCGGTACGTAACGATGACAGTGTCTTGGCATCTATTTCGATATTGTGCTCTTTCCCACGGCCGCTTGTTGCGCTTGACCGGGGCTTCAATTGTGTTTGTATTCTCAATCTTTCACCTCTGTGATGGATCACTCGGCCAGCCAGTCGAATACTAACCCAGAGACGGTACGCTAATAAAGCTGAACACTGGCTCCAACAAAACCCGAGCCGGCGGTCAGAATGCTACGCCACTAAATGTATGCTATTTTTAGCACGTTTTTCGGCACCCCATTATCAAACGCTATAAAACATGGAAACCAATCAATAAATCGCATTACTGCACGTACAGACAACCGAATAAAATACTTATATTATCTGTGGTATAAAATATAATAAAGCTTCTATGCCATTATGCATCAAAAAAATGGTTCTGAGCACTATGGGACTTAACTTCTGAGGTCATCAGTCCCCTAGAACTTAGAACTACTTAAACCTAACTAACCTAAGGACATCCCACACATCCATGCCCGAGGCAGGATTCGAACCTGCGACAGTAGCGGTCGCACGGTTCCAGACTGCAGCGACTAGAACCGCTCGGCCAACCAACAGTATGCTGCAACGTGTGAATCCATACGGAATGGCCAGGAACCATTATTTGAAGCAAGGGAGTCTAGTAAAAATGGGCTCTAATATTCATACCTGAGGACATATAAGCACCTATTTATTTTCCGTTAAGGATGTGCTAGAATTATTATCGATAGACTAACGGGACCTTACATACTACTAAAACGCTTGAGTGCTGCAAGATCTCTTTAGTCCCTATCAAATGACTACCCTGTTCTGCTAGAGGAGATACCATTCCAAAACGGCTGCAGATGTTTGTGCATGATGGAGCACCAGCCCATTTACTCCGAAATGTCTGAGAATACATCACACAGACATTTAATGGATTGGTTGGGGGTGCCTAGTACGTTGATGCGGCTCGTTGCCTCCAACTTAACCGCTTGAATTTTCGGTTGTGGCGACACTTTAAATGTTTGGCGTATGCAAGCCTCACTAATGATGAATAAGCACTACAGGAATGCGTCATGAGTGCCTTCCAGCGCACCTGTGACCAACCGGCAGAATTTCACAGACTGTGATACCCTAAGACGTCGAATCGGAGTTGCTATGTACGGACAACGTATTTAGCGCCTCCTTTAACGATGTCTCACAAGCGCAGGTCGCATGTATAAGAGGGCAATCAAAAAGTTTCCGTATGTATAAGGGGGCAATCAAAAAGTTTCCGTTTGACGGCATATGCCCCACAGCGCGACTACGATGCGGGTATATCAGTACCGACTTGTAGGCAAGGGATCTGCGTGAAATTCGTGTATTTCCCATGGGCGGGCGGTAAATACGAAAACGTGAACTATGGAGATGTTATTACCAAATGCGCGTGAAGGAGGACAACGCGCTGTTACTCTTTTCTTCGCTGCCAAAGGACAAACGTCGGAGGGAATGAAGAATGTCTGTGGGGCAGCGTATCAGTCGAAAAACAACGTCGTGGAATGGCGAGCCAAATTCCGTATCGCTGCTTTGTGATAAAACACCTCCCGCTATCACAGATGGAAGGCAGAAGTTACGGCAACTCAGTCCAGCAACTGCACTCTAGTACTGATCTCTCTCAGTATGCTTATCACGCCCTCGATCCCTTAAAAAAGGCTCTGAAGGGTTGACAGTCCCTGTCGGAAGACGACGTGCATAAGGATGTTACGGGCTTCATGTTCAAAATGCAGAAGAACACAGCGTTTCGTCAAATAGATATCTTCAAGCTGGTGCACCGGTGGGATGATTACCTCAGTGTTCACGGCGATTTTGTCAGATTAGCATTTAACGGTTCTGGATCGGACAGCCTTCCAACGGAAATTTTTTGATTGCTCCTTTTAATAGCAATCAGATTACATTAGAAAATCTGCTGTTTCATAGAGAAAATGTGTTCTCTTGTGTTTACTCATTTGTATGCGGCATGCTGTAGATCATTCGTAATAACAAAGAGTTTACAGTAGAAGAGATGTGTTTGACAGTACCTTAATATGTACCACCTTCACTGCGTTAGTTTTTTTCTGTGTCTAACAGTCTCCCCGCAAACTTATCATAAATTAATATTTAATTTTTTCTGCACGCTCGCAAAGGCACCTCTAACGAGGAGAACACGTCAAGTGCCATAACCTCATTTCCCAGAAACTTCGTTCTGTGGAAGAGGGGTCAAAATAAGTGAACACTTGCCTCTGCTTATCCGTCGATACTCGACTGTTTCTGAAAAAACGACAGTTTTCAAGGTATTTTTCAGCTATTTTATGTGCCTTTTCCCGCGTGTTATCCTCAGCCGCAATAGCGCCACAATGAGTATCATCGCGGCTTCTTAATTTTGCGTTCTGTGTTCGAAACCCAATTATTACTGTAATTTTTGTTTTCTCATTTATATTCCTACTGCTCACATGTTCTCCAGTGTATATTGGTATAACATGGTCCTTACTCGTCTACTAATTGTGTCAGATTAAGAAGTTCAAAGAAAGTAATGACAAAATTATTTGAAATTGTTTTCTGTGAAATTCCTGTAGTGTATCTTTATCGTAATCAACTGAAGGCGCCAGTTTCTAGAAAAAGTGATCCGTTATGAATAGTTTGCGGTAAAATTTTTTGTCCATGTGCAAAATCTTCAGCACTGTTAGCGACTTTTCTGTCTCGAGTGATATTCATACGAGGAAATGTTGTAATGTTGGTGTATTAATTTGTTCTGAAAGCGGTGCTGATATTCAAGATAATAAAAGCGGGTTTAAAGCTGTGAGCCATCTGGGGAAGTTATCCTTGCCTTACTGACCAACTGTTTCACCAGGTATCCAGTCTAGTTTACCAACTTCCCAACCAGACTAACATTAATTATAATCTTTAATTAGTCATGTTACGACGACCGGTGATTTTTTAATATATATAAAAAGAGAATTTAAATAAAAAGAAATGGATCAGTTTATATTTAGACATTTATTTTAACATTGATCATTGTACCGTTAAAATTTCAGCATATTAAACTTGATTCATAACTAAACTGGTGCCTTACTAAGGACTGTGAAAATGTGAGTTTGTAATCTTACGGAACACATCAAATATGGAGCCAAGATTGGGATACTGCATGCAGCACTGCATTCATAAAATAACACACAAATAACATTGAAACATATGCAAGAGGAAATTAACCACAACCAACCGATTTAATTTTCACCCAAAGAAGATACGGTCGTAGCGTAATCCTTTCCATGATGAAATTACCCCACACTGGTATACTAAATTCATACTAACTCTCTGTGAAATCTTCCCGAAAAGAATATCTGAGAGCTACTTTGACGCTTACACCACATGCTTCACGTGATCAACTTTGTTTACACAAAGAGTATAACTCCACAATAATTTTGATAATTAAAATAAATTACATCGAAACGCAATTTACAAAAGAAAAACCTCGAACTGGTTACTATCGCCTTAACATTAACCTGATGGGTCAAACAATTGTATAAGCACGTGGTACTGGTCTCACAAAGTACAGCCCACGTGGGTTGAACATAAAGAAAAGTTGCTATATTGAAAAATATTGTCAAGACGAGACATTATAATCTCACGCACATTCACATTTAAGATTGATGATCTTAGAGTTACGGTTTATCAACACGTGGTTCCACTTTACTCACAAAGTAGTGACAAAGCAACTACTGGAAGGTATTCTGAACTTCACACTTGAATTACACTGAGTTGCAATTTAAGATAACATAAGATATTTTAGATCTAAACCTGAAATAAAGGTGATTAAATTTTCAGTTAGGCTGAACTTAAGGACTCCATTGTCCTACGGACTTAGCAGAGACATGCTTAGCCGGAGATCTTACCACTTCAGACGCTCGCCATGGACAGACTGGCATGGGCCCCTACCGAGGGTGCTTCACAGATACAAACGGAAGTGACCAGATAGGCAGCTTCCTATACCAACATGACAAGGGACAGACAGGACCAAACCAAGAATAGGAACCTCTTTGCTTTTAGAAAGCGTAGCTACCTGTTCCGACGGTGGTCCTACTGATCTCTAGCAAACAGGCTTGTCTGCTACCATCAAGCATGCAACTAGAAATACATTGTTCATTCATCCTTTCACACAGAAGGGAAGGGGGATGACAGTATCTTATCATATACAGTATATAAAAGAAAGCGGATGTAGGTTCCGTATAGACTGTGTGACATGAATTACATATAAACTGTATTTTAAAGTGTAGTAGTGTGACAGATCGTTCTTGTTTATGTGTAAAAGTAACACGTTCCGCAGCTCAGTCTCCTCCCAGATAGTCAGAAACACCACAGTAAATTTAGAAGAGGAATTTATGCCGTAAATGACAACAGATTTAAGAAATTAACATGAAAGGAATCCAGCAAAGACCTTTCAATGTGACACTGTCATACCTGCCTACGTGCGATGAGCGGGGTGTTTGGAAAATCTGTGTTTCGAATGTCTCTACGATTGATATCATCCAAGCAAAAATCTTCCTGTAGGATAAACATATTAATGAAATATAAGAATTAATGTAAGAGTTGAGAATGAAATATCAGAATATGAGCATTTAAAAAGATTGTAACGCCTCAACACACCATACACACATATATTACGTAATAAATGTATGACACTTATTAGGAAATCCAACTGTCACTTTACAATTAATACGACGCCCTTGTATCACGTAATTTGATAAGAATCATTCGTGTAGTAACATTCGACAGACATGAGTAGATAAATAAACAAAAAATAAAAGCAAGCAGTAATTGGCTTTCGCACACTGGACGCAAAATTAAGAGGCTGCGATGGTAACTACTGTCTCCATTTCGTCTGATGCTACCGCCTGGTAAAAGCACATAAGGTACCTCGGAAATACTTCGAAGATATTGACCATCGGTTTTTTTTTCAGAAACAGTAGAATGTCTATGGATAAGGGAAGAGAAATGTTCTCTTATTTTGACTCCTCCTCCACTCAGCGAAGTTCCTGGCAAATCGAGTGATGATACTTGCCGTGTTCTCCCCGTAAGTGGACTATGCCGCTCAGCATAGACTAACTGCTTTGCGTCCATACTTCAGCATCTCGCCTGCTGCCCCGGGAGAAAATAAGCATTAATGGCTTGCTCTCGCCGCATGTACTTGAAGGTACTAACCAGCCTAAATACATACGACTTGAAATAGCAATAATTATTAGTCTGCAAACGAAATAAATACAGATGTAATGTTGTTCAGTACACCGTCTTCGGCCACCAATACAAATACCTGCACTTACACTCCCAACGCCCTTGATCTGCAAGGCTTTTCGTTCACGCTGTAGTATATGAACACGCTTAGGTGGGCTGCGGACGTGTGGCTGTCCGCAACTCGGCAGGAGGGAGCTGGTGTCGCCGCAGGCGGCGAGTGATTCAGAGCGCCGCGCGCCGCGGGCACGTCGAGCTCGAAGAACGGCCGCCTACACACAATGGGAGGCCCACGGCCGGCTGGTCGCGCGCCGCCAAATGAAATCTGCGGCGGCCGGCCCCGCCCCCACTGCCTGACAGCCGCCTCCGACGCTGACGCCCCCACACCGCCACCGCAGAGCGCGCTCCTCTGCCGCCTCCCGCTCCCGCCCCCGCAGACGCCACTAGTAATTGAAACCGTGTTTTCCCAGCGCGCCCTCCCCACCGTTAATGCACCGGCCGGCCTTCTATCTCCGTTCTATTTCCCCTTTTTTATGTTATTTTGCTATAGAGCGGCCGTTCAGAGAGACTGCTTGCTGCATTATCTCCTTTTGAGATAAGCGAACTCCCTGACCTGTGGGTGTTTATCTCATCTCACTTTGTCGTTACCTCGTTTGCATTTCTGCTGGAGATGCTAACAATGTCAAACTTGCAATTCTGCCTGTAATTAATCACTGAGAACAGAGGCATCCCAAGACGTGAAAGGAAGATATTTAGAGCGCAGTGTGTGTATCAGCATCTCCCCGAATGATGCGTCGGATTGAGTACGAAGTGCACAGTCTTCCGCGTTGCAGGAACCCACTTCTCCGAGCATAAAAGTTGCGAGTTTTTTGCTGCAGTGATTAAGTTTCCACCCTACTTGTACAATTACGCTGATGAACTAATACACTGTGACGAACTGCACAATAGCGTTTGGTCCACCTTTGCGACCCTATACAGCAGCGACTGTGTTGTATTGAAGCGACAATTGCTTGGTAGGTTAACGTACGTATGTTACACCAAATGTCTATGCACAGATAATGCAGTTCCCTGCCTGCTGCATGCACGGAGATGACGCCGAATAGCATCCCAATGTTTTCCATCGTGTTCAGATAATGCAGATATTTTAGCCAAGACATCAACATCAGATCGCTGTCATGTTCCTCAAACCACCGTAACATGATTTTGGTCTTTTCAGTCGGACGGTTATCATGCTGGAAAATGGTTTCATCGTCAGGGAAGATAAGTATGAACAGATATGGGTGATCCACAAAAATATTAACATAGCTCGCAGTTATGATGCCTTGGATTACTAGCACAGGTCCCAACGGAAGTGAATGTCCCCACAGCATAATACTTCCCCCGCAAGCTACGTCCTCAACAGGGTGCAAGTTTCGAGCAGTCATTCTACATCTACATACATACTCCGCAATCCACCATACGGTGCGTGCCGGAGGCTACCTCGTACCACAACTAGCATCTTCTCTCCCTGTTCCACTCCCAGACAGAACGAGGGAAAAATTACTGCCTATATACCTCTGTACGAGCCCTAATCTCTCTTATCATTGTGGTCTTTCCGCGAAATATAGGTTCGCGGCAGTAAAATTGTACTGCAGTCAGCCTCAAATGCTGGTTCTCTAAATTTCCTCAGTAGCGATTCACGAAAAGAACGTCTTCTTTCCTCCATAGACTCCCATCCGAGTTCCTGAAGCATTTCCGTAACACTCGCGTGATGATCAAACCTACCAGTAACAAATCTGGCAGCCCGCCTCTGAATTGCTTCTATGTCCTCCCTCAAACCGACCTGATAGGGATCCCAAACGCTCGAGCAGTGCTCAAGAATAGGTCGTATTAGTGTTTTATAAGCGGTCTCCTTGCAGATGAACCACATCTTCCCAAAATCCTACAAATGAGCCGAAGACGACTACCCGCCTTCCCCGCAACTGCCATTACATGCTTGTCCCACTTCATATCGCTCTGCAATGTTACGCCCAGATATTCAGTCGACGTGACTGTGTCAAGCGCTACACTACTAATGGAGTGTTCAAACATTACGGGATTCTTTTTCCTATTCATCTGCATTAATTTACATTTATCTATATTTAGAGTTAGCTGCCATTCTTTACACCAATCACAAATCCTGTCCAAGTAATCTTGTATCCTCCTACAGTTACTCAACGACGACACCTTCCCGTACACCACAGCATCATCAGCAAACAGCCACACATTGCTATCCACCCTATCCAAACGATCATTTATGTAGATAGAAAATAGCGGACCTACCACACTTCCCTGGGGCACTCCAGATGATACCCTCACCTCCGATGAACACTCACCATCGAGGACAACGTACTGGGTTCTATTACTTAAGAAGTCTCCGAACCACTCACATACTTGGGAACCAATCCCATATGCTCGTACCTTAGTTAGGAGTCTGCAGTGGGGCACCGAGTCAAACGCTTTCCGTCTGATACCCTTCATCCATGGTTCACAAGATATCATAAGAAAAAAGGGCGAGTTGCTACCCTGGCGCGACCATCGAGGTGATAAGAAAAGTGATTCATCTGACCAGGCTACAGGTTTCAATCGATCCGTGCTGCAGTCTCGATGATCCCGTGCCCACTACAAATGAAATGAAATGTCATGTGGCGAGCGCCTCCCGCCTCCCTGCAGGCAGAGTCTTTTGAAGTGATGCCACTTCGGCGACCGCGTGGACGTGGATGAAATGAGGATGATGACGACGCAAACACCCAACGCCTGAGCGGAGAAAATCTCCAACCCAGCCGGGAATCGAAGCTTTCGAGTGTTCAAAGGAGTTGTCAATTTCATTTTAAACACATAGACACAATATTTCAACCACCGACTCTGTTGTATTTTTCACTTGCTGCGAGCTGAGTTGTTACGGATACATGGTGTCTTCACTGCGGCCCGATTGTTAACTGCTATAACATGTCTAGCATGGATCAGATCATTAGAACAGTCACAGTGAAGAACATCAGCGACAAATCCGACTAAGCCAACCAAGCCTGCGACCACTGTATCGAGCGTAGTCATGAAATGAAATACGACGAGACCGATATTATGATACGTACACTGTAAGAAAAAAAGGCCCAGTAAGAAGAAATTATACGAATGGGACGGAAATCAGATGTGATGCACATGTACAGACAAACAAATGATTACAGTTTCAAAAAAATGGATGATTTATTCAAGAGAAAGGTTTTCACAAATTGAGCAGGTTAACAATGCGTTGCTTCATCCCTGGACCTTATGTAAGAAGTTATTCGCCTTGGCAGTGATAAAGTTGTTGGATGTCCTCTAGAGGGATATCATGCCAAATTCTGACCAATTGGCGCGTTAGATCCCAAAAACCCGAACTGGTTCGAGAGCTGTGCCCATAAATCTCTGAACTTCTCAGTTGGGGGAGGTCTGGCGAGCTTGCTGGCCAAGGTAGGGTTTGGCAGGCACAAAGGCTAGCAGTAGAAACTCCCGCCATGTGTGGGCGTGCATTATCTTGCTGAAACGTAAGTACAGGATGGCTTGCCATGAAGGGCAGCAGAATACCGTAGTGAAGGGCAGCAGAATACCGTAGTGAAGGGCAGCAGAATACCGTAGTGAAGGGCAGCAGAATACCATAGTGAAGGGCAGAAGAATACCATAGTGAAGGGCAGCAGAATACCATAGTGAAGGGCAGCAGAATACCATAGTGAAGGGCAGAATATCTTAGATGTACGTGATGGTATGGGGTGCCATTTCACTTCTTAGAAGGATCCCTTTGGTTGTCATCCGTAGCACCCTTACAGACCAGAGGTATGTGGACGATATTCTACGCTCCGTTTTGTTGCTGTTCATGGGGTTTCTCAATCTATGAAGCTTTTTCTGTTGAATAAATCATCCAGTTTTTCTGAAATTGTAATGATTTGTTTGTCTCTACATGTACGTGACATCTATCGATTTCCGACCCGTTAGGATAATTCCTTCGCGGTGCTTTTTGTCTTAGAGTGTATGCCAAGATTTCGGAACAGCATGTATAAGGACTTTATCGAAATAATAATTCCATAAAACATAATAAACTGACATGGAGGTTTCAGTTTATATCGGGATTGGAGTCCGGCACTCAATTTGTCAAGATCTCGCCAGAGTTGCAAGATGCGCGGAGAATGTTCGTTTCACAAAATATTTGTGCGGGCTCTGGAAAACAAATGAGCTCAAGAATGCGGAATGGTCGCCGTGACTCGAGATCTGCTATAAATGCGGTTGGGACGGCAACGCTCTTGGCCAGTCACGTTGGAGACCCAGCAGTGAGCACACAATGTAACGGCAAAACTCGCAGCACCTGAAGACGACGGATGGGACACGGTCGAAATATTGTGTGTAACTGTATGAAAAGGAATCAACAACTCCTCTGAAAACACGAAAGGACACCTTTAATCAATCACACGTGAAAACGCAAGAGATTTCATGATTCATAAATAATATTTACGCAAAATACTTATTAAGTCGCGACACACGTGATTTTTCATTGAGTGTAGAAACGCCGACTCTAGTAAGTGGAACCAGTTTGCATATTAAAATTTCTAGTTCCGTACTTTCTTTTGCTACGAGTGTAGTCAGTAACTGAAGTCAAAGATCCGGCCGCGGTGGTCGTGCGGTTCTAGCGCTGCAGTTCGGAACCGCAGGACTGCTACGGTCGCAGGTTGGAATCCTGCCTCGGGCATGGATGTGTGTGATGTCCTTAGGTTAGTTAGGTTTAAGTAGTTCTAAGTTCTAGGGGACTGATGACCACAGCAGTTGAGTCCCATAGTGCTCAGAGCCATTTGAACCATTTCTTCCCATAGTTATCAGTTACTTTTTGATTTATGAAATTGTGCATTTATCATCTTGCAAGACGGTGTTATTCGAACGTATGCTTGTCGGAGATTACGGTGAAATGTACCAACAGCCTTACATACGGGAAACCATTGATACAGATTTTTTTCTTGCATGGGTGCTGCGATGTTATCTCACTAGCAAACCCTCAGCAACATTGCTATGTTGTTAACCAACACTGACGACATGAGTACTACAATTCTCATCACTGATACAAAAATACGTTTATTTCTGTCAGGTGACGTAAAAAATGTTATTACGCTGAATGATGTCATCCTCTTCAACAACGCTATACATTGCCGTTCTTTTAGTGACAGTTATTCGTCGCCAAGAAAGACAGTTATGTTTCACAGAGATTAGGTTTGTTGCTATTATTGCTGGAACTGTGAGGACGGTGTAATCACTTGAAAAAGTCTTATTCTATCGACATTCCGTGTCTTTGTTAATCTCTGTTGACATTCTTACAGAGATGACATCAAACCTAGACATCGTGTTCTTTCAGATAAAACGTCCTGTTCTTGATCATACAGTGCAGGATTTCGCAGCCGGTATTAACTTCATTTAAAACTTCTGGGTTGACAGGCTATGGTCGATGTATAAAACTTTCTCACAACGTTTCATCTCCGGCTGCGGAAGACCTCCTTAGGGGCGAAGGAGTTCGCCACTTCGCTTCTGGCGATGTCTCCCGCAGCCGGAGATGAAACGTTGTGGGGAAGTTTCACGTATCGACCACGGCCTGTCAGCGTGGAAGACTTAAGGGAAGTCCTCCTCTCGATGAAATATGCTATACATGGAGTCATGTATCTTCTTCACCTATATTAATTATAATGTTTTCAGTCGATGTTTCTGGCGAGGAAATATTACCTCTCTCCATTTTTTTTTCAAATGTGTAGATGAAGGCCGGGAACATTTTCAATTATTTATTGCATAAGACTGAACATTGTACAGACATCATACATATGTGATTTTGAATAGAAATCTTTAAAGTTTTCTTTTTTTCCTCATGTATACTGCCACAGCGTAGTTTGGTAATTTGCCGATAGTCAGCGCTAGTCGCAAACATGGGGAGTTCAGGCGCGGAGCGAGCTTTCTGTGTGCTGGAGTTCGACAAAAACAAATGTGCTCCAGCTGTTCAACGGATGTTTAGAACCAAGTACGGCAAGAAGCCACGAACAAGGAAGGCCATTTACCAGTGGCACAAATTCGTTACGACGGGTTGCTTGTGCCCAGCAAAGAGAAGCGGACGTACCGGTGTGAGTGAAATGAATGTACGTTCATAAGGAGTCCAAAAAAATCGGTGCGTCGTGCATCCCGTGAACTGGAAATAGCTCCAATGGCAGCGTGGAAAGTCCTGCGACAGAAGCTGTCTATGAAACCATTAAAATTGGAGCTAGTGCTGAAGCTCAGTGACAACGACAAAGACAAGCGTTTTGAGTTTTGTTTACAGTGGCAACAACTGAATGAGGATGGGAATGGCACTGTTGATCGGTTAAATTTAGCGACGAAGCTACTTTTCACACTAATGGAAAAACGAACATGCATAATTGTCGAATCTGGGGACAAAGCATACACACGAATGATTCCCCAAAGGTAATTGTTTTTTGTGCCTTGTCACGTCGAAAACTGTACAGGCCATCCTTCTTCGCCGAGAACACTGTCACTGGATGTTCACTTGGACATGTTGCAGCAATGGCTGATGCCTCAAATGCAATCGGACTCTCCGTTCATCTTTCAGCAGTATGGGGCTCCACCCCGTTTTCATCGTGAAGTTCGTGAGTACCTAAACAAGGAGCTGCGCATCGATGGATTGGCCATGCTACAGCAGGGGACAGCTGTTTCATGAAATGGCCTCCCTGATCACCAGATCTCACTCCGTGTGACTTTTTCCTGTGGGGTCACATTAAAGATCTGGTGTATGTACCGCCTCTACAACGTGATGTAACAGAGCTCCGGGAGAGAATACGGGATGCGACTGCCACAGTCGACGATGCCATGCTGGGAGGGGTATGGCAAGAATTCGATTACCATAGTAAAGTCTGCCAGGTCACTCATGGTGCGAAAAAACTTTCAGAGTTTCTCTTCAAAATGCAATATGTATGACATCTGTACAATATTTAGTTCTTGTGCAATAAATAATTGAAAGTGTTCACCGATTTTAAGTAGACCCTGTATATTGCTATAAATAATCAGAGAACATAGAATACAAAACTGTCACTCAGTACGATGCATAAAGTAAGGTGATTGTTATTTGTCAAATGTTAAAAAAGAATAAAGCTGGCTGTAATACAGGTTGTTAACTGTAAATACTCTCAGAATCATTGAAGATGTTTGAACAGGAATGTGCAAGTGTTTTGCTGGGACAACAAGTTTCAGACCTTCTTTGTTTTCTGAAATTCTGAAGTAACAGCCCTATTTTAAACTATGTCGTGTAGCCTATACGAGATTTTTTACGACCCTTAAAAAGGAAAGCATTGTGATATTGCCATTGTCAAGTTATGAAGTGATCCTTTGGGAAAAAGAATTAGCAAATGTGCTAAATGTGAAGGCGAGATACAGGGTGTGGGTAAAACATGAAACCACCACAAAAAACACATTGCGGTGTGGGAAACTCATTGGCATTCGAAACAGCTTCCAGTCATCTCGGAATGGATATACAAAATTTGAATTATATTAATACCTTAAGCTGATGACGGGAGCTGATATATATCAATGGCCCCAGGTGAAAATGTGTGCCCCGACCGGGACTCGAACCTGGGATCGCCTGCTTACATGGCAGACGCTCTATCCATCTTTCTTTTTTATCTCATTTTGTTCGCTTTCGTTCGTTGCTTCTGCTCGGGGAGGACATCGTAAGACACCCGTTTAAGTTCGTTGTTGATCAGTTAACTCAGTTTTTTTATTACAGAGAGCAGCTAACCCTCTGACCGAACACGCTGAGCTACCGTGCTGGCTAATCCATCTGAGCCACCGAGGGCACAGAGGATAGTGAGACTGCAGGGACTATCTCGCGCACGCCTCCCGCGAGACCCACATTCTCACCTTGTATGTCCACATACTACATTCGTAGTGTCCCACCTCAACACACTCATTACTCGGGGCTAAGACATTCTTACCAAGTCCCGTAAGAGTTCGGGGAATATGGGTGCATCCGCACAGGAGGAGGTCATGGCCGGTATTGTCAGAACTATATACACTACTGGCCATTAAAATTGCTACACCAAGAAGAAATGCAGATGATAAACTGGTATTCATTCGACAAATATATTACACTAGAACTGACATGTGATTACATTTTCACGCAATTTGGGTGCATAGATCCTGAGAAATCAGTACCCAGAACAATCACGTCTGGCCGTAATAACGGCCTTGATACGCCTGGGTATTGAGTCAAACAGAGCTTGGATGGCGTGTACAGGTACAGCTGCCCATGCAGCTTCAACACGATACCACAGTTCATTAAGAGTAGTGACTGGCGTATTGTGACGAGCCAGTTTCTCGGCCACCATTGACCAGACATATTCAGTTGGTGAGAGATCTGGAGAATGTGCTGGCGAGGGCAGCAGTCGAACATTTTCTGTATCCAGAACGGCCCGTACAGGACCTGCAACATGCGGTCGTGCATTATCCTGCTGAAATGTAGGGTTTCGCAGGGATCGAATGAAGGGTAGAGCCACGGGTCGTAACACATCTGAAATGTAACGTCCACTGTTCAAAATGCCGTCAATGCGAACAAGAGGCGACCGAGACTTGTAACCAATAGCACCCCATACCATAACGCCGGGTGATACGCCAGTGTGGCGATGACGAATACACGTTTCTAATGTGCCTTCACCGCGATGTCGCCAAACACGGATGCGGCCATCATGATGCCGTAAACAGAACGTGGATTCATCCGAAAAAGATGACGTTTTGCCATTCGTGCACCCAGGTTCGTCGTTGAGTACACCATCGCAGGCGCTCCTGTCTGAGATGCAGCGTCAAGGGTAACCGCAGCCACGGTCTCCGAGCTGATAGTCCATGCTGGTGCAAACGTCGTCGAACTGTTCATGCAGATGGTTGTTGCCTTGCAAACGTCCCCATCTGTTGACTCAGGGATCGAGACGTGGCTGCACGATCCGTTATAGCCATGTGGATTAGACGCCTGTCATCTCGCCTGCTAGTGATATGAGGCCGTTGGGATCCAGCGCGGCGTTCCGTATCACCCTCCTGCACCCACCGATTCCATATTCTACTAACAGTCATTGGATCTCGACCAACGCGAGCAGCAATGTCGCGATACGATAAACCGCAATCGCGATAGGCTACAATCCGACCTTTATCAAAGTCGGACACGTGATGATACCCATTTCTCCTCCATACACGAGGCATCACAACAACGTTTCACCAGGCAACAGCGGTCAACTACTGTTTGTGTATGAGAAATCGGTTGGAAACCTTCCTCGTGTCAGCACGTTGTAGGTGTCGCCACCGGCGCCTACCTTGTGTGAATGCTCTGAAAAGCTAATAATTTACATATCACAGCATCATCTTCCTGTCCGTTAAATTTCGTGTCTGTAGCACGTCATATTCGTCGTGTAGCAATTTTAATGGCCAGTAGTGTACTTATATGGATAAATGCAGGTCCTGTATGGTTTTCGAGAGTATCTTACACGTTATTCCTGCAAAGTAGTGGCAAGTTCAGGTAACTGTGATGGAGATGGGTAGCGATCACGCACCCTTCTCTCCAAAGCAGACCAGGAAGACTCAGTATTGAGATACGGTGGCTATGGTGGCATGGGGAGAAGCGAAGATTCAGCCTCGTGCTCAGATAACGAATTCTGGACGATGCGACTGCGTGAACGGGCGTTGGCTTGGAACACACCACCACTGGGGAACCGACATTGTACCATGGGATGGACCTGCTCAGCCAAAAGGTCACAATCCTTGGTAGTAATACCACCGTGCAGAGCAACCACGGGGTTCATGGAATACCACGGTATGGTTTCCCATATCACCGAACTCCTGCCTTGTTTCACTCTTGGAACGTTAACTTGGCCAGAAGTAGGGAACAGTGTGCAGTAAGACTTATCTGACCAAATGAATTTCTCCCATTGCTCCTTTTATGGCTTCGGCACCATGTTTTCCTGTTACGGGCATTTGAATCACTGATGAAAGATAGAGCTTTTGGAGCTCCGTTCGTGTTGTGTTGGTGCTGGCGTGATTCTTGAGTGCAATTTTCACTTCTGCAGCTGACACCCTCTTATTTTAGGTCACAGTCCTCTTCAGTGACCGTCAGTCACGACAAATCAACACACACTTTCGGCCGCGTTGTGACTTAGCGGATGATGTTTTCCCGCTTTCCCTGCATGCAGTATAAATCTTCGATCGGTGCCTTTTGTAACACCAAACCCCTCAGCTACTTTGGTCATGGAAGGACCCACAATCTGAGCACCAATAATTTTCCCACCTTCGAATTCGCTATCTCCTACATAACACATTCACAGCTACTCAGAACACTGTTCTGACCATGACTTATATATACTTGCAACATATTGAGGTCATTGCCAGGTGCCGTTTGTCGTCAATTACAACAGCGCCACCTGCTGGCTTGGATAGCATGTGCATTTACGTTGAAGGATGTATTTCTCGCGGTGTTTCTATATTTTTGTGCAAGCCCTGTAATCTACAAGCGCATTTTACCTACTTTGTCATGCAGACATCAGGTAATGATACGTATGCTGCGCAGTGACAACGGTTTTGTCCTTCGTATTTTACACGTTCTCTGCTCCTTTTGCAGAACCTGTCACTGCAGACTGAAACAAGAGCCATATCTCTACACACTTCTATTCATGGGATCTATAACAAATACAAGATTTGAATTACGAAGCCATAGTTTTATCGATACCTTGGCGGTTAGTCAGAGGTGGCCATTTGAAAAGAAGAAGAAGAAGAATTTGCGCAATCTCACTTAACGAATATATTATGTAAATATCTTCAGCTTTTGGGTTCGTGCATAAGTTTGATGAACGCAACAGATAAACATAAACGAGACTTTAGTCATCAGAATATATTCTTCTTCACTATTTACAATAGTCTGCCAATGCTGAGGTAATGTTTCGATTCAGCGACTGTAGCAATTACGTGCCTTTGTGGCAAAAAGCTCGTCGACGTTTGTTCGAGCTGATTTCCATCCACAAAGAAGGTTCCTCGAAAGTTGTTCGATAGAGAGTGGAAAGCTTGAAAATCTGAGGGCACAATATCAGGTGAATACGGTAGGTGCGGAATGACTTCCCAATCCGACTTAGGCATAGCGTTTTTTTGCCAATCTAGCAGACTGCGGGCAGGCGTTATCGTAGAGTAGGATCACTACACGTGCAAGCTAGCCTGTGGTTACGGCAGAGGTATGATAATGACCGAACCAAAATGAAAGGGGAAGTGCCTGACGGGTATTACTACGGCAATGGCCTGCCCAGAAGGAACAGTCTTTCACACGCAACCTTTCTGGTCGTTGTTCCTAGATTATGTCTGCAAGGCATCTCAGCTGTAGACTATAAATCTCAGCAATGGGTAGCACACCACAATGTCGCTGTTCCACCTAATGCATAACATCTTTTATGGATGCACTTAGGCGTTTGTACGGAGAGTTACTGATTTGTTTGGGCTTAACTATTCCTTTCTTTACGTCTGTTAGCAAAAAGAAACCTTTCTCGTCACCAGTAGAGATACAGGGTAGGAATGGTTGATGATGTTCTGGAGCCAGTTGATGACAAACATGGACAGATGCACATAAGGCCACCTGCTGATTTTGGTGATTTTGGCTTAGGACATGTGGTATCCACACATCCAATTTTTGAACCTTTTCCATCGCAGGCAAATGTCGCACGATGGTGGAGTGACCACAGTTCATCATATTTGCAGTTCTCGAGCACACTGACGTGGATCATTGTGGTTTAATGCGTTTAAACGCCCTTAATTAAACCTCGAAGGTTTTCGTGAATGTGGAGAGCTACGATCCTCCGTAAAACGAGTAACCATTTTCGTGCCATGCTCTCTTGCCAGTGGCATTATCCCCATACACGATGAAATTGGTTTTAGCTGCCTCCGCTGTTGTCACACCTCATTGAACTCAAACAGAAGAATGTATGAGAAATGTTGCTCCTATTTCTCCACTGGTACTCCATTTTCTAGCGTCTACAGCTCCGCTCACTATCTCCAAATGGCAATAGTGACCTACAAATAAATAACGATAGATAAGTAAACCGCATAGCAACTGGAATACCAACATGCAAAGCACAAAAGCTACGAACTTATGCACCAACTAATATTTGGAAAGTATTTGGCGTTAACAGTTTATGTGACTCTTATGTCTTAATGAGAATATTACGAAAGACTGATCACCGGAGACAGTGGTCATGTGTACGTGGGTTGTGCTTATATATACAAAATGTGTGTGTGTTTTCCATTTTAGAAGAAGCCCTTTTGGCCGAAAGCTCAGAAGTTTAGTAGTCTTTTTGTTGTGTCTGTCTGAGACTCAATATCTCCTCTATATGGTGAGAACCGGTGTATCCTTTTACATATATCGTCGTTATTCCTTCCTGATTTTCCATCGTATGTCTATAAAGATTATATAGATGGTCCTTTGTCAATAACAGATTTGGCGTCCATTTCGCAGAGATAATATTCTTCTGCATTTTAAAAATGTAATTTTTTAGTGGGAATTGTTTTATATTAAAGCTTATTCAGTGCTTCTGACACTGGCTGTATTAATTATTTCTTGATTTACATCCAAGTTTGTCTCTCGTTTATTTTCAGTTCGTCATAAAGTTTACGATATTATCCGTGAAGATGTTATGCTGTTTTATTTTCGTTCGTTTTCGCTATTGTGCAGTAAAAGTGCTTCAGCGTAATTCTTCGCCCGTACCTGTGCTGACGGCGCAGGAGGGGAGGATTCAATAGTAGTGGTGAGGGCTCTGTTGAGAGCAGCCACTGAGTGGTAGTATAACCCCTCTCCTCGCTTTGGCAAGACGTGTCCCGACCTCTAGTTGTAACAGAATGACCGTACACGTGAAGTCGTCGTCGGATGAAAATCAATGGTATCCCAGTTTTTTTCCTGAAATACACTGTTGTTGTTGTCTTCAGTCCTCAGACTGATTTGATGCAGCTCTCCATGCTACTCTATCCTGTGCAAGCTGCTTCATCTCCCAGTACCTACTGCAGCCTACATCCTTCTGAATCTGCTTAGTGTATTCATCTCTTGGTCTGCCTCTACGATTTTTAACCTCCACGCTGCCCTCCAATGCTAAAGTTGTGATCCCTTGATGCCTCAGAACACGTCCTACCAACCGATCCCTTCTTCTTGTCAAGTAGTGCCACAGACTCCTCTTCTCCCCAATTCTACTCAATACCTCCTCATTAGTTATGTGATCGGCCCATATAATCTCCAGCATTGTTCTGTAGCACCACATTTCAAAAGCTTCTATTCTCTCTTGTCGAAACTATTTATCGTCCACGTTTCACTTCCATACATGGCTACACTCCACACAAATACTTTCAGAAACGACTTCCTGACACTTAAATCTATACTCGATGTTAACAAATTTCTCTTCTTCAGAAACGCTTTCCTTGCCATTGCCAGTCTACATTTTATATCCTCCCTACTTCGACCATCATCAGTTATTTTACTCCCTAAATAGCAAAACTCCTTTACTACTTTAAGTGTCTCATTTCCTAATCTAATTCCCTCAGCATCACCCGACTTAATTCGACTACATTCCATTATCCTCGTTTTGCTTTTGTTGATGTTCATCTTATATCCTCCTTTCAAGATACTATCCATTCCGTTAAACTGCTCTTCCAAGTCCTTTGCTGTCTCTGACAGAATTACAATGTCATCGCCGAACCTCAAAGTTTTTATTTCTTCTCCATGGATTTTAATACCTACTCCGAATTTTTCTTTTGTTTCCTTTACTGCTTGCTCAATATACAGATTGAACAACATCGGGGAGAGGCCACAACCCTGTCTTACTCCCTTCCCAACCACTGCTTCCCTTTCATGTCCCTCGACTCTTATAACTGCCATCTGCTTTCTGTACAAATTGTAAATAGCTTTTCGCTCCCTGTATTTTACCCCTGCCACCTTCAGAATTTGAAAGAGAGTATTCCAATCAACATTGTCAAAAGCTTTCTCTAAGTCTACATGTGCTAGAAACATAGGTTTGCCTTTTCTTAATATTTCTTCTAAGATAAGTCGTAGGGTCAGTATTGCCTCACGTGTTCCAACATTTCTACGGAATCCAAACTGATCTTCCCCGAGGTCGGCTTCTATCAGTTTTTCCATTCGTCTGTATAGAATTCGCGTTATTATTTTGCAGCTGTCACTTATTAAACTGATAGTTCGGTAATTTTCACATCTGTCAACACCTGCTTTCTTTGGGATTGGAATTATTATATTCTTCTTGAAGTCTGAGGGTATTTCGCCTGTCTCATACATCTTGCTCACCAGATGGTAGAGTTTTGTCAAGACTGGCTCTCCCAAGGCTGTCAGTAGTTCTAATGGAATGTTGTCCACTCCGGGGGCCTTGTTTCGACTCAGGTCTTTCAGTGCTCTGTCAAACTCTTCACGCAGTATCATATCTCCCATTTCATCTTCATCTACATCCTCTTCCATTTTCATAATATTGTCCTCAAGTACGTCGCCCTTGTATAGACACTCTATATACTCCTTCCACCTTTCTGCTTTCCCTTCTTTGCTTAGAACTGGGTTTCCATCAAAACTCTTGATATTCACGCAAGTGGTTCTCCTTTCTCCAAAGGTCTCTTTAATTTTCCTGTAAGCAGTATCTATCTTACCCCTAGTGAGATAAGCCTCTACATCCTTACATTTGTCCTCTAGCCATCCCTGCTTAGCCATTTTGCACTTCCTGTCGATCTCATTTTTGAGACGTTTGTATTCCTTTTTGCCTGCTTCATTTACTGCGTTTTTATATTTTCTGCTTTCATAAATTAAATTCAATATTCCTTTTGTTATCCAAGGGTTTCTACTAGCCCTCGTCTTTTTACCTATTTGATCCTCTGCTGCCTTCACTATTTCATCCCACAAAGCTACCCATCCTTCTTCTACTGTATTTCTTTTCCCCATTACGGTCAATTGTTCCCTTATGCTCTCCCTGAAACTCTGTACAACCTCTGGTTCTTTCAGTTTATCCAGGTCCCATCTCCTTAAATTCCCACCTTTTTGCAGTTCCTTCAGTTTTAGTCTACAGTTCATAACCAATAGATTGTGGTCAGAGTCCACATCTGCCCCTGGAAATGTCTTACAATTTAAAACCTGGTTCCTAAATCTGTCTTACCATTATACAATCTATCTGATACCTTTTAGTATCTCCAGGGTTCTTCCATGTATACAATCTTCTTTCATGATTCTTGAACCAAGTGTTCGCTATGATTAATTTATGCTCTGCGCAAAATTCTACCAGGTGGCTTCCTCTTTCATTTCTTAGCCCCAATCCATATTCACCTACTATGTTTCCTTCTCTCCCTTTTCCTACACTCGAATTCCAGTCACCCATGACTATTAAATTTTCGTCTCCCTTCACAATCTGAATAATTTCTTTTATTTCATCATACATTTCATCAATTTCTTCGTCATCTGAAGAGCTAGTTGGCATATAAACTTGTACTACTGTAGTAGGCGTGGGCTTCGTATCTATCTTGGCCACAATAATGCGTTCACTATGCTGTTTGTAGTAGCTTACCCGTACTCCTATTTTTTTTATTCCTTATTAAACCTACACCTGCATTACCTCTATTTGATTTTGTATTTGTAACCCTGTATTCACCTGACCAAAAGTCTTGTTCCTCCTTCCACCGAACTTCACTAATTCCCACTATATCTAACTTTAACCTATCCATTTCCCTTTTTAAATTTTCTAACCTACCTGCGCGATTAAGGGATCGGGCATTCCACGCTCCGATCCGTAGAACGCCAGTTTTCTTTCTCCTGATAATAAAATACACTAACCTTGCATTATCAGAGAGATGGTCTCTTCGATGCAGTGGTAGCGCCCGGTCGTGGGGTCGTACAGAAGGACGGATGTAGCGCTGTGATGGTGACGTTTGGAGGAAATCCTCAAAAACTTTGAGTGCACAGTTTAACCTTCTCAAAGGGTCCCTGTGGTTTTAATCACAACAAATGTCGCAGTACACTTAATACGTTGTACAGAACACCAATAAAATTCTCATATTATGGGCTGATGACACTTTAACCACTCCAACGCTCATACGCGACTGCACTATGGACGACTGTACAATAGTAAACTATGATTTAATGATATTTCTCAAGAACTGAGGAGAGACACTACCGATCCGACCGTCTACCGTGCTTCCACCACCTCCACCGCCATTTCCCGCACCGAGACTGCTTGTATACTGCAATAACTAGCATAACTGGCAGGAGCCGATAAATACGACTGTTTGCCATGGCCCCTGCTATCAGACTAAAGCAACCAGCCCTGACTTTCCAGTTTCTGCCGATACCATGGAGCTGTATGTATTGGAGCCTTGCTCAGCCAATAGCAAGCTTCTGAGGTGGGTGACGCCATGAAAGCAGGCCACGTCTTCAGCAACGTGCCACGCGGGAACCTCCATGCCTTTCCGAAGCCATATTTTCCAACTGTGCAGACACTAGCCTTTGCGTAGTACTGCACAATGTTGAGAAATCTTCGATACCTGCTATGTAATATAAATGTTACTGTAGATGAGTTGAAAGTAGACTGCAGACACATACGCACAAGGATATCCCTGATACAACGCACTGTTTCAACTACAGCTAGCAAGTCTGCAAAATATTGCATTAACAGACTGTATCAGTACGACAAATATAAACGTTTGAAGTCAGTAGTTTCCCAATGGAGAAAAGAGATAGTCATATAAACAATCGATCAACCAGAGCGAAACAAGATCAGTCACATGCTGTAAGAAGAAAATCTCATAAAAAAGGCTAAGAGTGTAGTGTAATGGACAACGTCGCTTACCACGATAATGACAATTTCAAATAAAGACCGTGTGTCACCTGAAAATTATGTCTAAAATGTTCTTGTCATCGCACGTTGTTCCGGAGTAATGAAGCCTTGGCAAGTACATTGAGCTGTCTTAGCCCTCACTATTTATTATCTTTATTGTGCATCTGAAATAACTAGAGGTTCGAGCAGTTTTTGATGAGATTTTTGCTTCCTCATTTCCTCTTTCATCAAATTTTTAATGGCACTGCGTATAATCACATAGGCCTGACTATGAAACACTCTACTGCATGTTCGGTGCGCGAAAATGCTGGGCCTTAGCATGCAGTAAGGAGATGGCAATGAGAAAACCGATAGTGCGCAGGTCGGTAGTCGGCAGCCAAATGAAGTAGCCGCCCCTTCGGAGCAATGGGATGGACGCGCCTGGCGATCACAATGAGACCGTATTTTGTGCAGGTGCCACGTTGTTTTGGCAAGCTCTATTATTATTATTCTTTCTTTCTTTTCTCAGACGTTATGTCTGGTCAAAAATGGAAAGTGACGCGAACCTTGATCAAGCGTGACTTCCTTTTAACTGTACGGTATATGTTATATTGCACTTAGGAACTTTCGGGTAATTGAACATGTATCAATAATTACAGATTTCTGTAGTTGTATATATAAGTTTAGATGTAGCTGTGTTGAATTGATGTACTGGTGGATATTGTGTGGTATGACTCCTGTAGTTGATAGTATAATTGGTATTATGTCAATTTTATCCTGATGTCACATGTCCTTGACTTCCTCAGCCAGTTGGATGTATTTTTCAATTTTTTCTCCTGTTTTCTTCTATATATTCGTTGTATTGGGTATGGATATTTCGATTAGTTGTGTTAATTTCTTCTTTTTATTGGTGAGTATGACGTCAGGTTTGTTATGTGGTGTTGTTTTATCTGTTATAATGGTTCTGTTCCAGTATAATTTGTATTCATCATTCTCCAGTACATTTTGTGGTGCATACTTGTATGTGGGAACGTGTTGTTTTATAAGTTTATGTTGTAAGGCAAGCTGTTGATGTATTATTTTTGCTACATTGTCATGTCTTGTGGGGTATTCTGTATTTGCTAGTATTGTACATCCGCTTGTGATGTGATCTACTGTTTCTATTTGTTGTTTGCAAAGTCTGCATTTATCCATTGTGGTATTGGGATCTTTAATAATATGCTTGCTGTAATATCTGGTGTTTATTGTTTGATCCTGTATTGCAATCATGAATCCTTCCGTCTCACTGTATATATTGCCTTTTCTTAGCCATGTGTTGGATGCGTCTTGATCGATGTGTGGCTGTGTTAGATGATACGGGTGCTTGCCATGTAGTGTTTTCTTTTTCCAATTTACTTTCTTCGTATCTGTTGATGTTATGTGATCTAAAGGGTTGTAGAAGTGGTTATGAAATTACAGTGGTGTAGCCGATGTATTTATATGAGTGATTGCTTTGTGTATTTTGGTAGTTTCTGCTCGTTCTAGAAAGAATTTTGTTAAATTGTCTACCTGTCCATAATGTAGGTTTTTTATGTCGATAAATCCCCTTCCTCCTTCCTTTCTGCTTAATGTGAATCTTTATGTTGCTGAATGTATGTGATGTATTCTATATTTGTGGCATTGTGATCGTGTAAGTGTATTGAGTGCTTCTAGGTCTGTGTTACTCTATTTCACTACTCCAAATGAGTAGGTCAATATTGGTATAGCATAAGTATTTATAGCTTTTGTCTTGTTTCTTGCTGTCAATTCTGTTTTCAGTATTTTTGTTAGTCTTTGTCTATATTTTTCTTTTAGTTCTTCTTTAATATTTCTATTATCTATTCCTACTTTTTGTCTGTATCTTAGATATTTATAGGCATCTGTTTTTTCCATCTCTTCTATGCAGTCGCTGTGGTTATCCAATATGTAATCTTCCTGTTTAGTGTGTTTTCCCTTGACTATGCTATTTTTCTTACATTTGTCTGTTCCAAAAGCCATATTTATATCATTGCTGAATACTTCTGTCATATTTAGTAATTGGTTGAGTTGTTGATTTGTTGCTGCCAGCAGTTTTAGATCATCCATGTAGAGCAAATGTGTGATTTTGTGTGGGTATGTTCCAGTAATATTGTATCCATAATTTGTATTATTTAGCATGTTGGATAGTGGGTTCAGAGCAAGGCAGAACCAGAAAGGACTTAATGAGTCTCCTTGGTATATTCCACGCTTAATCTGTATTGGCTGTGATGTGATATTATTTGAATTTGTTTGGATATTAAGTGTGGTTTTCCAATTTTTCATTACTATGTTCAGGAACTGTATCAATTTAGGATCTACTTTGTATATTTCCAATATTTGTAGTAACCATGAGTGGGGTACAGTATCAAAAGCTTTCTGGTAATCAATGTATGCGTAGTGTAGCGACCTTTGTTTAGTTTTAGCTTGATATGTCACCTCTGCATCTATTATCAGTTGCTCTTTACATCCTCGTGCTCCTTTGCAACAGCCTTTTTGTTCTTCATTTATAATTTTGTTCTGTGTTGTATGTGTCATTAATTTCTGTGTAATGACTGAAGTTAATATTTTGTATATTGTTGGTAGGCATGTTATGGGGCGATATTTAGCTGGGTTTGCTGTGTCTGCTTGATCTTTTGGATTCAGATAACTTATTCCATGTGTGAGCGTATAAGGGAATGTGTATGGGTCTGCAATGTAACTGTTAAATAATTTAGTTAGATGTGAATGTGTTGAGGTGAACTTCTTTAGCCAGAAATTTGCTATTTTATCCCTTCCAGGGGCTTTCCAGTTGTGAGTAGAATTAATTGCTTGGGTGACTTCATGTTGCAAAATTATCACTTCAGGCATTTGTGGTATCATCTTGTACGTGTCTGTTTCTGCTTGTATCCACCGTGCATGCCTGTTATGTTGTAACGGGTTTGACCATATGTTGCTCCAGAAGTGTTTCATGTCTGTTATGTTTGGTGGATTGTCTATTTTAATGTGTGTGATATCTATTGTGTGGTAAAATTTCTTTTGGTTTGTGTTGAATGTTTGGTTTTGTTTCCTTCTATTTTCACTTTTTTGTATCTTCTAAGTCGTTTGGCCAATGCTTGTACTTTCTGCTTCTTTTCATCTAATTGCTCTATCGCTTCTTGTTGTGAGATTTTACCTAACCTTTTTCGTTTTTTTCTGTTACTTCATTTCTTATAAATTGTGTTAGCTGTCCAATGTCTTTTCTCAGTTTTTCTATTCTGATCTGTTGCCTGTGTTGCCACGCTGGTTTTGTGGGTTTCTTCTGTGTGTTGGTTGGTTCTAATCTCTGCCTAGTGTGTATATTTAGTGTAGTGAGTGCTCCTACATAAATCAGTAGTTGTAACTCTTCCTTGGTTGTGTTTTCATTTATTTTGTTGCGTATGATTGTGTTGATAGTTTTTATTGTTGTTTCGACTTGTGGGTTATTTTGCGGTCTATGCAAGAATGGTCTAATGCCTGTATTTGTGTCTTTGTATTCTATATATGTCAGCTGAAATTTTTCTTCTATATCTAACATGTGTGTTACTTCGAGATCTATTTGTGCTTGTTCTGGTGGCTGTCTTAAGATTTCGTTTTCCTCTGATTGTTTAATCGATGCGTGTTGTTCTTTGTTTGTTTGCTCTGGGATGTTTGAGTCCATTACTGTATTTTCTTCTTCTTCTTCTTCTTCTTCTTCTTCTTCTGATTGCACATTATTTTGTTCCAGTATTTGTTTTACTTGTTGTTTGACGTTTTCTAATTCTGGCTGGGGTATCCTGTTATTTTTTATTATTACACGGATCTGATCAGCTAGTCGTTGTTCTGTTAAAAATTTTAATTCTGGGTATCTGGTAATAAATGTATCCAGTTGTGTTGGTTCCTAGGTTTGTTGCTTGGTAATAACAGAACATGAGGTGTCGATTAACTTCATCTGACCATCTCATCCTCTGACTGTTTTCCTTCTAGGGTGGTTGCAGGAAGCATATCCTGCAAAACACCTCTATTTGGATTTAAATCACTTTCCAGTTGGCTAGCAGTGTCGTTACCCCGACCATGACGGCGCTTGTCCGAGGCTTCTTTAGTTCTGTCCTGAACCAACTAATCACACTAAAAGGGTGGTTAGCCCTATTAGTGGTTTGTTCTTTTCGTCGCCTTTTACGACTGGCAGAACATACCGGAGGCCTATTCTTTTCCCGGGCCTTATTATTATTATTATTGTTATTAGTAATATTATTATTAGCCCGCCCGGTTGGCCGTGCGGTCTTACGCACGGCTTTCCGGGCGGGAAGGAGCGCCGGTCCCCGGTACGAATCCGCCCGGAGGAGTTGTGTCGAGGTCCGGTGAGCCGGCCAGTCTGTGGATGGTTTTTAGGCGGTTTTCCATCTGCCTCGGCAAATTCGGACTGGTTCCCCTTATTCCGCCTCAGCTACACTATGTCGGCGATTTCTGCGCAAACAAGTTTTCCACGTACGCGTACACCACGATTACTCTACCACACAAACATAGGGGTTACACTTGTCTGGTGCGAGACATTCCCTGGGGGGGGGGGGGGCACCGGGGGCCGAACCGCACAATAACTGTGGGGGTTCACTGTGGGGCGGAGGGGTGAAGTGGACTGCGGTAGTCGTCGTGGGGTTGAGGACCACTGCGGCTGCGGCGGGGACGGAACCTCTCCGTCGTTTCTAGGTCCCCGGTTAACATAACATAATATTATTGTTTGGAACATTGTTGCAGGAAAAACGATATTTATAATATTTTAACTCATTTCAATACAAACAGTTGTGATCGCATTTTAGCTATGTATTTTTATTTTCGGACGACCGGTTTCAGTATTCTATGACATCTTCAGGTCCCTCATTCTATGAAGAAGAATAAAACATAACGCTACAGTTACAATCGAAACGGACACTAAAATAATATAGTGTAGTAAAAAGGGGCAACAGGTATACCCATGATGGCAGTAGGAACCGTTTAAGTGGAGCAGGTCCATCTGTGCAGGTTTGGAGCATACTGCAACATACGGATTTTTTTTCCTTTATTGTATTTCGATTCCCCCAGAGGGGTCCTGCAGATAAAGTTAAAAACAAAGAGGTGATAAATCGGTGACTATGTAAAACTGGTACATGCCGAAAATCTGTGGAGAAAACATAAAAAACAAAGGGGTCAGTGATGCTGATTAAAACCATTTAGGAAATAGACAGGCACAATTAAAAAACATGGCGACTGTCTGGTTTCTGTTCGCAGCACTTTCAAAAATGGGACGCACAACACTGAACACTCACGGAAAACACTGCACTATATAGTATGAAGGCATGTGGGTATTGGGGGGAGGGGGAAGTGAGGACCCGGACACATTGGGGTGAGGGGGGGAAATACGGCTCGGCAGGTGGTAGTTAAATAGCGGAAGCCACGCCCATTGTCTCTGGCATAACGTCATTGGTAGCCAATGGCCGTGTGGTTTAATTACATTTTGCGGAGGACATGTATTAGAAGTACAGTTACTAGGAATTTGGTCCTTGAGAAAACAACGAAGAATATTTTTATGTTATAAAGAGGAACATACTTTATAGAAAGCGGTGGAATAGAAAAACAATAACTACCCAATGACAAGGCTCATTTAAACCTGGGCTGCTCTCTGATAAACATTGGCAGGGCGGCACCTTGGTAACCAAGGAGATGATATTCCACCTTTAACTAAATATGTTATGAATACCGATAGGCAATGGAATTCAAAATTTAGTTTACATAAGGGGCACCTGTTGTCTAACTCTTGTGCTACTTATCTTACTCTTTTAAATGTTTTACTCTCGTGTCAACACGCACGTTACAAACATCGAATATTTACCAAATATTACTGTATCTGTAATTCCCCTATTACAGCATTTTAAATTTAGTAACTTACATACAATTTATGTAATATACAGTATTCCATCATACATTCTTTGATATTAGGAGTAGCAACCTAGATATATACCTAACACTTAAGCAGAACCGCTTTCACAATACCACTTCTTCGCTGTTATAAATTGTATCTACGACCTGAAGTCTTTCAGATTATTGATGCGTGCGTGTATTTTACATTTATATAGAAGTTGCAGGTATATTTTGTTACGTATACTGTAAGATTGTTTTATTATATTTGTAAACAGTGACGCTGCCGTTAAAATAATAAATATTACATCTGAGCTACCGTGAAGCTATAACAAAATTCGCGGGCGCACATGTGCCTCTCTCTACATCTACATCTACATACATACTCCGCAATCCACCATATCGTGCGTGGCGGAGGGTACCTCGTACCACAACTAGCATCTTCTCTCCCTGTTCCACTCCCAAACAGCACGAGGGAAAAAATTGCTGCCTGTATGCCTCTGTACGAGCGCTAATCTCTCTTATCTTTGTGGTCTTTCCGCGAAATGTAAGTTGGCGGCAGTAAAATTGTACTGCAGTCAGCCTCAAATGCGGGTTCTCTAAATTTCCTCAGTAGCGATTCACGAAAAGAACGCCTCCTTTCCTCCAGAGACTCCCACTCGAGTTCCTGAAGCATTTCCGTAACACTCGCGTAAAAAATCTAGCATCCCGCCTCTGAATTGCTTCTATGTCCTCCCTCAATCCGACCTGATAGGGATCCCAAACGCTCGAAAAGTACTCAAGAAAAGGTCGTATAGAGTTTTATAAGCGGTCTCCTTTACAGATGAACCACATCTTCCCAAAATTCTACCAATGAAACGAAGACGACTATCCGCCTTCCCCACAACTGCCATTACATGCTTGTCCCACTTCATATTGCTCTGCAATGTTACGCCCAGATATTCAGTCGACGTGACTGTGTCAAGCGCTACACTACCAATGGAGTATTCAGACATTACAGAATTCTTTTTCCTATTCATCTTATTAATTTACATTTATCTATATTTAGCGTTAGCTGCCATTCTTTACACCAATCACAAATCCTGTCCAAATCATCTTGTATCCTCCTACAGTCACTCAACGACGACACCTTCCCGTACAACACAGCATCATCAGCGAACAGCCGCACATTGCTATCCACCCTATCCAAACGATCATTTATGTAGATAGAAAATAGCGGACCTACCACACTTCCCTGGGGCACTCCAGATGATACCCTCACCTCCGATGAACACTCACCATCGAGGACAACGTACTGGGTTCTATTACTTAAGAAGTCTTCGAACCACTCACATACTTGGGAACCAATCCCATATGCTCGTACCTTAGTTAGGAGTGTGCAGTGGGGCACCGAGTCAAACGCTTTCCGTCTGATAGCCTTCATCCATGGTTCGCAAGATATCATATGAAAAAAGGGCGAGTTGCGTTTCGCAGGAGCGATGCTTTCTAAAGCCGTGCTGATGCATGGACAGCAACTTCTCTGTCTCAAGGAAATTCATTATATTCGAACTGAGAATATGTTCGAGAATCCTGCGACAAACCGATGTTAAGGATATTGGTCTGTAATTTTGAGGATCCGTCCTTCTATCCTTCTTATATACAGGCGTCACCTGCGCTTTTTTTCCAGTCGCTCGGGACTTTACGTTGGGCAAGAAATTCGCGACAAATGCTACTAGCTACGTAAGGAGCAAATGCAGTAGAGTACTCTCTGTAAAACTGAACTGGAATCCCATCAGGACCTGGCGATTTATTTATTTTCAACCAATTCAGCTGCTTCACAACCCCAGAGATGTCTATCACTATGTCCTCCATACGGGAATCTGTACGAGACTCATACGGTGGTATATTTGTGCGATCCTCCTGCATGAAAGGTTTCTCAAATGCTAAATTTAAAATTCAGCTTTCGTTTTGCTGTCTTCCATTGCCAGGCCAGACTGATCAGTGAGTGACTGGATGGAAGCCTTCGACCCGCTTACCGATTTTACGTAAGACCAGAATTTCCTTAGGTTTTCAGCAAGATCTTTTGCTAAGGTATGACGGTGGTAGTGGTTGAATGCTTCGCACATCGCTCTTTTTACAGCAGCACGAATCTCTACTAACTTTTGCCTGTCCTCATTCTCCCGATCTTTCTTGTACCGCGAGTGCAACTGCCTTTGCTTCCTGAGCATTCTCCGAATTGCGCTGTTGAACTACAGTGGGTTTTTTCCGTCCGCAACCCACTTTTTCGGCACATACTTGTCCAATGGGTGATTTACAATGTGTTTAAAATTTGCCCATAATTCTTCCACGTCCATCGTACAGGAAGTAAATGAAGTCGATTCATTTACTAAGTGGGATGCTCACAACTGCTTATCTGCTCTTTCTAATAAGAATACTCTCCTAGCCTTCTTGACCGACTTTTTAACTTTCGTAACCTTAGTCGTTATGACAACATAATGATCACTAATCCCTGTTTCAACACTGATACCGTCGATGAGGTCTGGTCTGTTCGTGGCTACCAGATCTAAAATATTTCCATTACGCGTTGGCTGTCGATTTAGCTGCTCAAGACAGTTTTCGGATAATGTGATCAAAAGTAATTCACACGACGGCTTGTCTGTACCACCTGTAGTGAATCCATAGACATCCCAGTCTATACTAGGTAGGCTGAAGTCGCCTCCGACTAATATAGAATGATCCGGGTACTTCTGCAATACAGAATGTAGACTCCCTTTGAATGATTCTAGAACTGTCACGGTGGAACCTGGTGGCCGGTAATAACACCCCATAATTAACTTTATTTCCCCTAGCCCTGTTAAACGTGTCCAGATAACTTCACAATCACACTCCACTTCGACCTCAGTAGACAGAATATTTTTGTCAACTGCAATGAAGACACCACCTCCTGCGGTGTCTAATCTGTCTTCCCGATACACGTTCGAACCCTCACTAAATACACTCCTGGAAATTGAAATAAGAACACCGTGAATTCATTGTCCCAGGAAGGGGAAACTTTATTGACACATTCCTGGGGTCAGATACATCACATGATCACACTGACAGAACCACAGGCACATAGACACAGGCAACAGAGCATGCACAATGTCGGCACTAGTACAGTGTATATCCACCTTTCGCAGCAATGCAGGCTGCTATTCTCCCATGGAGACGATCGTAGAGATGCTGGATGTAGTCCTGTGGAACGGCTTGCCATGCCATTTCCACCTGGCGCCTCAGTTGGACCAGCGTTCGTGCTGAACGTGCAGACCGCGTGAGACGACGCTTCATCCAGTCCCAAACATGCTCAATGGGGGACAGATCCGGAGATCTTGCTGGCCAGGGTAGTTGACTTACACCTTCTAGAGCACGTTGGGTGGCACGGGATACATGCGGACGTGCATTGTCCTGTTGGAACAGCAAGTTCCCTTGCCGGTCTAGGAATGGTAGAACGATGGGTTCGATGACGGTTTGGATGTACCGTGCACTATTCAGTGTCCCCTCGACGATCACCAGTGGTGTACGGCCAGTGTAGCAGATCGCTCCCCACACCATGATGCCGGGTGTTGGCCCTGTGTGCCTCGGTCGTATGCAGTCCTGATTGTGGCGCTCACCTGCACGGCGCCAAACACGCATACGACCATCATTGGCACCAAGGCAGAAGCGACTCTCATCGCTGAAGACGACACGTCTCCATTCGTCCCTCCATTCACGCCTGTCGCGACACCACTGGAGGCGGGCTGCACGATGTTGGGGCGTGAGCAGAAGACGGCCTAACGGTGTGTGGGACCGTAGCCCAGCTTCATGGAGACGGTTGCGAATGGTCCTCGCCGATACCCCAGGAGCAACAGTGTCCCTAATTTGCTGGGAAGTGGCGGTGCGGTCCCCTACGGCACTGCGTAGGATCCTACGGTCTTGGCGTGCATCCGTGCGTCGCTGCGGTCCGGTCCCGGGTCGACGGGCACGTGCACCTTCCGCCGACCACTGGCGACAACATCGATGTACTGTGGAGACCTCACGCCCCACGTGTTGAGTAATTCGGCGGTACGTCCACCCGGCCTCCCGCATGCCCACTATACGCCCTCGCTCGAAGTCCGTCAACTGCACATACGGTTCACGTCCACGCTGTCGCGGCATGCTACCAGTGTTAAAGACTGCGATGGAGCTCCGTATGCCACGGCAAACTGGCTGACACTGACGGCGGCGGTGCACAAATGCTGCGCAGCTAGCGCCATTCGACGGCCAACACCGCGGTTCCTGGTGTGTCCGCTGTGCCGTGCGTGTGATCATTGCTTGTACAGCCCTCTCGCAGTGTCCGGAGCAAGTATGGTGGGTCTGACACACAGGTGTCAATGTGTTCATTTTTCCATTTCCAGGAGTGTATTTCAGAAATTCCTATCTCAGGTTTCAGCCAGGTCTCAGTCCGGAGAATAATTTGCGCGCCACACGCTTCCTGGAGGGCAGCAAATTCAGGAACTTTATTCCGAACACTCTGAAAATTTACTGCTAGTATCTTGGTAGCTGAAATGTCTTTACACTGAGCGCGTCCTGATTTCCCTGCCTGCACGTCGACTGGTGGGTGTTCATCAGGACACCTCGCAGTACTGCCTAGCCTAAAAAACCCCCATGTGCACGCCACGAGTACTCTGCTACCCGAGTTGCCGCTTCCTGTGTGTGTGTGTGTGTGTGTGTGTGTGTGTGTGTGTGTGTGTGTGTGTAAATACACTCCTGGAAATGGAAAAAAGAACACATTGACACCGGTGTGTCAGACCCACCATACTTTCTCCGGACACTGCGAGAGGGCTGTACAACCAATGATCACACGCACGGCACAGCGGACACACCAGGAACCGCGGTGTTGGCCGTCGAATGGCGCTGGCTGCGCAGCATTTGTGCACCGCCGCCGTCAGTGTCAGCCAGTTTGCCGTGGCATACGGAGCTCCATCGCAGTCTTTAACACTGGTAGCATGCCGCGACAGCGTGGACGTGAACCGTATGTGCAGTTGACGGACTTTGAGCGAGGGCGTATAGTGGGCATGCGGGAGGCCGGGTGGACGTACCGCCGAATTGCTCAACACGTGGGGCGTGAGGTCTCCACAGTACATCGATGTTGTCGCCAGTGGTCGGCGGAAGGTGCACGTGCCCGTCGACCTGGGACCGGACCGCAGCGACGCACGGATGCACGCCAAGACCGTAGGATCCTACGCAGTGCCGTAGGGGACCGCACCGCCACTTCCCAGCAAATTAGGGACACTGTTGCTCCTGGGGTATCGGCGAGGACCATTCGCAACCGTCTCCATGAAGCTGGGCTACGGTCCCGCACACCGTTAGGCCGTCTTCCGCTCACGCCCCAACATCGTGCAGCCCGCCTCCAGTGGTGTCGCGACAGGCGTGAATGGAGGGACGAATGGAGACGTGTCGTCTTCAGCGATGAGAGTCGCTTCTGCCTTGGTGCCAATGATGGTCGTATGCGTGTTTGGCGCCGTGCAGGTGAGCGCCACAATCAGGACTGCATACGACCGAGGCACACAGGGCCAACACCCGGCATCATGGTGTGGGGAGCGATCTCCTACACTGGCCGTACACCACTGGTGATCGTCGAGGGGACACTGAATAGTGCACGGTACATCCAAACCGTCATCGAACCCATCGTTCTACCATTCCTAGACCGGCAAGGGAACGTGCTGTTCCAACAGGACAATGCACGTCCGCATGTATCCCGTGCCACCCAACGTGCTCTAGAAGGTGTAAGTCAACTATCCTGGCCAGCAAGATCTCCGGATCTGTCCCCCATTGAGCATGTTTGGGACTGGATGAAGCGTCGTCTCACGCGGTCTGCACGTCCAGCACGAACGCTGGTCCAACTGAGGCGCCAGGTGGAAATGGCATGGCAAGCCGTTCCACAGGACTACATCCAGCATCTCTACGATCGTCTCCATGGGAGAATAGCAGCCTGCATTGCTGCGAAAGGTGGATATACACTGTACTAGTGCCGACATTGTGCATGCTCTGTTGCCTGTGTCTATGTGCCTGTGGTTCTGTCAGTGTGATCATGTGATGTATCTGACCCCAGGAATGTGTCAATAAAGTTTCCCCTTCCTGGGACAATGAATTCACGGTGTTCTTATTTCAATTTCCAGGAGTGTATTTATCAAATGGGTGCACAGGATAGCTTTCACTGTACCATTTTACCACTGTAATTTTATCGCTCTGAGCGACTAAAATTTATTTAGATCCGGGATATATTTTTTTTATTGAATGTCGATTTCCCCCCCCCCCCCCCCAAAAGGACGGCGGGCTGGCAGCAGCTTAATATGCTGTTCTTCGGCCTACAGAAGAGTTAAAAACATAAGATGATAAACAATAAAAACAGTTGATAAAACGGTGATTTTTTGAACTATAAAATGGTGGACAGTTGTGGAAGTTAAAAACGTAAAAACAAGGGGTTGAAGCAGACAGATGATTAAACAAACACGGCGACAGTCTGGTTTCTGTTCGTAAGAGGTAAAAATTTAACCCAGCGACAGTATGGTGTCTGTCCGCAACACTGAAAAAAGACGCACATCACTTAACATGCACTAAAGAGTGGTCACTAAGAAGACACACATCAGCCTAAGGCAGGTGGAGAGTAGGGGGGGGGGGGGGGTGGAGAAGGACCCTGACAGATGAGGGAGAAAAAAGGGTGGGAGGAGAGGAAAAATCATAAAGATGGGATACCGATGGATGAAGAGTAGCCATAAGAGGGGGGGGGGGGGGTAAGGCAGAGGAGGGCAAAGCAAAAGGATGAGGGGGAGAGAAGGGAGACAAAGGGAGGGTAGGTAGGGAAGAAATTGGATGGAAGGGGGTGGGGGGGGGAGAAGAGTGAGCCTGGGAGAAGGACAGATCAGGAGGGGGAGGTCAGGATCATAGTTGATAGGAGGGATAAATGGAGGGAAAGAGGGCATCATCCAGGAGTGGAAGTTGACGGAAATCTGGTATAAGGTGCATACTTGATATATGAATGTATCTTACAGTGGTACAAAGTGGCTGTAGGTCTTGTAATGCATGCTTAAGTTCTGCATTTTCCTCGTAAGCAGTGACTCGGTCTCTTAAACGGAGAATAATTATATCTGGGCAAACGTAACAATGGAACAAGCAGCTAATTTACGTAAAATATGCATTAAATAAGTATTACAATAGCTGCAGACGGTTATGTACACATGTTGGCAGATTACGGTACTTACCGATTCCACATCGTTTCCATGTTGAGTAGCTGGCATTCTCTTGCCAATGGGAGTTCATAACGTCTTTGACTACTGGCGGAACTTTTATCATCTCTTTGGTTACCAAGCTGCCGCCCTACCGATCATCTTTGCTACGTTTGCGTTTACCACAATGCCCTGCAGAGGGCAACCCGGGTTTAAATGAGCCCTGTCATTGCGTAGTTATTGTTTTTCTATTCCACCGCTTTTTATAACGTACTTCCTCTTTATGACATCAAAATATTCTTCATTGTTTTTTCAAGGACCAAACTCCTAATAATTGTAATTCTAATACATGTCCTTCGCAAAGTGTAACTAAAACACACGGCCATTGGCTACCAATGACGTTATGCCAGAGACGATGGGCGTGGCCTCCGCAATTTTTTAACTACTGGCTCCCGAGCCGTATGTGAAAGTATGCTCCATACCTGCACAGATTGACTTGCTCCACTTCAGCGGTTCGTAAGGCCATCAAGGGTATACCTGTTGCCCCTTTTTACTACACTATTTTATTTTAGTGTGTTTCAATTGTAACTGTAGGGTTATGTTTTATTCCTCTTCATAGAATGTGAGACCCGAAGATGTGTTAGAATATTGAAATTGGTCGTCCGAAAGTAAAAATAAATAAATTGAAATCGGTCACGTCTGTGTGTATTGCATATTATTATTATTATTATTATTATTATTATTATTGTTGTTGTTGTTGTTAGCATGACTGTTTTGATCACATTCTTTCGTTCTTGTTGTTACAGGTAAGTGACATAGCAAGGGAGCAGCCAGCAATTCCTGTGACGCACATCTCTCCTGGAATCTTTCTGCAAGCGACACACACTGTACGGTAGGCTGTTGGTCTAAGAGACACTACCACCTCTAACAAGGGGACAGCGCCTACTCGTCGTTATCGATTTCGTCCAAATTTACGGTATATGTCAGAAATGAAAGTGACAGAATTGGGAGCTCCAGATGGCCAAGCGTTTAGAAGGATGTAATGTCTCTTGCAGTTGCTGATTTTATAGGATATAGTTTAACATATTTTGTAAACACATCACAGAATCCAATAATGTACTTAACACCACCTCTGGCTCTAGGAAGTGGTCCACAAATATCACATGATATAAGTGATCTTGGTGCTTCAGGTATTATTGATTGAAGCGCAATTTTATTTCCCTTGTTGTCCGGCTCAGCCTTTTGACAGAGAATACATTTCTGTATGACTTTGTGCACTTTTCGCCTTATATTTGGGAAGTAACAATAATATCTAATCTTATTAGCACACTTTACAACACCAACATGACCCCAGGTCAAATGTGTAAACCAAATTAATCGTTCTTCATATTCTTCTGGTATGCAGACACACCACTTTGGATTCTCAGCCTTCCCAGATTTAAAAAATAAAATATTATTCACAAGCCGGTAGTATTCCAAATTGACCTTTTGTCCTATTGCATTTGCTGGCAGAGTTTTATCCACCTGTGAAAGAGCATATACCACTACGGAATTGGAAGCTTTAGCAGTTATTTGGTCTTTGAAAAGATTTAATTATTATGTATATGGCTCAAGGATAGCCGTTTATTGTGACCACCAATCACTAGCCTTCTAAAATTTAAAAACTCTCTCTCACACCGGCCTGATTTAGCTTCACTGATCAGGATGGTAAAAACATGCGTATATTAAGGGAATTTTCATTGAAAAAGCAGGCTTATCACATTCACACAGTTCAATACTGTTCTATCCTGATTAAATTGAGCTTAACTTAAATTCCGTAAGGCAGTGAAGCAATTTCGAAGTTTCGGTGCGACGAAAATTGTCAGTCGATCTCCTGGAAACATTTGTAATAATTATTAACTGTTGTGTCTAGACAAGACAGCCTAGACACAATGAGAGGAAGCCGAAAGGCACGCGCTTAAACTCACGCAGGCTGGCGTGAGGTCTGAAACAGGATACGTAATGAATGCTATAAAGAAAAGTACGTAGCTTCTGGAATACTTAACTTTAATCCATAATTGTAGAACATCGCTCTTTATGATACATGCTTCATATAATAAATATCAATTGAATACGGCGCCTTGCTAGGTCGTAGCAATTGACTTAGCTGAAGGCTATGCTAACTATCTTCTCGGCAAATGAGAGTGTCTTCGTCAGTGTAGCATCGCTAGCAAAGTCGGCTGTACAACTGGGACGAGTGCTAGTAAGTCTCTCTAGACCTGCCGTGTGGTGGCGCTCGGTCTGCTATCACTGACAGTGGCGACACGCGGGTCCGACGTGTACTACCGGACCGCGGCCGATTTAAAAGCTACCACCTAGCAAGTGTGGTGTCTGGCGGTGACACCACATTAACTTTCGGTGATCACATGGGGAAGACCGGAGATCTGCTGGTAAGACCGTGTTAGCCTATTTGAAGTAACTGGATATCTTGAGCATACAAAACGGCAGGTTCGTCCAGTGTAAATCAGTCGTTCCCCACTGATCCCGTGCAACACAGCGTAGTAAGCAGGCACTGTCAATAATAAACAGTTAAATAATACGCGAAAACACTTACTTTAGTTTAGTTCATGTATTAAATTCCTTCTCATACAGAATCTCATCAAGATGGCGACTAGCTCAACAATACATACATATACATCCTCCTGTCACGACTAATCGGCAAGAAGTCCCTATTCTTTTCATAAGAGAAAACATAGATAGCAGAGAAGCTATTCCATGGAGTAAATGGACGCTCCAAGGAATAAATGGGCTTGAAACTACTTTGCATTGATAATCGGTAAGATAAGAAGAGATATTTCGAGATATGTACTGAGTTATATAATTTATAAAATTTCTGAAAATATCGCGGAGAGACCGCTGCAAGAGACATTACAAGAACATAGTTTTGGCGCAGGTGGGGCGGGCCATGAGGAATTCATATCAGCGTAATTTTCAGGCAGCAGATGGCGCTTCGGAAAGAGTGCGGTATGTTAATGCAAAAAATGGCTCTGAGAACTATGGGACTTAACTTCTGAGGTCATCAGTCCCCCAGAACTTAGAACTACTTAAACCTAACTAATCTAAGGACATTACACACATCCATGCCCGACGCAAGATTGGATCCTGCGACCGTAGCGGTCGTGCGGTTCCAGACTGTAGCGCCTAGAACCGCCCGGCAACAAGGCCGACTATGTTAATGCAAAGAACGTGGGATCCTAGCTGATACTGTATAAGCTTGCAAGCGAATGGCACCACCTCTCAGCAGCTTTTCGAATTATTTCGACACTTCTGTATAAAATTCTTACTGATTCCACAAGAAACATACCTTTTGTTGCACTCGTCTATCAGTCTTACTTCTTGAAATATTTAATTTTGAAACCACACTTTCGCTGGATGCCCTATATCCTCTGTGTACCTAAAACTTTAAAACCCCGTCCGAACAGGCATCGGAAGGGCGACTTTCGTTTCATCCGCAGCACTTAGGCGTCATTGGCTGCGGATACAGAGGAGGATGTGGTCAGCACACCTCTCTTCCGGCCGCTGTCAGCCACTGCAATTAATCGAGTAGCTCCTCAATTGACTTCAGAAGGACTGAGTACTCCGCTAGTTAACAGAGCTCCGCATATCCAGATAATTATTCATCCAAATACTAGCCAAATAACTTCGGTGATCTCACGGGAACCGCTGTTAACACCGACAAAACAGTTGGTTAGCCGTATACCTAAGGTTATTTATATTTAGCTCACTTATTTTAACTCAGGTTACTTCATCTAACTCAAAAATGCTAAAGCAGAACACTGGCTGTTCATTTACTGGGGTGTCCCGACGGCACCGGTACTGCGCAAAATTCCCGCCTAGCTGGGCGAGCCGCGAGCCGCGAGCCGGTCTCGGTACGGAGAGCCGCGCTGCCGCTGGTAGTGTAATAATTGCAGGCTAGCGTCGCATTAGTGCGGCGTGGCGTAGCGCTAGCCGGCCACAGCCTCGCGCGGCGCGGCCGCCGTTGCAGCTTTCGTTAATAGGCGTTTCCTGCCACCGGGCTATATTTGTCAACCGGCTTGCGCAACGCCGCCCTCAATACGTCGGGCACCAGCCTCACCAGTTGCCCTGCCGACCAGTCGGCACTTCAACGCGACCACTTCCTGGCCGATTTCTTATGCATAAAGTACGATTTGCTAGAGGCTTTACCAGTTCTGGTTCCACGTAGGTATCATTTGTCGTCCGACTGCTTAGCTGGGTGGAAACGTGCTCGCCTCCCATACAAGCGGGCCCGTGTTCGATTCCCGGCCGTGTTGGAGATTTTGCCCACTCGGGGATTGGCTGTTGTGTTATTTCATCCTCATAACCGACGCGCAAGTCGCCCAATGTGGCGTCAACTGAAGTAAGACTTGCACTTGGCGGCCCAACTTCCGCCGATGGGGCCTCCTGGCCAACGATTTTATTTTTCCATTTCATTTTTATCAGTTGTCGAACGATTCGCATTTGGAATTAATGGCGAACGGACGCCCTTGTGTCATCATGTGAAATGCCCGGCCGGCCGTTATGGCCGAGCGGTTCTAGGCGCTTCAGTCCGGAACCGCGCTGCTGCTACGGTCGCAGGTTCGAATCCTGCCTCGGGCATGGATGTGTGTGATGTCCTTAGGTTAGTTAGGTTTAAGTAGTTCTAAGTCTAGGGGACTGATGACCACAGATGTTTAGTCCCATAGTGCTCAGAGCCATTTTTTTTTTTTTGAAATGCCCGTTATACAACAAATAACAAAATAGCGTCAGTCGGTATTTTCTGCAACCTATCTAATACCTAAACCTCCAAATGTGGGACGCTCAGATCGGTGCCAAACGATGTGTGTCGATAAAGTAACAACCAAACACCGATTTTATTCGTGCTGTCTGCTGTGGTCTAGTAGAAGTTGCGTAAACGGCAATTAAAAGTAACGCCAGAACTAAGGAGTATACGCAAACCATGTTTGAATGTGAAGTTCTGTGGTAGGTGAGCTGAAACAGCGTCAGGTTGTCGTGCTCGACTTCCCGAGTTCGCCACCCACTGATGGTGACTTTTTTTTAGCAGATTGCACGTGAAATTGTTATATGGGAGAACATTTTTCCTCCATGTAAAAGGACATTTCCGAGTTTGTGGCAATGTTCTTTTGGCAGTCTGCTTTCGCTTCGTTAGCTGAAAGTAGCAAACCTCTAGCCTACATTTGGGTAGATAACAACACCTTCCGATACAAATGTACTCTATAGGTTTGCTACTTTGAGCTAGCGAAGCTAAAGCAGATTGACAAAAGAACATTGCTACAAACTCTGAAACATCTTTTACAAGGCAGAAAAATGTTCTCCCATACAACAATTTCACGCGTAATATGTTGAAAAAATCTCTATCAGTGGGTTTCGAACTCGTGACCTTTAGTACGATGAACTTATGCTTTACCAACTCTACCAGAGACCTTTACATTCGGAGTTCAGGGATACAGTTTGCGTGTACTCCGTAGTTCTGGTGTTACTTTTAATTACCGTTTACGCATCTCCTACTGGACCACAGCACAAACTAGATCGGAGTTTGGTTGTTACTCTATCGACACACAAAGTTTGGTAGAGATCTGAGCGTCTAGCATCTGGAGATTTGAGTGTAAGTAATTTGATCTTGTGAATCACAGTATTCTCCGGGATAAATTGAAATTTTATTTGATTTATGATGTAGCCAACCAATTTATAGTCACCCGATGGACTGTCACATCTAACCAAAAGATTGCCTAAAATTGTAATCTGTAATTCACCCAGTGCGAGGTGTGATTGGAAAGTTTTAAGAATGGGCTTTTAACTGCACAGTGGTGGTACTTACATGCTACTGTGATGCATCTCCCTCAAAATAGTCCCCTTCTGACTGCAGACACCGACTCCGACGGTGATTCCACTTTTGGAAACATTCCTGGAATTTTTTTTTCCTGAAGTGTACTAAGGACGCTCTCCGAATTTGCCTGGATGTCTTCAATCGAATAAAATCGCTTCCCTTTCAGTGAAAATTTAAGTTCAGGAAACAGAAGTCCGCAGGGACCAAACCAGGGGAATATGGCGGTTGTGGAAGTACAGGAACTTTGAATGTGGTCAAAAATTCAACGATGGAGAAGGCACGATGAGCCGGAGCATTGCCATGGTGTAGCACCCAACTCCTGTCTTTCCACAATGCACTTTTTCGCGCAAACGCTCAAGGATACATTTGTAGTATTCCTGGTTACTTGTCTGTCCTCTTGATGCACAATACCGGTAGAATCGAAAAAAAATCACCAACATTGTCTTCACCTTCTACCGTCTTTGCTGTGCTTTTTTCGGTCGTGGTGAACCTTGAGTCTTCCACCGCGAAGACTGCGCTTTGGTTTCAGGATCAAATCCATGTACCCACTGTTCGTCACTTTTAATTACCTTATTTAACAAATCTGGGTCATTTTTAGTCCGATTAATCAGTTCTTGGCACACTTCAAGTCTGTCTGTCTCTGGTCACTTGACAACACTTTTGGAATGAATTTAGCGGACACTCGATGCATGTTCAGATCTTCAGTTAAAATTGCCTGAACTACTTAAACTTGAAGTAAGTTCATCAGCCATCTCCCTGATTGTAAATATACGACCAGAGCGCTCTAAGTCGTGAACTTTCACAACATTTTCATTCGTTTTTGAGGTGGAAGGACGGCTAGACCGTGGTTATCTTCGAACGATTCGCGGCCATATTGAAATCTGTTGAACCAGACTAAAACATTTGACTGACACAATTATCTCCAAAAGCTGTTTTTAATAGTTCGTACGTCTCAGAAGCTGATTTCTCGGTTTTAAAACAAAATTTCATACAAACTCTTTGCTTCGTTTTTACGTCCACTTTCACGCAGGCAGAATCCGGCAACAAGCCCTGACAGACCCGCACTCAACCAGCTGCCACAACGAACTAAATAAAGGAAACGCATTTTTCTGTCAGAGGGCGTTCAAGGATAAGGCAATGACTCACTCCCCACCCTCCGTGTACCTGCCCGCCAAGCCAGTAAGCAGTAGTGGATCCATTCCAAACACACCTCGTGTTATCCAGCGACATTGTTCTGACTGGGGAGAAGTATTATGACATTCCCCAAGGCTCAACCTTGATTCCACTATTGTTTCTCATACATGTAAATGATCTAATATACAACGAGCAGAACTAGTTCGTTTTGCAGATCATACTAGTGTTGTAACCAATCCAAGCATGCATACAGCAACAGAAAAAATGGTAAGAAACTTGAAAGTATTGTTGACTCATTTTCTGCGAATCGCTTCGTTCTCAGTTTTAAATAGACGCAACATATTCGGCCCTGAATCTCTAGTGATACTGATAAGTGTAATACATGGTGAGGAAACAATAAATAGGATGGGAACTTCAAAATTCTTAATTTTCCATATTGATGAGAATTTAAACAGAAAAAGCATTTTGGAACTCCTAAAACAACTTAGTTCAGCCACATTTGCACTTAGAATAATTGCAAATTTTGGAGAGAGACGAATCAGTAAGCTCACATACACTGACAGAAAAAATCGTAACACCAAGAAATAATTTTCCGTAGTACATTTCTCTAGAAAACATATTTAAGTGGTTAACTTTGCAAGATCACAGGTTATGTAAGCGTGAGATACGCTATTGCAAATGTGAAACGCTCGTACATTAACAACCGGTGTAAAGGCCAGAATGCTGAATGCAACCATGCAAACGTGCATGCATTGTGCTGCGGAGGTGCCGGATGTCAATTTTGGGGGGGGGGGGGGGGCGGGGGTCGAGTTCAAACTGTTGCACACGGTCGGTCTATGGTCTACAGGGACAGTCAGTGCTGTTTGGGATGACGCTGGTGTTGTCTTCCGATGATCCATATGTGCTCGACTGGAGACAGATCTGGTGATCGAGCAGGTCAAGACAACATGTCGACCTTCTGTAGAGCATGTTGGGGTACAACGGCGGCCTGTGGGCGAGCGCTATCCTGTTGGAAAACACTCCTTGTGATTCTGTTCGTGGACGGCAGCACAAGTGCAATCATCAGACTGACGTACACATTTGCAGTAAGCATGCACGCGATAAGCAGGTAATGCTCCTGCGGTCATACGAAATCGCACCCCAGACAATAACTCCAGGTCGAAGTCCAGTGTGTCTCGCACGGAGACAGGTTGGTTGCAGGCCCTCGGCTGGTCTCCTCCTAAACAAGACACGGCAATCACTGGCGTCGAGGCACAACCACTTTTCATCAAAAAACACAACAGACCTCCACTCCGCCCTCCAATTAGCTCTCGCTTGACACCAATGAAATCGAAAATGGCGGTGGTTTGGGGTCAGTGGAATGCACGCTCCTGGGCGTCTGGCTCTGACCTGTCCTTGAACCACCCGATTTTTAAAGCGCGTTGCGTCACTATGGTGCCAACTGCTGGTCAGATTGCAGCTGCAGATGCAGTACGATGCGCCACAGACAAACGCCGAACACGAATGGTCTTCCTTCACGGTAGTGTCACTTGGCCGTTCGCAGCCCGGTCTTCTTGCGTCCATACACTCTCGTCACCACTGCTGGCGGCAATCCTGTACAGTGGTTGAATTCCTGGAAAGTCTTTCTGCAGTATCACAGAAGGAACATCCAGCTTCTCGTATCACTGTTACACAACCTCATTCAAATTCAGTGGTTGTTGATAACGGCCTCAGTCACCTTGGAGGCATTCTTGACTGACAGCTCACCACGTCCAGTCTCAAAGGTAAAAACGCTCACGACCGTTGCAGCGTGTATTTAAAACAAACCTGATTTCTATCCTCATAGTGGCCTTAGTAGCGCCACTCTTATGCAACTGGCACGAAATATGAATAGAAATATTTCAGATGTAGGCGCAAGTCTACCAACTTTCGTTTATATCCGACAGTTCCTTCTTGACGTTGCAAATTTTTTCCGTCAGTGTATTTTGCATATTTTCATTCAGTCATGCCATGTGGGATACTGTTCTGGTGTAACTCATCTTTAAGAAAGAAAGTTTTCATTGCTGAAAAACGTGTTTTAAGAATAACAGGTGCTTCTCACATCCGATTACCTAGTAGATACCTGTTTAAGGAGGTGGGCATTCTGAATACTGCTTCACAGTATATTTATTCCCTCATGAAGGTTATTTAGTTTAAAAAGCGGCCTGCAATACCGAAAGTAGAAATTTAGATCACTTAGCCAGTGATATAAAATGTCTGACAGACAACAAAGTAAAATTTGAGAACAAACTGGAGAAATTTCTCCTTAACAACACCTTTTATTCCGTAGAAAGATTTCTGTTAGTGTGATGTGTAAAATATAGCAGGTATAAGTTACTAACTAACATTTGAATATTAGAGGAAGGAAGAAAAATGTAATATATGTTGAGCGTGTAGCTATATTTACAATTTGCAGTGTCAATATTAAATGCCTCGTTCAGCATCGTTACGATTTATGCTGTAAGTGAAGTTTTTAGTCCAACATTCGCCCAAAATTGAGATTCTTGGAAGAGAGACAAAATATTCCACATGGTAAGCAAGATATGAGACAGGCGAAATTCCCTCAAGGTTTGGGAAGAATCCAATAATTCCAATTCTAGGAAAGGTAAGTGCAGACAGGTGAAAATATTATCTAAGTCTCGCTTAGGAAATACTGTCACGCATTGTATACAGAAGAGTAAACCGGTCGAAGCTGACCTACACCAATATCTGCGTGACTTATGCAATACTCTTTCCACTCTGACCAGGCGACCCAAGGTCATTCGTACCGCACTATGCACCTATCGTCATCACTCCCTCTCTCTCCCAGTGCCATTATCCATCCCTTATGCATGCACACAACAAAAGTGCGGGAGTGAGTCTATGCGTTTACGTTTAAATTGTGTGTAATGTCGAATCTGAGTGCTATTATGCGACAGTCTAAGGACATTGTGTACAATGGGTATAATTTTTTCAAAGCGCTGGAAAACTGTCAAGAAAAAGATTGATTTTTTCAGAGATACGCAAAAAAAAAAGCGCAGAATCATGTCAGATATTTGTAAGAACAGTGCAACGCATCCGTGAGGAAGCCAATAAATCCGTAATTGAAAATGATTATGCTCTAGGGCCAAGCTCTTCCTCTCCAAGAAAATACATTACACGCCAAAAACCTTTAACAGGGTTAGATGATTTCCAGGAAGACTTAACGCGTTGCACAGTTCAGGAATTTTGTGGTAGTTGTGAACACCGACACTTAAAAAACTTAAAGCTGTTTTAAAAGCTAAAATAGGCTATGCAGACGGTATTCTCGTCCTATTATTTAGATTGACGAAACTTGGGTCAGTCAAAACCACTAAGTTTCATACGGAAGGATTCTAAAAGAAATGGTGGTATGAAGGTCCCATTTGGTACACGATCACGTCTGGTAATCTGTCATGCCGGATAGGCCAAATAGTTTCATACAGGGGGCAGAACTGGTGTTTCAATCTAAGCGATGTTGATCATCATCAAGAGACGAATGATATAGTGTATAGGGAATGGTTTACCGATCTCCTTCGAAGTCTGGAAGAAGGATATTTGATAGTCATTGACAATGCAAGCTATCATTCCATGCTTAATAAAACAATTTCCAACACAAATTCCAAGAAAGCTGACATTTTAGAATGGCTGCGAAGCAGAAGCATAGCTCAAGATTCTACTCACACACACACACACACACACACACACACACACACACACACACACAATAGTCGAATGGCTTTGCGTTGTTAGGCAAGACAGCAGCAATTACAGGAGATATGAGCCTGACAATCTAGCTGCAGAAATGAGACTTCAAGGACTACGGCTTCCTCCATAACACTGACAGTACAATCCCATATAACTGATATGGGCTCAAATAAAGCGAGAGGTAGCAGACAAAAAATTTACATTTCAAAGTTACTGGAGCAGACTGTTAAAAACGTGTCAATAGAAGATTGGCAGAAATGCGTTACCAATGTGAAGCGACTGTATGAAGAAGACTTCTCGTAGGAAGGACTTTGAGATGGACCCATTCAGAACATTGAGTTGCATGAACAGAGTGACGACAGTTCCAATGACGACGATAACGACGACGACAGTGAAGATGATATTTTCTGTTTGATGGATTAAAATTAAACTTTTCCTTACCTTTCCCTTTACTAACAATTATTTTAGCGTAAAAACAGTCATGTATAAATACACTCCTGGAAATTGAAATAAGAACACCGTGAATTCATTGTCCCAGGAAGGGGAAACTTTATTGACACATTCCTGGGGTCAGATACATCACATGATCACACTGACAGAACCACAGGCACATAGACACAGGCAACAGAGCATGCACAATGTCGGCACTAGTACAGTGTATATCCACCTTTCGCAGCAATGCAGGCTGCTATTCTCCCATGGAGACGATCGTAGAGATGCTGGATGTAGTCCTGTGGAACGGCTTGCCATGCCATTTCCACCTGACGCCTCAGTTGGACCAGCGTTCGTGCTGGACGTGCAGACCGCGTGAGACGACGCTTCATCTAATCCCAAACATGCTCAATGGGGGACAGATCCGGAGATCTTGCTGGCCAGGGTAGTTGACTTACACCTTCTAGAGCACGTTGGGTGGCACGGGATACATGCGGACGTGCATTGTCCTGTTGGAACAGCAAGTTCCCTTGCCGGTCTAGGAATGGTAGAACGATGGGTTCGATGACGGTTTGGATGTACCGTGCACTATTCAGTGTCCCCTCGACGATCACCAGTGGTGTACTGCCAGTGTAGGAGATCGCTCCCCACACCATGATGCCGGGTGTTGGCCCTGTGCGCCTCGGTCGTATGCAGTCCTGATTGTGGCGCTCACCTGCACGGCGCCAAACACGCATACGACCATCATTGGCACCAAGGCAGAAGTGACTCTCATCGCTGAATACGACACGTCTCCATTCGTCCCTCCATTCACGCCTGTCGCGACACCACTGGAGGCGGGCTGCACGATGTTGGGGCGTGAGCGGAAGACGGCCTAACGGTGTGCGGGACCGTAGCCCAGCTTCATGGAGACGGTTGCGAATGGTCCTCGCCGATACCCCAGGAGCAACAGTGTCCCTAATTTGCTGGGAAGTGGCGGTGCGGTCCCCTACGGCACTGCGTAGGATCCTACGGTCTTGGCGTGCATCCGTGCGTCGCTGCGGTCCGGTCCCAGGTCGACGGGCACGTGCACCTTCCGCCGACCACTGGCGACAACATCGATGTACTGTGGAGACCTCACGCCCCACGTGTTGAGCAATTCGGCGGTACGTCCACCCGGCCTCCCGCATGCCCACTATACGCCCTCGCTCAAAGTCCGTCAACTGCACATACGGTTCACGTCCACGCTGTCGCGGCATGCTACCAGTGTTAAAGACTGCGATGGAGCTCCGTATGCCACGGCAAACTGGCTGACACTGACGGCGGCGGTGCACAAATGCTGCGCAGCTAGCGCCATTCGACGGCCAACACCGCGGTTCCTGGTGTGTCCGCTGTGGCGTGCGTGTGATCATTGCTTGTACAGCCCTCTCGCAGTGTCCGGAGCAAGTATGGTGGGTCTGACACACCGGTGTCAATGTGTTCTTTTTTCCATTTCCAGGAGTGTATATTGCAGCGAGCGAAACAAAGTTCATTAAAGTGTAATAAATTAATTCTGAAAACCAGCAATGCTTATTATTGTTGGTACCTTATTTAAGTGGCAATAGCTGTTGCTGTGAAGTGTGCTTGCAAGGAAGTAGGGGGGAGTGCGGAGAGTGGGAAAAAGCGATGCGACCTTGAGCTGTCTCATCAGAGTGGAGAAGTATCACATTTAACTGCCTCACAGAGGGTTCATCGAAATAATTTCATACTATTTTTCTACCGTTCAACTCCCTGACAGCACTCAGATAAAACACACTATTATCTTTGCGTGCGAGCTCCGCTTATTTTATTACAGTGATCATTTCTCTTTATGCAGGTGGGTGTCAAATATTTTCGCAATCGGCGGAGAACATTGGAGACTAAAATTTCGGGGAAAGATTTCACCCCAGCGAAAAACGCCTTTGTTTTAATGCTGCCATCCCAACTCGCTTAGCCGGTCGTTGTGACCGAGCGGTTCTAGGTGCTACAGTCTGGAACCGCGTGGCCGCTACGGTCGCAGGTTCGAATCCTGCCTCGGGCATGGATGTGTGTGACGTCCTTAGGTTAGTTCGGTTTAAGTAGTTCTAAATTCTAGGGGACTGATGACCTCAGACGTTATGTCCCATAGTGCTCAGAGCCATTTGAACCAACTCGCTTATCATATCTGTGACATCCTCTCCCCTATTTTGCGATAATACAAAACGAGCTGTCCTCCTTTGGACTTTTTCGATGTCCACCGTGAATCCTATCTGATACGGATCCCATGGCGCAGATGATGAACGGGTATTCATTGGACAAAAATATTATACTAGAACTGACATGTGATTACACTTTCACGCAATTCGGGTGCATAGATCCTGAGGAATCAGTACCCAGAACAACCACCTCTGGCCGTAATAACTGCCTTGATAAGCCTGGGCATTGAGTCAAACAGAGCTTTGATGGAGTGTACAGGTACAGCTGGCCATGCAGCTTCAACACGATACCACAGTTCATCAAGAGCCAGTTGCTCGGCTACTATTGACCAGACGTTTTCAATTGGTGAGAGATCTGGAGAATGTGCTGGCCAGGGCAGCAGTCTAACATTTTCTGTATCCAGATAGGCCCGTACGGGACCTGCAACATGCAGTAGTGCACTATCCTGCTGAAATGTAAGGTTTCGCAGGGATCGGATGAAGGGTAGAGGCACGGGTCGTAACATCTGAAATATAACGTCCACTGTTCAAAGTGCCGTCAATGCGAACAAGAGGCGACAGACGTGTAACCAATGGCACCCCATACCATCACGCCGGGTGATACCCCAGTATGGCGATGACGAATACACGTTTCCAATGTGTGTTCACCGAAATGTCGCCAAACACGGATGCGATCATCATGATGATGTAATCAGAACCTGGATTCATCCGAAAAAATGACGTTTTGCCATTCGTGCACCCAGGTTCGTCGTTGAGTACACCATCGCAGGCGCTCATGTCTGTGATGCAGCGTTAAGGGTAACCGCAGCCATGGTCTCCAAGCTGATAGTCCATGCTGCTGCAAACGTCGTCAAACTGTTCGTGCAGATGGTTGTTGTCTTGCAAACGTCCTCATTTGTTGAGTCAGGGATCGAGACGTGGCTGCACGATCCGTTACAGCTATGCGGATAAGCTGCCCGTCATCTCGACTGCTAGTGACACGAGGCCGTAGAGATCCAGCACGGCGTTCCGTGTTACCCTCCTGAAGCCACCGATTCCATATTCTGCTAACAGTCATGGGATCTCGACCAACGCGAGCAGGAATGTCGCAATACGATAAACCGCAATCGCGATAGGCTACAATCAGACCTTTATCAAAGTCGGAAACGTGATGGTACGCATTTCTCCTCCTTACACGAGGCATCACAACAACGTTTCAGCAGGCATCGCCGGTCAGCTGCTGGTTGTGTATGAGAAATCGGTTGGAAACTTTCCTCATGTCAGCACGTAGGTGTCGCCAACCTTGTGTGAATGCTCTGAAAAGCTAATCATTTGCATATCACAGCATCTTCTTCCTGTCGGTTAAATTTCGCATCTGTAGCACGTCATCTTCGTGGTGTACCAATTTTAATGGCCAGGAGTGTAGTTGAATTGACAACATTTAGATTTGTGTGATTTATTATGCAACCAAAATTTAAAGGATGCCTTTTAGCATTCATGTGGATGACTTAATATTTTCCATTACTTCGAGTCAATTGCCACCTTTTACACCATAGAGATATCATGTATAAATAGTTTTAAAATTTGTTTTAATCATCTGATGGCTCTGAGCACTATGGGACTCAACTGCTGTGGTCATCAGTCCGCTAGAACTTAGAACTACTTAAACCTAACTAACCTAAGGACATCACACACATCCATGCCCGAGGCAGGATTCGAACCTGCGACCGTAGCAGTCGCACGGTTCCGGACTGCGCGCCTAGAACCGCGAGACCACCGCGGCCGGCGATCATCTGATGACTTTACAAGACGGTAAGTGACAGCATCATCCGCAAAGAATCTAAGAGAGCTGCTCATATTGTCTCCTAAATCGTTTATTTACATCAGAAACTGCAGAGAGCCTGTAACACTTCCTTGGGGAACCCCAGATATTACTTGTGTTTTACTCAATGACTTTCCGTCAGTTACTACGAACTGTGACCTTTCTGATAGGAAATCACGAATCCAGTCGCAGAACTGAGATGATACTCCGTTGGTACGCAATTTGATAAGAATTAGCTTTGAGGAACGCTGACAAAAGCGTTTTGTAAATCATGAGATATGGAATCAGTTTAATATCTTCTGTCGATTGCAATTATTACTTAGTGAGAATTATGAGCCAGTTATATTTCAGGAGAACGATATTTTCTGAATCCGCGCAGAGTGAGTGTCAACGGTTCTCTTCCCTAGAGAGAATTCATAACGTTCGAAAATCCTACTGCCGATCGACGTCAGTGGTATGGGTTTACAATTCAGCGGATTACTACTACTTCCCTTTCTTGAGTGTTGATGTGACTTGTGCTACTTTTCAGGTACAGGTATTTCGTCGAGGGTGCGATTGTATATGACCATCGAATCAGCCTACTCTGAAAGGAATCTAATTGGATACAATCCGGACCGGAGGCCTTGCCTTTATTAAATGACTTGCTGCTTCTTTGCTACACTGAGTTTATCTACTTCTAAGGTACTCATGTTGGCAGCATTCTTCATTCGAATTCTATAATACTTACTTCGTCTTCTTTGGTGAAAGAATTTCAGCATACTGTATTTAGTGACTCCGCTTCCCTGGCACTGTCATCGGTACGATTACCTCCACTAAAGCTCAGTGTAGGTATTGACCACGCAGATCATCAGTTTGGGTTCCAGAGAAATTTAGAAACAGGCGAGGCAGTACCGTCTCCTCGACTTTTCCTAAAAGATAAGACTAAACAAATGCATTATTCTGTTTGTGGGTTTAGAGAAAGCTTTTGGTGATGTTGGGTGGAATACAAGCGTTGAAATTCTAAATGTACAGTAGCAAGTATAAAATACCCGGAGCGAAACCAGATTGCTATTATACTAATCAAAAAAAGATGGAAGAGGAGCAGTTGTGTGGGAAGGAATAAGTTGTTGGCTGTCTGCTATATTGTTCAGTCCGTGCTTTGAGCAAGCTATGAAGGAAAGCAAAGACAAATTTGGAATGGGAGAAAAATAAAAACTTTGGATTTCGATAATGTAATTCTATCAAAGACGGCAAAAGACTTGGAAGATGGGTTGAACAGAGTGGACATTGCCTCTGGTTATAAGATGAATGTCAACAAAAATAAAACGACATCAATGGAATGCAGTTGCATTAAACTAGGTAATGCTGAATTTGAGTAGGAAATGAGACATTAAAATTGAAAGCTGGGGATGAGTTTTGCTGTTTGGCCAGTAGCATAACCGACAATGGACGAAATGCAGAGTAGCAACAGCAAGAAAAGAATTTCTGTGAAAGAGAAATTCCATAGCGTCGAATATAAATCGAAGTTTTTTTATTTTTATTTTTTTTAAGATGTTTGCCTGGAATGTAGGTATGTAAAACGTGGACGATAAATAGTTCAGACAATAAGCGAATAGAGGTTTTTGAAATATGGTGATATTGAAGAATGCTTAAGATTAGCTGGACAGGTCGATTAGGTAATGGTGAGGTACTGAATTGGGGAGCAAATAAATTTATGACACAGTCTGACTGAAAAGAGCGATCGCTTGTGATAGGGTGGACCCTGACGTATCAAGGAATCTTCAGTTTGGTAATGGAGGGAAGTCAGGAGTAAAAAGTTTTAGAGGGAAATCGAAGGTTGAATGCAGTAAGCAGGTTCCAGTTGATGTAGGTTGAAGTAGTTATGTAGAGATAAAAAAGAGACCCGCGTCAAACAAGTGGTGGGACTGACGACGACGACGACGACGACAAGAAGTTCGATTCACTCCGGGCGTAACAGAGCTGAACCGGTAGGAAGGCGACGTCACAGTCAAACGATTTGGTGTTTACACTGGACGGAATGTCAGCGCGTAATTTAACTTAGACCAGCACCTAATGATCAGATTGAGATTATAATGCACCATCCAAGATAAAAAATGTAGGAATACAGTACCAGAATTGAGGAACTGGCAGCGACAAGCTTTGTAACAAGACAAAGGAAAATGATGACGAATAAGTAAAGAAAATTTGTACATACATATACATCAGACAATATGAAAACACGCGCAACATTGGTGTAATATTCTGCTACTTTTCTATATTTTACAATATACACCAGCGTTGTGCCTTTTTTCATTCGTAATGTATAAAATATCCTACCAAGAACCGGTGGAACAGTCAGTCAATGCATATCAAACAATATTTCGAAGTTAATACAAAGTTACTTTTTACCTTATCCACGTTAACACGCACTTGTCCCATACCTGTGCTGTTACCGTTTGTACCCAAGCAATCTGGGCTCTATGAATGTAAAAGATGCCTCCTATGTTGCTGCCGATGAACGTATCACTCATTGCACAGAATAATAGGTAATATATTACTTAGATGCAAGTTTGCTCCATTCCCTGCAATAACTCAACAATCGCGGCGAATCAGTTTCAATATTACCGTCTCCCAAAACCTAGTTGTGTCCATTAGAAGTATAAAATAAAATTACGAGATTCGGGATAAAGTAGAGGGTATGGTGCAAGCGGAACCTACGCACGCAACATGGATTCCCAAGTCAGCCCATCTGCAATGCCGCCGTTACAGGCAATTCACTGCATTCACGCGACTGTGCAATCGCATGTTTCACGCTACCAATCTGTTTTCATAGTTGATCTATTGGATATGGAATTATGTTCACCAAAGCGGGTAATGTTCACGGTACACGAAATTTTGCCGACCTAACGGACAAAAAGCGACTATATCTACCAGCGTCTTTTCTTGCCATTAGAAAATTAAGGTGCACGAGCTCGGTTTGGAAAGTTAACGACACAGCTCAGTGCAAGAAATTCGAAGTACAAGAACTGTGACAGTGTGCGGGAGAACACTTACCGTAAACAACAGAGTTAGGCGGGACACGAGGAAGCTCTCGCCCGACAGTGAGAAGCTCTGTTGTAGCTTTAAAATTAACTAACTTTTCGACAAAATACTATTTTCAAAATTAAAAATATTTGTCCAGCATTTTTACAGTGTAATTCTGGGAGTTGAGCAAAATTAAAATATGTTCACATTCTTGTAGACGTGGAAATAGGTGTGAGCGAGATGGTGCCATATATGGCACTTTTACAGAGCTGTGTTGATAACTTTCCTAAGGCCTCTCGTGCAGCTTGCTTTTCTGATGGAAAGAAAAATCGTGGTACATATAGGTCGACAAAATTTCGTGTACCGTGAACATTACCTGCTTTGATGAATAATTCCATATGAAAAAAAAAAATCTTACTTCAGGTTCTTCACTTGTCCTATCGATGAAGTATCGCTGTGTGCAGCTCGATTATTTTATGTTTCATCGAGTTAGTCCAGAAGAATTGCGTAGTATGCGCCAGTTATTATTTAACTCTTTGCAGTTGATCAGTTATCAGATTCATCGTTGCGGAAGGCAGTGGCCATAACCTCCCATGTAGATTAGATCAACATTAGCTATTTTGGAATAAAACTGCCTGTTCCACGCGCTGCTTTCTTTGCTGTTTTTTGTGAGCTTGAATCCGTAGATCCATCTCATTCAGAGTAAAACGTCGCCACAAGAAACGATTGATTCTTACAAAACTGTTATAAAATTAATTAAAAATTCGGTTTCGTTTTTTTCTTTTCGTCAGCTTTCAACAAAATGTGGCCTCCATCTTGCAGAAAGCTTTCTCAGTGTCAGAAATTCATCAACATCTTACTTTTTATGTGCTCACGTCCGTAGCTGGATGGTCAGCACACTTGGCTGCTGAGTGGAGGACCTCTGTCGCTTCTCAATGCCGCCAGGGATTTTTTTCTTGGTGGAAAGTCTGGAAAGGGGTATTTTAGGCCCCGTAAAGCCAATTGAGGAGCAATTTGACCGAGTGGTAGTGGTTTCAGGGCATGAAAACTGACAAGGGCCGTGACAGCGGTGAGCTGACCACAAATCCTCCATACCACATCCAATGACTATAGTGGGAGAGGATGAGACGGCGGTTGGCCAGTACCGATGGGACTGGCAAGACCTGTAGAGGTAATTTTATTTTTGCAATGCCAAAGCATTTCATACACTTTGCCAAATATTGTGCATTTTCTCAAAGTGTTTATGTACAGTTAACCACTTACGCGCCAAAGAAACTGGTGTAGGCATGGGTACTCATATACAGAGATATGTAAACAGGCAGAATACGGCGCTGCGGTTCGCAACGCTGTTAGAAGACAACTAGTGTCTGGCGCGGTTATTACATCGGTTACTGCTTATACAATGACACGTTATCAAGATTTAAGTGAGTTTGAACATGGTGTTATTGTAGGCGCACGAGGCTACAGTCTCCGCCGGGCACACAGTTTTAATCTGCCAGGAAGTTTCATATCAGCGCACACTCCGCTGCAGAGTGAAAATCTCATTCTGGAATCTTCACCTATGGGTGAATTTAAATTACGTCCAAGACAAAGAATTGCATGAAGGTTCAGTTTCCCATTTGAATGAAACGTTCACCATACGATACAACACGACATGACACGACTGCTTTAAAAAAGTTGCATCCGAGAAAGCTATTAAGCCAGTGCCAGCCATGGCATGGCATGCCAGACATCAGGTGAGCTAGGTGTGCGGACCAGAGCTCGGCTTTGCTCGTTCCTTTCCGGAAGTACTTTGTACAACGCGACATTCCATTTAATACTACAGTGTGAAATTTTTCGGTCGGCACAACTCCCTTCAGTTTGGCGGAGTTGTGGTGTCGGCGCTGTTTACCCTTCCCTCTTTGTACGTACTATGAAGGTCGTTCACAGGCCCAGTGACTTTACTCCAAATGAGGTAGTCTAGCGATCTATCCTCACAAGCCTTTAAAAATGAATGGGAAGGACGGAAGAGAGGCAAGACAACTGTCAATATCTATTATGCAGTTGCGTAAGCGACGGGTACTGCGAATTGGCAAAGAAACGATATTACATTACCACACAGAAAGAATTTAAAGCTTTAGTTGACAATGTAAAAGCTAAGGATTACAACGATCGACAGACAAATCATTGTTCAATACATCAAGAAGCATTTTCTACTAAATTTGCAGGAATTGAGCACGTAAAGACACTGATGGTATAAATGGTAAAACTTTTGAAGTCGCACGCATTATTTCACGGTCGGTTCAACAGTTTGCTATGTATAATTATCAGTGCGATAGGGTCCGCAGCTGCGATTAATTTTTTGAATGATTTCTTGAAGTCTTCAGCTGTCATTCTCTTTATTTCCTGTACGATTGAACAATTTCAGCCTTAGGTCATTTTCAAGTATTCTATGGATGATTTTTAGCAACAGATGCCATACGTCGTTGCTCCTGTGCTTTGCAACAACTGCTCGAAAGTGACGTGCTCCTAAAGTAGCGTGAACACCTCTAATTTATGAGCATTACATGTCATAGGAGCAACGACGTGTATGACAATCTGTTACTAAAAAAAATCCTTAAAATACTTGAAAATGACCTAAGGCTGAAATTTTACAGTCGTACAGGAAATAAAGAGACTGGCAGCTGAAAGCTTCAAGAAATCATTCAAAAAAAGAGTTATCGATGTAATTGATCAAAGCATGTGGAGACGTATATTACTGCAAAGTACATTGGCTAAGTCAGGGGCGGGGGGGGGGGGCATGCCTGGAATGATTTTTCGATTTAAAACTCGCTATTGTTGAATTTATGAAGGATGGCGCAGTGCAGGAACTAAAATCAGAACATCCGGAGTGGATTGCAGATTTAAGGGAATTTGACTGCATACTGCCCACAGTAAGACACTGCACAATGAGAAAAACTGATTTCATGGGCTTGCATTTAAAAAGAAAATCACGTCACAGTAGGGACACAGTCTGACAAACTCAGTCCTGTTCCCTAAGCTCACTGCCATTAAAGACAATTCGTGGTTTGAAAAACTCATTGCGACTTTGAAAGAATTACAGGGATAGTCTCCTAAATCTTTTGGTAACACTGTCAGTCTTACGTCTGTTTTCGAGACCATTTGCCGTTTCAGATGAAATCGCCCCTGTTCATCTGCAGGTGTAACTGACTGACCTGCAGGATAATTCCAGTTTTAATGACAAATTCTGTTCAGGATGTCGAAGTTGCATTCTGCAGGTGAAGTTTCCCCATCTCCACAATGAGGCTGCAAAAGTGCTATAGTATTTAGATTGACATTTGTGTGAAAGATATTTTTTCGATTATGAAACTAAAGGCGTCAGGAAAACATGGCAACCTTAATGCGAAAAATCTGAAATTGTGTGCCTCTGTCCGTATGTCGACAGTTTGTACCAGACAAAAATTATATCTTCAGCATGCCAGCAATAATCAAATAATAATGAAAATTGGTTTAGTTTGTGATCTATATTGTTGAGAAGTGTGAAATATAAAACAAAGTTGTATGCATTGCGACTGCACTGCCATTTAAATGCGACATGTTCGCAATTTTCCCCTCTTCTCCCTCCTCGTACTGTGGTGGGGAAAATGTGCAGTGATGCTGACCGCTATGGCACTCGTGCCAGAGTATGGCCACAGCCGAAATCTCGGCCACTCCTGCCTTAAGTATATCAGCGTGATACTCTTACAGCGTTTCAGTGCAACGTGTACCAAGTATTTAAATATGGATTTCCCGTGATTTCTCCCAACAATTTTGGCTTGCTTTTATACTAAACGAAGTGGTTATTGAATCTTGCAGATTATACCCGTTTTGCTGCACAACAACTCTGATCAGGACCTCCGTCAAACACTCACCAACTCAGTTATCGAAGCATGTCTCACGACCCGGCTCAAAGCGTCAGTGTCGCACAATTTTTCAAAAAAATGGTTCAAATGGCTCTGAGCACTATGGGACTTAACAGCTGTGGTCATCAGTCCCCTAGAACTTAGAACTACTTAAACCTAACTAACCTAAGGACATCACACACATCCATGCCCGAGGCAGGATTCGAACCTGCGACCGTAGCAGTCGCGCGGTTCCGGACTGCGCGCCTAGAACCACGAGCACAATTTTTCTCCTGTTCTTTTAGCGTGCTCTAAAGCTACCGTGCACCCGCGAAGCGAAGATACGTAAGGATGAAAAACAAAAATATACCCATTTTTCTGATAATCAGTGGTTGGTGTCTCGCTCCGGTGATTATTTTTTTCCCTTTTTTCGTGCAGTTTGAGTACCCATCTCATTTAAATACAAAATTCATCAAATATACGCCAATTATCGCGTAACTGTCATTTTATGAAAAATGCACAATTTCGTGTTTCTAACTAGCTGTTACCCGCTGCATCGCTCACGTATCAGTAGTTTTGTTATGATGAGTGATAATAAGTAAGATGTCCGTGTATGTAGTTGTGTAAAACCTTATGTATAAAAGATGTGTACAGTGCAGGTATGTAAGTACATAATCAGTGTGTTTCTATTATTTTGTATGTCTAACCTGAAAGCATGCGTTATATATTCTAATTATATTTGAAAATGCCTCTATTCATTACATTCGTGTAGAACCATAGTTTTTAGGGGTTTCTCTGGCTCACCTATTACAGGATATGAGATTTAGCTACCATAGTAACATATATTAATCGTTTATGCCCTCCATTTTAATGCGTTACGGTGCCTACGTTATTGACCTTTATCGCTATGATGACTAATTTATGCTTAACATAGTTGATACATCATAATCAAAAGCAGTTGGACATGCAAACGTGCGGCTCTCTGTTAGTCATACATACTTTAAATGACGTCCTCTTTGTGAGTTTTCAATCATCGTGGAAGCTGTATGAGACGCGTGGCGCTCAGCGTCTAAAATGCTACGAGCTTTTGACTGTTCTATTACACTACGTGATCAAAGTATCCGGACACCTGGCTGAAAATGACTTACAAGTTCGTAGCGCCTTCAGTCGGTAATGCTGGAATTCAATATGGTGTTGGCCCACCCATAGCCTTGATGACAGCTTCCACTCTCGCAGGCCTACGCTCAATTAGGTGCTGGAAGGTTTCTTGGGGAATGGCTGCCCATTCTTCACGGAGTGCTGCACTGAGGAGGGATATCGATGTCGGTCGGTGAGGCCTGGCACGAAGTCGGCGTTGCAAAACATCCCGAAGGTATTCTGTAGGATTCACGTCAGAACTCTTGGCAGAGCAGTCCATTACAGGGATATTATCGTGTAACTACTCCTCCTGAGGCCATGCATTATGAACAGGTGCTCGATCATGTTGAAAGATGCAATCACCATGCCCGAATTGCTCTTCAACAGTGGGAGGCAAAAAGGTGCTTAAAACATCAATGTAGGCCTGTGCTGTGATAATGACACGTAAAACAAGGGGTGCAAGCCCCCTCCATGAAAAGCACGACCACACCATGGCACCACCGCCTCCGAATTTTACTATTGGCACTATAAACGCTGGCAGATGATGTTCACCGGGCATCCACCATACCCACACGCTGCCATCGGATCGCCACAATCAGCCAGAACCTCATCTGCCACGAAACTATGCCACGACCATGAAGTCTTTCTTATAGGTGTAAAACAAATATTCACCAATATCACTGTGACCCCTTTAAGTGTAACAACTACGCAAAGTGAGGAAATAATGTGCCTATTTTATTCAAGTGTGTGCATAAACTGTTTTCCTCATGTTGCATATTTGCAGTCATGACCCTATATGTTCACTGTCAGTGGAAATAATTTATATTATCTCTGCGGCTAACACTCTGGAGATAAACTGTGAAACAATATTATCTGAAATGTTCATTCTTCATTAGAAGAAGTATTTCGCATTATAATAAGTGAAACTGGATGTGACTAGGAATGACTATTTGCGTGCACGTATGTCAAATGGTTGCAAACGACTGCTGTACTGATTTGTACTTCATAATGTAGGGAATGTACTATGAATTGAACTTATCGTTGTTTATGACGGAATGCATCAGTAAAGTGAATCCACACTTGACAAACGTTTGCTGAATACAAAACCAGCTCTGAACACGAGTGTCTCAAAGAGCATCGATAAATGTTTATACCATTACTGACTTGTTCGCTGATATCTCAGGCTTATCAACTTATGAACACAAAAAATTGCATTCACACTTATTGGAGAAACTATTACAAATATACGTATTAATACCAATGCAATCGATGGTTTGTAGTAAATAAAGTGATAAACAGCATTTAAAACCATTAGTATGTATATTTACCAACGTCATTTCAAGGGTTAAACCAGGTAAAGTATATTGCGTCTAACTGTACTTTTGGTGTAGCATCGCGCCTAAGCCGATTATATCTTGACCTATGGCTACCAGATTAACTTCATACAACATACCGGATGGCTATAAATTATAATTAAAGTGCAGCTACTCACAGAGGTCCAGTTAGGGCTGTAATTATCGTATGGCAGTGAAATTTGGTGGATATCCTAATGCGTTGACGCGAAACCATTTACACTGGAAAAAATTAGTTCCGATTTTGGCCACCAGGTGCAAATCTGGCGGTGTGAATTCAATAAATACGTGTAGAAATGTTCCCATATGTAACGGCTTAGGAATAGACGTGGGCAGAAAAGATCAAATAAGCGAGGAAGGCACAATGTTGGTATTATTAATCGCTGCTTACACAGTTTGTTCAATATGAGCACGGGAGAGGTCGATGAGATGCTGTACTGCTCCAGATTTGCACCTGCTAGCCAAAAGTGGAACTAATTTCTTTTTCCAGTGTAAATCGATGCCGCATTAACCCATTAGCATATCTACCAAGTAGTTCTGCCATAAGATAATTACAGCACACACCAGACTTCTTTGAGTAGCCGCAATGTAATCAAAACGAGTCGATATTTATAATCATTCGAAAATATTTTGGAGAAAACAGGAGGGGGAGGGGGGCAGGGGCTATGGATGTCCCTTGCGGTGACAGTATAGCTTCGCATCTTGGCGCCTGCGCTTTTTTTGCTAACCAGCTTAGAAACTGGCAAGCAAAAACAGCTAAACACAGTCGCACCCATAAACGACGAGCAACTATGTATAGAAATATTGTACAATTCAGAGTGTAGACAGTACCCTATGACAACACCCGCTAACTGTTCAAGAATTTGTTTAGTCGGAAAAGCCTCTAACAGCACAGGAAAATTACTGTTTAACGTCTAGATTTTACAAGCGTTAAGACTGTACACGCATGGGCGATTTCTCACAGTGTCAGTGCAGAATGTTGTGGTAACACAAATCGGCAAGATTTTCACGACATACCATTCGCGTCAGACGTCCGGACATCACCGTGTTTATGGTCTTGCCATAGCAGATGAGGATACGAAGATCTGCTACGCGCTATGTGCTTTTCGAAGGGAGTAAACTGTATGGCGACAACGGGTTCCACCGTCTCCCTTCCTTTCTTGCACTTCTCCTGATTCATAACGACACAAACACATCAAGCACTATAGAAATTTTCGTTAGATTCGTCCAAACGATTATTACTTGGCAGAAACATGATCCACAGTACGAAGGAAAGCATCAGAAATGTGCTCCAAACAGTCTTTACATAAGTGCTGCACCGCCACCAAACGTATTCCCCTGCGTTTTGCACTTCCCGCTCTTCCATATAAGTCAGACTGAACGGGAACTGGAAACACAGAATTGACAGTCAATCGACCATTCAGAATTTCTTTCTAGGAGATGTTCGCAAAACATCCAAAAGACGGATTACTTACCCTTGAAAGAGTCAGAATGGAAAAAGAAATATATCGATTGGGCTAGCACAACAATGATGGGGCACCTTAAAAATCTCACAGGCGCAAATTACCATTTATCATCTACGTCAGGTCGCATTAAAAGTAAAAAAAAAGGGTCGTTTTTGTATATGCTGGACCAGGAAATAGACCACCGTACTTCCGGTTTCCGCCTAAATGTATAATATTCGCGTTGCGCTCGAAAAAGTAAGAACTATGCAGTACTATTTGATGTCTTTATCCACCACGCATCGTTCTTCATTCATAAATTATCAACCTTATCTCTTTCTCTTGATGTTAAACAGCTGGCACGATGATAACATTGGAAACATATATGGGTGGAACTTGGCTTAAACGCTCTCTGGACCGTCCGAATATTGATTTCCTCTGTTCGGCGAGACGTTTCCTCCAACAAAATCGCTGACGATTCCTTCCTCAGTCTCGTCGGATCCGACCTTAAGCTACATCTTCGTTGTTGTTTTCGTCTTCAGTCAGAAGACTGATTTGATGCACCTCTCCCTGTTAATCTATCCTAGGCAAACTCTTTCATCTCTACAGGTCCGCTGCAACCTACATCCATTTGAACCTGATTGCTGTTATCAAACCACTATCGCCAACACTTCATCAGGTTATCAAACTGACGATTCCTTGATGTCATAGGGTGTCTCCTGTCAACCGATCCTTTGTCTTTGTCAAGTTGTGCAGTACATTCTTCTCTCCTCAGTTCTATTCGTACCTCATTAATTATTCGATCTATCCATCTAAGACAGAAGACTGAGTAGCTAACCAGCAGCTCAACGTCAGGTTTTGCCAAAACAGTGAGAGATACACTTCTACCCTAAATATCTCGGCAGTATGCCAGACGGTTCACTTACTTAGAAGAGGCACCTGAAAGATACGTACCAGAGAGTCAAGACTCTTAACAATATCATAAGGAAGCCGAAGCATCCACTGTGCGCACTGCGGCTTTGACCATGCTATATCCAGTGGCTGAATTTTGCGCCGTTGTGTGACAGCGGAATTCCCATACTAGGAAGACTAATGTCCTCCAGAACGGCTCCAACAGAATGGTCTCGGGTACACTGAAATCCACAGCCGTTCTGTGGGTACCTGCTATCGGCAATATTCCATCACCAGAACTAAGATGGATGGATGGCGCAGTAAGGAAACGGAAGAAGCTGCAATATATAAATCAGCCACAGTACCTCCAAATCTACCTGGTTCTAAATAATCCTGCGTCAAACCGTCTTAAATCCTGCCAGCCTAAAGAAGATTACGAAAAAACAGAACGCAGCACCAATACACAAACATGGTACAGCGGACCAAACAGTTGCTCTAGTAGAAGTTGTTCTGTAAACACATATCGTCCAGCCTCAAATGAATGATGACAGGCCATGCAAACTGCAACGCTATGCTATGCTATGCAAGTTTGAACTATGCGACAGCCCAATTTGCGACTGCGGGGTCATCGACCAAACCGTCGAGCACATTGCCGAGGACTGACCTTTAAAAATACACAGATCGTTAAAGAGATTTTTCAATGGGACTACTACTGCATTCGATTCATTGTAGTACTTGGTTGTGGAGGTCTGATGGACGCTCCAAACATGTCATTTTAGTTTACTTTATATAATATTACTCACTGACAATTATACAAGGTCTTGTACAACTTCTGTTACATGTTTCTGTGGTTGTGGAGGGGACTTCGCAGATAAAGTTTTGATAAGGAACCGTTTGGATATACAAGACGTTTGACGATCGGATCAGTTTCAGATCTCTCGCTTGACGGTAAGCATACACACTTCTGAAGAGGGCACCGCCGGAAGTCCCTGTTATGACTTCACATACCATTTCCGTTCGAGTAAAAGAACGGCTGCGAGAAACTGGTACCTTTCCAAAGCGGAGGCTTGACAGTGGTGCTACGCGAACGCGCCTTACTCTCAACTTAGAAGAAGACTTCGAAGGGAACCTGACGAGGACCAAAACATTCCTATAACAGTGGTTCCTGTACAGCACACAAATTTAAACTCATTGTCTCCGCTGTGTGCGTGTGGTGAAATGGGACATTTGAAAGCAATCTGATCTAACGCCGGCCGCTATGACCGAGCGGTTCTGGGCGCTTCAATCCGGAACCACGCGACTGCTACTGTCGCAGGTTCCAATCCTGCCTCGGGCATGGATGTGTGTGATGTCCTTAGGTTACTTAGGTTAAAGTAGTTCTTAGTTCTAGGGGACTGATGACCTCAGACGTTAAGTCCCATAGTGCTCAGAGCCATTTGAACAATTTGAATTTTGATCCAACTTATTTTACATCCAAACGGTTCAGTTACGAACATGGGTACTTCATTAACGTGTTGGCAATTAAGTACCATCTACAATAACCCTAGAAGCCTATAATAGGATCTATGAAACAATTTGTATATAAGATTTCTGTTATTTTATATTGTCATACGATAAATAAATAAATAAGCTAGTCGATGTACTCAACTAATTTTCAGCATTTCAAGAGATTCTGCTTTCTCCTAATCTCAACTGCAAACTTCTACAGAAAAACTTCATAGCAAATTTATATTCGATATTAACATATTTCTATTCCAAGAAACGCTTTTCTTGCTATTGGCAGCCTGCGTTTTATATCCCATCTACTTCGGCCATTGTCACTTTTCTGCCCAAATAGCAAACCCCATCGACTAGTTTTAGTGGCTCATTTCCTATCTTCATTCCCTCAGCATCGCCTGCTTTAAGTCGACTGTAATTTATTGCTCTTGTTTTACTTTTTTGATGTTTATATTGTAACAAATATGTAATATACTCTTTCAATTCCGTTCAACCGCTCTTCCAAATCGTCTGTCGTCTCTGACTTACAATGTCGCCGACACACCTTGAGGTCTTTATTTCTTCGCCCTGAACTCGTAATTTCCTTTCCCAATTTCTCTTTGGCTTCCTTTACAGCTTGCCCAGTATGCAGACCGCATAGCATCGCCGATAGGCTACAACCCTGTCTAACTCCTTTTTCAAGCACTGCTTCTCTCACGTCCCTAGAGTCTTATAATTGGAGCCTGGTTTCTGTATAAGTTGTAGGTAACTTTTCCTTCTCCCTCCACTCCCCCTCACACCGCACCTCTATTTTATTCCCGCAACCTTCAAAATTTCAAAGAGTATATTCCACATAACATTGTCAAATCTTTCTCTAAAGCTGCAGATGCTATGAACGGAAGCTTTGCCTTGCTTTATCTTCTAAGATAAATGGTAGGATCAGTATTTACTCGCATGTTACAGTACTCCGAAACTCAAAGTGATCTTCCACGAGCTCGGCTGCTACTACACTGAAGAGCCGAAGAAACTGGTATAGGCGTGCGTATACAAATACAGAGAGATGTAAACAGACAGAATACGGCACTGCGATCGGAAACGCTTATATCAGACAATAAGTGTCTGGCACAATTGTTACATCAGTTACTGCTGCTACAATGGCAGCTTATCAAGACTTAAGCGAGTTTGGAGGGTTATATCGGCGCACGAGCGGTGAGACACAGCATCTCTGAGGTAACGATGAAGTGCTGATTTCTCCCGTACGACCATTACAAGAGTACCGTAAATACCAGGAATCCGGTAAAACATCAAATCTGCGACGTCGCTGCGGTCGGTAAAAGATCCTGCAAGAACGGGATCAGCGACGAGTGAAGAATCGGTCAACGTGACAAGTGCAAACCTTCCGCAAATTGCTGCGGATTTCAATGCTGGGCCATCGAGTGTCAGCGTGCGAAACATTCAACGAAACATCATCAAATATGGGCTTTCGGAGCCGAAGGCCCACTCGTTTACCATTGATGACTGCACGACACAAAGCTTTATGCCTCTCCTGGGCCTGTCAATACAGACATTGATTTTTGATGACTGGAAACATGTTGCCTGGTCGGACAAGTCTAGTTTCAAATTGTATCGAGCGGATGGACGTGTACGAGTATGGAGACAACTTCCTGAATCTATGGACCGGCCGGCCGGTGTGGCCGAGCGGTTCTAGGCGCTTCAGTCAAGAACCGCGCGACCGCTACGCTAGCAGGTTCGAATCCTGCCTCGGGCATGGATGTGTGTGATGTCCTTAGGTTAGTTAGGTTTAAGTAGTTCTAAGTTGCAGGGGACTGATGACCTTAGATGTTAAGTCCCATAGTGCTCAGAGCCATTTGAACCATTTGATTTTGAATCCATAGACCCTGTATGTCAGCAGGGACTGTTCAAGCTGGTGGAGGCACTGTAATTGTCTGGGGCGTGTGCGTTGGAGTGATACGGGACACCTGTTATGTCTAGATACAACCCTGACGGATGACACGTACATAAGCATTTTGTGTGATCACCTGCATCCATTCACGTCTATTGTGCATTCCGATGGACTTGGGAAATTTCAGCAGGACAATGCGACATTCTACACGTCCAGAATTTCAACAGAGTGATTCCAGGATCACTCTTCTGAGTTTAAACACTTCCGCTGGCCACCAAACTCCACAGACATGAACATTATTGATCATATCTGGGATGCCTTGCAATGTGCTGTTCAGAAGAGATCTCTACCCACTTGTTCTGTTACTGATTGATGGACAGCCCTGCGGGATTCATGGCGTCAACTTCCTCCAGCACTAACTGACACATTAGTCGAGTCCATGCAGCGTCGTGTTGTGGACTTCTGCGTGCTCGCAGGGGCCTTAACACGATATTAGGCAGGTGTACCAGTTTCTTTGGCTCTTCAGTGTAGTTTTTCAGTTCTTCAGTAAATATATTTCAAGCAAGGCTAATTAAACGAATGGTTCAGTAATATTCACACCTAACTGCACCTGCCTTTTTCGAAACAGGACTTATTACATTCTTTGTGAAGTCTAAGCTGGCTGTTCCAATTTTCTCAATAACTCTGAGGCCCACGGAACTTGCTTCGAGTTAGGTCTTTCAGTGTTCTGCCGAATTCCTTTCGCAGTTCCATACCTCCTGTCTGATCTCCATCTTTATTTAAGACCATATTCTTGTATGTCTAACTTATAACAGACTCTTTATATACACAGCTTCCTCCTTTAAGCCTTGATTTGACCCTTTCGTTAAACTCTTGCATAATTTCAGTCCTTCCTTCGTTGTGTTAGAAATATTTCATTGATACTTTGTATGGTTTCTGAGCATATTAACCTGATCTGAAGACATGGCTTCCTTGAATCAGAGGATGCACAAAAAAATCCAATGATAAAGCTAAACTATTGCTCTAGGTGCTGACTGTTCATGCGTGAGATCTTTGAGCTGTTTGAAAAAAAGGAGAAGACGATTTATAAAATAATGAAACTGATAAAGGAATTGTAGAATCAAGGTTGAATTAATTTGATTTTAGTTAATATGAGCTAGAATCTGCCGAGACAGAAACAAGATTATTCGCTGTCTGTACGAAACTGCAGTGAAGATGGAACGGCTTAAGGTCTGCACAGTCTGAACATTAGCATTAAAATTTATTAGTGAATGTACAACTATTTCTGTCTCTAATCGGAGCTGAGGACGGATAAACAATTGCGTAGAGCACCCTACTGGCTCTGGCGTACTAAATTATGTATGAAGGTGAGCGAGCTCCACCAGCTGGGAAAAGATATAGAATGAGGAAGGCTGTTACTCCACTATCGATTCTATAGGTGTGCTGCATATTGTAAGCTATTCTTTCACATGACACAACTCACAGTACTAAAGGATTTCGCATTACACTTACATTCAGATCTTCAGAAAACGGATAGAAGTGTGAATACAAATCTGAAATATACATTGTATGAGGGGACGTGGGGAATTGGAGAATGTTGAGTTGCAAGGAAAGCTACGGTACAGCTACAGTACTCCGCAATGCATATGTATTACCTACAACCAACGCTCTCATATGTGGTAAAAGCTGTCTCCGAAGATAAATGTACGTCTTCTAGATACCACATTTATTTTCCAACTCTATACGAATATGCAAACCTTGGAACATAGCAGTCCAAATTCTCTTGAATGTTTTATGATCCTGACAAGAGTCAGTCTTAGCTTATTTATGCTGCAATGTGTAACAACGCGGCCCGCCATATCTGTGCACAATGTTCACGCGCGGCCACACGACATGCGTGACGTGTTATCGTTTATCAGCCAGTGGCGTTAGCTTGCGTGCACGAAACGAGTTGAATCACATACCACTGGTCTGCTGTGTGCGGCACGAAAGCACGGTTCCTGGAACGGGAACGCAATAAGTCTCAGGTATCATTGAATGTGGTATACAATAATCTATCTGACAAATGTGCACTTCATTATCGCTAAGTAACGTAGTAAACTGTAGGATTACCGGTAGTTTTAGTAGCATTGTCGGGGAAAGAAACATAGATGAACGTGGGAGAGAGGAACTGGGAGCCGACAACTTGTTTGTTTCTTTTTTGAACCGCACGTCGTTCAGTGTTAGTCCATTGCGTATTTTAGCAATTTAGCACAAAATATTCATTACATTTTATGAGTAATAAAAATTAGCTGATCGCATAGCTTCTGCGCTTTTATGTAACTTGAGCAATAACTTTCGTTGCACAAACATTAAAAATCTACGTAACAACTTATTTTTTTCTCGGCAGAACATTCTTCATCATTATAAGCGGCAAGAGTTTCATATTACTGTAGATAAATACAATAGTTGTTTGTGAATAACAGAAACATGTACCATAAAAGCTCGACGAGGTACTGAAGCTTTGATATGTTTTTATTTTGCATTTCTTTTTAATTTTACCTTTTTTGAGGAAATGGCGTTTTCCAACTCTATATGATAAATTTAAGTTTTTTATTTTTACTACAACATCCCTCTGTTTAACATTACAGAGCAAAAAATATAGAATGAAACGTGAATTAAACATTGACAGATCTGTTTTGCTATAAATGCCATGCATATTTAAGCAATAAGCAGAGGGATAACTTTGTAAAAGAAAAATGTTTCGTTTCTAGGGGAATCTAGTACAACACTGGTCGCATACGCAAACAAAGCGACCGAAATGAGGTAACGCCCGGTAGGTATGCAACACTCCTTACGTGCAGGTAATACAGATACAGTCTTAACTGACCAATGTTCCTAGGAAAACTAGCGGAGTCTACACTTACTTATGATAGCCTACAGTAGCCTATAATAGTTTTGCAACTCTACTCTTCCTACATTGTAAACGGTAATACTGGGGATCAAAAAGTCAGTATAAATTTGAAAACGGAATAAATCACGGAATAATGTAGATAGAGAGGTACAAATTGACACACATGCTTGGAATGACATGGGGTTCTATTTGAACCAAAAAAATACAAACGTTCAAAAAATGTTCCACAGATGGCGCTTCATCTGATCTGAATAGTAATAAATAGCATAACAAACTAAGACAAAGCAAAGACGATGTTCTTTACAGGAAATGCTCAATATGTCCACCATCATTCCTCAACAATAGCTGTAGTCGAGGAATAATGTTGTGAACAGCATTGTAAAGCATGTCCGGAGTTATGGTGAGGCATTGGCGTCGGATGTTGTCTTTCAGCATCCCTAGAGACGTCGGTCGATCACGATACACTTGCGACCTTAGGTAACCCCAAAGCCAATAATCGCACGGACTGAGGTCTGGTCATCTGGGAGGCCAAGCATGAAGGAAGTGGCGGCTGAGCACACGATCATCACCAAACGACGCGCGCAAGAGATCTTTCACGCGTCTAGCAATATGGGTTGGAGCGCCATCCTGCATAAAAATCGTACGTTCCAGCAGGTGTTTATCAGCCAGGCTGGGGATGATGCGATTCTGTAACATATCGGCGTACCTATCACCCGTTACGGTAGCAGTTACAAAACCAGAATCACGCATTTCCTCGAAGAAAAAAGGCCCGATAACAGTAGATGTGGTAAATCCAACCCATACCGTGACATTCTCGTCGTGCAATGGAGTTTCCACCACAGTTCTAGGATTTTCGGTAACCCAAATTCTGCAGTTGTGGGCGTTGACAGACCCTCTGAGTGTGAAATGAGCATCGTCAGTCCACAACACTTTACTCAACCAATCGTCATTTTCCGCCATCTTTTGAAACGCCCACACCGCAAATGCCCTCCGCTTCACTAAATCGCCAGGTAACAGTTCATGATGGCGATGGATTTTGTACGGATAGCATCGTAGGGTACGCCTCAGTGCCAACCAGACGGTAGTGTATGGAATGCCGGTGCGGCGTGCGACTGCACGAGCGCTGGCTTCCCCATGCATAGACGAACCCGCTACGTTCTTCATTTCTTCATGAACTGTCTCAGCAGCATTACGCCTTGTGCTCGGTCGGCCACTACGGGGTCTAACGTCTAACCAACCCGTGGCTTCGAAATCATTCTCGCCACAGCTGCATTTGTCAACAGACCTTTACCCGTTCGAATCCCCATCCTATGGCTATAGGGTCGTAACGCTGAACTATCACATTCCCCATTCTGATAATACAGTTTCACTAAAAGCGCCTTTTCAGGTAACGTCAACATGCTGCGACTGCCGGTGCATCTGATTCTCTCTCTCATTACTGGTCCTTTTATACACGATTGTCATGCGCAGTCACTGACGTTTTGCTGCTGTCCAGCGCCATTTGTCGGACTTTTTGTGAAGTTTGTTTTTTTTTGTTCTAATAAAACCCCATGTCATTTCAAGCATGTGTGTCAATTTTTACCCCTCTATCTACATTATTCCCTGGTTTATTAAGTTTTCAAATTTATACTGACTTTTTGATCACCCGGTATATCGAATAGAAGTTCTCTTTCAGTTACACTTCATGCAGTTAGATATGTTGCGTTATGCGTTTTTATTCCTGAGAGCTCATTTTCAGGTGCTTTAGTCCAGTTTCACAACAATCCATTTTACGAGACTGTAGGAAAAGAGATAATGTACTATAGTATTGGGCATGGCTGTGTGTGATGTCCTTAGGTTAGTTAGGTTTAATTAGTTCTAAGTTCTAGGGAACTGATGACTTCAGATGTTAAATCCCATAGTGCTCAGAGCGATTTTTTACTATAGTATGGGTTAGTAATAATATTAGTGTTGAGTATTTGTGTTCTGTATTGAGCAGAGTGGTTGACTATGTCAACCACATGAATAAAAGCCGTTGTAATGTAATGAAATTTAATACTGTGTGAGTTCTTTGTGCTCTTAGGAAGTTGAACTCTTGTAAAAAGTTATTTCCGTCAAAAACGGGCAGGCTGGGCAAAACAAACCTGGCCTCGAAAGTACACTGCTGAGCATCCGGGGGACATGGTCGGTTGTCAGTGTACCCTCATGCACTTGCATAACATCGGCGGGTATGTAAAAGAGTAGAGTCGCAATTCTCTGTAACAGGGAGTCTGCAGCCAGGGTGCTCAGTGTTATTGCGAGACCTGGTAGGATCACGAACAGCGTCAGATGTGACTTCTGGTCACTGCTGGTAGTGATTGAGACACGTCACGTGATTGGCACAATGATACGCCACAGACATCCAGCGTCCACATGTGTTGTATCATGTGAAAGTATCACGGTGCCATTGTTCAACAGGACAACGAACGTCCATACCTTCTGTTTCTGTGCTGTTGCTTTATTTTTTTTTTTCAAATCGGCGTAGCTTCGCTCTATCCATTTCTTCCATTCCACTGTATTTGTCTCACAATCTTTTCATTCCAACAATTGTTCTTCCACGCCTTTGTGCCGGTTTCTCGGTCCTCTCCTCCCATGTGATGATGTGATGTGGAGTCTCTCTCATACAGCTTCTTCCTGCACACACATTCCAAATACTTCTTAAGTCTTCAGATAACCAAAACGAATTGCAAAATGATTTAGATAAGATATCTGTGTGCTGCAAAAAGTGGAAATTGACCCTGAATAAAGAAATGTCTGAAGTTATTCACATGAGTACTAAAAGGAATCCGCTAAATTTCGATTAAGCAATAAGTCACAAATCTGAAGGCAGTAAACTCAACAAAATACGTAGGGATTACAATTACAAATAACCTAAAATGGAACGATCACATAGATAATGTTGTGGGTAGAGCAAACCAAAGACTGCGGTTCATCGGCAGAACGCTTAGAAGGTGCAAGAGGTCTACTAAAGAGACTGCTTACACCACGCTTGTCCGCCCTATTCTGGAGTACTGCTGTGCAGCGTGGGATCCGCATCAGGTGGGACTGACGGATAACATCGAAAAAGTACGAAGAAGGGCAGCTCTTTTAGTATTATCGCGAAGAAGGGAAGATAGTGCCACAGACATGATAAGTGAATTCGAGTGGCAATCATTAGAACAAAGGCGTTTTTTGTTGCGACGGGATCTTCTCATGAAATTTCCATCACCAGATTTCTCCTCCCCTTGTGAAAACATTCTGTTGGCTCCCATCTACATAGGGAGAAATGATTATCACGATAAAATAAGAGAAATCAGGGCTCGTTTCCCCCGCGCGCCGTTCCAGAGTGTAACGGTAGAGAGACAGCTTGGGGGTGGTTCGTTGAACCCTCTGTCAGGCAATAATGTTAATAGCAAAGTAATCACGTAGATGTAAATGTCTTTCCCCTCCCATTCTCTTAACATAGTCATACTATCTCAACTGGTGCTCCACAACCACCACATGCATAGCTTTCTTCTGCCCAGTCTGTTCTCGTATTCTTTCATTGCTAACTATCTCTTCTGGTGTTCCCTGCTACCGCCTCATGAACTTTATTTCTGTTGTTCTTCAGTTTCTCGCGGCGTATTTGTTGCTCGAACAGTCCATGGGTATACTGCCGGTTCATAGTGTCCAACGGGCACAATATTTCGGCCACCAGGCATGTCGCCATCGTCAGGTGCGCTGACGAACTGAGCTCCTGAGGGCGGACGGCCGATTTAAATCCCCTCCCCCCGCGGGCCGCTCTCTTCGCCGGCGGTCGCGAAGACGTGGGCGTCGGAATCTGTCGTAGCGTCGATGTGCTTGCTACGTCCGCCCTGGTCGCCAGTTCGTACTTCTTGGTGAGAGTCTTCTTAATTACATTCAATGCCGGGTCCCAAGCCTTGCTGAGATTGTAGCCGGAATCTCGGTTGATAAAATCTTCCCTGGTGCGAATTTCGATAGCCTCCCTTATAACGCTGTCCCAATATAAAAAATGTTCTGGGCAACGATCTTCGATGGTGCGTACTGTTTGTCCGATACAAGTCTTCCCACACTCACAGGCAATTTGGTATATGCCGGCCTTCCTCAAACCGAGGTCATCTTTCACACTTCCCAGTGATGCCCGTATTTTATTGGGCTGGCAAAAGACGGTTTTTACTCGGTGTTTCTTTAATATACGGCCGATTTTTCCCCATAGTGCGCCATTGTACGGAATAAAGGCAGTGGCTACCTCTTCTTCCGTGACTTCATCCGTCTCCACAGGTTGTGCTGTGGTGGTGAAACGGAGAGCGCGTCTAATCTGCCATTCCGAGTACCCGTTTTTTCGGAACACGGTTATGATGTGTTCCAATTCCTGGGGCAGATTCTCTGAAGTCGGAGATGCTGCGCGCCCTGTGTACTAGCGTTTTTAGTACTCCATTCCTCTGAGAAGGGTGGTGGCAGCTGTCTGCATGCAGGTACAGGTCAGTGTGCGTTTTCTTCCTGTACACACCGTGGCTCAGGTACCATCAGCTCTTCTCTTGACCATGACGTCCAGGAATGACAATCTTCCTTCTGTTTCGGTCTCCATAGTGAATTTGATGTTTGGATGTATGGAGTTTAGGTGGTGTAAGGAAATCCAGGAGCTTGTCCCTATCATGGGACCAGATGACGAACGTGTCATCGACATAACGGAAGAAACAAGTGGATTTCCAATTGTATGACGCCAAGGCTTCCTCCTCGAAGTACTCCATGTACAAGTTCGCGACCACCGTCGAGAGTGGGCTGCCCATTGCGACTGCATCCGTTTGCTCATAGTGTTCCCCATTACACAGAAAATACGTTGAGGTCAAGAAATGCCTAAAGAATTCGGTGGTCTTCTCGTCAAATTTCTGCCCAATAAGCTCGACTCACTCTCGTAGAGGCACTCTGGTGAATAGTGAAACCACGTCGAAGCTCACTAGAATATCAGTGTCTTTCAGTCATCACTGTGAAGTGTGAAAGATGACCTCGGTTTGAGGAAGGCCGGCATATACCAAATTCCCTGTGAGTGTGGGAAGACTTGTATCGGACAAACTGTACGCACCATCGAAGATCGTTGCCGAGAACATCAAAGGCACACTCGACTGAAATATTCAAATAAGTCGGCGGTAGCAGAGCACTGTTTGTCCGAGAAACATGAGAAGGATTATGAGCGTGCCAAGATCCTGGCTCAGACCTCTATATATTGGCACAGCGTTATAAGGGAGGCTATCGAAATTCGGACCAGGGAAGATTTTATCAACCGAGATTGCGGCTACAATCTAAGCAAGGCTTGTGACCCGGCATTGAATGTAATTAAGAAGACTCTCAGCAAGAAGTACGAACTGGCAACCAGGGTGGACGTAGCAAGCACATCGATGCTACGACAGATTCCGACGCCCACGTCTTCGCAACCGCCGGCGCGCGGGCGCGGACGGCGAAGAGAGCGGCCCGCGGGGGGAGGAGATTTAAATCGGCCGCCCGCCCTCAGTAGCTCAGTTCACACTCCGCTGCTCGACTCGCTGCGGCTCACATCGTTACCGTCGCTCGCGCACGCCAACGCCACTAGCCCATCGCCATGCCGAGAAGCCGGAATGGAGGAAGAGGCAAGACTGCTGCTGCTGTTGAGCTCCTGCTAAACGCAGTCGGAAGCGGAAGCCTGTGGCACAATTACAGTGCTATAAGTGTCAAAAGCTTGGACACATAGCCAGGGAATGCGACGGTGTCATTGCGTGTGCTAAGTGCGGGAAACCGCACGACACGCGCAACTGCACAAAACCAAAGGGTACTGCAGCGCTGTGCGTAAATTGCGGTGGCTCGCACACCGCAAACGCGTGCAGCTGCAGTTACCTGAAGACGTGGAAGCACCGGAAGTTGGCCACCACACACGAAGAGGTGGCCCAAGAAGAAGAAATGGTGGTCACCCCGCCCTCCTGCCTTAGTAGGGGAAGCGGGCTGCGCCACCAAGACGACGTGGACGCCTTCCGCCAAGCACTGCGGGAAGCCAACGAGGTCGCAATCACCGCGCTCAAATCCGCCATGGCGGAGGAGAGAACGGCCCTGAGAGCAGAACTCGAAGAGACGCGTCAAGAGGTGACTCAATTGAGGGTCGCCTTGTACCTCGCGTCCCGTACGACGCCGGACGTGGCACCGACCCCACCAGTACGGGAATAGACGCGGCAACACAAACGACCGCCTCCCTGGCCGACGCGGCAACGCACGTTGCTAGGGAGGTTGTCATACTGTCGGGGAAACCTCCGACAAGGAAACGGCACCCTCGGAAGCAATCGTCACTCCCGTCTCTGCGGAAACGCAGACGACACAGGAAGTGCCGATGGAGACCGAGGGAGAAGAACAAGACGAGCCGTTCGAGTGCCTCCCCCTCCCTAACAAGAACTGTGTGAGGGAGGTGCTCACCAAGATCGCCGATTCCCTGCGAGACGGTAGCTACCCACATCATGATCATCCTTACCCTTTCACGGTAGATAACATCCCTCCCCTTCCTCACAAACCTTATCCTTTCCACTGGGGGTGCGAACCCTTGAACCAGAAGCTGCACGGGAGGGAAATCGTCAGGCGTGGAGATCTGGAGCTCATAAACAAGCACCCACTCTTCACGGACGAGGACTGGAAATACATGACTGAGGAAGCAGTCTAGTACATCCGGACACAGACGCCGCCAGTGGACTACTCCCGCCTGAAGAGAATAGAATTCGGGCAGCCAGGAAGCAGTAAGAAGAAGAAGAAGCCGCCGGAATCAGCCAGCAGATAAGCTCCTGCATCCACAGAAACCAGAGGCCAGACCAACACGCGAAGAAAAACATTCCAAACAGAGAGGACTTCAGGAGGAACAGCTCAAACAGCTTAAACTCCGCTACCTAGGGCCAAGTGAGTCAGTGAGTCAGTGAGTGAGTCAGGAGCTCAGTTCATCAGCGTTCCTGACGATGGCGACATGTCTGATCGCCGAAATATTGTGCCCGTTGGACACTATGAACCGGCAGTATACCCGTGGACTGTTCGATTAATTTCTGTTGGTTGGCTGATCTGCCACACAGGGGGCAAACAGTGAGGTCATGGGTCCCTTCGGATTTGGGTAGGGTAGGGAAGGGAAGGGAAGGGAAGGAAATTAAATTAGCCGTGCGCTTTCAAAATAACCATCCCGAAGCGATTTAGGGAAATCACCATACCATTTCAAAGGATCTATCGAGGAATTTACCTTGAGCAGTTTAGGAAAATCACGGGAATCTGAATCAGGATGTCCGGACGCAGGTTTGAACCGTCGCCCTCCCGAATGCAAATCTAGTGTGCTAACCATTGCGCCACCTCGCCCGGTTTCATTTCTGTGGCAGCAATGCTACTTAGGTGTTTTATTGAAGTGACAAACTCTTGATACCGTACACTGTAACTAGTGTCTAAGAGCATTGTAAATTTATATTTTAGTTTTCATACTTTTCTCTTTCTTCACTACTCTTTTCTGATTCGTATGATAGTATGCTGAGATTGCTTTATTAGTTCTATTCTTCCATAACTATGTAGTATGGCTCCAAGATATTCAAAACCGTTTACTTTTCCAAGACGCTTTCCATTACAGAATATGTTGAGTTCTTCCTCTTTCCTGTTCGGTTCTGAAATGCACATTCTTTTGCTTTGATTGGCACAACGTTACGTCACAGACATCCAGCCTCCTCATGTGTTATATCTCATGTGACAGTATCATGGTGCCATTTTTCAGTAGGATAACTCTTGTCTATATATGGCACGTGCCTATGTGAACTGTCTGGGTAATGTTGAGGTACTCTCGTGGGCAGCCAAGATCGCCCAATTTGCCCTCGATAGAAGATGTGAGGGACCAGCTGGGATGTCAACTATCCCAGTGGCACTATCCAGGATGTCAAGTACGAGTGAGAACAGTTGTGGGACAGGTGGCCCCAGGAGAGGATACAACGGGCTTATGATACCCTTTCCAAAAGCATCATTGCTTCCAGGCCATAGGGGATGCAACGTCGTACCGAGAAGCGGACTCATGCTGTCAAGTTCTTCATAAATTTGGTTCGATATTTTAGTCACTGAAATAACATCACATACCCTCTCACATGTTTCATTTAAATTCTTCCTTTCCTTCTGTGTGTGCGTTTTTTTTTTAATTTTTAATTTTTTACAGCATTGTATTTATGAGGTTTACACGTAACTGACTCTTATTAAAAGACAGAAAATTCTGGAAATCATGATTTCGATGCACAAATAGGTTATTGTCATATGTCTGCACATGCACATCTCCCACATCTACTGTCCCGAGTACTTCGCTACATCATTACGTTTGAATGAGTGAAAGGAGCATGCCTTTTTAGGGTGACTAGTTGAATGCAGCACAAAATTGTGCTTCACTGTCGAGTGTTATGGCACAATTCGTAGACAAACGTCTGGAGAACTATATGTGCAAGACGTGAAATTTTTTGACAGAAAATTCAGCAAAGTCCGCAATGCTAAAAAAAAGCTTTGTGCAAAACGGCTACATGCGGATTCTATAGCGAATAAAAACAGTAAGTATCCGTAAAGAGTTCAAAAACCAGAGAACAAAGTCCGAATAAATCTCAGTATATTTTATTTGTGCAAGTTCCAATTAAGAGACCATCGTGTGGAAACATTACCAAAAACGACGCGCATCTGGATCCTTAAAAATTACTGTTGTGGATGAGATAAAGAGTCGAGACGAACTTCCACGTGTTGAATTCTGGCGGTGGTTTCTGAGTGTAGTTTTCCATTTCTCCAGATGAGGCCTGGTTCATCCTGTCTGGGTATGTGAACTCACAGAGCATGTGCCATTATGCATCAGGAAATTCCCATCACTACTTCGAAGAGCTGTTGCAAAATCTCAAGTTTGGTGTGTGGTGCGCAATGTCTGATACCGGCGTTGTATCGCGATGTTTTCATCAAACTATTACCGCTAACCAAATGTCCAGAAACTGTTTAATTCATATATGGACCAACTTACGGAATATGATCGAGCGGATAGATGTTTTCAGCAAGAAGGAGCAACAGCAAGCACTGCCCTGACAACCTCCTCACGAATTAATGGGGTTTTCGGCATGGACAGGTCGATCTCCTTGTCACCTCGATCGCCTTATACTCTCTCCCTGTGATTTTTCCTATGGGGCGAATTTAAGGGCCAAGTGTACTCAGTATGCACATATTGAAAAAACTACAGCAAAACACTGAAAACACTATTATTGCTGTTTCTCAAGCAGAGGTGCTAAGCTTGTATTAGTTTGATAAATCGAGCGCAACACTTCATCGACATCAACGGTGACCATTTCCATCATCGTCTATGATGTTCGTTAACAAGAGTCAGTCATGCGTCAGTCTCATTAGGAATATTTTCCTAGACTTCTGTTTTGCCACCCCTGCATCAGAGGTATCTTCTTATTTACATGCAATACTACCGGCGCAGCCTGCATACAACTATGAAACTGGAGATGACATCCGTCGCTCCACTGCACCTTGAATCTTCGATATGTTAACAATTTTTTGCGGAAAGATTTTTCTATACACGGTGTATCACAATTAATGGCGTAAACGCATACAGTTTAATGCACACGATACCAGAAGCAAAAAAAAAATCTCAGTAAACATAGGGTCGAAAATGCATACCTTAAGAGCTACGAGCAATTTTTCATCTTCGGCACTGTGAAGCAAATCTCTTTTACAGCCAGATCTGTGCTTTCCACATTTTGGAAAGTAGTTGTATGGACCAAAACAAGAAAAACTGTCCAGTAAACATGGACTCTAAAATGCATACCTTAAAAGTTATGACCACTAATTCATCAGAAGAGTTCCGTTTCCAAGTAGCGAAGATGAGCACGTGCTCATAGCCCTTAAGGTATACATTTCAGAGCACATATTTATTAGACGTGTTTTCTTGTTTTGATCCATACTACTACTTCGTAAAATGTGAAGATGAAAAATTGCTCATAGCTCTTAAGGTACGCATTTTAGCATAGTATTCTCCTTTAAAGAGAAAATACGTGGAGGTCAGAACGTGCTTGAAAAGGTCGGTCGTCTTCTCGTCAAATTTCTGTACAATAAGCTCAACTGACTCTCTAAGAGGCATCCTGGGAATAATGAAACAACGTCAAAACTCACCAGGATATCTGAGTCTTTCAACTTGAAGTTATCGAGACGTTTTACGAAATCCACAGAATTACGAACGTGATGAGGGCATTTACCCACATAAGGGCTTAGTAATTCTGCCAGGTATTTGGCCAGCAAATATGTAGGTGCCCTAATGTTGCTGACAATTGGGCGTAACGACACCCGTTCTTTGTGGACTTTAGGGAGTCCATAAAGTCTTGGCAGTAAAGGTCCTTGAGGTGTCAATTTCTTGACGACCCTCTGCTAAATGTGCGTCCTTGAGAAGAGCTCTAGTCTTGTTCTCCACCTTTTTGGGGTCAGCGTTGATCTTCCTGTAAGATTCGACACCGAGTAGGAACTGGCTTTTGTACACCAAATAAAACGCGAACAGTATTGGGAAGTGTCCAAAACGATCTCTGTTTGCGGAAGGCCGCCGTATACCAGATTCCATGTCAATGTGGGAAGACATATATTGGGCAGACAGTGCGCACCATCGAAGATCGTTGCCAAGAACATCAGGGGCACACTCGACTTGGGTACCCCAACAAGTCTGCGGTCGCAGAGCACTGTTCGTCTGAAAATCACGAAAAGGACTACCACCATACCAGGGTCTTGGCACAGACATCTTAATACTGGGACAGCGTCGTTAGAGAGGCTATCGAAATTCGTACCAGGGATGGACTCATCAACCGAGATTGCGGCTACAACCTGAGGAGGGCATGGGAACCAGCATTAAAGAGACGCTCAGCAAAGGAAACGAACGGACGACTAGGGCGGACGAGGCAATTACACCGACGCCACCACAGACGCCGACGCCAGCGTCTCAGCGACCGCTGACACTCGGGCGCGGACCGCGGAGAGAACGCCTCGCGGGAGGAGGGGATTTAAGGCGGCCGCCCACCCTCAGGAGCTCAGTTCGTCAGCGCTCCTGACGATGGCGACATGTCTGATCGTCGAAATATTGTGCCCATTGGATACTATGGACCGGCAGTACACCCTCTGACTGATCGAGAAAGAAATACACCGAGAGAAACTGAAGAATCACAGTCTTAGTTTCGTTTACTTCTAACGCCTAGTCAACAGTGAGGCCATTAGACAATTAGTACGTCCTCATTTTTGAGAGACGTAGAAGGTATAGCTCTTATGAAGTCGAGATCATCAACAAGCAGTGTTTGCACAAGGAGATATCGTGACATTCTATATAAAATCCATATCGTAGTACCCGGACAGCGATTTGGTTTATTCAAATATATATCGTCCCATTATATATAGTGTTACTCAGCAAGCTCTTGCATTTCATTAAGTCTCTGAAATAAAACTTTGGCTTATACTAACGAACTGAGAGGCTTTGTGGCATTGCTTCTTCAATGTATATATTGAAAAGCAGGTGCGAAACAACATCCCTGTTCTACATCCTTTTGAATGCAAGCACTTCGTTCGTTATCTTACATTCTTATTTTCCCTCTTGGTTCTCGTACATATTTTATATTATTCATATTTCCCTACAGCTTACTCCTATTTTTCTCATAATTTCTAACATGTTGCACCATTTTACATTGTCGAACGCTCTTTATAGGTCCACAAACATGATAAACATGTCTTTACTTTTCTTAAGTCTTGTTTCCCATCTCAGTCCCACCATATTGTTGAAGCACATCGTAATCCTTCACATCTGCGTGTGCCATGCGAGAACAAGTAATGTACTGCCGGCAAATCTGTGTCATCCCGCGCCATTGGTCGGCCACTAGCAGCAGCCGGGCTAGGGCATTACTGTTCCAGGCCTAGGCTGCCCTTAACATCAAAACACAATCGGCTGCGTATGAAACACATATACAGATTGAATGACCTATAACTTGCACCGTAAATATTACAGAAATGGAAGGTGCAATTTATGTGCGGTTTTCAGAGAATGGATTGATAGTCAGGCGTTCGTATTGTTAGCGAATCAACAGATTGTATTCATACTTACGAAATGTATTTTTTATGCAGACATACAATTTTTAAACGGAACAATGACTATTGACATTTACATAGTAAAAGTAGGATAAATTAGAAGTTCAGTGGTGAAACTTCCTGGCATATTAAAACTTGTGTGCCGGTCCGAGACTCGAATACGGGACCTCTGCCTTTCGCGGGCAAGTGCTCTACCATCTGAGCTACCCAAGTACGACTCACGCTGCGTCCTCACAGCTTTACTTCTGGCAGTACCTCGTCTCCTACCTACCACTTGCCCGCGAAAGGCAAAGGTCCCGTATTCGAGTCACGGACTGGCACACAAGTTTTAATCTGCCAGGAAGTTTCATATCAGTGCACACTCCACTGCAAAGTGAAAATCTCATTCTGGAATTTCAGAGGTGTTTATTGCAGAATTCTAGTGCGAGTCACGAGATATGGTATTTCGAAAAGTTCCCATATAGACACTTGTACAAAACCTATGGTAACGCATACACTCATTACGTAGATTCTGATCAGTAACAAGACAATATACTATCACAGGTTATCTTCAAAACGACTACCTGCACGGCAATACACGCTCCCAGTCTGGAGGAGAATGTCTGCTCCACATGTGCTAGCATTTTAGCGGAGATGTCTGAGCAGGCTGCATTAATAAGCCGTTGCGTATCATCGGGTTTAGTTGGTATGTCCTTGTGGACAGCGTCTTTCAGCTTTCTCCACAGAAACGTCTGCAGGCGTCAAATCCTGGGAACCGGCCGACGAAGGTAAGTATCCTCTGCGTCCAATCCAACGATTTGGAAATAGTTTGTAACGTCATGCTGTAGTACTTCGTGCAGAGCTGGACAATCATCATGTGGGTACCACAGGTCCTTTCAAGCATTCGTGGAAGACGGTCTGTTAGGAGGCAGCGGCACTTTTGCGCGTTCAGCGTTCCGTCTATGAAAATCGGGACTTTAAGCTGATAGCTCCCTATCCCACACCACTCGTTTACACTTCATGGACGCTGACGTTCCACCTGACGAAGGCAAGGAATATTGTCAGCAGATAAATAGTGCTTGTTTCAACGGTTTACCTGGCCGTGATTGGTAAATGTGGGTTCATCGCTAAACAAGACAAGTGATACACCTGGAGTATCCTTTCTGAATATCTCTGTACAGCTAGAACACGCTTCTCATGATAGTTCCAGGCAGCTCTTTAAGAAGACAGATGTGATAGGTATGGAACCTATGTCGATGGAGAATGCGTAGGTCACTTGCGTGACTCATGCCACTTCCTCGTGCGACTGCGTGGGAGCTAACGAGCGGATCAACAGCAACAGCAGCAAGAACATTAATTTTCCCCTCTTCTGTTGTCATTTATTTGCTTCTGTTAAGTTGCCTAGGTGCTACACTACAACTTCCAGGTAACTAGTTGAAGACGTTGAAAAATAACTGCCGTTACGGTTGACGCCTATTGGGATATGTTGCCACATATACCGTACAAGAACGAATTGCATTCTTCCTACATTCTCCATACACAATGAGCATATCAACTTTTTATGCATTGGTAAATTCCATCGTCCACTCCCGACCTACTGCTGGAACTGTCACACACTATCTGACTAGCAAGTCGCACTGCACTCAAGGAACACTCAAGCACACTGTAAGCAAACATAACGACATCGTACCTAGCAACTACACAGGTTCAGTGGCACAAACAAGTGTCGGTGTGGAAACTTTTCAAAGTACGACATCTCGTAAATGACACGTACTAGAATCCTGCAACAGATACCACTGACATTACAATGTACCCTACTTTTAGTCTGTTAATGTCGATAGGCACTGTTCCACTTAAAAAGTGTTTGCAGAAAAATAAACTTTCTAAGTATTATTACAATCTGTTTGGTTAACATTGCGAGCCACTGATAACCAATCCGTTCTGTGGAAACCGTATATCAATTGCGCTTTCAATTTCCACAAAATCTGCGGAGAAAGTTTTAAGTGATTCAACCTATGTAGTGGGTGGGAGCTGACATACGTGATACGAGCTGCTGCGGATGCGAGTGTACCGTGATTTCCATCTACACTCATACCTTCTGCAGTCGTTCCCTCATTGTTGACTTCGCCGTCTACAAGGTTGTCGTCTCCTCTCTGATAGTGCCTTATTAGCTATGTTGCTACTATCCAAACTACTACGTTACAGGAAGATTAGTAGTTCTATTTTTTTTAAATTATGTATAAACGTTTTAAAATTAAGTGCTGACTTATGAAAAAAAAGGCTGTAGTTTTCGCGTAACCATTGAGCGATCTCTAGGAACTCCCAGTGTCCCGCTAGGTCTACGAGCGTACAAACACATAAATCGTTGCGAAGTCAAAAGTTCACCAGTTGGGTAAGAGAACTGTTCCCACCTTGTTTCCCAGGGAGTGGGGCGGGGGGGGGGGGGGGGGGGGGGGGCATGCGAATATTCCGTTTCCTAAAGCCGATAAATACATTGGAGTGAAGAGATAATGCGCATAATTCATGAGAAACGACCGGGTATGTAAAATGCAAAATAAAATCCTTCGTACGAAGCAGCAGCGAGCACATGAATGCCTTTGCATAATAAGTGGGATACATGCTATGTTGATTATTAAAGCAAAGTTTCCAACATATTCTTCTTAGATTATAAATGTATAGGCATCTCGCTTAAAGAGATGCATACAAATCAAAGATCCTAGCTTGCAAGAAGAAACATTACTGTTTAACTAGCCTTACCAGCCATCCCCCATTACAAGTGGTACTCGTGAAGTTTTATTAGGCCGAAAACAGATGCTGCGGATATGAAATTGGGTGCTACACTGTCCAGTCACATTAACGTGACCACCGCCTTTTCGACGTCAATGTGGAATAAGCACTCACAGACGGCAAGTGGTAGAGCTAACAGTGGAGGATATATGAAATGTGTCGAGGGGACGCGGAAAACAGAGCATTCCTAATGCTGAACCGCAGCGATTTATCTGATTTCCAAAAGGGAGCCGAATGTGGAAGCGTTTCCGAAAGTATACCGTACATGTCAAAATGGCGCTACCCAGAACCGGCGCCGTTGCAACTGTGGTGCACCAGCGGTCATAGATGACAAGTGAGCGCGACGGTCGCGGAGATGTGGACCGGGCAAACAGACGTGCAAGTCTTGAACAACTGACTGCCTATATGAATCAAGGGGCTACCAACAGTGTCTCCCAACGGCTGTGCAGCGAACGTTGCTGCGTATGGACCTCCGTAGCAGACGTCTACATCTACGTGGTTGGTTGATTGACTGACTGATTTTAACAGGAGAGCTAAAACAGCTTAGGTCTAACCCGCCACTGCCCGCACCGAAACTAGGTTTATTGTGCGGTATCGCTACCTGTATATCTAGTAAAGCCAACCAGTGCCCTTAAATAGTGCAGGGAGCCCCTCTACCAGTTTTTTGTTAGACAATTTCTTCAGGTCTAGTTGCCCCGAAGATTCTGTATCTTTTACTCTCAAATGCCATGTATTCAAAGATTAGGTGTGATTCAGTTTCTTCACCCTCATCACAGATCCTACATTTAGGGTCCTCTTCCATTATACCCATTGTGTGTAGGTGTTACCTACATGGTTACTCCGCAATTCACACTTAAGTGCCTGGCAGAGGGCTCATCGAGCCCTTTTCATACTACTACTCTACCATTCCACTCTCTAATGGCGCGCGGGAAAAAGGAACACCTAACTCTTTCCGTTCGAGCTCTGATGTCTTATTTTATTATGATGATCATTTCTCCCTATGGAGGTGGGCGTCAACAAAATATTTACGCATTCCGAAGAGAAAGTTTGTGATTGAATTTTCGTAAATAGATCTCGCCGCAAAGAAAACCGCCTTTGTTTCGGTGACCGCCACCCCAACTCGCCTATCATATCAGTGACACACCCACTCCTACTGCGCGGTAACACCAAACGGGCTGCCCTTCTTTTCACTTTTTCGATGTCCTCCGTCAATCCTGGTAAGGATCCCATACCGCGCAGCAATATTCCAGCAGAGGACGGACAAGTGTAATGCAGGCTGTCTCTTTAGTGGGTTTGTCGCATCTTCTAAGTGTTCTGCCAACAAAGCGCAGTCTTTGTTTCGGCTTCCCCACAACATCATCTATGTGGTCTTTGCAACTTAAGTTGTTTGTAATTGTAATTCCTAGGTATTTAGCCGAATTGACAGCCCTTGGATTTGTACGATTTAGCGTATACCTACAATTTATCGGATTTGTTTTAGTACAAGTGTGGATGACCTCACACTTTTCTTTGTTTAGTGCCAATTGCCACTTTTCGCACCATACAGAAATTCTCTCTAGATCATTTTGTAATTGGAATTGATCGTCTGATGATTTTACTAGACGGTAAATCACAGCGTCACCTGCTGCTTAGATTATCACCTAGATCGTTTACATAAATCGGGAACAGCAGAGGGCCTATGACACTACCTAGCGAAACGTCAGATATCACTTCTGTTCTACTCGATGATTTACCGTCTATCACTACGAACTGTGACCTCTCTGAGAGGAAATGTAGTTCACGCACTCTGACCGCTGTTCGTCGGCTGACGAAGGCTGGAATTTGCACGCCAGTGCCACAACTGGACGCCCACTGAGTTGCGAAAGCTGGTTTTTTCAGCTGAATCACGTTTTAAGCTCCGTCGGACAGATGCCTGTTGGTGTGCACGGCGTGGAAAGTCTGAAAGCAAAACATCCTGCAACAGTCGTTGGAAAGGTCCAGGCCGGAGGGGGGAGCACAATGGTCTGCTGAGGAATGTTTTCGTGTCCTTTTGTTCCCTCTGTGATGCTGTCATCCTGTAAGGCACAATGGATCAACATAAGTAAGCATCTATCCTTGGGGACCATGTCTGCCCCAACACGTAGTTAGTTTTTCCTCGACACCATGACATCTACGAGGAGGACAATGAAACGTGTCACATAACCCGCAATGTGCGTGCGTGATTCGATGCATACCGTATTGCCCTGGGCACCAAACCCCCGGGTTTAAACTCTGCTGAGAATCTGTGGGACTACCTCCATCTGGCTGTTTGCGCCTTAGATGCGCAAGTGAGAAACGTACTGCACTGAAATCGGCATGGCTTTACACCCGTGTGTCACGCATGGTAGCCGCGGGGTCTAGGGCGCCTTGCCACGGTTCGCGCGGCAACCCCCGTCGGAGGTTCGAGTCCTCCCTCGGGCGTGCGTGCGTTTGTTTGTCGTCCTTAGCCTTAGTTAGTTGAAGTTAGATTAACTAATGTGTAAGCCTGGGGACCGATGACCTCAACAGTTTGGTCCCATAGGAACTTACCACCAAATTTTACACTCCTATCGGGACCTTCCAGTACCTCACTGATTCTCTTCGTGCAGGCCGGTCGATGTGGCCGAGCGGTTCTGGGCGCTTCAGTCTGGAACCGCGCGACCGCTACGGTCACAGGTTCGAATCCTGCCTCGGGCATGGATGTGTGTGATGTCCTTAGGTTAGTTACGTTTAAGTAGTTCCAAGTTCCAGGAGACTGATGACCTCCGATGTTAAGTCCCATAGTGCTCAGAGCCATTTGAACCATATCTCCGTGCACCTAAGGGTTGCAGAAGTTATTCAGGCGTTTGACGAGTGGTCGCTTTAGCGTGACAGGACACATTTTACCCGACTTCGGAGGACTTTTCAGAGACTTTGCATGTAGGGGTTTGCAGTTTGGCTGTTCAAGGTATGTTTCACCTCGTAAATGACCTCGTCGTGATTCTGGAAAGGCCTGCCGCGCAATGGTTTCTTCATCCGATGAAAGACGAAGAAATTACTGGGTGCCTTATTAGGAGAATACTGGGAATGAGGCAAAATTAGATAGGCCAGAGAAGCAGCATGCTTGACCGTGTCATTACAGAATAAGCGGGGTCGTCGTCGTAGAGGGAAAGACAGTGTCCTCTTTGACAACTTTCCGTGAGAATCTTGACAGTCTTCCGTAACGCCGTCAGGTGGTTTTGGTACTATGCCCCTCACGAGCATGATACGTTAGCGCCACATAATTGAAGTCTCCACCCCATTGTTCACCTTTTTCGGCGGTAGTAAACGCACATGTCTGTACTGCTTGCTTTGCTCCTTTGTCTCGCTATCATAGTGATACACCCAACACTCGTCTACAATGATTACCCGCCAAGGAAGTGATCATGATTGGCGGAACACAGCTGCGTTCTTTGCACTTCTCCTTCGGCGAATTCTTTGTGTGGGTCTTAGCTGTGAGCAGTTGCGAAACCCAACGGGTGGGGATCTTAATTATGTTCAAAATCTGATGTAAGATGTTGTATGGGTGTTTCTCGGCTGTTCCACATTCTCCTCGACTGTGAGACGCTTATCTTCGAGCACAAGGCCCTCCAGTCGCAGTTCACGGTTCTACACAGAGAAATGTTCAACCACGTTTTAGGGTTTCGTACCACAGTTCGCAGAAACGGGACTCTTATAGGACCAATGTTGTCCGTCTGTCTGTCTGTCTGTCCGTCTGTCCGACAGATAAAAACTCCATTTTCGAGGAATGGTGTGGAGTATTAAGTTGAAATGCGTGCCAGACACACTGGTCTATTCTTCCCCGACGGTGTAAGAACATGAAACTTCTAAGTCAGTGCATTCATGAGATACGGGCATTTGTGTCATATTTTGATACAAACTCACTCATCAAAGCTGTACGGTGGTGATGTTTGGTTTGTGGGGCTCTCAACTGCGCGGTTATCAGTGTCCGTACAAATTCGCAACATGTACTCAGTCCAATCTCGCCACTTTCATGAGTGATGATGAAATAATGACAACACAAACACCCAGTCCCCGGGCGGAGAAAATTCCCAACCCAGCCAAGAATCGAACCCGGGCCCCCGTGATCTACAGGTAGCAACGCCAGCCACTAGACCCAGATCTACAGACTAAGCTATAAGGTATTTCCGGCTGAGCTAGAATTATCAAATTTCGGAAGAAGTGACTAAAACAAAAAAATCCGAAATTCTATAAGCCGGAAAAAGATTTGGCATATGTTATCCGACTGAAATTCTCTAAAGTCTTTGAATTCCCGGGACCTATATCTTGCCAGTATCAGTGTCGATAACAGGCAAAAATATTAGACACTCTCGATTCCCGGGAAGGATGAACTGTTTACGTACATAAGTTTGTACGGGGCCCTCAGATCGCGAGGCCTATTCGCATCTGGCTTTTTTCAGACTTGGTCACAATGCGCCACCTGGCTTGTGTGTCAGAGGACAGTGCGCTGTTGCTGTAAAATTCCACCAAGCCAGCAAGAACTTTTTTTAGCGCTGCTCCTCTTCAGAAGCAGAGAACTACCACACGATATCCGATTTTATTCGAGCACTGTGCCATTTTGTTTTCGGCCCTCTAGCGGCTGGCCAAGGTACTGTGATACTGAGGTTTCGATGTGTACCGCAACTACATACATGTACCTACAAACAAAGTTTTAATCAAGTAACTTTATGTTCCCGTGTTGATAACAAACCTTACGACTGCCCCTCGCAGTGTTATTAAAATATCCACAGCAAATGCGTTCACAGCTACTGCGGCCGCCGCCTGTGCTGTAAGCGCAGAGGTGTTGACGTGTTGCGACGCGGCGCAGCCCGTGAGCGATCGCGGCTGCCAGATGTGCATCGCCGCCTCCGCCAGCCCCCCTGCCGGCGGCTGACGACCACCGAAGGCCGGCGCCCGCAAATAGCACGCCGTCGCTTCTGCTGGGCGCGCCTGATGAACACAGCAATAAAACTCAAACGGAGATATCCGCTTACGTATAAACACTGCACGCTGCTCCGCTGCCGCCCCAGCGCCCCCTCCCCCCCCGGGCCAATCGCGCAACCAATGGCTAACCGCTCAACCACCTGCCCGACCAGCGAGTGGTTGGCGGCATGGCGTGCGTGTGTCCTTCACCGCGGGCGCGTTTACGTCATCGCGACACGCCGGCCACCGTTGCTTTTGTCGCAGAGAGAGCCAGTGGGACCGTGTGACGTAACGAAAGCCTTCCACGTCGCATGCACGTAATGGAGGAGTGTGCTGGCTTTTACACCGCCGACACCGCCTCTAAGACGTACACGATGACAGCTACAGGGGAAAGTAGTTGTAGCTGTATCAGTACCATGTAAAGCGCCTTGGTGAACAACATTACTCGCGCTTACAATAAATACAGCCATTCCGTATTTCTTTACTTTCTCACTCCCTCTTACTCACTCTCACACACAAACTGTACAGGATCCTTGTCGTACTTGCAGAACGGTGATGAAATTTACAGTATGAAGGTATTGCTTTCTTGTTGAGTTAGCTATCGTATTTTTGGACAGTCTGGTCTTCCTGTAGTTGGCGGAGAATAGCGTAACAAGCAGACACAGCCTGCTTTATCGTCACTTTTCACTTACGGTAAAGCGTGAAAAAGAGATGCTTCAAAATGCGTGCGATTCGTACAAAAACTCACGATGCACGGCGCTACCCAACAAGCTGTACCGATGATTATCCAAGCCTACGCTAAAATTGGAGCGCTTTATTTCTAGTTGGATTAATGAGGTTCTGAACTGAATTAGCTCCCTCGCATATCTCGCAGTACGCAAATTAATAGTCGTATGGAATGTAATAATGTTTGTCCCCGCTAGTTCGATTGCCGGAGAAATCAGAGATTCCAGATGTTATTCCCTTCGAAAATCATTCCAGAAATTGACTACTAGTTAGCATAATGTTCGCTACATTAAAATTTCAGGAAGCAAATATCACGTATTATCACTTTAGTGCTGTTCACTGTCCATGTTCTTTATCTGTCAATTTTAGTCTCTCTATCTCCAAAAATAAGTCTACTTCTTTAACTTATTTATCGCACTTAGGGGAAAATGATGATCTCTGGAATCAATGCCGACCATACGGCGAATTCACTTTTTGGAATAAATCGAGTAAAAGACAGTTTTAATAATACTGATATGTTGTTTGGACTACAATTCACAATTACACATCACATCGAAGCGACTATTTTAACGGACGTTCCGGGCTTATATACACAAAACAAGGTGCATCGTCGATCTTTAATTTCTGATAGTTCCTTTACTCTTAGTTACTATCCTTCTCTTATCAAATGCTTTTTACTGAAATAGTATTCAACTATCTTTCTGTAACGTTTTGCTAGACGAAGGAATGAATTAAAACTATATGTTAGTTATCCACCGAAATGAGCGAGTGCTTACAACACACACACACACACACACACACACACACACACACACACACTCTTCGCCCCTTCACACACGCAACTACGACATTTTCTCTCTTGGACAATTTCTGAATACAATTACATGACCTTTAACAGAAGCACGAAATTATATACTTATTAGTACAGTTAAGAAACGTTCCCTTATTTGTGTTGATTTTCCACCTCAAAGAGTAAGCCATCGCTGATAAACCCCAAACAAGGATTTGCACTGACAAGGAGACGGCACGACCGTGGGGTCGGGGATTTGTCTGCAATTTTGTGTGGTGAAAGAGGACCCCAAACACCTCACGTGGTTAAAATATTAGGACGCACTACTCGGAAAATCCCGAGAAAAATCAATCCAAAGTTTCTTAGGTGCCTTAGGAGTATAAAATGTTATTCCGTTGTCGTGCCGCCGTCTGGCGTACATGGTTAGCAGTCGGACCCTTACGCCAGAGGTCTCGGGTTCGATTCCTCGTCCGGCACTTTTCTTCTGTTGCTTGTAAAATTGCAGAGCATTGTTACACGAGAATCGTGAAATTAATTCCGGGGAAGATTTATAAAAATTCATTCTATAATCCACCATCAATTATCGTCACCAATATTCCGAGACATGATTTAATATGCCTGGTTTGACTCAAAATTGTCAGAAACTCGAAACATTTTCGAAAATGTTAATGGAGCATGTTTTTGTACAGATTTATTGGAAACGCCCTGTGATTGTAAAAAATCCGCTTTTATATGTTGCGCAAGATGTCGCAAAAATTATTGCTTTGTTTGTTTTTACGATGACTACCACTGCAGTTCTTGTTTATAATAATTATATGCATAAAAATTGAATGTTTCCCAATCGATTTTGTTATTCTGATTAAAAAGGCAATGTTTCTCGTCATATACTTTACAATGAAAAATGGAAAACCCACCGCCATGAATTGTGTTGTTGCACAAAAAGAAAATAATTTTTATTCAATAATGCAACTAATTTGTTAAAGATAATGTAGGTTTGGGAAACTTTCTGAATAATTGGTGGAATAACCAAAGAAAATGAAACAGAAAAAAAAGAAAGTGCCAGAGGAGGAATCAAACACGAGACCTCTGGCGTAAGAATCCGAGCCCTAAACACCGAGGTCAGACGGCGGCTCGGCAGTGTACTAACATTTTATACTCCTAAGGCACCTAAGAAACTTTGGATCGATTTTTCCCGGGATTTTCCGGGTATTGCGTCCTAATATTTTAACCACGTGAGGTGTTAGGGGTCCTCTTTCACTACACAATATTGCGGACAAATCCCCGACCCCACGGTCTTGCCGTCTCCTTGCGAGTAATTTAAACACAATGGTATCTTTATTCCTAAATAGGATGAATATCGACTTCTCTGCCTCAGCAAAGAGTCTAGGAGTAATAATAGATTAAAATCGTCGTCATCATTATCATTATCATTATCGTCGTCATCATCATCGTCGTCGACGTCGTCGTCGACATCGTGGACGTCGTCGTCGACATCGTCGACATCGTCGTCGACATCGTCGACATCGTCGTCGACATCGTCGACATCGTCGTCGACATCGTCGACGTCGTCGTCGACATCGTCGACGTCGTCGTCGACATCGTCGACATCGTCGTCGTCGCCGACATCGTCGTCGTCGTCGACATCGTCGTCGTCGTCGACATCGTCGTCGTCGTCGTCGTCGTCATCGTCATCGTCATCGTCATTAGCGGCAGTGCTATTTATGGCCAATTTTATCCCTAAAGACACGGACATCGTTTTAATACCATTTGTCATATTAAAATTGTATTGGTACTGTTCGTGTGATACTCAGTTCCGATGTATGAGAGAGCGTGATGGCCCTAATCAGATCAGGTTAAGTAAATGACTAAAATAAAATATAGGATGAACCAGACCTTCGACAAAAATTCAGAGGTTGTTTGGGTATATTTTCTGAGCATTTTGGTGCAAGGGACGCTAATCTCCAGCAACTCATTACGAATTAAAGATTTAATTGGAGATTACTCGGTTCGTTACCCCATTTAACATTCTTGTTAAAATTCCTTCAAAAGAGCGAAACACTTATAATATGCATTTATCAAAACTCACAATACAAAACAGAGAGCAAAGAAACGGCCCTCAGACGATGCAACAGTACCGCGGTTTTGTTGTCGTCGCTGCGGGAACAGCTTCACATAGCGTCTTGGTGACGCTCTTACGTCGCATTCAGTGAAACCATACGCGGGGTACATACAGACCAACCCTTCATCAGTAAATCAACCCATACTGCTGAGTACCACTGTTTACGTACAGGTAACACTGCCGAGAAAACAAATGCCACACAGAACCGAGCAGTACCCAATAATGGCTTGCGGGCGAAGAGCAGTGGACATTACAGTTGTCAACAGCAAGTGCCGTAAATGAATGAAACAAGTTTGTTTCCACACAAGACGCATAGCGCATACCGTCCACATTTGCATACTTGTGCATGTATTTTCAGAACACATAGAAACGTGAAGGATGCCCGATACGTAAGAAATCAAACGAAATGTAATTATTCTGTGACGAGTCGCCAGGGACTACAATTCCCACACACCAGAATACTCGGAATATATCCGTACACAACTTCCGAAAATCTGTCGATGGTGCTCAGTTTCTACATGTACACTAAAAGTCCATGTCTGGAAAGATATATGTTCTCGACAAACAGCCAAAACAGTTTAAATCATAATATGTGGTTGCTCTTTTATGAGAGATTTGTCTTTGTAACTGAATAAAACGCTTTATAAAAAGTAGCCTGTAGAAATTACGCTCTCGTACGACTGGTAACATACAAAGCTATAAAAAAAAAATTAAATTTGAATGCAGAAATTGCAAAATCAATGTACTCAAGTTTGCAATAAACCAGAGAGATCAAACGAAGTAGGGATATGAGAAATGGCAGCGTAAAACCATTTATCAACAACGAATAAACAAAGAATAACACAAAAATACAAACTAAAAGAATTGAAAATTATGTTTCCACGTATTTAGAGAATATATGAATTCTAAACATTTGTCACAGGTCGATTCACATTTAAGTACTGACCAAATAATGCTTCTGTTAACTTAACCGCTTGTCTACTTCTCTCTATTTGAGTGAATATTCTTAATACCGTCTACCAGAACGTCTCAAAAATCATTACCAAACAAACTAATTCCTAACATAAACTCGCGCACTGGGCAAGACTCTGACTATACTGAATTACACAAAAACTTAATAAGATTTGCTCAACATTGCCTACAAACAGAAGCTAACTGTTTCTACTAAAATCCAGTGCCACCCTGAATGTAACATGACTTCTGAAATAAATGCGCAAATGAACTGACTAAACTGTATTTTCCCTTAACTCGAGTCTTGAACATTTTTGCTGATTTCTCGAAAAAAAAAAAAGCACAGAAATCAGCAGAAAATTAACATTAAAAGCCACGACTGAAAATAGCGTACCATAAAGTGCAATGTGTGCTTTTACATAATAAAATGATTGAAGGGTGCGAATTTTAACTGGTAAGAAATGACTACTGACAAAATTCAAATGAACTATCTCCAACAGTAATGCATAAAAAAAGTCAGCTGAATGTTCGCAATAGTGTTTACGTAACATGACTTTAAGAAATAACTTTAAACATGAGGAATCCCATATTTCTATCAGAGCAATCTATATAACAATCCTATTATATGTGCGTCGTAACCTTGATATCTATAACATGAAACAAGGCTACACAATGGCGTGCTTACTTCAATCTCTCTACGTCGCAGAAAAGCTCACAGATAATCTCCTTAGCTTCTCTCTCCATAACTGAGTTAAAAATATTTGTACTCCAATTCCATCAATCTCATATCACAAATATAAAGAAAATTTCCTGACTATTCTTCAAAATAGTATGCTACTCAACACTGCTCAATTTAGAACGCATGTAACTTTGCAGCTCTCTCAGGCAGAGGCAGCGTAGCAACACAAAGATATTGTAGGAATAATCAAAGATAACTTAGCTACGTGATGTATTGCTCTGTGTGAGCTATGCATATCGATATTTACCTAAGACATAGAATTTGCAGTGATCAAAATAATATGCAAATCTCACATTCTTACTAAATTTCTTGGTGTTAGAATGGCAACCATAATTCATACACTTTACAGTATTTATACTTTTTTATTTTACTGTAGATCGCACTTGAAAACGACCTATTAAGCCGGAATAGGCCACTCACGTATATCCGTTGAATACAACTTTGCAGATAACGTAACAAACAGTCGACGTGGCTTTAACGTTTAAAGTCGTGATTGATAATAGCGACTAAGGATCCAATGGCAAAAGTATGGAAAGAGGGCAGAACAATGTCTCTGCTGTAGCTATCCACTCGTTCACAAGAGCCAAAACGTTAGCAGTGCAGGAACAACCAGTACACTGTGTGGAGGATAGCATCACCGTATGATGAAGGCATTCTGTTGTTATAACGTGAAGTTGTTGTTTGCTCATAACAAGGTGGCTATATATGAAGGAGATAGCAATATTTGGAGATTTTATTGTTTTGATTTTTCATTCTTCATTGTTACAAAATCTAAGTGTGAGATTCACAATAATGGGAGAAGCACTTAATTTTCGTAATAACTTATCATTGTTTTGTTTTATTCATAACTACGCGAGAAAAGAAATAACAAGAACGTATCTTGTTTGTAGTGAGCGTTGAATAGTAGAAAGGTTCGTGTACATAACAATGCGGTGCAGGTATCGGGTTTCTGAGCAAGGCTGTGAGCTAGGCTCTCCTGGTGCAAGCACATCTGCTTATCGGCACCTCATTGTGCCAAATAGTGATCATTAATGAGATGTCTTTCCTTCTTTTCAGACGAGGCACTTTTGTTAGAAACAGGGTGCGAGTAGACCTTCAGTTATTAGCAACATTATCCCGTTGGGACGTATGACGTGAACATTAAGTATTGGTAACTGCGGAGGAAGCAAAGGTGTGTGGTAATAAGCCTTATTAGAACATTTGGAACCTCTCCAGTAAATTTACAGTTTGTGATAACACACATTTTCCCAATAGATGGATTCCAAGGCAAATAAAGAACGCACCACGAATGAACTATCAGAATGGGACGGAAAGCGATAGATGTGATGTACATGTACAGACAGACAAACGAATGATTGCAATTTTAGAAAAATGTATGACTTCTTCAAGAGAAAGAGCGTCAAAAACTGAGCAAGTCAATAACGCGTTGTTGCACCCCAGGCCCTTATAGAACCAGTTATTCGCCTTGGCATTGATTGACAGAGTTGTTCGATGTCGTACTGGGACATATCGTGCCAAATTCTGTCCAATTGGCGCTTTAGATCGTCGAAGTCCCGACCTGTTTGGAGGGCGCCGCCCAAAATGCTACAAGTTGAGGAGAGATCTGGCGATCTTGTTGGCCAAACCGAGCAAGGTGGTGCGGTGGTTAGCACACTGGACTCGCATTCGGGAGGACGACGGTTCTATCCAACGTCCGGCCATCCTGATTTAGGTTTTCCGTGATTTTCTTAAATCACTCCAGGCAAATGCCGGGATGTCTCCTTTGAAAGGGCACGGCTGACTTCCTTTTCCATCCTTCCCTACTCCGATGAGACCGATGAGTTCGCTGTCTGGTCTCCGCGTGCAAACAACCCAACCCAACCCTCTTGTTGGCCAATGTAGGGTTTGGCAAGCACGAAGACAAGCCGTACAAACTCTCGCTATGTGCGCGCGAGGGCGTTATCTTGTTGAAATGAAAGCCCAGACTGGCTTGCCGTGAAGGAGAACAAAGTGGAGCGTAGAGTATCGTCGACGCACCGCTGTACTGTAAGTATGTCGCGGATGACAACTAGAGGGATCCTGCTATGAAAAGAAATGGCACTACAGACCATTGGTTGTCGGACCGTATGGCGGGCGACAATCGTGTTGGTACCCCACTGATGTCTGGAGATTCTCCAGATATGTCTTCGGCTTGGAATCTCATTGACTGGAGTAGAGTTGTCTTCAGCGATGGATCATTCTTCGAACTGAGCCTTGACGACCGTCGAAGACGTGTTTTATGCATTACGACTTTTGCATTAGTAAATTATTGCCCAGTATGGACGTTCATACATTGTCAAAAATGGCTCTGAGCCCTATGCTGCTTACCACCGAGCGAGGTGGCGCAGTGGTTAGACACTGGACTCGCATTCGGGACTTCCTTCCCCATCCTTCCCTAATCCGATGAGACCGATGGCCACGCTGTCTGGTCTCCTTCCCCAAACAACCAAACCAAACCACTATGCGACTTAACTTCTGAGGTCATCAGTCGCCTAGAACTTAGAACTAATTAAACCTAACTAACCTAAGGACATCACACACATCCATGCCCGAGGCAGGATTCGAACCTGCGACCGTAGCGGTCGCCCGGTTCCAGACTGTAGCGCCTAGAACCGCAAGGCCACTCCGGCCGGCCATACCTTGTCCTTTACATATGAAGAAGATTGGAGAGGACCACTCCTTCAGTTCCCGTTGTTATATCATTGAGTTTTTCCACTCTACGGGTAACAGAAGTAGTCATTGTTGGAGAGAGCCTCAGGCAGGTGCGGCGGACAGCCGTCGTTCCGGCTGCAGGTGCCTGGCCACGCTCCGGGCATCGATCGGCGGACCGTGGCTACCGCCTAGCGCAGTGCCGCATGGCGCAGCGTTGCCCGCACGGCTCTTCCGCACGCACAGCCGCCGCGCTGAGCTCGGCACCGGCCGCATCTGACCGCGCCTCCAGAGGGGAGCGACGCTCCGCTCATCAAGGGGCGATCAGCGCTCTCCGATTACTCACGGAGCCCGCCTCTCATACCCTAATTTCATTGTGTGCCACTTTTCCATACAAAACTCATACAGACCTATAGCTTAAGTAACACTTCAACACGACCTCCTTTGATATCTCGGATGCGCAAGCTGTACATTAACATTAGCTCCAAGGTGAGTCCAGTGTTGCTGTTGTTGTTGTTGTTGTGGTGGTGGTGTTCAGTTCACAGGCTGGTTTCACGCAACACTCAACGCTAGTCTACCCTAGAGAGCCTGTATAGGGAGAGAGTGGCCAACCGGACGATACGACGGCCATTTTTCTCCCAAATTGCGGGCGGGACGTTTGAATGGCCAGTAGTGGAGTAGTGGAGTACACACTCACCGAATCAAAAGCACAAGACAATATGGCGAAATAATTCGTTAAATGCCTTTGTTTACAAGAATAATGTGTTATAATAATTTTCACACAGCCAATTTACAGGTCTGTTTTCAAATTTAACTATGTATATGGCAAGTTGTTTTATATGTAGTAAAAAGCAAAAACGACTTACTTCCCATGGATAAAAGTACTTGGTTGGTTTCCACAAGGCTCCTGTTTGATTTATGTTAGCCCTGTTGACTGCGACTGCCCACTGCTGTCGTCTTTCTTCATTGTGTGGAAATGCTAACATGCGAAATCCACCTTCGCCTCTATTGGAACAACCAAATGCAGCACAACCTGACATCGTTTACGAACGTCTGCAGAACGAATTACAGATGTCAAAAACAATACTGTACAATTACTAACGTGTTTACTTCAAACATGTAGGCCTACCGACTTCATCACAAAACGCTTCATTATTTGAACTCGTATTTAAGATCGCAAACGCTAATTACGTAGTAAAAACGATATACAACTAAATCGAACATGCATGCACAACGCATAACAAGTCTCTCAATAATTCAAATACCTTTTAATCGTTTCCAAAAGACCTCTGAACTTCAATTCAACTCAAAAGCACGGCGTACATAGGAAGCGCGAGAGACGTTTGGCGCCATTTTTCTGCCGAAGCTACTCAACCAATCACGGGCAACTTCACCTATGGCCACTCTCTCCACATACAGGCTCTCTAGTCCACCCTGTGATTGACTCTTCATCCCTGCGTAACTACTTCAATCTACAACTACTTGTATCTGCTTACTGTTCTCAAACCTTGGTTCCCCTATACATTTTTTACTTCTCAAATTTCCCTTCATTGTCGGATTGACGATTCCTTGTTGCCTTAGAAAGTGTCCTATGAAAAGATCTCTGTTTTTAGTCAAGCTGAAACGCCAATTTCTTTCTTTCTTTTCTCTTTATGTTCTGTTTAGGGATCTGTACCTCAGTCGCTAAAAACGGGACTCTTGTAGCATCGCTTTATTTTCCGTCTGCCTGTCTTTGTCTGACCGTCCAAAACTCTTTCCCTCGGGAACGTGTAGACGTATTAAGTTGAATTTTATGTCACATATTTAGGTATACACTCCCTTGCCGATCTAAAAAAAAATAAAGCTTCTAAGTCTTTGCAGTTAAAAGATACGGCCATTTATGTCACAAATTTTCCTACTCGCAAACTCGCTCATCAAAATCTTCAGGGAACTTCCTGTTGACCTAGAATCATGAAATTTGTCGAGCTATAAGGTTTCATGATATAACCAATGAAAACAAAACTAAGAATGAATCTGTAAGTATATCACATCAAAAAAATTTCCTCTGCTGTCAGTTTCTTCCGCCTGTTAAGATCCATTTTCTCAGGAACAGGTAGACAAAAATGGTTCAAATGGCTCTGAGCACTATGGGACTTAACTGTTCTGGTCATCAGTCCCCCTAGAACTTAGAACTACTTAAACCTAACTAACATAAGGACATCACAAACATCCATGCACGAGGCAGGATTCGAACCTGCGACCGTAGCGGTCACGCGGTTCCAAGCTGTAGCGCGTAGAACCGTAGGGCCACTCCGGCCGGCGAACAGGTAGACATGCCAAATTGAAATTTTTGTGACATGCTAAGGTCCATGACCTCTTGGCGGTGTAATAAACGTTAGCTTCTTTGAGTGAAGGTAATCAAAAAAGATACGGCCATATATGGTTATATTTGGATGCAAACCCACTTATTAAAACCAATATGGTAATTCCCCTTGACGTAGAATCGTTAAATTTGACAAGAAAAAACGTTTCGCGGCACCAGTAAAAGAAAACGTCAGAAAATTATTAATCTTTAATTATATCATGCGAAAAAAATATTTGTAATTTGTTTAAATTTAAACGTTCTCCAAAGTCTTCGAATCCCTGGGTCCGATGTTTTGCCAGTATCAGTGTCGACCACAGGCAAAAATCCCCAAGATCCTCGATTCCCGGAATGGTTGAACTGGCGATATACGTAATATTGTTCGGAATCTTAAGTGCAAGAGTCATACTCGTACTTTTCCACTGTTTTTTTAATTTTTTTATTCGCTTGAGTATTTCCTCCTCAGTTATTCAATTTGCCCGTGTAACATTCAGTATTCTTCTATAGCACCATTTTTCAAAAGCTTCTATCCTCTTCTTATCTGCGTGGTTTATCATTCACTTTTCTCTTCTGTATAGGACGCCAGAAAAAACTTTCTAACACTTAAATTTATTAAGTATCTTTTGGAACATTGTTCCTGCAAATGCCTGGTTAGATAGAGGAGAGAGACTATATCTCTGATTGTATTATGTTGAATAAAAAGTATTAACGTCATCTAGTCTCTCCAGAAAATTACTCTTCCAACGAAGGACTGAATCTCAGACGTGCGACGGCAACTCCGAAGCTCGTCGAATATCGGCAGTTGTCATACCAGTAACTCCGTGGAAGTAAATGATGTATTTGTGAGTTATTAGTTTCCCTAATTCTGGATGATTCCTGCTATTGCTTTTTCTCTGTTCGAAGTCTTATGCCTTCGTAAGAGGTCGGTAACGCCGGCCGAAGTGGCTGAGTGGTTTTAGGCGCTACGGTCTGGAACCGCGCGACTGCTACGGTCGCAGGTTCGAATCCTACCTCGGGCATGGATGTGTGTGATGTCCTTAGGTTAGTTAGGTTTAAGTAGTTCTAAGTTCTCAGGGACTGATGACCTCAGAAGTTAAGTCTCATAGTGCTCAGAGCCATTTAAACAATTTTTTGATATCGGTAACAGTAACCTCACGATGACTAATTTCTCTACCGGGAGCGGCCACCTTAGCCAAAACATTACCATTTCGTTTCCCGCGAAAACTGAGCTGTTGACACTTGTGGAATAATTTCAACAACTACTGCATATTGTGTTCACCGGCTCATCATTCCTAGCTCTGAATAAATGCTTCGGAAGAGTAAGCGCCGATCCATATGCTCCAGGTATTATCACAATCGGTTGCTTCATTTGGGAAATAAATTACAAACGCTATGCCATGGTTGTCGGCTCCGATGTCAGACAAGCGAATATCTTTTGGAAACATATACTATCCTTTGCATTTGGCAATACAGTTCCAGTAATTGTATCATCATCCATCTTCGCGTAGACTTCCGTGGATCTGACGCTTCCCGTTTTGGACAGACACTTTGCTAGGATACTAACGTGTCTCTAGACGGCTTAAAAGTCGGTTAACTGGCGCCAAGCTCAAAACAATGTGCTATTAAGGGAGATCCTTTTCCTCCGATGTACGACTTACAGTTGCAAACTGCACCTCGAATGGACTCTCTACAACATATCGTGTACGCTGCACCATTGACGGAGACTAGCGAAGCCAGGCTATTGAATCGGCGTCCCATGATTAGGCTTTAGCTACAGACGAATGTGCAGGATGACAATTATTGAACTATATGAAATAAAATCATCATAACTTCTGAACCGTTTGCGTTAGGACGTTCAAACTGCACGGTTGGCCGCGCGGTATGATGGGAATTAGTAAGCGCATTATTGTTTCGTTTAGCGACGAAGCCCACTTTCATTTGGATGGGTTCGTCAGTATGCAAAATTTGCGCATTAGGGGGACTGAGAATCCTCATTTCGCGATCGAGAAGTCTCTTCATCCTCAACAGGTGAATGGTGTGCAACGGCCAGTCACTGAACAGTCTGTGCGCTATTCCTTGATGGCACGGTGAAGATTTTGGAAGATGATTTCATTCCCATTATCCAAAGTGGCCCTGATTTCGACAAGATGTGGTTCAGACAAGACGGAGCTCGACCCTATCGAAGCAGGATAGTGTTTGATGTCCTGGAGGAGCACTTTGGGTACCGGATTCGGGCTCCCAGAGGCCGCTGACAAGGTCCTCGATTGGCCACCATATTCTCTGGATCTAAACACATGATACACCTTTCTGTGGTGCTACATTAAAGACGAGGTGTACAGCAATAACCCCAGAACCATTTTTCAGCTGAAAACAGCCATTCAGGAGGTCATCGATGTTCCGACACTTCAGCGGGTCATGCAGAATTTCGCTATTAGTCTGCGCCCCATCATCGCCAATAATGGCAGACACATCGAACATGTCGTAACCTAAATTCGAATAACTGTAGTGACGTTCACATCTTGAATAAAGTGTGTGCACGCCGTAGTTTGTAACTAGTTTACGTTTTTTTTCATAGAGCTCAATAATTGTCACCCTGTATTTGGGGCAGAGATTTTGGATATCGTACGTGTTCCTTACGGAGTGAGGGGATTGCCGCGAGACTCGAAGTACTATTTCGGTGCCTGAAACGTTTCGGCACCCGCAAGTGTTATTCTGAGCAAGCAGTACGCGCCGACTCAGACGTTTTTGCATTCCTCCAATTTCCTATTTTCAGCGGGCCGAGTTGACAGACACAGGGACTACAGAATTTTGTGATTCATCGCGTTTTCTTTCCGTGTAGTTCTTGCCTAGCTCCGACCGAGTCGGCAGTATTTGTTAGCCTCCAATTTCGTGCTCCTAGATTCGTTTCGTTCGACCTGCAAATACAACACCATGCGCGAACTTCATGACTCGTTATAGTATTCATACGTGTTCATATTACCGATGACTTATTCAGAGAAGAGCCAGGAAATAAAGTAATGTATGATTTGTGTCGAAAATCGTACTCAGTCTGAGGATGATGATGATGTTTGGTTTGTGGGGCGCTCAACTGCGCGGTTATCAGTGCCCGGACAAATTCCCAACCTTTTCTCAGCCCACAGTATGAGAAGGATCTACTATAAATGTTTTTTATTCCAGTCTTCGATCACAATATCAATTCTTTTGATGATGACCGGTTTCAGTCCGCAATGACCATCGTCAGGTCTTTTCTACACCATGTCCTAAAGTGATAAGGCCATAATGGCATCGTCAAAACATATAGTCAGCACAGCATCAGCACACAGATCTAAAATAAGGTGTAGAATGGACCACATCGTCCACATAGTCATAATTGACCATCGTCGGGTTTTTTCTACACCATGTCCGAAAGTGATAAGGCCATAATGGCATCGTCAAAACACATAAATACAGTCAGCACAGCATCGTCATATAGATCTAAAATAAGATGTAGAACTGACTACATCGTCCACACAGTCATTATTGCAATTATTCCGGTTGCCAAGAATGACCCATGACCATACTAACTCACAGGAACTATCTACTTCAATTTCGCTACAAGACAAACTGCTAGTAATAGCAACAAACACGCCACCGTCAACTGTGTTTAACCTATCCTTTCGGATCATCGTTAGATTCTTTGCAAAAATTTCGGCTAAACTTATCTCCGACTTTAGCCAGCTTTCAGTGCCTATAAAGATTTGAGCAGCAGTGCTTTCTATTAGCGCTTGGAGCTCTGGTACTTCCCCAACACAGCTTCGACAATTTACAGCTGTTATACGGACGGTTCCTGCATCTACGAACCTCCTATGTTCGACCTGCACTCTTTGAGACTGAAGCCCTTTTTGTGTTTTCCCGAGTCCCTCAACCTAAAAAACCGCGCAGTCCACGCCACACAGCCCCTGCTACCCGTGTAGCCGCCTCCTGCGCGTAATGGTGTGGGAAGTCATAGGATATGACCTTAGGTAATTGCTAGCAGCTATTCAAGAAACTTTGATGGTAAAGCAATATATCGTTGACACCTTGCGTCCTAATGCTCGACCGCACATTGTCCGTGTCTCTATGAACATGTGTGATGCTGGGATATCCCCTTGGCCAAGAAAATCTCAGAATAGATGAAATAGGAACCAGGTCAATATCCAAGATATTGATGGCCAATTACATGTGTTGTTGGCCAACTTACGTCTACAGCTTATACAATATACGTATGCCGAACTAAATGACTGCACATGTCAGGGCCGAAGGATGTACAAAATCCTACCGATAGGGGCCATCAGTGTGGCCGAAGCGCCAATTTCAACTTGAATTTTTAATCATTGAGTAAAGCCACAGAATCGATCAATGTGCAAACTTTCATTTCACTTCCTTCCCTACCTCTAGGCAATTCACTTTTTTGACTGTGCTATCAGGGAATTGTAGCTAAGAGGAGTGTAGTGATATGCCAATTTTTAAGATTTTCTTTGAAATTACGAGGGCCATTCCGAAACTAATATATCCTATTACTTTGTGTTTGCTTTGAGTGTCAGTGACAGGTTACATTGATGTGGTACAAACGTTTTAATCTCCCCGGTAATATCCTGTTGGTCACGTCAATGAGACCACCTGTCAAGAGTCAAGGGGTTCTGGTAGATACAGAAAGGGATGTGAGCCATGCTGACTCCCGTGCCGTGGCCAGCTGCCCGAGGCTTCTCGGTTAAGGGTCAATGGCGCGGACTGCCCGATCGAGGTGGTCCCACGTATTCTCGATTGGGCTTAAAACCGGGGGGGGGGGGGGGAAGGGGGGGATTTGGTGAGCACAGGAGAACGCTAAACTCTTCGGAATCACGCACGTACACTGCGAGCTCTGTGACACGTTGCATTGTTAGACGTCATGGTGCCGAAGAAAAACCAACTACATTTAGTGGTGGATGTGGCCCCAAGGATAGATACATACTTGTACTGATCCATTCTGCTTTCCAGAATGGCGAGAGCGTCCAAGAGAATGCTACGAAAATATTCTCCCCTAGACTTAGAACTACTTAAACCTAACTAACCTAAGGACATCAAACCCATCCATGCCCGAGGCAGGATTCGAACCTGCGACCGCAGCGGTCGCGCGGTTCCAGACTGTAGCGCCTAGAACCTCTCGGCCACTCCGGCCGGCTGGACAGAGGGAACGGGGGGGGGGGGGGGGAAATGGAAAGAGAAAGGGGGAGGAGGCGATTTACAAACAGAGGGGGAGGAGATGGACAGGCAGTGTCAACGAGCAGATGTATGGAGAGTGAGAAGGGACAGATGGGTAGAAAGATGAATGAGAGCAACGAGAGAGGAGGGAGTAGGCGATGGACGGAGAGAGTGGAGGGGCAGACGTGTGCAATACACAGGGTGAACAGGGTGAGCCACTAACCACTGCCACCTAGAATAATTCCAAAAGTATGTTGGTAGCTGAAAAGTTTGTGGGACAACGGGGACCATAATATGACGTTGGTTTTTTGTTGCTAGGTGCGATCGCGTCAGATATATGAAGGTTAACTTTTTTTTTTAATGGGATGCTACAATTTGGTACTTATTTTCTTATAGCAGCTATCGAGACGAATCCAATGATGTGTAACAGTAATGTCTTTGAAGGTCAACGAAGGTCAAAAAGGTGGTATGAACGTCCATTTACAGAAGGTGTTCGAAGTGACGACCATTGGTATCATTGCAGTGCTGCAAACGTCTTATCATGGATTGAGTGGTATTCCTTATCACTTCGGCATTTATCGAAGCACATGCTCTGACAATTCTCTCTTGTATATCGTGCAGATAGTAAATAGTCGCCGAATACGGCGTATCCATCTAACGTGCCATTGACATGTAAACACCATTCGACGGTATCGTTATACAACACCAATAGAAACGGTAAGACTAGTATCGTCGAATCAAGCGAAGAACAAGTCGATATGCTTCTCATTTACTGAGAATGCCAACGAAATCCAGTGATAGCTAGAGACTTATGCGCTAAAGGATATCCACAACGCACTCACCCTACATGTTGTACATTTAAATATGTGTATGATAAATTGAGAACAACTGGATCTTTAACGCATCGGAAACATATCCGGCAAAGGAAAGTTACAAACGAGGAAACGGAAATTGGTACTCTTGTGTTAGCTGGCGTCAAATCGCAAGGGAATATGGCATGAGCCAGAGTAGTGTTATTCGTGTTCTGCATCGCCGTAAACATCATCCTTACCATATCAGTTCCCGCCAAGAATTAACTGGTACGGATTGTATGCATCACATTGAATTCTGTCAATGGGCTCAACTTCAGATTCAGGGGGACGACACGTTTATTTACTGACGAGGCTACATTCACGAACCTTGGAAATGTTAATTTGCTTAACATGAATTATTGGGCAACTGAAAATCCATGTCGGCTGCGGCAAGTTGCACACCATAAACCGTGGTCGGACAATGTATGGTGTGGGATTTTGGAGGACAGAATTATAGGCCCCCAATTTCATCGAAGGAAATCTTAATGGTAGGAAGCACACCACATTCCCGCAAGAAACATTAGGCCTTCTAGGAAGAAATACCTTTAGGAACAAGGAACAGAATGTGGTATCAACTCGATGGGTGTCCCGCACATTTTTCGCTGATGGCTAGAAATGAATTGCAGAGACAATTCCCAAATATTTGGATTGGACGCGAAGGAGATGTGTCGTGGCCGGTTCGTTCGCCAGACTTGCCACCTCTGGAGTTTTTCTTGTGGGGATTCGAAAAAGACATTGTTTATAAAGACGTTCCAACTACACCTGAAGATATGCGAGAGAGAATTGTCAGAGCTTGTGCTTCGTTAAGTGCCGATGTGATAAGGAATACCATCAACCCATGATAAGAAGATTGCAGCGCTGCATTGATGGTCATCCCTTCTAACACCTTCTGTAGATGGAAGTTTATGCGACCTTTGTGGCCTTCGTTGACTTAACAAGACCTTACTGTTACACATCATTGGATGCGTCTCGATAGCCGCTATCAGAAAATAAGTACCAAACTATAGCATCCGATTTAAAAAAAAAATAAAAAAAAATTGACATTCATAGCTCTGAAGCGACCCCATCTAGCATTAAAAAAACAACGTCGTATTATGGCTCCCATTGTCCCATGCAACTTTTGTCCGACAAACTTTTCACCTCCTATCATACTTTCAGAGTTATTGTTAGTGGCAATAGTTAGTGCCTCACCCTGTATATGACATACGTGTACAAAGGCGAAACCTTGGATGTAGAGGTAGTACTGAAATAAAAATCTCATGAAAAATCACGAAATAGTTTTGCTTACTTCATTACTCTATTTTTTATGAAAATAACAATCACACAAACTGATATACACTGACGGAAAAAAATCGCAACACCAAGGAGAAGTTGGGAGACATAAATTAGTTGGTAAGCGTGTTTCTACATCTGAAAGATGAAATCCATTCAAATTTTGCTCTAGTCCCATAAGATTCGCGCTAGTAGTGCCACTGTGAGGATGCAAAACAAGTTTGCTCTGAACATACGTTGTGACGGTCGTGAGCGTTAATTTGAGGTCATAAGCGTTAGGGTCTTTGAGATTGGACGTGGTGAGTTCATGCTATTCAAGAATGCCCTTAAGACGACAAGGATGCAGTTATCAGTACCTCACTGAGTTTGAACGAGGTCACGTATTAGGGCTATGAGAAGCTGGATGTTCCTTCCGCGAAATTGTAGAAAGGCTTGGCAGGAATGTACGTGATTGGTAGTAGCAGTGGTCGTGTGAATGTATGGTCGCAAGATCTAGATTTACATCTACGTGGATACTCTGCAAATGACATTTATGTGCCTAGCAGAGGCTTCATCGAACCACCTTCACAATTTTCTGTTATTCCAAACTCGCATAGTGTGCGGGAAAAACTAACACTTATATCTTTCCGTGCGAGCACTGATTTCCCTTATTTTATTATGGTGATCGTTTCTCCCGGTGTAGGTCGGCGTCAATAAAATATTTTCGCATTCGGAGGAGAAAGCTGGTGTTGGAAATTTAGTAAGAATATTCTGCCGCAACGAATAACGCCTTTGTTTTAATGATATCCACCCCAAATCCTGTATCATTTCAGTGACACTCTCTCCCCTTTGTCACGATAATACAAATGACAAGGTTCCGGATGCCAACGTGGCACAATCGAGAGCGAAGATCGTTGTGTTCGGTGTATGGCTCTAGTGCATTGTACTGTATCTGCAGGAGCAATTTGAGCAGCAGTTGGCATCACAATGACACAACGAACTGTTACAAGTCGGTTACTTCAAAGAAAGCTCCGAGCCAGATGCCCTGTAGCGTGCTTTCCACTGACCCCAAACCACCGCCATTTGTGGCTTCAGTGGTGTCAAGCAAGAGCTAATTTGAGGGCACGGTCTGAAGCGTTTTCTGATGAAAGCTAGTTGCGGCTTGGTGCCAGTGATAGCCATGTGTTGGTTAGAAGGTGTCCAGTTGAGGACCTGCAACCAACCTGTCTGTGCGTAGCCACACTGGACCGACTCCTGGAATGATGGTTTGCAGTGTGATTTCGTACGGCAGTAGGAGCACTCCTGTGGTTGTCCCGCACACCCTGACTGCAAAACTGTACGTCAGTCTTGCGATTCGACCTGTTGTGCTGCCATTCATGAACAGCATTCCAGGGGGTGTTGTCCAACCGGATAACGCTTGTCCGTATACCGCTATAGTAACGCAACATGCTGTACAGAATGTTGACAAGTTGCCTTGGACTGCTGGATCAGCAGATTTGTCTCCATTCGAGCACACGTGTGACGCAATCGGACAAGTCCAGCGACGTCCACAACCTGCGTTAACTGTCCCCGTACTGACCGACCAAGTGCAACAGACATGGACCTCCGTCCCACAAACTGATATCCGGCACCATTACAGCATAGTGCATGCACGTCTGCATGCTTGCATTCAATATCCTGAAGAATACACCGGTTACTAATGTACCAGCATATCACATTTATAATGGCTTGCCTCACACTTACATTAACCTGTGATCTTGCAACATTAATCATTTAAATATGTTACCTATACGAATGTATTCCCGAAATTTCGTTACTATTCAGTAATTATTTTAAGGTGTTGAGATTTTTTATTCCAGTTATGATCAAGTGAAAAGAGACTAAAATAAATGTGAAATTTAGCACATTTGTCTCTTATAATCTCATTAAAATGTTTCAGATGGATTGAAAATTTTCAAGACTATAAAGCAGGAAATAATTTTTAAGTAAAAATAAATTTTCATATAACACGCTTTTAAATCAGACGAAAAGTAATTTTCCAAGCTCGATAGATTCATAACACCCAAACAAATAGTTCTGAAAATTTGTTAATGTGAATTTTTAATAACTATGAAAATAATTACAAGATTTATAACGAAAAACGTAAGGCACTTGCAATATATAATTAATGCAGAAATAGTTCACCTTGTAATTATTAACTATCCTTTGCATGTGAACCATATTTTCATTATAAATTTTGTGAATATTTTCATAGCTATAAAAAAAGTGCCAATGACAAATTTTGAGAAATACTGTATCGAATTAGCAATCTGTACGGGGCCAGGGAAAATATTTTGTACTTTTTAGTCTAATTTGAAAATATGTCATATAAAACATTTATTTTTATTTATACAGGGTCTTACAAAAAGGTACGGCCAAACTTTCAGGAAACATTCCTACACACAAATAAAGAAAAGATGTTATGTGGACAAGTGTCCGGAAACGCTTAATTTCCATGTTAGAGCTCATTTCAGTTTCGTCAGTATGCACTGTACTTCCTCGATTCACCGCCAGTTGGCCCAATTGAAGGAAGGTAATGTTGACTTCGGTGCTTGTGTTGACATGCGACTCATTGCTCTACAGTACTAGCATCAAGCACATCAGTACGTAGCATCAACAGGTTAGTGTTCATCACGAACGTGGTTTTGCAGTCAGTGCAATGTTTACAAATGCGGTGTTGGCAGATGCCCATTTGATGTATGGATTAGCACGGGGCAATAGCCGTGGCGCGGTACGTTTGTATCGAGACAGATTTCCAGAATGACGGTGTCCCTATAGGAAGACGTTCGAAGTTCGAAGCAATTGATCGGCGTCTTAGGGAGCACGGAACATTCCAGCCTATGACTCGCGACTGAAGAAGACCTAGAACGACGAGGACACCTGCAATGGACGAGGCAGTTCGCACAGTTGACAATAACCCTAATGTCAGCGTCAGAGAAGTTTCTGCTGTACAGGGTACCGTTGACCACGTCACTGTATGGAGAGTGCTACGGGAGAACCAGTTGTTTCCGTACCATGTACAGCGTGTGCAGCCAATATCAGCAGCTGATTAGCCTCCACGGGTACACTTCTGCGAATGGTTCATCCAACAATGTGTCAATCCTCATTTCAGTCCAAATGTTCTCTTTACGGATGAGGCTTCACTCCAACGTGATCAAATTGTAAATTTTCACAATCAACATGTGTGGGCTGACGAGAATCCGCACGCAAGTGTGCAATCACGTCATCAACACAGATTTTCTGTGAAGGTTTGGGCAGACATTGTTGGTGATGTCTTGATTGGGCCCCATGTTCTTCCACCTACGCTCAATGGACCACGTTATCATGATTTCATACGGGATACTCTACCTGTGCTGCTAGAACATGTGCCTTTACAAGTACGACACAACATGTGGTTCATGCACGATGGAGCTCTTGCACATTTCAGTCGAAGTGTTCGTATGCTTCTCAACAACAGATTCGGTGACCGATGGATTGGTAGAGGCAGACCAATTCCATGGCCTCCACGCTCTCCTGACCTCAACCCTCTTGACTTTCATTTATGGGGGCATTTGAAAGCTCTTGTCTACGCAACCCCGGTACCAAATGTAGAGACTCTTCGTGCTCGTATTGTGGACGGCTGTGATACAATACGCCATTCTCCAAGTCTGCATCAGCGCATCATGGATTCCATGCGACGGAGGGTGGATACATGTATCCTCGCTAGCGGATGACATTTTGAACATTTCCTGTAACAAAGGCCGGCCGAAGTGGCCGCGCGGTTCTGGCGCTGCAGTCTGGAACCGCGAGACCGCTACGGTCGCAGGTTCGAATCCTGCCTCGGGCACGGATGTGTGTGATGTCCTTAGGTTAGTTAGGTTAAAGTAGTTCTAAGTTCTAGGGGACTGATGACCTCAGACCTTAAGTCCCATAGTGCTCAGAGCCATTTGAACCATTTTTGTAACAAAGTGTTTGAAGTCACGCTGGTACGTTCTGTTGCTGTGTGTTTCCATTCCATGATTAATGTGATTTGAAGAGAAGTAATAAAATGAGCTCTAACATGGAAAGTAAGCGTTTCCGGACACATGTCCACATAACATATTTTCTTTCTTTGTGTGTGAGGAATGTTTCCTGAAAGTTTGGCCCTACCTATTTGTATCACCCTGTATAACTATTTTACTTCCAAAGTAGGATGATTCCTTCAAATATTATGTGGTCCCGCATTATGATGTTAAATTTGTCGCTAACGTCATTTCCTGTACTTATCTTTGTTTCAATTTTCGACTGGCCTACTCTCTATACGTATTTTATCAACATTAAATAGTTCATTCCAGTCAGCAACAGGTTCTGCACTTCTTCAGTCCATCTACTCAGCTTCTTCTCGTTGCACTGGTTCATGTAACTGTAGACAACCGTCAAACAGCTGTAACAGCGTCAGCTGTGCCGAAGCGAGTCGTGGATGCGTCACAGTGCGCTTAAAACCAGGACGGAGGCAAGCCGATGAGTAAGTCGCAGAGTGCAGCGCTAATGGCGGCGCCTTTGAAGAGGAGCTGCAGACGTGCCTCCTTCGCCGCCGCTGGGATTACTGCGCGGCTGCGTTCCTCTGTGTGCGGGAAACATTACTGCTGCTCCTAGAGGCCGGGATTGCCTGACACTCAGCGAAGCCACTTTCCACGTTGTAATCCACTTGGCTCTGCCGCTGTTCGGTTCCTTGCTTTTCTGCGCTTGTCTTCACCTCTACGTAGTTTAGATGATACATATTATGTGTCAGTTTCCTGTGTTGCTCTTTCTTGGCTTTTTCTTCCCAATGGGAGTGGCGTGGGCATTATTATTATCAAAGGTCCTCAATGGGCCATGGTTGTGACTGAACATTGTCACGATATAATTTTGATGAAACAGCGCTTGGTAGTCGGTAGGCAAGTTAAACAACTTCTCCAAGACGATCTATCCTTTCTTTTGAATGGTGACACTTCACAAGAAAACTGTGTCGTCCGTACAAGATATAGCCAGGGCAAAAGCACCACAGGCGCAAAGATGCGAGCTGGTGCCAGTGTCACAGACTCGCCACTTGCGCGAGTTCCGCCAGCGCCACGGGCGGCGCTGAGATTGGAGATAACGACTTCGCATCGGCTAATAGACAGCCAAGTACAATCCGCCAATGACCGGACTACAACGAACAGAAGCGTACTCGGATTATGGAAGAGCAGCTCTCGCTGGCTTGGTTACAGATTTTTGTCCAGGGCTGATTTAGGACAGGGAACATCGTCTAGTTAACTCTTAGAAGTGAACTGACAGTTGTAGCCGAGCGGTTCTAGGCGCTACAGCTTGGAACCGCGATACCGCTACGGTCGCAGGTTCGAATCCTGCCTCGGGCATAGGTGTGTGTGATGTCCTTAGGTTAGTTATTTCTTTTGGTGAAGTGAGTGACATATTCATGTAGGTGAAGCTATTTGTAAAGGCTAGTTTCAGATATTCAAGGGCATTATTTACTGATCCTGACAATCCTATTCTATCAGTAACCGATATAAAGTACTTGTTAAATAGATTTGTCACACTATGCCCATCGGTTACTAATGTGTCATCTACCCTTAATGCTATTTGCTCCTGTTCCTTTCTGGTTCTACCAGTCTCCTCTTTCACTATATCCCATATTGTTTTTATTTTGTTCCCTGACATTGCTATCTTCTTCTCGTAGTGCATTTGCTTAGATGTCTGAATTACTTTTTTTTGATATTTTACAGTATTCCTTGTATTTAGCTAAATCATCAGTATTGGAGCTATTCTTGGTCGACAGATACATTTTCCTTTTTGTCTTACAGGAAATCTTTATTCCTTGTGTAATCCATGGTTTTATTATAGACTTCTGTTTAATTTGAGTAACTTTTAGAGGAAAACAGTTTTCAAACATGGTACTGACATTGTTCATGAATGTATTATATTTTTCATTCATGTCATGGGCACTATAAACATCTTTCCAGTTTATATCTTTGAGCAGTTTTCTAAAACACTCAATTTTTGGTTGACTGACTACTCTCCTGTACTCAGACTTAGCAGTCTTGATAATCTGCTCAGAATTTACATCTAAAACAAGGAGCTGCATGTCATGATCTGATAGTCCATTTATTACAGGTTTTATGATATGATTTTGTTCCTTTGATTTGTCTATAAAAATGTTATCAATGGCTGTCCTTGAGGATTTTGTGATCCTAGTTGGAAAGTTTACAGTGTGAGTTAGATTGAAAGACAACATTACTAACTGCAGTAAATGTTTACTGGAAGACTGCATTAGAAAATCTGTATGAAAGTCACCAGAAATCAAAATTTCTTTGTTTTTTCCTGTTAAATAACCCAAAAGAGCTTCTAGATGATTTATGAATAGATTATAATTTCCTGCAGGTGCTCGGTAAATAGTTACTATTATATAGGATCTGTTATGGAACTCTACTTCTATTGCACATGCTTCCAGATGCTGGTCTAAACAGAATTTATTAATGTCAATGTTCTTGAATTTATGGCAGTTTTTAATAAATGTGGCAACTCCTCCTCCATCCATATCTACTCTGCAGAAGTAGGAAGCTAGCTTAAATCCTGAAATGTGTAACATATCTATGCCAGTGGTCACTTGATGTTCAGAGAGGCAGATTACGTCCATTTGGTTTGATGAATTCATTTCGTCAATACAAATGAGTAGTTCATCAATTTTATTTCTGAGTCCCGGAATGTTCTGGTGTAATAAAGATAACTGATACTGCATACTAATGGGATTATAACTGCTTTGGCGAAGATGAACTGGAAGTTTCTGATTACTTTCTGTTAAACATTGTTTCAACGGAATCTGTATGCTAAAATCTGACTCCTGTTCATCTGTTTTCTCAAACTGAGTGTGTCTGCCAATCTCTCTTGAAACTCGTTTTCTTTCTCCCTTCCCTATCCTAAAAAAGGCATCCCTCTGACACCTGTGACCACTGGTATTTTACCACTTGTGACAGTGCCCCTCCTTACGTTTTCTGCAATCAACCCAGACAGTTTTCCCTTCCCTTTCCTATTGAGGTGAAGGCCATGCCTAGTGTAGTCCCACCTATCGATAGCATCCACAGGAATCAAACCAATATGGGACCCTATATCCGTCCTAAGTAGCCACTCCAACTCCAAGTTCACCCTCCTGACGGAAGAGTTCAAATGAGGCCGATCATGGCGTCTCAACTTAGACACAAATCCCACACTCGTATGCTTCGTTGCTGATGCTATCTTCACCAGGTCACTCTCTAAGGAATATTCAGAGTCTCTGTCAATGCTATTTCCCGGACCACCTACTATAACCACGGCATCCTCCTTCGTGAAATCTTTGCACAAAGAACCTACATCCTCTGTTACCTGACCCAGATCTGCACTAGGCTTGAAAAAGTTTGTGACCTGGTACTTTCTACCTAGATTTTCCTACAGTAGTTGGCCAACACCTCTACCATCGGAGCTACCTAACAACAGAACTTTCTTTTTCTTTACAAATTTCCCTACCTTTTTCAAGTCCTTGAAAGCTTGTTGTGCCCTTTCTACGGCTTCAGCTACATGAGGCTCATCCGATTCTGACTGAGGCAACAGGTCAAATCTATTTTCAAGATTTATGACAAAGCTGTCTGATGCTCTCCTTTGCCTGTTCCCCCTATTACCTGTTGCCACTTCCCACCTCTGTTCACCCTTCTCCCTCTTTAACCTGTCCAGTTCCTCCCTTGCCTTGTCTAAGTCAGCTTGAAGAGCTGCAATTTTCCCTTCCTGTTCCAGTATTTTCCTGTCTCTACTGCAGATCCTACAATCCCACTGGTGAGCCTCATTTATGTCCCCATTTCCCACGCCACTACTGCTCTATTGTCCATGACCGGCGCTTACGAACGGACATCAGCTTCTGCCCTGATAGGAGGACGATGGTGGCCTGCAATGCTGGCGACAGGCTCGTGCACTGTCGGTGGCCTCTGAGAGCCACGGTCGTGACGTCAGCAGTACGCTGCTGCTCCGACGGCGACGGCGCTTGGGATGGCCTCACGGCTCCGCTGGCGGCGTGTGGACAGTGCCTTGCGCAGGATTCGACCCGCTGCTCCCTGGTTGGGGCCGGATATTGGCTGCTACTGTGCATAGCTGGGAAATGTTAATCGAAAAGTTAACGTCGCTAACCATTAATCAGTTGCTAAAGAAGTTAACGGTAACGCGTTCAACAATAAAGCGTTACTTTGTAGGAGATTTATCGGAAGTTTAAGTTGAACTTAAACTCGTAATAGTAAACGCAGAATGATGGCTTAAGATGACTCTGTTCTTAATAACTTCTTGTGATTGGACGGTGACGCAAGGAAGATGCTTACAAGATTTGTTTACTTCACAATATGTACAGGTTTTTCTGCAAAAATGGTTCAAATGCCTCTGAGCACTATGGGACTTAACATCTGAGGTCATCAGTCCCCTAGAACTTAGAACTACTTAAACCTAACTAACCTAAGGACATCACACACATCCATGCCCGAGGCAGGATTTGAGCATGCGACCGTAGCAGTCGCGCGGTTCCAGACTGAAGCGCCTAGAACCGCTCGGCCACCTCGGCCAGCCCACGGAAAAGCCCTTGGACGTTGGCGCACCAGGTACCTATAATCTGCGGCCGCGAGATCGACTCCAGTCCATCGCCAGCCACCACCAGCAATGGAGTGTGAAGCTTTGACAATGCCAGCCACTAGTGCAGGTGAAGTATCAGAAAAATCATCAAACAACCGTCGCCGATGAACATGAGCTTCTTGCCAACAGGCAGTTTTTCAAAAATGGTTTGGTTGAGGGACTTTGTTAGACATCTAAAATAAGTAAAAAATAGTTTAACTGTTTAATAATTTAGTTTCATAATTATTTAGTTATCAACGCTAAATCACGACAGAATCGAAGTAAAGGAGAATCAAATAGTATATGACAGAAGGTGCATATTTCCCTTCATGAATATCAACGTGTTAGTTTTCATCAGAAAGCGAGGCTAGTTTATCAGAGAAAATGATTTTGCCCACAGAAAAAAATCGTTCGACTGCAGCACTCACTTAATAAATTAATTTACTAAAACCTGTTCTCCGAGAAATACCGTATCATTAAATGAATCTTTTGATTTCATGCCCAGCCACGTTTTGACTGGACTCCAGGCTTTACTTTTTACATAAGTGTTGCTACTAGGCCTTTAGTTTGAGTGACAGACGGAAAAAATCCTCCTCTTCGTGTTTGTTGTTGCTGCTTCAGCCACCGCCACTCAAAGTATCTCTGTCTTTTGAACTTTTCCTCGGCTTCGGCATCAAAGCCTCTTCTACAGCGTTTTACATTCATCTTTTACTACTTCCACTCGACTGTTGTCACACACTTCCGGGCATATCAACCGGATCTTTGGATGAAAAGCAGCATCAAGCTGGCATTGTTCATCGTGTAGTAGGGGTCCATAGCTTTTATCTTTGCCACTTAATAGGGCACTGGCTAAAGCTGTGCGGTTCACAAGGCCCGTAGCCTTTATATTTTTCAATTTAAATACAAATGCCGCAATTGCACTTGTTTCAGATTGTTAAGGCTCGAAGTATGAGCCCCAATTTTTGACTTTTTTAGGCAAGCACAGTTTACAATCGAAAAGCATTTGTTCGCTCGATCTGGATACAAAATTTACGTAATCACTTAAATACGAATTTTCATCAGTAGAGCTAGACTCCGATTCCATGATTTGGTTTCCACAGTCAATCTATTAACAGTAAGTAGTACTTAGCATGAACTCAGCTGAAACCTAGTTATTCTCGCTCGCGTGCGATTGTTTGTCAGTCGCACGCATGCTGGTGTTTGGCCTACGTGACTCGTACTTGACGAAACTGATTTCCGTGAGCGACGCGGCGTCGTTTTCTTGTCATGAAAGAAACTGCCTAATTAACGATTGACGAACTCAAAGTTAATAGAACTTAAAGAATCAGTTAATGTTTTCTAAAATTAAAAGTTAATCAGTTACTCGAAAAGTTGACGTCGTTGATTGACGGTCTTGTGCCCAGCTGGGGTGCTGTGGTACTAAGTCCTGGGAGGGAAGGAGAGGGGGGGGGGGAGGGGGAAGAACTCAGTGCTGATAGCAGCAGGTGAGGACAGCAGGTTGGTGCGGCTTACAGCACTGAGTTCCCCCCCCCCCCCCCGCTCACCCCCCCCTCTCCTTCCCTCCCAGGACTTAGTACCACAGCACCCCAGCTGGACGAAGTCCCGTGAGGAACCTAGTGCAGGCAGCACCAGCCGCAGTCCGGCACCGAACCCATGGCTGCTATTGGTGCTACCCAGTTGTCTGATTGTCCAGCGTGGACCTGGCGTCGTGGTGGTGGTGGTGCTGCTGGACTCTGGTGATGAGAATGCCTCTGCCTCAAAATTCAGACATATTTATTTTCTTATCGCTCTGAGATACATTTATTTTACTAAAACGTGGCTCATAGCCACGTTGGCCAAAACAAGAGGCTTGCACTGATGTGGTGACGTCGACCTGCCCGCCACACCCATTACCACTGTGCAGTGCAGTTTTCCACTGAATCTTTGTTAATCTGACTCATATGTCACCACACTGAGGTTACCAGCCCGTGGCTACTAATGCGTTATTTCAAGGCGGCGTTCTCACTACTTTTTATCACTTGTGCTAAAATACTTATTAATTTTCGTAAAAGGCTGGGTAGCGACACTACTTTATATACATATACTGATGAGCGAAAACTTTGTGACCAGCTGCTTAAAAGTGAGTCGATCCATCTTTGGACCGCAGTAGAGTAGCGATTCAGTATGGCATGTATTCCACAAGTCCTTGGTAGGTTTATGGAAATACGGGCATCAGATGTCTACAGACAGGTCACAAAATTCCCATAATGTATGGGCTGCTGCTTTGTGGGCGGGGAGCAGCTGCCCTATAGCGTCCCAAATGTCTTCCATAGTGTTCATATCCGGCGAATAAGATGTTCAAGATGTCAAGATGAGTTTACTATCGTGCTTCTCAAACCCTGTAGCTCGATTCTGACATTGTGATTGTAACAGTTATCCTCCTGAAAGATGCCATCACTGTCGGGGCAGACAGCAAGCACGACGGGATGCAGGTGGTCAGCAGTAACGTTCACGTAGTTGACAGCTGTCATGGTGCCTTCGATCTGGTGATCCTGACTGCGAGGTCTGTGAGGTAACAGGCGAGTTGTGGCGCCCTGAAAATGATCTAAGTTCGGAGTAGGCTGGTACCGAACGTTAGCCAGGGTCCAGGCCGACCACGTGGCTGGGAATTCTTTGGTCACGCTGTGTCGATGAAAGAGACTTGTATGCCGAGAGTGCGGACTTTGTAAAACCTTAACGGCAGACATTTCACAGTTCGTATAGAAATTAATAGTAGCCAGATGAATCGTGATACCTCAAAAAGAAACATGTACATTACCATTATTTGCACGACGATTCTGATGGTGTAATTAGATGTTAAATATCTTTATTAGTTTAAAGTTTAGTATCTGACTGCAATTTATACAAGTAACACCCAGAAAAGAATTTACAAAATCTAAACGGTTCATCCGATTTTGTTGATCGACGTGTCTTTACAAAAACTATTAGTGTAAACTAAATTGGTATAAATTACAGGCATGTAACTTGAATAGTACATGAGTTATTGGAGGTCAAATTCGCCGATTACTATCAATCGCGTCAGGCCATAAGTACTCCACAGTTACACGATAAAACGGTAGCAGCATGCTTATAAATATAGTTATTCATCTCTGTCTTTTTTTATATCCGATATATACTATTCACGAAGAAATTGGTCAATTATTTACTGTGTTTTAGAAAGCACAGAGACATTAGGCTACTGGCTTACTTCTGTTCTATTCCTATGATATATGTTTATTTAATTTGTTTACGTATTTAATAACGTGTGTTAGAGCGTGTTTATGGTCCAGCCGTAGGAATATTTATTTAATTTCAAGTTATTTAAATGTATATCCAGTATTTCGAATGTGCTTCATTATGTTTGTGAGTGTGCGTTGGCTTGGAGAAAGGGCGAGAGCGTTCTAGCCAATCACAGCGATCGTTCGAAAAAGGACACGTGGAGAGACTGTATGGGAGTGCGACGCGAGGGACACTACGGGAGAGGACACGGGAGAGTCCTGGACAGTACGGCGATGGACGCACAGTCGCAGAAAAGACTTGGACAGCGGAGCAGTTTGTGCGTGGTAGCGGGAGATGGAAATATTTCGTAGTGCCGACTTGTGCATTTGTGAGACTTCCGTGAGTTCTGCAGTGAAGACGTAGTACGCGTTTAGAAGTGAATATCTCGCGAGCTATGTTGTTGTTAATAAATAATTACATGAAGTTGGAATCTATTGATTCCCTGTTATGCAACTTATATTTATTTAATTGCTGGACCATCGACACCAATAAGTGTTTTACAGCAATAAAGGGCATTCTTAAAGGTGCTTTTGCTATCGTACTCATCATTTAAAATCGTTAGAATAGTACCTGCAGAATTTACTTCATTGCAATCTTTCATTTATAAATTTCTATATAACATTCAAAATTCGCAATTTCCGAGTGATATGAAACTTCGACCATTCGATTCATGTGTATATTCATATTTTATACTGTAGACTCAGCAGTATTTGGCTTGTAATGCGGCAACTACGTATCCCAGCCCCTATGCAACGAAACCAGTCAAAACTTTTTATATTTCAGCTCTAAGTCCGAGGGTACGTAGTTGAGGGCCACACCATCACATCACTTATTATTTGAAAGCCCGCAATCCAAATTTGACGTCCTGTTGAAGCAGTCAGCTACACTCGTAGACACTTTTCGAAATAGGTGAACTACACATTGGGTCAATTTTTGAGTCAACTGCGCGCAGGGGGATACCCTAGTGCAGTTGGCATTACCGCATTTTCCTTCCCATTTTCAGAGATATAGAACTATTATTGCTAAGCTAGACCATTCATAGGTATGGTTAAGAGGGTTGATAAAATACTCATAATGGCGCACTCGTCAAGGTATTCAAAAAGAGATAGAAACTACAAGGTTGTTATAAATGACTAAAACAATTTTATAATTTCACTCTAAATATACTAATTGGCATATTGTCACAAAACTCAAAAAGTGTTTTTTTTTTCAGCCACACTTCAAATTTCCGCAACGAGAGCGTAGCTGTGAGCAGTTAGGCAAGACAGGTGCAGAAAAAGCATATATTGTGCTTGAAATGCATTCACAAGAGTCTGTCTAACTGAGCAACGACACTTCAGAACAAAGTCCAACCAAGTTCCACCAATTCCGATCTACATTCTTCGATGGTGTGCCCAGTTTAAAGCTTCAGAATGCCTCTGCAAGGGCAAATTAAAGGATTAGTCTGCAGTGAATGACGAAACGGTTGACCACGTTTGGGCGAGTTTCGCATGTGGCCCACAGAAGTCGATGAACAGAGCCAATAAAGTGCTGACGTACCACAACCGACTGAAGCCGAAGCCTTATTGCCTGCGATTGCTACAATCCCTGACACCCTGACACCACGCCATGGGGTTGATGATCAATAATTCACGTCATGACCTCCACGCTAACCCCACATGATTTTTTGTGTGGGGTTATGGGAAAGATTCTGTGTTTAGGCCTTCTCTACCAACAAATCTACCAGAACCGCGGGCTCGCATCAACAGTGGTTTTGAACAGATTGATAGGGACAAGTTGGAAAAAACTTAGTTATCGACTTACCTACAGAATCAGTAGTGAGGCACATATGGATTAGTTGTAATATGTCAAAAAACCTTTTCGAGTTTTTCCATGTGTGTGGTGAGCTCTGTGACAAAATGTCAATTAATATAGCTACAGTAAATCTGTGAAATCGCTTAAATCATTTATGATATCCTTGTATTTTCATTCATTATGATGATAATAAGAAACGCTTTTTAAAAGACTCAGTGTTGTCATAGCGCCAGTTTTGCACTTTAAAATTAATTTCTGTATATACTGCGCGTTTTTTCACATTTATTGTTGTGTGGCTGAGGTCCATCTGTATCATTCATTTCAGTGTAGGCGGTTGCCGTATTTGAACGATAGCATCAGTGAAGTCATACACATATGGATGTGCACTCTGAAAATTAAGGCATTCGTTGTTTTTTTTTAGAACTAGTATTGGAAGCCCAAATGATGAGCAGAAATATACATTTTAAGCCTACGAAGTTCATTGTCAAGTAATCGGAAAACATGTAACATTTTAATTTTCGAGTTTAATGCGAATTAAATCTTCAGCAAAAGCATCGTTAACTTCTTTGGGAGGAAGAAAAGCTAGAGCAAATACCAAGTGTAATCATTTACCTGTATCAGTGTCATTTTCTTTGTAATCGGAAGATATCCCTAACGCCTGAATTTTCTACCAAGAAGCCTGCATCAAGTGAAATCTACATCCTATAACGGATGAAAATGTCCAAACCCGACTAACTACTGCTCGTATAGCTACTTCGAAATCAGACACACTGATTGGTGACTGTTGAAACTTAATCATATCGTCACAAGCATTTACGATTTCAGTTAACACTTTTTCGTACGTAACTCCTGTTTTGCTAGGTAACAAACAAAATACTAAGGGGACGTAATAACCATTGTTTGAAATATGAATTGTAAACAACTGGTAAAAAAAATTGCAGCAGTAATCGAAGATGCCGTAAACAAAAATTTTATCGCTACGATAAAACTGTCGTAAATTATTTTCAGTTGAACAGCACGTGATATTAAAGATGGAGCCGTTGATGAGAAGCATACTTCCTTTTCTTACTCTTAAAATAGAAACTTACTGCGAAACATCATGAACTTCATTTAACGTTTTCGGTAATGGCGGGAAAATAGACCTTCCGGCTCGGTAAATACGTTTTTTAATCAAGGCTGGAAATATCGAGTTCATCGGAGGCAACTTCTTTACGAATTAATTTTGAAAGCCTCTCACATAATTCAGGAATAGCCTTCCTTTCACACTGTTGGAAGTTATTTGTCCTTTTAAGTTATCAGTAACTCCATAGTTATGACTTACTTCATTAGTAAACAGAATGTGGGTTGAAGAATCGTGTAAGTAAATACGTAACCAACTTGTTTTTATTGTGCACCTTCACGCTACTACGCGTTGTGTTTCTCTATACTGTCGAAAATATTTCTTCCAACAACGGCCAACTTAAGGCCTCTTTAACTTGTCAGATGCTCCACAGGAACGTTACAGTCCATTTAAGGACATAGAAGCATGGTATTTTCCAAATGAACTTTTGACCAGAAAGCGATTCTAGTAGCTAGAGTTTGAGGTCTTTTTTAAACCTGCGTTTTGAGTTCTTGTGGCGATATTTCCATAGAAACTTTAATCTCCAAACACAAATTTCTTTAGAATTAAAGCACAAATTTTCATAGGGTAAGCTATAAAAATGTTTAAATATAACGAAGTATTTTCATAAAAAGTTTCATCCCCTATTTTACCCCATTAGGAGTTGAATTTCCAAAAAACACTGAAACACGTATTTTCAAAATTTCTAACAAAGAAGTCAAATACCATATATATATATATATATATATATATATATATATTCGACAGTGTATGTGGCTGCAACACAACGGTTTTCCAGCTGACCTGTCCCGTGTTGCAACGTAAATACTGAAAGAGAACTTCCCTGGGGCTTGGACAGGACGAAATGCTGTTGTCAAATGGCCTACGAGGACCCCGATTTGACTCCTCTTGATTTCTTTCTTTCATTGGGAAGCACTCAAAGGTGCAGTCTATGACTGAGCCCCAACTATATCAGACGATATGTGTCGTCGGATCGTGAGTGTATGCTGTGCCATACCATCCACTGTATTTACATCTGTTCATCGCTCTTTCGAACGGCGATTGCAAATGTACCTTTCAGTCCATTGTCAACAGTTTGAACACGTGCTTAAATAAAGGATAAAGTTTCTTTTGGAAGACAAAATTTATATTATGTGATTTGGGTGGTTGCCAAATCATTGATAGAAAATTGTTTATTTCATTTATGTGTACGAAATTGCATTGCAATGCCAAATAAGTCGACAGTGTGTGTCAAATAGTTGGTAACACGTCATTACACGCTTCCGTACAGCATGAAACGACGTTTCGTTAACAGGAATATTTATTTTGCGGTGTACAGCTGGTCATCAAAGCATTTTTAATAAAATGTTTAATTCAACGAATGTATCACATCTATACACAGGGTGAGTCACCTAACGTTACCGCTGGATATATTTCGTAAACCATATCAAATACTGACGAACCGATTCCACAGACTGAACGTGAGGAGAGGAGCTAGTGTAATTGTTTAATACAAACCATACAAAAATGCACGGAAGTATGTTTTTAACACAAACCAACGTTTTTTTAAATGGAACCACGTTAGTTTTGTTAGCACATCTGAACATATAAACAAATACGTAATCAGTGCCGTTTGTTGCGTTGTAAAATGTTAATTACATCCGGAGATATTGTAACCTAAAGTTGACGCTTGAAACCTCCGACGTTCAGTTGCGTGTTGTAACAAACACGGGCCACGGTCGGCGAGCAGCATCTGCAGGGACATGTTTACGATGACGACCGTGTTTACGAGTGTGGCTGTAGTGCACTGTTGTGGTTTCGTCTAAGTATACAGTGTTACCAGACGTCTGTGATAGTGTAGTGTTGTAGGAACTGTGACCATGGTATATTCGAACTCCGAAAAGGCGGAGATGATACTCATCTATGGCGAGTGTCGACGAAATGCAGCTGAAGCCTGCCGGGTGTATGCAGAACGGTACCAGGACAGAGAGCATCCAACGTGCCGCACATTGCAGAACATCTACCGCCAACTGTATGCAACAGGTATGGTCGTAGCACGCAAACGGGTCCGTAACAGGCCCGTCACAGGAGAAGCGGGTGCGGTTGGTGTGTTACCTGCTGTTGCCATGAACCCACACATGAGTACACGGGACATTTCGAGAACCGGTGGACTGAGTCAAAGTAGTGTCATGCGCATACTGCATCGTTACCGCTTTCACCCGTTTCATGTGTCGCTTCATCAGCAATTACATGGTGATGACTTTAATCATCGAATGCAATTCTGTCAATGGGCATTAACAGAGAATGCATTGCAGTTCTACCTGTTTACCGATGAAGCGGTATTCATAAACCACGGGGCAATGAATCTACGGAACATGCATTACTGGTCCGTGGACAATCCTCACTGGCTCAGACAGGTAGAGCGACAGCGACCGTGGACTGTAAATGTATGGTGCGGAATCATTGGCGACCACCTCATTGGTCCTCACTTCATTGCAGGGGCCCAAACAGCTGCAACATACAGAATGATCTGCCAACGTTGCTCGAAAATGTCCCACTGGAAACGCGTCGACGTATGTGGTATCAGCATGATGGTGCACCTGCACATTCCGCAATTAACACTAGGCTGACCCTTGACAGGATGTTCGACGGGCGTTTCATAGGACGTGGAGGACGCATAAATTGGCCAGCCCGTTCTCTTGATCTTACACGTCTGGACTTCTTTCTGTGGGGTACGTTAAAGGAGAATGTGTACCGTGATGTGCCTACAACCCCAGAGGATATGAAACAACGTATTGTGGCAGCCTGCGCCGACATTACACCAGATGTACTGCGGCGTGTACGACATTCATTACGCCAGAGATTGCAATTGTGTGCAGCAAATGATGGCCACCACATTGAACATCTATTGGCCTGACATGTCGGGACACACTCTATTCCACTCCGTAATTGAAAACGGAAACCACGTGTACCTCACCCCTCATGGTAATGTACATGTGCGTCCGTGAAAAAAACCAAAAAAAGGTGTTAGCATGTGGACGTAATGTGCTGTTCCAGTCTCTTCTGTACCTAAGGTCCATCACCGTTCCCTTTGGGTCCCTACATAATTCGGTGCTCTCCGATACACACGATCGAACAGCGGAGGAGTGGTACTCAAGCGTCAACTTTAGGTTACAATATCTCCGGATGTAATTAACATTTTACAATGCAACAAACGGCACTGATTACGCATTTGTTTATATGTTCAGATGTGCTAACAAAACTAACGGGGTTCCATTTAAAAAACGTAGGTTTGTGTTAAAAAACATACTTCCGTGCATTTTTTATGGTTTGTATTAACCAATTACACTAGCCCCTCTCCTCACGTTCGGTCTGTGGAATCGATTCGTCAGTATTTGATGTGGTTTACGAAATATATCCAGCGGTAATGTTAGGTGACTCACCCTGTATATAAAAGAAAGTCGTGTTAGTTACACTATTTATAACTCAAGAACGGCTGGACCGATTTGGCTGTAAATTGGTGGAGAGGTAGCTCAGAACCAGGAGACGGACATAGGATACTTTTTATCCCGTTCGACCGCTATAAAACGTGGTATAACAAAAACGCATCTGACATGCAATAACAAAACGCAAATGACAGCTAAACGTCTATGGTTAAGTATAAGTATATATAATTAATTAAAAATTTAAAGAAAAAATTTGTATTTTCTTTGAATCATCATTAACAGTGCTGCGACCAAGACGATCGAATATTTCTCGACACAGCCGTAATGCAAGAAGGGTACAAAACATTGGGAGTGAAAGGACTGAAGAAGAACAACGAATTGCCCGTGAAGAGCGCGCGTTAGTATGGCTCGACTTCGTGTTTCTCAATCACAAGAGCAAAGTGAGGCTGCCCGTGAAACGACTCGGTTGGCAATGTGAAATCGTCGAGCGAACAACAGAGATCAACATGTAGATCATTTTCGACGCACAAGAAGAGATTTATCACGTGATGATTTGAATCGAGCAACGTTTAGATACGATTGCAGCACTGATTACTGCTTGCATCCTTGCGTTTTCATTGGGTCGATGGACGTTGTTTGCGAGTATTGTGGCGCATTGAAGTTTTCCGGAGAAACGCACAGATTGTGCTGCCTTAGTGGGAAAGTGAAATTGCCATTATTGACTCCGCCACCTGGTCCATTGCATTCATTGCTTTGTGGCGAAACACCCGAACCACGTCATTTTCTTGCAAACACCCAAAAATACAATAGTTGTTTCCAAATAACCTCATTTGGGACAGACAGTATCGAAAAACACGAGAGTTGCATTGCTTCATGATACATCTGCTGAAGATTTCTCTGAGCAATTGCTGACTATCGGTAACGGTCGAGTACCTGTCGAAGAATCGAGCGGATTGATTTCATTTCCTCATAATTTCTGTAACTTTGTCTCATGAGGGAAAGACGAACTTATCAACAAAGTATTCCCAAACATCATTACTAACTACAAAAGTAATGAATGGTTGAGTGAGCGAGCAATTTTAGCGGCTAAGAGTAAAGATGTAGATGACCTAAACTACATAATTCAGAATGAGGTCATTGGTAAAATGCATTCATTCAAATCTATTGACTGTGTAACAAATGAAGATGAAGCCACCAACTATCCAATTGAATTTTTAAACTCCTTGGATGTGCCTGGCTTACCACCGAACAATTTACGCCTTAAAGTTGGCTCCGTAGTAATCATGCATCGAAACATAAACCAACCAAAACCGTGCACTGGTACGCATTTGGTAGTAAGTAAATTGATGATCAATGTTATTTACGCGATGATACTCCAAGGAAAATTCGAAGGCGAGGAAGTTCTCATTCCGAGGATCCCGATGATCCCAACCGATATGCCGTTTGAGTTTAAAACACTTCAATTTCCGATCCGTCTTGCATTCGCCATGACCATTAACAAATCACAAGGCCAATCCTTGAAAGTTTGTGGTTTAAATCTGGAATATCCATGTTTTTCACATGGTCAATTATATGTGTCATATTCACGGGTCGGAAGACCATCTGCGTTGTTTGTTCTTGCACCTGATAACAAAACATAAAAATGTCGTGTATCACAGGGTACTTAATTGAAGAGTGGAAGCTATGCACCAAAAAACATAAAGAATCATTAAAATACTTAATTTTTTATTTGTGTTTTCTAATAAAAATTGAACTTAAAATCCAAAATCTAATTATTTATTGGCTTTATGGCGGAACAGAGTTCGTCGAGTCAGCTAGTATGATATAATTTAGAGCAGTGTAGGTAGAGACAGTTGTTCGACAGCATGTATTTTACCTCGAAGAAAAAAAAAAAAAGGTTCAAATGGCTCTGAGCACTATGGGACTTGTCTGCTGAGGTCAGCAGTCCCCTAGAACTTAGAACTACTTAAACCTAACCAACCTAAGGACATCACACACATCCATGCCCGAGGCAGGATTCGAACCTGCGACCATAGCGGTCGCGCAGTTCCAGAGTGTAGCGCCTAGAACCTCTCGACCACGCCGGTCGGCTACCTCGAAGAAGCACACAACAACGTACAGGAAAATTTAGGTCAGCTCTTCTATCTGACATTTAGATAATTGGTACAGTAGTTGCTTTTTGTAGCGTTTAAGACCTCTTTATTTTTGAAGAATGAGCAGTTGATTTCTATGTTTCACCTCGTGTAAATCTGGAAGGATACACAAATGTGAAATAGTTTTCCTAAGACCTTTGTGATACGCTAGAGTCTGGCCTGTGTCGTATTTACATATACAGCATTTGTAGGTGAACCTGCATTAGGTCGTAAGTTGGATCAAGGAGGAATAAAGCTTTATTCTCGTAGCGCAGGCTTACCTTACGGCATAGAACGGCGCAACCTGGTCCGAGACGCCTGTTTTGCAGTGTTTGTGTCGCAAATACCGTTTCCTGCCATCGTGCTCTCACATTCTAGAACATTTCTCGAATAATTTTACGACAGGTTTCAACGTCAACATTAACAAACTCTAAAAAATGGTTCAAATGTATCTGAGCACTATGGGACTTAACTGCTGTGGTCATCAGTCCCCTAGAACTTAGAACTACTTAAACCTAACTAACCTAAGGACATCACACACATCCATGCCCAGGGCAGGATTCGAACCTGCGACCGTAGCGGTCACGCGGATCCAGACTGAAGCGCCTAGAACCGCACGGCCACTCCGGCCGGCTAACAAACTCTATATCACTGCAACTGTCTTCTCAAGAGGTACAGAATGTAGTTATAAAAAGCTACGGATCCATTTAACAAAAGTGCTTGCTTCAATATCTCCATTGATACCAGCGCTAAAAATGTTAACCACACAGAAGAATACGTGTCCTTCGACGCTCTACCATTTGTCGAAAACAGCGTTTCGATATGTGTAGCCACTCACGAAATGAAAGGGGTGTTCGTCTTACGTAACTCATCCTGTATATGTGGAACAGAGAAAATCTGGGAATAATTATAACGATGATACAGTCGAGAAATGGAGAAATCCACTGAAATAAGCGACTTTGACAATTTTTTTCTGTCGCGACGTTTAATAGAGGACATAAGCAAGAAACGACCACAGAAGTGACGTACGCCCCGTAACCTTGCACGACCGAAAACGGACTACATTTTATTCTGAAATTCTTGACTAAAAAAATATGTCAGTTGTTATCCAGCCACCGTAATATAGCTACGAGCGAAGTCTTCCTGTGCACAAAGATTGAAATCTTGTTGAACGACTGAAGATTTCATGCAGCAGAGGAATCTCAGAGGCTGCCAAACATCCTAACAAGAAGACTCTTACAGAATGCATTTGTTGCGATCGCTGCATTCGCTCCCAAGGGGACTACTTTGAATGTCACAGTGAAGAATAAGATCGACATATGACGTAATAATTTTAATTGATATATTAAAAGGACTTTTTGATACCACCTCGTAAGTATTGCACGATTTTACAATGTTATTACTGATACTAATTTATTTTTATGTGATTCCAGTTCGTTTAAGTTTCAGTGTGCTGGTGAAGATGAACGTAATGCACAGTAATTTACTAGTTCACCACAACAGTAAATAAATATTCGTATAATCCAGCTTCACTCTTTTTTTTAATTGGTCTGGCCTACTGAAGCCCAAATGAAATAATTTATATCTTCTTTATTTTCTCCTTTCTTTCTTTCCAGTAGTTTTCATTCTTTCCGTATGTTTTCCTCTTCTTCCTCCTGTCCAAATAGCGCCTGTATTTTTCTTAGATTCCTTATAGAAGCTTTAAAAACGTTTTACTTTCGCTCTGAACGCATCTGTTTCTTCTGTTTATTCTCCCGTTATTTCCATTTCCTTCAGACTTGCTTTAACTTCTTTGATACACGTCACTGATGTTTTTCGATGTAGAATGCAATTCTTGTCTTCCTCATTTATCTAATATTCGTTCTATTTTTTTCATAAACTTCCTTATTACTTCTTAATTTCCATTTATCATTGTCACACTTGTTCTTAAGATTTTCGTGATGATATTCCTCTCCTTCTTTTCTATTTCGCCTAATTAACTGTATTGCCTGTATTTAACAAAAGGCATTCTGAAGCATAAAGTCTTGTAGTGCCGGAGTTTTGCATTTATGGGTAAAGATTTCTTGCTATGCAGATTTTTTGTTAGCTGAAAACCTAGTTTTTTGTCCTTTCTAAGTTAGCTTCTTTGTCCAAAGCATTTGGTTGTATTATTTCATATAACATTTAATTTTTATATGGAAAAGATCTTTTTTCAACACTAGATATGATTAAAATTTCATACAACGATTATTGCACACAACTCAAAGTATTTGTTAGAACTGTGATTCGGTGTTTTGACATATATTCACTCTAATGTTACCGCATATTTGTAGCATGCTGAACTGCAGGCTATAATAGCATGTGGCTTCTTGAAAGGTTCATCAGTATAGCTCGTAGAAAAATGACTGATTTTCTCATTTTCCAACCAGTGATAAAAAACTGTTCATTCAATTAAATGCGTGAGAATCATTGCGGTAATGTCGTCCCACGTCTTTACGGAACCACATATCATCTACGTTTTCTCACGAAACAACTCTGGGCATAAAGCCTCCATTAAAGGGTTCCATATATTCGTCGTGTTGAAGCGCCTGAGAAAACAGAGTTTTCCTGAATACTATGCAGTTCATATACCAACTCTTGGAGTTTTGACTTGTTTCTAATTAATCAGGTGATGATTAGTGCCTGTCAGTAAACACTTTTACCTGATCGCTTCATTTAAAGTTGACCTCGTCTGTGCAAAAGGAGATTTATGGAAACTTCCGACATTGTACTCTGATGTTTGCTGAAAGAGGCGAAAATAACGTTTTCGACTTCACTCCATACTGCACAAATTGTTCATAGTGTCCCTTAACTTTCGGGACACCCAGTTTTAGGTAATCGATTGGCAACCTGTTGTGCGCGGAAAGGAATAATGTGTCCCATGGAGATAACAAATTATGCGAGCATTTCATGTAGGAAACATACAGTAATATATACTGACATACCTTTGGGAAAGAAGGGGTATGACCCTTAAATGCATGAAGTAAATTAAATTTTGTTAGCAATTCACAAAGAATTTGTTGATGCTCTACCTCGCTTAATTGAAACGGACGTTTAGTACAGAATGCCCATTATGTACAATTTCAGAGTGATCTATGAATCTGTGGCTGACTTTAGTCTAAACAGTGCATATAAGTGTCATGATAGCTAATACATGAACTGTTATAGGAAGCACACGTACGTGGCATATAGCCGAAGGTCTGTAACGTCCCCTTAGAAAAATTATAAATGACTGTGCTGATAAACCTATTTCATTATTTGATTTTCAAACAGCTGAGCAAAACTGAACGTACTCAGACATTTCTCTTTTTACTAAACTGACACAATATATATATATATACACTCCTGGAAATGGAAAAAAGAACACATTGACACCGGTGTGTCAGACCCACCATAGTTGCTCCGGACACTGCGAGAGGGCTGTACAAGCAATGATCACACGCACGGCGCAGCGGACACACCAGGAACCGCGGTGTTGGCCATCAAATGGCGCTAGCTGCGCAGCATTTGTGCACCGCCGCCGTCAGTGTCAGCCAGTTTGCCGTGGCATACGGAGCTCCATCGCAGTCTTGAACATGATAGCATGCCGCGACAGCGTGAACGTGAACCGTATGTGCAGTTGACGGACTTTGAGCGAGGGCGTATAGTGGGCATGCGGGAGGCCGGGTGGACGTACCGCCGAATTGCTCAACACGTGGGGCGTGAGGTCTCCACAGTACATCGATGTTGTCGCCAGTGGTCGGCGGAAGGTGCACGTGCCCGTCGACCTGGGACCGGTCCGCAGCGACGCACGGATGCACGCCAAGACCGTAGGATCCTACGCAGTGCCGTAGGGGACCGCGCCGCCACTTCCCAGCAAATTAGGGACACTGTTGCTCCTGGGGTATCGGCGAGGACCATTCGCAACCGTCTCCATGAAGCTCGGCTACAGTCCCGCACACCGTTAGGCCGTCTTCCGCTCACGCCCCAACATCGTGCAGCCCGCCTCCAGTGGTGTCACGACAGGCGTGAATGGAGGGACGAATGGAGACGTGTCGTCTTCAGCGATGAGAGTCGCTTCTGCCTTGGTGCCAATGATGGTCGTATGCGTGTTTGGCGCCGTGCAGGTGAGCGCCACAATCAGGACTGCATACGATCGAGACACACAGGGCCAACACCCGGCATCATGGTGTGGGGAGCGATCTCCTACACTGGCCGTACAGCACTGGTGATCGTCGAGGGGACACTGAAAAGTGCATGGTACATCCAAACCGTCATCGAACCCATCGTTCTACCATTCCTAGACCGGCAAGGGAACTTGCTGTTCCAACAGGACAATGCACGTCCGCATGTATCCCGTGCCACCCAACGTGCTCTAGAAGGTGTAAGTCAACTACCCTGGCCAGCAAGATCTCCGGATCTGTCCCCCATTGAGCATGTTTGGGACTGGATGAAGCGTCGTCTCACGCGGTCTGCACGTCCAGCACGAACGCTGGTCCAACTGAGGCGCCAGGTGGAAATGGCATGGCAAGCCGTTCCACAGGACTACATCCAGCATCTCTACGATCGTCTCCATGGGAGAATAGCAGCCTGCATTGCTGCGAAAGGTGGATATACACTGTACTAGTGCCGACATTGTGCATGCTCTGTTGCCTGTGTCTATGTGCCTGTGGTTCTGTCAGTGTGATCATGTGATGTATCTGACCCCAGGAATGTGTCAATAAAGTTTCCCCTTCCTGGGACAATGAATTCACGGTGTTCTTATTTCAATTTCCAGGAGTGTATATATATATATATATATATATATATATATATATATATATATATAGCGCAACGTAACCTGACTTTTAATAATCCCTACAAAAGAATGGCTCTGACTAACAATAACCTATACCTTTCATGATGAATCACTTACCTCACAAAAATCTTCGTTACTCGAACTACTGCAATACACCGAGCGCCAATACTGCCAGCTAAATGAAAGATTCTAACTACTGAAGGCACTAACTGCTGATAGGCATGGTTAGCAAAGGAAAGATTTTGATAGAGAACGAACAATGTATTTACCTTAATAGTGTTCAAAAGTCATGACATCCAGTCGTACAGATTTCCTTTTTCTGACAGACTCATGTCCAGATCGTCCGCTCTCAAAACTCTGTCATCTCTCTCCCCACATCCACCACTGCTGGCGTCTCACCTCCAACTGCGCAACGCTTCGCGCTGTTCACATCCAACTGCCCAACACTACACAAGCGAATATTCCGGCAATGAGTCCAACCAGCCACAGACTGCACAGCACAGTCAGTGATTTTCATACAGAGCACTACGAGGCGTTACCAACATAAAAACATAAACAGCCTACTTACAGGTCGAGCGACCTGCCATCGAGAACAAGATAATAATTCAAGAAGAAAGAAGTAAAATACTTCTCAAGTAACGTACATTCACTCATTTCATTATTGTTATGGTACCTCATCCCAATAGACAGCAAGCCAAAAATCAGTTACGACTAATATAGTGTGTAGAGATGGTATTTAGACAGATGCTAGAAATCACTTTAATAAGTCTACGGAGCCCTTGTTTGTTAAGTTTCCGATCCTCAGAACAGCAGCTTCTGTTATCTACGTTTAGCGTCGCTGCTCCGTACAGCATCGATCGCGGTGACGGTTGCCGGCACCGGTTTGCATGTGAGTTTCAAATTTTTTGTTGCTCTATGCCTATGGTTCAAATGGCTCTGACAAGAGCACTATGGGACCTAACATCTGAGGTCACACCGGCCGGCTATATGCCTATCTTCACTAGTTTCTGTAAAGAGTCACAGTGTAAACTGGATGTTTTTTCAAAAAGAAGTGTTCAGCTTGTGTGGAGTGGCCTCGCAGCCGAGAACACAAGTTTACCATTGAAGAAAAATGTTCAGAAACTGACAGTTTTCGTAAGAAAATGGAGAGCAAAACAGTACGTATTTGACTGTTCCCTATTGTGTATGACGTTAGTTTATCGAAAGCTCAAGTAAATCGTTTCGACCTTTCTGTTTGGTTGGTGTCAGTAACTTAGAAAAGGGGCTCATTGTCGTTAGCCACAATTCATTTCCATTCAGTTACCATGTTTACAGAGAGCAGACGTGATCTTAATGAGAAAGACAGACGGTTTAATGGTTCAAATGGCTCTGAGCACTATGCGACTTAACTTCTGAGGTCATCAGTCACCTAGAACTTAGAACTAATTAAATCTATCTAACCTAAGGACATCACACACATCCATGCCCGAGGCAGGATTCGACCCTGCGACCCTACCGGTCGCTCGGTTCCAGACTGTAGCGCCTAGAACCGCACGGCCACAGACGGTTTAGCTCACAACTTTCATCAGCGCCCCTGAGAAGTGAGAATAAAAAGTCTTAGCCATTAAGATGACAATAATTACTCGCACCATGAATCTTAGTTAGAAACGTCTGTGTTTCTTGTCTTCATTTTGTAACGCATCATCTGTGATCCATTTCCAGGTCAGCAATATTTTAGCTACTCTTATATTTACTTTATTTGGTAAAATGCATTTCGAGCCCTGTGACTTTGTCATCCGATACAAGTTGCTCGTATTACATATTTACTGTGTGAAAGAAGACTTTCGTTTTCCTAGAATAAAATAGAACACGAAAATTGTCGCTCTGCACAGAACAGAAATTGTGTAAACATTATTCACCTCAAGCAATAAATTGGTTGTTGCCTGACACACACCGTAAGCTCCATCAGACTTGCAGTACTGCATTGTGAAATATGCTGAAATGTACTAATTGCAGTGTGCTTCATGTAAGGTCAAGTGAACGAAACTTTGAGAGAGATTTCCTAAGCATGCAAACGCACCGGGACTCAACCATCCTGAGACGTTCACAAAAGCTAATCAGATATATGTACAAACGATTGGAGATGTGTCTACAAAAAATGAAATATGGCGATTATCTGCGGATGAATTTCCTCGGACACAACTACTTTACAAATTTCTACGAAGCACTAATAGTTTCAATTGTGTACATCTCTAATGCCTCAGCAAATTCATCAGGGGTAACTTCGTGATAAGAGTGGAAACGTCGCCTGCAGAAAATACAGCCAGTTTGCAGAAGAATATTGCTTTTCCATTTTATTGTTTGGCCAACATTTAAGTTAGCAATTACCGTCAGTTTTCTGTTCACAGAAACGACCTTCAGAAATTACCTGTGTCCAAATCAAGGAAACCATAATGAAATGTCAGGAGAGGCAAGCGCGAAGCTCATCTATAAAGAAAAGACTGCCACATTTTCTTGGCTTCATTCATCAAGTAGCGCTGTCAATTCAAGTTCCAAGGAAATACAAGGGCTAGTCACAAAGTTTTAATTATCACTGGTAAACACTGAGCTGTGATAATGACGCTTGGCGTTAGACCTACACGTAAAAATGTAAATATGTCAGAAGGCATTATCGGCTGGGATACTCTACACCACGGGTTCTGCTGCCTGTCAGAATTGTTGTTCTTCTCCACACGCATAGCCCATTTCCTTGCAGTTATGTTAGAATTGTATCGTACTTGTATTTGCAGAATGTAGGTGAATATAATGGTTGTGTTATGGTTCTGTCGTATGATAATGATTGTGATGATGACGATACAAGGAAGAGGGTGAAACCAGTGCCGCTACATAATCTATTCCTCTCAAACAGCACCAGCATCCCCATCTGACGAACGGATTACCATCAACAGTAAGACATAACTTCACACCATGAGACACTACAGGGAGTTTTGGAATTTAATACAGGACTTTGCCGCAACGTCTATATCAGACAATAAGTGTCTGGCACAGTTATTAGACCGATTACTGCTGCTATAATGGCAGGTTATAAAGGTGTAAGTGAGTTTGAACGTGGTGTTATAGTCGGCGCACGAGGGATGGGACACAGCATCTCCGAGGCTGCGATGAAGTGGGGATTTTCCCGTATGATTGTTTCACGAGTGTATCGTGAATATCAGATATCCGGTAAACCATCAAATCTCCGACATCGCTGCGGCCGGCAAAAGATCCTGCAAGAACGGGACCAACGACGGATGAAGAGAATCTTTCAACGTGACAGAAGTGCAACCCTTCTGCAAATGGCTGCAAATGTCAGAGCTGGGTCAGCGTGCGAACCATTCAAACAAATATCATAGATATGCGCTTTCGGAGTGGTGGCCCACTCGTGTATGCTTGATGACTGCACACCTCCCTGGGCCAGCCAGTACCGACATTGGACTGTTGGTGACTGGAAACGTGTTGCCTGTTTGGACGAGTCTTGTTTCAAATTGTATCGAGCGGATGGACGTGTACGAGTATGGGGACAACCTCATGGTTCCATGGACCCTGCGTATCTACAGGGACTGTTCAAGCTGGTGGAAACTGTGTAATGGAGTGGGGCGTGTGCAGTTGGAGTGATAGCAGGCAGCATCCTGTCTGATCATCTGCATTCATTCATGTCCGATGTGCATTCCGATGGACTTGGGCAATTTCGGTAGGACAATCGGACACTCCACACGTCCAGAATTGCTACAGAGTGGCTTCAGGGTCCCTGTTCTGAGTTTAAACACTTCCGCTGCCCACCAAACTCCCCAAACATGAACATTACTTAGCATGTCTGGGATGCCTTGCAACGTGCTGTTCAGAAGAGCTCTCCACCGCTTCGTACTCTTGCGGAGTTATGGACAGCCCTGCACGATTCATGGTGTCAGTTCCTCTAACACTACTTCAGACATTAGTCGAGTCCATGGCAAGTGGTGTTACGGCACTTCTGCGTGCTGTCTGGGGCCCTACACGACATTAGGGAGGTGCACCAGTTTCTTAGGCTCTTCAGTGTATAATAGATATTCAGTTGTCATTTTGTAGAGCAGTGGAAGTGCAAACAGTGCGCTGTCTTCAGAGGAATAATCGTGTTGTTGAGTTCGCCGTAGCCTTTGACTGAAGCGTATATACTTAATGACACAGTGATTAAAGTGGAAAGTAGCTCTTTTTAAATCGATGAAAAACAGCAGTATGACCCGTTTACGAACTTCGAAGCGAAGGTTCGACACACCAACATCAATAAATTATTTACAAGACATTAGTGCAGGATGGCTGCCTACAGTTGGAACTTACGGAGCTATACTGTGACAGGCAGTTGCGGGATAAATTTCGTATTAAAATAGCTCTTGCAGAATCGTATAAACATTTTTCTCGACATAGATTTCCACGATTTGACAAGTTTTCAGTTATGGTTATGTCAGAGTCTGGACCCTCATGCTTAGCGAGCTATGTTTTTCCTCATTGAAGAGGACGAAATCTACCCACATAAGCTCACTCACAGACTGCAACTTAAAAGTTTACCTTCGAGCTGGCAGTAGTTAGAATGTGGTACCAGACACTGATGCTTAAGTGAAAAACAAAATAAGTAGAATTCACTGACACCTGGTGTCTTTACGTTGAACATGTGAGTGAAGTAGCCACTAAATAAAAGTTGACGGCAATATAAACGCCGTCCAAAAACGACAGTCACTCTAAGCCATCATCGGTCGTAAGAGATATCATGTATCGTACTTAGCTGCCCTGTGTTCTTCATCTTATCTGTTACAAGAAACTAAGTTCCATTTCATTGTTGTTTTCTCATCAATACAACAGTTTTAGGAAATAAATGTGCTATGATAGTGTAACGCCGGAAATGCATATCCTCCTATTTCCATCTATTGTACTATTATTTTTTTTCCTTGTTTTGTTACCTCAAGATATGACATTTCTGTCTCTTTATATATTGTAATTGTTTTACTGTTTGTATATATATATTTATGCACTCATGTCGATGTATAATTGGTTTGTTTCGTAAATATTATTTGTATTTTTACGCTGGGTCTTGCCTAGGGAAAACTGCTATCGAACGATTACATCGATAGGTCGTGTAAAGAATCAAAGTTTGTAGGATCTTTGGTAGTGTTAACTCTGCCGCGTGGAGCGTTGGCAGTGAGAGTCTGGCGGGAGTAGCGAGTGGAGCAGGTGTTGTGTGACGCTCCCGCGAGTTGCCGCGCTTTCGGGGTTTGGCAGCATGTAATTGCGCTCGACTTGCGATGATAGTTTCTGACATGGTGTCGCGGACGGGAAACATTAACTAGCGCACATCAAGAGCCCGTTTCGTCTGGTGACCGTGTCGAGAAGAAGGCGCGCCAACATCCAGCTTCTGCAACAGCGACGGCCGACAATGAGTGACTGTCGCCACCTCCTCGACCGACGGCTTCAAACCTTCAATCAACCGACAAGGAAGACTGGACGCACGTAAAGTTTTAGAGCTGTATGGCACACCTCAGCTTTTAATCTTGTTCCATTTTCGTAACTATAATTACAGCAACTTAGCATGAACGTTTGTTGCTCATTGTCCCAATTGCATCACCAAGCAGAGTCCCTTCCTTTTCCGAAATGAACCCGAGTGTCGTTGAAATTCAAACGCCAGCATTAAAGTAATATAGCTAACTCGTTTTCACTGCTTTAATTTCAAAGTTCAATTATGGCATTAATAGCTGGCTACAATATTCAGATTACACAAGCACGAATTAAGAGTGCGAGCTTTGTTACCGTATTTTAGCTTACCTGTGACTGCAGCTCAGCTTGGTACGTACTAAATTTTACTATTGTTAATTGTTCAGAATCATTTAATTCAAGTTCAAAGTTAAATCTCTTCTTTCTAAATTGCGTAGATTCAAGTAGCTTTTGAAATGATTGTTGAGGTAGTCCAAGACTAACCGTATTTTACTGAATTTCGATGTGCTTCAGAAAGAAAGCTCACTATTAACTTCAGTCACTAAATTAACTTTCGATTTTCCGGTTTTAGTAATTCTTTTGCTAAATTGAGTCAGAGTGTAGCGAAATTTATTACTTCTGACAAACTTTCAGTTTTCACACTACACGTGTCAACCTTCAGTTGCCACGCTTCTAGTGCTAATTATATGTGTAAAAACCTTTCTTTTTCAGTTACTATAGTAATTGTCCTTAGGACTGGCGACCGTGATTTCCCCCAAATCTCAAATATCTAATTACCGCTAGTTAATTGTTAACGTAACGGCCGCACATTTACTTTCTTTATTAACTTTACCCCTCTTCAAAATTAATTTCCACCAGTTTCATTTGCATTTTTCCTTTCATTTAGATGTAACCCTTTCCTCCCTCTTTACCGATAGATTAACTTCGGTGACGATTGCTTTTCCCAAATTTCCATTAGGTACACGCGGTTTAAATTTTCACTGTCATTAAGGTCGGTAAGTGAGGGGGAGGTTACAATAGGCATTAATTAGCCACTGCGAAGCGATATTGGTTCCTAGAACTAACATTAGCTGCCTTAGAGTAGTCTCGTTGACAATAATTTCTCATGCGGAGCTGTCTTATACCGGTTCCTCCTCCCCTCCCGACCCCTCCCCTCCCCTCCCCTCGTCTTCTCCTTCCATTATTCGGCGGGAGCCGGCCGGTTGCTCACCGCTGAGGCGTGAGCGCGAGCCAGTTTGCACGAGCAGATCACTGAGCGGGCCTGGTTTACCATGTAGTCGTCCAGTGCCTGTAGCAAGGAACTGCAGAGGCGGTGGAAGGCGACGACTGCAGTGCTGTCAGCAGTAAGCTGGGGCAGCCTTGCCGAGGTGGCCAGTGTCAGCACAGTCCCGCCGCAGAGAAGCGGTCGGTATCGAGTGCTGTCGGCAGCACTGGGGGCAGCAAGCCGGACTCGGCGCGGCCCGGGGCCTCCGGAGGTGACAGAGTGCCAGGCGTTGAAGTGCGCTTGATGGCCCCACAGTGGACCCAGTATGGTGCCCGAGGGCATCAGGCTAACTGGCACCAGCAGACCCTGGACTGCGCCTAGCAGCCGGTGCTGGCTGAGGACAAAGGCGGCAGGTGCTGAGGCTGCATCAGTACTGAGGATGGAGTCCAAGTCAGAACTGAAGTTGAAGCGCAACACGGCGCCGGCAGTGGTCACGTCAGAAGCCCCCTCTGATGTCATGTCTAACGTCGGATGACGAGAGACAGGTCCGCAGTGCAAGCCAGCTTTAGCTGGGATAGAGACCCAGATATACGAGCTTGTTCGAGCGGCGCTGTTGTGACAAGCCGCCCTGCTTGTTGCCACGTACGCCTGAAAAGCTTTGCCCGGACGTTGCGGCGGAGCAACGGGTGTGCGGACATTTATCCACGCCGGACATTTGCCACGCCGGACATTTGCCACGCCGGATATTTGCCACGCCGGACATTTGCCACGATTTTACCTGGTCCGAAGTGTTGGGTCCCTTGTCTCTCCCTCCTCCTCCTCCTCCTCACCTGTCGCCTGACTCGCAGTAGAGGTACTTACTGAGCCTTTCCGCTGGTTTTCTTAACATAGGACCAGAATCTCTATGGATTTTCCGCCATATTTCTACAGAGAGTTTCGTCGTGGAAACTATTAAATGCATCTCGCATTGAAATCCTCTCCAAATTGAGTAAAACTTCGCCAATCTTGGAGATTTTGCGCCCGTCAAAATATACGTGCCTTTTTCGGTGCTCCTGCAGCAGCTTTCTGTCGTTTTTTGTGTACCATGGGGAATCAGTTCCGTCTGATATTAATTTATTTGGTACGAATCTCTCGAGTGCTGTTGATACTATTTCTTTGAACTTAAGCCACATATGGTCTTCACTTACATAGTTCGGAAGGATTGGAGACCGTCTCTTAGAAAGATGTCAACCGAATCTTTAGTTGCTTTTATAAATATATATATTTCGCGTTTAGTTTTGGTGAATTTCTTTGTTACGGAATTGAGCCTCGCTACGACTGTGTGTTCACTAATCCATGTATCCGTCGTGATGCTCAGGATTATTTGTGGCTAAGAGGTCAAGTGTGTTTTCGTAACCATTTACAATTTGAATGGCGTCGTGAACTAATTCTTCAAAATAATTTTATAAAAAGCATTTAGAACAATTATGGAAGTTGTTTTCTATCTACAATAGGGTCTGAAAATGTATTTTGGTCAACATACGGAAGGCAGATTGAAGTCACTGCCAACTATGATTGTATGAGTAGGGTACCTATTTGCGATGAGACTCGAGTTTTCTTTGAAATGTTCAGCAACTGTTTCATCTGAGACCGGGGGTCGGTAAAAGGAGCCAGTTATTAATTTATTCCGGTTGTCGAATATAGCCTCTGTCCATACTAAGTCACAGGAACTGCCTGCTTCAATGTCGCTTGTGAGCTGGAACACACATTACATTATTTTTCCTTAAGTTGTGCTTCTTGTTTCTGTCGTAGTGGAGATCATTACAATTACGGCTTTTCCCTCCAAAACCTAGGATGCTTTCTGTGTGACCCTGTAAATACCAGAGCTAAACAATGTAGAACAACAACGTACGTTACAATCATAGCATTTTGTATTACTTCATTTCCTTATTTCTAACATTTTAAAATTGTACGTCGACTTTAGATGACACATCGTTTATGAACGTACTTTCAGTCATGTTTTGAACGTTGTCCCGCTACACTTTATTAAGTAATTTTTCGCCGCAAGGGATATCGGATTTTAGAGAGTAAATTAATATGGAGTATGTCGTTCTTCTTTTCAAACATTCACATACCCATTTCTTCTTTCCTTATTGTCTTGTGGGCATGCAGTTGTAGAAATTAAAGTAGGCACAAATGCAGAGATCAAAAATAAATGATTAGCATACATTCGCATTCTCTTTCCAGCGTTCCTTTCTTGTTGCTCCCATGGCGATGGACTGTTTCTATCGTAATCTGTAAGCGTGAAAGGAAGCTACCGTACAGACAGAGGGATCTATATTTATACTTGGCAGAACTAATTACATACTGACATAATCGTCGGAATTGCTTTCGTTTCTCAAAAGTTATAAATATTTCGATTTCGGAAAAGAAGCTCTGTATTTCGCAAAGATGTCGAAGAAGAAGGACCCTTACGTACTGGCTGTATCGAGTAAGATGTCCTGACGGCGGTTTGAAAGCGGACAGTAGTAGTAGTACGAAGAAAGGCGTCCCTTACCTGAGGGATCCCTACCTGGCGAAGGGGCAAGTGTGGCAAATGTCCGGCGTGGCAAATGTCCGGCATTAGGAGCAACCCTTCCTGTTGTAGCACGGGTTACAGGGTGCTGGAGTAGTGGTATTACAGTGCCTGCCAATGGAATTACGGAACTGACTGCCCACTGCACCCCTTGTCGCGACCCGCTTGAGCGGTTGCCGCAGCACTGAATCAGTGAATTTTATATTATTCCGACTTGTTTATGAGTTAGAGAAAAGTAGCGACAGATTTGTAAACATCGTTACATTACTGATGTGCTGGAACAAATATGTCTGAAAAGCCCGCTTGCAGAACTACGGTTTGGCGGGTCTTTATGCACGGTTCCTGTTTGAGCATGGAAAATGGGGTGAAACATTTTCGGTTTAGCCCGGCCCAGTGGCCATTTGAATAACCGTTCGAACTTTTGTCTTACTGTAGCTATTTTACATTATACTAAGCAAGATTTGAGCGACGAACCGGAGCTGGCGCACTGGCAGATTGTGAAAATCGTTGAATTGCGTTTGCAAAAGATTTTAACTGAACTGAAATTAACTTTCAGGTAATGTGCATAGTTCGGATATTGCGTGCAAGGACAGTTACACTCGTTAGGATTTTACGTGCAAAAATGGGCACCCTTGAATAGCTCCGGACGAAAGTGAAACTGACAGTTCAAATTTAGTCCAGTTGTGCATCGGACCTTGGTCTAATAAAAGTTTTAACTGTGTCCAAAAATTCTTGCTTCGTTTGGATTTTACGAGGCAGGTTTTTAAAGTGCGCCGCTTCTGTACTTCAAACTTGTATCAATCCGTTGAAACTTGGCACGAAGATAGATAACTACATAAAATCAAAACGGATTTTTTTCATTCAATAATCTTCATCCGTTTTCGAGATACGGTGGTTTTAAGTTGAGCGAAATGCTGCATGTAAAATTCGTTCTTATGTGAATTAATGCACGGAAGTGGCTTGAAGTGAATCAGGTAACTAAAAAATGCATTCTTACGATAAAATTCAAACATCGATTTCAAAAATCTAGCATCATTAGTTTTTTTTTTTTTTTTTGCGCTTGCCATTTCTATGTTTGAAACTTGTGCGAATTGGTTCAAAGTTCGTGAGGAGGTAGACAAATACATGCAATTCGTGGTCGTCCTATTGTTTTGTGAAAACTCTATACATTGCTGTGATGTAAGCAACATGATTCAAAACACAATAAAAAAAAACCTGTACCGGATCAGACGTCGCCAGAGTTAACCAAAATTTACATCGGTTTCAAGCTATGGCAGTCTAATGTTGAACTTACCGTAGAGTGAAACTTGGGAACCAGAATGGAAAATGCTCCTATCGTAGCACAGAAAAGATGTATATGCCCTGGGCAGAATTAGGTTCAAATGGCTCTAAGCACTATGGGACTTAACATCTAAGGTCACCAGTCCCATAGACTCAGAACTACTTAAACCTAACTAACCTAAGGACATCACACACATCAATGCCCGAGGCAGGATTCGAAACTGCGACCGTAGCAGCCGTGAGTTCCAGACTGAAGCGCCTAGAACCGCTCGGCCACAGAGGCCAGCGCAGAATTAGGAATGTAAATGGAGGGAACTAGCTTTTCAACTTATTGGCAACTTAAAAGACCATTAAATCGAAACACCTTGATATATTCACGCTTTCTGTCCGAGTTAACCGTACTTCCCCAGCGCATTGAGCTGCCTTAGACCCACCCCCTGTTACACGTATGCTGGGCGTTGTAAGAACGAAAAAGACACAAATTTACGTGCTTCTAGAGTGTGGGATGCATCTACAATAGAACTATATCCCAGAATTGGAAAGCATCTTTAATAGAAAGAATTCCAGAGAGAGGATCCACCTCTCGTAAACTTTAATGACACGTTATTTCACATTGCACGGCATGAGAAATGCCATGTTGGATGGCATGACGTACAACAGGAGAATCTTTGATTCCATATTAATAAGGATGAAGACTGGACTATCGTTTTTCAATCCCCAGTAGCAGCAGCAGCTGCTCCAGCCGCAAATTGTTTCATTTTCCGAAATACATGTAGATGTCAAAGGCAGGCGCTGTGTGTCTTGTTTGGGAACAAAGTTGTTCCATTCTCTCATTGTACTTGCTGCTCGCAACATTAATGCCCACTTTACTCTTCGCCCTCAAGCTTACATTCAATACGGCTCATTTTCACAGCAGCAAAGGTAACTGGGATATCAGACCAAATAAATTATAATTATATTATTGCACTGTAATTAGCCACTGCAGAGCACAGGTCTCTTGCACCAAAAAACTCTGAAACCTTTTTCGGTGGTGTTAGGGCAGACAGCAACGTCTTTAGTTTCCAAAGAGTAAATTCTGTGGCTCGTTTTCAAAGGTTTGCGCCGAGCGTACGCTTGATAAGCCTTAGTGTGAAGGTATTATAATAAGTGGCTAAGTATGAATCATGTCATTTTCAATAAGCGCTACCAAGAAAGCCCGCAGGAATACCACTTCTGCAGCCTGAATATTGTAATTAATGTATTCAGGTCCACGTTGTGTAGCAACATTAGCCGCCTATCTTGAAACGTGTAAGGTACTGCAATAGCTTGCAAACAAATGAGAACAGCATTCACATATACTCCGCGCGACCGCTACGGTCGCAGGTTTGAATCACATGTGTGATATCCTGAGGTTAGTTATGTTTAAGTAGTTCTAAGTTCTAGGGGACTGAAGACTTCCGATGTTAAGTCCCATAGTGCTCAGAGCCATTTGAACCATTCACATATACTTTGGCTAAGTAAAATTAATGATACTTTTCTGTACATGTCAGATTTGTAGATTATCTTTATATGTAAAAATTTTTCTTCTGCCATACGTTTCCCCCCTTCGCCAGTAATATTCCGTTGCAATTTGACGTCATTTTGACAAGTGGTGTTATTTCTACAACGTATTGAAAGTTCGTTAATTATAATCATCCTATATATATCATCATCATCATCATCATCATCATCATTTAAGACTGATTATGCCTTTCAGCGTTCAGTCTGGAGCATAGTCCCCCTTATAAAATTCCTCCATGATCCCCTATTCAGTGCTAACATTGGTGCATCTTCTGACGTTAAGCCTGTTACTTCAAAATCATTCTTAACCGAATCCAGGTACCTTCTCCTTGGTCTGCTCCGACTTCTCCTACCCTCTACTGCTGAACCCATGAGTCTCTTGGGTAACCTTGCTTCTCCCATGCGTGTAACATGACCCCACCATCTAAGCCTGTTCGCCCTGACTGCTACATCTATAGAGTTCATTCCCTCATTGTTGATAAGGTAACCTGAATCCACCCAGCTTTCGCTCCCATACAACACAGTTGGTCGAAAGATTGAACGGTGCACAGATAACTTAGTCTTGGTACTGACTTCCTTCTTGCAGGAGAGAGTAGATCGTAGCTGAGCGCTCACTGCATTAGCTTTGCTACACCTCGCTTCCAGTTCTTTCACTATGTTGCCAACCTGTGAGAATATGCATCCTAAGTACTTGAAACCGTCCACCTGTTCTAACTTTGTTCCTCCTGTTTGGCACTCAATCCGTTTATATCTCTTTCCCACTGACATTACTTTCGTTTTGGAGATTCTAATCTTCATACCATAGTCCCTACATTTCTGATCTAGCTCTGAAATATTACTTTGCAAACTTTCAATCGAATCTGCCATCACAACTAAGTCATCGGCATATGCAAGACTGCTTATTTTGTGTCACATATCTTAATCTCACCCAGCCAGTCTACTGTTTTCAACATGTTGTTGTTGTGGTCTTCAGTCCTGAGACTGGTTTGATGCAGCTCTCCATGCTACTCTATCCTGTGCAAGCTTCTTCATCTCCCAGTACCTACTGCAACCTACATCCTTCTGAATCTGCTTAGTGTATCATCTCTTGGTCTCCCTCTACAATTTTTACCCTCCACGCTGCCCTCCAATGCTAAATTTGTGATCCCTTGATGCCTCAAAACATGTCCTACCAACCGATCCCTTCTTCTAGTCAAGTTGTGCCACAAACTTCTCTTCTCCCCAATCCTATTCAATACCTCCTCATTAGTTACGTGATCTACCCACCTTATCTTCAGCATTCTTCTGTAGCACCACATTTCAAAAGCTTCTATTCTCTTCTTGTCCAAACTGGTTATCGTCCATGTTTCACTTCCATACATGGCTACACTCCATACAAATACTTTCAGAAACGACTTCCTGACACTTAAATCTATACTCGATGTTAACAAATTTCTCTTCTTCAGAAACGATTTCCTTGCCATTGCCAGTCTACATTTTATATCCTCCCTACTTCGACCATCATCAGTTATTTTACTCCCTAAATAGCAAAACTCCTTTACTACTTTAAGTGTCTCATTTCCTAATCTAATCCCCTCAGCATCACCCGATTTAATTTGACTACATTCCATTATCCTCGTTTTGCTTTTGTTGATGTTCATCTTATATCCTCCTTTCAAGACACTGTCCATTCCGTTCAACTGCTCTTCCAAGTCCTTTGCTGTCTCTGACAGAATTACAATGTCATCGGCGAACCTCAAAGTTTTTACTTCTTCTCCATGAATTTTAATACCTACTCCGAATTTTTCTTTTGTTTCCTTTACTGCTTGCTCAATATACAGATTGAATAACATCGGGGAGAGACTACAACCCTGTCTCACTCCTTTCCCAACCACTGCTTCCCTTTCATGCCCCTCGACTCTTATAACTGCCATCTGGTTTCTGTACAAATTGTAAATAGCCTTTCGCTCCCTGTATTTTACCCCTGTCAACTTCAGAATTTGAAAGAGAGTATTCCAGTTAACGTTGTCAAAAGCTTTCTCTAAGTCTACAAATGCTAGAAACGTAGGTTTGCCTTTTCTTAATCTTTCTTCTAAGGTAAGTCGTAAGGTTAGTATTGCCTCACGTGTTCCAACATTTCTACGGAATCCAAACTGATCTTCCCCGAGGTCCGCTTCTACCAGTTTTTCCATTCGTCTGTACAGAATTCGCGTTAGTATTTTGCAGCTGTGACTTATTAAACTGATAGTTCGGTAATTTTCACATCTGTCAACACCTGCTTTCTTTGGGATTGGAATTATTATATTCTTCTTGAAGTCTGTGGGTATTTCGCCTGTCTCATACATCTTGCTCACCAGATGGTAGAGTTTTGTCATGACTGGCTCTCCCAAGGCCATCAGTAGTTCTAATGGAATGTTGTCTACTCCCGAGGCCTTGTTTCGACTCAGGTCTTTCAGTGCTCTGTCAAACTCTTCACGCAGTATCTTATCTCCATTTCATCTTCATCTACATCCTCTTCCATTTCCATAATATTGTCTTCAAGTACATCGCCCTTGTATAAACCCTCTATATACCCCTTCCTTGCTTAGAACTGGGTTGCCATCTGAGCTCTTGATATTCATACAAGTGGTTCTCTTCTCTCCAAAGGGCTCTTTAATTTCCCTGTAGGCAATATCTATCTTACCCCTAGTGAGACAAGCCTCTACATCCTTACATTTGTCCTCTAGCCATCCCTGCTTAGCCATTTTGCACTTCCTGTCGATCTCATTTTTGAGACATTTGTATTCCTTTTTGCCTGCTTCATTTACTGCATTTTTATATTTTCTCCTTTCATCAATTAAATTCAATATTTCTTCTGTTACCCAAGGATTTCTATTAGCCCTTGTCTTTTTACCTACTTGATCCTCTGCTGCCTTCACTACTTCATCCCTCAGAGCTACCCATTCTTCTTCTACTGTATTTCTTTCCCCCATTCCTGTCAATTGTTCCCATATGCTCTCCCTGAAACTCTCTACAACCTCTGGTTTAGTCAGTTTATCCAGGTCCCATCTCCTTAAATTCCCACCTTTTTGCAGTTTCTTCAGTTTCAATCTGCAGTTCATAACCAATAGATTGTGGTCAGAATCCACATCTGCCCCTGGAAATGTCTTACAATTTAAAACCTGGTTCCTAAATCTCTGTCTTACCATCAACATATGATCCATAAATAATATGAACAACAGTGGAGACAGGTTGCAGCCTTGTCTTACCCCTGAAACTACTCTGAACCATGAACTCATTTTACCGTCAACTCTAACTGCTGCCTGACTATCCATGTAAAGACCTTTAATTGCTTGCAAAAGTTTGCCTCCTATTCCGTAATCTCGTAGAACAGACAATAACTTCCTCCTAGGAACCCGGTCATATGCCTTTTCTAGATCTATAAAGCATAGATACAGTTCCCTGTTCCACTCGTAACACTTCTCCATTATTTGCCGTAAGCTAAAGATCTGGTCCTGACAACCTCCAAGAGGCCTAAACCCACACTGATTTTCATCCAATTGGTCCTCAACTAATACTCGCACTTTCCTTTCAACAATACCTGAGACGATTTTGTCCACAACGCTGATTAAAGAGATACCTCTGTAGTTGTTACAATCTTTTCTGTTTCCATGTTTAAAGATTGGTTTGATTACTGCTTTTGTCCAGTCTGATGGAACCTGTCCCGACTCCCAGGCCATTTCAATTATCCTGTGTAGCCATTTAAGACCTGACATTCCACTGTAGTTGATGAATGCCGACTTAATTTCATCCACCCCAGCTACTTTATTGCACTGTAATCTATTGACCATTTTCTCCACTTCCTCAAATGTGATCCTATTTCCGTCATCATTCCTATCCCATTGTACCTCGAAATCTGAAACATTACTGATCGTATTTTCACCTACATTGAGCAACTCTTCAAAATATTCCCTCCATCTGGCCAAGGAATCCACAGGATTCACCAGCAGTTTTCCTGACCTGTCCAAAATACTTGTCATTTCCTTCTTACCTCCCTTTCGAAGACTGCTAGTTACACTCCAGAATGGTTTTCCAGCAGCTTGACCCGAAGTCTCCGACCTGTTTCCAAAGTCTTCCCAAGATTTCTTCTTGGTTGCTGCAATTATCTGCTTGGTTTTGTTTCTTTCTTCAACATACCTTTCTCTGTCTACCTGAGTTCTAGTATGTAGCCATTTTTGATACGCCTTCTTTTTCCTTTTACAGGCTGCCTTGACTGTGTCATTCCACCAAGCTGTTTGCTTCATCCTACCTTTACACACTACTGTTCCAAGACATTCTTTAGCCACTTCTAGTACTGTGTCCCTGTACCTTGTCCATCCCTTTTCCAATGACTGTAATTGACTACAGTCAACTAACTGGTACCTTTCTGAGATCACTGTTATGTATTTGTGCCTGATTTCCTTATCCTGAAGTTTCTCCACTCTTATCCTCCTACATATGGACCTGACCTCCTGCACTTTCGGCCTCACAATCCCAATTTCACTGCAGATTAAATAATGATCAGTGTCATCAAAGAATCCCCTGAATACACGTGTGTCCCTCACAGCCGTCCTGAATTCCTGATCTGTTATTATATAGTCAATGACAGATCTGGTTCCCCTGCCTTCCCAAGTATACCGGTGAATGTTCTTATGTTTAAAAAAGGAGTTTGTGATTACTAAGCCCATACTGACACAGAAATCCAAGAGTTGTTTCCCGTTCCTGTTGGCCTCCATATCCTCTCCAAATTTACCCATAACCTTTTCATAGCCTTCTGTTCGATTTCCAATCCTGGCACTAAAATCACGCATGAGCAGAACACTGTCCTTGTCCTTTACTCTAACAACTACATCACTGAGTGCCTCATAAAAACTATCCATCTTATCTTGATCTGTCCCTTCACAATCCTAATTTTCTTGCTAGACACTGTCAAATATATACACATCAGTCGTTCGTTTACATACCTTATTGCAACTACGCTGGGTTCCATTTCTTTCCTGATGTAAAGCCCTACACCCCATTGTGCTATTCCTGCTTTGACTCCTGAAAGGTAGACCTTGTATTTGCAAAAACAGACATAATGTCTTATGGGATAACAGCAATCAGTGATTTTATAATGTTACTTTAAATCCGTCTTGATTGCAAACTTTTTTTTTATTATTCATATGACCGGTTTCGGTTCATTCAGAACCATCTTCAGATCTGATATTTAAGTTACAGGAGTAACCCGTCCAATTCAGCAACTTTCACATGCTACGTAGCATGTTTGATTGCAAACTTTTTTTTTTATTATTCATATGACCGGTTTCGGTTCATTCAGAACCATCTTCAGATCTGATATTTAAGTTACAGGAGTAACCCGTCCAATTCAGCAACTTTCACATGCTACGTAGCATGTGAAAGTTGCTGAATTGGACGGGTTACTCCTGTAACTTAAATATCAGATCTGAAGATGGTTCTGAATGAACCGAAACCGGTCATATGAATAATAAAAAAAAAGTTTGCAATCAAGACGGATTTAAAGTAACATTATAAGACCTTGTATTCTCCCACTTCCTCTTCTTTCTCACCCCTTACCCGAATGTCACTAACAGCTAAAACGTCCAGCCCCATCTTACTTGCAGCCTCTGCCAGCTCTACCTTCTTCCCAGAGTAGCCCCCATTGATATTAATAGCTCTCCATCTCATTACCATTTGTTTGCCAAGTCGTATCTTAGGAGTCCCCGGTTTGTCAGTTAAAGGTGGGTCTCCGTCACCTCCAAAGGTCCGAGGCATTTTGCTCTGATAGTTGCCAGCATCATATTTAAAGTACCAGGGAAGCAGGTTGCTAGCCTTACTTGCCCCGAGTCCCATTGAGTTTTACCTCTATATATAAACACATATAGAAACGGGAAACACTGTTACCAAAAATCTCAGAAAATTCGTGACCGATTTAAATCAGATTTGTACGTGAATCTTTAACGACTTTCAGACGGAGACAAGTTATATATCTTAATATATATAGCGTATATATGTATATGTAATACTGCATATTATTGTTTCAAGCATATAGTAAGTATTTTTTTAAACAGTAATGTACTGTTTTTTTGCAAAAACTGACTGCGAGAAAGAAAATGCTCTGCTGTGCCTGCTTTAAAAATGTGTGGTTTTGTTTCCTTTGTCATAAGCAGTTTTAACTACGATTGCGGGGAATTTAAACCATTAGGCAAATTGTTTTCCCATACACCGTATAAGCTTTCTGATTACATACATTTTTAAACATAAATTGTACACACAATGATGTACTGTTTTGATGCGTACCTCACAGACGATTTTCACAGAAAACAGTAAAGTTGTATTCCTGGGTACTGTAGAATCTGAATTGGCGATAATAATAAACAAAGCTCAGGGTCAGATAAGGTGAGGTGAAAGAGGAGATGGACGGGTGGGTGGGAGCAGATGGACATTGAGAACAGAAAAGAGGAGATGAACAGGGAGAGGGGGTAGGAGGATGGAGAGAGACGAGAGAGAAGATGGACGCAGAGAGAGGGGGAGGAGGTGATGGACAGAGAGCGGGGGAAGAAGGATGAGATGGACAGGGAGAGTGAGGCTAGGAAATTAGAACGCATATCTTATTTTCCTTCTTTTTCATTTCACCAGACTGAGCCATAGCAACGCGTGGCTGGGTACAGCTAGTTCATTATAATAAATCTCGAGGTCAGCTGTCTGGTAGTGCGAAAAGATAAATGCTAAAATGACAGATTTGTTTAAATTTGTAAATTAAGCGATGAAAATAAATTGTTCGGTGAATGGACTCATATTTATGTATATCGTTTGCATATCGCGCCCCGGCGAGAACAGTGGCACAACTGAAAAATTCTTTACATGGGAACACTTGACTTGAAGAATTAATTCTACAAAACTTGTACTGAAATAGTATAAGTTTCCTTTAAATTTGAAGTAAATATTGCTGGCAGTACATTACATTATATTTTTCGTACACGTTGGAGCACTTCACACGTATTTTTCAATGAGCTGAAGATGCTTTTCGATTTGTGTCACGCTCCTTGCCGAGAAACGCAAAGTAAGCGCAAACACTCAAAGCTGAAGCGAATTTCTTCAGTAGCAGTGTGCAAATATACGCTTCGCGTCAGTGGTTCGAAGCGACGCGTTTAAAGCTAGTTATGTTCGCAAATGGTGAAAAGCGATAGAGCTGGCGTACACAAGTCGATGCAAATGTATAGAAAAGAAACGGTAAACAAATAAATGTTTTGCGGCTGTTTCGAACGATTTTGGAATGTTACCGAAAAATTCGATTCACTGGCTTGCAACAATAAATAGAATCGGATGTGTGACACAAATTCGACCAGCGACTCTGTGATTGATAGCTTAGGAATTAAAGATTAATACGGACAGCATCTACTGAACCGACCACAAATGCGTGCATAAGCAGAACGTATATGTCGTAAAACTAAACTGAAATGCAAATGTCACGACGAATGGTAACTGCTGAGGGTTTCTTTCGCACGCGAGAGCGAGCTCCAGTGTTTCTGCAAAGCATCACCAAAGGGCGTGGAACCTGATGTCACTAGTTCGATCCGGTGCTAGACACACAAGGTCACAAAGCACTGATGCCTTCTTCACATATGTACAGCCATCCAGTGATGAGAAACAGCAACGCTTTGATTGATTTCTATAGAAGTCCTCACTGAAGTTTTACAACGAATTTATAATCGTTTTCATAAGTTTACTGACACCGTTTGGTATTTCTTTGACAGTGGTAAACATATTTTCTGTACGTATTCTGTTGACAGTGGTAAACATATTTTCTGTATATATTCTGTTACCTTTGTTTTAAGATACCGTTTACTTAATTTTTTATTCTAATTTGGTGTTTGGCATTCCCTCTCTTCTAGGATTCAAGGTAACTACAACACATATAAAATATTCTTAGTTTATTATAAGAGCTGTTGTGGCGTTGTTAATAAAAGCAGTTGCGTAGAATAAGATCACCATTCAAATCCCTCTCACGAAGTACAGTTCTTATGATATGTTTTATAACTTACGTGACAGTAAGACATACATTACTGAAGACGATTACATACTTGTAAAGGAGCGAGCATCAAACTTTCCCCATCAAATATGAAAAAAAACCTGAACGTTGCTTTGAAATTCGCATTATTTAAGTAGGTGTGGTACTAGTAGAAGACGTGAGAGCTTGCTTCGTCTGCCCTGATAGCCACACAAAACCATTCAGCCTGCTACAGACGTGCTTAACAGGCTAACGAGGCGTCCACGCCATTATAACTAAGTTTGGTGATAGTTTATGGTCTTTATGATTGGTGCTAAGATTGCACTGCTGACGTGCATTTTCAGAACTTCACGCCGTAGTGTTATAGTATTTTCTTGTCATGAATTTTAGAAAAAACTGACGCAGTAGCCTGACTTTAATAATGACGCTCTAGGAGGCGTTTTCATATCTTTAAATGTCTCAGGCTCTTCCATTGAAGTAAAAAATGGTTCAAATGGCTCTGAGCACTATGGGACTTAACATCCGAGGTCATCAATCCCGTATAACTTAGAACTACTTATACCTAACTAACCTAAGGACATCACACACATCCAAGCTCGAGGCAGGATTAGAACCTGCGTGAAGCGCCTAGAACCGCTCGGCCACACCAGCCGGCCCATTGAAGTAATAGGAACCTTGGAATGTTGGGACGTTTCCTGCTGATGGAATACAGCCAGAATCTTTCTACATCTATATCTACGTCTATATGATTACTCTGCTATTCACAATAAAGTGCCTGGCAGAGGGTTCAATGAACCAGCATCAAGCTGTCTCGCTACCGTTCCACTCTCGCACGGTGCGTGGGAAAAACGAGCACTTAAATTTTTCTGTGCGAGCCCTAATTTCTCTTATTTTACCGTGATGATCATTTCTCTCTATGTAGGTGGATGCCAACAGAATTTTTTCGCAATCGGAGGAGAAAACTGGTGATTGAAATTTCGTGAGAAGATCCCGTCGCAACGAAAAACGCCTTTGTTTTAATGATTACCACTCCAATTCACGTATCATGTCTGTGACACTATCTCCTCTATTTCGTGATAATACAAAACGCACGACCCTTCTTTGAACTTTGTCGATGTCATCCGTCAGTCCCACCTGATGCGGATCCCACATCGCACAGCAATACTTCAGAGTAGGGCGGACAAGCATGGTGTAAGCAGTCTCTTTAATAGACCTTCTAAGTGTTCTTGCAATGAATCGCAGTCTTTGATTTGCTCTATCCACAACATTATATATGCGATCATTCCAATTTATGTTATTTGTAATTGTAATCCCTAAGTATGTAGTTGAATTTACGGCCTTCAGAGTTGTGTGACTTATCGCGTAATCCTTTAGTACTCATGTGAAAACTTCACACATTTCTTTATTCAGGGTCACTTGCCACTTTTTGCACCATAGAGATATCTTATATAAATCATTTCTTCGCTCCTAAATTTAAATAAATTCTTAACATGTATGTTTGTTGTACTGTTATTGTTTTCATTTTGGCAACTGACTGTTTAGTGTTTTGTTACGCTGCTGCTTTTATTCAAATACGTTCAGCGTATGTTATTACGTGTTCTATGTTGTTAAATTTAATGATAAATCTGAAGGATAAGAAAGTTGATACTACTGGTGACACTGTGTTCTCCTGCCAACTACGCCATACCACGCGGAAACTAGTCTTTATACCGCCGGTTTCTTCAAATTGATACAGCTGTCTCTTTGCAGTAAGTACATAGTTGAGCGTATCAAGAGTATCACAAGCTGCTCTAGATTATCCACATTACTTTGTTTTCTTTTTGTTTCATTCTTGTTGTGCTGTTGCCATATTATATCCCATTCTGAAAAACACCTGCTTTATTTTCTTCTGTGTTCCGTCTACTTGTGTGCCGTCATGGGGCCAACAGAGTGAAGGGCGTCCTTTGTGTTGCTCTCTCGACTAGGGTATTATTTTGGTTTATATTTCTTCGCTTTATTGCGGTCTGTGGTGCTGCCACTCCGAACTTAATTCCATTTCTATTGTCTAGCTTCCTATACTACCGTACTCCCTGTGATTCGGCTACTTGGGAAATGGTGTCAGAGGTAAATGCATGAGAGTACTTTTCTTCTGTGGCAGACTCACCTTAGGTAATAGTGCATCAGCATAGGATCAAGCTTCCAGCTTGTGTGAAAGTAATGGCAGTATAAAAGATTTGATAAATTGTATTCAGTTACCATAAAGAAATTAGTCTTAACGATGATGTGGAGCTTTAAATACAGGAATTCCATTTATTCCTTGTCTGCTTACGAATGAAATTGTGCGATCTAAGTATAAGGCTATTTCATTCAGCTACCACTTGTTTTGGTTTTCATGTGAGCTGTAGGTTATTATTTTGAACACATTTATTGAAATAGATTTCTACAGCTGTGGGCTACTCCACTCAGCAAGTGATTTGTAATTTTTTTTAAATTTCGATTCAGTTCGGAGGCAAATTTGCATCATACTGTGAAGTTATAGAGGGCTATCTGAGAGAACACAGAATCTTCCGGAGAGATCAGATTTTAGAGGTTTTCACGCCATTGGGAATTACATACTTGTTGTCCTATCCATGGCCTCTAAAACTTGCTACAATAGGCAGGAAATAACCTGTGTTACAACTGAAGAATTGTAAAATCTCCTCTCGGGATTCTGAAACAACTTCCACTCTTGATTTTAGAGCAAATTTTGACACTCTACTGTCTTTCTGTTTGTTGTATTAACGTGGCATAATGTTACTGAGCCTGCTGTCGATCGAGCGAGCGCCAAGGTTGCGTACGTTCATCTGTATCAAATGGAGCAATGTTTGTTAATGAATATGTGTACTGAAGGCAGTGCTTTCCTTGGTGCGGTAGTCCTCGAACGCCAAATCGCTATTACCGTCGAAACGGAACGCAGCAATTAGAAGCCAAAGAATGAGTGCTCGAATTAGATATGCCCGTCTGGTTTACGCTTTCCTTGGTTACAACGTGGAACGCTTGGTTTTTACTAGGCCTCGTACTGAGTATTCTGCTCTGAGTATTCTGTTCTGAGTTACGCCCAAAACGAAGAAAAGGAAGTTTAAAATTTCGAAAACTTATTATTTGAAATACATGACGTTTCTGTAGTTGCAAATATTCACAAACGTCAGCTGTTTAATGGAATGACGACAGCGAAAATTTGTGGAGGACCGGGACTGGAGCCCGGATTTTCCCGCTAATAGCGAGCGGTCGCCTTACCATTAGGCTATCCGAGCACACTTCGAGGCCAGACTCAAACTTCCATATGTAATCAACCACGAGTCTACAAACTGCACTAGTACATCCATTATGGATATCCCGTACAGGTGGGACATTTTAAATGAAAGGCGCTTGGTCGGTGTCGGTGGATGCATACGATATTGTGGTGACTGATGCAATGTTCATTCGGATGTGCAAACATTATATCATACTTCTGAACAACCCATGTACTGCAATATTGTATTATTACGAAGTGTGAAGGACACAATAAAATTAGATTACCAGAAGTTTATCAGATTTATTGAGCAGAAAATTCTGGTACCACTCACACCGCACCCCAGCCCTAGCGTTACAGGTGGCTGAAAGCGTGAATGAAGACAACGGAAACGTCGTTAATCGGGCATCGTAGCGATTATCATTCTTTATGTTGCGAATAATGTATATGAAATGGAGGTATATCCGAATCCGAATGAAGAACTTGCATTACTATCCGTCACATTTCGTTCTCACGCTGGCGCTACGAAGAACTATATGATTATGTTTCCAAAATTTCCCCTTTTTAGTTTGTGTGTGAAGTATGATCTTCCTAAGATTTGAAAATGACTTGAAGCAAATAGGCAGAGGTTGCACTTGTGTATCCTCCAACACCGTGAAGTTGGCATGAAACGAACGTGAATGTCAGCTATTATCAGATTGCGATCCCAGAGCTACGCGTGGTTGTGCGAAGTGCCATCTCTGATTTGCGTGGCAGGTAATTTTGACAGCAGGTGTTAAACTTCTGACGTGTTGAGGTAGGTGGCTATGCCCTATCTTGAGGCCCCCGCGACGTTAACTACCAACAAGGTAACGCAATGCGAGGTCCCTTCCCTCCTTCTGCACTCGTCGGGAGTAGAAGCGACTCGTTATGATGTTCGTCCCCGTCAATATGACGTGGAACAGCACCTGTAACTCTCGGAAGAACACAGCTCCTCGCGTAGTTAAGAAACATTCTATTGTTCGTCTGTAACAGTCTTATCAGTTTGTGTTAACTGATCAATTGTTTATCTTTTATCTTATGCCCGGTTAGTTTCGTTGAGGAGTGAAATCTTGCTTCCTAATCCTATCATTACGCTCGTTTTTCACATCATCCTTAGAGAGAATTTATAATTGCTATTCGTAATTCCGTTGCTACGTCAAATTATGAACAACGGTCTAACGTAACTCCAGAGATCCCTTATGTTGAAGTAACGTCCTTGTAACACGCCGTAATGCTGATTTTTATACTATTCACCTTTCACTGTCTGTTATTTCTGTCTTCACACAGTCACTTAAAATGTTTAAAAGACTCAATCACTAGTATGAATATACGTAATATTATTCCTTGAATCATGTAAGCGACACATTTGATTTATCTCTTGACTAATAGTTTATTTATCTTTTTGTAATTAATTGTTTGTCCCTATCACGCACACACACCGATGTCATTCGAGATTAACTTCTCATCAGTCCAGTAATCGTGACGTTGACAACAACTTTTGATTGAACGGCGTATTGGTTTTTCTTCATGACTTTGTATTATTGTGTCCTATTCAAGACTACAAATAGTTTTCGTGTCACTGATCCATTACTATCAAGTGAGCCACTGTTCTTCAGTCCGGCGGTTAAGTGCAGTAAATCAGTATCACTCAATTAAAATCACCGTCGCGTTGATAACGGTAAAGATTACTTTATTGAGACGAATGACTGAGTACGGCTTTAGTCTCTCTCTCTCACGAACTATCGAACTTTCACAACTGAAACAATCTAATAGCGTTTACTTCCAGAATATGGTTCAAATGGCTCTGAACACTATGCGACTTAACTTCTGAGGTCATCAGTCGCCTAGAACTTAGAATTAATTAAACCTAACTAACCTAAGGACATCACACACATCCATGCCCGAGGCAGGATTCGAACCTGCGACCGTAGCGGTCGCTCGGCTCCAGACTGTAGCGCCTAGAACCGCACGGTCACTCCGACCGGTCTTCCAGAAGACTATCGCAATAGTACTGTAGAGCGACTCAAGAGGAACTTACTAAACATTTCCATATCCGAGTTGCATTGTAGGCGCATTGAATTTCCTTTTCGATGCGGCTACAACTCTCTTCCGTGGTATATGTTACCTCTGACCGAATTACCTCCTTGGATTTAACCTTCGTTCATATGAATTTAAATTTATTCTATAAATGTTCAAAACAACCCTTTCATCTCCTCCTTTATATGTTACTCTCAGTATTTAAGTGTTATAGCTGTTAATCAAAACATTATCAGTGTAATTAATTTTTTTTATCACCAATAGTTGTTGTCACTGTCAAGATGACTCACTTCCCTGCTTTAAGTTTTCACAAAGTTTGTTAATTGGGGTTTTCTGTCCTTGGGGCGTTACAGTAAGAACGCACATAGCCCGTTCTGTCCTTTGCTACCTCATTTCAGAGGGTGTTGCACTATTGCCTGTCCAGCATGCTCTACATGTCTCCCACCCGCTGAAACGTTTAGTCGTGGGGTGCCGGGAGTTATTCACACTACCATCCTCTAGCCAGCTGTTAAGTCTAGCATAGAGTTGATGGCTTGCAACGTTTAGCGAGTGAATATACACGGGCCAGTCACAATGACGTGTAGATTTGTCAGAAGCTCGAATAACCACATTTTGCAGCGTGGACTGCTGCGAGACTTGCAGGGAGAGAGTAACCATGTCGACTCCAGTACCGCGGTCAGCTGCGCTACGTTTCTGCCTTCAAGATCCATGCGCGTACAGTCTCATCGACGTGGTTCCGCAGATTCTCGATTGGGTTTAAACCCGGGGAGTTTGGTGGCCAGAGGAGTACGGCAAACTCGTCCTGGTGCTCTTCGAACCAAGCTTCTACACTGCGGACTGCAGCCTCTGTGGTGTCACGTTGCATTGTCCTGCTGGTAGATGCCCGGTGCCGCGGGGGAGGGGGGGGGGGGGGCAACTGCATGTAGAGGTGGACATGGTCCTAAGGATAGATGAGTACTGTGTGTTGATCCATTGCTCCTTCCTTTAAGAATGGTGGGATCACACAGGGAATGACACGAAAACATTCCACAGAGCGTAACACTCCTCCTCCTGCCCGGACTCTTCCGAAGATTTCTGCACAATATTTGCTTTGCTTTCAGACGTTTCACGACGTACACAGCAACGGCCATGGAGCATAAAACGCGTTTCATCTGCAAAGGCCACTCAGTAAATAAATGTCGTGTGGCTAGGGCCTCCCGTCGAGTAGACCGTTCGCCGGGTGCCAGTCTTTCGATTTGACGCCACTTCGGCGACTTGCTCGTCCATGGGGATGAAATGATGATCAGGACAACACAACACCCAGTCCCTGAGCGGAGAAAATCTTCGACCCAGCCGGGAATCGAAACCGGGCCCTTAGGAGTAACACTCTGTCGCGCTGACCACTCAGCTACCAGGGACGGACAGGCCAGTCAGTGATCGTCCAGTTGCGTTATTCGCGTGCAAATTGCAGCCTTCGCCGGCCTTATCAATGCAGACCGGGCACTTTTAAATGAAAGCGCGACAGACGACGACGTGAGAGCCGCTATTAAAGACAGCAGACACGGAAGAGCACCAGGCGCAGATGGAATCCCAACGGAATTCTACACTACGCTCTGGCGCACAGACGGCAGTATACTTACTGAAATAGTAAATTAATTTCTAAACGGGGCAGAATTGCCATCAAAATTTCTGCAGGGGACGGTGATTCTGCTTCCCAAAAAGCAGGCAGCCAATAGACTTGAAGATTTTCTGCCGATAACGTTACTTAAATCGGTTAAAATGGCTCAAAGCACTATGGGACTTAACAAATGAGGTCATCAGTCCCCTAATCCTAGAACTACTTAAACCTAACTAACCTAAGGATGCCCGCCTGGTTGGCCGTGCGGTCTAACGCACGGCCTTACGGGCGGGAAGGAGCGCCTGGTCCCCTGCACGAATCCGCCCGGCCAGTCTGTGGATGGTTTTTAGGCTGTTTTCCATCTGCCCCGACGAATGCGTGCTGGTTCCCCTAATTCTGCCTCAGTTACAATGCGTCGGCGATTGCTGCGCGCCCGCGTCTCCTGGTCTTGCGGTAGCGTTCTCGCTTCCTACGCCCGGGTTCCCGGGTTCGATTCCCGGCGGGGTCAGGGATTTTCCCTGCCTCGTGATGGCTGGGTGTTGTGTGATGTCCTTAGGTTAGTTAGGTTGAAGTAGTTCTAAGTTCTAGGGGACTGATGACCGTAGAAGTTGTCCCATAGTGCTCAGAGCCATTTGAACCATTTTTTGATTGCTGCGCAAACAAGTTCTCCACGTACGCGTACACCACCATTACTCTACTACGCAAACATAGGGGCTACACTCGTCTGATGTAAGACGCTCCCTGGGGGGTCCACCGGGGGCCGAACCGTACAATAACCCTGGGTTCGGTGTGGGGCAGCGGAGGGGTGAAGTGGACTGCGGTAGTCGTCGTGGGATTGTGGACCACTGCGGCTGCGGCAGGGACGGAGCCTATCCGTCGTTTCTAGGTCCCTGGTTAACATACAATACAATACAATACAAACCTAAGGATATCACACACATCCATACCCGAGGCAGGATTCGAACCTGCGACCGTAGCAGCAGCGCGGTTCCGGACTAAAGCGCCTAGAACCGCTCGGCAACTCCGGCCGGCTAACGTTACTTATCTCCGACTACAAAATACTAGCAAAGTTCCTGGCTGCGAACATCAAAGTCGCACTGAAGAAAGCAATTAGCCCATGGCAGATCTGTGCAGTGCTTGGCGGGAACATCTTCGACGCCGTCTGCACATACAAGGACATCATAGCTCATGCCGCAACAACCAGGATACCCGCAGCCATAATTTCTATCGATTTCCACAAGGCTCTCGACAGGATCAGTTACTGGTACCTACTGAAAACTATCGCACGCCTCGGATTCGGACCAAAATTCACAAGAACCATCAGGAATATAATCACAAACGCCACCTCCACAATATTAGTAAATGGATGGACTTCAAAGCCTATACGACTAGGAAAATCCGTCAGGCAAGGGTGCCATTTATCAATGGCACTATTCACAATAGCCCTGGACCCGTTACTTCGAAAACTGACAGCCGACATCAGAGGCTACACAATAGGAACATCACACATCGCATGCATGGCCTATGCCGACGACTTGGGGATCTTCACCCAAGCTAATAATGGAATCTTTTGAAAGAGCTTCGGGCACCAAACAAATCCAAGGAGGTCAGTGCTACTGCCGATATGCAACGGCAGATAGTGAACAGCGAGACAATGGTATCGAGTGACAGAGAACCATAGGTCACTTGGAGTAGAAATTCAACAGTGCTCGCTGAAAATGGCAGCATAAAACTGGCGCAGCGTCCTAGGTACAACAAGAGGGCTCACGAGTACACACGCGAACAGAAACCTGACGCTGAACCAAAGAGTGCAATTGATAAATGTAACGATCCTGTCGAAAGTGTGGTACATGGCCCAGATTCTATACGCACCGACAGAAATTGCGCGAGCAATAGCAGGTGCGGCGTATTGCGTGCTGTATAAGCGGGAAATCTTCAAAGTCTCCCAGGCGACGTGTTTCCTTTCGAGGGAAGAAGGCGGACTCGGTCTGACAGACTGAGAGGCACCCACGTGCCTTGCTCATACTGTGGCATCCAGCAGTCAGGCGTGCAAGATGAGTGGTCTGCCAAGCGAATGGACTCATTCTTATTTATCGAGTAACATGAACTCTAGTACTCACAATTAAGTTACAAGTTATTCTCCTGTTTGAATATTACGCAACGGAAACGGAAACGCACATCTGACTATTAGTAATTTACACAACTCTGACTGTTCACTACGCACTGGCAATACCACTTTTTCTTTCTTATTTAACGGCTTTGATCAACACGTGGCCTTCGCACTGAATATGAATGGCGCACACATTATAAATCCTGGGTATCAGGACAACATACTATTCGAAGGAAAAGGCCACCAATCTTTTTCTTTTCACTATCTTATTTATGCCGATAAATTCTATAACACAAACACACAAATTCTATAACCTACAACAATAACACATGAGAAATTCCACCCAGTGGGCATGGCTTTACGTTGGTGATTCTCTATCTTATGGTCTCGTAATTATTTAACGCTACAGTGCACTTTCTGGATAGGATGGTGGATCTTTTGCTATATCTCACACTTCGACTCTCACACCCATCATCACGAAAATTTCCTCCAGATCGAGTGGTACAAAAAGGAACAGGCATAACTCACTGCCTCTGAAACTATCTTGTTACTCTCCCATGCCAACCACACATACTTAAATTTCATGAAATACATCACACTGGCAACATACAATACAAAGAGTAGTCACAACGTTATAATCACATCACTTTCAGCTTTCCCACTTCAATTAGTACTTATCCCTGTTTCACACGACACTGCCCCACTTCGTAACTTTTCTTTCCTACTATGAACGCTGGAGGATATATGCACGTCTTCCTGTGCAATGCAAGCCAAGTGGCGTTGCTGGATAGGCGGCTGACTCACCTTGCTTCTATCTCAGAGTATTATAGTTTGAATCAAGCGTCACACGGAAACATAACACTCAAAGTAATATTAAGAACATATTCATCACACACGCGAGTCCTCAACTGATACCATGGACGAGTATTTATCTTTATCCTTTGTCTCATACACAGATTGAGACTCACACAGTACTCACCACGTGGAAGTACTCGTCTCTAATTTCAAGTCTTGCACACGCCATTTCTTAAATATTTCAACTTATAGTACACACGCTAGTAATTCAGCTTAACTTAAGCACTCGGAAGTATTTCAACTTATTGCTACACGTGGTTTCATTGTGATCGTTGGTCACTTCCGAAGATTACTACGATCCCCTTAATATTACCTGCTTGACATTTAATTCTCCCCCCAAAAGTTCCTGAAATAGAGAAATAATTATTCCAAACTACTCTTAAGTATTCCACATGCATACCAAATCTCTCCACTCTTTTGTCTTTACGGAGCACACCTAAGACAGGTCTTACCAACACAAGATCCAGCGGCAGAGTGCTAAAACATGGCCGATCTCTCGCCTCCGCCAAGGTGGGGGAGCACCATGCTACCGTATTGGTCAGCCACATTTCAGGCAGCTCAAAGCTCAGGTAAATTTCATCTCTTTGGTTCCACCAAAGGTGATCAAAGGACCGTCTTATAGATGATCGTATATTCGCATTCACTATCTGCGGTTAGCAGACGACCATACATTCATTCATTTCACAGATCTCACCAAATTGGATGTAGGGATTTATTTTGTGGGAGTGCACATGTGATCAATTAAATAAATAAATTATCCTTCTTTCCTACACTGGTCTCCGGCTTCGGTGTATTAAGTGAAATTGAGTTATTCTTACAAAAAATATGTTTTTATGACAAGATTAACGAAGAATGTAGTATCTATTTTCAATGTCGGGCGGTACTGTAACCTTTCAAGACGTCAAAACGAAATGCGCGGCGCTACTGCTGCACCGAGCGCTGAAAATCGAGAACTAGAACAGTAACAGCATTACGTCCAGCCTGCTCAACGCCTACAAATCGGGATCTGAGGAAGCTCCTGTAGACACTGCCCACATCCCGTTCAAGTTAGGGCACATTAAACAGATGACGGCTGACAAGAGCTACATCACCACGGTCGCTGCCAACCCAAAGCAAAGAACGGCGATGAAGATCTACCGCGCTCTGAGGGGGAAGACAAGCATAACGAAAATAGAGATGTGACTTACAGACCACGACTGGCCACAGGTCTGGAAGCACATCTCTGAAGGGACACTGCCCGAACACGCCAGGGACACCTGGTACAAAATCGTTCTCCAGACAGTGCCAATCAATGAGAAACTGGTGCGCATTAACATGCGCGAATCGCCAAACTGCGAACTCTGCAACCAGACCGACACCATCGAGTGTCGCTTTAGTTGCACAGAGAGTAGAGAAATATGGGCGACAGCCAGAAGAATGATCGCCCACATCAACAGAACTGACGAAAGGGCAATACACGTCACAGCTGTCACTGTCCCGGAAGCAAAGCCTTTTCCCAACCCAAAACGGCTGGCCACGATGTGGATTCTCGCCACGACTGCACTCGCCACCTTGAGCAAACGGCAGACCGACAAGGCGCAGTTCCTCACGGAGCTATCGGAGGAACACAAGAGGGCCAAACAACGCAAGAAGTACCGTGAGACCTTTCAGAACTTCCTGCAGGTCCCGCTGGACGCCGCTTTCCGAGACGCCTTCGACACGCCTTGACCGACGCCCTCTCACAACATCCACATCCACGTCGCTGAGGACGTCGCCCACCCATTCCTCCAAAACCACAACGTCGAGAGCGGTGTAGTGCGAAAAGCGTCTGATGAAATGTGTGCAAAGTAGAAAGTGAAAGTGTTCAAGTGTCGCAGTACCAAAGTGTGTGTCACGTGTGCAAATCCTATCGTTACAGTGTCCTTTCCTCATAGAAAAACAGAGCAGGCAAAAAGAAAATTATCAGCCAGAAATAAAGTGCAAAGCGTACGAAACAAGTGAATCAAGGCAACAATGAAATTTAAATAGTGTCCTTCATATATTAATGTGCTATCTCGCTCACACTATCTCTCTCTCTCTCGACTCAAGTTACGTCGTTTTTTGTTCCTGTGATATATATATATAAACTTATGTTCACCATGTGCCTAGATGTAGCATGTTTCGTTGTGATTTCTTATCATTTTTACCTTATATATCTTTTGCCTCATAATATGTGTGCAAATTGTTGCGTCCACATAAATGCAGTACACTGTTTATTTATTTTATTTATTGATTTATTTAACCTGGCAAGATTAGGGCCATCAGGCCCTCTCTTACATCTAATCAGGCATTCTACTTATTTTACATTCATATATTTTAGTAGGCATGTTAAACTACATCTAGTAGAGATCTTGAGAAACTAGAGAAAGTCGAAAGAAGAATTTTAAGGAAAATACTGGGAGCTAAAAGAAAAGATAATGCTGAATACAGGTTAAGACCAAACAGAGAGCTATATCTGAAAACGGAGAAACTAACTGATGTAATGAGGAAGAGGAGACTACAGTTTTTTGGACATATATTCAGAATGGATAACAACAGACTAACCAAGCGGATATTCACATTACTCAATAGCTACAAATCCAAGCCAGCATGGTTCATAGAGACTGAAAAGGACATTGAAAATGCTGGAGTTACAATAGACACAATAGAAAACAGAACACATTTCAGAAAGACAGTTCAAAAGGCAGAGTTTCAGGAGAGAAAGAAAATAACTAGACGAAAGTGGACTCAAGAAGAAAGGGAACAACACTCTAAAAGGATGAAGGAAATTTGGAAACTGAAGAAATCTAATACAATGAAGAGTAGCCGAAGTTGATTCATCGTACCCTCCAAATGGGTTATTCGAGGGGAAAAAAAACTAAGTCTAGTACAAAAAGTGAAATAAACAATTACAAAGGCACACTTAGAAAAATACATACATATAGAGTTTATATTCGTAGATGATACGTACTGTTATAATAAGACATTATGAAAGAGACAGATTTTAGATAGGAGTACTAGCAGCAGGGAGTATGAGGGAGACTGATGGTGCAGGGAGGAGAAGAATAGAGACATGATGTAACATAATTAAGGAAATATAAAGGTAAATAAGACTGCATGGTTAACAGAGATAGAAGAAGAGGAAGAAAAGAAACGAGCAAGATAGGAGACACTAGCTTTGCTATTTGATAGAGGAGAGGATTGGCCTTGTACATTAATTTTGTGGAAAACGTTATGAGGATGATAGTAGGAAATACTTCAACTTCTTATTAAAAACAGCAGGGGATTGAATTTTGCGCAAGGTAAGGGGCAGTTTGTTCCAGAGGCGGACAGCGGCAACTGAGAAGGAGTTTGAAAAAGTTTTTGTTTTGTGAGTGGCACAGTTAGGATACCAAATAAGAGTGACCTCGTGTTTCAATTATGATGGCATGAAAGGTGTTTAATCTCTGAAGCAACATACTGGGGTGCTTGCGCGACGAGGAGTCGGTGAAGTAGACAAAGAGTGTGGTAGTTACGCAATTTGTTCTGCCGCAGCCACCCTAGCTGGGAGTATGAAGCACTAACATGATGATATCGGCGAATGTTGCAGGTGTAATGCACACAGGCATTCATAGTTAGTTCTAGCCGTCGGTTTTTTTCACTACTCATACCTTGTTGAATTACATCACAATAGTGAAGGTTCGGTAGAACGAGTGCTTGCACGAGCTGGCGTTTCAAGTCCTGTGGAAATACGTTTCGAAACTTTTTGAGAGCATAGAGACAAGCGGACGTCTTCCGGCACACTGCGACTGTATTCTCCGCCCAGTTGAGATGCTCATCCAACGTTACACTCAAGCTCTTAACTGTTTTCTGATATGGTATTAGAATACCGTCGAGCAGAATAGAAGGCAACCGTTCGCGGAAATCTGAAGTAATTAATTTCTGATGCGCTATTAAGATTACTTGTGTTCAAATGGCTCTGAGCACTATGGGACTTAACATCTGAGGTCATCAGTCCCCTAGAACTTAGAACTACTTAAACCTAACTAACCTAAGGACATCACACACATCCATGCCCGAGGCAGGATTCGAACCTGCGACCGTAGCAGTCGCGCGGTTCCGGACTGAGGCGCCTAGAACCGCTCGGTTACCACAGCCGGTTGATTATTTGTGTCTTTTTGCATTTAGTATCCTTCATTTATTTATTCACATATAAATTTTTTTGTTTATTTTCCCTTTGTCATAAATATCGCGAACATGATACAATATGTGCAGTTTCTATTACTATACAGCATAAATCTAAAGTAAAAAAATTTAAACTCAAAATACAACAAACAAAAGTAAGGCAAGTTTGTCACAACAGCGTGAAGACATTATGCAAAAAATTATCTGAAGGACATTAACGAATAAAAGGGTTGTTCCTTACCAAAAGACAATTCAAGAACACTGACAAAAGAGAAAGGAGAAAATGTCCATGAACGCATAATAGTATAGCAGATCAGTTTCATGTAAAAATCTGTAATTGATAAAATCTGTAAATAAAAGACTATATACGTTACCAAAAACAAAACAAAAATATTCCCGGAGGTGTCAGGGATTTTCACCTGCCTCGAGATGAGTGGGTGTTTGTGTTGTCCTCATCATTTCATCATCATACATGAAATTGGCGAGATTGGACTGAGAAAAGATTGGGACTCTGTACGGGTAATAACCGCGCAGTTGAGCGCCACACAAACTAAACATCATCAGCACCCTAGAAATGATACTGCCTGCCCATTGCCATTTGACGATCGAAAATTTCGGCTGTGTTGTCACTCACCCGGAAAGCGAAGCAACATGGCGTAATCGGGGCGCCGATGGGGTTCGGAGCTCGCGTGGGTGCTAGTGTGTGCGTATGCGTGGGCGCCAATTAACAGGCAGTTTGCCTGCGGCGGCCACTTCCCCTCGCACCCCCCTCCTTTCCCCCGCCAATTTGCAGCCAATTATCGCCCTCGTCAGGACGCTGCGCGCCGCGCCACCCCGCGACAGCCTCACTTTCGCTATCCCCCTGCTCTGTCAGAGATTGCACCACCAACAACCGCCGAAACTCTACTCAACTGTGCTAAGCGCCTGTTTCCGGGATCGAGACCAACATTTGTGGTGGTCGGTACCACACGGGCTGACTACTGGGGGGTGAGGGGAGGGGTCTTTACGTTGCCGTTTCTCACGCAAATTCAACCGCAAAAGTCGTACTCAACGGATTTATCAGAAATCTGCACCACCATCACCACCACCATCAACAGCAACAGCAGAAGCAGAATTAACAACAGAAAATACAAAACATTCTTTAGTTAAAAAGCTCCTGTTGCTGAAATGTGCACCTAACTTGTAGTTCACAGTTATGACAGTGACCTTGATAGCTTCCTCTCGTATTTGTGTGCGTAATTAACCTTACCCACAGAGAAAAGCTCCTATCGGAGCACAAAAAAAGGCCAATATGCTAATGTTTAAAAGAGTAAAAGTGGCCTACCAACTGCCTCATTCTACCCAAGCACTTTAAAAATTTTCCCAAAATTTTTGGAATACGAACATATTTGCGTTCTTTTTAACGTGCAACTCACCTCTCACACCCACAAGCTCCACTAACTGTATCTAACACATGCCCATTAGTCCATCGCTGTACGTCGCTCATATATATCCACGTCAACCTGCCCATTCTACTCACTCTCTCAAGGCAACTCATTATCTCTCTGTGTCTCTCTGCCCGTTTTCTGTCTCACAGCCACAGTCTCCTTCGTTCTGCCCTACTACTATTGTTCTCTTACTCTCTCTCTCTCCCTCTTACTCTCTCTTACTGCTATTATCTCATTCATTCCTTCGCACTGTTTCTGTATCTTTTAACTACTAGTGCCTCTCTCTTCCCCGCCGTTATTGTGTCTCATTACCACTGGTTCTCACCCACTTCCTCTTTCTACTTTTCTTTATTCCTCCTCAATTGGCATTGTCTTCTTCACTCTTTTTCCCAGCACTGTTCTGCCACTGTCAACCACGTTCCACTGCCACTTTGTGGCTCTTTTTCTCTCACACTGCCATTGCCTCCTTCTCTCTTTCTGTACCACGACCAGTGCCTACTAATTTCCAGTACTACTAGTATTTATTACTTTTCCATCTGTTTATCACTGCCACTGTCTTCCTCTCTTCCAGTATAAAAAAGCGCGAATGTGTTTGCATGTCAAAATTTTTCGGAAATGTTTTTAAGGTGCTGAGGAGGGTAGAATAAGGGAATTGGTACCCCATTTTTCTGTTACTGAGGGAGCTTCTATAGGAGCGTTTTTCCGCTGATTCCCCTTTTTCCCTGCTACAGCACTCATGTGAAAAGATAGTTTACTTATGTGAAATTTAAATAACGCAAAACTATTATTCCATGCCTCAGACAGGAATTTTCGTGCACAACACCTTTGCATGTGTTTCAGTACTACACCATGGGGTTCCCAGAATCCTTCTGAGGAAAACGGAGACACTTTAAGCGGAGACACTTTAAGCGTATTTCTCCATGCTACGTCACTTTATAATCATTTTCGCCTCACACCGAATTTTACCTGCGTTTTCTACGTGTACAAGTGGGGTAGTCTTGGCTCTCTGTATCTCGGAAACGAATAAACATATCAAGAAAATTTTCACTGTTGTTCGAGATCGAGATTCTAGAAACATATCGTAAAAATTACAGCCATTTTCCGTCTAGGAATCCGCGGTTCGGCTTGGTACCCGAAAACCATGTTTTTACGGATAAAGATTTTTGAAAAACTTGTAGATATATGCCTAGAGAACATACCGTTAAAATTTGAGCAATTCGTGGAGCTTTTCTATTCAGAGAAGCCCCTTAAGGTTCATCGAAGACCACATCTAATGCAACCGATTTGCTCCATTTGCGTAAGCTGGGGGAAGTGCATAATATTCAAGCTTTGACCATGTATCATAGGATAGTTACAGTAAGGCGATCCTTCTGTTGGGTATACGAATAGTCCCTAGTACAAGAGCTATTCAGGACACTTAACACTGCATTTCTGTCACCAATAGAACCCGAGGTTCGAGCACCACAAAGAATCCCGTTCTTACGCGCGGCGTTATGAAACATATTGGTAGCACATGCTGCTGCATGCGGCCATGATCAAGCTACGAACGTTGGGAGGTTACAAAGCCTCTTAAATGCGTGTCAGCGATAGCATCGAAGAATGAAACCCTCTGATACAGATACAAGAAAAAAAATGGCTCTGAGCGCTATGGGACTTAACATCTATGGTCATCAGTCCCCTAGAACTTAGAACTACTTAAACCTAACTAACCTAAGGACGTCACACAACACCCAGTCATCACGAGGCACAGAAAATCCCTGACCCCGCCGGGAATCGAACCCGGGAACCCGGGCGCGGGAAGCGAAAACGCTACCGCACGACCACGAGCTGCGGACTCAGATACAAGAGGTTCACTTAATCATTCATTGTGATACAACTAAAATTATAGACAAAGAGTACTCGAACTGATCAATTTTTACAGGTTATTACGCCGAGAGTCACGGCTTGGTCAAAAAATGTTCAAATGAGTGTGAAATCTTGTAGGACTTAACTGCTTACACACTACTTAACCTAAGTTATCCTAAGGACAAACACGCACACCCACACCCGAGGGAGGACTCGAACCTCCGCCGGGACCAGCCACACAGTCTATGACTGCAGCGCCTAAGACCGCTCGGCTAATCCCGCGCGGCATGGCTTGGTCAGCAGGAGAAAATCCACACATAATAAAAGCTGACAGATACCAGGCAATGGAGCCGAGCCAACGAGAGAGAAAGAGAGATGCTTTCGAAAGATGCTATGTGGTGCCAGAACTTATAATGAGGTAACAAATGTCATGGAACACCTCTCGTCCGATATCTCCTGATATCATCGTGTACCTCCTTTTGCCCAGCATAGTGCAGCTAATCGATGTGGCATGGACTCAACGAGTTGTTGGAAGCCCACTGCAGAAATATTGAGCCTTGCTGCTTCTACAGTCGACCATAATTGCGAAGGCGATGCCGGTGCAGGATTCTGCGCGCGAACTGACCTCTTAATTACATCCCCTAAATATTCGTTGGTATTCATGTCGGGAGATCTGGGTGGCCAAATCATTCGCTCGAACTGCCCAAAACATTCTTCAAACCAATCGCGAACAGTTGTGGCCTGGAGACATGGCGTACGAGGGGGGACCCAAAAAAACCGGAATTTCTTCCTAGAAAGCATTTCCTTTATTCAGAATGAGAATTTCACTCTGCAGCGGAGTATACGCTGATATGAAACTTCCTGGCAGATTAAAACTGTGTGCCGGACCGAGACTCGAACTTTGGACCTGTTCGTCCCGAGTTCGAGTCTCGGTCCGGCACACAGTTTTAATCTGCCAGGAAGTTTCAAATCAGCGGACACTCCGCTGCAGAGTGAAAATCTCATTCTGGAAACATCCCCCAGGCCGTGGCTAAGCCATGTCTCCGCAATATCCTTCCTTTCAGGATTGCTAGTTCTGCAAGGTTCGCAGGAGAGCTTCTGTAAAGTTTGGAAGGTAGGAAACGAGATACTGGCAGAATTAAAGCTGTGAGGACGGGGCGTGAGTCGTGCTTGGATAGCTGAGTTGGTAGAGCACTTGCCCGCGAAAGGCAAAGGTCCCGAGTTCGAGTCTCGGTCCGGCACACAGTTTTTATCTGCCAGGAAGTTTCATATACTTTATCGTTTCAAATACAACCTTAATCTACTTCGAAGTACTCTCCATTAGCATTAATAATCTTGTCCAAACGTTCATTCCAGTATTCGAAGAACCTTTTAAATTCGTCCTCTTTGATGCCTGCTCGTACTTTCATGACATTGCGTTTTACGTCTTCCACATCCGCAAAACGCTACCCTCTCAAGTCGCTTTTCATCCTAGGGAATAGGAAGAAATCCGAGGGTGCTAAATCCGGCGAATAGGGCGCGTGGGTCAAGGTAGTCGTCTTCGTTGAGGTCACAAACTGGCGATCGCTGAGAGCCGTGTGCGCGGAAGCGTTGTCGTGATGCAGGAACCACACGCCAGAATCCCACAAAGCCGGACGTTTTCGCGACAAACTTCTGCGAAGCCATTTCATAACCTCCAAATAGAATTGTTGGTTTACTGTCTGGTTTTCAGGGACAAGTTCAGAGTTTACGGTCCCTTTGATGTCAAAAAAACAGATCAACATCGTTTTCACATTCGATTTCATTTGTCGAGCTTTTTTTGGTCGAGGTGAGCCAGGTGACTTCCATTGTGATGACTGTTGTTTACTTTCTGGATCGTACCCATAGCATCACCTGTAATGATTTTGTTGAAAAAATGTGGATCATCTTTGAACGCATCCTCCATTTCGAGACAGGCTTGAACGCGATGATCCCTTTGATCTCCAGTAAGAAGCTTCGGCACGAATTTTGCTGCCACTCTTCGCATCCCCAAATCGATGGTCAAGATACGCTGAATTGAGCTCCAGGACAACCTGGACACGTTCTCGATTTGGTCGATTGTCCTGCGTCGATCTTCACTGATGAGATCACGGATTTTGTCGATGTTGTCTTCGCTTCGGAACGTGGCTGATCTTCAACCACCATTTCTCCCTTTTTAAACCGAGAAAACCATTCGTACACTTGCGTTTTACTAAGAGCGTGGTCTTTGTATGCTGTCTGAATCATCGCAACAGTTTCTGCTGCGTTCTTGCCGAGCAAGAAACAAAACTTCACTGCCGCACGTAGTTCGTAAGAACTAGCCATTTCCTCGTGTCACGTCTGCACTGTACGCACACTCAAAGAACTTCCAAAGAAACCACACTTCTCACTGCTGGGTGACGCCGCGTGGTAGAATGACTCAGAGAGCTCCTACTACAACCCTCTGGCGGCGCAACCTGCTACTACAAGTACACCATGTGCAGCATTACAATTCCGGTTACTTTTGGGTCCCCCCTCGTATTGTCAGTCATAAAAATTACATCGTTTCTGGAGCCATGAAATCCGTGAATGGCTGCAAATGGTCTCCAAGTAGCCGAACATAATCGGGACCAGACCACTCAACGTAAACAAGGCCAGCGCCATTGCGGAGCGACTATCATCTCGCACAGTGCCTTGTTGACAACTTCGGTCCATTACTTCATCAGGTAAGCAATGCACGCGAACCTCACCAGCAGCTCTTACCAACTGTAGTCGGGAATCTGACCAGGTCACTGTTTTCCAGTTGTCTAGAGTCCAACCTAAATCACGAGCCCAGGAGAGGCGTTGCAGACGATGCCGTGCTGTTAGGATAGGCACTCGCGTCGGTCGTCTCTTGCCATAGCCCACTAACGCCAAATTTCGCTGCACTGTCCTAAGGGGTACGTTCATCGTACGTACATTGATTTATGCGGTTATTTCAGGCAGTGTTGCTTGTCTATTATCCCTGACAAGCCTACGAAAACGGCGGTACTCTTGGTCCTTACGTGAATGGCGTCGGCCACTGAATCTATGTGGTGAGAGGTAATGCCCGAAATTTGGTATTCTCGGCACACTCTTGACCCTATGGATCTCGGAATATTGAATTCCCTAAAGATTTCCGAAATGGAATGCCTCGTACGTCTAGCTCCAACTGCCATTCCACGTTCAAAGTCTGTTATTTCCTGTCTTGCTGCCACAATCAAGTCGGAAACCTTTTCACGTGAATATGCTGAGTAAAAATAGCAGCTCCGGCAATGCACTGTCCTTTTATACCGTGTGTAGGAGATACTTCCACCATTTATATGTGTGCCTATCGCTGTCCCATGACTTTAGCCACCTCAGTGTAAGCTTTAGCTGCATGGCAGTATAGATGACTCCAAATACGACTGCTGCCGTACTTTAGAGCTTTCATCGTAATATTTATTAATAAAGTTGTCGTGATGAATGAGCAACAAGGTACTTAGTGGTTTTCTCTTTGAAAAGTAGCAGCTTTTCTTAAACATCAGAGCCTTTAGCACTCGGATACGCTGCTACAACATGTCGGCTAAACTGCCGGTTGATGTGGCCCGGAGGCTGCTTTTTACTATCGCGTAAACGCGATTTGAGCTCTTCACGGGGATCCAAAAAGAAGACAAGGCTTTTGTTTTTTTCATACGCTCCCCGGACTGGGGAGGGAGGGTGTATGGAGAACCAAATACTCTTCGATGCCTTAGCTTATCTTATGTTTTGTTGTGGTGATTACATTTACTTGATCATTTGGGATTTTGTGACTCATTATTCCTGTATATGCTTGTTTTCTGGTTGAAAGGATGTGATGATTCTGGTGCTTTCCATGTTTCTGAGGGTGATGAATCCACCATAGTCGGCATGAAAAAAAGTTATATATTCTTCAAAGAGTTTATTTAAAAAAATTAGAAATATTGTTCTGCGGCTCCGATGAATAATAATGCAAGATTTATTAGTTGAAAGCAACTGGCTGAAGGCCACAGTTTAGAAAACAAGTTTTTAACACAACTGAAAATGTTACGTCTTACTGAGACCGTCTTGAAGCAAAAGTTCAGCTGACGAGGAGAAACGGCAAGAGACATCACCCGATTGCCGAGGAACTTCACTCAGTGAAAGAGCAGTCAAAGTAAGGAAAACGAGTTTCAGCTTGCCCACGGATACTCGACCGTTTCTGAAAAAACGACAGTCAGAGTTTTCGAGATACTTTCCAGGTACTTTATGAGCTTTTTTACCGCGCGAGATCGTCACATGAAATAGTGGCTCAGTGGTAAGCGTTGCGGTTTTCTTAATATTGCGCCCCGTTTTCGAAACTGGATTATTGTTTTCATTTATGTGCTTACGTCCTTAAGAGGTTACCATACGAATGTTTCTTGTCAAATTACGGGATACAATTCCGTTATATCAACTGTAAAATTACAAGCGGATTTCGCAATAAGTGTCACACATTTGTAATATAATACATATTTGTTTGGTATGTTGAGGTGTTATAACGTTTTTGTATTCTCATATTCCATTCTCACATGTATTCTTATATTAATCCTTACATTTTATTCGTATGTTTACTCTTCAGGAAGATTTGGTGCACTCCCTTGGATGATACCGATTGCAGAAACATTCAAAACACAGAGATTCCGAACACCACGAGCATTTCACGAAGGCAGCTTTGCCACAGTGACATATCTTCGTATGAATTTCCCTCGGGACACAAATGATAACACTGGTAAAGATTTCGCGCACTGGCAATAATTACATGGCAAACCACGCGTAACGGATCACATTTACGAAAACTGGCCCTTGTAACTGATTATGAATCACGATACAACAATAATTTTACCGAAAACTAATTCTTCTTTAATTCATATCTGCCATACAGGAAGTAGATGAATAAGGACAACGTTATATCAATATACACCGGAAAAAAATCGTGTAGTGATCTTCTACATACATGGGTATACCATTAAAAATAAAAGTAATAATCAGATGTCAAACACGGGGCACAAAATTAAGAAACCACGACTGTGCTACCACTTCGTCTGACGATCTCGCATGCTGAAAGGCACATAAAGTACCTAGAAAGCTTTGGTCGTCGTTTTTTCAGAACTGGTCGAGTAACTACGGTTAAGCCGAGACAGGCATTCGCTTATTTTGACTACTCTTCCACTGAGCGACGTTTTCGCGAAATCTGGTGATGGCACTTGCCGTGTTCTCCTCGTAAGAGTTTAAGTTCTTCCGTCTTGGCACGGAGTTAAAAATCCAACAAACAGTTTAAGTTCTTTCGCCTATCCACAGAGTTAAAGTTCCCTTCGTACAGTCTACAGTAAATGTACAACAAAAATACTTTAAACGAAGTTTTTCAACATCCACAACTGGGGCGACAGGTCCGTCGGTGGCGTCGTAGCATCCCAGGACGTTGCTCGTGGCGGCGGCGGCTTATCGGCATCTTTGGCGTGGAGCTGGATGTCCAAATTGGAGTCCTGCCTCGGAGTGAATTGGCGACGGACAGCTGCTATCTATATGTATTTCCATTCGAAGCACCACAGGGCTTTGTCCGTCTGACTTGTAGCATGGCTAATTTTGTACGTGACTGTATGTCTGTATCTGTTATTACCAAAATTGTGTGGTTATTGTGGTTATTAGTCTATTATTCGAAGCGTTGGGCTATTGTGTGCCTAGCTGGTGAATTAGTTAGTGGAGTGAAGTTGAAGTTTTTTCACATTAAGTTACCGACTTTTTTTTAATCTATGTATGGACGGTTCGCCTAATAATTTTTTGATATGTGTGTTGGGTGTATGTATATCGGCATCTGCTATGGTACGGAGGATACGGTTTTGCAGAGTTTGAAGTTTGTATAGGTGGGTGTCTGCCGCCACTGACCAAACTTCTGGTCCATATAATATAGTGAGGAGGAGAACAGCTCTGTTCGGTCTCAGCTTTTTTGTACCGTCAGCCCCCCACCCTTAAGGAGTGGGTACAAGCGATTAAATGCTGTACTATCTTTGTTCCGAGCCCTGTTTATTTGTTTCCCAAATGACAGCTTTTTATCTATATCTAGTCCTAGGTAGGTTGCCGAGTCGCTCCAGTGGATGTCTCTGCCTGCAACCGAAATACGCCTGTTTGGGGAAGTTAACTTTCTGGTGAACATTATCGCTACTGTTTTGCCTGGATTTATTTTAATCTTCCATGTGTTGTATCAGCTTACAGATGATCTTGTGGTTTCCTTACCATAAAGTTGAGGTTACTACTGCTTTTGTATACCGCTGTATCACCAGCATAAAGCGCCAGTTCATTGCCTGCCAGTTTTGGTGTGTCATTTGTAAATAGAGAATATAATTTGGGGCCCAGAACCGACCCCTGCGGGACCCCGGCCACAGCATCCCTGAGCGTACCAACTTGACTGCCGCACGTAACAGAGAATTGTTTCCCCGCCAGGAACGGGTCAATTATGCGTATTATGTGTCCTGGAGTAATTTATATATTAAGTCATCATGCCCAACTTTGTCGAACGCTTTACCGATGTCGAGAAATACCGCTCCTGTGCTATGTTTTATGTCTCTCTCCTTGCATGTGTGTCCCACCAGACGTAGAGATTGATGAACAGTGCTATGTTGAGGATAGATGCCAAACAGCTCGGGGCTGATTATGTTATTGTCTTTCAGGAGTTGGGTAAGGGCTCTGTGGATAAGGCACTCCTGTACTTTCCCTAGAAAGCACAGGAGTGAAACGCGTTCGTAGCTCTGTTTTCCACGTGTCTGGAAAGTAGGTTAGGGAAAGGGACTAGGTATATATGGTGGTGAGGTGAGTGGCTGCGGTAGGAGGAAGGTGTTTCAGGTAAGGGACACGGATCTTGTCAGGACTGGGGGATTTGTTGCTCCCTAGTTGCCTGATGTAGGCACATACGAGAAGATCAGAAACCGGCGTAAATTCTGTTTCTATCTTATCTTGCCTCCACTGAGCCACTCGTCCGATTATTATTTCTGCCTGCCTATCGCTCACGTCATCGTCGATAACGTGAGTTCGAAATTGTGTCTCCAGCGATGTTGCTAACATTTGTGCCTTCTCCTCGTTATCACAAACTAATCCGTTTTCTCCTCGGAGTGGCCTTTCTACGCTGGGTGTAGCCTTCAGCAGTTTCGTGACCTTCCATACTTTTCCTCTGTCCTGTTCTACCTCTCTGAGCCGTTCTTCCCAGCTGAGACCTCTCTGCTCATCCAACCTTCGCTTTGCCTGCGCTTCTAGTCGTCTAAGCAGGCGACGATCGGCGGGATCGTTCAAAATCTGCCAATCCTTCCTTACGCGCCGCTTTTCGACTATCAGGTCCCAGGTATCAGAGGGCAGCTCCCTGGCACCAGGTTCGGCGGTTTGCCTGAACTTTGCTCGTCTCCCAAGCACGGGTCTGGAGGACGTTCGTAAAATACTCTATCGCTGTGTCCACATCTGCTTCATTCCGCATTTGCGGTGTGACCTGCAGATGATGTTTTACAAAGGGCGTTATATTGTTGCCAGTTAGTAACTATGTTTGTTTTTGCCATCCTCCAGATTTGGTCTCCAACACTGGCACATTCCAGGACAACTGGGCTGTGATCAGAGTCCAGCTCGTAGTGAACTGTTATTGCAGCCCTCCAAGGCAGGCCCCTAAACAGGAAGATATCCGGGATACCTGGCCTGTGCTGGGTTTTGAACGGGATATGAGTCGACTCGTCGGGAGCGATTACCCCCAGAGAGGGATCGCTCTCGATAAAGCGTCTCAGTCTCCGCCCACTGCCGGTTTCGATGGCACAGTCCCAGTCCCCAAGCTTGGAGTTCATGTCCCACGCTACTATGACTCGCTCGTCGTTGTCGAACAAGGCCTGAAAGTCCCTGACGTTTATTGTTGGTCGTGGTGGTTTATAGACCGATATTATTTTAAATACTTGTTGCCTAATTTTGATTCTATCCCGTCCGCCTCGACCGTGACCAAGTCCGGTATGTCGATTGTTCGGTGGCAAATTCTCCGCCTCACAAGGTCCACGACTTCTCCGCCTGGGCGGTTTTGTCGACCGACCTTATGGACCGAGTAATTGCGCACCTGAAATCGGTCGGTCGGCAATAGATTCGTCTCCGTGGTGCAGGCGACATCTATGGCGTGCCGGTCAAAAAAGGACTGTAGCTGCAGGGTTTTATCCGTCATGGCATGGGCATTCCAATTAAAAATTCGATAGGATCTTCTTCTATTAAGGTCCATCGGCAAATAATGTCATAGCAACTTTTACTATTATCGTCAACTTGGAAAATCTATCTGCTTCCCCTCGCACCTTTGCCGGCGTTTCTTTACCTTTTTGCACAAATGTGCTCAGGTTCAGTCCCGCAAACAGCACGTTTATTTCCCTTAATTCTTTCAGCGAACGAAATGGGTCGCCGCAAGTGCTTCGCGTCACCTGAGGTGCCTCTGGTGCGGGTTGTGGGGAGCGGTTCTGATATCTTCTGTGCCAGGCGCAGCTGGCTGCCTCACTGGAGGAGCTGGTGGTGAGAGCGCCGCTATTTTGCTAACTGCAGTCGGCTGGGCTGATGGTGGATGCGGCAGTGGTGGCGTGCTCGCCTCTGTGACCGCTGGAGGGTCTGGTTGTGGGGACATGCTCGCTTGAAGCGCCACTGGGGTGGGATGGGGGGAGGGGGGGGGGGGTACTTCGGCTTTGGTAGTGGAGGGGACAGCCGACGCGTTCTGTCTTGCTGGCTTCAGGCCCGGAATTGCCATGGCTGGTACCTAAACTTCTCTTGCTGTCGAGTTTGGTTGTCAGAGACAACTGGGGCTGCTTTGCCTCTGGTTTCCAATTAATCTTTGGTAAAATTCTCAACCGCGGTAATTTGCCGGGTGGGGGCTCTTACAATTAGCGAACACTGGGTTTTGTGTTCTGCTGGGGCTGCAGAGACTCGTCAGGTGCGGGCCTGCGCATTTCACGCACGTTGGCTGTAGATCGCAGTTTTTGCTCGTATGGTTGGATCTCTGGCAGCGAAGGCACTAACCTGGACCTTCAGGCTTGTTGTATTTTTCTACTGTCGTCTTAAAGCTTAGCATATAACGAAGACTAAAGACTCTTTTCACATCCTCATTATTTTCTATCACCGCCAAGATGTTCGGCTCCTTCTTACGGACCCCTGTTGCTTCCCCTGGCTTCGAAAACTGGTGTACTTTTGACACTACGAAGCCTTCGCCTATGAGTTCCTGCTTGACATCCTCCGGTTCCGCGTCAATCAGAAGATGTTTCAGAACTACCTTCAAAGCCTGCTTGGGTTGTATAGAGATATGTAGAACTTCTTCTGTTTCTGTTTCACGAATTTCGAATTTATATTCATCGATCGATTCTGCCTGTATTTTTGTAGTTTTGGCGCGGTACACCGAACTTGCCTTTTGCGCCACCGCGCAGCTCTCTTACGAGTGCTAAAACGCCTTGCGTAACGTGTGCAATCATAGGCGGAACTCTCTCCTTGTTTCGCCTGAAGTTTGCATTTGGCCCTCACGTTCCGTGTCTGTGTTTTCCAAGACAGAAAACGCACTTGCAGTCGGCACATTTGCTGTTACCTCTTAATCTTTCCTCTCTCTCTCTCTCTCGGCTCGTTGGCTATTGCCTCCTGTCTCTCTGCATCGCCCTCCCCTTCCGATTCACTTCCCAGATTGGCTATGTACAATTTGTCCTCGTCCGTTTCTGACCCGCTATCCTCTCGTACCGACGCAGGCCTAGCCCTGTTTTTGTTTACAGACTTTTGCGCGGCCCTACTTTGGTTGCGAGTACTCATGCGACTGCCGCGAAGGTCTCATGATGATGAGGATTCCCTCAAATTATTCGTCGTAGCCACGCTAGTTGTCGTCGGAGCAGTTTTTGTGGTGCCGCCAAGGGGCACTGGTTGATGCTTAGTTCCTGCCTCCATAATTAAATGGCAGATAATCAAAAAAATGTGTGTGAAATCTTATGGGACTTAACTGCTAAGGTCATCAGTCCCTAAGCTTACACACTCTAACGTCCCCTTAGAAAAATTATACATGACTGTGCTTAAACTGACACACAATATTTTTAGCGCAACGCAATCTGACTTTCAATAATCCCTACAAAAGAATGGCCCTGACTAACATTAACCTATACCTTTCACAAATCACTTACCTCACAAAAGTCTTCGTTAGTCGAACTACTGCAATACAGCAAGCGCCACTATTGCCAGTTAAATAAAAGATTCAAACTACTGAAGGCACTAACTACTGATAGGCGTAGTTAGTAAATGAAAGATTTTGATAGAGAACAAGCAATGTACTTACCTTAATAATGTTCAAAAGTCATAATATATATATATATATATATATCAGTCCCCATGATATCCAATATTACAAATTTACTCTTTCTGATGGACACACGTCCAGATCGTCCGCTCTCAGAATTCCGCCATCTCTCTCCCCACATCCACCACTGCTGGCGGCTCACCTCCAACAGCGCAACGCTACGCGCTGTTAACATCCAGCTGCCCAACACTACAATGGCAGACAACAATGCAAACTAGCCACAGACTGCACACAGCGCAGCCAGTGATTTTCATACAGAGCGCTGCGTGGCGTTACCAATAAGAAAACCTAAATAGCCTACTTACAACACTACTTAACCTAAATTATCCTAAGGTCAAACACACACACCCATACCCGAGGGAGGACTCGAACCTCCGTCGGGACCAGCCGCACAGTCCATGACTGCAGCGGCAGGTAACCACATCAGAGCCAGCCCTATATCTCAGTAAACGCGGGTCACCGTGCAGTGCAGCGGGCCCTGGCTTGCAAATGCCCTACCGCTTGGGAGAAGCGAGGAGAATGCCTCGCGGTGGCAAGAAAGGAAACGGACGCGGCAGAAACAGCGCCAACCGAACACCGCAGCACCGCAATTACCTCCCGTAGTTTCCGCGCCCACCAGTACACCAGCGGACGGTAACACTTCGTTCGAGAAAGCAGAAAACTAACATCCAGTCCAGCAGTTCCCGCTCGCAGCCTCCACGCCCGCCAGAACACCGGCGAGCAGTAACGCTACGATCTCGAATGGCAGTCCTGTTAGAGCTCAACACAACTTCACTCTAGAGCAGGACGAAGGCAAGACATTTTTGTTAAAATCCGCTCTCCAGAGGAGAGACCCCTAAGGCAGCAAGTACGATAGTCGGCGAGCTCCGCAGAACTTCTGATCCGCTCGACAGTCGCTCTACTTATGATGCTTGGCGACGGACGGCCGTGCGCCGGCCTAAATACTATCCAGCGGCAGGATATCTTGGGATCTACTTTTGGTCACGTGGATAGCGAAAATAAGTAGGTTCCCGTGACCGCGACCTCTGGCGGCGCTGCTAGGGCAGCCCAGTGGAACACCAGGAAATCTGCTTTTCGGCGAGAAGTGGCTGCTTGGCAAGCGGGCAACACTCGACGCATGGATGTATGATGTGTTGTCGACTTTGCAGGCGTAACGCCAGGAAATGTCACAGGGAAACCTTCCTAGCACCTCAGCAAGAGACGTTGTTGCATATTTGTGATGGATTGTGGTTTTGACGTTGTCCTCGTATTCTGGATCTGTGTTTTCCTATCTTCTGTTAGACGACCGAGTATTCCTGTTTGATTGTTGGTATTGTTTTGTTCCACGACTAACATGCATTCCCTTGCTATTTTTATAGGATATGCTTATTTGTATTGTAGTGATAAGTAATCACCAAAACGTACACAAACTCACAGTAATGCAACAACCCTCAGACAAAAGCCTGCAGTATGGTTACCGTCGCTGCGGGAACAGCTCAACATAGAGTCGTTGTGTCGATCTTCCATACCATTTAGAGAAACCATGCACAAACTACATACCTGTCAAATTTTCAACAGTAAACCTATCCGTACTTCTGTGACTCAGTGTTAACGTACAACTATCACTGCTGTAGAAACAAACCCGAGAGAGAACTGAGCAACATTGAATGCAAGGTTGAGGGCGAAGCGTAAGGAGGGCATTACTGTTGTCAACAGAATGCACCCTTGAGCAATTAGAACAAATTAATTCCGAAAAAAGACACACGGTGTACACCGTCGACATTTGCATTGTTCTTCAGATATTTTAGGTGCAGTACAAATACAAAAATTTGTGTGGATAAGAAATCATACGAAATCCAGTTACTCTGAAACGAGTCACCAAATATGACTAATTCATTATACTAAAATACTCAAAGATATCCCAGAACAACCTCCGAAATTTTGTGGAGAAGAACGAGTTCGCCCTGTCTACGAGCTGAACTATTCCTGAAATACCTCACGCGCTTTCACAAGTATCACATGTCCTTTATTGCTACTAGGCGCACTCTCCTTGTCTTAATTAACTGACATGTATATTGTGTACCTTAACTGTGGTGTTACACTTACGTTGTGTTTCTTTTTCACTCTGATAAAGTTTTGAAACGTTCCACTCATAAGATTTGGAGCTCTCTCTATTTCTGTGATTCATCTTTATGGTAGTTAACTTCGATATGGATCACAATCGATGATTACAATCATAGCACCACGTCTCAAAGTTCCTTTGACGGTTTCAACGTAGCAATTTTTGTGAGGATCTTAAACATTCGAGCAGTACTCGTGAAATGGTCACTATTCAGGATTCTGTGTGATTTCCTTTTGCATATGCGCTAGGATTTCCAGAATTCTTCCAATAAATCTTTCCTCAGTTACCCTTCCTACAGCTGATTGTATGCCTTTTTTTTCGTTCCGCTGCATATTTATTAGTATCATTACCCGTACCAATACAAATAATTTGACATAGTCCAGCGTATTATTACTTATGCTTCTCCCGAATAATGTGCGATTTTTATGTTATTTATGCGCTTCATGTTGCTTTTATCCACATATACTACATCAGTGTAATTGTTGTTTGACTCATTCCTGGTTCTTTTACTGTTATTTGGCTCATTCGTGTTTCTTTTACAGGTATCCATGACGACACTTTCCTATAAACATCAAAACCTTCATCAAATAATCTGAGGAAGCTGCTCACTCCGTCAAATGGTTGGTTGCTTAGTTAGAGAGTTATCTTGTTAGTTACATGTTCCATAGATCATTTGAAATGTATCTTTTACCGAAATGATGTGGAACGAATCAGTTTACAATATAATCTATGTATAGAGCTACCTGAATAATTTTAACATTAATGAACAAATAGTCATTAAGTCCCACTCATGCATCTACACACAAAAACATTTTTATACGGGCTATCAGTTTAAAAGAAATTCGTGCATATAATAGAAGGAGTTGTCCAGGAGAAATGATTTTAGGTTGGATTTAAAACTTGCTGTGCGGCATATGTTTGTCAAATTATCAAAAAAATTTGTTGCTATATACTGAACCCCTTTCTGAGCCACTAACAGCTTTAATACTGGGTAAAAGCGGGAATTTTTGGTGTAGTATTATACGTGTGGACGTCATTATTCCCCTTAAATCGTGATTTATTATTTATGACGCACTTAATTAGCGAATTTATGCATTATGATGGCGCAGTTAAAATGCTAACTCTTTGAAGAGGTATCTACATGACGACCGCGGACGAACTCCTCGTATTATTCTTACTGGTCGCTATTACAAGTGACGAGTTACCCAGAAAATTATTCCATAAGACGTTATTGAGTGAAAATATGCAAAATATGTCAAGAGGTAGATTCGTTTATTGCCAAGACTAGGGGTTATACGAAAAGTAAAAATTGCAGAAGTTAATTTTTTAAGCAGATCAGCAATATGCTTCTTCAAGTTTTCATCAGTGCGTACATCCAAAAATTAGGAGCATTCTACTATGTTTACTGATCCATGTTATTGAGCAACAACAATTATTGGTATGAGTCTATTCGTTTTTTGTACAGAACTGAATATAGTTTTTTATGTATACTGAAACTTTAGCATCCGTATAAGATTTCCTGTGATACACCCGACATTAATTCCACTTGTGATGAACCCTAGCCTGCCTGTATTACACGCTGCACACTATGTGTCTAAAATTCTTCCAGCCAGATGTTAATGGCTTACTTTTTGTTCGGAAAGGTAGCGAGCTGCACAACATTTTTTTTTTTTTAAACTATGTTAGTGCAAGAATATGGAATAAAAGCTGCGAACAGAAAATTTGGCCATGTCTTGTTAAGTGATTTTGTGACAAAAAATGAACTGGTGGTGGCACAGCACTTTCGTGTCGACTTCCAAGAACCACTGGTGCCAATAACATCGATAAAGTACGAATAATACTGATATAAAATCAGAAGCTGTCTCTGTAATGTTCCTTAAATAAGAGGAATTTCGAATAGGAAAGGGCATCATGGATGGATTTGTGATGCGCAAATTGACTGACACATAGCTTGCTTGCATTCCATGAAGTTTAGAGATTGCAATCGGATGACGTCGCCTTCTTGCCACGATATTTCGACCGACAACCATTCAGCCATCCTCATGTGAGTGTTTAGCACTGCACATTGCTAGTCCACATCGCTAACTTTATACTAGAAATTGGCGCGGAGACGCATGCGCGAAGGCAGCAGATACACGAGCTTTCTTCTGGCGTGACAGTGTCGTGCCTCGCTTGAAGAACAAAGTGAGTTGGTTCAAATGGCTCTGAGCACTATGGGACTTAACATCTTAGGTCATCAGTCCCCTAGAGCTTAGAACTACTTAAACCTAACCAACCTAAGGACGTCACACACATCCATGCCCGAGGCAGGATTCGAACCTGCGACCGTAGCAGTCGCGCGCTTTCGGACTGAAGCACCTATAACAGCTCTACCACCGCGGCCGGCTAACAAAGTGAGTGACCGTTACAAAACATTTTCGTGCAAACATCAGTCCAGCTTCCAACGTGACATCGCCTCCTACTAACCTTTCTCTTCTTCCACAGGATGATCACAGCATTGACGAAAAGGCTATGTAACATCAGAATGACGTTATTGTAAAGTTGTTTTTGCAATGCCATTTAGCCTAAAGATGAGGTATTCTCTCGAAATATGTCGCTAAATAAATAATACAATAGCTGACAAGGTTTGTGACTGGTAGAGTTAATTAAAAAAAATACCTTTACATATTTGTTGAGACAGTCACGGTCGAAAAATAGTCAATATGGCTTCAAATTATTTTGTTTGTGTCTTACCTTTCTGCTTCTTATGGTGGCTATATTGAACTTTCTAGGCTAATGAACTTTATAAACGCACCTTGTAGTATTTGTTGCTGTCATAGTCCGAGATTTAATACAAGAATCTGATGGTGGCTATTGGCAACCACGAATCGGTTGGAGTAACACGCCAACACTTTTTCCCGGCGGGTGCGGGATACCGTGTCAGAGAAACTGTGTGCAAGTGTCGGGCAGGCAGAGGGCGAGAGCGACGGTGGCGACTCCCCCTCCTCCCCCGGGAAAGGTCAAGCGGCCCTCTAAGGGCGCAATCTGCCGCTACCTGCCGCTGAGGCTTCCGGGCGGCAGGCGCCCACGAAGGCGGCCGGCTCACTTGCAGCCGCAGCCGCAGCCGCAGCCAGCCACACGCCGTCGCGGCGCAAACACCCTTGTCGCACGGACACTCGCCCCACCCCACCAAGGCCGCCCTCACAAGCCCGCCGTCAGCGCGTGCTCCAGCACGTCACCGGCATTTGCCCAGTCTCTACGAGGACAATCCTTTGTACAACAGATCGTAATAAGTAGGGCTGCGAACTTACGAATGGCAAGACTGAACCGTGATTTATTTTCAACGAATATTCTTAAGAATTTACTTTACTTCCTAGCGATTCATTAACACATTTAGTCACACTATGTGAGCGTGGAAGTGGTTGCCAGGGAGTAACTGATGAAATCAAAATGAAATTGATTTTAACAAATGGGAATTTTATTCCTAAAAGCTTTTTTTTTTTTTTTTTAAGAAACAGATTTAAAATTATATTCAGAAAGCACCCTCTAAATATCAAAGTTACAATTTATTCAGAGGCAGAAAGAAACAAGTTCGGGCAGAGAACCTTGCCTCTCCCTTTTGACACGGCCGTAGTTACGATCGCTTACAACAGCCTCTGAAAGACTACACTGGTGCAAATCTGCAACACACCAGACAACTTTAAACTAAGAGTTTTAACAATATACACAAGCACACAAACTATGCCCTCCCCATAGGAGGGATGGAAATGGTACCAAACACTAACAATTAAAATATTAACCTTGCCACCGAAGGTGCAACTTGATTTCAACTTCTAAGAAAAGTCTTACGGTGAAAGAGTGGCAATTTTATATACTAAAATGATCATTTAAATAAAAGCCCATGAAATGCAATCTCATATAAAATTCTACAAGGTTGGCCAAACAATAGTTAACATGCTCTACAGTACACAGATACCACCTCTCAAGATCATAGGCGATAGTATCAAAGTTTCGAAAGATCAAAATATATTTCAGGTATTAGGCCGTTACACTCTAAGCAATAAATTCGTTAACACACCAAATCCGACAAACATGACAGAGGCAACTACTAACGTACGGTAGATTGATAGGGAGATTACCGAACAACCCAAACCGCAGGTTGCTCTAACCCGCCCCTACTCCACAAGGGAAAAACGGACCACTCAATTTATAAACAACCACCTTCCACGGGTGGGAAAACGGAGAAGAATGATGGGACGACCCCAAAGCAAAACGGCTGGTGACCTCACCAAGAAAACAACTAGAATTTAACAAGAGTAAATCAAACAACATATCACCAATCACTTCACTTCTAATAAACTGCGATTTCTCTAGAAGACCTGGCGCAGCACCCCCAAATCGCTCTCCTGAACCGTCCGCTGCCAGCCGCTTCAACGGACGCAGGAAGGCGCACCAATCTCCAGTCGCACGGCGTCGCAGCTCGCACCGACCAGACTGATGTCGTGGGTTGACTCCTGTTGCTCTCGTGTCGAACGCGAAGTCATTATCCCTCGCTATACGGCGCGGCTCACTGCACTCACGTGGCGACCTCATATGCGCCGACGCTCAAGACGGACAAGTCATGTTGTGTCTCAGTGCGCGACCGACCAACCGATCGATCCAACCGCCAATGACCATTGCCTGAGCAACTCGAGCAGACTGGCGGCCTAACGCGCAGACTCAGATGCAGGAACTAAGCCCCGACCGGGCGACCACTCGCTGCTGAGTTTTCTTACTGGTGGAGTGGAAAGACTCTCATTTTGCCGGCTTTAAAGGTTGATCCGAACGACAGACATACTAGCACACCGAACGACAGACAGACATTAACTGTCTAACAAATGCGAACGAGAGACTGACCCAGACTGACCCACTGGCGAGCTCATAGCGCCCCTTAAATGCACGTGAACAGGCAACCTTTCCCCTTTCCCACCAGAGGGAAACACCAAAGCTGCGATTGCCGCAGCGGCGCGACCGCCAGAAACGGAGGGCGTCTGCTTCACACTACGCGCTGCGGCGCGCTCTTCAAAACAGCAATTTTTACCGCAGCTCAAAGACCAAGTCAAAAAGTAAAAGCAGTTTTTTAACCAGAAACTTCTTATCGCTATAAATTTTTTGGCATACAGCCATTAGTCTTAGGAACAGAATCCGTAGCCACGAGCTTCGGGAGTCAAACTCACGTCATCTGCCTTTCTTAAGTTTATCCTCCCTAAAATGTACTTCAAAAGCATTCAAGGACAAATCATAAGAACAAATAAAATTATTCGGACATGAGGTCCTTCTGAAAAACGGCGGCGCTAGCTTCCCTGCTTCGCTTATCCACGTTTCCACACGTCCTCCAAAGCGTTGCTTCCGTAAGGCGGTAAACAGCGGTCACATCAGCTGGCCTTCCGTGCACCACTACTTCATTAACATATGTACGGGTCTGACCGAACAAATACGGGGTGTTGTCGATGGTGCTGAGCCACAGTCATTCAATTCTTTTTAAAAGAGTGAACCGCCATTTGACTGTGTACTACTGTATTTATCTTCTGAACAACGTGGATTTCGGCTTTTGGGCCATTACCAAGAACAATGCTAAAAGTTGTTAGACCATTGTTATTGCAAAGAATGTTTGACAGTTACATCTTAAAGACATGTATTAGTCTTTGTTTAACTGTTTTGCACTACCTTAACATAAGTGACATAATAGTGGTCTAACAACTTTTACCCTTGTATCTGATAATGACATAAAAGCAGGAATATACAGAGTGTTTCCGTAATATAGAGCAAAAATTTAACAAGACATAGAGGATGCTCCACTGAACAATTTGAGGTAGGGAACGTGAGATCGGAGAAGCCAGCTTAAGGAGAGGAAATATGAATGAAATTATATTACTGTGTACTTCTTTATTTACATTAGTTATACTTAACTAAAAATAGCATTATTGGCTCAACAAACGTCCCATTTGTACTGTATCTTACAAAACGTGCTGAAACTGCCGGCCATCAACCTCAGTGCAAGCATGACATCGGCGAACAAGATTCTGACGCACCCTGACAAATATCCGTAGTGTGTTTTGGATCACATCACAGGCGCCGACACTTGTGGCAGCTAATTCCATCTCCATATTCAAAATCGTTCAACTGGCTCTGAGCACTATGGGACGTAACATCTGAGGTCATCAGTCCCATAGAACTTAGAACTACTTAAACCTAACTAAGCTAAGGACATCACACACATCCATGCGCGAGGCAGGATTCGAACCTGCGACCGTAGCGGTCGCGCGGTTCCGACTGAAGCGCCTAGCACTGCTCGGTCACCCCGGCTGGCATCTCCGTATTCACTGGGGTCTCATACACAAGTGACTTTAGATATCCTCATAGGAAATAATCAAGGGGATTCAGGTCAATTGACGTCGCAGACCATGGAATGGGATCTCCCCTTCCAATCCAGCGACCAGGAAATACAGCATTGAGAAGGTTGAGTTGTCCACACTGGAGTGAGGCAATGCACCGTCATGTGTCCACATCTTCTCACGAACAGCCAACGACACGTTCGTCAGCAACTCAGCTAGAACTCTTCGCTCGAATCTTAAGTACAAGTATCTATCCAGATGACCAGGTAGAAGCTATGGCCTAATGAGGTTTTGACCTACAGTGCCTGACGATGGCTGTTAGGAAATAGTTACCTGTACAGCCATTCAGCGGCAACAGCATTGCAACGTGCTTCCTCATACACAAGGTGCATGTCAGTGAGTTCTGCGAAACTGTACCGGTACTACTCCATCATACTGTACTGTACGTGTCTCAATAAAACTGAGTAATGAATGGGTCTGTGATTGAATCATATCACGTTCTGTCATGGGACAATGTAAATACAATACAACAGAGTCACCTTATGGACAAGTAAAGTAAGCAAAACCTGCATCATGATTTCCTAGTAATAAGGCTTGTCCTCCTTTTTTCCTTCTAAGGAGGATAGAATGTACATGTAAATAAACTACACAGTACTTATAAACTTGTTCGCATGTAAGTTGTGAATAAGCTGGAAAACAGTGATACTACACAAAGCAGTAGACAAATTTACTTCCATATCTCCTGAAGCTGGCTTCTCGGACCCCAGGTTCCCTACCACAAATTGTTTAGTGGAGCATCCTCTACGTCCCGTTAAATTTTTGAAGTTCTTACTGAAACAGGTTTACTCTCGTAAAAAATATACAGGGTGATACGGCTGCCCCTATCTATGGTTTTATGCAACTTGCGCGCAAATTGTTAGTCCTACAGAAAAAATTTTCGCTACAGGCCATAGTCTTTGAATTATTTAAGAAAAACGTACAAAAGTGACCTTCAAATACGTTTTCCTTGAATACCACGAAAACAGTGGCCACCAGCGAAAGCGTATCCCAGTAGAAAATTTAACTACATTTAATATCCCACCGAAAATGTCCTGTTCATTTTTTCCGCAGCAGCAATGGTTTGAAAATCTCTTGCATTGTTTTTGAAGGTGTTGTGGGTTGCATAAGTCCCATAGGTAGGGGCAGCTGAATCACCGTGTATTTTAGACTAGCCCCCCCCCCCCCCCCCCCTGAGAGACACAGAACAGGTCTTAGAGGTTGATACGTGTAGATAAGAAAGTAAAGGTATTTGGACCTCCTCGAGAAACTTGAAAGAGCAATCCACTAACTTAAGTTTGATAATGTACTTAATATACAAACTGGGGGGGGGGGGGACCGGTAATGCGTTTTTTCAATGGTCTTTTAGGTTTTTTCAAAGGTTGGCGTTAGTACGAAAAATGTGCACGATTTACCAGTAGCGTAGTTAACCGTTAGTATGGTGTCTCTCGATGCCCTTTGTAACATCTTTGGAATGCGTGGAACGGCCGAAGCCTCAGTGCAATCTGTCAAACTGTGCGGGCATATGTTTACGAATTAGTGAATCACGGAGAGGCAGCTGACGTGTCCAGTGTCTGCCGCCTTCCGGAAGCAATGCTTTGGGGAATGTGCGGGAAAATGACGAGTGAAGCAGGGAATCTGGCGTTATTGTGTTTAAAGCAAGACGAGTACTTCATGTAGGAGTAATTTTATTTGTTCTTATATTTCGTCCCTGAGCGATTTTGAAGAGCATTTTGTGTAGGGTTAACTTAGTTGATGGGAGCTTGTCTCCCCAAATGCGTTGCTGTAGATTCTCTTTCCAATATTAATGGTTGTATGTTAAAATATTTATGACGATTGCCTTAATAATCGTTACCTCTGGTTGTTACGATGGACAATTTTAGAAACATTTTGTTTGGAAAACAACTCTGCAAGTTGTTACTCGTCAAAATGAGCCAGTTTCCCGGCAATAGCGGGAACTAACTTGGGTCACGTGAGTAGGTACAGCCACGCCCCTGTTAAAGTACAGGGTGATTCAAAAAGAATACCACAACTTTAAAAATGTGTATTTAATGAAAGAAACATAATATAACCTTCTGTTATACATCATTACAAGGAGTATTTAAAAAGTTTTTTTTCACTCAAAAACAAGTTCAGAGATGTTCAATATGGCCCCCTCCAGACACTCGAGCAATATCAACCCGATACTCCAACTCGTTCCACACTCTCTATAGCATATCAGGCGTAACAATTTGGATAGCTGCTGTTGTTTCTCGTTTCAAATCATCAATGGTGGCTGGGAGAGGTGGCCGAAACACCATATCCTTAACATACCCCCATAAGAAAAAATCGCAGGGGGTAAGATCAGGGCTTCTTGGAGGCCAGTGATGAAGTGCTCTGTCACGGGCTGCCTGGCGGCCGATCCATCGCCTCGGGTAGTTGACGTTCAGGTTTCATAACTAACCTTTTTCGTAGGACTCTCCATACAGTTGATTGTGGAATTTGCAGCTCTCTGCTAGCTCTGCGAGTCGATTTTCCTGGGCTGCGAACAAATGCTTGCTGGATGCGTGCTACATTTTCATCACTCGTTCTCGGCCGTCCAGAACTTTTCCCTTTGCACAAACACCCATTCTCTGTAAACTGTTTATACCAACGTTTAATACACCACCTATCAGGAGGTTTAACACCATACTTCGTTCGAAATGTACGCTGAACAACTGTCGTCGATTCACTTCTGCCGTACTCAATAACACAAAAAGCTTTCTGTTGAGCGGTCACCATCTTAGCATCAACTGACGTTGACGCCTAGTCAACAGCGCCTCAAGCGAACAAATGTACAACTAAATGAAACTTTATAGCTCCCTTAATTCGCCGACAGATAGTGCTTAGCTCTGCCTTTTGTCGTTGCAGAGTTTTAAATTCCTAAAGTTGTGGTATTCTTTTTGAATCACCCTGTAGTGTACGACATTCCTGTCTCACAGTGAAAGCTTGCTTTTAACAAAATTAGCTTTATGGCGATGACAAAAGGAGAAATCAGTGGTGGAGTAGACGAAAAAGATGACTGTAACTCCAAGCAAAATGTTAAAACTGAGCGAGGAGGGGCATGATGCTAAGTAATTGAAGTATTTCTCCCAAAGAAAATAAAAAGGAGAAAAATGCACAAAATTGACATGGATAAATTTGTGTTGTTTCGAACAGTACAAGGAAACAGCAACTTTGAGGGACCTTCACAGCATAGCTTACGTTGAACAGAACTTCAAAGATAGCAAAGAAACTCGCGGAGAACGTAGTAAATGGTGAAGTACGACGGTTGGAACTTTAACTATGACAACTATTTATTTCCGACTTATATGAAATAACTACGTGTATCAAAGTTTTACTGTCCTTCACCCGCTAGGATAGCCGCGCGTACTGGCACGCCGCTTCCGGGATTCGGGGAGGCGCGCCAACTCCCGATCGAATCTGCCCGGCTGATTAACGACGACGGCCGATGTTCGAGGCAGCTCGGATGTTTCCTACTACGGACTAGGTGAATACAGGGCTGGCACCCACATCCAGCCTCTGTTACACGATTCACAAACATTTCGAAAACGTTAGCACGCTCACATGTGAACCTACAGGCAGTGTTTTTTTTTTTTTTGGGGGGAGGGGGGGAGGGGGGAGGCGGTGGGGGAGTACACCAATTCCGTCACCTAGGGTACCGGGGTGGTGACAGGAAGTGTATCTGGTCACCCTCTTACATTAGTTACTTACTAGGTTGACCACACAAACCGCAATCGGTCTTTGGCGTCGCCGATCTGCCTCCATCTTCTTTGGCCCGTGTATTCTTCTCCAACGAGTCCCAGAGTCCCATCTTACGCATTTCCTATCTGATCCCGACAGTCCATCTCAGTTGTGGTCTTCCTCTATGACTTCCTGCTATCTGGACCTCTCGACGCGTTACATGCCCATACCACTTGTCATCTCTCTCTAATCACAAACGCAATGTTCAGCAATTTGTACTTTTCCTGTAATTCAAGGATTTTTTCTTTTCCCCCAGTCGGCTCCATCCTTCACTGGTCCAAAAACCTGTCTCAGAACATTTTCTTCAAAAGCCAGGAGTTTTCTTTCTATCTTTTGTGCAAGAGTCTAGGTCAGGACGTCAGCTTTCCTACTTGAAGTCTTGCCATTACTTCCTGGTCTGACCCAAGATATTTGAACTCTTTTACTCTATCAAAGATTTTACCATCCATATCTAAGTGTCTTCTCTTCTCATTATGAGGTATTCGGTCTTATCCGTACTCATCTTCAAGCCTGTTCTCATTGCCTTTCCCATTAACACTATTGCCATATAAACCAGATCTTGCTCATTCTCTGCTATTAAAGCTACATCATCCCCACTGGTCAGAGTGTTGGTCCTTCTACCCAGATATATTCCTGCCTCCAGACTTGCTAGCTCTCTCAGAGCTCGTTCCAAAATCAGATAAAACAGAGGGGGGTACAGGCAGTTCCCTTGTCGGTCTCCAGTACTCACCTTGAACGTCTCTGACATCTTTCCATTCACTTTCATGGTACATGTTCCCCCCCCCCCCCCCCCTCTCTGTGTTAAAAACTGCCTTGTCGTCGGATATGGGGTGTCTAGGTAACCTGCTTTCGCGAATCGCTCGACAGCAATTGAAGCAAATCGTGTTAATGTGTTTTATTACAAAAAGTAAATGACAATACTTAACTTTAAATACTACACAGATGTGTCGCAAGCAAAGGGTTATATGCAAGGTTCTTCAGTTTAAACAATCCTAACACAAGAGCTGATGCTTCTATTCAGGTCGATAGTCTTGAAGCTTCTCCTCGACTGGGGCGCGACGAGTCGGGCGCGGCGCTTATGTCCTCTGCGCATAGAGGCCGCTGCTGTCGCATTGTCGTCCTGGAAAGGATTTGGTCAGCATGCAATTGGATGACGTCGTGTCACAGCCCTCTCCGCTCTCTCGTTCCCGACTGGCGTGCCGGCGCTTCACTTTACGCCGTTGCATTCTTCCTCTCCCCCCCCCCCCCCTTCACCAAAGTGACGGAACGCCGTCGTATAAGGAGCTCGACAATGGCGGGGGAGGCAGGAGCGTGGACTCTGAGGGACTGGAAGCTGTGGCTGACCTCCAGTCCTACCCTGCCATCCGGCTTTCGCTCTGGCGGAAATGTCCCCCTAAAAACGACCAGAAGGATAAGCGTCCATCTCCTGAGGCCCATAACAAGATGCAGAAGGCGTCGGCTGCTGTTGCGTGGGCGGGTCCAGCCCCATCGGTAGGAAGAGAGGAGGCGGAGGAGGCGAAGGCTTCGTCTCCATGGGGTCGTCCTGTGGTGCCGTGATGACACCCTCTGGTGGCTGCTGTGGCCACACTGTCCTCGGGATCCGTGAATCTGGGGGAAGAGATACAAATGGATCACCGTGCACATGAGAGTGGCGAATTTGATATGTCGGCTCTGCAATCCGTTTGGGTCTAGAATGAGATACATGCATGCGCCAAGTCGACGAAGGATCTTTACTCGCGCCCACCGTCTGCTGCTGCTAAAATCCTTGAAAAACATAAAACCATGCGGCGCGAAGCGATACTTTCGGCCTTCCTTGGGCGCAGATGCTGAGAAGGATGGAGCAGGCGGAGCAGTGTACGATGGCGGCGGCCGTGAAGCAGTTCCGCCGACGATGGTCCATCGCGTGGGTGCGAACAGTATGAGGCGAGAAACAGTTGCAATGCTTGATCGTGTGCGCGGTGCGAAGTTTGGTCATTTGCTGCTGGAAGGTTCTGACAAAACGTTCCGTTTCGCTGTTTGACTGTGGATGGAACAGTGCACTAGTTAGATGCTGTATGCCATTGCGTTCACAGAATGATTGAAATACAAGTGACGTGAAGTGGGGTCCGCTGTCTGATACTATTACTTCAGGTAAACCTTCTAGGTAAAAAATCGATGACACCACCTGAATTGTGCGACGTGACGTTGTCGAATTCATGAGCACAGTAAAAGGAAACTTTGCTATACCGGTCAACCACAATCCACGAACAAGTTTCCAAACAGGTCCTGCAATTGCGACTTCGGCCTAGCTGAGAACTGTTGTGGCGGAGCGGGCTGATTTTCCGCACATGCGTGATGCTGTGACGTCATCTGTTCTATTTGGGTGTCCATGCCCTGCCAAGTACAGTGTCGACGCGCTAACTGTTTCTTGTGAACAATCCCCCACTGTCGTTTGTAAAGTAACAGCAACACTTCTTTTTGCAAAGCTTTGGGGATCAACATTCGTGACTGTCCACTTTCATTTTGAACAAGAATCACACCTTGCTGTATAGCGAGGCTACGGTGACGTGCAAAGTATCGGCGCACTACAGAGTTATTTAAGCTATGCAAGAGCGAGGCCAAGATGTACGAATGTATTCGAGCAAAACGTTCAAATCTGAATCAGCTTCCGTGGCCTGTGCGATTTTCCTGTAGTTCAGCGGAAAGAATTTAAGCAATTCAGAATCCTGAGCATCGATGTGACAACAAGATGTAGCAGAAGCGTCAAAGTTTGTATCAGGGCCAATCGGAAGAAGTGAAAGTGCGTCCACATTACCATGTTGAGCTGTCGGACGAGACACAATCTCGTACTGGTACTGAGATAACAACAAAGCCCTTTTTCAAATTTTGGGCAGTTTGTACAGCGACTGGCTTAATCGGATGAAACAAGAACTGCAATGGCTTGTGATCCGTTACTAAGTAGAATTCCCTGCCACACAAATAATGGTGCAATTTGGTGTCACCATACACATAGGAATGTGAATAGTTAACATAGGAAATATGAATAGTTACACTGAGCTTTGGGCAACACTTTTGATGAGAAAGCAAGAAGTCTGCCTTCATCACCAAATCTGTGCGAAAGCGCTGCACCGATTCCGTAAGAAGAAACGTCAACTTGCAACAGAACTGGTTTGGCTCTTGGCTCTGAGCACTATGGGACTTGACATCTGAGATCATCGGTCCCCTACAACGTAGAACTACTCAAATCTAACTAACCTAAGGAGATCACACACATCCATGCCCGAGGCAGGATTCGAACCTGCGAACGTAGCGGTCACGCGGTTCCAGACTGTAGCGCCTAGAACCGCTCGGCCACCCTGGCCTGCCCAACTGGTTTGTCAGGATCGAAGTGAACCAAGTACCGATCACTGAGTAATGAATCTTTAAGTTTTTGAAAAGCTTCTTGGCACTCATATATCCAAACAAAAAGAACATTCTTGCGACGCAAGCGATGCATTGGGTCTGCGATTTGTGCAGCATTCGGTATGAACCGAATATAATAATTCATTTTCGCTGAGACTGACTGCAAATCTGTGACATTACGAGGAACTGGCATATCACGAATAGCTAACAAATGTGACTGAAGAGGATGTACGAGCTTGACTTTTGATGACATGACCAAGATACTGCAACTCAGATTTTAAATAATAACGTTTATCCAGTCTACACTTTAGTCCTGCATCAGATAACACACGAAACAAAGCACGCAAATCTGCAATCTGTTCTTGAGGTGTACGACCTGCTACAACAATATCGTCCAAATAGTTTGAACAGTTTGGTACTTGAGCAGTCAGCTGTTCCAAATACCTTTGGAAAATGGTGGGTGCGGAGGCACTTTCGAAAGGCAAACGCAAATATTTAAACACGCCCAAATGAGTGTTTACAACACACACTTTTTGAGATTCATCATCTAGTGGTATTTGAAGACATGCATCACCCAAATCAATTTTTGAAAAGTAGCGACGAGCGCCCAATCTGTCCATGAGATCCTCCGGGGGGTCGCAATGAATATCAAACACAGTCTGTGGGGCCGTAGACTTAAAGTCAACACAGAGGCGAATGCGACCTGAAAGTTTGTGGAGCAAAACCAGTGGACTTGGCCATTGGCTAGTTTTTATGGGCGCAATAGCTCCTCTATCTTGTAGTTACTTAAATTCAGCAGCGACTTTGTCCCATAATGCAATGGGAACAGTTCTGGCCCGGCAAAATTTCGACTGAGCATTGTCTTTCATAGTAATATGAGCAACAGAATTGTTAGCCTTGCCTAAACATTCAGAAAAGAGTTCAGAGAATTCTTTCAGCAAGCTAGCTTCACTGTCTTTGGCACTGAATGCAGTCACTGACAACACATTGTCCTAAACTTGGAAGCCAAAGAAATCAAGGCCAAATATGTTCTCACAATCGCGTGATTGTAGCACAGTGAAGGTGGCATTTCGCGTATGCAAGCGAGTCATACCACGCAAAGTACATTTTCCGAGAATAGAAATGTCTTGCCCATTATGAGCCGTCATGTGCGTGTTAGTTTTAGACAGACGTGGAGAGCGTAACACTTACGATTCAGCAATGTGACAGAGGCGCCCATGTCCAACTGAAATTTCACACGTTTTCCACTAATATGAAAATGAACAAATAGTTTGTTCGACTGGCGACTGTTTGCTTGCTAGATTTGCTAGTTTTGCTAATGCCTGTAGCAGGCTTTGAGTACACTGCATTGATTACGTGGGCCTTGCGACTAGATTGTTGTGAGTGGGCAGAATTCTTATGTTGTAAACATACAGATTGGACATGACCTTTCTTACCGCAAAAGTAACACAGTGCTTGTCTGGATGGGCAGTCTTGGCGCGTATGCCATGAATAGCACCGAGGGCGTGACTTGATTCTGTTCGCCTGTTTAAAGAACTGCTTATGTAGCTTGATGCGCGCGGGCTGTTTCTGCCTAATGGGCTGGTCGCAAGCGATGGACGACTCAACCTGACAAATAGGTGGCTTCTCAATTTTATCTGCCGACACGGAACCCGAATCATATTGATCTAGTATTTGCACTACATGCTGAAATGATGCACCTGACTATGTCAAAATCTGTTCTCTAAGTCTGACATCAGTTACATTGAACATTGATGGGATCACGCAACGTAACATCCGAATATAAAGCACCACAAGCACATTTGAATCCTCGTCATACCCTGCAAATTTGTTACCCCCTCGCTATAAGTTTGTGCTGACCTTTTCTTGCAATGAAAGAGTGGTACCTAGCTGCCTCCACATTCACTAACGAATCTACAACCTGATCATAGGAAAGGTCACTCGAAGTAGCGTTAGGGAACAGTTTCTGAATGAGGTGAAACACTGCACTCCCTACTGTTGACAAAAAGTAATGTAGTTTCGTAGTACCTGGGACGTTGTGAGCGATTACGTGGGCTTCGAACTTTTGCAACCACTCAACCCATTCCTCTTGTTGTTCATTAAACTGACGAAAAGACGGTATAGCACTTGGAGCTACAGGTATTGTTTGTTGTACTGTATTTGTGGCTTGATTCGCCAGGAGATGCTGTCCCGTGTGTAGCAGCGTTGAGATTTGCTGGGTCTGAAACGGCAACATCTGTGTTAGCCGCGTTGCATCTATCGCTTGCAGCTGAGGCGCCTGACCAGGGGGTTGGAGAGGTAGGTTGTTAAGTAAAGAAAATTTCTGCAACGCCGACCCGAAAACAGTGATTAGCAAAAATACTATAAGAAACACTATTAAAACACGTAAATACACCCCTGTAAGGAAAAGAAAGTACAATTGAGGCCCCAGCAATACGCATGAGAAAATCCATGGCCGTCTGGCACTGGATTCTTCTTGTAACTCGTCGCCAAATGTCGAATCCAGCCTAGTCTTCGAATATGGGGTGTCTAGGAAACCTGCTTTCTCGAATCGCTAGACAACATTCAAACAAATCCTACTAATGAATGCCGGCCGGGCTGGACGAGCGGTTCTAGGCGCTACAGTCTGGAACCGCGTGACCGCTACGGTCGCAGGTTCGAATCCTGCCTCGGGCATGGATGTGTGTGATGTCCTTAGGTTCGTTATGTTTAAGTAGGTTCTAAGTTCTAGGGGACTGATGACCTCAGAAGTTGTCCCATAGTGCTCAGAGCCATTTGAACCATTTATTAATGAGTTTTATTACTAAATGAATACATGCAAAACTTAACTTTGTGCTACACATATGTCCCGGAAGCAAAGAACGAAATAAACAATAACCAAGTTTCTTCAGTATAGACAATGCTACATAGTACAAGCGAAAAGACTAATCTTAAAGCTTCTCTTCGACTGGGGCGCAACCAGCCGGCAGCGGCGCTTATGTCTTCTTCGCATAGAGGCCGCTGCTGTCGCGTTGTCGTCCTGGAAAGGTTTTGGTCAGCATGCACTTGGCTGACATCTTGTCGCTGCCCTCTCCGCTCTCTCGTTCCCAACTGGCGTGCCGGCGCTTGACTTTACGCTGTAACACCCTGTATACAGGGTGGTCCATTGATCGTGACAGGGCCAAATATCTCACGAAATAAGCGTCAAACGAAAAAACTACAAAGAACGAAACTTGTCTAGCTCGAAGGGGGAAACGAGATGGCGCTATGGTTGGCCCGCTAGATGGCGCTCCCATAAGTCAAACGGATATCAACTGCGCTTTTTAAGTAGGAACTCCCATTTTTTTTTACAAATTCGTGTAGTACGTATAGAAATATGAATGTTTTAGTTGGACCACTTTTTTCGCTTTGTGATAGATGGCGCTGTAATAGTCACAAACGTATAAGTACGTGGTATCACGTAACATTCCGCCAGTGCGGACTGTATTTGCTTCGTGATACATCACCCGTGTTAAAATGGACCGTTTACCAACTACGGAAAAGGTCGATATCCTGTTGATGTGTGGCTATTGTGTCAAAATGCCCAACGGGCGTGTGCTATGTATGCTGCTCGGTATCCTGGACGACATAATTCAAGTGTCCGGACCGTTCGCCGGATAGTTACGTTATTTAAGGAAACAGGAAGTGTTCAGCCACATGAGAAACGTCAGCCTCGACCTGCAACAAATGATGATGCCCAAGTAGGTGTTTTAGCTGCTGTCGCGGCTAATCCGCACATCAGTAGCAAACTGCGCGAGAATCGGGAATCTCAAAAACGTCGGTGTTGAGAATGCTACATCAACATCGATTGCACCCGTACCATATTTCTATGCACCAGGAATTGCATGGCGACGACTTTGAACGTCGTGTACAGTTCTGCCACTGGGCACAAGAGAAATTACGGGACGATGCCAGATTTTTTGCACGCGTTCTATTTAGCGACGAAGCGTCATTCACCAACAACGGTAACGTAAACCGGCGTAATATGCATATTGGGCAACGGAAAACCCACGATGGCTGCGACAAGTGAATCATCACCGACCTTGGCGGGTTAATGTATGGTGCGACATTCTGGGAGGAAGGATAATTGGCCCCCATTTTATCGATGGCAATCTAAATGGTGCAATGTATACCGATTTTCTACGTAATGCTCTACCGATGTTACTACAAGATGTTTCACTGCACGACAGAATGGCGATGTACGTCCAACATCGTGGATGTCCGGCACATACCTCGCGTGTGGTTGAAGCGGTATTGAATAGCATATTTCATGACAGGTAGATTGGTCGTTGAAGCACCATACCATGGCCCGCACGTTCACCGGATCTGACGTCCCCGGATTTCTTTCTGTGGGGAAAGTTGAAGTACATTTGCTATCGTGATCCACCGACAACGCTTGAAAACGTGCGTCAGCGTATGTGCGAACATTACGGAAGGCGAACTACGCGCTGTTGAGAGGAATGTCGTTACATGTATTGCCAAATGTATTGAGGTTGATGGACATCATGTTTAGCATTTATTGCATTAATGTGGTATTTACAGGGAATCACGCTGTAACAGCATGCGTTTTCAGAAATGATAAGTTCACAAACGTACATGTATCACATCGGAACAACCGAAATAAAATGTTCAAACGTACCTTCGTCCTGTATTTTAAATTCAAAAAACCTACCTGTTACCAAACGTTCGTCTAAAATTGTGAGCCATATGTTTGTGACTATTACAGCGCCATCTATCTCAAAGCGAAAAAAGTGGTCCAACTAAAACACTCATATTTCTTTACGTACTACACGAATATGTTATAAAAATGGGGGTTCGTATTTTAAAAAACGCAGTTGATATCCGTTTGACCTATGGCAGCGCCATCTAGCGGGCCAACCATAGCGCCATCTGGTTTTCCCCTACAAGCTAGACAAGTTTCGGGCTTTGTAGTTTTCTCGTTTGACGCTTATTTCGTGAGATATTTGGCCCGGTCACGATCAATGGACCACCCTGAATATGCGTGTCTTAATTTTATTAGTTTTCTGAGAACCTGCGTCCTTTAAAGTCCTTGCTTTACTGCTTTTCTTTTAATCATATTACACCCTTTTCGGAAATCCGAAAAGAGAAGTGAACATCCCTGCGAAAGTCCCAGCTCTTTGATAGTACTTGCCTTATTGTATGTAGTTGGTCTACGTTTGATTTTCTTTTTCTATACCTCTTCGACGTATGGTGTTAGCCGCTTCAGCAGAAACATGCTCAGGCTCTAAAGAGCTGTATACAGTAAGGTAACTCCTTTGTAGTTGCTGCATCCCATTGGGTCTCCTTTCTTAAATATTGAGCAGATGGGGGACTGCTTTCATTCTGCCGAGATGCTTTCTTTCCTCCAAATATAAAAGATCAGATGGTACACCTTATCTTGTAGGATATTTCTTCCCTTCGTCAGCATCTCTGCAGGTACGCGTTCTATTCCTGGTGCCTTTCCTCTCTTCAGCATTCTTACGGCGTCTCCCGCTAGTTCCATGCTCGACAATTCATTCTTATCTGTTCGTATTGTTATCTTATTTTCTTTGTACAATTCTTCTTCTCCTCCTTCTTCCGATGCTGCTTTCGCAACGCTGTTGATGGTGTCGTCCATATTCAGGAGATTTTCGAAATAGTTTTTCCATTCCTCCGTAGCTTTCGTTTCATCTGTTATCATCTGTCCTGCTTGACCTTTCATCAAGTCAATTCTAGCGTTACTGCGTTATATACTTTCTTGAAAAATGGTTCAAATGGCTCTAAGCACTATGGGACTTAACATATGCGGTCATCAGTCCCCTAGACTTAGAACTACTTAAACCTAACTAACCTAAGGACATCATACACATCCATGCCCGAAGCAGGATTCGAACCTACGACCGAAGCAGCAGCGCGGTTCCGGACTGAAGCGCTTAGAATCGCTCGGCCACAGCGGCCGGCACTTTTTTGAAGAACCTGACTATTCTGTAAAAGGTTTCTTGTATTGCCTACTGTTCAATCCTTTTCTGTCAGTGTTATCTTGATCTTTATATACCCTCGCTTTTCTTCTCGGAAGACTTTCCTTGCTTATCCCTCTAACATTAAGATTCCGAAATCTGATAACAACCATGCTGCCTTCGTGCAGATACGGGGTAAAGAAAAAACAAAAACAAGAAGAAAGCTGTACTTTCCTTCAAAGTAATCATCATCATTATGTATAACCCGCTGCGGGCGATGTGCAATCCATAGGATACCCTTATCAGTGGCAGATGTGTTGATAGTTCGAATGGAGCGGTCTATTACCTGACGAACCTCTTAACAGTTTTGAAGCGAATACCATGAAGGGCCGAAGTCTGGGGAGTGTGGTGGGTGGTACAGCACCTCCCAGTCCCATCGATCGAACACGCGCTCGAGAATTTTCCTGCAAAATCATGGGCGGATCCTGCAGAAAGTATCGCTGCTTCTGTCTCGAAGCTGTTGCGTTTTGAACACAGCCTGCGACCGGTTAAGAAAAAGAAATGCCGACACTTCTTCGCAGTATCCGTCCATTACTTTACAGAACAATGTGCTCGGTCGCTTGTGGTGCAAGAGTGACTGATTTGTTTGGCCGATGGGGCTGGGAAGTGCTGTACCACCCAAAACACACCCACACACACCCACCCACCCACCCACACACCCACACCCACACACACACCCACACACACACACACACACACACACACACACACATATATATATATATATATATATATATATATATATATATATATATATATGAAATAATGTTGTAATTCTTCGGGTACATTCAGTGGTGTATGACAACAATGTCTGTAAAATGTGTCGCTAATATAATTAGTAGCAAAGAAGTAATAAAATGGAACGTCATGCTTGATACGAAAAATGAACAACGAAAATCTGGTAAGCGATAAACTTCTTTAAAAATGGTTCAAATGGCTCTAAGCACTATGGAACTTAACATCTGAGGTCATCAGTCCCCTAGACTTAGAACTACTTAAACCTAACTAACCTAAGGACATCACACACATCCATGCCCGAGGCAGGATTCGAACCTGCGACCGTAGCGGTCGCGCGGTTCCGGACTGAAGCACCTAGAACCGCTCGGCCACACCGGCCGGCCAAACTTGTTTACTTTCATCATTTTGTTGGATGTGTCAGCGATAAAAAGCTCCTTAAAGTTTTGAAATTATATGTAAAATTTGTTGCAAATCACTAAGTGCTCTCGGTCATAAATAAAATCTGGGTATTCGTGCATCGTGGCCTACACTTCCTTTTTCACCCCCCTTTGATAGGCAGGAGGTTCCCACCTCCCCCCCCTCCCCCCCCCCCCACACACACCGGAGGAGATGAGGAACATACATACATACATAAAAAAAACTCCTCCCGAACAGGCTACGGAGGCCCAACGGTACTGATAGACCGCGGCGGCTGTAGTGGACGAGCGGTTCTAGGCGCTACAGTCTGGAACCGCGCGACCGCCACGGTCGCAGGTTCGAATCCTGCCCCTCGGGCATGGACGTGTGTGATGTCCTTAGGTTATTTAGGTTTATGTAGTTCTAAGTTCTAGGGGACTGATGACCTCAGATGTGAAGTCCCATAGTGCTCAGAGCCATTTGAACCACTTGACCGATCGCCGTGTCATCCTCAGCTCGAAGGCGTCACTGGATGCGGATATGGAAGGGCATGTGGTCAGCACACCGCTCTCCCGGCAGAAAGTCCAGAACATAAATACATACATTTTTATAATATGTATGGATATCTTTTTTTGACATCCGATTTGTGTGAAACAAAACCATACGGTGCACAAGCTATACTGAAGTTATAGGCGAAAACTCCATGAAAATTCGTCCAATAGTGTTTTGGAGATTAGCGTGTTCAAAGACAAACAGACACGACGGTTTTACAGTTTTATTATTGGTATAGATTACCTTACGATTATCAATTTTTATAATGATTGTCGTCATAGCAACATCGGTGACAAACTGTTCTCGCACCATGAACATTATGTGAACGACACCTTGCTACAGCGGCATATATTAAAAAATTAGATGAGGAGGAAGTAAAATACAGTAGCCTTCACATTGAATTCAGTGGCGTACAAACCCACTCGTGTTGTGATCTGTTACGATTATTAATTTTTAAGCTAGTAATCTTCATAGAACCATGTGTTACAAATTGTTCTCACACCACGAGCGTTGTGTATAGGACACGTTGCCACAGCGGCATTTAACTTACAAAATAATTTAGTAGGAAACTTGTGTCACACGCATTCTTCGATTTAGTTTTTGGTATGTTAAGTTTGCAGCCATAAATCAGCGTCTAACTTAAATTCGGTGCACTTCTCCCTTATTTTCGGTCATGTACATTAACGCATTTCGATGCCCATAAAAATATAAAATAAATGTTATACGACTAACAGCGAGTCCACGATGTACTGCATATGAATTTGGTACTATACATGCTCGATAATGCTAGTATGCCTAATATATTTGGCAGTTTACTGGATGCAAGTTAAATTGATTTCGTCGTGCTTTCACCCAGGATGATATCTCCTATACGAAAACCCACAAGCATGAACGGCTTTACTCACACTTCACCTGCAATACATAGGGACCATTTATCTTTGTTGGGTTGTTTGGGGGAAGAGGCCAAACAGCGAGGTCATCGGTCTCATCGGATTAGGGAAGGACGGGGAAGGAAGTCGGCCGTGCCCTTTCAGAGGAACCATCCCAGCATTTGCCTGAAGCGATTTAGGGAAATCACGGAAAACCTAAATCAGGATGGCCGGACGCGGTATTGAACCGTCGTCCTCCCGAATGTGAGTCCAGTGTGCTAACCACTGCGCCACCTCGCTCGGTGGACCATTTATCGATCCCTATCCATGGTCTAGGGAAGCGTCTTTGATTCCTTAAAAAACAAAAAAAAACAAAAAAAGTTCTAGATCCCGTGTTCAAACCCCGCCACCACTTAAAATTCGAACAAAAGTCATCAGCAATGCCGGTCAAAGACTTCCATCACAAGAAGTCGCCATCATTCTGCAATCTGTCTTGTAGAAGAAGGTAGAGAAGCATACAGAGGTGCATGGTGCTTTCTTGCCCTTTGGGTGGGAAACTGTGCCTAAAGGCGGAAGAATCGGCTTGATCAACGGCATGAGGATGCAGAAGGCATTGGAAACAACTGCTTAAAAGCCCAAATAATGTGTACCCAAAGGGCATGTGGCCTGTAACTGAAAAAAGTGTCCTAATGCTCTCTCCAGTGGCATAATATTCCGGACAAATTCCTCATTCGGATCTCCGGGATAATGATATTTGGTGTGTGATTATCAGCGCCCGTACAAATTCCCAATTTTTTCATTCTTCATACTCTCCACTTTCCCGAATGATGATGAAATGATGAAGGCAACACATAACCCAGTCCCGAGGCGGAGAGAATCGCCGACCCGGCCTGGAGTCGAACCCGGGACCCCGTGATCCAGAGGCAGCGACGCTAGCCAGTAGACCACGAGCTGCGGATGAATTTACGGGAGGGTACTGCCAAGAGGGAAGTGGCCATGACAAAAAGATTGAATAACCAAAAAAAGGATAACGTTCTACGAGTAGGGGCGTGGAATGTCAGGAGCCCGAACATGGTAGGGAAGCTAGAAAATCTGAAAAGGGAAATGCAAAGGCTCAATCAGTCACTGAAGTGAAATGGAAAGAAGACAAGGATTTCTGGTAAAATACTAAATGTCGTGTGACTCGGGCCTCGAGTCGGGTGGACCGTTAGCCGGGTGAGAGTCTTTCGATTTGACGCCACTTCGGCGACTTGCTCATCGATGGGGATGAAATGATGATGATTAGGACACTACAACACCCAGTCACTGAGCTGAGAAAATTTCCGACCTAGTCAGTCGGGAATCGAACCTGGGCCCTTAGGATTGAAGTTCTGTCGCGCTGGCCACTCAGCTACCGGGGGTGGACTCTGGTAAGATGGGTGTAGGGTAATATCAGCAATAGCAGAAAATGATATAACGGGGGTAGGATTCCTTATGAATAGGGAGGTAGGACAGAGAGTGGGTTATTGTGAACAATTTAGTGATAGGATTATTCTCATCAGAATTGATAGCAAATCAACACCGACAACGGTAGTTCAGGTATACATGGCGAATTCGCAAGCATTGATGGAAAGATAGACAAAGTATTTGAGGATATTGAACGTAGTTGAATATCTAATAGTCGTGGGGGATTGGAATGCGGTTGTAGAGGAAGGAGTAGGAGAAAGCGTTGCCGGGGAATATGGGCTTGGTGGTAGGAATGAAGAGAGAGAATTATTGAGTTCTTAATTCAGATACTAGATAGTAAGGCGTACCCGGGAGCAGATGTAGACTCACAATCAGATCACAATTTAGTAGTGAAGAAGAGTACGCTGAAGTTTAAGAGACTAGTCAGGAAACATCAGTGGGCTAAGAAGTGGGATACTGAAGTACTAAGGAGTGAAGACAGACACTTGAAGTTCTCAGAGACTATAGATATTGCAATAATGGATAGCACACTAGGAAGTCCACTTGAAGAGGAATAGGCATCTCTAAAAAGGGCAATCACAGAAGTTGGAAAGAAAAACATAGGTACAGAGAAGGTAACTGCGAAGAAACCATGGGCAACAGTAGAAATCGACCTATGAGAAAGTACGAACAAAAATGTTCAGAGGAATTCAGGAATGTAGAAATACAAGTAACTTAGGAATGAAATAAACAGGAAGTTCAGGGAAGCTACGGCGAAATGGCTGCATAAAAAATGTGAAGCCTTCGAAAAAGAAATGATTGTCGGAAGGACTGACTCAGCATATAGAAAAATCAAAACAACCTTCTATGAAATTAAAAGAATGGGTGGTAACAGTAAGAGTGTAGTAAGAATTACATTGTTAGATGCAGAGGAGAGGGCAGCTAGAGGTAAAGAGAACACTGAAGACTTCGATGAGGGGAAAAACCGGTATGACGACGTGAGAGAATAGGGGATCCAGTATTAAAACCAGAATTTAAGAAAGCCTTGGAAGACTTAAATAAGACAGAAGGGATAGATAACCTTCCAGCGGAATTTCTAAAATAACTGGGGGAAGTGAAAACAAAACGACTGTGTAAGTTGGTATGTGGAATGTAAGAGACTGGCGATGTAACATCAGTCTTTCGTAAAAATATCATTCTAAAAATTCCGAAGATAGCAAGAGTAGGCAAGTGCGAGAATTATCGGACAATCAGCTTAACAGCTCATGCATCCAAGTTGCTGACAAGAATAACATACAGAAGAATGGAAAAGAAAACTGAGGATGTGCTAGATGACGATCTGTTTGGCTTTAGGAAAGGTAAAGGCAACAGAGAGGCAAGTCCTACGTTGCGGTTGATAATAGAAAATCAAGGCACGTTCATAGGATTTGTCGACCAGGAAAAAAAGGCGACAATGTAGAAGAGAGCAAGATGTTCGAAATTATGAGAAAAATAGGGGTAAGCTATAGGGATAGATGGGTGTTATACAATATGCACAACAGCCAAGACAGGGATGTAATCTTTCGCCCCTACTGTTCAGTCTATATATCGAAGAACCAATGACAGAAATAAAAGAAAGATTCAACAGTGCAATTAAAATTCAAGGTGAAAGCATAGAAATGGTAAGATTCGTTGACGACATTGGTATCCTCACTGAAAGTGGAGAAGAATTGCCGGATATGTCGAATGCAATGAACAGACTAATGAGTACAGAATATGGACTGAGAGTAAATCGAAGAAAGACAAAAGTAATGAGAAGTTACAGAAATGAAAACAGCGAGAAACTTAAAATCAGATAGGTGATCATGAAGTAGATGAATTTACGAAATTCTGCTAGTTAGGCAGCAAAATAACCCATGACAAACGGAGCAAGGAGAATGTAAAGAGAAGACTACCACTCCAAAAAGGAAATTCCTTGCCAAGGTAAGTCTACTAGTATTAAACATAGCCCTTGATTTGTGGATGAAATTTCTGAAAATGTACATTTGGAGCACAGCATTGTATGCTAGTGAAATATGGACTGTGAGAAAACCGAAAAAAGAGAAACGAAGTATTTAATATGTGGTGCTGTAGAAGAATGTTGAAGATTATGTAGACTGATAAGGTAGTGAATGAGGACGTTCTCCGCAGAATCAACGAGGAAAGGAATATATGGAAAACAACGAGAAGTGGAAGGGGCAGGATGGTAGGACATATGTTAAGACATGAGGAAGTAACTTCCATGGTACTGTAGAGGGTAAAAACGAAAACAGAGATTGGAATACATCCAGCAAATAACTGAGGACGTAGGTTGCAAGTGCTACTCTGAGATGAAGAGGTTGACACAGGAAAACAATTCGTGGCGGGCCACCTCAAACCAGTCAGAGGACTGTTGATTAAAATAGAAAAAAAAGATCCCTCACCTTGGACCTCCTCTTGTGATAAAAATTGTAGTTCTAGCTTTTCTTCTTCTCCTGGCTTCTACCACGTATCTTTACGAGGTTGGTATGTTAATCTGTATTTGACAATGTTAATGGCCACAAGTTCTTCTTGTCACCACGCCTGCCCCTCAGCCACAGCCTTTCCCCCTTCTCCTCTCCGGGATGGAAATTGTGAATACCATATTTTTGCGTCTAGTGTTATCGATTTGGAAATACGAGAACGTTTTCTAAATGTTTGAGAATCGTGTAACTGAGGCGGGGACTGGGTACGACTCCGGTATTCATCTAGTCGGATGTGGAAAACCGCCTAAAAATCACATCCAGGTTGGCCAGCAACGGCGCGCCTCCTGGGATCCCGGAAGAGTCGTGCTAACGTGGGCTGCTAGCCGTGCGGTCAGAAATTATGGTAGCCTACTAAGAAATGTTGTTTTTAAGACGTACCAGAATGAACGAGTATCATCTACGAACGAGACGACATAGTTACAAAAAAGGCAACCAACATTAGATTTTTACGAAAATATGAAGCATGAAAAGAAACTGCCAGCTGTTTATTTAAACGAAACATCGATATGTAGATTTTGTTCTTCGAACAAATGCCAGCAAAGTAACAGTGTTTGGGGAGTATTGTCAAATTCCACGTATTGAGACTTTCATCGTGATGCTGTACACAAAACCGTGATTCGTCTGAAAATACGACGTGGAGCATCTCCTGTGTCCATTGTTGTTGGGCGCAACACTGCCCTGCTCCTCTCTGCTACTATGACAGGATAAGACGCGACGATGATCACCGTGCGAGCAATATGTGGTGCTCCATAGGTTGTCGCTTTGTTGGTGTAGATACTGACATTGCAGCAAACAGGTACATTTCCGGAATCAAGGTACATATCGCGATTGTATAATATTGCACTGTCGAAGGAATTAAATGTCTGTCCTCTCGGGCGCTAATTGCGTGGGACGGTTGCGATCCTGCGCAGGGTTAAGCCCGACACTTCTGAAACCATCCATTCCATATTCGCAAGACAATCATGGGCAGCTAACCAACGCGAATAGCAATAATAAACATTTCTCTACCTCACAAGAGACCTCTCAAGGACTTCGCACGAAGAACCAACATTCAGATGCGTTTCCTCAATCAGAAACCTACTATGTAATTTCTTGCAGAGGTAATGCACATGGTGTTACTCCTACTTACTTTGTGCGGTTGTGCTGATATGCTAATCATTTGCACATTACGCCAATGTTAAGTTTGTTGCATGCCGGCTTCGCGATGTTGCCCTTCCAGTGGTCAGCATTGTAGGCTAGCGGATCTTTCAAAGTTTGTCGAAGGTAGAGAGGGTCTTGTCACGGTTGCGCCGCCAGCAATGCGGTATGCTATCAATATTCCCGCAGCGTGTCATGATGTAAGAGATTCTGCTGTTGAGTCACTGGCGCACGAAACGAGGTCGCCGCAAAGTGTCGGTTCCGCGGCAGGTGGTGGCGTTCACCTTGCGGCCCGGCCGCTGCAGGCACGGGCACGCCATGGCGCCGCATTTCCGCGCCATCGCACTGCGCACACTGGCACAAGGCGCCGGCCCATTGGCGCATGCGTGTCGTTGGCGCGGCGGGCCTCTTACCTTCAGCTCTGCGGGTGAACGACCACTGGCGCCAGTCACGCGGGTTCGCAAGGCGCTGACATGCACGGCACGGCATACCGCCACGTGCTGCACCGCTTGACCGTGTCACTCAGGGGTGGATCCAAAGGGTGAGTGTTAGGCGGGGGAGGGGGGGGGGGGGAGGAGTGGCGGGAGGGTGGAAGGGGGAAGGATGGTCGTGGGGTACTTGATCTAACCCCTGTAAAAAATTTAGTAAGAGCGTTCACATTTTCACATGTTTTAGTTCCCAAATTTCCCAATTGACATACAGAGGATAAAGTAACGCGAAGAAAAGAACTTGCGAGGAAAATCTAAGGAATTGTAGGAAATTACATTCTACACCACTGGCCATTAAAACTGCTACACCAAGAGGAAATGCATATGATAAACGGGTATTCATTGGACAAATATATTATACTAGAACTGACGTCTGATTGCATTTTCACGCAATTTGGGTGAATAGATCCTGAGAAATCAGTACCCAGAACAACCACCTCTGGCGGTAATAACGGCCTTAATACGCCTGGGCATTGAGTCAAACAGAGCTTGGATGGTGTGTACAGGTGCAGCCGCCCATGCAGCTACAACACGATACCACAGTTCATCAAGAGTAAGTGAGTAGCGTATTGTGACGAGCCAGTTGCTCGGCCACCATTGACCAGACGTTTTCAATTGGTGAGAGATGTGGAGAATGTGCTGGCCAGGGCAGCAGTCGAACATTTTCTGTATCCAGAAAGGCCCGTACACGACCTCTAACATGCCGTTGGTGCATTATCCTGCTTAAATGTAGAGTTTCGCAGGGATCGATTGAAGGGCAGAGCCACGGTCCGTAACACATATGAAATATAACGTCGACTGTTCAAAGTGCCATCATTGCGAACAAGAGGTGACGGAGACGTGTAACCAATGGCACCCCATACCTTCACGCCAGGTGATACGCCAGTATGGCGATGACGAATACCGCTTCCAATATGCGTTCACCGCGATGTCGCCAAACACGGAAGCGACCATCATGATGCTGTAAACAGAACCTGGATTCATCCGAAAAAATGACGTTTTGCCATTCGTGCACCCAGGTTCGTCGTTGAATACACCATCGCAGGCGCTCCTGTCTGTGATGCAGCGTCAAGGGTAACCGCAGCCATGGTCTCCGACTTGATAGTCCATGCTGCTGCAAACGTCGTCGAACTGTTCGTGCAGATGGTTGTTGTCTTGCAAACGTCCCCATGTGTTGACTCAGGGATCTACACGTAGCTGCACGATCCGTTACAGCCATGCGGATAAGATACCTGTCATCTCGGCTGCTAGTGATACGAGGCCGCTGGTATCCAGCGCGGCGTTTCGTATTACCCTCCTGAACCCACCGATTCCGTATTCTGCTAACAGTCATTGGATATCGGCCAACGCGAGCAGCAATGTTTTGATACGATAAACCGCAATCGCGATAGGCTACAATCCGATCTTTATCAAAGTCGGAAACGTGATGGTACGCATTTCTCCTCCTTACACGAGGCATCACAACAACGTTTCACCAGGCAACGCCGGTCAACTGCTCTTTGTGTATGAGAAATCAGTTGCAAACTTTCCTCATGTCAGCACGTTGTAGGTGTCGCCACCGGCGTCAACCTTGTGAGAATGCTCTGAAAAACTAATCATTTGCATATCACAGCATCTTCTTCCTGTCGGTTAAATTTCGCGTCTGTAGCACGTCATCTCCGTGGTATAGCAATTTTAATGGCCAGTAGTGTGTGTGAATTAATTGACATCACGACACTGCAGTAACTTTATTGGGGGCTGTACACAGTATTATTATTAATATGATTATTGTTATTATTATTACTGTTAGTGTCTTTGATCAGACACAAAGCATTAATAGGCTGGTGTCTTCCAGTTTCTGCCAGTTGAGAACTAAGTAGTGCAGCAATCAAGTAATTTACGATCAGTAAGTATAGTGCACACATTTTAACTTGGTTGATTTTGAATATGGTTCTGGTGTGCAGGTCAAGCAAGTGCACAAATGGAGAGGAGCAATCTAGGGGAAGTTATTTTGTAACAAGTATCTACCCTGACCGTGGACAGTTAGCTTTCTTATCTGAGAAGAATTTGTGGGTTAGCCCTGTGATGCACCACGAGCTCCTTTGCCATTCATTAACACACACACGCACTCACTCACACACACACACACACATACACACACACATACACACATAAAATAAATATAATTCACCTTTCTTCATTTTAAAAATAATAGTGTTCTAAGAAAAGTCTTTCATAGTACGTTTTAGTTAGGTTCCAAAGATAGTAATAATGTGGGGAAGGGTTGCAATAGACGGCAGGTGTGGGGGGGGGGGGGGTCAGGGATACTAGCTAATTTCTGACTGTACTCAGGGGTAGTGGTCTAAGAAAGATTGGAAACCATCCTAGAACGGCATTAGAGCTCGCATCTTCTGCCTAACGCCTGCTGTCGCCTTCACCAATCGGACTATCCGAAGTTTAAATGCCAATGATGTTTCCCAACCAGATAGTTTTGCCTATTGTCACTATAAAAACATAATGAGTAATATTTATAGTTGTTCGTGAAGGCTTTGAGTAGTGGTTATCCTCGAGTGAGCTTCAGAAAAATAGTTCAAAGTTGTTTCTGCGAAGGAAAAGCCAAAGATTCGAGTTTAACATTCTTTGTCCACGTTGGTAGTCAGAGATTGGGCGTAAGCTCAGATGGTTAAGATTAAGAGCAGAAAGCGTCACGTCGACTAAGAGATCATCAGAGACTAACTAAAGATCGGATGGAAATGAGTCACGTCCTTACCTTAAAAGGTAAGGAAAAACACAGTAAAACATAAAACATGATGCTTCTGGAGGTATATGAATACCGCTCTACCAGATTACGAGTTCAGTGTTCTTAACCACGTACCATTTCCCCTAGTTCTCTCCTGACCGTTCAGCCTAATGTACGCTGTATGATCCTACAAATATAACTTTCTCTTCATTTCATAAGTGTTGTACGTTACAGTGTTTCAGCAAAACACTAAGACGCGGTTTTTTCAGTCAATATCTAAAGCGTCGTTTGCTGGGACTGGCCGAGGGGTGCACTAATTACACAGTTTTCCTGTAATCGCATGTATTGAGGCATTTCCTAAAAAAGCACGGACGTTATGTGTTACGTGTAACTGTTCCGTAAAGATTTCTTCCACTTCCACTATCATAACTGGCTGCTTTCATATAAAATGCACTAGCCGCCATGGCTGCTGCTAACAATTAGGTACGGTGCATACTGACATGGGAACTGAATTTTGGGAACAGAGGTTAGGCCATTAATGTAACGGTGTGGGGATGTATGTCTTAATACGACACAATGAAATCGTCCACTTCGTAAAAAGCAGTAACGCATCAAGAACGAAAGACATTGCGCGCTTTGCAGAGAGAGAGAGAGAGAGAGAGAGAGAGAGAGAGAGAGAGAGAGAGAGAGAGAGACAGACAGAGATCCTTCCTTTTAACAGTACTGAATTGTTGGTGTTTGTATCTCTGCATGGATTGGTAGTCCTATTTTACACTCAATACCTGATGGTCCTTTTAAAAGCAGAGAAGGTATCGTTTCCATTATGTTTCTCGTTGCAGCGAGGGATGTACCGATATTAGTTTCATATTCTAAAATTGGAAGCCGACGCTGGCATTTGCTTTCATTACTTTTGTGGTCTATCCAATTACAAGAGAATGTGCGTGAACGGTATCTGAAGCTGCCAGTTTCCATTACACACGCAGAACATCTTATAGGACGTTCATTTGAATGTGGGGCACCGCTACGTTAATTTAAATGCAAATTTAGCGCTTGTATTCGCACAATCCTGGTAGTTAGAGGATTAAAATAGTAGTAATCGACAACAGATGGCAGTAAACGTCACTAAACTGATTTTTGGAGTTTTCCAGCTGCTATTTTCACGAAGAGCTACTTTCATACATCGTGTTTATAGTACTGTTAGTCGCAGTGATGTTAATAAAAACACTTCTTACTGCAAAAAATGTTCTATTCTGTCTCCATTTTGCGGCGCATGATTCTCAAGGGACTACGACCTGTACAAGAAAAAACCGATTGTTTTTATCCAATACGTCAAGCCTTCTTGGTCTCAGAATTGCTTTCTAAGAACCATTGTCAGATGAAATATCTGAAATTAAAAACACATAAAACACATTTTGGATAAAGCAGCCGTCTTAGGTTGTTTGGAGATGACGCTGTCGTTTATCGACTAATAAAGTCATCAGAAGATCAAAATAAACTGCAAAACGATTTAGAAAAGTTATCTGAGTGCTGCGAAAATTTGCAGTTGACCCTAATTAACGGAAAGTGTGAGGTCATCCACATGAGTGCTAAAAGTAATCAGTTAAACTTTGGTTACACGATAAATCAGTGAAATATAAAGGCCGTAAAATCAACTTGCGAACAACTTAAATTGCAAGGAACACATTGAAAATGTTGTGGGGAAAGCTAACCAAAGACTGCGTTTTATTGGCGGGACACTTAGAAAGTGTAACAGATCTACTAAGGAGACTGCCTACACTACACTTGTCCGTCCTCTTGTAGAATACTGCTGCACGGTGTGGAATGCTTACCACATAGGACTGACGGAGTACATCGAAAAAGTTCAAAGAAGGGCAGCACGTTTTGTATTATCGCGAAATATGGGAGGGGGTGTCACTGAAATGATGCAGGATTTGGGCTGGATATCATTAAAAGAAAGGCGTTTTTCGTTGCGACAGAATCTTCTCACGAAATTCCAATTTCCAACTTTCTCCTCTGAATGCGAAAATATTTTGTTGACACTGACCTACATAGGGAGAAACGGTCACCACGATAAAATAAGGGCAATCAGAGCTCTTACGGAAAGATATAGGTGTTAATTCTTCCCGCGCGCTATACGAGATTGGAATAATATAGAATTGTGAAGGTGGTTCGGTGAACCCTATACCAGGCATTTAAATGTGGTTTGCATAGTACCCATGTAGATGTAGAGCGATTTATGATGCTCCCCTGGACACTGCAAAAGGCGAGACATCGTTCTTAATACGGTGTGTGATCGCCACCGACGCGAAGCGTGCTCTTAAACATGCTCCCAATCTGGTTATAAGGTAGGGCGTTCCATTTTTCCACTAGAGCGGTTGACAACCGATGAATAGTCGTTGGTGCATGTGTACGTGCCGTAGTTCGTCTCCCCAACGCATTCCAAATGTGCAAGACGGTGTGGGAAAGGGGGGGGGGGGGAGTGGACGAGAAGGCCGCTGCATCCGCCGAACATCCTCTCGTACCAAGAGTTCCTCCAACTCTGCAGTTCGATGCGGTCGTGCATTGTCATCCATAAGAATGAAGTCAGTCAGGGCCGAATGCAGCCCTGAAAGGACGCACAACAGATGGACTACAGTGTCACAATAACGGTGATCGGTGGCGTCCCCTGTTAAAAGGTTTGGAGGTCAGTACATCTACACGACATTATGCCTCCCCACATCATAACAAGTGGACCACTGAAACGATCATATTCAACGATATTCCTGGGCGTGGTACGTGTTCCCGTGTTCCCATGCCACATGACGGTACGTCCAGCATTATCTAACATATGAGTGATCCTGCTCTTATGGTGTGGGGAGGCATAATGTTATCCTAGCGTACTGACCTCCAAATTTTTGAAGTCGGTACACTCATCGGGCAATTTTGTTGTGACCCTGGGCTCCTTCCCGTGTTCGTCTTTTGAGAGGTGCTTTCGATCCTGACTCCATTTCTATGTGTGATACTGCGCGATCGCATGGAACGCTCCAGGAGGAGAAGCTGTTGGAAACGAGAGGATATTCGGAGAATGGACTGACCTGCCCGTTCATCCGACTTAAATCCCATCGAGCACGTATAGAATGCGTTGGAGAGACATACTGCAGCATATCCACACGCATCAGTGGCGATAATCCAGCAGTTGTCAATGCCGCTGGTGGAGGTATGGAAACCCAAACACAAAAACTCTTTACCAGCCTTGTGGCCACCATGGCAGCACGTTACGACGTACACAGCATGTACTGCCGTCCGTGGTGTTCACAAGCCCCCTTTTAGAACCGTGTAAGGCTTTTTGTAATGTCCAAGAGACCACCATAAATCGCGGTGACTTCGGTTTAAGTACAAGGTTAGCCAGTGAAACGGGAAGATTTAAATAAGTAACTAATTCTTGAAGAACGTTTGTTTTTTTAATTTAATGGTTTTAAGTATAAAGTACAAAGGTAGCCATTTACTGTACAATAAGTGAAAAAATTATTTTTTGAGTATAACAACTGCCAAATGTCCTCCATTGGAATCTATGCACTTCTGCAGCCGAGCCTGGAAGTTTCCCATGCCATTTTCAGCATATTGACTGGTATTCCTTCACTTTCGTCCCGAATTCGTTGTTTTAGGGCTGGGATAGTTCTGGGTGGATCGTTCTGAAAAACCCTTGCTTTTAAGTAGCCCCGTAGAAAAAAGTCGCAGGTTGTCAAATCTGGAGAGTGAGGGGGCCAAAGGATACCCCCGTTTCGGGAAATGACGCCGCCTGGAAACAAAGCATTCTCAGCATTCATGGCAACCTTTGCAGTGTGGCTTGTTGAACCATCTTGTTGGAACATTGTGTGTTCATTCACTGGTAAACGGGCGAGTTCTGGCGTAAGAAAGTTCTGGATCATTGCAACGTAACGCACAGAGTTAACAGTCACAGCACTTCCATTGATATCCTCGAAGAAAAACGGGTCTATGACTCCTCTTGCCGACATTGCGCACCAAACCGTCACTTTTTGAGCACGAAGAGGCCTTTCATGAACTGCGCCAGGGTTTTCCTCCGGCCAGTATCTGAAGTTTCGTTTATTAACAAAACCAGAGAGGTGGAAATGCGCCTCATCGCTCATCCACAAGTGGTTTACTTGGTCGTCATTTACTTCAAGTCTTCTGGCCATTTCCTCACAAAATTGTAATCGTTTCTGATAGTCACTTGGTTTGAGAGATTGCACAATCTGTATTTTGTAGGGGTGAAACTGTAAATCTTGACGAAGAATCCTTCTCACCAAGTGCTACTTATTCCAAGACGTAGAGCTTGTTGTTTGGACTTCTGAGCATTGCCTGTTGAACAGCAGCGATGTTTTGAGGGACTCGAACGGTTTTTTCACTCCCACCTCGTTTTTTAGACGTGGATCCGTTGCAGCCACGCGGATAAGATGCCTGTCATCTCGACTGCTATCGATACGAGGCCATTGGGATCCGGCGTTCCGTATTACCCTCCTGAACCCACCGATTCCATATTCTAGTAACAGTCATTGGATCTCGACCAACGCGAGCAGCAATGTCACGATACGATAAACCGCAATCGCGACAGGCTACAATCCGACCTTTATCAAAGTCGGAATCGTGATGGTACGCATTTCTCTTCCTTACACGAGGCATCACAACAACGTTTCACGCTGGTCAACTGCTGTTTGTGTATAAGAAATCGGTTGGAAGCTTTCCTCATGTCGCGGTTCTAAGCGCTACAGTCTGGAACCGAGCGACCGCTACGGTCGCAGGTTCGAATCCTGCCTCGGCCATGGATGTGTGTGATGTCCTTAGGTTAGTTAGTTTAATTAGTTCTAAGTTCTAGGCGACTGACGACCTCAGAAGTTATGTCGCATAGTGCTCAGAGCCATTTGAAACATTTTTCCTCATGTCAGCACGTTGTAGGTGTCGCCACCGGCGCCAACCTTGTGTGAATGCTCTGAAAAGATAATCATTTGCATATCGCAGCATCTTCTTCCTGTCGGTTAAATTTCGCGTCTGTAACACGTCATCTTCGTGGTGCAGCAATTTTAATGGTCAGTAGTGTGACGGGATTAAATGAGAATTTATCGAGGACAGTGCCTAGTGGTTCTACAAGTAATTAGATTACTCGTAAAGAGAACTACGGTGTATCTACGATGGGAAGACCATTTTTACTGGTAACAGCAGTAGCAGAGAAATTCGACAGCAGTTTTAAGGTAGCCATTTGTAGCCGAGTGCTGCTATTGTGCCACGAGTACAAAACACGGGTGATGGTGCCAGGACTACGGAAATGAGTCGGTGCTCTGTTCTCCTCAACCGCCCCTCTCCCCTCGGCGGTTACTGTGCGGGGAAAGGCACGGCTCCCGCAGTTCCCAACAGCCACCGCGCGAAGGGTCTTCATATTTTGCCCAAACAGCGTTGTTATTCGTAATCATTCGAAGTAGGTAAATTATGACTAAGTGTCTTTTTTTTCATTTTTTTCGTGTGGTGCACGAGAGAATGCCTCTCGCTAGCGACCGCTTTGTCGTCTTCTGCCCGAATGCCTCATTGGATTTCACGAGAAAAGAATAATCCGCTTTCCCAGAAACTTCGCTCACTGGAAGAGGTGGCAAAATAAACGAACACGTGCTAATCCGTAGATATTCGAGCGTTTCGAAGTTTTCAAGGTAATTTATGTGCCTTTTAGCGAGTAAATAGTTCAACTGAAGCGGTGTCACAGTGGCGTAGTCTTGTGGCTTCACACTTGCGCGCCCCGTATTCGAAACCCCATTATTATTTTTGTAAATTACAAGATGTATATATAACCACATCGGTTACATAAAATTTCTATCAATTGACCCGTGGTTTCGATTGCACTAGCGCCGTCTTCATCAGAATAAAAAATTACATGGAATACATGTAATCACACCATGGTTAAAACGTTTGGGCAAAAGTCCCATAGTGCAATCGAAAACATGGTCAACTGACAGAAATTTTGTGCGGCCGATGTGACTATATACATCCTGTAATTAAATAGCGTACGGTTTCTGGATCACAGCCAATCAAAATGTTTAAAATTTGTTTTTTTTTATTTGTTTTTCGTTTATCTACCGATGTCGGTAGAAGATTGGTGGTGGTGGTTAGTGTTTAACGTCCCGTCGACAACGAGGTCATTAGAGACGGAGCGCAAGCTCGGGTTAGGGAAGGATTGGGAAGGAAATCCGCCGTACCCTTTCAAAGGAACCATCCCGGCATTTGCCTGAAACGATTTAGGGAAATCACAGAAAACCTAAATCAGGATGGCTGGAGACGGTAGAAAATTACTACACGAATGTTTTCCAATATATGATGAAGTAACGTTGTCCTTATACGTCTAATAATTGTATGTCCAGTGAATGAATTAAAAAAACGAATAAATGAGTGAAAAAATTAATTGAAAAATTTTTCTGTGAAATTCCTATAGTGTAACTTGATTCTCAATCAGCAGCAAGCGCCAGGTTTCGGTGCCGTGGTTCAGCGTGAAATTATTGCCAACGCGTGAAATCTTCAGCAGTGGGTTCAGCAGTGTTAACGACGTTTCTTTCCTGAGTGAGATTTATACGAAGAAATGTCGCTAAGGGGTAACCTGCCTTAATGCGATGCTCGTGGTGTTCTGAGTTTCTATGTTTCGAATGTTTCTACTAAAGGTTGCCTTATTCATAAAACGACAGAAATATGCTTATTACAGGTTTGAGTTGCGGTTTCTCGAATCGAATTTCTACGGTCGATACTTAAAAGACACAGGTTGCTGGCCTGAAAGGACTCATATTATGATACGAGATCACTAATAAAATGGTAGTTAACGGCCATTATACGTCATCAATTATATTCGCGCTGATTGCTGCGAAATGTTACTACACAAATACAAATTGTTTATGACAGAAGCAATTAGGTTAGGTGTACTGTCACTTTAAATAAAACACCGATACTTTTGATGACTTACTTTATCAGCTGAGTAATTGTACAGCGCCTGGTAAATCACGCTTAGGCGTTTCTCTCTAAACTCTAAAAGACAGAACAGAAGAAGAATAATAATTGTAAGTTTTTGTCTTTTGTTTTGCGAATAAAAATTATTTGAGACATTATCTCTTATACCTATCACATGTATACAGTTCTTTGCTGCTCTTGGCGTATTTATTCCATACAGAATTTTTCTTTTCCCTTCAAAGACCTATTATACTATGATATGCATAATCTAAGGGAAAAGAGAAAATCTTTCTGAAGAACGAACATAAGAATATAATAAAAGACTTAAGAACTGACATAAGATAAAATACAAAAATGTGAGAATTTAAAAAGAAATTACCATACACACACATACAGGGGGTCCCACTTAAACGTTTCGGCACAAATGTCTCTGGAACAACAATAGATATTGAAAAATGCATTTTACGGGTATGAATGAATGTAAGTGAATACTATGAGACATTCTAAAACGTAAGAAAATATAATTTTGAACACAAACTTATGTTTTATTTTTAAATGGAGAACCCATATTATTTCTTACGCAGTCAATAAGACAAAGTTTCGAGAACATACCTTCACCGAGGAGTCAAGCAGTATATTGCTCCCTCCTACGTATATCTCGCGAACAGACCATGAGGATAAAATCAGAGACATTAGAGCCCACACAGAGGTATACAGACAATCTTTCTTTCCACGAACAATACGAGACTGGAATAGAAGGGAGAAACGATAGAGGTATTCAAGGTACCCTCCGCCACACACCGTCAATTGGCTTGCGGAGTGTGGATGTAGATGTAGATAAATCACAAAACGAGTGGCGCTGGTTGCATCTCAATTGTTAGCTACATCCCGATAAACTGCGAACCGAAGTTGAAGCTGCTATTGCACATACCGAGATGCAAGTGTGAACCCCTCGTTACTCATATTCGCGATGTGACTGACGCACGTAATTTTAGTTTTACTGTTGTCGCGAGGTAAAGTAATGATAGGATTTACAGCCAAAAACTTAAATACGTACATAACGGATTCCTTCTTGCTTGTTTTATTTTTCTTTGTGCACACTACTGGACAATACCGGTCAGTGTATGCCGACCCGGTATACTACCCAGACTCGGCCCCTCGCCTCTGCAACGATGTGTGTGGGAACGGCTCATTACAAAGCAAGCTTATCTATATAAAGGTACGAACAAGTAAATGACACTGGAGTCCGCCCGGTAAGCCTTGCGGTCTAACGCACTGCTTTCCGGGCGGGAAGTCGTGCCGGTCCCCGGCACGAATCCGCTCGGCGGATTAGTGTCGAGGTCCGGTGTGCCGGCCAGTCTGTGGATGGTTTGAAGGCGGTTTTCCATCTGCCTCGGCGAATGCGGGCTGGTTTCCCGTATTCCGCCTCAGTCACACTATGTCGGCTATTGCGGCGTAAACACTGTCTCCACGTACGGGTACACCATAATTACTCTACCACGCAAACATTGGGATTACACTCGTCTGATATGAGACCTTCCCGGTTCCCGGTCGGAATGGGGGGGGGGGGGGGGGGGCGCTCCATTGGAGACCGAACCGCACAATAACCCTGGGTTCGGTGTGGGGCGGCGGTGGGGTGAGTGGACTGCCGTAGCCTATTGTGGGGATGTGTAACACTCTGGGCTACGGCGGGGACGACGCCTCTCCGTCGTTTCTAGGTCCCAGTTCAATACATTACAAATGACACTGGTGCACTGTACATTGTAATTGGTATCAGTGGTGTAAACGTGATATTAATTTACCTTTGTATCAAATTTTCAAATGTGTGTGAAATCCTACGCGACTTAACTGCTAAGGTCATCAGTCCCTAAGTTTACACACTACATAACCTAAATTATCCTAAGGACAAACACACACACCCATGCCCGAGGGAGAACTCGAACCTCCGCCGGGACCAGCCGCACAGTCCATGACTGCTTACTTGTATATCCATTCTAGGCATTGAACATGGTTTTCACGAATGAAGAAATGACTGAGATGTCATGATTCTCCATAGAATGACACTAAAAAGGCAAATGAGCGGCACAAATTTTTTTCCAGCGAAACCTTAATACACATCATCTTCTAGAATATTGCTAGAAGGTTTCGCGCGACAGTACTCATGTCTCGAAGAACGCAGATCCGGAGCGATAGAGTAACACATGAAGTAGAAGTAGCTGTTCTGGCAGTCGCCGCAATAAATCCTCACGTGAGTCCTCGTGAAACAAAGACTGGTGGGAATCCCTCCAACAAGCGTACCGCGCATTCCTCACAGGCATAAATACCAGCCCTACCACGTATCGCTTCTTCAACGGCTTCATAGCAACGACTTTTAAATTCACCTGGAATACTGTCAGTGGGTTCGGCGGCGTGGCTATGTCTTAATGCGTACGGTGCTGTTTCCCGATGAAGCCCCGTTTACAAACCATGGGAAGGTTAACTTACACAATGCACAATCGGTCACCGGAAAAAACCTACACTGTCTTCGTCAGGTAGAACATCAATGTCAGTGGAGTGTCAATGTATGATGTATTGTGGGACGACACATCATTGGACTTGATGTCTAATTCCATTGGCAACAGTATGCACAACGACCGTATTATTGTCAATATATTTTGTGTAAATGGAAGCATCTGTCGTAAAGATTGAAATTCTTTATCTTACAGATCGATTTCGGTCACTGTGTGACCATCTTCAGTGCAAATTATTCGAATCTTGTAGGTCCATATCATAATAATACAACATTATCTATAAAGTGTAACGTGCATTGTGATGATTACTTCCAACAGATATCTTCACTTTTACTGTATACAGTAATTTTGAAATTACAGAAGAGCGTATCTTGTGACCTTAGCAGTTGCCGATCGGCAAGATCATTGACACGTATTTCATTGATGGCACTCTTAACGGGCGACAGAGTGGGCGGTTCCTGAGATATATTTTGCCTGGGTTGATGGATGACCTACCTCTTCATGTGCATCAAATAATGTGGTATCAGCATAAAAGATGCCCTGCGCATATGCCATGGTGGAAGGAAGTGCACTAAACCAACAATTCCCAAATCGATGGATAGGACGGGGCAGTCCTCTTCAAAGATTTTCAGCGCGGTCGCCGTGCCCCACCTCCATGGTCTGGGGGCACGTGAAAAATGTGGTCTATCAGCAGGTTCCAACAACACTGGACAACGAAAGCCCGTGATACCGCTTCATGTGCCGCAATAACACCAGAAAAAAGGCATTAGTGAGTCGATCAGTGTTTGATCGTGCACAGCAATGTAGCCACGTAAATGGCGATCTCTTCAAACATACGTTGTAGCGTTTCTGCTGTGAGAAATGTGACTGCATACCGGTGTACATTTTGTATGTTTCTGAGAAGACGTGTGTTTGTTTTGAAGTTATTGTTTTACGTTTATGTAACTGTTTCACGAAGTGCAAAAGTTCAGTTGCATCATAGTCATTAAAAATGTTCAGTCACATGTCTTGTATATGTCATGTTCAAAAATGGTTCAAATGGCTCTGAGAACTATGGGACTTAACATCTATGGTCATCAGTCTCCTAGAACTTAGAACTACTTAAACCTAACTAACCTAAGGACATCACACAACACCCAGTCATCACGAGGCAGAGAAAATCCCTGACCCCGCCGGGAATCGAACCCCGGAATATGTCATGTACCATTATGTAATTGATGTACAACTACGAACAACTAGCATTTGCCCCTCTGTTAGATCCTTGGTCAGAGTAAATAGCAAGAAGTGTCCGCGATTACGGGCAGCGTGGGGTTCATGCTTGCATCTCAGGATGTGCAACAGCTGCTAGTTTGTTTATTTCAAGCGTCATATTTGCTTCACAGTTTCTTGGGATATAATTCATTTGTTTCGATGCAACCAATGCCATTCTTTTTGTGAATTTTCAATTTATTCATTGCGTGAAAAACAATACGGGCTGGTCATTAAAATAAAAAATCATCAGTTTATGTTGAAAACAATACTTGCTTACGTTTTAGAATGTCTCTTTGAATTTACTTTCAAGAGCCCCTGCCTTACATTCAAAACCGTGAAAGTCATTTTTCAGTATCTATTGTTGTTCCAGAGATTTTTGCGCTGAAACGCTTAAGTGCGACACACTGTGCAATAAATGTATGGCACCTATTGTGAAACACAGGTGTGATTTTACAATTAATATAACACCTTCGTATCCTCTAATTTGATAAGAAACATTCGTGTAGTAACAGTCTACGGACATTAATAGACAAATGAAAACAAATAAAATAAAATAAAATACATCTACATCCTCATGATTACTCTACAATTCACAATTAAGTGGCTGGCAGAGGGTTAATCGAAACATTTTATCAGCCACTTCTCTCCCGTTCCACACGCGAACAGGGCGCGGGAGAAGTGAACACTTAAATTTTTCGGTGCGAACTCTGATTTCTCTTATTTTCTTATGATGAATGTATCTCTATACAGATGGAGCAAACAAAATATTTTGACCCTCTGAGGAGAAAGGTGGTAACTGAAATTTCATGAGAAGGTTCTCCCGCAGCGAATAACGCCTTTGTTTTAATGACTGTCACCCCAATTCGTGTATCATATTCGTGCCACTCTCTCCCTTATTCCGCGATGATACAAAACGAGCTGCCCTTCTTTGAACTCTTTCGATATCCTCCGTCAATCCTTTGTAACGCATATACCAGAGCTCCAGAAGAGGGAGGACAAACGTAGTATAAGCAACCACTTTAGTAGACCAGCTACATTTTCTAAGTGTTCTGCAAATAAATCGCAGTGTTTGGTTTGCTTTCCCCACAACATTAACTATCTGTTCGTTCCAACTTAACTTATTTGTAACTGGAATCCGTAAGTGTTAGTTGAGTTTACAGCCTTTAGATTTTAAACTGAAATTGAGCGGATTCTTTTTAATCATCATGCGGATGACTTCACACTTTTCATTATTTAGAGTCAATTGCCTTTTGTTTGCACCATACTGATATCTTGTTTAAATCATTTTGTAATTCGTTTTCATCGTCTGATGACTTTACATGAGGGTAAATGAAAGCATCATATGTAAACAATCTAAATCGTTCAAGCAGATCAGGAACAACAGAGGACCTAAACACATTCTTGGGAAACGCCAAATATTACTTGCGTGATTAAATAATTAAAAACAATAATCGATTTTCGAACACGGGACGCGAGAGTGAGAGACCTCGCCCCTGGTCACTGTGCTACCAGTAGGACTGAGCTGTCCACCGCTAAAAGACATCTACGGTACGTCGAAAACTTTGACACTCGTTTTCTTAGAAGCGGTTGAGTATGTGCGGATAAGCGGAGACACGTGTTCGGTTAACTCCTCTTCCACTGAACGAGATTTCTGGGAAATCGTGTTATGGCACCTGTAGTGTTGTCCTCTTCAGTATGGAGGGGCGTGCGGTTATTACGTGTTTCTCCTTGTCTTTTATGTAAGATTTCAAACCCCAGCTACAACTTCTTCTTCGCAACGTGCGCGGATCAAGATTGAAGTGCAGTGTCATGAAGGATGGTGATGATGATGATGATGATGATGATGAAAATGCACTATATCAAGTGGCGAAGCCCTTGCAGGAGCTCGTGCATACGTGGAGATAGGAGATATTGGAACATTCACCGTATTCGCCGGATATGAGACCTTGGGACTACGATCTGTTCTCCAAAAAGAAGGAACCTCTTCTTGGCAGGAGCTTCAGCACAAGAAAAGACATCATCGTGCCACAGGGCGCTCCTTGCGAGACATCGGCTCTGTGTTGGGCAAGGTGATCGAGATGCAGGGCGTTTATATTGAGGGCATGTAATAAAGTGTACATCCATCAATAAAATGTGGCACGAATTGTAACAGTGTTGCCAATACTTTCTAACGAACCCATGTATTAGGTTGCCTTCTCGTCTGCTTTTTCGGTACAAATTTTGCAATTGGTTTTAAACTAACTTCATGATGAGCTAGAGATTTTAAATTTTCAACGTAGCTCAGAGCTCGATGACAATGGGATATTAACCCGCTTTCGTGTCTGGTGTGTGGCGAAGGGTACTTTGTGCAACACTGCTGTTTCCCCCTATTCCTGTTCCAAAAAGAAATGTTCAAATGTGTGTGAAATCTTATGGGACTCAACTGCTAAGGTCAACAATCCCTAAGCCTACACACTACTTAACCTAAAGTATCCTAAGGACAAACACACACACACCCATGTCCGAGGGAGGACTCGAACCTCCCCCGGGACCAGCCGCACAGTCCATGACTACAGCGCCTTAGACATTCCTGTTCCACTTGCGAATGTTTCGTGGCAATAACGGTTGCTAGTAAGTCCCAGTTTGATCTAGATTTTCTCGAATTTTTACTTTAGAGGTCTTCCCGTTAGATAATCGTAGGAGAAAGCAATATATTGGTTGACATAAGCGAAGAGAAACTATAATAACCCTGAAATTTATCACATGACTCAAATCTCATCAAAAAGTTTGAAATCGTTTGGAACAGTTGACAAAAACAAAACGAAAAAGCAGAAAATAATTATTTACATTTGACACAATAAAAACCAAAAAGCAGAAAATAATTATTTAAATAAAAACACTTTAGTATAACTCGTTTTTAAAACGGACTAAGAACTATAAAATAATTTCCACTAGCCCTAGACCTATACAGATTCCTAACTCCACGCAGATGGCCCTGAAAATCTGTGCTTGTGAATTTTTAATAGCTATGATAATACTTGTAAGATTTAAAACGAAAAACGTGGGGTGCATGATATAGATAATAGTACGGACATGAACTATTCATGGATCAATTATGTATTGCATGCGCCCAACGTTTTTCGACTTAAATTCTACACGTATTTCCACAGCTATTAAAAATTCTCAGGCACAAATTTTCAGAACCATCTATATGAGTTAGGAAACTGTATGGGGATAGGAGAAATGGTTCAAATGGGTCTGAGCACTATGGGACTTAACTGCTGCGGTCATCAGTCCCCTAGAACTTAGAACTACTTAAACCTAACTAACCTAAGGACATCACACACATCCATGCCCGAGGCCGGATTCGAACCTGCGACCGTAACAGCAGCGCGGTTCCAGACTGTAGCGCCTAGATACGCTCGGCCATTCCGGCCGGCTTGAGACGACAGTTGGTTATGGTGCCACAGTTCTATAAAATTTACAGAGCCCGACAGTCATAGGCATACTTTACCGATACTCGCGCGCCAATAGCATTGTTTGATAGCAACGACGCATTTTGGAATTAGTACAAAAAGAAGTGTGTGTGAAATCTTATGGGACTTAACTGCTAAGGTCATCAGTCCTTAAGCTTACACACTACTTAACCTAAATTATCCTAAGGACAAATACACACACCCATGCCCGAGGGAGGACTCGAACCTCTGCCGGGGCCAGCCGCACAGTCCACGACAGCAGCGCCTTAAACTGCTCGGCTAATCACGCGCGACCGGGATTAGTACAAAAAGCATCCTTTTCGAGATGGGCTTATGAGGAGAACGCGGAAGTGCCATCACCCGATTTCCCAGAAACTTTGCTCAGTCGAAGAGGAGTCAAAATAACCGAACTGTCTCAGCTTATCCGTAGATACTCGACCGTTACTGAGAAAACTGCGGTCAAAGTTTCCGCCGTAATTTACATGCCTTTTTAGAACGCGCCAAGTTCAGCAGAAGCGGTAGCACAGTGGTTAGCACCGCGCCGTAACTTTTTTGCAACTCGTGCTCTAAACCCGATTATTGTTTCTATTTTATATCATTTCTTTTCTTTTATCTACCTTTCATCCTAGAAGATTACTACACGAACGCATCTTTTCGAATTAGGGGATACAAGCGCGTTATACGAATTGTAAAATTACACCACAATGTAAATGTCATGTGACTAGAGCCTCCCGTCGGGTAGACCGTTCGCCGTGTGCAGGTCTTTCGATTTGACGCCACTTCGGCCCCTCCGCGTCGATGGGGATGAAATGATGATGATTAGGACAATACAACACCCAGTTCCTGGGCGGAGAAAATCTCCTACACAGCCGGGAATCGAACCCGGCGCCTTGGGATTCACATTCTGTCACGCTCACCACTCAGCTACCAGGTGCATACTACATAACAAAAACTGTCATACATTACGTTATGTATGCGTGTATAGCATTTTCAGGATTTACAATCTTTTTAAATTCTCATATTCTCATATTTCATTCTGATATTGGTTATTATACGAATTCTTACGTTTTATCCATACATTTATTCTTCAGGAATATTTGATGCAGTCTCTTGGGTGATACCGATGGTAGAAACATTGGAAGCATAGAAATTCCGAACACCATGAGCATCGCGCGAAGGCAAGTTTGCCACAACGAGATTATTCGTGTGAATCTCACTCGGGAATGAACACTCGTTAACTTTCCAGGAGATTTCACACGTTGGCAATAATTTCGCGGCAAACAATGCATAACGGATCATTGCAACTGATTATGAATCAATATACATTACGGAAATTTCACCGAAAATGTTCGAAATCCAATTGTTGTTTCCATTTTTGTTTTTGTTTTTCAGAAATGATTCAAATGGCTCTAAGCACTATGGGACTTAACATCTGAGATCATCAGTCCCCGAGACTTAGAACTACTTAAACCTAACTAACCTAAGAGCTTCACACACATCCATGCCCGAGGCAGGATTCGAACCTGCGACCGTAGCTTTGTTTTTCATTTATCTACCCATGACCATAGATGATTGCTACCCGAACATTTTCCAGTGTAATGCGGAAACAAAGTTGTCCTTATTCATCTACTAACTGTCTGCCTGATGAATGAAACACAAAGAAAAAAAAACAATAAATGAATTAGGAAGTTATTTGTAATACACTCCTGGAAATTGAAATAAGAACACCGTGAATTCATTGTCCCAGGAAGGGGAAACTTTATTGACACATTCCTGGGGTCAGATACATCACATGATCACACTGACAGAACCACAGGCACATAGACACAGGCAACAGAGCATGCACAATGTCGGCACTAGTACAGTGTATATCCACCTTTCGCAGCAATGCAGGCTGCTATTCTCCCATGGAGACGATCGTAGAGATGCTGGATGTAGTCCTGTGGAACGGCTTGCCATGCCATTTCCACCTGGCGCCTCAGTTGGACCAGCGTTCGTGCTGGACGTGAAGACCGCGTGAGGCGACGCTTCATCCAGTCCCAAACATGCTCAATGGGGGACAGATCCGGAGATCTTGCTGGCCAGGGTAGTTGACTTACACCTTCTAGAGCACGTTGGGTGGCACGGGATACATGCGGACGTGCGTTGTCCTGTTGGAACAGCAAGTTCCCTTGCCGGTCTAGGAATGGTAGAACGATGGGTTCGATGACAGTTTGGATGTACCGTGCACTATTCAGTGTCCCCTCGACGATCACCAGTGGTGTACGGCCAGTGTAGGAGATCGCTCCCCACACCATGATGCCGGGTGTTGGCCCTGTGTGCCTCGGTCGTATGCAGTCCTGATTGTGGCGCTCACCTGCACGGCGCCAAACACGCATACGACCATCATTGGCACCAAGGCAGAAGCGACTCTCATCGCTGAAGACGACACGTCTCCATTCGTCCCTCCATTCACGCCTGTCGCGACACCACTGGAGGCGGTCTGCACGATGTTGGGGCGTGAGCGGAAGACGGCCTAACGGTGTGCGGGACCGTAGCCCAGCTTCATGGAGACGGTTGCGAATGGTCCTCGCCGATACCCCAGGAGCAACAGTGTCCCTAATTTGCTGGGAAGTGGCGGTGCGGTCCCCTACGGCACTGCGTAGGATCCTACGGTCTTGGCGTGCATCCGTGCGTCGCTGCGGTCCGGTCCCAGGTCGACGGGCACGTGCACCTTCCGCCGACCACTGGCAACAACATCGATGTACTGTGGAGACCTCACGCCCCACGTGTTGAGCAATTCGGCGGTACGTCCACCCGGCCTCCCGCATGCCCACTATACGCCCTCGCTCAAAGTCCGTCAACTGCACATACGGTTCACGTCCACGCTGTCGCGGCATGCTACCAGTGTTAAAGACTGCGCTGGAGCTCCGTATGCCACGGCAAACTGGCTGACACTGACGGCGGCGGTGCACAAATGCTGCGCAGCTAGCGCCATTCGACGGCCAACACCGCGGTTCCTGGTGTGTCCGCTGTGCCGTGCGTGTGATCATTGCTTGTACAGCCCTCTCGCAGTGTCCGGAGCAAGTATGGTGGGTCTGACACACCGGTGTCAATGTGTTCTTTTTTCCATTTCCAGGAGTGTAGTTTTCGGTGAATTTCCTGTAGTGTATCATGATTAATAATCAGTTGCAAGCGCCAGTTTTCGTAAAAGTGATAGAACTGTCGCTGTGGAAAATCTACCTTCGCGCGATACTCTTGGTGTTCGGGATTTCTGTGTTACAATGTTTCTGCCATCAGTGTCATCCAACGGAATGCACCAGACCTTTCTGAAGAATAAACGGAAGAATAAATCGAGAATTTAAAAAGACTGTAATCCACGAAAATATCAGATACACATATATTATGTAATGTATGACACTTATTCTGAAACCCAGGTGTAATCTTACAATTCATATAACGCCTCGTATCCTCTGATTTGATAAGATGCGGCAATGTAGTAGTCTTCTACGGAGATGGGTAGACTAAAGAAAAAAAAATATAAAGTAGAATCAATAATCGGATTTCGAACATGAGTTGGAAAAATGTTAAGCTGCGATGTTAACCACTGTGCCACCGCTTCGGTTGAACTTGCCGCGTGCTATAAGGCATATAAATTACGGCGGGGACTGTGACCGTCGTTTTCACAGAAACGGTCGAGTATCTACGGATAAGCCGAGACACGTATTCTCTTATTTTGGCTCCTCTTCCCCTGGGCAAACTTTCTAGGAATAAGTGTACGTGAAAATCACAGAGTTGTTCTGTAGTTCGGATTCTGCATAACTGTGACCATGCCACACCACTTACAGTATGACCATGTTCAGTATAGCGCTGTGTTGTCCATGCGACCCTTCAGGTTGACGATACGTTTACTTTTAGGTAACACCAAAAGTTATTTTTATGATGCAACTTACATCTATGTGTCCAAGCAGAAGGCCTTTCATTACATCTCTGCAATTTGATTATGTTCTTGGGATTCGCCTACCTCTCCGTGTACTCTGCAGGTATTCAAGCCTGAGGGACTTCATCTATGGAGGTAATGAGAGTATTCTTTCCTATCCGCGGAAACAAGCATTCAGACACAGCAATGCAGAAAATTTCTCAGTAAGACAGTATAGTGCACGGAAGGTCATAAAGAAAGAAAGAAGAAAGGGTGGAAGATAAGAGTTTAAAGTCCCGTCGGAGATGAGCACGATCTTGGATTGCAGAAGGAAAGCAGCCGTAAGCAATTCAGATAAATCGTTCCAAAATTTGCTTTTAGACGTTTAGCGAAATCGTGCAATGTCTAACTCTGGAGGTCTGGAAGGAGATATGAAGCTCGTCCACCGGAATACACGTCCAGCAGTGTCTTAACCACTTGGTCATTTCGTTCAGAGAACTGACATAATACAAGTGCAGTATTGAGCTGTGTGTGTGTGTGTGTGTGTGTGTGTGTGTGTGTGTGTGTGTGTGTGCGCGTGCGTGTGTGCTTGTGTGTGTGCGCGCGCATGTATTTTAGGGTTTTGGGGTATAGCATCATTTTTATTTTAACAACATTTTGAATGTTTTAGTACGAAGCTAAAGGCGTAGATTTCATTGTTGTCATAATCTAGCTCTTCCTTAACCAACCTTGTGTGTTAATTAACACAGCAGAAAATCAAATATTTCGCACTAACTCACATGCTCAATAATCCGCAAATTTTCGAATACGGATTTAATCTTTTTCCGCAAATTCCTTTCAGGAAGCGCTGAATATAGAATATAGAATGCATAACGCGCTGTGTCCGCGCAATTCACACGTCTCATTGATCAAAACCGATACGCTCTCGGTGAAATATCGTATGAGTGGCGGAAATATCGCACCAATTGATGTTTTTAAAGAGATAAAGATAAACTGGGAAATAGATGCTAAAAGCTCGACATGCACGTAAATTGTGATGCGTGCTCACCGTCAAGCTTTGAGGAGCAAATGAAGAGGAATATACGGTGGCTTAATTGTGGATTAACCTTCCAATTCCACCTAGTGTGTATCTATAACTCAGTGTACACTATGCAACACAATTAAAGGGTCAGCTTCTTTAAAGATCGTAATTGTCTGCCATTGTGACGCAGAAGTTTGAAATTTGGCTCAAAGGTGGCTGTAACCTTTCTCTGTAGAGGTGCAAGAGCTTGGTGCTCTGTGACGTCACCCTGGGGCTCAGTGACACCTCAGACAGCTAGGCGTCGACGCATGTGGAAAAATGGACGGAGCTCAGAAGTTGGTGCGGGGTGCCAGGTGGGTAAATGATGTCACATTGGCACCACATTTCACCAGATTTCTGACGTACGCTACCGTGGACGTGTCTCACGATGGGAAGGTACTCACGCCCTCTCTTGCCCACGTTTCACCACTTCTCTTGGCGTCTCTGTGATAGACGATGTTCTTGACAACTTTTGAGACTACTGACACCTCCTGGACGATGTGCCTCTTCTCTAAGGACATCCACTGAAAGTGATTAGACTCTTTAGAGTGCACTGCAACCGCAGATTTTGCTCTAGTATACAGCCTGGTGTCACTAGGGACCTTTCGAAACCGTTCGACAAAATTTAAACGTGATCTGAAGCTACAAAGTGTGCTTGTGCTCTTTCAGCCCTTCTGTTTCACGCCCACCTATGGCGTTATTACGGGGTCTGGGCGGTGAGATGTGACATTTTCAAATGCGTGAATTAAACTGCAAATGGTCACTCTAAGATCTCCCAATTCGGCAGCACCCTCGCTGCCACCTCGCATATTTGTTGGCCACTTTAAAAATGTTCCTGTACAGAAACAGCCATTCACTGATTCCTAGGCGCCGGCATGACAGGCATCCTCTTGGGCAACCCTTAGATTTCGTATGCGGGCAGCAAGCGCTAGTTCAGCGTTGTAGGACCACTCAGCTGTGTATCTAAATACGCTGAAGCGCCAAAGAAACTGGTATAGGCATGCGTATTCAAATACAGAGATATGTAAACAGGCAGATCACGGCGCTGCGGTCGGCAACGCAAGTGTCTGGCGCAGTTGTTATATCGGTTGCAGCTGCTACAAAGGCAGGTTATCAAGATTCAAGTGAGTTTGAACGTGGTGTTATAGTCGGCGCACGAACGATGAGACACAGCATGTACGAGATAGCGATGAAGTGGGGATATTCCCGTACGACCATTTCACGAGTGTACCGTGAATATCAGGAATCCGGTAAAACATCAAATCTCCGACATCGAAAAGGCCGGATAAAGATTCTGCAGGAACGGGACCAACGACGACAGACGAAAATCGTACCACGTGACAGAAGCGCAATCCTAACACAAATTTCTTCAGATTTCAATGCTGGGCCATCAACAAGTTTCAGCTTGCGAACAATTCAACGGAACAGAATCGATATGGGCTTTCGGAGCCGAAGGTGCACTCGTGTACCTTTGATGACAGCACGGCACTAAGTTTTACGCCTCACCTTGGCCCGTCAACACCGACATTGGACTGTTGATGACTGGAAGCATATTGCGTCGTTTCAAATTTTATCTAGCGGATGGACGTGTACGGATATGGAGACAACTCATGAATCCACGGACCCTGCATGTCAGCAGGGGACTGTTCAAGCTGGTGGACGCTCTGTAATGGTGTAAGGCCTGTGTAGTTGGAGTGATACGGGATTCCTGATACGTATGGATGCGATTCTGACAGGTAGCACGTACGTAAGCATCCTGTTTGATCACCTGCATCCGTTCATGTCCATTGTGAACTCTGACGGACTTGGGCAATTCCAGTAGAACAATGCGACACCCCACACGTCCATAACTACTACAAAGTGGCTCCAGGAACACTCTTCTGAGTTTAAACACTTTCGATGGCCAACAAACTTCCCACACATGAATATTCAAACGGCGGTTAGATATCAGTGAAAGGCTGTCTCACTACAGAACCGTTTCTAAGGTGCCCAAATGGTTCAAATGGCTCTGAGCACTATGGGACTCAACTTCTGAGGTCATTAGTCTCCTAGAACTTAGAACTAGTTAAACCTAACTAACCTAAGGACATCACAAACATCCATGCCCGAGGCACGATTCGAACCTGCGACCGTAGCTTTGTTGCGGTTCCAGACTGCAGCGCCTTTAACCACGCGGCCACTTCGGCCGGCTAAGGTGCCCAACAAAACAACAAAAGTGTCCAGGTGGCAGCGAGGTTTGCCGAACTGGGGGGAGGGGGAAGGGCGAGAAGGCATCTTAAACTCGTTTTGTTAACGTATACGAGTATGTTAAGCCCGTCAAACCCTCCACCCCTCTCCCTCTCCCCCAACTGTAATCACGCCAAAGGATGGCGTAAAACTACAGGCTTGATAAAGCATAAAAACCGTTTGCTCTTGAGTGGTTTTGAAAGGTCGTGCTGTTGCTAATCGCATTGGTATATGTCGTTTTCGACCGCGAAATTGGTGTGAATTAACGCCCCGCGGGAAGGAGTGATTTCATTGACGCCCTTCGTGTCACCCTCTGGGGCTGTAACGTGTCGCTTGTGAGCGGCCACCCTTCAGAGAACCGCCTGTTTTCAACGCTGGCCCACCTCATACTTCTTACAAACATCGCAGAGGAGTCATTGAAAGCGGTGAAATGTCAGTGAGAGGCAGTGTGACGACTTTCCCATCGTGTGACAAGCCCACGGTGATTCGGCAGAGTTACGGTGAAATTTGGTACCGATGTGACATTATAAACTCACCATAGTCCTCACACCAACTTCTGAGGTCAGGCCTTTTTTCTTTCGCATGTGTCGACACCATGCAGTTTTGAAGCGTCGTCACAGAGAACCACGCGTTCGTTTTACAAAGAGATATTGTAGGCACCACTGAGCTAAATTTCAAACTTCTGCTTTGCAATGGGAGACAGTTACGGGGTTTTGAAAAAGTGACTCTTTGTGTCGCACTATGTAGTTTGGTCGAAAAACCGATAAATTTGACGTTAGTCAGTAACGTACGCTCTACTTGAAGCAGAGAACATCGTTTCTTTTTGAAAGGATCAATCTTTGGATTTGGTTGCTGCCGTCATGTATCTTTCCCTATTTGCCAGTAATTGGAGCAGTAAGCGACCGCAGAATCACGCAAGCTGTTCTGTGCGCCGCCACATTGAGCCGTAGATGGTGGGGTGGGCGTGAAGATGGCCAGCAGCGAGGGCCGACACCGATCATCAGTTTTGAAATAGATCGCTGATTTCACTCCAACTCTCTTATCTAAAATTGTGAGTAATGCTTATTCATTTACACACAAAATGACTCAGGTAACTTGCAATTGAGCATCGAGTAAGCTGTAAAGGAAACCAAAGAAAAACTTGGAGTGGGAAGTACAGTTCAGAGAGAAGAAATGAAAACTTTGAGCTTTGCCGATAGCATTGCAATTCTGTGTGAGACAGTGAAAGACTTGGAAGATCAGTTGAAAGGAATGGACAGTGTCTTGAAAGGAGAATATAAGGTAAACACCAACAAAATCAAAACAAGGATAACTGAAAGTAGTGGAATTAAGTCGTGTGGTACTGAAGTAATGAGATTACGGAAAGAGACTGTTAAAGCAATAGATGAGTTTTGTTATTCGGGCAGCAAAATAGAGAGCATGTAGATTGTAGATGGTAATGGCGAGCGTTTCTGCGGAAGAGCACTCACCACACTCACCAGTGTGAGACACACTCACCACACCGTTCATCGAACACCCGAGAAGTCTTACAGTTTCCGAAATGTTCGTGCCAAGCCTCCGGGTCATCACAATCTGCTCTAGGTCAGACAGATCGCGCACCTTCCCCATTCTAGACACGGACAGCACGCTCACTGATACTACATGCACCGAGCGTGTGTCTGACTAGCAGTCATTCCTCGCCACGTGACACTGCTGTCACCTGGACAAGTTTATATAAGTCGCAGGTCGGTGGTCGTAATGTTCTGGCTGATCAGTGTATTTCTACCACATTAACTTCCTCCTCCTCCTACCCTCCTGTCATATTTTGGGGCAGTTCCTAAGTTTCGTCTCCATCATACGAGCCTTTCCATATTTTGCTGTCGTTTGTCTCCCTTTTCCTCTCTACTGAATGGACATTTTCCATCTACACGTCGCGGGGTAACTCCTTTGAATTTCATATTTCAGAGTTACGTTGAACATTTTCTGTAAGCCACATTAGTTTTATTACAACTATATCTCTCTCACTATTTTTACATGTTTCTCTCGTGCAGTCTAGTTCAACCTGTTTTCACAGCCTATTCATTTCTTCGTTTGATTTTCGCGAATTGCACCTCCGATTTCAATGAACCATGTATAAATGTTCTGAGATCGTCTCGGAGTTCTTTTATGACGGTAGCACTCTTTATAATCCGAAGGTTAATTCGTATCGACCCTGTTTAATTTTTCTCTATAGATTTCGCCTCTCAAAGATCCGCACGGGCAAATATCTAAAGAGGTAAGATCTACGAATCGTATTCTCCAAGAAACGTGACAATTTCTGCTGATCAATCTTCCAGGGAATGTTAGGTTTAGATCATTTGTCACCTGACGGCTAGAATGTGCAGGAGCCCTCTGTTGCTGGAAGAGCTTACCCACCCTTCTAGGCAAAGAAATATCATCCAATAATGCTGGAAGCTCCTCTTCTAGAAATTCCAGGTAAGTCGGCCCCTGTAAGACGATCGTTAATACAACAGACCCAGACAGTTGATCGCCTGTCACACATTATTGCAATTGACACAACTATTCTTGAATATCTGTCTTCTCAAAGACATGTGGGTTTTCTTGGGATCAGCGATGCGAATTAAAGGATTATTGATACAACGGTAGTGTGAACTGTAAACAGCATTAATGAGATTACTCGTTTATTTGCAGTCACCCAACGGTAATATTGATGTCCACCTCCATCTTAATTCTCGGTCCGCCCCCGGTAGCTGAGTGGTCAGCGCGGCAGAATATCAATTCTAAGGGTCCGGGTTCGATTCCCGGGTGGGTCTGAAATTTTCTCCGCTCAGGGACTGGGTGTTGTGTTGTCCTAAACATAATCATTTCATCCCCATCGACGCGCAAGTCGCCGAAGTGGCGTCAAATCGAAAGACTTGCACCCGGCGAACGGTCTACCCGACGGGAGGCTCTAGTCACACGACGTTTATTTATCTCGTTCTCGAAGAAGTTGAATTCGCTCGGAATAATAAGGACAGAAGCTGTGCATATACAGGGTGTTACAAAGAGGTACAGCCAAACTTTAAGGAAACATTCCTCACACACAAAGAAAGAAAATATGTTATGTGGACATGTGTCCGGGAACGCTTGCTTTCCATGTTAGAGCTCATTTTATTACTTCTCTTCAAATCACATTAATAATGGAATGGAAACACACAGCAACAGAACGTACCAGCGTGACTTCAAACACTTTGTTACAGGAAATGTTCAAGATGTGCTCCGTTAGCGAGGATACGTGCATCCACCCTCCGTCGCATGGAATCCCTGATGCGCTGATGCAGCCCTGGAGAATGGCGTATTGTATCACAGCCGTCCACAATACGAGCACGAAGAGTCTCTACATTTGGCTCTGGCTCTGAGCACTATGGGACTCAACTGCTGAGGTCATAAGTCCCCTAGAACTTAGACCTACTTAAACCTAACTAACCTAAGGACAACACACACATCCATGCCCGAGGCAGGATTCGAACCTGCGACCGTAGCGGTCGCGCGGTTCCAGACTGTAGCGCCAGAACCGCTCGGCCACTCTACATTTGGTACCGGGGTTGCGTAGACAAGAGCTTTCAAATGCCCCCATAAATGAAAGTCAAGAGGGTTGTGGTCAGGAGAGCGTGGATGCCATGGAATTGGTCCGCCTCTACCAATCCATCGGTCACCGAATCTGTTGTTGAGAAGCGTACGAACACTTCGACTGAAATGTGCAGGAGCTCCATCGCGCATGAACCACATGTTGTGTCGTACTTGTAAAGGCGCATGTTCTAGCAGCACAGGTAGAGTATCCCGTATGAAATCATGATAACGTGCTCCATTGAGCGTAGGTGGAAGAACATGGGGCCCAATCAAGACATCACCAACAATGCCTGCCCAGACGATCACAGAAAATCTGTGTTGATGACGTGATTGCATAATTGCGTGCGGATTCTCGTCAGCTCACACATGTTGATTGTGAAAATTTACAATTTGATCACGTTGGAATGAAGCCTCGTCGGTAAAGAGAACATTTGCACTGAAATGAGGATTGACACATTGTTGGATGAACCATTCGCAGAAGTGTACCCGTGGAGGCCAATCAGCTACTGATAGTGCCTGCACACGCTGTACATGGTACGGAAATAACTGGTTCTCCCGTAGCAATCTCCATACAGTGACGTGGTTGCCGGCCGCGGTGGCCGTGCGGTTCTAGGCACTTCAGTCCGGAACCGCGTGACTGCTACGGTCGCAGGTTCGAATCCTGTGCCGGCCGCGGTGGTCTCGCGGTTCTAGGCGCGCAGTCCGGAACCGTGAGACTGCTACGGTCGCAGGTTCGAATCCTGCGTCGGGCATGGATGTGTGTGATGTCCTTACGTTAGTTAGGTTTAAGTAGTTCTAAGTTCTAGGGGACTGATGACCACAGCTGTTGAGTCCCATAGTGCTCAGAGCCATTTGAACCATTTCGAATCCTGCCTCGGGCATGGTTGTGTGTGATGTCCTTACGTTAGTTAGGTTTAAGTAGTTCTAAGTTCTAGGGGACTGATGACCACAGCTGTTGAGTCCCATAGTGCTCAGAGCCATTTGAACAGTGACGTGGTCAACGTTACCTTGCACAGCAGCAACTTCTCTGACGCTGACATTAGGGTTATCGTCAACTGCACGAAGAATTGCCTCGTCCATTGCAGGTGTCCTCGTCGTTCTAGGTCTTCCCCAGTCGCGAGTCATAGGCTGGAATGTTCCGTGCTCCCTAAGGCGCCGATCAATTGCTTCGAACGTCTTCCTGTCGGGACACCTTCGTTCTGGAAATCTGTCTCGATACAAACGTACCGCGCCACGACTATTGCCCGGTGCTAATCCATACATCAAATGGACATCTGCCAACTCCGCATTTGTAAACATTGCACTGACTGCAAAACCACGTTCGTGATTAACACTAACCTGTTGATCCTACGTACTGATGTGCTTGATGCTAGTACTGTAGAGCAATGAGTCGCATGTCAACACAAGCACCGAAGTCAACATTACCTTCCTTCAATTGGGCCAACTGGCGGTGAATCGAGGAAGTACAGTACATACTGACGAAACTAAAATGAGCTCTAACATGGAAATTAAGCGTTTCCGGACACATGTCCACATAACATATTTTCTTTATTTGTGTGTGAGGAATGTTTCCTGAAAGTTTGGCCGTACCTTTTTGTAACACCCTGTATAGTGTCTGTGTATGTGTAACACCAATACGTGTAAAAATTCTGCGCCTGCATGTTCTACCACTAAATAATGTCTTCTGCTTCATCCGCTCTCTGGGCGCTGCACCAGTCTCACGCAGTTTAGTGTCAACACGAGTAATCTGTTACTCTGCGATTACGAAATCGCCTACCATGTTCTCTATAAACAGCAGCAGCAGCAGCGTTTACATTGTAAAACTCGAAGATAAGTATAAGGAGCACTCAGTTGAAAATGCGGCAGATGGTAAAAAATAAATGAACTGTGTATTACATTCTAAGACAAAAACGAAAAAATAAATAAAAATACGATGCCCCACGAAGGAATTACGCGAATGGGAGGAAATCGGTAGTGTGATTTACATGTACAGACAATCAAATGATTAAAATTTCAGAAAAATATGGACGATTTATTCAAGAGAAAGAGCGTCATAAACTGAACAAGTCAATAACGCTATAGTCTATCTCTGACTCTCATGCAAGAAGTTATTCGGCTTGTCAATGATGTTGTTGAATGCCCTCCTGTGGGATATCGTGCCAAATTATTTCCAATTGTCGAGTTAGATCGTCAAAATTTTGAGCTGGTTGGAGAGCCCTGCCCAGAATGCTCCAAATTTTCTCAATTGAGAAGAGATCCGGAGACTTTGCTGGCCAAGGTAGGGTTTGGCAAGCACGTGTGCGGGCGCAAATTATCTTGCTCAAATGTAAGCTCAGGAGGGCTTGCCATGAATGGCAACAAGAAGGGGCCAAAATATCGTCAGCGCGCCCCTGTGCTGTAAGTGTGCTGCGGATGATAACCAAAGAGGTCCTGCTCCTCCCCCCCCCCCCCAACCACCAAATAAAATGGCAACCTCAGACCGTGACTCCTGGTTGTCGGGTCGTATTGCGGGCGACAGTCAGGTTGCTATCCCACTGCTGGCCACGGCGTCTACAGAGTCATCTTCGCTAGTCATCAGGGCCCAATTTGAAGGTGGATTCCAGTCAATGAGATTCCATGTAAGGAAGTGCCCGGAGACGTTCCGGACAGCAGTGGAGCCCGACAGCCAGGAATCATGGTGTGAGATACCATTTCCATTTCATAGCAAGACTCCTCTGGTTGTCCTCTGCGGCACCCTTACATCACAGCGATACGTCTTTCTATGCCCATTTTTATTGCCCTTCATGACAAGCCATCCTGGGCTTACTGTTCAGCAAGATAATGTCTGCCTGCACATGTCTTCGTGCTTGTCAAACCTTACCGTGCCCAACAAGGTCGCTGAATCTCTCCCTGACAGAACTTTTGGGGCATTATGAGCAGTGCCCTTCAACCATCTTGACATTTTGACCATCTAACGTGCCAACTGGACAGAATTTGGCACAATATCCATCAGGAGGACATCCAACAACTCTATCAACCGTGCTTGAAGGTCTCTCGGGCATGCAGCCGGGTTGACTGGTCGTTGTAGAACGAAATTTCGACGGCGTAACGTGCCATCATCATCAGGTTACTCCTGTTGACAGTTAACAGGAGTCAACAAGAGTAACCTGATGATGATGGCACGTTATGCCGTTGAAAATTCTTTCTACAACGACCAGTCAACCGGGCTGCATGCCCGAGAGACCTTCAAGCATCTCATTCGCCGGGAAAATCTACGAACACACATAACTCTATCAATCAATGCCAAGCTGAGTAAGTGCTTGCATAAAGGAAAGAGGTGGGCCGATCTGATCTCAGTTTGTGAAGTTCTTTCTCTTCAATAAATCATTCAATTTTCCTGAAATTGTATATATATTTTTTGAGTCTGTTTCAGAAGTAATCGCCATAGTTGTTAATACATTTATCCCACTGTAAGACAAGACGGCCAGTGTCTTCAAGGAAAAATGTTTAGGGTTGCCTATGGAAGCATGTCTGTAGCTAGACGAGCACATCTTCGTCCGAAGCAAATCGACGGCCCGAATCTCTTTCTTCAGGGCTCCAAAAATATGCAAACCGCACGGAGAGGGATCGCGACTGTATGGAGGCTTTGTAAGGGCTTCCTAGCGAAGCTTCTGCACCGTAGTCGAAATGACCTTGGCAACATATGGTAGGGCATTTCTTTCGCAGGCTGCAAAAGTTTCGCTGGGAAGCTCCATATAGTCCCGATCTCTCCTCATGCGATTTCCGTATTTCTGGAGCCCTGAAGAAAGACATTGGAGCCGTCTATTTGCTTCGGACGAATAGATGGGTGCATGGGTACACCCATAGTTCTGTAGGCAACTGCAAACATTTTTTCTTGAATGCATTGACCATCTTGTCTAATAGTGTGATGCATGTATTAACAACTATGGCAATTACTCTTGAAATAATTAACAGTTTACTTACTTTTTCCATCCGTCTCGTTTCTTTTGCTTGCCTCATCGATACTCTCACCATTTGTAAATAGCGGGTGGTTATAATTAAAATGCAGCTACTCACGGAGGTCTACTTTAGGCTGTAATTATCGTATGGCAGCGAAACTTGATATACATGCTAATCCTTTAGTGTGGAACTGATGTACTATGGAAAGTAATTAGTTCCAATTTTGGCCACCAGGTGGGAATCTGGCGCTTTACAGCAACTCGTCGATGTCTCCGGTGCTCGTATTGAGCAAACTCTGCTAGCGGCAATTAATAATAAAATCAACATTATGCCTTTCTCATTTAATTGAGCTTGTCTGCCCACGTCCCATTCCAAATTCATTAGTATGGAAACATTTACATACTTCTTCATTGCATTCACAGCGTCAGATTTGCACCTGGCGGCCAAAATTGGAACAAATTATTTTCCATCATAAATCGGTTCTGCATTAACGCAATAGAATATCCACCAATTTTCGCTGCCGTACGATATTTACAGCCCACAATGGACCTCTGAGAACAGCTGCACTTTAATTATAACCACCCAGTACCTGCGGCATGCTTAACAGCTACAGTCGGATTGGCGAACATACCACAATCAAGAACGAATTTTTCACTCTGCAGCGGGTTGTGGGCTGATATGGAACTTCCTGGCAGCTTAAAACTGTGTACCGAACCAGGACTCGAACTCAGGTCCTCTGTCTTCATGCAGAAGTGCTTTATCGTTATATGCTTTCTTCCTGGGCTGCTAATCCTCTTAAGTTACAAAGGAGAACTTCTGTGAAGTTTGGAATGTAGGAGGTGAGGTATTGACGGAAATAAAAGCACGTGGACGGGTTGTGAATAGTACTCGGGTAAGATCAGTTGGTATTTTTGTATCCCACCTGGAAGGCGGCGCGTTTACCTGCTCCTGTAAACTGAAGGGTAGGCCGAATGTAGGAAGCGAATAGGAACAGGTGACATAAAAAACTCGGTACTGCTTTTAACGTAAAAGTGCATTTAATAGAGAATATTAGTCAATGACATATACGTAACTTTTGGTAAAGATGAGCACGTAGGTGCGAAGCCGGATGTACCAAAGCTAACACAGGCAAAATCTGTAGTGGCTCGCCCACTATGTAGATGGAACAATGTTGGTTGGTCGTCAGGACCCGAGCAAATGGGGAGAATCTGGAGCAGCGCTCGTAGAGCTGCACAGCCCCTGCTAGAGGGCGCTGTCGTGGGTGTCGGTGTCATGTTGCCAACCTAAGAACTTGTACCTACACTATGGCATCGTAGCTATCGATACCACAGGTGTAGCTCTTACCCATAAAAGAGAAGGCTCCTGCGTTTGAGTCCCAGTCTGGCACACAGGTCTGATTTCCCAGTAAGATTCAAAACACAAATTTGAAAACTTCGTTTATATAAATTCAAACGTAACTTCACAACTTGAATTTTAAAACAAATTACAAAGGATAAAACAGCTCATAGCAACTACAGTACCTACACACTAAGTGAAAATCTAATTCTGTGACCTGGTGTATCTCTGTAACCAATAAAAAGTAGACTCGTGTTTCATTCGAATTAGTCTCTAGTACCACTTCCTAAAACATCTACTACCAGCTGAGTACCCAGCGTTGCCTTGGTATGTATTTATGCCAGTTCTTTTAGTTTGTCTCCTCCTAGCCTCTAAATCTGTCCGTCTCTTCCGCCTCCTCTCTGCCCATCTACTCCAGCCCATTCTCTGTGTCCATCTTCTCCACACTCCACTCCCCAACCATCTTCTCTTGCCCCTCTCTCTGTCGATCTGCTACTCTCACTCCCTCTGTCCATCTGCTGCTTCCACTCTCTGTCCACCTGCAACTTCCTTCTCCATCTGCTCCTCCCCTTCTACCTCCTCTATCCCCCCTGACCCCTCTCAGGCCATCTCTCGTTCCCCCTCTCCAGTACTCCTTCTCCTGCTGCTTCTATCTACCTCTTCCTCTTTCCTTTCTCTGTTCATCTGCAATTCCCCTACTCTCTATCCGTCTCCTGATCCCCAGCATTTGTATCCATCTCCTCCTTCCCCCTCTCGGTCTGCCTTTACCCTCTTCCGCCACTTTCTCTTCACGTTATCACCCCCACCTAAATACGAATTTGCTAGCTGTTGCCCCAACAGTACTTCTATGTACCAGTACGTATGATGTCTGATCGAAACTGGTCCAGTGGTTGTGGAGGAATTGTGGCACACACATAGATACTCAAACGTGTATATTCATTTTTGTAATCTGTATCGCCAATTCCCGAAGCACACTGTAAAGATCGCGAGACATATGAAAATTCGACCTGTCGGGCAACGGGGTTTATAACCATTGTTGCCGTAAGGACTGTCAGCTCTGTCTTCTAATTTCTCACTGTGTGCCACGGTACACTACAATCGCCTACAAATTTCATCATGTATTCTTCCTACTATTGCCTTGAGTCTCAATGCGTACAATTTCGTCATCCGCTACCCTTTCCGATTTGGCAGTTTTTATGGACAGAAGTTTAGGTGTGTTTACGTTGCGGATGCACCGTGAATATAGAACGAGCAGACGCCGAAACTACACTACTGGCCATTAAAATTGCTACACCAAGAAGAAATGCAGATGATAGACGGGTATTCATTGGACAAATATATTATACTAGAACTGACAAGTGATTACATTTGCACGGAATTTGGGTGCATAGATCCTGAGAAATCAGTACCCAGAACAACCAGCTCCGGCCGTAATAACGGCCATGATACGCCTGGGTATTGAGTCAAACAGACCTTGGATGGCGTGTACAGGTACAGCTGCCGATGCAGCTTCAACACGATACCATAGTTCATCAAGGGTAGTGACTGGCATATGTGACGAGCCAGTCGCTCGGCCACCATTGACCAGACGTTTTCAATTGGTGAGAGAATTGGCGAATGTGCTGGCCAGGGCAGCAGTCGAACATTTTCTGTATCCAGAAAGTCCCGTACAGGACCTGCAACATGCGGTCGTGCATTATCCTGCTGAAATGTAGGGTTTCGCAGGGATCGCGTGAAGGGTAGAACCATGGGTCGTATCACATCTGAAATGCAACGTCCACTGTTCAAAGTGCCGTCAATGCGAACAAGAGGTGACCGAGACGTGTAACCAATGGCACCCCATACCATCACGGCGGGTGATACGCCAGTATGGCGATGACGAATACACGCTTCCAATGTGCGTTCACCGCGATGTCGCCAAACACGCATGCGACCATCATGTGCTGTAGACAGAAGCTGGATTCATCCGAAAAATGACGTTTTGCCATTCGTGCACCCAGGTTCGTCGTTGAGTGCACCATCACAGGCGGTCCTGTCTGTGATGCAGCGTCAAGGGTAACCGCAGCCATAGTCTCCGAGCTGATAGTCCATGTTGCTGCAAATGTCGTCGAACTGTTCGTTCAGACGGTTGTTGTCTTGCAAACGTCCCCATCTGTTGACTCAGGGATCGAGACGTGGCTGCACGATCCGTTACAGCCATACGGATAAGATGCCTGTCATCTCGACTGCTAGTGATATGAGGCCGTTGGAATCCAGCACGGCGTTCCGTGTTACCCTCCTGAACCCACCGATTCCATATTCTGCTAACAGTCATTAGATCTCGACCAACGCGAGCAGCAATGTCGCGACACGATAAACCGCAATGGCGATAGGCTACAATCCGACCTTTATCAAAGTCGGAAACGTAATGGTACGCATTTCTCCTCCTTACACGAGGCATCACAACAACGTTTCACCAGGCAACGCCGGTCAGCTGCTGGTTGTGTATGAGAAATCGGTTGGAAACTTTCCTCATGTCAGCACGTAGGTGTCGCCAAACTTGTGTGAATGCTCTGAAAAGCTAATCATTTGCATATCACAGCATCTTCTTCCTGTCGGTTAAATTTCGCATCTGTAGCACGTCATCTTCGTGGTGTAGCAATTTTAATGGGCAGTAGTGAATGAGTGATGAGGGTATGGCGAGGTACGGCTCAGTGCGCGGTCGCTCTGGCGCGCGCTCGGGTGGGTAGGGCATGGCAGGGCGCTGTGAGTAAACAGAGGGCTGGGTCGGACCCCAGCCCTGGGTCTGGGTGTGGGTCTGGGTCTGGGGTAGCAGCAGCAGCCAGGCGGCCACGACCTAGCCGCCTATTGATCCGCGACCTGCTCTCTCCTCTCCTCCTGTCCGCTCCTCTCTGCCCGCCGTGGCCCACAAACAGACGGCACAACACGATACAGCCGCGACCAGCAGGAAGCTGCCCCGGCACACGTTTGCCGCCGCGTCACGGCACGTCGCTCCTTCCTCCCACGAGCTGAGAGTCCCCAGTCGGACTTGATACGACGACCACACCCTAAGACAGAAAAAAGGGCGCACCACGAAGGAAATCGCACCATGCAGGAAATCGCTAGATGTGACGTACAAACAAATTATTATAATTTCAGAAAATTTTGATCATTTAGTCAAGAGAAAGAGCTTCTCAAATTGAAAAAGTTAATGTCACGTTGTTCCATATCTGGCCCTTTTTCCATCAGTCGTTGGGTTTGGCATTTATTGATAGGGTTTTTGGATGTCCTCCTGAGGCTTATTTTCGGGACTGCTGCTGCCATCTGGAAAGTAGGAGTAGTAGATCTTTGCACCGCTAGGTGGCGAGAGCTGCATATCTGATGAGTCAGTCTGCGGAGTGGCATTCAGCTGGGAGGGCGTGCTGCGTGTCCGCAGTACTACTACTACTACTACTACTACTACTACGTGATCAGGCCCAGTGGACCGCACGCAAGTTTCCTCCTCCACTGTATTCTGTCCATTGCTGCTATCCGCCATTCGTCCACATCTATTGACACTTGGTTTAAATCTTCCTGGAGTCCATCCCTCCAACGCTTCTTGCGTCTCCCTGGCGATCTCTTTCCTGTAGTTGTGAAATCCAGGAGCTTCCGAGGCCATCTGTGATCCTCTATCCGGGCCACATGGCCGGACCACTGCACTCGTTTGGCTTTGACAGTTCCTGCTATGTTGGGCTGCTGGTATAGTTCCTCAAGCTCTTGGTTGTATCTGATCCTCCATTCCCCTGTATCTGCATCCAGAACCGGACCGAAGATCTTCCGAAGCACTTTTCTCTCAAAAACAAGGAGCTCATGGAAGTCCTGTTTCCGGATACTCCATGTCTCACAGCCATATAGAACAACAGGCTGGATCAGGGTTTTGTACAGTCGAATCTTGAACTGTCTGGAGAGATATTTGGACCGAAGCAGTTGTGCTAGGCTGTGGTAAGATCGGTTTCCTGCTTGTATTCTGGCATTGATTTCTGCTTCACATGACGAGTTCTCAGTGAAAAGCGCCCCTAAGTTTTTGAATTCTTGCACTCTCTTGTAGGAATGGTCCCCAACGTGCAGTGATTGTAGATGATCAGCAGTCTGACAATGACCACGCGTCATAACGAGGTAGTCTGTCTTGGCTTCGTTTATGTTTATCCCAAATTTGCTGGCAGTCTCCTTTAGTGCTTTGGTCATTTGCTCCATCTCCTCTTCCGACCTAGAGAGTAAACAGAGGTCGTCTGCATAGGCTAAGTATGCCAGTCTCTTTCCTTCGATTTCAATCCCTTCATTCTCTTGGAAGGTCTCGCGTACGATCTTCTCGATGGCAAAGCTGAACAGGATAGGGGACAACCCATCTCCTTGCCTGAGTCCTGTCACAATTTTAAACTCCTCAGTTACGCGATTTCCCATCTTTGCGCGTGTTTCGTTGAGACAGATCTTTATTAGATTGATGAGTTTCTCTGCTTTGCCAAACTCCCTTAAACAGTTGAGCAGGCTCTTGCGATGTATGCAATCATAGGCCTTCTTAAAATCAACGAATAAAATATGCAAATCTTTACCATATTCACCCAGTTTCTCAGTGAGAGACTGAAGATGTGATGTACTGTCGACTGTCCTGGCCGGAAACCTCCCTGGTACTCCCCAATCACCGATTCTGCCACTGGCTGAATTCTGTGTATGAGGCAATTGGACAGGATCCTGCCTGTCCACAGTGATTTCTGTAATACTCTGTGTTTGGTGGGTGGCGATTTTATGATGGATCCGCGAACAGAACAGCGCGTGTGTATCAAATTATGTGCGAATCTAAGGAAAAGTGCTCACAGGTCATCACCGGCGACGAGAGCTGGATTTACGGTTATGACCCAGAGACAAAGCAACAATCGTCCCAGTGGAAGATCCTGGGCTCTCCAAGACCCAAAAAAGCGAGACAGGTGAAGAGCAAAGTCAAGAGCATGCTCATCGTTCTCTTTGATACCAAAGGAATTGTGCGCAAAGAATTCGTCCCACCCAACCAATCAGTGAAATCCGCGTACTACTGTGACGTTATGCGAGAACTCCGTGAAAACGTGCGGCGACAACGGCCCGAACTTTGGCGTCAAGGGAACTGGCGGTTGCATCACGACAACACGTCCTGTCACATGTCCTTGCCCACCAGGACCTTTTTGGCAAAAAACAACATGGCGGTTGTACCCCACTCAACATGCTCGCCATATTTGGCACCTTGCGACTTCGCGCTATTTCCAAAACTGAAACTCAAGTTGAAAGGCCGTCGGTTCGACACTCTAGAGAGGATTCAAGAAGCATAGCTGGCAGTGATAAACACCCTCAAAGAACAGGACTTCCAGAAAACGTTTGACCATTGGCAGAAGCGCTGGGACCGGTGTGTACGTGCGGATGGAAACTACTTCGAGGGTGATGGTGACCATTAGTCCAAAGCTAAGGTTTTCAACAGATGGCGGCACCAGTCCCAAAACTTTTGTATAGGACCTCGTATTGTGCCAAATTCTGTCCAATTGGTGCGTTAGATCGTCAAAATCCCGATCTGGTTGGAGGGCCCTGCACGCAATGCTCCAAACATTCTCAATTGTGGAGAGATCTGGCGACCTTTGTTGGCCATGGTAAGGTATGGCAAGCATGGAGGCCAGTAGCAGAAAGACTCGCCCTGTGACGGCAGGCATTATCTTGCTGAATTGTAAATCCAGGATGGCTTGCCATAAAGGGCAACAAACCGGGGCGTAGAATATAGTCGATGTACCTCTGGGTTTCAGAGTGCCGCGGATGACAACCATATCAGACCTTCTATGAAATGAAAGGGCGCCCCAGACCATGACTCCCAGTTGTCGGACCATAAGATGGACGACCGTCAAGCTGGTACCCCAAAGCTCTGTGGGGCGTCTTCAGTGATGGGCCCCGCATCGAGCCTAGCCCCAATGACCAGCGAACACGTGTCTGGAGACGCCGCAGACAGGTGTGAGATACCAACTTGATGTCAAATGGTTCAAATGGCTCTGAGCACTATGAGACTTAACTGCTGAGGTCATCAGTCGCCTAGAACTTAGAACTAATTAAACCTAACTAACCTAAGGACATCACACATATCCATGCCCGAGGTAGGATTCGAACCTGCGACCGTAGCGGTCGCTCGGCTCCAGACTGTAGCGTCTAGAATCGCACGGCCACTTCGGGCGGCTTGCGTTTGCAGATAAACCAATATTACTGTTTCAGAAAAAATTGATGAATTATCCAAGAGAAAAAGTGTCCCAGACTAAGTCAATTGAACCATTTTTTGTAAACGCAAGTCACATCTACCGATTTCCACCCATTCGTATTTCTTAGTGGTACGTCGCTTTTTTTTTGTCTGAGTGTCTAATTTCCGTGGGGCAGCTCCGCGCCAGCGTGGATACTAAAAGTACGAGTGGGTACCAACGTACACTGACGAGCCAAAACATTCTGACCACCTGCTTAACGACTTGTTGATCCACATTTGGAACTCGATACAGCAGTGATTATGCATGGCATGGATCCAAAAAATCCATGGTAGATTTTCGGAGGTATGTAGCACCGGTTAACTACGCAAGATCAAGAAAATCCCATAAATTACTTGCTGGTGGTCTCTGGGCGCGAATCTGACTACCGATAGCGTCTTATTTGCATTTCATTTGGTTCGGATCAGGCGAATTTGCTGACCAAGAAATCAACGTGAGTTTACTGCCATGCTCCCCTTTCTTTCATCTATATCCGCATTTATACTCCCCAAGCCACCCAACGGTGTGTGGCGGAGGGCACTTTACGTGCCACTGTCATTACCTCCCTTTCCTGTTCCAGTCGCGTATGGTTCGCGGGAAGAACGACTGCCGGAAAGCCTCCGTGCGCGCTCGAATCTCTCTAATTTTACATTCGTGATCTCCTCTGGAGGTATAAGTAGGGGGAAGCAATATCCTCGATACCTCATCCAGAAACGCACCCTCTCGAAACCTGGACAGCAAGCTACACCGCGATGCAGAGCGTCTCTCTTGCATAGTCTGCCACTTGAGTTTGCTAAACATCTCCGTAATGCTATCACGCTTACCAAATAACCCTGTGACGAAACACGCCGCTCTTCTCTCTCTCATCTGTCAACCCGACCTGGTCCGGATCCGACACTGATGAGCAATACTTAAGTATAGGTCGAACGAGTGTTTTGTAAGCCACCTCCTTTGTTGATGGACTACATTTTCTAAGGACTCTCCTTGTGACATTGACAATAATGCTTCTGGATGATGCCATCACTGTCGGTGAAGAGATCAAGCGTGAAGTGCTGCAGCTGGTACGTAATAACGCTGTCGGTAAAGAGATCAAGCGTGAAGGGTTGCAGCTGATATGTAATAACGCTGTCGGTGAAGAGATCAAGCGAGAAGGGTTGCAGCTGGTACGTAATAATGTTCGCGTAGTCCACTACTGCCGTGATTTCTTCCATTTCGACCAGAGATCTCAATAAGTGCCCAGGTGAATCTCCACCTTACCTTAATACTGCCCCCACTGGGTTACCTCCGTGGTGCGGTACTGATTTCATGCGGCTCGCCTGGATGGCAGCGTACCCGCAAACAACAATAGACTTGCAGTAAAAAAGATGCAATTCCTCCCACCAGGTGACACGTTTCCATTACTCGACTATCGAACTAGATGATTCCATGCCCAGTAAAATCCTAGTTGACAAAGTCTTTCGGCCAACTTCGGAACGTGCGAGGGCTTCTGCTGAGGCGCCAATTGTTTAGCAACGTGTGCTGAGCAGTGTTCCAGCATCAGCATTGAACTTTGTCTTCAGAGCTGCCGCGGATCGCCGCCAATCTTCCTTTGCAAAGCGGGTGACTTCCGATCTACACGTACTGTAATGAAGTATGGACTTCCGACACCTTGTTAACACAATTATTTAACCATTTTTCGGTGCTGTTCAGGACATTAACACGCGATTAGCCGATCTGCTTCGCCATTCCCGAGATGCTTTATACCAGGCCTCGAGCCACAACAACGTGCCGTATTTGAAATTCGCTTATCTCAGTGGATTTCTCAACTGAAGGTCTTAATCATCGCTGGAATTATTCCCCATTTGTCTCTGGTCCGCATACATACTTTCATTATCGTGTTGGGCAGTGGGTACATTGTATTGGCTCATCAGTGTTGCTCTGTTTCTGATTATCTGATATTCAGAATAATAAAAACTATTATGTACGTGTTCCACAGTGTTCAGAAATTAATCACAAACATCGTGTTTGGCAGACGATCTAGAGCGTGCCCTTGGTATATCACTGGTCGTACGGCATGGATGCTAGAAAAAGAAAGGAATTTCACCAAGTAGTTATGTTAAGACAATGGACTGTACTTGAGAGGTGGCATGAGCCCCCTCTCATATTTCTATCTTACGATTTTCCTGTCTAATTGCATGCAGTGAAAAGTCGCTATTCCTTCACACGCGGACTTCCCATGCAGCGTCTCTCGTCACCCGGGTGGTCCGGTGACAGGCAGGCTCTGCTGATCTGGAAAGGGTTAAGCCGACAGGTGTGAGGAAGTCGAGTGAATGCTTTGCAGACGCTGACATTGTCAAAAGACACGCCCGGAGATGTCTGAAGTAGCGGCTGGGCTAGAGGTTCAGTTAACTTTGCAGAAACTTAGCGAAAACACTTTCTGGCGGGCTACCAGGGAGGCGTGGGAATGACTTGTGTACCCAGGCAGTTGTGGCGAGAAAATTCCTGCGCTTTCTGCAAAATAGTAACTGTGATTGGCTTGCACAGGGCATAGCTCCGTGACGGAGCAAAATCAGCGCAGAAATTGGCGCCAAGACTCTCCATTGTTGGAATGGTAGTGTTCCGGCAATGGAGTGGAATTTTCCGCCGGTTTTCGAGTTGCTGATTGGAACGTTTAACCACAGCCACTGTCGTGGGGGCGGGAATGTTGTGTGTTCGGCCTGTACGGGTGCTCTTGTGGGTAGTCGGCTCTCGTTTTTCGGTCGAGGACGTCGAAGCAACCAGCCATCGCCTCCGGTACGCCAAATCGTGTTCTTGCAGTTAAGAAGACAGATTGGTAATGTATGTCCGCAGCACCGGCAGACAGGGATTTTCCTAGGTGATAATCAGAGTTCAGCAGAGCGCGCCTGTTCGTCTTTTTATAACTTTGTTCTGTCTTGGGTAGCAGCAATTAATGTTGGGTTGGCTATATGTTTTCTCTTAAGATTTGAGTTGCAAGGAATTGGCTCCACATACCACTTCGTCAAAATCCTCACAATCTAGTTTAGGCACAACTTCACATTCACAGCGTTTGTTTGAGTATCCAATTTGAGCCAATTTGATGTATTGTAAATGTTTCATGTGTTTTTGTTTATTATTTTGTGTTTAGTCTTAATAAATCATATTGCTATTTTAGACAGAACTTACATTCTGTTAATCGGTAGAGCAACCCTATCATTTCTCACTATGTTAATGAAACCTTCGTTTATTTAACTTATTTATCAAATTAAATTATTGCAGATGCCAAACTCTCTTCTACTCCACTGGCAGGGTTGATTAGAGTCAGTTCGCGTATTTTTTTTAATCCTTGTGCAACAGCAAAGTCGGAGTTAGAATAGGGGGGGGGGGCTTAGAGCATCATTTACATATGTAGATTCTAGAAGAATTTAGTGTTAAATACACTGCTAGCCCTGGCATCTCGCATACTCACAAGACCTCGAATTTGGCAGACGATCTAGAGCGTGCACTTGGTATATCACTGGTCATACGGCATGGATGCTAGAAAAAGAAAGGAATTTCACCAAGTAGTTATGTTAAGACAATGGACTGTACTCGTGTCCGATGGACACCAGGAAGTGGGCCAGAGCTTCTTATAATGTAAAACATATTGACGGCTAGGCGAGAAAGTGTGGCATGTTGTAACAATCCCAGGATAGCTTGGAGACGCCAGTGTGATTGTAACCAGAAAAAGCAACACATTATAACTAGGCAGAAGAGACGGGATAAACCGACTCCGTTAGAGAAACTCGTTCGAGAGCCAAGGCAGTCGGTACCATGAGTCTGAAGGAATCATTACGAGAAATCAGTCGAAGAAGTAGTCATCAGGAGCAGTACCACTGCCGACCCTCGAAGGCACTGCTGCCCGCATGGTAATTAATCCCTGAGGAGTAAAGTAAAATTTTCTGAGGGGTAAAAAGAGATGAATTCGATTTTTTTTCAGTCACAAAACAAAATTTTTAAAGAACATCATTATTATTATCACTATTTCAGAAGAACTTCATACTGATTATACGTAAGTTAACAAGAATTGCATTTTTCAAATGTTAGCAGAAACTTGTAACACATTGCGGTGAAGGGTACAGCTCGCGAAACTGATGTATGAACATCTTCCTCACGTACTCCACCAACTACACACATACTTTGTAAAATTAATGTATGACAGTAAAACTGAGACATATTTGCCACATATGACTAAGTATCTCATGAAAACGCCTTCCAGCAATAGGTCAGCAATAGCTTCTTTATTTTTTTATACTCTTTGCCGGACATCCACAACTGTTGCTAAAATTTTTCATGATGAATAAATCCGCTTGGGTTGTACTTGACAGATTCTCTATTTGGATGAAATCGTACACACGACCCGGCTTTCAGGATATAAATCTCATCTTCAGGCGAAAAAAAAATCAAACTAGCAGTACCAATTTTCTCCTTGTCTCGCTAGTTTGTGGTTTAGTGAAACACCAACAAAAAAGAAATGTCTTTTACGTTTTGTCATTTCAAAAGCAAAAAAGTTTGAAACGTCCCCTTTGTACAATTATACATGACTGTGCTTAAACTGACACACAATATTTTGTTAGCGCAACGCAATCTGACTTTCAAAATTCCCTACAAAAGAATGGCCCTGACTAACATTAAACTATACCTTTCACAAATCACTTACCTCACAAAAATCTTCGCTGCTCAAGCTACTGCAATACAGCAAGCGCCACTACTGCCAGCTAAATAAAAGATTCAAACTACTGAAGGCACTAACTACTGATAGGGATAGTTAGCAAATGAAAGATATTAATAGAGAACAAACAATGTATTTACCTTGATATCATCATACATAAATATAGCAGTTCATGACAAATTTCAAAACTCCGCCATCTCTCTCCCCACATCCACCACTGCTGGTGGCTCACCTCCAACTGCGCAACGCTACGCGCTGTTAACATCCAGCTGCCCCTCTACAATGGCAGACAACAATGCAAACTAGCCACAGACTGCACACAGCACAGCCAGTGATTTCATTTTCATACAGAGAGCGCTACGTGGCGGCGGCGTTACCAATATAAGAACCTAGACAGCCTACTTACATAAAGAAAACATAAACAGCCTACTTACATAGCCCCCATGCTCCCCACAAAAAATTTTACAAATTGGGTTGGGCAGTGGCCAATACAGATATGAAAAATTTTTTCATAATTGCAATAACAAAGATATCAAATGCACACACTTATTGATACAATGTTGGTCAAAAGCTCAAATTTTCTCACAGTCCATAAAGACAGTTCTGATCATTCGTCACAGTAAAATTGCAGTGTTTTTCTCAAAGTCTGAGCAGTAAAAGACAATGCACACAGACGTAGTGGATTTCCATGCAGTCTTGAAGAAGTAGTGTTGTCCTTCCAACGGAAAGACAGTGCTGACTCTTGACATGCTGACAGGTAATGAGCCACAATGGAGCAAACTCACAGCAGAGTCATTCGAAGTTTTGAAGAATATTGGTAGGTAGGTCATCACAGAGCAGACCCACTGGAGTCCTGGTAGAGATCGTGGTATTGGTGGGCCACCAGAGGTGCAGACCCACTGCAGTCCTTGTAGAAATAATGGTATTGATGGATCATCAAAGAAGTAGACCCACTGTAGTCCTTGTAGAGATAATGGTACTGGTGAGTCATCAAAGATGCAGACCCACTGTAGTCCTTGTAGAGATAGCCAGCAGCCATCCGTTGTGACTGTGCAGGTGCACAATCACCATTGAAGAGTCTTGCGGATAATATAGCAAGTCCATAACCACCACTTGTGCACTCACAAAGTTTTTGGAATTGTCCTTAGAACGACAATGCTGTTATCCAGTCCCTTGCTGAATTATCAACACACGTGCAAACACTAACAGTCCCTACTTCTCACATATTGTCCATATACTATGACCAACAGAAACGTGTGCAGTGAAATGTAACTAACAAGTTAATAATATCATGAACTGGTGACAATTACAATTTTATAACATAAGAATACAATAACAAAGGTACAAAATACATCATTAAAAACATAACAATACAGATAACATTTGTAGTAATATGGGCTTTACAAAAGAATAGAAATAACATATACATCAGTGTTACAGGAATTATGACATTAGTAAACACATAAAAGATCAGAATAACTTTTGAAACATCAATTTCACACATGAGCATTAAAACAAAACAGAATAAATAATGTGTAAGCATATTTATAAGGTAAATCACATATTATTAATGCCAATTATATTCGAGGATAACAGTATTCCTCATCATAGTGAATGTAGCTTAATATTAAAAGAAGAAAAAATTCTATGAAACTACACAGAGACAGGAAGAAAACAAATACACAAGGGTACACAAACATATAGTGGGATAACACAAAAGGGAAAGGACAGGGTTTGTTTTACTGCAGTATTTTGCATGGAGATCTCCCTTTGTTCATCATTATTCCCAAAAAGTCCTATCTAACCTGCCTTCTGTATTTTGTTCACATCCTCTGTCAATAATAGTTTTTCTCCACTGTACAGTATCCTATTTCTTATAAATTTATAATAGTTAGTTTCTTATATAGTCTACCCCCTCTTAAGCTAACTTAAATCTACTGAGCTCAGATGCTAAACTAAGGGATGAGGCAATGCAGCAGCACATAAAACAATTAATATAAACAGCAATAAAAAAATGGAAAATCGCAAAGCAAGCTACAGTAAATCTAAATTACCAAGCAATTCAACATTACAAATAATATGAGGCAATGCGCAGCAAACAAAAAAATAAATCTGGCTTAGCAGAGTAACACAAATTAAAGTTCAGTAGCACTATGTCTGGCAAACAGCAGCTTGTATCTAAACATGACATAGCTCAAGCAGAAAAAATATTACAGTAAAGATAACAATGCAGATAAGGGAAATGTATATTCACATCTTAATGTCTATTAATTAAAGTGGTGCACCACAACAACTTATTGTAAAAAAAATATTACCATGTACTTGAAAAGAATATTATGTATGCAGTTACTGTTACTAGTCCCTTCTTATTGTTCTTTCCTTTCTAAGTGCTCCTTTTTTGAAGAATGTGGATCACAAAATTATTATTTAATAGATCTGTTGACAGAAAGTGTTCACATTAGCAAATGCATCTAAGTTTATTTTATAAAACTAATGCTGTAACTCTGCTGGAAAACAGGTATCAAATGAAATAAGCAATTACGCAAACCAAAGCATAAAAATATCATTCAATAGTCATGTGGCATTTCGTAAGTCAGTAGCTCTCAACTCTCGTAGAAAGACACTTGTCATAATCAGGTGTGCAGATGTACGAATATTTCCCATCAATTCATAAGCATTTCAGTAATTAGCACAAAGTATGAGTAACCATATGTTTTCAGGTAATGAGCGTGTAATATTTGCGATGCTTTCTACAAAGGAAAGTCAATAGCCAGGATAATGGCCTCCCTTTTTTTTCTGCCTGTGCCGCTGAAAGGCTAATGGCTTTTTTTCGGGCGGCTGTCGCCCAGGTGGGTGCCCGCGACAGATTACGTGCAGGTGGTCACTTAACTTTCTTACGGAAATATTTACGACAGCAGTTTCCGCTACAGTGACAGTCTCACATAAAAATATTTCACAGGTCAAGAATTAGCTTTGCAAATCTGTAGAAAGAAAATCCTATAAATATAAGTGTCCAAATAAAATATTCATCAGCATTGTGATACAGTCACGCATTTACGCACATTTCATAACTCTTAAAGTACGATTCTTGGTTTCCAACATACTTCTTATTCCTCATATACGGTAGCATCATCTTATTGATCATAAACATATCTCAATAATACACATTGTCGTCGTAATAATATCATAACATCTCAGTCAATTCTCAAAATCGTCGTAGCTTCCTCCAATAATTTCAAAACCTAAAAAAAATTCTCTGCTCATATCAATAGTGTCATCTACCTCAAACGTACTTTAAAAATCATGATCCCATACCAAATACATCATTCAAAGCTCTCATAGTATCACAATGGTTCCGAAAAAATATGAACAGTTTACAAAGTACAGACAAAATACAATTTCGTAAGTGTGAAGTAATCCAACTCTGTAATTGCGCAAACATATGTCACTGATGTAGTAAAAAAGTTTCTTTCTCTGTTAAATGACCAGATAGCTGTGTAATTTGTGTTAGAGAAATATGGTACCGATGTGTAAAGTTGTATAAGCAAATACCATATTAGCTAGGGTTCCTTGTGGTTGCCACCCACATGGTACACAAAGTAAGCGTGTACCCCCCTGAGGATTAATGTAATTATACCCTCAGGTGTTACAGATTACAGCAATGGAATGAAATGTATCACGGAAAACTTTCTTTGTAATTCAAAAATCTTTAAAAATAAATGTTTTAAGTACAAAATTAACCACTCAAATACGTGTACTGTAGCGCTAAATGTGCGTCTTGTTGCAACATAATCTGTGTGGAAGTGTCGTAGTTATCGTCCTCCGAAAGCTAAGTTCTGCAGAAGTCAATGTACTTACCTCATAATACACAAAAGTGAAATGCTTTGCGTATAAATGTCTTAGTTATTACGCTTATTGCCGTGATGAGGAAAGTACTGTGCTGTAACGTATTGTTGTGCTACGGAAAAGGCAGTCTCATTGTAGCTATACCACAAAAGTTACTAATAAAACATGTTTTGCTTTCCAGAAGAATTCAGAAAACTGTGCAGATATAAAACAGATACACCGCAAAAGCAACATTGTAAATTGTCACTCATTAGTAGCGTCGTGATAAAATCATGTAGAAACATAAACTAACCACTATGTCATCTGGTATCTCACTGAAAGTACTTTAAATCCAGAATATATTTTCAAGTAAACCAAAATGTTGCATTAAAATCTCATTAGCAGTACCAGTATGTGTCCTAAGTATGTAAGCCTTATAGTCGTTCCATAATCGTGCAACAAACAAGCAAGAATGTACACACACAATAACACTGTGACGTCTGTTCACTATAACAATGCATTCGTAATTTGTTTCAATAAGTTCTCTTGGTTCTTGACTGGATATTTAACTTCAAACATTGTTGCATGTTAACAGATTCTAAGTCTGACAAGCATACTAGTAATGTAAAGTGAAAAGTTTTATGGCAATGACAAAGTTAAAAAGCAGATTATCTTTCAATAAACGGTTTTACATGTGAAATGTGGTACAATCTCTTACTCTTCCTAGTGCACAGAGTTTCAACTTCAAAGCAATTATCATGTTGTATACATCGGTAAAGAATACTGAAATTTTTTCTCAAGGTTAGCGTCTGTGTTATTTTTCTCTGAGCCAGCCGGCGCAGGTGGCTGCCTGCGGTGTGAGTCATTGTCTGTTCCTTTGTTGGCGCGCGTCGTTATTGGGATTAGGAGGCCTAACTTCCACAAATTCGCCTTGCCGAGAGGGCCCAGCTCTGTTTAAAGCTCGCCAGTTCTGATGGAATTCAGGTCTGTCGTTTTGTCGGTAGTTTACACAGTTTCTTTCGTGTCGGTCACGTGGTGGAGAATTTCTCCCTGAATCGTAACTGCGCGCTGAACTGTTGCGTCTGAAATTATTCTGTCTCCCTTGATAATAATAGTTCTGATTACCATATTGTCTGTTTCTATGGTTGTCTCTGTGATAGTCACTACCGCGGAGAAGTGATCTTTCCCTGTAATTATTACTACTTTGCCAACGGTTGTCATATGGGTGGTGTCTGTTTTGGTCACGATTTGCGTTGTAAGAATAGCCTTGTCGTGTCCAGTTATTGTTTCTGTCGTCACGGAATTGTGACGTATGTGACCTGTAGTGTTTGTTTTCCTGTTTCCGCGTTCCCCGATTGTCAGTGTCACTTTCCAGTTCTTGTAAAAGTCCCTGAAATGCTTCAATGTCGTCTATGCAATATGAAACGTCCCCTTTGTACAATTATACATGACTGTGCTTAAACTGACACACAATATTTTGTTAGCGCAACGCAATTTGACTTTCAAAATTCCCTACAAAAGAATGGCCCTAACTAACATTAAACTATACCTTTCACAAATCACTTACCTCACAAAAATCTTCGCTGCTCAAGCTACTGCAATACAGCGAGCGCCACTACTGCCAGCTAAATAAAAGATTCAAACTACTGAAGGCACTAACTACTGATAGGGATAGTTAGCAAATGAAAGATATTAATAGAGAACAAACAATGTATTTACCTTGATATCATCATATATAAATATAGCAGTTCATGACAAATTTCAAAACTCCGCCATCTCTCTCCCCACATCCACCACTGCTGGTGGCTCACCTCCAACTGCGCAACGCTACGCGCTGTTAACATCCAGCTGCCCCTCTACAATGGCAGACAACAATGCAAACTAGCCACAGACTGCACACAGCACAGCCAGTGATTTCATTTTCATACAGAGAGCGCTACGTGGCGGCGGCGTTACCAATGTAAGAACCTAAACAGCCTACTTACATAAAGAAAACATAAACAGCCTACTTACAAGTTCAGAGAAAATTATTTTTCATTCCAAAGTTTGGTTATTCGCTAATGTAGATAATGATGAGGGGGGGGGGGGGGGAGGGGAGGGAGAAGGGGGAGGGGATACCTGCCAATGTCTGGTTACACTTATGGGGTAATGACCTCAGAAAGGTCGGGAATTACTCCTATAGAGTGACACGTCGATGTTGTTGCAGTAAGACGCTGAGAAATTTGTACACATTCGACGGAGGAAAACTGAGTGTACGATAAGCATCCAGCAACAGTTACTATCCTGAGTTTCCTTCCAGTAAGAGAAGAACAATCACTATGTAATTCGTCCGTAGTAGCAGCAAGTAGTACTTCGTATTTTCTGTCTGTTAGAGAATAAAGAGGAACGACCGCTGTCTCGCATTTGTCTCCAACTTTAGTTGAAGTATTTGATTGTGTACTGTTAGCATGAGTTGCAAGCAGTGCACTCGTCTGCATTCCATTTGGAAGGTAGAACTCAGGAACTGGGTGTTGCTGGAGAGGACTGACATATGGAGTGATTTGCCACTGTAAGATACCTCTCTGAATAAAGTTAAACTACTGGAAAAATAAACTGTTTTTAAACTGAATCTTCTACTTACACCCAAACCTCCTGATATCGGGCACACAGACCGGTAACAAACGTTGTACGCCGATAGAGTATCAACCAAAACACCGATTTAGTTCTTACCTTGTTGTGTCGTCCAGTAGAACGGGCGTAAACGTTAATTAAAAGTAACGCCAGAACTACAGAGCCCAGGAAAAGTGTATTTGTTAGTAACCAACACGTATTATTACCGTCGGGAAGTTGGTAGAGCGATAGATCCTCGTGTTAATAGTTCCAGATTCAAATCATATCGACGACAATTTTTTACGGTATTTTGTGTGAAAGTGTTATATGGGACAACGTGTTTATGACATTTAAAAGGGCTGCTTGGAGGTTACAGCAATGTTTTCTTGGCAGCCTGCTTTCGTGTGGTTTCTTTGAAAGTAGTAAACATATATACTTTTGTAGTTTCACAGGATATACAATCAGAATAGAAAAATAAGTTACGTCAAACATGTGGAAGTAATAGTAATAATAATAATAATAATAATAATTAATAATAAACAAAATAATAAGATAAATTATAAGTACATAACGTTCAACTAACGAAGCGAAGGCAGACTGCCAAAAGAACATTGCTACAAACCCCAATCCTTTTACATGTCAGGAAAGTGTTCTCCTGTATAACAGTTTCCCTGCATAAACAGTGAAAAAAATCTATCATCAGTAGGGATTGAACGTGCGACCTTTGGCTCGACGACCGAACGCTATATCCTCTCACCCACGCGAAATCAACAATGTAATTACTCACAGATACGCTTCTCCTGTGCTCTGTAGCTCTGGCGACACTTTTAATTACTGTTTACGCATATTCTACTGGACGACAGCACACAGCACAAACTAAATCGGTAAATTGGTGTTTTGTTTCATCCTCTATCGACATACATTTGGTACCGGTCCATGTGTCTGACATTTGCAGCTTTCGTTGTTAGAAAAGCAGTCTAGATTACACAAATCACATTTATTGGCCGTACTCAGGAATACAGGCTGCTATAAATGTAGAGGGACATAAATAATATATAAAGAGTGTAATAAAAATAAAACGGAGTTAGACCCAAAGTTGATGTGTGGTGAGGGCACTGTAAACAGCGATGTTACTGGCTTCACATTTTATGTTAATTTATTTCTTATTACATTATTATTTATCTGTATGCCCTCTATATTTTTAGTACTCTCCAGAGTATGATCTGAAGGTGGCTCGCCTTTGGATTGAAATTGGTCACGAATAAATACAATATGTGCGATCTAGACTGTTCTTCTAAGTACAATTGTGAAAGTGATCACTGTTTTCCCAAAACGTTTTCGTTGAATTGAATCCTTAAGTGTTTCCACATTGTTCACTTCCTAATCACAGCCTCTCCGCTGCAGACTCACATGAGCTAGCCATCCCATGAAATTACATCCCTCTCACGCCTTTGAAGGTGACTTAATAGACCTCACACCACGATAAAATGTCCTGATTGTGCTAGGCAAGTCACACCTTCACCTAAGCTGGTAATATTGTTGCAGTTGTCTGTGACAAGTACAATGGTAACAAGAGTGCCCTAATGTTGTTCATGGTTACTGTCGTTAGCAGACTTGGCAAGGTATATAAAAGGCGTGAACAGTGTCAGATCTTGATTGACCGCTATGAAGGAGACTGAGATGCCGCATACTTGTGTGAGACAGCATTATCAGGACCAGGCAGATTTTGAAAGGTCCTTCACTGTGGGTCTCCATTACGCCGGCTGGTCGAATCGTGAAATATGTAGAATTTAGATGTGACAGTGGTCCGATGTTGGACTACGTGAGAAAATTAGAGTGGACATATTTGTCATCGAGGTGGCGGTCGACCACGTGTCACCACCGCAAGGGAGGAACGCCTTGTAGTGTACCAAGGACATTGTAACCCTTTGATCTGCGCTTGTCATCCGAGAACAGTAGTTAATGGACTCCTTGCAGCGTTCTGTGTCATCCCAAATCATTTGAGCACCCAGACTAGGGAACAACCTAGCCATGCATAGGCAGTCATTAAAACCACAGCAAAAATGGCTGCGTCTGGAGCGATGGCATGACCGGGAAGCGTGGACTGCCAAAAAATGGCGTTGCATTGTGTTCAGCCATGAATCGTAGTTCTACACTACTGCGGATGACCATCGTCGGCAAGTATGGCGGCTACCTGGGGAGAACGCCCATACATCCACCAAGAGGCACAACGGTTTTAGTCCTGGGCTCATGGCGTGGGAAGTCATTGGGCATGCCCTCAGGTCACGGCTGGTAGTGATTGCAGGTAACTCTGATAGCACAACGGTATGTCGCAGACATCGTGCGTCTGTGTGTGTTACCCCTCATGCGACAGTTTCGTGGTGCCATTTTTCAACACGACAATGCTCGTCCGCATATAGCGCGTGTCTCTGTCAACTATCTACCTGATGTCGAGGTACTCTCGTAGCCAGCAAGATCCTCATATCTGTCCCCGATAGAACATGTGTGATGGCCCAACTCGTACGTCAATTCTGTTCCATTATATTCATGACAGGCCAGTCTGAACGCTATCCGCAATGTATGGTAACTGAGGACAAATTCAAAAGCATAAGATCCGTTGTTGACAGCGTAGCTCTGTCGAAACCGGTCATCCAAAAATAAAGTTTCTTAAATTACCAATTCCGTCCCAGTACCAGCATACAGAATATCAAGGATCAGTTACGAAAATTGTGAGCCAGCTTGCCTCAGGAGAGCATATAACAGCTTTATGACAAGCGTCCAGAACATCGGTTGTGCAACTTCGTACAGCTACGTGGCGTCATATTGCCATGTTCTTTGTAAATTTGACATTGTAGTCACATATCCTCTCAATCCCTTTGTTGCCGCCTCCCATTCTGCGTGCTTCACTTCTCAGGTCATGCAGTGCACAAGTGTTGAAATGATTAATTCAGTCAATATGAGGGGCATTCAGTAAGTAATGCAATACATATTATTCTCTGCCACTTTCGGTTGAAAAAATGTAGATTTGTCGTGGGACATCTTGGAATGTTTCCGCTTCAACGTCTATAGTTTAATGAACTTCCGATAGTTGACGGCGCTATACGCATACTTCAGGATAGCGTATGTAACGAAGGTGTTTTCCAAGTAGAGAGTTATCATTGAGTTTCTTTTAGCGGGAAACCAGGGCATCGCAGATGTTCATAGGCACTTTCAGGGTGTCTACGGACATCTGCCAGTGAGCAGCACCACGGCGAGACGTTGGGCAAGGCGTCTTTCATCACCGCAACAAAGTCGCCGAAACCTGTCCCATCTCCCGCGAGCCGGCCGGCCGCAATTAGCTGTGACTACTGCAGTGATTGAACATGCGGACACCCTCATTCGAGGTGATCGACGGATCGCAATCAAATACCTCACTGCACAACTGAACGTCTCTGATGGTAGTGTTGACACACTTGTCCACCACTTGGGGTACTAAAAGGTGTGTGCCCGCTGGTTTCTTCATCGCCCACGCACCTTCCATCAGTTTCGCCCAATGACGGATGCATTCTGCTGTAAGCAGTACGTGAATGACGGGGAGGTTATTGATGCAGCAAGACGTTGGCTCCGACGTCGTCCAGTAGAGTGGTACCATGAGGGCATACCGACTTTCACAGTAAGGGGCGTAAGACACTCCCATTCAACGGAGATTAAGTCGAAAAATAATGTTTCGTAACCAAAAGACTCCAATAATATGGTGTATTGGAATCCTGTATAAAACCAACCTGGTATCAGGAAAAAAGTGTTGCATTGCTTACTGAAAGACCCTCGAATCTGAAATTTTTTTTGTTTCCTGATTGTCGATCGAAAATGAAATGAAATAATAAAAATACAGGTACAGGTCGTACAATAGCGTAATGTCAAATATATGAAATAATACTTAATATGTACCAACAACAACGTAGAAAAAATTGAGATTCAACCACCTATCACACTATATGTGAAAGCAAATAGAATGAGAACAGCAGTTAGTTGCAAAATCTGTAATTTATTGTAGATCTAGATTTCGACTGTAACATAGTTACGCACATGGTTGCATTACCAGTCAGTCATAGTGTCAGAGCGTAACATATGACGAAATAATAGTAGTCTTTCCATTATAATTTTATATCTGCCATGCAAACGTTAGTGTCATTTTGTCTTGTGTTATGCTCTGACTCTTTGGGAGATATATAACTCTTTGTTAATGCACCGATGGTGACTATGTTATGGTCGAGCGACAATCAATTACTGACTTTGCGACTAACTACTGTCCATCCTTCAGTTTGTGTATTCAGCGGTTGCTGAGCGCACAGGCATCCGTTAGATTTCAACTGAGTAAATATGTTCAAGCGTTTCTTGTTGAGCATAGCTGGATGTTTCTTTTCAGAACTGTGTAGTTCTGACTACACATTTCTCATCGGTGTCAATTAAGATTTATTTTATATTTCAATTGAAACGTAATAAACTTTCACGCATAATTTACATAAATATAGTATAAAGAAAATTTAGCTGTTCTGCTGGTGATTGCTGCAAAAAAGCAGCGTGGAAGCCTCCTTGGTGGTGACTACACTTTACAGCAACGTGATGTAAAGATAATTTAGGAGTCCTGTTAGTCGAGCGAGAACGTGACGCGGAAGGGTGACAACTTCCGGTTTCAGTTATTCTCCAGAATCCACCGTACAGGTATTCTGTAGTGTCTAGGTCCTGGAGGCTCGCTGACGAAATCCATTCAGTAGGGATCTTCACACGAAAGAAATTCAGCCGGTCTATGTGAACAGGTTTTACCGTCCCTGAAGATGAATTTTGGCCCAATTGGGGCACGCATGTGGTTGCTGTTCCTCTTCTCGCCCCATGGCGTTACCAATATTCCTCTCACCATCAACGATGGCGTGAAGATCTGTACGCCCAGTTAACGCTCGAGCGCACCAACGCCAAATTGGTACTCCACTCTACCTGTAGGCCAATGTGAGAATCGTTCTGGAAATTAAAGCGTGACGCTTTGTTGAAACTACATTCTTTCTTTCATTCATGATCCATTCTGCGTTTCTTGCTCCGTAATACACGGCTCGCTCTTCCTTATCGTGGACTAGACGAACGCTGTTGGACGCCTCGCGTACTGATCATCTCCTCAGATCCACACATACAGTCTATGATGGCATTTATTTTAGAGGGGTGGTATCTATGTTTATGTGCCAGAACGCAACAGTCTTATTAAGAATATATCTGAGTCTACACGAGTACTCTGCAATTCACAATTAAGTGCCTGACAGAGGGCTCATAGAACCACCTTTAAGCTACTACTGCTCCACACTCGGAGAGTGCACGGGAAAAACAAGCACTTAAATCTTTCCGTGAGAACTCTGATTTCTGCCATTTTAGTTTGAAAATCGTTTGTTTCTATATATATGGGCACCAACGAAATATTTTAACATTCTGAGGAGAAAGATGGTTATTGAAATTTCATGAGAAGATCCAGCCACAAACAAAAACACCTTTGTTTTAATAACTGTAATCCCAATTCGTGCATCATATCCGTGACACTCTCCCACCTATTTCGCGATATGCCAGTTCACACTTGTATAACTAATTTTTAAACTGAAATAAAATATAACAAAGCAATGCAGGCAGGTATTGCGGTGAAATTCAATAGTTTATTTTTCTTCAATATATTCACTGAACACTTAAAATGCAGTCTGAGGGGCTTTTACGTAATGGTGGCCTTTAACAACTGATGCTACAACACTTCACTATTAAAATTCATATGTCGCGATCACTGCACTCGACAGTCTGTTCACAATTCACAAAATACACTCTTGTATGCTGTCCTAAACAACTACATTGCGCTCCTCTTGATCACTTTCGAACAGGGCTACCAACCCACTACTACTAGCCCCAGATGCACGGCACGTCCGGCTCTTAGCGTCGCTCAGAACCAACTGTCCTTAAAGAGGGCCAATTACCTAACTCCAAACAATGTTTGACAAAAAAATTACGAATAATCTAAAACTAAACACAAAAACACATATGATACAATGAAAAATATGGAAATTTTCTGGCCAATAACAATTGAAAGTCCAGTTTTCTGTATCTGCCGCCGTTTCTTCACAAATAATGTTCTTGTGGCGTGATATAGCTTTTCTCGGAATTTTTGATACTAAACATAAAGAAACAAATAAAAATTCATACATAATTACTCATCTACCTCTTTAAACTTTAGAATGCTGCCGCTAGTTTCGCCTCTTTAAATTTATTTATTGCCCAAACACCGTTTCTCTCTGTCGAATCCTATATTCCGACCTCTTATTAAAAATGGTGCATGTTTTGCTAAATCGGCTATGATTGCTCGATGCAGCTCTGCTAGCCGCATACGTAGACACTTTGTTCATATTAATCGGCCAAAGCATCGCCGAGATATTAGCTTTTGAACTTTCATAAATTTAAAATTTTTAAGACGACAATAACTTTTAAACTATTACATATTTTGCAACTTCCTGGCAGATTAAAACTGTGTGCTGGGCCGAGACTCGAACTCGGGATCTTTGCCTTTCGCAGATAAATGCTCTAACAACTGAGCTACGCAAGCACAACTCATGCCCCGTCCTCACAGCTCTAATTCCGCCAGTACCTCGTCTCCTGCCTTCCAAACTTCACAGAAGCTCTCCTGCGAACCTTGCACAACTAGCACTTCTGGCAGAAAGGATATTGCGGAGACATGGCTTAGCCACAGCCTGGGGGGTGTTTCTAGAATGAAATTTTCACTCTACAGCGAAGTGTGCGCTGATATGAAACTTCCTGGCACTTGCCCGGGAAAGGCAAAGGTCCCGAGTTCGGGTCCCGGCCCGGCACACAGTTTTAATCTGCCAGGAAGTTTCATATCAGCGCACACTCCGCTGTAGAGTGAAAATTTCATTCTATTACATATTTTTGTGACGCGTCTAGATAATTTAGCTTTACATATTTTTCTGACCACGAGTGCCAACTCGCACCTCCGTGTCACTCTTGGTTCTGTTTTTATTCATTTTTCTCTAGAATATAAATTCCTCCAAGCACGAAAACACGGCCATACGCGCCCTTACCAAGCGCTCGGGTTTTTTCAAGGCCGTGTAAACGCTAGTCACTCGCCACGGCGCCGTAGCAACCGCCAGCCACGTGCTCTGCGGCCAGAATTGCCGCTCTAAACTCTCGCCACAGCTTGTACACTCACACCGTTTAGTAGACCTGCTGCATTTTCTAAGTTTTCTGCCAGTAAATGACAGTCTTTGCTTTGCTTTCCGCACAACATTATCAATGCGACAATTCCAATTTAAGTTATGCATAATTGCAATCCCTAAGTATTTACTTGAATGTACAGCATTTGTTTGATTTTTCGTGTTACCAAAATTTAGCGTATCCCTTTTAGTACTCACGTGGATGACTTAACATTTTTCGTTATTTAGAGCCAATTTCCACTTTCCACACCAAACGATATCTTGTCTAAATCATTCTGCAATTGGCTTTCATCATCTGATGACTTCACAGGACGGTAAATGACAGCATCATATGCAAGCCATCTAAGAGGCTCATATTGACTCCTAAATCGTTTATGTAGCTCAGGAACAGTAAAAGGTCTATAACTCTTCCGTGGGGAACGCCAGATATTACTTCTGTTTTACTCGAATTCTTTCTGTCAGTTATTACAAACTGTGACCTTTGTGATACGAAATCACGAATCCAGTCACATAACTGAGACGTTAGTCCACAGGCACGCAATTTAATCAGAAGTCGCTCGTGTCAAAAGCGTTTTGGAAATCTAAAAATATGGAATCAATTTGACGTCCCCTGTAGATAGCGTTCATCACTTCGTGAGAAAAAAGTGTTGCTTGTATTTCACAACGATGTTTTCTGAATCCGTGTTGACTATTTCTCAATGAATCGTTTCCTTCGAGATAATTCGTAATTTTTGAACACAGTATATGTTCCTAAATCCTACTGCAAATCGACGATAGTGATATGGGTCTGTAAGTCAGCGGATAACTCGTATTCCCTTTTTTGGGTATTGGTGTGACTTGTGCAACATTCCAGTCTTTGGAGTACGGAGCTTCCTACGCACAAGCTGTTGTATATGATTGCTAAGCATAGAGATATTGTATCAGTATACTGTGAAAGGAACCTGGCTGGTACACAGTCTGGACCAGAGTGATTTAATCTGGTTCGCTAAACTGAGGATATCTTACTTGTAAGTTACTGTTTTCTGTAGTTTTTTAATCTAATTCTGGGATATTTACTTTGTCTTCTTTTGTGAAGCAATTTAGGAAAACAGTGATTGCTAATTCTGCTTTAGTGGCACTGTCATCAATAACATCACAATTGTTATCGCGCATTGGAGGTATTGCTTGCCTCTTGCCACCGATAAACTTTACATACGACCGGAATCTGTTTCGGTTTTCTGCCAGATGTCGAGGCAGAGTTTCGTTGTGGAAACCATTAAGCCGGCCGCTGTGTCCGAGCGGTTCTAGGCGCTTCAGTCTGGAACCGCTCGACCGCTACGGTCGCAGGTTCGAATCCTGCCTCGGACATGGATGTGTGTGATGTCCTTAGGTTAGTTAGGTTTAAGTAGTTCTAAGTTCTAGGGGACTGATGACCTCAGATCTTAAGTCCCATAGTGCTCAGAGCCATTTGAACCATTTGAAACCATTAAAAGCGTCTCACACTGAAGGTAGCACTAAATTTCGAACTTCTGTAAAACTTCACCAGTCTTAGGGATGCTTAATTCGTTGCCTCTGCAGTAGTGTTATGACCTGTTTTCTGTAACATGGAGGACCCGTATCATCTCTTATTAATTTATTTGTATGTATCAGTTTCCGTCGATACTATTTCTTAAATACCAGAGCACATCTTCTCCAGCTAGAAATAATTTTAAGACTCAAGTCTGCACTGATAACGTCCGATTTGGAGGCCGGTAACCCATCCTATGCCATGTGTTCGTAATTGTTCAGAGTGAAATACCTGAAGATAGGGGGGAATTGTTTGGGCTATTTCTGGTGCAACTGCCCTAATAATTTGGCACTGGTAAGCCAGCCCACACCGTGTGGTTATGGTAGAAGAGATCGGCGGAAGAAAGTGCTAATCTTCAGTTTAGTAAGAATTACTCTGATCATATAACTAATTGAGGAACTGATATGTGTTATTGTATTTATATTCTTGTCTTTGAATTTAATCGAACTTATAACATGCAGTCACTCAAAGTACCCTCTTAGGAGTTAGCACCTTCTTCTGCCCACTCCTTCAACTGTTCACGCTCAAAAACAGTACCTCAAATGAAGGATTAATCTTCCAAAACTGGTGGCGATTGATAAATTGGCATTGTGATAAAGACTAATTTCGTGTAGTAGTGCCTTTTAGTCGCAACTTAACTGCCGTTTGTAAATGTCACACCTGTGTCAGACTTATAGATTTAACATACGTCATACGTATTTGTACATATGTTTAATCTACAGTGAGATGACAAAAGTCATGGGATAGCGATATACACATCTACAGATGGCGATAGTACCGATTACTTAAGTTATAAAGGGGTAGCTGGCATTTGTACTCACGTGATTCATGTGAAAAAATTTCCGACGTGATTATGTCCGCAGGAAAGGAAGTAACAGACTATGAACGCGGAATGGTAGTTGGAGCTAGACGCATGGGGCATTCCATTTCGAAAATGGTTAGAGAATTCAGTATTCCGAGATCCACAGCGTCAAGGGTGTGCCGAGAATTCCACATTTCAAGCGTTACCTCTCACCACGAACAACGCAATAGGCGACGGCCCTCACTTAACAACCGAGATCAGCGGCGTTTGCTTAGAGTTGTCAGTGCTGACAGACAAGCAACGCTACAAGAAATAACCGCAGAAATCAAGGCGTGACGTACAACGAATGTATCCGTTAGGACAGTGCGGCGAAATTTGGCGTTAATGGGTTATGGCAGCATACGACTGACGCGACTGCATTGCCAACAGCACGCCATTGCCTACAGCCTCTCCTGGGCTCGTGACTATATCGGTTAGTTCTTGACTGAAAAACCGTGGCCTGGTCAGATGGGTCTCGATCTCAGTTGTTGAGAGCTGATGGTAGGGTTCCAGTGTAGTGCATACCCAATGAAGCGATGGATCCAAGTTGTCAACAAGGCACTGCGCAAGCTTGTGGTGGCTCCATAAATAGTGGGGGATAAGTTTACATGGAATGCACGGGGTCCTCTGGTCCAACTGATTTATCCTTGAGTGGAAATCATTAGGTTCGGCTACTGGGAGACAATTTGTGGCCATTCATGGACTTCATGTTCGTAAACAACATGTCAGAATACTCTGGACAATTCGTGCGAATGGTTTGGCCACCCAGATCACGCGACATGAATCCCATCGAACGTTCATGGGACGTAATCGAGAGGCCAGTTCGAGCACAAGATCATGCACCAGGGACACTTTTTCGCAATTATGGACGCTACAGAGACAGCATGGCTCCTGTAGTGTCACCGCCAGACACCACACTTGCTAGGTGGTAGCCTTTAAATCGGTCGCGGTCCGTTAGTATACGTCGGACCCGCGTGTCGCCACTATCAGTGATTGCAGACCGAGCGCCGCCACACGGCAGGTCTAGAGAGACTTCCTAGCACTCGCCCCAGTTGTACAGCCGACGTTGCTAGCGATGGTTCACTGACAAATTACGCTCTCATTTGCCGAGACGATAGTTAGCATAGCCTTCAGCTACGTCATTTGCTACGACTTAGCAAGGCGCCATTACCAGTTACTATTGATGCTGTAAAACATGTACCGTCAAGAGCGATGTTCACCAATTATGGATTAAAGTTAAGTATTCCAGCAGCTACGTACGTTTTTTGCTAGTCTCATTTCCTTGACCTGTTCCAGACCTCACGCCAGCCTGCGTGAGCTAAAACGCGTGCCTTTCGGCTTCCTCTCATAGTGAGTTGGCTGTCTTGCCAATCCACAACAGCTCCAACGACCTTTTGAGTCCGTGCTATGCCGAGATGCTGCACTACGCCGAGAAACAGGGGGTCCGACACGATATTAGGGCGTGTCCCAAGACTTTTATCACCTCAGAGTGTAGTTTTGAAAGCAACATTTATTTCAACTTTCAAAGAATACTCCAAAAATAAATGAGTTCGTGGTGTCCCTGAAACTTTCTTTGTGGTTTCTGTCCTACGTCATGCCTTACTCCCATTGCAGAGTCACATCCTTGATCTACCTTCAATTCTTCATCTCCCATTTGTAGAAACTTGGCATTTGCGGTTGATAATGAGACAAGTGAGCACGCCCTGTGGTATGTTTGACACTGAACCTTTAACGTTATTGCAATCCCTCTTTGTTCCACAACAGATGATGCTCGAAATGAAGTTATATTGGAGAATGATTTATATTGCCTTGTCTTGTTGAGGAGAATTCTTACTTTCTGAATTAGTCCTGGTATGTCCACAGAAGATGGCGTAGGAAAAATACCCATGTATTAAATGAAGGTAAAGTTTATTGTAACATACATAAACAGTCTTCTCCGACACGAGTTAGTCTGGAGAGCTATAATTGAAAACAAGTCACTTCTCGAATATTGAAAAAGCAATAAAAATATCTCAAGGCTCGGGGGCTGAAAGTTATGCAGTAAATTGAAAGTTCCAAATTCCATTATCCATCCCAAACGTGCCACAATCAAAGTCCGGAAGATATGTGTATACATTAAAGTACCAATGGGACTAGCAAAATTCCGAAAGGACGCACAGGAGTTGAAGTCCAGTGTTGGTTGCTGGCTGAGCAGGCGCACGGACTAGATACAGCAGGTCCTAGTCATGTAAGTTAAATAAAAACAGAAAAGAAATACCAGCAGGTCGTTTTCGAACATTTTTAAATGTTATCCATTGTCATCATTTTTAAATGTTATCCATTGTCATCCCTACCGTCTCCGCTGGAGATAATATGGGCACCTTACTCCCATAGCCTTTTACAGAAATATTCAGTCGTGCCCATACCAAATTTGGTTGAAATTACTACAGGTATTTCTGTCGTACACTTCTTTGTTTTTCTTTTTCTTCTCCACCCTACGGGGAGTAGGTGGTTCGTACCACCACAGTCTTACTCTCCACATATACGAAGACGTTTAACTGAACTACTCATGGCACTGTTGTTATAACTGTCACAACACGTCACGAATCGGTAAGCTCATAACAGTGCCCGTTGTAACGGTGTTGGAGAATGAGACAAGGCAAGCAGTACGAAGTCGTTATGGAACGAATGATTCAAAAACTAGAATTTCACATTCTACAAAGTTCCCAACACGGCAACTTCTGAGATTGTTTTATTTTCGGGCAACTTGCAGTCGGGTTGGCGTTCGTTGGGCAATAAAGACCAAATACACTCCTGGAAATTGAAATAAGAACACCGTGAATTCATTGTCCCAGGAAGGGGAAACTTTATAGACACATTCCTGGGGTCAGATACATCACATGATCACACTGACAGAACCACAGGCACATAGACACAGGCAACAGAGCATGCACAAAGTCGGCACTAGTACAGTGTATATCCACCTTTCGCAGCAATGCAGGCTGCTATTCTCCCATGGAGACGATCATAGAGATGCTGGATGTAGTCCTGTGGAACGGCTTGCCATGCCATTTCCACCTGGCGCCTCAGTTGGACCAGCGTTCGTGCTGGACGTGCAGACCGCGTGAGACGATGCTTCATCCAGTCCCAAACATGCTCAATGGGGGACAGATCCGGAGATCTTGCTGGCCAGGGTAGTTGACTTACACCTTCTAGAGCACGTTGGGTGGCACGGGATACATGCGGACGTGCATTGTCCTGTTGGAACAGCAAGTTCCCTTGCCGGTCTAGGAATGGTAGAACGATGGGTTCGATGACGGTTTGGATGTACCGTGCACTATTCAGTGTCCCCTCGACGATCACCAGTGGTGTACGGCCAGTGTAGGAGATCGCTCCCCACACCATGATGCCGGGTGTTGGCCCTGTGTGCCTCGGTCGTATGCAGTCTTGATTGTGGCGCTCACCTGCACGGCGCCAAACACGCATACGACCATCATTGGCACCAAGACAGAAGCGTCTCTCATCGCTGAAGACGACACGTCTCCATTCGTCCCTCCATTCACGCCTGTCGCGACACCACTGGAGGCGGGCTGCACGATGTTGGGGCGTGAGCGGAAGACGGCCTAACGGTGTGCGGGACCGTAGCCCAGCTTCATGGAGACGGTTGCGAATGGTCCTCGCCGATACCCCAGGAGCAACAGTGTCCCTAATTTGTTGGGAAGTGGCGGTGCGGTCCCCTACGGCACTGCATAGGATCCTACGGTCTTGGCGTGCATCCGTGCGTCGCTGCGGTCCGGTCCCAGGTCGACGGGCACGTGCACCTTCCGCCGACCACTGGCGACAACATCGATGTACTGTGGAGACCTCACGCCCCACGTGTTGAGCAATTCGGCGGTACGTCCACCCGGCCTCCCGCATGCCCACTATACGCCCTCGCTCAAAGTCCGTCAACTGCACATACGGTTCACGTCCACGCTGTCGCGGCATGCTACCAGTGTTAAAGACTGCGATGGAGCTCCGTATGCCACGGCAAACTGGCCGACACTGACGGCGGCGGTGCACAAATGCTGCGCAGCTAGCGCCATTCGACGGCCAACACCGCGGTTCCTGGTGTGTCCGCTGTGCCGTGCGTGTGATCATTGCTTGTACAGCCCTTTCGCAGTGTCCGGAGCAAGTATGGTGGGTCTGACACACCGGTGTCAATGTGTTCTTTTTTCCATTTCCAGGAGTGTATTTCGAAATTGGAGATTTGTGGTAAGATCTGCTGAGGTCATCGGTCCCTAAGCTTACACACTACTTAATCTAACTTAAATTAACTTACGGTAAGGACAACACACACACACACACACCCATGCCCGAAGGAGGACTCGAAGTTACGACGGGAGGAGCGGCGAGAACCGTGACAAGACGCCGCGCTACCCCTCGCGGCCACCAAATATTGATCATGTTCTTTCGAAAATTTACCTCAGACATTTACCATGTCTTGAAAATTTTGTTCAAGCTTTGTAGTGACACTGTGTAGCACATTCAGTATGGCTGTGACTCTGGTCTGCGCATAATGATTTATCCTTCACTCCTGGACTTCGCTCGCAACTAAAGTGTAAATGCGACAAAGATTTTACGTGCCTATTGCAGATTCTTTGTTATATTTTCATTACGCACCTGTTCAATGAAGCAGATATTAATTTACAATACAGAATGCAGAATATATGTTCGATGAGGAGTTCTTGAGAATCATTGACAGTGGTTCGTTAGTTTATTTCTTTCGGTTTTCCTGTTTTGTCGATAGTACTTAATTTTTTGGAAAATTTGTAGGTAAGTGTCTTTTGTATGGAAATCATTGAGCTGGACTTCGGAACAGACGTTTGCTTGCTATGTGCAAGGAACCTCTTCCTCACATCCGCTGGTGTGGGAGGGCAAGGGGGGGGGGGGCGGGGAGAGCGGGGAGGGAGAGCGGGTGGGGAGGGGGGAGACGCTGGCTGGCTCCTGGCTGGTAACTCTCTACTGCCACTGCTTTTCTTTTTGAGATTCTGGTAAGGCCCATGTAAGTATCGCTGCTTGGAATGACTTATTTCCGTAATATCAATTGTCTCCACTTACAATTAAGTAACAATAGACTGTTCGGACCACTGCTTTGTGATAGTCGAGCAACCGACTCTTGTTAAACAGCCGGCCGCGGTGACCGAGCGGTTCTAGGCGCTTCAGTCCGGAGCCGCGCGACTGCCACGGTCGCAGGTTCGAATCCTGCCTCGGGCATAGATGTGTGTGATGTCCTTAGGTTAGTTAGGTTTAAGTAGTTCTAAGTTCTAGGGGACTGATGACCTCAGATGTTAAGTCCCATAGTGCTCAGAGCCATTTGAACCATTTTTTTGAAACATTTTTTTCTTGTTAAACAAACAAGGTTCGTCTTCTGCCCAGTAACTTTTTCAGAGGGATTTAGCTATTTGGAACATGGAAGTAAGGCAAATATGATTACAATAATAACTGAACTCAGTTTGTATGAAGATGTGAAATTCAAAGAGCAGGTGAGAAGTATAGGAAGATCACTTTTGATACTGGCGGTGCTTTCATGTGATTCCATTAAATCACTTAAGGGGATCATTTAAATAGTTTTGTAAACAATGCCATGGACAATTTAGTTCTAAAAAATGGCTCTGAGCACTATGGGACTTAACATCTCTGGTCATCAGGCCCCTAGAACTTAGAACTACTTAAACCTAACTAACCTAAGGACATCACACACATCAATGCCCGAGGCAGGATTCGAACCTGCGACAGTAGCGGTGACGCAGTTCCAGACTGAAGCGCCTAGAACCGCACGGCCACACCGGCCGGCACAATTTAGTTCTACGTCTTCATAATATGAGCTGTTGTTTATTTAGTGAGCCCTTTGTCGAAGTAACTGACACTGATGAGACAGAATATTATACCGGCTCTAATAACGCGTCGGTGCTTTTTATTACGCACAAAGCAAGTTTTGGGCGCTTACCCAGACATAGACGTCACCACACGCAGGCGTCTTGGTCGTGCAGTGTCTGTAAATACACTCCTGGAAATGGAAAAAAGAACACAGTGACACCGGTGTGTCAGACCCACCATACTTGCTCCGGACACTGCGAGACGGCTGTACAAGCAATGATCACACGCACGGCACAGCGGACACACCAGGAACCGCGGTGTTGGCCGTCGAATGGCGCTAGCTGCGCAGCATTTGTGCACCGCCGCCGTCAGTGTCAGCCAGTTTGCCGTGGCATACGGAGCTCCATCGCAGTCTTTAACACTGGTAGCATGCCGCGGCAGCGTGGACGTGAACCGTATGTGCAGTTGACAGACTTTGAGCGAGGGCGTATAGTGGGCATGCGGGAGGCCGGGTGGACGTACCGCCGAATTGCTCAACACGTGGGGCGTGAGGTCGCCACAGTACATCGATGTTGTCGCCAGTGGTCGGCGGAAGGTGCACGTGCCCGTCGACCTGGGACCGGACCGCAGCGACGCACGGATGCACGCCAAGACCGTAGGATCCTACACAATGCCGTAGGGGACCGCACCGCCACTTCCCAGCAAATTAGGGACACTGTTGCTCCTGGGGTATCGGCGAGGACCATTCGCAACCGTCTCCATGAAGCTGGGCTACGGTCCCGCACACCGTTAGGCCGTCTTCCGCTCACGCCCCAATATCGTGCAGCCCGCCTCCAGTGGTGTCGCGACAGGCGTGAATGGAGGGACGAATGGAGACGCGTCGTTTTCAGCGATGAGAGTCGCTTCTGCCTTGGTGCCAATGATGGTCGTATGCGTGTTTGGCGCCGTGCAGGTGAGCGCCACAATCAGGACTGCATACGACCGAGGCACACAGGGCCAACACCCGGCATCATGGTGTGGGGAGCGATCTCCTACACTGGCCGTACACCACTGGTGATCGTCGAGGGGACACTGAATAGTGCACGGTACATCCAAACCGTCATCGAACCCATCGTTCTACCATTCCTAGACCGGCAAGGGAACTTGCTGTTCCAACAGGACAATGCACGTCCGCATGTATCCCGTGCCACCCAACGTGCTCTAGAAGGTGTAAGTCAACTACCCTGGCCAGCAAGATCTCCGGATCTGTCCCCCATTGAGCATGTTTGGGACTGGATGAAGCGTCGTCTCACGCGGTCTGCACGTCCAGTACGAACGCTGGTCCAACTGAGGCGCCAGGAGGAAATGGCATGGCAAGCCGTTCCACAGGACTACATCCAGCATCTCTACGATCGTCTCCATGGGAGAATAGCAGCCTGCATTGCTGCGAAAGGTGGATATACACTGTACTAGTGCCGACATTGTGCATGCTCTGTTGCCTGTGTCTATGTGCCTGTGGTTCTGTCAGTGTGATCATGTGATGTATCTGACCCCAGGAATGTGTCAATAAAGTTTCCCCTTCCTGGGACAATGAATTCACGGTGTTCTTATTTCAATTTCCAGGAGTGTACGTGGCGGTGCTTTGTGAGCTGTAAGCTGACGCTCGAAGACGTTTGCTGTATGTCTGGTGGTGAGCCACCCTGTAAATTGTAATTATGCACTGACTGGAACTTGTCATCATGGTCCCCAGACTATGGCAGCTCGATTCTGACCTTCTGTCGTGGAGACTTAAGTCGTAAGAGGTACTTATGTTACACAATGCTGCGGCCCCAAGTTTTTGTTCGTTTCTCTGTGCGTGCGCAGTACAAGACTCGTTATGAAATACTTCTTCCTGTTAAGTCTGTCCTTTGTCGAATTTACTTCATCAGCTTTCATCGTTCCGTGCACACCGAGTGAATCGAAGAACTGGGAATTTCTCTCATATCAGGAATGTGCTGTATACCTTTCATGCCTTTGACATGGCTTACAGGAACTCAATCTCACAAGTGAGCAGCATAAAGCTTTAAAAGGCGTGAGAAATGCTGCATATACACTTGCTGATTTATATATGGTGAATCGCATAAGACGTAACACGCCTTTAATATCGTGGGTCTTTCGAGATACCGAAATAAGGTTTTCACCAAAGAATGGTACTCAGGGAAGCACGTAATTTTGTCGCATGCTTAATACTCTTAAAACCCGAATCAACCAAGGTACTGAAGCAACAACGGTTTTTAAATGCGATGTCCTACTTTTTTTAGCAGCATACGAATGCTATTGGTGAGACGAGTAGAATGACATAGCACTTGTTCATGTTCGCGTTGGAATTTTACGTAAAATATGCGAGAAATGTGACCAAAGTGAATGGAAGACGGCCGGAATCGAGCCAGACACCGCCAGATGGGACTCTCGTGCCAAGCACCATCGTTATACGCAGCAAGAGAGGCCGACGCTACGAAGATAAAAATTTATTTCCTCTCGGTCCTCCTTCGTACGGCTTAGATACACGGTAAGCTGAAATTGTTTATGTGCTAACTTCGAGCGTAGAAGGTGTATAGAAAAACTATTCCAGATATGTGTACATACTCTTGTTTAAATGAACAGCTTTTCTGGAAACAAATAAACATTTGAAATGCTTGATTCAGTGACGGAGTCTGTCATGACAGCAGCTCTTAGAGGTGTTTAAGGCGCAGTAGTGGATTCCGACACCTTACCTTAACCGTTTGAGTACATTTCTCTGGTGTTTTTATGAAGTGTCTCGATACGTAGACCAACAAGGATTATATCACTCTACTCAGCTTTTAAAGAGTTTTCAAGCACCATTAAAAAGTGTATCGTTTCATTATAAAAATAGTAGCTGATATCTTGGCTGACGCATTAGGTAAGAGAATAGCCACAGAAAAATATTACGTGCCCCTGTGCTAGTATCATCTCCAGAAAACCATTTTTCGATTTCCTAAACCGATCAGGAAATGAAAATTGTGTTGCATGTAAAGGACAGACTATACACTGGTTGGACCAGTACAGTTCTCCACAGTCGTTTAATGAGCAAAGTAAGAGCATATGGACTATCAGACCAATTGTGTGATAGAATTGAAGAGTTCCTAGATAACAGAAAGCAGCATGTCATTCTCAATGGAGAGAAGTCTTCCGAAGTAAGAGTGATTTCAGGTGTGCCGCAGCGGAGTGTCGTAGGACCGCTGCTATTCTCTATATAAATAAATGACCTTGCGGATAACATCGGAAGTTCACTGAGGCTTTTTACGGATCATGCTGTAGTATATCGAGAGGTTGTAACAATGGAAAATTGTACAGCAATGCAGGAGGATCTGCAACGAATTGACGCATGGTGCAGGGAATGGCAATTGAATCTCAATGTAGACAAGTGTAATGTGCTGCGAATACATAGAAAGAAAGATCCTTTATCATTTAGCTACAATATACCAGGTCAGTAACTGGAAACAGTTAATTTCATAAATGGTCTTGGAGTAGGCATTAGGAGTGATTTAAAATGAAATGATCGTATAAAGTTGATCGTCAGTAAAGCAGATGCCAGACTGAGATTCATTGGAAGAATCCTAAGGAAATGCAATCCGAAAACAAAGGAAGTAGGTTAGAGTACACTTGTTCGCCCACTGCTCGAATATTGCTCACCAATGTGGGATCCGTACCAGATAGGGTTGATAGAAGAGATAGAGAAGATCCAACGGAGAGCAGCGCGCTTCGTTACAGGATCATTTAGTAATCGCGAAAGCGGTACGGAGATGATAGATAAACTCCAGTGGAAGACTCTGCAAGAGAGACGCTCAGTAGCTCGGTACGGGCTTTTGTTGAAGTTTCGAGAACATACCTTCCCCGAGGAGTCAAGCAGTATATTGTTCCCTCTTAAGTATATCATGCGAAGAGACCATGAGGATAAAATCAGAGAGATTAGAGCCCTCACAGAGGCATACCGACAATCTTTCTTTCCACGAACAATACGAGACTGGAATAGAAGGGAGAACTGATAGAGGTACTCAAAGTACCCTACGCTACACACCGTCGGGTGGCTTGCGGAGTATGGATGTAGATGTAGATGTGGAGACCAAAATGTGGGTCATTATTTGAAGAAGCCATACCGAGTACACAGTGTGACACTTTAACGTTGCCATTTTTATCTATTGAAAGAAATTTTGAGTCTCACCTCCTGACATAGATTTCTCTTTAATTCTTATCTGTTGGCGCACTTTAGATGTCTTCGGAGTTTGTAAGGCGACTTTAGAAACACACTATGTATGCCAGTGGCTGCACATAGCGTGTCACGTATGTACTGACGGTGGACAGTGATGGTACTAGTTAATCAACTCTTAGTGCTCAAATCGCTGTCAGATGACCTTTGCCATTACACCAAAATTTCGACATAATTTTTTTCACACTGGAAAGGTTATTGTGTTTAATCGTGTTCACTTTTTGCTTAAGATTTCCTTCTTTCTTGTTACATATATAGGGCGTCTCAAAATTCATATTGCAGCCTTTTCGATATTGTAGAGGGGACTTAGCAGATAAAGTTTTGAATAGGAAGCTATGTCCGGAAATGTACCATTTAGGGTAAAATAAATGTGAAGATCGGATAATTTTCGAATCTCCCGCTCCGCGGTACCGTACGTAATTGTAGTGCAGCAAAACGCGACAACGTGTATATAGGGCGCCCAAGGACAAATAGTCAGAATCCAAGGATATGGCAGGAATGGTCATTCGAAGGAAATAAGTCTAGTAAACATGGGATTTAAAATGCATGTCTTAAAGCTCTAATCACTTCTTCACCTTCGATACTCTGAAATAAATGTCTTGCACTGCAAGATCCCTGCTTCCCACATCATGAGAGGTGGTGGTATGAACATAAACAAGAAAAAAAATATCTAGTAAACATGGGCTATAAAGTGCATACTACTTGTTCTACTGAACAAGTGCTCATAGTTCTTCAGGCGTCCATGTAAGAGCCCATGTTTCCTAGACTGTGTATTCCTGTTTTTGTCCCTACTGTCTCGTCCTAAAATATCAAAAGCAAAGGATTTGCAGAAGAAGAGATTCGTTTCACAGTATCGAAGGTGAAGATGTCCTCACAACCCTCAATGTATGCATTTTAGAAAGCTTGATTACTAGACTTTTTTCTTTGAATGATCGTTCATGTCATATTGCTGAATATTAAACATTTCTGCTGGGACAGCCTGTACGGAGAAAGTTTCCAGGATCACCTCAGTCTACGACCTACAGTTTTCATGGAGTAGACAGCGGCTGCGAGAAATTGGTACGTTCGCAGCTAGGAGGACGCGCACCATGCTTTGCGGACTGTGTGTGTGTGTGTGTGTGTGTGTGTGTGTGTGTATGTGTGAAAGTGAGGGTAACAGATACAGGTTGCCCAACAAACAGGAGAGTCGTCACGCGGACCAGCTCCTGCAGGGCACACTGGTCAGAGCTCATTATCTCTGCTGTGTGAGTACCGCGAAGCGGGTGGTTTGAATGTAATCCGATCGTCAAACTTATTTTACTTCCAAACGGTTCATTTCCGGACAAGGGGTTCCTATTCAAAACTACTTATTAAGTCCTTTCTACAACCACCAGAAGCCAGTAATTGGAAATGTGAAACAACGTTACATTCTGTATGTTAACTGCACGTTTCAAGGTCATGGAAATTTCCTGACAAAAAATTTTCTTTACTGCTATGTGCCAAATTTTATTGTTCAAGTCGTTCAGTTTCATCCGCATCTGTCAGTATTTTGTGGACTATAATTTCATTATAGCCCCTGACGGTCAGGTTTATTTTCTCGTCATTATTTTTATGTAGCTTTTGAACATACTTTAGAAAGCGTGGATATGCACTATAATTTTTGTTTTATGACTGATTCTGTCTTTATTCTTACAATATTCTTGTTATTACAGGTAAGTGGACCCAGTTGGAAGAGCATGCGCAGAAAAGCGCTGTGAAGCGCCTTTTCCATGGAGCTTCTCTCGACGCCGCATGTAACATACGGTAGGCTTTTTCTCTGAAGAGCTTTGGCGCGAATGTCTACTAAGACATACGCAAAGCGAAGAGACTAACAGAATTACAAGTACAGTTTACGGAATTCTGGATGTTCTGCAGTATTATGCGTTTAGTTAACAGTTTTTCGGCTCACTGTGGTGACAATAATCATTTATTGTCTAATGATGGCCTTGTAAGGCGAAACCAGTTACTTATATAAATTGATACTGTCGAAGATCCATAATTTTGTGATTTTTTACTGATATTTATGAATTTGTTCTATCAGTCAGTGACAGAACAATTAATTAAGAAACCAACGGAATGTTCTAATGTTGCTTCCATTTTCGGACCACAATAATTTACAGCAGGTAATTAATTTCGGTCTATGATGCCCATCTTCAGATCTGCAACGCAATAAGACTGAGGCGTCCGACTCCAAAAATGTTTTTGATCGCATCGGGTATGGCACTAAAAAAACTTCGTCGTTTTTATGTAAGCAGGTGAATACCACATACACTATTCTAAAAGACATGTTGAGAGACATGTTGAGCAGGCCGAAGTGGCCGAGCGCTTCTAGGCGCTTCAGTCTGGAACCGCGCGACCGCTACGGTCGCACGAATTCTGCATGGATGTGTGTGATGTCCTTAGGTTAGTTAGGTTTAAGTAGTTTTAAGTTCTGGGTGGCTGATGACCTCAGATGTTAAGTCCCATGGTGCTCAGAGCCATTTGAACCATTCAGACATGTTGACTCTATACAACATTATCTTATGAGCTCCTCCCGTTCATATGGCTAACATGTTTATAGAGTCAACATGTCCGTTAGAATAGTGTATTTAGAACTTACATTTATACACAAAAACGTCGAAGCTTGTCTGGCTTACTCCTTTGACTGTGCCGTATTTGTGTATGTTGACCCGATGCGATTGAAAATTTGTTTGTAGTCAGAAGCCTCTCTGTTTCACTGTTTTGTAGGACTGCAGATGGTCACCATAGACCGAAATCAATTTCCTGGCGTAAAGTATTGACGTCCTTGAACGAAATAAATACAAAATAAAAAGCTTTCCTAGATTTTTACGTGATTGTGTCGCAATTTACTTTCATGTTGAATTGGTTAATCAAAACTGAATATCACTTTATGCGAGTCTCACGTGTGGGTTGGGTTTTCAAATTATCAGAGTTTAGGGACCACTTCAATAGTATATGCTTCCAAAAACGTGGTGAGATTACAAGATTACTATCTGCACTTTTCGAAGCAACTAAGCAGTCATGCTGTGGTTGTTGTAGCAGATACAGAAGTGGCAGAAATCACGTACACCAGACCCTGAACACACCAGCCGGTTCACACATAAGAGAGATCATTGTATCTGCTAAAATGGATTGTTTGAATTTCTTATGCCTCAGATGTTGGGTTCATTAGAGACGAATATTTCAGTTAGACAAAGAGGAAGGGGCGAGCCATCTACCGCGTTCTTGACGGATACCTTCGCAATTTTCCCCAAGAGTTTAGAGAAATTGCGGCAGACCGTAACCAGAATAGCCGGATGTAGATTAGAATCCTACTTCCGTCCTATAATTGCTAGATGAAGTAAATTCTATGGACTCAGTTATGGAAGGGGTCGGGTTGAAATATTCCTCCTGCAAACGTTATTTAGTTATTCAACGTGTTTCCCGGAACTTTCTAGGAGACTTCCTGGGTAGTTAAATAAATAGACAACCGGCTTCCTTGCTGATACATGGCCAGAGTCGTACTCACGGCACTACGTCACTCGCGAGGAGAAAACGGCAAGTGACATAACCCGATTTCCCAGTAACTTCGCTCAGTGGAAGAGAAATCACATTAATAGAACATATGTCTCGGTTTATCCGTAGGTACTCAACAGTTTCTGAGAAAACGAAAGTCAAAGTTTTCGAGGTACTTTACGTGCCTTTTAACGAATAAATCGTGCAGCCGAAGCGGTGGCGCAGTGACTGGCGTCGTCGCTTCGTAATTTTGCGGCCCCTGTTCGAAACCCGATTTTTACTTATTCGTATACCTATGTCCGTAGAGAATTACTGTATGAATGTTTTCCAGCGAATACTGAAATTACGATGTTCTTACTCGTTTATTAATTGTATGTCTGGTGAATCGATTAAAAAAAAAGAACAATAAATTAATGAGAAAATCGTTTGAAATTGTATTCGGTGGAATTCATGTATTGCGTTTTCATTCATAATCAATTGCAAACGTCTGTTTTCCACAAAGTGATCCCTGTAGTGTGGTTTGCCGTGAAATTATTGCCACTGCGTGAAATCTTCGGCAATGTTAACGACGTTTCTTTCCCGAGTCACATTCGTTCGAAAAATCCTACTGTGACACACCTGTCCTCACGTGATGGTCGTGGTGTTTGGAATTTCTATGTTCAGAATGTTCCTACGATCGCTATCATGCGAGGGAATGTACGAACTCTTCCCCAAGAATAAACATAAGATTAAAATACACTGAAGAACCAAAGAAACTGGTACACTTACCTAACATCGTGTGGGGCTCCCGCGAGCAACATGACCTGGCATGGACTCGACTAATGGAAGACGTAGTGCTGGAGGGAACTGACACCACGAATCCTGCAAGGCTGTCCATAACTACGTAGGAGTACGAGGGGTGGAGATCTCTTATGAACAGCACGATCCAAGGCATCCGAGATATGCTTAATAATGTTCATGTCTGGGGAGTTTGGTGGCCAGCGGAAGTGTTTAAACTGAGAAGAGTGTTCCTGGAGGCACTCTGTAGCTGTTCTGGTCGTGTGTGGTGTCGCATTGTCCCGCTGGAATTGCCCAAGGCCGTCGGAATGCACAATGGACATGAATGAATGAAGGTGATCAGACAGGATGCTTACGTACATATCACCTGTCGCAGTCGTAACTAGACGTATCAGGGTTCCCATATCATTCCAACTGCACACACCCCACACCTATACAGAGCCTCCGCCAGCTTGAATAGTCCACTACTGACATGTAAGTTCCATGGATTCGTGACAGGAGGTTGTCCCCTTCCATCCGCTCGATACAATTTGAAACGAGACTCATCCGACCAGGCAATATGTTTCCATTCATCAACAATCCGACGTTGGTCTTGACAGACCCAGGCGAGGGGTAAAGCTTTGTGTCGTGCACTCATCAAGCATACACAAGTGAGCCTTCTGCTCCGGAAGCCCATATCGATGATGTTTCGTCGAATGGTTCTCACTGGCTGACGTTGTTGGTCCCGTTCTTGCAGGATCTTTATCTGGCCGCAGCGATGTCGGGGATTTGATGTTTTACCAGATTCCTGATATTCACGGTACACTCGTGAAATTGTCGTACGCGAAAATCTCCGCTTCATCGCTACCTCGGAGATGCTGTATCCCAGCCCTCGTCCGCCGACTATAACACCACGTTCAAACTTACTTAAATCTTGATAACGTTGTCTTTCAGCAGCAGTAACCGATCTAACAATTGCGCCAGACACTTGTTGTCTTATATAGGTGTTGCCGACGGCTGTATTTGAATACGCATGCCTATACCAGTTTCTTTGCCTCTTCAGTGTATAAGAATTAATATAACGTTGTATACAAATATGAAAATTTATAATATTTGTAACCTCTGAAAATACCACATATGCATATATTACATGGGTTGGTCTGTTATATAATTTTTCTAAAGATATTGTTATTTCTTGATAATTGATTGAATTATCAATATTTATAGTTTCAGTATTTTTGAAAAAGTCTATAAATATTGTTATATCTATTACATGGTAAATACACTCCTGGAAATTGAAATAAGAACACCGTGAATTCATTGTCCCAGGAAGAGGAAACTTTATTGACACATTCCTGGGGTCAGATACATCACATGATCACACTGACAGAAACACAGGCACATAGACACAGGCAACAGAGCATGCACAATGTCGGCACTAGTACAGTGTATATCCACCTTTCGCAGCAATGCAGGCTGCTATTCTCCCATGGAGACGATCGTAGAGATGCTGGATGTAGTCCTGTGAAACGGCTTGCCATGCCATTTCCACCTGGCGCCTCAGTTGAACCAGCGTTCGTGCTGGACGTGCAGACCGCGTGAGACGACGCTTCATCCAGTCCCAAACATGCTCAATGGGGGACAGATCCGGAGATCTTGCTGGCCAGGGTAGTTGACTTACACCTTCTAGAGCACGTTGGGTGGCACGGGATACATGCGGACGTGCATTGTCCTGTTGGAACAGCAAGTTCCCTTGCCGGTCTAGGAATGGTAGAACGATGGGTTCGATGACGGTTTGGATGTACCGTGCACTATTCAGTGTCCCCTCGACGGTCACAAGTGGTGTACGGCCAGTGTAGGAGATCGCTCCCCACATCATGATGCCGGGTGTTGGCCCTGTGTGCCTCAGTCGTATGCAGTCCTGATTGTGGCGCTCACCTGCACGGCGCCAAACACGCATACGACCATCATTGGCACCAAGGCAGAAGCGACTCTCATCGCTGAAGACGACACGTCTCCATTCGTCCCTCCATTCACGCCTGTCGCGACACCACTGGAGGCGGGCTGCACGATGTTGGGGCGTGAGCGGAAGACGGCCTAACGGTGTGCGGGACCGTAGCCCAGCTTCATGGAGACGGTTGCGAATGGTCCTCGCCGATACCCCAGGAGCAACAGTGTCCCTAATTTGCTGGGAAGTGGTGGTGCGGTCCCCTACGGCACTGCGTAGGATCCTACGGTCTTGGCGTGCATCCGTGCGTCGCTGCGGTCCGGTCCCAGGTCGACGGGCACGTGCACCTTCCGCCGACCACTGGCGACAACATCGATGTACTGTGGAGACCTCACGCCTCACGTGTTGAGCAATTCGGCGGTACGTCCACCCGGCCTCCCGCATGCCCACTATACGCCCTCGCTCAAAGTCCGTCAACTGCACATACGGTTCACGTCCACGCTGTCGCGGCATGCTACCAGTGTTAAAGACTGCGATGGAGCTCCGTATGCCACGGCAAACTGGCTGACACTGACGGCGGCGGTGCACAAATGCTGCGCAGCTAGCGCCATTCGACGGCCAACACCGCAGTTCCTGGTGTGTCTGCTGTGCCGTGCGTGTGATCATTGCTTGTACAACCCTCTCGCAATGTCCGGAGCAAGTATGGTGGGTCTGACACACCGGTGTCAATGTGTTCTTTTTTCCATTTCCAGGAGTGTATATGAAACTTATTGTGAATGATATTCTTTGACATCGTCGGTGTGCAGACTGGCGGTCTGTTGACTTAAAACATGTATGGATAAAAATCCTACCCTGAGATCGCAAACTTTCTTTGTTGATTACCGGTTTCGGCTCATTTGCGATCTTGACGTAGGATTTTTATCCATAAATGTTTTACTTATTATGAAATTCAGCTGTAATTTTAATTCATAAAACAATTCATAACTTGATATGAAACGTACATGTAGTAACCTTCTATGGACACGAGTAAATTGGAAAAATAAAGATAAAAACAATAAACGGATGTCGAACACAGAGCGCAAAAGTGAGAGACTGCAATGCTAGCCACTGGGCCATCTTTTCGGCTGAGATTAGCGTGCGCTAAAAGGCATCTAAATTACACCGAAAATTTTGACAGGCGTTTCCTCGGAAAAGGTCGAGTATTTACGGATAAGCCGAGACACGTGCTCGCTCAATTTGGCTCGTCTTCCACTGAGTGAAGATTCTTGGAAATCAGGTTATGGGACTAGCCACGTTCTCCTCGTCTATAATTTTGTTCTGAAACGAAGACTAACGTGGAGTACTGTTAAGTATGAACTGACTCGGCCATTGAAAGTACAATCTTTTATGCCATGACGTGATGACTGGGTGTTGTGTGATGTCCTTAGGTTAGTTAGGTTTAGGTAGTTCTAAGTTCTAGGGGACTGATGACCATAGATGTTAAGTCCCATATTGCTCAGAGCCATTTGAACCATTTTTTATGCCATGAACAATATTACCTGCTATTGTTTGTCAGACAAGGGATCGGATACAGACACCTACACATTCGATAGACACACAAGCGTGCTGACAGTACCCAGTTCGAAACGCATTGTACGTGAAAACCGTGTTCGGGTTTTGATGATACACACCATTTCCAACGTGTCACCGACGTTCAGTGTAGCGTATGCTCTGTCGGTCCAAAAGGCTTAGAGACTGATTTAATAAAAACCAGACAAAGATGGTGGTTTTAACTCTCCAGGTGTTCCACATAGTCTCCCCTCATTTCAGTACAATGCCCAGAGCATTCTTACAGCCATATGAAACTGTCAGAAAACTCCTTCTTTGGGATATTATTCAGCTCGCGCGTCACACTGGCACGAATATCGTTACGTCGTCAAAGTGTTGTCCCTTCAAGTGAATTTCAGTACTTCGTCGTTTCTGGTAGGTCCGTCTAGCTAACACCAAGTCTCGTCACGTGTGACGGTCTTTCCATAAAATTATTGACCGTGTTTCCCATTTCACTCCGGTCGATGAAGTGGACCACTCGCTATCGTTTTACTTCGGTAATGAAGGTGTGCGAGACAAACTTTACAGACACATTCCTCTTCTTGAAAATATCTTAGAGAATGTCTTGAACAATTAATTTGGAGATACAGCTCCACTGCGATTTGTGACACAACAGCGTTGGCACACTACCGCTCCACGAATACGATATAACACTGTGTACGCACAGTTAAATGCACATATGTTATGTATAGTTGTTAGTTCAAACTACCTCCGTAGTTACTGCGCTGACGCCGCTTATACGCCGGGAGTAAAATCAGTGTCGGAACTTTTTGCATTTGTGTAAGAATGATGGATTGTCGGAAACGTAGATACGTCGTGCACTAATTAGCGTCGTACTGCATTCGTTAGCGAATAAAATTCCGGCACGGATTTGTAATCAGAGCGCGTACTCTTCACGGCGAAATACGAGGGACGTTCTTTAAGTAATGCAACACATTTTTTCTCCGTCTACTTTGGCTGAAAAAATGCGGAATTTGCTGTGGGATGTCTTGCAATATTCCCGCTTCAGGCCCTTCTGCATCACGAAGTTTCTATCAGAGGCAGCGCTAGACGTTGCCTTCAACATGGCGTCTATGTCGGAGGTGTGTTCCAGCAGAGAGCTGTCATTGAGCCGCTTTTGGCGGAAAACCAGAGCATTGGGGACGGAGTAGTGAACAAAAGCACGGTGAGTCGTTGGGTGAGGCGTCCGTCATCATCGCAAGAGAGCTTGGTTCCATGCGGGTGTACAGGCCGTCCCAGTAATGTGGCGTAAGTCCGCCGCATTGAACGGAAATTAATTTAAGAAATATGATTTTGTACCCAAAAGAAAGGGAAATAATGCGGTGTATTGGAATCTTGTATGAACCAACCTGCTTTCAGAACAAAACGAAAATAACGTGTTGTATTACGTATTCATCTCCCTTCGTATTGCGTCATTAATTACGAAATTCGATCATGTCTATGTTTAGGAAATTATGAAACAGCAAAATTATTTATTCCCAGTGTCATATTTGTGTAGGCTGTTAAAACTACAAAACCGTCTCAGTATTAATCACTTATTACTATGATTTGTTTCGATGCTTTAGATGCATTTTCAGGTGACAATATAGAGGAACAGGATAGTTCTTATGAACACAACGTTGCTAGATGCTCGAAAATAATAGAACATCCTGACACAGAAACCACATTATAACATTAAGTTTATAATGACGAATGCAGGAAATGGTATTTGGGTCTGTTGTCCCCAATCGATGGCCTAGGGAACCAATCTAGTTGAAGCCATCGATAAATAATAGTTGCAGAAGATCGAAGAAGGCTTTTTTTACTGTTCTGTTCTGTCAAACGCTGACTGAGAATTCAGTTAATGTTAAATTAACAACATAAGTGTAAGAAACCAATGGAGTTGAAACCATCAATAAATAATAGTTGCAGAACATCAAATGCCGTTTTTTGTATTGTACTGTTCTTTTGTATCCCGCCTGGAAGGCGGCGCGTGGGTCTGCTCCTGTAAACTGAAGGGTAGGCCGAATGCAGGAAGTGAGTAGGAGCAGGAAAAGGTGAAAATCTCTCTTAGAAATGGTTTTACTATATCACAATATTAACTGAATACATAATAACGTGAATATCTAACTTTGCACTGAGGAGCACGTAGGTGCGAAGCCGGATGTATCAAGTTACACAGTTACAAGTAGTGGTTCGCCCACTATGAAATACAAACACTGTTGCTAGGTCTTCTCCTCGGCATCAAATGGGCTGAATCTGGAGCGAAGCTCGTAGAGTTCTACAGCGCCGGCTAGAGGGCGCTGTCGTCGGTGTAGGCGTCGTTGTGCCAACCTAAGAACTTGTACCTACGCCGTGGCGTCGTAGCTATCGATACCACATGTTCTACCAAGTGCTGATGAGAATTCAGTTAACGTTAAATGAACAACATAAATGGCCAGGTTTCTTCTTATAATTGTAAAATTGTGCTATGATTCTCATCGAGGAATGCCACTATATTACAGCACCTAACGACACTGTATTGCTGGAGTCTATGCTTAAATCAAAGAATGTCACTGAAAATGAAGCTGAGTATCCCACTCGCGTCGTGGGTAATAATTGTAAAAGTTAGGGAGTTTTTTTACGAAGCATATTTGTTGTTTGGACTGCGTGCCACAGTTATTGCTCAGTGTAGCTGTGCGACAATATTTGCTGCCGTTTTGTCGCATACTCTTCCATGACTGCCAGAATGTAGTTCCTCTGTCCAAACTTAATACTACTCCTTGGACTGAGACGTTACTCGTTGAAGACCTGTAGTATACTGTGGCCGAACCACTTTCAGGCATACACTCCGAACTCTACAATAACAAAACACTCACTGAGGAATTATAATGGAAACCAATCAGATATCATTTTTAATGGGAGCGTAAATATGCAAGCGCACAATTCCGATGCGGTGTTGCACTTCTCCCCGTCTGCTGCGTAAAACACAACTTATTCTGCAAGTGTTTTTGCTCACTATGAACGCGTGCCAGCTGCGTTTGATTGACGGCAGTTGGGCGACTTACATGTAAGGTGTCTCAAGCGTAAGTATTTCTTGCGGTTGACTGTAATTATATTGGGTCTTGATCGAAACAGTTTACGTCTCAAATAAATTTCTAATGGTTCAAATGGTTCAAATGGCTCTGAGCACTATGGGACTTAACATCTACGGTCATCAGTCCCCTAGAACTTAGAACTACTTAAACCTAACTAACCTAAGGAAATCACACACATCCATGCCCGAGGCAGGATTCGAACCTGCGACCGTAGCGGTCACGCGGTTCCAGACTGAAGCGCCTAGAACCGCACGGCCACACCGGCCGGCCAAATTTCTAATAACTAAAATAATATTCACACTGAAATCAGTGACAGCTCGAAACCAAACATTGGCATTTATGTAGCAAATGGCTTGTTTGTGGAGCCAAGTTTTTTGGAGTGTTTTTGCTTCTGTTCTAGATTTTCACCGACCTGCTCGTATAGCGTAACGCGCGGCGCACTAGCTTGCGGGTCTGGGAGGTGAGCCAGGCTGGGATCGAATCCGCCGGCGGGTTAACAATTGGTATGGTCTCTAGACAGTCTCGCATGCTCGTTCAGCCAAATACTGGAGTAGTCGCAATTTTACACCGCAGAAAATGCCATATAAAGGCAAGTAAAATACGATCACATATGGAACCAATGTTACACAATTCACTAACAGGTTGTGCTCACGACTTCCATCCCTTAGGCATCTGACGACTCTGTCGACAGAACGGCCATCCAGCTACAAAGACAAATAAAATAAATGGTTCAAATGGCTCTGAGCACTATGCGACTTAACATCTGAGGTCATCAGTCCGCTAGACTTAGAACTACTTAAACCTAACTAACCTAAGAACATCACACACATCCATGCCCGAGGCAGGATTCGAACCTGCGACCGTAGCAGCAGCGCGGTACCGGACTGAAGCGCCTAGAACCGCTCGGCCACAGCAGCCGGCAAATAAAATAAATTTGTAAGACTTGAGTACAGGGGAGCGCGTACTAGATGGGGTAAACCGCTAATGAAAAGCAAGAAGAAAAATCATGGACTTTCACCCGCAACTGTTTTCGCTAAACGTTACGATACACCTTGCATGTACAAGCGTGAGCTCTTTCTGAAAGTACACTGACCAGTCATATAAATGAGACCGCCTGTCAAAAGCAAATTTTGCAGGACATAGCGCTGCCAGTCGAGCAGAAATAGGGTCAGTGAGGTTGTGGACGGTAACGACAGGTATGTGGAGCCATGCCGTTTACAGTGGTGTGGCCAGCTGTGCTACGTTTCTCGGCTGAGGATCCATGGTGCGAACACCCCGACCGAGGTGGTCCCACAGATTCTAGAATGGCCTTAAATCCAGGGAGTTTCGTGGCCAGGGGAATACGGTAAACTCGTCCATGCGCTTCGAACCGCTCACGTACACTGCGAGCTGTGTGCCACGTTCCATCGTCCTGCTGGTAGATGCCATAGTGCCGAGGATAAACAAGCTTCGTGTAGGGGTGCACATGGTCCCCAAGAATATGATCATACTTGAGTTGATCCATTGTGCCTTTCACAATGACGAACACATTCCGCAGACCGTAACGATCCCTCCTCTGGCCCGCACCCTTTCTACGATCCAACAGCCATCAATCCTATGGAGTATAAAACTTGACTCATCTGAAAAGACCACTTGTCGCCACTCAATGCGGCACTGGCATCCAAATTCCAGCCTTCGGCGCCAATGAACAGCAGTCAGCATTGGTGTATGAACCTGGCGTCTGTTGCGGACGTCCGTATGTAGCAACGTCCGTTGTATGTTGGTTGAGAAGACACTATTGGTAGCCCCATGGCTCATCTGGGCAGTCAATTGCACGTCTGTTCGCTCGTGCACATCTCCGACGCCATCTTCCACCCCTGTCAACCATGGACCGTGGTGTACCGCAGCTGCCTCGGGGCCGATTTTGCCCCATTTTGCCAAGCACGGTATACTTCAACCATGGTTCAAAAAAAAAAAAAAAATGTGTGTGAAATCTTATGGGACTTAACTGCTAAGGTCATCAGTCCCTAAGCTTACACACTACTTAACCTAAATTATCCTAAGGACAAACACACACACACACACACACACACACACACACACACACACACACACACACACACCCATGCCTGAGGGATGACTCGAACCTCCGCCGGGATCAGCCGCACAGTCCATGACTGCAGCGCCTTTGACCGCTCGGCTAATCCCGCGCGGCTAATCATGGTTCACAAACTTAGACGTTTCGGAAATGCTTCCACCCTTGCCCCAAAAACCAATGATCCTGACCTTTTGAACGTTAGATAAATCGCTCCGTTTTCGCATTACGACAACTGAAGTGTTTTCTACCTCCCTCCCTCCCCCCCCCCCCCCCCCCCCCCCCCGACACACTTTATATACTCTGTGCTGCTAATGCTGCCATCTGCCGTCTGTGCATGGATTTTGCTCGATGACTTTGAACATAGACGGTGATCTTTATTATGACTGGACCATATAATACAAACAGCGTCCTAAGAATGAGACAGCAAAATCGGAATTTAGAAACACCCGTCTTATGTGAAGTGATCACATCGTCATCTGTGACACGGTCACATATGTTCATATGTTAGAACTCCCTCGGTGTGTCTTGCGATGCGCAGAATCACGAAGCTCTAGATTGAACAGTTTATACACATCCTGTAAGCGGCATGTATCGAGTTTATTTGTGTTTATGAACAAATAGGTGAGAAAATATATATATATATATATATATATATATATATATATATATATATATATATATATATATATATATATATATATATGAAGATAGGAACTGTTCTCGAAAGAATAGATACCATTGATGACCGTGCAGCTTCTCTAGAATAAGTGATAATTGAAACCCTCAGCTGCCGACAGGTGTTGTTGATATACCTCGTTGGGGACAGCTGAAAATGTGTGCCCCGACCGGGACTCGAATCCGGGATCTCCTGCTTACATGGCAGACGCTCTGTCCGTCTGAGCCACCGAGGACACAGATGAATAACGCGACTGCAGGGACTTATCCGTTGCATGCTTCCCGTGAGACCCACATTGCTAACTGTCCACAATCTACATACGTAATGTACCTTATAGATATTTGACCATCCACTCATTAGTCGCACACAGAAGGTGACGATACCCTGCAGTTGAGGGTTTCAATTAATTATCATTTATTCTAGACAAGCTGCACGGTCATCAATGGTATCTGTCTTTCGAGAACAGTTACTGTCTTCATATATATAGTTAAAGGCTACCCAGCCATTGACCTTCGTCTGTGCGAATGCGCATAGTTTGCCCGAACTCTTACAGGAATCATCATCACCTTAGTGTGCGCGAGTAATGCGTGGCTGGGCAAATATCTATGAGGTACATTACAGATGTAGATTGTGGACAGTTGGGAAGTGGGTCTCGCGGGAAACGTGCAAGAAATAAGTCGCGGCAGTCGCGTTATTTATCTGTGTCCTCGGTGGCTCAGACGGCTAGAGCGTCTGCCATGTAAACAGGAGATCCCGGGTTCGTGTCCCGGTCGGAGCACACATTTTCAGCTTTCCCCATTGAGGTATATAAACAACACCTGTCGGCAGCTGAGGGTTTCAATTAATTATCATTTAAATAGGTGAGAAGTTACTCTGCATTCCCTTTATTCTTTCAACTTTTACACCCCCCCTCCCCCCCCCCCCCCCCCTGCGGAATCTGTAAGCTTTAGACCCTAGTAGTGAATGTTTCAAATGTCAAGGATACGTGGTGCACTTCGCTCGAGGCCATTGGGCACCGACAACATTTAGAAGGTTTCCCTCACTAATCTCACAGACTGCTGAACGGAAACCCTATTTACGGCTACTAGCTTTATTCATTCAGGCGTACAACAGTATTTTCGTTTGCACAAATTCGTACAAGTCAATTCACCACGGTGCAGCTACAGCACCTCTTACGACAGGATGAAGAAAAGCACGGCGCGTAAAAGAAATATTCGCGAACATCGTAACGTGTAAAGCTCCATTATAGCTCGCACACAAAACTTATTAGCGACATACATCTGAGCCAAAACGTGCGCTAAAGTGGCAATCCATTATTCCATAGGAGGCGTTACCGCGCTTTCATAACGTTGCTGCGAAAGTTCATTAAGTGTCACCTGTGAATACTCGTATAGAGGGTGTTTGAAAAATACTTTTACAGACACAGCGGACAAGTTCCTTTCAGTAAAACGAAAAAAAATTCATTTAAACGTATGTCCTAAAATCTTTCGTTTTCGAGTTACTAATGAAAGTCGACGTTCAACGATTTTCCAGATACATCACAATATCCGTTTGACTCATTATATCCTCGGTGTGTTGTCAGTGGGATAATAAATTGAGCAGTTTTACTGATTTACTATTCCTGAAGAGTACAAACTGCCATGTAGTTCATTGTTCTGCTAGCTAGGCCATTTCGAGACTTAAAGGTTAAATCTCAGCGTCAGTTCACTTACTTTTTTCCCAGAAAACCGCAACTTAGCTCACTTTCTCATTCTAGGTTTAATTAAACACAAATATATTTTGAGAGTTCCGAGAATACTCTTGTTTATATTTCACTCATGTATATCACTGTCTTCCAGACGTACAGTTTCGGAATATCCTTCCTCAGATAAACTCTTTGTACTCTTTTTGTAGGAAAAAACTTATCATCACTCCGTTCAACCTTCTCTGTTTGTATTCCTCCTTTAATATGATTTTAAATGCTAGACAGCTGAATTTGGGTTTTTAAAAACTCTGTCTTCTGCAAAATATAGTATTTATCATTTCTTTAATGAACAGGTCACATACACACAAATCCTTACACAACACAGAAGAACACAACACACAGGCCACAAGCGCACGCAGAATACAACAGAGCAACGAGATACATACAAAACTAAATGGCACCTACTCACCTACAATAATAAAATTGTTGACAGAATAGGCAACATATTAAAGAAACAGGTACTTCAGACAGGATACAGGACAGACAACGGAACACAGAAAAACCTCAGGACATAAGAAACACCGACATATAAATTCAACAGATCAGGCACATATGAATTCACGTGCAAATATGCATGACAAGCATGCAGGAACTTTAAAACAAATTATTCAAAACACCTCAGAGCCCTCAAAGGTAAGAGCTCCCATAGCACTTTTGATGACCTCATAATAGCCGACATCCGTCACCCAACAACAATAGAAACAGATTTAAAAATACTAAAACCCAACCAAGAGAGTATACTATAAAACCAACATAGAGGAAAACTACTATATACAGAAGGTAATAGCAGAAGGAAAACAGGTTATAAATTAACAGACTGCACTAAGCAAAAGGCACACGGTGTAGCATATTAAAGGAACTCTACGGAAGAGAAAACACAAGCAACTACAAATCACACCACCACCCACACCTACATACACTCCCCCCTCCCCCCCCCCCTCCCCACACACACACACACACACACACACACACACACACACACAAACGTAGACACATACAGAGAGAGAGAGAGAGAGAGAGAGAGGAGAGAGAGAGAGAGAGAAAGAAAGAAAGAAACAATAAAGAAAATTCAAATTCGGTGCCAAGTTCATGGAGAACAAGCGAATGCCGTTCTTGGTATGGGGCACACAATAAGAAAGTTTATACTGTGTTTTGGTGAAGTGAAACGTGTTCGTTACAACCAAAATTCTTCAAGATAAGTCTAGTATTTGTATGTGCTTGTTACTAACTCATAAGAACGCACAAGGAAAAGGACTGCCATAATAAAAAGTAAGTAACAGTAAATATAGGCACGAAATATCCTGACACAACAAAATTACGTTAAAACACCAATTTACAATAACATCGTTTGCTTGCACACGACAAGCTATCAGCACATGGAAATGTACAAATGGTCATAAGCAAGAGTATAATGTAAAATTAAGGTAATGACAATAACAAACAAAAACTTTTCTCTAGACCTAAGTTTCGTCGATTAGTTATCAATTAAAGTATGTTCACATTTCACAGCGTTCAGTAAAGAAAAGCCACTGATAGTGGCACAGAGGTGCTGAAACATGTTTGGGTCACATGAAAAAACAGTGTTTTGCGCAACAAGCGGTCCTTATATCCAGTATTTTTTAACTTCAAGCAAGAAAATACAAAAGGAGCAAATCCAAATGATGAATTAACGTTAAGTATTTAACTTAGACTTTTGAAGAGTAACAGAGGATATTTTTATGTTTGTCCGGTGGTCTACATAATCAACCAGACAAACGTCCTCTTGAACTCTTTAAAATTTTTAATTCTTCTATTATTCTAATTATTCTAAGTTGAACAATGAACTTCAAGTTTTCAGTCGGCATCTTATTAGCTGTACGTTAATTCGAGCAACATTCAAAATCGCGTGCAATGTGCAATGAAATAAAGTTGTATTTCGACACTGACTGTAGTTTAATAAGTTCGTTGTTGGAAAGCCTAGTGCTTAACCTCCAGAAAATATTTTGATGGTGGTGGCCAACGATGACGATAATAGAAGCACACTGGACATAGAAATTATTCACCCCTCCTCCCCCCCCCCCCCCCCCACAGACACACACAGAAGACATACTACCGTGCAGCACCGACTCCGGTCCTGAAAACATCGTAAATTCGGCGAGGAACACAGTCCGTTAGTTTGTTCAGGTATGCCTTATCAACATGAAGCCAATCATTCGTGATAACATCCCGTGGCGCTACATTCTCGGGCATATTGCCCATTGAGTTTGACCCACTATTCCCAGTAGTCCCAAGCATTTTCTGTGGGGTTAAAATACAGGGTGATTCAAAAAGAATACCACAACTTTAAAAATGTGTATTTAATGAAAGAAACATAATATAACCTTCTGTTATACATCATTACAAAGAGTATTTAAAAAGGTTTTTTTTTCACTCAAAAACAAGTTCAGAGATGTTCAATATGGCCCCCTCCAGACACTCGAGCAATATCAACCCGATACTCCAACTCGTTCCACACTCTCTGTAGCATATCAGGCGTAACAGTTTGGGTAGCTGCTGTTATTTCTCGTTTCAAATCATCAATGGTGGCTGGGAGAGGTGGCCGAAACACCATATCCTTAACATACCCCCATAAGAAAAAATCGCAGGGGGTAAGATCAGGGCTACTTGGAGGCCAGTGATGAAGTGCTCTGTCACGGGCTGCCTGGCGGCCGATCCATCGCCTCGGGTAGTTGACGTTCAGGTAGTTACGGACAGATAAGTGCCAATGTGGTGGCGCTCCATCCTGCTGAAATATGAATTGTTGTGCTTCTTGTTCGAGCTGAGGGAACAGCCAATTCCTGGGCTCCGAACAAATGCTTGCTGGATGCGTGCTACATTTTCATCATTCGTTCTCGGCCGTCCAGAACTTTTCCCTTTGCACAAACACCCATTCTCTGTAAACTGTTTATACCAACGTTTAATACACCACCTATCAGGAGGTTTAACACCATACTTCGTTCGAAATGCACGCTGAACAACTGTCGTCGATTCACTTCTGCCGTACTCAATAACACAAAAAGCTTTCTGTTGAGCGGTCGCCATCTTAGCATCAACTGACGCTGACGCCTAGTCAACAACGCCTCAAGCGAACAAATGTACAACTAAATGAAACTTTATAGCTCCCTTACTTCGCCGACAGATAGTGCTTAGCTCTGCCTTTTGTCGTTGCAGAGTTTTAAATTCCTAAAGTTGTGGTATTCTTTTTGAATCACCCTGTACAGTGAGGTGGAAGGCAAGTCGAAGTGCGATGGGGTGCCCAAGTGTTCGCCAAATCAGGAACGTAGGCGTGCAGTGCAGTGAACACGGCCGTCGTCATCTTGAAAGACGAGCGTTTACACAACAAGCTCTTCATAAAGACAGAGAAAAGTGGGCAACAGTTCGTCACCGAGAATGTTGAAATAAACAACCTGGTTCGTGTTCACAGTGCCTTGAATGAGTGGTCCAAGCCATGGTAAGAAAAACATCCCAGAACCACTTGGGGCCTGAACTACACCGTTCTCACAATGCAGGTTGCAAGTCTCGATGAGCCGTCGGGCACTCTATGCCTTGCATATTGGAAAAAGGTGGCCACTAGTAGGGCGATGCTATGGTGCAACTTCTGCGTCTTTCGGCACATTTACGATCCGAATTCAATGTCCTTTTCTTGTAGTTTCCTTTGCAATGTTTGGTCGAAAAGTGGTTGATATGGATCTGCGTTCATTGACAGCAGCGATTCCTGGCGGGTTTGAATCGAGTCTCACTGAGACGACATGACACTCGTCTCGGGAACCTGTTGATTGGGATGTTTTTACGACCACCGTTATTACGCGGTATTACTTGGCTGCGAGTGGTACACGGTTCCTTCTAGACACATTGAACAGTCTCCGTTGATACATAAGAAAATATGGAAATTTTATTCATGAGCATGTCCAATCATGACTGCTCTTTTCTGCCACTCTTTCACACATCGACTCATTTAACTGTACTGATTTAAACAACCAACTGGCGCGCGCGTGCGCCCCCCCCCCCCCCCCACCACCACACACACACGCACCACTTCACTGTCGTAATTTGGGTCAGCGGTGGTGGGTCACGTGACCTCCTGGTATCACACCTACAGCCCTCCAAACCGAATAGACGGTGACGAATATCTTGTACTGGGAGCCTACCTGCCTCAAACGCAAGCGAACAGCGTCTAACCACGTAAGATCCAACCATAAAACTTCATACCATAAAACTTCATACCATAAAACTTTCTGTCCCGCCAAGGTTTGCATAAAGGAAGGGTCTTTATGGTTTTAACGCCCGAGCAGCAACTCAGTAACAAGAGTGGAGTGCAAGCTCATTTTGGACATGGGTCCGATGATTTAGGGAAATCACTCAAAACGTTTAATTCTGGAGGACGGGCAGCGACTTGAATCCTGCCCTTCCATCGTTTTAATGACAATTTTGTTAGAGAGCTCAAACTGATCTTTTGTTAAGGGTTTCATGACTATGAGTGATGTTTATTGGCAAGATACGTTCGCGCTCGGTTGTTATGTTCAGTGATACACTCTTAACATAAACCTGTTAGCAGATCGTTAGGAATAGGTTGGAACTAGTTGCCCCTGTCATCGACTAACGTCCATCAATTGTTCGTAGGGTTTGAAACGAATTTTCAGCGCAGTCTCTAAGTAGCCTTGAAAGCAAAACTCAGCTATGATCTAACGACCATGTTGATTACTTATGAGATTTGTGTCATTCGATCCTTTGAACCACGTGCGTATAACTGTATCATAATGTGAATCGTTCCATAATGATATACCATGCGTGAAGCGTAAGGCTTTCTGTAACGTACAAAGAAAAACAAGTATTTTCTACACCATTGCAAACAGTAAAAAGTGGTCCATTTACTAGACAAAGAACCACTTTGTTAGCTTTCTTTATCGTAAACCGACCAATAACATTTTCAGCTCCACTGGTCTAAAAACTTTGGTACTTCGTATTCTTCGATGAGACTGGCAACTTACCATCAGACTTTTGGAAAAATATCATCCACAGAATTCAGAAGATAGCAAGGGCAGATAGGTGCGAAAACTATCGCACAATCAGGTAAAGAACTCTTGCATCCAAGTGCTAACAAGAATAATATACAGAAGAATGGGAAAGAAAATCTGGGATATGTTAGACGACGATCAGTTGGGCATTAGAAATGGTAAAGGCACCAGAGGCAGTTGTTCCGTTGCGCTTGATAATGGAAGCAAGGTTGAAGCAAAATCAAGACATGCTCATATCATTGTCGACCGAGAAATAACGTTCGACAATGTAAATGGTGGAAGATGTTCAAAACTCTGAATAAAATAGGAGTAAGCTACATGAACGATAGATGATACACGAGATGTACAAGAACGAAGAGTGAACAGTAAGACTGGAAGACCGAGAACGAACTTCTCGCTTTAAAAAGGATGTTCGCCCTACTCTCCAATCTGTACATCATCGAAGAAGCAATGACGGAAATAATAGAAAGGTTCAAGAGTGGGATTAAAATTCGAGGTGAAATTATATCAGTGATGAGATTCCCTGATGACATTGCTATCCTGAATGAGAGTGAAGAAGACTTACAAGATATGTCGAATCGAATGAACAGTCTAATGAGTACAATATATGGATTGAGCTCATTAGACACGTGGCTGAAGTTAACATTAAGGACAGACGTCGACCGTGTCTTTTTGAAAACAGCCTAAACGACCTTAGTTTAAGCAGTTTACGGAAACAATGAAAAAAGTAAATGTGAGTAAGTGGACGGAAATTTGAAGTGCCGATATCCCGAAAGCGAGTACTACAGTATCTTACCACCTCGCTCGCTACATCTCTTAGTAATGTAAGCAAGTGCAACGAGTGCACGATATTTTTTTACTTATACTTTTGTTACATTTGTGAATAGAAAAGAAACTATGGGAGTACTATTTGTGTGAATTACTATTTCATTTCAGAACAGAAATGATAATTTTTGATCTTCATATGTTTTGCCAAAATCTTTGTAAGATACGCCGCAGTGAGTACTTCTCAGCATGTTAAAGTTTCTTTCCATTCCATTCAAGAATTGAATTTTCTTATACGTTTTTGCGCGTGTTGTTATTAGTCTTATACTCAAGTGCCTTAAGAGACTGAAACCAAGGGGATTGTAAGACATTTCTAAGGTTACTCGAAAGAAAGTCTCGATATTTCCCACGCTCTGCGATAAAATCTGCTTGTTTCTTCCAGCGTGTGTCAATTCTGTGATGTGTACCGTGAACTCGAAATGCACTGACAATTTTTCGGGGATTGTTCAGAGAAGTTTTCTGAGTATTGTCGTATAAGCGACCTGTGGTCTCCGGTGACTCATTACAGAGTAATAATGTACGCAATTATGACTTATTGGATTCCTTACCTAACTGCCTTTGTTTCTGTGAAAATACCTTCGCAACAGTGAAAGCGCTGTAACATGCGATCACTAAGACTTCCAATACAAAACACAGAATAATGCAGATGATGTTCAGATGTATGTGAAATCTTATGGGACTTAACTGCTAAAGTCAGCAGTCTCTAAGCTTACACACTACTTAACCTAAATTATCTTAAGGACAAACACACACACCCATGCCCGGAGGAGGACTCGAACCTCCGCCGGGTCCAGCCGCACAGTCCATGACTGCAGCGCCTTAGACCGCTCGGAGACTAATGCAACAACGCTCAGGAGGACGTATGTGAAACGCATACCCTCATGTTATCAAATGGTGTGCCCTAAGGTATTAAAGGTGAAAAAGAAAAATTTCGTATCGTGGTTAGCAGTAGTATAACGCAACTTAAAATTCAGTTTTCAAAATTAGTATACGAATTTTGAAATTGTTACAGAATTACCAACTATAATACATTTATAATTTATCTGTTCCTTTTCCTCATAATCTGCTTAGCCAATCACTGCCGAAGTTGAACTGTATTATGCCTACATCCTTAGAAACAGTTATACGTAAGCAACTTTGAATATATTTAACAAAAAAAATATTTTATATCATTTTACGTCTTTTTCATCTGAATCGGTACAGGAATTTCAGTAGATTAATCTACATATGTAATTTGAAACAAAAAATTTGAAAATTTAACTCTGTGTGTTTGTTTATTGCACTGCGACAAATTTATGGGGCAAATTCCGAGGCATTTTATCACAGCTGTCTTCAGAAAAATGTACATAAGTGTCAGAAAATGTACTTCCTGTCAAAATCAATTTAAAGATTAAACTTATATCATCTTCAATTATTCCTCCTCAGAATTCTCCAGGGTTGTACTCAGGATCATCCTTGTCCTTAAGACTTGTAACTTCTTTTCTGTTGTTTCCGTTGCTGCGTCCTGAATTGACATTTCACTTCTTGCCACACGATGATGGTCAATTTCCATAAGAACGGCTAGAGTGAATGCAACCACTCTGAAGTTCAAACGCTGTAACACTATCCATCATAAATAACAATCACAGTATCATATGTAGCGAATTATACAACTGTAATAGATGAAAATGTTGTCTTGGAGCAACGTCTCCTCATGACCGCACCCAAATGGATTTTTAGTAATGTCATAAAGACACTTCCTTAGTAGGTCACAATTTTCCAGGAATCTTGATGTGTGCTTGATCGTATTCGTTATACATTCGCAAATGCATTTCTTTTCTGTGTGTGTGTGTGTGTGTGGAAGGGGGGGGAGGAGCGGCGGGGAGAGGGGTGCGACTGTTATTCCTCTGGGCACGCTTGTACACCGACGAAAAAAAATTGTAACGCTAAGAAGGAGTTGTGCGACATAAACTAAAGTTGACAGAATTGATTCTAAATCTGAAAGATGTGTTTATTCAATTTTTGTGCCAGTCCGCCGCATAAGAGTGGCGTTATCAGCGTGACTATGTGGATTCAAATCACGTTTGCTTTACATACACGTTGTACTGTCGTGAGCCGGCCGAAGTGGCCGAGCGGTTCTAGGCGCTACACTCTGGAACCGCGTGACCGCTACAGTCCCAGGTTCGATTCCTGCCTCGGGCATGGATGTGTGTGATGTCCTTAGGTTAGTTATGTTTAAGTAGTTTTATCTTTGAGACTGGACGTCCTGAATTGATTTTACTCAAGAATGCCTTTAAGTCGACAATGACGCCAATGTCAACAGTTCACTGAGTTTGAATGAAGTCTTGTAATACGGCTACAAGAAGCTGGACATTCCTTCTGTGACAGTGCAGAAGCACTTGACAGGAATGTAGCGTTTGTATATGATTGCTGGCAGTGGTGATCACGAGAATGTACGATCGCTGGAAGACCAGCCTCCGGACGGCCACGTCGCACTACCAAGAGAGAAGACCATCGTGTTAGAAGTATGGCACTGGCGCATCACACTGCATCTTCGGCGGCAATTTGAGCAACACTTGGCACCACAGTGACACAACGAACTGTTACAAATCGGTTACTCCAAGGACAGTTCCAAACTAGTCGTCCGGTAGCATGCATTGAGTGACCCAAAACCACCACCATTTGTGACTTCAGTGGACACTTGAGGACAGGGTGGAGGTCTGTTGTGTTTTCTGATGAAAGCTGTTCTGCCTCGGTGCCAGTAAAGGCTATCGTAGTGTGGAATTGAGGGCCTGCAACCACCCTGTCTTCGTGCTAAACACACTGGACCTACACATGTAGTTATGGTCTGGGGTGCGATTTCGTATAACAGCAGGACGACCCTACTCGTTATCACACGCACCCTGACTCATATTTGTACGTCAGTCTGGTGATTCGAGTAGTCGAGCTGCTGTTCATGAACAGTATTCCACCGAGTGCTATAACTCTGTTGAAATCCAAAATGCTCTACAGAATGTCGGCTTGTTGCCTTGACCTGCTCGATCACCAGATCTGTCTCCCTCCGAACACGTATGGGACATCATCGGGCAACTCCAGTTTCATGCAGAACCAACATTAACTGGCCCAGCATTGACCGACGAAACGCAGTAGACATGAAACTCCGCCCGGCAACTGTATTTCACAATGCATGCAGGTTTGCAGGTTTGCATTCAACATTCTGGCGGCTACACCGGTTATTAACGTACCAGAATTTCACATTTGTAATCGCTTATCACGCCCTTACATTAATCTGTGATCATGCAATTTTAATCCCTGAAATGTGTGCCGGTCTGGGTGGCCGAGCGGTTCTAGGCGCTACAGTCTGGAACCGCGCGACCGCTACGGTCGCAGCTTCGAATCCTGCTTCGGTCATGGATGTGTGTGATGTCCTTAGGTTAGTTAGGTTTAAGTAGTTGTAAGTTCTAGGGGACTGATGATCCCAGAAGTTAAGTCCCATAGTGCTCAGAGCCATTTGAAACATGTTACTAAGGCAGATGTATTCCCGGAATTTCATTACTTTGCATCAATTATTTTTTGGTGTTGCGATTTTTTTTTTCGTCATTGCATTTGTACCAGCTAATGGGACATCGGTAAACACTGATCACCATAAATGTTCTTTTCCATCACTTCTCTTGAGATTTCGAAAATGAAAGTTTGGCAAATAGTTCTCAATATATTTTACTACTGAATGCAATCAAAATCGCATATTAAGTTTTTGGTCACTTTTACACACGTCCCCCCCCCCCCCCTTTCAAATGAAACAGTTACCTTGTTACGTGGTTGTCGCCGCTGCAGCAACAGCTCAAAGGAGCGTCGCTGTGCCGCTTTTCCATAGCATTCAGTGAATCCATAAAGGAGGTGCATATCCGTGAACTATCCCTTTAGTAAACCTATCGATACTGCTAAGATATTGCTCCGTACGACTGCCAACATAGAACTAACACTGCCGGAGAAAAAGCCGAGACAGAACCAAGCTGTAACGAATGCAAGCCTAAGATAGAAGAAGGAAGGAAGGGAGATTAATATCTTGTCGACAATGAGTTCATTAGAGACGGGGCACAAGCTCGGATTAGGAAGGGGTGGACAAAGAAATCGGCCGTGCCCTTACCAAATGAACCATCCCGACTGAGGGCGAAGAGTTTTGAGCATTACTGTTGTTATCGGTAAGTACAGCTCGTACCGTCAACATTTGAAGTGTTTTCAATACAGTATTGTCCGCCCCGATAGCTGAATGGTCAGCGTGACGGATTGCCGTCCTACGGGCCCGGGTTCGATTCCCGGCTGGGTCGGGGATTTTCTCTGCTCAGGGACTGGGTGTTGTGTCGTCTTCATCATCATTTCATGTCCATCCGGCGCGCAGGTCGCCCAATGTGGCGTCGAATATAATAAGACCTGCACCAAGGCGGCCGGACCTGCCCCGTAAGGGGCCTCCCGGCCAATGACGCCAAACGCTCATTTCCATTCCAATACAGTATTACTGCGAATATAAATGTGGCTGGACATCAATCGAAAAGCAATTACTCTGTAAAGAGCCACTGGAGACCACGGGTCCCGTATACCGAACTGCTTGGAAAATAGCCGTGAAAAACATCCGAAATATTAACTCTGGTGTTCGAATCCACCCTGCACGAACAGCCGGGTGCCTTACGTTTTTCTGAGGACTTCAGTGCACGGCGATTAGCATCATGTCTGAATACATGAGAATAATACTACATACAATTTCATGATCTAGGTAGAACGCTGATAATGCATTACGTATTTGTTCACGCAAGTTTGCGGGTGGAAATCGTTCGATGTAGATTGACGTGTTGCATATCAGATTATCATCCGAAGTTAATATCCATTCTATCTTGTATTTACATAGGAACTTGCATTAATATGTAGGAGCTTGAGTTTAGCGTAAATTTCTGTCAGATTAGAACTTGCTACCACCACGGTTCTTTTGCCTTTAGCGTACACTTCTCTTAGCGAGTGATACCCGAGATTCGACTGCCGATCCGGTAAACAGTTTTAACCTGTCAGCAAGCATCATAGCAAGATATTCCCGTGCAGAATGAAGGATTCATTCTGACAGGAGAGTAGTGTCCACTGCTGTGAACATTCCACTGGAAAGAGCCCATTACGTGGCAATAGTTACGTTTATAGAAACTGACTTCTGAATTAAATTTCGCATGGATTACTGATTTTGCTTGTTTTGCTTTTGCGTCAAATTTTACGACAAATTATCAACATTTTAGTTTGGAACAGAACCTGAAATTCTGCCTTCCAGAAGGTGTACTTAAACCGTTCAGATATCCTGGGAAATATCCTCTGCCTTTCTTATATTCCACCAAAGTTCTGTTTAGTACTACGTCAACAGAGCCTGAGAATAGTGCTGACGTTCCATTATAAATAATATGATTCAGCTGTCGGAAAATATGTTGTTCGAATCTGCCCCACCCTGTCTTTCTTTCTTTAACTATCGCTTTGAAAGAATACTCTTCCAACCTAAGACATGGGTCAAACATAACCACGCCGATGGTAAAAAATCTGAACATTAAGAAAGAGTTTTGCGACATAAACGAAAGTTGGTAGACGTGTTTCTACATATGCAAGATGGCGTCTGTTTGAATTTCCCACCAGTCGCATAAGAGCGGTGCTAGTAGCGCTACTATGAGGATGCAAATCAGGTTTGCTTTAAATACACGCTGTAATGGTCGTGCGTTAGATACCTCTGTGGTGAGTTAATCATCGTCAAGAACGCCTTTAAGGCGACAAAGAAGTGATTATCAAGATCTTACTGAGTGTGAATGAGGTCGCGTAATAGGGCTGGATGTTGCATCCGCGGCGTTGCAGAAACACTTGGTAGAAATGTAGCCACTTTACATGGACTGCTGCTAGGTTTGGTCACGAGAATGTACCGTCGCAAGAAGACCGGCCTCGGGCAGCAGTTGGGGTGCGATTTTGTATGATAGCAAGCGTACTGTCGTGGTTCTCCCGCGCACCGTGACTGCAAATTTGTACGTCAGTCTGGTAATTCGACCTGTCGAGCTGCTATTCACGAACAGCATTCCAGTGGGTGTTTTCCAACACGATAACGCTTGCCCGCATACCTATGTTGCAACCTAACATGCTCTATAGAGTGTCGACATGTTGCCCATCACTAGATCTGCCTCCAGTGCAGCGCGTATGGGACGATAACTCCAGCGTCATCCAGAACGAGCATTAACCATCCGTATATTGATCGACTTAGTGCAGCAGGCAAGGAACTCCATCCTACAAACTAACATGCGGCACCTGTACAACACAGTGCACACACGTTTGCATGCTTGCATTCAACTGTCTGGCGCTTACACCTGTTAGTAAGGTACCAGCATTTCACACTTCCACTGGCTTATCTTGCTATTACATTAACCTGTAATCTCGCAGTGTTAATCACGTAAATGGTGTACCCAGACAAATTTATTCCAGAAATTTCACTTCTAGAGATTAATTATCTTCTGATGTTGGGTTTTTTCTGTCAGCGTACGTTTTGAACAGTCGAGCTTTAAAGTAAGTGAAGTTAATTAATTAAAATTGGGTAAGATTGTTTCGTACCCATAGTTTCATAATTCTTTTTTGCTTTCATGGTTTATATTTTTGTATGTTAGCACCTTTGATTATATTCCGTAAATAGGTTTTATTTATTGTACTTCCGAGATGGCAAAATTCGTGTAATCTTCAAGAACCAATTACCCATAGACAGTAAGTAGCCATCCTGCTTGCTCATCTATTAAAGATGACATTACATTAGTTTCCCTCTTCTGTATGCGGACAGCCGTCAGCTAGTACACGCTCCTTTTCAGCAAGCATGTGTTCACTTTCGGTGACTACTGCCACATCATCAGCGAGTAGTATCTTGGTTCGTATAATGTATGAGACACGATTCCCACACCTAAAATTGCCCCTTACATTAGTCACTGCCTTTTCTACACAAAAATTAAAAATCTACATTGCCAATATGCAGCCCTGCTTTCCGCACTTCCTGCTTTTGCCATAATATATCCCTCCGACAGTGCTAAGTATTCTAATCTGCCTTGCAAAAGAAGATCGTGTTTCGCTCTTATCCCTGTACGTTGCGACGTTTACAGTTTTTCCTCTCTCCAGCTTCCTGAAATGCTAATACAGGGCAGCATGATCATATTTTAAATGGTGGTTTCAGCACACATTATTTTTAAACCAACGTTTATTAGTCTGAAAGCCAAGTTCACATTACCACTTATCCGTACTCTGTATGGACGAGAGGCCACAACGATAAGTGACATAGTAGCGGGCAAAAAAGCGAGAAATCATTAAGAGTCTATTCAAAGCTTCAAATTCGTCTGAGTTACGTGGAATTCAGCAGTCTTCCGCCAAAGTTCTCCCGCTTTCAAGTAATTTACAGTTATCTTGACCCCCCATTATAACAATAAAATTCTAGCATTCAAAAGTAGTAAAAGCAAAGTTCGAAGTTTCAGATACTCTCGGAATATTTCCAGCTACATAGAGCGAAAAGTTTAGAGACGTAAAGCGGCATCCATTCGAAATTCACAAACTGTGCAGTCTTGATAGGGCCCAGAAATAGAAGCCGGAAGTGATAGGGCAGAAACACTTTCCAAATAGTCACAGTTTCAACAGTTATAGGGCGCTGTTCTTGGAAACATAAATTTAGTCTAAAAATCTACAAACCTAAGTTACTGAGCTACAGTGCCTACTCATATAAAAACGACGTCATACTGTGTCCTTAACAAAAGTGCTTTGATTTTATTTCTAAACTAATATTACAATACATATATTGTTTTCCAAATGTACGTACGCAGATGAACCAAAACATGTCCACCAGCGTGGTCTATCTTAGAAGGCAAAACAACAGCATTTCTGCGTGACAGGGATTCAACAAGTCTTTTGTAGGTTTCCGGAGGCATGTGGCACCAGATGTCTATGTACAGATCACGCAGTTTATTATGGACCGGTGGTCTGGGGGCGTGCAGCTGCCACCCGATGCCGTCCCACATGAATTACGTAGGGTCCGTGGAAGCTCAAATGAGTGTCCCCCATAGCATAATACTGCCCACACCAACCAGATCAGATATGGTACAACGAGAAACATGCTTCATCCGACCAGGTGACGTTTCCATTGATCCAAGACACATTCTCCCTGATATCTTTCCCACTGCAATCGTAATTGACAATGACGTTTGTCAACATTGGAACTCTTTGGAGTCGTATCCTGAGGGGCCCACGTGTCCAACAATGCATGCCGGACATTGTGCTACGTACGCTAGTGCCTGACTCCGTCGTCAGAGGTGCCACAGATTGCCGCCAATCCTCCATCGCAAAGGGGACAAGCTCGCGACCTTCACCTGATAAGTAGACGTCCGGCGCCTTGCCACCTACTCATGGTTTCACCATCTTTCATCCACTTTCCATAAGTAATCATCACAGCACGCGGAAAGCTGACCAGTTTCGCTGTTTCCGAGATCCTCTTTCCCACCCGCCAAGCCTTAACAATCTGCCCTTTGTCAAAGCCACTGATGTCGGTGAATTTCCCAATTGCGGCCCGTATTATCGCTACAATGATAACCTATTCTTTCTTGCTGAGTGTATCTGAAGTCCCATCGCCGCCAGGTTCACTTTATTTCGCTTTGGAGGAGCGTTTTAACTGCGACAATGGTCTATAACCCTATCTCCGACACTTTCTTTCTAAAATTATTTTATGACCTCTGAGCTACCGTCTTAGGATCTTTGGATCGGCGCCAGGGATCGTTGTGCGTGTGTGTTCCAGCAATCTGACGGTACTACGGATCTGATCTATCGTATTGCGTGGATTCGTTGATCCATTCTGAATTGCTATCTCTTGAGTGTCGTGATGTAGGAATGTGGTTCTCGAGTATCTGTTCCGTACCAAAATTCGTATAAATTATTTATTTTGGAGTGTTTGTATTTGGTTGAGACGGGCTGTACTCGTTAGATCCCAGAAAGTGTTTCCATAGAGTATCATTCTACGTACCATACTCATTTGTAGTCTCAGTAGACACTTCTAAGTCACTCTTCAGGAAAAGACAAACGAGTTTCTTATTCGTGGCTAGCGTTTTTATTAGTGGTTCTTCCATATGTTTGTGGAATCCGATCTATCGCGAAATTGAAACCATTGAAACCACAGCGCTTTTTATTTATTTATTTATTTTTTTTTAAAGCAGTTAGCTACCCCTTCCAGCTACTTCTCTACATAGTCGCCTCTCCGACTTAGATATCATAGAAGACAGTCGCCTGTGCTTTCCACCAGTTCTCTACGCTGGTCTGCAGTTCGTTGTTTATGGCAAAGCGTTGTCTTGACAGCAAGTGGTTCATGTGAGCAGAAATGAAATTCAGAGGCAGTCAAGTTTAAGCTGTATGGTGGTTGATCAAACACGTCGTATCGAAAACGCCTCAGGGGCGTCCTCGTTGCCCTGTAGCGTGCTGCCGAGACCCGTCATGAAGAAGGAACTTCATGGCATTAATGACACATGGGCTGCATTAAATCACGCAAAATATCTTACCAGGCAGTCGTACTTTACGCAATACAACAGCGTTTCTGCGTGACATTATTTTCTGGGCATCTTTACATGTTCACTGCGCACTCAGAACCGAAAAAAGCGACATGACGCGATTGCCGGGCATAGTGGGGACACGGCCCGACACATCTGTGACTGCTTCATAGGATATTCACTGTGGTTTGCATTGCGTGACTTGTCGGGCCCCGTATATTGTGAATAAATTAAGGGACAACACTGATCCGTGGGGTGGGTCGGCATTTGGAGTTTTGACTTCTGAACATTGTCATTGAACGTACACAGGGAAACGCCTGCTGCGGAGGAAGCTGGCATTTATTCCGGTAAAACAGTCCGTGTGGGGTTGCTAGTCTCCCATTAGTCGCTTCCCCAGTAGGCGTATGGGGGAAATAAAATACCCGGGGTGGACTAAAGTTAGCGACTGCTGCGCTGTAGCTTGATTTTGGCTTATCAGAAGCTAAAGGAAGAAAACCTTGAGAATGAATTACCTGGTCCCCATGTCGTGAGTTGTGCCGTGGGCCATCACCTCACTCACGTGAAGAAATTAAAATACTAAAAAACCTAATAATATGTCTCATAAAAACTGGAATCTCGGGCGACGAACTAGCGAAGAAAAAAGGAAAATGACATGTGAATGCTGGAATGTGCAAGGCGTGTCCATAAAACTGAATATACTACCAATATAACTTAACAGTTTCAAATGGGTGTTGTACTCTGTGAGACCAAGAGGAAAGGCAAAGGAGAAGAGCTTGGTAGCTCTGTACATATCCGGAGTGGGATGTCCAAAGCGGTAAGAGCCAAAGCAGAGGTCTCTATTATAATTTTAAAAAAAGCATGGAAAAAGAGAATCACAAATTGGAAATTTATTAATGAACGTATTGCTGTGGTAGAAATAACTCTATCTACTAGGGAAGTTGTAATTATTGGTGTATATGCACCCACGAATGATGCAAGAGATCAGAAGAAAGAGACTTTGTAGACAATCCTTAGGGAGACTGTAGGAAAAATCCCAAGGAGAAAGGAACTGATTATCAAGGGGGATATGAACGCAAGAGTAGCAATTAGAGAATCATGTGCGATAGTAGAAATCGTGGAGAGACGATATAGTGACAATGGAGAACGATTGACTGAAATTTGCAAACAGTTTGATCTGAAAAGTACCAACACATTTTTAAGCACAAGGACATTCATAAACATACTTGGCAACAGAATACTAGAAAACTACGTCCTACAATAGATTATATTATCATTAGACAGACAAGTAGTTTCAATGTTGCAGACGTTAGATGTGTGGATTAGACCATTATTTAGTAAAAATGAAGAGTTTTTGGCCATGGAAGAATGCGAAGAATGATTCTAACAACTTTATAGGGAACTGTGCTGAGAAAGCTCAAAATCTACACTTCAATGTTGACAGCCTACAAGGTATACGAAGATTCTTTGTTACCAGAATGGGAAGAAAATTGGAAGAAATATTTAAAGAAAGTACAGAGGAAATATATAAAATCCATTGTTATAAATACAGCAACAGAGCTGCTAGACATAAGGAGAAACAACCACAGCTGTAAAAAGCAGAATGGTGGAGGGAGGAAATAGAGGTGGCAGTTAGGGAAAAGAGGTACCCATTCAACCGGTGGCTGAATGATAAACCGGAGTAACAAGAACAATCTACAAGGAAAAATAAAATTAAGTCATAAAAAATAAGGATAGCAGACAATGAAGAGTGGGAAAGAACATGTGCCAATGTCAATAGCAAACTGGGGTTTCGGAGAGCGAAAGAAGCGTGGTCAGTATTAAAAGGACTTCGACAAGAGACCAAGGCCAAAGCCAGTCTTCAACTGATAACACCAAAAGAATGCGGCAAATATTTCCGGAAATTATTAAATGAGGATAGAGAAGCGTATCTGGAGGAAGGTACAATGGAAGAAAAGGAAGAGAAAGGGGGGGGGGGGGGAGAATCCAAGTATTAAGAATACCGAAAAATGGTAAATCACCTGGACTAGGCAGTATCATTCTGAAGCTATTAAAATATGGTGGTGACAAAACTGTGAAGCCAATAACACGGTTATTCAATAAAATGTTACATGGAGATTCAGTACCCAAGGAAATGAAGCTAGGCTATATCAATAGCATATTTAAGAAAAGGGAACGCAAAAGCTGCCCGAACATCGAGGAATTTATATTATAAAAAACATTAATGAGACTTTTTGGGAAAATAATTGAAAATAAGCTGAAAATAAAATTTAAAACCCAAGAAGAACGAATGGCTTCACAGCTGGCAGATCATGCATAAACCATATTTTCACATTACGACAGATCTTAGAGAAACATAGGGAAATTCTGAAAATGTCCTGGAATGGGAACCGGAGGGAAAGAGGAGGACACCCTATGACCATCTGGCTCCAAAATGTAAGATTAACAATGAGAAGACTTTGCGCAGAGGAAGAAGATATACAAGAACGAAACACCTGGAGGGACATCCTGAAGAGATAAATTAAGATCCTATGTAACAAATGTAATAATTTCGGGTATTTGTTCTGTTGGAGAAAAAACTATGTATAGAGGAAAATCTCAGTAAATAAATAAATAGCAGTCCGGTTGCGGCGGCACGGTTCCTTCCGTACCTGAACATTGTCTCAGCAGATCATCAGCAGGGAAGCCGAGTGAAACCTACTGTACTTCGGCGTGAACCAAGTTGTAATTAAAGTCAGTAATCTACGTTACGAGAGAAAGTTTTCACACGAAATGAAAGGTTGGAAATTTTGTCCTTATTTAATATATTCTGAAACTTAGGTGAACAAGTATCACTGCCAAGCCCGTGCTAGTCTTAACACAGTCACTCACAATCCCTTTCACTCACGTTAGCAAGTTTATGGTGTTGCATTTCCCGAAAACGTAATAGCTACAAAAATACGGATTGTTATTGATTGAGAATGCGCGCCAAATATAAAGTCAGTCGGTACCTAATGCGGTCACAGTTTTTAGCAACCGACCTGCTCAACACGCCACAGGGAATTTATGTCTTTTCTCGTCACAAAATTCACTTAAAAATTTCGAAATTTCTACACACCCATCGGAATAATTATGCCGTCACTTTACAACACTTTTGATGTATGAAACACTGCTAGATCCGGCAACTTACCATTTCCATCGGAACTACTACTACACACGTCCGAACTGTTTCATGGCTAGGCTCCGACTCCTCTCTAGAATATTTTTAAGTCTTCTCTACTAGCAGACAAAGGCGCGCGAAGAATATTGCTTTACCATTGGTCAGTTTACTCAACAACCAATAGCAAAACAACATACTCCCGGGTCAGTCCGCGCTTTTCACCAATAACCAATCGCAAAATAGTAAACCTAACGACTGCACTTTTTACCGACGTAATTATCTAATATGCTGAAGTTTTGTTTATGCATAAAGTTATTTACTATTGTTATTTATACCTGAATTAACTTTCCCTTTACCCTAAACTTACATTACAAATCTATTCTACAAAAAATCCCCTTTGTCTACATCCATACTTCTTCGAAATGTTCCCTCACTAAATCCCACTACATAACTCGTTAAACAATTATCTTCATATTAACCTTAAACCACACTCACGCATCATTCATACTGCTAAAACACGTTTATAACATCTTAAATACACAACAAGACATAACAACACGCCGGCCGGAGTGGCCGTGCGGTTCTAGGCGCTTACAGTCTGGAGCCGCATGACCGCTACGGTCGCAGGTTCGAATCCTGCCTCGGGCATGGATGTGTGTGATGTCCTTAGGTTAGTTAGGTTTAAGTAGTTCTAAGTTCTAGGGGACTGATGACCACAGCCGTTAAGTCCCATAGTGCTCAGAGCCATTTGAACCATAACAACACTTTATGAAAATACTAGAACAGTTTATGAAAACCATTCTATTACTTTAGTGCACTCTAGTGGGCACAATCGAAACTAAATCACAGTCCCCTATCAATATTGTCCTCTATCGGCTGATACATAAACTACGTGCGCGTCCAGTCTGGCGTCACCATCCAGCTCCGAGACACATCTCCCACTTAAACCGCCTCCAAGGCATGGTCGGTATACGGCGCTACGCCTCACGGTATACTCCCGCTATCCTGAATTTTCCTGAACAAGTTCTTCTTCAAAACTTTGCCACGGGAACGTTTAAAGTCCAGTAAACCTTCAGCTGTCGACTTTCTGCGGTTAAAGTGCTTTGTGATTTGCTGAATTAATCACAGCAATTGGAGCTCTGGAGACCTTTGGTAGGAATCGTTTCCCATTCGTCTCTACTCCGCTTACAAACTTTCCTTATAGCATCACGTGGCCGCAGCGTCGTCAGGTGGCACACAGTCTCGACTTGGACAGCGCTCATAATGGTTTCGCTCTACAGTGTGTGTACTGTGTTTGTTTTTCCCAACTTGGCCCTGTATCATTACCCGAGATGTAAATTTGATTTAGATGGCCCTACTCCTCCTATAACCCAGTCATCTCTTAGTCGGCATTCAATTTTGTCTTCTGTTTTTCAGTAAAATATTTTTGATGTCCGCGTATACGAGGGTTACTCGGAAAGAAAGGAACGGTCAGCGGCGAAGTGGGAACCACAACAAAAATCCGACGAAGCTTTGCACTGATGCTGCGCAGTGTGTTTGGTTACACGATAAATCAGTCTAATCTAAAAGCCGTAAATTCAACTAAATACCTAGTTATTACAATTACGAAAACTTAAATTGGAAAGAACACATAGAAAATGTTGTGGGGAAGGCTAACTAAAGGCTGCGTTTTATTGGCAGGACACTAAGAAAATGTAACAGACCCACTAAGGAGATCGCCTACACTAAGCTAGTTCGTCCTCTTTTAGAATATTGCTGCGCGGTGTGGGATCCCTACCAGGTAAGACTGACGGAGTACATCGAAAAAGTTCAAAGAAAGGCAGCACGTTTTGTATTACCGCGAAATATGGGAGAGAATGTCACAGAAACGATACAGGATTTGGGCTGGAAATCCTTAAAAGAAAGGCGTTTTTCGTTGCGAAGGAATCTTCTCATGAAATTCCAATTACCAACTCTCTCCTCTGAATGCGAAAATATTTTGTTGACACCGACCTACATAGGGCGGGACGATCACCACGATAAAATAAGAGAAATCAGAGCTCGTACGGAAAGATATAGGTGTTCATTCTTTCCGCGCGCTATACGAGATTGGAAGATTAGAATAATAGAGAATTGTGAAGGTGGTTCGATGAACCCTCTGCCAGGCACTTAAATGTGATTTGCAGAGTATCCATGTAGATGTAGATGTAGATGTAGATTTATTCCCATAGGTAGCGTCACAGTGTGCACGTAAAGATGCCTAGACAATAGTGTGTCCCGCCAATACGGGTGCTTAGCGAGGTATTTCGCCTTATTTCATGCAATCCCGCCTAACATAACTAATGCATTTCCTGCTCCATGACGGTTCTCAGGCATACTGCAGGGCAATGAGGACATTTCTGGAGCCTTTTTGATGGGAAGTTTTTAATCGAACACCTTATAGCCTTGACTTAGCTTCCTCTAATGTTCTTCTCTACTCAAATGAACCGCTGGCTATGAAGACAACATTTTAGCAACGACAACGATCTGCAAACCAGCGTAGAAGTTACCGGAAAGCACAGGAGGCTGCCTTCTATGACGAGGGTATTGGAAAGTTGGTACAACGCTAAGATAGATGTCTAAGTCAAAGCGGCGACTATGTAGAGAAGCAATTGTAAGGTGTAGCTAACTGCTGCAAATAAAACAGCTTTGATTTTCACTGTGATTTCCATTTCGTGACCGATCACTCCCTACTTTCCGAATAGCCCTCGTAAGTTACTATTTTTTTTTTCAAAGCTGCATTTAGACAGCTTCCGCTCCGATAGCTGAGTGGTCAGCGCGACGGCTTGTCACGCCAAGGGGCCCGGGTTCGATTCCCAGCTGGGTCGGAGATTTTCTCCGCTCAGGGACTGTTGTGTTGTCCTCATTAACATTTTATTATCACCAGTGGAAGGCAACGGGAAACCACCACTGGAATCACCTCCCAAGACGCTCATGCGGTGGACCTCTCTGACGAGACTCTCCCATGACAAGACCTGCCGTCAGGCAGAACACAAAGTTAAGTTTAGTTTTGTGCGAGACGTAGTGCTCTTCTACTCAGTACACTTAGCAGGTGTACCCATGGCCCCCACTGCGCTGCGAAATTTCACTTCGTAGCTGAGTCTATGGGCACCTTTACCCACGTAGCACCTTCTGGAGGTGGGGCTGCATGAAGATCTTCTGCCCGTTTTTATAAAGATACAGCTGTGATTACTTTTGGAATTTTTTTTTTGTTTTGGTCATCAGTCTACTGACTGGTTTGATGCGGCCCGCCACGAATTCCTTTCCTGTGTTAACCTCTTCATCTCAGAGTAGCACTTGCAGCCTACGTCCTCAATTATTTGCTTGACGTATTCCAATCTCTGTCTTCCTCTACAGTTTTTGCCCTCTACAGCTCCCTCTAGTACCATGGAAGTCATTCCCTCATGTCGTAGCAGATGTCCTATCATCCTCTCCCTTCTCCTTATCAGTGTTTTCCACATATTCCTTTCCTCTCCGATTCTGCGTAGAACCTCCTCATTCCTTACCTTATCAGTCCACCTAATTTTCAACATTCGTCTATAGCACCACATCTCAAATGCTTCGATTCTCTTCTGTTCCGGTTTTCCCACAGTCCATGTTTCACTACCATACAAATTAAGGCCCGTATTGGCCAGAAATGCCTTTTTTGCCATAGCGAGTCTGCTTTTGATGTCCTCCTTGCTCCGTCCGTCATTGGTTATTTTACTGCCTAGGTAGCAGAATTCTTTAACTTCATTGACTTCGTGACCATCAATCCTGATCTTAAGTTTCTCGTTGTTCTCATTTCTACTACTTCTCATTACCTTCGTCTTTCTCCGATTTACTCTCAAACCATACTGTGTACTCATTATACTGTTCATTCCGTTCAGCAGATCATTTAATTCTTCTTCACTTTCACTCAGGATAGCAATGTCATCAGCGAATCGTATCATTGATATCCTTTCACCTTGTATTTTAATTCCACTTCTGAACCTTTCTTTTATTTCCATCATTGCTTCCTCGATGTACAGATTGAAGAGTAGGGGCGAAAGGCTACAGCCTTGTCTTACACCCTACTTAATACGAGCACTTCGTTCTTGATCGTCCACTCTTATTATTCCCTCTTGGTTGTTGTACATATTGTATATGACCCGTCTCTCCCCATAGCTCACCCCTACTTTTTTCAGAATCTCGAACAGCTTGCACCATTTTATATTGTCGAACGCTTTTTCCAGGTCGACAAATCCTATGAAAGTGTCTTGATTTTTCTTTAGCCTTGTTTCCATAATTAGCCGTAACGTCAGAATTGCTTCTCTCGTCCCTTTACTTTTCCTAAAGCCAAACTGATCGTCACCTAGCGCATTCTCAATTTTCTTTTCCATTCTTCTGTATATTATTCTTGTAAGCAGCTTCGATGCATGAGCTGTTAAGCTGATTGTGCGATAATTCTCGCACTTGTCAGCTCTTGCCGCCTTCGGAATTGTGTGGATGATGCTTTTCCGAAAGTCAGATGGTATATTGCCAGACTCATATATTCTACACACCAACGTGAATAGTCGTTTTGTTGTCACTTCCCCCAATGATTTTAGAAATTCTGATGGAATGTTATCTATCCCTTCTGCCTTATTTGACCGTGTCCTCCAAAGCTCTTTTAAATTCCGATTCTAATACTGGATCCCCTATCTCTTCTAAATCGACTCCTGTTTCTTCTTCTATTACATCAGACAAATCTTCACCCTCATAGAGGCTTTCTATGTCTTCTTTCCACCTATCTGCTCTCTCCTCTGCATTTAACAGTGGAATTCCCGTTGCACTCTTAATGTTACCACCGTTGCTTTTAATGTCACCAAAGGTTGTTTTGACTTTCCTGTATGCTGAGTCTGTCCTTCAGACAATAATATCTTTTTCGATGTCTTCACATTTTTCCTGCAGCCATTTCGTCTTAGCTTCCCTGCACTTCCTATTTATCTCATTCCTCAGCGACTTGTATTTCTGTATTCCTGATTTTCCCGGAACGTGTTTGTACTTCCTCCTTTCATCAATCAACTGAAGTATTTCTTCTGTTACCCATGGTTTCGTGACAGCTAACTTCTTTGTACCTATGTTTTCCTTCCCAACTTCTGTGATGGCCCTTTTTAGAGATGTCTATTCCTCTTCAACTGTACTGCCTACTGCGCTATTCCTTATTGCTGTATCTATAGCGTTAGAGAACTTCAAACGTATCTCGTCATTCCTTAGTACTTCCGTATCCCACTTCTTTGCGTATTGATTCTTCCATGACTAATGTCTTGAACTTCAGCCTACTCTTCATCACTACTATATTCTGATCTGAGTCTATATCTGCTCCTGGGTACGCCTTACAATCCAGTATCTGATTTCGGAATCTCTGTCTGACCATGATGTAATCTAATTGAAATCTTCCCGTATCTCCCGGCCTTTTCCAAGTATATCTCCTCCTCTTGTGATTCTTGAACAGGGTATTCGCTATTACTAGCTGAAACTTGTTACAGAACTCAATTAGTCTTTCTCCTCTTTCATTCCTTTCCCAAGCCCATATTCTCCTGTAACCTTTTCTTCTACTCCTTCCCCTACAACTGCATTCCAGTCGCCCATGACTATTAGATTTTCGTCACCCTTTACATACTGCATTACCCTTTCAATATCCTCATACACTTTCTCTATCTGTTTATCTTCCGCTTGCGACATCGGCGTGTATACCTGAACTATCGTTGTCGGTGTTGGTCTGTTGTCGATTCTGATTAGAACAACCCGGTCACTGAACTGTTCACAGTAACACACCCTCTGCCCTACCTTCCTATTCATAACGAATCCTACATCTGTTATACCATTTTCTGCTGCTGTTGATATTACCCGATACTCATTTGACCAGAAATCATTGTCTTCTTTCCACTTCACTTCACTGACCCCTACTATATCTAGATTGAGCCTTTGCATTTCTCTTTTCAGATTTTCTAGTTTCCCTACCACGTTCAAGCTTCTGACATTCCACGCCCCGACTCGTAGAACGTTATCCTTTCGTTGATTATTCAATCTCTTTCTCATGGTAACCTCCCCCTTGGCAGTCCCCTCCCAGAGATCCGAATGGGGGACTATTCCGGAATCTTTTGCCAATGGAGAGATCATCATGACACTTCTTCAAATACAGGCCACATGTCCTGTGGATACACGTTACGTGTCTTTAATGCAGTGGTTTCCATTTCCTTCTGCATCCTCATGTCGTTGATCATTGCTGATTCTTCCGCCTTTAGGGGCAGTTTCCCACCCCTAGGACAAGAGAGTGCCCTGAACCTCTATCCGCATCTCCGCCCTCTTTGACAAGGCCGTTGGCAGAATGAGGCTGACTTCTTATGCCGGAAGTCTTCGGCCGCCAAGGCTGATTATTTATCAAAATTTAGGCAGTGGCGGGGATCGAACCCCGGACCGAAGCCGTTTTTGATTATGACTCAAAGACGCTACCCCTAGACCACGGGTACCCCCTCTGATTATGATAGCTAAATGAAATTCTGATATGGAAAATTATAAAATTTTAATGCGAAGTAAAGCTTAGTGTTGGAGATAGTTATTCCTTCATCAGCGCTGCTCAGGCGGGTGGTCTCCGAATATATCCGTTAACCTAATGTCCTGGACAGCGTGCTCCGTTGTTAGCTTATTAGACGAGATGGTTCACGTCTTGGATCTACATCTACATCAGTATACATACTCTGTAAGCCACCGTACAGTGCGTGGCGGTGGGTACCCTGTACCACTTCTTTTCGTTTCCTTTCCAGTTCCACTCGCAGATACAGCGAGGAGAATACGACTGTCTGTATACCTCCGTATGAGCTCTAATTTCTCGTGTCTTATCATAGTCCTCACGCGAAATGTACGTTGGTGGCAGTAGAATCATTCTGCAGTCAGCTTCAAATGCCGATTCTCTAAATTTTCTCAATAGTCTTCTTCAAAAAGAAAGTCCCTTCCCTGCAGGGATTCCCACTGGAGTTCCCGAAGCACCTACTAATACCCGCGTGTTGTTCGAACTTACCGGTAACAAAACCTGTCTCTGAATTTCTTCGATGTCTTCTTTTAATCCGACCTGGTACGGGTCCCAATCACTCGAGTAGTATTCAAGTCTCACTGCCTCCTATATGCTGTCTCCTTTATAGATGAACCACACTTTCCTACAGTTCTTCCAATAAACCCAAGTTGACCATTCATCTTCCCTACCATAACCCTCACATGCTCATTCCATTTCATATACCTTTGCAACGATCCGCTCAAAGATTTAAACGATCTGACTGCAGTGGGGCAACAAGTCAAATGTTTTTGGGAAATCTAGAAATATCGAGTCTGCCTGTTTCTCTACTGCATCCATGGTTCGCAGGATATCATGTCACTTACACGCGCTTTTCCGTCTCAAGGAAATTTATTATATTCGAAGTGAAGGTATGTTCTAGAATTCTACAGCAATCTGTTGTCAAGGATATTGGTCTATAATTTGCGGATCTTTTCTTTTATCCGTATTATCTACAGGAATCTCCTGCGCTTTTTTTCAGTCGCTTGGGACTTTGCACTGGACGAAAGATTCATAACAAAAGCAAGCTAAGTAAGGGACCCATGCCGTAGAATACTGGCGACTTATCTGTAGGATTCATATCGCGATTCATATCTGAGTTGCTAGCGTTTTTGTACTGCATGTGTGTTAATTAGCTAGATTACTTGTGTTACTGTTCATCTATGTTAATGTAGTCTAATTAGAAGTTTAACATGGCGCATTATTATTATACTGCGTGTGCGGTAATTTCCACATCTATTCGCTTTTGCCTTTTACGGATCCGCAGTAATTACATTCTTATCAAAATCTGATGACACCACCAGTTCTATGATTTCCATTCACGAGCTTGTATAGTCCCTGCTCAGGTCGTCTTGCTTACATCCTTAATAATCTGGTACTGTCTCATTATCTCGTTGCCAGCATTTGAGTCAGATTTTACGTCTGACTGAGTGCTGCCTTAACGGTAGGACGTCTGACAAAGACGGAAGCAGTGGTAGCTGAGGGGCGAAGATAAAGTCGTGGTTAAAAGTATAAAAAAAAGCAGCTCATTTCGCGAAGCCCATTCTGTTTTACGCTTGCGGTCATTTCGCGGTGGCATCAGCTGCGACCGGGTCGCTCCTTTGTATGTGACATCCTGTGACCCCGTTCTCGCCGAAGTTCTCGCTTTCCGGAGAGCTCTCCCAGATTGCTTTTTGCGAGAACGTTCTCAAACCTAGAGAAGCGAGGAATAACCTGGGAAAGGAAGCGCACACACGCGCCATCCCCCTCCTACTCGCCCCCCTCCACCACAACACCTCTCTCTCTCTCTCTCTCTCTCTCTCTCTCTCTCTCCCTCACACACACACACACACACACACGGGAAGTGTGCAGCGAGGCTCTCAGCATTTCGCCACGACTTAACGATCTAAGTTTGTGACCTGTGGCCGCGTAAGTAGAAATGACGCAAATCGAGAAAGAATGGAACGAACTCTTTCGCGGGTCTTAAACGCGAATGGTTGGTTTTACAGGGTTGTGACTCTTATCCTCCGTAAGAAATGTCTCTCAATGTACCCAGCGGCACTGTACTTCCGACCGTGCAGCTCTGCGAATCGTATTTTTACTCACAGAATGAAATACAAGGGATGTAAAGTGTAGAGATATTTACGCCAAAGACAGAACTAGTTACAAAGAAGTGGTTATATGTTCTCAGGGGGTCAACGGCCTTACCGCAGTGGTAACACCTGTTCCCGTCAGATCACCGAACTTACTTGCTGATGAGCTTGGTGTCCATCCGGTCTGCCGAGCGCTGTCGGCAAGCGGGGTGCACTGAGTTCTTGTTAGGCAAAATGAGGAGCTGTTTGATTGAGAAGCAGCGGCTCCGGTCTCGTAAACTGACATACGTCCGGGAGAGTGGTGTGCTGATCACATGCCCCTCCACATCAGCATCAAGTGGCGCCTGTGGGGTGAGAACGACACGGCGGCCAGTCGTTATCGTTGGGCCTTCGTGGCCTGTCCTGGCGGAGCTTCATTTTCCCTTTCCGACGACCTGATTCAGTGTAAGTACCTGACAAAAAAAGGTGAAGCACTCAGGGGGGAAGGGGAAAACGAAATGAAACTTCACGGATGAGAGAGTATGTAATTTTATATCAGTGCTTGGAAAATCAAATCAAATTTACAATGACAAGATGAGCTCAATTGTCAGTATGGCTGGTCCCGGCGGAGGTTCGAGTCCTCCCTCGGGCATGGGTGTGTGTGTTCGTCCTTAGGATAATTTAGGTTAAGTAGTGTGTAACCTTAGGGACTGATGACGTTAGCAGTTAACTCCCATAAGATTTCACACACACATCAATTGTCAGTATGACTTTGCACCCTCTCTGGCCTGAATGTATGCACTGATTCGGTTGGGAAAGATGTCACGAGGCCGTCGCATCCTCTCCTGGGGCAATCTGGCCCAAAACTGTTGTAACTGGTCATTTATATACTGGATAATACCACTGCGACAGAATTGACGTCCGAGCTAGTTTCACAGGTGTTCTGTCTGATCTGAGAATATTTCTGGCCACAGGAATTCCATAACATCAGAAACACTGAGGTGTCAGGTCAGAGGGGTGATCTGAACACAATTTCGACACAAAGCAGCTCAATAGGCTGTGGAGTGTAAAGGGTAGGCTAGCAATAGATCAGTGCATCACCATTGACTAGACACTCATGTATTGAACACATAAGTCAGGTATTACCCAAAAGGAACAATCATTACAAATTACAAAATAATATTCTTTTCCTTTAAGTCACTCAAACATTTAAACAGGCAAATAGCAATCATTTAACTGAAAGTCTTTTAAGAAAGCAAGACTAGAAAATTTGAATGTCGAGTTAAAATCACATTTAAATAGGTTCTGACCGAGCACATATTTTAAAACGAAATACTTCCTTTAAGGAACCAGCGATCAAAATTAATTACATAATCCTCAGCAACCATATTACAACCAAGGCATTTAAGATTAAACAGTAATATATTACATCAGAGAGCTGCAGTCCCAAGTTTTAAGCAGCACGTTTCTGATGGACTGCACTGCAACAGTACAATACAAGTCCCTCAGAGGATCTCCCCACACAGGAAGTTATCGCCGCAATCGACAAAATATCAACATCATTCCATGTACAGACCTAAAACAAACTAAAAGCTCTCTTAAGCTTGGTACTGTTAATTCCCTTTCAACATAACATACATCACAAGTCTAGCCCTAGGACGGCACCGACACCCCGCAATTTAGCACGCGAAAAACCACAGCGATGCACTCATCACGTATCCTTACAAAATCCAGGGACAGAGAGCCGGCTCCCCAATAGTGGAACATTTAACCACGCGCAGCGTGCGTGTTTGCGGGATGCTGATCTCGCCCTTAACCTCAACACCAGTTTAAATACTAGTAAGACAACAATCTTGAACCACCATACACATTCCTTCAGTTCATAGAAAGCCAATGTGATAGGCAAACAGACCAGCATATGATAAAAGCTTAAGCAATTTCCTTACTAGACAACCCTTATCAACAGTAGCCGTATTTTTTTTTTAAGCGTCAGCACACCCACAATCAAAAGACAAACAACGCCAATCATAAGGACAGTAGCACATAAGCAAGTAGCAATGGTAACTTCTGCTTGGATTGGCTACAAATCAGCGCGTGATTTAGCACACCAGAGAATAGTCTTTACAACATAACCATCAATACAATAGCGAATTACTCACACGTGTACTCCTCCACGATTTCCATTCGCAAAGCCATAGACAAAACGTGGAGAACGTATCACTTAGACCAACATAATGGTACTCCCTCAGTTACCCCAAATAACTGACTCCCTTACTTGCACAGCAAAGAACCAGACCTAATGAAACCACCACAGTTTCCCCCTATAAATTGTCACAGTACAAGTCTCAATCACAAATGTAATTTTACATCACCAGTTCCTGTATAGTCAATACAAGGGCCTGATTTTCACCCGTTTATAACGGCAGGCAGCAACATCGTACGAAAAGAGCATAGACACAAGCTCTTACCAATTCTCTTCTCCGAAAGCAGCCACCGCAACTCTCGGGAACCACTGGGACATCCAATGCAAAACTCGTTACTCCTTCACACAAATTACAGGACGCCCGCTTCCCGCTGCTTGCTACGGCACCTTCCGCTCATAGCCAACTTATATATCTCCATGCGATAGGTCCGGTCCCACACTCGCTGCGTCAACCCGACAACCGTCTTCCATCACGTCCCGGAGCACACCCCCACAGGACCTCGCCTCGTTCCTCCTCGCGTAGGCCCCAGAGGGCGCTGCTTACCGCCCTGACCGTGGCAGGAAAGACAAACCACCAGAGTGGCACTATCGACATGAGCCGCCGCGGTTCAAACACACTTCATAGAGACACGTGGGATGTGTGGACAAGTACTGCCCTGTTGAAAACGGTGCCACGATACTGTCGTGTGGCAGGTAGCACATGATGAGGCAGGATGTGCGTGACGTAGCGTTGTGGCGTCAAACACAACCAGCCTTGGTCTGAAGTCGTGACGCCAGGAATAGCACTGCTGCTTTTCTCGAAAACATTGGAAGAATGGGACCTCTCCCCAGATCATCGCCGTACTCGCCACGTGATCGTCATCTGGTGTAGTGAAGAGCAACAATTCCTCTCTGAACACGCTGCGACGCCGTACATTAGCGATCCGTGCTTTCCATTCATGGCACTACTCCAAACGCAGTCGTTTGTGGTGTGGTGTTAACGGCAGCATTCGCACTGAACGGTAATTCCCTAGTCCAGCTGCTGCTAGACTCCGAACTATGGTGCAGGAATACACAGAATGTTGTCACATTCGAATACTACGCAGATGTTGATACTGCACGACACAACCAGCCAACAAAATGAAGATTCCTATGAGGCCCCATTCGAACTCTGTCGGGTGCTGATACCGCTGTCTCACACGAGTACGCCGCATATCTGTGTCCTTTAGAGTTATCACTTAAGCTGTTCACGCTCCTTATATACCCTACCGGGCCTGACGGCATTACCAAATACAAACAGAGCTAATGTACTCTGATGGCCGTTCTGCCTGTCAAAGGGAATTGACGATGATGTGTAAGTGTAAGAAGTTGCATCTAATCCAACAACGGTGTCTTCTTGATGCTTCACCTTTTCTGTCAAGCGAAGTATATATACAGACAGCTCCGAACGTTTGACTTCCAACAAAGGCAGAGTGAAAATACAGAGTACTCTTCACAGCTGCAGGCAGAAATAACTTTATAATCGTTTTGCAGCCAGATATTCGGAAAAGCTGTTCACTAAGGATTTAAGAGTGTAGAACGTTCTAAACAACTTGACTGAAGAGAGAAGACAGTATGTTTGCGGTATATACACTGTCTAGTTACATTAATGTGACCACACGTCAAAAGCCTGAAGAACTATCTTCCCCGGCCGGAGTGGCCGAGTGGTTCTAGGCGCTTCAGTCTGGAACCGCGCGACCGCTACGGTCGCAGGTTCGAATCCTGCCTCGGGCATGGATGTGTGTGATGGCTCTGATCACTATGGGACTTAACTTCTAAGGTCATCAGTCCCCTAGAACTTAGAACTACTTAAAACTAACTAACCTAAGGATATCACACACATCCATGTCCGAGGCAGGGTTCGAAAATGCGACCGTAGCGGCCAGCGATGTGTGTGATGTCCTTAGGTTGGTTAGGTTTAAGTAGTTCTAAGTCTCGGTGACTGATGATCTCAGATGTTAAGTCCCGTAGTGTTTAGAGCCCTTTTTTGAACTATCTTCTGCGGCGCGGACCTTTGCGAAACGTGCAGGAAGAGAGCTTGTGAGGTACCGGATGGTACCGACGGAGATTGGGGCTACCAGTGCTGTGGCCAGCTGCGCCAGATTTCTCGGTTGAGGGTCCATGTTGTGAACAGCGATGGAGGTGGCCCCATATTTTGTCAATTGGGATTAAATCCGGCAAGTTTGGTGGCCAAGGGGGCAAACTCATGCTGCTGCACTTCAAACCAGACACGAAAACTGCGAGCTGTGTGACGCGTTGCATTGTCCTGCTGATAGATGTCATCGTGCCGAGGAAGAGCAAAGCGGGTTTAGGGGTGGACATTGTCCATAAAGATAGATGTGTGCTCCTGTGATCCAGTGTGCTTCCCAGAATGACGAGACGACCCAGAGAAAGCCACGAAAACATTCCACTGAGCACAACGCTTCCTCTTTCGACCTGGACCCTTTCGACGATTTTTGCAGGGTGCTTGCTTTCAGACCTTTCACGTCGTACACGACAACGGCCATCTGTCCGATGGAGCATAAAACGTAATTCACCTAATAAGGCCACCTGTTGCCACTCAATGGACGTCTGGTTGCGGTATTGACGTGCAAATTCCAGCCTTCGTCGCCGATAAATAGCAGTCAGCGTAGTTGCATGAACCGTGCTCCCGCTGCAGAGGCCCATACGCGGCAATATTCTCTGAACGGCCATTGAGGAGACGCTCCCGGATGGTCAGCTGGTCAATAGTTGCACGTCTATTCACCCTTACACACCTTCGCAACCGTCGTTCACCCCTGTCAACTATGGGCCGTGGTTCACCGTAGTAGTCTAGTTACCAGTTCTGGATAGCGCCGTTTTGCGTGCACGGCATACTTTAACCACGGCCGCACCCGAACAGTTTATAGGAGTTTCGGAAATGTTTCCACCCATGGCCCGAAAGAAAATAATCACGCGCTTTTGGACGTTAGATAAATCGCATTACGACAATGACTGCACCTGTGAATGTATACTTTCCCGGCGTATACAGCTGGCGAAGAGTTCTCGGGCTTCCAGCCGGGTGGCGGTGTCTTCAAACTGCGACGTTTCGACGAGTGACATACTCGTCATCTTCTGGCGAAGTGCCGAGACTTTGCGGATGCCGGTCCTTTTATACCTGCGGCGTGCCCCCCCACCACCTGGCCGCGGGAGGCTGGGTCCAGAGCACAGCACTCTGGTGTTCTCGAAAGCATAGCATCAAAGAAAACCACACCTTTGATTTCGAGAACACCAGGGTGCTGTGCCGAGCCGGGAGGTATTGGGACAGCGTCATTAACGAATCAATAGAAATACGGGTCCACGAGAATCTTGTGAACAGGGATTAACCTAACCTAACCTAACCTAACCTAGAAGGTTATCAATTGCGCGCGGCCTCGAATCCAGCACTAGCCGCAATACGCCAGGAACGCACCAAGAACCGTCCAGCTCACGAGACGCGACCGGAATGCTCTGACGGAGACACGAACGGCGCACCCGCTTCCCCCTCCACCCCGCCCGCCGGCTCCGCTGGACCCAGCCCCCCGCGGCCAGGTGGTGGGGGGCACCCCGCAGGTATAAAAGGACCGGCATCTGCAAAGTCTCGGCACTTCGCCAGAAGATGACGAGTATGTCACTCGTCGAAACGTCGCAGTTTGAAGACACCGCTACCTGACTGGAAGCCCGAGAACTCTTCGCCAATGAGTGCACCGTTTACCGTGGCCCCCGACACGCTTTATATACCCTCCACTGCTAGTGCTGCCACTTGCCGTCCGTGAGTGGCTATTGCACGTTGACGTTGAACAAAGGCGATTGTCACATTAATGTGAGTAGGCCGTGTATAAAAGACTAGTGGTCACCGATATAGCGGATGACACCGGGAGCCGTGTGGCCACATGGGGTTGTTTCGTGTTCGATTCCCTTCACGGTCGGAGATTTTCTCCGCTCGGAGACTAGGTGTTGCGTTGTCTTCATCATCAGTTCATCCTCATCGACATGCAAGTCGCCGAAGTGGCGTCGAGTAAAGACCGGTCTCCCAGACGAGAGGCGCTAGCCACACGACATTTCATTACAACACCAGAATTCTATAGCACTGACGACTGGTGTGAGAACTGGCAGTTGCCGCTTAACGTAGACACACGTTACGTATCGACCTTAAACAAGCGAAGAGATCCATTACTGTTCGATTAATTAATAGCAATAAATCACTAGAAACGGTAGCCCGACAAAACACGTAGGAGTTATCGTCTCGAGCCACCTGAGGTGAAATGACCACATAAAAGTAACTACAGTTAAAGCTAATGCCAGGCTGAGATTCATTGGATGGTGATACCAGAAATACACCCCGCATCACACAGTACGGTGGCTTGTGGAGTGTGGAAGTAAGTGCAGTATGAATCTAGGTTGCCTTTTTTGTGCAGTTTTTCGTATAAACAGAAAACAAGCATAGCATATGATCAGTCCAGAATACATTATTATACATGTTTCGTTAGGAGGCAGTAAATGCGACCCAATTTATTTTTCGTGTTTTAGACACAGTGGCCAGTTTTCATTCTGTATTACTCCACTATTAGAGCACGTACGACATATTGAAAACTGTCATGCAATTCTCAATAACTTATAATACACAGACACAGTGATGCTGATGAAACTTACAATATCACCGTGTATTTAATTCTTACGTACAGACGCAATAAGCTGAACATTTATCTACGTCGAAATAGCAAATCGTGTTCCTCAACAATACGCTTCTTATTTTATTTTGCAGCTTTAAACATTAATTGTTTTATGTTCATTAGTGTTGCAAAAGAACGTCTGGCCACTTGGCAGTTCAGACAGATTCGTTGTGGTTAACTGAGGCCAGGCATGTGTTGACATCCACCTACCTTTTATTCAGTGACCATATTACGAGCAGACAGATGGAGGTGCGATGGGTAGTCCGTTGTCTTCTGTGATCGCAAATTTGTTTATGAAAGACTTCGAGGAACGTGCATTGGAGTCGGCGCCTTTGAAAACCGCCTGTTTCTTTAGATATGTTGACGATACCTTTGTTGTTTGGTCTCATGGTAGGGAGTATTTGAATGTTTCAATGCCTTTCTAGAGCATCTGAACTCGATCCACCAGAACATTCGTTTTACGATGGAGGTTGAAGTGGATGGTTGCCCTCCCTTTCTTGACGTTATGGTTAGGAGGAAGGATGATGGCCGGCCGGAGTGGCCGTGCGGTTCTAGTCGCTACAGTCTGGAGCCGAGCGACCGCTCCGGTCGCAGGTTCGAATCCTGCCTCGGGCATGGATGTGTGTGATGTCCTTAGGTTAGTTAGGTTTAATTAGTTCTAAGTTCTAGGCGACTGATGACCTCAGAAGTTAAGTCGCATAGTGCTCAGAGCCATTTGAACCATTTGAAGGATGATGGATCATTGGGACATGCAGTCTACAGGAAAGGTACTCACACCGATTTATACTTACAGGCTAATATTTGTCACCATCCGGATCAGCGTGAAGGGGTACTTCGTACCTTGCAACACAGGGCATATGTCGTTTCTGGCGCTGAGACTTTGCCAGCTGAGTTGTCTCATGTTGAAGTTACATTTCGTCAAAATGGTTATAGTGATAGACAGGCCGAACGTGCGTTGCGCTATCGAACAACTGTACATCGGGTGATTGATGATAATTCTGAGTCGACACCTAAGTCTACTGCCTATTTGCCGTACGTAGGAAACACTTAAAACAAGATCGGTCGTATTTGACTGAAATACAATGTGAAATGTGTTTTCCGACCTCCATCTAAAATTAGAGCGCTTTTGAGTTCTGTTAAGGATGATCTTGGTCTGCGTAAGGCGGGTGTATATCGCATTCCTTGTAGCTGCGGCATGGCATATATTGGTCAAACTATCAGGACCGTGGAGGACCGATGTACTGAGCATAAACGGCACACACGATTACAGCAGCCAACATTGCTTGGATACTGGTCACCCCATGTTATACACTCCTGGAAATTGAAATAAGAACACCGGGAATTCATTGTCCCAGGAAGGGGAAACTTTATTGACACATTCCTGGGGTCAGATACATCACATGATCACACTGACAGAACCACAGGCACATAGACACAGGCAACAGAGCATGCACAATGTCGGCACTAGTACAGTGTATATCCACCTTTCGCAGCAATGCAGGCTGCTATTCTCCCATGGAGACGATCGTAGAGATGCTGGATGTAGTCCTGTGGAACGGCTTGCCATGCCATTTCCACCTGGCGCCTCAGTTGGACCAGCGTTCGTGCTGGACGTGCAGACCGCGTGAGACGACGCTTCATCCAGTCCCAAACATGCTCAATGGGGGACAGATCCGGAGATCTTGCTGGCCAGGGTAGTTGACTTACACCTTCTAGAGCACGTTGGGTGGCACGGGATACATGCGGACGTGCATTGTCCTGTTGGAACAGCAAGTTCCCTTGCCGGTCTAGGAATGGTAGAACGATGGGTTCGATGACGGTTTGGATGTACCGTGCACTATTCAGTGTCCCCTCGACGATCACCAGTGGTGTACGGCCAGTGTAGGAGATCGCTCCCCACACCATGATGCCGGGTGTTGGCCCTGTGTGCCTCGGTCGTATGCAGTCCTGATTGTGGCGCTCACCTGCACGGCGCCAAACACGCATACGACCATCATTGGCACCAAGGCAGAAGCGACTTTCATCGCTGAAGACGACACGTCTCCATTCGTCCCTCCATTCACGCCTGTCGCGACACCACTGGAGGCGGGCTGCACGATGTTGGGGCGTGAGCGGAAGACGGCCTAACGGTGTGCGGGACCGTAGCCCAGCTTCATGGAGACGGTCGCGAATGGTCCTCGCCGATACCCCAGGAGCAACAGTGTCCCTAATTTGCTGGGAAGTGGCGGTGCGGTCCCCTACGGCACTGCGTAGGATCCTACGGTCTTGGCGTGCATCCGTGCGTCGCTGCGGTCCGGTCCCAGGTCGACGGGCACGTGCACCTTCCGCCGGCCACTGGCGACAACATCGATGTACTGTGGAGACCTCACGCCCCACGTGTTGAGCAATTCGGCGGTACGTCCACCCGGCCTCCCGCATGCCCACTATACGCCCTCGCTCAAAGTCCGTCAACTGCACACACGGTTCACGTCCACGCTGTCGCGGCATGCTACCAGTGTTAAAGACTGCGATGGAGCTCCGTATGCCACGGCAAACTGGCTGACACTGACGGCGGCGGTGCACAAATGCTGCGCAGCTAGCGCCATTCGACGGCCAACACCGCGGTTCCTGGTGTGTCCGCTGTGCCGTGCGTGTGATCATTGCTTGTACAGCCCTCTCGCAGTGTCCGGAGCAAGTATGGTGGGTCTGACACACCGGTGTCAATGTGTTCTTTTTTCCATTTCCAGGAGTGTATAATAACACCGAGATATTGGCATGCACGTCCAGCTATTGGGACAGTGTTATTAAGGAGGTAGTTGAGATTAAGTTAGCGAGCAACCTCGTTAACAGGGATGGAGGTTTTTGTTTAAACTCTGTTTAGAATACGGCTCTCTCCCTTGTCAAAAAACAGAGCGACAGAGTCAATGCTACCTCACCTGCTAGTTCGTAGTCTCACTGTCGATAGCTCTGACTTTGGTCGTCTTTGGTGGCACTAGTGTTCAGTGTGTGTGTTATCTTTCCCGCATCAGTCCGAGAACCGAGGTTTTAAATTTGCATGTACGTCGCCAGTCCGTTGCAGTTTGCCTTGAAAATGGCGGGGTGTTCTCCCGCCGAAATATCGGCGGTCGCTGCAAGTGTTTCCTGACTGAATTCCCGGAAGTTGTGAAAGGAGAAACTCAGGTCTTACATTAATCACTTTATCTTCCGTGATCACGGAATCTAAAATATATAATTACTTTATGTTGCAACGCTTTCTTCGCATTTCCGTACCGCGTTTCAAACCATTCTGTACGAATCTACGAGCACCGTCGACTATGACTAACTGCTGTACTACGTGCTTAAACCGAATTTGGGGCATATTACAGAAACCCATTACCAGAAACTTCGAGAAAAACTATATCTCCAAATGTTCAATATGCTTACATATGAATGAGTGCGTCGTCTTACAGCACAGGCGCACAGCGTGTCTTACAAATCAAGTGTAACATTACGCTACGACGGTACCATTCTCTTCTCATTATGCGATGCATGTATAAGTGCTACTGAATGAAATATAGGTTTTCTATACCACTCTTTAGTAAAAAATGATTGGAAAATACGGACTAGGAATTCGCAAATTTTTCACGAAAAATCGTTTGCAAGAGGAGGCACGGCAGCCAATAGGCGCTGACATTGTCTCCCTGAGTGGCTGAGGTATTCGCCGCTCTGGCCGGTTTCATATCTGCCAGACGGCGGGCGGTCCATACCAGAGATTCCAGTTCCCTATCGCTCCGTGGCGTTCGGGCAATTTTTCAGAACCGTTCACAAGAATATTCAAATGGTTTTTAATACATCAAAAGAATATTAAAAGCTTGTTCTGACGTGAGAGAAATATCCTGGGGTTACATTTATCATCGGTCAATGACTCTGGGCATTTTTCAAGACAGACTTAAATACGCTGTAGTAACAACCATCTACAAAACTGGAGATACACGGACGACCTCCAATTACAGCCCCGTTTCTCACCTTACAGTCTTTCCTAACATTTATGAGGAAGTGACCAATAGTAAGGGTTTTCTGAGGTGAATTTAACTGCCCGCCGGTTTAGGTCTCATAAAAGATCATCCACAGAGAAAACCAGAAAGACTTCACAAATGAAGTCTTGACCGAACTAAACTAGAAAAAGTCATTCCGTACTTATATACTGTGACCCCGTCAAAGACTTTTTTTCTGTAGGAAGAAACATGTAAGTCGCAAAGAACAGTACAGCATTTTGGCATAAATTACATTAATGACATCCCTCTTTCATGGGTTGTCTGACCTGCATAAGAGGAAGAACAGGCAGCTTGTGTCACGGAAATAAAAATAACATTACAAATAGCGAACATAGCAAGTAGGGATCGCACAACGATCGATAATGAGTCTTCTCTTGTTGTTGAGCTGCATAAACGTTCTTCAAGTTACATTAAAAAGTAATTCAAAATTGTAACGGTTGCTAATGATAAAAGTATACTAACCAAGGGTCTAAACTGATTCACACAAACACTTAAAATCGTTATCTCACGGCCGGCCGGCCGGCTTCTGAGCAAAAATCAGTAGAAGTAATCACAAATAGTATGAAGTAAGTGAAGCAATATGCTACAGTTTATTGTTAATACAGTGTTAATATTAAGACTGTATGATGTTCCCTGATGAGTCTCCTTTTGATGATTCACAACTGTTAAGAAACGGTGACTGAATTCAAACGTATTGAACTTCTCTTAGGGTTATTGCCTTTGGAGGGATTGTTCAAGGTGTAACGACGAACGAAAACGTCCTGAAAGCGCACAGTATGGTGTTGATAATGCTGGAGAGTCGCTGGTTAAAGAAGTAGCAAGGATCCTACGCCGTTGTATATCATAAGGGAGTACCGCACATTTCACGTGAGGAATTGAGTACGAGGAAACAGTATGAAATATGGATGCCGCATACATTGAATGCTGCCAACAACTGAAACGGAAACGATTTTTTCAATGAAGTATGACCAGTTCTGAAAAGACTCGAATAATTTTGACTGCCCATTTGTTTCTGTGTTGATATGTGGTTCTACCTCTGTGCTGATTCAGCTGGACAGTGTACATCATGACAAACGTGCGTTGATAATGTGAAAACTGAGGAACTTTAATGACGAATTTTCCGAATGCCCATCCGAATCACGAAATTTGGCACCATCTGCCTTCCAGATATCCTAATATCTATAGAAATTTGTAACTGGAATCCCCTGAATATAGATTTTTTTTCAATCTTCCAAAATCTCTGTCCACGCCTGGACACTGCTCACGGGGAAAACTCTTGACAACATAGATTGACGTTAAAAGTACTACACAGAAAAATTAGTACCTTGTGACTTTAAAAATACCACAGTAGTAGCCAGTCACAGAACGTTTCAACTCGCTGTCCTACATTATTTTCACAGAAATATACAGAAAGCGATAAGTCTTGTTTTTGTGAATGAAACAATAGTGACAGTATGCTTGAAATTTTAATGACATAATACGCGTCTGTCAAAATGGGGACTTTGCATAACGGATCAGCGCAATTGTGTGCATGTGGCCTTTTAATTATGTAAAAACGTCGCCTCGGACGCCCACAGAACGTCCAACGGACTGTCTACATAATGCCCGTCTATATCAACCATCAAACATGTTTGAATATCGTGCCGGCAACACCTCTGGGACAGCTAGTGCATTATCTGACAACGAATAATGCAAACACTCTAGCAATGACGTCCTTAGCTCATAAAAAACCCGATATGTTTTTGTAAATTTCGGCGAATACCGCTTCAATTTACTGGAATGTTTTTATCTGTTATTGAATATACGCTATCGCTGTCACTTCTGTATTCGCCCATATTTCAAAATGAGAATAACTTGATTCATGTCTCCAAAATGTATATTAATGCAAATACGATATTTGGTGTTAATTCGTATTACGCATGAGGAATCCTTGTGCAGACCTCATGCCATACACAAGTTTCAGCAATAACAAGCATCTACAGAAAGTCGAATTTCCACGTTATCATAAATCAGTCCCATCAAGAAACTTCTGTTTTATATAACCATCGGCATCTGGGATTTTCTGTGCCCATGCCAGAGCGCCACTTGATTATCTGCAGATTTAAAAAATAAAATAAATTGTAATATCACTTTTTAGCTGACATTTGGGGTATTGTGGCCTGGAAAATCACTTATATGGCAGAGCAAATACGAAAACCACTTGCGGTTTCGACCGTAAGCAGAGCGGCGGCAGTGATGTGGTTACTCAGGGCCCTTCCTTACTGAGACGCCACGGCAAGTCTGCTGGCAACGCTCTGGTCCGGCAGTACAAGACGCCAGGGAAATACCGTCAGCCTGCGTTCAGTGGAAGGGCTAATAGCTTTGTGTGCGACTTCCAAATAAAAAGAGAATGCAAGGAAAGAAGTTCGGGGTACGCCACTCCATTGGTGAGCGTGGCATAAACTGGTTATTTCACACGCTGTTCAATGATTTAAGAAGTTACCGTGTGAAATTTTTCATTTTAGTGAGAATGTCAGTACGTTAATTTGAAGAGTTATTGGAATCTACCGATACGAAATCAAGAAAATGGGCACTTTTAGGGAAAGTAACCTCGCCAGAAGAAAAGATTTTCGAGACCTGTCTAATCGGTAGTTAATTATTTGTAGTCTGCAGCGATATTTACAGCTTTAGATGCAGCTGTAAAGTATACATAGAAGTGATTTTTTAGTTTTTATTTGAAACTTAAGTTGTTATAAACTCAAATTCAATTTACAAATATTAAGACTAAAAGTGGCAAACCAGCCTCATTTGTCTACATATATTATTACTTAAAATAGTTCTACCGTGTCTGATGTATCGGACCCGTCCGCGTCATTTGCTGCAGCAGAGGTGTAGCTGTGGTGTTTAGGCCTGGAAGCAGGTTTTGAGGAAAACTTTCGCACCCGCAATAATAATGTGCTTTATCCGCGCTGCCACGGTCTCGTCGTTGAAGTGGAGTTCCAGGAACAGGCTGTGAAGAAATTGGGGATCGACAATTCTGCATTCTCCCGCCGGCCAGTGTCCAGAAAGTGCATTGTTGTAGGTAGTTTGAATGTAAATGTAACTTGGAGGGGGTTATTCTACGAACAGGTTTTCATTTACGACGCTCATGTTTACTAACAAGTTTTCTTTTTTTCAGTTTACGGTCTGAGTAGCCCTGAGAGAAAGTGTCCCAAAGTGATCTCATCTGAATATGGCAGATTCGGTGTCAAAACTGTCCCTAATAATCAAGCGGGCGAAAAAAGCAAACTACTCACTGGCGACCGAAAGGTAGAGCGTGCTGCTTGGGCATCTTTCCGTGTTGGGGGCGGCGTAAGGATCTTACGCCTGCTTCTGCGGCATACCGCCACGCATGTTTTGTCGCCGGGAAGCTGCATTTTCAGGCGTGGAACACAAATGCTGGCCGTCAACTAGGAAGACGGAAGCGAGTGTGAGTTGCGGGCGTCAGTATAGAGAAAGCAGCGTCTATGAGGCTGTCTAGTGACGTCCCGCTTCCCGGTTCTTTCAATGGCTCCCTGCTTCCTGGCTGAGAATTCACCTTGAGATGTAGCGTCCAAGTACTGCAATTAGCGCCACTAAACGTCATGGCAAGGAATCAACAGGAGACTCGTAAATCTCCTTCCTTGCTGTTTGTGTACTATTCCAAAAAACATAAGCAGTGATTGATGAAAGACGCAGAGTACGACGAAAGTCTAAACAGTTCCTAGATGGATGGAATTAAAAGCGAGGAAAATTGAGAAGATATATTTAAATACCTAGGAAAATACGTAGAAGTTATTCTGAGACACAAGGAAGCAATGGAATTACCAACAGACGACATGAATTTAGCAAACAAACTTACTATGAACACTACAACACTAAGAATTTTTAGAGCAACGCAAAATTAAGACATTACCAGACAGCGGTCTGTCCTGAAGTCTCATCTGCAGCAGGAAGTCTGTACTCTGTAAAAATAAGATTACTTTGGAGGCTACTACTTGTAACCGAGCCTCTTCGGGATGATTATTGGAAGATGATTATTCGATGCTTGAAGAACAGGAGACATCCCATATAGAAAAAGAGCGAACCAAGAACTGTATATCAAAATAGAAGGGAGGGATCTCTAACTGAGTTAGAAAAAGGACTATTTCTTCTAAATCTACATAGATATTCCGCAAGCCACCGTACGGTGCGTGGCGGAGGGCACCCTGCATCACCACTTGTCATTTCCTTTCCTGTTCCACTTGCAAAAAGAGTGAGGGAATGACGACTGTCTGTATGCCTCCGTAAGAGACCTAATCTCTCGTATTTTATCTTCGTGGTCCTTACGCGCAATGCGTGTTGGCGGCAGTAGAATCCTTCAGCAAGCAGTTTCAAATGCCGGTTCTTTAAACTTTCTCAACCGTGTTTCCCGAAAAGAACGTCGCCTTCCCTCCGGGGGTTCCCATTTGAGCTCCCGAAGCATGAAACTTCCTGGCAGAATAAACTGTGTGCCGGACCGAGACTCGAACTCGGGACCTTTGCCTCTCGCGAGCAAGTGCTCTACCAACCGAGCTACTCAAGCACGACTCACGCCCTGTCCTCACAGCTTTACTTCCGCCAGTACCTCGTCTCCTACCTTCCAAACTTTACAGAAGCTCTCCTGCGAACTATCCAGGACTAGCACTCCTGAAAGAAAGGATATTGCGGAGACATGGCTTAGCCACAGCCTAGGGGATGTTTCCAGAATGAGATTTTCACTCTGCAGCGGAGAGTGCGCTGATACGAAACTTCCTGGCAATATCCTTTCTTTCAGGAGTGCTAGTCCTGCATGGTTCGCAGGAGAGCTTCCGTAAAGTTTGGAAGGTAGGAGATGAGGTACTGGCAGACGGAAAGCTGTGAGGACGGGGCGTGAGTCGTGCTTGGGTAGCTCAGTTGGTGGAACACTTGCCCGCGAAAGGCAAAGGTTCCGAGTTCGAGTCTCAGTCCGGCACACAGTTTTAATCTGCCAGGAAGTTTCATATGAGCGCACACTCCGCTGCAGAGTGAAAATCTCATTCTGGAAACATCCCCTAGGATGTGGCTAAGCCATGTCTCCTCAATACCCTTTTTTTCAGGAGTGCTACTCCTGCACGGTTCGCAGGAGAGCTTCTGTAAAGTTTGGAAGGTAGGAGATGAGGTACTGGCAGAAGGAAAGCTGTGAGGACGGGGCGTGAGTCGTGCTTGGGTAGCTCAGTTGGTAGAACACTTGCCCGCGAAAGGCAAAGGTTCCGAGTTCGAGTCTCAGTCCGGCACACAGTTTTAATCTGCCAGGAAGTTTCATATGAGCGCACACTTCGCTGCAGAGTGAAAATCTCATTCTGGAAACATCCCCTAGGCTGTGGCTAAGCCATGTCTCCTCAATATCCTTTTTTTCAGGAGTGCTACTCCTGCATGGTTCGCAGGAGAGCTTCTGTAAAGTTTGGAAGGTAGGAGATGAGGTACTGGCAGAAGGAAAGCTGTGAGGACGGGGCGTGAGTCGTGCTTGGGTAGCTCAGTTGGTAGAACACTTGCCCGCGAAAGGCAAAGGTCTCGAGTTCGAGTCTCGGTCCGGCACACAGTTTTAATCTGCCAGGAAGTTTCATAACAGCGCACACACCGCTGCAGAGTGAAAATCTCATTCTGTTCCCGAAGCATTTCTGTAACACTTACTTGTTGTTCGAACCTGCTGTTAACAACTGTAGCAGCCCGCCTCTCAATTCCTTCGATGTTTTCTTTCAACCCGACTGGTACGGCAGTACTCAAGAATAAGTTGCACCACCAGCCTATATGCAGTCTCCTTTCCAGGTGAACTACTCTCTCCTAAAATTCTCCCAATAAACCGAAGTCGACCATTCGCCTTCCCTACCACAGTTCTCAAATGCCCGTTCCACATCATATCACTTTGCAACGCTACCCCCAGATATTTAAGCGATTCAACTGTGTCAAGCAGGACTCTAGTAATACTGTATCCGAACATAACAGGTTTCTTTTTACAACTCAGTCGCATAACTTACATTTTTCCACATTTAGGGCTAGCTGCCATTCATCACACCAACTGGAAATTTTGTCTAAGTCATCTTGTATCTTCCTACAGTTACTGAACTTCCACGCCTTACCGCACACCACGTCATCATCAGCGAATAACCGCAGATTGCTGCCCACCCTGTACGCCAAATCATTTATGTATATAGAGAGCAACGGCGGTCCTATCACACTTCCCTGGGGCATGCCCGACGATACCCTTGTGTCTGATAAACTGTCGCAGGCGGACACATTCTTAGAATGGACTAGCGAAGATTGACTTTTCAGATAATGAAGAGAACCACAGTACGCTGGATCCAAGAGGTTCAAATGCATCTGGAAGAAATTGGGAAGATTTATAGTAGCGCTACTTTGAATAAAAAAATTCAGGCTGCCTCATAACAGAATTTGACACAGGGCATAAACAACATGGGCGGAAGAGTGAAGCATATTCCAAAATATAAGAACGAAAGAATATTGGACAAGGATAAATACCAGAATAAAATGCTAAAACCATTTACATATTCATCGCTGCCTGTCAGAAATGTTTACACATGAAATTTATTATATTGTGTAATCTCCATATCAGATTTTCCATGTAGCACTAAACAGTTTTTCAAATACAACGACACACTTTTTAGTGACACAATGGCATTTTAAAGTACCCAAAGGCAAGAACTGGCCATTAACGTAATGGATAATGCAATAACGTTGATCTGTATAAAAAATTTCTGCCATCATATGGTGGATATGAAAAATGATTTTAGCATTTAGAAATTAAGTCGAGGCTGTGGACCGGCACATGAAGAAACGAAATAAGTGCATCTGAATTAACATGGTCCTCAGATGGCCAGACCGGAAAGGAGTGTTAGGAGGGGGACAATGGCCAATAAGTGGGCAACCAAGGAGAAGCCAGATAGTTTCGGCCGTCGAAATATCAGTGAACGTGTGTGCCACAGGAACAGTGGTGCCCGTCCTTGGTTGAATAAGACTTGCCCCCGTCATATATCGCGTGCTGTTCACACTGCCCTCGAATGTAAGAATCAGGATAGCGTAACTGTAAAAACACGGTACACGTCTCCTTTATCGAACACAGAGCACAATAACAATTTTACAGAAAGTGAAAGTCCCATGTACGAAACCACGACCAGGCGTAATCGCCGGTGAAATGAAAGCGAGAATCCGGCCAACGCTGCAGACCTTAGCAAGTCTGTGGGCGTAGCGCCCTGGTCGTCTAAAAAGCAGCCCAAAGTAGTTTATGGGCATTAAGCGCACAAATACGCTAATCTGCTTGAGTTCGCTGCTCTGTCCTTCCTTTGAGATTATTGGTTGGCGCTACGCGAGTTTCGGAAGCGCCGCTCTCTTTGGAAGCATGCGGAACAGAGCACTGCTGGTGGTGTGGGCTGCAAAACCTGCTCTTCGGAATAGCTGGCGGAGCTGCCAACATATAGAGCAGTATCCGACATGTCCCAAACCGTCACCCACGGCGATTGTCCACTAACGTGCTAAAACGTTGTTCCAGTATCAGTATGCAGAGTGTAAATAATAACTATTTACAACGTACCACAGTGTGTAAATGAAGTCGAGACGATCAAATTAATGTTGGACATTTGTAGACTGTAAATTCAGCCATTTCTCTTTCTGGCAAAAAAAAAAAAAAAAACAAAAAAAAAAAACTATTTCATCTTGCACTTACAAAATGTAAAATTCGCGTTTGTATAAATTTGATGTCAAAATGTTAGGAATTTTCACTGTAAATCTGGCCTTATTGCTACGAAACTAATGTGCATATAACGGGTAAGTTCGAATCGGTTGTAAACGTAATTAGTTTTTGCATAACGTTTACGAAAGTCTTTTTTCTATCATTACCATTGTGAGAAAGTTCAACTTAATAATTTTAAGGCAATAGTCGACTAAGCCCGTTGCGTTATAGAGCGAGAAAATACATAAAATCTCGTGCGGTGCGCATGCACTGTAGCTTAGGTGGCTTTTGTAAGCCACTTTGAGGCTGTTTCCTGACTTGCAAGTGTCCCGTATCAAACTGTTCGTCTCGACTTCAAGTACACCTCTGTGATACGCCGTAGACAGTTATCGTTTACACGCTATAATGTACACTCATGCTCATAAATTAAGGATAATTGCAGAATGTGGTGCCACACACAACGTGGCTCTACATAAAACTGGCGCTAACAGCGTAGCCACATAGGGAACACACACAACACAGATCTGTAAGTTCACGGTATTGGTGATAAGTTGAAAAAACCGTCCCGAAACACATCTGCTACAAAACGCCACTGTTTCCTGTGCATGTATCCCGACATCAATATGGGATATGATCACCTTGCTCAACGAGTTGGCATACTCTGGATCAAGTGGTCGAGCAGGTGCTGGGGTATAGCCTCCCATGCTTGCACCAGTGCCTGTCGGAGCTTCTGAAGTGTCGTAGGGGTTTGAAGACGTGCAGCGATACGTCGACCGAGAGCATCCCAGACTTGTTCGATTGGAGTTTAGGTCTGGAGAACAGGCAGGCCACTCCATTCGCCTGATATCTTCTATTTCAAGGTACTCCTCCACGATGGGGCCGTGCGTTATTATCCGTCAGGAGGAAGGTGGGACCCACTGCACCCCTGAAAAGGCGGACATACAGGTGCAAAATGACGTCGCGATACACCTGACCTGTTACAGTTCCTCTGTCAAAGACATGCAGGGGTGTACGTGCACCAATCATAATCCCACCCCACACCATCAAACCACGACCTCCATACAAGTCCCTTTCAAGGACATTAAGGGGTTGGTATCCGGTTCCTGGTTCACGACGGATGAAAACCCGGCGAGAATCACTGTTCAGTCTATACCTGGACTCGTCTGTGAACGGAACAGTCTATACCTGGACTCGTCTGTGAACATAACCTGGGACCACTGTTCCAATGACCATGTACTGTGTTCTTGATACCAGGATTTACGGGCTCTCCTGTGACCAGGGGTCAGTGCAATGCACCTTGCAGGTTTCGGGGCGGATAAACCATATCTGTTCAGTCGTCTGTAGACTTTGTGTCTGGAGACAACTGTTCCAGTGGCTGCGGTAATGTCCCAAACAAGGCTACCTGCAGTACTCCGTGGCCGTCTGCGGGCACTTATGGTGAATATAGGTCTTCATGTGGTGTTGTACACTGTGGATATCCCGTACTGTGGCGCCAGGGCAGGTTTCCTGTCTGCTGGAATCGTTGCCATAATGTTGAGATTACACTTTGTGGCACACGGAGGGCCCGTGCTACGACCTGCTGTGTTTGACCAGCCTCCAGTCGCCGTAGTATTCTACCCCTCATAACGTCATCAATATGTTTTCTTTGAGCCATTTTCAACACACAGTCACCATTAGCACGTCTGAAAACGTCTGCACAATTACTCTCTGCACCGTTCTCTGACACCAACACACCTCTGCGTATCAGGACTGCTGCCAGCGCCACCGCGCGACGAGCGCAGGTCAAATGCAGCGCATGGTCATACCCCGAGGTGATTTAAACCCGCAAACCGCCCACCAGAGCGTTGTTGCACCATGTATCAGCATTACCCTTAATTTATGAGCGTGAGTGTATTTCGCCACTCGGCACGCCAGCTGCTACGTCCCAGCTCGTATTGCAGTCTGAGCCGTATGTAGTTTCTGCATCAGTTCCAGTTCCAGCTCTCAGAGCACGGCAACGAACTGTCGAAACGGTGATAGCCACACTGTTGCGGTGCTCTAGCGTGGATTCAATTATGCGGACAGAGCTGTGTAGTCTGTTATTTCGACGCGGGCAAGATGGCGCTCAGCCAGTACTGCTTACAGCCATTCACTCTCATCTGATTACACACGTCACTGTCGAAGCGGTGTGTCCTGTACCTGATGGAATGTCACGGTTTGCAAACACATTTTTAGGGAACCAGCTGTTCTCCTACCCCCTTCCGTTTGAAGTCTGTCAGATGTTGATGTTACGCTCTTTGACACTGACGAGACTTTCCAAATTATTCTCTACACGGAACAAGCCTGGAGGGTCACCTTACTTTCTTGTCGCTAAAGAAAGGATACTGCTAATCCGATGTGTTCACTGTCTCTGTGCAACCATAATCATTCATTGCTGGTAGGATGTTGTACACTTCCTTCCTGCTGAATTCATAATGGTTATTTGCAAAACAAATAGAGTGCCTTAACAAAGCACTTAAAAATGTTTATTTAAGAAAGCATTTGTTTTGACCATTAGATATTATAATCTGAAGCAAATTAAACATTCATTTGGTGATGGTCTATAGTTTCCTATCCGCTAGCTTTTTGTTTACGGCTTCGACCGCGTGCGTATATCTCACATGTCTTACATGCATAGTTCAAATGTATCTGGCATATTTCATACATTTTTGTACATACATATTCTACCTGTGATTGCAGCGATTTTCCTGAATCCCGAGGAAAATTTTAATTCTGCCTGGGTAAGAAGTATGCAGAAAGTCGTAGGCATTGGTTCAACTTTTCAGGTGTAAAAATCAGTCAAAGATTTTTGACATTTGTAATAGTGTAAGTATTTTATCTCATTTCTTCATATTCACTTTCATTTCTCCTTTTTAAAAATTTTGTTTACCACAAGAGTCTTGATTTAAATAAAAAGGCAAATACTCTAGAAACAAATAGGCTCATCGTGTTCGTGAAAAATTCTTTGAAGCTTCAGTATTATATCGTGCCTGACTCCTGCTACAGAGACACTCGTTTGATCTACCTCGTTTTTCATCTACCATAAAGCACATTTGTAAAAAAAAAAAGTATTAGTGGAAGAAGAGAGCCCGCTATGTGGTATATTTGGCTCTGAACCTTGAACCTTGACGTTTTATTCTTCAAGAGATAATGCTCTAAATGAAATCATTTGAAACAATGGATTATATATTGCCTTGTGTTTAGGAAATGTTTTGACTCTGAGGTAGATCCAAACATCTACATCTTCATTTATACTCCGTAAGCCACCCAACAGTGTGTGGCGGAGGGCACTTTACGTGCCACTGTCATTACCTCCCTTTCCTGTTCCAGTCGCGTATGGTTCGCGGGAAGAATGACTGCCGGAAAGCCTCCGAGCGCGCTCGAATCTCTCTAACTTTACATTCGTGATATCCTCGGGAGGTATAAGTAGGGGGAAGCAATATATTCGATACCTGATCCAGAAACGCACCCTCTCAAAACCTGGACAGCAAGCTACACCGCGATGCAGAGCGCCTTTCATGCAGGGTCTGCCACTTGAGTTTGCTAAACATCCCCGTAACGCTATCACGCTTACCAAATAACCCTGTGACGAAACGCGCCGCTCTTCTTTGGATCTCTGTCAACCCTTACATGTGAGTAAGTAACTGGTCTAGAGACCGATGGCCGTTATGTACCTTGTGTTCACTTAATGTAAAGCAAGAACGGCAAAAGGATGCAAAAATACAGAGCTGTTCTTGCAGCTGCGCTGGTCGCACCATAATTTTACTGCATCTGTATATAGGCGCCTACTAGTAGTCGGATCCTTTCATGGTAGAGTGATTGCATATTAGAGGCGCTGACTGTTGTAAAAGTATTTTCACAAAACATAATAAAACCAATAAATCATAGTTACTCTATAACGAGCCGCCGGAGACCATAGTCTTTGGTCAGAAACGCTCTCTGAACAACCTACGAAATGTTGTCGATGTAGTTCGCATTCAACTTTTGCATACGCTGATGAACAGAAAAATTGCAACACCAGAAAGTGTGCTGCCGTCCGAAGGAAGAGGTCCCACGTCAAAGTTGATACCTTAAGGCAGAACCACATATGAGACGTCGGCGTAGACACGCCCTTCTGCCGGAAGAGGAGTTGCGTCAGAATGCACTGCCACTCAGGCCCACTCTCTAATCATCGCTTATGACGACAAAATATTCTTACTTCAGATACAGTAACGCGGGTTGTGTTAGAAGCCAGAACTGTACATCGAAGTTTATACTCAGTTGCATATTGAGATGAGACTGTCATTCTGTATTGTATCAAGTGATAAGTTACACAGTTCAGCGACAGTCGCAATTACAAAGACATTCCTGTTGACATGGGCTGTTTCCAAGTTAAGCATTTTATACTGTTCAAACTTAAATAAATAAATTTAATATTGTTGGTATGTTGTAGTATCTATGAACCATGGACCTTGTCGTTGGTGGGGAGCCTTACGTGTCTTAGTGACACAGATAACCGTGCCGTAGGTGCAACCACAACGGTAGGGTATCTGTTGAGAGGCCAAACAAACGTGTGGTTCCTGAAGAGGGGCAGCAGCCTTTTCAGTAGTTGCATGGGGCAACTGTCTGGATGATTGACTGATCTGGCCTTGTAACACTAACCAAAACGGCCTTGCTGTGCTGGTACTGTGAACGGCTGAAAGATAGGGAAAACTACAGCCCTAATTTTTCCCGAGGGCATGCAACTTTACTGTATGGTTAAATGACGATGGCGTCCTCTTGGGTAAAATATTCCGGAAGTAAAATAGACCCCCGATTCGGATCTCCGGGCGGGGACTACTCAGGGGGACGTCGGTATCAGGTGAAACAAAACTAGCATTCTACGGATCGCAGCGTGGAATGTCAGATCCCTTATTCAGCCACGTAGGTTTGAAAATTTAAAAAGGGAAATAGATAGGTTAAAGTTAGATATAGTGGGAATTAGTTAAGTTCGGTGGCAGGAGGAACAAGACTTCTGGTCAGATGACTACAGGGTTATAAATACAAAATCAAATAGGGATGATGCAGGAGTAGGTTTAATAATGAATAAAAAAAATAAAAAAAAACAGGAGCGCGGATAAGCTTCTATAAACAGCGTAGTGAACGCGTTATTGTAGCTAAGATAGACACACACGAAGGCTATGGCTACCACAGTACAAGTTTATAGGCTAACTAGCTCCGCAGATGACGAAGAGATTGAAGAAATGTGTGATCAGATAAAAGAAACTATTCAGATAGTGAAGGGAGACGAAAAGTTAATAGTCATTGCGGACTGGAATTCGATAGTAGGAAAAGAAAGAAACGGAAAAGTAGTAGGTGAACAAGGAGGGTTCAAATGGCTCTAAGCATTATGGTACTTAACATCTGAGGTCATCAGTCCCCTATACTTAGAACTACTAAACCTAACTAACCTAAGGACATCACACACATCCATACCCGAGGCAGGTTTCGAACCTGCGACCGTAGCAGCCGCGTGGTTCCGGACTGAAGCGCCTAGAACCGCCCGGCCACAACGGCCGGCGAACATGGAGGAAGGGGGAGGGGGGGGGGGGTAAGGAACGAAAGAGCAAGCCGAGTGGTAGCATTCTGCACAGAAAATAACTTAATCATAGCTAACACTTGCTTTCAGAATCATGAAAGAAGGCTGCATACGTGGAAGAGGCCTGGAGACACTGGAAGGTTTGAGATAGAATATATAATGGTAAGACAGAGATTCAGGAACCAGGTTTTAAATTGTAGGACATTTCCAGGGGCAGATGTGGACTCTGACCTCAATTTATTGGTTATGAATTGTAGATTAAAATTGATGAAACTGCAAAAAAGTGGGAATTGAAGGAGATGGGACCTGGCAAAACTAAAAGAACCAGAGGTTGTAGAGAGTTTCAGAGAGAGAGCATTAGGGAACGATTGACAAGAACGGGAGAAAGAAATACAGTAGAAGAAGAATGGGTAGCAGTGAGAGATGAAATAATGAAGGCAGCAGAGGATCAAGTAGGTAAAAAGACGAGGGCTCGTAGAAATCCTTGGGTAACAGAAGAGAAATTTGTTAACATCGAGTATTGATTTAAGTGTCAGGAAGTCGTTTCTGAAAGTATATGTATGGAGTGTAGCCGTGTATGGAAGTGAAACATGGACTATAATTAGTTTAGACAAGAAGAGAATAGAAGCTGTCGAAATGTGGTGCTACAGAAGAATGCTGAAGATTAGATGGGTAGATCACATAACTAACGAGGAGGTATTGAATATAATTGGGGAGAAGAGGAGTTTGTGACACAACTTGACTAGAAGAAGGGATCGGCTGGTAGGACATGTTCTGAGGCATCAAGGGATCACCAATTTGGTGCTGGAGGGCAGCGTGGAGGGCAAAAATCGTAGAGGGAGACCAAGAGATGAATACACTAAGCAGATTTAGAAGGATGTAGGCTGCAGTAGGTACTGGGAGGTGAAAAAGCTTGTACAGGATAGAGTAGCATGGAGAGCTGCATCAAGCCAGTCTTAGGACTGAAGACCACAACAAAAACAACATTTTATTTAATTGCTGGACCATCGACACCAATAAGTGTTTTACAGTAATTAGGGGCATTCTTAAAGGTACTTCAGCTGTAATACTCATAATTTAAATTAGTTAAAATAGTACCTGCAGATTTTATTTAATTGCAAATTTTCATTTATAAATTTCTGTGTAACATTCAAAATTCGCAATTGCCGAGCGATATGAACCTTCGGCCATTCGATTGAAATGTATATTGATATTGTATACTGTAGACTCAGCAATATTTGGCTTGTAATGCGACAACTACGTATCCCAGCCCCTAGTCAACAAAACCAGCCAAAACTTTTAATATTTCAACTTTGAGTCTGAGGGTACGTAGTTGAGGGCCAACATCGCATTTCATTTTGTATTTGAAAGGCGGCACGATTTACTCTCAATCCGTATTCTGTACATGTCTACAGATGAACGAAAGCTGACTGTTACTGTAACATTCGGAGCTGCTCGCCGCAAAACTTTCCTAATACGCCTTCTATCAGCCCCGAGCTATCACAGTTGCCCGACTGCCATGCGGAGGCGAATCGATGGCTTGCGAACACCAGAGCCACAAGCGCTCCAGAAAGTTCGCATCTGTCTGGCTCTCTCGTTCATTACAGACCAGTGTAGCAAGTGCCCTCGAGACTTTCGAGACGGCATAATTAACGATCTCTGACAAGCGTTGTAATGGATCTGCTGGTCGTCGCAGCCCACGGAAACGAGAGAGTTATTTATGGCGACCGCTGGCAGCGCCACTCCTTCGTTACGACCGACAGCGACACACAGTCTGCAGACTTAACGATGTCTCACACTGGGTTTCATTCTCAGATGACCCTTTCCTGATTTTTCATTTACATGCAATCGCTGATACACACTATAAAATATTTCTTGTACGTACACTACTGGCCATTAAAATTGCTACACCAAGAAGAAACGCAGATGATAAACGGGTATTCATTGGGCAGTTATATTATACTAGAACTGACATGTGATTACATTTTCACGGAATTTGGGTGCATAGATCCTGAGAAATCAGTACCCAGAACAACCACCTCTGGCCGAAATAACGGCCTTTATACGCCTGGGCATTGAGTCAGAGCTTGGATGCCGTGTACCAGTACAGCTGCCCATGCAGCTTCAACACGATACCATCAAGAGTAGTGATTGGCGTATTGTGACGAGCCAGTTGCTCAGCCACCATTGACCAGACGTTTTCAATTGGTGAGAGATCTGGAGAATGTGCTAGCCAGGGCAGCAGTCGAACATTTTCTGTGTCCAGAAAGGCCCGTACAGGACCTGCAACATGCGGTCGTGCATTATCTTGCTGACATGTAGGGTTTCGCAGGGATCGAATGAAGGGTAGAGCCTCGGGTCGTAACACATCTGAAATGTAACGTCCACTGTCCAAAGTGCCGTAAATGCGAATAAGAGGTGACAGAGACGTGTAACCAATGGCACCCCATACCATTACGCCGGGTGATTCGCCAGTATGGCGATGACGAATACACGCTTCCAATGTGCGTTCACCGCGATGTCGCAAAACAAGGAATCGACCATCATAATGCTGTACACCGAACCTGGATTCATCTGAAAAAAATACGTTTTGCCATTCGTGCACCCAGGTTCGTCGTTGAGTACACCGTCGCTGGCGCTCCTGTCTGTGATGCAGCGTCAAGGGTAACCGCAGCCATGGTCTCCGAGCTGCTAGTCCATTCTGCTGCAAACGTCGTCGAACTGTTCGTGCAGATGGTTGTTGTCTTGCAAACTTCCGCTTCTGCTGACTCAGGGAACGAGACGTGGCTGCACGATCCGTTGCAGCCAAGCGGATAAGATGCCTGTCATCTCGACTGCTAGTGATACGAGGCCGTTGGGATCCAGCACGACGTTCCGTATTACCCTGCTGAACCGATCGATTCCATATTCTGCTAACAGTCACTGGATCTCGACTAACGCGAGCAGCAATGTCGCGATACCATAATCCGCAATCGCGATAGGCTACAATCGGACCTTTATCAAAGTCGGAATCGTGATGGTACGCATTTCTCCTTCTTACACGAGGCTTCACAAGAACGTTTCACCAGGCATCGCCGGTAAACTGTTGTTTGTGTATGAGAAATCAGTTGGAAACTTTTCTCATGTCAGCACGTTGTAGGTGTCGCCACCGGCGCCAACTTTGTGTGAATGCTCTGAAAAGCTAATCATTTGCATATTACAGCCTCTTCTTCCTGTCGGTTAAATTTCGCGTCTGTAGCACGTCATCTTCGTGGTGTAGCAATTTTAATGGCCAGTACTGTACATTGATGGGCCACAAAATTGTAACTACTCATCGCAAGAGAAAATGCCGTCAGGTGGCGTTTGGGCATGTGATGCCGTTAGGAAAGTATACAGGGTGTCCCAATATTATGGATGTCACAGAAACGATCATTCGTAACTAAAATGTCTAATAAATGTGGTCTCTGGAAAGCGTACCTTAAGAGCCACGAGCACTTCTTTAAATTCGATACTGTGAAACAAATCTCTTCTACATCATGTGAGGTGGTATAATGGACCAAAACAAGACAAAAATCCGCAGTAAATATGGGCTTCAAAATGCATACCTTAGAAGCTATGAGTTACTAGTTCATCTTCGCTACTCTGGAAACACAAATCTTCTACGGAAAGAAGTCCTCATAGCTCAAGTTATATATTGGATCCCATGTTTACTAAACTTTTTTGGTTCGAATGAGCGTTCCCGTCATATACCTCAATATTGTCCATTCTTCCTGGGACACTCTGTATCAGTGTAAAGCAGACGAGAGAGGTATCATTCTACAATGAGGTGACAAAAGTCAGGGGCTAGGGATATGCACACATACAGATGGCGGTAGTACCGCGTACACGAGGTATAAAAGGGCAGTGCGTCGGTGGAGCTTTCATTTGTACTCATTCATTTGTACTCAGGTGATTCATATAAAAAGGTTTCCGACGTATGGCCGCAGGAATGCGGAATGGTAGTCGGAACTAGACGCATGGGACATTTCATTCCGGAAATGGTTACGGCATTCAATACTCTGCGATCCATGGTGTCAAGAGTGTGCCGAGAATACCACCATGGACAACGTATCTTGTCACGGCCTTTACTTAGCGACCGAGAGCAGCGGCGTTAGCGTTGAGTTGTCAGTCCCAACAGACAAGCAACACCGCGCGCAATAACCGCAGAAATCAGTGTGGATGCGTGACAAACGTATCCGTTAGAACAGTGTGGGGAAATGTCGCCTTAATGGGCTATGGCAGCAGACGACCGACGCGAGTGCCTTTGCTAACAGCGCGACATGGCCTGCAGCGCCTCTCCTGGGCTCGTGACCGTATCGGTTGGATCCTAGACGACTAGAAAAGCGTGGCCTGGTCAGATGTGTCCCGATGTCAGTTGGTAACACCTAATGCTAAATTTCCTTTACTTCACGTCTATGGTCACAAACTTTTTGTCATCAGACTACCGGTTTCGGTCTATAATGACCATCTTAACATCTGCTTCATAAGAACATGTCCTAATATACTGGAGCCATAGTGACATCGTCAAACCGGTAGTCTGATGACAAGAAGTTTGTGACCACAGACGTGAAGTAAACGACATTTATTCTATATTCGGGTCACTCTTCAATTCGCGACCATGTCGCAGCTCGTGAAACCTGATGGTAAGGTTCGAGTGTGGCGCAGACCCAGGAGCCATGGACGTAAGTTATCAACAAGGCACTATACAAGCTGGCGTTGTCTCCTTAATGGTGCAGGTTGTTTTTACATGGAGTAGGCTGGGTGTCTGGGCCAACTGAACCGATCGTTGACTAGAAGGGGTTATGTTCGGCTACCTGGAGACCATTGGCAGCCATTCATGGACCTCATGTTCCGAAAGAAAGATGAAACTTTTATGGATGTTAATGCGCCATTTCATCGGGTCACAATGGCTTAGAAGAACATTCTGGACAATTCGAGCGATTGATCTGGCCTCCAATCGAACATGCTTGGGACATAATCGAGAAGTCAGTTCATGCACTAAATCCTGCACCGGCAACACTACAAGCTAGTAGCTAGAAACTAGTAGCGTCGCGCTATAAGGCCCAGTGGGCAACGCAAAGTACCTAGAATGCCGCACATAGTACACTAGCGTATAGAAGACATATATCGTAGCAACTGGCAGCAAATTATATAAAATCAAAGATGGGAGCACAGCCCCCCATTGCCATGGTTCTCCCCTCTGAGATGCCAGTGTCTGTTGGTGAATCATTATCTGGATGATTTGGGATGGGTCATTTACCATGACCCAACAGGTTTCTTTTTTGCTGTCGTGTAATATTTACTGTTTGTTTTATTTTCTCATGGAAAGGACATGTGCTGTATTGCAGCTTCTATACTAATGTGTCACATCACCAACAACTTTAACCTTGTCACAGTTCAGTGCACATTTAACTCAAAATGTTCAAATGTGTGTGAAATCTTATGGGACTTAACGGCTAAGGTCATCAGTCCCTAAGCTTACACACTATTTAACGTAAAATATCCTAACGACAAACACATACAGCCATGCCCGAGGGAGGACTCGAACCTCCGCCGGTACCAGCCGCACAGTCCATGACTGCAGCGCCTTAGACCGACATTTAACTCATACCGACACAGACTCTGATTCATTTACTTTACGACGATTCCTTATCCTAAGAACCAAAGGCATTGTAGACATATAGTAAGATAAACCACGACCTCGGTTATACACTTCACATATCTGAAATGTACGACAAGCAATAACTTCTCAGCTGTTAAAAGTCTCCATCCCTGTGTGCACTAGCATGGACTTTAGTAAGTGTAAAATTCAGTATGCATCCACAAAACACTGAAGGACCATGAAGAATAACTGAGCACCTACTCCGCTCTTGGTATTAATAGACTAGTTATGCCGCTTTATTTTAGGAGGAGAAGGCGTACGCACCTTATAGTGTATAAACCTATTGATAATGTATCTATTACTACGAAGAGCGGAGTAGGTGCTCAAGTTATTCTTCATGGTCGGCTACTGAGGCAGCGTGGCTTACAATTTGTGCAGAGGATTTCCAGCGACTTCTTGAGTCCATGGCACGTGGAGTGCTGCACTACGCCGGGCAGAAGGAAATCCGACAGGATATTAGGAGGTATCCGGTGACTTCTGTCACCTCACAAGCCACCGCCATTTCCTTTCCTGTTCCACTCGAAAACTGAGCAAGGCAAAAACGACTGTTTATAAGCCTCCGTAAGAGCCCTGATTTCTCTCGACGTATCCTCATGGTCATTACGCGAAATGTACATTGGCGGCAGCAGAACAGATTTCAAATGCCGGTTCCCTAATTTTCCGCAATAGTGCCTTGCGAGAAGGGCGTCGTCTCCATCCAGTGATTACCATTTCAGTTCACAAAGCATTGTAGCCACGATACTGGTCGGAGACGGTAAGAACCATTGACATTCTTTGATAAACGGCAGGTTGTTACGTCCTGGAGCCTGGGATCAAGCATCTCGGATAAGGTGGATATGATTGGCTGTTTGGAGTGCTGCTGTCATGAAGCTCTATGAAAATTGGTTGAGGAACACCTCATTGCAGAACGTGGACGTCGGATGCTTGCCTACTCTGCAGAGCAGTACAGACCATGGTTCAAAACTGGTTCAAATGGCTCTGAGCACTATGGGATTTAACATCTGTGGTCATCAGTCCCCCAGAACTTAGAACTACCTAAACCCAACTAACCTAAGGACATCACACACATCCATGCCCGAGGCAGGATTCGAACCTGCGACCGTAGCGGTCACGCGGTTCCAGACTGAAGCGCCCAGAACCGCACGGCCACACCGGCCGGCACAGTACAGGCCATGCATGATCTGTGGCAGGTCTGATGAAGGAGTACAGTGCTGGTGACATCCCTATGTTTCGGAGCACACTGTTCAGTGCACATTGTTCTGCAAAGTGTCCATGAGAGAACATCCCAGTTTCAGTGGTTTATTATAACATTTTAATTTAGACAATTTACAACAAATCAAACATACTGTAGCTGTCACTGCCAAATGAAGATGTTGCATGCAGTGGTGGAATGTTGGACATGGACGAAAGCTGCCAGAATGCGCTGTATTAAAACTCTACCTTGATCTTCAAGTGTTTTATTGTTCCCAGCTAAAGTGCTGTGTTCCTCTCTGTCTACATCATGGAGTCCCACGATGCCGAGGACGTCACTTCACTGGCTGCAAAACAGCTTGGCACAGAAGGGCTACCTCAGCAACCCGTGTAATGTACTGCAGCATGTCAGCCACATACAGCCGTGGAGTTCTGACGACATCAGGATGCGCTGGCCTTTGTCCCAAAGCCTCAGCACTGCTCCGATGGGAGCGACGGGGTGGCCCGCTGTGTGCTTCTTTGCCATCGTGGCTAATATCATGGCGACAACAAATGCCTGCGATCCGACAGCCCAATCTGCTGCCCTCGCATCAGGATTCCTCTGGTGTGTATTGGAAGCAAACAAGACTGCCCGCAGTAGCGAGCCATCGAGTGGCCCGCCGATGGCTGTGTAAGGACCCCACGGTGGCCTCAGGGGGTCGAACCAGCGACCCGCCATGGACTGGAATGCTGGCACCCCATCTGCTGCTGCGTGTTGCTGGTGGTGTGACATGCCCCGCCATCCAGGTGCACTGCCACACTTGTATCCCCCTCTTGAGATTTTTTTTACTTTATTGTTATTTTAAAACCTGTACAAATCAGGTAGGCTGGCAGCGGCACACTACGCCGCTCTTCAGCCATAGCGTTTACAATAGTATAAGAACGGAGAATGATAATGAACAAAGGGACGGACAAAAGAGAGAGGTCACAGAGACACAAAAAACACGGAGTCGTTCACACGTGACGATAACAACACTGAAAACACGTTGGCACGGCGCACAGAACACTGATGAATCCGACGGCACAAGTGAACGTAGTAGTGGGACGGCGGACACCAAAAACACTAAACGACGTCACACACACGAGACACAGAAGGCGATGATCTCCGGCGCGCGAATGTTCACTATGCGTGTGCGAGTCCGGGGACCTGCCAAGAGAGGAGGAGGGGGAAGGGGAGTGGGAGAGCGAGAGGGGAGAGCAGAGATGCCATGGGCAGAGGAGATGGGGGGAGGGAGGAAGGGGAAGAGGAAGCCCGGGGGAAGAGGGGGGAGGGAGGTGACGGGGAAAAGGAAAAAGAAGGGAAGAGAAGAGAAGGGAGGGGGGGTGCCAAAAGGAAAGGACACCGGAAGTGGGGGGCGGGGCAGGGTCAAAGTTGATAGGAGGGGTAGATGGAGGGGACGAGGACATCATCAGGGAGAGGGAGCTGGCGGAAGCCACCGTGGGAGAGGGTAAGGAGGGTGGAGAGAAGGAGACTGGGCAGGACGTGGGAATACAGGCGCGGCAGCGGGCGGGGGTGGGAGAGGATCGGGGATACGAGCGGGTGAGGAGGATCAAGTTTACGGGAGGTGTACAGGATCTGTATCCTTTCAAGGAAAAGGAGGAGGTGGGGGAAGGGGATGAGATCATACAGGATCCGCATGGGGGGGGGGAGACGGATGCGATAGGCAAGGCGGAGAGCATGGCGTTCAAGGATTTGGTGGGATTTATAAAAGGTAGGGGGGGGGGCGGAGATCCAGGCTGGATGGGCGTAACAAAGGATAGGGCAGATGAGGGATTTATAGGTGTGGAGGATTGTGGAGGGGTCCAGACCCCACGTATGGCCGGAAAGGAGCTTGAGGAGATGGAGTCGGGAACGTGCCTTGGCTTGGATTGTCTGGAGATGGGGAGTCCAGGAGAGGTGACGGTCGAGGGTGACGCCAAGGTACTTAAGGGTGGGAGTGAGGGCGATGGGACGGCCATAGACGGTGAGATAGAAATCAAGGAGGCGTAAGGAAGGGGTGGTTTTGCCTACAATGATCGCCTGGGTTTTGGAAGGATTGACCTTGAGCAATTGGAGAAGGCGTTGGGAGCGTTGCAGGGTGGGGGCAAGGGCAAGGAAGGCGGTGTCATCGGCAAACTGGAGAAGGTGGACGGGGGGTGACGTCGGCGGCATGTCCGCCGTGTACAACAGGTACAGAAGGGGGGAGAGGACGGACGGAGCCTTGGGGCACACCGGCGGAGGGGAAAAAGGTGTAGGAATCTGTGTTACGGATGGTGACATAGGAAGGACGGCGGGAGAGAAAGGAACCGATCAGACGGATGTAGTTAATGGGAAGGGCAAAGGTTTGGAGCTTGAAGAGGAGACCGGAATGCCATACGCGGTCATAAGCGCGTTAGAGGTCAAGAGAGAGGAAGATTGCGGAGCAACGGGAATTGAGCTGTTCGGAAAGGAGATGAGTGAGGTGAAGGAGAAGATCGTCGAAAGAGAAGGATGGCCGAAAGCCACACTGGGTAACGGGAAGGAGGCGGTGCTGGCGGAGATGCTGGTGGATCCGTCGGGTGAGGATAGATTCCAGGACCTTGCTGAAGACCGAGGTAAGGCTGATGGGATGGTAGGAGGAGACGGCGGATGGCGGGTTGCCAGGTTTAAGGAACATGAGGATATGGGAGGTTTTCCACAGGTCGGGGTAGTAACCGGTGGACAGGACTACATTGTAGAGCCTGGCCAGGGTGGAGAGGAGAGAGACAGGAGCTTCACGAAGGTGACGGTAGGTGACACGATCGTGACCAGGAGCGGTGTTGCGTTTTGTGCGGAGTGTAGCAATGAGATCCTGTGTAGTGAAAGGAGTATTGAGGTCCGTGTGTGCAATGTTGTCCAAGTACTGGAAACCAGGAGCGAGGGGAGGGACAGAGGAGTCAGTTCGATCGCGGATATCCGGGAAGAGGGAGTAATCGAACCGGGGATCATCGGGGATGGAAAACACATCGGACAGGTAGGAGGCAAAGTGATTGGCCTTACTAAGGGCGTCAGGGAAGGTGTGATCATCATGGAGAAGAGGATAGTAGGGGGAGGGCTTAGTTCTGGTAAGGCGACGGAAGGCGGACCAGAACTTGGACGAGTTTATAGGGAGGGTAGCATTTAAATGAGTGCATGTCTGTCGCCAGTCCCGGCGTTTCTTAGCCGTGAGCAAATTACGAATGTGTCGCTGGAGTTGCCGGTGGCGTCGTAGGGTGTCCGGGTCATGCATGCGGAGGAAGGCACGGTAGAGACGGCGGGATTCACGGAGGAGGAGGACTGCGTGCGGGGGTAAGGTAGGACGGTGGGGGTGGATGGCAACAGTAGGGACGTGGGCCTCCACGGCCTCAGACAAGGTCTGCTGGAGAAAGGAGGCGGCATGGGTGACATCATCGGGATGGCGGTAGGTGAGAGGGTGGCTATCGACCTAGGTGGAGAGGGTATCCCGGTAGGCATTCCAGTTGGCACGGGAATAGTCATGGATGTACTTAGGAGGAGGGTCATTACGAGGGTCGGGGTGGGGGCGACGACCGTCTGAAACGGTGAGGAGGACAGGGAGATGGTCGCTACCAATAGGCTCCAGGACATCCACCGTAATGCGACCAAGGAGGTTGGGGGAGGAGAGAATAACATCGGGAGTGGAGTTGGATTCGGGACGGGTGTGCTGGGGGATGGGGATGAGGTCGCCTTGAAGGGAGGAGAGGAACCGATGCCACCGCCGTAACTGGGCAGCAGAGCGACTATGGATGTTGAGGTCGGCGGCGATCACGTAGGAGGAGAAGGTACGGTCGATGTGGGAGAGGAAGTCGAAAGGAAGAGGGGCGTTGGGGCGGACATAGATGGTGGCGCAGGTAATGGTAAGGCCGGGGAAGAAGAGACTAAGGATCAGGTGTTCGGTGGGGTCGGGAAGGAGAGGTTGGAGCTGAACGGGGATCTGGCGGTGGTGACCAATGGCAACTCCGCCACACGCAACTGGGAGGGGATTATCGGAGCGGTGGAGGAGATAGGGGGAGGTGTGGATGGAGTGGTGGGGTTGGAGGAAGGTTTCATTGAGGAGGAAGGCATCCACACGGTGGGTAGCAAGGGTGTGCAGGAATAGGTTCTTGTTGGCGGGAAGGGAGCGGATATTGTTGAAAAGGATACGGTGCTGTCGTGCCATGACAGGGATTTAGCCGAGGGTGTCAAGACGGGAGAAGGTGAAATGAGCCTGGTGGTTGGAATAGGTGGCGTACATTTTAAGGTGGAAAATGGAACGGGCGGCGAGGGAGATCTGTTGGAGGGTGTGGGGGCGCTGAAAGGGATTAACATTCTGGAGGACGATGGTGAGGAACCTGATGATGTCCTCAGCAGTGGGGGGGGGACGAAGGGAATTGCCAGGTACAGTGAGTTCAGGAGTGGTTGGAGGGGGTCGGGCTTTACACTTTTGGGAGTAGGTGGGATGGGGGAGATTGCAGGTATTACAGGAGGGAGGGGATTGAAGGTTAGGGCACTGCCGGAGGAAGTGCGCTTGCCGACAATGCGGGCAGGTGGGGGCCTTGCGGCACTCAGCTGTTGGGTGCGCATTATAGCGCAGACACCTCTGGCACCGCAGGGATTGAGGAGGGGAACGGGAGGGGTCGACCTTGTACCGCTGGTGGAAGAGGAGGGCACCCTCCTTCAGGAGACGGTCAATGGAGGGGGTGTCCTCAGAGAAAACCCGCATAAGGCAGGTGGGGCCGGCCGAGTTGAAAATGCGGCGGACTGCCCGCACCTCCAGCGTGGGATGGGTCTTGAGCTCAGCCAACACCTCCTCCTCCGTGATCGACGGACTGAGCCGAGTGATCACAGCGGTGAGGGTCGGCGGGCGACGCGGGGGTTGGGGTTGGCGGGTAGGAGATGGAGAAGGAGCAGGGGTAAGGGAAGCGTTGGGACCAAAACGGGTGATGGGGAGGTGGGAGAGGATGTCAGTATGGAGGGTTGGGCTGGGGGAGGAGATGAGAACAGAATCCCGTCTGGGAGTAAGGAGAGAGATGGGGCACCAGGGAAATGTTGGTGGAGGAGGAGGGAGAGATTCCGGGCCTCGAGAAAGGAAGGATCGGGATGGGACAGGAGATACTTGTATAAACAGGGGGGAGGAGGAGGAGGAGGAGGAGGAGGGAGCAGGGCCAGGTGGGGAGACATCCATGGCACCCTGGGGGGGGGATGGAGGTCGGGGCGAGGCCTTTTTGGGAGTGGAGGAGGTGGGGGTGCCACTAGGGCGTTTGACGGCGGCAGAAGGGCGGGTGGTGATATGAGGGACGGGAGCTATAGGGAGGCGGTGGGAAGGGACAGGTCCCGGCGTGGACGCAGCAGTCAGCGCCGGAGATGGTGACGGTGACGGTGAAGGCGAAGGCGACGGTGACGGCGATGATGATGACGGTGGTGGCGGTGATGGCGAAGGCGACGGGGAAAGCTGGGCGTGGACAGTGGCCCGACGGGCCACCACCCTAGCCGGAGCTGCAGTGACAGGCTGGGGGAGTGGGGGGAAAGGATCAGAACGAGAGGAGCGAGGGGAAGAAGCGGGAGAGGGGGCGACAAAGAGTGAGGGCGAAGGGAGAGTGAGGAGAGGTGGGATGGAAGGAGGGGGGGTGTGACTGGGCACACCAAGTTATAGTGGTGGAGGCGGCGGAAGGGGATGTATAGACGATGGCGGTGGTGGTAGTGGTGGCGGTGGTGGTGGGGGCGGACATGACGACAGGGAGAAAAAACGCACAGCACGAAAAGGAAAGGACACAAACTGGGAACAGACGAAGATGCAGACGGACGAAGACCGGGGTCGGACGGCGACGGCGACGGCGACGGCACGGCGACGGCGACGGCGGGTGGCAGGAACGCCGCAGCTGCTGCTGCCGCGGACGGGGCCGGGGCTGCTGCTGCTGGCTGGACCGCTGCTGCTGCTGCTGCTGCCACAGGAGGAGGACCGGCTGGCTGGCTGGCTGGCTGCTGCCGGAGGGACCGCTGCTGCAGGCCGGGACCGGGACCGGGACCGCTGCTGCTGCTGCTGCTGGACCGCTGCGGCTCTGCTGGGCTGGCTGGCTGGCTGGCTGGCACCTGTAACACCTAGCACTTCGATGAGCGCTGGAATCGCACTATCGAAGGGGGGCAACCTTTCGGTGTACCGCCGGGGATGCCCCTCTTGAGAAAACCGGCACCTATTTATACGAGGCTCTGCGCCTCTGCTTTGCTAATGCGCCGCTCTGAGTCATGTACTCATAACACCTAGGTTGGGCCAGTGGGCCCCTTCTGCCTGTAACTTGTGCCATGCAAACCGCTGCGTTTACTCTTTTCAGCGGTTCTGTGGCCCTGTGGCCTCCATTCTACTTCGCAAGTGCTGGTGAGCGTAACTTACTGTCAACAGGCCCGTGCCTGGTTGTAACTTGTGCACTCAGAAATGTTGCACCGAATCTAACTTTTTCCTATCTTAAACGGTGGTACCGCTACAATACAATTGGAGATCAACTAACCTAGTTTTTCTTACAAATGTTCAAAACGTGTACCTTTAGTTGTACAGTAGACATCTAACGTAAAATCGAGTTCCTTCCACACTTTGGTTAGCAAGTTGTGGGTAATGGAAGAAACTGCCTCTTGAAATCTGCGTCTCGAATCTGGCAAATCATTAGGTAGTGGTGGAACTTAAACATGATCTTTTATGGAGCCCCAAAGGAAAAAAATCACGTGGCATGAGGCCAGAGGGAAAGAGCTCTTTTGTATCGATTAATGCGACCACTCCAATAGTCATGGACTTCGACGTTCAATGGCTCTTGTATACAGAGATGTCTACGCGGAGGGGCTCCGTCTTGTTGCCAAAAAAAGTTTTTAGTTTCTTCTGATTGGGATGGAGTTATTCTTGCAACATATCCAGATAAGTCACCAGGTAACTTAGGCGGGAAAAAAATGGTTCGTACACTTTACGCCAGGTCACCGCGCAGAAAACGTTTGATTTTGGGGAATCTCTTTGATATTGTACAGGTTCATAAGGATGTTCTGATCCCAGATACATACCCACTCAGATGAAAAGCTGGTTCATCGCTGAACGCCACACAATCAAGAAAATCATCTTCTCACTCAAACATTTCACTAGCAAAGTTACAATGTACACCATAGTCGCCTGGCTTTAAAGCATGTACCGAAGTGTATGGACCCCTGTGTGAACGTTTTCTTAAATCCTAATGCGCTATCCTCTTTGGCAGCTGAAGTTCAAGAGTTGCATTCCTAACAGAGTTCTTAGCACTACAAAGGGAAGATGCCCTGACATGGTCACCATGCTGTTCAGCTACTTTGATCGACCCGTGGTTTACCCTTTACACACAATAAGGTCGTTTCGAACTGACTATACTATCGGCGGATGTTTTCGCTGCATAAGTGATTACTAGAAACCGAATTATATGCACCATAAAAACCTTAAAATATGATTGCAAAATGCATGAAAAATGCTTAAAAATGCCTGAAAAGTGTCGAAATATGCAAGATCAAATAATAGAAAAAAATGATAGTTACTGATACTAAAATGTAAACTTTCACGGCCGAAAATATCGTGTCCATTATAATTATCCGGGCTGTTATGCCGTGGTCGGTTGATGAATTCTGTGGTGATTCCCAACGTTTCGTCTCCGACTGCGGGAGACATCTTCAAGGGGGTCCGTAGCTCGATGGAAGGTCCAACACACCCACTGGCATAACAGCCCGGATAATTATAATGGACGTGATAGTTACTGTGTGCATTGGATCTCAAAGTTGAACATGTGCATATCAATTACGACGAAGAGCGCCGGCCAAGCAAAAAATCGGCGCATCTAGAACGCTGATATTGTCTGAATACTTTCTGGTAGATGTTAGGAAGGGGGGCCTTTCTGGGATTAATTTCTAAAATTTTGCAAATTGGAGACTGATACCATCTTTCAAGAATTATTCCTTGTTTGTTATTGTTGTTGGTAACAAGCAGATGCGATGCGTGTGAGTTGCAGCGAAACAATCGGTATGTGCAGGATCAACTTCGATATATATCGCATGCAGAGGAGCACGCTCAAAAATTCCGTAATATTTTATTTAAAAAACAACATACAATCGTGAATTTTTTTGAATAGCATTAACTTTAAATTAATACTATTGGATCAAAGCATCATTCACAATTTATTTTACATTTTTCTACTATTGTAAACATAAACGACCAAGTATTATTCCAAATTTTCGGTACTAAGATTGTCTCTGCGATCACTCAAAACACTTTTGTAAGCAGGAAAGGACCGTTCTACATCAACTGAGGTAACTGGACAGTATTTAAATTTGGGTGCTATGTTGGCACTTATTGTTTCTGGTAAGAGTTCACCCATCCCATTAATAAAACTATTAATTTGGCACAAGGGTTCAAAGCGTGGATTATTTTTTAAAAAGTTTTCAAACTTTTCTCTAAGTTTTCTTGGGACTACCTCCGGCAATGAGGCGTTCACTAGAATAATTTTATTCATTAACTGTATAGATTCCTTGAAACCTTGAGTTTCAAGCTTTTTAATATTTGCAAGTATATGGGAAAAATGAATGCTAATCACAGCAATGTCTTTTTTAATACCGGAATCATTAAAAGCTTCCTTGCACTGGCAAATTGCCAAAGCCTCTGCACTATCGAAGTCGTTTACTACCCCTCTAATGGTCTCCAAATGTTAATTGTAAAACAACACAACTTCGACCCACGTACCCCAACGAGTTAGCACTGGTTCGGGAGGTAAAAGCATATTTAGCAGTTTTTCTTTGTAGGTCTTGATGCGAGCAGGAGCCTTTAGAAACACTTTCTTTGTGGGTGAAATCAGTTTATTTACATTCACAAACGAGGAACGTACATCTTCAGCAAGACGATGTACTCCAAGAGCAGAGCACGTCACATGAATCAAGTTGGGATGAAATACTCTGAGGGCTTATAGTGAGCAGCATCTGAAATAAAAACAACACCCTTCCATCTGCAGAAGATTCTGGAAATACTTTTTAATACCTTCATTCACAAATCTACCTATCGTAGAATGATGTACTTTTTCAAGTTCTTTGCAGGCCGCTAAATGGAAAGAAGAAGGCTCTTCTTTTACAGCAAAAACAATTAAATCGACAATGTAACGGCCAAAGTGTCTGTAGTTTCGTCAACTGAGATCCGGGTAATGTTGTCCTTGAGTTCATTGCCTATTTCTTCCAGATCATTTACGTAAATTGTCGGTATGTAATTTTTACGCAGTATTGATTCACCTGGTATATTTTGATTTGAGCAATATTTGCGCAGGAAGCCTTTGAGGAGGAATATTGCTTGCAATGATTGCTTCACATATATCCATCTTAAACAGACTTTTTTTTGATATCTTTGGACAAATCCCTGCTACTGCAACTTGCTGTTGTCTGAAGTTGTTGTCGTGGTCCTTTCTTCTGCATTCCTGCGATTTGAAGACTTGTCTTGACATGCTGGTCTAGTTGAAACTTTTTTTGCACGAAACGTTTTTCTCGCAAACTTGACAATATAAAACAATTCCATCATATGTAAATGTTCCAGGATGGGCAGCTATCCACGAAACGACGTATCATTTTTCAGCCAGCATGGCACACAGCACGCTACACACTACATGTCGTGAACACGTTCAAGTGTGTACAAGTAAATAGAAAGCTAAACTGAAACAATGGACGTGCGACTAAAAGCGTGCGTAGTTTAATTGTTGCCGAACCGTACGGTATGACAGTGGAGGGGATCAAGCGGGGGCGCGGCTCAGGGGCACTGACTCTGTCTGCCTATTCCTTTTCCTCTTCTGGAATGATTTCGCAAGGCAATGGATTCTCGGTTAGTGATTGCACGCAGATCTAGGTCGCGGTCAATCTGTGAGACATCAAAACTACTTATAGATCGAGCTAGAGAACGCCCGTCTAAATTTTTAAAATATTGTAAACATAGAGGAAAATATGCATCGTCCCTAGTTTTTAGCTGAAATATGCAACAACTGGTGAAAAGGAGCCAAATATGCAAATGCATATGCAACATGCAAATGCATATAATCCGGTCTCTTGAGACTACAGTTGAATCGATGAGTTGAAAAAGCAGTCATGTTCAGTTTTTTATCAAATTACGTTTACCGGGATAACTGGGTTTATATCTGTAACATCGGGTCATATCCCGTTAACAGAATTGCTCTTTGGATGGGTACTGACTTAGTGAAGGGGCCATGTTCAGATAAACAGGCGTATTGTGGACCTGTTATAATAAGAAAGAATGAACAAACGATGTAACGAAAATTCTATAATACATAGCTGACGAGCAGAAACCATTTTGTAACCATATCTACCAGTGGACAACGAAGAATGGATAAGATAAAGATGAACCATACCCGCCATTGTCTGCTTTCTGTATTTTGATTGTGGCTGTATTTTGGGTACGTTATGAATAATCTTGTACGCTCATAACACACTCTTATTTCTATAATGAATATGAGTAGTATAATGTTGGATAACACAATCCTTACACTGCAAACCGAACGCCAGTTACCTCATCAGCATAATAAAATTCATTAAAAATGGATTCCTGGCAACATTCGACGGCGAAAGTATGTCGCAACTTTCCTATACTGTTTCACTCCGGGGGACAGTTGCTACATAGAAACTCCACGACACCCTGTTTAAACCGACTGTGCAGTGAAACAGTTTCCTGCGTCTCCTGAAAATTTTACTTTCTGCGACATGAGCCCTTTTCCAACTCACCTATTCAGTTAAACTTTAAACGAAACTCGCTTTGAACTGAAATTACAGATTCACTCTTAGCAAACAGCAGAACACGAAACACTCAGGGGTACTTGCAAGCAGAAAACAACAATGGAGTGCTTGCACATGTGCTTATCTAAAACTGCTTGAGTTAATTTTTAATTGTGTCCTTGAACCAATTCTCCACAACCTTTACAGTTCTATTATAATTTATGACTGGAACATTCTTCTATGAAAACCCTGTACATGTGGCACCGTGGCACACGTCCCATACTTGTCCCCATGTTGACCCATTGATATTGTGAATAACAACTGTTGCAGACACAGGATCGTCGAGAGCGGGGAATTGAAACGAGACACCTAGTCAGATGAATCACAGTTCTTGTCACACCAGCTCGGTGGTTGTGTTTGGACACGTCATCATCTAGATAAACGGCTGGTCGAAAGATGTGTGCAGGACATTGGGGGCAGTGTTGTGCAATGGGGGACATATGCCTCGACTCCCGTGGTACCTGTGATAGTAACCGAAGCTGTGGGCTGCCCTTCACAAGGCCAGCATCGCGTTCCAGTGGTTTGAGGAGCATGATAATGAACTCTTGCTCATGTCTTGTCTACTAAACTCACCTGATAAGAACACGTCTGGGGCGCTACCGGGCACCAGCTATGCGCCCACAAAGCACCGACGCGTAATTTGACAGGAACTGCGTGACCTGTGCTTAGACAGTTGTTGACACATATCTCTGAAAACCAACTAACCAAGAGGATACCACAAAGAATCGCTGTTGCATTGCATTCCAAAGGAGGACGACTGCACTATTACGCAGAGCGTCATAATGTTTGGGCTCGTCATTGTATGTGAGGTTTCTTCTTGTTAACTTTACGGATGCAACTTCGGAAGAATTACTGCGTGTAGTTTCGGTACGAGCTGTTAGTTGCCTGCTCGATCTCTACTGGGTCTATGCGTAAAAGGCTATATAATAATAGTAATTTAGAGTTTTTTTAAAGAGATTCTCGCGAGATTGCGGGGTTTTCCTTCATCTGCATGGCTCTTAAGATTTTTAAACATTTCCTTTACACACTTTCGCTATTGAGACAAACCTGTGAGCGCTAGCTCAGCCCTCCTTGGCATACGCTCGATCGCCTGAAATGGATGCTTTACATTGCTGGACTACTATCTCTATTGTAGACAAGTTACAGTTACCAATTATTCTGCCAACGAATCGTAACCTGCCACTTGCGTTACCTATTGTTAGGACACCATTATCAGTACCTTAACTAAAGATCAATATTCGCTGCTAATTTCTGGTGGCTGCGATAACGCTGATGCGCTGGAAGATTATGGACGTTACAGCTTCGCGACAACTGTCGGGGAATGTCAAAAAGACTGCATGCGCTTATGAAACATTCGAGTGGCAGTCGATGGCTAATGGGCACGGATGGCGGTCGGGTTGCGTCACAGAAGTGCAAAGAAAATATTAATTTTGGAAAATAAATAGTTTGAAATTGGTGGTAAGAAATATTTGAATCGTGTTAATAATTGGATACAAATGAGAAAAAATTTTATGAAGGTAATTATGAAGGATCGTGAGTTATTAGCCGTCTGAAGATCACTAGCATATGACAAGTAATTTCTGTATAGGTGACCGTGTATGAAAGCCAAAGAAACTGGTACAGCTGCCTAATATCGTGTAGAGCACGCAGAAGTGCCGCAGCACTCGATTGATGACTGAAGTAGTGCTGGAGGAAACTGACACCATGAATCCTGCAGGGTTGTCCATAAATCCGTAAGAGTATGAGAAGGTGGGGATCTCTTCTGAACAACTCGTTGCAAGCCATCACAAAAATTCTCAATAATGTTCATGTCTGGGGAGATTGGTGGCCGGTGGAAGTGTTTAAACTCTTCAGAGTGTTCCTCACTATGTAGCAATTCTGGAACTATGGGGTGTCGCATTGTCCTGCTGGAACTGTCCAAGTCCGTCGGAATGCACAATGGACATGAATGGATGCAAGTGATCAACAGGATGCTAACGTAATTGTCAGGGACATATCTAGACGTCTCAGTCGTACCATATCACTCCATCACTCCAACTGCAAACGCCCCACGCCATTACAGAGCCTCCACCTGCTTCAAAAGTCCGCTGCTGACATGGAGTGTCCATGGATTCACGTGATTGTCTCCATACTCGTATACGTCCATCCGCTCGATACAATTTGAAACAAGTCTCATCCGACCAGGCATCATGTTTCCAGTCGTCAACAGTCCAATATCGTGTTGACGTGCCCGGACGTAAAGCTTTGTGTCGTGCAGTCATCAAGGATACACGAGCGATTTTCGGCTCCGAAAGCTGATATCGATGATGTTTCGTTGAAAGGTTCGCACGCTGACACTTGTTGATGGCCCAACATTGAAATCTGCAGCAATTTGCTGAAGAGCCGCACTTCTGTCACGCTGGACGATTCTCTTCAGTCGTCGTTGGTCCCGTTCTTACAGGATCTTTTTACGACCGTGGCGTTGGCGGAGATTTGATGTTTTATCGGATTCCTGATAGTCATGGTACACTCGTGAAATGGTCCTACGGGAAAATCCCGACTTCATCGCTACCTCGGAAATGCCATGTCCCATCGGTCGTGCGCCGACTATAACATCACGTTCAAACTCACGTAGATCTTGACAACCTGCCACTGTAGGGGCAGCAACCGATCTAACAACTGCGCTAGACACTTGTTGTCTTATACATGCGTGCTGCCCGCAGCGTCATATTCTCTCTTTTCACTTATCTCTATGTTTGAATACACACGGCTATACCAGTTTCTTTGGCTCTTCAGTGTAGGAAGAAGTCTTAAAAAAATCTCAGGCGAAGCAATTAAAAAGTTGATACACTCCTGGAAATGGAAAAAAGAACACATTGACACCGGTGTGTCAGACCCACCATACTTGCTCCGGACACTGCGAGAGGGCTGTACAAGCAATGATCACACGCACGGCACAGCGGACACACCAGGAACCGCGGTGTTGGCCGTCGAATGGCGCTAGCTGCGCAGCATTTGTGCACCGCCGCCGTCAGTGTCAGCCAGTTTCCCGTGGCATACGGAGCTCCATCACAGTCTTTAACACTGGTAGCATGCCGCGACAGCGTGGACGTGAACCGTATGTGCAGTTGACGGACTTTGAGCGAGGGCGTATAGTGGGCATGCGGGAGGCCGGGTGGACGTACCGCCGAATTGCTCAACACGTGGGGCGTGAGGTCTCCACAGTACATCGATGTTGTCGCCAGTGGTCGGCGGAAGGTGCACGTGCCCGTCGACCTGGGACCGGACCGCAGCGACGCACGGATGCACGCCAAGACCGTAGGATCCTACGCAGTGCCGTAGGGGACCGCACCGCCACTTCCCAGCAAATTAGGGACACTGTTGCTCCTGGGGTATCGGCGAGGACCATTCGCAACCGTCTCCATGAAGCTGGGCTACGGTCCCGCACACCGTTAGGCCGTCTTCCGCTCACGCCCGAACATCGTGCAGCCCGCCTCCATTGGTGTCGCGACAGGCGTGAATGGAGGGACGAATGGAGACGTGTCGTCTTCAGCGATGAGAGTCGCTTCTGCCTTGGTGCCAATGATGGTCGTATGCGTGTTTGGCGCCGTGCAGGTGAGCGCCACAATGACTGCATACGACCGAGGCACACAGGGCCAACACCCGGCATCATGGTGTGGGGAGCGATCTCCTACACTGGCTGTACACCACTGGTGATCGTCGAGGGGACACTGAATAGTGCACGGTACATCCAAACCGTCATCGAACCCATCGTTCTACCATTCCTAGACCGGCAAGGGAACTTGCTGTTCCAACAGGACGATGCACGTCCGCATGTATCCCGTGCCACCCAACGTGCTCTAGAAGGTGTAAGTCAACTACCCTGGCCAGCAAGGTCTCCGGATCTGTCCCCCATTGAGCATGTTTGGGACTGGATGAAGCGTCGTCTCACGCGGTCTGCACGTCCAGCACGAACGCTGGTCCAACTGAGGCCCCAGGTGGAAATGGCATGGCAAGCCGTTCCACAGGACTACATCCAGCATCTCTACGATCGTCTCCATGGGAGAATAGCAGCCTGCATTGCTGCGAAAGGTGGATATACACTGTACTAGTGCCGACATTGTGCATGCTCTGTTGCCTGTGTCTATGTGCCTGTGGTTCTGTCAGTGTGATCATGTGATGTATCTGACCCCAGGAATGTGTCAATAAAGTTTCCCCTTCCTGGGACAATGAATTCACGGTGTTCTTATTTCAATTTCCAGGAGTGTATATTGTTAACATGAACTACGTGAAAGAAATCGTTATATGTCGTCGAGCAGGATCAATTATGTTGGAATGAAAGTGATAACGTCCCATGAATGTCCTCTATGAGAAGAAAAATTTGTTTTTAAATTGAGTCACTCTTATCATTTCAGAATAGATGACACGAAGAAGTGTAGGATGCGGTACTGAGGTGGTTTAGGCAAAAAGATTCAATTCAGTAGCCACCTGTGTGTCTGACGAAACGAAATCCTCCCTGTTGGTGCCGATGCCCCAGAATCGTTCGACGTTGCATAGTTCTGGCAGAAACGTTGATCGTAATAAATATGGTGATGAGAGCGTAGCGAATTGCCAGAACAACAATTGTAGAAAATGTATGTCGTTGTTCTGATCAGTTACTGGTTACTTGTTGTAACTATTTCATTAAATTGTCTTAACATGTAAGCCAATGAAATTTAGATTTTCCTAAGTCCCTTAAAGCGATTAAGGGGTTGTTTTGTAAGATAGGGCGCGACTGCTTCTACACCCTTAGCTTCCTCCACCTGAAATAGCCCTCTTACCTTGCTGTCAACGCGACATTACAGTTTCTCTCATCCATTGCCCACTCATTTATGCATTAGTTCACTGCTACATGTGCTGTCCCTTCTTCTATGAACGTCTTTCGTTCCATCGGTTGTTCATTGTAAAAGTACATCATTTCATACTTAATCCTAAGACTTAAATCACGTCTGAACGACTCCAGTTTCTTCTTCTTCTTCTTCTTCTACTACTACTACTACTACTACTACTACTACCACCACTACTAAGGTATTCTTACGTTTCATATGTCAAATCTATAAATTCCAGTGCTCTGAGAATTTATTGCTGTATTTTATATCGGTATCTCACAGCATATTTCTCTGAACTACAACTGCCCTCGACATTCTCTGAACAACTACTGCGCCAGTGGAGGCGGCGGAATAATACTCTTTGGCGCAATCTCTGGCGCTGTGCCTCAGAGTATCCACCTTTCAACAGCTGTGACCGTGATAGCTCACACGCACGTATATTTAAAACCAGAAAAATAACTTTTTTTACATTATGCATCATGAGATCCTGTGATTTTTCAACTTCTTCGGCTCTTTCAGCATCTACATGTATCCTTCTGTGCGATTTCTTGCGTCTGGCATTGGAGACAGGCTTATAACAATCGAGGCAATAGTGAAAAAATTGAATATCAGCCTTAGCATCGAGACAATCATCCCACCGACAACTAGGTTGACAATACCTGTTTGTTAAAACAGCGTGTCCCGTTTTGTGAAGAACTCTGTAACTCCTTGCTGCACACCCTCGTCCGACGGGAACCCTCGACCCTTCGAGACTCTTTTTAAAGGACATACTTCAACATTTCAATATGCACTTGAGAACGCCTAAAAAGGCGAATTCATGATTGTGTAAAATAATCCATTGTGGAAATTTCTTTAAAAAAAGTTAGGTATCTCGCTCATACACTCGTTCATTCAGTAACCAGTGGCGAGAAAACAGCAACGAAAAGCGTTTTGCGTTCTCCGCTTCCATAAGGCAATTCAGTTACAACTGTGGGCTGTGATTTTCTTAACAGTGACCGCTGTCGACGATATATCCGTCGTAAGTGATGTACGGATCTCGCAATGCACAAATGCCTTCAAGGGCGCCTGATCTCACCGTGGGTGACGTTGCGTGTATGGAAAGGGGTGCGTGGCGGGGGTGGGGGGGGGGGGGGGTGAGAAGGCGGGGATGGGGTGGTAGAACTGTGAAAGAGTCCCTCTGTGTGCTCCCTCTCCAACAATTTTGAGTCAATCACGACGCTGCATGGCAACAGCAGTCAGTACAGTAACTACAGACATGGTCGTTAAAGTATGACACTAATCTGACTGTTGTCCGGATGTTTGTTATGGGTCTGGGGAATGGAACTCGGAAAATGTATGGAAGGTAAATTGTTCAAAATGGTTCAAATGGCTCTGAGCACTATGGGACTTAACATCTTAGGTCATCAGTCGCCTAGAACTTAGATACTTAAACCTAACTAACCTAAGGACCACACACACACCCATGCCCGAGGCAGGATTCGAACCTGCGACCGTAGCGGTCGCGCGGTTCCAGACTGAAGCGCCTAGAACCGCTCGGCCACTTCGGCCGGCGAAAGGCAAATCAAAAATTTTAATCTTAAAACGTAACTATAGAAAGCAGCTCAAGGTTGTATGTGCTCTATGTAAAAGGTGTACCTTTGTAAAATCGGAAGGTTCTCCTTAAACTACGAGGAGTGTTCAATAGATAATGCAACATATTTCTTTCTCTCGGCCGAAATTGTGGACTAAGTTGCAGGACGTCGTGGAATATTCCCGCTTCGGCCCCTATTGCTGCATGTAGCTCCGACAGGTGGCAGCGGTATAGTAGCTTCCAAACAGGCATCTGCAACGGAGGTGCGTTCCAAGCAGAGAGCTGTCACTGAGTTTCTATGGTGGAAATCCAGAGAATCACAGACAATATAAGCGTTTTGCAGAATGTCTACGGAGACCTGTCAGTGAACAAAAGCACAGTGAGTCGTTGGGCTAGGCGTCTGTCATCGTCGCAACGGAATCGAGTAAACGTGTCCGATCTCCCGCGTGCCGTAATAATGGAACGTCTGGATACTCTCACTCGAGGTGATCGACGCTACGCTTTCAAACACCGCTATGCTCAACTGGACAACTCTGTTGGTAGTGCTGACATACTGGTCCATCGGATGGGGTACTCAAAGGTGTGTGCCATCTAATACACACAACAACAAAAGTTTTTCATAAACTCGATTCCGAGACTTCAGGAACCTGCACGGAAAATTGGAATAGAGAAAAACATAAACATCATTTCCGCCCTTTTTATTGTAAATGAAAACCAGACATTGCATGTTGTACCACCATACAGCGAGACCTTCAGAGGTGGCGATCCGGATTGCTGTACACATCGGGACCTCTAATACCCAGTAGCACGTCATCTTGCATTGATGCATGCCTGTATTCGTCCTGGTATACTATCCACAAGTTCATCAAGGCACTGTTAGTCCAGACTGTCCAACTCCTCAACGGCGAATCGGCATAGATCCCTCAGAGTGGTTGGTCGGTCACGTCGTCCATAAACAGCCCTTTTCAATCTATTCTAGGCATGTTCGATAGGGTTCATGTCTGGAGAACATGCTGGCCACTCTAGTCCAGCGATGTTGTTATCTTGAAGGAAGTCATTCACAAGATGTGCACGACGGGGGCGAGGATTGTCGTCCATGAAGACGAGTGCTTCGCCAATATGTAACCGATACAGTTGCACTATCGGTCGCAGGATAGCATTCACGTAAGGTACAGCAGTTACGGGTCCTTCCATGACCAAATGGTTCAAATGATTCTGAGCACTATGGGACTTAACTTCTGAGGTCGTCAGTCCCCTAGACTTAGAACTACTTAAACCTAACAAACCTAAGGACATCACACACATCCATGCCCGAGGCAGGATTCGAACCTGCGACCGTAGCGGTCGCACGGTTCCAGACTGTAGTGCCTAGAACCGCTCGGCCACTCCGGCCGGCCTTCTATGACCACCAGCGGCGTACGTCGGTCCCACACAATACAACCCCAAAACTTCAGGGAACCTCCACCTAGCTGCATTCGCTGGACAGTGCGTCTAAGGCGGTCAACCTGACCGTGTCTTCGACGATTGTCTGGTTCAAAGCATATGCGACACTTATCGGTAAAGAGAACGTGATGCCAATCCTAAGCAGTTCATTCGGCATGTTGTTTGACCCATCTGTACCGTGCTGCATGGCGTCGTAGTTGCAAAGATGGACCTCGCCATGGACGTTGGGGGTGAAGTTGTGCATCATGCAGTCTATTGTGCACAGTTTGAGTCGTAACACGACGTCCTCTGGCTGCACGAAAAGCATTAGTCAACATGGGGAGTTGCTGTCAGGGTGCCTTCGAACCGTAATCCGTAGGTTGCAGTCATCCACTGCAGTAGTAGCCCTTGAGCGGCCTGAGTGAGGCATGTCATCGACAGTTCCTGTCTCCGTGTATCTCCTCCATAACTGAACAACATCGCTTTTGTTCACTCCGAGACGCCTGAACACTTCCCATGTTGAGAGCCCTTCGTGGCACAAAGTAACAATGCGAACGCGATCGAGCCGTGGTATTGACCGTCTAGGCATGGTTGAACTACAGACAACACGAGCCGTGTACCTCCTTCCTAGTGGAATGACTGGAACTGATCGGCTGTCAGACCCCTTCCGACTAATAGACGCTGCTCATGCATGGTTGTTTACATCTTTGGGCGGGTTTAGTGACCTATGAACAATCAAAGGGACGGTGTTTGTGATACAATATCCACAGTCAACGTCTATCTTCAGGAGTTCTGGGAACCCGGGGTGATGCAAAACTCTTTTGATGTGTGTAGAAGACCATAAAGAGCAGCGATATTAGCTGTTACGAATTTAGTAGAAGTGTTTGATTTTTTACGTACATCAACTACCAAATTGCACAGCAGACTTTCGGAGAAAAGTAGCTACACTGGGATAATACTGAAAGAAGCTAATCAACAATTCTGGGATCGAATCTTGTCAGCCACTGAAACTGACCTACATAGTAGACAATATATGGCCTATTAACTCCTAAAATAACTTAACCAACAGGAAAAGGGTTCTTCGTGATTACAGACAGTAGGCGGAGGAGCCTAGATGAAACACTATCAGGGATTATGGACAGAAAACGATTATAAACCTGAGTTAACGAAAATAAATTCAGACAAAGAACAAGATGATGAAATATGCCAAGGAGACAATACTACACTGAAGGAGATACAACAAGTCTTAAACCGGATGAAGAATAGAAAAGCAGCAGGACCCCATAATATTAATGCCGAACTTATTAAACGTGGACGTTTAATGTTAGAATTGAGGCTGCTGTGTTTATTAAATGATTGATGGAAATGGAAGCTGGTACCTGTGGCGAAAGTAATGTCACTGTATAAAAAAGAAACAAGAAATGCTTGTTAAAACAATAGAGGAATAAGTCTGTTGAACACCGGCTGTAAATTATATGCACGAAAAATTAATAACACACTGAAAAAAATAGCTGATGCATTCTTACTGGAGGAATAAAATGGTTTTAGAAAAGCACTATCATGCAGTGACAATATTACAATAGTGTGGCAAATAATTGAAAAGAGCCGCCCGCTGTGGCCGAGCGGTTGTAGGCGCTTCAGTCCGGAACCGCGCTGTTACTACGGTCGCAAGTTCGAATCCTGCCTCGGGCATGGATGTGTGTGATGTCGTTAGGTTTAAGTAGTTCTAAGTCTAGGGGACTGATGACCTCAGGTGTTAAATCCCATAAGAGCCATTTGAACCATCTGAACTGAAAAGAGACGAGAACATAGTTTCAAGCCTCATATTGCATTTGTTATTTATGAAAAAGTCTTCGATAGAGTGAATAGGTATATGCTTTGGTGTGTGATGGAAAGCCGATATTATTCTAAACATTTAAGTTTGTTGTTGTTGTTGTTTTGGTCTTCAGTCCAAAGACTAGTTTGATGGAGCTCTCCATGCTACTCTGACCTGTGCAAGCCTCATCAGTGCTACATCTGCTTACTGTATTCGCCTCTTGGTCTCCCTCCACAATTTTTACCCTACACACTTCTCTCCAGTGTTAAACTGATGATCTTTTGATGTCTTAGAATGTGTCCTATCAACTGATCTCTTCTTCTAATCAACATGTGCTCCAAATTTCTTTTCTCCAAAATTCTCTTCAGTACTTCTACATTGGTTACAAGAGCCATCCATCTAATCTTTAGTATTCTTCCGTACCCAAATATATCAAAAGCACATGTTCTCTTCTTGTCTGAACTCTTTATCGTACCGGTTTCACTTCCATTCAAGGCTACACTTCAAACAAATACCTTGAGAAAAGACTTTCTAACACTTAAATCTATATTCAATATTAACAAATTTCTCTTCTTCAGAAACTTTTTTTCCCCTTGCCAGTCTACATTCTACATTCTCGTTGATTCGGCCATCATCAGTTATTTTGCTGCCCAAATAGCAAACCTATCTACTATTTTAATAGAATTCCCTCAGCATCACCTGATTTACTTCGACTGCATTCCGTTATCCTTGTCTTGCTTTTGTTGATGTTCGTCTTATATCCTCCTTGCACTACATTGTCCATTTCGTTCAACTGCTCTTCCAAGCCTTTTGCTGTCTCTGACAGAATTAGATTCTCATTGGCAAACATGAAAGTATTTATTTCTTCTCCCTTAACTTTATTTCCTACTCTAAACTTTTATTTGGTTTCCTTTGCTGCTTCATCAATGTGCAGACTGAATGACATCGGGGGCAGGCTACAACCCTGTCTCACTCCATTCTCACCCACTGATTCCGTTTCATGCCCGTCGACTCTACTGCCCTCCGGTGTCCATACATGTTGTAAATAGCTTTTCGGTCTCTGTATTTTACCACTGGTGCCTTCAGAATTTCAAATAGAGTGTTCCAGCCAACGTTGTCAAAAGCTTTCTCTAAGTTCACAAATGTTATAAACCTAGGTTAGCCTCTCCTTAACTTATCTTGTAACAAAAGTAGTAGGGTCAGTATTGCCTTACGTGTTCCTACGTTACTCCGAAATCCAAACTGATCTTCCCCGAGATCGGTTTCTATCATTTCTATCCATTCTTCTGTAAAAAATTCCTGCCAGTATTTTGCAACCATCACTTATTAAACTGATAGTTCGGTAATACATCTGTCCGGACCTGCTTCGTTTTGAATTGGAATTATTACATTCCTCGTGGAGTCTAATGGTATTTCCCCTGTCTCATACATCTTACACAGCAGATGGAAGAGTTTTGTCATGGCGCTCTTCCAAGGCTGCTCCCGGGGCCTTTTTTGGACTTACATCTTTCAATGCTCTGTCAAATTCTTCTCGCAGTATCGTATCTCTCATCTCATCTTCATCTACATTAGACATTTCAACAGTATTGCCTCAAAGTTCATCTCCCTTGTACAGATGCACTATTACTCCTTCCACCATTCAGCTTTCCCTTATTTTCTTAATACTGGTTTTTCATCTGAAATCTTGATATTCATACAGCTGCTTCACGTTTCTCAAAAAAGTCTCTTTCTCCTGTAGGCGGTATCTACACTAGTGGCCATTAAAATTGCTACACCAAGAACAAATGCAGACGATAAACGAATATTCATTGGACAAACATATTATACTAGACATTTGATTACATTTTCACGCAATTTGGGTGCATAGATCCTGAGAAATCACTACCCAGAACAACCACCTCTGGCCGTAATAACGGCGTTGATACGCCTGGGCATTGAGTCAAACAGAGCTTGGATGGCGTGTACAGGTACAGCTGCCCAAGCAGCTTCAACACGATACCACAGCTCATCAATAATAGTGATTGGCGTATTGTGACGAGCTAGTTGCTCGGTCACCATTGACCAGACGTTTTCAATTGGTGAGAGATCTGGAGAATGTGCTGGCCAGGGCAGGAGTCGAACATTTTCTGTATCCAGAAAGGCCCGTACAGGACCAGCAACATGCGGTCGTGCATTATCCTGCTGAAATGTGGGTTTTCGCAGGAATCGAATGAAGGGTAGAGCCACGGGTCGTAACACATCTGAAATGTCCACTGTTCAAAGTGCCGTCAATGTGAACAAGAGGTCACCGAGACGTGTAACCAATGGCACCCCATACCATCACGCCGGGTGATACGCCAGTATGGCGCTGACGAATACACGCTTCCACTGTGCGTCCACCGCGATGTCGCCAAACACGGATGCGACCGTCATGATGCTGTAAACAGAACCTGGATTCATCCGAAAAAATGACGTATTGCCATTCGAGCACCCCGGTTCGTCGTTGAGTACACCATCGCGGGCGCTCCTGTCTTTGATGCAGCGTCAAGGGTAACCGCAGCCATGGTCTCCGAGCTGATAGCCCATGCTGCTGCAAACGTCGTCGAACTGTTCGTGCAGATGGTTGTCTTGCAAACGTCCCCATCTGTTGACATGGATCGAGACGTGGCTGCACGATCCGTTACACCATGCGGATAAGATGCCTGTCATCTCGACTGCTAGTGATACGAGGCCGTTGGGATCCAGCACGGCGTCCCATATTACCCTCCTGAACCCACCGCTTCCATATTCTGCTAACAGTCATTGGATCTCGACCAACGCGTGCAGCAATGTCGCGATATGATAAACCGCAATCGCGATAGGTACAATCCGACCTTTATCAAAGTCGGAAACGTTATGGTACGCATTTCTCCTCCTTACACGAGGCATCACAACAACGCTTCACCAGGCAACGCCGGTCAACTGTTGTATGTGTATGAGAAATCGGTTGGAAACTTTCCACATGTCAGCACGTTGCAGGTGTCGCCACCGGCGCCAACCTTATATGAATGCTCTGAAAAGCTAATCATTTGCATATCACAGCATCTTCTTCCTGTCGGTTAAATTTCGCGTCTGTAGCATGGCATCTTCGTGGTGTAGCAATTTTAATGGCCATTAGTGTATTTTTCGCCTAGCAAAATATGGTTCTAAATACTTACATTTGTGCTCTAGTCATTCCTGTTCAATCAGTTTGCACTTCCCGCCAATCATATTTTTTATACGTTTTCATTCTCTTTCGCAAGCTTCAATTGCTGCATTTTTATACATTCTCATTTCATAATTTAGATTGCGTATCTACTGTGTTCTCCAATGATTTCTGCTAGGTCTTGTCTTTTTACCTACTTGATCCTCTGCTGCCTTCATTATTTCATCTTTTAAAGCTATCCATTGGAGTTCTACTGTGTTCCAGTCCCCTGTTATAGTCAACTGTTGCCTAATACTCCTTCTGAAGTTCTCAAACACCACTGAACTTATACAGGTCCCATCTCATTCATTTCCCAGCGTTTGCAAATTCTTGAGTTTTATTCTATAGTACATTGAGTCGACATCTGCCGCTGGAAAGTCTTACAATTTAAAATATGGTTCCGAAATCCCTGTCTTACTATTATGTAATCATTCTGAAACCTTCTGGTGTCTCCAGGTCTCTTTCACGTATGCAACCTTCTTGCACAATTCTTAAACCAAGTGTTAGCCATGATTACATTATGCCCTCCACAAAATTCTACCATGCAACTTCGTTTTTCATTCCTTTCTCCGAGTCTATATTTACCTAAAGTTTTTACTTTCTACCTATTCCCACTGTCGAATTCCTCATCACAATTAAATTTTTGTCTCCCTTAATTATCTGAATAATTTCATTTATCTCATCATATATTTCTTCAATTTCTTCATCATCTGCGGGTTGTGGTGGGCGTGGTCTTCCCAGCTATCTTTGCTTCGATAATGTTCATTTATTATGCTGCTCAAAGTAGCTTACCTGCATTCCTATTTTAGTACTCTTGCATTATCCCTGTGTAACTTCGTATTTATAATCCTGTGTTGACCTGACCAGAAGTCCTGTATCTCCAGTCAATCAGCTTCACTAATTCCCTCTTCATCTAATTTCAAACTATCTATTTCCCTTTTTAAATTTTCTAATCTACCTGCCCGATTAGGGGAACTAATGTTCGCCGCTGCTGATGACGACATCCTCCTGAGATACGAATGGGGGACTATTTTACCTCCGGAATATTTTGCCCAAGACGACGCTATCATAATTTAACCAAAAGCTTACATCCTCCTTTCAACACATTGTCAATTTCGTTCAACTGCTTTTGCAAGTCATTTACTGTCTCTGACAGAATTAGAATCTCATTGGCAAACTTGAAAGTATTTATTTCTCCTCCCTGAACTTTATTTCGTGCTCTAAATTTTTCTTTGGCTTCCTTTGCTGCTTCATCAATGTGCAGACTGAATGACATCGGGGACAGTTTACAACCCTCCCTCATTCCATTCTCAACCACATAGCATATTTTTCAGATGCTTGGATGACGGTCGGCCATCTGCATGGGTTTACGGCTTGGCTGATAACAATCCAGCCAGGTTTATCCGCACATTCGCCGTACCTGCTGTCAACAACAAATCAGTTGTTGAGTCCATGGGTCAAACGGGCAAACAACAGCAAGTTGAGCAAGGCAAGACGTAAAGGAAAGATGTTCCACCAAGAAAATGAAATAACAGAAGAAGTGACAGCGAAAACGGCTGAAACGTACAACATTCCCCTCATTTAGACGTCCGCATAGCCAATATTGTAGCGGTAGTAAAAATAACGACAAACGTGAGTGCACATTTTGATTTTATTTCGTTTAAATTATGACGTTGTCAATCTCGTGAAAGTTTGTTGCTGCTTTAGTTCCTAAATGAATTACATGACACAAGTACTTCTGATATTTTCGGGACAATGTATCTCAAATAGTGCGAGGAGCGTACAGTAAGTAATACACCACATTTATTTTTCTTGGTCAATTTCGGTTGAAAAAATGCGGAATCTGTTGCGCTGGACGTTGTGGAATATTTCAGCTCCTGCTCGTATAGTTTCATGAAGTTTCGATTGGTGGCGGCGCTATACATGGCCTTAAAACTTCAATGGAGGCGCCTTCCAAGCACAGAGCTGTCACTGAGTTTCTTTTGGCGGAAAACCAGAGCTTCGCAGGTATTCATCCACGGAGATCTGGCAGTGAACAAAAGCACGGTGAGTCGTTGGGAAAGGCGTCTGTCATCATCGCAATAATGTCGGGCAAACATGTCCCATCTCTCTTGTGCTGGCCTGCCGTACGCAGCCTTAGGAAATTAAAAGACATGAATTCAGCGTGATCGTCGCCACAAAAATGCAAACGTACTTTCTCTTCTCCATGACAACGCAACGGAAGGACTCACACACGTCTGCGCCCCAGAGAGGAGCTCACAAAACTTCATTGGACAGTTCTTCCTTACCCACCGAAGAGTCCGTATCTCGCACCTTCTGACATCCACCTGTTTGGCTCAATGAAGGATGCACTCTGCAAGAAGCAGTACATGGATAATGGGGAGATTATTGATGTATTGATGCAATAAGGCGTTGGCTCCGATGTTGACCATTAGAATGGACCATGCTGGCATACAGGGCGTACCAGTAACGTGACGTAAGGTCGTTGCATTGAACGGTGATTGTGTTAAAAAGTAGGATTTTGTCGTCAGAATTGTGGGGAAAGAGATGTTGTATTGAAATCCAGAATAAAACTAATCTCCTTTCAGAAAAAAATGGTCGCATTAGTTGTTGAATGCCCCCTAGTATATTTCTCTGCATTACAATTGCTTGGATATTATCCTAAAGCGATGTACTATGCACTAATGTAAACAAAATATGATTATATGGAAACATTTATTGTACTTTATTGCTATTGTTATTAAAATCGTAGACATGTCATGTACGTGCTGAAAGTGAGCGTGCCGAGAAGTGCGGTACTGGATTGGGGGAAGGGGAAGGACTGGAGCAGGCAGTAAGAAACGACGATTCCTCCACCATTCTACACACACACACACACACACACACACACACACACACACACCAAAACCTTTGATCCGCGCCGTCTCCGTCGTTGTCCGACTGGGACAATACTTCGTTTATGATGGCATCAGCTTTAAACTACAACCTACATTTTATCCTCCAGTCGTTAGAGACCTAGTACTAAATCAGAATTCAGGTGGTCTAGGGGGAAGAAGACGGGATGCACTCAGCCCTTGTGAGGCAAACTGAAGATCTACTTGATTGAGAAGTAGCGGCTCCGGTCTCGGAAACCGACATATGGCCGGGAGAGCGGTGTGCTGCCCACATGCCCCTCCATATCCGGCTCCAGTGACGCGTGTGGGCTGAGGATGACACGTCGGCCGATCGGTACCGTTGGGCCTTCAAGGACTGTTCGGGAGGAGTTTTTTTTTTAGTGTTTAGGGGGAAGAAGAAATGGACCTTTGGCTGCGGAAGTGTTGTCTCAAGATTTTAAAAAAAGATTTAACCCTGGGACACCCAAGCCTTTTTTTCTAACTTGAATGCCAAAAGGGGGGGGGGGGCCTCGGCGAGCTCACAGGTATTAAATAAGTTTAGTGACGAAAAATTACAACTTTAAAAATGGATTATGTATTTTAACTAAGGCATCGGTTTATAAATGTTGTTAATTGTTATAAATATTAGATTGATTGAATAAAAAAATGACATATTACAATACAAAATACAGATGTGTTCATATACAATAGACTACTCTGAGCCCTCAACTTCAAGGCAAGAGACACACTTCACAATTTTTTCTAAATGTGTGTTACACACATGTTTATGACACTGTCCACAATACTGTTTTGGTTTACTTAGATTGTTGTACTTCTGCTTCTTTGTTTTAGCTTCTCTTACACGAATATGGCACCGACCTTTCCCTGCAGATGGCTGACGTGCTTCTTTTGTCACTTCTTTGATTTTCTTTTGTAGAATAGTCTCCATTGATTGAATAGTTTGGTTAGACAATGCTCTTGCATTGGCACTTCTTTCTTCTACCTGCAACTTCACTAGTTCTATCCCTGCTTGCAGAAGATAAAGTTTCCGTTTGTTGTGTTTCTTTTCATTCCCTCTTGGATGTTGCTGGATGAATATGGTGGTTGCATTGATAGCACAGATGTCGATGAGAGAGTAAAATACAGATAGAGGCCACCTCTTTGTTCCCCTCTTGCAGGTGTACATACGCGCCATTTGATCAATGGTATCAATTCCACCTTTAGTAGGATTATAATATGCATTTATCTCGGTTTTATTCTTCTCTCCTCCAACAGTGCCTTTATCTTGGTGCATTGTTGACAACATCAGTAAGTTTTTACTTGGTTTCGTTTTTGCTATGTAGGACACCAAAGTTACTGCAGGCCTACCTGTTGATGGGTCTGTGAACAAGAACATTGATGAATATAGCTCTCGATTTGACGTGTTCTTCATTATGTCTAGAATATGCTTCCTGTTTGACTGGAGAGTTCCTACTGTAGTAACTTTGTAGTCTTGGTATAACTCTTCCGCCAAATCCACCGATGTGTAGTATCTGTCTGCAGTAATATTTCGACCAGTATTTTTCACACGTGCTACCAGGCGTTTGACGACAGCTGCTGAACCCCGTTCTTCTTTCGACAAATTCTGAACATTACCTGCATAGGGTTCCATATTCAAGACGTATCTGTCAACTGCATCGGACATCATGCGTATGAATGCCATACTTGCCCAGTTTATCCTTGATAAATACTTTGAAGGGTCAGCGCTCTCTAAACAAGCTGAGCATCTCATCAATGGTGAGGTGGACCCCTAGTTTATACGGTAGTGGAAACCTATCATTCACTTTGTTGAAAACATCACGGATTGCTATGAACTTGTCTGCTTCCCTTCTTAGCTGGCGGGTACTTTTGTCATCAAACCTTATGATTGCAATAAGTTCCTTGAAACGTTCTGTTGCCATAATACCCTTGTGAACTGGTCGACTCATTAGGTCTTACCAAAGATCGTCTACACTGACACAGAATTATCGTTATTTGCCCCCAAAAGTATCAGGAATCCTATAAAGGCAACACATTCTTTCTCATTAGTCAAAGTAACATTTCGCCTAACTGCCTCGTCATTTGAATGTTTTGCTATAACATCCATGATGTCAGGCGTAAGAAGTAACTTCAAGGCTTCTCCAGGTGAATGGCAAACACCAGCTGGAGTTACTCCTGCCTGCTCTCTTACTATATTAGCAACAGACCTATGACGAATTCTAGTCTGTGTGGTTACGTACCTTCTTCCAGACTTGGCCACAATAACATCCATATGGTCACTGCCTGAAGCTGCGCTATCTTCATCTTGTCTAACATCCACATCACTTTCCCGATCTGAATCATACTCCATAACACCATCCTCATATTCACATTCACTCCCCGAGTTAGAATCTTCATCTAAAATTTCATTCAGAACTCTTTCTAAAGACGAGTCACGTATTCTTTTAGTCATTTCTAAGTCTGGATGTGAATAGTAGGGAACTGTACTAACTCCAAGTTTACAAGATAAATAACAGCTGACTGACATCAACAATCAGTTCCTCTGAAAGTAAACCGATTGTTGTGAAATCAAGAATACCAACCAACAAGAAACTAACTTGCATTGTTGTAGAGATGAGAAATGCGAAATCCTACTAAGGGAAATTTTCTATAGCATGGAAGCCTAAGGGGGAGGGGGGGTTGTTGGACCCATAAGCTTATTTATTTTTTCTTTGAAAGCAGGAATTTTCTATAAAATATATTGACACTAACGTTTCATAAAATAGCCAACAAACAATAACTCAAAGGGAATATGTAGTATGAAAGTTACTTGGGGAAAAGCAGGGGACATAAAAAAAATTGTGGGTTCAACGAACCCCCCCCCCCCCCTTAGGCGTCTTAGGGTTAACAGAAATCAGAACGGCGTTGCGAAAATCATCGCTATGGAATGTAAGAGACTTGAATGCGCTTTGTTAAATGGCCAGATTGTTTGGAAGCCTTTCGCACGAAAATAGCCCTGCGGCGTTGTTCCCAGATTCGCACAGCAGTCGAGTAACAGACGAGCGAGTGCTGGGCCGGATTTGGGCGGCACGCGATGGGACGGCGGGACCTGCACACGGCACGCGGGCCGTCGCCGGCATGCGAGCGCCGCCGGGGGCTGCTTTAGTGCCACCGTAAATGTTGGTGGCCCCGCCGCGGCTACAGCACTGGCAGAAGTAAAGCTGTGAGGACGGCGCGTGAGTCGTGCTTGGGTAGCCCAGTTGGTGGAGCACTTTCCCGCGAAAGGCAAAGATCCCAAGTTCGAGTCTCTGTCCGTCACACAGTTTTAATCTCCCAGCGCCGCTCCCACTGAGCACAGTGCTTGCGAGCCCCCAGCGTCATTCTGTAGCCATTACTGCAGACTGTCGGTTACCGAGTGCCACGAGAACTTCACGGCCGGCGCGAGTGCACGGGGAAAAGTTTTTCTTTCCTTTCTTGTCAGGTTCGGGGGACTGAATAACCACTTACCATTTCAAAATATTTTTCTGCGAAAATCCTTGCATCACCATGAGCCACTGATCGAAAGTTAGATCCGTAATTGGTTTTGTGTCCTCGATGTAAGATTTAAAATCGATCAAGGGGGAGGGGGGGGAGGGGTAATGAACCCTACGGTACTGCTGAATAGGTCAGTCCTTTACTGTTCAAATAATTTTTGTGACCATCGGAGTATTCAGTGGACGAATCTGTGTGAATCAGCATTGACTCAGCAAACGATTTAAGCTCCCTTTACCCACGAGATCCAAATGGTAGATACTAGCACCCTGATTGATATCATGTTCCTTGACTTACGGACGGCATTCGATACCATTCCGCACCGTAGCCCAGTGAACAAAATACAGGGTTATCATAAAGTCAGTATAAATTTGAAAACTTAATAAACCACGGAATAATGTAGATAGAGAGGTAAAAATTGACACACATACTTGGAATGACGTGAGGTTTTATTAGAACAAAAAAAAAAAAAAAAACACCCGATATTGCTACACAAGTGAAAGATCTCTTGCGCGCGACGTTTGTTGACGATCGTGTGCTCAGCCGCCACTTTCGTCATGCTTGGCCTCCCAGGTCCCCAGACCTCAGTCAGTGCGATTACTGGCTTTGTGATTACCTGAAGTCGCAAGTCTATCGTGATCGACCGACGTCTCTAGGGATGCTGAAAGACAACATCCGACGCCAATGCCTCACCATAACTACGGACATGCTTTACAGTGATGTTCACAACATTATTCCACGACTACAGCTATCGTTGAGGAATGATGGTGTACATATTGAGCATTTCCTGTAAAGAACATCATCTTTGCTTTGTCTTACTTTGTTATGCTAATTATTGCTGTTCTGACCAGATGAAGCGCCATCTGTCGGACTTTTTTTGAACGTTTGTATTTTTTTGGTTGTAATAAAACCTCATGTCATTCCAAAAATTTGTGTCAATTTGTACCTCTCTATATACATTATACAGCAGTAGCAATATGACATTTATGTTACCATGTTGTAAATTGTCACAGAGACCTCGAAGACAGAGAAAAACCATAACACGAAAAATTAGTTTTAAGTTTACATCAAGGGACTGCTAGCTCCGCCCTGTGGTGTTACCAGTGGTTAAATACACTATTGGCCATTAAAATTGCTACACCATCAAGAAATGCAGATGATAAACAAGTATTCATTGGACAAATATATTATACTAGAACTGACATGTGATAACATTTTCACTCAATTTGGGTGCATAGATCCTGAGAAAGCAGTGCCCAGAACAACCACCCTTGGCCGTAATAACGACCTTGATACGCCTGGGCATTGAGTCAAACAGAGCTTGGATGGTGTGTAAAGGTACAGCTGCCATGCAGCTTCAACACGATACCACAGTTTATCACGAGCGGTGACTGGCGTATTGTGACGAGCCAGTTGCTCGGTCACCATTGACCAGACGTTTTCAATTGACGAGAGTCTGGAGAAAGCGCTGGCCAGGGCAGCAGTCGAACATTTTCTGTATCCAGAAAGGCCCGTACAGGATCTGCAACATGCGGTCGTGCATTATCCTGCTGAAATGTAGGGTTTCGAATGAAGGGTAAAGCCACGGGTCGTAACACATCTGAAATGTCCACTGTTCAAAGTGCCGTCAGTGCGAACAAGAGGTGACCGAGACGTGTAACCAACGGCATCCCATACCATCACACCGAGCGACGTGGCGCAGTGGCTAGCACACTGGACTCGCATTCGGGAGGACGACGGTTCACTCCCGCGTCCGGCCATCCTGATTTAGGTTTTCCGTGATTTCCCTAAATCACTCCAGGCAAATGCCGGGATGGTTCCTTTGCAAGGGCACGGCCGTCTTCCTTCTCCGTCCTTCGCTAATCTGATGAGACCGATGACCTCGCTGTTTGGTCTCTTCCCCCAAACCAACCAACCATACCATCACACCGGGTGATACGCCAGTATGGCGATGACGAATACACGCTTCCAATGTGCGTTCACCGCGATGTCGTCAAACACAGATGCGACCATCATGATGCTGTAAACAGAACCTGGATTCATCCGAAAAAATGACGTTTTGGCAGTCACCCAGGTTCGTCGTTGAGTACACCATCGTCAAGGGTAACCGCAGCCATGGTCTCCGAGCTGATAGTCCATGGTGCTTCAAACGTCGTCGAACTGTTCGTGCAGATGGTGGTTGTCTTGCAAACGTCCCCATCTGTTGACTCAGGGATCGACACGTGGCTGCACGATCCGTTACAACCATGCGGGCCGGCCGCGGTGGTCTAGCGGTTCTAGGCGCTCAGTCCGGAACCGCGGGACTGCTACGGTCGCAGGTTCGAATCCCGCCTCGGGCATGGATGTGTGTGATGTCCTTAGGTTAGTTAGATTTAAGTAGTTCTACGTATAGGGGACTGATGACCTCAGATGTTAAGTCCCATAGTGCTTAGAGCCATTTGAACCATAAATGCAGATACTAGCAAAGATTGCAGGTTGCTCTTTTGTATCTGACCACAAATGGCATCTGTACAGTGTCCTTGATGCGTTGTAAATATCAGTCGTGATCGAAACAGTGTTCTGTGTTGTAAGTGCATTATTTCGTTGCTAAATGAACTCGAACGTAGGCAAATTGCTCGCCCTGTAGTGGGTGCTTCCATAATCAAGGGGGGACTGATGACCTCAGATGTTAAGTCCCATAGTGCTCAGAGCCATAATCAAGGGCGTCGAAGTGTCTGTTGTTTCAAGAGGAACCGCATCGAAGATTTTTACCGCACACAAGAAAATCTGGAAAAAAATCATCCCTTAAGTCACAATGCGGAAGAAGTATGTGTTGAGCAGTCGTGACAGACGATCATTGAAGAGGATTTTGAATAAAATATGAATTTGTTCCTCCAGCACAAACTATCAACTAGGTTGTTTTACAAAAATGTCCTTGTAAAGGCGCAGAAACAAAGTTCGACAAGTGTATGCTGCGTCATGTCAGATGGCCACTTCTAACCCAGAATTTTTTACCTCAAAAGGCATTCGTGTTGTTGCGCAGCTCCCACCCTCCTATAAACACGTGATCTGAGTTTCTGTCACTTTTTTATTCCCCTGTAATTGGAAAATGTCTTAAAAGAACGTCATTTTGGAAATGTGGAGAATATTCAAAACGATATGAGCGACATGTTAATGGCCCTACCAATTGAAGCATTTCAGAGCTGCTTCCGAGACTAGGAAATACGAATTCGGCGGTGTGTAACTGCTGAAGGGAAGTACTTTCAAGGAGACAGTGTTGTTTGAAAAAATAAAAACTTTGGTAGATAGATCAATTTCATTACTTTTCTCTCACACCTCGTATCCTCTTAAACAAACTGAAGTTTTGTGGATATGATGACAGTCAAACAATGGATAATGTCACATCTAAGGAAAAGAATGCTGGAAATTTACTCAGTAATTCAACCATTATGGTCCGGGGACATCATTCTGACTGGGGAGAAATTACATATGGAGTTCCTCAAGGCTCAGTCTTCAGTCCACTATTGTTTCTCATAAACAGGGAGTTACAGAAGTGATGGTCAATATTGAGGGATATGACAGGAGTGATCATTCGAAACAAAAAAGTCAAGTAAACATGGCCTCTAAAACAATACCGTAAGAGTTAAGAGCAATTCTTGATCTTGCATAGTGTGAAACCTACAGCAAGCTCCTTTCTTTCCATACTTTGGGAAGTGGTAGTACAGACGAAAACGAGAAAAAATGTCCAGTAAACATGCGCTCTAAAATGCATACCTTAAAAGTTATGACCACTAATTCATTAGAAAAGTTTTATTTCAAAGTAGCGAAGATGAACAAGTGCTCATAGCTCTTACGGTAGGAATTTTAGAGCACATGTTTACTGGACATTTTGTTCTTTTTTTGGTCCATACTACCATTTTCCAAACTATGGAAAGAAAAGAGCTTGCAGTAGAAGAGATTTGTTTCACATGATCGAGAATCGAGAATTGCTCATAGCTGTTAAAGTATGCGTTTTAGAGCCCATGTTTTCTTGACTTTTCCGTTTCGAATGATCTTTTCTGTCATATCCCTGAACATAGACGGAAAATCGTTTACATACATGTGATGGTCAAACATATAACAAGGAAAATCAGTTGCTTTTGCTGACGACAGTAGTACTGCAATCAATCTGAGCATACACGCAGCAACAGAAGAAATGGTAAATAATGTTCTTAAAAGTATCATTGAAGTTTTCTGCGAATGGCCTCACCCTCGATTTTAGAAAGACACAACATATTCAGTTCTGTACATCTAGGGGCACTACATCAGTGGTAAGAGTAACGCATGGTGAATAAATAATAAATAACGTGCAAACTTCGAAATTCTTAGGTGTCCGTATTGATGAGAATTTACACTGGTAAAAGCACATCTTAGAACTCCGAAAACAACTTAATTCAGCCACATGAGCACTTAGAAGCATTGCATATCTTGGAGAGAGACGTGCTGTGAGAATAATATGTGATGCTCGCCCACGATCTTTTTGTAGACATATGTTTCAGAAGTTGGGCACTCTGACTGCTGCTTCACAATACAATTATTCCATCACGAAGTTTGTTGTAAGTAACGCAGTGCAGTTCAAAAGGAACAATGATGGAAGTAATTACAGTACCAGAACGAATAATGGCATTCATTACCACACATTAAGGTTGTCTTCAGCACAAGTAAAGGAGTGCACAATTTATTAACTAAAATTTTTGGTAACCTAACGAGCGGTACAAAATGCCCAGCAGACGGGAAAGTAAAATTTGAAAGCAAACAGAAAAAGTTTCTCCTTGACGTGTTGTTCTGCACCGTAGAAGAATTTCTGTTATTGTAATGTTGTAACACGTGGTGGATAGCAATTATTAGCTCACTTCTGTAGATTTACAATAATAATAAAAATAATAATTAGCTTAGCACCCGCTGCTTCACTTTCGTAGACTGTATGGTCTTCACGGATTGTTTTTCTTTACTCGTGTTTGTGTGTTGTTCATTAATTGTAGCATTTTATAAACTTTTCACTGTAATTGAGGACATGGAAGCATGATCTTTTCCGAATGTACTGCTGACCAAACAGCGATTCGGGTTGATGGAGTTCAAGGTTTTTCTTACTCTGCCTTTTGCGGTCTAGTGGTGGTATTTCCATAGAAAGTTTAGTCCTAACACATATTTCTTTATATCTAACCAAGAAGTGAAATACCAATTTCCATACATGTAGCTTTAAAAATGCTTTAAGTACTTCTTTGATAATGATTTGTTATCCCAAAAAAATGTTTTATCCCCTTAGTGGTTGGATTTGCAAAAATGCTGAAAAGCGTATTTCTTATTTTGACTGAGAAACCAAATACCAATTTTTCGATGTTCAACTGCGTTAATAGCGACATATTTTCACAAAGCCGTTCACCCTGCATTTCGTCGCCGCAAGAGTGGAATTTCTAACAATTGCTTCTGAAACATTGCACACAGTGTATCCAAATTGCAAATTTCTGTCCTTATGGGTCTGGGCTCGACGATGATGAGTCATATATATATATGATCAAAAGTGTCGGGACACCTGGCTGAAAATGACTTAAAAGCTCGTGGCGCCCTAAATCGGTAATGCTGGAATTGAATATTTTGTTCGCCCACCTTAGCCTTGATGACAGTTTTCACTCTCGCAGGCATACGTTCAATCAGGTGCTGGAAGGATTCTTGGAGAATGGCAGCCCATTCTTCACCAAGTGCTGCACTTAGGAGAGGTATCGATGTCGGTCGGTGATTCCTGGAATGACGTCGTCGTTCCAAAACATCCCAAAGGTGTTCTATAGGATTCAAGTGAGGACTCTGTGCAGGCCAGTCCATTACAAAACAGGTGCTCGATCGCGTTCAAAGGTGCAATCGCCATCCCCGAATTGCTCTTCAACAGTGAGAAGCAAGAGGGTGCTTAAAACATCAGTGTAGGCCTGTGCTGTGATAGTGCCACGCAAAACAACAAAGGGTGCAAGCCCCCTCCATGAAAAACACGACCACACCATAACACCACCGCCTCCGAATTTTACTGTTGACACTACACACGCTGGCAGATGACGTTCACTGGGCATCTGCCATACCCACACCTTGCCATCGGATCGCCATATTTTGTACCGTGATTCGTCACCACACACAACGTTTTTCCACTGTTCAGTCGTCCAATGTTTGCGCTCCATACACCAAGCGAGGCGTCGTTTGGCATTTACCGGAGCGATGTGTAGCTTATGAGCAGCCTCTCGACCATGAAATCCTTCTCACCTCCCGCATAACTGTCATAGTACTTGCAGTGTATCCTGATGCAGTTTGGAATTCCCGTGTGATGGTCTGGATAGATGTCTGCCTATTACACATTACGCCCCTCTTGAGCTGTTGGCGTTCTCTGTCAGTCAACAGACGAGGCCGGCCTGTACGATTTCGTGCTGTACGTGTCCCTTCACGTTTCCACTTCACTGTTACATCGGAAACAGTGGACCTGGGGATGTTTAGGTGTGTGGAAATCTCGCGCACAGACGTATGACACGAGTGACACCCAGTCACCTGACCACGTTCGAAATCCGTGAGTTCCGCGGAGTACCTCATTCTGCTCTCTCACGATGTCTAATGACTACTGAGGTCGCTGATATGGAGTACCTGGCAGCACAATGCATCTAATATGAAAAACGTACGTTTTTGAGGGTGTCCGGATACTTTTGATGACTTAGTATAACAAGAATAAAAAACATAAATGTACAGCTTGTAGCCATACTTAAAAAATTAATTTACAATGTGAATGTAAAATGACACGTTCAACATCGTGCATCGTGGAACATGAATCTAACTGAATGAATGAATAAACTGAAGTGATAGCTCTTTAATTTGTTGATTTGTTTGTACCTGCAGCTGCTGCTCCTTGTTGCAGGTGAGTGCAGAGACCTTGGCCTGCGCCTCTCACAGTGAGTACACAGTATACGGTACACAGCTGGCGCCTCGCTGCCGGCTCTCGGAGGCGTCGCCATCGAGCCCCGGCCGTGTTTGCGTCACGCTAGCTGACGCAGGCGCTGCGCATACAAACTATTAGCTTTATGGGGCAGGCTGCCCTCTCGGCGTCTCAAGCGGTCTAAATCTGCCCTCCTGTATACGCTCACGACGTTTTCCACGCGCCAAGCAGCGCACATTAGTTTCTGCCGCTGAGGATCCGTATTCTTTCAAGAATTGCCACGTCTATTTACTCTGACGCAAGTATTCTCTGAAGCTTCCTTCGTTTATTAATACTTATATCAAAAAAACAATTTTGCATCACCCCGGTTCCCAGAACTCCTGAAGATGGGCGTTGACTGTGGATATTGTATCACAGACACCGTCCCTTTGACTGTTCAGAGATGTCACTAAACCGGCCCAAAGATGTAAATAACCATGCACGAGCAGCGTCTATCAGCCGGAAGGGGTCCGACAGCCCAACAGTTCCAGTCGTTCCACCAGGAAGGAGGTACACGGCTCGTGTTGTCTGTACTTCAACCATGCCTAGACGGTCAATACCACGGCTCAATCGCGTCCGCATTGTTACTTTGTGCCAGGAAGGGCTCTCAAAGGGAAGTTTCCAGGCGTCTCGGAGTGAACCAAAGCGATGTTGTTCGGTTGTGGAGGAAATACAGAGAGACAGGAACTGTCGATGGCATGTCTCGCTCTGGCCACCCAGGGGCTACTATTGCAGTGGATGACCGTTACGTATGGATTATGGCTCGGAGGAACCCTGACAGCAACGCCACCATGTTGAATAATGCTTTTCGTGCAGCCACAGGACGTCGTGTTACGACTCAAACTGTGCTCGGTAGGCTGCATGATGCGCGATTTCACTCCCGACATGACGAGGTCCATCTTTGCAACCACGACACCATGCAGCGCGGTACAGATCGGCCCAACAACATGCCGAATGGACCGCTCAGTATTGGCATCACGTTCTCTTCACCGATGAGTGTCGCATATGCCTTCAACCAGACAAATGTCGGAGACGTGTCTGGAGGCAACGCCTTAGACACACTGTCCAGCGAGTGCAGCAAGGTGGAGGTTCCCTGCTGTTTTGGGGAGGCATTATGTGGGGCCGACGGACGCCGCTGGTGGTCATGGAAGGCGCCGTAACGGCTGTATGATACGTGAATGCCATCCTCCGACCAATAGTGAAACCATATCGGCAGCATACTGGTGAAGCATTCGTCTTCATGGACGACATTTCGCGCCCCCATCGTGCACAAATCGTGAATAACTTCCTTCAGGATAACGACATCGCTCGACTAGAGTGCCCAGCATGTTCTCCAGATACGAACCCTATCGAACATGCCTGGGATAGATTGAAAAGGGCTGCTTATGAAAGACGTGACCCACCAACCACTCTGAGGTATCGCCGAATCGCCGTTGAGGAGTGGGACAATCTGGACTAACAGTGCCTTGATGAACTTGTGGATAGTATGCCACGACGAATACAGGCATACATCAATTTAAGAGGACGTGCTGCTGGGTATTAGAAGTACCGGTGTATACAGCAATCGGAACTACCAATTCTGCAGATCTCACTGTATGGTGGTACAACATGCAATGGTTTTCATGAGGAATTAAAATGGCGGAAATGATGTTTATGTTGAGCTCTATTCCAATTTTCTGTACTGGTTCCGGAACTCTCGGAACCGTGGTGATGCAAAACTTTTTTTGATGCGTGTACCTTTTCATTAGTTTACACATGTTACTCGCTTAAGTTACTTCATGGATGTGGGCATATGGTTCCCAAATAGTTCTTCAATGATGTACATTATACATTGAGGCGAGAAAAGTCATGGCATACGTCCTAATATAACCTAACCTAACGTAACGTCGCACCTCCTTTTTCAGGTGTTGTTCAGCAACTTGACGTGGCATGAACTTAAGAAGTGTTTGGAAGCCCTCTTCATAAATATTGAGTCATGCTGTCTCTATTGCCGCCCGTAGTTGCGGAAGTCTTCTCGATGCACGATTTTGTACACAAACTGACCTCTCGATTATGTACCCTAAATGTTCGATGGGATTTATGTCGGGCGATCTGGATGGCCAAATCATTCACTAACAGCGTCCAGAATGTTTTCCAAATCAGTCGCAAACGACTGTGTCCCGGTGATACGGCGCATTCTCATCCATAAAACTTCCGTCGCGGAATGGCTGCAAATGGTCTCAAAGCATCCGAACACAAGTATCTCTAGTCAATGTCAGTTCAGTGGGACCTGAAGAACGAGTCCACTCCTTGTAAAAACAGCCCACACCATTATGGAGCCACCAACAGCTTCCACGGCGCCTTATTGACAACTTGGCTCCCTGGCTTTGTGGGGTCTGCGCCACACTCGAACCCCACCATCAGGTCTTACCAGCAGAAATCGGAACTCATGTGACCAGTCCACGGTTTTCTAGGTCGTCTAGGGTCCAATCGATGCGCTCACGAGCTCATCAGTGGCCCTGCAGGTGACATCGCGCTGTTGGCAAAGGCACTCGCGTCGGTCGGCTGTTACCATAACCAATTAATGCTATATTTCGCGACACTGACCTAAAGGATACGTTCACCGTACGTCCCACATTGATTTCTGCGCTTATTTCACGCAGTGTTGCTTGTATTGACAACTCTACGCAAACGCCGCTGCTCTCGGTCGTTAAGTGATGGCCATCCGCAAACTGCGTTGTTCGTGGTGACAGGTAAAGCCTGAAATTTGGTATTCTCCGCTCACTTTTCACGTTGTGGATCGTGAAATATTGAATTTCTGAAATGGGATCCCCCATGGGTCTAGCTCCACTTCCATTCCGCATTCATAGTCTGTTACTTCACGTGTCACGTCGGAGGACAAGTGACAGCTATGCATTGCCCTTTTATACCTCGTGTACGCGATGCTGTCACCATCTGTATATGTGGATATCGCTATTCCATGACTTTTGTCACCTCAGTACAAAGCTACCTTCTCACAACAGTGAAAGCCTTTGTGTCCCAAACATCTCAGAATCGTACCATTACTTAACACGTAAAACGTCGATAACTGATGTGGTCGATATCCCCGCAAAATTTAGTCAAGAATTATACACTTAAACAACAAGCGCAGATCTTATTAAATCCGAACATTTGAGGCTAGGCATCAGCATGTGTAATGTAATAACAGGTTATGCAAATTTATTATAATTTACTGGAGCGATTTAATAAATTCACTGTAACTACATTAATTGAGATACTGTCAGGAAACTCAATGCTCATATAGAAAAACGAAAAAAGTTTTATACTGTCGCAACCGCACTTCAGATTTCTGCCACGAGAGTGTAGAAATTAGGCAATATGGTGAAAGTCGCCGAGAAAGCGTATGTTATGGTTGAAATACATTCACATTAGTATGAGTATGCCGTAATGTTGCGACGACACTACAGAACGAAGTTCAACAAAGATCCACCAACTCCATTTGGCGATGGTGTGCACAATTGAAAGCTACGGGATGCCTCTGCAAGTGGAAATCGATGAGTCGGCCTGTAGTGAGTGAGCCTTTGCAAGTGGCGAGTTTAGCACGTAACCCCCAGAAGTCGACGAAAAGTGCAAGCAGAGAGCTGAGCATACCACAGTCAGGCGTCTGGAAGATCTTAAATGAACGATTGAAGCTGAAGTCTTGCCACTTGCGATTTCTACAGGCTTTTGTTCCCGATGACAAGTCCGACGCTTGAATTTTCGCCACAGCTGCAACAGCTTATACAAGAGGATTGGTTTGTAAGAAACTTACCTTCAGAGATGAAAGCAACATCTTTTTGCGAATGATACAGTGAACAGGCACAATCTGGCGGAGAGAGAATCCCCACGCTATCGTGCAGCACATTCGAGATTCACCAAAAGTTAATGTGTTCTGTGCAGTCTCACAGTTTAAAGTTTATGATCCATTTTTCTTCGGCAAAAAGACTTACACGACACTTGTATCTCCACATGCAGAAAAATCGGACCCTTCCACAGCTGGAGACCGAGAATGTGGATTCCATCTACCAACAAAATTGTGTTCCACCCCACTTCCATTATGTTGTTCCCGAATTCTTACATGGGAAATTGAGAAACAGATGGATATGGATCGTTCGTGGTGGGGCTTACGACCAACATGACATGGACTCCTTGCTTAACGCCGTGCTATTTTTTTTTTGTGTGTTTATGTGTGTGTGTGTGTGTGTGTGTGTGTGTGTGTGTGTGTGTGTGTGTAGGATTATGTGAAAGATTTGCGTTTACGCCGACTCCACCAACAAACCTACCAACCACCAGAATTGCGATCTTGCACCAATAGTGCTTTTGAACAGATTGATACTGACATGCGACGCCGAACGTGGGAAGAACTTGATTTTCAACTAGACATCTGCAGAATCAGTAAGAGGCCCTATGTGGAGCACTTGTAATATATTAAAAAACTTTTTGGTTTTTTGTATGTGTGTGCAAAGCCTTGTGACAATACATCAAATAATAAAGCTATTACAAATCCTTAGAATCGCTTCAGCCATTTATAATAAATTTGTATTTTCATATACTGGGCCCTAAATGTAATGAAATTATTGTATATGATAACTTTTTGATTTATCCGCGTGACACATATCGTATGCAAATATAGAACAACGTATTCTGAATTGCAACTTCCAGCTTGAATGAATTCCAGCAGTACCAAATATATTTCTTTATTCTATCCATACCTGTTACCCTTGTATCGATCTAGTTTATTTTTCCTTCGTGAGCTGTGAGTGTTGCTGAATCCCCCTAAAAACACTACCATCATCCATTAGAGTAGATTAGTTACAGGACTGCTACCTCTGAGCCTCCATTCTCGCCACAGGCCCCCATAGTAGACCTGCCTTCCAGGCTCTCCTCTAGCAGCACTGTTGGGAGATTATCTTCCTCTGCCACCGATTTTCACATCTAACCCTAGACATTTAATGGACGCTACTTTCGGGAATCAGATACACCCAAGGGTTTTTTTTCTTCTACCCTTGCTCCCGGCTTCCATCTTGTTTAAAGCTTATTCCATGGCACAAAATAGTACTTAAAACAGAAAATCTGCTCCCTGGAGAATTTTGGATCAACTAAAGAATACGTCAGGGCTGCAACCTTCTCCTATACTAATTAATATTTGCATAGGTTAAATAATTAGATTATGGTAGCTCAGAGCAAACGCAGCAATTGAAATAAATGGAAGAAAACACCTAAATACAATACCATTTGCTGATGATCAACAAACTGAGGATGAAATTCAGAGATCCACGAATTATCTTCAACAGATTTATTCTACTCAGGGTATCATATGAAAATCTTTGCACTAAAGAGAGAGACTATGGCTTTTAGAGGCAAATATGCAGTCAGAAGAAACACTCTAGATAATAGAGACGTTAAGCAAGTGTCTCAGATCCAGTACCTTGACTGTGACACAAATCATGACACTGATCATATTGATAACAAACTAAATAAGTGCCATGTCATATGTGAGGCAATCCGAAGAACATTATCTAGGAAAACGGAAGAAGAAATTTTTCTTGTTGTTCTCTTCAGGTTGCGATGCCACAATCCGAATTTTCTGTATTATTGTTAGACCATGCGGCATCGGACTTCCGGAAAGCGGCTCTCGCGTGTAATAGGTTTGAATAGACACCCTATGGTGATCCAACTACTACACGGAATTTTTGGAATAAATAATGATAATGGCGCGTAACAAACTTATTTTTACGTCCATATTCGATTATTAGTAGCACTGATAATCTCTTTGAAGTGACTGAACGGGGAGCACTTAATTCTGTATGTTTGATATTGCCTACCAGGACATTATTCATTTAAAACAATACCACAGCCTGAAATCGTTTCACAATACATAAACACACATGATAAACACTTGAACTTGTTTTAGGTTAATGTAAACTACGCAAATTGTAATTACTGAATTTAATGTTATTGAGCTTGCATTGTGCTGAAGGCACAATGTGTACTGTGGTGGCAGCAATTTCCTTGAACGCTTAATTAAAGAATAATATAGATCTGCTTGTCAATATAGTTACTGAAAACACTAATTGTGAATCACGTTGCTCGGACGGAACCGAGTAATTTTTTACTATGGCAATGTACTGAAAAACCACCACATCGAGCTGGATAGTAATTAAGGTGGCACAGTACCTGGCATCTTCCGTCCGTTGCATGAAGCGGCGTCTGCTGGCAATTTCGGCGTTAATTCCGACTATTTTCTCTTGTAATATAGCTACGCCGATACTCACGCACCATAACTTTTCACTGATGTTGCAGCACATAGAAATCACTGGATATGGGGTAATAATGAGCTATTTCCTTTAAATAATTGATTACACTCGGGGAATGCAATTTAAACCACAAAATTATTATTGCCTCCAAACTTTACACACTGTAGAGAACTTAGTTTGACTACTACACAAACTGATTCACAAAATATAAATGTACTGGTAATGGCTTCAGTATAACAACCACTGTTCATAATAATACTCTTGTAAGATAACTTCTAGTTCGTTGCTACCGAAGTGAGCTCACCAGTGGATCTAATCAGTTATTGAGATCACAATACGGCGTTGGATGCGGCTACTGATCCCTTCACAGCTTGCCGTTGGCACAAGCAACTCGTCACAATTAACACAGCATTGTACCATGCCATGTACCCCAGAGCGGGAAACCGCACTATTTTTGCCGCTCACAGCCCATCTCCGTCGAAATACCGCGTCTTACAAGCCTTAGTGTCGATTTAGCTTGTAGCCATACGATAAACGAAGTCCATATCTGTTTTCAGCTCACTCCTAAATGGTCTGTTAGCAACGTTACCGCAGCACACAGGCAGTCACTTTTACGCCACTTAACACGTGCTCCCTCAGAGCTAAGCCAACTTACTTCTACCGCCAATATTACGCGCCACCCTGTACACTGTTCTCATTCTCGGGGATTCCCCCCACACCTAAACATTATTTTACATTACGCCAAGTTCTCTATTTACAATTAAACATACCATAGCATAACAATATTCAGTTACAGTCATTTTCATAAATTAAGTAATATGACATTTATATTTTTACTACACGTAACAATATTATTTAGTTTAATTCTTTTGTTATTTCGCTGTCAGAGTGTAGCACAAGCTAGACACTGTCTCCCGCATAGCGTTCTTTAATTTAGCCGCCACCAGGCGGAAGCACTTCCGCTTTGCCTTCGATTCTGGCCCACAGATAGCATAAGCGTCCACTTTCTCTACCGTTGCGCCCTGACTATGCCTGGCATTCACTAGACGGCACGTTGTCACCTTACAAGATATTAGCCAAAATTGCGTATTACAGTACCCATGTTTCCCGGGGTCTTTCTCTCTCTCTCTCTTCCATCCCTTAAAAGGAGTCTCTCCATTCGTCGCAAGTGTCCTTTTTCTTCTATAATATAGAATTCTATCATTTTGACTAAAAGCTCTTCTCGTTCTAGTTCTTGTTCTAATGTGTCTTTTATTATGTATCATTTAACTCTTTCCAGCAATTTCATTCTTTGTGCTTGCTTTTTGGTAATCATCCAGGTTCCAGTTCCGTAGAGCTGTGTGGGGACTGCAACTTAATTTGAGTATCTTTCCTAGTTTTGTTTTTAAGATTTGTGTTAATTGTTCCACATTCCCAGCTGAATTTAGTAAAAGTTCCTATATTTTTGCCCTAGCTTTGTATCACCTCACATCCAAGTAACTGAAGTGGTTTACTTTTTCTAAAATCTTCTGATTTATTACTATTCTTGTTCTAATTTGTTCTTTCCCCATGAAGTGGCATCTGCTGGCTAGTTATTGGTTGGGGTTGGGTTGTTTGGGAAGGAGACCAGACAGCGAGGTCATCGGTCTCATCGGATTAGGGAAGGACTGGGAAGGAAGTCGGCCGTGCCCTTTCAAAGGAACCATCCCGGCATTTGCCTGGAGCGATTTAGGGAAATCACGGAAAACCTAAATCAGGATGGCCGGACGCAGGATTGAACCGTCGTCCTCCCGAATGCGAGTCCAGTGTTTAACCACTACGCCATCTCGCTCGGTAGTTATTCTCCGTTGAAATATCCATGTACAATTTCGCATTTATTTGTTTCTGTGAATAAATTCCTGTATAATGGTTCTCTTCTGTGTCTGTATCACTCTGTCGTCAGCACACAGCAAGTTACTTAAGATGCTGACTGCAGTGTAGCCGCCAGCGGCCACAGTAGACCCTCACGTCTAAAGACGTGTGCTTGGTCTGGCCTTGAAGTGAAACATCCATCTCTAAGCTGGCAGTACCCAACGTGTTGAGTTCTGCTGGCTAGGTATTCATCTTTTGAAATTCTGTTATCTATATATACATTATTTCACCTATGTAAATGGTGAACAAAGTCAGCGAGTTACTGCAGTCTTATCGTACTCCTTAATTTTGTGCCGAATAAAAAAATTAAGCCAGACATAAATGTTGCTGACGAGTTAATTACGGCTAGCCCACTGGACAGTGATAGTCTTCAGTTGTCGAAAGTAAATTAATTCTATGTAGATGACAAGATAACTTTTTACAAAATGTTCTGTTAAATACGCTAACGATTCGTTTCAACCAGTATTTTACGTTTATTCTTTGTAGTGCTGCTGTTACTCTTGGTGACCTAAATCCCGGCTGATTGCACGCTTTTGTTAATAACCACGTTGCCCAGTGGCAAGAAAAGCATAAAGGCGTTCATAAGAAGACCATACTCCAACAAAATGGCTGTTACTTTCCACACGAGAGCTTTAAAATAGAAGTGCGTGTTGCTGGATTCAGTAGTAAGCAGAGTCTTGCATAGTTCCTACGGAGACATGCATTCAGCAATGGAACTCTCCTTGAAGTGGATTTAAATACAATAGCCGCCCTGGTTGAATGAGACCGATGAACAGCTGTAGGGCTTCGTTGTGCACTTGCTTGGAATGTACAAGAGGATATTTTGGAACTTAAAATGAGTGAGAACTAGAAAGGAGTTAAACTTCACGGGTCTCGGCCATACTGTACAAGAACGGGCACATTCCAAAATCTTTGGAAAATCTGGGCAGCAGAAGAAGGAAGAGGTACCAGTGAACACAGCGCAAAAACATTGTAAGAAGCCTTGGAGACGTGGAATACAAGGTTTTATAAGAGTCGAGACCCTTCGCACGTGAGACCATTAGCATGCTGACTTGGATTAGCTTCTTCACTTTGCTGCAGACGGCTCTGTTGTGTTGTAAAAATGAGAACTTGCGAGTCTAATGTCTTGTGAGTCAGCTGCTAATTCTGCAGCCACTGAGCAGACCTCGTTGCCAGCTATCAAATGCAGTTAAAATTGCAAATAAAAGTAAAAGAATGGTAATAAATAAAAAAATTAAACATGCCTATGAATTGTATGGGTAGCCAGTTCTAAGCCTGTATAAAATGGGAAAGGGTGGTCTTATTACAAAACGGTCGGCAGGGAGCCCCCCTCCCCTCCCACTTTTGCGGTTTTCTTCGACGAAAAAAATGTTTGTGGTTGGAAACATCAGGCTGACGTCGCGGGTCGCAAATCCCACATAAGCTAACCGTATAAGTCGGGCACTAAAGTGCTACTGCCTTTTATTCCTGTACTAGAGCTTCTGCCGACGAGATGCAAGCACACGCATCTACCTCAATAATCGCCTTGATCAACTGACCATTAGGTAGGTGTATTTTGTATGAGTAAACTTCTTGTTCATCTGTAAAATTTACATGTTCTGTGTACTGTTTGGTTGTGATTATGCAATGAAGGTGGATAGGTATCCGTTAATTCCTTGGTCCAAAGGCTTTCCGCAATTTTCTCCATGTATCGCCATTTTTAAATCTAAGCAGTCTCGAGTAGCCTTTCCCAGTTATCAGTAACGTCATTTCTCATCGCTCTACCTTACTAAGATGTTCCTGAAAATATAATATAATCAGATTGATAAAAAAACTAGTCACCAAGCGGTGGCGGGAGAACACACGTATGAAATGTGTTAATGTTTGCAACCTTTCGGAGCATGTGGTTCGTTGTACTGGCAGAAGGGCTGAAAGGGAAGGGAGAGGGATGAAAGAAAAGGACTAATGGGATTCTGGAAAAAGGGTAGAATTCGGAAAAGTCACCTATTTATCTTCGTTGATATATTTACTAAGATGTCGCCTAAGTCTCTCAATTATAAAGTAAAATCGGTACAGCCATCATTTTATATAATTCATTCTTATTTATTGTCCATCTGTGAATAATATATAATGATACGGCACAAGAAACTGTCATGCGATTAGATGAAATACAATCTGACAAAATAACATATGACTTAACATCACTTAAGAACATAAAAGGGACAGAAAGAGACTGTTTTAATGCTGAATTGCTAAAATATGGAGGCATGATGCTACATCTACATCTGGTACATTTCTTAAACGAATGTTGGAACTGTAATAGTATCGTACGTGTAGCGCCTACGATCCAACTACCCCTCATACAGCCGTGTATCACGGGTGGCCGCCTTCCTCGCTCGCTGTCTAGCGGATTATGGTGATCACAGGAAAACAGTTCGACGTGCACATAAACGAGTGGGATCGTTTTCCTTCCAACTTCCAACGGTCGCCGCAATTCCCGGTGTCGAGAACGTCACCATAGCTGACGCTGCCAGCGCTGGAACTACACTGCTGCCGCCAGTCACGTGACTCTAAGCGCTGGTTTCTGTATCCTTCTGCAACCGGGCTATATACACTGCGGTGCCAAAAGTCGTGGGATACCTTCTAATATCGTGGCGGACCTTATTCTGCTCGGCCCTCGCTGCAGGCCCCCTGCAGAAATATTGAGTCATGCTACCTCTGCAGCCGTCCATGAGTGCAAAAGTGTTGGTGGTACAGGTCTAACATTCTGCGTGGTGGCTGTTTGTTCTATATCGTGTCTCCCACTTTCGCACAACGACGCTCTGAGCGTGTTTTTTAGGGAATTGACTAGTTTGAACCTGGGACCTGTTGCTGGTAAGGAGACGCCAGACCACACGTGACATGTGGAGTTCAGAAGAGTTCAGTGAGACTAGCGATGATATAATCAAATACTTAATGATTTCAGCGTCAGCTCCACTGCACTCCCTGTAAAAGAATTTAAATACTAACTAAATTTAGTGGAAGGGGTTCAAGGCTTTCCTATTTTTAGTTAGCTGGTAAAATAACGTCGAAAAAGCAGTTAAGTTTACCATTGGAAATTTTATTCTACTCACAAAACATTGTTTATAAATTGCACTATGGATAAAAGGAAATATTTTAATACTTGCTAAAAGGAAATATTTTAATACAGGATGATAAAAACCAAGTGCATTCAACAAAAACGTGAACGAATATTCCCTGAATGGGTTTCCAAGTTCTACAATGGTTCGAAGGATGACCTATGCCATATCACATCTATAATCTAGGTTTAAATTAAGTTTCATAAAAGAGAAAACTATCAAAAATGGTCTACAGTGACCCTAAATTATCTTTAATTATTTATTTAACTTGTCGTAAATTACAGTGGCTGATGTGGCTTCTCAATAATTATATAACAGAAAAATCATCGCGTTTCAGATTTTAACTTCAAGTAGCAATTGTGAACACCATGAGATTTAATTGACAATCGACGCTAGTATTACGTAAAAAGGGGATGTAACGGATGAGACTTCTGCAGTTCTGAGTAAAGCCTTACGCGCTCTTATGCGGCATCGCGTGCATTCTTTACCTTGTCGGTGATTAGGCAGCATCAGGAGGTGGCGGGCGGCGCAGCTCCACACACCTCACCGTCTCGGAAGCAACTCTCTCTCACTTCCCTTTACTACAATTTACCGAAGCTGGTTTAAAAAAAAGGTATCCGGCTGTGTTTTCAACTGACCAGTCAGGGTCTCAATGTTAACCTTAAGCTCCACCTACAAAAATTCTGTCTGTCCAATGAGAAACGTTATACGCTTCATGGTGGGGCAATTTTTTTAATGTTTGCAATGTAACAGAGACGCGTACAGTCTCACGCTAAAACTTTCAGCTGGTGTGGCCCTTTTAGTGTTATCGTAAGATCTATACTGTTCTTCTGGAGGGCTCTATCTTTTAACATGGGCTGGGGGTGGTCTTGGCGGTCGGTTGGCGACGTGGGTGTCCGTCCCTTATCGTAGGGCCTCCTAGCCTACACGACTCTGCTCTCGGCTTCTGTTCTCGTTTCTCCCCTCGGAACTGCGTCTGTTTCACAGTGGGAAGGTATGACATGCATTTAGACGTTCTTGTGTTAGTCTGTGGTATTCCATTTGCGCACTCGTTGATCGTATTACTTTGGTTAATTTAATGTCAGGATTTATTCGGAGCTATGTGACATACTGCCGGATTTGCTATCATGTCAGGGTTTTCATGGAAGGTGTTGGATTTGCCTGACGCCTTGCACAGGAATTGTGCACGAACTGACCTCTCGATTATATCCATAAATATTCGATGGGATTCACGTGGGGCGACCTGGGTGGCCATATATTTCGCTCTAATTGTCCAAAATGTTCTTCAAACGAATCCCTAACTACTGTGGCCCAGTGACATGTTTGGGAAAATGAAATCCATCAGCGGCTGCAACTGATGTCCAACTAGACGAAAAATTCTATTTCTAGTCAATGGCAGGTTCAATTGAACCAGAGGACCAAATCTATTCCAATTAAAAACAGCCCACGACATTATGGTGAAACCACTAATATGTGCAGTGCATTGTTGACAAGTTGGATCCATCGCTTCGTGGGCTCGGCGCCACACTCGAACCCCACTATTAGCCGGTAAAAGCGGAAATAGGGACTCATCTGACCACGCCACGGTTTTCCAATCGTCTAGGGTCGAACCGATGCCCTCACGAGCCCAGGAAATGTGCTGCAAGCAAAGTCGTGCTGTTAGCACGCGTCAGTCGTCTGCTGCCACAGCCCATTGATGCCAAATTTCACCGCAGTGTCCTCTCGGATAAGTTCGTTGTACGTCCCACATTGATTTCTGCTGTTATTTCCGTGCAATGTTGCTTGTCTGTTAACACTGACAACTCTACGCCAACACCGCTGCTGATGGTCGTTAAGTGAAGCCCGTCGGCAATGTGCCACCTTGGTGAGAAGTAATGCAGGAAATGTGGTATTCTCGGCACACACTTGACACTGTGCATCTCCGAATTTTAAATTCCCTAACGATTTCCGAAATGGTATGCCCCATGCGCCTAGCTCCACTACTCTTCCGCATTCATAGTCTGTAAATTCCCATCGCGCGGCCATAATCACATCAGAAACTTTTTCACATGAACTACCTGGGTACAAATGACAGCTCCGCCGATGCCCTGTCGTTTTATAGATTTTTTTACGTGATACTACCGCCATCTGTATATGTGTACATCGCTATGTCGTGACTGCTGTCACCTCAGTATAGACTGTGGCTCGGACAATCTGCGCCACTTTAGCAGAAGCTTTACTATCCAAGGGCAAGATGCACCATGGATCTCACCTGTAGTTGGGAATCACACTGGTCCGGCACATTTTCTTTATAGACACGTGTAAGACCTAAAAGTAAAAGCCCCTGTACTGCCAAAAATCCTTTATGAAAGAACGTCGGGCGGCCTTACTAGCATGAATAAAATACAGCCCATCCATATCACAAAATAAAGTCCTTCTGCGGACACTTAGGGCTTCACAACACATGTGCATCTACACACTCGATGAGGATTCAATAGGTAACCTACTGTAGAAATGATCAAACTGACGTCCACAAAACTTCATGAGAAATTGGACCAACTGAGACATATCACACGTCACATCCGAGAAGTAGGTACCATCAGAGCAGGACCCTGGCATCGGTACAGTGTCCCCACGGCATTAGTTTATAGGAAACGAGACACTATAAATATAGAAAGAAACCCCCGAAGGGGAGACTTAAGAGCCTGTGGCGCTTACCAGTCCGCACCAAGTGCTATAAATAAAGTGATGAAAACTAAACAGTACCCTGTCACCGAGAAGCGGAAATCACTGAAGCAGCGATGGAGCTTTTTTTTAATAAAAGAACTGTGCCGAGCACATCCTTAGCTGGGCCTTATTCTGTAGCGTTCACATCGATCGGTGTAGTAGGTTAGTCTCGGTAGTGACGTCATTTTCGGTTCTTTATCGAAATATCGTATTCAGTAATCTTCTGGGACGTGTTACCGAACAGTCCTCCCACCGATTTTACGACAATTGTACCGAGAGGTTTTGGATTTCGGACTGGCCCTGTCGATCGGTGAGCTGTGGTTTATGTACACCTATAATTTGTTATTTTAAACGTATTTAGCGGTTTTAGTTTTGGACTTAGTGTGTTACTAAAGAGTCACTAGAGGACCCATCTGGCTGGAAAGTGAGACCGTAATAGACTATTTTCCATTGTTAGAAATATGGTTAGGGTAAGTTGTTACTGTGAATGATTACATCCAAAAAAAGTTTTCGGTCAATATTCTCTCAAAATACGTGTTATTTTTATGCAAATAAGAGTTTAAAGATCATTAAATATCAAGACATCGGCTCTGTTTGCGTATATTACATGAGTGTGAACTTTGGATTTCGGACTGGCCCTGTCGATCGGTGAGCTGTGGTTTATGTACACCTATAATTTGTTATTTTAAACGTATTTAGCGGTTTTAGTTTTGGACTTAGTGTGTTACTAAAGAGTCACTAGAGGACCCATCTGGCTGGAAAGTGAGACCGTAATAGACTATTTTCCATTGTTAGAAATATGGTTAGGGTAAGTTGTTACTGTGAATGATTACATCCAAAAAAAGTTTTCGGTCAATATTCTCTCAAAATACGTGTTATTTTTATGCAAATAAGAGTTTAAAGATCATTAAATATCAAGACATCGGCTCTGTTTGCGTATATTACATGAGTGTGAACTGATGTTACACTTTGTGTACTTTTTCCCACAAATGGTTTCGTTAGTAATTATCGAAACGTGTTTACAACTTTCAAGTAAAAATGGAAAGCAAACATGTGAAGCCTGATATAGGAAACCTTCCAAACTATCAAGCATTTATGACTTAAGCAGCACCGTTTGGCAATGGTCAGCCTACGTTCCTCTGCACAATAGTACAAGAATTGAGCAGTATGTTTCTGTTGTTTGGCGTGGCCAAGTGGTTAGCGCGCGGGAATGCCATACAAAAGGACACAAGTTTGCGCACTGATGGATGAAAAAAATTATTTTTCCTCTTAATATATGCAACACATTCTGAGACATTGTTATTCGTGTAAATTAAGATTTTTCTGCAATATTCGTTATTACTTACATGTAAGAGCGCACTTCCTCAGTAATGATTTCGTGATTTCTGTGTGTTTAAAAAACGAAATATGAAATTGCTGGATCTGAAATTGCTGTGAGTGAAACAACTGACAGTGACCTTTATATTTTTTCTTGTCAAAAATAATTCTCCATTTTTTTCCGATTAAGTAGCGATTTCCTAGTTGCGGTTAGACAGGAATCTAAGTGTACAACATAAATTATCTTCATAATCTTGCCTGTCACAAGTATTTATCTGCGATCGAATCCTCAACAACAGTATACAGAGATGAAAGATCTCCGCCGTAATATTTTTAGACTGTAGCATCTTATACGAAATATTTTCATTCATGAGATGCATGTTATAAACTTCGACGAACTGCAGGAGCTCCCAAAATGCGTTTTTTCAATTTTGTTTTTAAGACCCAAATCGTTGACGTGTCTCCTAGGGAAGTGGGCTACTTAATCATTTGGATCTCTAGGAGCGAGTTGTAACCACATTCTGTTTATCTTCTTATTCTTTGAAACTCTCAGAATAACTTTTCTGGTGTTTTTATAGATGTATTAGTGCAATGTGGTACTACACACTATTCCTAACTCATTTTCCGAAACGTAAAATCCAAAACCCGATGTCAGTGTGAATGAGAATAAGATGACATAATACGGCCTTTACGACAATCTGCAAAATACAGTCAAATACGCTATCGTTATTATGCATGCATGGAAACATCCGGTCAGGGAAACTGTAAAAGTTTCTATGCATTTCAGCTGAGAATCATGGAAATGGATATACTGCGCCTGATACTGTTAAGGAGGAGGCAAGAGCGTTCGGTGCTCTTGAGTACCGAAACGATCGGCTCAGTGGCCTGCCATATGCTCTTTTATCTTAGGATATGGGCGATGTCAGTCCAGAGAGACTGATGCGATTGGTGAAGGGAGCTCCGATTTGAGGTACCATGGGCGGTCGGCGCAGAAGGACTTTATTTTGTGATATGGATGGGCTGCCCGACGTTCTTTCATAAAGAATTTTTGGCAGTACATGTAAGTACTATCGGCATGTGCTCTTAGGTAAACAGAGTTGCAATTCTCTGTGGCTGGTAGACCAGCCACCAGAGTTCATTAGCATTATTCGTGTTTAGTGTTGTTACCAAGCCTTTAGCTCTCCTAAGCCGCATGAAAAAGCACTCTGTCTTCAGGCCACAAGCGGCCCATCGGGACCATGCGACCGCCGTATCATCCTCAGACGAGGATGCGAATAGCAGGGGCGTGTGGTCAGCACACCGCTCTCCCGGTCGTTATGATGGTTTTCTTTGACTATTCGGTCGAGTAGCTTCTCAATTGGCATCACGAGGCTGAGTGCACCCCGAAAAATGGCAACAGCGCATGGCGGCCCGAATGGTCACCCATCCAACTGCTGGCCACGCCCGATAGCGCTTAACTTCGGTGATCTGACGGGAACCGGTGTATCCATTGCGGCAAGGCCGTTGCCTAAGCCGCATGGACATCGTCAGATATTGAGTGACCACAGTGAAGGACACGGATATGCTGCGTACTTGTATGAATTCTGGAGCTCCACTTGACCGGCCGGTCAAGTAGCGAAATATCATAATTTCTGGGACATTCAGATATGGTGGTAGCCCAATGTTGAACTGCCTGGGAACGTAAGGGCAGAATTACGCGTCGTCTAGGTTTTGGTCGACCACCTCTGGCCACTGCAAGGGAGAATCTCCTATCGTATGTCAAGCACGTCATGACCCCTTCACATCTGTGAGTGCCATCCAAAAACAAGTGACGGACTCCTTGCGTCATTCTGTGTCATCCTGCACCATTGGTCAGAGACTAGCAGTGGCCAGACTAGGGAATTACCGTCCCAGGCGTAGTTTGCTGTTAAAATCATAACACAGATGGCAGCGTTTGGAATGATCCCGTGACCGAGAGGCATGGACTGCTAATGAATGGCGATGAATCACGATGTCCACTCCCCGGATGACCGTCGTCGGCAAGTATAGTGACATCTAAAGATTTGATATGGAAAGAGGTCACATTCTTCCAATATTTCGGAGGGACACAGCGGCATTACCCCTGGCATCAACGTGTGGGGTGCCATCGGGTATTACTTCTGGTTACAGCTGGCAGTGACTGAGGGAACTGTGACTGCTCAACAGTAAATACGAACATCCTGTGTGCTCATGTGGCACTTTTCAACAAGACCACACGCCACATGTTTCTATGAAATGTCTACATAACGTACCAAAGGCCTTGCTGCAGTGGTAACGCCGGTTCCCGCCAGATCACCGAAGTTAAGCGCTGTCGGGCTTGTCTAGAACTTGGATGGGGACCATCCAGTCTGGCAAACGCTGTTGGTAAGCGGGGTGCACTCAGCCCTTGTGAGGCAAACTGAGGAGCTACTTGATTGAGAAGTAGTGGCTCCGGTCTCATAAACTGACATACGGCCGGGAGAGCGGTGTCCTGACCACATGCCCCTCCATATCCGCATTCAGTGATGGCTTCGGGCTGAGGATGACACGGCGGCCGACGGTACCGTTGGGCCTTCATGGCCTGTTCGGCTGGAGTTTATTTTTTAATCTGCGTGACGTTTAGGTATTTCTGTGGTCAGAAAGATGCCCAGACCTATCCCGTATAGAACAAGGATGGGAACAGCTCAGACGTCTACTTCGTCCCAGTGGAAGTATCCAGGGTATCGAGGACCACTTACACTGAAGAGCCAAAGAAACTGGTACACCGACACCTGCCTAATATCGTGTAGAGCCCCCGCAAACACGTAGAACTGCTGCAACACGATGTGGCTTGTCTGAAGTAATGCTGGACGGAATTGACGCCGTGAATCCTGCAGGGCTGTCATTAAATCCGTAAGAGTACGAATGGGTGGAGATCTCTTCTGAATAGCACGTTGCAGGGCATTCCAGATATGCTCAATAATGTTCGCGTCTGGGGAATTTGGTGGCCATCGGAAGTGTTTAAACTCAGAAGAGTGTGCCTGGAATCATTCTGTAGCAATTCCGTATGTGTGGGGTGTCGCACTGCCCAGCTGGAATTGCCCAAGTCCGTCGGAATGCACAATGGACGTGAATGGATGCAGGTGTGCAGACAGGATGCTTTCGTACGAGTCACTTGTCAGAGACGTATCTAGACGTATCGGTAGTCCCGTATCACTCCAACTGCACACGCCCCGCGCCTTAACAGAGCCTCCACCAGCCTGAATAGTCCTCTGCTAACGTGCAGGTTCCATGGATTCATGAGGTTGTCTCCACACCCGTGCACGTCCACCCCCTCGGTACAATTTGAAACGAGACTCGTCCGACCAGGCAACATCTTTCCAGTCATCAACAATGCCGGTGTTGACGGGCCCAGGCAGCGCGTGTCGCGCTGTCATCAAGGGTACATGAGTGGGACTTCGGCTCCGAAAGCCCATAGCAATGATGTTTCGTTGAATGGTTCACATGCTGAGACTTGTTGATGGCCCATCATTGAAATCTGCAGCAATTTGCGGAAGGGTTACACTTCTGTCACGTTGAACGATTCTCTTCAATCGCCGTTGGTCCCGTTCTTGCATGTTCTCTTTCCGGCCGCAACGGTGTCAGAGGTTTTATGTTTCACCGGATTCCTGATATTCACGATACACTCGTGAAATGGTCGTACGGGAAAATCGTCACTTCATCGCTACCTCAGATATGTCCCATTGGTCGTGCGCCGACTATAATACCACGTTCAAACTCACTTAAATCTTGATAACCAGCCATTGTAGAAACAGTAACCGCGATCACTGCGGCAGACACTTGTCTTGTATAGGCGTTTCCGACCGCAACGCCGTATTCTGCTTGTTTACTTATCTTTGTATTTGAATACGCATCCCTGTAGCCAGTTTCTTTGACGCCTCAGGAGAAGATACAGCGACTTCATGACGCCCTTCCCAACGGAAGCAATGCATCCAGGCCAAAGGGGGTGCAACGTCATACAAACAAGGAGGCTCGTATTACGAAGATCTTTATAAGTCTGACTGGTTGTTATAATTAGTGAAATTACAACACATACTCTCTCAAATCACTAAATTTAAATGCGATCCTCTTCCGTTTCAGGGTGCTCTCTTCCTTATCTGAAACCAAGAAGTTTCATTTCATTTCCTCCTCTGCTTCTTTCAGAGAAAAATTTGTATTCCACCATACAAGGAAAACGTACTGCTTCATTAAAGTAAGACTTCGAGTTCCAATTTCTTCAAGTAAAGGTTCCAGTCGAGAGGCACGAAAAATGGATGAAGTTTAGATATTTTCGTACAAGAATTGTTTTCATTAATGTGGGGGCTGTACCATTATATTGTACATACATTTGCATACCAAAAATAATTTCTCACATAAGAAATTAAAAATGGTGACTGCAGACCTTGTCTAAGTATGCGCTTCGCGGCACGTCTTGCTTTGGGCGAAACGTTGTACGGACTCGCGGCTATTTCTGGAACCCATAAAAATATAACATTCTTACATTAGAATGAATTTTGGTGGCCATCACGATGGGGATTTGAAAAATACTCCGAAAAAGTACCAGCTAATTGAGAAACATGTCATTTTCTTGGCATTAAGTGAATTGGTTAATCTGTCGAGGCTGTAGAGGGCTTCGCGAACTAAAAAATGTTGTTTCGAGAAAAATGCGTTTAAAGTTTGGTGTAACAAAGAAAGTTATTTTTTTCAGTCCCGGCTCTTTTAACAAACTGAGACGTCCCTCGCTAGTTCCCGGCCACGCTTTTCCTGTCAGATAACTCCGTGAAGTTTTTGCTGTTTCTGCCTGTGACTTTCATGGTCTTCAGAATAGGTGAATAATCTGCGTTGAATATACCTGCAGTTATATATGCTGGTACTTTAACAGTTTTTGATATTTTTTGAACCAGTTTTCAATCGCATGCATTGAAGCTCTCGTTGTCATTTTGCATATTTGCACAGGTGCATCTTTTAGGCAAATCATTGATCGGAAAGTGGTATACTGATCGAATCTTTTCTTGAACTACTTCATCGATCGCCGACAGCTGCCTACATTTCGGTCGGCGCACTGTTCCATTTGACACGCTGTAGTTTATAAGATAAAATACTTTTACAGGCATAATCTATATAATTAAACGAAGCAAATCATGTAAAAATATCTATTTTTTAATCAATGTCTACCAGAACTTACTGTCTGCCAGAACCTACCCTTAATACTCAGTCTTGCAGGCCGTACGAGTGGGTGATTCGTTCTGTGCCACGGCCGTTTGAAAACATGTTTGCCAGGTAGGTTTGCAACAGGGTAGTCATGCTGGGGAGTGCTTACGTTATATTGGCTGATGTGATTTGACGTCTATGCTCATCTGGTTCGAGCATCATTCAGGTGTCCGTGTGTGTCAGAGATGGTGTGGAGTGGGAGCTGGTGTGGTTATAGTAGTCGGTGATCCACAGCGCACCATACAGTTCCGGGAGTAACGTCTGTTACACTTTCAATTGCTCGTATACTCGTAGACTGGTTCTCTTCCACGTGATGCAATGCGGCCTCTTCCAATTCGGGTGTGTGGCGCACCAGAGCCATGCCTGCTGATGGTGAAGGTACCCCTTTCTCGAAGCCGTTGCGTAATTGTGGCGAAAAGGGTTCAAATGGTTCAAATGGCTCTGAGCACTATGGGACTTAACTTCTGAGGTCATCAGTCCTCTACAACTTGGAGCTACTTAAACCTAACTAAACTAATGACGTCACACACATCCATGCCCGAGGCAGGATTCGAACCTGCGACCGTAGCTGTCGCGCGGTTCCAGACTGTAGCGCCTATAACCGCTCGGCCACTACGGCCGGCGGCGAAAACGGTACGCGATGGAGTCGGACGTTGTGGAGAACGATCCTGATAAAGGCGATGAGCAGCTTTTCCATTACCGCGAGCTTCGCCACTGAGAAGGATCAAATTGGTGTATTCTGCAAAATGTGTACTCAACCATGTAGCTCTAACATTTACAGGCACATGAATGGGCTCGAACCAGGTCAGAGATATAGGATAGACGTCAAATGCCGTCAGCCGATCTGACGTAACCAACCCCAGTCTCTCCAATCACGACTACCCTGTTGCATACCTACCTATCAAATATGTTTTCGAACTGTTGCAGCACGGAAAAGCTACGTTTCCGGAAATGAGTTCCTATTCAAAATCTTGTGTACTCATTCCCCTCTAAAGGTCCTAGAAATGTGTAACGGGAATATCAAAACACCCTTAGAGGTGAAGCAGTCACAGAAATTTTATTACACTTCGTTAAATGTGAACATTTGCGCTTCTAACGGAGAGGGGATGCATGAGCGAAAAGCCAGACTGCTTTCGAACCCTCAGCTACAAGGGAGTCCACCTGCTTCAGTATGCACGGAGCTGCGCTCGCCGCTAAGGGCCTGCTGCAGTGACTGAAGTCGCTCCCCTCCCCCCTGTCGACCTGATTCCCCGCCCTTTCCCTTCAGTGACCCGTTTCGGAAGCGCCGTCGGCGCCGGCCGTGCCAGGCAGGCATCGAAGCGGGGCTCATTGATCAACGGCGCCGAGCGTCATTCAGCGCCGCCGCCACTCGGTGACGTCACGCGGCGACCACCACCGACCGCCGGCTTCTGAAACACCCAAACCCTCTGAACGCCTCTGCAGCGTAATTTTTTAGCCACTGAATCACAGCCGAAATGGCACATTGGTGGAGACGTATTCTTATGTTGTGCATAAATTCGTAGCGTTTTCCCATAAGTTTAATAAGCACAACAGATACAATACTGGTCATTAAAATTTCTACACCAAGAAGAGATGCAGATGATAAACGGGTATTCATTGGACAAATTTATTATACTAGAACTGACATGTGAATACATTTTTACGCAATTTGGGTGCATAGATACTGAGAAATCAGTACCCAGAACAACCACCTCTGGCCGTAATAACGGCGTTGATACGTCTGAGCATTGAGCATGTAATACAGAGCTTGGATGGTGGCTACAGGTACAGCTGCCCATGCAGCTTCAACACGATACCACAGTTCATCAAGAGTATTGACTGGCGTATTGTGACGACCCAGTTGCTCGGCCTCCATTGACCAGACGTTTTCAATTGGTGAGGGATCTGGAGAATGTGCTGGCCAGGGGAGCAATCAAACATTTTCCGTATCCAGAAAGGCCCGTACAGGACCTGCAACATGCGGTCGTGCATTATCCTGCTGAAATGTAGGGTTTGGCAGGGATCGAATGAAGGGTAGAGCCACGGGTCGTAACACATCTGAAATGTAACGTCCACTGTTCAAAGTGCCGTCAGTGCGAACAAGAGGTGACCGAGACGTGTAACCAATGGCACCCAATACCATCACACCAGGTGATACGCCAGTATGGTGATGACGAATACACGCTTCCAATGTGCGTTCATCCCGATGTCGCCAAACACGGATGCGACCATCATGATGCTGTAAACAGAACCTAGATTCATTCGAAAAATGACGTTTTGCCATTCGTGCACCCAGGTTCGTCGTTGAGTACACCATCGCAGGCGCTCCTGTCTGTGATGCAGCGTCAAGGGTAACCGCAGCCATGGTCTCCGCGCTGATAGTCCATGCTGCTGCAAACGTCGTCGAACTGTTCGTGCAGATGGTTGTTGTCTTGCAAACCTCCCCATCTGTTTACTCGGGGATCGAGATGTGGCTGCACGATCCGTTACAGCCATGCGGATAAGATGCCTGTCATCTCGACTGCTAGTGATACAAGGCCGTTGGGATCCAGCGCGGCGTTCCGCATTACCCTCCTGAACCCACCGATTCCATATTCTGCTAACAGTCATTGGATCTCGACCAACGCGAGCAGCAGTGCCGCGATACGATAAACCGCAATCGCGATAGGCTACAATCCGACCTTTATCAAAGTCGGAAACGTGATGGTACGCATTTCTCCTCCTTACACGAGGCATCACAACAACGTTTCACCAGGCAACGCCGGTCAGCTGCTGGTTGTGTATGAGAAATCGGTTGGAAACTTTCCTCATGTGAGCACGTTGTAGGTGTCGCCACCGGCGCCAACCTTGTGTGAATGCTCTGAAAAGCTAATCATTTGCATATCAGAGCATCTTCTTCCTGTCGGTTAAATTTCGCGTCTGTAGCACGTCATCTTCGTGGTGTAGCAGTTTTAATGGTATATATGGTTTTAATGGTATATATACACTGCTGGCCACCGTAAATGCAACACCAAGAAAGACAAGAGGTAGCACAACAAAATTTATTTTGTAGATAACATGTTGACCAAGTATCAAATGATTACGTTTACAAACGTCTGTGACATGTGGTTCCTGCCAGAATTAGTAGCCAGAGTAGCCGCCATTGTTGGAGATCACCGCTGCCACACGTCTCGGCATTGAGTCAAAGAGACTTTGGATGTGTTCCTGGGGTACAGCAGCCCAAGCAGCTTCCACGCGTTGCCAAAGATCATCTGGTGTGGCAGCTGGGGATGTAATCTGGGTCACTCGTTGAGCAACCATGGACCACATGTTTTCTATCGGCGAAAGATCCGGAGAGCGAGCCGGCCAGGGAAGCAATTCAATCTGGTTATTGACGAAGAACCTTTGGACAATGCGTGCCACGTGTGGTCGCGCACTATCCTGTTGAAATATGGCTGTGGCCGAGCCCTGAAGGTAAGGAAGGACAACTGGCTCCAGCACCTCGGATATGTAGCGCCGGCTATTTAAAGTACCGGCAATGCGTACTAGAGGCGTGCGAGAGTAATATCCAATACCGCCCCATGCCATAATACCCGGTGCAAGACCAGTGTGGCGGTGCATAATGCAGCTGTCCAGCATCCTCTCTCCACGGTGTCTTCACACTCGAATCCGACCATCGTGGTGCTGCAGACAGAAGCGTGCCTCGTCAGTAAAGACAACGTCATTCCATTCTGCCGTTCACATCCGTCTGTCATCACACCATTGGCGACGGAGACGTCTGTGGTTCTGCGTCAATGGTAGACGAAGCAATGGACGTCTTGCGGACAGACCACTCTGCTGTAAACGGCGTAGAATGGTACGCGCAGACACTGGATGATGCGTTACAGACGCAGTGTGTTGTGCTATGGTTCGGGATGTCACTGAGCGATCCGTCACTGCCATGCGCACAATTTGCCTATCAGCACGTGCAGTGGTGCACCGAGGTGAATGCGATCGACCACGTCGGTCCGTCGTACCCTCCTGCATCCAACGGTCACGTATCAGCATTACAGTTGTTTGGTTTCGTCCCACACGACTAGCGATTTCTCTGTATGGTAATCCACAATCTCGGTAAGCCACTATCCTTCCTCTGTCGAACTCGGATACTTGATCAAACGATGTTCGCTGTTGTCTACGAGGCATAACTGATCGTCTTGTGAAACAACCACAAGGTAAACACACGTGCCGAACGTACACTCGTCGAAATCGCCAAGCCTTAAATGGCGCTATGAGGTGGCGCCACAGGCGTCTGCGCTGAAATTCTAATCAGTTGCATATCTCATCGCTGCAAACCCATGGTGTAAATTTCACTTGATTCGGATGCTTCCATCATGGTGTTGCATTTACGGTGGCCAGCAGTGTATATATATATATATCCGTTTACAGTTTGAATTTGGTGCTCCAATCCGCACAGCCTGAGCGGCGAGGTGAATGGTAGGGGGCTGGGGGCGTTCGCGCAGTAATGAGGCGGCGCGTGGTCGATACAGCCCCTGCCTCTGCCTCCGCGTCCGCCGCCCCCACATCCTCTCCCTCCGCGCTCCTCGCCCGGCGCGCTTCTTTTAATTAACCGACACCGAACGGAAATTAAGAGCTCTTCAAGTATGTACAATCGGGCTTCCCGCGGAAGCTGCGCGCCCGCCGCCCAGCGCCCTGCGAGTCTCCGCTCTGCAGAGAGGCGGGCCAGGCACCTACCTGCTACCGCGGCCTAACGCCTCACCGCGCTGCTGCTCCGCAGCCCGACTTTGTAAAGTGACGGAAGCTCTTTGCTAACGTATGCCGCCGAAAGTGCCTTCGCGGTTTACACTGAGGCTTAGCAAACTCGGCTTAAGCTCTCCTTCTATCGATCTTCATCTCTCCTCACTAAAGCACAGAGTTAGCAATGTTACTCGTGCGAAACCTAACTAGTGCTTTTCACACATGGTTCAAATGGCTCTGAGCACTATGGGACTTAACATCTGTGGTCATCAGTCCCCTGAACTTAGAACTACTTAAACCTAACTAACCTAAGGACATCACACACATCCATGCCCGAGGCAGGATTCGAACCTGCGACCGTAGCAGTCGCGCGGTCCCGGACTGAGCGCCTAGAACCGTGAGACCACCGCGGCCGGCTTCACACATGGTATCTCATCATTCATCGGCGCGTATCATCATCGCAAGACAAGTTCCTACCCCGACTTCTCCAAAAGAAACACAAAAAGAGCACAACGTCTAGTCCATTCTCAGGTGAACAAGGATGACTTGTTTTAAAAATCCACTCCTTTTTTCAATTCAAGTCGTTTAAGGAAACCGTAGGAAACATTCTACACGGCCCAGTGACATTAATGTGACCACATGAAGAAATCCTGAGTAACCACCTTTTGCAGAGCGAACCGCTGCGAGACGTGCAGGAAGACAGTCAAAGTGGTTCTGTGAGGTAACGAAGTGGATATGGAGCCGTGCGGACTCCAGTCCCGTGGGCAAATGGATAAGGTTTCTCTGTGGGAACAGGCCGATCGAGGTAGTCGTTCAGATTCCCGAATTGGGTTTCTGAGTTAACGAGCATTGCAGCAGGAGCAGCAGCACTCCGTCTTCAGGCCACAAATGGCCCATCGGGAGCATCCGACCGCCGTGTCATCCTCAGTTGAGAATGCGGATAGGAGGGGCGTGTGGTCAGCACACCGCTCTCCCGGTCGTTATGATGGTTTTCTTTGACCGGAGCCGCTACTGTTCGGTCAAGTAGCTTCTCAATTGGCATCACGAGGCTGAGTGCACCCTGAAAAATGGCAACAGCACATGGCGGCTGGATGGTCACCCATCCAAGTGCCGGCCACGCCCGACAGCGCTTAACTTCGGTGATCTCACGGGAACCGGTGTATCCACTGCGGCAAGGCCGTTGCCTAACGAGCATTGCGCTCTCATTTAAATATGTGGCCGAAAGAGACTATAGGACCTGTGAAACGAACCCTGTCGTCCAGGAACGCGTGCCACAAAGCGCGCAGATATACCACGAGATGGGGAAATTCACAGGCGTCTATTGTCTATTGGGGCCTAAGTGCTGTAGTGTGCGAGTGAGACAGACGAGAACCTGCCTCATAGGGAAACCCAGTAGAAGGGTTTTGTGGCCGAGGAGACGTGGTAGTGTGAAAGGGAAACATTTATGAAAACTATTTAATTCTGTAGTAATGCAGGGAATCAAGCCACAGCAATTTTAATCTACCATCCTCCATAAAATTTCATGGTGATCCCAGTAAAACTTGAATATTGATCATACCTATAATAGGTTAGGATTTACTGTTAAAGTGAAATTAACAAGTTTTGTAACAAAGACCTGAATGCTAAAATCTGAACGCTTTGGTCGATCGTAACGATCGACATTTCATATAGAAGCGCATCATTAAAGAGACAAATAGTGCAAATACCAATTCTGTAACTTTACTTGTTTAAAAAATATAATAAATTGAAATCATCAGTATTTTCAGTTAAGAATCTGAACATCATTTCCTCCACACAAAACACATTGAGCGATGACAGCATGCCATCTTGTTCAATCATTAGGTAATAGAATATCTGTTGTGAAGTTTAGTGCATAATAGTTACTTTTGTTCTTTATTTATTTATGAGAAAGCACATTCGTGCATCGCTACTGGCCGTGACATTCAAAGTTAAGAAGGAAACTGTGTTGGTTTTATGTAAAAGAATTTAACTTTTATTATGTAATGGATATTATTGTTACTTTATTTAGAACGTGAAACTGGCCAAACTTTGATTATTTAAATATGTTAAATGTAAAATACTGTAGAATAAGCTGTAATCAATCAGATGGACGGCTTCAGGAAAGGGGACTGCCCTAGTCAGTTGAGCGACGATGGTCGGCACGCCGGAAACGCGGCGGGGGACGGGCAGAGACAGGGCTGGTGCACACGCGAAGGCGGACAGTGCTGGTCGAGACACCAAGGGGAACAGTTCGGATTGAGACGCGAAAGCGGACAGCCGATCTTTAGGCAGCTAGGAACAGAAACGACTCAGAAAATTTCGCGTTGTGTGGTATCGCGGGACTTCGTCTCTGAGCGGTGAGCGGCCACGCGCCTGGTGCGAACTCTAATATTTCGCGTTGTTCAGACGTGGACTTGTAATTCGCAATGAGATTGTGAATGATCGAACCGTCTCAAATGAATATGCGCACGAGTGTAACAGTAATTCTAAATACGACCACTTTCGCTATTAGTTTGCTTTCTGAATAAACATTATTCTAACCAAATCCCAACTGTGTGGCCTACATCATTTATGTGTCATTAATTTAGTTCCAGATATTATTATTACTGTTACTATGTGTTATATTAACTTTGATTTCGCAAACTCACCATCAGCCAGTCAGTTTAACCAAAGGGTCACAAATGTCTAATTTAGGGCGTGTAATCCGACACGTGCGGTTCAACCCGTAGACGAGTTTGAGCCAAGACATTTTGACGAAGAAGAACCGCATGTGAGCCCGAACATCTTTGGAATGTTAGCTCGTAGGTTTAAATCCGGTGAGTTTGGTGGCCAGTGAGTACCGTAAATTCACTCTGGTGCTGTTCGAATCACGCACGTACACTGGAAGCTGTGTGACACATTGCATTGTCTTGCTGGTAGATGCAGTCATGCCGAGGAAAAACAAACTGCATGTGAGGGTGTACATGCTCCCCAAGGATATGTGAATATTTGTGTTAATCCATTGTCCCTTCCAGAATGACAAAATCACTCAGGGAATATCACGAGAAGATTCCACAATCTCCCTCCTCTGACCTACACCCTTCCGACGGTTGTTCCAGCGGGTTTGCTTTCAGACGTTTCACGCCGTACGCGCCAACGGCGACGAATTCGATGGAGTATAAAACGTGATCCATCTGAAAACGCCGCCAGTCGCCACTCAGTGGACTTCAAGTTGCCGGATTGGCGTGAAAATTCCAGCCTTCGCCACCGATGAAAAGCAATCAGCATGGGTGCACGAAACAATCGCCTACTACAGAGGCTCATATGTAGCAGGAAACACTATTCGTAGCAGATTGGTTAATCTGGACGGTCACTTGCTCTACCGTTGCGCAAATGGCTCTGAGCACTATGGGACATAACATCTATGGTCATCAGTCCCCTAGAACTTAGAACTACTTAAACCTAACTAACCTAAGGACAGCACACAACACCCAGCCATCACGAGGCAGAGAAAATCCCTGACCCCGCCGGGAATCGAACCCGGGAACCCGGGCGATTACCGTTGCGCGTCTATTCGTCCTCAACATCTCCGCAGCCATGTTTCGCCCTTGTCATCTATGGTCCGTGGTGCATCTCAGTTGCCTCGGCGCCGGTTTTGGATAGACTCATTTTTCCATGTACGGCACACTTCAACCACGGCGGCACGCGAACTGTTTACGGACTTAGCCGTTTCGGAAATGCTTCCACCCTTGGCCCGAAAGCCAGCGATAAAGCCGTTTTACAAATTAGACAGCTCGCTTTGTTTCCACATTACGACAACGACTGCACTGTTTTCCGCATCCCCCGACGCTCTTGATGTACCGTCCGCTGCTACTGCTGCCAGCTGCCGTCTGTGAGTGATTATTTCACGATGACATTGAACATAGCTCGTTATCACATTAATGTGACTGGACCATATGAATCACCGGCTGACTCTCGTGAAACTATTTTTTAAATACAGGGTGGTCCATTGATCGTAACCGAGCCAAATATCACACGAGATAACCGTCCAACGAAAAAACTACAAAGAACGAAACTTGTCTAGCTTGAAGGGAGAAACCAGATGGCGCTATGGTTGGGCCGCTAGATGGCGCTGCCATAAGTCAAACGGATATCAATTGCGTTTTTTAAAATATAAACCTCCATTTTTATTACATCTTCGTATAGTACTTAACGAAATACGAATGTTTTAGTTGGACCACTTTTTTCACTTTGTGATAGATGGCGCTGTAATAGTCACAAACATATGGCTCACAAATTTTAGACGAACTGTTGGTAACAGGTGGGTTTTTTAAATTAAAATACAGAACGTAGGTACGTTTGAACATTTTATTTCGGTTGTTCCAATGTGATACATGTACCTTTGTGAACTTATCATTCCTGAGAACGCATGCTGTTACAGCGTGATTACCTGTAAATACCACATCAATGCAATAAATGCTCAAAATTATGTCCGTCAACCTCGATGCATTTGGCAATACGTGTAACGACATTCCTCTCAACAGCGAGTAGTTCGCCTTCCGTAATGTTCGCACATGCATTGACAATGCGCTGACGGATGTTGTCAGGCGTTGTCGGTGGATCACGATAGCAAATATCCTTCAACTTTCCCTCGAGAAAAAAATCCGAGGACGTCAGATCCGGTGAACGTGTGAGTCATGGCATGGTGCTTCGACGGCCAATCCACCTGTCATGAAATATGCTATTCAATACCGCTTCAACCGCACGCGAGCTATGTGCCAGATATCCATCATGTTGGAAGTACATCGCCATTCTGTCATGCAGTGAAACATCTTGTAGTAACATCTGTAGAACATTACGTAGGAAATCAGCATACATTGCACCATTTAGATTGCCATCCATAAAATGGGGGCAAATTATCCTTCCTCCCATAATGCGGCACCATACATTAACCCGCCAAAGTCGCTGATGTTCCACTTGTCGCAGCCGTCGTGGATTTTCCGTTGCCCAATAGTGCATATTATGCCGGTTTACGTTACCGCTGTTGGTGAATGACGCTTCGTCGCTAAATAGAACGCGTGCAAAAAATCTGTCATCGTCCCGTAATTTCTCTTGTGCCCAGTGGCAGAACTGTAGACGACGTTCAAAGTCGTCGCCATGCAATTCCTGGTGCATATAAATATGGTACGGGTGCAATCGATGTTGATGTAGGGTTCTCAACACCGACGTTTTTGAGATTCCCGATTCTCGCGCAATTTGTCTACTACTGATGTGCGGATTAGCCACGACAGCAGCTAGTACACATATTTGGGCATCATCATTTGTTGCAGGTAGTGGTTCACGTTTCTCATGTGGCTGAACACTTCCTGTTTCCTTAAATAACGTAACTATCCGGCGAACGGTCCGGACACTTGGATGATGTCGTCCAGGATACCGAGCAGCATATCGACCTTTTCCGCAATTGGTAGACGGTCCATTTTAACACGGGTGATGTATCACGAAGCAAAGTGAAAAAAGTAGTCCAACTAAAACATTCGTATTCCTTTACGTACTACACGAATATGTAATAAAAAATGGGGGGCGCCTTTTTAAAAAAAACGCAGTTGATATCCGTTTGACCTGTGGCAGCGCCATCTAGCGGGCGAACGATAGCGCCATCTGGTTTCCCCCTTCAAGCTAGACGAGTTCCGTTCTTTCTAGTTTTTTCGTTTTATGCTTATTTCGCGAGATATTTGGCCCGGTCACTATCAATAGACCACCCTGTATATTTAGAGCAACTGAAGACAACGACAGCAAGGACAAAGGGAGAAGTAAACACAAGAATAAAAATTGCCCAAAATGGCATTGGCAAACTAGATTAGAATTAAGCTTCCTACAATTATGATTGAAACGTAAAGTCTACAATCGGTATTTATTATTTGTTTTAGTCGTGACAGTAAGACGTGGACGTTTAATGTGGAAATCTTTCAAAAACTGAGGGTTGCTTCGACATTGGTGGAAAGATGCAAGAACTGATTTTGAAAATTCTGATTCGTTTATTTCTGTCTCTTTTGTAAGTTATCAGTCATCTGACTTGTATGATGCGTTCTGCCTCGACTCTCTCCCCCCCCCCCCCCCCCTGAGCTAACATCTCAATATAGAGAAGCACTTAGATCCAAGGTCCTCAATTATTCTTTTCGATAAGTTCCAACCGCTGTCTTCCCCTATAATTTTTACTCTCTACCGTTCTCTATCGTTAGCCCCTAACGTCGTAACTCTTGTCCTGTCATTCAGTCCCTTCTTTTTGTGAGTGTTTTATATGTGTTCTTTTCTTTTATTAGGAGAGATATAAACATAAATATATCAGAGAGCGAACTGGAGTGGAAGAGGTAATAGTGACTGCAATGAAAATGGTGCTGTGAGCGAGACAGAAAGCGAGGCCAATGTATGGCCAAGGAGGCTTTTTCTCAGTTCCGATGAATCAGAAAACACCAATATGGCGACCTAGTGGAAAGTACAAAGATGATATTAGGAAACATGCAAGAGCTACCACATTCTGGAAACATTCCCCAGGCTGTGGCTAAGCCATGTCTCCATGATATATTTCTTTTCAGGAGCGTAGTCCTACCAGTTTCGCAGAAAACTTCTGCGAAGTTCGGAAGGTAGGAAATGAAGTACTGACGGAAGTAAATGAGGACGAGTCGTGAGTCGTGCTTGGGTAGGTCAGTCGCTAGAACACTTGCACGCGAAAGGCAAAGGTCCCGAGTTCGAGTCTCGGTCCGCACACTCTTTTATTTTGCCTGGAAGTCTCAAGGGCAACTTATTTGCCTATAGCTGCATACAGTAATCCATGATCTACAGAAAACATTTATCCAGTTGTGGAGGTGAAATGGGTGCTGATGGTTATAACATATATCGAGAAAATGACAGTTAAAATATTAAAATAAGCGGCATAAGCAATAATAAGAGACCATCTGACGGTGAGGCGTAGGGGAGTGTAGTAGGGATATAGTAACACACTAAACTGTGAATGTTGAGAGGAAGGTTCCTCTGATATGTCGTTTTCACTTGCCCCCGTTTCCAGATAGAAAGAGAATTCAGACAATAGGGCCCTGGTCTGAAAACAGCTGTAGGTGACCAGAAATTGTGTACTGTTGTTAATATATTAGCACATCGAATACCTAAAATGCAACTGCTCAACTGTCTATAAGATTTATTCGAAGCTCGGAGTATCAAAATTACATCAATAGATCACAAGAAGTGCTTCCTCTGTCGCAGAGAATGATCGACACATGCACGGGTATGAGTAGATGCGAGGATTTCCGAGGCACGCACATACCAGTGTGGAAAATGCAGAATAGTATAGCAACAATAGGTCTACGAATAACTGTAGTTAAGTTTGCAAACCCTGAGTTCCTCCAGTGCTGCCAGCAATACATCTGGTAACATAAGATGGAAATTATTCTCTTTATGTGTCGCTGTGAGTACTGAACATGAGCGACCTGTGTAGAATTTCCAGATAACGGCTCTAAAATTCAAGGTAATAAATTTAATTGAATTGTATAGGACTGATGGGATCTAGGTGATGAAAAACGCTTGGTCGCAAATTTTGAGAAAATTATTTGATTACATAAAACGTTTATTAACGAATCTGCCAGCAGTTGCAGTATTTAGATTTGGCGACTAGTTTCAAACCTTACAGATTCATCTTCAAGTATGGCCTACTGAGGCTGCACTGGCGGCCCCGTTATCGAGTTTCCATTTAGCATCTAAACGCGAAACAAGCCACTCTTTATATTTCCAGTCCAGCCCATTCAGCCGAACGACTATCTTCTATACTTAAATGATAATTAATTGACACCCTCAGTTGATGACATGTGTTGTTGACATACCTTGATGGGGACAGCTGAAAATGTGTGCCGCGACCAGGACTCGAACCCGGGATCTCCTTCTTACATGGCAGCCGCTCTATCCATCTGAGCCACCGAGGACACAGATGAATAGCGCGACTGCAAGGACATATCTCTCGCACGCTTCCAGTGAGACTCACATTCCCAAATGTCCACAATCTACATACGTGGTGTTCCTAATAGATGCTTTGCCCATCCACTCATTACTCGCGCACACTATGGTGACGATTCCCGTAAGAGTTCGAGCAACCTGTGCGCATCCGCACAGACGAAGGTCAACGGCCGGGTAGCCATTTAACTACACTACTGGCAATTAAAATTGCTACAGCAAGAAGAAATGCAGATGATAAACGGGTATTCATTGGACAAATATATTATACTAGAACTGACATGTGATTACATTTTCACGCAATTTTGGTTCATAGATCCTGATAAATCAGTGCCCAGAACAACCTCCTCTGGCCGTAATAACGGCCTTGACACGCCTAGGCATTGAGTCAAACAGAGCTCGGATGGCGTGTACAGGTACAGCTGCCCATGCAGCTTCAACACGATACCACAGTTCATCAAGAGTAGTGACTGGCGTATTGTGACGAGCCAGTTGTTCGGCCACCATTGACCAGACGTCTTCAGTTGGTGAGAGATCTGGAGAATGTGCTGTCCAGGGCAGCAGTCGAACATTTTCCGTATCCAGAAAGGCCTGTACAGGACCTGCAACACGCGATCGTGCATTATCCTGCTGAAATGTAGGGTTTCGCAGGGATCGAATGAAGGGTAGAGGCACGGGTCGTAACACATCTGAAATGTAACGTCCACTGTTCAAAGTGCCGTCAGTGCGAACAAGAGGTGACCGAGACGTGTAACCAATGACACCCCATACCATCACGCCGGGTGATACGCCAGTATGGTGATGACGAATACAGGCTTCCAATGTGCGTTCACCGCGATGTCGCCAAACACGGATGCGACCATCATGATGCTGTAAACAGAACCTGGATTCATCCGAAAAAATGATGCTTTGTCATTCGTGCACCCAGGTTCGTCGTTGAGTACACCATCGCAGGCGCTCCTGTCCGTGATGCAGCGTCAAGGGAACCGCAGCTATGGTCTCCGAGCTGATAGTCCATGCTGCTGCAAACGTCGTCGAACTGTTCGTGCAGATGGTTGTTGTATTGCAAACGTCTCCATCTGTTGACTCAGGGATCGAGACGTGGCTGCACGATCCGTTACAGCGATGCGGACAAGATGCCTGTCATCTCGACTGCTAGTGATACGAGGCCGTTGGGATCCAGCACGGCGTTCCGTATTACCCTCCTGAACCCACCGATTCCCTATTCTGCTAACAGTCATTGGATCTCGACCAATGCGAGCAGCAATGTCGCGATACGATAAACCGCAATCGCGATAGGCTACAATCCGACCTTTATCAAAGTCGGAAACGTGATGGTACGCATTTCTCCTCCTTACACGAGGCATCACAACAACGTTTCACCAGGCAACGCCGGTCAACTGCTGTTTATGTATGAGAAATCGGTTGGAAACTTTCCTCATATCAGCACGTTGTAGGTGTAACCACCGGCGCCAACCTTGTGGGGAATGCTCTGAAAAGCTAATCAATTGCATATCACAGCGTCTTCTTCCTGTCAGTTAAATTTCGTGTCTGTAGCACGTCATCTTCGTGGTGTAGCAATTTTAATGGCCAGTAGTGTATGTATGAAGATAGTACTGTTCTCTAAAGAACAGATACCACTGGTGACAGTGTAGCTTCTCTGAAATAAATGATAATTAATTGAAACCCTCAGCTGCCGACAGGTGTTGTTGACATACCTTGATGGGGACAGCTGAAAGCACGGGAATCGTTTAAGGTATAAGTCCCTGCAGTCGCCCTTTCCATCTATGTCGTCGGTAGCTCAGATGGATAGAGCGGCTGCCATGTAAGCAGGAGATCCCGGGTTCGAGTACCCGTCGTGGCACACATTTTCAGCTGTCCCCATCAAGGTATGTCAACAACACCTGTCGGCAGCTGAGAGTTTCAATTAACTATCATTTATTCTAGAGAAGCTGCACGGCCATCAATTGTATCTGTTCTTTCGAGTACAGTTACTATCTTCATGTATCTCCTGTACTTACCAGACTAAACAAAGTGGCAACATATGCTTAATAAAATGGTTGAAGAATGGATGTCACAATCCACATGTGCCTCTTAGCAAGTCAAAATCAGTCAGTCAGTCAGTTTGATTCTGACTAAGAGACACGTATGGATTGAGACATTCATTCTACAAATATTTTATGAAGCGTGTGCTGCCACTTTGGTGTTTATTATTAAGATCAGGCACTGTCAGTGCACCGTCAGAAGGCCAGGCTTGAAAATAAACCTGTGAGGTTTGAAACTAGTCATCAATTATAAGTACCGGAACCGTTGTAATTTCCGTTAATAGACGCTTTCTGAAATTTAATGAAGTTGCTGGTTCCCTGTCAACGAAATGTTGAAAATGAAAAAAGGAAGAATTTTTTTTTTTTTCTGAAGTTTCACTATCTGTCAACCTGCAACTGATAGTTATGATATAACGCAAGGATGACTTTCTTCTAACTTCCGCTTTTGAGTTTGCTGTTTGATGCGGGACGTGATAAGTACAAAAGATGGCCCAGTCGTTCGGCTGTGTGGGTTGGACTGAAAGTATAAAGAGTGGCTTGTTTCGCGTTTGGATGCTAAATGGAAACTCGATAACGAGGCCGACAGTGTTGTAGTAGTTCTGGAATCTCCTTTCTATGACGTACTCAGCCGCTACGACGGCACCTGAAGTAATTCGCTTCACCTCGTTACTCGGACCGCTTTTCCAAACGATACCGGCTCGCACCCTTCATTATGTGGTACCTTCATCAAGCAGTTTCATTATTGCCACTACTGGCTATCTCTTCAGCGAAATGGCGGCTGTTTGGACATTTGATGGCAACGATTTTGCCGAGTGTTGGAAGACATGTTCGTTGCTGCCTGGTCATTATTAGGGTTTAACGTCTGTCGAGACGGAAAACGAGCGCAGTCCAAAAGAATTGCGATATAAAATCGAGCGATGTTGTACTTGTCTCATAGTTTCGTTCTCGTAGGATTCAGCTGGAGTGGGGTTCGGGCTGGGGTTGTGCAGATGTGGGGCTCAGTTTAACGATTAATTTACTAAACGTAGAAATACTTTGAATAATAGAAATGTACTACAGTTTCAGTAACATAGTATATTCTTTTGTAGTCTGTGAAGAACCTTAAGCAGGGCTCAAAACGATCAGTACAAAAAAAATCTTCCATACAATGAACAGAGTTAAAACACAACCTTTTCTCTAGGATACATAACTGGGCAACAACAATAACAGCTTACAGTGCATGATTCTCGACCATAAACTGTAATTATGAACGGATGCGAGTTCTGTAACTAAACATAAGATGCCAAAACAACTCTTACAAGGGAAAATTCCCAGGTCTAGATAAGCGATCTTGGCCTGTATGTAGAGAGGTCAAAATAATGCAGTACGTCTTTATTTCATTTTTGCTCAGTTTCACATTTAAGGCGTAAAACACACCCCAAAAGGTAATTTGGGGCGTTAGGTTTAGGGGAAATATCTTCGAAACCATGATGTGTAAAAGTTGTGTTTCATGTAGAAGTTGAAATGTTATTAACGTTCTTGAAAACTCTGTCATCATGTTTTGTAATAATTTGAAATTTTGCAAAATAACCCGCCACCATTAATTAATTTTGAAAACTAAAAACTTCTGTTACAACATGAATGAAAGAATCGTCCACGCCACGTCCATTCATGTATAATATAACTCGTTTCTGAAATACGAGTTTTGGAAAATGAGCTGAAGGCAATGTACTGTTAGAGTATTTTCAATATACCTAATTGAAATATCTATAAATTCATTACTATTATAATTACTGGTTTTACTTATTTTTGATTTACCTTTTAAATAATTATTTACCCTTTACATTCATGGTTTTCTTTGTTTTTTTAGTTTACCCTTTCACATATGTGAATTTTATTAATTGAAAATAATAAGTTACTATGAACCAAAATCATTACAATAAAGATAATCTGTAAAGAAATACTTAAAACATAACGCTTTTATGCACCTTGCACTTAAAATGAACGAAATTTCTTCACATAATACACACAATGGACAACACAACACAAGATTCAGCAGGATTCACAAATTGTGGCGGACGATCCTCTAAATATTCTTATTTCTATCAGGGATATTTCAGTACGTTGGTAAACCTCGGACAAGAGAACGGATCATGTACTAATGACTGCAGCTTGATGTGTATTGCTTCTCAAGTGGAGATAGACAACGTAATCATTCAGCAGAACTAGAGATGAAAATCTTTCAAAGTTCTTCTGACATCGGAAGCTGTATACGTCCGACGGCTGTACCTGTAATATCGAGCCGTTTTGGATTACCAGATGAACAAGTTCCTTGTTCCCAGGTATGAGAAAATACGCCGATAGCACACTGTGTGCAGCTTGTTTCCCAATACAGTTATTTCAGAAACCAGCTTTATTACAAATTGGTGGATGTGGCTTGAAAGATTCTTTAATTTGTATTATAAGAAAAGATATTTATTTTCAAAATTAAATATTGCAGAATTTCAAATTATTACAAAAGCTGATTATATAGTTTTCAAGAATGTTAATTACGTTTCAAATTTTATATGAAATACATTTATTTATGTTCTGTTCGAAGATATTCCCTCTTAACCTAAAATGCCAAATTACCTTTCAGGGTGTGTTATACTCCTTAAAAGTGAACTTCGGCACAACCAGAAAAGTACGCGTTGCATTACTTTGACCCGTCTACATACCTGCCAAGTTTCGCAGAGATTGTTTATTTACACCTGGGAAAGTTCCCTTGTTAGACATAGCTAGAGTGAGTTATGAGTTACGAACACGTAACTAAACATTGGTCTACTACTACTACTACCGCCGCCACCAGTGAGCTACCACAAGAAGCTACCCAGAACACTCTACCAAGCCGCTTAAGCATAGATCTCAAGAAATTCTTATACAATGACGTACGCACTCGATCACTCGCACAGAAGAAGAACAAAGTTACTCATCAGTACAAACTGTGTGAGCCAATGAGTTTCCCGCAAGGTGCACTTCAAATAAAATCACTTTCTGGCAAATAAAATTGATTACGCTAACGGCATGTAATTCAACAATTTAATCTGCTCTTTCTCGTAGCGCACACCCTCGCACGCATTGAGTACTGCGAAATAACAACGACAACTTGTCACACAACAACGATATCTGTGAAAACCCATTATTAATAGCAAATATACCCCGTACACCGCTCGTACACAACGAAGTGCGCTGTATCAAGATCTAAAACACCAGGGAGCAATTGTCAGTTGCTAAAGCGCTCGGTAGCGCTGCTCGTGACATGCAGAAATCCCTTTCTCAGCTTGCACTGGGGTGCAGTCCGTTGGCCGGGGAAAGACACCAGCTGTTCCATCAGGCTGTGTCCATACTGTGATCGGGACCAGCACTAGCCACTGGTGACGTCCGGCTCGCCGTACCGCAGCAGGCCTGCTCGGCGAGGCTCTTCCTCCTGGCTCCGGCCAGAACTCGCTCATTCGCCTCGGTGCAGCAGACACCCACCACCCCTCGTTTACCGTCCAGCCTAGGACTCTCACTTCACTCCCCAACCCTAAGCAAAGCCCAGGTCGCCAACGTCGGCTCCCTCCACGGGCCTCCGTGCCCCGTGCTGACTTAGAACACATTCTGAGCGCAAAAATAATGAGTTATGCCGAACAGAATGATCTCTTCCGTGCCAACTCAACGGATTCCGGAAACATCGATCATGTGAAACCCAAACTGCTCTTTTGTGGCATCATTAACTTAAAGATTTGAATGACGGCAGTCAGGTAGATGGGGTATTTCTTGATTTCCAAAAAGCATTTCACTTAGTACACAACTGGCCTATAAAATTGCTACAACACGAAGATGACGTGCTACAGACGCGAAATTTAACCGACAGGAAGAAGATGCTGTAATATGCAAACGATTAGCTTTTCAGAGCATTCACACTAGGTTGGCGCCGGTGGCGACACATACAACGTGCTGGCATGAGGAAAGTTTCCAACCTATTTCTCATACACAAACAGCAGTTGACCGGCGTTGCCTGGTGAAACGTTCTTGTGATGCCTCGTGTAAGGAGGAGAAATGCGTACCATCATGTTTCCGACTTTGATAAAGGTCGGATTGTAGCCTGTCGCGATTGCGGTTTATCATATCGCGACATTGCTGCTGACGTTGGTCGAGATCCAATGACTGTTATCAGAATATGGAATCGGTGGGTTCAGGAGGGTACTACGGAACCCCGTGCTGGATCCCAATGGCCTCGTATCACTAACAGTCGAGATGACAGGCATCTTATCCGCATCGCTGTAACGGATCGTGCAGCCACGTCTCGATGCCTGTGTCAACAGATGGGGACGCTTGCAAGACAACAACCATCTGCACCAACAGTTCGATGACGTTTGCAGCAGCATGGAGTATCAGATCGGAGACCATGGCTGCGGTTACCCTTGACGCTGCATCACAGCTAGGAGCGCCTCCGATGGTGTACTCAACGACAAACCTCGGTGCACGAATGGCAAAACGTCATTTTTTCGGAGGAATCCAGGTTCTCTTTACAGCATCCTGATGGTCGCATCCGTGTTTGGCGACATCACGGTGAACGCACATTGGAAGCGTGTATTCATCATCGCCATACTGGTGTATCACCCGGCGTAATGGTAGGGGGTGCCATTGGTTACACGTCCCGGTCACCTTTTGTTGGAATTAACGGCACTTTGAACAGTGAACGTTACATTTCAGATGTGTAACGAACAGTGGATCTACCCTTCATTCGATCCCTGCGAAACCCTACATTTCAGCAGGATAATGCACGACCGCATGTTGTAGGTTGTACGGGCCTTTCTGGATACAGAAAATGTTCGACTGCTGCCCTTGCCAGCACATTCTCCAGATCTCTCACCAATTGAAAACGTCTGGTCAATGGTGGCCGAGCAACTGGCTCATCACAATACGCCAGTCACTACTCTTGAAGAACTGTGGTATCGTGTTGAGGCTGCATGGGCGGCTGTACCTGTGCACGCCATGGAAGCTCTGTTTGACTCAATGCCCAGGCGTATCAAGGCCGTTATTACGGCGAGAGGTGGTTGTTCTGGGTACTGATTTCTCAGGATCTATGCACCCAAATTACGTGAAAATGTAATCACATGTCAGTTATAGTATAATATATTTGTTCAATAAATACCCGTTTATCATCTGCATTTCTTCTTTGTGTAGCAATTTTTATGGCCAGTAGTGTACTACATCTACGCTTATTATCAAAAGTACAATCGTATGAGTTATCAAGAGAAATTTGTGATTGGATGGAGGATTTTGTGGTATGGAGGACGTGTCATATTGTCTTAGATGGAGAGTCATCGACAAATGTAGAACTAACTTTACGTGTGCAACAGGGAAACGTGTTGAGACCCTTCTTTTCACTTTGTACGAGGGACAATCAAAACGTAAAGCCCCCTATTCCTTTTGTTTTTTTTTAATTCGTCAAGAATTTCAAATGCAACTACGTAGGTTGGAAACCATAACACTGACGTTTAAATCATGAATTTTCAGTATAAATGTTTTAAACATTTCTTGGCTGTGCGCTCAGCAACCGTGTATGCAAATATATAAAATGTAAGAGTCAGCCAACCGGATGAACACAATTTTTTTTAACACATTAAGCAGGTTCCGATAGCTCTAAGACTATCTACATCAGAATGGTTAAAGTCACATGAACTCTCATGACAACTTTTAAATTTTCTGCAATAGTGCTATCGTCAAATGACATGGATTTGTTCCATGATAGCACTGTTGCTGAAAGTTTAAATGTTGTCTTGTGAGTTCATATAACTTTTATACCATTCTGGCGAAGACAGTCTTAGAACTATCGAAACCTGGTTAATGTGTTAAACAGTTGTGTGCAACCGGTTGACTGACTGTTACATATTATACATTTTCGATATAATCTTTTCGTCCATTTTTAACAAGGTCATTCACGTGTTGTAAACGCACGGTCCTGCTTCCGAAGCCGGTGAAGCACGGACTTCTTGACCTTCTGTTCTTCAAAGCTTTTAGCAGCCCGAATAGATAGAAGTCTGATGGTGCCAGGTCAGGGCTGTATGGGGGATTAGGCAAGACTTCTCATCAAATTTTCACAATCTCTTCGGTTGTGTGATGACTGGAGTGTGGTCTTGCATTGTCATGCAAAAGAACATCTGCCGTTGCTTTCGTTGAACGAAATCACTGAAGACTGTTTGAGAGTTCTGACGTATTGGGAGAATTTATTGTACATCCTAGCTCCAAAAAGTCAACCATAATCACAACCTCTGTTTCCCAGAGTACTGTAACCATAAATTTCCCTCCGATCTCACGGTTTTGAACCTTTTATTCTTCGGCGAGTTTCTCTGACGCTGTTCCTTTGACTTCCTCCTTGATTCTTGTTCAAAAAAATGAACCCGTGTTTAGTCTACGGTCACAATTTTTTCCAGAAACTCTTCTTTCTCCAAATGAAAGTGCTGCAAGAGTTGGTACTCAAGTTGCACAAACCTTTGAGTATCCCAGCTGGCGAATAATCGTCATCACACTGCATTGTAATGCACACATATCATGTCCAGCGACCCGTCGGTCACCACGAATAATGTTATCTTCTTATATTATCTTTAATCTTTTGTGGAGTCATTGCAGTCAAAGGTCTGGCACTCAACGTTTCATCAGTAGTCTGTATATGTTTGCCCTTCACCTTCGTTACAGCGGGGAAACCACTGTCTAACAGTGCTAATATCTGTTGTTGCATCACCGAACACATTTTTCACTTTTTCGTGAATGCCAACGGTCGTTTCACATTCTGCATTCAACAGTTCTATCACAGATCTAGTACGAACACTGATATCAACCGTTTTGCAGGTGAGTGTTGTGCTGGCATCTGTCGACGCAGAAAGTTAACATTGCAGTGTACTGGAGAAGAAGCTTTGCGGAATAACACCAAATTCAGTTTTTCACTTAACAAAATTTATTTACCGAGAGGAAAATGAAGAGGCAGTACTTTTTTGACTGACCCTCGTATGTTAATGGCCTTGCGGACAATATTAGTACATAATATTTAATATATTATTTGCAGGTGTTGCAGTTGCCTATAAAGAAATACTGTCTGAAAGAAGTTGCATAAATATTCAGTCAGTTCTTGATAAGATTTCAAAGTGCTGCAAAGATTGCAACTTGCTTTAGATGTTGAGAAAAGTAAAACTGTGCTCTCTACAAAACGAAAATATGTAGTATCCTACGAGTGTAATATGAATGAGTCACATTTGGAATCGGTCAACTCATATAAATGCCTTGGTGCAACGGTTTGTAGGGATATGAAATACAGTGATCGCATAGGCTCAATCGTGGGTAAAGCAAAGGGTAGACTTCGGTTTATTGATAGAGTATTGTGGAAATGCAATCAGTCTGCAAAGAAGATTGCTTACCAATCACTTGTGCGACCGATCCTGGAACATTGCTTAAGTGTGAAGGACCCGTACCAAGTAGCATTAACAGGGGATATTGAACGTATATAGAGAAAGGAAAGGCAGCACAGATTATCACCTGTTTCTTGATTATTGGAACAGTGTCACAGAAATGCTAAAGGAATTGAACTTACAGGGTGTTGAAGTTGTACGTAGGCTGGTCCCGGCGGAGGTTCGAGTCCTCCCTCGGGCATGGGTGTGTGTGTTTGTCCTTAGGATTCTTTAGGTTAAGTAGTGTGTAAGCTCAGGGACTGATGACCTTAGCAGTTAAGTCCCATAAGATTTCACACACATTTGAACATTTTTTGAGTTGTATGTAAACTATCCGGACAAAGTCCACTTAACAAAGTTCCGAGAAGCAGCTTTAAATGGTGACTCTTGGTATATACTACAACCTCCTATGTGTCATTCCCATATACTACAACCTTCTATGTGTCATTCCCATAGGGATAGTGAGGACAGAATTAGATTAAGGGGATAGACCAGGGTGTGGCTCGATTCATGATTTTTTGCTGTAAAATAACAAACTATAAAACCGACTTTAAACCTTTCTTGTACGCCCTTGAGATTGAATTATGTATTTTTAAGTAAAAAAAGTTGCACGTAGGAAACACTACACGACATCAAAGAAAGGCCTTCGCAGAGGGCGAGGGCAGTTGGTGGCAGGTCTGAATACCACAATTTTCAACCTAGATCAAAATTTCAAAAACTGCTTTGAAACTGATGATATTGTCTAACGTATTATGAGGAGATATTTGAATGAACTTCCCCCCATGAACCATGGACCTTGCCGTTGGTGGGGAGGCTTGCGTGCCTCAGCGATACAGATGGCCGTACTGTAGGTGCAACCACAACGGGGGGGTATCTGTTGAGAGGCCAGACAAACATGTGGTTCCTGAAGAGGGGCAGCAGCCTTTTCAGTAGTTGCAGGGGCAACAGTCTGGATGATTGACTGATCTGGCCTTGTAACATTAACCAAAACGGCCTTGCTGTGCTGGTACTGCGAACGGCTGAAAGCAAGGGGAAACTACAGCCGTAATTTTTCCCGAGGACATGCAGCTTTACTGTATGGGCGGGGACTACACAAGAGGATGTCGTAATCAGGAGAAAGAAAACTGGTGTTCTATGGATCGGAGCGTGGAATGTCAGATCCCTTAATCGGGCAGGTAGGTTAGAAAATTTAAAAAGGGAAATGGATAGGTTACAGTTAGATAAAGTGGGAATTAGTGAAGTTCGGTGGCAGGAGGAACAAGACTGTTGGTCAGGTGAATACAGGGTTATAAATACAAAATCAAATAGAGGTAATGCAGGAGTAGGTTTAATAATGAATAGGAAAATAGGAATGCGGGTAAGCTACTACAAACAGCATAGTGAACGCAAAGAAAGCAGGTGTTGACAGATGTGAAAATTACCGAACTATCAGTTTAATAAGACACAGCTGCAAAATACTAAAGCGAATTCTTTACAGACGAATGGAAAAACTGGTAGAAGCCGACCTCGGGGAAGATGAGTTCGGATTCCGTAGAAATGTTGGAACACGTGAGGCAATACTGACCCTACGACTTATCTTAGAAGCTAGATTAAGGAATGGCAAACCTACGTTTCTAGCATTTGCAGACTTGGAGAAAGCTTTTGACAATGTTGACTGGAATACTCTCTTTCAAATTCTGAAGGTGGCAGGGGTAAAACACAGGGAGCGAAAGGCTATTTACAATTTGTACAGAAACCAGATGGCAGTTATAAGAGTCTAGGGACATGAAAGGGAAGCAGTGGTTGGGAAGGGAGTGAGACAAGGTTGTAGCCTCTCCCCGATGTTATTCAATCTGTATATTGAGCAAGCAGTGAAGGAAACAAAAGAAAGATTCGGAGTAGGTATTAAAATCCATGGAGAAGAAATAAAAATGTTGAGGTTTGCCGATGACATTGTAATTCTGTCAGAGACCGCAAAGGACTTGGAAGAGCAGTTGAACGGAATGGACAGTGTCTTGAAAGGAGGATATAAGATGAACATCAACAAAAGCAAAACGAGGATAATGGAATGTAGTTGAATTAAGTCGGGTGATGCTGAGGGAATTAGATTAGGAAATGAGACACTTAAAGTAGTAAAGGAGTTTTGCTATTTGGGGAGCAAAGTAACTGATGATGGTCGAAGTAGAGAGGATATAAAATGTAGACTGGCAATGGCAAGGAAAGCGTTTCTGAAGAAGAGCAATTTGTTAACATCGAGTATAGATTTAAGTGTCAGGAAGTCGTTTCTGAAAGTATTTGTATGGAGTGTAGCCATTTATGGAAGTGAAGCATGGACGATAAATAGTTTAGACAAGAAGAGAATAGAAGCTTTTGAAATGTGGTGCTACAGAAGAATGATGAAGATTAGATGAGTAGATCACATAACTAATGAGGAAGTACTGAATAGGATTGGGGAGAAGAGAAGTTTGTGGCACAACTTGACTAGAAGAAGGTATCGGTTGGTAGGACATGTTCTGAGGCATCAAGGGATCACCAATTTAGTATTGGAGGGCAGCGTGGAGGGCAAAAATCGTAGAGGGAGACCAAGAGATGAATACACTAAGCAGGTTCAGAAGGATGTATGTTGCGGTAGGTACTGGGAGATGAAGAAGCTTGCAAAGCTTGCACAGGATAGAGTAGCATGGAGAGCTGCATCAAACCAGTCTCAGGGCTGAAGACCACGACAACAAACAACAATTTGAATGAAGTGGTTTTTAGAAAAATGGCGGCAATCTTAATTCAAAGTCAATTTTTTCGCCAAAAAAGTAGTTATAAGAAGCGTACACCAAAAACATGAATTACGAGTAAAATTTATCGCAAAAATCCTACCTTTTACAGGAGAAAAAGCCGCCGGTTTACATGTTACAAAAAGGTATAGCGAATTACATGTGTATTTCATGAGTTACAGCTCCTACCAACTCGTAAGATGTTGTTTTGAAAAACATCCGTTTAAAGTTTCAACTTGTGTAACTGAACACAGCTCTACTTGGTAATACCAGCACAGTACAGTTGTCCTTGTTTTCGCCGATGTCGAAACACTCATTTTGACGAAATTATATCGATTAACTGGCTACCGCTTACCTATCGTAGCGTTTTTTGCACGATCCGATTACTTTTCGAAATTCGTGTCTTTGTCATTTTGCAGCTCTCACGTTTTATTTCGTACAAAAAAAAAAAGAAAGTGAAATCACAAGTTAAGCAGACGCGAGACAAGCATGAGCTTCCAGTCTGTTTACCATAAACGAATCGTGTTACGAAGGGAAATCTTGTTGAGAATAGTATTGTAATTGGTACATCTGAAAGTAACAGACCCCTATTTCGTCGGTAGCTACGAGTATTATGGTATTACATCAGCTGTATTCTAGCGCTCGGATGCGCTACACTCGCACATCCGTAAACCGCGGTGATAACGTATTTTAACTTTTATGGCCCAATTTCAATGAACCTTAGAAATAGACACTGAAAGAATCGTTTTCAGCCAATAAAGCCCGTAATTAACAGCACGCCCAGAGGCATTTAAACAAAAATTCTTCCCACGCTCCATACGTGCATGGAATGTAAAAAAAGGGAAAAAACCTAATAACTGGCACAGTGGGACGTCAAATGTTTTTTATTCCAGTCTTTGATGACAATATGAATTCTTTAGACCGGTTTCAGCCCGTAATAACCATCCTCAGATCTATAATATGGAAATATATACACCTTGTGGTGTATCACGATATACTGTCATACAACCAGGGAGACGTACAGAAAATATGGAAAAACGTACATTTTCTACACCATGTCCTAAAGTGATATGGCCATAATGGCATCGTCAAAAGATATAAATATAATCAGCGTAGCATCGTCATATAGATCTAAAGGTGCAGAATAGGCCGCATCGTCCACACAGTCATCATTGCAACTGGCTACTGAAGTACAGTAGCTACCTGAAATCTGTTTGCCTACATCATCCCTAGATGTCGCTACTGTCGGCTTAGATGTAGTCATCATTTACGCAAAAAACATAATCCGATAAAAATACATTATGTAAAATACATGTAGCAAACTTTTAAAATTAATAACTATCATAGAAACTAAATTGTGATACATTAAAAGACGAATACAGTTACCCATATAAAATTCGTTAAGTTCTTAAGATCGGTTCACGCCTAAATAACATCCTGGCGGCCGACCCAACAGAGGGCGCTGATCATTGATCTGTCCTTTTCTCAGCTGCCATATAGACATTTTATCTTTCATAGGCAATTTATAGGTTGCTACGGGCAATGTAATACGGATATTAATTGTTGACCGTAAATTCACCATAAAAATGATCGGTCCTATTCTATTCATATATTTCCTTTTAATAATTTCGTATGGATAACTGTATTCGTCTTTTAATGTATCACAATTTAGTTTCTATGATAGTTATTAATTTTAATAGTTTGCTACATGTACACTCCTGGAAATTGAAATAAGAACACCATGAATTCATTGTCCCAGGAAGGGGAAACTTTATTGACACATTCCTGGGGTCACATACATCACATGATCACACTGACAGAACCACAGGCACATAGACACAGGCAACAGAGCATTCACAATGTCGGCACTAGTACAGTGTATATCCACCTTTCGCAGCAATGCAGGCTGCTATTCTCCCATGGAGACGATCGTAGAGATGCTGGATGTAGTCCTGTGGAATGGCTTGCCATGCCATTTCCACCTGGCGCCTCAGTTGGACCAGCGTTCGTGCTGGACGTGCAGACTGCGTGAGACGACGCTTCATCCAGTCCCAAACATGCTCAATGGGGGACAGATCCGGAGATCTTGCTGGCCAGGGTAGTTGACTTACACCTTCTAGAGCACGTTGGGTGGCACGGGATACATGCGGACGTGCATTGTCCTGTTGGAACAGCAAGTTCCCTTGCCGGTCTAGGAATGGTAGAACGATGGGTTCGATGACGGTTTGGATGTACCGTGCACTATTCAGTGTCCCCTCGACGATCACCAGTGGTGTACGGCCAGTGTAGGAGATCGCTCCCCACACCATGATGCCGGGTGTTGGCCCTGTGTGCCTCGGTCGTATGCAGTCCTGATTGTGGCGCTCACCTGCACGGCGCCAAACACGCATACGACCATCATTGGCACCAAGGCAGAAGCGACTCTCATCGCTGAAGACGACACGTCTCCATTCGTCCCTCAATTCACGCCTGTCGCGACACCACTGGAGGCGGGCTGCACGATGTTGGGGCGTGAGCGGAAGACGGCCTAACGGTGTGCGGGACCGTAGCCCAGCTTCATGGAGACGGTTGCGAATGGTCCTCGCCGATACCCCAGGAGCAACAGTGTCCCTAATTTGCTGGGAAGTGGCGGTGCGGTCCCCTACGGCACTGCGTAGGATCCTACGGTCTTGGCGTGCATCCGTGCGTCACTGCGGTTCGGTCCGAGGTCGACGGGCACGTGCACCTTCCGCCGACCACTGGCGACAACATCGATGTACTGTGGAGACCTCACGCCCCACGTGTTGAGCAATTCGGCCTCCCGCATGCCCACTATACGCCCTCGCTCAAAGTCCGTCAACTGCACATACGGTTCACGTCCACGCTGTCGCGGCATGCTACCAGTGTTAAAGACTGCGATGGAGCTCCGTATGCCACGGCAAACTGGCTGACACTGACGGCGGCGGTGCACAAATGCTGCGCAGCTAGCGCCATTCGACGGCCAACACCGCGGTTCCTGGTGTGTCCGCTGTGCCGTGCGTGTGATCATTGCTTGTACAGCCATCTCGCAGTGTCCGGAGCAAGTATGGTGGGTCTGACACACCGGTCTCAATGTGTTCTTTTTTCCATTTCCAGGAGTGTATTTTACATAATGTGTTTTTATCAGATTATGTTTTTTGCGTAAATGACTACATCCAAGCCGACAGTAGCGACATCTAGGCAAACTGTACTTCAATAGCCAGTTGCAATATTGACTGTGTGAACGATGCGGTCTATTCTACACCTTATTTTAGATCTATATGGCGATGCTGTGATGATTATATTTATATCCTTTGACGATGCCACTATGGCCTTATCACTTTAGGACATGGTGTAAAAAAGGTACGTTTTACCATATTTTCTGTACATCTCCCTGGTTGTGCAACAGTATATTGTGATACGTATTGTTGAAAGACGCACTGCTCACTAGATGGATATATTTGTATATTATAGATCTGAGGATGGTCATTACGGGCTGAAACCGGTCATCGTCTAAAGAATTCATATTGTGATCAAAGACTGGAATAAAAAACATTTGACGGTATTGAATCACTGTTTGTATACGCGACCGTGACGCAGTTGGTGAAACAGTGGGACGTACCCTCTGCCATAATTCGCTTAACAGCAGATTGCGGAGTATAGATGTGGAAGTAGATACAAATGGCTGACGACACGCCGCAGGTTATCGGACCGCTTTCGAAGCGGAGAAGTGACAGCAACACGCACGTGTGCAGGCCCGGGCGACGCTAGCAACTCCGCAAACGTCGCCGACAGTGCCTCTCCTGGACGCGTAAGCGCCAGAGCAGCGCGAACGTGGCCGGCTGAGCGTGGTGGGAAATTAGGCGTGCCGCGAATTACAAATTCACGGCATAGTTCCTTAGAGTGGAAGGGATCAATGGCTGTTCTCCAAGGCCGAACTGATTTGAGTGGCTCGTTTGAGGCTTCTGAAACCACTAAGGGATCACCGAGGACGGCGTGTTGGATTTTGTGATCTCTAACACAGACACTCCCAGCTGTTGTTGGATAAGAATTCTCAAGGAAGCGATATAGATTACAAAATTCTTTTGCGACTGATACTTGGCTATTGTCTCTCAGTTTGTGATCTTAACTCGGTGGGTATGATAGAGAAAATAGAGAAGGTGCAAGAAAAGCAGTGTTTATTTCGTTATTGTCCGATGTTTGTGTTGAAAATTCACACATACGCGTGCATTCATGTCTGGAGAAACAGACACACCGTGACGATCCACAGCTGTTTATTGAATATTAAGAAGCTTGATTCGGTATAGCGAATCAAAATTGACTTCAGGGGTACTACTTATCGGCGACATGTGAAAATTTGAGCCAGACCGTGACTCGAACCTGGAATCCCCACTTTACGATCATGTAGGTAAAGTCGGAGAAATCCGAGCTCATATACAGTAGAGGCTTGCAAACAGTCATTCTTCCCGCACCCCCGTTAGCGACTGCAATAGAAATGATGGCGGTACTGGTGCAGTAGCACACACCATATGGTAGCTTTCATGATACGGGTATAGATGTAGATCACCCAAATTACAGCTGTAACTCGTCTGATGAATCTAACCGTAGATACTATATAACTACTATTTACTGACGAATTTAACATTTTTAAAGGACATCATATTCGTCATTGAGTGTAGAAATTATTTATTTCACAATTGCAATTTCGGCCTTTGGATCTTTTTCTAGTGGTACTGCTAAAGATTTTGTTTCAGCATACAGTATGTCAGACTTTAAACTCTTCCTACATCAATACTTTTTTTTGAGTCATCAGTCTTCTGACTGGTTTGATGCGGCCAGCCACGAATTCGTCTCGCGTGTCAACCTCTTAACTGGATGTCTTCCAGTCTCTGTCTTCCTCTACAGTTTTTGCGCTCTACAGTTCCCTTTAGTGCCATGGAAGTCAGTCCCTGATGTCTCAACGGATGCCTTGTCAACCTGTCCCTTCTCCTTGTCAGTGTTTTCCACATATTTCTTTCCTCTCCGATTCCGCGCAGAACTTCCTCATTCTTTACCTCATCAGTCCACCTGATTTTCAACATTCGTCTGTAGCACCACGACTCAAATGCTTCGATTCTCTTCTGTTCCAGTTTTCCCACAGTCCATGTTTTACAACCGTACAGTGCTGTGCTCCTTTCTACATTACTGTGAATGCTGACCATGAGAAGTTAATCAGAGTTTAAAATAGTGTTGAAATGAAAAGATTGGTGGTATGTAATACATTGATGCCACGTACTTATAAGGAGATAAATCATTAATTCGCGACTCCATGTTGTCTTGTGCACTACGACCAGGTAACAGGTATACTTGAAAAAAGAGACAGCATTGGTCGTATATTTTTTACTATTGCAAAATCGATTTTCTGTCACTGAGTGACCATCTTCAGTGCTATATTGTATAACTTAAATTGGGATGCACTGTTGTCACAAAACTTACGGCAATCACTATGTGATTGTCACAAAACTTACGGCAATCACTATGTGATTGCCGTAAGTTTTGTGACAACAGTGCATCCCAATTTATACTATGTGATTGTCACAAAACTTACGGCAATCACTATGTGATTGCCGTAAGTTTTGTGACAACAGTGCATCCCAATTTAAGTTATACAATATAGCACTGAAGATGGTCACTCAGTGACAGAAAATCGATTTTGCAATAGTAAAAAATATACGACCAATGCTGTCTCTTTTTTCGAGATAAATCATTTCTGCATATGCTTCGCTTAGTCGACCTACACAGAGATAGCTGCAACCCATTTTCCATTCTACATCCTATAAAAGTCTATAAGATAGTGATCATAATAACGTGAATTGGCCGGCCCCTGTGACCGAGCGATTCTAGGCGCTTCAGTCCGGAACCATGCGACTGCTACGGTCGCAGGTTCGAATCCTGCCTCGGGCATGGATGTTTGTGATGTCCTTCGGTGAGTTAGGTTTAAGTAGTTTTACGTTCTAGGGGACTGATGACCTCTGATGTTAAGTCCCATAGTGCTCAGAGCCATTTGAACCATCTGAACGTGGCTTGAAAGTTATGTATCTAATAGTGAAAGTAACCTAGTGCTGTACGGAGAAACGCGAGGGATCAGTGCATTTTGTGTGAATTGCTGAGATACCTCTAATCTTCTATAATTGCACTATCAAACCTCTGAATAAATCCATTGTGGAACAACTACTCTACATACTTTCAGCACAAGTACCTATTAGCTTATGCGTGACCAAATGTAATTCCACTGCAGGTCAGAGTAGTCGATTTCGGTATCGTTAGATAGAGCTGTTGTTCATCTGATCGAGAATGGAGGAAGATACAGCATTCACCATTTTATAGGCACCATCTCTGTACTGGCTTGCAGTGTTTTAGGGAAATGACCGGTATCTCATTAGGACAGACAGACAAGGATTCTAGCTACACACCTGTCGCATACGCAGAGAATGTAAGAGGGAACACACAAGCAGTTCCTTACGCACAAATCGTGACCCTTGACGTGCAAGAGCGCCGTATTTCCATCATGAGATACCACTGTTGACACAGATAGCAGACGACAGTCATTTCCACTTGCACACACATCCAAGCAGTTTATGCTTATCACGCCCCTCCCCCTTTTTTAAAGACACACACACACACACACACACACACACACACACACACACACACAAACTAGACGCACATTTCAGAAGTATGTCGTTGCTTGCGTGACTGTCCGAGTAACAAGCATGGAAAATACGCGAGAAAATTATCGTATCGAAATATTTACACAGTGTCTAGTCACCTATACGAGACGTCACGCCATCAGTGTATAACAGCGCTCTAACCAGAATAATGGCCTGATTTCTACGGGAAAGAGAGTCCAAAAGTTTCTTCACGTATGCCACATACAGCTGAAGCCACTCATGACGGACTGGATCCTGTATAGTCACCAAATTTATGGGACGTCGATTGTCACGTTTCACCGGCTGACCCAAACAATCGCGGACATCTCCTATGGTTTTATGTATGTAGAGCGAAGCAGCGAGTGAAAATTTGTTGAAATGGTTCAAATGGCTCTGAGCACTATGGGACTTAACTTCTGAGGTCATCAGTCCCCTAGAACTTAGAACTACTTAAACCTAACTAACCTAAGGACATCACACACATCCATGCCCGAGGCAGGATTCGAACCTGCGACCGTAGCTGTCGCACGGTTCCAGACTGAAGCGCCTAGAACTGCTCGGCCACCGCGGCCGGCTGAAAATTTGTACCAAGGCCAGGAATCGAACCCTGGTCTCTTGCTTACTAGGCAGGTGGGTTAGCCGCTGAGCCACCTTGCCATGTTTCACATGTAGTGGACTAAACCCGTGTCCCCTGCTTACAGGAGAGGTGGGTTTGCCACTAATCCATCTTGGCGTGTTTTACACGTAATGTAATGGACTACGTCACTGCGTAACAGGCGAGGCCCACGAGAAAGACAGGCCGCGGCACGTACGTCACGAAGGTAGTCCTGAACTCACTCGCTCGCTCAGCTGAACAGACAAAATGCGTTTCTAAATCTGTTAACTCGGAGCCGGGTGTGTAAGTACTAACGAGAATTGTATCTTCCACTGGAATCTGCTGTTATGAAGTTTTACAGATTAACAGTACTGCAGCAACATTTAATTTAAGATGAGTACTCGATATGAATGGCATAACGGCTTGTTTATAGAATGTAGTCTCTTCTTCAGTACTCATTACATGCTGGAAGTGGTGCCTTATGCAACAATCATTTCAGCACGATTTTATTTATTGTACGCCAGAACAGCCGTATCAAATTGTAAGTAGCCCCATAGACTTCCTATCATTATAGGGCTAATAACGGTGAGAACCCATAATAGCGTATTCTAGTAGAGGATCCAGTTTTCGTTTGTACGGACACGCCTAGTTGCGAGTTAACAGGAGTAGAAACGTAGTTTGTCTGCTGATTTGAGCGAGCGAGCGAGCGCAGGACTACCTTCGTGACGTACGCGCCGCGGCCTGCCTTTCTCGTGGGTCTCGGTAACAGGACAGCCTGACATGACCTGCAGGTGCACTGATTCGTGTTGTACGCTGCGGAAGTGAGAGTGACTGGAGAGTCAAAGGGTAAGCGACGTGCGCCCGAGACGATATCGACTAAGCTGTCGGCGCGGAGACCCGCGCCCCGTTGGCGTTATCGGCTGCAGACGCACACACCTCTCCGTGCCGTGCCAGAGTCGCTACGTGCGTCGAGCTTGGCTGACCTGCGGCAAAGTAAAAAGAGACTTGTTCTTAAGACATGTAAATCCACATACACGTCGTCGTCTTTCCTCCAGGAGTTCGTATTTGAGTTCCCGAAGAATCTCTGCAAAACTGTTGTTCGAACCTGCCGGTAACAAAGCAGGCAACTGCCTCTGAAATGCTTCGACATCTTCCTTCAGTCCGACCTGATGCGGGTCCCAAACATTCGAACAGTACTCAACAGTGAGTTGCACTAGTGTCCTATGAGTGACCACCTCTACAGATGAACCACACTTTTCGAAAAGTCTTCCAATAAACCGAAGTCGACCATTCGCCTACCTTACCACAGTCCTTACATGTTTATTCCATTTCATATTGCTTTGCAACGTGACGCCCAGATATTGATACGACGTGATGTGGCAGCCAGCACACTGCTAATACTGTATTCAAACGTTATGCATTGTCTCCCTAGTCAGCTGCATTAACTTACATTCCTCTGCAACTACAGGGACCTATTCCATACGGTTTTACTCTCGTTAACAGACGGCAGTGTGACACCGTGTCAAATACTTTACGAAGCTCTAGGAATATCGATCTCATGTAGGAAAAGAGCAAGCTGAGTTATGCACGAGCGATGCTTTCTAAATCCTTGCTGATTTGTGGACACGATCTTTTCCCTCTAAAGCAGAATTAATATATTAGAACGGAGAATATGTTGAAGCATTCTGCCGCAAACCGGTATTAAAGATATTCCTTTACCCTTCTTATACGCAGGAGTCACGTGCTCCTATTTTCAAACATTTGGGACTTTGCGCTGGGAGAGAGCTTCGCAATAAATGCAAGGGGCCAGTGCTGTGGCGTACTTTGTAACACCGAATTGGCATCCCATCAGGACCTATCGACTTCTTTGCTTTCTACTCTTTCGATTGTCTCTCTGCACCAGCGATACTTATTACTATGTCCTTCATACGGGAGTCTGTGCGATGGTCAAACGACGGTGTATTTGTATGATTCTCCTGCATGAACGATTTCTTAAATGCGAAATTTAAAACTTCGGCTTTCGTTTCGCTACCTTCTACTGCCAAAGCAGACTGGTTAACGAGTGACTGGATAGTAGACTTAGATCTGCGTAGCTATTTTACATGGGATCAGAATTTTTTCGCCTCCTCTGTAAGATCTATTGCTAAGGAGTGACGGTAGTATTTGTTCTAAGCTTCACGCATCGATATTTTTACAGACGCACTAATTTTTATGAACTTCTGCCTGCCGTTATTTGCGTGTTCTCTTGTGAACCGACAGTGCAACAGCCTTTGCTTCTTCAGCATTTTTCGAGTTCCGATGTCTTCCTTTAATCCGACGTGGTGGGGATCCCAACCACTAGAACAGTACTCAAGAATGGGTCGCAAGATTGTTCTACACGTGGTCTCCTTTACAGCTGCACCACAATTTTCTAAAATTGTCCCAGTAAACCGAAGTCCGCCATTTGCCTTCATTTCTACCGCCTTTACGTGCTTATTCCATTTCATACCGCTTTGCAACGTTACGCCTATGAAATCCCCTACTATACTCGCAGGACAGGACAGATGGTTTAATTGGTGGAAAGGGCCCAAAATTAATGGAAGTCAGTTGGACTCGAACATACTACTTTATTCATTTGACAAACATTACAAGAGTAAAGAAAACATTAAAAACAGAGCATGCCAAACCTTAATTTTAGAACTTAATTTCCGGTTGAATGCGCCATTCAGTCTCACGCCTCAAGGGCAAAACAACGTTAATTTAAAATCGGCTAGAAGCCATATATAAACAAAGAACAAGGACAAATAAGAAAACCCAGCACATCAAACGGCGCTCAAAAGTTTCCATGGGTCGGCCTGGAACTCAAGCACTAACGCTCGCTTAGGTGAGACAGGCAGTCGCTCCAACAATTCTCAATGCGACGGAAACCCAACCGACAGACAGCCAACAGACCAAGCGACAGGGTAACTTCCGCTCCACCCGTTGAGCACACAACAGGGGGTTCAATGGAACAATGAAGAAGGTATCTGCGCCCACAACGAATTACACATTCGGCTGTCAAACTACACGCAGTGCTGGACAGGCACAATATGACGAGGAAAATACACTGCCTGAATTAATGTCAACGGCCAGGGCAGGTAACCGGAACGTTAACGGCCACAAGGCAGAAGATTCCGCTGGTGCACTTCAATTCAAAAATAATCAGGTTAAGTTAAACTCCACAGGAGAGCGGCTAGAATTTCGCCAACTTGAAAACACACTTTGTTGTTCGCGGGAATGTCCCAACAGCTCACAACCAAATTCAAACGACACAGTGCGAACAGTTGGGGCTGGCTGGTAGATTAAGTAAAGACTCGATTTTCGTGTCCGGGATCGGTGAGCCACGGACCTCGTAGCAATGGGAACAGCACCACACATTTCGACCGCTCGTGGACGCCCCCAGCGATTCCCGGCCAGACACGCGCCGCGGAGATTTCATCGCCGCTCCACGCCAACCGAACAATTGCCAGGCCCGGAACGGTGAAAGGACCAAATATACGACGGCCGATGAGACGACCAACCGAAGGTCGTCCCGCTCCAATCTCCCTCTATGTCGGACAGTTCATGTGTGTCGCCAGTGGTCAGCGAGCACTGGCTGTCGGCGCCTCGCCGGCGCTCCGTCTCCGACTTCACTGCTGCTGCGTCCCGACTGCACTGCTGGTCCGTCCCGAACTGACTGCCAGACACACGACGACCCTGAAACACTATCGGTCGCGCCAGAGATGGTACGACAGTGCACTTATCGATACGCGCTGCTGCTGCCGCTTACGGGCAAGTGAGGCAGGAAGTTAGTGACTCCAGTAAATGGAATAAGAAAACGAGGCGGCAGTACCGTAATAGAAGATGACAAACAATAAATGGGAAAACGCGAGCCTAGATATTTAATTGACGTGACCTTCTTAAGCAACATACTACTAAGCACCAGATTATTTTCCTACACATCCGCACTGACTTACATTTTTCCACATTTACAGAAAGCTATCTTTCACCAACTATAAATTCTGTCATCTTGTATCCCCCTACAGTCACTCAAGGACGGCATCTTCCCGTACACCACAGCACTATCAGCAAACAGCCGTAAATTTCTGTTCAGCCCGTCTGCCAGTTCAAATAAGTATATAGAGAGTAAGAGCGATTCTGTCATACTTCCCTAGGGTACGCCTGACGGTACACTTGTCTCTGATGAATACTTATGTCTTCCTTGCTTTGTTAATAATGCATCCAAAGTAGCGAAATTCCTGCACTAGGACTAATATTTGGCCCTCAGTTTTGATGTTAAGATTGTTGCAAGTCTCATTTATGCTGCTCTTCAGTATTTTGGTCTTTCTTTGGTTCACTTTCACTCCGTATTCTGCGCTCAGTTAACAATACATCCTATGCGACAAAGTCCTTAATTGTAACTTTCATAGAGGACAGCAGTGTCATAAGCGACTCTTATCATTGATAGCTTTTTACCTGATTTTCAATCACACTTCAGAACCTTGTATATACTTACCTTTAAATACATGGCAGTTTATCAGTTGATTCTCTTTTTGTTATATCGAACGCTGTGATTACAACCAATGAAACAGTTAAGCACATAAACTAAATAAAACTGAACTTGGACACCAGAAAGAAATTCATTTCATAACAACTAATCGGACTGACAGCATGCTGTAACATACCTCTTACCCTGTGACATTACTCGGGAAGGAGCTTTCAGACTCTGTGGCTACGAATGTGTGCATTAATGTTTGCTGTGAATTAGCTGCAACAGAAATATTTTTCCTGAATGTAAACCTCATGTATACATTTGTGAATCTTCAGTCTATTCACCATCCTGAAGTATTGCCACATGTTGGGCATAACTACAAAAATATCAACAACTCAATGTCGCAGCACTCAGCAGCTTGTGTCCAAGAGAATATACGGAAGTGGTTGGTTAGTTATTTTCCACTGTATAATTGAATATTATTATTGTTATTTTGTGTGGTAACTAGCGAATGATCTGTTTATTTATTACGGTAGTAAATATTTCAAAATTAATTATATTAGTCTATATAAAGAAGTATGATGATGATGATGATGATGATGATGATATAAAGAAGTAAAGTGTACAAAGTATATCTTGAAAACGGGTACATATATGTGTATAAAACTCACGTCTGAATGAGTTAAATACTTGGGATAATAAATATTAAAAAAGTCTCATAATACTGCATCCTTGTATTTGCTTAGTAATAGCATCAGATTAGTTTTGTTCAACAGGTCTTTTTTTATAAAGATTTAAATCTCGCATATAGAATCAACTTCTCTTCAAACAACACTACTCATCGGAAATATCTGCAGAAGAGATGACAAATAATTTGACGGACTGTAGGGCCGGCCGCTGGTGACCGAGCGATCCTAGGCGCTTCAGTCTGGAACCGCGCGACCGCTACGGTAGCAGGTTCGAATCCTGCATCGGGCATGGATGTGTGTGATGTCTTTAGGTTAGTTAGGTTTAAGTAGTTCTAAGTTCTAGGGGACTGATGACCTGAGATGTTAAGTCACATAGTGCTCAGAGCCATTTGAACCGACTGTAGGTATGTTAACAAGCATTTCCCTTCCCCTTTTGTGTCCCTTTGTCAGCAAGAATTACTTTCACATTTTGGTGTGAAGAAAGGATTATAAATGTTCGTAAATTCATTGCTCTCAGTGCCTTTAGAATATTTCGGATACTTTGTGTTGAGACTGCGATCAGTAGCTTTATGTTGTTTTTTAAAACATTTTTATTCTTCCATTAGCTAGTTTTTGGGCCACAGCACCCTCACCGTCAAGTCATGCATCTTTACAGGCACTTTGTGTGTTACAGCACGATCTCGGCGACTAGCTGTACCTGATACGAAACCCACCAATAAGTAATCGCCATGTGAAGATGAATCTGGTATGGCTCTAAAACTAGTTACTGAAAGTAGAAAAATAGTTTAAGAAAGCAACTGTTCGCAGTATTAACACAAAGCATACGAAATTTTAACCAGTCGTACGTTCAACGTCTGGAATGGATAAGATTAATTTGCCATTACAGTATAATATTTGTGCGAAATTTCGTTAATGGACAACAGCTGATGATAGTCTACAATGCTCTTCATTTACGATGTGTTTTATTATGCAGGACAATGTAGCGTCATTGCTACCGCGATTTAATTAAAATTATTCACTTTATAATGTATCCAGCTCTGTGTGTGTGTGTGTGTGTGTGTGTGTGTGTGTGTGTGTGTTTGTAAGTGAGTGAGAGAGAGAGGGAGACAGGCATTTAATAACGGTTCAATGATACGTCTCCGCCGTGTTCTGTTAGCGAATACGAGCACGCCGGGACTGTATCACCATGACGTAACAGTTGCGCTATGTTTGACCTCAGTATTGGATTCCTAATTGGAATGCCCGCATATTGCAGCTGAAAAGCAACTGCCTGTTCAGGAACTGTTATCCGGTTTCAACAAGCGACGCGGAGCGAATTACGCATTGGGATCTGAGAACGAGGCGCTAGCGTTTCCACAGCAGAACAGGCAGGCATATTTACGTTGTTCCAGCCGCTTCAGAGGCAATTAGCGACGTTTCTGCTAGAGTAAGCGAGGAAACGATATTTCCTTTAACGAAGGAGAGTTTGTTGTAAAAGTTGGAAATTTCGTAGCCCTTGCACACTGCCAAACAGTGGAATACTAAAAATAAAACTCTTGATATTTGAGATTTCTAAAAAATTATTTCATATACAGAGAGGTCCTAAAAATGTATCCACTTTTTAAAAGTCGATAACTTGCAAACTACACTCCTGGAAATTGAAATAAGAACACCGTGAATTCATTGTCCCAGGAAGGGGAAACTTTATTGACACATTCCTGGGGTCAGATACATCACATGATCACACTGACAGAACCACAGGCACATAGCACAGGCAACAGAGCATGCACAATGTCGGCACTAGTACAGTGTATATCCACCTTTCGCAGCAATGCAGGCTGCTATTCTCCCATGGAGACGATCGTAGAGATGCTGGATGTAGTCCTGTGGAACGGCTTGCCATGCCATTTCCACCTGGCGCCTCAGTTGGACCAGCGTTCGTGCTGGACGTGCAGACCGCGTGAGACGACGCTTCATCCAGTCCCAAACATGCTCAATGGGGGACAGATCCGGAGATCTTGCTGGCCAGGGTAGTTGACTTACACCTTCTAGAGCACGTTGGGTGGCACGGGATACATGCGGACGTGCATTGTCCTTTTGGAACAGCAAGTTCCCTTGCCGGTCTAGGAATGGTAGAACGATGGGTTCGATGATGGTTTGGATGTACCGTGCACTATTCAGTGTCCCCTCGACGGTCACCAGTGGTGTACGGCCAGTGTAGGAGATCGCTCCCCACACCATGATGCCGGGTGTTGGCCCTGTGTGCCTCGGTCGTATGCAGTCCTGATTGTGGCGCTCACCTGCACGGCGCCAAACACGCATACGACCATCATTGGCACCAAGGCAGAAGCGACTCTCATCGCTGAAGACGACACGTCTCCATTCGTCCCTCCATTCACGCCTGTCGCGACACCACTGGAGGCGGGCTGCACGATGTTGGGGCGTGAGCGGAAGACGGCCTAACGGTGTGCGGGACCGTAACCCAGCTTCATGGAGACGGTTGCGAATGGTCCTCGCCGATACCCCAGGAGCAACAGTGTCCCTAATTTGCTGGGAAGTGGCGGTGCGGTCCCCTACGGCACTGCGTAGGATCCTACGGTCTTGGCGTGCATCCGTGCGTCGCTGCGGTCCGGTCCCAGGTCGACGGGCACGTGCACCTTCCGCCGACCACTGGCGACAACATCGATGTACTGTGGAGACCTCACGCCCCACGTGTTGAGCAATTCGGCGGTACGTCCACCCGGCCTCCCGCATGCCCACTATACGCCCTCGCTCAAAGTCCGTCAACTGCACATACGGTTCACGTCCACGCTGTCGCGGCATGCTACCAGTGTTAAAGACTGCGATGGAGCTCCGTATGCCACGGCAAACTGGCTGACACTGACGGCGGCGGTGCACAAATGCTGCGCAGCTAGCGCCATTCGACGGCCAACACCGCGGTTCCTGGTGTGTCCGCTGTGCCGTGCGTGTGATCATTGCTTGTACAGCCCTCTCGCAGTGTCCGGAGCAAGTATGGTGGGTCTGACACACCGGTGTCAATGTGTTCTTTTTTCCATTTCCAGGAGTGTATTTGGCGGAGTTGTCTCATTTTTGGTAAAAGTCCAACTTAAAGATACCACTGTAGGTGTTCAAAATGGTCATCATTAACATCCACACACAAACGATGCTGCCGAACTGCAGCACGAACTACTGACCAGTAGATGCAATTGTGGCGATTTACTGTACCATCGAGTTTGAACTGTGCCTCATCAGACCATACAATCATCTCTGCAAACTCTTCATCGTTGCGCACCATGTTAGTAAACCACTCGCGGCACTCCATTCTACGATCTGGGTCGTCCTCGTTCATTGCGTGTAGCAGTCGTGGGATGTAGCACTTGCACTTTGCTGTCTTCAAAATTCTCCGAACATTTGAGCGACTCACTCCAGTTTCACGGGCACACTGTCTCACAGTCTCCTGTGGTGCGCGAGTGAATTGTTGTAACACACGACGGGAGTTAGCTGGACTTGTTACTGTTACAGGTCGTCCAGATCGTTGTTTGTGTAAATCTTTAACACAGCTTTCGGCTTCAAATTTGTCTCGAATGCGACAAATCGTTAAATGTGTCGGTGACTCTGTTTGATACTCATTTCGCCATTGCCGTTGAACCTCGTTAATGTTTTCGTACTTAATATATCACTTCAAAACTGACTTCCTTTCATCGAATGTAAGCCTTGCGCCAGCCATGTTTGCTCCAGTAACTAGGTGCAACTGAGAACAAAACACTGACAATCTGGCGATTGTCATCCGACAATACAAAACAACGCAATACAACGCTTGTGTGGCGATTGCCGGAACTACAAACTATTACACTACCAAAGATGAGACAACTCCGTCAATTAGTTTCCGGTTATGGACTTTTAAACAGTGGATACATTTGTTTGGACCCCTCTGTATTATAAAATCATATATTTTGTTGACAGAGTCTGTTTCCACCTTAGTAAATCTAAATTGTTAGGCAACTGCATATTACATCGATCATTTTAACGAAATCTTCGTGTGATGAATGACTGGCATGCTGGTTTACGAGATTAATACTCCTACTCATCGTTTATGTGGACATAACGTTGATTGGGATGTGGATTGTACTCAGAACAGAATTTCCAGAATTAAGGAAATACTGACGAAACAAAAGCTACTTGGAACCCTCTGCATGGAGTTCTCCTCAAACGATTTTTTTTTTTCGCTTCAGAATTGTCAGTAATATAACCGTTGACATGCTGATCAACTTCTTGAAATATAGGGAGGAGTGACAGCTAGTGAGAGCGAGATCAGGCCTATAAAAGAGCTTCGAATAGTTTCCACGTTATAATTTTTGAACTGTCTGCACAGTGAGGCAGATGGTGTGAAAGTGTGCTCTATAGACAATCAAGAAAAATTTCCGGTGTAGTTCCACACTAACGTGTCAGTTTCAAAACATAGTGCAACTAAGAGGTAACTGCTGCTCACAGCTTCTTGAAACACGCTAGGATGTCACTTCATTTTCATCACAGTGTATACTTGTTATAATAATAATGTATACAATGTTTTGGCGAGGTGAAAAACGTTCGTTACAACAAAAATCCTTCAAATATTTGTGTGTGGTGCTAATCAACACATCAGAATGCAAAAGAGAAAGGATCTGCCACAACTAAGCATTACACGCTAACAGTAGAGGACAACAAACAAAAGATCCTACAAAATCAGATAATTTAAAACCAAGTCTTGAAATCCCACTTGTCACGGCACAGAGATTCTAAAACATATTTAGGTGTCATGAAAAAACAGTGTTTTGCATAAGAGGCACACCATATATCCAATAAGTTTTACCCCAAACACGGCAAATACAAGAGCTGCAAGTCCGTAAGATGAATAATTGTAGTATTTTCGAGATATCTCTGACAAAACAGGTGTGAACTCAACATATCTTCTGGACACTCTTAGCTGATCTTCATCAATTCCCCCGCTGCGTTACTGCTACCAGTGCAACTATGCTACCATTTACGAGTGGCTAGCACATTGGACTCGCATTCGGGAGGACGACGGTTCAATCCCGCGTCCGGCCATCCTAATTTAGTTTTGCGTGATTTCCCTAAATCGCACCAGGCAAATGACGGGATGGTTCCTTTGAAAGGGCACGGCGGACCTCCTTCCCTGTCCTTCCCTAATCCGATCAGACTGATGACCTCGCTCTCTGGTCTCCTCCTCCAAACAACCCCAACCATTTACGAAAATTGTTAACACCGATTTTCCCCTCTTATTAACTAAAAGATTTTTCTTTTAACGAATCCATAACGAAAGTCCGTAGACAGTATATCGAAGCGAAGGCTCCATCGTGAGTCTGTCAAAGATTCGTATGAGATTTTTCGTCATGACCTAGTGAAGCAGTCGCCCATGAGGGATGCTAAATTGTTACATAAGCGTGAAAAACTTAATGAGCTTTAGTATTTTATAGCGCTACAGTTTGTTTTTACGAGCTCTAGGGAGCGTTTTATGTTTATATAACATATCACAGGTGCGACTGCTTCACCAGGTCATGACGGGAAGCCCCGTTTGAATCTTGGTACCTATGGCAAATGAGCTTTCGCTTCAAATACATATCGGAAGTGAAAACCGAAATACAAACAGTCGACGGACTTTCATTTATAAAATATGAAAGGAACTATATTAAAATTAGATACTTGAAACTACACAAATGGTAAGGATTACATAACTGAATATGATCAAGAACTCTTTCTCCTCGAAAGGACGATAATGAACAATGGTGAAATGATTCTGTAGTAACAAGAAAAATGGCATTAAGACGCTGAATTAGCCGGCCGCGGTGGTCTCGCGGTTCTAGGCGCGCAGTCCGGAACCGCGCGACTGCTACGGTCGCAGGTTCGAATCCTGCCTCGGGCATGGATGTGTGTGATGTCCTTAGGTTAGTTAGGTTTAAGTAGTTCTAAGTTCTAGGGGACTGATGACCACAGCTGTTAAGTCCCATAGTGCTCAGAGCCATTTGAACCATTTGACGCTGAATTAATATATTTTAGCTAGCTAATTCTTTTCTCTTTCGATGTCAGAAAGTTAGAAACGTCCATATAAATACTAGCTAAGGCCTAGATCACAAAGGACATGCCTCTCAGAGTACCGTGAAGGCTTCAGAATTAAGGCCTGGCGACTGATGATTGGTCCACGAGTTCGTTCTCCATCTCGACAACAGTATCCGAACCTGTGTCATACACAACTCTGGAGACTCAGTATGACGTTAAGTCACACCGTTCTTTTAAACATCGCGATGTGAAATCAAAGAGACACTGGTTACACTTTCGGAAGATTGTTTCTCCCTGCAGTCTGTATGAGAGTCCACAAATCAACAAAAGTAGTTGCTGGAGGACCAGCCAGCCACAAAGCAGAAATGATCAGCGGTTGACGCCTCAGGTGAACTTGCAGGCCGTGGTTGAAATGATACCACCCCCATTCGAAGAAGGCTCGCACATTACGCCGTAAACTTTCCCAGCCATTGCCGTGATGAAATATCGAACTCTGATACCTCTGTAAACCAGCGGTTCAGATTGACGCTTAATATTCGAGATCACATGTATTCAACGACGCTTCACAGCAGCATAGCGGAAGTTGTTGAACCGTAGCAGCAAGTCAGCGTCGAGGCAACACTGTGGACGAAGGCACGCGTTGCGTTATATCCATGTGGACAAGTGACGGACATCCTGTGCTGGCTTCTCATTTCGTGGTCCATTACCGGCTCGTTTTCGCATATGACCCTTTACTCCTCTCTGTTTCTTTGGTATCGTCTCATTTATCACCTAATCATTGTGCTGGAGGTCTGCTGCAGCTAGACTGCGGAATAACGAATTCACGAGTAGGCGATTTGACCAAAATGATACGTGTGTCAAAGCACATAGCCGAATGCAAAACAAATGTTGGCAGCGCCGAGAGAATACCGTTCCAATTTCAGATCCAGACAAGTCCAAAGGAACAGCAAAGTTCAATACTGTGACAGGATTCATATACACGTGCCAAGTGACTAGTCGCTTTGTGGTCCTGATATTTATACATTGGTGTTTACTATTTGGAGTTCCGCCAGCTAGAGGACCCTGTAGAGTTTGCTCTCCCTTGCAAGTCTGACTCTGATACAGTGAAGGAATCGATATCAAAAAATGGTTCAAATGGCTCTGAGCACTATGGGACTTAACATCTGAGGTCATCAGTCCCCTAGAACTTAGAACTACTTAAACCTAACCAACCTAAGGACATCACACACATCCATGCCCGAGGCAGGATTAGAACCTGCGACCGTAGCGGTCGCGCGGTTCCAGACTGAAGCGCCGAGAACCGCTTGGCCACACCGGCCGGCTGAATCGATATCCGGCGATACCGAAGTTTCCACACCGTCACACTACCGTAACAGCTGTCCATGTACGAGCTAAATGTGACGTTATGACCAACGCGTTTCCGAAAACAAATCATTACCCTCTGACGAACGTACACAGATGCTGACGGTGCGCCTCTTCAACAGCGACGAGGCATACCGGCTTTCGACAGCAGGTTTCCAAATCGTTTGGCAGCTCTTCAGTCATAACGCCTGGCCTAAACCACTCGAAGGAGCATCCCGACTCCTGTATGTTTCCTCTCCGCGATCTTAATCACAATGCTGGAACACTGTTCAAAACATCCTCAGATTTTGGAATCGTGTTTTTATGTATTGCGACTCCATGAGCTATGGCCTACAAGCATTATACTTCTATAATGAAAAGCCAAAGAAAATGGCACACTTGCCTAATATCGTATAGGGTCCCCGCGAGCACGCAGAAGTGTCACAACACGACGTGACATGCACTCGACTAATGTCTGAAGTAGTGCTGGAGGGAATTGACACCACGAACCCAGCAGGTCTGTCCGTAAATCCGAAAGAGTGTAAAGTATGTATGTAGAACTGTAAACGGATCCTAGCCAAGGCTCGACATACATTACGTACCAAGTATAATGTCGATGTAACCCTTGTCCGCAATTTCTGGTTGAGCCACCTCACAAGGACAATTACAAATTTAAAAATTACAGGGTTGCCACCAGACCAAGCCCTTCCTAACACTTAAGAAAAAACCGAACTGGAAATTATTAGTTTAATTAAATTAAGACTTTAATTATAATAATGCAATTTCTTTAAATAAACTAACAAGATGAACAGTATTGTATGTCATATGTCCCAAAAAAACGCAGGGAATAGAAAATTAATTTGAAAACTGGCATCAATGAGAAAGATAAAGGACGCAGAGTTTATTTTTTACGTAGGACATTTATTTCATTGCTGAATTTGATGCACATCCTATGAGTACACATGACTGGTGCCTGAATGAAATGTTTAACTAAATAATTCGAAAAAAATTGTAGAATCGCGCAATTAAAAAGGAAAAACACACAAAAGGGGAGTAGAACATAATAATTCAATCATTCCATCTACATACCCACGACTGTCCGAAAGGAACAAAGCAACATCCACACTTTTAATTTCAACCACCATCATCGCCGATTTTTAACAAAATAATTATGTCACATTCCGAAAAGACGTAATTACACAATGTGAAGTACTTAAATATGCCATGAATTTAACATAGGGAAGTTCTAATTCGACCTACTTCCTATTAGCAGAAACCCTCTCTAGGAGCTACGAACTGTACTCACCAACCGCCAGCTGCAGAGTGTCTTTTCTCCACTGAGCTTCGCCTAACTACCGGTGCAACGGAAGCTACCAGAGGGGTAGGCTTCCGCCACCAATATGACAGAAAAACTAACCTTAGACTAAAAGGCGTAAACCTCCCTGCCCAGGTTGTTGTTTGTTATTGTTGCCTTCAGTCCTGAGACTGGTTTGATGCAGCTCTCCATGCTACTCTATCCTGTGCAAGCTTCTTCATCTCCCAGTACTTACTGCAACCTACATCCTTCTGAAAATGCTTAGTGTATTCATCTCTTGGTCTCCCTCTACGGTTTTTACCCACCACGCTGCCCTCAGCGTCACCCGACTTGATTCGACTACATTCCACTATCCTCGTTTTGCTTTTGTTGATGTTCATCTTATATCCTCCTTTCAAGACACTGTCCATTCCGTTCAACTGCTCTTCCAAGTCCTTTGCTGTCTCTGACAGAATTACAATGTCATCGGCGAACCTCAACATTTTTATTTCTTCTCCATGGATTTTAATACCTACTCCGAATTTTTCTTTTGTTTCCTTTACTGCTTGCTCAATATACAGATAGAATAACATCGGGGAGAGGCTACAACTCTGTCTCGCTCCCTTCCCAACCGCTGCTTCCCTTTCATGCCCCTCGACTCTTATAACTGCCATCTGGTTTCTGGACAAATTGTAAATAGCTTTTAGCCGGCCGGTGTGGCCGTGCGGTTAAAGGCGCTTCAGTCTGAAACCGCGTGACCGCTACGGTCGCAGGTTCGAATCCTGCCTCGGGCATGGATGTGTGTGATGTCCTTAGGTTAGTTAGGTTTAAGTAGTTCTAAGTTCTAGGGGACTGATGACCACAGCAGTTAAGTCCCATAGTGCTCAGAGCCATTTGAACCATTTTGTAAATAGCCTTTCGCTCCCTGTATTTTACCCCTGCCATCTTTATAATTTGAAAGAGAGTATTCCAGTCAACATTGTCAAAAGCTTTCTCTAAGTCTACAAATGCTAGAAACGTAGGTTTGCCTTTCCTTAATCTAAGGTAAGTCGTAGGGTCAGTATTGCCTCACGTGTTCCAACATTTCTGGGGAATCCAAACTGATCTTCCCCGAGGTCGGCTTCTACCAGTTTTTCCATTCGTCTGTAAGGAATTCGCCTTAGTATTTTGCAGCAGTGACTTATTAAACTGATAGTTCGGCAATTTTCACATCTGTCAACACTTGCTTTCTTTGGGATTGGAATTATGATATTCTTCTTGAAGTCTGAGGGTATTTCACCTATCTCATACATCTTGCTCACCAGATGGTAGAGTTTTGTCAGGACTGGCTCTCCCAAGGCCGTCAATAGTTCCAATGGAATGTTGTCTACTCCCGGGGCCTTGTTTCGACTTAGGTCTTTCAGTGCTCTGTCAAACTCTTCACGCAATATCGTATCTCCCATTTCATCTTCATCTACATCCTCTTCAATGTCCAAAATATTGTCCTCAAGTACATCGCCCTTGTATAGACCCTCTATATACTCCTTCCACCTTTGTGCTTTCCCTTCTTTGCTTAGAACTGGGTTTCCATCTGAGCTCTTGATATTCATACAAGTGGCTCTCTTTTCTCCAAAGGTCTCTTTAATTTTCCTGTAGGCAGTATCTATCTTACCTCTAGTGAGATAAGCCTCTACATCATGGGTTCCCAAACTGGGAGGGGCGCGCCCCCCTCGGGGGGCGTGATGATGTTGCAAAGGGGGGCGCGGGTGGAGTTAGCGGTATAAACCTAATATTTCTTTTTAATATCGATATTTTAATAAAAATGAATGTGCAGGTGTTAATGATAGATTATGGTGCTAAATGCAATCGTTTGGCGTCCCACTTCCCATAATCCTATCTCAATAACCTGTCCCAGAACATACTGCTTTTGAAGATCACGTTTAGAATGTCACACACAGAAACTCTCAAAATTACGAAGGCGATATGCGTTAATTCTAATATATCAGATTTGTAAACAACTTACTTCTGACAATTGGAAAACAGAAAAGTCAGGTATTAACTATTCCGCACATTTGTACACATGAACTGAACGTAATCATGTTATAACTTTTAGCCGTAGTAGGCTATGTTCATCAGAGTAATTATCACTTATACTGCGTAACTGCAAAAATGCCGTTTTATTACCCTGTCAACCCTTGGATCCCCTTGTGATGCGATTACAGTGACTTTAATAGACTGTATACACTTCAAATGAACTGGCTGGTTCGTAATTTGGACGCCAGGGTTATGCCCTTTGTCACCAGAAAAATGTGCACGACGTGAATGCGAAACTAGTACAAGTGTTCGATCTGAGCAGAGTACTCCACGCCGTTCTGGAAACATTGTCGTGATTGCTAACAATGAAACATAACCCAGCTAGGTAGACAATGAAGTCCATTAGTGAGGCTTTTTTTTTTTTTTTTTTTTACTACAGCTCTTTCATTCAAATTACTTATCTGACAAAACAGTTATTTTTCTTCTGCCTTTTTGAAATACGGCCTAATTTCGTTTGAAATTAGTGTACGTTCTTTGCTGCGACAATGGCTTCTTTTGGCACGACTACAGAGATAGCTGCTTGGCACTGTGCACAGTTTCCAGCGATGTATGAGGTGTATCCATGACATTACTTAATTACTGTGAAATTTGACAACCAATTCATTGATGTTATCTCAAAACTTACAACGTTTCATTTATAAGTAACGAAGATAGGGGGCACGAAAACGATTTTCGCATAAAGCCCCAGGCTGCACTGCTCAGAACAGCACCGCAGAACAGGTAGCAAATTCTTAGGGTGCCTGTGGGCTGTTTCCGCCCTAACCCGGGAAAAGCCCGTTTCTGACCAGCAACAGCCCTGCTCGGCCAACAGGTCGCAGACAGATAGTGCACTGACTACCTGCGCTGCGGCTGGGCTTCCCCGTTCTTCGCCCCACTCCTCACAGGCAGTCATCTGAGGTGCCGACAGACGACAGTAGCTTTCCTTTATTTCAGTTGGTTGCTTGCAGTTGTTGACACATCTGATGTATTGGATTTTGCTGAAATCGCATTGAATCTTTCACAGTTGTGCCTCAGTAAAATCAGTGTTAGTGCGAAATTATACTGTTAACTTCTTGTTTTCTTTTTACTTCACCATGAGTGTCGTGAAAAAACGTAAAGATAATGATGATTATATCGAATATGGTTTTGCTTCTATACAAAAAAATGGAGTTGACCACCTCGTCTGGAACGCTATTTGTGGGCAAAGCATGGTGCACTGAAAGAGAAGCTGAAGGAATATTTTGCTGCAAAATGTGATAATTTGAAACGAATGAAGTTGGACACTGTTGGATCCCTCGCTCAGACATCAGGAAAGGTACTGGAAGCCTCGTATGAGTTATTGCTACTCATTTCAAGGACCAAGAAAAGTCATATTATCGGAGAGACACTAGTCAAACCCTGTTTGTTGAAAGCTGCTGATATTTTTCCTGGGTCAGAAAGTAACCAAAAACTTTCACAAATACCACTTTCTGACAATACTGTGAAATGTCGGGTTGATGATATGGACGAAGACATACAAAATCAATTAGTTACGGCCGTCAAACAATCGCAGTTTTTCGCTATACAGTTAGACGAGAGTACCGATGTTGTGAATTGTTGCCAACTGCTGGCTTTCGTTCGCTATATAGAAAATGAAGCAATTAAAGAAGAGTTGCTGTTTTCTACAGAGTTAAAGTCAACTTCAAAGGCAGTTCATATAATGGCAGCCGTCTCTGAATTCTTTTGTAAAAATATCATGGCAGAAACTGATAGGTGTATGCACAGACGGCGCCCCATCAATGCTTGGATGTCGCTCAGGATTCGTGCAGATGGTCAGAGAAAAAAACCCTAGTGTTACTGCTATCCACTGTGTAATACACCGTCAAGCATTGGCAGCTAAGACACTTCCAAAGGAACTCAATGATATCTTGAAACTGTGCATCAAAATCGTGAGTCACATTAAAAAGAGTGCGTTAAATTCCAGGTTATTTACGGCTCTTTGTGAAGACTTGAGAGCAGAGTATAAAACACTTATTTCATACAGAAGTACGCTGGCTCTCAAAAGGAAATATGCTAGGAAGATTATTTGAACTTCCAGAAAAGTGATGCAGTTTTTGGAAAATAACAAACAAACTGAATTGTATATGGAATTTAGAAAGCCCGGTGTTTATGTTGCATTGGCTTATCTGTCAGATATTTTCGAATCTTTAAACACACTGAATTTGAAATTACAAGGTGGAGAGTCAAACATAATTTTTCATCGGGATGCCATCAATGCATTTGCTGATAAGTTGCAACTATGGAAACGTAAAATTTTAGCCTGCAATTATTCCTGCTTTTCCAGATTGTTTGGAATCCTGGAAGAAGCCAGATTTCAAAACAATTTTAAGGATACTGATACTAAGAGTAAAATATCGAACCATTTGCAGCACCTCATTGATGAATTCGAACGATACTTCCGTAAGAGGTGTGATGATAAAATTTATTATAGGTTAGCGACGGATCCATTTCACGTTGACGTGGATGTGTTGCCAGACAGACTACAAGAGGATCTCTTAGAAATTAAAAATGATTCTGCAGCGAAGTATGACTTTCAGAAGATGGATAAGCCTTTATTTTGGGTGAAATATTTCACGGTGTATCCCAGCACAGCAGAACAAGCACTGAAACTGTATTTACCACTTTCAAGCACTTATTTGTGCGAAAGAGCATTTTCAGCGGTAGTGGCGATAAAAAATAAACTTAGAAGCAAACTCAGTATTGCCAATGATTTACGTTGCGCAGTTTCTACTATTCAGCCAAGAATTCAAAATCTTGTAAAAAATATGCAAGGTCATCCTTCACATTGATTTATTTGTTTGTTTCTTGCCATATGTGTGTGGAAAAAATATTTTTATAATAAATACGTCACATTATAAGAGAATTTGTTATTTTCCTCCTAACTATCCTTACATGTAGGTAATACTGTAAAATTACGAAAAACTTTTTCGAAGAAACAATATAAAATAAACATAGCGAATCTGATTTAAATATTAATACTGCGTGTGATCCCTATGGATTCTGATGTTATGTGTGGTATGTTATTTTAACTAATAATAGTATTTCTTCTGGGTGAAGACACAGCGAAAGTTTATCGTAGATATGGCAAGCGAAGAGTAGTCCTAAAATCGTATACTGGTGAAGAAATTGTGTGGAGCAAGGGAATGTAATCAAGGTAAGGAAGTTGTTTTATTCACATTTTTTAAAGTTCTGTGTAGTCTGCAAAATTATTTCGTAAAACTTATTTTTTATTTTTCGTCTGGTCCTGGGAACTGGGCATTTGTCGCCGTTCAGTAACTGTCGTCGTTGACACAAATGCCAACCTATGCGCAATGACAATGGGGAGCACTATAGGCGTACATATCAGTTATGTTCGTTAACACCGTGACTGAGTGACTATTTTTGATAATGAGTGAAAGTAATAAGCTACACTCAAAATAATGGCCCGCATCCACTAATCTGCCAAGGTCGCAACTATTTTTCCTTGTTTACCAAGGACTTTCTTTGCTTTAGGAGTGGCTTATAATCACTAGACTAGACTGATGACGTAATAACTGCGACTCGATACATTAACACCCCACCATGTTACATGACGTCACCATCACAAATTTTTCAATAGTTTCTTGATAATTAATAAAAATCTCTATATTTTGTTTTTTTTTTGGAGGGGGGGGCACAGAAGTTTTCTTTTCGGCAGAAGGGGGGCGTGACAAACAAAAGTTTGGGAACCTCTGCTCTACATCCTTACATTTGTCCTCTATCAATCCCTGCTTAGCCATTTTGCACTTCCTGTCAATCTCATTTTTGAGACGTTTGTATTCCTTTTTGCTTGCTTCATTTACTACGTTTTTATATTTTCTCCTTTCATCAATTAAATTCAATATTTCTTCTGTTACCCAAGGATTTCTACTAGCCCTTGTCTTTTTCTACTTGATCCTCTGCCGCCTTCACTACTTCATCCCTCAGAGCTACCCATTCTTCTTCTACTGTATTTCTTTCCCCCATTCCTGTCAATTGTTCCCTTACGCTCTCCCTGAAACTCTGTACAACCTCTGGTTCTTTCAGTTTATCCAGGTCCCATCTCCTTAAATTCCCACCGTTTTGCAGTTTCTTCAGTTTTAATCTACAGTTCATAACCAATATATTGTGGTCAGAGTCCACAACTGCCCCTGGATATGTCTTACAATTTAAAACCTGGTTCCTAAATCTCTGTCTTACCATTATATAATCTATCTGATACCTTCTAGTATCTCCAGGATTCTTCCATGTATACAACCTTCTTTTATGATTGTTGAACCAAGTGTTAGCTATGATCAAGTTATGCTCTGTGCAAAATTCTACCAGACGGCTTCCTCTTTCATTTCTTTCCCCCAATCCATATTCACCCACTATGTTTCCTTCTCTCCCTTTCCCTGCTCTCGAATTCCAGTCACCCATGACTATTAAATTTTTGTCTCACTTCACTACCTGAATAATTTCTTTTATCTCATCATACATTTCATCAATTTCTTCATCATCTGCAGAGCCAGTTGGCATATAAACTTGTACTACTGTAGTAGGCATGGGCATCGTGTCTATCTTGGCCACAATAATGCGTTCACTATGCTGTTTGTAGTAGCTTACCCGCACTCCTATTATTTTATTCATTATTAAACCTACTCCTGCATTACCCCTATTCGAAAATGTATTTATAACCCTGTATTCACCTGTGGTCTCGCGGTAGCGTTCTCGCTTCCCGAGCACGGGGTCCCGGGTTCGATTCCCGGCGGGGTAAGGGATTTTTCCTGCCTCGAGATGACTGGGTGTTGTTGTGTTGTCTTCATCATCATCATTCATCCCCATTACGGTCGGAGGAAGGCAATGGCAAACCACCTCCACTAGGACCTTGCCTAGTAAGGCGGCGCGGGTCTCCCGCGTCGCTCCCCTACGCTCTGGAAAGAAGCATGGGACTCAACAACAACATTCACCTGACCAGAAGTCTTGTTCCTCCTGCCACCGAACTCCACTAATTCCCATTATATCTAACTTTAACCTATCCATTTCCCATTTTAAATTTTCTAACCTACCTGCCCGATTAAGGGATCTGACATTCCACGCTCCGATCCGTAGAAAGCCAGTTTTCTTTCTCCTGATAACGACGTCCTCCTCAGTAGTCCCCGCCCAGAGATCCGAATGGGGGACTATTTTACCTCCGGAATATTTTACCCAAGAGGACGCCATCATCATTTAATCATACAGTAAAGCTGCATGCCCTCGGGAAAAATTACGGCTGTAGTTTCCCCTTACTTTCAGCCGTTCGCAGTACCAGCACAGCAAGGCCGTTTTGGTTAGTGTTGCAAGGCCAGATCAGTAAATCACCCAGACTGTTGCCCCTGCAACTACTGAAAAGGCTGCTGCCCCTCTTCAGGAACCACACGTTTGTCTGGCCTCTCAACAGATACCCCTCCGTTGTGGTTGCACCTATGGCACGGATATCTGTATCGCTGAGACACGCAAGCCTCCCTACCAACGGCAAGGTCCACGGTTCATGGGGGTAGGTCTGTCCAGGTACTGGGATCCTGAGTTGGTCATCCTGTGCTACCCTCCAAACGAGAAGCAGACATCACCAACTCCTAGCATACGACAACCAGCTCAGCGTCCTCCACAAAAGAAACCCGAAACCTTACGTAAAAACACTCATTCAGCCACATTCACGCACACATAGGGTAGGCTGAAGGGAAAAACGTAATAAGTACAGGTCATGATTTCCTATGGAACCCAAAAAAATCAAACGATATCATTTAATAAGCCTTACCTTCATTGCTCAGTCTTTCTGGAGAGTTATTAAATTAAACCGCAATCACGAGGTGGACCGAATAGGATGCACAGAGTCCAGTGAGACAAGAGTCTATGAAACGACTCCACAGAGACGTTTCAATAGAACAAGGGGGTGGAGATCTCTTCTTAACAGCATGTTGCAATGCATCCCAGGTGTGCTCAATAATGTTCGTGGCTGGGGAGTTTGGTGGCCAGCGGAAGTGCTTAAACTCAGAACTACTCTGTAGCAATTCTGGACGTGTGGTCCTGCTGGAATTGCCCAGGCTCGTTGAAATTCACAATGGGCATGAATGGATGCAGCTGATCAGACAGGGTACTTACTTACGTTTCACCTGTTAGAGTCGTATCTGGACGTACCAAGGACCCCATATCACTCCAACAGCACACGCCCCAAACCACTGAAGAGCCTCCACCAGCTTGAACAGTCCCCTGCTGACATGCAGGGTCATGGAATCATGATATTGTCTCTACACGCGCACACGTCCGTCCGCTCGATGCAATTTGAAATGAGACTCGTCCGACCAGGCAACATGTTTCCAGTCATCAACAATCCAACGTCGGTGTCGACGGCCCCAGGCGAGACGTAAAGCTCTGTGACGTGCGGTCATCAAGGATACACGAGTGGGCTTCGGCTCCGAGAGCTCGTATCGATGGCGTTTCGTTGAACGGATCGCATCCCGACACTTGATGATGGCCCAGTAACTTGCGGAAGTGTTGCAGTTCTTTCACGTTGAACTATTCTCTTCAGTTGTCGTTGATGCCGTTCTTGCAGGATCTTTTTCCGACCGCAGCGATCTCGGAGATGCTGTGGCCCATCGCTCGTGCGGCGACTAAAACGCCACGTTCAACTCACTTAAATTTTGATAAACTGCCATAGTAGCAGCATTATTCGATCTAACAACTGCGCCAGACACTTGCCATATATACGTGTTACCGACCGCAGCGCCGTATGCTGCCTGTATACATATCTCTGTATTTGAATACCCACCCCTATACCAGTTTCTTTGGCGCTTCAGTGTGTGATTTGAAATAGGAGCTACCTTTTATCTCTGTATCGGACCGTTCTACAGTAAGGTCGAGATCTAGTTCTCACGCAGTTACAAGATTCATGAATAAATGTATCTTCTGATGGTTGCATAAGATCCTCTTTCCTTACGACTGAAGATACACTCCTGGAAATGGAAAAAAGAACACATTGACACCGGTGTGTCAGACCCACCATACTTGCTCCGGACACTGCGAGAGGGCTGTACAAGCAATGATCACACGCACGGCACAGCGGACACACCAGGAACCGCGGTGTTGGCCGTCGAATGGCGCTAGCTGCGCAGCATTTGTGCACCGCCGCCGTCAGTGTCAGCCAGTTTGCCGTGGCATACGGAGCTCCATCGCAGTCTTTAACACTGGTAGCATGCCGCGACAGCGTGGACGTGAACCGTATGTGCAGTTGACGGACTTTGAGCGAGGGCGTATAGTGGGCATGCGGGAGGTCGGGTGGACGTACCGCCGAATTGCTCAACACGTGGGGCGTGAGGTCTCCACAGTACATCGATGTTGTCGCCAGTGGTCGGCGGAAGGTGCACGTGCCCGTCGACCTGGGACCGGACCGCAGCGACGCACGGATGCACGCCAAGACCGTAGGATCCTACGCAGTGCCGTAGGGGACCGCACCGCCACTTCCCAGCAAATTAGGGACACTGTTGCTCCTGGGGTATCGGCGAGGACCATTCGCAACCGTCTCCATGAAGCTGGGCTACGGTTCTGCACACCGTTAGGCCGTCTTCCGCTCACGCCCCAACATCGTGCAGCCCGCCTCCAGTGGTGTCGCGACAGGCGTGAATGGAGGGACGAATGGAGACGTGTCGTCTTCAGCGATGAGAGTCGCTTCTGCCTTGGTGCCAATGATGGTCGTATGCGTGTTTGGCGCCGTGCAGGTGAGCGCCACAATCAGGACTGCATACGACCGAGGCACACAGGGCCAACACCCGGCATCATGGTGTGGGGAGCGATCTCCTACACTGGCCGTACACCACTGGTGATCGTCGAGGGGACACTGAATAGTGCACGGTACATCCAAACCGTCATCGAACCCATCGTTCTACCATTTCTAGACCGGCAAGGGAACTTGCTGTTCCAACAAGACAATGCACGTCCGCATGTATCCCGTGCCACCCAACGTGCTCTAGAAGGTGTAAGTCAACTACCCTGGCCAGCAAGATCTCCGGATCTGTCCCCCATTGAGCATGTTTGGGACTGGATGAAGCGTCGTCTCACGCGGTCTGCACGTCCAGCACGAACGCTGGTCCAACTGAGGCGCCAGGTGGAAATGGCATGGCAAGCCGTTCCACAGGACTACATCCAGCATCTCTACGATCGTCTCCATGGGAGAATAGCAGCCTGCATTGCTGCGAAAGGTGGATATACACTGTACTAGTGCCGACATTGTGCATGCTCTGTTGCCTGTGTCTATGTGCCTGTGGTTCTGTCAGTGTGATCATGTGATGTATCTGACCCCAGGAATGTGTCAATAAAGTTTCCCCTTCCTGGGACAATGAATTCACGGTGTTCTTATTTCAATTTCCAGGAGTGTATTATGAATCCGCGGTAATCTTTTATGACCTTCTGTTGTTTAGTTGGCGACAAAGGGGCGCACTACCATCGATTTGATCCAATCCTTTCTTTTTTCGAGCCATTCGCTGTCTTTCTCCGCGTCAACGGAAAATAACTTTGTCTGTCGTTCTTTCCGGCCGCTCCCAGTAGTCGACGTTAAATCTCTGGAAAAGGCTCAGCACGGATCCCTTCCACCTCGTTTCCTGTAGTCTGTTACGACAGAAATCTGAACTTTGTATGGTGTAAATTAAATTGTGATGACGTGTAAAATGTTGACTTCTATGTGCAGAATAGATTCCGGAGCTCGAAGTGTATGGTATATTACTATTTATTGCAATATCGACAGGAAATTACAGTCAGTTTTACGATCGTTGCCATTAATGAAAATATAACTCTTTCATCATATTTGCCTTTAGACATTTGGTAGTCGGCAGTATTATTCTCAGTCTCCATTACTTTCTTTCGATTTTCTTGGAGAGAGATACACGAATGAAATATTGTAGTTGCTGTGTAGTATAACACTTTAAAAACTTATGCGTTGCCTTCAAATTATCATTATAAATGAACCATGAGTGTTTAGCGCCACCACGTCTTCTTTAACATTATTTAAACGAAGGGGACAAGTCGACATAATCCACGCCACATTTAGACGGTATATTGGTCTTCTCTAACATCTTCAAGTGCTTGAAGTGCTGGACAACATAACTTACAAGCTGGTCAGGTTGTGTAACATCTGGTTTTAACTAGATGCTTACGCCCAGTTGCCTTGGATATATTCCAGATACATTTAGTTACATTTTATAGACTGTATTTAGATAGGAAAGACACATAAATTATCGTAAAACTTGTTTTGATGCTTGACATTATACATTAACATTGCAGATCAGGAAGTCTCATGTGTACGATAAATAAGAATGCTTCATTTCTGTGCCAAGTAAGCTTTAAGAAGCAAGAGTGCCTTTTTATAAGTTTATGTTTTTCAAGATGGGTTTCGTAGGTTTCATGACAGAGAGAGAATTTTGTTTCCTCTAAAATACTTTTGTTGATTGTGTTCTATGTCTTTTATGAATTGTAGAATGGCATTATTATGAACTTAAACTGCTGTTCAATTTATAGCCCAGTCAACGAACACCAAAAATATCGATTCGGGGAAAAATCGTGTAGTTGCAAATTTTTGCACAGTAATAGGAGGGAGTGGAATCTTACCCTCTATGGAAAATGTTTCAAAGCACTAAAACTACGTCATAATCCTACAAAAAAGGACCTATTCACTTTTTTCTAGTACTAACAGTTTCCGCAATACAGGAAATCGAAAAATCTCATATTAATAAAAATATTGTTTTAACAATATAAAATTAATGTTAATCTTTAAACGAAGTGGGTTGATACCAAAGAGTAAACGTTTTCACTTCGTCTAATTGCAGTAGAGCCATTTTAAGGGATGAATTGTGTTCTAGGAGTGCAACAGGGCGAAGGGGATATGTGTGGGATAGAAGCGCGAGTGAAGTAGATCGCCGGATTGTGTTCATTCACTTTCCTCCTTCATAGGTCTGCAAACGGAATGTCGAAAAGGTGATTCCCCACTCTATCTCCTGCACTAAGTTACAAGAAGCAACTACGACATGTCTCACAAAGACATGCTCCTTATGAATCACTGGCGCACTAGTGCACAGACATGCCTGGCAGATTTGCATTTACCACAAAATCAGCTAACACTACCTGGAATGCAAATATAAGTTACTACTAACTCTAACGCAAGAAACGCATATGGACAGGATCTACGTAAATACATTCACACTGTTCTGTATTGGTAGAGGGAAATTGACTCTTAATCGTACTGTACGGCAGCTGTAGTGTTCTTCCGGGAAAGGTAACATTTCCCACGACTAGTGTTGCTCGCTTTTCGGTTTACAGACTATACCCATCCCGCATCCCCTGTCCTGTTCTGTTATGTGAATAGACAAAATAACTTCACTGAGCTCATTTTTCTGTAGTCATTTTCAGTTTACTGAGCACTTATTTGCAGTTGTTAAGCGAGTTACTATGTAAAAAAGCTCAAAATCTGGGGCTGTCAGCTGTCTACCATACTGAAGAGCCTGTCCCAAGAGTAACGTGCTGTCAGTGTGTATTCGACACAATCGATTTCATTGTCTTCACTATGAATACCTGGAAACGTTTTCACAGTATGAGAGGTATTTAATGCTTCACCCCAGCCTCAGCTCTGAAGATACGCAGAGGGTTAAATTTCTTTCTTCTACAACAGAATAGGTCACTCAGGTGTTATACAACCTGAGATATTTTAAAATAAGTCGATCAGTGCATTACAGCAGTTGACTCTTCTACATTTGAACTTGATCGGACCCATTACATCGTCCATATTTACCCCATCTTCGAAGATATACTGTGGATGTCTCATAAGTGGCCCCACTCACTGCAGCCAACTCCACAATTTCCAGCAATTCCTAAATGGAAAACATTTGTGCAGGCTATCAGTAACACAATTATCGGCGACAGAAGTGCATTAACTTTTTGGTCACTCACTAGCTTACCGTCAAGTGCCTACAACAATGGTCACACGGCTTAACAATATTCTGTCAACGATAGACAGCAGTAATCCCTTTCTCATCAACACTACATAGGTCACGGACAACATCACACTTATAAATCAAACCTTTCTTAGGCGCTGTTTATAGGAACGTGTTGTTGTTGTCTTCAGTCCTGAGACTGGTTTGATGCAGCTCTCCATGCTACTCTATCCTGTGCAAGCTTCTTCATCTCCCAGTACTTACTGCAACCTACATCCTTCCGAATATGCTTAGTGTATTCATCTCTTGGTCTCCCTCTACGATTTTTACCCACCACGCTGCCCTCCAATGCTAAATTTGTGATCCCTTGATGCTTCAGAACATGTCCTACCAACCGGTCCCTTCTTCTAGTCACGTTGTGCCACAAACTCCTCCCCAATTCTATTCAATACCTCAGTAGTTACGTGATCTACCCATCTAATCTTCAGCATTCTTCTGTAGCACCACATTTCAAAAGCTTCTATTCTCTTCTTGTCCAATCTATTTATCGTCCATGTTTCACTTACATACATGGCTACACTCCATACAAATACTTTCAGAAACGACTTCCTGACACTTAAATCTATACTCGATGTTAACAAATTCCGCTTCTTCAGAAACGCTTTCCTTGCCATTGCCAGCCTACATTTTATTTCTTCTCTACTTCGACCATCATCAGTTATTTTGCTCCCCAAACAGCAAAACTCATTTACTACTTTTAAGCGTCTCATTTCCCAATCTAATTCCCACATCATCACCCGATTCAATTGACTACATTTCATTATCCTCGTTTTGCTTTTGTTGATATTTTCGATGAAATGTCGTTTAACACCTGCGAAAAGCACTTATTTAATAAACTTAAAATACCTCCACTACATAAATCCGAGCTAAGGGAAGTTATTTTGTGTGTTCACATAATAGAAATGGTCAGGAAGTACTGGGGAGGTACAGCCTGTCTGTAAACTGAAAAGCGAGCGGTGATAGTTGTGGAGAAAGTTGCCATTCCCGGAAGAACACTACAGCTGCAGGACAGCACGACAACGAGTCAGTTTCCCTGATACGTGGTACTAACTGGAATTAAGGAAAGCATGGAAGGGAGGACCCACCAATATAACTTTCTTTTCACACAACCTGTTTACTTAACAATATGTAAACTATGTTTTACAGATAATCGAAGCATTTAACCATAAAATTTTCTTCGACAAAATGAACAAATTTGCAAAATTCTTTTGACCTTAAACCTTAACGTGAATAAGCTTTTAATCTTTCCAAAAGAAATCTGAAGTGCTGTATTGCAAAACAGCAAACAATATGACAATGATTTCAAGACGGTCGGACCTGCAGCCCACCCGTTATCGGGCGAAACAGCGGTGTTTGCTACCGAGCTGGACAAATTCTGTCTTATTAAATGCCCTTCTACAACACATGAAAACTATATAAGCACCACCGATGACAAGAGTGATTCAATTACTCAAAACAAATGACTTAACTTGTAATTTGAAAGCTGTTTGCTGAAAGGTTCGGGGTTAAGATGCGCACCTGTGCTTAAAGGTTAAACAGATTAGCAGACAATAAGGCTTGCTTCAAAGCAACCAACCTATTAATTTCAAACGGCAACCAAAGTGCGACTGGATCCCAACCCATCCCTTCTGACAATTTTATTTTGACCAAAGTCATGGTGACATTTGGCTGTTAATATTTTCAAAGTTAAACTGATTGTCAGCTATGAAGATCGTTCTGAAGGAACGTCTTGAAACATTACTAGTGAACACTTATTACAAGAGAACTCACCACAAGATACAGCTAAAATACACCAATAACGACCTGGTCTTTCAAACACAGAAACGAACAGCTTATTACAACAGGGTGTTTACACTAATGACTGAGAAATGCAATTAAAATCAAAGAACTGAACCGGTTAACAGCTAAATCTAACCATAAGGTCGCTCTTTTGTTTAACGACAACCTGTGCCTCAGTACAATTGTTCCGGCTTTATTTACGTCCAAGAGCTGGTTAATTAGAACGTTAATGATCGGGTACAACCCAGGAAGGAAAGCATTATAATATAATTTTCAAACGACAACTAGTGTCTTAGTATAATACTACTGCCTATATTTACGACCAAAGAGCTGACCGAGTAAAACTCTGAGGATCGGGTACAAACCAGAAACCAATAAGAGGGCTGGTAGACAATGAAACAAGTCACCACGAGGATTACACAATGTTACTCCCCTTTATCAGCAAGCAGTTCCATGGATCCACGGTGCGTCGCAGCGGTTACTGAGTGGTGCCGATGAAAGCCAGGTAGAAGAGGGCAGCCAGGCCACGAGCGGTCGTCCGGCACGAATGTTGCCAACCAACCTACGGGATGTCGGCTTGCTGCTTGTAGTCAACGCTGACCCCGGTGAAGTACTCCAGTATCTTCGCTCTGCGCAGGCCCTCCTTCCGCAGCTCGTGGCTTCGGCCGCTCGGAGCCTGCGATCACCTCTTGTCGCGGCGCTACCGCCAATCCCCAAACTTTGTGCCTCTCTCTCGGGCCAGCGAACCCCATATATATAACAGCAAGCAAAGACCTAAGGACAAAACCCACAGATACCAACTGTCCCTCATAGATATTGGAAATGTGGCCGCAAGAGGGATAGTCGGTACTATAACTGAGCCAGTGGCGCCAGACAGAAAAATCTACTAATTCAATGGCACCGAGGCTCATTCCCTCTATCAGTGTAGAGCAGTGTGCAGAGATTTGGGTAGATTCTGTCCCTATGTGTTTCTTGCGTTAGTATTATTGGTAGCCGGCTGGAGTGGCCGAGCGGTTCTAGGCGCTAAAATCTGGAACCGCGCGACCGCTACGGTCGCAGGTTCGAATCCTGCCTCGGGCATTGAGGTGTGTGATGTCCTTAGGCTAGTTAGGTTTAAGTAGTCCTAAGTTCTAGGGGACTGATGACCTCAGAAGTTAAGGCCCATAGTGCTCAGAGCCATTTGAACCATTTTTTTATTATTAGTAACTCATGTTTCCATGCCTTGTAGTGTTTTCTCATTTTGTGGTAATGAAAGATCCCCCGGGCATCTCTGAGCGTTCGCAGTGTGTCATAAGGCGTACAGCGTAGGGCCAGCATAACTCTGTGAGACGTTCTGTAGTTGCCTCTTGTGACGTAGTGGGGCACCGAGTAGGGTAGCGCAGTGGTTAGCACAATGGAGCCGCATTCGAGAGGACAGCGGTTCAAACCTGCGTCCAGCCATCCTGATTAAGGTTTTTCGTTATTTCTCTAAATATTTGAAGGTAAATGCGGTGATGGTTCCTTCTAAAGGGCACGGCCGCCTTCCTTCTCCATCCTCTCCATTCTTACCTAATCCGAGCTTTTGTTCCGTCTCTAATGACGTCGTTGTCGACAGGTCTTTGTCTCCTACGAACGGACGGACGACTAATCTTCCCCTCCATGAAGTGGGGCAGTTGAAATGGGGACTCATATTCTCGATCCTCCATTTGGGGATCTGTGAAGAGGAAAAGTGCATGAACACAGTCCGGCGACCTACCTCACTCTCGCTCCTACCACACACGTAACCACTCCCCCCCCCCCCCCCGCCCCACCCCCTTTGTCACTGTGTTACACCCCCAGAATACAGTTCCTGCCATAATATGCCTCCACTGTACTTAAACGTAGCAGAAATATTTAATATTTGTTATCAACCCACTTCATTTAAAGATACACATTAATTTTATACCGTTAAGACAATATTTTTATTAATATGAGTTTTTTCCATCCCCTGTAACCCGGAAACTATTAGTCCTAGAGGAAGAATGAACGGGACCTTTTTGGAAGGAAATATGAAATAGTTTAATTTCGTTCTGTGAAACGTTTTCGCTAGCAGCTGCTATTTTGGAGTTATTCGAAAAAAAACTTAAATATCGTCCATCCCCCACCCGAACGCTCACACCCCATCGTCCAGGATTTTTAGTATGTTGCGCACTACATTCTCTCCTATCACTGTGCAAAAATTTGTGACTACACCATTTTCCCCTAATTTTCCTTCGTTGATTGGATTATTAGACTTTATTGTGCATCCGTTTTCGGTCAAAGATCATTGTACAATACAAAGTTTTGTTAACAAATAGAGCACAATTTATATATATGTATATAACTCGACGTATTAAATTAGGCTGGCAACCTTATTGAAGATACTCCTGAATTTTGAATTCCAAGACGTCGACAGAGCTGAAGAAAACAGTTTTTGACCAATGTATACTGCCAGTAATAACTCACGGCTGTGAGATATGAACATTAAATGAGTTCATTGTGAGGGAACTAAAAGTAACCCAGAGAGGAATAGAACGATCAGTGCTGGTCTACACAAAGCAAGCCAGGAAGAAAGCACTTTATATCAGACAGACAACAAAGGTCAGTGACGTAATGGAAATAATGGATAGCTTGAAATGGCAGAGGGCTGGTCGCTCGAAGAAAAGATGGCAGGTGGTCACAAAACAACTACTAGACTGGAGTCCAATTTACCAAAAAGACTAAGGTGAATATCACCGGACAGGTAGTACAGAAGCAACCTGAGTGAACTGGCAACGGCAAGCTCAAGATCGGCAGAAATGGAAGGACCTGCAGGGATCCTATGTTGCACGCCGACTCAAAGACGCCACATAACCAAGTGATCGTATGGCAAATATGTATTTTAACAAGACTGTGTGTCGGATAGTGGTATTTGAGCGACACCGGGCACACAATAAAGAATAAATTAAAAAGTAGCTTAAGCTGTTACATACTGTCATATCTACAATGTTTCTTTTTCCTCTGTCTTTATAACTGTCTTTCTTAAATAATTCTGAATATATAACTGTTCTCCTATTCTCATGCAAGTAATGACGCCATTTCATAGGGCGTTGGAGTAATGTTTGCCTGAGTGCATTTGTTCGTTTACACAGAGAAATAACATAATTTAAGTTACGTGTAGCGATTAAAACGGGAATACAAATGATGTCAAAGTAAATGGCGATGCCTAATAGCCTCTAAATACTCTACGAATTCGAGCTGAAGCTACAACCATCTGCGGTTTGACCTAGAATTGCTTTTGATGTCCTCGCAGATATCTGCTGTTAAAACAGGGGCAATACACATATGTCAGTAAGAGGATTCAAACGAGCTAGCTTGTATCCTAGTGATCCCTCTGTGGCGCGCGTTGTTTTACATCCCTATTGCGTTAGTGTTAAAAATCTTTAGTTCATGAGTGATTCAAATATCCACACAAGTAACTCCTACAGATCGCGAGATACCGAAATGAGAAGGATTTTTAGTGTCACCGCGCCGTCAACAACGCTGTCACTAGTGACGAGGCGCATGTTTGTATTGGAGTATCATACAGATGGAAATCGACCGAGGTGTTCTCAAAGGAACCGTTCACTACTAGTGTATCGGGGGAACCACGTCATCCATAAACGTCAACGACCGGACGATTATCCGAGCAGCGCTCAGAAACGTTTTACCCATACAGTACATGCACAAGACGCTATGCGCCCCGCGCCGTCAGCATCCCCACACTCACTGTCTATTTTTTCAGAGAATATTTAACCGTTACCAGTTTTGAATTGAAAACAATAATAATTTTTAGTAATTATTACGTGCGCTTGATGCTGGAGTATTTCTAAAGCACTATAAATAATATACCAATGACACCAAATTCTATGTATTGTGAAACTTTTAATGAATGCAGTCGATATTATTCTTTATTATTATATCATATATTAGGAATTACAAAAGGTCACAAGCGTTTTATTTATATATTCTGTTTCACCATCGTATGCAGTGTATATTATGAACATCTTTTACTACAGCTATACATGCACTCCGGAAGTCACCATAAGGTACATGGCGGAGGGTATCCCGCTTTTCGTCATTTCCATTCCGGATCCACTCACTAATGGGGCGAGGGAAAATGACTGTCTATGTACTTCCGTGCGAGCTCTAATTTCTCTTATCTTATCTTCGTGATCTTTACACGAAATGTACATTGGCGGCATTAGAATGGATTGCAGACAGTTGCAAATGCTGGTTATCTAAATCTTCTTAATAGTGTTTCGTGGAAGGAACGTCTTCTCCACCCTAGTGATTCTCATTTGAGTTCACGGAACATCTCCGTAACACTCGCGTTTTGATCGGACCTACCGGTAACAAATCTAGCAACACACCTCTCAATTGTCTCGATGTCTTACTTTAATCAGACCTTCTGGGGATGCCAAACACTGGACCATTACTCAAAATGGGTCGCAAAGTCTGTACACTCTCTCCTCTGCAGACGACTTACACTTTCCCAGAATATGTCCAATAGACTGAGGTCGACCAATCGCATTCACTACGGTGGACTTAGGTGATCGTTCCATTTCATTTCCCTTTGCAACGTTACGACTAGATATTTAATCGACATAGCTGTCAAGCACCAAACTATTTAATATTGTTTTCGAACATTACAGGATTGTTTTTTCTAGACACGAGCATTAACTTATATTTCGAACATTTAGATCAAGCTGCCAGACATGGTGCCAAATAGAAGTTTCATCAAGTCATCTTATATCCTCCTGTATTCACTCAAAGACCACACTGTCCCGCACACTACAGTGTCATCAGCAAACAGTCGCAGATTGCTGCTCATACTATCCCTCAGATCTTTTGGATAGAAAAAATGGCGGTCTTATTACACATCCGTGGGTCACTCCAGACGATACCTCCGTCCATTCAGAACAACGTACTGGGTGCTATTTCTTAGAAAATCGTCGAGACACATGATCTGTTATATTTGCACAGTCTAAATGTTCTTTAAACCGTGTTCTAAAATTTCTGCCTGTTTGGCCTACATAATATTTGTTGCGTTGACAGCAGATAATTTTGTAAATGCCAGATGCATCAAGAGGGCTTATATTGTGAATAAGCAACATACGTAGGTTTTTGTTGGTGATGACGATGACTTTTACATCTCTTCTTCTAATAGCCTTGTTGATTTGTCAGATATTATACCAAGATATGAATTTTTTACACATTTAACTGCTGGGGTGCTACCACTTGTGCGTGTATTTGACGTTGTCTGCTCAGTTTATTTTTTATCTATTGTGACATTGTGTTAATGAGAGAAGGAACATATCCATTGTGTACTGCGTCTTATGATTTCTTTGTCTTGTTGGAGTTCTGTATGTTGAGGTGGAAATTTGTGGCCGCTGTACTGTTTTGATATTTTAATGTCAGGAAAAGGTATGGTGTTGTTTTCTTCACGCTCAATGGTAAACTGGATGTTTTTACGCAGGATATTGAGTTCATTAAAAAGGTTTGTCACTTCATGACCTGTACCATCACATAGAATCAGGGTGTCATCCACATACCTCTTACAGATTTTAACTTTACTTGTAATGTTATCTTTTACTGTCAATATTTTATTCTCTGTACGGTTGATAAGTATTTCTGTTATTCTGTCATTAAGAGTGCTTTCCATTGCTACCCCTAATTCCTGCTTGTAAATTTGGTCGTCAAAAGCGAAGTAATACGTGAGAGTACTAAATTAAGGACGTCTATAAGTTCTATTATTTTTAGTCTACATACTGCCTTGTTTTTCAATAGTTTCTTTCTTATTATTTCAACTGTTTCACCTACTGATATACTGCAGTTTTTGTGTTTTTCAACAGAAAGATATTTTAATTTTCAATGATACAACGATAAAAGGTTACGCACTATCGATCCTCGACAAGGCGATAGATATAAACTGTCGATATACGGATATAAAGGGTTATGCGCTACCATCTATTATTCATCCCTATTTTAGCCAAGACCAAATATTGCACATTGTTAGGCTTATTTAAGGTCAGCTGTTGTTTTGTTAATCAGCTCAATTCTTACTTGCAGTTGAATTTAATGTGGGTGCTACCGTTTATTGGTTTTGCGATGTGTGCTGTTGTGATAGTTTCTAATCGTGGGTAAGTTAGTAACAAGAAAGTAGAGGAAAACCAATTTTGATTCGTCCGCTAGCGTTACGGTAAGTTAAAAATGTGTACCCACTGCTACAGTAGCCTTTACTACCTGTATACAGCAGTTTAATAGTAGCGCTAGAATCGTTATTTGGAAACTTTTAGGACTTTGGGCTTGCAATATTTTAGTATTTCGCAAGGCAGCGTAGTGATAAACTTCATTAGAAATAACATCAAATTAAAATCCACTTTGATTTATATATCTGATTTTAATCCACAGCCACTATGAATTAAGACACAGAGGAATTACAGACATTGGCTGAAAGTGGGCATTGATTTAAATCAAGAGGTAAGTTAAAAATTTGTGCCAGATCGGGATTCGAATCCGGGTCTCCTGCTCACTGACCACTGAGCCCTCCGAAGACAGTGGTCATCGCAACTGCATGGAATACCTTAGCACATCTCCCGTCAGACCCAAAATCTCAACTTGTCCGCACACTACTGATGTAGTGCCGCTGCTTATTATTCTCATGACTCGCAGCATTTCGCCGACTCCCCACTGAAGGGATCATTGGTCTAATTCACCTTGGTTATATACTCTGAAGAGCCAAAGAAACCGGTAGACCCACCTAAAATCGTGTGGGGCCCGGTGATCACGCAGAAGTGCCGCAACACGACGTGGCATGGACTGACTAATGTCTGAAGTAGCGATGGAGGGAAATGACACAGTTACTCCTGCAGGGCTGCCCATAAATCCGTAAGTCCGTGAGAGTGAGAATGGGGCGGCGATCTCTTCTGAACAGCACGTTGCAATACATCCCACATATGTTCAACAATGTTCATGTCTCGGGAATTTGGTGGACAGAGGAAGTCTTTAAACTCAGAAACGTGTTCCTGGAACCACTCTGTAGCAATTCTGTGTGGGGTGTCGCGTTGTCCTGCTGGAATTGTCCAAGAACGTCGGAATGAACAATGGACCTGAATAGAGGTAGATGATCAGACAGAATTCTTACGTACGTTTCACCTGTCAGAGTCGTACCTAGAAGTATCAAGGGTCCCATACCACTCCAACCGCACACGCCCGCACTATTACAGAGCCTCCACCAGCTTGAAAAGTCCACTGCTGACATGCAGGGTCTATGGATTCATGACGTTGTCTCCATACTCATACACGTCCATCAGTTCGATACAATTTGAAACGAGACTCTTCCGACCAGGCAACATGTTTCCAGTCATCAACACTCCAACGTCGGTGTCGCCGGCCCCAGGCGAGACGTAAAGCTCTGTGACGTGCGGTCATCAAGGATACACGAGTGGGCTTCGGCTCCGAAAGCTCATATCGATGACGTTTCGTTGAATGGATTGCATGCCGACACTTGTTGATGGCCCAGCAACTTGAGGAAGTGTTGCACTTCTTTCACATTGAACCATTCTCTTCAGTTGTCGTTGATGCCGTTCTTGCAGGATCTTTTTCCGGCCGCAACGATGTCGGAGATTTGATATTTTACCGGATTCCTGATGTTCGCGGTACACTCGTACGGGAAAATCCCCCTTTCATCGCTACCTCGGAGATGTCGTGTCCCATCGCTCGTGCGCCTACTATAACACCACGTTCAAACTTACTTAAATCTTGATAACCGCCGGCCGCTGTGGCAGAGCGGTTCTAGGCGCTTCAGTATGGAACCGCGCTGCTCCTACGATCGCAGGTTCGGATCCTACCTCGGGCATGGATGTGTGTGATGTCCTTGGGTTAGTTAGGTTTTAGTAGTTCTAAGTTTTAGGGGACTGATGACCTCAGGTGTTAAGTCCCACAGTACTCAGAGCCATTTGAACCATTTGAATCTTGATAACCTGCCATTGTAGCCGAGCCGGCATAACTTCCCCCTTTGATTTAAACCAATATTCACTTCCAGGCAAAGTACGTAATTTCATTACCACTTCGATTTGTCTGTGTCCCCCTAAAATCGCAATGATCAACAAAAATATCGGCCAAACGGCATGGTTGCATTTATTCTAAAAATTTGGCCAAAATTTTATCATTAGTATCCCAAATGGAAAAAAAATTGCCCAGTGCGGTAACCCGCCCGGTTATGGAAGCCAGTTCCGATTCGGAACGAGGAGGAGGAGTTTGTGGACAGTGGAAGGAGTATGTGATGACAGCGTTCGTGTCGAAAAGATTTTTTCACCGGAATGTGGCCTGCATCCCCGCCCCCCCTTTTCGTTCAAAATCTCTTTACGCTCTTGTAATATCATTATAATTGAAGCAAGGAATTCCATGTGTAATTAAATCTTAAAATACGCTTGCATTCATGTACTATCAAATGCTTTTTTCAAAATTCTCCGACGACGAGGTGGTTCGAATCCTTCCGCATGCAGTCTTGAAAATAGTGTTCTGTGGTTCCAGATTTTCAATTTAGGCAAATTCTGGGATTTATTCCTTGCTATAGTCCACAGCCAATTCATTCCGAATTTTTTTCTTTTCTGACAGTTTCAAATTTCCTTAAAGACGCTACCTCTCTGCTTAAATGAAAATACGAGTAGTTGCGTCCAAGTTGAGGCGGACATCCCTGTGGAGACTCCTAGCGCTAAAAGCGATGTCTTTCGCAGCAGATGGTTTTGTTTAAACGGGTACAAAGTTATAGAAGTTACATCCCTATAAAATAACTGCAGTGCAAGAACTTAAAGCAGGTGATCCTGCAAACAGACTACGGTTTTTTTTAGTGGATTTGAATAGGTGAGAGTGATTCTTACCTTTCTTTTCGGACGGACAGTGGGTTGGACACGTTAATTCACAAAATAAATATCATTGAAGTTCTGAAAAGCGTAACGAAATACACGGTGCACCACTGCACGATGAAAAAATAGGTGCTTGGTGCAGTATTAGCAGTGAGAGAGAAATAGGCCGTTTTTCTCCAGGAAAAGTTAACAGTGAAAGATATACGCAAAATATTCTTTCAGCAGGACTCTGCGACAGCACATACAACCAACTTCTTATTAAAAGAGAAAGTATAAGAATCAAACCCACACACTTTAGATTAACTTAAAACTAACATTTATCAGCAAACTGCTGCCGCTTCTCAGAGAAAACTGTGGAGTCTAATGAGCGGTTACAAAAGCCAGTGTCAAAAATGTTTAGCCGGCCGGAGTGGCCGTGCGGTTCTAGGCGCTACAGTCTGGAGCCGAGCGACCGCTACGGTCGCAGGTTCGAATCCTGCCTCGGGCATGGATGTGAGTGATGTCCATAGGTTAGTTAGGTTTAATTAGTTCTAAGTTCTAGGCGACTGATGACCTCAGAAGTTAAGTCGCATAGTGCTCAGAGCCATTTGAACCATTTTGTCAACAATGCTTTAACAACAAAGGGAGCCAGTTCCAGCATTCCCTTGCTTAATACTCCCGAGTATTGTACTTTTCTTTCTAAGTATTTACGTTACGGATGTTAGAAATAACTTACGCGTCAAACATACTGTAAGTACCTTGGACCTCCTATCACCCGCACCACGGGCACAGCAGCCTACCTCGCCAGCCGGCCACACTCCACGAAAGCGGTTGCGTCGACGATTGATCACACTATATCGTGAAGAACGAGCTTACGTGTATCACAATCCACTTGATGCCTCCACAGTTACTAACAAGGTGGGAGGATCAGCTTTTGGCCTTCCCGAGGCTTCTCATTTCGTAGTCCTGTGCCGGCCTTCCGGTCAACACACGGGGCCGTTCGCGGCGAGACGCCACACTGCGGTGCGGCAGGGGGAAGCGAGGCGGGTCCCCGACACGGGTGCACGCCTCCTGAATATGGATAGCGCCCACAAGCCTACTCCCAACGGCTAACTTGGTGTAAATCACGGCTCCAATCCCCCAATACCGACCGGTCCGCGCCGAGGCAATACGAGTACCTTCCACATCCGCACTAGCTTCTGATCCGTCTTATGAGATAGCGAAACAAATTACTGCATGTGTACCTGCCTCCGTGATAGTGATGTTGTAAGCGATAGGTCACATTCTCAGAGCAAAAAAATATGCTCGTAGAAAGTTCTCAGCTTGGTTTCAATAAAAAATTGAATATACACCGAAGAGCCAAAGAAACTGGTGCACCTGCGTAATATCATGTAGGGTGCTGCAACACGACGTGGCATGGACTGACGAACGTCTGAAGTACTGCTGGAGGGAACTGACACCATGAATCCTGCAGGGCTGTCCATAAATCCGTAATAGTACGAAGGGGTGGAGATCTCTCCTGAACAGCACGTTGCAAGGCATTCCAGACATGCTCGATAATGTTCACGTCTGGGGAGCTTGGTGGCCAGCGGGAGTGTTTAATCTCAGAAGGGTGCTTCTGGAGCCACTCTGTAGCATTTCTGGACGTGTGGGGTGTCGCATTGTCCTGCTGGAATTGCCGAAGTCCGTCGGAATGCACAATGAACATGAATGGATGCAGATGATCACACAGGATGCTTACTTGCATGCCACCTGTCAGAGTCGTATCTAGACGTACCAATGTAATTGGATACGCCTCACACCATTACAGAGCCTCCATCAGCTTGAAACGTTCCCTGTTGATATGCAGGGTCCATGGATTCACGAGGTTGTCTCCATACCCGTACACGTCCATCCGCTCCATACAGTTAGAAACGAGATTCATCCGACCGGGCAACATGTTTCCAGTCATCAACAGTCCAATGTCGGTCTTGACGGGGCCAGGCGGGGCGTAAACCTTTGTGTTGTGCAGTCACCAAGGATACGCGAGTGGGTCTTCGACTTCGAAAGCCCATATCGATGATGTTTCGTTGAATGGTTCGCACGCTGACACTTGCTGATGGCCGAGTACTAAAATCTGCAGAAATTTTGTGGAAAAGTTGCACTTCTGTCATGCTGAAGAATTCTCTTCACTCTCGTTGGTCCTGTCCTTGCAGGAGCTTTTTCCGGCCGCAGCGATGTCGGAGATTTCTTGTTTTACCGGATTCCTTATATTCACGATACACTCGTGAAATGGTCGTACGGGAAAATCCCCACTTCATCGCTGCCTCGGAGATACTGTGTTCCATCGCTCGCGTGCCGACTGTAACATCACGTTCAAACTCACTTATATCTTGATAACCTGACATTTTAGCAGGAGTCCCCGATCTAACAACTGCGCCAGACATGTGTTATATATAAGCGCTGCCGACTGCAGCGCCGTCTTCTCCTTGTTTACATATATCTGTATTTAAATACGCATGCTTACACCAGTTTCTTTGGCGCTTCAGTTTTTTTATGAAAGCATATTTTCCGTGCACAGACTTCTTTCATATTACCTCCCCTCCTTCTTGAGAAAGCTGTCGATGTGCGTTGTGTTTACGTTTGTGTCCTTTGGAATTAGCTTTGCTAATATAATTAAAGATTATCCTGCGATAATAAGCAAGTGAAACAATAAGAATAATATGTTATAATATGAAATGTAGAGGTTAAACCGTTTGTGGACTTATTTACGTTCACCACATCCATGAAACAACTTTTGGTAGAAGTAAAATATCCATATCAGATTTCAGCAAGTTCAATAAAAATCAAATTACATGGAATTTACAAAAAATTTACGGATCAGGCTGTTTTATACATAGTTTAGGTATAAACGTCGCCAAACACTGTACTCGACGTGTCATATTAACAATTTCTCATCTTCTGCTTTTCACTGTCCAATCACATCAATGCGAACACTGTCAGAAGCCTGAATAACCAATTTTTTCAGCACGGACCGCTGCGTGGCGCGCGGGAAGAGTGTCACTGAGGTTCGGGAAGGTACCGACAGAGGTGTCGAGCCATGCCAACTCCATTGCTGTGGTCGGAGGCGGTGGGTTTTGGTGGTTGTGGATCCACAGTGCAAAGAGCCCGATCGCGGTGGTCCCACAGATTCTCGATTGGGTTTAAATTCGAGGAATTTGGTGGCCAGGGGAGTACGGTAAACTCGTCCTGGTGCTCTTTGATCCACGCACGTACATTGCGAGCAGTAAGGCACGTTGCATTCTCCTGCTTGTAGATGCCCTCGAGCCGAGGGAAAACAAACTGCATGCCGGGGTGGACATGGTCCTCAGTGATAGATGCATAATTCTGTTCATTTATTGGACCTTCCAGAATGACACGATCACCCCGGAGATGCGACGAAAACATTCCCCATACCGTAACGCTCCCTCGACCGGCCTGGACCGTTCCATTGATTGTCGTAGGGTGTCTTTCAGACGTTTCAAGCCTCAGACGCCAACGGCCATATGTCCGCTGGATTCATCAGAAAAGGCCAACTGTCGCCACTCAGCTGTGATACTGGCGTGCAAATTCCAGCCTCCCTTGGAGATGAACAGCATTCAGCATGGTTGCATGAACCAGGCGCCTGCTGCGGACGCCCATACGAAGCAACGTTCACTGAACAGTCATTGAAGAGACCTGTTTGTAGCCCCTTGGTTCCTGGCGGTCAATTACTGAACTGTTGCACGTCTTACTCGTCTCCGGAGACTTCGTTCGCCCGTGATGCACCACATTTGCCTCGTCACCGGTTTAGGATATTCCATGCACAATATTCTTTAACTATCTACATCTACATCGATACTATCCAAATCACACTTAAGTGCCTGGCAGAGGGTTCATCGAACCACCTTCACAATTCTCTATTATTCCAATCTTTTATAGCGCGCGGAAAGAATGAACACCTGTATCTTTCCGTCCGAGCTCTGATTTCCCTTATTTTATCGTGATGATGGTTTCTCCGTATGTAGGTCAACAAAATATTTTCGCATTCGGAGGAGAAAGTTGGTGATTGGAATTTCGTGAGAGGATTCCGTCGCAACGAAAAACGCCTTTCTTTTAATGATGTCCAGCCCAAATCCTGTATCATTTCTGTGACACACTCTCCCATATTTCGCGCTAATACAAAACGTGCTGCCTTCTTTGAACTTTTTCGTTGTACTCCGTCAGCACTATATGGTAAAGATCCCACACCGCGCAGCAGTATTCTAAAAGAGGAAGGACAAGCGTAGTGTAGCTGGATCTGTTACATTTTCTAAGTGTCCTCCCAATAAAACGCAGTCTTTGGTTAGCCCTCCCAACGACATTTTTATGTGTTCTTTCCAATTTAAGTTGTTCGTGCCGGCCGGAGTGGCCGAGCGGTTCTAGGCGCAGCAGTCTGGGACGGCGCGACCGCTGCTGTCGCAGGTTCGAATCCTGCCTCGGGCATGGATGTGTGTGATGTCCTTAGGTTAGTTAGGTTTAAGTAGTTCTAAGTTCTAGGGGACTGATGACCTCAGAAGTTAAGTCCCATAGTGCTCAAAGCCATTTGAACGATTTTTTTAAGATGTTCGTAACTCTAATACCTAGGTATATAGTTGAATTTACGGCTTTTAGATTAGACTGACTTATCGTGTAACCGAACTTTAACGAATTCCTTTTAGCACTTTTTAGGGTCAACTGCCAATTTTCGCAGCATTCAGATATCTTTTCTAAATGGTTTTGCAATTTGTTTTGATCTTCTGATGACTTTATTAGTCGATAAACGACAGCGTCATCTGCAAACAACCTAAGACGGCTGCTCAGATTGTCTCCCAAATCGTTTACATAGATAACTATGGCGGCAGATGAAAAGTTTGCAGACTTAGCCGTTTCTGAAATGTTTCCATCCTTAGCCCAAAAACCAAAGATCATGCCCTTTACGACGTCAGATAAATCGCTCTGTTTCCTCATTACGACAACGTCTGCATTGTTTTCCGTGCCCCGGGACACGCTTTCAGTACCCACCACTGCTAGTGCTCCCACCTGCCTTGTGTGAGTGGTTATTATACGTTGACGTTGAACACAAGCGGTGGTAACATTAATGTGACAGGACCGTGTACCACGTACACATATGTTTGATGCTTCTTTTTCTCCCATTTCCGGAAGGTAAGCATCGTCGTCATTAGGTGCCTCAAAATACTCATCCCCTATCTGTTTTCCAACGTTGTACAAAGTAAAACAGGCTATGATTATTTTGTGGATTTTTGTTTGGACAAATAGTATTTTGTTTTGCAGAACTGGGTAACGTCTCTTCACCTGTCCAAAGCAGTATTCGATTATCACCGTTTCCTTGGAGTGAAGTCTGTTGTAATCCCATTCATCATGTGTTTGTGGTTCAAATGGTTCAAATGGCTCTGAGCACTATGAGACTTAACATCTATGGTCATCAGTCCCCTAGAACTTAGAACAACTTAAACCTAACTAACCTAAGGACAGCACACAACACCCAGTCATCACGAGGCAGAGAAAATCCCTGACCCCGCCGGGAATCGAACCCGGGAACCCGGGCGTGGGAAGCGAGAACGCTACCGCACGACCACGAGCTGCGGACAGTGTTTGTGGATTTTAGGATTTTAACTATGGCAAGATGATATATCCTTCATCTCCTAACATTAAAGCAGTGCTTCTCTATTATTATGTGGCAAACGTCAGAGTTTCCCCACATCCTGGCATCACGTACACACGCAGGCCGTGAAGCACCGACACTAGTAAACATTTCACTATAATCACATGTCACATCTACACTGACACCGGGCAAGTCCTCTCGATTAATATATTCGTCTCCATATACGTATGTGCGTGTTGTCGGCGGCTGCCACCGCACATGACAACTGATACCTTGATTGCCACGTAAGTTTTACTCTTTATAGTTGTCCTGGTTTCTGGGAAGCCGGGTCCACAAAGCTTCTTTTGGGTAACGTGATGAGCCTTTGAGATTGTGAGAGACACGTTTATTTGGTGTACACCTAAGTCTTCACCTCTACGCCTACATATACATCTACATGGATGCTGTGCAAATCACATTGAAGTGTCTGGCAGAGGATTCATCGAACCACCTTCACAACAATTCTCTGTTATTCCAGTCTCGTACAGCCCGCTGAAAAAACGAACACCTATATCTCTCCGTGCGAGCTCTGATTTCCCTTATTTTATTATGATGATCGTTTCTCCCTATGTAGGTCGGCGTCAACAAAATAATTTCGCATTCGGAGGAGAACACTGGTGATTGAAATTTCGTGAGAAGATTCTACCGCAGTGAAAAACGCCTTTGTTTTAATGACTTCCACTACAAATCCTGTATCATTTCAGTGACACTTTTTCCCCTATTTCGCGATAATACAAAATGTACTGCCCTTCTTTCAACTTTCTCGATGTACTCCGTCAGTCCTATCTGGTAAGGACACCACACCGCGGAGAAGTATTCTAAAACAGGATAGACAAGCGTCTGAAACCTCTAGTCTCCTAAATACCGCAAAAAACTTTTCATTGTCACGCCGTTTGAACGGACGTTCCCCCATCTTTCATGATTTTTATACAAATGTTTTCGTTGTTAAACCTGCATATTTTGCTACAGTTTCTCTCATTAGTATTTCTTCGGGATACGAATATATTTTTTGCCTCCCGAGCAACATAAATTCTGTCATATTCCTAAAAAAACAAAAAAAAAACAAAAAAAACCTCGTTAAAAGTTAGCCTCAACAGAACTTACTCAGCTCCAATATGCTACAGAGCTCACTTCAAAACACAAAGGATCTTCTTCGCTTGTGAAAAACTTCTCTCGTTTTATTCTAACAAAATCAAAGAAGTTTCTTCGTCTTCAGCAGCTTCTCCAACCCTTTTACTCGAGCTGAGAAGATTCTCAGGTGAAGTTTATTCTCTGACTCGCTTTATTCGTGTGAACCTGAGAATGTTCTCCGAAATTCCGAGACTAAATTACATTCTTCACTATTTTCATACGACCCTATATGTCTTCCTACTGTGCAGATTTATATAAATGAATTTTAACAGGAAAAGGTCCAACATCCGTTATCGACAGTTGATAGTCACTGTGGCGTCCATTTTTAAGCAATGATTTGTCCCATAAAATTTGAGTAGTAGTAGTTAGCATAAACGGTCGAAATTGTACCGGAATGCGAATAAGTACAGTAATTTATATATCTACATTCCACAGAAATCTTAATGGAACCCTATTACAAAAGACTAACATTTGCATATACTCATATGCGCAATGACGAGACTAAGGGAATGTGTAGTTAGAGCAGGGTGTAGTAGTGACAAATTTGTCATACGGACCGTGTCACGGTGTTACAGATTATAATTATCTACTTGGGTAACAGAAGAAAAATTGAATTTAATTGATGAAAGGAGAAAATATAAAAATGCAGTAAATGAAGCAGGCAAAAAGGAATACAAATGTCTCAAAAATGAGATTGACAGGAAGTGCAAAATGGCTAAGCAGGGATGGCTAGAGGACAAATGTAAGGATGTAGAGGCTTATCTCACTAGGGGTAAGATAGATACTGCCTACAGGAAAATCAGAGACCTTTGGAGAAAAGAGAACCACTTGTATGAATATCAAGAGCTCAGATGGAAACCCAGTTCTAACCAAAGAAGGGAAAGCAGAAAGGTGGAAGGAGTACATAGAGGGTCTGTACAAGGGCGATGTACTTGAGGACAATATTATGGAAATGGAAGAGAATGTAGATGAAGAGGAAATGGAAGATACGATACTGCGTGAAGAGTTTGACAGAGCACTGCAAGACCTAAGTCGAAACAAGGCCTCGGGAGTAGACAACATTCCATTAGAACTACTGACGGCCTTGAGCCGGTCCTGACAAAACTCAACCATCTGGTGAGTAAGATGTATGAGACAGGCGAAATACCCTCAGACTTCAAAACGAATATAATAATTCCAATCCCAAAGAAAGCAGGTGTTGACAGATGTGAAAATTACCGAACTATCAGTTTAATAAGTCACTGCTGCAAAATACTAACACGAATTCTTTACAGACGAATGGAAAAACTGGTAGAAACCGACCTCGGGGAAGATCAGTTTGGATTCCGTAGAAATGTTGGAACACGTGAGGCAATACTGACCTTACGACTTATCTTAGAAGAAAGATTAAGCAAAGGCAAACCTACGTTTCTAGCATTTGTAGACTTAGAGAAAGCTTTTGACAATGTTGACTGGAACACTCTCTTTCAAATTCTAAAGGTGGCAAGGGTAAAATACAGGGAGCGAAAGCCTGTTTACAATTTGTCCAGAAACCAGATGGCAGTTATAAGAGTCGAGGGGCATGAAAGGGAAGCAGCGGTTGGGAAGGGAGTGAGACAGGGTTGAAGCCTCTCCCCAATGTTATTCAATCTGTATACTGAGCAAGCAGTAAAGGAAACAAAAGGAAAATTCGGAGTAGGTATTAAAATCCATGGAGAAGAAATAAAAACTTTGAGGTTCGCCGATGACATTTTAATTCTGTCAGAGACAGCAAAGGACTTGGAAGAGCAGTTGAACGGAATGGACAGTGTCTTGAAAGGAGGATATAAGATGAACATCATCAAAAGCAAAACGAGGATAATGGAATTTAGTCGAATTAAGTCGGCGATGCTGAGGGAATTAGATTAGGAAATGAGACACTTAAAGTAGTAAAGGAGTTTTGCTATTTGGGGAGCAAAATAACTAATGATGGTCGAAGTAGAGAAGATGTAAAATGTAGACTGGCAATGGCAAGGAAAGCGTTTCTGAAGAAGAGAAATTTGTTAACATGGAGTATAGATTTAAATGTCAGGAAGTCGTTTCTGAAAGTATTCGTATGGAGTGTAGCCATGTATGGAAGTGAAACATGGACGATAAATAGTTTGGATAGGAAGACAATTGAAGCTTTCGAAATGTGGTGCTACAGAAGAATGCTGAAGATTAGATGGGTAGATCACATAACTAAATAGGAGGTATTTAATAGAATTTGGGAGAAGAGGAGTTTGTGGCACAACTTGACGAGAAGAAGGGACCTGTTGGGAGGACATGTTCTGAGGCATCAAGGGATCACAAATTTAGTATTGGAGGGTAGCGTGGAGGGTAAAAATCGTAGAGGGAGACCAAGAGATGAATACACTAAGCAGATTCAGAAGGATGTAGGTTGCAGTAGGTACTGGGAGATGAAGAAACTTGCACAGGATAGGGTAGCATGGAGAGCTGCATCAAACCAGTATCAGGACTGAAGACCACAACAACAACAACAACACAGCACTGGAGTACATTCAAGTTACACAGAAAAAAAGGAGCCAGCCCTGACACCGAAACAAAGTATTCAAGATAAATACTGTTTATCTGTAAATCTAATGCATTTGCTTTTACTACATATTTCAACATTGGTTAAACTGTGATGTATTTATTAAAACATAATATTTGTTCCTTGGAATAAATGGACATATAAGTAATGGAGTTGCTTTACAATAGGAAATCAAATGTAAAATCACAGATTTCACAGATTTAAAACCACAACAGTGAAAGTAACCAGCGTAACTTATGTGTGTGTGTGTGTGTGTGTGTGTGTGTGTGTGTGTGTGTGTGTGTGTGTGTGTGTGTGTAGATTACTACAAGATATTTAGCAGAAAACTCCAAAGATGTGATCCCCCAACACTAACGCTAAAAGATAAAAACAATAAGATAGCCTATAGTGATAAAAGAAATTCAGAAACTTTAACAGAAACATTCAACTAACTACTAAATTGCGAGGTTCATCCTGAGCTTCTTGAAATAAACACAGAAACTCCAATAAAAACCCCACCAGAAAATATAAACCCACCGACAATTCAGGAAGTTTACAAAGCTTTGAGCGAGCTCAAGAACTACAAACCAAGTGGAAAAGATCAAACATTTGCAGAGCCCTGGAAATACGCAGCAGAACCCGTGATGATATCATTACAATATGCATAATTAAAATCTGGATCGGAGAAGAGCTACCAGTTCACTGGACTACAGCTATCTTACACCCATTACACAAAAAGGAAAAAATCAAATCTGTACAAGTATAGAGGGATTTCCCCACTGGACTGCCAATATAAAATATTGTCAAGAATTCTCTACAATTGCTGTAAAGATCAACATCAAAATTTCTAGGAGTATTTAGACCCTGGAGAAGCTGTCCAGAACGGATCATCACATTAAAATTAACAATGGATGCCTACAAAAGGAGACAGAAACAACTAGTCATAACCTTTGTAGACTTCAAAAAAGCTTATGATTGCATCCACAGATCTTCTATGCTGGACATATTAAGAAATTTTGGACTTCATCGCAAATTAATAAAAATGATAAAATGGACCCTTACAAACACCAAGTCCAATGTAAAATTCATAGGAGAACTATCTGAGCCATTTACGCTTAAAGCAGGCTTAAGACAAGGAGATGGTCTATCACCACTGCTCTTGAATACTTGATGAGAGAATGGTAACAAAGAGATTCCTAAAAAGCATAACAACTGGAACCAAGGAAGATGATATAAACCTAAATTGTTTGGGATTCCCAGATGACTTGACATTACTAGCTAATAAAGTACAAGAAGTTAGAAATCAAATAATGGGCTTGCAAAATATAGCGCAAAAAGTAGGACTCCAGGTATCTTTCTAAAAGACCGAGATGATGGTAACAGACCCGCTAGTAATAGACCACGTAACAGTAGACAACAGAAAAACTAAAATAGTGAAGCAATTTAAATATCTTGGAGAGATTATAACATACAACTTGGATAAAAAAAACCTGCTTGGCAAGAAAGAACCAATAAAATGATAAAAATAACGTGATCTACATACGATAAGAAATGTCTATCAATTCAAACAAAATTAAAACCCTAGAAGACGGTGGTTCAGTCAGAGGTAACATACGCAAGCAAGGCTCTTTTTAAAGTCACTCAGAGAGACAGAGTCGACAAAGTACTGAAAGTGGAGAGAAGAATAGCTAGAACATGCATAAATAAAAAATACCACAATGGCGGATAGTGCCGAATGAAGTAGTGTACAGGGAACTGGGGCCCATCACAGGTACTATACGTAAAAAGGTTTCTTCCTTTGGCCTCGTAATGAGGACATGAGAAACCAGATTAGCAAGAAAAATTGTGCATAAACTGTGGAATCTGAAGCAACAAGTAGGATGGATCAAGGAAATTAAGAGGATATAGGAGAACTAGATATAACCTTGGATGATCTGCAAAACAAGACAGAAAATCTCAAGAAACTGAAAGACAAGAAAATAAGATTTAAACCGAAAGTAGACAAACGACACACAATGAAAAGGGTATTTACAGATGAGGAAAGACAGGAAAGATCAGAACGAATGAAAAGATACTGGGCAGTTAACTAAGAACGAAACATGCGCTTACTGATGAAGAGGACCAGGAAATGATTGACTAAAGTGGTCCAACGAGGCCGTAAAAGCAAATAATATATGTATATAAGGAAATATCGCTTGAAGGGGTCCACATACAAATTAAATGTTATTCTTTTGCACTTTAGACTATAATGAGAGCAACTAGCACACCTGTAAATGATACAATCTGGCATTTTTTATAAAAACACTTTCAGCAGAAGCTAATGTTTGCCTTACTAATGTGATGAACGTCAGTTTCAAGTTCGCGGAGCCATGGCAGCCCCCCTTATTGTGCCTCCATGGTGGTGGAGGAACATTAGTAACGATGCTGATTTGTTAAATGGTAGCTTCCATATGAAATGTGACGTCTGTACCTTGGTAGTTACTAAAATGCGGAAACATATTGTTCATTACTGTATAAATCTCATGAAGGTGAAATAGAACACACAACACATTTTCCCTAAAGATATTGGAGGTAAAAGCCTTAAGTGCATCAAACTGCATAGTCTGTGGTGCTTTATTCGCCACATGGTGCGAAGGTATGAGGTGGGATCAGTAAGTTAAATAAGAAATGTTGCTCAAAAGCGTTCGGTACGTAGAGAATGTTGCGTAAAATTCTTGGCAGTGGTCGGTTAGGCAATTCTTCAAAATATTTGCGGCAGTGACTGGAACCGTTTGTACATGCTTTGCCAGAGACCTCCGTGAGAGAACTGGCGCGCTCGGTGTTATCGCGTGAGAGTGGGTCGTTTTAGACCGCATTGTTTGTGACGTACACCCTGCAGGCGGGCAACGAAAATAGAAATCGGTTCCAGCTGGGTTCGCACAGGTCTGTTGTGATGGAAATCGACGGTGATTCCTCTCAAATTTCTTGGCTATCTCCATATTTGATAAATTTTCACATCCACTCAGGTTACTGCCAAAAATGTATCCTCTTATTTTGCACTGTGTTATCAGGCATACGGGTCATACCCTGACGGAAAAGAATTCCAGCACCAAGAAATAATTAGAGTAATGGACTTTCGGGAAAACATCTTTCTAGGTAACATATTTAAGTGATTATCGTTGCAAGTTCACAGGTTAATGTGAGAAAGAGAAGGACCATTGCAAAAGGGTGATGGGGTGGATACCAATGTGCGGCTGTTTGCTGATGATGCTATGGTGTACGGGAAGGTGTCGTCGTTGAGTGACTGTAGGAGGATACAAGATGACTTGGACAGGATTTGTGACTGGTGTAAAGAATAGCAGCTAACTCTAAATATAGATAAATGTAAATTAATGCCGATGAGTAGGAAAAAGAATCCCGTAATGTTTGAATACTCCATTAGTAGTGTAGCGCTTGACACAGTCACGTCGATTAAATATTTCGGCGTAACATTGCAGAGCGATATGAAGTGGGACAAGTATGTAATGGCAGTTGTGGGGAAGGCGGAAGTCGTCTTCGGTTCATTGGTAGAATTTTGGGAAGATGTGGTTCATCTGTAAAGGAGACCGCTTATAAAACACTAATACGACGTATTCTTGAGTACTGCTCGAGCGTTTGGGATCCCTATCAGGTCGGATTGAGGGAGGACATAGAAGCAATTCAGAGGCGGGCTGCTAGATTTGTTACTGGTAGGTTTGATAATCACGCGAGTGTTACGGAAATGCTTCACGCACTCGGGTAGGAGTCTCTAGAGGAAAGGAGGCGTTCTTTTTGTGAATCGCTACTGAGGAAATTTAGAGAACCAGCATTTGAGGCTGACTGCAGTACACTTTTACTGCCACCAACTTACATTTCGCGGAAAGACCACAAAGATAAGATGAGAGAGATTAGGGCTCGTACAGAGGCATAAAGGCAGTCATTTTTCCCTCGTTCTGTTTGAAAGTGGAACAGGGAGAGAAGATGCTAGTTGTGGTACGACGTACCCTCCGCCACGCACCGTATGGTGGATTGCGGAGTATGTATGTAGATGCAGATGAAGTGAAATGCTGGTACATTAGTAACCGTTGTAACCGCGGCAATTTTGAATACAAGCGTGGAAACGTGCATTCATTGTGTCGTACAGGTGCCGTATGTCTGTGGAATAGAGTTCCATGCCGGTATCACTTGGTCGGTCAATACAGGGACTGTTAAGCTGGTTATGGATGAAACTGGAGTTGTCGTCCGACAGTGTCCCATTCATGCTCCACTGGAGACATCTGGTGATCGAGCTGGCCAAGGCATCACGTCGATACTCTGCAAAGCATGTTGGGATGAAACAGCGTTATGTAAGCGCGCGTTACCCTGTTGGAAAACACACCCTGGAATGCTGTCCATGAATGGCAGAACAACAGGTCGGATCACCCGACTGACGCACCAATTCGCACTCAGAGTGCGTGGGATAACTACGAGAATGCTCCTACCGTTATTCGAAGTCGCTCCAAGTGTGTGTCCAGTGTACCTAGGTCGCAGACAGGTTGGTTGTAGGAGCTCGTCTGTGACCTCCTCCTAAACAACACGCGGCCATCACCAGCACCGGGCCAGAACCAGGTTTCATCACAAAACACGGCAGACCTCCATCCTGCCCGCCAATGAACTCTCACTTGAAATCATTGAAGACGCAGATGGCGGTGGTTTGGGGTCGGTGAAATGCACGTTACAGGCAATCTGGCTCAGAGTTTTCCTTGAAGTAACCGATTCTCAATCGTTCGTTAAGTGTGGCGCCAACTGCTGCTCAAATTGTCACTGGGGATGGAATACGAAGCGCCACAACTATACGCGAACATGACGGTCCTCTCTATGTGAGGTGCCACGTGACCGTCTGACCGTCCAGAGCTCGATCTTCTTTCGACCGTACGTTCCCGTGGCCGCCGATGCCAACAATCATGTTCAGTGGCTACATTCCTGTCAAGTCTTTCTGCAGGATGGCAGAAGGAATATCCACCTTTTCGTAGCCCTATTACATGACCTCGCTCAAACTCAGTGAGCTGTTGAGAAAGGTGTCTTCATAGTCTTAAGGGCATTCTGACTAACATCAGCTTATGACGTCCAGTCTCAAAGCTAACAAACGGACACGATCGTTACAGCTCTTATTTGAAGCAAATCTGATTTGCACCCTCATAATCCTGCTGCTAGCGCCACTCTTACGCGACTGGCGCAAAATTTGAATAAACTCATCTTCCAGATATACTAACCCACCTACTAACTTTCGTCTATGTCACATAACTCCTTCTTTGTGTTGGAAATGTTTTTCATTCAGCATATATTAACCAAAACCTTTCCTCGGACCGATACTGGATGAGGCATATTAAGAAGATCAGTATTACGACGTTACTTCTTAGAAGACCTTATGTCAACCATTTGGGAGAAGGAGCTATGCAGTAACTCTTTGGTATCCATCTAGGAATTCATAACGAACAATCCAGTGCCATGAAATAACAACTATTTAAATAAAACTAAAATTTTAATGCAATATGGATTTAAATCGGACTAAAGCAGTATAAAATAATTTCTTGTAACGCCATACAGATTCCTGGGAATCGTGGGGGAGGGCGGGGCTGGTATCGAATTTTAATAGTTACGAAATTACTCTTGTAAGACCATTTTTTCGAAAAGTGACATTCTGAACCCGTGGCTGTGTACAAAATATAGGTTGACTCTTACAGAGAAGGCAACAACCACCAGCCACTTTTTACACTGATATTTATTTATTTAAATAGCGACGCTACCGGTTTCGAACCGAAAGGTTCAGACGCCTAGTTCACGTCAAGATACATTTTACATTAGCTTTCATTTTTTTGTTTTCCCAAATGACGAAATATCCTTGGGGTGCTGGTGTCGTTGAAAAAACAGCGCCCTTACGTTCCAGCGCTGACTATATCATGCACTTTTTTTTAAGTATATTTATACACATAATCAGAATGACCAGTCACACACCAAGAAATTTCACCACGCGGAGTCGGCCGGGGTGGCCGAGCGGTTCTGGGCGCTACAGTCTGGAACCGCGTGACCGCTACGGTCGCAGGTTCGAATCCTGCCTCGGGCATGGATGTGTGCGACGTCCTTAGGTTAGTTAGGTTTAAGTAGTTCTAAGTTCTAGGGGACTGATGACGTCAGAAGTCAAGTCCCATAGCGCTCAGAGCCATTTGAACCATTTTGTCACCACGTGGAAGTATGTACACAAAGATGGCGATCTCGCAATCACGATGGCGTGGTTTTTTCAATGACAGCACCACCCCAAGGAAATTTCATCATTTGGGAAATAAGAACATGAAAGCTAATGTAAAATGTATCTTAACGTGAACTGGCCATCTGGAGATGAACCTTTCGGTTCGAAACCGGTAAAGACGCTATTTAAATAAATAAATAGCATTTTGAAAAGTGGCTGGTTTCTGTTGTCTTGTCTGTAAGAGTCAGTCTATAACTCCTGTACGATTTATAAGCATAAACGTGGGGCACATGTAATAGATAATAAGAAGTGAACGATTCACGCATCAATTACGTGCGCCGCGCGGGATTAACCGAGTGGTCTGGGACACTGCAGTCATGGACTGTGCGGCTGGTCCCAGAGGAGGTTCGAGTCCTACCTCAGGCATGGGTGTATGTGTGTTTGTCCTTAGGATAATTTAGGTTAAGTAGTGTGTAAGCTTAGGGACTGATAACCTTAGCAGTTAAGTCTCATAAGATTTCACACACTTTTTTTTTTGGACAGCACAGATACACGGAATAGTAAACAAGCTATTAAAAACATGTTAGAAAAGGGTCTGTCGATGCACACATCTACAGGAAGTTAGTAGGGCTATTGCAGTGTACAGGGTGCTACAAAATCATAGCGACAAACTCCGAGGGATCGTAGAGGGTGTCTTGAGGAACAAACTAAGTACAGGAACTCGTGACTGGAAACGTCATCCAACGATCCTACAAAACGTCGAAGTTACAGTCGCCGGTGCCTGCCGGTAGGCGACCCCTTCGGCAGCAGAAGTGGAGGTTTCAGAGAGTTCCATGAGAAAATAAAAATTCATGGCAAAATAATGTCATAATGTCAACCTGTGCCCGAAACCGTCATCTACATCGCATTCACATTGCATTGGAAGAATCTTTGTTGTTGTTGTTGTGGTCTTCAATCCAAAGACTGGTTTGATGCAGCTCTTCATGCTACTCTATCATGTGCTAGCCTCTTCATCTCCGAATAACTACTGCAACCTACATCCTTCTGAATCTGCTTAGTGCATCGATCTGTTGGTTCCCTTTACGACTTTTACCCCTCCGCGCTCGCTTCCAATACTAAATCGGTGATCCCTTGATGCCTCAGAACGTGCCCTGCCAACCGATCGCTTCTTCTAGTCAAGTTGTGCCATAAATTCCTCTTCTCCCCAGTTCTATTCAGTACCTCCTCATTAATCATGTGATCTACCCATCTAATCCTCAGCATTTTTCTGTAGCTCCACATTTCAAAAGCTTCTTTTTCTCTAAACTGTTTATCGTTCATGTTTCACTTCCATACAAGGCTACACTCCATACAAATACTTTCAGAAATGACTTCCTGACGTTTAAATCTATACTCGATGATAAGAAATTTCTGTTCTTCAGAAACTCTTTCCTTGCCATCGCCAGTATATCCTCTGTATTTCGATAGTCGTCAGTTATTTTGCTGCCCAAATAGCAAAACTCATCTACTACTTTAAGTGTCTCTTTTCCTAATCTAATTGGCCGGCCGGAGTGGCCGTGCGGTTCTGGGCGCTACAGTCTGGAGCCAAGCGACCGCTCCGGTCGCACGTTCGAATCCTGCCTCGGGTATGGATGTGTGTGATGTCCTTAGGTTAGTTAGGTTTAATTAGTTCTAAATTCTATGAGACTGATGACCTCAGGTGTTAAGTCCCATAGTGCTCAGAGCACTCCCTCAGCATCATTTGATTTAATTCGACTAAATTCCATTACATCGTTTTTTCTTTTCTTGATGTTCATCTTACATCCTCCTTTCGAGACACCTTCGATTCCGTTGAACTGTTGTTCCAAGTCCTTTTCTGTCTCTGACAAAATTACCATGTCTTCGGCAAACCTCAAGGTTTTCGTTTCGTCTCCCTGGATTTTAATTCCTACTCCAATTTTTTCTGTTTCCTTTACTGCTTGTTGTTCAATCTGATACTAACCAAGCAGTGAAGGAAACAAGCAGTAAATTAAGAATCCTAACTGAGTGTAATTCATCCACGAATTAAATTATTGACAAAAAACTTGGCCGAGCGAGTCTCGAGTAACGAGTAGGATTAACGGAAGAGATACAGAAGATCCAACGAAAGGCGACGCTTTTCGTCGCAGGGTCATTTTGTGGGCTCGAGAGCTTTACAGAGATGCTCAGTAAACTTCCTTGGCAGTTACTGCAAGAGTAGCATTGTGCATCATTGAGAAGTTTACTATTGAAATTCCGAGACTGTACATTCAAAGGAGAGACGGGTAACATATTACTTCCTGCCTCATATGTAACGCTAAATGATCACAAATAGAAAATAACAGAAATTTGAGCTTATTGGGAAGTTTATATTCTGCCCCTGCACCAACATTCGCGAATGGAACAGAGAACGGGAGAGATGATACTGGTACCAGAGATATCCTCCGCCATACACCGTAACGTGGCTGGCAGGGTGCAGGTGAAGATGTGCTTCATCCCACATGAAACCCGTTTTTGCAGACTGTGTAATTAACGCAGAACTGTCTGATGGCACTCGGTCAGGGGCTGCCGCCTCTGACCCTGATGGTGGAAGAGATTTTCATCGCCATGATTTGACCAGCAAAGAAAGAGGTGTCAGCTGTTTCACGTCGGCAGGCTTTGCATCAGTGTCGTGAATTAAATTCCAAACATTTACGCAGTGTCTTACGGAGTGAGGTCACATGATACTATTCATGCTGAAGTCGAATGGGTATGTTAAACCAATGGCCTTTTTTGATGCTACTCGACAGCAGTAAGGTATGTGCTGGCCCTGGGTTTCGCCATTTCCCTCCTAACATGATCGTCATCATCATCATTACCAACGTCGTCCTCGTCGTCGCCGTATTCTTCACAGCCGCAACAGTGGTATCGCTCTAAGCGCAACACAGAAACTGTGATGCACTATACAGACACCCTTTGTAGCACCTGAAGAGATACAACTCTCACACTTCAAGGAGAGTAGATGTCACTATGCACGAAGAAAGAGAATCTTTCCATTCCCTTGGCGGAACATAAACCATTTCTCGTAACCAAGAACTTTTTTATTACCCTCTTCATTCCCAAACTTAGCATGACGTACTCTGTTGTTTCCCATTACCTTGCGAATGTGAGTCCAATTACAGTATGAAGTTGCACACCCATCTCCCCTGGAAGCATTCGGTCGGCAAGGGTGTCCTAAAGCCGTTGCTTCCTCTACTGAGACAAGGTGGTCCACAACTACTGTAACTGATCCTGGATAATGGCTCTGAAACTGGTTACACACATGTTCTGTCGCGGACAGATCTGGGAATCTTACTGGCTATGCTGACAGTTAATAGGGAGACATGCCATATCGCGACGAGCATTCTCATCTTGAAAAATGGCACCATAATACTGTCGCATGAGAGGTAACATATGAGGATGCAGAGTGTCCATGACATGTTGTTGTGCATTCAGAGCTCCCTCAATCAGTACCAGCTATAACCTGAAGACACATCCAATGGCTTTCCATTCCATGCTGCTAGGAGTAACATCGCTATACCTCCCAAAACACTAGAAAAAAGAGACCACTTCCGAGGTCACCACCATACTCGCCGACGATGGTTATCTGGGATAGTGTAGAATCGTAATTTGTCGCTGGACACATAGCGATGCCATTCATCAGCAGTCTTTGCTTGCTGGTCATGGCAGCATTCTAAATGCAGCCGTTTTGTGATCAGACATGCATAACTTCCTAGTCTGGATGCTGCTATTTTCTCATCAATGGCGCAGGATGACACAGAATTCTGCAGGGAGTCCATTACTTGTTCTCTGGAGGCAGGCACAGATCAGAAGTGGTTACAATGTGCTTGGTGCACAGTTCAGCGATCCAACAATATTCCTTGGTGCATTATGTGTTCCTCCCTCTCGCCGTATCAGGATACATCCAGAACACCCACTGCAGACTGAATCTGCTCTCATTCGAGAAGCACACCCAACTCCACTGCTCGCTGATCCAGTTCTTATATTCTTGGCACCATCACACTGCTCAACGTTATTGTAACACCGTGCTGTACTGTACTGTATGTCCATCTGTTCAGTGGTACATTCAGCCCTGGCTTCACTTTTTGTGGATGACAATGCATGACCACATCCACTGAACAGGTGAACAAGCTCTTGGAACGAGAGGATATTCAGTGAGTGGACTTGTCTGCCTGTTCCCGCGACTTAAAGCCCTTGAGCACACGTGAAATGCGTCAGGGGAGACGTACTGGAGCATGTCCACATGCACCAATGACCATGCAGCAGTTGTCAGCGGTGCTGGTTGAGAAATGGAATGCCCTACCTCAAGAACACCTTACCAACATCGTGGCAAGCAAGGGAACATGTTGCAGAACAGGCATTGTCACACACTCTATTAAGAACCATGTCCTGTGCTCTGTAATGACCAGGGGCAATCATGAATTGTGGTTACTTCAATGTAGTTATTGTTTTTGAATAGAAGTGTCACTTCTGCCCAAGTCATTGCGTACTTCTTTCCATTACTTCCTGTACTATACTGCAGCAGTTCTTTCTATGTATCGTCCAAGTTTCAGATGAGGGCGGGGATTTTACCTTGTTCCAGTCCCTCCAGTATGGCCCCACGGCCCGTCAGACTGCTACCAAACCGACTACGGGGTATATTTTCTATGGGCAAATGCTGGTCATTGCGATAGGCCCGCCCCTACTAGTACCATGACGAAGAAAGACTGCACCCTAGGTACAGTGCAGCCAGAAGCCCAGTCACGTGCTTGTTCAACAGACTTTCCCTTTTATCTTTACTAAAGGTGAAAAATTCTTCTGTAATTAACTATTTGAATCCAAATGACTGATACAAATGAGTGCACCAGATGCGGCCTCCCATGTGGGTGTAGGGCAGTCGGGTGGAGGTGTGCATCTGGGGTGCTTGACCCCGTCTTCTTTCCAGTGTGTCATAGCAGCGGCCTTGCTGTGCCTTTGTTGCACAGACGTGTTGGGTTGTTTATCAGTGCCTGGCAAGGAATGTGCTGGTGCGGCCCCTGGCATAGCCTAAGGTCAGTGCCACAGCCTCAACGCAGGACAGTGTGGCAGCCAGTGTCTGTGTCGTAGCCTTAGTGCTCTCTTCAAGAGTAGCTGTGCTTAGTGCCAGTCCCAGATACCTACATGCTCCTGTTGTCACTTGCCATGATGGCGTGTAGGCAGAAGACTGATTAGCAGTACATAGGACAGCCCATACGACAGTCCTTGTAGTGCCCATGAATGGTGGCAGGACACTCTGCTCCCAAGTCGAACAGCTCACAGATGTTCTTCATTGATCATTCATCATCATCATTGGAAGATCATCCCGGCCCTCATCTTTGGCATGCAGCTCACTGAGTTGAAGATCCATTCACAGCTGGACGGCTGTAGAGTCACAGCAGTTGACTTCAAACTGGCGGTAGCTGGTAATACTTTGTCAAATTCACTGTGTCAGCCTGCAACTAGTAGAGCTGGCGTTCTGTCGGTATCAGTCGTGCAGATGAAGTGGCTAGACCTGAGAATAAGTGGAAGTAAGGCGTGGATTTTATAGCAGTTGCATATTGCTTTTTGTCACCACAAAATTAAAATAGTCTAACACTACTTTCACAGACTGTTTCTTCAGACTGCTATTATCCAGCTGATGATGAGATGCCCTGTACCGGTCACTAAATGTGCTCTTGTTTTCCAGTCCTGTTAGCATTCTTGGCTGGACTAATGTTTAGTTTCAGAGCTTATGCAAAGTTTGCAGCCTGGAAGGCGCTCTTGCTTTGCTGCTAGATGCTGTTGCTACTGGTAGCCGCATTGAAGAAACAGTGCTGAGTCTTGTGCACTGTTGTCCTCTTTTCTGAGTATTTACCTGATGTTGCTAGTTTTCTTGTGGTAACGGTGCAGAAGCATCGGTTGGATGCGGAGGATGTACACTTTTTTTTTTTTTTTGTCATCAGTCTACTGACTGGTTTGATGCGGCCCGCCACGAATTCCTTTCCTGTGCTAACCTCTTCATCTCAGAGTAGCACTTGCAACCTACGTCCTCAATTATTTGCTTGACGTATTCCTATCTCTGTCTTCCTCTACAGTTTTTGGCCTCTACAGCTCCCTCTAGTACCATGGAAGTCATTCCCTCATGTCTTAGCAGATGTCCTATCATCATGTCCCTTCTACTTATCAGTGTTTTCCACATATTCCTTTCCTCTCCGATTCTGCGTAGAACCTCCTCATTCCTTACCTTATCAGTCCACCTAATTTTCAACATTCGTCTATAGCACCACATCTCAAATGCTTCGATTCTCTTCTGTTCCGGTTTTCCCACAGTCCATGTTTCACTACCATACAATGCTGTACTCCAGACATACATCCTCAGAAATTTCTTCCTCAAATTAAGGCCGGTATTTGATATTAGTAGACTTCTCTTGGCCAGAAATGCCTTTTTTGCCATAGTGAGTCTGCTTTTGATGTCCTCCTTGCTCCGTCCGCCATTGGTTATTTTACTGCCTAGGTAGCAGAATTCCTTAACTTCATTGACTTCGTGACCATCAATCCTAATGTTAAGTTTCTCGCTGTTCTCATTTCTACTACTTCTCATTACCTTCGTCTGTCTCCGATTTACTCTCAAACCATACTGTGTACTCATTAGACTGTTCATTCCGTTCAGCAGATCATTTAATTCTTCTTCACTTTCACTCAGGATAGCAATGTCATCAGCGAATCGTATCATTGATATCCTTTCACCATGTATTTTAATTCCACTCCGGAACCTTTCTTTTATTTCCATCATTGCTTCCTCGATGTACAGATTGAAGAGTAGGTGCGAAAGGCTACAGCCTTGTCTTACACCCTTCTTAATACGAGCACTTCGTTCTTGATCGTCCACTCTTATTATTCCCTCTTGGTTGTTGTACATATTGTATATGACCCGTCTTTTCCTATAGCTTACCCCTACTTTTTTCAGACTCTCGAACAGCTTGCACCATTTTATATTGTCGAACGCTTTTTCCAGGTCGACAAATCCTATGAAGGTGTCTTTATTTTTCTTTAGCCTTGCTTCCATTATTAGCCGTAACATCAGAATTGCCTCTCTCGTCCCTTTACTTTTCCTAAAGCCAAACTGATCGTCACCTAGCGCATTCTCAATGTTCTTTTCCATTCTTCTGTATATTATTCTTGTAAGCAGCTTCGATGCATGAGCTGTTAAGATGATTGTGCGATAATTCTCGCAGTTTTCAGCTCTTGCCGTCTTCGGAATTGTGTGGATGATGCTTTTCCGAAAGTCAGAGGGTATATCGCCAGACTCATATATTCTACACACCAACGTGAATAGTCGTTTTGTTGTCACTTCCCCAATGATTTTAGAAATTCTGATGGAATGTTATCTATCCCTTCTGCCTTATTTGACCGTAAGTCCTCCAAAGCTCTTTTAAATTTCGATTCTAATACTGGATCCCCTATCTCTTCTAAATGGACTCTTGTTTCTTCTTCTATCACATCAGACAAATCTTCGTCTTCATAGAGGCTTTCAATGTATTCTTTCCACCTATCTGCTCTCTCCTCTGCATTTAACAGTGGAATTCCCGTTGCACTCTCAATGTTACCACCGTTGCTTTTTTTAATGTCACCAAAGGTTGTTTTGACTTTCCTGTATGCTGAGTCTGTCCTTCCTACAATCATATCTTTTTCGATGTCTTCACATTTTTCCTGCAGCCATTTCGTCTTAGCTTCCCTGCACTTCCTATTTATTTCATTCCTCAGCGACTTGTATTTCTGTATTCCTGATTTTCCCGGAACGTGTTTGTACTTCCTCCTTTCATCAATCAACTGAAGTATTTCTTCTGTTACCCATGGTTTCTTCGCAGCTACCTTCTTTGTACCTATGTTTTCCTTCCCAACTTCTGTGGTGGCCCTTTTTAGAGTTGTCCATTCCTCTTCAACTGTACTGCCTACTGCGCTATTCCTTATTGCTGTATCTATAGCGTTAGAGAACTTTAAACGTATCTCGTCATTCCTTAGTACTTTCGTATCCCACTTCTTTGCGTATTGATTCTTCCTGACTAATGTCTTGAACTTCAGCCTACTCTTCATCACTACTATATTATGATCTGAGTCTATATCTGCTCCTGGGTACGCCTTACAATTCAATATCTAATTTCGCAATCTCTGTCTGACCATGATGTAATCTAATTGAAATCTTCCAATATCTCCCGGCTTTTTCCAAGTATACCTCCTCCTCTTGTGATTCTTGAACAGGGTATTCGCTATTACTAACTGAAACTTGTTACAGAACTCAATTAGTCTTTCTTCTCTTTCATTCCTTTCCCAAGCCCATATTCTCCTGTAACCTTTTCTTCTACTCCTTCCCCTGCAACTGCATTCCAGTCGCCCATGACTATTAGATTTTCGTCCCCCTTTACATACTGCATTACCCTTTCAATATCTTCATACACTTTCTCTACCTGTTCATCTTCAGCTTGCGACGTCGGCATGTATACCTGAACTATCGTTGTCGGTGTTGGTCTGCTGTCGATTCTGATTAGAACAACCCGGTCACTGAACTGTTCACAGTAACACACCCTCTGCCCTACCTTCCTATTCATAACGAATCCTACACCTGTTATACCATTTTCTGCTGCTGTTGATATTACCCGATAGTCATCTGACCAGAAATCCTTGTCTTCCTTCCACTTCACTGCACTGACCCCTACTATATCTAGATTGAGTCTTTGCATTTCCCTTTTCAGATTTTCTAGTTTCCGTACCACGTTCAAGCTTCTGACATTCCACGCACCGACTCGTAGAACGTTATCCTTTCGTAGATTATTCAATCTTTTTCTCATGGTAACCTCCCCATTATCAGTCCCCTCCCGGAGATCCGAATGGGGGACTATTCCGGAATCTTTTGCCAATGGAGAGATCATCATGACACTTCTTCAAATACAGGCCACATGTCCTGTGGATACACGTTACGTGTCTTTAATGCAGTGGTTTCCATTGCCTTCTGCATCCTCATGTCGTTGATCATTGCTGATTCTTCCGCCTTTAGGGGAGATTTCCCACCCCTAGGACAAGAGAGTGCCCTGAACCTCTATCCGCTCCTCCGCCCTCTTTGACAAGGCCGTTGGCAGAATGAGGCTGACTTCTTATGCCGGAAGTCTTCGGCCGCCAATGATGATTATTTATCAAAATGTAGGCAGTGGCGGGGATCGAACCCGGGACCGAAATCGTTTTGATTATGAATCAAAGACGCTACCCATAGACCACGGGTACACTACTGGCCATTGAAATTGCTACACCAAGAAGAAATGCAGATGATCAACGGGTATTCATTCGACAAATATATTGTACTGGAACTGACATGTGATTACATTTTCACGCAATCAGTACCCAGAACAACCACCTCTGGCCGTAATAACGGCTTTGATACGCTTGGGCATTGAGTCAAACAGAGCTTGGATGGCGTGTACAGGTACAGCTGCCCATGCAGCTTCAACACGATACTACAGTTCATCAAGAGTAGTGACTGGCGTATTGTGACGAGCCAGTTGCTCGGCCACCATTGACCAGACGTTTTCAGTTGGTGAGAGAACTGGAGAATGTGCTGGCCAGGGCAGCAGTCGAACATTTTCTGTATCCAGAAAGGCCCGTACAGGATCTGCAACATGCGGTCGTGCATTATCCTGATGAACTGTAGGGTTTCGCAGGATCAAATGAAGGGTTGAGCCACGGGTCGTAACACATCTGAAATGTAACGTCCACTGTTAAAAGTGCCGTCAATGCGAACAAGAAGTGACCGAGACGTGTAACAAATGGCACCCCATACCATCATGCCGGGTGATACGCCAGTATGGCGATGACGAAGACACGCTTCCAATGTGCGTTCACCGAGATGTCGCCAAACACGGATTTGACCATCGTGATGCTGTAAACAGAACCTGGATTCATCCGAAAGAATGACGTTTTGCCATTCGTGCACCCAGGTTCGTCGTTGAGTACACCATCGCAGGCGCTCCTGTCTGTGATGCAGCGTCAAGAGTAACCGCAGCCATGGTCTCCGAGCTGATAGTCGAACTGTTCGTACAGATGGTTGTTGTCTTGCAAAAGTCCCCATCTGTTGAATCAGGGATCGAGACGTGGCTGCACGATCCGTTACAGCCATGCGGATAAGGTGCCTGTCATCTCGACTGCTAGTGGTACGAGGCCGTTGGGATCCAGCACGGCGTTTCATATTACCCTCCTGAAGCCACCGATTCCATATTCTGCTAACAGTCATTGGATCTCGACCAACGCGAGCAGCAATGTCGCGATACGATAAACTGCAATCGCGATAGGCTACAATCCGACCTTTATCAAAGTCGGAAACGTGATGGTACGCATTTCTCCTCCTTACACGAGGCATCACAACAACGTTTCACCAGGAACCGCCGGTCAACTGCTGTTTGTGTTTGAGAAATCGGTTGGAAACTTTCCTCATGTCAGCACGTTGTAGGTGTCGCCACTGGCGGCAACTTTGTGTGAATGTTCTGAAAAGTTAATCATTTGCATATCACAGCATCTTCACCCTGTCGGTTAAATTTCGTGTCTGTAGCACGTCATCTTCGTGGTGTAACAATTTTAATGGCCAGTTGTGTATCTCTAGTTGCGCGATGAGGCCTTCAGCTGCTTCCTGGGCAGCGTAGTCCTCCCACCTTCGTCCTTTTATCCCTCTCTTACTTCTACTTGTTTCTATCTCTTGCTTTTTCTTGATTCTAGGACACAATGGAGTCCATTGGGATTTGTCTGTTGTGTCCTTCGTCTCTGAGTACTATTCTCGGCTTGACAAACAAAGGGTTAAGGGACTGATGACCTCGTAGTTTGGTTCCATCGACTCCATCAATCCATCCATGTATCTGTGTGCGAGTTGTGGTCTCCAAATAAAAAAATTCTCTTTTAAATTTGATATCGATGACATCATCAAAATTTAGGGGAGAGAGGCGGGTTCGGAGAGGGGGGGGGGGGGGCGGGACACTCTGAACTCTTCAGCCATTTACGTAATGCCGGCGCTGATGCACGCCAGCGCCGTCGTCGACGGGCCATAACAGTCGTCCGCAGATGACGGGCGTCGGCAGCCCATCACGTCCGGCGGCAGCGACGCTCGGCCACAGCCGGTAATGACTGCCCACTCATTTCCACTCGCCGTAATTCGCGGCTTCCTACCAGCCCCCCACACTGCCGCGCACCGATATGGCACCGGATCGATCCGGATGAGTGCAGCAGACGCTGAGCCCAGTCGCGAAATTTCGGCCCGTTTATTGCCACAGAACGGTTCGTAGCATGGCTGCGGACCCTGTTAAGTGGAAACAAATCAGACTCTGTCGCTAACTGCCTGGTAGCGGCGGGCTGCCGACCAGGAGGGCGAATGGGGAGGCCACAGTCCACACGTAAATCAGTCGCTTTATGATAAATCATAGTAATTGTAATGTAACACGCGATATGGAAACATAGTTTCTCTTTTCGCAAATGAACTACAGAACTTTTAGCTCATGTAGATCATTTTTTTCAACAAAATTCTTTACAAGAACTTTTCGTAGATATCGCATTCAAGGCTGTTGAAAAATTCACTCAACATGTTTCGTATTGTGACCAATGTAGCTGAGGCTGGAAGCTCACCACTTTTATGTTGTATTCTTTCAAACCCTTATTGTTCTCCGTATGAAAAACTCCAGGGATTCTAAATGGATGGACTTTTCTATTATCTTTTCTTTCTCCTTCTCAAAATCGATATTCTTATTATTTTTTAAAAATTTTCTTAATTTATAATACGTTATAAATTGACAATATGTCGTAACCTCTTCCCATCTTCTTAAATTTCTATCTTCTTACGTGCGATATTGGGATCCAATGAACAACATGAAGTTGTATACATACTGGAAAATAGTTCACTCCAGTGTAAAACCACATATACTTCGTAGAGTAAATCTACCCACCGTTCCGTATACCATGTGAGTATACATGTAAAAGACGGTAACATAACAGCAGTTATCAAGATAGTAACAACAACGTCCACAATAAACAGTAAAGTTGTGGATGAATCAATATGGCGACAAAATGACAAAGATGCAAACACACAGCGTTTCAATCCATATGGACTGGCATCAAGAGTGTAACTTAGCAAGCGCTGTACCATTATGTAACTATAAATGTCTGCGAGCCACAAAATCTTCAGGTAATGGAATGCTCTACTGCTGACTTCGATAACAATTAGAAACTGTGCTACATCTCAAGAATGTGAAGATTGGACATGGCTGTTTCGCTCGTAATCATTACAGTGACACCAACCATCGTTTGTGTTATTCCTGTTAACAGTCAAATCGTCTCAAGAAAACATGTTAATGCTGGTTGGGTTGGGTTGTTTGGGGGAAGAGACCAAACAGTGAGGTCATCGGCCTCGTCAGATTAGGGAAGGATGGGGAAGGAAGTCGGCCGTGTGCTTTCAAAGGAACCATCGCGGCATTTGCCTGGAGCGATTGAGAGAAATCACCGAAAACCTAAATCAGGATGGCCGGACTCGGGATTGAACCGTCGTCCTCCCGAATGCGAGTCCAGTGTGCTAACCATTGCACCACCTCGCTTAGTGTTAATGCTCGTAGACGATGTGGCTCCAATTGCAGGTATTTAAACGTGATAATATTTCGATGTAGGCAAAAACCGCATGTAAAGGACAGCTTCGTAGAAATTCCTGGCAGAATACCAACGAAACTCAACCTGTTGCATAAGAAGAACAGCCAAAAACGTTGGAAGAAATGCTTCATGAAAAATATTTTCTCCCAGTATTTACTAAATTTGACGCAAAAGGTAAAAACAATTTTCTTACCTGAAATCAACACGAAAACTTCATTATTAAAAGTTTTGTTTATCAGAGTAATTCGAGGGAGGGACCTATTCGGAAGCTTCGATTTGCTCTGTCTTTATTATTATTGTCGTTATACACGGTCCAGTCACATTAATGTGACCTCTGCTTATGCTCGACGAAACGGAACGAAACGAAACGATCATATGGCATTGATGGCCGAGAAACCCCTCTTGGGGAAGCTCGGAAGCCGAGTTGCAAGTCTTCACCTAACGTGATAATTGGCGACTTGTGTGTCGAGACGATGAAATGATGTCGAGGACAATACAACACCCATTCCCCAACAGGAAATCGAACCCGGGTCCGCTGCACGCAGTCAGACGCGTTGACGGCTCAGCTAAGAGGAAGAACTACACCATGTGATCAAAAGTATCCGGAAACCCCCAAAACACACGTTTTTCATATTAGGTGCATTGTGCTGTCACCTACTGCCAGGTACTCCATATCAGCGACCTCAGTGGTCATTAAACATCGTGCGAGAGCAGAATGGGGCTCTCCGCGCAACTCACGGACTTCGCACATGGTCAGGTGATTGGGTGTCACTTGTTTCATACGCACGTACGCGAGATTTCCACACTCCTAAACTTCCCTAGGTCCACTGTTTCCGAGGTCATAGTGTAGTGGAAACGTGGAAGGACACGTATAGCACAAAAGCGTATTGACTGACAGAGACTACCGACAGTTGACGAGGGTCGTAATGTGTAATAGGCAGACATCTGCCCAGACCATCACACAGGAATTCCAAACTTCGTCAGGATCTACTGCAAGTACTGTGACAGATAGGCGGGAGGGAGAAAACTTGGATTTCATGGTCGAGCGGCTGCTCATAAGCCATACATGACGCTGATAAAAGCCAAACGACGCCTCGCTTGTTGTATGGGGCGTAAACATTGAACGATTGAACAGTGGAAAAACGTTGTGTGGAATGACTAATCACGGTACACAATGTGGCGATCCGATGGCAGGGTGTGGGTATGGCAAACAAAATTAAATTAACATACTAAAACGAAAACATATTGATGTGGTTCCAACACGTACTAGAGATTAGATTATTCATACTAAAATTTTATCCCTTTAAAGTCAGTGTCTGTAGAAGCTAAATCATGTCCTTCAGTGATATTTCTGGAAGAATATCCTTCCTGGGCGACGCCTGTGATGCTGTACCGCTGTGTTCTGCATTTTTTAGTCTTTTAGTCCTTTTCTTTGACCACGTCCACTTCTTTCTCCACTTCGTCTTATTACACATACAGTAACTGCCGTCCGAGAATGGGACAAGTTGTTATAGAACTCATGCTAAGGTGGAGGGATGTAGTTCTCAGATTTTATTTCAAACTCAATCTTGATGCAAAGGGTGCAGAAGACGTATTGATGTAGGACCAATATTAGGCCTCCTACAACCTCTTATATAAACTCAAGATCACGGTTTGAATAATAGTTGACCTGCTTTGCTAGAGGTTTTTTTTCTGATTCAGATCCATCTGGTATGCCTGCTATGTCTATTGTTTCCTTCTGTGTCTCCAGCAACTGTATCCTTTGCTATAGCGTCGATGGCTTGGAATGAAAGAAATTTTTCTGTTTTCATTTCCAGTATTTCTGATCTGCTTCACTGCTTCCATCCTGCCGTGGGGAACAAATACATGTTTGAAGTGCCACTTTGCGTTTTCAGAGAGACTAGAATCTTTATCACATTCCATGTATGTGTGGGAGGAACTTATGTTCTGTTGTATCAGAATGCTGATTTTCCCTCAAAATGTGCAAGCGGTCTTTCAGAATATGACCTATTTAAACGTACTCTAAATATTACTAAAAGTACTCTTAAAACCACAGCAATAGGCTACTGCTGTACTTTCAAAAAATATTTATATGTATCTTCATTAAAGACAGCACCAACTTTTCTTCTGTCTGTCACTTCAGTTACATTAGTTTCATTCTAAATGTGGTCCAGACACTGTCTTAGAGGTTGAACTTTATCATCACAGGTGTGACACTCTGCAAGATATCACTTATAATTATTTTACTGAGAAGATATCCATGCTTTAGCTTTCCAAATATGCATTTAGATCATTTCGTTATGAAATGTCACTTCTACTCTCAGCCCCTCAATTATTTAAAACTTCGATAACTGTCCTGACACTTTTATAAACAAAAACATACTCCACTTCAGTAATCTTCTGATCAAACGAAATCATTTTATTTACATCACAATAATATTGTGCTTGACCTTTATTTTTACGTTTCTATAGTGATTTTGTGTGTTTTTGGCAGTTCTATCCCTCTTCAACTGACGATGTTTAGTTAACTTCTGGTCATAGACTTATAATACGAAAATCTGTTAACAAAATGAATGAATACTGTAGGAAATACACAATATTGTGCTTTTCATTTATATTTATGAATTTGTTCTACCAACAAATGACAGAAAAATCAGTTAACAAAATGTAATATCTCGGTCAACGAGGGAAGATTTTTGACGCAAAATATTACAAAAACACCTCGAATCGCAGTCAGTATAAGCGGCGGTAAGACTCTGTCTGTGATTGGCTTGGGAATACCCAGTAAGAAGTTGAAACTCTCACAGACGCGTGCTGTATACTTCTTGTAGCGCTGTAAGCGTACAGGGCGAGTTCTGAATTTCCTATGTCTGACCGTTAGGTCTATTTATGATTCGGTGTTCCTGACTGAACTGCACTGAATAGTACTGCACATCCTGAAATACGGCTATGTGCTAGGTGTAGAAATATGAAACAGAAATGTGGTTGCAATAATTAGACGTCTGTTGTTTGAAAGCGATAAACAATATTTTATTCAAAATAATCTCCTTTTCTGTTTATGCATTTCTCCCACCTCTCCAGCAAGCGAGCCGAGCCATTTTCGTACGAATTGAAGCGTTGTTCAGCGAGAGCGTATCCCATTGATGCAAATAGATGATAATCGGACGGAGCCAAGTCTGGGAAATAAGCCGCTTACCCTGGTATTTCCCCTTGCTTTACGTGCGTAGGCAGCGTTCCGACGCACAAGCGCTGTGCTGTGATCGACCACGTTAAACTACAGCACTAAATGAGCGCAAGCAAGAAGGGACTCACGTAAAACAGGTGCAATTGCAATCACATTTAACAGGACTGGAAAGCACCGCTCCACAGGGGCATGGCGACTGTTTTGGAGTGGTCTCTTTGCCCGATGACCAATACGTTGCGTATCGTTGACACCCGCGCTTCGTGAGCTTGTACAAAATAAACTAACGTAAAATCACAGTAAGACTAAGTTTTACAGTTTCTGACACACAATTCGACAAAACACGATGTTTCAGTTTCACAGAATGGGCATATGATTAGTGAAATTGAACAGTTCGAAATTCTAAGTGTACATATAGATAGTAAACTGTCGCGGAAAGCCCACGTTCGGGATCTTGTTCAAAGCCTTAATGCTGCCATTTTTACTATTCGAACGATATCTGAAGTAAGTGGTACTTCGACACGAAAAGTAGTATACTTTGTTTATTTTCATTGGCTTATGTCATATGGTATTATGTTTTGGGGTAACTCTTTCCCTTCTCAAAGGATATTTTTGGCTCAGAAACGGGCAGTTCGAGCAATAAGTGATGTAAGTTCGTGAACCTCTTGTCGACCCCTTTTCGCTAGTCTGCGTATTCTGTAAAAATGGTTCAAAGGGCTCTGAGCACTATGGGACTTAACTTCTAAGGTCATCAGTCCCCTAGAACTTAGAACTACTTAAACCTAACTAACCTAAGGACATCACACATATCCATGCCCGAGGCAGGTTTCGAACCTGGGACCGTAGTGGTCACGCGGTTCCAGACTGTAGCGCCTAGAACCGCAATGCCACCCCGGCCGGCTGCGTATTCTGACATTGGCCTCTCAATATATATATTCTTTACTGGCGCTTCTTGTTAACATTATCAGCTTATTCCCAAAAATTAGTAATTTTCATTCAGTTAATACTAGGCAGAAATCCAATCTGCATTTGGAACGCACTCCCTTGACTCTTGTGCAGAAAAGTGTGCAGTTTACTGCTGCATCCATTTTCAGTAAGCTACCACAATAATTCAAATATTTTAGCAGTAATCCACGTGCTTTCAAATCGAAAATGTTTCCTCACGGATCACTCCTTCTATTCTGTCGAAGAGTTCGTTGAAAAATTAGTTGATTCCTATGTTACATTGTTGATTGCGTTTACATTAACTTATGGCTTGTGTTTTTTGGGTTCAGAAACATTTTATTTTATCTATTATTACTTTTATGTTGTAATTTCGTGTACCGACAAGTTCATTGACCTTGGAAACTTGTTTCTCGGTTTGGTCCTACGGAACTAGACGTGTAAAATTAAAAAAAAAAATATTACGATGGTGCCAAGAATATAGGTGGTGAACCTGCGACGAATGGTATCGCATGTACATCAAGAATTCAGTCTGTGTACTCTGGACGTACCCTCATATTGCGTGAGATGCAAACACGTAATGCAGCCAGGGACATTGTCGAACATGATCCTTCTGGTGGTCCAGGCGTTATGGTGCGAGGAGGCCTAATGTTGGGCGTTCTGACCTCCAGATCTTAAATACCGTCGAGCACGTACGAGATGGTTGGGAAGATATACTGCAGCACCTCCACATGTACCAACGACCTCCCAGCAACTGTCAACTGCGCTGGTGGAGAAATGAAACGCCTTATCACAAAAACTCGTTACCAACCTTGCGGCCGGTGTACGAGCACGTTGCAGAATGTACACTGCCACCCATGATGATCACACACCCTATTAAGGGGAGGTTTACGATCTTTTGGTTCAAAAAATCGATTTTTTTAAATTTCACTTTTGTATCCATAAAAGTGTTTAGAATCCACCCCTGAAACGGTTTTTCCGAATACGGAACGGAAATGTTTGTTATTCGCGGTTGAACAAAAAATTTCACCTGCATGAAATCGGCCTTTCTCACGCACCAGTTTTTTTTTTTTCTTTCGGAGGACGAGTTATTTTCCGGTGCTTGGGAGGAAACGCTCAAAAGTCAAATGAAAGTTTGAACCCGTGTGTTTGGAAGTTAGCCCCCAAGCATTTGCATTTGGTGCGAAGACTGTGGAGATTGCGACTTTCCTGGCAGTGAGCAGCTTCAACGAAGGGTATTCAGCAATTCTGAAGAGCATGACACCGATGGACGTCACCCTGGGACTCTATTCAACGCAGTTCGCCAAGCATTCGGACGACCACCGGATTCAAGCGGCCGAAAACAGCTTGTCACCGGTCGTACGAGCGGCTCTGGAGTACCGCGGGATGACCCAGATCGAGCAGACCGCCCTCTGTGAGGAAGACAAAAGGACTTGTTTATGGACCCGGAACAGCAGATTGAACGTAAGTTGCATAACATTGCATTTATATGTAGTCAAAACTTCAAACGCGTTTTTCTCGAGATGACTTTTTTTTATCGCGCGGTGTAGTAACTTCAAATCTACTGAACCGACTGGCATGATTCTTTGTTTCCGACGAAGGTAACTAATTGTCTAGGAGCTGTACCACTTTTATTCCGATCCATCAACTATAAATATTTTTACTTGATCGACGAAGTCGAAGAATCTATAAACAAACCCATTTTTCAGATGGCCGACATTTTGTTTCCTATAGTCCAAAAAACTTAAGCGAGGTACAACTCCTAAAGAATGTTATATAACTCCCTAACGGCAACTCAGTTTTGATTTCAGACGAGCCGGCTGACCTGTGACATACCGCGCGTGGAAGTCTACATCGAAACTTTGTTTCGATCCGAAGGCACTTCCGCCTTTGCTCTTCGACAATACGGGTCGAAAAAATTCCATTTTGTAGATGAAGCATCAGTAAACATTTTGACCAAATTTGACATTGATACCTGTAACATATCCCGAGAAAAAAATTCTCAAAGAACATGCTTTTTTCGGGCCAAGGATAGTAAACCTCCCTTTAAGTACCATGTCACGCCCTCTGTAATGTCCAAAGACCATCTTCAAACGCGTTGGCTTCGTAGTAATTATTATCTTTGAGTAAAAGTGCCATTTCTGTCGTGTCATTGAGTATTTCTTTCAGTTATCTTCTGTACTATAATGCGCCTGTTCTTTCTGTCTATGGTAAAAATTTCATCGAGCTATGTTACTTGGCTGTGACGCATCGTGTGATATAACTTTCGTCCTTCAATTTTGCACACCATTATATTTCGTACGAGAAGTTACTAGTGTTCCGTAGCAACAGAGTTAATGGAATGAGGACGAGAAGACGCTAAACTGAAGTCTAGTAGGTCAATATTTTAGCGTTAGCCGTAATATGAGAGGAATGAGCTCATTTTCCTGCTAGACAGTGGTAAAACACACACTTTTCATCTCATCTACTGTAAACATCGTTATCCATCGAGTATTTGTAAATGCTTGAGGGAGGGCTCTTCTTTTTTATCCAAGAGAAAGAAATCAGCTTTTCGGGTGCTCCTCTTGCTCTCTAATGGCTTTACCGAATCGGGAATTCAGTATCCTTCCATGCCATTGATTGAAAAAAGTTAGGCATTCTTATCGATTCTTCCGTAGTTATGAGACATACTGTGAATATTGAAAGCTCTTCCTCGAATATGCGTCTCATCCCACGAATTCAAAGTCCTTAATCTTACCAGTGTTATACTGCCTTAACAGTGAGCCTAACATGTAAGTTTTTTTTTTTTTTTTTTTTCCATCAGTCTACTGACTGGTTTGATGCGGCCCGCCACGAATTCCTTTCCTGTGCTAACCTCTTCATCTCAGAGTAGCACTTGCAACCTACGTCCTCAATTATTTGCTTGACGTATTCCTATCTCTGTCTTCCTCTACAGTTTTTGGCCTCTACAGCTCCCTCTAGTACCATGGAAGTCATTCCCTCATGTCTTAGCAGATGTCCTATCGTCCTGTCCCTTCTACTTATCAGTGTTTTCCACATATTCCTTTCCTCTCCGATTCTGCGTAGAACCTCCTCATTCCTTACCTTATCAGTCCACCTAATTTTCAACATTCGTCTATAGCACCACATCTCAAATGCTTCGATTCTCTTCTGTTCCGGTTTTCCCACAGTCCATGTTTCACTACCATACAATGCTGTACTCCAGACGTACATCCTCAGAAATTTCTTCCTTAAATTAGTAGACTTCTCTTGGCCAGAAATGCCTTTTTTGCCATAGCGAGTCTGCTTTTGATGTCCTCCTTGCTCCGTCCGTCATTGGTTATTTTACTGCCTAGGTAGCAGAATTCCTTAACTTCATTGACTTCGTGACCATCAATCCTGATGTTAAGTTTCTCGCTGTTCTCATTTCTACTACTTCTCATTACTTTCGTCTTTCTCCGATTCACTCTCAAACCATACTGCGTACTCATTAGACTGTTCATTCCGTTCAGCAGATCATTTAATTCTTCTTCACTTTCACACAGGACAGCAATGTCATCAGCGAATCGTATCATTGATATCTTTCACCTTGTATTTTAATTCCACTCCTGAACCTTTCTTTTATTTCCATCATTGCTTCCTCGATGTACAGATTGAAGAGTAGGGGCGAAAGGCTACAGCCTTGTCTTACACCCTTCTTAATACGAGCACTTCGTTCTTGATCGTCCACTCTTATTATTCCCTCTTGGTTGTTGTACATATTGTATATGATCCGTCTCTCCCTATAGCTTACCCCTACTTTTTTCAGAATATCGAACAGCTTGCACCATTTAATATTGGCGAACACTTTTTCCAGGTCGACAAATCCTATGAAAGTGTCTTGATTTTTCTTTAGCCTTGCTTCCATTCTTCTGTATATTATTCTTGTAAGCAGCTTCGATGCATGAGCTGTTAAGCTGATTGTGCGATAATTCTCGCACTTGTCAGCTCTTGCCGTCTTCGGAATTGTGTGGATGATGCTTTTCCGAAAGTCGGATGGTATATCGCCAGACTCATATATTCTACACACCAACTTCCCCCAATGATTTTAGAAATTCTGATGGAATGTTATCTATCCCTTCTGCCTTAGTTGACTGTAAGTCCTCCAAAGCTCTTTTAAATTCCGATTCTAATACTGGATCCCATATCTCTTCTAAATCGACTTCTGTTTCTTCTTCTATTACATCAGACAAATCTTCACCCTCATAGAGGCTTTCAATGTATTCTTTCCACCTATCTGCTCTCTCCTCTGCATTTAACAGTGGAATTCCTGTTGCACTCTTAATGTTACCACCTTTGCTTTTAATCTCACCAAAGGTTGTTTTGACTTTCCTGTATGCTGAGTCTGTCCTGCCGACAATCATATCTTTTTCGATGTCTTCACATTTTTCCTGTAGCCATTTCGTCTTAACTTCCCTGCACTTCCTATTGATTTCATTCCTCAGCGACTTGTATTTCTGTATTCCTGATTTTCCCGGAACATGTTTGTACTTCCTCCTTTCATCAATCAACTGAAGTATTTCTTCTGTTACCCATGGTTTCTTCGCAACTACCTTCTTTGTACCTATGTTTTCCTTCCCAACTTCTGTGACGGCCCTTTTTAGAGATGTCCATTCCTCTTCAACTGCGCTATTCCTTATTGCTGTATCTATAGCGTTAGAGAACTTCAAACATATCTCGTCATTCCTTAATACTTCCGTATCCCACTTCTTTGCGTATTGATTCTTCCTGACTAATGTCTTGAACTTCAGCCTACTCTTCATCACTACTATATTGTGATCTGAGTCTATATCTGCTCCTGGGTACGCCTTACAATCCAGTATCTGATTTCGGAATCTCTGTCTGACCATGATGTAATCTAATTGAAATCTTCCCGTATCTCCCGGCCTTTTCCAAGTATACCTCCTCTTGTGATTCTTGAACAGGGTATTCGCTATTACTAGCTGAAACTTGTTACAGAACTCAATTAGTCTTTCTCCTCTTTCATTCCTTGTCCCAAGCCCATATTCTCCTGTAACCTTTTCTTCTACTCCTTCCCCTACAACTGCATTCCAGTCGCCCATGACTATTAGATTTTCGTCTCCTTTACATACTGCATTACCCTTTCAATATCCTCATACACTTTCTCTATCTGTTCATCTTCAGCTTGCGACGTCGGCATGTATACCTGAACTATCGTTGTCGGTGTTGGTCTGTTGTCGATTCTGATTAGAACAACCGGGTCACTGAACTGTTCACAGTAACACACCCTCTTCCCTACCTTCCTATTCATAACGAATCCTACACCTGTTATACCATTTTCTGCTGCTGTTGATATTACCCGATACTCATCTGACCAGAAATCCTTGTCTTCCTTCCACTTCACTTCACTGACCCCTACTATATCTATACTGAGTCTTTGCATTTCCCTTTTCAGATTTTCTAGTTTCCCTACCACGTTCAATCTTCTGACATTCCACGCACCGACTCGTACAACGTTATCCTTTCGTAAATTATTCAATCTTTTTCTCATGGTAAGCTCCCCCTTGGCAGTCCCCTCCCGGAGATCCGAATGGGGGACTATTCCGGAATGGAGAGATCATCATGACACTTCTTCAAATACAGGCCACATATCCTGTGGATTCACGTTACGTAGCGTAGCTTTTATAAAATGTGCATCTCCTCGTTGGAATATATTGACTTTGGTGTTTCTAATGCTAGGAAACGATTGGTTGTAGATTGATAAGTCTCCGTACAAAGCCCTACTTGAACTCTGTTTTTCTGAGACGTGTGCTGGATATTGTCCTTTCAGGTTTGAATTCTGGAAGGATTGTCATTGTCATTAACACTAACAGCTTTGGTATTCTGAATATTTTATGCTTAATGGAGTGAGGAACGTTGATGCTGCTCATCGAAATTTTTTTAACTATATTTGTAGTCAGTCAGTAATAACATTCTGGCTTCGAGATATTTTGGTTTATCGTACCTGGTGATAGAGTTATTACCGTAAAATTTAGAAGTTCTTGTTGTTGTTTGATGTTCACTTCTTTATATGTGTTATTTCAATTGTCATAATAATTGAGTCCAGTTATTGACACCGCAGTGGTTAGCACACTGGACTCGTATTCGGGAGGACGACGGTTCATACCCGCGTCTGGCCATTCTGATTTAGGTTTCCCGTGATTTCCCTAAATTGCTTCAGGTAAATGCCGGGATGGTTCCAGCGAAAGGGCACGGCCGACTTTCTTCCCCATCCTTCCCTAATCCGATGAGACCAAAGACCTCGCTCTTTGGTCCCCTCCCCCGAATCAACCATCCGATCAGTTATTGCCACATTGAAAGAAAATAACCCGTAATATATAACTTTTTGAACCATTATTTGGTATTACAATCATGTTGCCTATTTTTAATAGAAAGCTTAGCTGTTTTACCTCTTAAAATGATCTAGAATATCGCTTTTGACACGATGTTCTTGAGTCACTGAGCTGACGTACTGGAATGTACAAGACCCGAATGCTCACGCCCGAACTCACCAATGCATCATTGCCAATATAGATAAGATGTAAAAGTAGGATCCGGCCGTTGTGGCCGTGCGGTTCTAGGCGCTTCAGTCTGGAACCGCGTGACCGCTACGGTCGCAGGTTCGAATCCTGCCTCGGGCATGGATGTGTGTGATGGCATTAGGTTGGTTAGGTTTAATTAGTTCTAAGTTCTAGGCGACTGATGACCTCAGAAGTTAAGTCGCATAGTGCTCAGAGCCATTTGAACCATTTTGTAAAAGTAGGAAACTTGTTTGTCAACGCCTCTTGATATGCAATATAATGTTTGTGACTCTTAGGTATTACATTTTCTGTATTATGTGGTCATAAGAAGTTAATGACAATCATACAATGACAGTTATCTAAAAATAAAGGTAAAATAAGAGCAATAGTACGTTATTAGAGAGAGACGGAGGGGATCAGGTTTCAGGTTTTCCTCTTTAAAAATATAGTTTACCAGTTAAATCTGAATAGTAAAGACCATCCTAACTGAAGGTACCTTGGGGTAATTTCCGCATTAATCATTTGCTTAACAAGGGTCCCTGACCACAACATTAACTCAGTTATTGTAGGTCCCAGAAGGGCGCAAAATGAACAGATTCCCATATATCTGTTGGCGCCATCGCTTTCTGTCGGAGAGCTAGTGAACTAATCGACTAATTAAATAAGATTTGCAGTCTATTCTCTTCCCTGGGTTGGTATTTTTATTGAACAGGTCGAATTTCAATCGTTTGACGTTCTTCCACAGTACAAGTCGCCTGACGTAGTCACACAGTTACTTATCCGGATACTGACACCAGCAGCATACTTTGACGTCCCTCAAACATCCTCTCGAAGTAGATATGGAGGATGGTCGACTAGCATTAACATTTTTTTTGCTTGTAGTAGTGCAACAACAGGAAACATTCTCCATTGACCAGTGACAATTTGACTATCTACGTTTATGTAACAGGCTTATAGAAATAACGGTATCAAAATCAACTTGTAGCAAATCATGAATATGGAGTATGATAATTGCAAAAGGTTTTACTCATTTGAGCCAACCAAATAGTTTTACTGATAACTAATGTGATTTATAAAAATTGTTATTCCTGAAGCGATGAACGGTTCATAAATCATTTTACTGTGACTGAGCACTGAACAAATTCAATCAGATCCTTTATTGGTAACTTAGTTGCACTAAAAATAGATATAACTCTTTACTTTGAAGCGATGAAAGGTTCATAAATCATTTAACTGTAATTGAGTACTGAATAAACCTAATCAAATCCTGTTAAAAGAATATTCCGTCGGTTCTTGGTAGAACAACATTATAATAAATGAAAAGCACCAGTTTGTTTCTGTTCTACAATGTTACTTTTATTGTGTTAACCGGTTTTCGGCTTACAAGGCCATCTACACACATTTACTGAGTATTATGACCAACAACATTGGAAGAGAAGTAACACGTCTAGACTGAAGAAGAAACATAAAGTAAGTAACATCTTTGACAGTGTGGTGGTAATTCGATGAAAAAGTAAAAAATTGAACAGTAAATAAATAAAAATGGAATAGACAGGAAAAACTTTAACATAAAATAGGAACAGCATGCCTACATAACAATTTCTATTAATAAATACAACTAATTAAATATAAATAAAACAAAATTAGTATTTGACAAGGCTACATCAGGAGGTATAAAACATGGAGAGTGATACACAAATCAATTAAAAGAAGAAACAATTATCAATGTAACTATAGAATACATAAGGAACTTAAGCAATATCAATAAGATAAACAGAAATAAATAAATGCAGGAAAATGGAGGCATTTGAGGGAACTTCTCTTCCAATGTTGTTTGCAAACATTGTAACTTCTTTCGTGACAATACTCAGTAAATGTCTGAAGATGGCCTTGTAAGCCGAAAACCGGTTAACACAATAAAAGTAATATTGTAGAACAAAATGAAACTGGTGCTTTTCATTTATACTAATCAAATCCATTTATTGGTAACTTAGTTCCGCTAAAAAATGATGCAGACAACAGGGAAGGACGGGTAACGTACAATACATTTAGGAACTAGACAGCACAATGAGAATGGAAGACCTAGAACTAAGCTTTCGGATTAAAAGGGGCCTCGGCAAGAATCCGCGCACTCAATGCACACGATCGGGTAACCGCCGCGCGTGCTCGCTACGTCAGGAATCACTTCTGTATACACTCGCGGGCATCGGAGCGATACTAGCGCAGCAGTAAAAGGTTAGAAGGCAACCACTGTGGACGTAGGGAGAAGTTGCTATAAAGTAAAATAATGGTTATGTTGAACTGCCTTACATAACAAAATATTTGAATCTGTTATTATCGACTGAAGGTCTGTGCATTCAGATGAGAAGGCTCTCGCCATCGAACAAAGCATTTACTATTCATGATTACACTGCTCAACACAGTTAAGAGATAACTTTTCCGAAACCCGCTGTTTATCAGCCATTACGACGCACAAGTTTGAAACTGGGCACAAAGGAGCCTATGACCTTCCATGGTGCTAATGCGTTTCGCCCTGTGACGTCACCCTCCGTCTGTGCAACGCTTCAAACAGCATGATGTCGAAATATGCGAAGAAAAAGCCACAGCTCAGAAGTTTAAGTGGCGTGTAGGATGAATTAAAAATTATGTCACAATGGTACCAAATTTCACCAAAATTCTGTCCAACACCACCGTAAACATGTCTCACAATGTGCGGGACATAATACACTTTCTTACATTTCACCCCTTCTTTCGACGCCTCTGCGATGTTCACAACCGCGACGAAATCACGCGGTTGGCCAAGGAAAACATTTCAGACACACCGCCGCTCAGAATAGGCCTCATGGGATGACATACATGGCGCCATGAAACCACTGCTTTCCTTGGGACGTTGATTCGCATACGTTTCGCGGTCGAAAACGATAGTTAGCAGTGGGATGAGAAACATGACGATGTTCTTGACGAACTTCTACGTTGAAGTGGACGATTCAGTCCTACTATATTGACATCGTGGGGCTGCAACCACAGTGAACGTCATGTGGCCACTTTGGAGTGTAGTGCGACCGCAATTTTTGCTCTGGAATGCACCGTTGAACCACTATGGACCGTTCAGAACCATTCGACGAAATTTAAAACTGGTCCAAAGCAGAAAAGGGTGTTAACGCTTTTGCAGCCGTTCTTTTTGTGCCTCCAGTGAAGTGATCACAAGTGGAGCAACATTGAAATGTTCGTGAATAAAATGGCGAAGTAAGCGCCGCCCCCCCCCCCCCTATTCAGCAACAACGTACATTTCTTGAGCACTTTAAAAATGGACCTGTCAGACACTTCGACACCTATTTATGTGAGTTTTGTCGAAGAGGTTGCCTGCCCAGCAGGCGCGACGCACCACTTCGCTGAATCGAAATGTCGAAATGTTTGACAGGTCCATTTTTAATGTGCCAGTAAAGGTGCTTGTTTTCACAGAGGTTGCTGCCGAAATGGTGGGAGGGGGGGGGGGGGGGCTAGAGGCACCCATTCTCAATTTATTCACGGACACGTAAATGTTGCACCCCCTTCCTGTACCCTACGATCTTTCAACAGGGGGGCTTAAAAAGCGTAAACACAGTTTGCTGCTCAGGATCACTTACAGATTTCGTCGTATGGTTTTGAATGGTCCCTAGTGGTTGCACCCTGTATACCAGAGCAAAGGTTGGGGTACCGCTATGCTCCAAAGGGATCAGGTGAGGTTCAATGGAGTTGCAGCACCACAGTGTCCATGGATGGGTTGGGTCGTCGGGGGATGTCTGCAGCGTCGGACGTTGTCAACAACGTTGTTCTGTTTCTCATCCGACTGCGAAATGTGTGGCAATCAACACCCTAAGGGAAGGGTTGGATTCACTGACGCTCTTTAAGCCACCTAATTGGACTTTTCGTGTCGATTCTGAGCTGCTGTGTCTGTGAAATGTTTTTCTCGGCCACCCATAAGAAAACTGCGTATTTCGACGCTGGGTGTCGTGGTTTGGACCACCATCGCAGAGGTGTCAAAAGAAGGAGTAAAATGTGTTTATGAGGGTGTATGACATTCCCATCGTTTGATAGGATCATCGTGGTATTGGACAGATTTTTTGTGAAATTTGATCCCAGTCTTATATCTCGCGTTAAGCTTCTGACCTTTGGCCTTTTTTTATCGCGTGTGTCGACGCCTTGCTGTTTGTAGTGTCGTGGTTGTCGCTGCAAGCTGCCAAGCTTTTCTACAATTACAGAGGAGGTTTGTAGGCACTTTTGAGCCAAATTTCAAACACGCGGCGCAGCGCGAGACAATTGCCGGGTTTCGAAAAAGTGAGCCTTTAATTTCGCTGAGCAGTGTATTTCAAGATTTGAATATTCACATTTGAACAAAAGTGCGATCACAATTACACAAACTCAAAACAGTTAAAGAGTTAAACTTGCCGATATCATTTTTCTCCTCATCAGATTTCGCAGCAAATCCACCACAAAGCATTTCACGTGCTTCAAGCCGTGCAGCTGTCTTATCAGTCTTGACTTGATACTTCTTGCGAAGTGTGTCCCACATTTTAGGGTATCTCTTCACCTCTTCGTAAACCAAATCCAAACGAGCTACATTCGTGCCGGGCTGACGGGCTGATGGTATAGCTGTTGCTGTGGTTGCGAATACGAGCGCGTTGCCCACATCTCTATCAACGACTGCAATCTCTCCGATCGCAGGGAAGCAGCAGTGGTTGCCGAGCACAATTTTCTCGCTTCGTCCTCGCGGCAATTTCGCAGCTTGACTGCGCGCGGCTGCACTGTGTCAGAAATGCGCCTAGAACGCGCGAGCAAGTGACTCTGCGATCTCGCGGTTATAAATCTCTCGTGTGCATTGAGCTTAAGTAATGTGCGGCACACGAGCAAATTACATGAGGTATGGCGCTGCAGATTTACTCAAATATTTTTTGGTAGAACCTAATTAATCCTTTGCATTGCCACACTGTTAAATTAGTCTAAACAAGCGTCTCCAGGCCAACGACCGTGCCGCAGTGGGAACACAGGTTCCCGTCAGATCACCGAAGTTAAGCGCTGTCGGGCTTGGCTAGCACTTGGATGGGTCACTGTCCGGTCTGTCCCGTGCTGTTTGCAAGCGGGATGCACTCAGCTCTTCTGAGGCAAACTGAGGAGCTACCTGACTGAGAAGTAGCGGCTCCTGTCTCGGAAACTGACATACGGCGGGGAGAGCGGTGTGTTGACGACATGCCCCTACAAAATTGTTTCAAATGACTCTGAGCACTATGGGACTTAACATCTGAGGTCATCAGTCCCCTAGACTTAGAACTACTTAAACCTAACTAACCTAAGGACATCACACACACCCATGCCCGAGGCAGGATTCGAACCTGCGACCGTAGCAGCAGCGCGGTTCCGGACTGAAGCGCCTAGAACCGCACGGCCACAACGGCCGGCGATGCCCCTACATATCCGCATCCAGTGACGCCTGTGGGCTGAGGGTGATACGGCGGCCGCTCGGTACCGTTTGGGCCTTCATAGCCTGTTCTGATGGAGTTTTTAGTTTTCAAGCGTCTCCACCCTCACCTTGCCTATGGAGAAAGAGTTACACTTCTCAGTACTTCAGTGTCAGTAATTAAAAGTCCTGTAGCTATCTAATCACTCTCAGGAAAACTTCCGGTATCGTATCACTCGACTGGAATATGTGAGTCGTTAACAGTCCATGCAACGCCTCCATATAGATCCTAGCAACTGCCGCTGATAACCTCCACAATACCAAAATACACTGATTAGCGGGAACATTATGACCACCAACCTGTTATCGATACAAACCCGTCTAGGCGATAGCAGCGACACCTGGCGACGAAAGACTGCTAGTCAACCACGTGCACGGTTGTGGGGCGGCGGGTGGAATTTAATTGTTTAGGAATGTTATGTAGAATGTAGAGTGTTATGTAGAAAAGATGCATTTCCCGGCCGATTAACCATATGTGGGGCGGCGGGTGGAATTAATTGTTGTTAAATGTTCCTATTATACTCCTGGAAATGGAAAAAAGAACACATTGACACCGGTGTGTCAGACCCACCATACTTGCTCCGGACACTGCGAGAGGGCTGTACAAGCAATGATCACACGCACGGCACAGCGGACACACCAGGAACCGCGGTGTTGGCCGTCGAATGGCGCTAGCTGCGCAGCATTTGTGCACCGCCGCCGTCAGTGTCAGCCAGTTTGCCGTGGCATACGGAGCTCCATCGCAGTCTTTAACACTGGTAGCATGCCGCGACAGCGTGGACGTGAACCGTATGTGCAGTTGACGGACTTTGAGCGAGGGCGTATAGTGGGCATGCGGGAGGCCGGGTGGACGTACCGCCGAATTGCTCAACACGTGGGGCGTGAGGTCTCCACAGTACATCGATGTTGTCGCCAGTGGTCGGCGGAAGGTGCACGTGCCCGTCGACCTGGGACCGGACCGCAGCGACGCACGGATGCACGCCAAGACCTTAGGATCCCACGCAGTGCCGTAGGGGACCGCACCGCCACTTCCCAGCAAATTAGGGACACTGTTGCTCCTGGGGTATCGGCGAGGACCATTCGCAACCGTCTCCATGAAGCTGGGCTACGGTCCCGCACACCGTTAGGCCGTCTTCCGCTCACGCCCCAACATCGTGCAGCCCGCCTCCAGTGGTGTCGCGACAGGCGTGAATGGAGGGACGAATGGAGACGTGTCGTCTTCAGCGATGAGAGTCGCTTCTGCCTTGGTGCCAATGATGGTCGTATGCGTGTTTGGCGCCGTGCAGGTGAGCGCCACAATCAGGACTGCATACGACCGAGGCACACAGGGCCAACACCCGGCATCATGGTGTGGGGAGCGATCTCCTACACTGGCCGGACACCACTGGTGATCGTCGAGGGGACACTGAATAGTGCACGGTACATCCAAACCGTCATCGAACCCATCGTTCTACCATTCCTAGACCGGCAAGGGAACTTGCTGTTCCAACAGGACAATGCACGTCCGCATGTATCCCGTGCCACCCAACGTGCTCTAGAAGGTGTAAGTCAACTACCCTGGCCAGCAAGATCTCCGGATCTGTCCCCCATTGAGCATGTTTGGGACTGGATGAAGCGTCGTCTCACGCGGTCTGCACGTCCAGCACGAACGCTGGTCCAACTGAGGCGCCAGGTGGAAATGGCATGGCAAGCCGTTCCACAGGACTACATCCAGCATCTCTACGATCGTCTCCATGGGAGAATAGCAGCCAGCATTGCTGCGAAAGGTGGATATACACTGTACTAGTGCCGACATTGTGCATGCTCTGTTGCCTGTGTCTATGTGCCTGTGGTTCTGTCAGTGTGATCATGTGATGTATCTGACCCCAGGAATGTGTCAATAAAGTTTCCCCTTCCTGGGACAATGAATTCACGGTGTTCTTATTTCAATTTCCAGGAGTGTATTTATGCAGTCTTTTGCCGTTCTCAACACTGGCTCTCTAACTACAATATTGGCAACCAGAAAGTGATTAACAAAACGTGAAGCCTGTAATTAGAATTCCCAGTGCCCACTTCACCTGAGAAATACACTTATAGCTACAGCTTATAGCTCTGAGGAATTAGGAGATTGTCTGGGATTCATAATCGAAGCGATTCTCTAAAAATGTTCACTATATTCTGTCTAATGCGCTGATACAACTATAACTGTTCAAATTAAATGTTTAAGTGAATGCTCGCCATAATTTGATGATAATGTTCATCAAACGCCACGCTAAATAATGGTAGAATGTCTGTCCCGCGGCGGAACGTGAAAATACGACATATGCAAACTGAAGATAGATCATTGAAGTCATCCCAGAATTAACACTTCACTCGAAAACGATTTCATGGTTACGCGTATCGCGAGTAACTTATTACGGCATCCGAGGCTGTTTATAGCAATGATACCGATGCGACGCGACTCCCGGCACAGGTGGTGTGCTATTCAGCGTCTGGAGAGAACTGGGGCCTTTTTTTCTCGCGCAACGTTCTTATATATAAAGCTGCGGTGCGGACGGCTAAGGGAACGCCTGATCAAAATTGCTCTCCCGACTAGCCGCTGGGCTAGTAATGCACCACTTTAAGTTATTGAATAAATCATCGCTTCCTTTGCTGATGGCCGATGAAGCTCTCAATTTAAATGTGCATTCAGCACACAGGTAAGTAATCATAACAAAAGTCTGACGTGGCTAAGTCAAATATTTTGGGCGAGAGAATTAATTTAATTACACTACACGCAGTAGACGAGCTCTGAACTTGCCCTTTGGAGATACGCTATTGCTATAGTTTTATAGTTATTCAATTGAAACTTCTCACATCTTTATGATTATAGCGGATCTCCCTTCTACTTAAATTTAAATATCCTAGCCTTATTTATTCGCCTACTTAATCTATCTTGCTTCCTTAATTTCTAAGACAAAAATCAGAAAATCATGAATTTCAACTAAAATTTTAATTTGTGAGATCCAGAATACTGTTTCTACTAAATTATTATGCAAAAGGAACCCAAATATAAATTTTTTAGTTTCTAGCTCTTTTCTGTTGCGCCAACGATTTTTACAGAAAAACGAACAACACATTGATTTAGTATTACTCCTGACATGCTAGAAACGTTTCAGGTTATTTACTTGATTTTTAAAGTATTGCGCAACATTTATGATGTCAGAGCTATATACAGCGGACTATGCTGGCACACAATGGAAAGACTGATGTGAATTTTTATACGGCGTGAGTAGGCTGCTTCCCTACAGGTGCATGTAGTATCAATGGGCGTGCTGACCGTGTGTATAATGGGAAAGGCGTGCGGTCTATCTGAGTTTGACCGGGGCAGATTTTAATGGCTCGGAGGCTCGGAACGAGGAGTTCGGAAACTGCTCGACTTATCGGGTGTTCGAGGAGTGCTGCAGTGAGCGTCTTCAATACGTGGCGAAACCAAGGTGAAACCACGTCCAGATGTCGTGCGGTTGGCCGGCCGCCCCTCATTGCAGATGTCGGAAGTCGTAGGCTTCGCAGACTGGTAAAACAGGACAGGTAGCGAACTGTGGCGGAACTAACATCAGACTTTACTGGTGGGCAGAGTACAAGTATATCTAAACACACAGTGCACTGAACAGTCCTAACGATGGGCCTCCGCTACGGTCGTAGGTTCGAATCCTGCCTCGGACATGGATGTGTGTGATGTCCTTAGGTTAGTTAGGTTTAATTAGTTATAAGTCTAGGGGACTGACGACCTCAGATGTTAAATCCCATAATGGTTAGAGCCATTTGAACCATTTGATGGGCCTTCGCGGCCGACGACCCATGCATGTGCCAATGTTAATACCACAAAATCGGCATCTACGATAGAAACGGCCATGTGAACATAATGACTGAACTTTGACGCAGTGGCAAAGCGTTGCATGGTCTGTTGAATCCCAAAAACTTCTTCATCATGCCAATGGGAGGCAGCGAATTTGTCGCCTTCCAGTGAACAGCTCCTTGACACCTGTGTTGCGGGACGGACACAAACTGGCGGCGGCTCCATTATGCTCTGGGGAGCATTCACGTTGGCATCCGTGGGTCCAGTGAAGATCGTGCACCATGAAGGCCAAGGAGTACGAATGAGGACCACGTGCATCCCTTCCCGACGGCAGTGACTCGTTTCAGTAAGATAATGCGCATGTCACAAGGCGAGGAGTGTGATGGAGTGGTTCGAGGAACACAGTGTAGAGCTCCAATTGATTTGCTGGCCCCCCAACTCGCCAGATCTGAATCCTATCGAACACATCTCGGATGTGATTGAACGTGATTTCAGAACTCATCGCCCCCCTACACGGACTTCAGGAAATTAGGTGACTTATGTTTGCGGATGTGGTGCCAACTCCCTCCAGTGACCTTCCAAGTCCTCATTGCTTCCATGCCACAACGCCTCGCCCTTGTTACCCGTGCCAGAGGGGAAAATACCGACTGCTAGGTAGATGGTCATAATGTGCTGACTAATCAGTATAGGAAAAAAGTTCAACGTCAGTGAGTGCAAATACGCGCAGGAAAACTGTTGTTACTGACAATTCGCAATTTTTCACAACACATCTTTTATTTATGTAAGTTCACAAGGTTGATGGCTGAACATACAAACGAAAGGTAACAATAAAGAAAAAAATCTCCTAATTGAGGCAAACAAAAGTTCACTTCTAATTTTCCACGAAGGTTCGTGGTAACACACTCACACACTAGTAACAGTTCAATTCCGAGACGTAATCTTCAACGTTTGCGGTTCACGAGGTCGGTATCTGGCGTGAACTGAACTTCAGGCCTGGTTCTAGCCCTTAAATACCTGTCTTCACCAGTCAGGTTTCGGCGTGGTGATACTTCCTGCAGGCCGTGGCTCGAGCCCCCCCTGCAGGAAGTAGTGCTCGGAATGTCTGTTTCCATTATCTTGTATGTAAATAGATGGTGTTTACCATGGTCCTTTTGGGTACGCCATGAGAATAGACTAATCAAAATTCCACGCCCGTTCAAGGGACCGCACTTTCGATTCTTTTAATCTTGGCGTAATTGAATCACGAAGGTTCACTAACTTCCGACTGTAGTTAAACACAGAAAAAGCTCCGTCCTACAGGGTCCACGAATTGTCAACTTAACCTTGCGCTGGCTGTCGCCCGACTCTCGTTCCGCAACGCCAGCTTCAAATCTACGAAGATTGTTTCAACGCACAGGCGTTTCGACCAATCAAATACAGTAGCTGCGAGGAGGCAATTTCATTGTCAATTTCCGCTCGCGCTGTAATACTCCACTGCAAAATGCTTCTTCCTGCAAGTACTTTTCAAAGGTTTTGTTCCAACAGATCCTGGAAAACACGTAACATCCTGAGACAATCACTTCCCCTTACTTCCACCTCGTACGCCTCCCCAGCAACCTATTTATGGAGATAACAGAGACACCGAGTCATCACCTTCACGCTGGAATAAGCCTCCTTCCGCTGCATACAGGAAACGGGCCCTATCGCACCTGGTAGCCACAGGACGAGGACATAGGTACAGCATGAAAATGGACTACAGGGTGGTCAGAAAAAGTGTGAAAATCTTGTAAGGGTGTTGCACGGTAGGTTGTGCTGAGAAATAATTGTTAATAAAACAATTAGATGCGTTGCGCCGTTTCCGAGTTAATTAGCATTGAAGTTAGCCAATCAGGTTGCTTCGCGCGCAAATTCAAGCTCCCCAGTGGATACGATTAGTGTCAGATGTTTTAATAGCGTAGATGACAGCGCACGAGACTGCTCAGCCTTTGGCTTGAGTTCGATCTCTACTACAGTCCTACGCACAATTTTTGTGTCGCTCTTTTGTTCCGTTTGTTGGAAACCTAACGACGAGCACTTTTGGCAACACTGTCTCTGGCGAGCTGCTTATATTTGGGCGCACAGCAACCTTATTGGTTAATTACCTCGGATATGGTGCAGTGTATCGCCTTTTTTTCTTGACAATTATTCTCAAGATAACTTATCGTGCAACGCCCTTATAAGCTTTTCAGACTTTTTCTGACCACCCTGTACACCGGGAGTCCCACGAATAATGATCAAATAGTCGGAGATATGACAGAACCTATCATTCAAAACGAAAAGTCTAATAAATCTCGGCTTTAAAATGCGTGCTTTAAGAACTGTAAGTTCATTTCTTTAAAGAATCGAATTTAAAAAATTTAATGCTGTCATAATTTGTTCATTTAGAGTTGTAATCTTACGTTAAACGTCTAACATGGTAATATAAATATTACACTTAGAATTCTGGATGTCTCGAGGCACAATAGCTCACGCCGCTCGAATTACCCAGACTAATTTCATACAGTATTTGTGAATGAGGACACTTATCGACTTCCGACATATTTTCTCATAATTTCAAACGTCTACGAAACTTTTTCTCTCTGACACCTCCCATAGAATGCTGAAGGAAAGAAAGTTATATCGCTTACCTCATTTTCGCTTTTAATGCGATAAAACTTCAGCCTCTGATATAACTATTTAATTTATTTCTTCGTCAACATAAACTCCATTCGGAGCACAGTTTTCAGACAATATCCACGTATACAGCTGAACGTGCCTGTACGACAGGAGACATGATGTCATAGATATTGAAATGGGGTAAATAGATTTTACTTACAACATAGCACAAATTACAGAGATTATATTCATCCACTGTTTCCTAATGAGAACATTTACTGGCTTGCAACAAACTTTTACCTTAATATCAAATGTTTTCTAACCTTTTCTCGCTTACACGCCTAACGTCAAATATTTAACATAGTAACGCATTTGTAAACAAAACAATCTCGTAATGTTCGAATACAGCGTTAGTAGTGCACTGGTTGACACAGTCAGAGCGATTAAATACCTAGGTGTGACGTTGCAATGCATTATGAAATGGAATGAGCGTGTAAAGATTGTTATTCGGAGAGTTTTAGGGAAGCGTGGCTCATTTGTAAAGGAGGCCGCATGTAGAACACTAGTGCGATTGTTTTTTCAGTACTGGTCGTGTGTTTTGGATCCTCACCAGGTCGAATTGAAGGAAGACATCGAAGCAACTCGGAATCCAGGTGCTAGATTAGTTACCGGTAGCTTCGATCAACTCGGAAGTAATACGGAGATGCTTCGTGGCCGCGCGGGATTAGCCGAGCGGTCGCAGGCGCTGCAGTCATGGACTATGCGGCTGGTCCCGGCGGAGGTTCGAGTCCTCCTTCGGGCATGGGTGTTTGTGTTTGTCCTTAGGATAATTTAGGTTAAATACTGTGGAAGCTTAGGGACTGATGCCCTTAACAGTTAAGTCCCACAAGATTTCACACACATCTGAACATTTGATGCTTCGTGAATTGAAATGGGAATTCCTGGAGGAAAGGCGACGTCCCTTTCACCATTGAGAAAATTTAGAGAACCGGCATTTGAAGCTGACCGCGGAATGATCCTACATTTCGCATAAGGACCGCAAACATAAGAAAAATTATAGCTCATATGGAGGCATATAGATAGTCGTTTTTTCCTTTTTCTGTTTGTGACAGGAACATGAAAGTAAATGCCTAGTACTGGTACAACTTAATCTCCGTCACGTACCGTGCGGTGATACAACTTAACCTTCCCTTGCGTAGTATTATGCAGATGTCTGAAGCTGTTTTACACATGGGTGCTCGATTCTTTAAAAAATCGGGTGTTGGGAGTACAGTGGTCTTACCTACATCTCAACTGTACATCGAGGAAGCAATGACGGAAATAAAAGGCAGTTTAAGGAATAAGAATAAAATCAGCGTGGAAAGACGTTTGCTGATCACACTCACCAGTGAATATGAGGAGGAATTACAGCATCTTTTGAATGGAATGGACTGCCTAATGAGCACAGAATATGGATGGAAAGTAAACAAAATAATGATGAGTAGCAGAATGAAGTTAGCTTTTACCTTCATATCGAAAGTGAGGATCACGAAGCAGTCCAAATGAAGGAAATCTGATGCGAGTACAGTTATGCGTCAGGGACAAAGATTATAAAAGCAGGCTCGCACAGACAAACAGGGCTTACCTCGTTATAAACACTCTACTATTATTAAATATTCCAGGGAAAACTTCTTGACATGTGCGTTTGAAGCAGAGCATTGTGTGGGAGTGAATCGTGGACTGTGGGAAAGCCGGGAAAGAAGAGAATCGACGCGTTTGAGATGTTGAAATTAAGTAGATTGGTGAGGTAAAAATGAGCAGTTCCTCCGCAGAATGGGCGAGGAAAGAAATATGTGGAAAATATAGATGAGTAGAAAGGACAGAATAATAGGACACGTTTTAAGACATCAGGTAACAACTTTAGTAGTATTATAGGGAGCTGTAGAGGGTAAAAGCTGTAGGACAAAATACAGATTGGAAAAATCCAATAAATGATCCAGAACGTTGGCTGTACGTACTACTCCGGAATGAAGTGGTTGAACTGAAGATAAAATTATGGCGGGCCGCATAGAATATAAGAATAAAAGACTGACAAAGTTTTGCAGAAGTTCGAAATATGGCGCGTACTTCAATGCGAGATGCTTTCAATAATTTCCACAACGAAACTCTGTCTGGAAATCTGGCAGAAAACCCAGAGAGATTCTGGTCATACATAAAGCACACCAGTGGCAGGGCGCAATCAATAGCTTCACTGTGCGATAACAACGGTGATGTCATTGATGACAGTGCCACTAAAGCAGAGTTATTAAACACGGTTTTCTGAAACTCCTTCACCAAAGAAGACGAAGTAAATATTCCTGAATTCCAATCGAGAACAACTGCCAAGAGGAGAAACATAGAAATAGATATCCTCGGTGTCGCAAAGCAGCTTAAATCACTTAATAAGAGCAAGGCTTCCGGTCCAGATTGTATACCAGTCTGGTTCCTCTCAGAGTATGCTGATACAATAGCTCCAAATTTAGCAATTATATACAACCGCTCGCTCATAGAAAGATCCGTACCTAAAGACTGGAAAATTGCTCAAGTCACACCAATACCTGAAAAGGGAAGTAGGAGTAACCCGTTGAATTACAGGCCCATATCACGAACGTCAATCTGCAGTAGGGTTTTGGAACATATACCGTATTCGAACATTATGAAGTACCTCGAAGAAAAAACGATTTATTGACACGTAGTCAGCACGGATTCAGAAAATTTCGTTCTTCCGAAGCACAACTAGTTCTTTATACTCATGATGTACTGAGTGCTATCGACAGGGGATGTCAAATTGATTCCATATTTTTAGATTTCCAGAAGGCTTTCGACACCGTTCCTCACAAGCGTCTTCTAACCAAACTGCGTGGCTATGGAGTATCGCCTCGGTTGTGCGCCTGTATTCGTGATTTCCTGTCAGAAAGGCCACAGTTCTTAGTAATAGACTGAAAGTCATCGAGTAAAACAGAAATAATATCCGGCGTTCCCCAAGGAAGTGTTATAGGCCCTCTATCGTTTCTGATCTATATTAACGACATATGAGGCAATCTCAGTAGCCGTCTTAGATTGTTTGCAGATGATGCTGTCATTTACCTTCTTGTAAAGTCATCACATGACCAAAAAGAACTGCAGAATTAATTAGATAAGATATCTGTATATAGCCAAAAGTGGCAGATGACCCTGAAAAAAGAAAAGTGTGAAGTTATTCACATGAGCACTAAAAGAAATCCGCTAAATTTCGATTTCGCCATAAGTCACACAAATCTGAAGGCTGTAAATTCAACTAAATACTTAGAGATTATAGTTAAAAATACCCTAAATTGGAACGATCACATAAATAATGTTGTGGATAGAGCCAACCAAAGACTGCGATTCATTGGCAACAGGTCTACTAAAGAGACTGATTACACCACGCTTGTCCACCGTATTCTGGAGTATTGCTGTGCGGTGTGGGATCCATCAGATGGGAATGACGGATGACATCGAAAAAGTACAGAGAAGGGCAGCTCGTTCTGTATTATCGCGAAATAGGGGACATAGTGCCACGGACATGATACGTGAATTGGAGTGGCAATCATTAAAACAAAGGCGTTTTTCGTTGCGACGGTATCTTCTCATGAAATTTCAATCTTCTGTTTTCTCCTTCGCTTGTGAAAACATTCTGTTGACACCCAACTACATAGGGAGAATTGATCATCACGATAAAATAAGAGAAATCAGGGCTCGCACAGAAAAATTTAAGTGCTCGTTTTTCCCGCGCGCCGTTCGAGAGTGGAACGGTAAATTGACAGCTTGAAGGTAGTTCATTGAACCCTCTTCCAGGCACTTTATTTTAGAAGAGTAATCACGTAGATGTAGATGAAGACCCAGAAGAATCAGAAAAAGGTTTCTTCCTGTAGATGGATAATCGTACCAATGCTATTCGATTCTTAGTGTAGTTTCGGGAAAAAATTAAGAATAAGAAAATATTCCTTCATCTGTTAGTAATAAAAAAGCATGCTCTCAAAACTCACAAGCACAAATTTTTTGAAGAATCAGCCACCAGCTGAAACAGGAATATATATGAGCTTCTATTGTACGTACGGACATAAATGTATCTTTATGGCAACATGTCTCACTTGTGCGACACTCATATCTCATATGATTCACCTTGTTTAGCGGCCGTATTTCTTACAAAAACTGAACATAGTAGTTGTCATTTCATCACTACACTGCTTCGATCAAAAAAATTTAAGTCATACAAAAATTGTAATTTCTGTTGTAAATGGACCCCCAAATAATATATCCCGCTTCATAAATTGCCCCTAGTTTAGAGTTATCTCTCAAGTACAAATACGCATGTAAATAGTTATGTAACCCAGTGTCGTTGAAAAACATTTGATATGTTGCTGAAATATACTAAAATTTTATCAGAAGAACTTTTTTTCCTTCCAAAGACGTTTCAATACATCGTAAACTATTCTTCAAAGGAAAACTTTTCTTATAACCGGTAAAATTAAATGAATTGATTTAAATATGTTTCTTTCAAATTATTCAGAATCAGAAACGAAAATGAAAAGTTAATTAAATAATACCTTCATTGTAGTTCAGTTAGCAGATCGTCTTTGTCGCCCTGTAGCGATGCATTTGGCGTAACTACTATTAGACTGATATTGCATGAAAAAATTTAATTTGTGGAATCGATAATGTACCATAGTTCGTAACATTATTGAAATCATATATTAACGTGGAGGATCAGTACTTTCTGGCATGAACAAGGCACACACATTTTTTGGGGTCAGACTTGTTTGGCGTTAGCGATATGGCACCCGAAACATGACAGGCGTACGACACCACCACTAGAACTTGTCAGCATTAAGTATAATGAAGCGTCCTCTCCTGTTTGCCAGTTATGCCAGCATTTTGTAAACGATCGGCCAGGCTCGCAGGACCTGCATGACGTCAGTGAAAATTTGGCAAGAACTCTCATTTAGGCGGTTGTTCCCATAGCTCCGTATTTCCTAGTACAACGAATGCAGTGGAGCTGCAGCAGGCATCGATCCGAATGGTTTTATTGCCATTGAAGCACATTTATTGCTACGCAAGATTCGATACGTGTAAATAAAAAAAATGAGGGAAACTTGGCCCTAGGACGAACTCTAAAAAGACAAAAGCGATAGACTGAACAAAAAAGCCGTAAGTCGTGAGAAGATGAATGTAAAACGATCAGCTGCGTTTGAATGGTAATGCGGGAAGCAACCGTCCAGAAACGTTATTCTATGAAGGATACACGCAGGTCTGAACTTCGTACTTGAGTAAAGCAGTGACCTGTTCTTATGTTACGTTAATAGATTGATAGGTTTCTATTTGAAAACCATGAATTGCGTAATATGAAGCATTAGTACTATTAAGTTCTAAATTACTGACTTTGTCTCCCATATTTTTCATAACTGTTGATATAACGTCTAAGAGCTCCGTGACCACCTTCCATGCAATGAAAAACGGTAAACACAGTCTGGATCACTTTTATGTTTATTCAAATTGCTGGGTTTCATTGAAGCTTCGCCCTGATGATGAACTGTGAGTCGCAGTAGTTAGACTTGGGTCTAAAGATAATATCCGGCAAGAGTCAAAACTGGTAATCTTATAAACATAAATTTCGGCTGAGAAGGTGTTTCTCTTTCTTCATTCCTATATTCTTTCTTTCTTTCAGGAGAGAGCTGTACCTAAAAATGTGACGTTAGCCCTGTCATGGAGGCCAAACGTCCATCCAGAGTTCGGATTTTGAAATTTTCTTTAGAAGTTATCACAAAAGTAAGAGGGGCGTGAATTCAGATTTGAGATTGATGATGAGCGGTTTATTAATAGTGTCATCGTTCATCAAGAGTATGGAAATCTGCCGAACCATCAGTCAAAGTACAACATAAGCCGACATAAGACGATAAGCAAGAGTGGAAAGCTGACTAAACATGATAACTTCGCCTGCTGTAATAGTGTATCCTAGCTTGCCATTACAATTGTGCACCCTTCTTATTGACAGGAAAACAGACGAAAAACGGACGTTATTCTGTAATTAATTGCACCTGTTAAAGTGTCACGCGTTATTAATTGGCACTCGCTCCACAAATGAATACGGACATATGAGACTTGAAACGAATGCTATAATTCTCTCAGCGAATTTCTGACACTTTCCAAACAGTAAACTGAACATTAAACTTGTTGCTGACATGAAAACGTCGGTGCCGGAAAAGCTTCGACTATTGGAGCATCACCTATCGGCAGATAATGTCTTGGTTGTATCGGCAAGATCAGCTGGCGTATTTCCTTAGACTTTCGGCTAAGATCGGGAAGTGGTACAAAGGCTCGTACCATTTATCGACAGGTGTCTTTACTTGGATCTGGAGACCCAAAAATTAAGTATTGAAAAAGAGAATGAGTAATAATTACACATTAATTTGAAGCAAAACACTTCACCTGCGTGATCAAAAATTTCTTCCTCAAATTCTTTTTACGTCCCCCTTTCTCCGTCCGTCGTGAGTTATTCTGCTGTCTAGGTAGCAGTATTCATTTAGTTCGTGATGCTCAATTCCTATGTTAAGTTTCTCGCTATTCTCTTTTCTGCTGCGTCTCATAAGTTTCGCCTTTCTTCGATTTACTTTTGAGCCGTAATTTGTACTCATCAGACTGGTCATTCCATTCAACAGATCCCGTAATTCTTCTTCACTTTCCCTAAAGATAGCAATATCATCACTGAATCTTAACATTGATATCCTTTCACCTTGACTTTTAATGCCGCTCTAGAACCTTTCTATTATTTCCATTATTGCTTTTTCGTTGCATAGATTGAACAGCAGGGACGCAAGAATACATCCATATCTTACACCCTTTTTCATCCGTGCACATTGTTCTTGGTCTTCTGTTCTTATGCTTTCCTCTTGGTTCTTGTACATATTGTATATTACTCGTTTCTTCCCTACGGCTTACCCCTCTTTTGAATATTTTGGGCCGGCCGGAGTGGCCGAGCGGTTCTAGGCGCTTCAGTGTGGAACCGCGCGACCGCTACGGTGGCAGGTTCGAATCCTGCCTCGGGCATGGATGTGTGTGATGTGCTCAGGTTAGTTAGGTTTGAGTAGTTCTAAGTTCTAGGGGACTGATGACCTCAGATGTTAAGTCCCATAGTGCTCAGAGCCATTTGAACCATTTTTTTATAGCCGTAGAGCACTTCATGTGTATCTCTTCATTCCTTAGTATTACCGTATCCCACTATTTTGCGCATTGATTCTTCCTGACTCGTCTCTTAAATTTTACCCTACTCTTCATCGTTACTAAATTGTTGTCTGGGTCTGTATCTACCTCTAGGTACGCCTTACAGTGCAGTACGTGATTTAGGAAAGTCTGCCTGACCATGATGTAATGTAACTGAAATGGTTCAAATGGCTCTGAGCACTATGGGACTTGTCACACAAGAATTGTAGTTAAATTGTTAGGTTGGAATATTGACCTCGATTCAGAGGCCAATGTTTGGGGCTGTACGAGTGATCTAATATTCTGCGTCTTAGATATAAATACAAATATTATTCAGTATTTTATTGCCATTGTCCTCAGCGAGATAAGCGAATGCGGCAGTATTAAGACCGTTAGCGTCTTATTAGTGTACCTGCAAAGTCTGGTCACATTAATGTGAACATCTGTCAAAGGCCTGAATAACCACCGTTTGAAATGCGGCCCGCTGCAAGACGTCGAGGAAGGGAGTCAGTGACGTTCTGGAAAGTACCGATAGGGGTGGGAAGCCAAGCCGACGATAGGTCCTCGCCAGCTGTGCCAGGTTTCTCCGTTATGGACCCATGGCCCTGAGGGCCAGATCGAGGTGCTCCCACAGATTCTCGATTCGGTTTAAATGCGGCAGTTTTCTTGGCCAGGGGACTACAGAAAACTCACCCTCGTGATCTACGAACGACTCACGTACTCTGCGAGCTCTGACACGTTTCATTGTTCTGCTGGTAGATACCATCGTGCTGAGGAAAAACACACTGCATGTAGAGGTGGACATGGACAGGATAGATACATACACTACTGCCCGTTAAAATTGCTACACCAAGAAGAAATGCAGATGATAAACGGGCATTCATTGGACGAATATATTATACTAGAACTGACATGTGATTACATTTTCACGCAATTTGGGTGGATAGATCCTGAGAAATCAGTACCCAGAACAACCACCTCTGGCCGTAATAACGGCCTTGATACGCCTGGGCATTCAGTCAGAGAGCTTGGGTGGCGTGTACAGGTACAGCTGCCCATGCAGCTTCAACACGATACCACAGTTCATCAAGAGTAGTGACTGGTGTATTGCGACGAGCCAGTTGCTCGGCCACCATTGACCAGACGTTTTCAGTTGGTGTGAGATCTGGAGAATGTGCTGGTCAGGGCAGCAGTCGAACATTTTCTGTATCCAGAAAGGCCCGTACAGGTCCTGCAACATGCGGTCGTGCATTATCCTGATGAATTGTAGTGTTTCGCATGGATCGAATGAAGGGTAGAGCCACGGGTCGTAACACATCTGAAATGTAACGTCCACTGTTCAAAGTGCCGTCAATGCGAACAAGAAATGACCGATACGTGTGACCAATGGCACCCTATGCCATCACGCCAGGTGATACGCCAGTATGGCGATAACGAATACACACTTCCAATGTGCGTTCGCCGCGATGTCGCCAAACACGGATGCGACCATCATGATGCTGTAAACAAAACCTGGATTCATACGAAAAAATGACGTTTTGCCATTCGTGCACCCAGGTTCGTCGTTGAGTACACCATCGCAGGCCCTCCTGTCTGTGATGCAGCGCCAAGGGTAACCGCAGCTATGATCCATGCTGCTGCAAACGTCGTCGAACTGTTCGTGCAGATGGTTGTTGTCTTTAGAACTCCCCATCTGTTGACTCAGGGATCGAGACGTGGCTGCACGATGCGTTACAGCCATGCGAATAAAATGTCTGTCATCTCGACTGCTAGTGATACGAGGCCGTTGGTATCCAGTACGGCGTTCCGCATTACCGTCCTGAATCCACCGATTCCATATTCTGCTAACAGTCATTGGATCTCGACCAACGCGAGCAGCAATGTCGGGATACGCTAAACCGCAGTCGCGATAGGCTACAATGCAACCTTTATCAAAGTCGGAAACGTGATCGTACGCATTTCTCCTCCTTACGCGAGGCATCACAACAACGTTTCACCAGGCAACGCCGGTCAACTGCTGTTTGTGTATGAGAAATCGGTTGGAAACTTTCCTCATGTGAGCACGTTGTATGTGTCGCCACCGGCGCCAACCTTGTGTGAATGCTCTGGAAAGCTAATCATTTGCATATCACAGCGTCTTCTTCCTGTCGGTTAAATTTTGCGTCTTAGCACGTCATCTTTGTGATGCAGCAATTTTAATGGCTAGTAGTGTACTTGTGTTGTTCCCTTGTGCCTTGTAGAAAGACGATATCGCCTAGCGAATGCCACGGAAGCATCATTCTCCAGGAATAAAAAACCCTACAACGATTGCTGCAGAGTGTTTACTTTCAGATGTTTCGGCGTACACGGCGACGGCCACCTATCCGATGGAGCATAACACTTGATTCATCTGAAGATGGCACTCACCGTCGCTCAGTGGACGTCCACTTGCGGTACTAGCATGCAATTTCCAGCCATTGTCGCCGATGTACAGCAGTTAACATGAGTTCGTGAATGACGTGTCTGCTGTGAACGCCGACCCGCAGCAACTTTCGTTGAGGAGCCACTGCTGGTAGCCCCTTGGTTCACCTGGACGATGAGTTCCTCAACAGTCGCGCATCCTCTTGCCCGTACACATCTCCGCAGCCGTTGTTCACCCCTTTCATCTATGGCCCATGTTTCACCACAGTTGCCGATGTCCATTTTGGATAGCGCCATTTTGCCATGCACGGTGTATTTTAACCACAGCTGCGGGCGAACACTTTATGGATTTAGCCGTTTTGGAAATGCTTCGACACTTGGCCCGAAAGCCAGTGATCATGCCCTTTTGTACGTCACATAAATAGCTTCGTTTCCGCAGTAAGACAATGACTGCAGATCTTCCACGTCCACACCCCCTCCCTCTCCCCCCCCCCCCCTCCACCGCCCCCGCACCATGACGCATTATATACCCTCTATTGCTAGTGCTGCCAGCCACCTGCCGTCTACGATTTGTTGTTTCACGTTAACGTAGAACGTAGGTGGCAGTCACGTTGGTGCGACTGAACCGTGTTGTTGATGTACTTAGAGCGTGATACCTGCCCCTCTTTTATGAGGTTCCCTCACTAAACGTTTTTATGCCTTCTAACGTAATCAACGTTTTTTATTATCAGCACACTGCAGGTTGGGGCTTGCAGCTTTATTTCGAAAGCGCTTCGGTCCTGTGTCCATAAACCCTATTTCCTCACCGCTCTTGTTTTAGCAAATAAGGAAGCAAGAAGGATGAAGTCTTAAATGGATGCAAACATACATTTTACTAGTATAATATGTATAAAATATGTATAATATATTTGCTCTGAACGTAAATTAAATGACATTTGCATCTTGTATCATATATAGCTATTAAAATGTTATTACTCTATGAGCTGGAAATGATGCATCATCATCTAGCTTATGTATGAAGTAGTATATTTAACAAATTGCATTCCATCGTCATTGGTAAGGTAGAAAACGTGTGTCAGACTCAAGTCAATAACGCTCATCGACCGACACAGACGTAATAACTCTGCAATGTGTTTTTCACAGGTAAAAATGTTTTCTACATGTTCCACTAGGAATGCAAGAACCACTGGCTGATTCAACACTAATAGGAAAACTAAAAAATCAACAAATGGAATATTACAAGTATTGTGATTCAATTTCCAGAAAAATACCTAGAAAGTCATGTTATTTTATTAAATTAGTGTAACATTCATTCCCACATTACCGAAGTTTTCTATCAACAGGTGCTGCTCGTTCTTGTTGAAACAGTTGTTTTCCCTGTTACAAACGGGAATTAATGTGGCTTGAGTCTTTACTATGGACAAACAATACAACCTTCTCACTTATTCGAAATGTATTTGTACACAATTATGTACTATAATAAGCCGTTATACAATCTTTTAAGTCAACTGAAGTGCCAACTATCAGGCAGTAATATACTGGTTTAATATATATACTGTAATACGAGAGTGAGTCAAATGAAAACCTCAAATATTTTTTTAAATATTATGTATTGTGCAGAAGTGGTACAAAGCTGTATCACTTTTCAACGTAATCTCCCCCACGCCGAATGCAAGTCCTCCAGCGCTTGCAAAGTGCATAAACTCCTTTAGAAAAAAATTGTTTTGGTAGTCCGCGTGGCGTACCTCTTCACCAGAACGGAACTTCTTTCCTCCCATTGCGTCTTTGAGTGGTCCAGACTAATGGAAATCATTTGGGACAAGGTCTGGTGAGTATGGTGGATCAGGAAGACACTCAAAATGCAGGTCTGTGATTGTTGCAACTGTTGGACGGGCAGTGTGGGGCCTTGCATTGTCATGTTGCAAAAGGACACCTGCTGACAGCAAGCCACGTCGCTTTGATTTGATTGCAGGCCGCAGATGATTTTTCAGGAGATCTGTGTATGATGCACTGGTGACAGTGGACCCTCTAGGCATGTAATGCTCCAAAATGACGCCTTTTTTGTCCCAAAAGAGAGTCAGCATAACCTTCCCTGTTGATGGTTCTGTTCGAAACTTCTTTGGTTTTGGTGATGAGGAATTGCGCCATTCCTTGCTCGCTCTCTTCGTTTCCGACTGGTGGAAGTGAACCACGTTGCGTTCCCTGTAACGATTCTTGCAAGGAAGCCACCACTTTCTCGTTCAAAGCACCGAAGAAGTTCTGCCCTTGCATCAGCACGTCGTTCTCTCATTTCAGGAGTGAGCTGCCGTGGCACCTATCTTGCAGGCACTTTGTGAAACTGGAGCACACCATGCACAGTGTGGTGTGCTGACCCACGACTAATCTGTAAACATGCTGCAATGTCATTCAGTATCATTCGGCTGTTTTCCTTCATTATGGCTTCAACTGCTGCAGTGTTCTGCGGAGTCACAACTCGTTGTGCCTCCCCTGGACGAGGAGCATCTTCCACTGAACTCACACAATATGCGAACTTCCTACTCCATTCATAGACTTGCTGCTGTGACAAACATGCATCACCGTACTGCATATTCATTCGTCGCTGAATTTCAATAAGTTTCACACCTTCACTACGCAAAAATCGAATAACAGAATGCTGTTCTTCCCTGGTAAAAGTCGCAAGTGGGGCGGCCATCTTTATACTGATACTGCGACGGTATGTGTGCATCTGCACTATACTGCCACCTACAGGCCATTCTGCACGTTGTTTCTAGCACGCTTACCAATTTACAGGATAAGGACGCGACATTTTGATTTGTTATTACAAATCTAAGGTTTTCATCTGACTCACCCTCGTATATATACTGGTGTAATATACTGGTGTTCAAAACTTAAGGACGAAAGTAACTTTCTCATGATTTGTCACTGCTATGTAACATATCTCGATGGAACTCGAACCACACATAGAAAGAGCTCCTACATTATAGCACAGAAGGTAAGTTGACGAAATACGCAATAGGACGGACAGAAATGACACTTCTTTTCAAAGACAATAATTACACTGGAATCACTGCGTTCCATGATGGATCTCAGGACATTACAAAAGCTGGAGCATGGTACTTCATAGAGTATGTGCATTCTCTGAAACGTGATTCCAGTCTGGCCGCAAGGTCCATAAGGATTTCCCGCCGTAGGGCGTTCCATTCCCATTCCTCTGCCAGCGCGGTTGATAACTGCTGGGTGGTCTGTGGAGCATGTGGACGTGTTACAGTACCTCCATCCAACGCATTCCGCATGTGCTGTATGGGGTTTAGGCCGGGGAAACGGGAAGGCCAGGCCAGTCGCCGAATTTCCTCTCATTACAAGAACCCCTGCACCTGCAGTGTTCGATGCCCTCGAGCATTGTCATCCGTTCATTTTTGTTGACGACATTGAGGGATCACGTCTAACTACGCAGGTGGAGCACAAGCTCTCCATGCGAACCTTGTGGTCAGGATTGGACCACGTTGCATAGCATGCATTGCCGTTAGTGGCTATCACACACCCTTTCAAGATCGATTCCAAGTTTCTCCATGTGAAAATTACATTCGTCATTAATTTTTGCACACCAGTGTATTACTAACTCCAATCAATTTTTTTTTCTGGCCGTATGAGCGCTTCATATGTAATATCACTTATACAACCAGAGGGGTTTTACTGAATTGGACGCCATCCGTGGAAGAGTAAGCTCTTACACAATGAAGCGCCAAAGAAACTGGCTTAGGCGTGAGTATTCAAATACAGAGATATGGAAACTGGCAGAATACGGCGCTGCTGTCGGCAACATCTGTCTGGCGCAGTTGTTAGATCGGTTACAGCTGCTGCAACGGCAGGACACCAACATTTAAGTCAGACTGAACATGGTGTCATCTCCCAGGTAGCGATGAAGTGGGGATTTTCCAGTACGACCATTTCACGATTGTACCGTGAATATCTGGAATCCGGTAAAACATCAAATCTCTGACATCGCTGCGGCCGGAAAAAGATCCTGCAAGAACGGGAGCAGTGACGACTGAAGAGAATCGTCCAACATGACAGAAGTGCAACCCTTCCGCAAATTGCTGCAGATTTCAATGCTGGGCCATCAGCAAGTGTGAGCGTGCGAACCACTCAACGAAACATCATCGATGTGAGCCTTCGAAGCCGAAGGCCCAATCGTGCACCCTTGATCACTGGACCACACAAAGCTTTACAGACTCTCCTGAGCCCGTCAACACCGACATTGGACTGTTGATGATTGGAAAGATGTTGCCTGGTCGGACGAGACTCGTTTCAAATTGTATCGAGAGGATGGAGGTGGACCCTGCATGGCAGCAGGAGACTGTTCAATCTGTGGAGGCTCTGTAATGCTGTGAGGCGTGTCTAGTTGGAGTGATATGGGACCCCTGATACGTCTAGATACGACTCTGACAGGTGACACGGCCGGCCGCTGTGGCCGAGCGGTTCTAGGCGCTTTAGTCCGGAAACGCGCTGCTGCTGCGGTCGCAGGTTCGAATCCTACCTCCGGCATGGATGTGTGTGATTTCCTTGCGTTAGTTAGGTTTAAGTAGTTCTAAGTATAAGGGACTGATGACCTCAGATGTTAAGTCCCATAGTGCTTGGAGCAATTTGAACCATTTGAACAGGAGACACGTACGTAAGCAGCCTGTATGATCAGCTGCATCCATTCATGCCCATTGTGAAGTCCGACGGACTTAAGCAATTCCAGCAGAACAATGTGACACCACACACTTTCAAAATCCCTACAGAGTAGCTCCAGGCGCGCTCTTCTCAGTTTAAAGACTTCCGCTGGCCACCAGATTCCCCAGACATGAACATCTTCTTGAACGTGATGTTCAGAAGATATCTCCAGCCCCTTGTACTCTTACAGATTTATTGACAGCCGTGCAGGATTCATGGTGTCAGTTCCCTCCAGCACTACTGCAGATAGTCGACTCCGTGCTACGTCATGTTGCGGCACTTCTTCTTGTTCGCGGGGGCCCTACATGATGTTAGGCAGATGTACGAGTACCAGATTCCTTGGTTCTTCAGTGTAATATTACAATTATCTTTAAATTACTTTGTCTTTCTTTGTATTTCAGTTAAATATCCGTGCGCCGTTGGCGGTAATTCTGATAGTGTTCATCTTCAACTTTGTCAGTTACTTCATGCGACAATTAAATGCAGATTCTACGCCAACCCGTTGGGAAGTCATCCCAGATAGATGGGAGTAATACTAGCGCCATACTAGACGCAGTAAAGTATTCTCAAAAGCTGCACGTTAATTCACAACAGTATCGTCTATATGAAAAATGTGATTTCATTTTACAGAGGACAGTGCGATCCCTTTGAGATATGCGTTAAGACGTCACTTAAAAGGCAATGGCCTGAGTGCGGCTAGTTGTGGTTGTCCCAGCTCTCACTAAAAGCTTCGCCCAAGTTACGGAACACGTCAGAGTGGAGTGACGTACGTCGGCTCTCCGGGGGCTTCTGTCTGAGGAATTAAAGTGGAGCTTAAAGTTTAGTGGCTGCTGTGTGACTCTCATCTGGTCGACGCGCCCACACAAACGTCTGATAGCCCCGGACTACCCAGGGGACAGCGGCGCCAGCACACTCCACCCACTCGGCAGTAAAACTCCAACAAACTTGACAGTCCGTCGTTCACTTTAATTCGTTCATTATTTACCAACGGTCTAACTCATGCAACACGGTTCAATACTAACATCTGTAACAGCATGTGACAAACAGCGACAAAGGTCAGTATATTTAAACATGTGACACACAGTAACACAAACCAGCAGATTTATCAAGCATCTTTCTCAAAGCGTTTGCTATTTACATTTGCTACTGTAACTGCAATTTTTTTTTTATTTTATCAACGAGATATGGTTGGGGTAGCCTGAAAGTGTAGAAAGAATGGTTTTGTTTGTTATGAAGTAACATTTGGTAGTGCCAGTCACGATTTTCCTTTATATTTTTTCTCCATCTTGAGTAATTCTTGTTAACAAGCAAGTTTTCGTGTATTACAATATTTTTAGTCGTGATGTTTGCGATGTATCACGTGCAGCGTTACTCTGGTCCAGTTAAAATCGTTCAGAAACGCATACTTTTGATTTAACTATCGTGATTACACATCAACAGGGTAAGAGAAATAAATTGACATCACTCAGTTTTTCTTTCGAAGCCAATTTATTAACGTCCTTAGTTTTGCATTTATTATCAGAGTAAATCCCCATTTTGGTACTTTTTGAGAGCAGTGGCATCTTTCTGCCCCCTCCCCTTTTCCTCCGCATATTTCTCTAGCCTTTTCTTGCCCTGCACACCTTCCCTTTACTGCAAAATATAGAAAAGATGCTAAGTTTTGTAAATAATGACGTGTTCTTCTTTGTAGATCATGGCGAATTTAAAAGCGAGTTTCAGAAGTGGATTTCTTGTTGTCTACTTTTAAAAAAATCCCAAAGCTAATGTTATTCCCATTTTATCTTTGTAACTTACTACTTACTCCTACCCTTGAGAGAAAAACAACGAAAACAATTTTATTATTATTGTCATCTTCTCGGAGATGTGGTGATCCGTCTATGCAACTAAATAAAAGTCTGTTTACTTCAAGCCAAGTGCGTTTCGCTTTTACATATGAAGCATCCTCAGAGGTCTGTAATATATCTTTGTGGTATCTATATAATAAATATGTTATGTAAGGATTCCAGATAAGTTACAGTTTTTTGTAATTCTCTCATCGCTAAGTCAGAAATAAATTTTTTCATCGACTGTTTCATAACGCTAGATTAGTCTTTAGTTCTGTTTATGATCTTTTGAGATCTAATTATCGCACTGGAATTGTCCTGCTTACATCAAGATCTCCGATATTCAGAGTTTGCGAGCACAGATAATTTAAACACATCACTATCTCTCAATGAGTGTGTGTGTGTGTGTGTGTGTGTGTGTGTGTGTGTGTGTGTGTATGTGTGTGTGTGCGTGTGTGTGTATGTGTGTGTTGGAGTTGTGTGGGTTGTGTGTGTTTACTGCTTACAGTAGCGGTAGTCAAACTTTCTTACACAAGAGCCAAGACCGACATGGTGGAGCGGCATCTCGGGTCGCATACGTACCGACCATCTTATTAATTCGTAACTCACATAACTGTTTGCTTGCAAAATAACGATTATTTACTAACGCGTTTCATCCTTTTGGTACGTCATCAGATTATATAGCATTGTGCAAAGAAGCATTCGTCAAAAACCGTTGAGATACGGCGTGGACCTCAAACACCCACAGATACGTTTAAGGTCCACGCCGTACCTCCACGGTTTTTGACGAATGCTTCTTTGTACAATCCTGCACTATCTGACGAGACCCCAAAAGGATGAAAAGCATTATCAAATAACCATTATTTCATTATTTTGCAAGCAAGACTGTTATCTTTTTGAAATAATTCGTAATGATTGCTGCACCAGCCAGCCAATGGATTGGAAAACGTTTTACCTACATAAATTAGTATGTTATGAGCCCACAACAGTGTAGCTTTAGTAAGAGTACGAGAACTTGTCCGCCGCCTCGAAGATGCCGATCTTTAAAAGTCGTCACGATTGAAAAATTTCGTGTCGAATATTCTCTGTTTCAGACTGCTGCCACCCGCAGAAACCACGAAGTTGTGACACTATAATTCCCTGGCGAAGCATTTCTGTGTTCTCTGTGTGACCGGATGATTAATAACAATAACTGTACTCATATTTAGATGCATTCTGTAATATGAGACACGATCACCAATACAGTATTTACTACATGTTTTGAATGATAGTTTTCTTCTTCTCATTCCGATGTATTGTTGTTGTAGTCTTCAGTCAAAAGACTGGTTGGATGCAGCTCTCCATTCTACAGTATTTTGGCCTGTGCAAGCCTTACATCTTCGAGTAGCTACTGCAACCTACATTCTTCTGAATCTGCTTAGTGTATTCATCTCTTGGTCTCCCTCTACGATTATTACCCTCCACGCTGCCCTCCAATGCTAAATTGGTGATCCCGTGATGCCTCAGAACATGTCCCACCAACCGATCGCTTCTTCTAGTCAAGTTGGGCCACAGATCTACCCATATAATCTTCAGCATTATTCCTTAGCACCATATTTCAAAAAATGGTTCAAATGGCTCTGAGCACTATGAGACTTAACATCTGAGGTCATCAGTCCCCTAGAACCTAGAACTACTTAAACCTAACTAAACCTAAGGACATCACACACATCCATGCCCGAGGCAGGATTCGAACCTGCGGCCGTAGCGGTCGCGCGGTTCCAGACTGAAGCGCCTAGAACCGCTCGGCCACTCCGGCCGGCATATATTTCGAAAGCTTCTATTTTCTTCTTATCTAAACTATTTATCGTCCATGTTTCACTTCCATACATGGCTACACTCCATACAAATGCTTTAAGAAAAGGCTTCCTGACACTTAAATCTATACTCGATGTTAACATATTTCTCTTCTTCAGAACGCTTTTCTTGCCTTTGCCAGTCTACTTTTTATATCCTCTCTCCGACAATCATCAGTTATTTTGCACCCCAAAAAGCAAAACTCATCTATCTACTTGTTTAAGTGCCTCACTTCCTAATCTACTTCCCTCAGTATCACCTGATTTAATTAGACTACATCCCATTATCCTCGTTTTTTTGTTGATGTTCGTCTTATATCCTCCTTTCAACACGCTGTCCCTTCCGTTCAACTGCTCTTCCAGCTCCGTTGATATCTCTGACAGAATTACAATGTCGTCGGCAAACCTCAAAGTTTCTGTTTCTTCTCCGTGGATTTTAATTGCTACTCCATTTTTTTTTTTTTTGTTTCCTTTACAGCTTGCTCAGTATACAGTTTCAATAACATCGGGGAGAGGCTACAACCCTGTCTCACTCCCTTCTCAACCAATGCTTCCCTTTCGTGCTTCTCTACTCTTATTACTGACATCTGGTTTTGCATACAAATTGTAAATAGCCTTTCGCTCCCTGTATCTCAGCCTAGCCACCTTCAGAATTTGAAAGAGAGCATTCCAGTCAACATTGTCAAAAGCTTTCTCTAAGTCTACAATATACAGAAACGTAGGTTTGCCTTTCCTTAACATATCTTGTAAGATAAGTCGTAGGGTCAGTATTGGCTCGCGTGTTCCAACATTTCTACCGAATCCAAACAGATTTTCCCCGAGGTCGGCTACTATCAGTTTTTCCATCAGATATATTACAACAGTCTTAAGTTAATTTCATATTCTTTGACGAAAGTATGTACCGCATTTGAAAATGACCGTCTTTATAACGCCCGTTCTTGGACCCACATTACAGTATTTACTTTTGATTTGTACAATAGCAACTAATCGGTACGAGGCACACAGGCCACGGAGTTGCCAGAAGTGGAAATTAGATTTTTGTTGGTCTGGTTATGTTCGACATCCCAGTTTGTTGTTGTTTTAGTGGCTAATATGACGAGTGAGTTGTCACTTATGTTAATTTTGCCATTTGCTACTTTATCGTTCATGGCAATGGCTCGTTATATATAAAAACTTTCCTGTAGCGTTAGGAGTTTTTCGACTGTTAATATCTTGTGTTATGTTGAGGCACATACGCCAGCATCTCGACAGTAGTGCGCCATGTGTTGCCTGTGCCCAAGAGCGCGGGGACCATGACAACGGAATCAAAAGCAAGTGTGGCAGTACAGCAATAACAAGTTTTGTTATAGGCAACAACTCGGTCGCCACAGCTGCGACTCCAGCGGCTCACCTCGCTGCAGATGACAGTGGCATAGCTCCTGGGGGTCCAGACAGTTAATGTGACAAACGGCTATGTTCCACATGAACATGCAATAACCGCTCAAAGACATCAGGTGGTAGCACTAGCTGTGGAGGACATATAAAGCATGTCACTTAATGTGACCACCGGCTATGTTTGACGTGAACATGCAGTAACCACTCACTGATAGCAGGCGGCAGCACTAGCAGTGGAAGGCATATAAAGCATGTCGAGGGACGCGGAACGGAACGATTTATATGATTTGCGAAAGGGTGTGATCATTGGCTTTCTGGCCAAGGGTGGAAACGTTTCCGGAACGGCTAAGTTTGTAAGCTTCGCGTGCCGCCATGGTTAAAATGTACTTTGCACAGCAAAAAGGTGCAAAACCTGTGCCGAGGCGACTATGAGGGCTGTAGATGACAGTGGGAAACGATTGCTGCAGAGATGTGTACAGGCGAATAGACGTGCAACTGTTGAGTAACTGAGCGCCAAGATGAACCAAGGAGCTACCAGCAGTGTCTCCTGAACGACCGTTCAGCGAAACTCGCTGCAAATGGGCCTCCGCAGCAGCGCCTGGTTCTCATGCACCCACACTAAATGCTGGTCATCGGTTACGAAGGCTTGACTTTGCACGCCAGTACCGCAGGTGGCGGCAAGTTACCTTTTCGGATGAATCACGTTATACGCTGCATCGGACGTGTGTCCATTGATGTGTGCGGCGTGAAACCTCTCAAAGCAGACAGCCTGCAAAAAATGTCTGAATGGTCCAGGCTGGAGGAGGCAGCGTTATGGTCTGAGCAACGTTTTCGTTACATACCCTGGATGATATCATCAGTGGGTCAACACAAGTATGCATGTATCCTTGTGGATCATGTCCACCTCTAATCGCAGCTTATTTTTCGTCTGCACGATGGCATCTACTGACAGCACAATGGAACGTGTCACACACTTCGCATTGTACGTGCGTGGTTCAAAGAACACCAGGATGAGTTTACCGTACTCACCTGGCCACCAAACTCCCCGCATTTAAACCCAATCGAGAATCTGTGGACTCATCTCGATTGGGCTGTTCGCACCGAGAATCCCACTGCACTGAAGTCGCCACAGCACTGGAGTCGGCATGAGTCCAGATCCCTGTCGGTACCTTCCAGAATCTCGTTTATTCTTGCACGTCTCGCAGCAGTCCGCGCTGCAAAAAGTGATTATTCGGGCTGTTGATAGGTGGTCACATTAATGTGACGTAGGAGTGTAGTTCGCGAGTAATTCATGCCAGCCGATTACTTAAGTCGTCGCCTGGCGCGTATCCACCAATTTCAGCCACCCAGCCGGCCAGCCTTAGAGTTCGCCTTCTCCCGCAGTCACGTTGAGCCACCAGCAGTCTTCGTCCCGGCTAGGCAATACTTGGCCTGTAGGTGGACGTGCCTCCCAGATTACGGTATCTCGGCTCGTTACTGTGATTATACTTAGAGACAGTCGTCTCACCGTGCGGTCCTTAACCCTTTCAGACCTGAATTTTTTCTGAAGGAAGGAAAATTTTTGTTTATGTGTTAAGGGGGTACGTTAATGAAGTTGTCCAAAAATGTCGATTTTCGATTTATCTTTTATTTGTTAGTACAACTCATACAAAATAAGTTCACAGAGTTTCAATGTTGAAATCGCATCCGAAGTTTCTGAAAATTAATTAAAAGTGTGAATTAATTAACCGTGTGATGCGGCCTCCTTGCCACGCCCACGTTTTGAAGGAGCTTAATACCAGCTCAGTGAGAGGTTTCCAAATTGTATCCTGGATTTTGTCAACCCCTCTTACAGGTTTCTGGCCGAGCCTTCTCTTCTCAAAAAGTGTGTTCAGGGCAAAACCAAAAATCCAAATGACTCTCTAAATTCACTCATATGGAAACGATGTCCTAAACACACATTTGCATCTGCTACAGTTCTCAGAATTGCAACTTATGATGCAGTTATTGTATTTAATGATGGGAACGTCTGGAGGATAAAGGTATTAGAAAGAATGGGCTTCAAGATAGGAAATTTTACTCAAGACATCCTGAGAAAAATATGTTTACAGCGCGTCTCTGCAGCTAAAAAGTCAGTTGAAGACCTGGTAAAGGAAAGAAGACAGACAACAAGAAACCAGAAGAGAAGCCTTGAAAGCCGGCCATGTGACCGAGTGGTTTTAGACGCTTCAGTCTGGAACCGCGCTGCTGCTACGACCGCAGGTTCGAATTCTGCCTCGGGCATGGATGTTTGTGATGTCCTTAGGTCAGTTAGGTTTAAGTAGTTCTAAGTCTAGGGGACTGATAATCTCAAATGTTAAGTCCCATAGTGCTTAGATCCATTTGAACCATTTGAAGCCTTGAAAGGAAAGATGATCCAGAGTATAAATGTGGCGCCTTCTGAAGAAGTGACATAAGGAAAAAAGTTTGGTTCAACTTTAAATTGCGTTTCCCGAAAAGTTTGTTTATTAAAGTTTATGTACCTTTTCCTGAGATTCTATGAATGCTATAATTATGAAATTTTGTACACATATTTCTGTAAACCTAATAAACGTTGTCTCAAGAGCAAATTTTGAAATCCTGATTTCAAGCTGAGATATGGGGCAAAGTGCTTGGAATTTTTCATGAATTTAAAATTGCACTTGTGGAATTATAATTAAAAAATTATGAAAATTCTCCTATTTCACCTATTCCTAAAACCTCATGAGAGAAGCTTGCAAATAGATGAAACAGAGAAATTTTTGTACAAATCTCTTGAATACATTCTGAGAAAAAGGAACATACATAATTTTTTGAAAATGAAACTTCAAATTTCATTCAAAAAAAGTTGAATATATATAATCAAAGAATTTTATATGTAAATGTGTTACTTTCATATAAAGCGTGGTACAAAATTACATTGCTATATCTCCAAAACTGTGGATTTGGTGCATTTCTGAAATAGTGTGTGTTTTTCATCAACGTCCCCCCTTAACGCTCTTAGGTGTTTTTTTTAATGATTTTAGATGCAAGATGTATACAAAAATATGTACCCGTTTTCAAAAGATACTTTGTGCAGTTGATTTCATCTTATGGACTAAAGTAACGAATTACGAAATATTCCCTATTGCAATAAATATTAAAATGATCATTCAGTAAGCACCATGCAAATAACAATAACAATATTCAACTATAAAGTGGAATATAGCGAACCAACCACATCCGTGTGTTCTGGTGTTAACGAGCTGCTGCGCACTGCTGCATTGACTTGCTGATATTTTCATAGTGATGCGAAACAGCTGGCAGCACTTGCGCATGATGAAAAGTGAACTGTCACGGATGTGTACCTCAGATTTCCATTGGGAAAAAATACTCCTGTTATAGCTAAGACAAGTAAAAATTTAATATAGACAATTGTAGCCAGAGCGTCTGAAAGGGTTAAGACTTTGCCTCTGTCGTATCGTTCGTGACTTTGTGTTTAGTACGAGAGAGACTTCCATTCAGAAACTCTTTTTGTGTTTCTGTTAATTTGTGCTCCAAGGCGGAGCATTGTTTTCCTGGGTGTTAGTATTTCCGCACCGAACCCGGCGTGGGCCACTTTATCGTTTTACGTGTTAGTTGGCTCATGCACATGCTTTTAATAGGTGTTCCCGGGTTCTTGATGGAAGATACTTGGCTCTGAGCACTATGGGACATAACTTCTGAGGTCATCAGTCCCCTAGAACTTAGAACTACTTAAACCTAACTAACCTAAGGACATCACACACATCCATGCCAGAGGCAAGATTCGAACCTGCGACCGTAGCGGTCGCGCGGTTCCAGACTGTAGCGCCTAGAACCGCTCGGCCACTTCGGACGGCGGAAGATACTTCACACTACCTGTCTTTCTGTGCATGTTTGTCAAAATGACATTACACGTGATACACATTGCAGGGTGTAAAACAAACAAAAATTGCCAGTACAACTGGATATTCCGGTAATACACTCTTTGTCACACTCCGCATAAAATTAGTTTCTTACCGGTCCCTCCTCCTCCCCCCTCTCCCAGTCACCCCCCTCTGTGTCTCTGATCCTTTTTTATCCCCCAACGCCACGCGAAAAAGCCGTTACCCCTTCTCCCTCTTCAAGTCTGTCTATGCCTTTATCTTTCTTTGTGTAACTGGTATGTAATGACGTAACTTGATTTCGCACATATATGGTTAATTGTATTAACAAGTTTTTCAGGACTGTGCGTCGTTTTACTGCCCATATTGTACTGCAGTAGTAAATAATAATGCTGATTAACATACATGTTGGCATTTCTCTTTACCGACACCACGGTTTTTCTTATACTGTATTTCTACTGTGTGCTCAAGTGATGTTGGTAACCCCTGGTTGTTATCAGCATTTATTTTATCTGGACGTTTCATTCCTTATAATATTTTTCCACTTCTTTATTTCGCCATCAGTTCCAGATAGTTTGATTGGTCATGAAGGAATATGGCTAGTCAACAACACAACCGAGGAGCCACAGCAACCAACTCATTGTATTCGTGTTCCAGTGGAATGGTGTCTGAACATCTATCTGATTATCTTGTTCCATTTTGTCCCTGATAACTGGAAAACTCCAGTGCAATTTGAATTTATAACGCCGACAAAAAAAATAATCGAACAACTGCTTTGTTTAGACGCAACTAGTTGTGTGCATAAGTGGCAGCAGGAAGGGCATCCGGCCACCCTTTAGCTTAACCTTTCCAAATCCGATTAACCATGCCGACCTTGCGTCATTGCGGGACAAAGGCACCAGCAAAAGAAAGAAAGAAAGATCCCTGGTACGCACCGAATTGTATGTTGAGCGAGAACCGTTTACGAACGCAAAAAAGTATGTCTTGTAAAAGACACATCGGAAAAACCATGTCGCTAATGCAGGTACAATAATACAAATAAAAAATGAGTGTCCTGATCTGATTGAAAGTTCCCCTATGTCCCATTTTAAAACCGCCAGGGTAGCCGAGAGCGCTAACGCGCTGCTTCCTGGACTCGGGTAGGCGCGCCGGCCCCGAATCGAATCTGCCCGGCGGATTAACGACGAGGGCCGGTGTGCCGGCCAGCCTGGATGTGGTTTTTAGGCGGTTTTCCACATCCCGCTAGGTGAATACCGGCCTGGTCCCCACGTTCCGCCTCAGTTACACGCGTCGCTGACATTTGAAACACGTCCGTACTACTTCACGAATTACTCTAGATGCAGACAGTAGGGGTACACTGATTCCATCCTGGGGGGTACGGGGTGGCGGCAGGAAGGGCATCCGGCCATCCCTAAAACTAACCTTGCCAAATCCGTTGTAACTACGCCGACCCTGCGATCGCTGCGGGACTATGGCGTAAGCGAAAGAAAGAAAGAAAGAAAGTTGTGTGCAAAAGCCGATATTCAGAGAATATTACGAATTTTTCGCGCAAATTACATTCAGTTTAGATTATGAACGAAGTAAAGTGCCGACAGTATATACACTATGAAACATTAAATTTATTGAAATTTTATGTTATACCCAGAGAAAATGGTGCTTTCTCTATACGAAAAAAAGGGAAGGAATGGAGGAACGGAGGACTTTTATAATAATAGAATACGCTACAAAGATCTGGAAATCTCTCGTTATCTCTATGTGTAAGCCATACAGCGTTCCTTGATGGCAGGTAAAATGTTAAACGTGTAGCGGCACTGAGAGGCTAGGGTAGCACGGCCGTAACAGGGCAGTGTAGGCGATACGAATCAGAGCTGCCGTGTGTGTGTGCTTGTGGTGGCACAGAAGGGGGCGACTGAGAGGACTCCTGACGGAATCAAACGCAAGCGGCTGCTGTAGAATTTGATGCATAGGGAACGGACCTACTACATCTGGCGGTGAAAAATATGAAATGTCTTTGTTACCACACTAAAAGAATAAATAAATAAGTAAAATTCAACTTAGCTGTCATTTTTTTCATTCCGTGTGTTCTTAAGATCTTGTATTCTTTTTCAGAATCAAGCACACGGCAACATGATTATGACCTCATTACTTTTATTATAAAAGCTTCTAAAATTATATAAAGGAAAACAAGGTATATAGTAGGTTACAATGTCCTTTATTAAATACATGATCGGCTGGTATCGAAGTTTATATCATCATGTCATGTCTTTCACATGTGCTTGAAAATGACATAAACGTCGAACCAGGACGGTCGCACAATTAATAAACATTACAGCCTACATCTATAGAGAGGATAAAACGGGGGCGTGTCATGACTGAAGGTATCACCGACTGTTTATGTATCACCAATCATTTTGGAGCGCGAAGCAGTCAAAACCTGCTACTTCACCATCGTCGTCAGCGAGAACAAATTAACACTTCCTGAAAGCATTTGTTATGAAACTTCCTGGCAGATTAAAACTGTGTGCCCGACCGAGACTCGAACTCGGGACCTATGCCTCCGCAGTATCCTTTCTTTCAGGAATGCTAGTTCTGCAAGGTTCGCAGGAGAGCTTCTGTAAAGTTTGGAAGGTAGAAGACGAGATACTGGCAGAAGTAAAGCTGTGAGGACCGAGCGTGAGTCGTGCTTCGGTAGCTCAGATGGTAGAGCACTTGCCCGCGAAAGGCAAAGGTCCCGAGTTCGAGTCTCGGTCGGGCACACAGTTTTAATCTGCCAGGAAGTTTCATATCAGCGCACACTCCGCTGCAGAGTGAAAATCTCATTCTGGAAGCATTTGTTATTTCTACATGCACTGGTTAGTGCGACGTTTTTGAAGATAGATGTCTTATACCGGTGATCTACTTGCGAAATTTTGTTGGTTATGGAAGACAGAATACCTCTGTAGCAGAGATACAGGTCACTGGAAAAGTCTCGTCATCAATAGACGAGTCACAGTGCTAGCTGCTCAGTACCTGTAAATGATCAAGGAACGACGTAGAACAGAGGACTGCATTGATCTTAATTCTAAACAAGGTGCCTTGCAAGCTATGCTGAGTCCACATCTGTGTGTCTGTTGATTCATTGCGGATAAGGGATGGCAGCCAGTCAAATATTTACCAAGAAAAATCTTCAAACAGCCTTATGTTTTGAGTAGTATTTTATTTAGACAACAAAAAAAATGGCTCTGAGCACTATGGGACTTAACAACGGTGGTCATCAGTCCCCTAGAACTTAGAAGTACTTAAACCTAACTAATCAAAGGACATCACACAACACCCAGTCATCACGAAGCAGAGAAAATCCCTGATGAATTGCTGATGTATTATCCTACATCTTGTGGATGGAGGAACAGGGCTTGTGATGTCTTGAGTATGAGCTTGATAAATTCCCGAATGCTGCAATTTGGGGAGAAGTGCCAGCTGCAAACTTTAGGCGTTAGTTGGTCGAGGAGTGGATTTTCCGGAGATTTCCCCAAAGTTCCTGGACTGTAGAGCCACTGGTGCTTCCACGCCGGGGTACCGAAAAGCGCCTTTTCATAACCGTGCCAACTACGAATTGTCCTTCGGTGGTAGCCAGAAAGGCGACGTCTCGTCGCGGAGATCTCTTGAGGTGTCCCGCCCAGCCTTCGCTGCTTTTTAGAGCAAATCTGACGTTCAGTATTTGCCCTGATTTTCCTCTGTGCAGCTCACAATTTGCGAGTTTATCCCGCAACGTGAGTTTGCTTCTTATAGTAAAGTTTTTGGACTGGGATCGTGAGTCGATCTTCTCCAGTATTACTGCATTTGTGAGGTGCTCGGACTTTGAAAAGGCATTTGCTGGTTAGCAGTCAGGTGCCATCAGAATTTATACAATGCTTTCAAAATAGAGAAAAATTTTGTCTTACTACTGATGAATGTAATATTGTTTCTAATTCCATGCTCACTACTTTCTATCCTTGACATAGTGAATTGTCACTGTATTTTACCTTGGTCTGCGAATAATTTTTTAAGATTCAATAAATTAACGTTTAATATTCTCATACTTCTCTCCAACAACTATCTGATGAGGCGACCCTAATTCTCTTAATAAATCAGTCGTTCCTATATGACTGAATTGTACACGCATTGTGTCGTCGTTTCGTTGTAAAACAATTGTCATTGCTAGGAACATATTTGATTAACCAGAAAAGCTAATTTTTCACTTTTTTTCATCAATTTTTTAGTTTATTTTTGTTAATAAAATTTCACCTGCATCTGCACTGAGCAGCCTGATTCGTTACTACTGCCAATGTCCGGTGTCGTAAACCTACAAGGCGTTGAATAGCTTGTAGAGTTAATCGTGTTTTGAATTCGTAAGTGTGACGGGCAGTTTGCACTCACTACTACCGAAACCCAGTCACACGAACCGCAGTAAACTATACGCAGAACTGGCAGATTACACATGACTTGGGCCAATTTTCAGGTTATTGTCAACAAGAAGCAGGATGTTTATTTCCATATTTCGAGTGACCACATGCTGCGTTTTTGTGCGTCTTTGTGATGAGTATGCTGTGGGTACTTCAGCCTTCCAGGATAGCAACATGCACGACCATTGGGCTGTACGCATGCGTACCTCTTTTCATAAACGCTGAAGCACAGTATCAAATGGTTCAAATGGCTCTGAGCACTATGGGACTTAACAGCTATGGTCATCAGTCCCCTAGAACTTAGAAGTACTTAAACCTAACTAACCTAAGGACATCACACAACACCCAGTCATCACGAAGCAGAGAAAATCCCTGACCCCGCCGGGAATCGAACCCGGGAACCCGGGCGTGGGAAGCGAGAACGCTACCGCACGACAAGCACAGTATCGCCCCTCGACTCGACCGCTAAAGCATGTAACCTTAATCCCGTAGAAAACGTCTCGAATTATTTGAAACAGCTGACGAAAATCAACATCCCCCAAACCTGGTAGCTCTACGGGGTACGCCGCGCGGGGTTAGCCGAGCTGTCTTAGGCGCTGCAGTCATGGACTGTGCAGCTGGTCCCGGCGGAGGTTCGAGTCCTCCCTCGGGCATGGGTGTGTGTGTTTGTCCTTACGATGATTTAGGTTAAGTAGTGTTAAGCTTAGGGACTGATGACCTTAGCAGTGGAGTCCCATAAGATTTCACACACATTCGTTTTTTTTCTACGGGGTATAATCAACAATGCGTGGCTTCTGCTAGGTGTGGCATACCTGGAGAAACGCCGAATTGAGGCCATTATCTGGGATAGGTGTGGTGTTACGCGGTCATGTTTTCCGGAGATGACAAATGTTTTGTCGGGTTCGCTTATTTATGTTACATGATTTGTTTTTGCTGTTCCTGCACCACAGCAAAATATATCTTCGAGCGTGGCTGTCTTTCTCCAGAAGTGTTGCAAGTGTAACATTGTATAGAAGTTGCTAGATTATTACTCGTCTATTTGCGCTGCGTGGCACTTTGCCATCCCATGTTAGAGAGTCCGTCACCGGCATAACAAACAGGAACAAGTCTGCCCAGTGCTGCACTTGACCTTCGAGGTAATGTATGGAGCAGGCGGCCTCGCCACGCGACGCAGAGGGGCGGTATGCACTCCGGCCAGTGCGTCATGGGGCATCGCGAGTCAAGACACGCCACCCGGCAGACATGTCCGAGAGACGACTGGGGCATCCCTACCTGGCATCCAGCAGAGACGCATTTACGAGCGACCTGCACAAGGTCGTCCGGCTGGCTGCGTCTAGGTGCTACCTCAACAGGTATCTCGGTCTCCTTGTCACTGTAAACACGAACGACATTCGTTTCGCAAGACTTTGGTGCGAGATGTGCACGTATCTATCACGGCTCACTAACAACGTCACTTACAAGCGGACCGTACGAGCATGCTCTCACCACTTGGGTTCATAGTGGCAGTATGTGTATGGTACGACTAGGACTTCTACATATGTGAACAGGAATAGACAACTCTCAACCGTTTTCGAGAAACATCGTTCTTGTGCAACGCAGCTAGCTCTTTATTCGCACGAAGTAATGGCCGCTATCGACAGGGGATCTCAAGTTGATTTCGTATTTCTAGATTTCCGGAAAGCTTTTGACACCGTTCCTCACAAGCGACTTCTAATCAAGCTGCGGGCCTATGGGGTATCGTCTCAGTTGTGCGACTGGATTCGTGATTTCCTGTCAGGAAGGTCGCAGTTCGTAGTAATAGACGGCAAATCATCGAGTAAAACTGAAGTGATATCAGGTGTTTCCCAGGGAAGCGACCTGGGACCTCTGCTGTTCCTGATCTATATAAATGACGTGGGTGACAATCTGAGCAGTCCTCTTAGGTTGTTCGCGGATGATGCTGTAATTTACCATCTAGTAAGGTCATCCGAAGACCAGTATCAGTTGCAAAGCGATTTAGAAAAGATTGCTGCATGGCGTCGCAGGTGGCAGTTGACGCTAAATAACGAAAAGTGTGAGGTGATCCACATGAGTTCCAAAAGAAATCCGTTGGAATTCGATTACTCGATAAATAGTACAATTCTCAAGGCTGTCAATTCAGCTAAGTACCTGGGTGCTAAAATTACGAACAACTTCAGTAGGAAAGACCACATAGATAATATTGTGGGCAAGGCGAGCCAAAGGTTGCGTTTCATTGGCAGGACACTTAGAAGGTGCAACAAGTCCACTAAAGAGACAGCTTACACTACGCTCGTTCGTCCTCTGTTAGAATATTGCTGTGCGGTGTGGGATCCTTACCAGGTGGAATTGACGGAGGATATCGAAAGGGTGCAAAAAAGGGCAGCTCGTTTTGTATTGTCACGTAATAGGGGAGAGAGTGTGGCAGATATGATACGCGAGTTGGGATGGAAGTCATTAAAGCAAAGACGTTTCTCGTCGCGACGAGATCTATTTACGAAATTTCAGTCGCCAACTTTCTCTTCCGAATACGAAAATATTTTGTTAGGCCCAACCTACATAGGTAGGAATGATCATCAAAATACAATAAGAGGAATTAGAGCTCGAACAGAAAGCTTTAGGTGTTCGTTTTTCCCGCGCGCTGTTCGGGAGTGGAATGGTAGAGAGATTGATTGTGGTTCGATGAACCCTCTGCCAAGCACTTAAATGTGAATTGCAGAGTAATCATGTAGATGTAGATGTAGATGTAGAAATCCGAGTGTGAAAATGTCAGGCATACAGGTAAACTCTGAGTTGACAAAAGTGGTATGCAGATATGCAGACGGCGGTAGCACAGGGAAACAAGATATAAAAGGCAGTGCATTGGTGGAGCTGTCATTTTTTATTCAGATGATTCACGTGTAAAGATTTCGACATCATTACGGCCGCACGACGGGAATTGACAGACTTTGAACGCGGAAGGGTAGTGGAGCTAGACGTCCACTTGGGAAATCGTTGGGGAAATCAGTATTCCGAGATCCACACTATCAAGAAAGTGCCGAGAACACAACATTTCAGGCATTACCTCTCACCACGGAAAACGCAGAGGCCCACGGTCTTCACTTAACGACCGAGAGCACCGCCGTTTGCGGAAAATTGTCGGTGAAAACAGACAAGCAACACTGCACGAATTAATCGCAGAAATCAATGTGGCACGTACGATGAACGTATCCGTTAGGACAGTGCGACGAAAGCAGACGACCGACGCCAGTGCCTTTGCTAACAGCACGGCATCGCCTGCAGCGGCTTTCTTCGACTAGGACCATATCGTTTGGTCCTATACGACTGGAAAACTGTGGCCTACTCAGATGAGTCCAGATTTCAGTTGGTAAGAGCTGATGGTTGAGTTCGAGTGTGGCGCAGACACCACGGAGCCACGAACCCAAGTTGTTAACAAGGCACTGTACAAGCTGGTGGTTGCTCCATAATGGTGTGTGCTGTGTTTACATGGAATGGATTGGATCTTCCGGGCCAAATGAACCGCTCTTGGACTGGAAGTAGTTCCGTACGGCTACCTGGAGACCATTTGCATCTGATCATGGACTTCATGTTCCCAAACTTGCAAGGTCGCTGGTTTTCAAGGAGATCGTGGCTTAGGGGAGTAAGCGCTTACTTTCATAAGCATGATGCCTCTGGATGTTTTTGTTTTTCATTCCAATGTAGACTTTTCAAGATGAAGATGGTCTACAGACGTGCAGTATTAAAGTAATTCATCCAAAATGTACTCTGCTTGTGCAGCCTTTCGACGTTTATTTTTACAGGGAGGTAAAGAAAGTTACAAAACGATTTCAAAATTGCGCATACATCATCTAACAGAAAAGAGAGATAGTTTCTGGAGGAGACTGCATAAAAATTCAGTCAATAGTACAACATGAGCCCTCTGCGCCAATATTCAGTAAAACGCTTCGATATCCCTGGTACGCAGCGAATTGTGTGATGACCGAGAACCGTTTATGAACGCAAAAAAGTATGTCTTGTAATAGACACATCGGAAAAACCATGCACGTCCAAAAGTTCGCCGTTCGTTACATGTGCCGTATGTTGCAATAATTATTATTTTCCGTCTGATACGTGTAGGGCTCTATAAGTTACACATTATACTTGTCACAAATGCAGATACAATAATATAAACAAAATGAGTGCTCTGATCTGATTGAAAGTTCCCATGTGTCCCTTTTTTATTAGCAATTTGCTTATGAAAATTTTTTTTCTTCATTTTGCAGGATAAATATTTTGAGAAAAGGAAATGATTCATTAAATACTGATAATGTACACAGTCATAACAAATCTGTCGTTAGAAGCACGTGGGAATGAAAAGCGGAGTACCAGCAGCGAGTTTCGATCCAGAGACCTCGCGTATAATAAACTAAGCGCTTACTCGCCAAGCTGCGTTCTTCTTGAAGACTACTCACCCTGTAAAGTATATAAGTACGTCTAAAATGTCCAAACTCTATTTTTCCGATAAGAATTGAGGAATGCGTCTTTCTGTTCACGTATGTTGACGTCCTACGTCCTACGTCAATACGAATAAAATTGGTGACGGGAAGTTCGTACGGTTCCCTTGTTAATGTTGTTCAAACGAGGTCGTAATATTATTCTACGCCAGTGGACATGGTGTGGGGATACGTCCGTAGGAGATTACACTGTACATAAGAAATTGGATTTTAAAGAAGTAAGATCATTGTTCAGGTTAGACCATAAACGAGGGAAAGCTGGAAGCTTAAAAGCCGTCTGGCTTGCCATTATGCTAAATTTATCTGCCCTTATCACGACTGACGATAGGCAGGGCACTTATTTGCATCAACTTAAAAGTCTCATTACGTTGACTTATTACAGGGAAATGTATTTTGTAAAATTTCAATAGCCATCAGTAAAGGGGCTAATAATTCCAGTCTGTGAATACGTGATAATTGCACAGCTCGCACACTGCTCTGATTGCGGCAGGAGTGTCGTGGGCACTCAGAGCTTTGTGTGGCTGGCGCGAGTCATGTGGCCACCGATGGAAGCTTGCGGAACCTACCAGTCTGTTCACTAAGTCGGTGTTAGCGGCCTGTGGCACGATTCGCCTCTTGAGATGGCCGAGGGCCACCACAATTTATGGCAGAATGTAAAAGTCTTGGAATGTTGGGGCAAAGCAAGGTCAGAACAGGAACTAGATTCAAAAGTGTTAAACAACACTCTCATTCGCCCATCGCTGGCTGACGGCAGACGGGAATTTAGGGACATCCTAGCGAGGAAGATGTGCTCTGATTGGCCAGTCACTGACGACATTTCGGGATGGGAATTTGTAAAACGTGGCATTGACACGCAATTGTCTGGAAACAGTAACGTTTTTCCTGATTGGCGTCGCGGCCGGACTGGAGCAAATTGCAGAGTCTGGAGCTGATGGAAGAAAAAGAGACACTCTTGGTTTGATAATGGATGGTCGTTGGTTCGTGACGTCGTGGCACTAGGGAGTGTCCAGCAGCGCGGGATTAGCCGAGAGGTCTAGGGCGCTGCAGTCATGGACTTTGCGGCTTGTCCAGGCGGAGGTTCGAGTACTCCCTTGGGCATGGGGGTGTGTGTTAGTCCTTAGGATAATTTAGGTTAAGTAGTGTGTAAGCTTAGGGACTGATGACCTTAGCAGTGAAGTCCCATAAGATTTCACAGACATTTGAACATTTTTTGGGAGTGTCCAAGTCCTGACAAGCGAGATTCTGATTCTCCATCACGACCACGATCCTCCGACTTACCGCCACAGCAGATTGTTGAGAGTATACAGCAGCACGGCTCACTAGATGGGGTTAATGTTATATAGGAAGCGTTCCCTTGTCACAACTGCGCTAAACCCGATTCGTGCTTTAGTATAGTTTGCTGAGGTATTCAATCGACAACTGGAGTTTCTAAATTACTCGTTGGATTGCAATGGGTTGACGCTTTAATGTGCAACTAGGACATGGTAGCCATTCCTCCGCTTACCTATCTCGTTATTTGTCAACAGCAATTAACTTGTTTCTCTCGTAGGATGTTGATATAAATACTTTGTAATCGTTTAACGTAATGAATAATGGCCAAGATAAAAGATACCCCCTGTTATACTGAACGTGGTATTTGAAACTCTCTGACAGTGAATGTTATTTCTTGACCTATTGTGGCGCTCGAGCGGGGTCACGTGATGTCACGTGATGTCGAGCGGCGATTTACTAATCAATGATGCGTTATGGCTCAAATGGCTCTGAGCACTATGGGACTTAACTTCTGAGGTCATCAGTCCCCTAGAACTTAGAACTACTTAAACCTAACTAACCTAAGGACATCACACACATCCATGCCCGAGGCAGGATTCGAACCTGCGACCGTAGCGGTCGTGCGGTTCCGGACTGAAGCGCCTAGAACCGCTCGGCCACACTGGCCGGCTGGTGCGTTTTCAGTAGTCAGTTTGAAACTTGTTGTGAATACAGTTCCGCAGAATGTTTTTTTTTTTTCAATCGGACACAGAGTGTTTATTGTGAAAGTTTTTTGGGTGTAGATTAACTTCACAAAGACGGAATACTTGATTTTAGAAGGTATTGGAAGGGATCTTGTAATGGATTGTGTAGTCGTTCATATAGATATTTAGGGACAACCATTTCGGATAAAGTGTGAAGCAAAGAGGAATAAAATACAGAACAGGAAAGGGAAAGGTGGCAATTAAGCTATTACACTCCGTTATTTGAAAAAAAAAAAAAACTTGGAAACGGAGGATATACAAACTGTAGCTGAGAGTATAGCTCTGTATGGCGCTGAACTGTGCTGGAACAGATGGGAGTTACAAAAGACACTGTAGTCACAACTGAAATTTAACGGTTAATATGGTATGGACATCTTAGAAGAATACCAGAGGAAAGATGGTCTTCTAATATATGGCACTGGAGACCTCCACGACACAGAGAAAGAGTAAGACCCCAGGCCGACCGGAGTGGACGAGCGGTTCTAGACGCTACAGTCTAGAACCGCGCGACCGCGACGGTCGCAGGTTCGAATCCTGCCTCGGGCATGGATGTGTGTGAGGTCCTTAGGTTAGTTAGGTTTAAGTAGTTCTAAGTTCTAGGGGACTGATGACCTCAGCAGTTAAGTCCCATAGTGCTCAGAGCCATTTGAACCATTTTTGAAGACCCCAGCAGCATTGGAAGGATGGAGTGAGGCTTGCGATGCAGGACAGAGCCAAGCAAGTCGGGGACTAACGAGGTAGAAGGGGATGGAAAGTTTGATGTGAGAGACGCCGTATGGTGTAGAAAACTAGCAGAATGAAGAAAGGGAGGTTGGGTGGGAGAAAAAACACTTCATAACGTCGAATGAAACGTTCACGACAAAATATCTATAAACAGCTGCAAAAGTGGTGTGCAAAAAGGTGTTGCCGACAAACTGATCACTACATTTAGAGCAAAATGTTCAGCCACTAACGCGAAACCTAACCGTGAAAAGAAAGTTTGTTTGCCGGAAAATATTGAACGTGTTTGCGTGACTATGGTGAGAAGTACTCCCAACTAAACATCATACGAACGTCATACCAGAACATGTTGTAGCTGTTACATATCGAGCATACGAAGTAAGAGTGATGCAAGGATTAAAACCTACAGGTTACGCACAACGAGAACGCTGCTGCGAATGATTTTTTACGCCTGTCGCTGATGGTTATCTAGATCCAAATCTTTACCTCAGCAAAGAAGAAGCATGGTTTTAGCTTAGCGGGTACGTGAACTTATGCGTTTCTCCAGCAACATTACGCTACGGAGCGTACTTCAAAGTTTTTAATTTCATACGTCCATTAAGCTTTCGGAGAACAACGTACAATTTTCGTAGATTTACGGCTACACAGATCGCCCGAGCTGTCTACTTTTGATTTTTATTTGTGGTGTAATTTAAAGACTGAAGTCTACAGTAACAACTCGCATACAAATGAAGAGCTGAAAACAAACATTTGCAAAGCGATTGCGTTAATCACACCAAATGAAATGGCAAAAGTTTCCAGAAACATGCTGAGACGTGCTGAATTGTGTATAGAAGTTTACGGTGGACATTTTCGGCACCTCCTGTGAACTATTGCTCTATTGAATTTTTAGTAAGCTGTTTTTCATTATAATAATTATTTACTACTCTTTATTTTGTATTTACAAAAACGAGGGAATTGTCTGTATGTTGTTTATAGGAAGTGGGACATCTTTCATTTTGGCCACCCTGTATTACTAGTAATAATTATTCATTTGCTTATCAGTGTTAAGTTTACGTGTGAGTTTCTGACATCCTCCTCACCGTTCAGTACGCAGCACTTCATATGTCATTTTAAGCTAAGTAACGTGTTTCTTACTTATTACTTCAATTGTGCGAAATGCATTATATCAGCCTAGTTATGCGGCACCAGATCGTCGATATCCAACTCAGGAATCATTCCATCTCTGTGGCATTCCACGAATCATTGCATGTCTGACGTAATACAAGCACTGATCTTTTCTAGTGCCGTCAAGTAATTTTGTTGTGCCATGATTACTTCTGTTCTGGATTAAACACCGCCGCTGGAATCAGCTGACATCTTCAATGATGTGTTGATAGCAGGCGTCGACGTTAATAATCACGGATTACAATAGTGGGTATAATCCCAAAGTGCAGCAAATGGCTTACTAATTCACTGCAGGACCACAACAAATACTGATCAACTACGCCGTCCAGAATTACGTCGTCGCTATGGAGTGCAAATGCCGATACTGTACGCGCATTCTGTGTTCACCGCCACACACGGGGAACAGAGATCACAACGAGCGCACTTCCGCCTTGATTGGATACTCGAAGAATGGAAGCAGGTCGCCTGGGCTGATGAGTTCCAATGTACGCTGGCACACGCTAATGGTAGTGCATGAGCAAGTCGAAAACAACACGAGGCTCGCCATTTCGCTTGCTATCAGGTGTGGGTGATGTATACGTGGAATGAAGTAGGGCTCCTCGTTGGTCCGGCATCGTCCCTTTTTACTTTTACTTCTATTTATATAGACCGAATAAAAGACAACGTCCTGCGTCACGTTTTGCCCAGTTAACGGCGTGCTATCGCTGTTAACTGGGCAGAACCTGGCGCAGGGCATGTCTCTTATTCAATCTATATAAATAAACGTAAATTTCTAGTTCTGCTGTCGCATATTTTCATGACAGGAACAAATTCCTAGTTCAGTATTGATATTTTACAAAAAAGAATTAAATTGAAAGCGGTATTTCAGTGTAGTATCAATACTGATCCTCTCTGGTGTATTGCAAAGATTGAATTGCTGTCATTTCGTGTTATTTTGGTGTGTTGCAAACATTCATTTGATTTCAGTTCGTGATGTATTTCTTTGGAAAAATCCACCAGTGTGGCGTCGACATATCGGTCGGTGTACACGCAGCTCAGACCATCTACAATATCGTCGAGTTCAATGAGACTGACGAAGAGCGTTGGCAGCGTATGGAGGCACTTCGAATAAGCATTTCTCAAGCGCGATCCATTATGACAGGTACAGTCGAGTTCGATTCGCTCAGTTGGAGTTTACGTGCAAAATAATTCGGAAGATTTATCAAAACACAGGCATCCGTTACTAGACTGGCAAAGATGCATCTTTTACTGAGGCGTGATGTTTGGTGAGGGATTATGGCGGCGTCAGCAACTTTCTGTATGGTACTACTACGATATTCTGAAACCAAATGACGTTGTAACCTTTACGAGGTGGTCTGATCAAATTCTGCAGTTGAGCAAATATTCTGCTTACTAGTTGAGGTTAACATACACATTGTAGCATCGTGTTGTGAGAAGAACGTCAAGTTACATGTTCACACGTTTAAAGCAGACGGTAGTTTTCGCAAGAGGACTGAAATGAATAAAGACATTTGTTATCAACGACAAATAGCACTTTCTAATTATAGGAGCACTTTCATAACGAGCATACTATTCGAAGAAAATCAAAGTTGATAAAAACTAGGTAAGAACACATCATAAAGCTACGTCTGTTAATACAAGATTTATGAAACCTCCTAAAATGTACATAAACTATTTAATCACTACCGGTATTTCAAATAAGGCAAACTAATTATTTAGGATTACGTGCAGGACAAAAGTAAAACTAAGGACGATGTTTCTCGTTATTCTAGCACTGTGCCGGCCGGAGTGGCCGTGCGGTTCTAGGCGCTACAGTCTGGAGCCGAGCGACCGCTACGGTCGCAGGTTCGAATCCTTTTTCGGGCATGGATGTGCTCAGAGCCATTTGTTCTAGCACTGTGACATGTTCCTTTCTTTGTATCTTCTATCTGCTGTACGAGAAATAACAAACATACACGACGCATGTATTAACCATTCTTTCAAAACTCTAAAGGTAACGTAGTTAAGTCAGTTGATCCCCATTTCTTACGATTTTTGCTTCAGTAACACCAATGATACTGTGTACGGTATTGCCAGTCTAGTAATATGTGTTTGTGGTGTGTTTCAGGTGGTTGTTATATCTCTGGTGAGTTGCAAAGATTGAACTTATGTCATTTCGTGGAGTTCATTTCATTGTTTATTTCGTCGAAATATCGGTCGGCGTACCCACATCTCAAGCCAACAACATGATCTTCGAGTCAACGAGACTGATAAAGGCGAAAACAGCTTATAGAGGCAATTCAAAAGAGAATTTCTCGTGCACGACCTTTATGACTCCGGAACAATGAATTCCGATTTATTTCATTTCAGTAAATTCACGATCTTACTGAAATTGTTTTGTTTCAGATCACACACGCATTCAAGGACAGATTCGGTTGAATTAATGCCTTACCGACAAACTGACTGACTAACCGACAGACAACACATCTAGCCGTAAATGGGAATATAGACATGTTATACAATAACCACTTTCTATTAAGCTGCGAGCAAGAACATGCTAAGCTGTGCTGTGAAAATGTTCTGTTTTGTTTTCCTTTTCGTAGTCATTTTTAACTAAAAACGGGAAAGCTGTGTTTACGGCTAACTTTATAAACCTACCTGTTCGTAGGTTAAAACCTTACGAAATGCCCTTATTAAAGCTAATATCCTCACAGTTCCAGCCGCTGGAAAAGTCTCTCCCATACCCCGTGTACTAATGATTCCCTAGTTTCACATGATTGTTAATTGTGTGTGTGTTTCTAGCGTCCTCGCCGTCGTCGAGTATGCTGCAACTTCGTCATCTGTATTACTAAGCGACTATCGTGGGGCACGGAACCTGGACTAAATTGTAGGTTGCCTATATAATAGCTTCCAGGAGCAACGAAAATTTGAATTTCAGTATTTCACGTAAATAGTGACGGAAATTGAAAATTTAAAACACTGACATAATTAACTCATTAAATGGTGTAGTCGTAAGTGGAAGTTGTCAAAGTGTTACAGTTAGAAACTGCGTAAATGTCTTGAGGCAGCATAAGTCACTGCGCGCAAGTACCCAGACTATATTCGTTTCGTATTTGAGAGTGAGAGCAGTTATTAACTTGCAACAAACTTTACACATAATTTCTAATACATAGGAAACTTTTTCTCGCTGACATCATTCACTAAATAACGAGAGGGAAAAACATTTATCACTCACTACATTTTCACTCTTCGTGCAGTAAAACCGCAGTATCAGGCATGAAGTTTTATTTTTTCAGTACTTTACTACTGACTGTATTTACAACTCATTTTGCAGACAGTATCTGCACATAGCACTGAATGTAGTCTACTTGCAATAGTACGTCATTGTACGACATATAGTTCATGACGTCTTAAACTCTGAAAAGAGTGAAAATGTAGCTTTTGCGTAATACGGAGCTGATATTAACCAGATCATACTCACCCAGTGCTTGATAATGAGCGCTCTTAGCAACTTTCAACAAACTTTAAACTTAATTTCAAACCTTTTCTTAACTTTTTCTCGCTTACATGCTTAAAGAAAAATATTTATTGTAACTCATTTGTAAAGTACTCTGAAATTTGAAGCTGTTTTATACGTGGGAATCGGGGATTTACTGATTAGCAGTACCATCCCCCCCCCCCCCCCCTGAATAAAAACAGTGGCCACAGAAGAATTTAAATTAAAATAATAATTCCAGTACAATAAAATTAGTAGAGTACTAGGATATTGAAAAATGTGTTACGTATGGAAGGTAACAGAAACAGAGTAAAAGATAGAACTGACAACTGCAGCAACAGAATTCGAAGAGTACATAGACAATGACATTAACATAAATAAATACAGCAAAAAAATACAGGAATAGCGGGAAACAGAACGTGTGGGAAGCAATTGGAGACTGTGAGGATTAAGTGAAGCTTACAAGAGGGAAAGGATTAAGTTATTTGGGTCCTGTTAATTGGCAAACATCTCGCCCGAGGTCCTGATTTAATATTAAATAACCAAATACGGCTTAATACTTCCCCTTTTCACAACTTCTGGTAATCCTTAGAGTTGTTCACAGCTTTCCGTACTGTCTGTACCGTTCTATTGCTTCATTTTCCTGTATTTATTCATTTTATTGCGATTTTGCACTGCATATTTTGTGTATGATTATTAATTATTGTTGTTGTGGGTTTCTGGTACCCTCGCCGTCATTCAGTACACAGCAACTTTATCATTTTATGCTAAATAAGATCTTAAATTATTACTTCAGTTGTGCTTTGTAACGGTGATAACTATTTTTCTCATAGGATATTGTCACATTACATTGGCGAATTGTTGTCCAGATAGTGATCATAAACAAGTACCTCATTCGGGTACCGGTAGTCACATTTCCCTGTCAGGTAATGTACCGGCCACAGGAGCCGCTTTCCACAACCTTCTCCAGCGGAGCCTATGCGCGTCTGGTGACACCGACGTGGACGGGACGTTCAAGTCTAGACTTGCCACTCGTCTCCCTCCTCCCCCGCACAACTTGGCGACGGCGGCCGCCTCAGCCGGAGTGGCCGTGTCGCCGCTTTCCTCGGAGACCTTGGGCAGCGAGGCCGGCCGGCGGCCAGTTACACGTGCGGGCAGCCACAGCCTCGCCTTTAAGGCCCGTAAAGGGCGCCCCCGTCTCTAAGCGGCCCTCTCGCAGCCTGGCTCGTGCCGTTCGATATGCTGCTCTTGGCCTACATTGTGCTACCGGCTTCCGCATCTGCTAGGCGACACCTCTTCTCAGCCTTCCTGTAGAGCGCACTGCTGTGTCACGTCATCAAAATATAACCGAGGCTATTCTTCTTCCACCATCGCATGAAATGGCATCGAGAATCGCATGGGAAATTAGGATTACTGATGTTTATGGCGCCTGAATCAATCCCCACCACAACATCAGCAGCAGTAGTTGTCTGACATCCATTCCTCTCTTTACAGTCTTCAGATGTGTGGATCCATGTAGCTGCGGCACGTTCCGTGAAACCTACATACACTATGTGATCAAAAGTATCCGGATACCCGGCTGAAAATCACTTACAAGTTCGTGGCGCCCTCCACCGGTAATGATGGAATTCAATATGGTAATGGCCCACCCATAGCCTTGATGACAGCTTCCACTCTCGCATGCACAAGTTCAATCAGGTGCTGGAAGGTTTCTTCGGGAAATGCAGCACATTCTTCGCGGAGTGCTGCACTGAGGAGAGGTATGGATGTCAGTCGGTGAGGCCTGGCACGAAGTCGGCGTTCCAAAACATCCCAAAGGTGTTATATAGGATTCAGCTCAGGACTCTGTGTAGGTCAGTCCATTACAGGATGTTATTGTCGCGTAACCACTTCGCCACAGTCCATGCGTTATGAACAGGTGCTCGATCGTGTTGACAGATGCAATCGAATTGCTCTTCAATAGTGGGAAGCACGTAGGTGCTTAAAACATCAATGTAGGCCTGTGCTGTGATAGTGGCATGCAAAACAACTAGGGGCACAAGTCCCCTCCATGAAAAACAAGACCACATCATAGGACCACCGCCTCCGAATTTTGCTGTTGACACTGCACACACTGGCAGATGACGTTCACCGGGCATTCGCCATACCCTGCCATCGGAGCGCCACATTCTGTACCGTGATGCCGGCCGGGGTGGCCGAGCGGTTCTATGCGCTACAGTCTGGAACCGCGTGACCGCTACGGTCGCAGGTTCGAATCCTGCCCCGGGCATGGATGTATGTGATGTCCTTAGGTTAGGTAGGTTTAAGTAGTATTAAGTTCTAGGGGACTGATGACCTCAGAAGTTAAGTCCCATAGTGCTCAGAGCCATTTGAACCATTTTTGTACCGTGATTCGTCACTCCACACAACCGTGATGTGTGGCTTGTGAGCATCCGCTCGACCATCAAATCCAAGTTTTCTCATCTCCCGCCTAACGGTCATAGTTCTTTCAGTGGATCCTGATGCGGTTTGGAATTCCTGTGTGATGTCTGGATAGATGTCTGCCTGGCACGACCCTCTCCAACTGTCGACGGTCTCTGTTAGTCAACCGATGAGGTCGGCCTGTACGCTTTTGTGCTGTACATGTCCCTTCACGTTTACACTTCACTATCACATCTGAAACAGGGGACCTAGAGGTGTTTAGGAGTGTGGAAATCTGGTACAGACGTATGACACAAGTGACACCCAATCACCCGACCACGTTCGAAGTCCGTGAATTCCGCGGGGCGCCCCATTCTGTTCTCTCACGATGTCTAATGACTACTGAGGTCGCTTATGTGGAGTACCTGGCAGTAGGTGGCAGCACAATGCACCTAATATGAAAAACATACTTTTTGAGGGGGTGTCCGGATACTTTTGATCACATAATGTACATTCCATTAGGCCGTCATCTCAGTGATTTCCTATGTCTTGGAACCCAGCCAAGACCTGTCTTGGTCCATCTACGGCCAATTCGCTTCGCGTTCTGGCCATTACCATTTCATATTCTTTACAACAATCACATTCTCACGAAAAGAAATCGCAACACTGAAAAATAATTACTGTAGGTTAATGAAATTTCGGTAATATATCTAGGTAACATGTTTAAGTAATTAACATTGCAAGGTCACTGGTTAATGTAAGCGCGAGATAATGCATTGCAAATGGTAAATGCTGGTACTTTAATAACCGGTGCAACCGACAGAATGTTGAATGCAAGCATGCCAACCCGTATGCATTGTGTCGCACAAGTTTGTGGGATAGAGTTCCATGCCTGTTGGCCTTGGTCGGTCAATTCGGGGACGGTTAATGCTGTTAGTGGATGATGCTGGGGTTGTCGGCCGATGATGTCTCACACGTACTCGATTGAAGGAGGCCAAGGCAACATGTCAACACACTGCAGGGCATGTTGGCTTACAACAGTGGTACGTGGGCGAGCGTTATCTTGTAGGAAAATACCTCCTGGACAACATGTCGAATCACCAGATTGACGTACAAAGTTCCAGTCATGGTGTGTGGGATAACCACGAGAGTTCTCCTGTTGTCATACGAAATCGCACTACATGCCATAACTCCTTGTGTAGGTCCAGAGTGTTTAGAATGCAGACCGGCTCGTTGCAGGTCCTCAATTGGCCTCCTTCTAACCAACACGCGGCCATCACTGGCACCGAGACAGAACCAGCTTTCATCATAAACATAACAGAACTCCGCTGTGGTTTCCAAAGAACTCTCGCTTGACACCGCTGAAGTCGCAAATGGCAGTGGTTTGGGGTCTGTGGAATGCACGCTACAAGATATCTGGCTCGGAGATCTCATTGAAGTAATCGATTTGTAACAGTTCGTTGTCACTTTTGAGCCAACTGCTGGATAAATTGCTACTGCAGTTGGAGTACGATGCGCCAGAGCCATACACCGAACACGATGTTCCTCCATCTCGGTAGTGGCACGTGGCCGTCCGGAGCCTGGTCTTGCGACCATCCATTCTCGTGACCACAGCTGCCAGCAGTTATGTGCAGTGGCTACATTCGTGTCAAGTATTTCTGCATTATCACATAAGAAACGTCCAGCTTCTCTTATCCCTGTTACAAAAACTCGTTCAAACTCAGTGAGGCGTTGATAACGTGTCTCTGTCGCCTTAAAGACAGTCTTGACTAACATCAACTCACCACGTCCAGTCTCAGAGGTAACTAACGCTCACGACACTTACAGCGTGTACTTAAAGCAAACACGATTAGCATCCTCATATGTGACTGGTGCGAAATTTGAATAGACATCATTTATTGGATATAGAAACATATCAACCAAGTTTCATTTATGTCACACAACTCCTTTGTGGTGTTGCGATTTTTTTCCCTGTGTGTCATTGAAAGTCCCCTGTTGATATACTGAGTGATAGCCGTCCACAATTGCGAAAGTGTTGCCGATGCAGAATTTTGTGCAGAATTTGAGAGATGGCATGAGCCCCCTCTCATATTTCTATCTTACTCTGAGTAATTCGATTTTCCTCTCTAATTGCATGTGGTGAAAAGTTGCTATTCCTTCACACGCGGACTTCCCACGCAGAGTCTCTGGTCACCCAGGTGGTCCGGTGACAGGTGGGTTCTGCTGATCTTAAAAGGGTTAAGCCGACAGGTGTGAGGGAGTCGACTGGATGGTTTCCAGACGCCGACATTGTCATAAGAGCGGGGGCGACACGCCCACAGGGGCCTGATGGAGCGGCTGGGCTAGAGATTCCGTTGCTTCGCAGAAACTTAGTGAAAACACTTTCTGGCGGGCTACCAGCGAGGCGTGGGAATGACTTGTGTTCCCAGGCAGTCTTGGCGGGCAAATTCCCGCGTTTTCTGCGAAATTATAACTGTGATTGGCTAACTCACGGGACAGCTCCGTGACGTAGCAAAATCGGCGCAGAAATTGGCGCCAAGTATCTCCATTGGTGGAATAGTAATGCTTCGGCAATAGAGTGGAATTTTCCGCCGGTTTTCGAGTTGTTGATTGGAACGTTTAACCACGGCCACTGTCGTGGAGGCGGGAGTGTTCTGTGTTCGGCTTGTACGGGTGCTCTTGACAGCGTCGGCTCTCGCCTTTCGGTCGGGGTGGGTTACAAGACTGAGCCTTCCGTTGGCTGTCTAATATACTTTCATTTAATTGTAAATGTTTGACGAAGTTGCTGAAGTTTCGACTTCAGCGTAACTTTCCGAGTACAGTTGGCAATTGAGCATTATGCGTACAAGCGGCCTATGTTGTCCGTCTTGAGCAGTTTTGGCTAAAGTTGACTGTATCGGAGTTACTGTGTGACTTCCCTTGTTAAAATCAATCACTGTATCGTCAGTGATTATGTGGCGAGCCTTCTTCGTCTCCCTCAGAGGCATTTGTATTGATAGGAAGTCTTTAGTCTGGAACAACCAGACCAGGATAATTTGTTACGGGCTATACTCGCGACATTATCATCACCGCGACGGGACGTCGAAGCAACCAGCCATCGCTTCCGGCATGCCAGATCGTGTCCTGCAGTTAAGAAGACAGTTTGGTAATGTATGTCCGCAGCACCGGGAGATAAGGGAATTTTACTCTGTGATAATCAGAGCTCAGCAGAGCGCGCCTGTTCCCGCCTTTTCGTACGTGGTTCTGTCTTGGATGTTCATTGTCTGAGTTCTCACTATTGTAGCAGCAATTAATGTTGGGTTGGCTGGGTGTTTCTCTTAAGATTTGAGTTGCAAGGAATTGGCTCCACATACCACTTGGTGATAAACGTCACAAGCTAGTTTACGGACAACTTCACCTTCACAGCATTTATTTGAGTATCCAATTTGACGTATTGTAAATGTTTCATGTGGTGTTTTTATTATTTTGAGTTTAGTCATAATAAATCAAATTGTTATTTTGGACAGAACTTTCATTCTGTAGATCGGTAGAGCAATCCTTTCATTTCTCACCACGTTAATGAAACTTATTTATCAAATTAATTTCTGTCAAATTAAATTATTGCAGGTGCCAAACTCTTTTCTACTCCACTTGCAGGGTCGATTAGAGTCAGTTCGCGTTTCTTCTTAATCCATATGCAACAGCAAAAGTCGGAGTTAGAAAAGGGGAGGGGGGGGGGGCTTAGAGCATCATTTCCATATGAAGATTCTAGAAGAATTTAGTGTTAGATACACTGCTAGCCCCGGCACCTCGCAAACTAACATCTCTATTACGCCCCATACATGTTCGGCGGGATTCATGTCATAGTCTAGAATGTTCTTCAGACTAGTCGCGAACAGTTGTGGCACTTTGTCATCCATAAAAATTCCAACATTGTTTGGGAGCGTGATGTCCATGAATGGCTGCAAATGGTCTCCAAGTAGCCGAACATCTAGAGGACCCAGTCCGTTCCAAGTAAACACAGCTCTTACCGTTATGGAGCCACCGCAAGCTTTTAACTTCACCGAGCGAGGTGGCGCAGTGGTTAGCACACTGGACTCGCATTCGGGAGGACGACGGTTCAATCCCGCGTCCGGCCATCCTGATTTAGGTTTTCCGTGATTTCCCTAGATCACTTCAGGCAAATGCCGGGATGGTTCCTTCAAAAGGGCACGGCCGATTTCCTTCCCCATCCTTCCCTAATCCGAGCTTGTGCTCCGTCTGTAATGACCTCGTTGTCGACGGGACGTTAAACGCTAATCTCCTCCTCCTCCTTTTATCTTGTATGGTGCCTGTTAGCAACCTGAGTGCATGACTTCGTGGGGTTTGCGCCAATTGAAATCGGGACTCATTTGACCAGGCCACGATTTCCAGTCGTCTGGGGTCCAAGCAAAACGGCCACGAGCCCAGGAGAGACGCTCGAGGCGATGTCGTGATGTCAACAAAGACACTCGCGCCAGTCGCCTACTGCCATAGCCTATTAACGACAAATTTCTACGCACTGTCCCACACTGATTTCTGCCATTATTTCAGGCAATGTTGCTCGTGTGTTAGCACTGACAACTCTTTGCAAACGACGCTGCTCTCGGTCGTTAAGTGAAGGCCGTCCACTGCGTTGTCCGTGGTGAGAGTAGAGACTGAAATTCGATATTCTCGGCACACTCTTGACACTGTGGATCTCCCCAACGATTTCCGAAATGGGATGTCCCATGTTTCTCGCTCCAATTACCATTCCAAGTTCAAAGTCTGTTAAATCCAGTCTTGTGTCCGTAGTCACGTTGGAAACCTTCTCATATGAATCGAGTACAAATGACAGCTCCACCAACGCAATGACATTTTGTACCATGTGCACGCGATACTGTCGTCATCTACATTGTCACCTCAATGTATGTCGTGCTGGAGCACGTTATGTATCTACACTTCAGAAGCTTACCTGTATCAGCGGAACGCTCTAAACGCTACACGATGCAGACGAATTAGATTAATAAATTACATGTTAAAAGCAGAGAGTGTGTTTTACTATTCAGGCACCAAAATAACCAACGACGGCCTAAGTAGAGAACATGTGTAACGCAAACTTTGAAAACCGTCTCTACAAAACGAGAAATTCATTACAATTGAATATAAATTTAAATGTTAGAATGTCTCTGCTGAAGGTGCCGTCTTTCACTGGTTTGATGCGGCCCGCCAAGAAATCCTCTCTAGTGCCAAACTCTTGATCTCAGAATAGCATTTGCACCACACGTCCTCAATTATTTGTTCGATGTATTCAAGTCTCTCGTCTTCCTCTACAGCTTTCACCCTCCACTTCTTCCTCTAATACAATGGAACTTATTCCCGATGCTTTAACAGATGTCCCATCACCCTGCACCTTCTCCTTGTCAGTGTTTTCCACATACTCCTTTCCTCTTCGATTCTGCGCAGAACTTATGAGTCCACTTAATTTTCATCATTCATCTGTATCACCACATCTCAAATGCTTCGATATCTCCTCTTCCCTGTGTCACTACCATACAATTCTGTGCTACAAACGTACATTGTCGGAAATTTCTTCCTCAAATTAGGGCCTATGTTTTAACTGATAAGTTTCTATTGGCAAAAAAATGGTTCAAATGGCTCTGAGCACTATGGGACTCACCTGCTGTGGTCATCAGTCCCCTAGAACTTAGAACTACTTAAACCTAACTAACCTAAGGACATCACACACATCCATGCCCGAGGCAGGATTCGAACCTGCGACCGTAGCGGTCGTGCGGTTCCAGACTGTAGCGCCTTTAACCGCTCGGCCACTCCGGCCGGCTTCTATTGGTAAGGAATGCTCTATTTGTCGTGCTAGTCTACTTCTGATGTCCTCCTTGCTCCATTCTTCATGGGTAATTTTGTTGTCTAGGTAGCAGAATTCCATAACTTTACCTACTTCTCACTATTCTCATTTCTGCTTCTTTCCGTGTCTTCCGTCTTTCTTCGATTTTCTGTCAGTCGATATTTTGTACTCCACAGACTATTCATTCCATTCAGCAGAACCTGTAATTCTTCCGCACCACAGCAGAGAATAGCAATGCCATCAGCGAATCTTTTCATTGATATCCTTTCACCTTGAACTTTAATTCGTCTCCCAAACCTTTCTTTTATTTCCAGCATTGCTTCTTGAACGTATAAATTGAACAGTAGGGGCGAAATACACCCTTTTTAATCCGAGCACTTCTCTCTTGGTCTTCTACTCTTATTATTCCGTCTTGCCTCTTGTATATGTTGTACATTTCTCTTCCTGTAGCTTATGCCTATTTTCTTCAGAATTTCGAACATCTTACACCATTTTACATCGTCGAACGCTTTTTCCAGGTCAACAGATTCTATGAACGTGTCTTGACTTTTATTTAGTATTGCTTCCATTATTAATCGCAACTTCGGAGCTGCCTCTCTGGTTCCTTTACCTTTCCTAAAGCCAAACTGACCTTCATCTGACACATCCTCAACTTCCTTTTCCATTCTTGCGTATATTATTCTTGTCAGCATCTTGGATGCATTACCTGTTAATCTGATTGTGCGATAATTCTCGCACTTATCAGCTCTTGCAGTTTTCCGAACAGTGCGGATGATGTTTTTCGGATGGTATGTCGCCAGTCTCACACATTCTACACACCAACTCAAATAATATTTTTGTTTCCCCCAGTGATTTTACAAATTCTGATGGAATTTTATCCATCCATTTTGCCTTGTTTGATCTTAAGTCTTTCAAAGCACTTTTAAATTTTGATTGTAATACTGGATCCCCTACCTCTTCTGCATCGATTCCTGTTTTTTCTTCTGTCACGTCATCAGACAAGTCTTTACCCTCACACAGGCCTTCGGTACACACTTTCCACCAATGTGCTGTCTCCTCTGCATTTAACAGTGGAATTCCCATTGCACTCTTAATGTTACCACCTTTGCCACTAATGTCACCGAAGGCTGTTTTGACTTTCCTGTATGCTGAGCCAGTCCTTCCGACAAACATTTCTTTTGCGATTTCTTTACATTTTCCATGCAGCCATTTCGCCGTATCTTCCCTGCACTTCCTGTTTATCTCACTCCTAGGCGACTTGTATTTCTGTATTCCTGAATTTCCCTTAACATTTTTGTACTTCCTTCTCTCATTGATCAACTGAAGTATTTCTTCTGTTACCCATGGTTTCTTCGCAGTTAGTTCCTTCGTACCTGTGTATTCTTTTCTAACGTCTGTGATTGCCCTTTTTAGATATGTTCTTTCCTCTTCAACTGAACTGCATCCAGTATCTACTTCCTTGCTGATTGATTCTTGACTTAAGCATCAGCCTACTCTTCATCACTGCCATATTGTGATCTGAGTCTATTTCTGCTCCTGGGTGCGCCTTACAATCCAGTATCTGATTTCGGAATCTCTGTCTGACCATGATGTAATCTGACTGAGATCTTCCTGTACCACTGGGTACGCCTTACAGTCCAGTATGTTATTTCGGAATCTCTATCTGACCATGATGTAATCTAACTGACATCTTCCTGTATCATCCGGCCTTTTCCAAGTAAACCCCCTTCTCTTGTGATTCTTGAACAGAATATTCGCCATTACCATCTGAAACTTACAGTACTCAGTTAGTCGTTCTCCCCTCTCATTCCTTGTCCCAATCCCATATTCTCCTGTAACCTTTTCTTCAACTCCTTCCCTTACAGATGCATTCCAGTCCCCCATGACTGTTAGATTTTCATTCTCCTTTACATACTGTATTACTCTTTAAATATCCTCGTATACTTTCTCTATCCCTTCATCTTCAGCTTGCGACGTCGGCATGTATACCTGAACTATCGTTGTCGGTGTTGGTTTGCTGTCAGTTCTCATAAGAACAACCCTGCCTCTGAACAGTTCACAGTAACTCACTCTCTGCCCTACCTTTCTATTCATAACGAATCCTACTCCCATTACACCATTTTCTGCTGCTGTTGATATTACTCATCTGACTAGAAATCCTTGTCTTCTTTCCACTGCACTTCACTGGCCCCTACTATATCTTGATTGAGACTTTGCATTTCCCTTTTCAGATTTTCTGATTTCCCTACCACGTTCAAGCTTCTGACATTCCACGCCCCGATTCGTAGAACATTATCCTTTCGTTGATTATTCAATATTTTTCTCATGGTAACCTGTCCCTTGGCAGTCCCCTCCCGGAGATTCGAATGGCAGTCTCTTCCGTAATCTTTTACCATTGGAGAGATCATTATAACACTTCTTCAATTACAGGCCACATGTCCTATGGATACACGTTACGTGTTTTTAATGCAGTGGTTTCCATTGCCTTCTGCTTCCTCATGCCGTCGATCATTGTTGGTTCTTCCGCCTTCAGAGGCAGTTTCCCACCCCTAGGAGAAGAGAATGTACTGAACCTCTGTCCGCTCCTCCACCCTCTTGACAAGACCATGTTCAGAATGGGGATGGGAAGGGGGGGGGGGGGGAAGGGACTTCTTCTGCCGGAAATCTTCGGCCGCCAGTGCTGATTATTTATCAAAATTTAAGCAGCGGCGGGATTCGAACCCGGAACCGAAGAGCTTTTGATTAAGAATCAAAGACGCTACCCCCTTTTTTTGTTCTCATTTTGTTCTATATTGTTCGTTGAATATGTTCGTGGCAGACGTCCGCTGACGCTCGTTCAGGTTGTTCGTTGATCCGTTTACTTAGTTTTTTATTACAGAGGATAGCTAAACCCTTCGACCGAACACGCTGAGCTACCGTGCCGGCTCCCTAGACCACGGGAATTGCTAAGAAATATTATTGGGATAAAAATATCACAATGGGATGGAGACGAGGGTGGGGGTGACTACTTGGTGATGAACACAAAGATTTGCGAGGAGAAGATGGCAGAGAGAGAGTAGGAGGAAGAGATAGACCAATTGATGGACAGAGCGGGGGAGGAGGAGAGTCACAGACGGAGAGACAGATGGAGCTGGACAGAGACAGGGGGATGAACAGACAACATATGGGAGAGACTGAAAGAAGGTAGAAGGGGAGGTGGAGATGGACAGAGACAGGGTGGATGGACAGATGGAAGGCGTAGGAGAAGACGAGTAGAGAGAGAGAGAGAGAGAGAGAGAGAGAGAGAGAGGGAGGAGGGGACGGGTAGAGAGGGTAGTAGAAAATAGATGGACAGAGGGATGGGGGAGGAGGAAATGGTCTAAGAGTTAAAGTGGTCGGAGATGGGCTAATAGGAAATACGCTACTGGCCATTAAAATTGCTACACCACGAAGATAACGTGCTACAGACGCGAAATTTAACCGACAGCAAGTAGACGCTGTGATATGCAAATGATTAGCTTTTCAGAGCATTCACACATGGTTGGTGCCGGTGGCGACACCTTCAACGTACTGACATTAGGAAAGTTTCCAACCGATTTCTCATACACAAACAGCATTTGACCGGCGTTGCCTGGTGAAACGATGTTGTGATGCCTCATGTAAGGAGGAGAAATGCGCACCATCACGTTTCCGACTTTGATAAAGGTCGGATTGTAGTCTATCGCGACTGCGGTTTATCGTATCGCGACATTGCTACTCACGTTGGTCGAGATCCAATGACTGTTATCAGAATATGGAATCGGTGGGTTCAGGAGGGTAATACTGAACGCCTTGCTGGATCCCAACGGCCTCGTATCACTAGCAGTCGAGATGACAGGCATCTTATCCGCATGGCTGTAACGGATCGTGTAGCCACGTTTCGATCCCTGAGCCAACAGATGGGGACGTTTGCAAGACGACAATCATCTGCACGAACAGTTCGACGACGTTTGCAGCAGCATGGACTATCAGCTCGGAGACACGGCTGCGGTTACCCTTGACGCTGCATCACAGACAGGAGCTCCTGCGATGGTGTACTCAACGACGAACCTGGGTGCAAGAATGGCAGAACATTTTTTCGGATGAATCCAGGTTCTGTTTACAGCATCATGATGGTCGCATCCGTAATTGGCGACATGGCGGTCAACGCACATTGGAAGCGTGTATTCGTCATCGCCATACTGGCGTATCACCCGGCGTGATGGTATGATGGTATGGAGTGCCATTGGTTACACGTCTCGGTCACCTCTTATTCGCATTGGCTGCACTTTGAACAATGGACGTTACATTTCAGATGTGTTACGACCCGTGGCTCTACCCTTCATTCGTCCCCTGCGAAATTATACATTTCAGCAGAATAATGCACGACCACATGTTGCAGGTCCTGTACGGGCCTTTCTGGATACAGAAAATGTTCTACTGCTGCCCTGGCCAGCACATTCTCCAGATCTCTCACCAATTGAAAACGTCTGGTCAATGGAGGCCGAGCAACTGGCTCGTCACAGTACACCAGTCACTACTCTTGATGAACTGTGGTACCGTGTTGAAGCTGCATGGGCAATTGTACCTGTACACGCCATCCAAGCTCTCTGACTCAATGCCCAGGCGTATCAAGGCCGTTATTACTGCCAGAGGTGTTTGTTCTGGGTACTAATTTCTCAGGATCTATGCACCCAAATCGCGTGAAAATGTAATCACATGTCAGTTCTAGTCTAATATATTCGTTCAATGAATACCCGTTTATCATCTGCATTTTTCCTTGGTGTAGCAATTTTAATGGCCAGTAGTGTAGTAATAAATAAATAGCCGGGCAAAGTGCCTCTGTATATACGCTAGTAAAGAGGAAACTTTTCTTAGTGACATGGGGTCGAGACGCAAGGCGGCACGTTCTCGCTGCGCAGCTTGTGCTCCGGCCAGGGCGAAGCCAGCGCCCCTGGCCTCGGTCGCGCCCTCTGTGGTCGCGCCGGTGGAAGCCAATTACATCCGAAACTGTGGCCGGGAGCGCCGCTTGTAAACTTGCCGCAGGACGCGCGCCGATGACGTAAGGGCAGACAGAGCTGCCGGCGCCCGGCGGTCGATAGCGGCGTGGGGTGGCGAGGCGTAGCGTGGCCGCCACCTGGCCCTCCCATCAAAGGTGCCGCCGGCTCGTGCTGCGCCCCCTATGCAGCTATAAGGTAACCAGCGCAGCAGACACTGCAATCTAAAGGACGGCGTCACGGGTGCCCCAAAAGCTGGTGTGCTGAATAACAGAATTAAAGGGTCGCTTTTCGAAACTCCGCAATTGTCTCTCGTTGCGAGGCAGAAGTTTTACATTTGGCTCAGAGATGCCTACAAACATATTCTGTAGTGGTGAAAAGGCATGGCACCTTGAGACGTCATCCTCAGGTTCGGCGATGCTTCAAACTGAAAAACAATGGGCAGAGTTCAGAATTTCATGTTAATGGTTTCACATTGGCACCAAATTTCACTGCAGTTGTACCCAGTGCTAGCGCAGACGTGTCACACGATGGATAGATCGTCGTACCCTCTCTTGCCCACATTTCACCCCTTCTTTTGACGCCTCTGCAGTGGAAGTCAGAACCGCGAAGCCCAGCGTTGAAATCTCGCGGCTTCCGTATGAGGAATACATTTCAGACACACCGCCGTTCAGAGTCGACACAAAAACAGCTCAGGAAGTGGCATAAAGGGATTCGTTGATACCGCCTCCTTCCTTGGGTCGTTGATTGCCAGGGGCGTTCTTGGTCGCTTTTCACAGTGCTGACAACCCAGCAGGTTTCAGCCCTTCTGTAAGGACATTGTGGGGCCGCATCCCCAACACGTGAGGCAATACTGACCTTACGACTTATCTTAGAAGAAAGATTAAGGAAAGGCAAACCTACGTTTCTAGCATTTGTAGACTTAGAGAAAGCTATCGACAATGTTGACTGGAATACTCTCTTCCAAATTCTAAAGGTGGCAGGGGTAAAATATAGGGAGCGAAAGGCTATTTACAATTTGTACAGAAACCAGATGGCAGTTGTAAGAGTCGAGGGGCATGAAAGGGAAGCAGTGGTTCGGAAGGGAGTGAGACAGGGGTGTAGCCTCTCCCCGATGTTATTCAATCTGTATATTGAGTAAGCAGTAAAGGAAACAAAACAAAAATTTGGAGTAGGTATTAAAATCCATGGAGAAGAAATAATAAGTTTGAGGTTCGCCGATGACATTGTAATTCTGTCAGAGACAGCAATGGACTTGGAAGAGCAGTTGAACGAAATGGACAGTGTCTTGAAAGGAGGATATAAGACGAACATCAACAAAAGCAAAACTGAACATCAACAAAAGCAAAACGAGTAGAATGGAATGTAGTCGAATTAAGTCCGGTGATGTTGAGGGAATTAGATTAGGAAATGAGATACTTTAAGTAGTAAAGGAGTTTTGCTATTTGGGGAGCAAAATAACTGATGATGGTAAAAGTAGAGAGGATATAAAATGTCGACTGGCAATGGCAAGGAAAGCGTTTCTGAAGAAGAGAATTTTGTTAACATCGAGTATAGATTTAAGTGTCAGGAAGTCGTTTCTGAAAGTATTTGTATGGAGTGTAGCCATGTATGGTAGTGAAACATGGACGATAAATAGTTTAGACATGAAGGGAATAGAAGCTTTCGAAATGTGGTGCTACAGAAGAGTGCTGAAGATTCGATGGGTAGATCACATAACTAATGAAGAGGTATTGAATAGAATTGGGGAGAAGAGGAGTTTGTGGCACAACTTGGCCAGAAGAAAGGATCGGTTGGTAGGACATGTCCTGAGCCATCAAGGGATCACCAATTTAGTACTGGAGGGCAGCGTGGAGGGTAAAAATCGTAGAGGGAGACCAAGAGATGAATACACTAAGTAGATTCAGAAGGATGTAGGTTACAGTAAGTATTGGGAGATGAAGAAGCTTGCACAGGAGAGGGTAGCATGGAGAGCTGCATGAAACCAGTCTCAGGACTGAATACCACAACAACAACAACAACATCCCCATTGAACGTCATCTCATTCACTAGGAATGCATCTAGAGCGCAACTTTTGCTCTTCTGTACACATTAGACCCACTAGAGACCGTTAGGAACCATTCGATAGATTTTGAACGTGGTCGGAAACAGCAGAAGATGTTTCAGGTGTTTTAGCCCTCCTGGGGCGTGATGACAGGAGGCTGCGACTTAGACACATGCGTGAACAAAACGAGGAAGGGTTCCTCTTAAGTGCTCGCAGTTCGGCAAAACCCTCGGCAGCACCCCTCTCCCCCACCCGCAAATTTACTGAGAATTTAAAATATGAACTGTTACAGACGCAACCTATAATGTACCTCTAGGCGCTTCGCAGTTAGCCAACTGGAGTCGAAGGAATATCAAGGGGTTGCCTACCTGCAGGCGCCTATGTCTACTTTACAGGTAATGGCTGTAGTGGTTCATTATTATAATTCCCAACAAACATGAGTACGTGGCAACGAGCCGACCAGGGGTTGGAGAAGCGGGGGTCTTCCATGGACTATTTGCCGATTCATTCATTCACACTTTTCTCAATGTCGCACCCCCTCCCCTCCCAGTGATCGCGGAACAGGAGGGCTGAAAAAAGCTCACGCATCCTTTTCTGCTTCGGATCGCGTTCAAATTTCAACGAATGGTTTGGTACGGTCCGCCGAGGGCAAAAATTGCTGTCTCACTGCACTCCAAACGGATGCGATGACTATCAATGGCGAAGCAACCCCACAGTGTCCTTAGAGAAGGATTGAATCGTCTGGGAGAGGGTAGTGTTCTCAGCAGGTCTGTTGCTCATTACACTATGAATTCTGACCTCGAAATGTCTGGGAATCCACTCCCCAAGGAAAGCGATGGTTTCACTGACGCCCTTTTTGCCCTGCCCTGAGGCTGTTTGGTGTCTGTTCTGAGCGACGGTGTGTCTGAAATATTTTCCTCGGCTGCCCATAAGAAACTCGCATGATTTCAACGCTGTACGTCGCGGTTGTGACATCCGTCGCAGAGGCATCAAAAGAAGGGGGAAAATATGGGTAAAAGGGGTTGTGATGACCTTCTCATCGTGTGACAAATTCGCGATGGCGTTGGACAGAATTGCGTTGAAATTCGTTGCCGGTATGACATAATTAACCCACATTACACGGCACATGAACTTCTGAGACCAGTCATTTTTTTGCATGCCACCACACGTTATTGTTTGAAGCGTCATCGAGCCCGATGGCGACATATGAGGGCGCCATACCTTTGTGCTGTTACAGAGGAAGGTTTTAGGCTTCTTTGAGCCAAACTTAAAACTTCTGCGTCTCAGTGGAAGACTGTTACGTGGTTTCGGGAAGGTGAACCTTTAATTCTATTGCGCAGTGTCAAGCGATCTTATTCAGGTCACGTATTAAGGCTGCATCATGTTAAAGCAAGAGAGTATTCCAATTGGTGTAGTGTTTCGACTAGTTTAATGTGGCCCGCCACGAATTGCTCTCCTTCAACAACTTCTTTATCTCACAGCAGCACTTGTACCGAACATCCTAAATTATTTCTTGGATGTATTCCAATCTGGGTCTTCCCTTCAGTTTTTTTCCTCTACAACCATTTCCGATACCATGGAAGTTATTCCATGGTGTCTTAAAACACGTCCTGCCTTCCCGTCCCTTCTTGCAGTGAGCGTACCTCACCGGTCCTCGGAAAACTTTCATGCTGATCACGCCACCTGATTTTCAACATTCTTCACAATATACGTCTCAAATGCATCGATTCTCTTTTTTTTCTGGCTTCCAAACAGTCCATGATTCACTTCCATACAACTGTGTGCTACAGACGCAGACTCTTAGAAATCTCTTCCTCAAACTCTGGCCAATGTTTGACACTAGTAGACTTCTTTTCGCCTGAAAGTTACTTCGCGTATAACGATTTTCTTTTTATGTCCTCCTTGCTTCGTCTGTCGTACGTTATTTTGCTTCCAAGGTAGCAGAAAACCTTCATTTCGTCTACTTTGTGATCTCCAATTTTTATGTTAATTTTATCACTAATCTCATTTCTCATACTACTCACAATCTGCGCTCAGTACACCGTTCATTTCGCTCAGTACGTCTTATAATTATTTCGTGCCTGCATTGAGTCATCAGCAAAGAGAGACGGAGTAACAGGTGTCATCAGATAATATTATCATTGATATCCTTTTCTGCCGAATTTCAATCCTACCTTTCTTTTATCTGCGTCATTGCTTCGTCGATCTATAGACTGAATAGCAGATGAGGAAAATGCATCTCTTTCTTTCGCCGTTTTTAATCCGAGCACTTCGTTCGTGGTCTACCATTCTTACTTGGCGTTAAATACGCAATTTTTTTAGTAGTAGCGTCTGTCGCATACACGTGCGTTTGTTGTATTAACAATTTTCATTCGTCACCAAGTGCAAAAACCAATAGTCCGACAGCAAACTGTCTGGCCGAAGTCATATCATAAACTGACGACTGAATCAGCTGACGTTTGTTTTTCGTATACAGATGCTACGACTAAAAACAAACAGTGATGTATTTGACGCTAAGGAATTTTCCTTAAACTTGATGTAATGTTAAGCCGTGACCTAGAGATAATCACTTCACCGAAACCATATGTATGGCTCTATGGTCAACATGGAAAGAGAGAGAGAGAGAGAGAGAGAGAGAGAGAATGAGAGTGGGAGAGAGAAATAAAAGACTACTTAACTGTCGATTAATTTTCACTCCAAGATCTGTTGGTCTTTCTAAGAGGCCTTTCTATAAGTACATAGAAGCTGTGCAGCTCTGTTTACAGAGACAAACCATAATTTTTCTTTCAGTCCCTACGCTTGTAGATCTAGAAAATAATTTAGTACTACTAATATCTGCTATGATACCCTTCCTAATTGTTAACTGTTTAGATTGTTACAAATCAGTATCAGGAATATTATCGGTGTAGATTCATACACGTCTCAGTACCAATTTACACAACTACGGAAGGTGTTAAGTTCTGACGTTCGGTCTGCGTTTGTGCCACTACGTACAAGTGCTAGACAAAAACACGGAAACGTCGCGAAAAATGCAAGCTTCAGCTACCTGTAAATGACAGCCAAACCTGCAGTTTCTGCTGTTGTATTTGATCACTAACGGAAAGTGTGCAATGTCCTCAATTCGTTGCAAATATGAATCGTAGTCAGAAGAATGCATCATGCCGAAGCTAAGTGATTCGAACGTTGGCAAACTGTTGGTGCTCGTACGACGAGGCTTCCATAGCCCAGGAAGCCAAAGTGTTTGGTGTTTTAAGAGGCATCGTATTGAAGCTTTGCTTATACCGCTTACAGGGAAAGTGGAAAAACGTCAGCCACTATAGTGGGTGTTGAGTGATCGTGACGGACGATCGGTGAATTGGATTGAGGGTGTACGCGAGCATAAAACGATTCCAAAATTCTACAGAAGACTGATGTCACCAACATAGGCCTAAAGTTGCGTGCGTTTACTCGACGACTACGCTCAATATGAGACTGAAGTGCTCTTTTTTCCATTTAACTGGAACGCTTCGTACGTCCAGTTGTGTGTGTGAGTATGAAATTAACGCAGCAGTATACCGCCCGTAGTAGTGGTACACCTCTTAGGTCCCCTTTACGAGCAGAAAGCGTTGCGGATTAAGCCTCCAATGTCAGCAGCGAGACATCTGCTGCTCGTAACTCTTAATGTGTATTTGTCGTAACAGCTTAGCACACATGCTCCCTCCGTTATAATTCGTGCAAGTGTCGCCTGTTTAATAGCTGGTCGTGACTGCCGTCTGGTATTGAGGTCATCAGCGTGCGTACGCATCTACCCCTATCGTAACCGTATCGCAACCCGTCTCACAGACGTCTTTATGGCCGTCTAAGCCTGGGCTTAGACAAACAGTAACCTGGCGCCTACGGGTGCGCAGCCCGCAGCGCAGTAGTGCAACCCGTATTGCATCACCATTCGCGGCGTCCTGCTTCTCTTTCGGTCACGAGACACACGAGGTCACTCGGATAAAACCTTACCAGCTGGAGATAACCCCACGGGGTTATTTACGTGCTGATAAACCTGTTCAGGAGCCGAAAATAGCCTACTCTACATACTTGCTGTTGGTTAACACGCAACATCTCGCCGCATCTCCAGTGTGTCGAGATTGTCAACAGTCCTTCACGCCAGTTTCGTAACGCGTAGTTAGTAAAAGGATCTTGTAGAAAGTTAGACTATATTCATTCATAACAAGGGGATACAACAGATTGTTATGATTGCAGCGTGATAATTCTAACTTCGCATGCCACAAAAATACGTTCATATTAAATAAATAAAACGCCATATAGCATTTGAAGAGGATCTGTTTGGTTTTAGACAAAAAATAGGAGCCAGGAAGACATAATAGAGCTCAGACGCATGATTAGAACTAAAAGCATATGTGTATCTAAAAATTCATTTGACAATATTGGCTGGAAGAAACATTTCAAATTCTTGAAAGAAAGGCACTTCCAGCGGAAAGAGAGGAGAACAATGTTAGATATATATGTAAAGGAGGGTTTAAGGACAGATATGATTGGAGAACAACGTAAACCCAAAACCAGAGAAAGTGTAAGAATCCGATACTCATTATTCCCTTATTTACTTGTATTTAACACTTTCCTCGAAAAAGCAGTGAGGATTTTCGAAGGAAACACGTCTGGAGTTAATGTAATGAAATGGAACACCTACAGCCGTCCTTCCGATATTATTTATTATATGGCTACCAGTTTCGGTGCTTCAGTGCGCCATCTTCAGACTATAGCAGCCGCCGAGGGGGTTAACTCCAACCGTATACACAATTCACCAGTGGTCAACATCTGTGAACTGGTTTTCGGAGACTACCTGTAACAACGATGTTATGTCTCCGACCATCAACTACCGACTCACTCAAAGCTACAAACAGAGGGATGGAGACACAAAACCTGGTGCTACAGTTAATGAAATTCTAATTCACTGCATAAGATTTACAGACAACATCGTCTGATGAAAATATGGTTTCCAGTTTTCAGTATTATGAAAAAGTTGTAACTAAAATTAATACTAAAACCAATTTTATTGTAAGTTAATCAAAAATGAGAAAGGAAACCTGACACCGCAATTGAAAGCAAGAATTCTAGAAAAAGTTTCATTTTTCTTATTTGCACACCTTAACCAAAGAAGGCAACAGGGAAACCAGATAAAGAATTGCAACAGCTAAACGCGCTTTCAGTGATCGAAGACAACTGCTAGTGTGCAAGTAGTGTAGTGTAGAAAAGAAAAACAATTTATCAAGACGCTTATCTGCAGTGTACTCTTGCTTCAGTGTGAAAGCTGCGCAATATGGAAGACGGGTTTAAAGCGATTAGAAGTGATGGCAATGAGGCTTTGAAGAAGGCTGACAAGGACCTGCTGAGCAGAAATACAAACCAATGATGATAATCTAAAAGGGCTAAGTGAGCAGAGAAATGTCATAGCAACTATCCAAAAACGAAAACAGGACCTTTGCACATTTACTGAGACACAACAAGTTTCTAACAGAAGTAGTAGAAGTAAAAGTTTGTTAAAGAAAACCAAGGGGGTGTCCAAGAAAGAAAACAAATTTCGGGCTTGCAGCCGGTCGTCGTTCAATACTTCGCACGATATTTCAACTGGGCACCTGCCAGTCATCTTCAGGTGAGCCGTCGCAGACTGGCGAAAACGTACTCCGTTCCGCAATATATAGCGTACTGTAACTATTCTGCGCATTCGTCGAAAACTTGATAGTTGAACCACACTGCCCGCCGGCAGCGCCCTCGCTGGTGGAATAGCGGAACTCAATCGCCCTCTGCGTTGCTGTTTGCCACGGCCGTCGACGCACTCTGTCGTCTTCGATTTGAGCAAATCGTGGAGATGACGGGATTCCATGCACTGTCCAGCTGGTAGCCGCTGTCACGGTTTAACAGATTTTCCGCCAGTCGTATTTCTACGGATTCTTTAATAATGGAGTCCCAGAAAGACGTTGCTGTGGACAAAATCATTGTTTTCTCATACTCCATTGAATGTCCAGTAGAAATACAATGTTCAGCAATAGCGGACTTGCTTCGCTGCAAAAGGCGGGTATAACGTTGATGTTCAGTGCAGCGTTCTTTCACGGTGCGTGGGGTTTGACCTATGTAAGCCATACCACATTGGCACGGTATCTTGTAAATTCCGGCCATTCGTAGTAACATATTGTCCTTAACTGATCCCACAAGGTCCGCAGTCTTCGATGATGGGCGGAAAACCACTTTTACCTGAAATTTTCGGAGGATTCTTGCTATTTTAAACGAAGTGTTGCCAACGAAAGGAAGAAAAGCTAAAGATTGTTCCGGCACGTTCTCCTCTTTATTCACTTCCTGCTTCTTAGTTTTAACTGTTTGTGCCCTGTTAATCTGCCGGATGGAATACCCATTTCGCTGAATACTGTCTTTAGATGGGCGAGTTCTTGCAGGTACAAATCAGTATGAGTGGGTTTCCGGTAAACTGAATGCCCTAGAGAACCATCATTCTTCCTTCGAACCAGGACATCCAAGAAAGGCAAACAACCATCCTTCTCTATTTCCATGGTGAACAGGATGTTTCCATGAATGGAATCGAGTTGATGTAGAAACTCCATTAATTTATCTTCTTCATGAGGCCACACTATGAAGGTGTCAAAAAACTGTTGGCTTCAGGGCAGCTGATTCAACCTCTCTCTCTTCAAAATCCTCCATAAAAAGGGTTGGCTACCAAAGGAGACAAGGGGCTACCCATGGCGACACCGTCAGTCTGTTCAAAATATTCTTGATTAAACATAAAATAAGTTGAGGAAAGTGCGTGCCTGAACAAAGCAGTGATATCAACAGGAAACATGTTACCAATCAGTGTCAAATAATCTGCAAGAGGAACGTTTGCAAAAAGTGAGACCACATCAAAACTTACTAGAAGGTCTACACTACTAAGACGAAGAGCCCCCAGTCTATTGATAAAATCAGCTGAGTTTCGTATGTGATGTGAGCACTTGCCTACGAAAGGTCTCAGTAAGGAAGCGAGATGTTTAGCTAAATCATATGTAGGAGCTCCAATGTTGCTCACTATTGGACGCAGAGGAAGACCCTCTTTATGAATCTTAGGAAGGCCATACAGTCTTGGAGGTACACAACCATGTGGTCTTAACCTCTTGATGATTTTAAAATTCACAATAGTCGAAGAGCAGTTGTACGTTACAAAATGCCAAAATTATCAAGAAATGAAGAAAAACAGGGAAGTGAACTTGCAGCAGTAAGGCGTTGCCTTTAAAAGAAGATGATTATTATGATGATGGTGATGATGATAACGACGAATTACTAACTATACTAAAATCTCTTTCAGTATTGCGCTCATCAATTCTGTCGAGTGTACGTACTTCACATAGTCAACATCGACAATGAAAATAACTTTTTACAATTCCAGAAAATATAAAGACACTGAAAGTGCTGTTTGTATTCGTCTTATTGTAATCTGAAGAATATTCATGATTCGACGTCATTTTTAATACTTTCGTCCGGGATTTTGCTGCAGAAACCGAGTAATGTTTCTTCTTGATTTGCCGACATCTCATGAAAATAAAGAGATTTTCGTCTCTGCTTACCGCATGTATTGGAGAATCTAGTTTTACTATCCAGTGCCTTCCTTGTATTTTGTCACCATAATCAACGTTTCACCTTGTCGCTCCTGCAGTTTTGGATTTTCAGCATCAGAAACACAGAAGGTTCGCGTGGTTCAGAAAGAACATTCGGATTTGGCAAACAGTTTCACAGATGCTTTAAAGCTCTAACCAGGCAGACACCGTTCATGGCTTGAATGATGGCGCAGGATTTCCTGAGAGATACCAGTGATGACCATTGGCCCCACTGCTTTCCATGGTACGCCTGTAAACAAGACTTAGTTTTTGTGCCAGTTCAGTCTGACGAAAGATTGACACGTAGGATATACAATCACCTAGATAACTGAGGTACACGAGCGCCTCTCAGGTGTGAATAAAGCTATGCATTAATGCACACATTCGTATGAAACCGAAACGTGGAAGGATAATCGCTGGAGATCATTATGAGTCCCGCATTGTCACAATATGTTTTTTGGACTACTATGTAAGAGACGCTGCGAAGAAGTATACACTTGCGTAATCAGGTGCATTAGAAAAATCGTATAGACTTTTCTAAGTCTAATTCGAGGTAATGGCCAAGTACAGGTGTGAAGAAAACTGTCCGGAATTCGCGTGCAGAAATTTAGAAAAACCGCGGAGTACCCAAATGGGGATGGCCAAATGAAGATTTGAAAGAAAAATGTGCAGATCCAGTGCCTTAACCGCTGCGTCACCTCGCTCGATTTTCCAATGCAAGTACAGTGTCTTGACGAGCGACCAAACTAACGTGGTGCTTACTAAGAACTTGGGGTGAATTATTGAGCATCAGTGAGTAATTACTGGCTTCGTAGTGCTAGAATGTCTGGAAGGCGTAAGTTCGATCGCATGTCATTCCTTGGAAATGGCGCTCTTCGTAAATAATCCATTGAAACAGCTATTAATCTTCTTTTGAGAGCAGCATAGTTCTGATCCATATAAAATGACAGATTCAACCATTAGTCTACCCACTGTTATCGTTGTTAGAAATGTTCTTCTCCCACCAACAATAATTCACGAATCCTATTACTTTTCTGCGTTATTGGTGTTTTACTTCTGTATTACCCAATCCACTTTTATCAATGCAAGCCCCCAGATATTAAATTCCTCTCCCTGCCTCATAACTGCTAGTGTCGCTGTTCACTACCAGATGTGTGAGATTTTTAGACTTACTTGTTTGCCATATTCCCGATATAAATGTCGTATCACAAACTCAAAACCGTATTCGTCCTATGCTAGAATGGCTTGATCATCAGAAAAACTTAAGGAAAAGACCTGAACATCATTAACAAATGATATACTGCACCCTTGTCTCATCCCTTTTGTGACATTAATAAGTTCTGATAACTTCGAACCCCTGCGCGCATTTCAACAATAATCTATAAAAGATGATCATTGATATCTATATCTTTCATAGCTTCGCGCAGTTTTGTTCTAGGAACCGTGTCATAAGCTTTTGCTAAATATATGAGGGCAATGTGTAACTTCTTTCCTACTGCTACGAATTTCTCCATTAGCTGTTTTAAAATAAAGAGGTTACCTTTATAGTTGATAGATACAAATGACCAAAAGCAGTTGTTTTCTATCTAATGAGCTCTGAGCATTTACATGAAGCAAGAATTCTTATTGCACGTAGGTAATTAGAACTGCTCCGTCGTCCGGAATTTAGGGTCGCCTGTCGCGAACTGGTTCCCTGGTTGTAGCAAACGGGGCATGCCACTTCCAATTTAATAAGACTTAGGGGGTACTGCAGTGTGTAGAAAACCCTCTGATTAACGCTTTTTCTTTTTTAATGCCAGATTTTTCACCTCGTAAACGTCGTTCGTCTGTTTAGTCTTCTTTGGTGGCTCTGATGCTAATTAATCCGTCTAGGAGGTCTTCGTAATTACTGCACGAGGTTTCTCACTCGTCAACACACTGTACTTGGGAAAGCGAGTGCAGGCAGACAGTGGATCCGCACTTACAGTCACACACACTGACGCCAGACGGAAAATCCGCGTTCCGTGCTCGGTACCGCTAGAGACATTTACTTGGCGAGTAGAATGGAAGTGGCATCCGCTCAAAGTCGTCAGAACGGTTGCGCAGTTACGCGACGTTCCAATTGCGAAAGCCGTCACGGCCTGAAGACTGATGTGCTGCAGACCTCGTAATTCTCCGATAGTACCAACATTTAAGAAAAATGCACAACGAAGATTTTTTTAATATTTTTTGGCAGTCTTCTGACCTGTTTAACGTGGCTCACCACCACAATTTGCTCTCATGTGCCACTCTTTCCCTCTCTAGACATAACTTGCTTAATTATTTGTTGTGTGTATTCCAATTTCTGTCTTCCCCTACAGTAGGGTATTCGAACGATTCAACGGTTAATTATTTCGTTTTATGCTCAAACGTGGTTTTTTCCTTCATGAATTTCAGTATTTTTTTAAGAAACGGAAATGAAATTCGAATAATTCGAAAGCTCGTTAAAGCACTTCATTTCAGTCATGTGATGTGTGTGATTTCACTTGCAAACACGCTGGTTCTTCCGTCACAAGGTTCATTCACAGTAATATGTTGTTTCGGAATTTACGCTTCGGAAAATGGGTTAAAATTATGCATAGTATCACATTGTACAAATATATCTATAAAAACTCCTGGAAAACGGTTTTTGAGTATTCCAAAGAATGAGAAGATCCGTAAAATGTGGCTGCAACTTTCTCGTAGAGATGCAAATGAGACAATCGTCACCACGTGTCATTGCCGGCCGGGGTGGCCGAGCGGTTCTAGGCGCTACAGTCTGGAACCGCGCGACCGCTACGGTCGTAGGTTCGAATCCTGCCTCGGGCATGGATGTGTGTGATGTCCTTAGGTTAGTTAGGTTTAAGTAGTTCTAAGTTCTAGGGGACTGATGACCTCAGAAGTTAAGTCCCATAGTGCTCAGAGCCATTTTTTTGAACCACGTGTAATTATTTTTGTGAGGATCAGTTTGATGAAGTAAACACTACACATGAACACGTTGTCACTTGTAACGTTATAGGCAAGGCTCCTGATTTCTAATGCAATGTTTTGAAGATCGATCCTCATTCGGAGGAAGGTTTTCTTTCGCTTAATGCTACTGTCTTCTTAAGTTTACTTTATTCGTAACACAGTTATCTAAGAGCTTTAAATTCTGTATAACATTTTAATATCGAATTTCATTTATTAGCTTCATTTTACACTTCATCAATTTCAGATGAACCACAAGGACAAGGATGGTGTTAAGAAACTGTATTTCATGCCTGATGTCTTTCTTATTGTGAAGAATCTGAGGAACCAGTTAACTATTTCCGATCACATTACTCTTCCCACACAAATCGTTTAGTATTATAAGTGTACGCCTTCCCATTCCGTCCATTGGCCTTGTTATAAAGATATATGATTTTGACAAAGAGAAAAACTGAGCTCTGTTTGAAGCCTACGAGGAAATGTAACAAGCCCAGGGCATAAAGATAAAATGAAAGCTGTTCCTGTTTAAGCATTTTTAAATCAAAGTGCTTCAGCAGAAGTATGTACTAGAAGGCGTCAGCTACGTATTTTACGGACGTGATTTTCCGGTGATTTAATTTAATGATCTCGAAGAACAGAAAAACTGCGATGTGTAAGGCAAACACAATGACGCTCTGCTGTTCCCTGCGCTGTATGAAAGTTTGGAAATTGAGAAAAGAGGCACATGTAAAACAGTGGTAGTTCCGGCAACAACCACAGCAAATAAAAATCAGAATTATCTTCTGATTGAAAAAGTTACCTCTGCGTTTTATTGTGCCAGAGTTAACAAGGTGCCCTGGAAAAACTTCTCAGCATGGTCCGAGCAAACAATCCCGTTCTAGATTCCCTCAATTTTAAAACAATTCTGCGACTTATTGCTCTGTCACACTACTTCCGTCCCAGTCGACATTCACGTTTCTTATTTCCGGGACAAAGAAGAAAAAACAAGGAACGAAGAGGCCATAAACGCATCAACTTTCGGAAGGTTTCCATTATCAGCCTCCACAAGATTCCTTTCCATTGTTACTTAAAAGCCGTAAATACGTTCTCCTTCACTAAATAACTGAACTACTTGAAGAAAAAGTACGGTAAAACACTAATAACATCGGCTAACACGCCTATAACCCACGAACTTCGTCTTAGTCCTCGCCTGTGACGCCATCAGGGCTTCAGCCAGTAACAGAGCTTTCCGATCATGTGGCCAAATGTTGAAATTTAATGTTTCTTAAGCATTAATTACATAATAATAGCTAATATTTTGTGATACTGTTGACCTAAAATGCTATTTCAATGTTATAATCATCCAGATAAACAACATTCCGAACCATACTTTTAAAATAGGAAAATAGCCTAGAATAGCCCGGTACGGCTCGATTTAGTAATATGGAAGTTACGCCCGCGTGTCTCAAACTCTTTTTTTTAAGTCATCAATCTTCTGACTGGTTTGATGCGACCCGCTACGAATTCCTCTCCTGTGCAAACCTCCTCATCCCAGAATAGGACTTGCAATCCACGTCCTCAATTATTTGCTGAATGTATTCCATTCTCTGTCTTCCTCTACAGTTTTTGCCCTCTACAGCTCCCTCTAGTACCATGGAAGTCATTCCCTCATGTCTTAGCAGATGTCCTATCATCCTGTCCCTTCTCCTTATCAGTGTTTTCCACATATTCCTTTCCCTTCTCATTCGGTCTACAACCTCCGCATTCCTTACCTTATCAGCCCACCTAATTTTCACCATTCGTCTGTAGCACCACATCTCAAATGCTTCGATTCACTTCTGTTCCGGTTTTCCCACAGTCCATGTTTCACTGCCATACAATGCCGTACTCAAGACGTACATTCTCAGAAATTTATTCCTCAAATTAAGGCCGATATTTGATATTAGTGGACTTCTCTTGGCCAGGAATGCCCTTTCTGACAGTGCTAGTCTGCTTTTGATTCCCTCCTTGCTCCATCCGTCAGTGGTTATTTTGCTGCCTAGGTAGCAGAATTCTTTAACTTTATCTAATTCTTGACCATCAACCCCTCTCATTACTTTCGTCTTTCTTCGATTTACTCTCAACCTATATTCTGTAGTCATTAGAATGTTCGTCCCAATCAGCAGATCACGTAATTCTTCCTCAATTTCACTCAGGATGACAATGTCATTAGCAAACCATTGATAACCTTTCACCTTGAATTTTAATTCCACTCCTAAACCTTTCTTTTATTTCCATCCTTGGTTCTTCGATGTACAGATTGAACAGTAGGGGCGAAACTCTACATCGCTTCCTTACACCCTTTGTAATTCGAGCACTTCGTTCTTGGTCGTCCACTCTTGGCTCTTGTACACATTGTACATTGCCCGTCTCTTCCTATAGCTTATCCCTATTTTTCCCAGAATTTCGGACATCCCGCACCATTTTACGTTGTCGAACGCTTTTTTTAGGTCGAAAAATCCTATGATTTTTCTTCAGTTTTGCTTCCATTATCAACCGCAACGTGAGAATTGCCTCTCTTGTGCCTTTCCTAAAGTCAAACTGATTGTCATCCAATATATTCTTAATTTTATTTTCAGGTCTTCCGTGTATTATTCTTGTCAGCAACTTGGATGCATGAGTTGTTAAGCTGCTTGTGCGATAATTTCCGCACTTGTCAGCTCTCGCAGTCCTTGGAATTGTGCGGATGATATTTTTCCGAAAGTGAGATTGTATGTCGCCAGACTCATACATTCTACACAACAACGTGAATAGTCGTGTTGTTGCCATTTCCCCCAATGATTTTAGAAAATGTAATGTAATCTTATCCGTCCCTTCTGCCTTATTTGATCTCAAGTCTTCCAAAGCTCTCTTAAATTCTGATTCTAATAGTGAATCCTCTATGTCTTCTAGACCGATTCCTGTTTCTTCTTCTATCACATCGGACGAATCTTCCCCCTCATAGAGGTCTTCGGTGTACTCTTTCCATCTATCTGCTCTCTCCCCTGCATTTAACGGTGGAATTCCCAGTGCACCCTTAATGTTATCACCCTTGCTTTTAATTTCACCGAAGTTTGTTTTGACTTTCCTGTATACTGAGCCAGTCCTTCCGACAATCATTTCCTTTTCGATTTCTTCACTTTTTTCGTGCAACCATTTCGTCTTAGCTTCCCTGAACTTCCTGTTTATTTCATTCCTTAACGACTTGTATTTCGGTATTCGAGAATTTCCCTGCAAATTTTTGTTCGTCCTGCTTTAGTCGATCAACCGGAGTATTTCCTGTGGTACCCATGGTTTCTTCGCAGTTACCTTCTTTGTACCTATGTTTTTCTTTCCAAATTCTATGATCGCCCTTTTTAGAGATGTCCATTCTGCTTCAACTGTACTGTCTACTGAGTTATCTAATTTCGGAATCTGTGCCTGACCATGATGTAATCTAACTGAAATCTTTTTTGGAAATTTGTGGTAAGTTCTGTGGGACCAAACTGCTGAGGTCATCGGTCCCTAGGCTTATACATTACTTAATCTAACTTAAATTAACTTACGCTAAGGACAACACACACACCCATGCCCAAGGGACGACTCCAACCTCCGACGGGGGAGACGCGCGAACCGTGGCAAGGCGTCTTAAACCGCATGGCTACCCCGCGCAGCAGTAACTGAAATCTTCCCGTATCTCCCGGTCACTTCCAAGTATACTTCCTTCTATTGTGATTCCTGAACAGAGTATTCGCTACCACCAGCTGAAACTTGTTGCAGAACTCAAGTAGAGACGCTCAGTAGCTCGGTACGGGCTTTTGTTGAAGTTTCGAGAACATACCTTCACCGAGGAGTCAAGCAGTATATTGCTCCCTCCTACGTATATCTCGCGAAGAGACCATGAGGATGAAATCAGAGAAATTAGAGCCCACACAGAGGCTTACCGACAATCTTTCTATCCACGAACAATACGAGTCTGGAATAGAAGGGAGAACCGAGAGAGGTACTCAAAGTACCCTCCGCCACACACCATCAGGTGGCTTGCGGAGTATGAATGTAAATGTAAATGTAAATGTAAATGTAGTCTTTGTTCTCTCTCGTTCCTAGTACCAAGGCCGCATTCACCCGTAAACCTTTCTTCTACTCCTTCTCCTACAGCCGTATTCCAGTTCCTCGTGACTATTAGATTTTCATCTCCCTTTACGTACTGAATTACCCGTTTGGTATCCCCATATGATTTCTCTATCTCTTCATCTTCGGCATGTATACCTGAACCATCTTTGTCGTTGCTGGTATGCTGTCGACTCTGATAAGAACAACCTGAAGAACTGAACTGTTAATAACAACACACTCTCTGCCCTATTTTCCTTTTCTAAACGAATCTTACTCCCGTTATACCATTTTCTGTTGCTGATATTCTATACTCATCGGACCATAAACCCTTGTCTCCTTTCCATTTCACTTCACTGACCCCCCTACTTCATCTACAGCTTCTGACATTTCACGCCCCGACTCGTGAAACGTTATCCTTTCGTTGGTTATTCAATCTCTTGGTCATGGTCACTTCCCCCTTGGCAGTCCCCTCCAGCAGATCCGAATGGGTGACTATTTCGGAACCTTTTGCCATTGGAGATATCATAATGACAATTTTTTCAATATCAGGCCACATTTCCTGTGAATACACGTTTTGCAGTGTTTTCCATTCCCTTCTGCTGCCTCATGCCGTTGATCATTGGTAACTCTTCCGCCTTTAGGGGCAGTTTCCCACCGCAAGGACAAGAGAGTGCGTTGAACCTGTGTCTGCCTCTTCGACCTCTTTTACAAGGCCGTTGGCAGAATGAGGTTCACTTCTTATGTCGGGAGTCTTAGGCCGCCAATGCTGATTATTAATCAAAACTTATGCGATGGAAGGTTCCGAACCCAAGCCCGCGGGGGTTTTGATTACTAATCAGAGATGCTGCCCCGAGACTACGAATATAAATGTTTTCGTGTTAGTTTGCTCTCCTCATATCTTTATTATCAGTGCATTTAATTTTCAGCACCCTTCTCTGACAGATTATCTCAAACGCTCGATTTTCTCCCTGTTCGGTTTCGCTCTAGTCCATGATTCACTTCCTTATAATACTGTGCTCCAGACACAGAATTTCGGAAACTTATTTCTCAATTGAAGACCCATGTTTGGGAGACCAGCTGACTTCTTTTGCCGTTCGGTCTGCTTCTTAAATCATTCTTAATTAGTTCGTCACGCATTGTTTTGATACCAAGAAAGCTGCTACGCGACGCTCCAATTTGCTGAGAAACTTGTCACTAATCTCATTTCTGCCACTCCTCAATACTTGTGTCATTCCTTGGGTTTACTGTTAATTTATATAGTGTGCCCAGTAATCTGTTGACCGATGACCGTAGCAGTCTGGTCCCTTTAATCCCCCCCCCAGTAATCTGTTCATACCGTACAACAAATCTTTTAATTATTTCTGACATTCACGTAAGATAGCAATGGTGCCAGACATCCGTATTATTGGTGTTATTAAAAGACTGTCACTCTGAATTTTAAACCCATCTCTGAACATTTGTTTCCTCCGCTACCGAGCAAGTCTCTCTTGGTCTACATACTGTTCGCCTTTGTTTTTGTAGATTATACTCTTTCCTTATGGCGTATGCCTGTTTTTCTGAATTCTTCAAATATCTTCGAGCACTTTACAAGGGCGAATATTTTTGTGGCCTTTGAATGCTACGAAAGTGTCGCGAGTTTTCGTAGGTTTGGCTTCCATTATTAGCCGTAATGTCAGAAATGTCTGTCTGGTACCTGCAACCAACCTGATCACGATCTAACAAATCTTCACTTTCCTTTTGTATTATTGTGTATGTTATTTTGGAGCAGTAGCTTGGATTCACCCTCACCAGCCAGAAAGATTTGCGAAACTTAAAATTTTCTATATTTTTAAAAGTTTATAGTTTCAGATTTAAATGACATTATTTTTCTGCAAGACAGAAACCTATTTTATATAGTTACAAAAGTAAAACTGGCTTTCCACTGGCATTTCTCATCGTTGGTACGGGACTTTTGGACTTTGAGGGATTAAGTGTAGATGAGAAACCAGATCTGCTGATTCTGATAAGGAAGTGAGCAGCTGTGCGTTCTTGCGAGACAGTTTATTCTAATGTATTTTGTCAAAATGGTGAATGATTGGTACAACCCCGTCAGCCTACGAGGTTTTATAATCAGGGATGAAATGATTAGGTACCGGTAGTTGGGTCAGGTTCGCGGGAAGTATGGGAAACCTGGAAGTGTTCTTTGTGTTAGAGGAGAGGGAGGGGGTGTAGCGAGAAATTAATTGTCACAGCATTCGTGTGGAAGAATATGAGACAGAATGCATTCCGTCATTTCCCCTCGGTGTTCTCAGGTATTTCACAAAATTTACGCCTGTGACACACTTCATCTGTTTGTCCTCTGCAAGGGGTTTTTCACTTATGATAGTGCCGCCTTATGACTCAGTGGCTGATATCCTGGAGGTAGCAAATTTCTGTGTTTTCCAGTATGTTGTCTGTATCTTTGTCGGCTCACGGCAAGTGAAAAAAATTCACACAAATTTGAAATTACACATCTTTTGTATTATGTCATAGTATACTTGGTATCTGGTAAGATACTTCAAAATGAATTAACATTAACTTCAATAAATGTAGGGTTACTTACTGCAGCACACTGAAAAAAATATTTTTGTCTGTGTTGCAGGTAAGTGTCAAAAACTGGACAGATTCATAGGCACAAACGAACCTAAGAACATGGAGAAGAAACAACCCTGTCGGTCATCGAAAGGTAAGCGCCTTGTCAGCTGGAGTAACTCAGTATCATACCTTCGAAAATAATTCATTAGTCTAAATATATTCGAACTCAATATGTTCCGATCACAAAAAGCTTAAAGTACAGCAATTTCAGACAGTCTACGAGCTACTGTATCGGCTGTGAGGTAAGTACTACATCCAAGAACAGAATTTACAAAAACAGAAAAGTGAAACTGAGTACCTCTAAGAACATAGGAATCTCCAGAAAACTGTTGACGACTCGGAGCAACTTCTAGAGACATATAAACAGCATTAAATGTCTTCAAAGTTCAGTGCGTGGGAAACTATAAGCGCTGGGACAGCCAGTACAATGGGGCATTGCTCAATCAGTCGCAGAGAATCTCACAGGACATGCAAATTATTTATGCTACGTCTCGCAGGGTATTCCTACTGCATCTTTCATCCCACCCCAGTTAGCTATGGTTTCTGCACACAGTGAAACTAAACGACAAACTACAGTCTACGAATTTCATACGAGGTTTTTCCACATTGCGGGAGAAAGATGCCCTACTTGCCTTTTCTGTCAAGTATTGACCCATGTGAATAATAAGCGGTATGTCCACAGCTGAGACTCAACACATTCGCATGTGATAAGAGACATGGTACGTAATATCGGAAAAGCTAAAGGTGCCTCGTGATTGATATTAATATTGGACATGTGTTTCCGTTCTGTTCTTTCAGGAGACTCATTACTAGTGCAGATTACCTTGATAGGTTAGAGTTAATACAGTTAACAGGTTGTCCACCAGCTACCTTGCTCCAGCAAGACTCTACACGACTATTTTACATCTATGAAGTAGATGCGTTCTGCAAAACAACTAAATTTATTTCTCAGTGGTAGTCCAGTTTCCAGATTTCCAGATTCACTGACTTAAAACATACACTACGTTATCAAAAGTATCCGGACACCCCTAAAAACATACGTTTTTCATATTAGCTGCATTGTGCTGCCCCCTACTACCAGGTATTCCATATCAGCGACCTCAGCAGTAATTAGACATCGTGAGAGAGCAGACTGGGGCGCTCCGCAGAACTCACGAACATCGAACGTGGTCAGGTGATTGGGTGTCAGTTGTGTCATACGTCTGTACGCGAAATTTCCATACTCCTAAACAACCCTAGATCCACTGTTTCCGATGTAATAGTGAAATGGAAACATGAAGGGACACGTACAGCACAATAGCGTACAAGCCGACCTCGTCTGTTGATTGGCAGAGACAGCCAACAGTTGAAGAGGGGCGTAATGTGTAATAGGCAGACATCTATCCAGACCATCACACAGGAATTCCAAACTGCATCAGGATCCACTGCAAGTACTATGACAGTTAGGCGGGAGGTGAGAAAACTTGGATTTCATGGTCGAGAGGCTGCTCATAAGCCACACATCAAGCCGGTAAATGCCAAAAGACGCCTCGCTTGGTGTAAGGAGCGTAAACATTGGACGATTGAACAGTGGAAAAATGTTGTGTGGAATGACGAATCGCGGTACACAATGTGGCGATCCGAGGCAGGGTGTGGGTATGGCGAACGCCCGGAGAACATCATCTGCCAGCGTGTGTAGTGGCAACAGTAAAATTCGGAGGTGGTGGTGTTATGATGTGGTCGTGTTATTCATGGGCTTGCACTCTTTGTTGTTTTGCTTGGCACTATCACAGCACAGATCTACATCGACGTTTTAAGCACTTTCTTGGTTCCCACTGTTGAAGAGCAATTCGGGAATGGCGACTGCATCTTTCAACACGATTGTGCACCTGTTCATAGTGCACGGCCTGTGGCGGAGTGGTTACACGACAATAACATCCCTGTAATGGACTGGCCTGCATAGAGTGCTGACCTAAATCCTATAGAACACCTTTGGGACATTTTGGAACGCAGATTTCGTGCCAGGCCTCATCGACTGACATGGATACCTCCCCTCAGTGCAGCACTCCGTGAAGAATGGGCTACCATTCCCTAAGAAACCTTCCAGCACCTGATTGAACGTATGCCTGCGAGAGTGGAAGCTGTCATCAAGACTAAGGGTGGGCCAACACCGTATTGAATTCCGGACGGCGCCACGAACTTTTAAGTCATTTTCAGCCAGGTGCCCGGATACTTTTGATCACATTGTGTAGAATCTTTAACTTTCGGATTATATACAGCCTTTACTACTGAATGTCGGGCAAAGACCGCGATGACCTGAAGGACGTCGTCAACATCTTAGATGATGAAGCGCTGAGACAAATGCAGACGGAGTTAAAATATAGATTAGATGTTGCGCACCATGGAGGCGATATTCCTAAAGTTATCAACAATAAACATTCGATTTTAATCAAACAAAGGAATCAACTGTGTAGCTACTGTGTTCTACAAAAATGTACAAACAGCACTTGAGGTAAAAGGTACTTATTCAGGTTTTGTTGGCAAGATAAAGAACTAACATGGCGTTTAAAAAAAGGATACCGTGCCTTTAAAGGAGGAAATACTAATTGAAACTAGACAAAATGGCAGATAAACGTACGTCCGGAAATATACTTTAAATGTGAGCTACAACCTACAGTTCTATAAATGTACAGGGTGGTCCATTGATTTTGACCGGGCCAAATATCTCACGAAATAAGCGTCAAACGAAAAAACTACAAAGCACGAAACTTGTCTAGCTTGAAGGAAGAAACAAGATGGTGCTACGTTTGGCCCGCTAGATGGCGCTGCCGTAGGTCAAACGGATATCAGCTGCGTTTTTTTAAAAACAGGAACCCCTATTTTTATTACATATTCGTGTAGTACGTAAGGAAATATGAATGTTTTAGTTGGACCACATTTTTCGCTTTGTGATAGATGGCACTGTAAAAGTCACAAACATATGGCTCACAATTTTATACGAACAGTTGGTAACAGGTAGGTTTCTTAAATTAAAACACAGAACGTAGTTACGTTTGAACATTTTATTTCGGTTCCAATGTGATACATGTACCTTTGTGAACTTGTCATTTCTGAGAACGCATGCTGTTACAGCGTGATTACATGTCAATACAACATTAATGCCATAAATGCCCAAAATGATGTCCGTCAACCTCAATGCATTTGGCAATACGTGTAACGACATTCCTTTCAACAGCGAGTAGTTCGCCTTCCGTAATGTTCGCACATGCATTGACAATGCGCTGACGCATGTTGTCAGGCATTGTCGGTGGATCACAATAGCAGATATCCTTCAACTTTCCCTACAGAAAGAAATCCGGAGACGTCAGGTCCGGTGAACGAGCGGGCCATGGTATGGTGCTTCGACGACCAATCCATGTGTCATGAAATATGCTATTCAATACCGCTTCAACCGCACGCGAGCTATGTGCCGGACATCCATCATGTTGGAAGTACATCGCTATTCTGTCATTCAGTGAAACATCTTATAGTAACATCGGTAGAACATTACGTAGGAAATCAGCATACGTTGCACCATTTAGACTGCCATCGATAAAATGGGGGTCAATTATCCTTCCTCCCATAATGCCGCACCATACATTAACCCGCCAAGGTCGCTGATGTTCCACTTGTCGCAACCATCGTGAATTTTCCGTTGCCAAATAGTGAATATTATGCCGGTTTACGTTACCACTGTTGGCGATTGACGCTTCGTCGCTAAATAGAACGCGTGTAAAAAATCTCTCATCGTCCCGTAATTTCTCTTGTGCCCAGTGGCAGAACTGTACACGACGTACAATGCAATTCCTGGTGCATAGAAATATGGTACGGGTGCAATCGATGTTGATGTAGGATTCTCAACACCGACGTATTTGAGATTCCCGATTCTCGCGCAATTTGTCTGCTACTGATGTGCGGATTAGCGGCGACAGCAGCTAAAACACCTATTAAGGCATCATCATTTGTTGCAGTTCGTGGTTGACGTTCCATATGTGGCTTCCACATATGGCTGAACACTTCCTGTTTGCTTAAATAACGTAACTATCCGGCGAACGTTCCGAAAACTTGGATGATGTCGTCCAGGATACCGAGCAGATAATTAGCACACGCTCTTTGGGCATTTTGATCACAATAGTCATACATCAACCCGATATCGACCTTTTCCGCGATTGGTGAACGGTCCATTTTAACACGGGTAATGTATCACGAAGCAAATACCGTCCGCACTGGCGGAATGTTACGTGATACCACGTACTTATACTTTTGTGACTATTAGAGCGCCATCTATCACAAAGCGAAAAAAGTGGTCCAACTAAAACATTCATATTTCCTTACGTACTACACGAATATGTAATAAAAATAGGGTTCCTGTTTTTAAAAACAGCAGTTGATATGCGTTTGACCTATGGCAGCGCCATCTAGAGGGCCAACCATAGCGCCATCTGACTTCCCCCTTCAAGCTAGACGAGTTTCGTTTTTTGTATTTTTCCTTTTGGTGCTTATTTCGTGTTATATTTGGCCCGGTCACTATCAGAGTATATATATATATATATATATATATATATATATATATATATATATATATATATATATATGTGTGTGTGTGTGTAGCAAAACTTAGCCAATCGCCTAAAGAAAACATGTCCGTAGCGTACCTATACCAAATGGACGACGACAATTATTGACATTTCTTTCGCATGTGGACGAGGAGTTCCTAACAACTGTTTTGACGGGCGCAGGATAAAAGCCTCCTGCGGTCAGAAAAATTGGACCTGTGCCTCCCGGACCCTTAAAGGTCCTCCTGGGGCACAAGACACAAGCCTCTCGCGGTCACAGAAGGAGAACAGTTCTCCAATTCAACCGCGCTGGGTAACCGCGCGGTCTAGAGCACCTTGACACGGCCCGCATGGCTCCCCCCGTCGGAGGTTCGAGTCCTCCCTCGGGCATGGGTTTGTGTGTTGTCCTTAGCGTAAGTTAGTTTAAGTTAGGTTAAGTTGTGCGTAAGCTTAGGGATCGTTGGCGTTAGCAGTTTGGTCGCTTAAGACCTTACCACAAAAAATTCATCCAATTCAAAGCATGAAAACACGCGAACATTTGTGGGACAAAAGTGAGAGGTCAGTTCGTGCACAAAATGCTGCACCGGCAATTATCGACAGCTATAGAGGTAGCATTACTCAATATTTCTGCAAGGGACTTCCAACGACATGTTGAGTCCATGCTGCGTCGAGCTGCTGCAATACGCCGGAAAAAACGAGTTACGATGCGTTGTTAGACGGTATCGAATGAATTTTGCCACCTCAGTGTAAGCACTAGTAGGTAGTAGCTCCGAGCCCTCTGTGCCTACTCAGAGTGGTAGTTTGGGGTCTCAGGTTTCTGCCTAAAGCTGATCCGAAACTATTGCAGTTGCTGTGAGTAGACGGGAAACAAAATGCTACATCCGAAAGGTTACGCTTTCCGTTTCAAAACATTATTAAAATGTAATGTAGTTTGTTGGACATGCAAGATAAAGAATTTCAAAAGCTTTTTTTTTTAAATGTCACCAGTGAAGATACCTTTGCACTTGTGAGTCAAGGCACCACAACAACGCAAAAATAGTTGGTGATGAAATTCAGAGGCAGGGCGCATGACTACTGTTCCAGAAATGAAATCTGTAAGTTCATGTCTTATACATTTGATTTGCGAATGCGGATCCTGATGTAGTTGGTAACTGTTTTGTTATCGGCTTGCCGGCCGGAGTGGCCGAGCGGTTAAAGGCGCTACAGTCTGGAATCGCACGACCGCTACGATCGCAGGTTCGAATCCTGCCTCGGGCATGGATGTGTGTGATGTCCTTAGGTTAGTTAGGTTTAAGCAGTTCTAAGTTCTAGGGGACTTATGACCACAGCAGTTGAGTCCCATAGTGCTCAGAGCCATTTGAACATTTTTTTGTTATCGGCTTACTGTCGGATATGCTTTTGTGTGAAAAACTACTAACGTTCTGAGGCTGCTTAGTAGATACTTATATAGACAAACCCGCACTCTTTCCTCCATCCATGCCGACAGAACTAAGCTGCAATAGACAGAAACCTCCAATACTTGCGAAAGTTTCTACAGCGAGTACAAAAGACAATTCCCCTCCTGCAACCCAAATATAGACAGATTTCTTCAGGTACTGCTGCAAATTTAACTCGACACAAAATTGCAATCAGTCCCCCCCCCCCTCCCAAAAAAAGGACCGAACGATCTTGCCCGGATTTAAAATTCATGAAGCAACAGGTGACAAACTGCAAAAATAGAAAAATTACAAGAATGCAATATGTGAAATTACTTTCCTATAAAGTAAAACATGAGACAGTTCGCCTCCTTGTGGTACACCCTGGGTAACGCTAAAGAACTGGTAAAATATCCATTAATTCCTGTTTAAGCAACAGCAGGATAATTAGGGTCGTTTTTCCTTATTATTTATGACAGAAAATTATTTTAACAGCTGGTTGGCCAAATCATTAGCTCAAACTGTCCAGAATGTTCTTCAAACCAATCGCAAACAATTGCCGCCCAGTGACATGGCACATTATCGGTGAGAAAAATTCCATCGCTGAATGGCTGCAGATGGTATCTACGTAGCCGAAGATGACCGAATCAATCGATGTAAACACAGGCCACACCACTAGGGAGCCACCACCAGCTTGCACAAGGCATTGTTGACACTTTGGGTCTCTGGCTTCGTGGGGTCTGCGCCGCACTCGAACCATACTATCAGCTCTTACCAACTGAAACTGGGACTCATCTTGCGAGGCCACGGTTTTCCAGTCGTCTAGGATCCCACCGATATGGTCAGGAGCACGGGAGAGGTGCTGCAGGGGATATCGTCCTATTAGCGAAGGCACTACCATCGAGCCGGCCGCTGTGGCCGAGCGGTTCTAGGCGCTTCAGTCCGGAATCGCGCTGCTGCTACGGTAACAGGTTCGCATCCTGCCTCGGGCAAGGGTGTGTGTGATATCCTTAGGTTAGTTAGGTTTAAGTAGGTCTAAGTCTAGGGGACTGATGACCTCAGACTTTAAGTCCCATAGTGCTCAGAGCCATTTGAACCATTTGAACTACCATCGGTCGCCTGCTGCCTTACTCCATTAACGCCAAATGTCGCCGCACTATCCTAATGGACGCGTTTGTCGTACGTCCCGCATTGATTTACGCGATTGCGCGATAAGTCACACAAATCTGAAGGCTGTAAATTCAACTAAATACTTAGGGATTACAATTACAAATAACCTAAATTGGAACGATCACATAGATAATATTGTGGGTGGAGCAAACCAAAGACTGCGATTCATTGGCACAACACTTAGAAGGTGCAACAGGTCTACTGAAGAGACTGCTTACACCACGCTTGTCCGCCCTATTCTGGAGTATTTCTGTACGGTATGGGATCCGCATCAGGCGGGACTGACGGATGATATCGAAAAAGTAAAAAGAAGGGCAGCTCGTTTTGTATTATCGCGAATTAGGGGAGATAGTGTCACAGACATGATACATGAATTGGAGTGGCGATCATTAAAACAAATGCGTTTTTCGTTGCGACGGGATCTTCTCATGAAATTTCATTCACCAGTTTTCTCCTAAGATTGCGAAAACATTTTATTGGCACCCTTCTACATAGGGAGAAATGATCATCACGATAAAATAAGAGAGATCAGGGTTCGCACAGAAAAATTTAAGTTCTCGTTTTTCCCGCGTGCCGTCCGAGAGTGGAACGGTAGAGAGACAGCTTGAAGGTGGTTCATTGAACCCTCTGCCAGGCACATTATTGTGAATAGCGGAGTAATCACGTAGCTGTAGATGTAGATATCTGCAGAGTTGCTAGTCTGTCGGCACTGACAACAGTACGCAAACGCCGCTGCTCTCGGTCGTTAAGTGAAGGCCATCGGCTCCTGTTCTGTCTGTGGTGAGAGGTAATATCTGAAATGAGGATCTCGGAATATTGAACTGCCTAACGATTACATAAAAGAATGTCCCATGCGTCTACCTCTAATTACCATTCAAAGTCTGTTAATTTCCGTCGTGAGGCTATAATCACTTCGGAAATCTTTTCACGTGAATCAGTTGAGTACAAATGACGGCTCTGCCAACGCCCTAACGTTTTATACTTCGTGTACGCGATGCTACCGCCATCTGTATACAGGGTGGTCCATTGATCGTGACCGGGCCAAATATCTCACGAAATAAGCGTCAAACGAAATAACTACAAAGAACGAAACTCGTCTAGTTTGAAGGGGGGAAACCAGATGACACTATGATTGGCCCGCTAGATGGCGCTGCCATAGGTCAAACGGATATCAACTGCGTTTTTTTTAAAATAGGAACCTCCATTTCTATTACATATTCCTGAAGTACGTAAAGAAATATGAATGTTTTAGTTGGACCACTTTTTTCGCTTTCTGATAGATGGCGCTGTAATAGTCACAAACATATTGCTCACAGTTTTAGACAAACAGTTGGTAACAGGTAGGTTTTTTAAATTTAAATACAGAGCGTAGGTACATTTGAACATTTTATTTCAGTTGTTCCAATGTGATACATGTACCTTTGCGAACTTAGCATTTCTGAGAACGCATGCTGTTACAGCGTGATTACCTGTAAATACCACATTAATGCAACAAATGCTCAAAATGATGTCCGTCAACCTCAATGCGTTTGGCAATAGTGTAACAACATTCCTCTGAACAGCGAGTAGTTTGCACATGCATTGACAAATTGACAATGCGCTGACGCATGTTGTCAGGCGTTGTCGGTGGATCACGATAGCCAATATCCTTCAACTTTCCCCACAGAAAGAAATCCGGGGACGTGAGATCCGGTGAACGTGCGGGCCATGGTAAGGTGCTTCGACGACCAATCCACCTGTCATGAAATATGCTATTCAATACTGCTTCAACCGCACGCGAGCTGTGTGTCGGACATCCATCATGTTGGAAGTACATCGCCATTCTGTCATGCAGTGAAACGTCTTGTAGTAACATCGGTAGAACATTACGTAGGAAATCAGCATACATTGCACCAATAAGATTGCCATCGAAAAATGAGGGCCAATTATCCTTCCTCCCATAATGCCGCACCATACATTAACCCGCCAAGGTCGCTGATATTCCACTTGTCGCAGTCATCGTGGATTTTCCGTTGCCAAATAGTGCATATTATGCCGGTTTACATTACCGCTGTTGGTGCATGACGCTTCGTCGCTAAATAGAACGCGTGTAAAAAATCTCTCATCGTCCCGTAATTTCTCTTGTGCCCAGTGGCAGAACTGTACACGACGTTCAATGTAATTCCTGGTGCATAGAAATATGGCACGGGTGCAATCGATGTTGATGTAGGATTCTCAACACCGACGTTTTTGAGATTCCCGATTCTCGCGCAATTTGTCTGCTACTGATGTGCGGATTAGCCGCGACAGCAGCTAAAACACCTACTTGGACATCATCATTTGTTGTAGGTCGTGGTTGACGTTTCACATGTGGCGGAACACTTCCTGTTTCCTTAAATAACGTAACTATCCGGCGAACGGTCCGGACACTTGGATGATGTCGTGAAGGATACCGAGCAGCATACATAGCACACGCCCGTTGGTCATTTTAATCACAGTAGCCATACATCAACACGATATCGACCTTTTCCGTGATTGGTAAACGGTCCATTTTAACACGGGTAATGTATCACGAAGAAAATACCGTCCGCACTGGAGGAATGTTACGTGATACCACGTACTTATACGTTTTTGACTATTAGAGCGCCATCTATCACAAAGCGAAAAAAGTGGTCCAACTAAAACATTCATATTTCCTTACGTACTACACGAATATGTAATAAAAAATTGTGGTTCCTATTTTAAAAAACGCAGTTGATACCCGTTTGGCCTATGGCAGCGCCATCTAGCGGGCCAACCATAGCGATATCTGGTTTCCCCCTTCAAGCTAGACGAGTTTCGTTTTTTGTAGTTTTTTCGTTTGTTGCTTATTTTGAGAGATATTTGGCCCGGTCATTATCAATGGACCACCCTCTATGTGTATATCTCTATCCCATGATGTCTGTCACCTCAGGACTTGTTCGGGAGACTTGGGTTCTGCGCCCGTTCTGAATGCAGGAGGCACCATCAAGTAGCCAACGCACGATGTAGATTTCTGCAAATTACGACAGGTGTGATGGTTCAAATGACTCTAAGCACTATGGGGCTTAACATCTGAGGTCATCAGTGCCTTAGACTTAGACCTACTTAAACCTAACTAACCTAAGGACATCAAACAAATCCATGCCCAAGACAGGATTCGAACCTGCGCCCGTAGAAGTAGCGCGGTTCCGTACTGAAGCGCCTAGAACCGCTCGGCCACGGCAGCCGGCTGACAGGTGTGAGACTGCGGTCGTCCTGCCAGAGACAGATGAGTCTCGGAAGCTGCAGCTGGTGGCAGTCTTCCGGAGACGCCGTGGAGAAGACGCTGGCGGCGGCGGTGCCCCGCCCTCCCCAGCGGCCGCGTCAGCAGCCTCTGCCGACCCCCCACCATGCGCCGCCGCCGCCGCTGCCAGCAACAAGTAGTAAACACTGCCGCTCGGCAGTGTGCGTCGTGCGTGCCCGCCGATAGGACAGCACACACGCCGCAGCGCAGCGCAGGGCCTTATAGCCGTAGCGCGTAAGTCCACTCTACCTACCTACGTACGTGCCTGGCAGTGCTGCCTCTGCCGATGCCGGCTTCGCTGCTGCCGCTGACGCCTCTACGCCTGGCCATCGCGTCGTTCCCTCAACGATCGTCCTATGCTAGTCACAGGCTCGTCGACAAAGTTTCGTGTTAGTGGTTTTTGTGCAATGGTTATATTCGCGTGTGCAAGGCCAGTGGTTTGTCAGCAGATGTTTATACGTCGGATGCACTGTTGGAATCAATAAACTCATTCCTGGATCTATCGTTTTTTTAGGAACACTCGTCCAGAGTTTGCTTGACGATTGCTTCCCGGTGTAAGCTTAATTGTATGATCTCCTGAGGATGGGAATTTAATTTGCCTAAACTAGTCAAGAAGTTAATTAAAAAAATTGTGCAGCGGACGACTGATTATCCCTATTCTTATAAAGGAACGATCACATAGGTCCAGTCGTGGGTAAATAAGGTAGGAGACTTCGGTTTGTTGCTTGAATTGCAATCGGTCTAGCAAGTAGATTGCTTACAAATCACCTGTATCCTGGAATGTTGCTCGGACGTCTGGGACACCTACCAAATAGCACTAATAGAGGATATTGAACCTATACAGAAAAAGGCGACGCGAATGGTCACAGGTTTGTTTGACCCGCGGAAGAGTGTCATACAGACGTTGAAAGAACTAAACTGTCGGACTCTTGAACGTAGTCGGAAGCTATCCCGAAAAATTCTGGTAATAAACTTTTGTAGTCCTGTCTTCCTCAGTTGCGTGTAATATTACGGTATATTGATAATTTTTACTTAGTTAGGTTTAAGTAATTCTACGTTATAGGGGACTGATGACCTCAGAAGTTAAGTCCCATAGTGCTCAGAGCCATTTGAACCATTTGGAACATCCCGCAAACTGGCATTCATAAGAAGAAGAACAACACCAAAAATGCAACAGGAGCGTAATATGTAAGAAATTGTCCACGCAGCCTGTAAGTACAGTTCAAAACATTACTACTTAATAGGAAATACCAACCACCAGAACTGTTTATAACCTATAGGCGCAGTGACAAAAATGTAAATTAAATAGCTAACATACGTACATATTCCAGACCACTGATGATGCCTTGCAGAAAAGAAAGGCGAAACGCGTATGGCACTAAAATGGTTTATTCAGTTGCTGTCAGACGGTCCATAAGTAAAAATTATCAATATACCGTAATTCTGGTAACAAAGTTTCAAGAACCGGCTTTAAATGATAACTCTAGAAATGCACTACAACCCCCTACATGTCACTCCCATACGGATAGTGAGGACAAGATTAAATTAATTACAGAAAACACTGAGGCATTTAAACAGTCATTCTTCCCGCGCTCCATACGAGAATGGAACGGGAAAAAAACCCAGTAACTAGTAAATGGTATGTTCCAAATGGTTCAAATGGCTCTGAGCACTATGGGACTTAACTTCTGAGGTCATCAGTTCCCTAGAACTTAGAACTACTTAAACCTAACTAACCTAAGGACATCACACACATCCATGCCCGAGGCAGGATTCGAACCTGCGACCCTAGCAGTCGCGCGGTTCCAGACTGTAGCGCCTAGAACCGCTCGGACACCCCGGCCGGCTGGGATGTTCCCCCTGCCATGCAAGTCACAGTGTTTTCAAGAGTATGCATGTAGCTGTAGATGGAGACGACGAAGTATCATTCAGATATGTCGGATATTTCATGACTTTTTTTTTCATCTTTGCACTAGGTAATGGCCATGAATTTGAAACCGCGATAGTGTGAAGTACATGAATAATAAAATACTCAAAAACAAATGGCAGCAGTTTCATTAAAAAAATAAAAACTGCATTGGCAACAACCGTCTTGTTTACAGAAGCCTTTTACGCATATTTGAAAAATGCAATTTAATATTGGGTATCACGAGTTAACAGATGAATTGTGGTAAATTCTCTGTGTTTCAATTAAATCAGCGTATTTAATTAAGTATTGACAATAACGAATGATTTATTCGTCATATAGTCTCCTAATGGAATAAAAAAATAGGTTTTCAAGTATTCACGTCGTTGTCAGTATCCCATATGCGTCAGAGGCATGTTCCTTCTGTGAACTTGCTTCCAATCCGTGATCTCTGTAGTGCTCAAATGTAGGAATAGTTTGAATGTCGAGAGTGTTCTTATGATTCTCAACTCGAAATGTGTATCATGGTACATTAAAAACGCTATGCCGGCAACCACTTTTCGTTACGGAAACTTTGCATGCATATTTTAAAAATGAGTCGATGAAGGTGTGCAATACAAAATTGATTATAATGGTATTACAGAATAAATTGCACCGAATGCTCTACGTTTAAGTTAAATAAGTCACAGCTCATTTAATTAAAAAACTACGCAATGGAATCATTTCTTCGGGACTTAATGTTACAACGTACTCCAGAAATTTTAATTTTACAATATTTACAACTTTCACACTTTCACTACTGAACGTCTTAGCTGCTGGTAAATCTTCTGGGTTGTGTGATCGTGGTCGATGAAACCTTCCTTCCTGTTTCATGGACCACGACAGTATAACCCGACAGATTTATTAGTGGTTATTAAAGGCGTTGCAGATACCCAGCCCGCTTCAGTTCTGCGTGCAGTGCACGCAACACTCCCCTGGACGAGTTCTAGCCTCAGTGCCACATGCACAGTGATTGTATTCGTTTGCGATAGTGGTCAAGCTGCAAGCATCTGTTCTTCGTGCTCTTTTTGAGTTAACAGCCATGCATCGTTAAGCTGTAAAAATAGTATGAAATTTGAATTACGTTACCCTGATGTTCAGACAAATTTCTGTATCATGAATCATTGTTACCGTCATTTATTCAGAACTGGTTTCGCAATTTTCATGTGTTTAGGCGTTGTTCGCAGCTCATTCGCGATACTATCATTTGTACATCCGCGTCACAGTCTCGGACAATCTTAATTGATTTTGTGCGGTGGTTGTATCAAAGTATGAAGTTGGTTTGTCAGTGACAATTTTTAGTAACTGGTACATTTACGGAACATATTACGCATTGCTGAAATTCAGGAATTGTTTCAAAGTTAACTGCATATCATGATTTTGAATTTGACAGGAACTTCACAGTACAAAACAGCTTTTCTGCTTGTGTTGACTAATATTCATCTTAACTTCAAAAAGCGTAACTGAAATGTCCCGCCATCAGCTTGTAATTATTTCCGTGATGAACATATGCTAACCTTACAGAGCTATAAATTCTCAATAAGTTGTCTTATTATAAATGAAAAGCGCAATACAGTGTATGTTCTACAGGATTAACTCATTTAGGTAACCAGTTTTCGTCTTTCAAGGCCATTATAAAACTTTAACTTACCATCCTCATGAAAAAAGTTATAATATTTGTTAATAACTTTGGAAAATATGTTACTCATCTAGAACGAGGTACGAACACGGAGAAAATGCCATCTTTTACATGCAGTGATAATAAAATTTAAAAAAATAAATAGGTGAACGGTAAAAACATGTAAAAGGGAACAAACCAGGACAAACATCAGCACTGTACTGGAAAAACAGTACTTATAGAACAATTTAAATTCAATTAATAATCCCATGAAAATAAAATTAGTACTTGACAAGAGTGCTCAAGAATGCCTTGGGTATGATTCCACATGGCATGGAAAGTGATACAGAAAACAGAGTAAAAAATTGACGACTTTAACAACAGAATATATGGAGTACAAGGCAGTCACACTAAGATAAATAAATACAGGAAACTGAAGGAATCAGAAGTAGCACACAGAGTGGGAAGCGCTGAAAAACTGAGGATTAAGTGAAGTATAAAATAGGGGACGTACTGATCTGCGCATGGTTATTTGATATCCAATTAGGACTGTGGGCCAGATGGGCTTTCAAGAAGCGACAGAAGAATCAGTTAACATAAAATGTCTTATCATAAAATAAGTGATACATCAATATATACTAAATACTTCAAAATAATCGCTTAATTAATACACATTCTACACTGACAAATGTGACCAAGATCGAGCGCTGTGGCGCAGTGGTTAGCACACTGGACTCGCATTTGGGAGGACGACGGTTCAAACCCGCGTCCGGCCATCCTGATTTCCCTAAATCGCTACAGGCAAATGTCGGGATGGTTCCTTTGGAAGTACACGACCTACTTTCTTCCCCATCCTTCCCTAATCCAATGACCTCGCTGTTTGGTCCCCTTCCCCAAATCAACCAACCAACCAACGTGGCCAAGATTCTGCATTTACTTTCATCTAAGATGTTGTCCTTGATATGAATTTGTTCCGAACTGTCTCTTCACTGACACTGAGTACGCAATGTCCTAGGAAGGCAATGTTAGCAGCGACTTGCTTCCCCAGTAACCCTCGAAAGTGCACATGTCAACGCTTGGTTTCTGCGACTCGATTAGATTAAGGTCGGGTGAACTGTACGAGCCAAGCCATGGTCTTGAATTCATTCCAGTGTTGTCACACCAACGCCCAAAAAAAGGAAACCTGCTGAATTACAGATCAATATCGCTATCGTCGATTTGCTGTAGGATTTTGGAACATATACTATGTTCAAATACTATGAATTATCTCGTAGAAAACGATTTATTTACAAGTAGCCAACACGAATTCAGAAAATATCGTTGTTGTGAAACACAAGCAGCCCATTACTCTCCTGCGAAGTGACGAATGCTAACGACAGGACACGTCAAATTGATTCCTTATTTTTAGATATCCAGAAGATTTTTGACGCTGTTCTTCACAAGTGAATTCTAATCAAATTACGTGACTGTGAAGTATCATTCAGTTGTGCGACTGGGATTCGTGATTTTCTGTCAGAAAGGCCGCAGTTCTTAGTAACTGACGTAAAGTCATCGAGTAAAACAGAAGTAATCTCTGGCGCTGCGCAAGGAAGTGTTATGGGCCCTCTGCTGTTCCTGATCTACATAAATGATTTAGGAGCCAATCTGAGCAGCCCTCTTAGGTTATTTGCAAATTATTCTGTCATTTACCGTCTTGTAAATTCATCAGATGATCAAAACCAAATGAAAACGGTTAAGCCGGCCGTAGTGGCCGTGCGGTTAAAGGCGCTGCAGTCTGGAACCGCGAGACCGCTACGGTCGCAGGTTCGAATCCTGCCTCGGGCATGGATGTTTGTGATGTCCTTAGGTTAGTTAGGTTTAACTAGTTCTAAGTTCTAGGGGCCTAATGACCTCAGCAGTTGAGTCCCATAGTGCTCAGAACCATTTGAACCATTTTTGAAAACGGTTAAGACAAGATATTTGCACGCTGCGAAAACAGTTGATGACTCTAAATAATGAAAAACGTGAAGTCATCCACATGAGTAATAAAATGAATCAGCTAAATCACCCAAATCTAAAGGCTGTGAAAGCAACTAAATATTTAGGAATTAGAATTGCGAATAACTTAAATTGGAACGATCAAGTAGACAGTATTGTGGGGAAGGAGAACCAACGACTGCTATTTATTGACAGAACGCTGAGGAAATGCATCAGATCTACTGAAGAGACTGCTTACACTACGTTCTGGAGTGCTGCTGCGCGGTGTGGAATCCGCATCGGGTGAGACTGACGGACAACATCGAAATAGTTCAGAGAATGGGAGCCCGTTTTGTATTATCGCGAAATAGGGGAGAGAGTGGCACGGATATTATACGCCAATTAGGGTGAAATCATTAAAACAAAGGAATTTTCCGTTGCGGTAGAAATTTCAATCACCAATTTTCTCCTCCGGATGCGAAAATATTTTGTTGGCGGCCGCGTAAGTAAGAAGAAATTATCATCATAATAAAATAAGAGAAATCGGAGCTCGCGCGGGTCGATTTAAGTGTTCGTTTTACCAGTGCGCTGTTCAAGAGTGGAAAGAGAGAAATAGTTTGAAGGTTGGAGAGAAATTCCACCTTATGCAAGACACCTTTGTAGTTTTTTACCTAGACGTATTTCGGCATTCTTTCCGCTATCTTCAGTGGGTTTATTTGTTTATTTTCCTTCTGATAACTGTTGTTACATCTTAACCCTTAAATAAACTTTACATAAAAAATATTTACATTTGTAAAATCAGCGATTATTGTCAAATATTTCACATTGGTTTGCATACAGTACTGAGAACGCTGGAGTTCATGCAGAGCAACGTAAAATATTTGACATTAATCGCTGATTTTATAAATGTAAATATTTTCTACGAATACTTTGTTTAAAAGTCAAAATGTAACAACAATTTTTCAGAAGGAAAAGAAACAAATAAATCAACAAAAGTTAGCACAAAATGTGCTGAAACATCTCTGAGTGAAAACAAAGCTATAAAGGTGGCTTGCATAAGGCAGAATTCGTCTCCTATTTTCTTATCAAGCACGGAAACAAGAAGAACTGCAACATTGACAAGATGATTGTAGCTCGAAGGTGGTTCGACGAACCCTCTGCCAGGCACTTTATTGTAAATTGCAGAGTAATCATGTAGATGTACACGTAGAAACAGAATGGTAGGGATTCATTTCTGAATCACCCAGTAATGTCATTAAATATTCCCATATTTCGAACTGATTCCAAGCCGTTTTCGCTTCCGCGTGTTGACAGCTTTCTTTGGGGACTCTGCGAGTATGCGTCAGTTTGACCAATGTGACCAGGACGCCTCCCTCGTCGCTGTTATCAATGTGGTTTGCGCCGTTGTAGTTTGATTAATGTGTTTTCTCTTTTAATTATGCTACCATGTTTTTGACAGCAACCTGGGAGGAGCATGCAGAGTTATTCAATTGTCAGCACGTTCCGCTTCCATGATAAAAAGGCACCAACTATAGCACGTTTATATAAAGGAGGAAATAGTTGAACTACAGAGCTATTAAAACGATAATACTGCACGCACACATCTTTGTCGTAAATTATTATTATTATTGTTATTATTGATATTATTATAACCTATTATAATAATAATTATTATTATTATCATTATTATCAGGTACCTGCATCCCATGGAATTACTGCCATCTGTAAATGTGTGCAACAAAGAGTGCAGCGTAACCAATTTTTTCAACAATTCATCGTGAGCGAAATACAGTTTTCAGTTTTTGGCCCGAACAGCTTCCTTGCAAAGGAATTCTGCATTGCGACAGCACTCGTCGATGCTTTTGGGACTCCACAGTGCAAGTGCTCGTCGCCATTGGAAGATTATTCTCTCGTACACGAAGTCAAGATAAATCAATAAAGAGAGGAGAAGTTGATGTGTTCAATTAGATTTTTTTTCATCTTCTCGTTGCAATTTGATGCACTACTGAAACTTTTTTTTCTGGTTGCATCGGTGATGTTTACAGATACTGAGAAAATAGTGACGTAATTGATCTGTAGGTCAGGTTCTAAAACCCAAACTATATGTTTCGTTCATCAAAAAATTGTGATAGAACCGTCGTCGTGCCATATACACTCCCTCTGTCACGCTGGAACAACGTATAACTATTATTTTATTTTAATATTGCTTCACTTTTCATGTTCGCATTGAGCACCAGAAGTTTGTCTATTAGCGTGACAGAAAACGTTTATCGTAAGAAACGCAACGCTCACCGCATTCGGTCGTTAATGTATTGTGGGATCGTGCTGTTAACTAGTAACTGATACGCACTGAAAAACTCGTTTCACCCTCAGATATGATCGTTATAACTAAAAGTAATGAAAATCGTTCATAATGGTTATAGGAAACATCAAATCAATTCTAACAAGCGACTGCATTTATTGGCACTACAAGGAATTTTCCCTCTGTTTCATAGTTTCAAGCACTGGTTAAAGAGACCGCTCACGTAAAGCGGGAATTATACGTTGCTTCAGTGGACAGAGAGAGTGTATACGCCACCACGACGGTTCTATTCACAATTTTTTGATGAACGAACCATGTCGTTTAGATTTTAGAACCTGACGTACAGATCCATTACTCCCACGTAAAGGAGTTCCGAGTCCCGGTCCGGCACAAAGTTTTACATGTCACTAACAAACTGTGCGGATGAAGTCTATTGTATTCGCACTTGCGAATACATATCTTCTATACAGTATCTAATGAGAACAACGTGGCGATGATCTCCTGTATTGCTCCTTTCACTGCACACTCGTCCAGCCGTTAATGACCGTTTTAGAAATGCGAGCTGTTACTACTCCTTCAAGAAACCCCCCACGTATCCTCTATATCTTCATCCAATCTAGCTACAAAGCTAACGGTACGGCTTCACAGTCACACACTGCTGTAACATAAGAGCGGTTTTTTCTTTAGTTTCTAAATTTTTTCTTATGGAAGTTACTGCAAGATATGATCGCAGAATACCAGGTAATCATCATTATTAAATATGTGCATAGCATGTATGTTTTATGTTTTCTGGTGCCATCGTTTCTACCTGGCACCTGGTGTGTGTGTTCCAAGCCTACAGTATATCGGTGAGGCTCTGCCCTTCCTTTTGCTCCCTTTTTATGAAAGCATACCTGATGTCAATCTTAGTTAGTTTAGTTGTGGGGTTTATACAGTTCAAATAAATCAGACGTATGCGTCAGTCGAACGATGTCATTTCACGTGACTCTGAGGGCACTGCAATCGTAACAGGCCCATATTTTCTGATTCCTTAGCAGTACGCTCACGTACTGAACAGTTTTTCTTCGCATTTGCAGGTAGAAGCGTTAAATCCTTCCCAGAACACTGCTCGGGACGCCATGAAGTAATTCGTATCGTTTCCCCTAATACCACTAACATAGACCGTATCCCACATCTACAGTTTTCTCTGCGGCTTGGTAATGTTGCAATTTCACTTGAACAGACAAATGAAAATGGTGTTTTTCAACGTATTGTTGTTTAATAACGTCTTAGTTTCCGAATTTTATGAAGAAGTTTCGACTACCGAAATTTATGAAGCAGTTCTGTAGTCGAACCATTCGACTGGACTCGTTTCTGTCAAGACATTTTCTTCTGGTAATTACTTTTCGACGGAAAGTGGTTTGAACTATAGTTACAAACATATCGTTAGGTAGGTCATGCGAAACGAGAGATCCAGTGGATTTTGATTGTTCAATTAAAACTAATAAGGTATATAATGTTGTCATATGCTTCCTTACTTACTTCTAATATTTCCAATAGCGTCATCTTTTCTTTGCTATATGAGAAATATCACTTCCGTTATTTTACTTTTTGTTACACCACATAACAAAAAAAATGAAGAACTTAGAAGGGAAGGAGAAAGCGAAATAAACTTCACAGACACAGATGATAACTAATGTAATTTCAGTGATTACAGAATCGTGTCAAACTTATGTAAAATTGGCGGTGTGAGAGACTTGTAAGTATGACACTACACCCCCGTCTAGCTTGGATGCATACACTGATTAGGTTGCGAAGGGAATCATAAAGCTCATTATATCCTCTTTTGAGGTAAACTGACCCACAACTATTGTAACTGGTCTTTGGTACCCTGGTGCTGGTACTGGGAGAGAATTGACATCCGAGCTGGTGCCACACATGTTCTATCGGAAAACTTGGTTCAAATGGCTCTGAGCACTATGGGACTTAACTTCTGAGATCATCAGTCCCCTAGAACTTAGAACTACTTAAACCTAACTAACCTAAGGACATCACACACATTCATGCCCGAGGCAGGATTCGAACCTGCGACCGTAGCGGTCGCGCGGTTCCAGGCTGTAGCGCCTAGAACCGCTCGGCCACTCCGGACGGCTCGGAAAACTTACATCACGATACTGTCACATGTTGTTTACGCTGATTATGAATCAGTTGTCAGCTGTTGATGTGAGTGAGCACTCGTAGCTGGCGTATGTTTGTATATAGTATTTCTTTTATGTTTCACATACCGAGCTCCAGTGAATTTCACGACACTCACACATATACTGTGAGGGATGGCGATATCCCCATATGAATATGGCGGTGGTATCGCATACATAAGGTATAAAAGGGCAGTGCATTGACGGAGCTGTCATTTGCACTCAGGTCGTTCACATGAAAAGGTTTCCGAAGTGATTGTGGTCGCATGGCGTGAATTAACATACTCTGAACGCGCAACACAAGTTGGAGCTAGGCACGTGAGACATTTCATTTCGGAAATCGTTAGGAAATTCAGTATTCTGAGATCCACAGTGTCAAGAGAGTGCCGAGAATACCAAATTTCAGGCAGTACCTGTTACCATGGACAACGCAGTAGCCGACGGCCTTCACTTAACGATCGAGAGCAGGCCCTACGAAACCATGGAGCCAAGTTGTCAACAAGGCGCTATGCAAGCTGGTGGTGGCACCGTAATCATGTGGGCTGGGTTGTCTCGTTCAACCGAATTTTTTATCATCGACTGGAACTGGTTGTGTTCGGCTACTTGGAGACAATTTGCAGCCATTCATGGACTTCATATTTTCAAACAACGATGAAATTTTTATAGATGACAATGCACCTTGTCACAACGCCACAATTATTCGCGACTGTAGGAATCAGCAAGGGTTTCGAAAAAGACGATCGTGTGAAACACAGCTCGCGCTATTCGCCCACGACACTCAGAGGGCCATATACACGGGTTCCCAGGTAGATCCCGTGTTTCTTGACTTCCGCAAGGCGTTCGATACAGTTCCCCACAGTCGTTTAATGAACAAAGTAAGAGCATATGGACTATCAGACCAATTGTGTGATTGGAATGAGGATTTCCTAGATAACAGAACGTAGTAACATGTCATTCTCAATGGAGAGAAGTCTTCCGAAGTAAGAGTAATTCCAGGTGTGCCGCAGGGGAGTGTCGTGGACCGTTGCTATTCACAATGTACATAAATGACCTTGTAGATGACATCGGAAGTTGAGTGAAGCTGTTTGCGGATGATGCTGTGATATATCGAGAGGTTATACCAATGGACAATTGTACTGAAATGCAGGAGGATCTGCAGCGAATTGACGCATGGTGCAGGGAATGGCAATTGAATCTCAATGTAGGCAAGTGTAATGTCCTGCGAATACATAGAAAGAAAGATCCCATATCATTTAGCTACAATATAGCAGGTCAGCAACTGGAAGCAGTTAATTCCGTAAATTATCTGGGAGTACGCATTAGGAGTGATTTGAAATGGAATGATCATATAAAGTTGATCGTCGGTAAAGCAGATGCCAGACTGAGATTCGTTGGAAGAATCCTATGGAAATGCAATCCGAAAACAAAGGAAGCAGGTTACAGTACGCTTGTTCGCCCACTGCTTGAATATTGCTCACCGGTGCGGGATCCGTACCAGATAGGGTTGATAAAAGAGATAGAGAAGATCCAACGGAGAGCAGGGCGCTTCGTTACAGGATCATTTAGTAATCGCGAAAACGTTACGGAGATGATAGATAAACTCCAGTGGAAGACTCCGCAGGAAAGACGCTCAGTAGCTCTGTACGGGCTTTTGTTGAAGTTTGGAGAACATACCTTCACCGAGGAGTCAAGCAGTATATTGCTCCCTCCTACGTATATCTCGCGAAGAGACCATGAGGATAAAATCAGAGAGATTAGAGCCCACACAGAGGCATACCGACATTCCTTCTTTACACGAACAATACGAGACTGGAATAGAAGGGAGAACCGATAGAGGGACTCAATGTACCCTCCGTCACACACCGTCAGGTGGCTTGCGGAGTATGGATGTAGACTGGCTTGACGAAAATTTGTCATAGTTCATGAGAATGATTTGGCCACCCCAGTCGAATATTTAGCGACATAACTGAGAGCTCAGTCGGAGCACAAAATCGTGCAACGGCAACATTTTCGCAGTTATGGACGACTACAGAGGCAGCGTGGCTCAATACTTCGGCAGGGAACTTCTAATGACTTGTTGCGTCCACGCCAAGTCGAGTTGCTACACTACGCCGGGCAAAAGTTGGTCCGGCACGATATTAGGAAGCGTCCCTTGACTTTTGTCGCCTCAGTGAATGTTATGTAAGTTATAAAGTATAAAATCCGGAGATGGGTACTCAGTCTTGCGGAAATCGGTTACCTAAATCTAATAAATCCTTTACTCGCGATCTCTCTTCAGAGTCCACACTGTTGCAGATCGCCCCCATGCTGATAGAATATCTGGGTGTATACCAGTCATGACCTGATGTCATATGCTGTGCTTCCCACCGGGGCCCACGAGGTATACTGGCCCTGAAACAAGCGTGTGACATCGCGCTAGTCGGCTTGTCCGCCGCACTTCGCGAACGCTCAGGCCCGTGCAGGACCCGCGGGAAATCAATAGTAATTGAAAAGGTACCCACTAAAGATCGTAACTTCGTCGTGTGCTATCGACAGCTTGCATGCATTTAAACGCGCAGTCACGAATTATCAAATGCGTCTGAAATAGTTCCTCGCTTCCCGCCGCCGGAGACGACTGCTGGCATTCGTTAGACCTGTAGTTTTACGTGCTGTGACGTACGTTTCACAGCCTGTCTTTCTCGTGTGCCTTGCTTCCCATATCATGACGTCAGGAGCTAACAGCGCTGTGACTCTCCAAAATACTGCAAGACTGTACCTCTCCCTAGGTGGCCACCATACTCGGCTACAACGTCCATCCCACATAGTTCAGAACAGCCGTTCATCACTCAACACAATTGCGATGGCAATCCGTTCACGGCACCGCTCAAAATGCAGCCGGTTGTGTTGTAATGTTAGGGGCAGCATACACATGAGACGGTATTTCTCTAGTGCGGCTGGTGTTACTCACCTTCCAATGGTGCGGGATGAAACAGAATACTGCAGGAAGTGCATTACTTGTTCTTGGATGGCAGATGCAGATGTCTAGGGTTTACAGCGTACTTGGTGCACAATACGTCTGTTATCGGATACGATCGAGTGAAATCGTGACAGTGAGTATGCCTGCCCCCACGTTCCCTTGCATTCCATCATCGGGCCATTGTCAAATCCGAGTGTCCAACAAACCGGCATATTGCTCAATTCAACAAGGCGGCCAAATGGAGACCCACGATGAAGACCTTACCAAACTCTGCCTTGTGCCGATGAGCCTGTCTCGTACGAGTAGCCGCCATTTCCGTGTCCTTCACGATGAGCACTTCAACGTCTGACGCTGTTCACACCCCTTATATACCGCGCTAGGGCATGTAACTACACTAAATACGAACAACACTATCTGTCACAGAGAACAACAGCTCTAAACACACACTTACCCGCCAAAGGCATGTACCTATACCATCATACATTGCCATTCCACTATAACTTGGTCCGCGTGGGATTAGCCGAGCGGTCTACGGCGCTGCAGTCACGGACTGTGCGGCTGGTCCCGGTGGAGGTTCGAGTCCTCCCTCGGGCATGGGTGTCTGTCCTTAGGATAATTTAGGCTAAGTAGTGTGTAAGCTTAGGGAGTGATGATCTTAGCAGTTAAGTCCCATAAGATTTCACACACGTTTGAACATTTGAACTATAACTTGTGGTGCACACTTTTCTACCAAGCAATGTGTTTTATTCTTATTTATTTATTTCTGAAGCTTTTCTCTAGTTAATAGAGCCATATTATATGTGGCACAATGGTTAGCACAATCGCTTCGCGTTCGTGAGGACGACGGTGCAAATCCCACTCCGGCCACACAGATTTTCCGTGATTTGCCTATACCGCTCCGGGCAAATCCCGAAATGGTTCCTTTGAAAAAGGCACTGCTGATTCACCCCCATCCTTCCGTAATACGAGCTGGTGCTCCGTCCCAAAATACCGTGCTGTCGACGGTGCGTTTGACTCTAAACTTCCTTCCTTCCTTGCACATAATGTTGTCGTTCAGATCAGTGTTGGAGCCATTATCGGAAACGAAGTGTTTGTTGTCTGCATTTCTGTCTGCTGTTCTACATTCCACGTCATGGATCACTTACGAAGGCGCAGTGAAAAGAAAAGCCTACGAATTTTTTATGTGAAAACTCGTAACCTTTTTTAAATAAAAAACGTCATTAATGGTCTACACATTTATTCTTCGTGTGTGCATATTTGCAGGCCCTGCCACTGGAGGGCTCCGAATTGCAGCGTAAAACATGGTGGTGTGTAACGTAACTATGTTGGTGCGTAAGAAGCACCGTGCTTGTTTGAGTTTCGAATTCGAAGATCCTCTCCTCCAGCGTGACCACACACGAACGCTGCGACGTCTTAGGTTCACTGTCATCGACCATCAAACAGTCTCGACATGGCTCCAACCGATTTTCATCTGTTTCCAACACTTAAAAGCCTTAGAGAACTTCACTTTGATAGTAATGAAGCGATGCAGGTGGAGGTAAGGCAGTGAGTCCGTTAACGCAGTCAAACATTCTACGGTGTCAACAAAATGGCCTCTCGTTGGGAGATATGTGTTTGTCGACAGCGTGACTATGTTGAGAAATAAATATGTAGACATGAAAACTAAAGATGTAGAATTTTAATAAGGTTTGTTATATTTAAGAAGTAGAAAGTTTTAAATTGTGTTGAGCCACAGTCATGCAATACTTTTTAAAAGAGTAAACCACCGTTTGACAGATTTATGTTCTATACTATCTAGATTTCGGCTTTTAGGTCAGCATCACGTACAGTGCTAGAAGATGTTAGACCATTACATACGCTCAGTATAAAACCGGCCAACGCAGACCAGCGGTATCATTCCGCTGTGAGCTATATCTGCAACAGCATTGAAGCACTATGCCTCTTCGACGTGTGTATCGTCAACGTCGCCATCGCATGCCAGTCTACAAACACATAATAAGCCTGGAAAACAAACTTGGCACAAATGGAACTGCACAAAGTGTCGTATTGAATGGACCGATTTTTTTCCTTGGATGTCGAGTTAATTTTAGTCTTGACGTTGCCACAGGGAGTACCGGAAGTGGATGGTTTACTCTCGCTATCGTCCGATGTGAGAATGCCTCTCTACCTGGATTGGAATCATTCGCCGACCGAGATGTCATCGCTTACAAAACGTGGCATTGTGGAATAGATGCTAAGACTCAATCTAGACCTAGTTATGTGTATAGTAATATGCCTTTTACATTGTATACCCGCTCCTGTCGTAATGTTAGTAATGAAAAAATACATGTATGGATGAAAGGACTTTGGGCATTGAATTGATAATGGAATGAAAACTGAAATCTAGATAGTACAGAAGATAAATATAGTATTATACAGTCAAATGGCGATTTACTCTTTTAAAAAATACTTTAAAATCTTGAAGAGTTTTCTCTTTAAAAATTCTGAGACATTACTTTTCAGCAAGCCATCGTACATACACGCAATATGGAAAACAGACTGTAAAATGTAAACTTTCGCGGCCGGAAATGTCACAGTTAATAAAATATTCTCGGCTATTATGCCCTAGTCGGTACGGTACGAGCGGTACGTACGATGGTGTAGTACAATGAAGCGCCAAAGAAACTGGTATAGACGTGCGTATTCATATACGGAGATATGTAAACAAGCAGAATACGGCGCTGAGATCGGCAACGCCAATATAAGACAACAAGTGTCTAGCGCAGTTGTTAGATCGGTTACTACTGCTACAATGGCAGATTATTAAGAATTAAGTGAGTTTGAACGAGGTGTTACAGTCGGCGCAAGGGCGATGGGAGACAGCATCTCAGCGGTAGCGATGAAGTGCGGATTTTCCCGTACGAGCATTTCACGAGTGTACCGTGAACATCAGGAATCCCGTTAAATATCGCCGGCCGGAGTGGCCGAGCGGTTAAGGGCGCTACAGTCTGGAACCGCACGACCGCTACGGTCGCAGGTTCGAATCCTGCCTCGGGCATGGATGTGTGTGATGTCCTTAGGTTAGTTAGGTTTAAGTAGTTCTAAGTTCTAGGGGACTGATGACCACAGCAGTTGAGTCCCATAGTGCTCAGACCCATTTGAACCGGTTAAATATCAAATGTCCGACATCGTTGCGACCGGTTAAAGATCTTCCAAGAACGGGACCAACGACGACTGAAGAGAATCATTAAACGTGACAGAAGTGCAACCCTCCCGCAAACTGCTGCAGATTTCAATGCTGGGCCATCAACTAGTGTCAGCGTGCGAACCATTCAACGAAACATCAGAGACGAAGGCCCACTCGTGTACCCGTGATGACTGCGCTACACAAAGCTTTACGCCTCGCCTGGGCCCGTCAACACCGTCACTGGACTGCTAATGTTTGGAAACCTGATACCTGGTAGGACGAGTCTCGTTTCAAATTGTAGGGTTTGGAGACAACCTCATGAATCCTTGGACCCTGCATGTCAGAAGGGGACTGTTCAAGCTGGTGGAGACTCTGTAATGGTGTGGGGCGTGATACGTCTTGATATGACTTTGACAAATGAGACGTACATAAGCATCCTGTCTGATCACCTTCATCCATTCATATCCATTGTGCATTCGGATGGACTTGGAAAATTCCAGCAGGACAATGTTACATCCCACATGTCCGTAATTGCTACAGAGTGGCCCCAGGAACACTCATCTGAGTTTAAACACTTCCGCTGCCCGCAAAACTCCCCGGAAATTAACATTGTTGAGCATATCTGGGATGCCTCGCTAGGTACAGCTCAGAAGAGATCTCCACCCCCTCGTACTCTTATGAATTTATGGACAGCCCTGCAGGATGCATGGTATCATTTCCTTACTTCACGCATTAGTCGAGTCCATGCCATGTCGTGTTGCAGCATTTCTGCGTGCTCGCGGGGCCCTACACGATATTAGGCAGGTGTATCAGTTTCTTTGGCTCTTCAGTGTAGCTCTGAAAATTTCATAAGTTGTGGATAAGAAACTGACATATCATTTGGTTGATGCAGCGACATTAGTAGGTAGATGTCAGGATGCCTCCAAATCGTAGAGAAATAAACAGTCGTTTGTGAAATGCTGAGATGAGGCCCATTCCCAAGATTAGCGGACGCTATATGGAGAAAGTCTGCAGGGATTGCGTATGAGCAGTGGTTGTTTTCCCGTGAAAGCTAAATTTGTGACACCTCCGAAAAAGAATGGTTCATAATTGCGATTGACGGTTTATATGAGTCTTCGTCAGCAGAAATGCATAGTGTAATGTGTACAGGCTCTTCCTGAAGGGAATACGCGTCATGTTAAAGCAGCGGTGTTGTGACACCCGGAGCGCTTGCCTGAGCGCCGCTCCCGTGTGGGCCCCGCTCTGCGGGAAAAAATTAACAAAGGCGAAGAGGGGTGGCGGAGGAGGAAGATGAAGCTGAGGATGAAGAAGGTGGAATGGACTGATGGATTGGACGGCACTAAAATGGAAAAGACTGAAGCTGTATGATCAAGATTAGATAAGACTTTGCTGTGTAACGGTTCCGTAAGACCAACTTTCACCGGGTACAAAGACACTTGGTTCTTAATAATATGTTAAGTTAAAAACACATTCAGCCGTCTATATTTTGCATGTAATTTATTTATGCGACCAATTTCGCCATTTTACTACGCCATCTTCAGGCCCCCTGACCAACGTTTAGGATTGGATTCCTCCTAAACGTCGGTCAAGGGGCCAGAAGACGCCGAAACTGGTCGCATAAATAAATTATGTACAAAATATAGACGGCTGAATGTGTCTTTAACTTAACATCTTGTAGGAATTTGGACTTACAGAGACGTTTGGTTCAGTTTTCCGGCTACTAGATGGAGTCACTTTCGTTGTATCAGGCGAGGCAAAGCAGATACAATGTAAAGACTATAATTTGCGTTTGTTGTTTTCTTCGTGAAAGTGAGAGCAGGAAGTACCTACTGGATAGAACTAGGAAAAGGTGTAAGACAAGACAAGGCTGCTGTCTGTCTCCTACCGTTTTCAGTCTATACTTAGAAAAGATGATTGACCACTGCTCAAAAGATAATAAGGTGGTAACATTTGGAGGAAGAACAATATTGTGTTTGAGGTTTGCAGACGACTTGGGGCTCTTAGCAACAGTTGAAAAAGAAATACAGAATGTAATGGATATCAATGAAGCTAAAGGGAAAATGTATGGATGAAAATAAATACAAAGAAAACAAAACTAATGGCACTAGGAGCAAATAAAAAGGCAAAGATAATACTGAATGGAGGAGTATTAGACGTGCAAAGTTTTAAATGTCTCGGATGCAGGGTAGAACCATCTGGCTGGAAGAGTAGCCCAGAAATTAAAACCAGAATAGCAATGGCAAAAGAGACATTTTATAAGAAAAGAGAATTGGATGAAGGTATGAGTAAAAGGCTAATAAAATATTTCGTATAGAATATCTTCCTGTTTGGTGCTGAAATGTTGACACTGAGGAAGAATGGTAGAGCAAGGCTGGACGCTTTTTAAATGTAGGCGTGGTGGAGGATGGGAAGAGTAAGTTGGATGGATAGAATGAAAAATGAAGAGGTACTGAGAAGAATGGGAGAGGAAAAACAATAATTTTTATGTGTAATAAAAAGAAGGAAGCGAAACTGGACTGGACATTTTTTAAGAAAGGATGAAGAGGCGAGGGGCGAAGATATTCCAGCTCCAGGACGATGTGATGGATGACAGCGCACACACAGAGGTGACATGAGTCATGGGATACCTCCTAATATCGTGTCGGACCTTCTTTCGCCCGGCTTAGTGCTGCACTCGACGTGGCATGACCTCAAGAAGTTGCTGGAAATTCCCTGCAGAAATATTGAGCCATCCATAATTGCGGAAGTGTTATCGGTACAGGATTTTGTGGACGAACGTACCTCTCGATTATGCCCCACAAATGATCGATGGGATTCGTGTCGGGCGGTCTGGGTGGCCCAATCATACGCACGATCTGTTCAGAATGTTCTTCAAAACAATCTCCAACAATTTGGGTCCGGTGACACGGCGCATTGTCGTCCTTAAAAGTACCATCGTCTTTTGGGAACATGAAATCCATGAATGGCTGCAAATGTTCTCCAAGAACCAGAAGATATCAGAGTCAAAAAAAAAAAAAAGGTTCAAATGGCTCTGAGCAGTATGGGACTTTACTTCTGAGGTCATCAGTTCCCTAGACACAGCCGGCCGGGGTGGCCGAGCGGTTCTAGGCGCTACAGTCTGGAACCGCACGACCGCTACGGTTGCAGGTTCGAATCCTGCCTCGGGCATGGGTGTGTGTGATGTCCTTACGTTAGTTAGGTTTAAGTCGTTCTAAGTTCTAGGGGACTGGTGACCTCAGAAGTTAAGTCCCATAGTGCTCAGAGCCATTTGAACATTTTACACCACACACATCCATGCCTGCGGGATGCCTGCGACCGTAGCAGCAGCGCGGTTCCAGACTGAAGCGCCTAGAACCGCTCGGCCACAGCTGCCGGCTTCCGTTTTCCTTTCGGATCCTTGTTAGCCGTTGTTTCAGAGTTCGCAGCGTTGTGATGTAACGCTCTGACCTTATTGTTGTTCCACGATCAAGGAAATCAACATGGATAACACCATCTGCATCGCAGAACAATGTGACCATGATTTTTCCAGCTGAGAGCTGCGCCATGAATTTCTTTTTCTGGTGCGAGTCTTTGTGTCGATATTCCATAGAATGACATTTCGTCTCCGGGTCGTAATGGTGTACCCACGTTTAGTCTCCTGTCACAACTGAATGTAGAAATGCGTCACCTTCATTCTCGTAAAGCGAGAGGAGTTCCTGGGAAATTTCAAGTCTGTGCGCTTTCATTTCAGGAGTCAGCATCCGGGGTAACCATCATGCACAGATCTTCCGATAGCCAAGCAAAGCAATAATGTGACCCACACGTCCTTGTGATATACCGATTGTACTATCAGTTTCTTTCTGAATGATACTACGATCGTCCTGAATCAGTCTGTCAACATTTTGCTTCTGAAACTCGGTGGCTGCTGGCACAGGGCGTCCAACTCTCTGTTTGTCACGCAAGTCAGATGTTCCCGCCTCAACATCTTCAAACTTACTCGCCCAACGATGTACAGTACTCACATCAACACAATCACCATATACTGCTTTCATTCGCTGATGAAGGCCCCTTTGGGGTGAAACCTTCCGCTATCAAGAATTCAATGACTGCACGTTGCTTAAATCGCATTGACCGACCGTCTGCGCAGGATTCCATACATTACACTGTAACAGCACAACCGTTCAATGCTAAGGCTTCCCGCCAACTGGAGCTGTAGAGAAGAGGCTACGGAACAAGCCAGTACCTGCCGCATACCAATGCTGCCAACTGTTGAAGAGTTACGAAGGTGGAGGCATTACTTTTCAGTCAACCCTCATGTATATGTGCATATCGCTATCCCACGACTTTTGTCTCCTCAGTGTACTGCAACATTCAGAAGGAAGAAATGCATCGCAGGATCTGGGAACGCAAAGGACCTACTAATACAGCAAAAAATTGATATTGAAGTTTTTTCTTTACGTCTTTGCATTGGATGACAATGAAAAAATGAAAAAGGAAACGCGTCATTTGGAAATCAGTGGGGCTTTAGACTGTTTGTGGTTACAAGTTTTTAGTTATGGCATACAAGAAAGAATGATTCATTTGTGTTTCTTTTACTTCATTGTAAAATCATACAGACGTCTGAAAATTAGCAGTTACGCAGTTAGGCAACTACATTAAAGTGCTTCCACTATTTTTGTTGTACAAGTGCGTGTCAGTTTTTTTTCTTCACGACCAAATAGACTGCTTGTAACAGGTGGGAGACTCATGACAGCCTCCGAGAGACTCTGTGAAGGAAACCGGACGCCACCAGCGCGGCTGTTACCTGTCCACGCGCAGACGAGGCCTGTCAAACGCGCTAACGGCGTGTGGGCGCCAGGCGCAGTCATTATGACGTAGGAAAGTGTCGGCACGGGCAACAGCCGTCGGTTGCGTCGTTTCGAATTTTCCCGTTCGAAATGGGCCTCGTCTCATTATTTCTCAACCGACCATCTATTTCTGTACCCGCGGCGCCAGCGCGACCTACACCTACTAATGAGGCAGCCTCCGGTATATGTTACAACGCCGTTTGTTTTCGCGTTACGCGTATGTAAGTGATCCATCTGCAGGCATAACAATGCGAAAGCTCCGCGCCGCGCTGAAATTCCGTAGGGGTTTAAAAGGTTCATACCTCGCGTATCACATTGACCATGATGGAATATCAACAGATGTCAAGAACATGCCTACGTGCTACAATCTCAAAATCGCTGACAGTGTGCTTTAGACCATTATGACTTTCAGCCCCTCAATTCATTAATTTTCGTCAGACCCAAGGAATGTTTATGGTCTACTCGAATGAAAGCAGACATTACGTAATATTAGATTTGTCACAGGAATAAAAAATGGTTCAAATGGCTCTGAGCACTATGGGACTTAACTTCTGAGGTCATCAGTCCCCTAGAACTTAGAACTACTTAAACCTAACTAACCTAAGGACATCACACACATCCATGCCCGAGGCAAGATTCGAACCTGCGACCGTAGCATTCGCGCGGTGCCAGACTGAAGCGCCTAGAACGGCTCGGCCACTGCGGCCGGCATCACAGGGATCATCGGGGATCATACCTTTCATGGAGAGCATTTTATCGTACAGATCATATATTATACCAACTAGCTACAGAGACATACGTTTCATGATTGTTCGTTGTATGCGGCAAAAGATCACAAGGCAAAAATTCCAAAGGCATTTTGTGTATCCCTTCTACCATGTACTATCGCAAGCCTTTCAAAATTCTTCGTAAGTCTGACTCTAATGCTGAATCTCCTGTGTCCTCCAAGTCGACCTCCATTTATTCTCCTATTTCATTGGCAGTCAGTCACTCCTCCTCTACAAGTCACCGTGTACATTTTCATCTTCCAGCTATCCGCCTTCTCACCTGCGTTTCATGAGAGAATTCTTTTACCTTTATTTTCTCCGAAAGTTATTTTAACTTTTCCATTTGCCAAAATGTCATTCTGACTACCATTTATTTTTCTATCACACTATGTTTTTTTCGCATCCATTTCGCTTTATCCCCTTTTCCCTTCTTTGATACAGTTTTTAAGGATTTTAGATTAATGCATTTCTGTCTTTTACTGGATATTTTTGTACTTTCATCAGTCGTCAATGTTCCGAAGTATTCCTTCTGTTATCCGCAATTTCTTCACAGTTTCCTGTCTTTCCACCTTTTAATGTATGACCATTTTTCCTCAACTGCACTACCTACTGTGGTATTCATTATGGCATTAATTATAGCCTTAGAGAATTTCGAAATCACAACATCATTCACCAACACATTAGTAAACGTAAACACCTATCACGGATTACGCCTTAAGGTCTTGTCGAGTGACCATCTGCTGCCTAAGGGCCAGTACGAGAAGTGATCTATGATCGTGGAACTTGTGATCAGTTTGTCACGAGTCCCTCCAGCAGTTACTGCCAATAGATGAATCCCGGTGGTATCACTACTTCTTTATTCAAGCAGCTCCTAATTTTGCTTGATGAGGCTAAGTGGATCCATACCAGACCTCCCTTCCTCAGGGGAATAAACACTGAAAAGGTACGGGAAATAGAATCCGGGTCTTTCCACACCGAATGCAGCTACACGAACAATACTGCTACGGACGATCACGTAATTATTCACTCATCCTTCTTGGTGACTTTCTTAACCCTCAGCGTGCAGTTCATCGTTAGTCAATTACGATATGAGTCTATATCTGTTCCCGGGTAAAATTACCACTGTTTTAGGAATCTCTGCCTCATTAGTGTGTTATCCAGCTGTTATCTTCCTGTGCCTCGTGGCCATTTCAAAGTATATCTTGTAGTGTTGGGCGGAGAGCACGTTGAATCGCCCGCATTTTGAAGAAACACCGGGTCGAAACTGTGTTTTGTCCTCCGAATAAAACTCGTGCACTGGTGGGGAGCGCCAAAGATGACCTGGGTTTGAGGAAGGCCGGCGTGTACCAGATTCCGTGTCAATGTGGCAAGTCGTATATTGGTCAGACGATGCGTACCGTCGAGGATCGATGCCGTGAACACCAGAGGCACACTCGACTGATGTATCCGAGCAAGTCGGCGGTCGCTGAACATTGTTTGTCGGAAAATCACGCTATGGAGTATGAACGCACGAGGATTCTGGTACAGACGTCGAGATACTGCGACAGCGTTGTTAGAGAGGCCATCGAAAGTCGCACCAATGACGAGCTCATAAACCGTGATTGTGGCTGTGGCTATAATCTTAGCAAGGATTGGGTACCAGCGATTGGGTCAATCAAGAGTAAATCGAGCAAACGTATAGTTGTGACGACCACGGCGGACAGAGCCATCACACCGACGTCATCTCAGACGCCGTCGCAATCTGTTCCACCGCGCGGCCGTGGCGCGGGGCGCGGACAGCGGAGGGAGCGCGCCGCGGGCGGAGGATATTTAAATCGGCCGCCGCCGCGACCGAACCCAGTTCCCTCTGAGCAGCCATAGCGTACGGATCTCCGTGCCGGCACGTACACAGGAGCTCAGTCCGTCAGTTCACCTGATGATGGCGACATGTATGATCTCCGAATTTTGTGCCCGTTGGACACTGTAGACCTGCAGTACACCCGTGGATATTTTGATTATCAAATACGCCGGGAGAAACTCAATCACTGGATAAATTTAATTTAAATTTTGTAGTTTATTTTTTGTTTCTTTGTTCTGAAGCTTTTGATTCTAGTCAGAAAGCCTCGCTTGGCATATTTTTGTTCTTTTTTTAAACCCATTCGTTCAATAATTAATTAATCTCGTCTCCTACGACTACAGAGCCTAACACTCTACGCGAAAATTGCTCAGGAAGCTATTTACATTGTGTGACAGAGCCGCTTGGCACCTCTGAGCGCTGCAGCCGCTGCCCGCCGCTGCCGGAAGCCGTTGTTACAGCCGCCTGTGTAATCGGGCCACGCGCCGCCCACGCCATTAACAGGCCTTTGTTGTGTTTTCTGCCGTCGTCTTATCAGCGCTCTCTCGCCGAGCTCGCTACAGCCAGTATGAAGCTGTCGACTCCTTTCATGTTTAAGGGTACGGCGCGTTCAAAGTCCTCAGTGTGAGCGTGGCTGCAGATTAATCAGCGAGGGCTCTTACGAATCTGTGCATGCCGTTGCGTGTGTGCTGATAAGCCGCAGCTGTTCTTTGCAGACCAGGGAAGTCAGCTGGCAAAATCCGGCAGTGATATTATTCGAGGGCACGGACAAAGCCTTTTAATGCAGCTCTTTAGTTCTGCTTCTGGAAGTGCGTTAAAGAGGTCTTCTGAATGGATACATTTATGTATTCTTCGACTACCATTCGTTGTAGATTATGGTGATCGGCTGATAACTCCTCGCTGTGTGAATTCAAGTGCGTTAGGCTACCTTTTCAGGCTGAATTCCCGTTTTATGCAAAATTATCACGGAGGAGTATGCCTTTGATCATGGCAAAGCGCAAGGCAACGTATTTTTAACTCAGGCAGACTGAAATTTTGCTCACTTTCAATACCGGATTTTCAGTAATTACTGTACTACTTTTTGTTTAAAGAAGTTAAAAAGTTAATACAGTGCACCACTCTATGGCAACTAGTGGGAACAACAAGGGGCTAATCACTTCCTATTTGTACTCGTCGGACTCGTTGCGTCGGTTATCTCGCATAAGGGCTTTATGTATAATAGATGGTGAATGTCGTAACCAGCCAAAATCATTTAAAAGTTTTATTTTAATTCCATAACCAGTTTCGGACTACCATGCCCATTTGTTGATCTTAGAATAATGAAGTTGAACCAAAAGCATGCCTTTCAAATTTATAGAAAACCAACCACCACAGATGCAATTATAAATAATTCTTCGTGCTCCCCCACACAGCGCAAAATTGCCTATTTCAAAAAATGGTTCAAATGGCTCTGAGGACTTTGGGACTTAACATCTGTGGTCATCAGTCCCCTACAACTTAGAACTACTTAAACCTAACTAACCTAAGGACATCACACACATCCATGCCCGAGGCAGGATTCGAACCTGCGACCGTAGCGGTCACGCGGTTCCAGACTAAAGCGCCTAGAACCGCTCGGCCACACTGGACGGCTACCTATTTCAGATCCTTGTTAAACGGCATAAATAAAATTCCCCACAGTTCATCTGCCAAGAAGAAAGAAATCAATATTATCAAAATTGTAGCTAAAAATAATGGCTATAAGCCACAAATAATTGACCGCCTACACAATAAAATTAAAGATAGTAAATCACCTGCAGTAAATCCACAACTAGCATCAGAAAAGGAACTATTTGCAGGAATTCCCTCCCAGGCACATTTCATACCAAACTGCCAACCTTTTCAGAAGGAAAGATGTTCAAATAAGTTTCCGCACCAGTGACACACAATTATTCACAGCACCAAAACTACCAGCCTATGTCTAGAAAAATCCGGAGTTTACAAGATTATTTGAGACAATTGACCATCTTTTATCTTGGACAGACCGGCAAGAGTTTCAGTATACGGTATCGAGAACACATGACTGCCTTTAGACTAAAAAAATTAAATAAATCCGCAATAGACACTCACATGAACCAATATGGAAACTCTGTTTCTAACATTATCGACGATTTACAGATATTACGTACCACTAACAAAGGCAAGAAAATGAACCTCTTAGAGCAGCTAGAACTATATATTCATACCCTCAGCTCACCCCAATACATTGTAAATAAATAGCTGGAGCCAGCCAATAAACATTTTCTAAATAATTTCGCTTGTCTGTTCGCAGAAATCAAACACAAATTGCACCCGTAACAGTCACGCCACTGCAGTTTAGGGTACAAGTAAATAACCGTATAAAAATAAACTACCATAAAGAACAAATGTGTTGCTCTCTTCCCACCCTCCAACTTTTTAATTTTGTATTTCCTGCAATTAACTTATGAACTGAAGCGCTAACTAAATACCTGTATACGGTATATAAATTTGTGCACCTAGATGTCTACCTTATAACACGTAGTCGGTTGGCTTTGAAGTGTTTCGTCAATAATTTCCACTGACAGCACAAAAAAACTAATAACAATTTATCCTACTGTCTTTTAATAATAAGTTTACGCTTAAGGTGTGAACATTTTTCTGTTATTAAAATGTTACATTTTGCACATCCCACACATCATCTTTGTCTGTTTACATCCTTGGTCAGTATTTAATTAATTTTGTCTTTGTATCTTTGCTTACTGATAACCTTTGCATTGTAAAGAAAACCATCAAGGATACCAGTAAATAACTGTATAAAAATGAACTACCATAAAGAACAAATGTGTTGCTCTCTTCCCACCCTCCAACTTTTTAATTCTGTATTTCCTGCAATTAACTTATGAACTGAAGCGCTAACTAAATACCTGTATACGGTATATAAATTTGTGCAAGTGTACAACACGTGTGCAATGCTCAACACGCTATTTAAAAATATTATGAAGTGTGCCATAGTAAGTTATTTACAATATGTGTATTGTGGTAGAATTCAAGAACATATACATCGAGCTAGAGAGCCACATGGTTCAAATGGCTCTGAGCACTATGTGACTTAACTTCTGAGGTCATCAGTCCCCTAGAACTTAGAACTACTTAAACCTAAGTAACCTATGAACATCACGAACATCCATGCCCGAGGCAGGATTCGAACCTGCGACCGCAGCGGTCGCGCGGCTCCAGACTGTAGCACCTAGAACTGCTCGGCCACTCCGACCGGCAGAAAGCCACATGACCACAACAAAACAAATCTCCATCTACGGAACGTATGTAGATGAACGCAACTGTTTGCGCCATATATAATGCAAGCACTTTAGCGCATTTTTCTTACTGAAACAACTGAAAATATTAGCCGTATTAAGATGGCCATGGTAGCCCGAAATCAGTTATGGCACTAAAATAAATATTTAAAAAGTGTACGTGTCTGGTTGCGTCATTCATCAACCATCATGAACCGCGGCGTTCACAAGATCCGACATGCATAAAATAACATAATATACGAGCACACGTTGAATTTAGGAAATTTAGGAATTTGATTACTTTGCTGCACTTTTGTTACTCAGATATATTCAGAAGATTGACATTAATTGAAATGTATTCTTAATTCATAGCTTGAAACTTATATTTCAATCGGTTGGCTTTGGGGAGAAACAAGTATCGTCTAAAAAGATACAAGTAAAATAATTTTTTTTTCATTTCCAAGATAACACCTATGAACCACAATGTTTTTTATTTATTTATTTTGTCAGCGTATGTTAACCTGCTGTAACTCTGTTCTGACGTTTACGAATCGATCGAAATATTGCAGTTTCATTTTTTGGAATGTCCTGCAAGTCTGCAGTAATCGCACCTTTCAACTTCACTTCAGGTAGGGAATCAAGGAGAAGTATGAAGGAGCCAGATGCGAGGAATACCGTGCTTCTTGAATAAAATTCACTCGGCGCTTCGCCAAGTAGTCGGAGAATATGAGGGATAGATGTGGGAGTGGGGACGAGAAAGGAAGTTGTGTACCAAATTCAGTTTTCCAAACGGAACATTCCAGAACTGCAATATTGATTTCGTTGCTGCCTCAGGTAAGACTTCCTGATGGCTCTCCAATGCTGGCGATGACGGTAATCAACTTGTATGAACCCCAGACATTATGAGAACACACTTCTTACGACGTGTGTTCCTTTGTTTGTCGCTTGTTTCGGATTCAACAGACTGCGCCATGTACCCTGTACTCATAATTTACACTTACGGGTGGCCTTATGCTCGTCAGAAAATAAGTCCGGTATTTACGTACCGAAATCTGTATGAATCATGGTCTTAACTTATCTCATGATAATCTCCACTACTTCTGATCCCATCACTGATTTTGTATCAGTACTTACCTCGCTTGCTCTTTGTTTCGTGTGGCATTATTACAGTCGACCGGAATATTATGCACTATCAACAGTTTCCTTTCCATCCCTAAAGCTCTCTGAACAGTCGTAAAACCACTAATTTTTGTTCACGGCTTTCGTTCCTACACTTTCACGGACAATGCATTGATATCAGTTAGCGGTTTGCGCTATTTGTAGTTTAACTTGATACTTCCTCATTCCTCCATCGCATTTCGAACGTCTTCACAGCGATTACGTTGTTTCCCTCTGACTGGTTTTATGCGGCTCGCAATGGCTTCTTCTCCTGTGGCAACCTCGTCATATCAGACTACCACCAGCAACCAACATCATCAAATACGTGTTGATATATTCCAATCTAGTTTTTACCCTCTACAGCCCCCTCAGGTTCCACGGAAGTTATTTCTTGTGTCTTGAACATGTTGAATAATTTTCTCCTCTCGTGTTCCTCCCATTTTGCAGAGAACTTCATTCCTTATCTTATCAGCCCGCCTAATTATCAGCATTCTTCAGTCTCTAATGACCACACTGTGAACGGCACATTAAACCATAATGTTCCTTCCTCCTTCCTTCAACTTACTTCTGTAGCACCATAGCTCAAACGCTTCGATTCTCTTCTTGTGCCATATTCCATGATTCACTATTTTACAACGCTGTCTTCCAGCCGTACATTCTAAGAAATTTCTGCCTCAAATTAAGACCTATGTTTGATACCAGTAGGCTTCTCCTGGCCAGGAAAGCACCTTAACCTGCGTTAGTCTGCTTTTTACGCCTTCCTTACCTCAAGCGTTATTTTTTTTCCAAGTCAGTGGAATTCCTTAAACTCTGTCTACTTCGTAGTTACCAATTTTTATATCAACTTTGTAGTTGTCCTCATTTCTGCTACTCCCCATTACTTTCACATTGCTTCAGTTTACGCTCAGTTCATATTGTATATTCATTAGACTGTTCATTCCATTCAACAAATTTTCAAATTCTTCCTCTCTTTCGCTGAGGACAGCAATGTCATCAGCGTATCATATCATTGATATCCTTTCACCCTGAATTTTTATTACACTTAAGAACCTTTCTTTTATTTCCGTCATTGTTTCTTTGATGCTTAGATTGAACAACAGTGCGAAAGACTACATCCCTGACTTATCCACGTTCTAATTTTAGCACTTCTATCTTGGTCCTCCATTCTTATTTTCCTCTCTTGTTTCTTGTACACATTGCTTACCATCCCCTTTCCGTAATCTTACACCCATTTCTCAGAGAATTTCTGATTTTTGGAAGGTTTTACTTAGCGCAGCAGAAAACTGTGCCTTGGTTTTCTACCCTCGACGCTATGTGGTGTTTCTTGACATTCCTCCCCATGTGAACTGTAGTGTTAAACACGGTGGCGTTTGTATCTTACTTCGTTCACCGAAGTTTTCAGACCTACCTGGAAGTGAAATTTTACAAGTAAGTGAAAAAAATCTGTGATACTTTTTCTGCGGAACGTAATAGAGCGACCCGTTTGTCATTACATTATCTAATGAGCTTTATAGTTTATTACTTCTTTCATATCGCTACATCGTTTTACACTCTTGCTTCAAAGGATAGTACAAAGTACCAGATATTGTTATTTTCTTATCAACTGGTTAAGTCACAAGTACTCGGTCTGCGTTTAATAGAATTTCCTCGATAAGGAACTAATCTGAAACCACTTTGGAGAGGCCTGTATGACCCATAAGTGGTCGTTTTGTTTACCAAAGTGTCTCCATTTGCCTGATCAATAAAATCGTAGCACCGGTATTTTAGAACTCTCTAAGAGACACACTATTATCGATCTGAAGTGTTACTCTACGTTTACAATAAGGACGTTCGCTGATATCGGTAGTCTGTCCTTGTAACTTCTCTAATTTCCACTATTTATGTTTAAAACAGTACAGGGGCATTTAACATAATTCATTGTGATCAAAGCGACATTGAACATGCAAGAACAATGGAAGTAGTGGTGGCACATCCGTTCTAACACCATGTTGGCATCCTATCAGAGACATAGAATGACCGTGAGACGAATAAAAACGGTAGACTCTCGGCTGCGGATGAACTGTGGTTAGTACTTATTTATGAAGTTGAACACACGCTGTGAAGGATCAACTGTAATGATGTGTTACTGTCTTTATAATCGTAATGTTGAGGAACTATTATCCGGCCCCCACAGCAAACGTAGGTACTCTGGGCCAATGTTATGAAGTGGACTAAAAATGGCATCAAATTCTGCTTCGTCTGAATAACCAATTACCTTTTACATCAGATAGTGCATAGTCGCAGTAGCAGCGAAATAGAGCTGTTCATCCACTTACAGAAACTTTGTACTGTAAACTACCTCATCATCTGCCCGACATTCCATACCTCCAGTTTAAGCAGTCCAGTCTCAGTAATCTAGTCTCAATAACAGGTTACTCTACCCCACCAGATGGGTTGCGACAAGTATGTGTTATACAAGGTGAGTCGCGTAAGACGTAACACCCTCTTTATTCCGGGGGCGATTGCACGTATCGGCATGCGGTTTTCGGCGAATCATAGCGGACTATGGGGCACATACGTTGGTACATGCACAGTAATCACAACGTTTATATTGACCGAGATAATGAGGCAAGTACATGTTTTTTAAATGGGACGCTATATTTTTTTACTATCATTCGAACGCTCTGGAAAAGACGCGTATAGTGATGCAACGCATGTTGCTATTGTGATTCAAACTTTGCTTAAAAGAGGGCGGATGAGGATTTACCTACGTAGCGTAGGCCGTGCATGCTGCATAGAGCACGGCAACTCGGCCTGCGGGTCGCGCGAGGCGTGTTTACAGTCTGCAGCCGCTTCCGATCGCCTCGACCTTCAATCGTACAATATTTCCCAGCGTCTGTTAAGCGAAGTTTGAATCACAATAGCAACATGCGTTATATCACTATACGTGTCTTTTCCAGAGCGTTAGAATGATGGTAAAAAAAGTATAGCGTCCCATTTAAAAAACATGTACTTGCCTCATTATCTCGGTCAATATAAACGTTGTGATTATTGTGCATGTACCAAAGTACGTGCCCCATAGTCGGTTATGCTTCACCGAACACCGCTTGTCGATACGTGCAATCGCCAAACGAATTATGGGGGTGTTACGCCTTACGCGACTCACCCTGTATATACACTCTCCACTCAGCTCAATGTGACCACCTGTCAAAAGTCTGAACAACCACCATTTGCAGCGCGGACGGCTGCGAGTCGTGCAGGAAGAGGGTCAGTGAAGTTCTGGAAGGTACCGACAGGGATGTGGAGTCATGACGAGTCCAGTGCCGAGCCCAGCTAGACTCGAATTTCTCGGTTGAGGATCCAAGGCGCGAATAGTCTGATTGAGGTAGCCCCACAGACTCTCGATTGGCTTTTAATCTGAGGAGTTTTGTGACCTGTGGAGTACGGTAATCCCATCCTGGTGCTCTTCGAACCACGCTTGTACACAGCGAACTATATGGCACGTTGCTTTGTCCTGCTGGTGGATACTATCGTGCCGAGGAAAACAAACTGCATATACGGATGGACATGAGCCCCAACGACAACTACGTACTTTTGCTAATCCATGTTTCAAAAATTCTTCCCCACCCTTGACGCGCACGCCAATGATCATGCCCTTTTGGACGTCAGATAAATCGCTCTAGTGACTATTCCTTGGACACTACATTCTTCTGATTCTGTATATTAATCGTATATAAATTATGATTCATTCTCTCTCCGTAACACATATTTCAATACTGTTAGCTGACTTTGCCCACGGTCTTGCCGCAGTGGTAACACCGGTTCCCGTCAGATCACCGAAGTTAAGCGATGTCGGGCAGGGTGGATGGGTGACCATCCGGTCTGCCGAGAGCTGTTGGCGAGCGGGGTGCACTCAGTCATTGTGACGCAAACTAAGGAGCTACTTTCTTGAGAAGTAGAGGCTCCCGTCTCGTAAACTGACATACGGCCGGGAGAGCGGTGTGCTGAGCACATGCCACTCCGTATCCGCATCCAGTGACGCTTGTGGGCCGAGGGTGACACGGCGACCGGTCGGTAGCCGTTGGGCCTTCGCGGCCTGTCCGGGTGAAGTTTAGTTTTTAGCTGACTTTAACTTGTCAAGTCTAATAACCTTATCTAGTAGCGGGTTGTCATATGTCAACCCAACACTATCAATCGGAGCCCATAACTGAGATTATTATAGGAACAGTGTTAGGAGCGTCGTTTGCTTGTCAGTTCATGAGCAACACATTCTTTACATTTTTCGCCACAGTATCGGACCAGTTTTCATGTTTCTGTATGTACGGTTTTGTTCCTTCATCGCTGGTAGCGTCATGGATAGCGTAGCATTAACGCAGCTTTAACAAATGCAGACAAAGAAATCGAATGTACCTTTATTAAAAGGATCATCCTCATATTCTCAATAAACTGTGTAAGAAAATCATGGATGACATAACTTTGGACGTCTGCAGCGGCAATTGAACCCAGTGGCTTCAAAAAACGTGGCCACCGCCTCACCTCAGCACTACTCTGATGTTTTCCCATAGCATTATAAAGATCAGAAGCCTGTACGTCCGACGGGCGAACTATTTCTTTCTAACCTCCTCCACCATCTTTTTCTCTCCATATCTGCTATACTCAGCGCTTTCAATAACCTGTGATACGTATTCATGTCTTTGCATCCTCTTTAGAGCTTCTTCTTTGCTGATTCATCCATTGCCAGGCAAACTAGCCCTGATCAAACTAGCCCAAGATATGTGAAATTGCGATTAGGTGATTATAATTAATTATGTCTCTTCATAGCGCAAGGTAAATGTCGTATGACTAGGGCCTCCCGTTGGGTAGACCGTTCGCCGGGTGCAAGTCTTTCGATTTGACGCCACTTCGGCGGCTTGCGCGTCGATAGGGATGAAATTATGATGATTCAGACAACACAACCCCCAGTCCCTGAGCGGAGAAAATCTGCGACCCAGCCGGGAATCGCATCCGGGCCCTTAGGATTGACATTCTATCACGCTGACCACTCAGCTACCGGGGGCGGACATATCACAAGGTAGAACTTGCTGACTGTGTAGGTAAATGTCAAACTACAAATCTACAAGTCTGGGGTTCAGTCTTCAGTCCATCCTAGCAATTCTTTCTTTTACTTATCGCTTCTTTCACCTCTGGCGACGAACTATTTGCAAACGAGAAAAATGCCAAGTTTGATGCAGTGATACAGCACATTCGATAGGACCACGCCAATTGAGTACTGCAGCATTCAGACCTACCTTATGGACGAAGACAGCTTTATCTTAACATGTCACACTGAAGCGATTTAACACTCTTGCACACCTCCATAGCAGGAAACTTCAGGTATTTCAAGTTTATACCTTCCCAGTCTTCCCATGATCACTTTCCGCCCCAGTACTGCGCTGTCTCAAACGTACATCGTTCGGAACTTCTGTTTGAATGAATACAGCGGTAGATTTTTCGCTTTTTTTTCTTATTTTACTACTAAGAGAGCCTCCCTTTGATGGCAGCTGCCTGCTTCCGCTTTCCCATTCTTCTATCTTATGTTGTCTCCATCGCACAAGGAGCTGAAGAGAGCAAAAACTGTAGGAGATGACAGCATGTAATTGAGGGGGCTGATTGTAAGTTCTACACTGGTTTCAAAAATTAAAGCATTAAATCGCTATTTCCCCGTCCTGTGTCTAATTCACGATATAATCATACAGACTGTCAACAGATGTCCATAGGATCGTGTTCTGCATAGAAGATAGCATACCGGTCAACGGGAAACCACGCCAACAATGACGTCTGAACAGGTATCAAACGGAGTAGTGTTTGTCGGGTAGTCCGACACCCATATTTCTCGACTTTCGAAAGGCGTTCGACTCAGTTCCGCACTGTCGCTTGCTACAAAAAGTGCGCGCTTACTGTCTATCCAATGACATATGCGGTTGGATAGAAAGTTTTCTAACAGACAGGGAAGACAGGGATTAGTATGTCATCTATGTCATCCTGAACGGGATAACTTCAACAGAAACAAGAGTAACTTCAGGTGTGCCCCAGGGAAGCGTAATAGGCCCTCTGCTTTTTACGATTTACATAAACGATCTGGTTGATGATATTGACAGCAGCCTTAGACTGTTTGGCGATGTTGCTGAAGTCTACAGGATAGTAGTATCAAACGAAAGTTGTGAACACATCAATGAGGATTTGCAGAAAATAAATGCGTGGTGTAATGACAGGCAGTTATCTCTCAATATTAGTAAGCGTAACCTACTGCGTATAAGGAGGCGAAAATCCATATTATCGCATGAGTACAAAATAAATGATCAGTCTTTGGAAGCGGTAACATCAGTCAAGTATCTGGGTGTGACTATTCGAAATGATCTCAAATGAAATGATCAGATTACACAAGTAACGGGTAAGGCGAACTCTAGATTGCGGTTTATTGGTAGAATCCTGAAGCGATGCAGTCCTTCAACAAAGGAAGTAACTTACAATGCGTTAGTTCGTCCAGTCTTAGAGTATTGTTCGTCTGTATGGGACCCTTACCAGTTGGGTCTGATTCAAGAGTTGAGAAGGTCCAAAGAAGAGCGGCAAGATTCATCACTGGTACATTTAGCCATCGCGAGAGCGTTACAAATCTCACAGAAAGTTTGAAGTGGGACACACTTGCAGATAGACGACGCGCTAAGCAGAAAGGGCTGCTCACTAAATTCCGAAATCCAATCTTCGCCGAAGATTAGAGCGTATATTATTATCACCAACTTTCAAATCGCGTAATGATCATCATTCAAACATAAGGGAAATAAGAGCTCGTACTGATGCGTTCAGACAGTCGTTTTTCCCTCACGCAATCCACGAGTGGAACAGAGAGGGGGAAATATGACTTTGGCTCGAATTGTGCCCTCCGCCACACACCGCTTGGTGGCTAACGGAGTATATATATGTAGATGTAGATCCACAGTCGCTGTGCACACAATCACAGATGGCGCAGTATGGCTCAGAGAAGACGCCTACCAGACACTCTGCGGTGGAAGGTCACGGAAAGAATGGAAGCAGGACAGTCGCGAACTCATGTGGGCCGATGGCCTAACGCGAATCGTTCTGTTGTTTCTCGAATGTGGCGACAGTTTATAAAGACCGAAATTATATCCCGAAGACCAGGGCAGACCGACCACGTGTGACATTAGAAAGACAGGATCATAATTTGGCTATAAGGGCGCAATGGTATCACCTTAGTACTGCGCAGCAGCTGGCATCTAACCTCGCAGGATCCACTGGACGTTTTGTATCCAGGCAAACGGTGAAGAGAAGACTTCGACAGTGTGGTCTTTATTGTCGGAGACCTGCTGCGTATGTGCATCTGACGCTTCTTCACAGAAGAGGACGTGTAGAGTGAAGTCGTCAACATGCCACCTCGACAGTCGAAGACCAATGTTTTCTTCACAGATGAGTCCCGATTTGGGCTGGAGAGTGGTTCTCGGCGGATTCGCATCTGAAGGCAGTGTGGAACACGATTTCGAGACCCGAACATTGTGGAAAGACACCAGTATCCAGGAGAATCGCTAATGGTGTGGGCACTGATTATGTAAACCACTCGATCACCTCTTCATGAAACTGTACGGGTGAATCGGCAAGGTTTGACCGCAGTGACGAGATCTTGGCATCACATGCACGGTTGTTGCGGGATGCTGTGCGCCCAGATTTCGTTTTGATAGTCGATAGTGCTGTACCTCATAGAGAACGAGTGGTTGATGTTTTCTTGAAAACAGAAGATGCTGCACTCAAGGCGTGGTCTGCTTGCTCTCCCAATTTGAATCCAATAGAGCATGTCTGGGATGCACTAGGAAGACTGGTTCCATCACGTCAATATCCACCAACGTCTTTCCAAGACTTGCTAGCAGCTGCGGAGGAAGAATGGGCGTTATCGCCTCAACATGACATTGATGACGTTATTCACAGCTTGCTCTGTCGTTGTCAAGCCCGTATTGCTGTCAGAGGTGGTCACACCCCGCAGTGACCACATTAACCTGTTGTCGCAATGTCTGTGCAAATCTATGAAGTTGGAAAAAACGAAGAACATTTTCATCTACTGTTATGCATATTGCAGTTGCTTACGTCCTGTATTCTTTCCATTGTTTCTGCTTTGCTCTCACCTGGTTATACTGTTTTGTGGCAAAATAAACGCAACCTTGCAAAATCTCTGTTTGTTCCTTTAATTTTGGACCTAGGAGAGAAAATCGTGTCTTCCGCCCACACACTTGTTTAATCCTACAAATTGTAAAGCTAACACCTCCTTCATCACGTACTCGTTAACTTTGATATTCAATAAGAAATAGTTCTCTGTATTTTTCCTTCTTCATTAGGCTGACCTAGTTTTGAGAATCCCATAAGCCTAATGCTGTACTGAGCCCCCATTATATTTAATCCTTCTTCCAACCATTCCCATACACTAGTCTTTAAGGGATTCGTCATCTGCAATTTTGTCAAAGACAATTGTTTATTTTATATTCATAAAAGAACTACGAACCCGTCTCATTTCTTCCTTTTAATTCTAATGTTTGCGATTTCATAGTGACAGACACTTTAAATTAGACGTTGGTTTCTGTATATCTTCTATACTCCATACAGAAATCCATTTCCGTATCTTATTTCTAATCTCTACCGAAATGTGAAGACTTGTAGCATTTTCCAGTTTGAGTGCTCTTTACACGTTCACAAATGCTGCGGAGGTATCCAGTTCTTTTCCACATAAAGAAGTTAATACAGCACTAGTGGGAAATCGAAGAATATTAAAGAAGTGTGCGGTAACTAAAAATTATTCCCATTATCAAAGACCGTTCACTCTTGAGTTATAATTTTTTTTCTTTTCCTTAGCCGGCCGCGGTGGCCGTGCGGTTCTAGGCGCTGCAGTCCGGAACCGTGGGACTGCTACGGTCGCAGGTTCGAATCCTGCCTCGGGCATGGATGTGTGTGATGTCCTTAGGTTAGTTAGGTTTAAGTGGTTCTAAGTTCTAGGGGACTGATGACCTAAGATGTTTAGTCCAATAGTGCTCAGAGCCATTTGAACCAATTTTTCTTTTCCTTTTTCCTGGCTAAATACACTGAAGAGCCAAGGAAACTGGTACATATACCTAATATAGCGTAGGTCCCCCGCGAGAAAGCAGAGGCGCCGCAATACGACGTGGCATGGACTCGACTTGTGTCTGAATTAGTGCTCTATGGAATTAACACCATGAATCCTGCAAGGCTGTCCATAAATCCATAAGAGTACGATGTGGTGGAGATCTCTTCTGAACGACGCGTTGCAAGGCATAACAGATGTACTCAATAATGTTCATGTCTGGAAAAATTTGGTAGCCAGCGGAACTCAGAAAAATTTTCCTGGAGCAACTCTGCAGCAATTCTGGACGTGTGTGGTGTCGCATTGTCCTGCTGGAATTGCCCAAGTCCGTCGTAATGCACAATGGACATGAATGGACACAGGTGATCATAGAAGATGCTTACGTACGTGTCACCTGTCAAAATCGTATCTAGACGTATCAGGTGTCCCATATCTCCCCAACTGCACACCCCCCACTACAGAGCCTCCACCAGCTTGAACAATCCCCTGCTAACATGCAGGGTCCATGGATTCATGAGGTTGTCTCCCTACCGGTACTCGCTCGATAGAATTTGAAACGAGACTCGTCCGGGCAGGCAACATGTTTCCAGTCATCAAAAGTCTTCGGCTCCGAAAGCCCATATCGATGATGTTTCGTTGAATGGTTCGCACGCTGACACTTGTTAATGGCCCAGCATTGAAAACTGCAGCAATTTGCGGAAGGGTTTCACTTCTGTCACGCTGTCTCTTCAATCGTCGTTGGCCCCATTCTTGCAGGATCTTTTTCCGACCGGATGTTTTATCCGATTTCTGATAGTCATGGTACGCTTGTGAAATGGCCGCACTGGAAAATCCCCACTTCATCGCTACCTCGGAGATGCAGTGTCCCATTGCTCTTGCACCAAACATAACACCACATTCAAACTCGCTTAAATCTTAATAACCGGCCACTGTAGCAACAGTAACCGATCTAACAACTGCGCCAGGCACTTGTTGTCTTTTATAGGTATTGACGACCGCGGCGCCGTATCCTACGTGTTTACATGTCTCTGTATTCTAATACGCATGCCTATACCAGTTTCTTTGGCGCTTCAGTGTATAATGCAATGGCAAAGGCACAAGGTTTTCCTTTGCGTTTGTAGCGCTCCGTGATAAAGAAGTATTAATAGTCTTAGAGGCTGTGCCAATTAATTATTGTTGCGTGATGTGAAAAGTGCACCACGAGCCAGTAATACTCATTGGTTTTCATTTTGGGGCAGACAGACATCCCAGAGAACAAAATGCCTTCAATGGCTTTTTTTTGTAATGTTCCTCGGATTTTTTTCCAAGTGCGCAACAGGAACGGGCCGATTATTCTAGAGTACAGTTTTCTGTTTGATGCTATCTTGTTGTACATTATCCTGCACGAAGTAGACCACGCTACGAACCTAACTACCAGTTTTAGCACATTTAACGATATTTTTTTCCATTACGTGGCACGACTCAAAACCAATTCTCACGACTTCGGTTCTGCCAGTACCTCTCACCTTTCTAAATCTCGCAGAACTTCTCCCTCACATCTTGCTGATCTAGCATTCGTGGAAGAAATGGTAGCGCGGAGAAATTATCTGGAAGTTATGGACATGCGTCAAGTAAATAACTGCATAGTTTCTTGTACATATGTTTGAACTGAATTTCAAAGGAGCATCATGTACTGTTTGAACTAAAAAATTCTGCATCTGTTTAAATTGATCTCTGAAGATTTACATAACACGACAGAGATAATGCCCTTAGTCAGATGTAAATAGTTTTCCTTTTTGATTGCGCTTTATTTCCTCGTGCTTGGTTTATTTTTCCATTCCATTCCTCTGTTCAAGTTAAATAAGTTGATACATTTATTGCGTCTGTCGTTTAAGAAGCTTAGCAATCAATGAATTAGAGAAATACCTTGTTAAAAAGACGTGCTACATGCAAGTTGCTCCTCTTCCGCTTTCGTATTGTAACAGTGCTTCCTTTCGTCTACATCAGGAGTATTCTGGAACACACACACACACACACACACACCACATGCACACACACACACACACACACACACACACACACACACACACACACAGAGGGAGAGAGACGTGCTACCCAATTAGTGGGATTTGTGTTTCAAATTGGGTAGCTGCAATCAACGCAGACATAGGAAGCGGGATGTTTCATAACTAAGAGTTTCCCCAGTATTTTCTGTTTTGTTTTTTCCATCTGCGTCACAATTTAATCCAATCCTGTCGCCTCTTTCGCGTCATGTGGTGTTTGAAATTGGCTTCATGTCACCTTCTGCTAGCTTTTCCTCCAACAAAACGTCTCGCGTCTCGTCGTGCTTTTGTTACATTCACGTTTCTTTCCGTTCCCTGCCAGTCACATCGGTAGAGACCCGGTTTTAAAAAGCGCATTTTTAATAATGTGTACTGCATGAAACATATTTCAGCGGAATGGAGGACATACAATAAACCCAAAAATGCATTGTTCGTTTCAAGCACGTCATCTTCCGTGTAAGTTAAATATTTATGACATTCGTCTCTGATTTTAAAATCTCTGGTACAAAGTGCTATTGTGTATGCAGTCAAGGCCAATCTGCCTCTCACAACGTCATTAAATAATTTAAGAGGTGTGACCTTTCGTTAGCCACTATACCAACATCCTCGAAAAACTTGAATACATAGCTATCATTGCCAGATTTTATTGTTCCACAAAATTTAGCAATTTTAGGCAATCCTAAATGCAGTGCAAAAAACATGGGAATTAGAATATGTGATGACATCCTTTACTCACTAAATTTCTCTGGCGATCAGACCATTTTCGCCGAGGAAGAGCGGGATGTACATTATATGTTAAGAATGGTTAAAGAAGAATATGAGCATTGAGGAATGAAAATGAAGACTGAGTAATTGGTTGTCGAGGTTAAGGGAAGAGATCACGTTGTGGATGATAGATACATAGTAAAGTGTAGAGTCGGTCGTACAAATACTTAGGGACAGCCATTTTTGACAAGGGTGGAAGCAATCAGGAAATAAAGTATAAAATAGGACATGGAAAGGTGGCAATTAATCTGCCACGTCTATTATTCAGAACAAAAATACGTTAAAAAGTTAGAAAAGAAAGAAACAATAGTTGACAGCATTGCTCGGCATGGTGTTAAATCATGGGAAGTCTCCAGGGTAAATGAGAAGAAACAGGAAGGCAGGGACGAAGATTAGTGTTTAACGTCCCACGGACATCGAAGTCATTACAGAGTACAAGCTCGGAATATGTATGTGACGGGGAAGGAAATCGGTCGCGTCCTTTCAAAGGAGCCGGCCGGAGTGGCCGTACGGTTCTAGGCGCTACAGTCTGGAACCGAGCGACCGCTACGGTCGCAGGTTCGAATCCTGCTTCGGGCATGGATGTGTGTGATGTCCTTAGGTTAGTTATGTTTAATTAGTTCTAAGTTCTAGGCGACTGATGACCTCAGAAGTTGAGTCGCATAGTGCTCACAGCCAGCCTTTCAAACGAACCACCCCGGCATTTGCCTGGAGCGATTTAGGGAAATCACGGAAAACCTAAATCTGAATGGACGTACGCAGATTTGAACCGTCCTCCTCCCGAATGCGAATTCATTGTGTTAACTACTCAATGAGAAGAAATTAAAGGCAATAGAAATGGAGTTTTGTAGGTGAAGTTGTGAAGTAACATGAAGACGAAAAATAAAAAACGAAGTACTACGAGAAAAGATGGAAGTTACAAAGGATATTGTAGTCACAATTGAAAATAAAATATCTTAAAAGGATGCCAGAGGAAAGATGGTCTTCTAGAATGTGGCACCAGAGAGCTCCACTACATATAAGAAGCCGAAGACGCTGGCTAAATTGGAACGATGGACAGAGACGTACGATGCAGGACAGAACAGGTAGATGGGGATGAAAAGTTGGACGCGAGAGACGCCGCATGGTGTAGAAAACTCAAAGACAAAGAAGAAGAAGAAGAAGAAGAAGAGAATCGCGCTAAACCCTGTGGGAATCCGATGGACTGATTTGGGTTTGACGAATGCCCACAGAACCATATCTGCCACCAAGTGTAGCGTCAACAGTCAAGTACGGAGTTGGAGATGTTATGATATGGAGGTGCTTTTCGTGGTTGAGATGTGGTCCTCTTATGGCACCTAAAGAAAAGCAAAATGTGGAACTATCGATTTCATATTACAACATTGGTACTGCATACAGTACCAGCAGAGTTAAAGCTGTCTTAAAGGCGGTGGACAAACGCCATATTACGTCCAATAGTAGGGGTCCTGATACATTTGATCGGAAACGGGATCTCTAGGAAAATTTTACTGCGACTATTTCGCAACTCGTGGACCACTATTGACTAGCCAATGTTTAGCTATAGACTATAGAGCTCAGTTTAAGAATGTGGCCCGATGCGATGTTAATAATAATTTGTCTGACAACTAGTCTACGTAGAATTGAAAGCAGATTAGAAGAGACGACGGTAAAAACAAAAATCAGAAAAGTAGGCTTATTAGTGGAGGATTTCGCGAAAAGACCATCAAAAGAAAATCAGAGAGATTCGAGCCCATAAGTGACTAGAACAGGAAAACGGGATGCAACACTGGTGCACAAAGTACCCTCCGCCACACACCGTAAGATGTCTTGCGGGGCATAGATGTGGATAAAGATCTGGATGTAGAAACGGTCGAAAACGTATCTGGCACTATAACTAGCTCGTAGTTTTCGGCCTTTGGCGCACGTGCGGATCTCTAGAACCGAGGTGCAAATGTGTCACACAATGCTATAATTGCTTACGTTTCCGACACGTCACGGAACAGCGCCTTACTTCGCAAGTACGTTGCAGCCGTGGCCGTTCACACGTAACTGCGCCATATGACACAGCCACTACACCGCTACGCGTTATTCTGGGCACTCCGTACAAAGCAGAGAAGACAGCACCATCCGTCAGACTGGCACGAAGTACCGTCTAGTGAATGAGCTATCCTCATATGCGAATACCAAAGACAACTGCTTTGACAAGCCGCACCTGGGAGAACTCGCAGCAACGTACACTGCACGGTACTCGGAACGACGAGCACGAGCGGGCTACGATTATCACACGGGGTCACACTGACAGCTAGTGTGGTAGAGCATGAATGATTCGTGAGAACTATATAAGAGTCGGTACGAGGAATCTGCTGATTCAGAGCGTTAAGTATCATCATCACGGTTTCTGCGAGCAAAACAAGATCATCAGAAATTACAACCTGGAATATCGGACGAACGGTTGAAAGGATTGCTCTATCATGACCCGATTAAGGTACTTTGGGTTGTGGCAATAGGGGGGGGGCGTGAAATCGACAGACAAGGGGAGGCCACGACGTTTGGAACGCGGATTTACTGCAAACTTCGTACACTCGTAGTACTCCATTAGGACAACAAAATGTGTAAGCAGTAGCGCGTACTTCTCAGGCGTTATTGAGAAAATCGTAAGATAATTTCGGTCGTTAAATATATACACCAGTGCGTGGCCATTTTCACCATGAAGCGCCGGCAGCGGAGTGGTTAGCGTACAAGCCCCGTAATCGCTGGGTCGCTGGATCGAGGCCCGCTCGTCAGTTTTTTTTTTTTAATTTCCAACACAGTCATTTCTTTACTATTTATACTACAATTGATGTAATGGGAAAAATACGTGTAATCGGATGAACTTTTATTAAATTTGCAATGTTATTTGAAATTATTGTTGTTGTTGTGGTCTTCAGTCCTGAGACTGGTTTGATGCAGCTCTCCATGCTACTCTATCCTGTGCAAGCTCCTTCGTCTCCTAGTACCTACTGCAACCTACATCCTTCTGAATCTGCTTAGTGTATTCATCTCTTGGTCTCCCTCTACCATTTTTACCCTCCACGGTGCCCTCCAATGCTAAATTTGTGATCCCTTGATGCCTCAAAACATGTCCTACCAACCGATCCCTTCTTCTAGTCAAGTTGTGCCACAAACTTCTCTTCTCCCCAATTCTATTCAATACCTCCTCATTAGTTACGTGATCTACCCACCTTATCTTCAGCATTCTTCTGTAGCACCACATTTCGAAAGCTTCTATTCTCTTCTTGTCCAAACTAGTTATCGTCCATGTTTCACTTCCGTACATGGCTACACTCCATACAAATACTTTCAGAAACGACTCCCTGACGCTGAAATCTATACTCGATGTTAACAAATTTCTCTTCTTCAGAAACGCTTTCCTTCCCATTGCCAGTCTACATTTTATATCCTCTCTACTTCGACCATCATCAGTTATTTTGTGCCCTAAATAGCAAAACTCCTTTAGTACTTTAAGTGTCTCATTTCCTAATCTAATTCCCTCAGCATCACCTGATTTAGTTTGACTACATTCCATTATCCTCGTTTTGCTTTTGTTGATGTTCATCTTATATCCTCCTTTCAAGACACTCTCCATTCCGTTCAACTGCTCTTCCAAGTCCCTTGCTGTCTCTGACAGAATTACAATGTCATCGGCGAACCTCAAAGTTTTTACTTCTTCTCCATGGACTTTAATACCTACTCCGAATTTTTCTTTTGTTTCCTTTACTGCTTGCTCAATATACAGATTGAATAACATCGGGGAGAGGCTACAACCCTGTCTCACTCCCTTCCCAACCACTGCTTCCCTTTCATGCCCCTCGACTCTTATAACTGCCATCTGGTTTCTGTACAAATTGTAAATAGCCTTTCGTTCCCTGTATTTTACCCCTGCCACCTTCAGAATTTGAAAGAGAGTATTCCAGTTAACGTTGTCAAAAGCTTTCTCTAAGTCTACAAATGCTAGAAACGCACGTTTGCCTTTTCTTAATCTTTCTTCTAAGGTAAGTCGTAAGGTTAGTATTGCCTCACGTGTTCCAACATTTCTACGGAATCCAAACTGATCTTCCCCGAGGTCAGCTTCTACCAGTTTTTCCATTCGTCTGTAAAGAATTCACGTTAGTATTTTGCAGCTGTGACTTATTAAACTGATAGTTCGGTAATTTTCACATATGTCAACACCTGCTTTCTTTGGGATTGGAATTATTATATTCTTCTTGAAGTCTGAGGGTATTTCGCCTGTCTCATACATCTTCCTCACCAGATGGTAGAGTTTTGTCATGAATGGCTCTCCCAAGGCCATCAGTAGTTCTAATGGAATGTTGTCTACTCCCGGGGCCTTGTTTCGACTCAGGTCTTTCAGTGCTCTGTCAAACTCTTCACGCAGTATCTTATCTCCCATTTCGTCTTCATCTACATCCTCTTCCATTTTCATAATATTGTCCTCAAGTACATCGCCCTTGTATAAACCCTCTATATACTCCATCCACCTTTCTGCCTTCCCTTCTTTGCTTAGAACTGGGTTGCCATCTGAGCTCTTGATATTCATACAAGTGGTTCTCTTCTCTCCAAAGGTCTCTTTAATTTTCCTGTAATTTGAAATTATACAAATTTTTATTATCACAAAAATATATTATTCATAACTACCAACTAGTAAACGGCCAAACGCATAAAGTGATACTGAAAATGTATGCTTGTCCGTGATTTGAGAAATCCCTTATACCTGGAAGGAGCCCGAAACGACTTGTTACCTCCAAGTTTTGACCTGCACAGACGGCTTTCGAAAGATGTACAATTAATCGTCGCTTTCGTCATTACGAGTACAAGTTGCGGGATGGTATTTTTCGTAAAAACATGAAAAACGAAGTTAAACGGCACCAGCTGCATTGAATAAATGCTAAGTTTCCGCACACGCAAGGTCTTTTGAGGTTTTCCGTGGAAAAACAAACCTCGCTAACATTTTCAAAAACCTCTATTTCAGCCGATAATTTGGAATCAAACCATGCATAACGCAGCATTTCCTTAAATATCGGCGCCGATCATAGGTCATGCAATATCGAGTGTATTTTAATAGCGTCTTCACGAGAAGCAATTTCTCGTTCTTTTTCGATTGAATACGAACAATTTTGAAGACACGGACAATCATACGTTTTCAGTATCACTTGATGCGTTTGGTCGTTTACTAGTCGGTAGTTATGAATATTATATTATTTGTGATAATAAAAATTTGTAGACCGCCAAATAACATTGTTAATTTAATAAAAGTTCATCCGATTACACGTATTTTTCCCATTACATCAATTGTAGTATAAATAGCAAAGAAAATGACTGTGTTAGAAATAAAAAAAACTGACGAGCGGGCCTCGATCCAACGACCCAGTGATTACGGGGCTTGAACACCAACCACTCCGCTGCCGGCGCTTCATAGAAAAAATGGCCGTGCGCTGGTGTATATATTTGACGACCGAAATTATCTTGCGATTTTCTCAATAACGCTTGAGAAGTACGCGCTACTGCTCACACATTTTGTTGTCCTCACGGAGTACTACGAGTGTACGAAGTTTGCAGTAAATCCGCGTTCCAAACATCGTGGCCTCCCCTTGTGAGTCTGACCGAGTCTTCTACTCAATCGAGGTGAAGCGTCCGAAAACTAGAAGCTAACTGCACTCCGTATCTCATGTAACATATGACCACATTCTTTACGGTGCTCGCGCAAGAAGAGTAGTGATAAAAATAATAGAATTTGGCAACAAACCGAAAAGCAGAGGCAACTTATTTTTCCCTGTGCATCGCACATGAATACAATAGGGAATGAAAATAACAGTTGCACATATTACTCTAAACTAAATGCTGATATTAATTGGTGAATTGTCAGTATAAACGCATATTTAAAGGCATATCGAGTTTCCTAAGGTACTTTGTTAAAGAGCTAATTTTGTTTGGTACGAAATGAAGCTTCGGTACGCACCATTAAAAGGAACTGTACTAATACTTTGACAGATCAGTAAAGGACAGACGTAATGGTCACAGGTTATATTTGCATTTATTTAACGGGCATTCGGAATAATCATGAACCTTCATAGTGATGTGACGAAAATGTGGCGACTTTTTTTTTCTGGCAGTGACACTTTGTCTACTAACGTATATTGAATTATGTGCACAGCCATTAGCATTAGCAATATTATTCTTCTTTCTGACGGAATAATTTGAACGTTTGTTCTGGGATGATATATACTGATATGTGTTGCATCAAAGAATGACAATTACACACGCACACAGAAACGAAAGTCACCACATACGTAGACAGAGGAAAAATCAAGGAAAAGGAATAAAAGATTACAGGTAATAGCTGTGGCTGGCCGATCGCTGAGAAGAAAGATATTCAGCCTAAAGCCTTCGACTGTAATCCAGACACTTTGAAACCTTTACCACACCCGTTTCGTTATCAGCTAAAATAGAGGGCGGATCCCCACGAAATTCGCTTCTGCCTTCTCCTCAAAACATAAAATAAACTCAGAAAAATGTGGCGTTCAGTGACTTGCACACCACAGGCATCGCAGATGGGGCGTCCGTCCTCTCCCCTAGTAGCAAAAATAAATAAATAAATAAATAAATCTATACCTGCCTTTCATTCTTATTTTTTCCTTTAATGCCCCTCTGTTTTTATGTTTGTTGTCTTATGGTTGTCATAACTCCGTAATACACTAACTTGACCCGTTCATTTCCGCGTAAGGACCACACTCAATATTCACGGCAACCTGTTACGCATGTTCTGATGCTCGTCGTCTATGATAATTTTACCTTCTGTTGCTCGCAACCTTCCAAATTAAAGGAGCTTTCGGTCGTGTTCCATCAACAAATATGTGGCAGACCTTTTAAAGGAAAAAAAGAAAAGTGATGCAAAAATATTTATACAGCTACATACTGCTCATTTACGAATTACTGCTGTATAAATGAGATTATTTCTATGTGGCATAAAAGGAATTGTTCAGGAGAAACATCTGTAACCTACGTTTGAAAACACTTTTGCTGTCTATCAGACATGATCTGCCAGTGCAGGAGGCAATCTGTAATTTTATATTGTACTTTTCTTTCGAAAACCAATTTATTTGCCAAGATCGCTATGTAAACGCAATTACTGGACTAGTAGGTTCAGCAGTATGTATTGCCATTCTCAGATCCATAACGTCGGGCAGTTGTCAATGGTGGCTACGTCATACAATCCTTACATCATTGTGTCACCCCTTTCTGTGTCGAAGTTAGATCCATTGAAAGGTAACGCAGGTCGTTAATCTCGTCCCTAGCGTCGTACTTGTGAATATCTCCGTTGCTCAGATGGATTATTGATGACAAATTTCATAAGTGAACAAATCAACTGAGAGGCTGTGGTTAATATTTCTATCTGCTTGCAGAGATGATGCTTCCAAGTAATTATAATTATCTTCTTTCGTGCAATAAATACGCTTTTACAAAGTGAGGATTTACTCCACAAATCAAATGAGACGTAGCTTTCGACTGGGCCGCATATGAAGCTTTGGAGTGCAATCGTGAATGAACTCTCCGAAGAGATCTTACGAAACTACGTTGAGTGTATCGCAAGTAAGAACCCGGAATGTCTGGCAAACTACATCACACATTCCGACATAATTCTTGAAAAGTTACGACATCTGCACTAGTTTCACACGAATTCTATTTCTGCATCGGTTGTGTGTCTTCTCTTTCATGTAAGGAAGACGGCACGAGCATTGTGTTTGCAAGTCCATCGGCTTCCCACGTCGGCTAGCTTCGTGTTGTGAGATATGCAGGCTCTGTTTGAAGAGCTGACTGAAGGGATATCTCATTGATGCTGGATGGACACTCATCGCCTGAAGCTCTTCCTTGAGCTTCCGCACGTTTGTCGATTGGAAAGTTCTGTTCTTGATTCATGTGAGAAGTACAGTACTGAATTTCGTTCAACATTTTGGTCTTGTTCGAGTCCATGCTTCATCTTTAATGAACTCATCGCCGAAAGGATATTAAACCATAATCTTCCTTCCTTCATTTTGGTGCTATATCACGGAGGAAAGTAGAGAAAACCCTTTACTTTTTTATGAAATATCACGATTACAAGCAGAAAATTAATTTTTTCACATTCACATTATTGGTCTCGAGATGTCTAGAATCATTATCAAATGCTTCGTGGATCATTATGAAGGACCCCGTGCAAGGTTAATTCATTGTCTTATTTAACTAGTCCCTCCGAAGAATCTTGCGAGCGTCGTATAACTGATGAAAATTTAACGAACGAAAACTTGGCTAAGTCTTACACCTTAGTATGAATTTGTTTCTTATTCTTGCGGCACTCGTCTCGCTTGCGAGCAGAATACCTGGTTCGACAAATTATGATAAAGTCATTTTGACACGGTAATATCTTTGGGAAGCATCTGTGTACTTTTATCACTGTTCCTCAGTGTCTTATTGGTAAACTGTCAGACTACAAATCCAGAGATCACGAGTTGGATCCCCTGTCACACCCGGGATTTTAATCTGTTATCGTATCACTTTTCTCACCTCTAGTGATAACGATCATACTGTTTCAAATTTAAAACATATAAGGTCAACTTAGCGTCTAAAATCCTATCGTTGACGCATCAGATTTCATGAGACTTACAGGCAGAACGCATGTGACAGATGTCATTAAACGGCTTATTGTGAAAAGACTACATCTGCTCGGGTACTACACTACGGTCGTCAAATGCAAAAAATTGCTCTGAGCACTATGGGACTTAACATCTGAGGTCATCAGTCCAATAGAACTTAGAACTACTTAAACCTAACTAACCTAAGGACATCACACACATCCATACCCGAAGCAGGATTCGAACCCGCGACGTCAAATGCATAAAACGTCGAAGAGTAAGATGGACTTGTCACTCGTATCGTTGTTTGTAATGTTTTTTCTTCAAATCTAATTATCAACTAGTTGATGTCAGAACACGTAATAGTAAACACTGTGGAACTATAAATTTGATTCCAGGGTAAGGCAGTCCAAATAACGACACAGGTAACGGAACATCTCACTCCGCCATTTGACAACAAAAGCGAAGACTTTGGGGAGTTGTCGCCTTTATCAAATTTAAGATGTTTACGAAGTTCGTCGCGCGTTTAAGCTAAACTTCTGTTCGTATATGACATTCAAAGGTAGGACTTAGAAGCAGATTTGGCCTTACATGTTTTAAAGTTCATTCTAAATGGTCTTTATCACAACTATGCGTTATATATGTGTTACGGTAATGTTCCGTGGCCTGGTTATACTCTTGTAGATCGAAACCTTTAGAATAGGGAGTCACAGAAGTTCAGATGACTTGCTACATTACCCTATGTCGAAATACTGCGCAGAAAAAGTATTAGTCACTTTCTATATGAAATTTTTTATCTATGTAGATGAATCGAAATGACCAGTTTACTTCACATGGTAGGCGATTTTTGAGATGAAAGATTCAACTTTTACACCGTAGGTGTATACACATGTATAAAATAGAATCCACACAGCGGTTACGTCTGCGAACGCGAAAAGGCCACCAGCAAACTTGCAGACCATAACGGTGGTCACCTGATTTATCGTACTAGGCAACAGTCGACATCCTTGAATCAGCTACATAGCTGCGTTTGTGTTTGACATACATTAAGCCGCTACGGTTTCCTTCTTCTTTTATGGTTGCGAAGCATGGGCTTATAAGGTCAGAGATAAGCAGCGTATTGATGCAGTTCGGCTTTGATGCGGGCGCAGGATGCTGTGCATAAAATGGACTAAAAGAAGAACAAATGTGTTCATTACTGAGCAGTTCAGTATCTCCAGGCGCCTTTCTTCTGCGTCAACAAAAAAAAAAAAAATTCCAACTCTTTCGCCCTGTTGCGAGAAGAGCTGGAGAGAACCTAGAGAAAACAATCATGGAGGGGGAGATGGAGGACAAGAGACCGAGGAGAAGATTAGCGAGCAAGTGGATCGATCAAATCAAGATCGCCTCTGGTCGACCTCTTGAACAGGTTCTAAGAGGAGCTGAAAATCGTCCAAGATGTAAAAGCCTGATTCTTGGGTTCACGATGTTAAGCTATGAGCACAGCGACTTGTGATGATGATGATACGGTTTCAGTCATTGAATAAGGTACATAAAACTGCCATTTAATTTTTCAAGCCTTGCCCGAGTTACAAATGCCTGAACATACAGCCATTAACAGTATTACCTGATGCTGGTAGTGTATTTATGGAAAACCTGGTTTTCTTGGTGTAATGATAAATAGTATGAACGGAAAGAGACAGAAAACCATTTTCGCCGTTTATGTCAGGATTTTCCGGCTCTGGGAAAATTCATTTTTGGCAGTACTTTTGGGCTCTTATACTGGTCGTTTTCTCCTCCATATAACTCGTAAGCGGATTTCACACTGAAAATTTAGACAGTTTGTTCAGTTGCTGTTCGTTCAAGCTGTGTATGGCGGTCGGGGTCTTCGTGAAGAGCATCGGCAGCTATCATGTCCAATATAAAAAAAAAATACCGAAACTCTTAAATACCAGTACGTTCTGTTTGCTTACAATTTACTTATTTATGCATTTATTTTACCTGGCAAGATAGTGCACTAAATTTCTTACAGTATAACAAAATGTTATAAATTGCATCTGTGCTTTAATAGGTGCATCGACATTTTCATTTTGGGGAGGATGGGTTTCGATATTAGATTGCTCGAACGTGTTGACCCAGACTCTCTCTTTATGAAATACCTTCAGCTCTCTTTCCAATAATCGAGCTCAGATTATTCATGTAGCATAGAATCTTTACTTTGTCAGGCAACATCCTCCAGCGAACTGCGCCTGTTGTTGAAGGTAAAAAATTTTTGCGCTACCGAAGCATAAGCTGTATTATTTGATGCTTTTCTGTCAGTAAGAAACCGGGAAAACACACTCGCTTTTCAAGAAATATACACGAAGTTCAGCTGCTGACATATTTAGACAAGGGCGTTGAGAACAAAGGTCGTGAGCTTAAAGGACACGTTTTGTTTTGTAAGCACGTTCTTTACGCTCCCTGCTCCATTTGCTGGTCTGGGTGTGACTTGTCTCTCAGAAGTGGAGCATGACATAGTTCATAACTTCAGAGTCAGGAAACAGACCGAACTGTGTGTCCCCAACGATCTTTTCACAACTTATATCCTAAACCAGGGATGTCAGAGCACGCGTCTTCGGAGAAAATAAAGTAAGACTGGGGTTTAACGTCCCGCCTACTTCGTGAACAAAGTAATTATTCCGGCTTTCACCTTAATCGGCCTGAGAAATGATGGTCGAACAAGGATTTGAACTTTACTTTAACTGAAGGCATGCGTCGCAGAGATTTTCATAAATCAGGGGGCTGGACGATGATATATTTCCAAAGGAAGACAGTATGGCAGAGTCAAGTTGCAGCGTTCTTCGATTTTGCTGTCTTGTGATTATTTTAGGTTGAATGTTCCCAACATCTCATAAAAAAATTTAGAGCCATAGTAAAAATAACGCAATAATGGAGATATTTTTCTTAAGAACTTTTTTCTTAAAAATTTCCGCAGGTTTTGCGCTTACAATTTTTTCATTCAGTCTTAAAAAATGGTTCAAATGGCTCTAAGCACTATGGGACTTAACATCTGAGGTCATCAGTCCCGTAGACTTAGAACTACTTAAACCTAAGGACAGCACACACATCCATGCCCGAGGCAGGATTCGAACCTGCGACCGTAGTAGCAGCGCGCTTCCGGACTCAAGCGCCTAGGGCCACTCGACCACAAGGAGCGACCATTCAGCCTTAAGGAATAATGTCTGGGTAAGAAACACATACTGTTTTCTTAAGGAAATAAAGTGCGCTTTGCGACGCTGGTAACTGAAGTAAAATTATGCTGAGGCGTGCTTATGAACATATATTTTACGATGACACATCATAGCACTGATTGCCTGATAAGCCAGTTTTTTCATATTTTAATAAGTCTCTTTTATTATTAGACAATGGACAAATTGTTTAAACTGGACTTACAGCTGAAATCAGCTGTCACATCGTAATTGTCTATTTTCACTAACAAGGGGAAGGCCTCAGACACGGCCAACCGATTCAGCTCAAATTTGGCAGGTCGCTTGTGTACAACCTAAAACGAAGGAATCTAAGATATTTTGGGTCAACACCCCCGCGTTTTTCAGAAAATCACCTTTAAAGGTTATGACGAGCAATCGACTCAAAATTGGCGGGATCGATAGACAGTTGTAAATAGAGCATTTTTCATCATCAGGTATGGGGTACGAAAACGCATACTTTTCCAGAAATCGAGGACAGAAACTTTTACAACTGGCGCGTCTGTACCCACATGGTGAACGCTTTTCGCCGACAGCACCGAATAGCCGCCGGCACGGTAGCTCGGCGTGTTCGGTCAGAGCGTTAGCTGCCCTCTGCAATTAAAAACTGAGTCAACGGCTCAATACTGAACTTGAACCGGTGTCCTGGAACATCCGCACCGACCAAATGCAACGAACAAAATCGAACAAAATGAGAACAATAAAAAATAAATAAAATTAAAAAAAAAAGATTGCGCAACGGCCAAGGTAACTGGCTGGATATCGGAGAACCCGGGTTCGAATCTCAAAGAATCCGAGCGCATGTTATTCTTTTCGTTTGTATTTTTCCATATCTCAATTGATAGGGATAGGAGGGTTAAGAAGGTAAGTAAATCAATAAGAAATGATAATAATAAGGAAGGCAAATAAATTTCTCAAACCTCTTTGGATAGTAAACTACTAAAATGTTACTCCAGGACCATTTACAATGGCTCTTCCAGTCACTGTTACGTGTCCTCACTTTTCTTCGAACAACTAGGTGGATGGTACTTGTCATATAAACATTCGAAACAAATATATATACTCACGGCACCAAGAACATCTAATGAATGCAATCTTTCGACAGCTACACTGTTCCTCCCGAAGAGTCGGCGGAAAACAAACTTGGTTTACATTTTAAAATATGTCTTTTTCGGGAATTAATTTTGATGCGTACCACGTATACGATATCATTGCCTGAAAAATCGGTGCTGAAAGTTGGTTATGAATTATGATGTGAATAGTTATTGCATCCGTGCCGTTGTGCAATTCCCGCTGGGTTTCCAGAAGCATACTGCAATTCTGAAGCCTGAAATAAAGTTTTTAACCTGGCGATAGAAATAAACATCACACGGCTGGCACACAGGTGTGCAGTTTGGCGGTATTACTTTTACTGTGCACGTCGCCTGACCCTCGCCATCTATAAACATTGTGTCGTATATTGTAATATTAATTTGTCCACTCCAGGAATCCAGTATTAGACAAAACTTGATATCAGAAACGTACGGTTTTAAAACATTTTCAAGAAATGTTCTGTAAATCGCATTCGTCAGTTTCTCGGATTTGGAGCTGGTAATGTAAACATTTTTCAACGAGTCGGTTAAACGATTGACCTCTTCTATAACCCGAGCACCAAATGTAGCATTCGTTTCTTGTAAACGCGGGAAAACCTTAGGCAACACTTTTCCAGAGGCTGTGATGGCGTATTGCCCGTGTACGAATGTGGTAGTTTGTTTTTACTACCAACAGCGACAAGGGTCATTTTTCTCCCTTATGCGATAATGTGCGTCGAATGCTCACCTGATACTCCTATCCTGTTTGATCGGTGTTGATCACGTAATCACGATTAAAACCGGTCATAATTGACGCCGTTTGCATGCTGAAAAGAGCTGCCACTTTCTGTATATCTTCTATATTTTGTACCTCCTTATGAGAGACGTATTTAGTGACGTGCCGTTGACGAATTTTGTATTCCAAATTGAAATTCCTTGCCCAAGATAATGATGCAGCAAACGTAAAATCCTTGTTGGCCGTGTATTGAAGCGCTGCACCTGCAGCCCAGAAGTATTCTCGTTGTTACATTCTCGTTACGACAACGAGATTCGACAAATCGGTCGTATGTCCATTTACTGATCGCCTGGTATTTGTCGTATCTTGTTCCTCCTTTAACGATATCACTTTCGCATAATTTCAAGTCCTTCTTCCTTTTCAGGGCTGTTGTTGCTCCATTATTTTGCAGTGTTTGTAAGTTCCAATTGGTATGATTCCTGGCTAGCGCTACCGCCTTTACTTTTACTTCAAGGAGTATAGCGCCGTCGTTCAATCATTTAGTAACTGGTTCGTAATATTCATCGGGAACAGATGAAGTACATATTCCCAATGACGTGGAGATTTCCAAAGTGTTATCACCATTTTGCAATTCACTAGTCGGGGTATCTTCCACTGAATCACCTTCTGCTTCGTCTTCATGGTTTAGTACTTCAGTATCAACAAAAGTCATTTCGTTCGTCAGCTCCAAAAATCGCTCGACGATAGCCGCTCCTATCAATCTAAAACGCCGAGAAGAAGAGCTTCCTGATTCCGGTAGTGCATTGATAATGCATCTGTCTTGCAACACTTTTACAAACCAAAACACAGCGTCGGTAACTTCCCGCTTGCCATCGTCTGTGACAGGCTCCCAACTATATATTACAGCGCTAGTCGAAGGGTGTACATCCTCAATTATTCTGATTATACACCTGAAAGATATGACACAATAAACAATAACTAGTTACTACGGCATAAACAGACAGGCTAATTAATACAAACTACATACAGTACTCGTCATATGTTACTTACGGAAGAACACTGTATTCATTCACAAAACGTATTTCATTCGGCGCATTAACGATGGAAAGATCACTACGTGTATCCGCGAGGTTCGAGGCAGCCCAATGACGGAAAACAACTCTTTCCGACTGACTTCTATAAGGCTCGTGCTGGACACCTTCACTCTTCCAGGTTCACAACTATGATATGACGAAAAGACAGCCTGGACACTAGGCGCTCAGTCAGGAACCGCGCGACTGCTACGGTCGCAGGTTCGAATCCTGCCTCGGGCATGGATGTGTGTGATGACCTTAGGTTAGTTAGGTTTAAGTAGTTCTCAGTTCTTGGGGACTTATGACCACAGATGTTGAGTCCCATAGTGCTTAGAGCCATTTGAACCATTTTTGCAACCTGGACAACATAACTCTCCCACGTGCATTCTGTCCCGTGCCTCGCTGTAAACAAGCGTCGCGCGGTTGACTATCTGTGATCCCACGTGAGGAATTCGTAGCACTCTTACTCGGAGTTGTTTTCATATGACAAGGCTTAAAAGTTTAATACTTTACTAACTCACGGCGTTTGGGAAATTAGTTTGCCCACCTTATTGTTATCATTACTTATTGATTTACTTACCTTATCAACCCTCCTACCCGTATCAGTTAAGATATGGGAAGATACAAACAAAAAGAATAACATCCGTTAGGTTTCTTCGAGATTCGAACCCGGGTTTTCCGATTCCCAGCCAGTCACCTTGGCCGCTGCGCAATCGGAGCTGTTGGCGAAAAGCGTTTACCATGTGGGTACAGAAGTGGCAGTTGTAAAAGTTTCTTTCCTCGATTTCTGGAAAAATTAGCGTTTGCGGACCCCATACCTGATGATCAGAAATGCTCTATTTACAATTATCTATCGATCCCTCCAATTTTGAGTCGATTGCTCGTCATAACCTTTAGGGGTGATTTTCTCAAAATTGCGGGGGGGGGGGGGGGGGGGGGGTGTTGACCCAATAGAGCTGAAAAAGCTCTGTTTCAGCGTTGAAGGCCATGGTCAAGATTACTCCAGGCTGATTTCAGTGATATACCAAAGAAAGTGAAACCGCCTGCAGCGTGGCAAGTTACTTTTTACCACCCTGCCAATGTCCAGAAATGTTCATTTGTCTAGCTAAAAGCTGTAGTAGAAAATACTAGACCACTACTGTCTACTGCAGGTCGCAACATACATAGAATTGTCCGGTAAACGGGACGTGGTTAGTATTGAAATAAAAGTTTTAACTTGGCAATGTAAATTTTCAGGTGTATTGTTACGATAAAGATCACAGTTAATACTGGCAAGTCCGTACTAAGCGTCTACACTATGTACAGCTCCTACGCACACCACAATCACACACGTAGCCAGTTTATTGTATTTGCACCCGTTACCGAAGTTAATAGAGTTCACCGGATCGCTTAGTTATGAAAATGCTCGCTCAAATGTTGTGCACTCTGCTCTACACGTAATGCCTGTTCCAGTCTTCGATCGCACAACACGCCACGCGGTTTTAACTAAGAGTCAAAAGCAATAATTTTGATATTCCGTCCGAAATTCCACACGACATCCACTATACCGTTCACTTAAATACACTTTGTACTACTTCGCGAACTCGTAATTAGCATTTTCCGCGATTTTACAGTACTTTCGTCGGAACTGCTTTCAATGACATGTTACTAGTTCGCACCCTCAGCCTTGACTTACTTAGGTCACACCAAAGGCTTTGTTCCCAGCATAGATTGGCGTGAGCCTGCATTTTTCTGATTGGCTGATATCACAAACAGCAAATCAGGTTGCAGTATTGTCCCGCGCTAACCCGCGCTTTACTTCAATGACCAATCATAGTAAACCATTATATCTTTCTATGGCAATTGCTAAATAAATAAATTTAGAAAAATATCAAATATAATATTACACCTTCTGAAATTACCAATTAATTTGTGTTCTACTCACGATTTATTAGTCACATAAACTGACTGCACATTTAATTATAGTAAATCCCCTGTATACTTTAACTGGTACTTCGTGAATAAACAAAACAATTTTCATTTACTTCTTCATCACTCATACAATACTCACACTGCTAATTACTACACACATAAAACAATTATAATTATGCAAATACATTAAATATTAATCAAACATAACTTTACAACATTGTTTTGACTACGACTGCTAGCACTGTCCGTCAACTGCTGACCTCTGCCGCCTAATAGTACAACTACGTGCAGCTCTGTAACTCAGGTCCATGTTTTTTTTTTTTTTTGGTCCATGTCAGCTGGTGACATCTGTCGATGACTCATGCCTATAACGATACCCTCCTAACAAGTGACAGGAGCAATGCGAAGGCGCTACACCTCACGCCATTACCTGAGATTAAAAAAAATCTCAGGGTCTTACTAGACATGACTAACTGCAGCTCACATGACTTTGGCTTGACCCGGGAAACCGTTCACCCAGCCAGTTATGCGGGGACCTATAGTTTACCCTAGAATCATAATCCTGGGCATTAATTTTTGTGTCGCCACGTCAAACATTTAGAGAGGTGAAGTCATACTAGTAAGCAGGATATCCCGGGTTCGAATCCCTGTCCGGCACACATTTCCATTCTTTATTATCGATTCCGCAGAAAGCCTCGATGCAGCTGATATCATCAGTTCCTTCCCCTTCCCTTTCCTTTTCCCCCTCCACCTTCAATTTACATACATATTCTAATATGTCCAAATGACAGAAGTAATGTCACTGCTGCTGTAGGCGTATTATCTGATCCGAAATATTCAGCACGTCTGTTTGGAAAAATATTAACAAGTAAAGTGACAAAGATATGATCAAATTAGACATAATTTAACCACAAATTGAGACGGCGGGAGACTTGTGAGTCATTGAGAAGAGTTTTTAGCTAGACTTTTTATTCGTAGCATTAACTTTTTTGCGCGTACACTTGTAAGCAGCTCAGCTGGAGAGTAAGAGCGCGGAGTGGTTTGGTGCTGACGCGACCGGAATGACGTCATACACTGTACATCCCCACTGCGTGACGGTCAAGCGCAAGGGCAAGGCAGGGGACATCAATGCACTTTATCGCGAACGGCAAATGGAATGTGTATGGACACGTAGTCACAGAGGCCATGCGGACTGTTGGGTTGCACCTTCCTGAGAAGATTGAGTACCTTAATCGGGGAACACCGCCGCCACCACATTCAACTACTGCGAAAAACAACATAAGAAGTATAATAATAGAGTTGTAATTAGTACCTCTGAAAATGAAGGTACGTGATTATTTTTAAAAAATTTTGCTACATGTCTATAGCCATCGTTCTCACTGAATTCCAGCTCCTCGGTTCCGTTGAATGCCGAGACTGCGGACTTGTTCTTGCAAACAACAAAACTACGTAACTTCATTTTCCGTGGTGTCACCAGCAATGGTAGGTGAACCTTGGACAGTGCCAGCTACTCGTGTTGACGAAACATCCGGTAATAGTTACCAAACCGTCGGCCATATAACCCGAGACGGAAACCAAGAGGCAATATGCCAACAAGTGGCCACGAAAGCCCGACAACCTTGATAAATAAGACTTTATGAGTACTCTCATTGATGAGAGAGACGGCATCGCCTGTCGCAGAATCCAAGGATAAAGATTTCCTGGTCCGCTGAGTCAAGGTGCCAGGGTACGCATCCCATTTGCCAACAGGGCACCGTTCTGGAAGCGGTGGAAGTATTTGCATGTTTCCATGCAATGACATGAGGAGCCTGATATACGTGTCTACGTCGCTCACGGAAATTACCGTCCAATCACGTACGTCCGCTTATTTTCCCATAGCACTATGAAACGATCTGAGGCTTTAGCGCGATAATTTACCACTCCACGCTCCAAAATGTCAGAATGGTTTGCGGATCAGTCATCGATTATACGGATTTTTCAAGCGCCACCCCGCACATCCGTTTCCAATCCTCTGACACTTTACTCATGTGAAGTATAGTAGAAAAAGTACTGTACTCATAAATTTGTCGAAAGAAAAATATTGGTACTTTGTAGTATCCATATTCTGATAAAAAGTTTAGATAGTATCAGCTTCAATCTCTCCATCCCTGTTTTTAAAATCTGTAATAGAGAGTCGATTTTCAAAAGTTCCTGACAATGCCCGATGCCACACAGCGAGCCCCGATCAGGAGCTCCTACGTACCTGGGGATGGACCTTATTCACCCGGCTTGAGCCCATGCGATTACGAACTGTACGCCAAAATGAAGGAACCTCTTCGTGGCACGTACTACAACACAAGGGAAGACATCATCAATGCCATAGGGCGGTCCTTGGAAGACATCGACAGAGATGAACGTACTGATGGTGTACGACGCCTTCCTTCTGTGTGTGCGTAGATGATCGAGATAGACGATCGAGATAGACGATCGAGATAGATGATCGAGAGGCGGATCGATTATATTGAGGGCACGTAATAAGGTTAACCTTTGTCAATGAAGTTTGATGTGAATTATATCAGTGTTGTCACTTCTTTTTGTCCAACGCATGTAGAAGCGTTAAATCAAGCAGTGTTTTTGTTTTCATTACGGATCATAGCTTTTAAAAAACAGGAACTTTAAATATATTTTATTCAGTCGTTTTGCTGATAAACTGGTACGTAACTTTAACAACGCGCTATGCGCATTTGAAAATATTCGTAAATGCTTGGAGGAAAGTGTCACTGGATTTGTCAGGTACTCGTTGCCTGTGTATACAGTTTTGGAAATAAAACTTTGAGATCTTTCCATTCAACCACAATGGCTACACAAATGTTGCGTAATAAAGGCTCATTCCTTGTTTTTAATCAGCCAGAGCAGATTCGAAACAGACGACGCTCCATCTTTTATTCTTTTATTTGTTGTTTCCTAGAACGCCCTTGGTTTACTGATGTGTTAGCGTGACTCCAGAAGTCACATGCCGTTTAATGAGAACAGTCAGTATCTGGTTACCTGCCGCTAGTGCCAGCGGTAGCAGCGAAATCAGTTTCTCATAAACACCTGGTTGTTGATATTGCTCTATCACAAGCTCTGGGATCCTAAAAATGTATGCATGATATATCAGCCAAATGATTAACTTTTATTTGTTCAAACCTGCGTTCCATTTGCCTATTTAGTTCATCTTCAACTGCCTGTACTATATTTCTCTCGTCAGGCTTACTACACACTCCTCGATCGATTGTTGACACTCACACATGAGATCAGATGCTGAAAGTTTCCAGGGTGAAATTTTCACTTTGCAGCGGAGTGTGCGCTAATTTGAAACTTTCTTGAAGATTAAAAGTGTGTGCCGGACCGAGACTCGAACTCGGGACCTTTGGCTTTCGCGGGCAAGTGCTCTACCATCGAGTCTCGGTCCGGCACACAGTTTTAATCTGCCAGGAAGTTTCAAATCAGCGCACATTCCGCCGCAGAGTGAAGATTTCATTCTGGAAACATCCCCCAGGCTGTGGCTAAGCCATGTCTCCGCAATATCCTTTCTTCCAGTAGTACTAGTCCTGCACGTTTCGCAGGAGAACTTCTGTGAAGCTTGGAAGGTAGGAGACGAGGTACTGGCGGAAGTAAAATTGTGAGGACGGGTCGTGAGTCGTGCTTGGATAGCTCAGGTGGTAGAGTACTTGCACTCCAAAATCAAAGGTCCCGAGTTCGAATCTCGGTCGGGCACACAGTTTTAATCTGCCAGAAAGTTTCATTTGCTGGAAGTGTTTGAACTGAGTCATGCGATCAAAATTTGGAGTAAACCGTAAAAATATAATACATTAACAATAAAAAAATATGACACTTGTGTGATATTCTACCATATGTATAAAATACTGTAGCAAGAACCGACGGAACAGTGAGTTAATGCAAAAATGTAATAAGTCATTAGCACGATCATTCGGTACTATACGCTTTATAGAGTAAAAGTACCGAGTAAAAGCGTATTGGTATCAGCGGCGGTCGCAGGTTTTCATCTCAGCTGACGCAAAAATTTTCCCCATATATGAGATTTATCCTGTAATATTTATACTGTAATATTTTACAAAATATTACAGTATACATGTGATGTGTCACGACTGTAAAAGGAACCTGTGACCACTGGAGTGAGTGCCACAAGTTCCTCCAAAACATCGTAACACAACACACACACAAATGTCATATTAACAAATGTAAATCCACCTGATGATTGAGGTTTGAACCTTTGAAACGCGTGCTGGAGATTAATAAACAGTGACTGGTAACAGTAAACTTGTTGTTTCATTTAATGTCAATAACAGTCACGGTAAAGCCTAACCTAAACTGTTCACATTTAAAGTCAAGTGTAGTAATATCTGTTTTTACACTACCAGGTTTTTAGTTATCCTGCCGTTTACGTTATTTTCTGTTGATTCCGTCGTAAACCCTGTTCTCTCGATTAAACGTTTCCTGCCAAAGCTGATTTCATACAGATACCATTTCCCACATTTTGCGCTTTTGAACCAGTGCCATAAGCTTCAATATTTCAGTTCCAACATGCTGGAAAGCTTTTCATTACTCTAGTTCAAATGGCTCTGAGCACTATGGGACTTAACTTCTGAGGTCATCAGTCCCCTGGAACTTAGAACTAGTTAAACCCAAGTAACCTAAGGACATCACACACAGCCATGCCCGAGGCAGGATTCGAACCTGCGACCATAGCGGTCGCGTGGTTCCAGACTGCAGCGCCTAGAACCGCTCGACCATCCGGTCGGCTTACTCTAGTTCTTTCTATGATTCACGTGACATATGTTTTATACAGTGTCCAGTCAAATTAATGTGACCTCCTGTCAAAAACCTGAATAACCAATTTTTGCAGCGCGGACCGCTGCGAGATGTGTAGAAGGAGTCATCGAGGTTCTGGAAGGTACCGACTGGCCTTTGGAGCCCTGCAGACTCCAGTTCCTTGGCCAGCTACGCTAAATTTCTCGGTTGAGGACCCGTAGCGCGAACGGATCGATCGAGGTGTCCCTACACATTGTCGATTTGGTTTAAATTCGAGGAGACTGGTGGTGACAGGCGTAGGGTAAACTGATGCTGATGCTCTTCGAAATACACACGTACACTCCGAGCTGTGTGACACGTTGCATTGTCCTGCTGGTAGATACCATGGAGCTAAGGAAAAACAAACTGGATAGATGATACTTGTGTTGATGGTCCACAAGGAACGTGATACTTGTGTTGATCCATTGTGCCTTCCATAACTACGAGATCACGTAGGGAATGCCACGAAAACATTCCCCAGGCCATAACGCTCCCTCCTCCGTCCTGGACCAGTTCGACGATTGTTGGACGGAGTTTTATTTCCGACATTTAACGTAAACAGAGTAGAAAAAGTGATTCATCTGAAAAAGCTGCCTGTCGCGTTGTGTTGCAGTACTGGCGTGCCAATTGCAGCCTCCGTCGCTGAAGAACAGCAGTCAGCAAGGGTGCACGAATCAGGCGCCTGCTGCGAAGGCCCACTCACAGCAACGTTCGCTTAATGGTCAATGAGGAGACACTGTTGGTAGCCCCTTGCTTTATCTGGTCGGCCAGTTGCTGAAAAGTTGCACGTTTATTCGCCCGTAAACCTGTCCGCAGCCGTCGTTCATCCCTGTCTGCTCCGCAGTTGCCTCGGCCGCTGTTTTGAGCAGCACCATTTTGCCTTTTATGGTATACTTTAATCACGGCAACATGCAGACAGTTTTAAAACTTAGCCGTATCGGAAATGCTTCCAGCGCTCGCCCGAAAGCAAATGCTCATGCCTTTTTGGATGTCAAATAAATCGCCCCTTTTCTACATTACGATAACGACTGCTTTTCTATGTCGTCTTCGTCCCCCCCCCCCCCCCTCTTGAAAGGTTTTCTAAGCCTGCTCAATGCAATCTCATTTGGGGTAGTTACTACCACTTCTCCCGCCACCCCGTTCCCATCCGCTTCCCCAGCCACCGAGCGCCCGCCCCCCGCCCCCCTCCCCCCTTGCGGACATCTCTGATCGCTATCGAGATGAATGTAATCGATACCGGGAAGTATAGATATTTCTTCCTTGAACGATGAATACAGCAACCATCTGACAGTTACCACTTGACAATGGCGGAGGAGCACTCGTCCGAAACCTCGCGGATATTTAACCACTTGAACGCGGATGGGAGCTCGAAAAAATTTTTATTAGGTGCCAGACCGTACGCCAAAATCCGGGCTGCGCACGTTTTGCAGAGGTGCGTTGGCAATAAGCGCTGTGACGCGACTGCCACATTTGGAGTCAACAACAGGGCAGAGCGCAAGTGCGTAAGTAGTCAGGTAGGTCGGCTCAGCTAGGCTCCGCTGGCGGGTGATTTACGAGAGGTGCGTTATTTTCCTTTGTCGCCCGGAGCCTTAAAGAATCCCCTCGGGATGCGCAGCCCAGTCCGTGTCCACAAACAAGACGAGGAGCAGCGTACGAGTGGGCGGAGGAGGAACGACGCAGCGGTAGCCCCGAGGCAATTCACTTCTTCCAACCGCACGCTTCCAAAGTGTTCGCCCACAAGTGCGCGCGGGCTAAAGCCCAGCATTTGGCTACTAGAAACACACGAAAGAGCGACGTGCTCACTCTGTAGATTGAAAGAAATCTTTTTCTTTTCTACTTTATTGTTGGCCTACAGCATCAGCAGTTTAAGAATGTTCTTGCTTGTCGTGGAATTTCCACTTACGAGGTCTGTCGTTTTACACTATAAATAATACACTGGAAAAATTAAAGAAAATGTATTAGAAAAATCTTAATATACATTTCTATTACTTCTTACCATAATTATCATTCACACAGGCATTTTTCATAAGCTCACCGGACAAAATTTTAATTACCCCTCTAAAACAGCACAATGGTTGCTTTGGGATGCTGCAGATGGTGTACCAGGCGCTCGTGAGTTTATACTCGTACTGCTGCACCCACTAGTCGAAAGCAATACAGGGTGTTACAAAAAGGTACGGCCAAACTTTCAGGAAACATTCCTCACACACAAGGAAAGAAAATATGTTATGTGGACATGTGTCCGGAAACGCTTCCTTTCCATGTTAGAGCTCATTTTATTACTTCTCTCCAAATCACATTAATCATGGAATGGAAACACACAGCAACAGAACGTACCAGCGTGACTTCAAACGCTTTGTTACAGGAAATGTGCAAAATGTCCTCCGTTAACGAGGATACATGCATCCACCCTCTGTCGCATGGAATCTCTGATGCGCTGATGCAGCCCTGGAGAACGGCGTATTGTATCACAGCCGTCCACAATACGAGCACGAAGAGTCTCTACATTTGGTACCGGGGTTGCGTGGACAAGAGCTTTCAAATGCCCCCATAAATGAAAGTCAAGAGGGTTGAGGTCAGGAGAGCGTGGAGGCCATGGAATTGGTCCGCCTCTACCAATCCATCGGTCACCGAATCTGTTGTTAAGAAGCGTACGAACACTCCGACTGAAATGTGCAGGAGCTCCATCGTGCACGAACCACATGTTTTGTTGTACTTGTAAAGGCACATGTTCTAGCAGCACAGGTAGAGTATCCCGTATGAGATCATGATAACGTGCTCCATTGAGCAGTACATACTGACGAAACTAAAATGAGCTCGAACACGGAAATTAAGCGTTTCCGGACACATGTCCATGTAACATCTTTTCTTTATTTGTTGTGAGGAATGTTTCCTGAAAGTTTGGCCGTACCTTTTTGTAACACCCTGTATAAAGGCAGCGCTTCTACGAAGTAATAGTCCCAATATCTTTAGTATACATCTGCCGAATTTATTATGAATGTAGCAGATACGTATAAGACACAAAAAACCATGACGGAATAACATAATTTTTTCCATGACAATAGTTACAAAATAAGGAGTTGCATTTTCTGCATGAAAACTGGTATAAAGGTACTCCCTGTCCAATTGTGCTTCTGCATAGTTAATATTTTTTCCAACCTCCATTCTTCGTAAGTATCCCAAAACTTCTCTTCAGCATTGATTTTGTTAGGGTTCGTGATATTGTCGCCCGCTCTTCTCGTAGTGCTCTTTACCGCTTGGGTACGGCCGCAAACTGCCTTCCATTGCGGTAAAGAGGCCTTCCAAATATTTTCCAAAGGCTTTCCACTAGCATCAAATCCAGGCTACTTGCAGGCCAGAGCAAGACCTTGATATCTTTATCTTCAATTCACTTTTTTGTTGTAGCAGAAACATGCCATGTTTCATTGCCTTGTTCGAACATCAGACTGTAGTCCCCTATGTCTTCATACATAATAATTAGTTCTGTCTCTAGAATCTCAGCTTACATGTTAGAGTGAATTCTAGAGTTCAGCCAAATAATGTATGATTTACCCTTAGCGCAGCAGGCAGTCCAAATCATGAAACTTCCACCGAAAAAAATTCTGCTCATTCTTACCTCCTACTCCGTTCTCAGATCGTGTCAATAATAAATAAATCTATCCGGCCAATATAAATTAAAATTCTTCTCATCGCTAAAGAGCACTATATCCCATTCTGAAGTCATGACATATGTTTTTCAGCAGACTCCGATCTATCCTGTTTATGTTTGGATATTAGAACAGGTTTCTGCAGTCGTCTCTCGAATGCAAGACGTTTGTCATGTGACAAAATTTGTCAGATACTTCTGGTAGTTACTGTCTCTCTCTCTCTCTCTCTCTCTCTCTCTCTCTCTCTCTCTCTCTCTCTCTCTGTTCTCAGCGATCATAAGCCCTGTAGACCACGCGCTGCATCAATGATCTGCTTCCACCGCCTTCTATCCCTCGCAGTCTCTCTCCACCCTGCGGAAATTCCTAATGCTGCGATGTCCTTCTCTATGTCATCTTTCCACCTTGTACGAGGTCGGCCAAATGGTCTTGTTGCCCGAAGAGTTCCTTCAAATACTTTCGTAGTGATTCTGTTGATTTCCATTCTAGCCATATGTCCAGCCCATTGCAGTCTCCTACTTTTTAATTTCTGCTGGATGATAGTGGGTTGTTTCATTAACTTAGAAATTTCATTGTTCTTTCGAATTCTCCACGCGCCATTCTCCAACACAGGTCCCAAATTTTTTCTCATTACTTTTCTTTCGAAAACATTCCGTTTTTTTCTTTCATTCTTTGTAAGCGTCCAGCTTTCTGAACCGTACAGTACTATGGAGCAGATGATAGTATTGTATATCTTCACCTTTGTGGTGATTGACAAACCTTTGCTTTTGAGTGGGTTGCTTATTGAGTATAGACATCTTGACCCTGAGGCTGTTCTTTCGTTTATATCCATTGTTATGATATTTTTACTGTTGAAACGTGATCCAAGGTATTTGAACTGAAGAACTTTCCTGAATTTAGAATGTCGGTCAATTTCAAAGTAAGGATTTAGGTTTATGACTCGACACATTTCCATATATTCTGTTTTCTCTTGGTTAATCAAAAGCCCCATTTTGCTGGCACTGTGCCTGAGATCTCTGTACATCTCTTTCAGTAGTTCATCAGTTTCACTCAGCAACATTATATTATTTGCATAAGCCAGGAGTTTTAGTTCACTGTGTTCGAATCGGAGGCCATTGTATAGATGCAAATTACTCTCCCGAACCGCTTTCTCTAATGCAAGGTTCAAAAGGACACCTGAAAGAGCGTCTCCTTGTCGTAAGCCTGTTTTAATTGGAAAGGCGGGGGATATGTATCCTCCGAACTTCACTGCTGCCTGGGAGCCATCCATGCACAGTTGTATCATCCTAATGATTTCACTAGGTATACTAAATTCTCGTAATGTGTTGTAGAGGTTACGTCTGTGGATGCTGTCACAGGCTCGCTGGAAGTCAGTGAAGAGACAGTGGATGTTTTTGTTAAATTCCCAGTATTTCTCAGAGATCTGTCGTATAGTAAACAGATTATCAGTTGTGGAACGGTTTGTTCGAAATCCAGCCTGGTAATCTTGAATAATGTTTTCTGCTTAAGGTATAAGTTTTTCCAGAATGATTATTGACAGGATTGTGTGTGTTATGTTCTGCAAAATGATTACTCTGTGAGTTCCACATTACATTCTGTTTCCTTTCTTGTCTATGGGATAAATTATTGCAGTTCTCCAATCTTCAGGCAGTGCTTCAGTTTTCCAGATCACTGTTATAAGGTTTAAATTTCTTCGTACAGTTTGCTTCCGCCCTCTTTTAACATCTCTTCTGATATCTGGTCCTCGCCTGCTGCCTTGTTGTTTTTCAGCGGTGTGGATCACTTCCTGTTCTGTGATTCTACATCCTTCATTATTAATGCTGTCATTCTCAGACATTTCTTAATTAAAGTTTATGTGCGGATCAGCGCAATTTAACATTTCTGAGACATACTCTCTCCATTTAGGATATCTTCCAGCTGTGTTAGCATATTTTGATTTTTATCTTTTATGAATAGGTTTTCACTTTGATAACCTCTCTTACTTTTCCTTGTATACTGAAACAACTTCTTTGAGTTTACATTCCTGCTTTCTATATCTATAGATTCTAGGACTCGTTAGCTATTCCCCTTTCTCTGTTCGTAGAACTCTTGTTGTTTCTCTTCTAATCGCCTTGAAGGTCTCTCTCCTGGCCTCACTCTCCTTATTGTGCAGCCACAGCATCCTGGCTTCTTTCCTCTTTTCCACTGCTCTCTGACACTTTTTGTTGAACCTTTTCTGTTTCTTCGTTTTCTTTTTCCAGCCCAGTGTTTTTTCTGCTGCATCTGTTACTACAGTCTTTATTCTTTCCCAAGCCTTTTCGACACTATTTTCCTCCTCAGCGTCTTGCAATGCTGTATTTGTTTTCCTTATTTTACTTTTTCGTTTTAAATTGTTATTTTAGATTTTACATTCACTTTCTTTTATTTTTTGTAGTTTACCTTTCACATATGTGTATTTCGTTAGTTGGAAATCAGAAAGAAAAATATATGTTGTAAAAAGTAATGGTCCTATAACAAGACCTTGGGGAACGCCCGGAGCGCCGTGCTACGATATTGTGGCGCAGGGATTAACTTGTCTACCACAACTGCAGATGAACTTGTTGATAAACAAAAATTTATTGCGAAACATTATCTTTTAGACGCGATAATTGAACTATAGCGCACGTGACTCCCATGTATTCTCTATCATAGCCCTAGAGTTCGCAAAAAAACGTTCAGAGCAAGGTTAGGAACTTTCGACACCATTCTTCTGTGAGTATTGATCGATATGCAGATATCAACTACCACTGATGGAAATACTGCTTGAAAATATTTGATAAATAGCTCGTGTAGGACCCATACAGCAGTCGAATCGAGCGACCGAGAGCAGGAAAAATTGCTAGCGATATACCAGTTTAATAAGTCATGATTACAAAATGCTGACGTTACCTGTTTACAGAAGAATGGAAAAACTGGTAGAAAGCGACATTGGGGGAGCTCATTTCGGGTTCCAGAGAAATGTTGGAACAGCTGAGGCAACACTGATCCTAGGATTTAGCTTAGAAGATAGGTTAAAGAAAGGCAGACTCACGTGCATAGCAATTGTAGACCTAGAGAAAGCTTTTGACAGTGTTGACTGGAACACTATCTTTGAAATTCTGACAGAAGCAGGGGTAAAATGCAGGGAGGGAAAGGCTATTTACAGCTTGTACAGAAACCAGACGAAAGGCATGAAAGGAAGCTCTGGTTGAGAAGGGAATGAGACAGCGGTGCAGCCTATCTCCGATGTTGTTCAATATGTACCTTGAGCAAGTAGTAAATGAAACCAAAGAAAGGCTTGGAGAAGGTATTAAAGTTCAGAGAGAAGAAATAAAAATATTTTTAAGTTTACCGATGACATTATACTTCTATTATAGATAGGAAAGGAACGGACTGAGTATATTGGTAAATACGTGGGTTGGAACTTAAATAGTGGCACCTATTTCTTCACAACCGATACAAAAGAGTTACATGTTTAAACCTGTTACTGTCCTTCAAAATAGTCACCAGCGTTGTGTAGAACCTGTGGCTAGCGATGTGGAAGGCGTAGTATATCGTTAGCAGATCCTGTTCTGTTGATGGTGCGAATGGAGCGGTCTACTGCCTGTCGAATCTCTAGAACAGTTCTGAAGTGAATACCACGAAGTGGTTCCTTCATCTTCGGAATCAAATCAAAGTCACGAGGACTTAAATTTGGGGAGTATGGTGGATGGTACAGTACTTCACAGTCCGATCGACCGAACAGAACAACCACAGCTTGCGCTGTATGCGCCCGCGCATTGTCGTGCAAAATGATGGGTGGGTTGCGCAGAAAGTGTCGCCGCTTCTTTCGCAAAGCTGGTCGCAGGTGATGCTCCAAAAACGAACAGTAATTCTGTGGATTGGCGGTCTGCCGTAGAGGAAAGAAATGCGTTAGGATATCACCATCACAGTCGTACACGAGAATCAGTAAAACTTTCACCATACTGGGGCTCTAACGCACTTTCGTCTTTTGCGGCGACCCATAATAACGCCATTCATTGTATTGGCTTTCAGTTTTGGCTCGTACGCTGTAGCCCATGTCTCATAGTGTGTTACCATACGGCGTAAAAAAACCTTTTCTTCGCTCTCATAGCGCTCCAAGTGCGTCTGTGCAGCGTCGTAACGCATCCATTTCTGTATTTCCGTCAAGTCATGCGGAACCGATCGTGATGCAATTTTTCTCATGCCCAGACGTTTCTTCAGGATGCGAAGCACAGTCGTATGCGCTTATTCGGTTTCGTGAGCGAGCTCAAGAATCGTATAGCGTCGATCACTGTCCACTAACGCGGCAACAGCGTTCAGAGACGCTAGCACGACCTGCACGATGCATGTCTGCCACAGTTTGCCGACCTTCGTTGAAGACTTTTTCGCAACGTGCCACTGTTCTGTACGGCAATGCCGATTCCCCGCACGCCTCTTGAAGACCTTGATGACACTGTCGTGCTGTACGACCTCTGGCACATTCAATCTTGATCCAACTGCGTTGTTCCTGTTTCGATAACATAGTGCCACCGTTACGCTAGACCGCTCACTCACAAGTGACTGTGTTTTCCTCGCTTGTGCGCACGCCGGTGACGTGGGACGGGCGAGACCATTTGCTCGGAGGGAAGATAGGTATGTCAACAACGTGTGCTATCAGCGACAACAGTAGATTCCATTGCATAGTGTCTCCACAGCAGTGTTCTCACTATTTAAGTTCGAACCTAGGTATTAACAAAAGCAAGACAAGAGTAATGGAATGTAGTGTAATTAAATGAGGCAATGTTGAGGGAATTAGATTAGGAAATAAAACTAAAAGTGGTAAGGGAGTCTTGCTATTCGGGCAGCATAATAAATACTGACGGCCGAAGTAGAGAAGATATAAAATGCAGACGGGCAATGGCAAGAAAAACATTCCTGAAGAAGAAAAATTTGTTAACATCGAATATAGATTTAAGTGTTAGGAAGTCTTTTCTGAAGACATTTGTCTGGAGTGTAGCCATGTATGGAAGTGAAACATGCACGATAAGCGGTTCAGTGAGGGATAGAATAGAAGCTTCTGAAATGTGATGCTACAGAAGAATACTGAAGATTAGATGGGTACATCGGGTAATTAATGAAGAGGTACTGAATGGGAGGCAAGAAATTTGTTGCATAACTTGACTAAAAGAAGAGGTCGTTTGAAAGGACACTTTCTAAGACATCAAGAAATCGTCAGGTTAGTAAGATAGGGAAGTGGGTAGGAGGGGGGGAGGGAGGCAAAAACTGGAGAGGTAAATCAAGAGACGTGCACAGTAAGCAGATATGAATGGATGTAGATTGCAGTGGTTATTCGGAGATTAACGGCTCTGAGCACTATGGGACTTAACTTCTGAGGTCATCAGTCCCCTAGAACTTAGAACTACTTAAACCTAATTAACCTAAGGACATCACAAACATCCATGCCCGAGGCAGGATTCGAACCTGCGACCGTTGCGGTCGCGCGGTTCCAGACTGTAGCGCCTAGAACCGCTCGGCCACACCGGCCGGTTCGGAGATTAAGAGGCTTGCACAGGAAGCTGCATCAAACCAGTCTTTGGAATAAAGACGACAACAACAACAATAACAACAACGATGACGAAGACGACAGGAACATATCGGTGGGGCGTGTGTGTGTGTGTGTGTGTGTGTGTGTGTGTGTGTGTGTCGCTTACTTACATCAACTCGGTGGTCCCTATGTTGAAAGACGCGCAGCTGCTGTTTTTCCGGGGCCATACGTGATGCGGCCAGATTAGGAGGCCCAAGATTTGATCATTTTAAGGGAGACGACCTGCATCTGGCCATGAATCAAGAGAGGTTTACTCGCAATAAATTCCACCTGCACAACTGCACCGCATTTTCTTGGAATGGATGACACAGATAAACGTCCATATATTTTCAAGACAAGCATTTCGGCATCTACTTGTATGTATCACATGCATGTTTTGTTGCATTATGCAGTATGTGATTTGAGCATTTGGTTTCACCAAGAGGCTGTTGTCTTCATGAAGCAGATTAAACACAGAATTGTGCTTCCCGTGATTTACATTTACATTATAAGCACAGTATGCACAGATATTCTTCACATGTGAATTTTGAAAAAATTCACGGAAGACTTGATCAGACTGTGACCACTATTAGCTGTCTCATCAGCCTGTTCAGTGAAGTACAGAAGGCTACTTATTATTACCTTTCCAGGATCAAAATGCCTGACAACGAGAGGCAACATCCGTCTGTTTTTGTGGTTGGATAATCGGCTGCAGTAGAGAAAAAAATTCTTGATTTAGCTGGATCTTTTAAGACATCAATGAAGTTCAAATGGCTCTAAGCAATGTGGTACTTAACATCTGAGGTCATCAGTCCCCTAGACTTATAACTACTTAAACCTATCCTAAGGACATCACACACATCAATGCCCGAGGCAGGATTCGAACCTGCGAGCGTAGCAGCCGCATGGCATCAATGAAATAATGATCCCTTTTTGGATCCAAAACTTTTTCGTAGTTACTTCTGACTTAGTTCGACCACATGTTATCTTACCCAGCTTAGAATCATAGAAAACATCCTTCGATAATTTATTTCCGCAATCCATATTTCTATAGGTGATGTTATGTCTGGCAGTACGAAAAGCTATTTCTAGTTCACCTGCGAAGATGTTAATGTCCTTGCTGCCGTTACCAAATTATTTGAGTAAATTTCAGGACGCCTTGACTTCTTTTTCGTTCCGATTATGAACACTTCTTTTTCGTTCCGTTTATGAACTTCTATATAAGAATGCGGGCTGCATTCGGCATTACCCCTACCGATCGCGGTAGCGCAGTGGTTAGTACACTATTCTTGCATTCGGGAGGACGACTGTTCCAACCCCCGTCCGGTCATTCTGATTTTCGTTTTCCGTGATTTTCCCTAAACCACTTATGGCAGATGCCGGGATGGTTCCTTCGGAGCCGCACTGCTGCTTTCCTTTTCTATCCTGCCGTCAAACGAAGTTGCGTTTCATTTCTAAAGACCTCCTTGTCAATGAGACGCTAAACATTAATCGCATCCCTCCTCCCACCCACATTACCACTTTAGGGACGCTGAAGCCACGCTTATATCGCGCCCAGTAACCTTGTATGAGTCTATAGAGAAGTAAATAAGATAACGAGTGTTTTTAAAAATAAATATGCTGACGCGAGTTCTTGTTACTTTCGTGCCTCACTTATGACATAGCTGCTGGTCGGTAGGAGTGGAACGCTTCCGTTGTTTGCCAGTACTGACCGAGAAATAAGTAAACATTCCCCCTCTCACAACCCCACTGGATGCGAATAATTATAGGCCTATTTCGCTTACGTCAATCTGTTGTAGAATAATGGAACATGTTTTGTGTTCTCGTATTATGACGTTCTTAGATAATACAAATCTCCTTCATCATAACCAACATGGATTCCGCAAACAGAGATCATGTGAAACTCAGCTCGCCCTATTTGCCCAAGAAATTCACAGTGCCGTAGACACTGGCGAGCAGATTGATGCCGTATTCCTGGACTTCAGGAAGGCATTTGATACGGTTCCGCACTTACGTTTAGTGAAAAAAATACGAGCTTACGGAATATCGGACCAGGTTTGTGATTGGATTCAGGATTTCCTAGAAGAAAGAACACAACATGTCATTCTTAACGGTTCAAAATCTGCAGATGTAGAGGTAATTTCGGGAGTACCGCAAGGAAGCGTGATAGGACCTTTATTGTTTACAATATACATAAATGACTTAGTTGACAACATCGGTAGCTCCGTGAGGCTATTTGCAGATGACACGGTTGTCTACAAGAAAGTAGCAACATCAGAAGACTCGTACGTACTCCAGGAAGACCTGCAGAGGATTAATGCATGGTGCGACAGCTGGCAGCTTTCCCTAAACGTAGATAAATGTAATATAATGCGCATACATAGGGGCAGAAATCCATTCCAGTACGATTATGCCATAGGTGGTAAATCATTGGAAGCGGTAACGACCGTAAAATACTTAGGAGTTACTATCCGGAGCGATCTGAAGTGGAATGATCACATAAAACAAATAGTGGGAAAAGCAGGCGCCAGGTTGAGATTCATAGGAAGAATTCTAAGAAAATGTGACTCATCGACGAAAGAAGTAGCTTACAAAACGCTTGTTCGTCCGATTCTTGAGTATTGCTCATCAGTATGGGACCCTTACCAGGTTGGATTAATAGAAGAGATAGACATGATCCAGCGAAAAGCAGCGCGATTCGTCATGGGGACATTTAGTCAGCGCGAGAGCGTTACGGAGATGCTGAACAAGCTCCAGTGGCGGACACTTCAAGAAAGGCGTTACGCAATACGGAGAGGTTTATTATCGAAATTACGAGAGAGCACATTCCGGGAAGAGATGGGCAACATATTACTACCGCCCACATATATCTCGCGTAATGATCACAACGAAAAGATCCGAGAAATTAGAGCAAATACGGAGACTTACAAGCAGTCGTTCTTCCCACGCACAATTCGTGAATGGAACAGGGAAGGGGGGATCAGATAGTGGTACAATAAGTACCCTCCGCCACACACCGTAAGGTGGCTCGCGGAGTATAGATGTAGATGTAGGCTATGTCACTGTTTCCCCGCTCCTCGCATTGTCTTGAGCCAAACCGTCTTGTCTCAGAAGAAGTACGAACAAAAAAAAAATTGTCCAGGTACGAGTGGGACTCGCACCCTGAGGGCTCCTTACAAACTAAGCTATGTATACAGGGTAGTCCATTGATAGTCACCGGGCCATATATCTCACGAAATAAGCATCGAACGAAAAAACTACAAAGAACGAAACTTGTCTAGCTTGAAGGGGGAAACCAGATGGCGCTATGGTTGGCCAGCTAGATGGCGCTGCCATAGGTTAAACGGATATCAACGTTTTTTTTTAGATAGAAACCCCCATTTTATTACATATTCGTGTAGTACGTAAAAAAATATGAATGTTTTAGTTGGACCACTTTTTTCGCTTTGTGATAGATGGCGCTGTAATAGTCATAAACATATGGTTCACAATTTTAGATGAACAGTTGGTAACAGGTAGGTTTTTAAATTAAAATACGGAACGTAGGAACGTTTGAACATTTTATTTCGGTTGTTCCAATGTGATCCATGTACCTTTGTGAACTTATCATTTCTGAGAACGCATTCTGTTACAGCGTGATTACTTGTAAATACCACTTAATGTAATAAATGCTCAAAATGATGTCCGTCAACCTCAATGCATTTGGCAATACGTGTAACGACATTCCTCTCAACAGTGAGTAGTTCGCCTTCCGTAATGTTGTCAGGCGTTGTCGGTGGATCACGATAGCGAATATCCTTCAAAAAAATGGCTCTGAGCACTATGGGACTCAACTGCTGTGCTTATTAGTCCCCTAGAACTTAGAACTACTTAAACCTAACGAACCTAAGGACATCACACACATCCATGCCCGAGGCAGGATTTGAACCTGCGACCGTAGCAGTCGCACGGTTCCGGACTGCGCTCCTAGAACCGCGAGACCACCGCGGCCGGCAAATATCCTTGAACTTTCCCCACAGAAAGAAATCCGGGCACGTCAGATACGGTGAACGTGCGGGCCATGGTATGGTGCTTCGACGACCAATCCACCAGTCATGAAATATGCTATTTAATACCTCTTCAACCGCACGTGCCGGACATCCATCATGTTGGAAGTTCGTCGCCATTCTGCCATGCAGTGAAACATCTTGTAGTAACATCGGTAGAACAATACGTAGGAAATCAGCATACATTGCACCATTTAGATTGCCATCGATAAAATGGGGGCCAATAATGCCCCACCATACATTAACCCGCCAAGGTCGCTGATGTTCCACTTGTCGCAGCCATCGTAGATTTTCCGTTGCCCACTAGTGCATATTATGCCAGTTTACGTTACCGCTTTTGGTGAATGACGCTTCGTCGCTAAATAGAATGCGTGCAAAAAATCTGTCATCACCCCGTAATTTCTCTTGTGCCCAGTGGCAGAACTGTACACGACGTTCAAAGTCGTCGCCATGCAATTCCTGGGTGCAATCGATGTTGATGTAACATTCTCAACACCAACGTTTTTGAGATTCCCGATTCTCGCGCAATTTGTCTGCTACTGATGTGCGGATTAGCCGCGACAGCAGCTCAAACACCTACTTGGGCATCATTTGTTGCAGGTCGTGGCTGACGTTTCACATGTGGCTGAACACTTCCTGTTTCCTTAATTAACGGAACTATCCAGTGATCAGTCCGGACACTTGGATGATGTCGTCCAGGATACCGAGCAGCATACATAGCACACGCCCGTTGGGAATTTTGATCACAGTAGCCATACATTAACACGATATCGATTGGTAAACGGTCCATTTTAAAACGGGTAATGTATCACGAAGCAAATACCGTCCGCACTGGCGGAATGTTACGTGATACCACGTACTTACACGTTTGTGACTATTACAGCGCTATCTGTCACAAAGCGAAAAAAGTTGTCCAACTAAAACATTCAAATTTCTTTACGTACTACACGAATATGTAGTAAAAATGGGAGTTTCTATTAAAAAAAAAAACGTTGATATCCGTTTAACCCATGGCAGCGCCATCTAGCGGGCCGACCATAGCGCCATCTGGTTTCCCCCTTCAAGCTAGAGGAGTTTCGTTCTTTGTAGTTTTTTCGTTTGATGCTTATTTCGTGAGATATTTGGCCCGGTGATTATCAATGGACCGCCCTGTATAGACAATTAATGCATTCCGATACAGACATTGATACTAGAAAGATATCGGTCCTAGGGAATCCGACGTTCGAGAACGTTTATTTCAAGTTTGAAGTCGGGTAACAAACGACAACAGAAATATTTTTTGGTTTGGTATAATTAAAAAGTAGCAATTTCGGATTTTTCTGTTTACTTGTACCGTGAAACCTTGCTCTTGCCAAATTCATAATTTCGGGTGAACGGGTAGCACCTTGTAGGTTTTAATGAGTGAGTTTTCGAGTGTCAAAATATGTGCCATGAATGGCCGAATCTTTTGACTGCATTGACTTAGAAAGGTTTTTTACACCGCCAAGGAACCATAGATCTTAATACGTGTCACAAATTTGAGCGTGATACGTCTAAGAAGGAGGGCTGTTGACGGTCGGACGTACAGCCAGGCAGACAATAACAAAGCTATCCTACAAGTGTTCCGTTTTTACAAACTAACGACAATAGTATCGATAATTGTAGGAAAATGTTTCGAAATTTGTCGTTGAGGCCTTTTGAACTATCGATAGTACTTCACGGGATTAATATTTATAACACAGATCACTGTTGATACATACGAGGGAAAGAGGCAGTCAGTAAATGAGCCAGGAGGTTTAAGGAATCAATTGCTTTAATACGAGACGTTCTGGGAAAAACGGGTGAGTTGGTCGTCCTAAGTCAGTCTGTAAAGTGAGTTTGTTCGCCAGTTAGGTGGCAAGCGGTAGCTGCCTTCGAAAGGCCGACTCGCGTGGGCGATTCCGCAGGCCCAGCCGAATACGGCCTGCCGCTCGCTCGGCCCGGCTGGCCGTTGCGTCACGATTCCAGCCCAGCCAGGTAGCTACATACACGGCCTACGTGACTCTGTAGCACTGGCAGGCGCCCCCATGTCCGGTTCTCGCTCCTCAGCCTTCAAGCTCTTGCCGCTGCCACTTTGTAGCACTCAAGATAGCGGATTGCAGTCGGTCGCGACTGGGTTGCGCTTTCAAATGTGCCGTTACTGTTCCTGTCTGCTGTGCACGTACTGGGGGAACCTACACTCTACCGACAAAATTCTGCAGTTTTCCCAGGAATATTTAATTTGTCCGCCACTTAAGCTATGCCCTGCTAACGCTGTTTCTGACTGAGCTGTCGGTAGCGGTTTTTGAGTCAAGGTACCTCTACGTGTTTGTCTTTGGCAGGGAAGCTACAAACTCTGAAAGTGGAAGTGCTAAGGCTCAATCTAGATAGAGTGAGGTCAGTGAAGTGAAACGGACAGAAGACAAGGATTTCCGGTCAGATGAGTGTAAGGCAATAGCAACAGCAACAGAAAATGGTTTAACGGGAGTAGGATCCTTTATGAAAAGGAATGTGACGGAGTGTGTTACTGTGAACAGTTCAGTGACAGGGTTATTCTCGTTAGAATCGACAGCAAACCAACACCGACAACGATAGATCAGGTATACGTGCCGACGTCGCTATCCAAAAATGAGGAGATAGAGAAAGTATATGAGGACATTGAACCGGCAATTCAATAGGGTAAAAAGAGATGAAAATCTAATTGACAAGGGGGACAATGCGCTTGTAGTGGAAGGAGTAGAAGAATGGTTACAGGAGAATATAGGCTTGGTACTTCGAATCAGAGAGGAGAAAGACTAATTGAGTTCTGCAATAAATTTCAGTTAGTAATAGCGAAAACTCCGTTCAAGAATACAAGAGGAGGAGGTGTACTTGCAAAATGCCGGGAGGTACAGGAAGATTACATCACGGTCAGGTAGAGATTCCGAAATCAGATACTGGAATGTAAGGCGTACCCAGCAGCAGCTGTAGACTCAGATCAAAATTTAGTGGTGAACAGTAGGCTGGAGTTTACGAGATTAGACAGGAAGAATCAGTGCGCAAAGAAGTGGGCTAAGGATATACTAGGGAATGAGAAGAGAGGCTTGAAGTTCTCTGAGGATATAGATACTGCGACAAGGCAAATCTCAGTAGACACTTAGACGGAAGAGGAATGGCCATCTCTAAAAATTGCAAATCACAGAACTTGAAAAGAAAAATATAGGTACAAGGAAGTTAACTGCGAAGAAACCATGGATAACAGAAGAAATACTTCAGTTGATCGCTGAAGGAGTTAAGCATAAAAATGTTCAGGGAAATTTAGGAATACACAAATACAAGTCGCTGAGGAATGAAATAAAGAGGAAGTTCAAGGTGGCTAAGGCGAAATGGCTGCTTGAAAAATGTGAAGAAATCTAAAAAGAAATTATTGTCAGAAGGATTGATTCAGCACATAGAAAAGTCAAAACATCCATGGGTGAAATTAAAAGCAAGAGCGGTAACATTGAGAGTGCAATGGGAATTCCACTGTTAAATCCAGACGAGAGCGGATAGGTGGAAAGAGTACACTGAAGGCCTCTATGAGGTGGAAGACCTGTCTGATAATGTGATAGAAGAAAAACCGTCGATATAGAAGATATAGACGATCCAGTATTAGAATCAGAATTTAAAAGAACTTCGGAAAATTAAAGATCGAATAAGGTAGAGGGGGTGGATAAAATACCATCAGAATTTCTTAAATCAATAGGGGAAGTGGCAACGAAAGGACTTGTCAAGTTGGTGCGTAGAGTGTATGAGACTGTCGATATACCATCAGACTTCCGGAAAAACATCATCCACACAGTTCCGGAGACTGCAAGAGCCGACAAGTACGAGAACTATCGTACAATCAGCTTAAAAGCTCTGCGGCCAAATTACTGACAAGAATAATATACAGAGAGTCTAAAAGAAAATTGATGGTGTGTTAGATGATCACTTTGGTGTTACGAAAGGTAAAGGCTCCAGAGAGGCAGTTCTGACGTTGCGAGTGATAATGGAAGCAAGACTGAAGAAAAATCAAGACACGCTCGTAGGAAATGTCGACCTGGAAAAAGCGTTCGACTATGTACAATCGTGCAAAATTTTCGAAATGCTGAGGAAAATAAATATAAGCTATAGGGAAATAGTAGTAATATACAATATGTTTAAGAGCCAATGGGGAACAATAAAAGTGGAAGACAAAGAACGAAGTGCTCGGATGTAAGACAAGTATGTAGTTTTTCGCCCCCACTATTCAATCTATACAGCGAAGAAGCAGTGACGAAAATAAAAGAAAGGTTCAAAAGCAGGATTAAAATTCAAGTTGAAAGGAATCAGTGATAAGATTTTCTGATGATATTGCTATCCTCGGTAAAAGCGTAGAAGAATTACGGGATGTGCTGAATGGAATGAAAAGGCTAATGAGTACAGAATATGGGTTGAGACGAACGTAATGATAAGTAACAGGAATGAGAACAGCGAGAAACGTAACACCACGATTGGTGATCACGAAGTAGATGAAGTTAAGGAATTCTGCTATCTAGGCAGCAAAATAATCCGTGACGGACGGAGCTAGGAGGAGGTCAAAAGCAGACTGACACCAGCAAAGAGAGCATTCCAGCCCAAGAGAAGTCTACTAGTATCAAACATAGACCCTAATTTGAGGAAGAAATTACGGAGACTGTACGTTTGGAGCACAGCATGGTGAAGCATGAACTGTGGGAAAACTGAAACAGAAGAGAATCAAAGAATTTGAGATGTAGTGCAACGGAAGAACGTTGAAAATTAGGTAGACTGATAAGACAAGGAATGAAGTAGGTTCTCCAGAAAATTGACAAGGAAAGGAATGTATGGAAAACATTGCCAATAAGAAGGGACAGGATGGTAGGACATTTGTTAAGATATATTCTCATCCACTTTGGTTTGAGAACGTCGCAGCTTTTTTCGTTAATTACACTGTAGGATATATTGCAACCCGCCACAAGTTTTTTGAAATGATTCTATTGTCTCCAGAATGAGATTATCACTCTGCAGCGTAGTGTGCGCTGATATGAAACTTCCTGGCAGATTAAAACTGTGTGCCGGACCGAGACTCGAACTCGGGACTTTTGTCTTTCGCGGGCAAGTGCTCTGCCAACTGAGCTACCCAAGCGCGACTCACGTCCCGTCCTCACAGCTTTACTTCGGCCAGTACCTCGTCTCCTACTTTCCAAACTTTACAGAAGCCCTCCTGCGAACCATGGAGGACTAGCACTCCTGAAAGAAAGGATATTGCGGAGAGCTTCTGGAAAGTCTGGAAAGTAGGAGACGAGGTACTGGCGGAAGTAAAGGACCGGGCGTGAGTCGTGCTTGGGTAGCTCAGTTGGTGGAGCAGTTGCCCGCGAAAGGCAAAAGTTCTGAGTTCGAGTCTCCGTCCGGCACACAGTTTTAATCTGCCAGGAAGTTAGATTTTATTGTATCATTAATTGTTATGAGCGTGAGCCCATCGTCAGATAGTAGCGTTGACTTTTAAAGTTTTACATTTGCGTCCTAAAACATTACAATGGTTTCGTTGTTACGTTTTAGCACGCAAATGTAAAACCTTTTGTAAACTATGCATCACAAAAGCTTTGTTATATTTTAGGACATAAATGGGAGACTTGCAAAGAAGTCAACGCTACGACGTGACTAATAATAGTATAATAAAATAATTCCATTCAGTATTGTGCCTGGGTGCAGTATTTCTTACAGTGTAATTTACATCTTTTAAGACAACAGGGAATAACTTCATTGATACTGGAGGGAGATATGGAGGGTAAAAACTGTAGAGGAAGACAAGGATTGCGATACATCCAGCAAATAATTGAGAAAATATGTTGCAAGTGCTACTGTGATGACTCAAACAGAGAGAGAGCGAGATGGAGACAGTGACAGTTCGAAGAGACAGTAGTAGTAGTAGGACAGAATAGAGGAGACTGTGGCTTGGGAGATTGAGACAGTGACAGAGATAATGATAATGAGCTGGGCTGAATTAGTGAGTGAGAATGGACAAGTGAGCTTGGATGGGAATGAGCGACCTACATCTGCGGGCTAGTGGGTGTTAGTGAGTTTAGGGTGCTTGTGGGAGTTGCATATTGAAAATACTGCGAATATGTTTGCACGCAAGAACTTCTGGGAAAATTTTTAAAGGTGCTTGAAAGGTAGAATGAGGTAGCTGGTACCCCATTTTCCAGTCAAGAGTCAAAAAACAAGAGAATATTAGCTTTTTCCACTGGCAAGCACTCTTACAAGGCTGAGAAGCAATTATTTCCCGTAAACAGAGAAAACGTTACTAGATTTTCACTGCGCGTGACTTTTTTTCCAATTTTATGAAACATACATAACCCACTTTCTGACACTTTTGAGTGGGTGTATTAAGACTAACTAACTCTGCTATTAGTACTCCACAAGTGGTTTATTAATGCATGCACACTATCTATTTAATAAGCAACATTGTGCTATATGTGAATGATCGGCCTCTTAGCCTCTCTGGAATCTTCCCAGAGAGTTGCCCGTCCCTAGCCACGTGGAGGCGGGCCGCTACTACTAGAGTAAACCACTCCATTTATACTACTCTTTTATTCCCCCCACCACCATACTGATCTAACTACAACTACTAGCTACTACAAGTCAAAGACTTAAACAAACATAGTATTTACATATTTATCACTGCGCATTAGATCTGAAGCGCTTTTACCCTCTCCCAAGGTAGGCTCGCTGGGCTCCCTTCAGATTTTATTCACCAATTTTGCGAAATTGCTGAACAATTCACCGTTTGTCAATATATCATTTATTCCTTGTTTGCAGAAGCTGTCTCTCAACTGAGACAGCCTGTTCGTATATTGGGCACTCAAACACTGTGTGTTCTGGCGACCCTTCGTGGGCACCACAGTCACACTCCGGTGTTGGCCTTTTCCCTATTTTATGCAGGTACGTGGGATAGGGACCGTGACCTGCAAGGAAGTGGAATAGGCCCTGTGAGGGCTTCATTATCTTGTTCTTTAGTCTTCCCCTTACTGTGGGTAGAAACACGTGGACTCTACGGCCTGTACTGGACCCATCCCATTCGTCCTGCAAAATGTCAAGTATTTTTTCTCGGATGGCTTTAACGCTTACCAGAGGACTGCTCACTATATTTTGCACCATATCGATGTTCTGTTTGCGCAGCCAGTAGAAGGCTGCGTGCTGCCTTTGAAACGTCCCCTTTCAACAATTATACACGACTGTGCTTAAACTGACACACAATATTTTTAGCGCAACGCAATCTGACTTTCAAAAATCTCTACAAAAGAATGGCCCTGACTAACATTAAACTATACCTTTCACAAATCACTAAATCACTTACCTCACAATAATCTTCGTTTCTCCCACTACTGCAATACAGCAAGCGCCACTACTGCCAGCTAAATAAAAGATTCAAACTATGGAAGGCACTAACTACTGATTGGGATAGTTAGCAAATGAAAGATATTAATAGAGAACAAACAATGTATTTACCTTGATATCATCATATATAAATATAGCAGTTCATGACAAATTTCAAACTCCGCCATCTCTCTCCCCACATCCACCACTGCTGGCGGCTCACCTCCAACTGCGCAACGCTACGCGCTGTTCACAGCCAGCTGCCTAACACTACAATGGCGAGTATTACAACAATGCAAAGCAGCCACAGACTGCTACGTAACGTTACCAATAAGAAAACATAAACAGCCTACTTACATAGCCCCCATGCTCCCCACAAAAAAATTTTACAAATTGGTTTGGGCAGTGGCCAATACAGATTTGAAAAATTTTTTCATAATTACAATAACAAAGAAATCAAATGCACACACTTATTGATACAATGTTGGTCAAAAGCTAAAATTTTGTCACAGTCCATAAAGACAGTCCTTATCGTTCATCACAGTAAAATAGCAGTGTTTTTCTCAAAGTCTGAGCAGTAGAAGAAAATGCACACAGAAGTAGTGGATTTCCATGCAGACTTGAAGAAGTAGTGTTGTCCTTCCAACGAAAAGACAGTGCTGACTCTTGACATGGAGACAGGTATTGGTCCACAACAGAGCAAACCCACAGCAGAGTCATTCGACGTTTTGAAGAATATTGGTAGGTAGGTCATCACAGAGTAGAGCCACTGTAGTCCTGGTAGAGAGTATGGTATTGGTGGGCCACCAGAGGTGCAGACCCACTGTAGTCCTTGTAGAAATAATGGTATTGGTGGGCCATCAAAGATGCAGACCCACTGTAGTCCTTGTAGAGATGGCTAGCAGCCATCCGTTGCGACTGTGCAAGTGCACAATCACCATCGAAGATTCTTGTGGAGAATATAGCAAGTCCATAACCCACCACTTGTGCACGCGCAGAAATTTTTTTTTGAAATGTCCTTAGAACCAGCAATGCTAGTAATCCAGTCCCTTGCTGAATCATTAAGACACGTGCAAACACTATCAGTCCCTACTTCTCACATATTGTCCATATACTATGACCAACAGAAACGTGTGCAGTGAAATCTAACTTAATTTGAAGAACTGGTGTCTATACAATTATAAATTTACAACATGAAAAGAAAATTACAAAGGTACAAAATACATCATTAAAGAACATAACAATACAGATAACATTTGTAGTACAGGCTTTACAAAAGAATCGAAATAACATATCCATCAGAGTTACAGGAATTGTGACGTAAGTAAATATATAAAATAATGAGAATAGTTTTCGAAACATGAATTTCACACATGAACATTGAAACAGAACAGAATAAATAATGTGTAAGCATATTTATAAGGTAAATAACATATTATTAATGCAAATTATATTCGAGGATAACAGTATTCCTCATCATAGTGAATGTAGCTTAGTATTAGAAGAGAAAAAAATTCTATTAAACTACACAGAGACAGGAAGAAAACAAATACACAAGGGTACACAAACACATAGTGGGATAACACCAATAGGAAAGGACAGGGTTCGTTTTCAGTGTAACATTTGGTACTGCAGTCCAACCCAAAACTTCATATATCTTTCCTCTTATTTCATCCTTTGTTTCCACCAAAAAAATTCTATCTAAGCATGCTTTCTGTATTTATATGTTCACACATTTCTTACCTCAACATTTATTTCCAAGAAAATCCTACCTAAACCTGTTTTCTGTACTTTTTTTTGTATAACTTCTCAATGCATTTCTTCCAATTCATCGCAACTCATTCTCTTAGAGGCTACCCCCTCTTAAGCTAACTTAAATCTACTGAGCTCAGATATATATACCAAGGGACGAGGCAATGCAGCATCACATAAAACAATTAATATAAACAGCAATAAAAAAACGCAGATTTGCAAAGCAAGCAGCATTAAGAGATTAGCAAAGCAATTGTAATATTACAACTAATCTAAGGCAATGTGCAGCAAACAATAAAAATAAATCATTATTAAAACTGGCTCAACAGAATAATACAAAGTCAAATTCAATAACACTATGCCTGGCAAACAGCAGCAACTTATACCTAAACATGACATAGCTCAAGCAGAAAAAATATTACACTAAAATGGCCATGTCTAATACCTATGTCACATCTTAACACTAGAGTGATGCATCACGTGAACTTACACTAGCAGATAAGTTACCAAATCGTAAAGAAATTATTTATGCAATTCCTGTGAAAGGAAATGTATATTTATGTGCCCTCGTTTTCTTGGAAGTAGATCATAAATTTCTTATTGACTGGATCTGTAGGCATAAAATAACTATATTAGTACATACATTAAATTTTATTTTAACCAATGCTGTAGTGCAGCTAGAAACTTAATATTAAACAAAATGTGTAAATAAATACATAAAGCAAGCCATATGGCATTTTTCTCAACTAGCAAGACAATAGCCGTGAAATGTTTCTCATCGTTTCATTAGGCATTTCAGTAAATATCATAAATTACGACCTCCACAGTATGCTTTCAACAAGGAAATGTCAATAGCGAGGACAATGGCCTCCCCTTTCTTTTTTTCTACCTGTGCTTCTGACGAGGCACTCACACTAATGGCTTGTTCTCCAGGCGTCTAACGCAGCTGTGTGCCCATGACGCACGTGCAGGTGGTCACTTAACTTTCTTACAGAAATATTTACGACAGCAGCTTCCGCTACAGTGACAGTCTCATATAAAAATATTTCACAGGTCAAGAATTTGCGTTGCAAATGTGTAGAAACAAAATCCTATGAATATAACAGTGTCATCTACCTCAAACGTACTTTAAAAATCATGCTCCCTTACGAAATACGACATTCAACGCTCTCATAGTATCACAATGGTTCCGAAAAAATATGAACAGTTCACACAGTACAGACAAAATACAATTTCATAAGTGTGAAGTTATCCAACTGTGTAATTGCGTAAACATCTGTCACTGATGTAATAAAAAAAAGTTTATCTCTCAGTTACATGATCAGATAGCTGTGTAATTCTGTGTTAGAGAAATATGGTACCGATGTGTAAAGTTGTATAAGCGAATACCATATTAGCTAGGGTTCCTTGTGGTTGCCACACACATGGTACACAAAGTAAGCATGTACCCCCCTGAGGATAAATGTAATTATACTCCCAGGTGTTACAAATTACAGCAATGGAATGAAATGTATCACGGAAAACTTTCTTTGTAATTAAAAAAATCTTTAAAAATAAGTGTTTTAAGTATAAGATTAATCACTCAAATGCGTGTACTGTAGCGCTAAACTGTGCGTCTTGTCGCAACATAATCTCTGTGGAAGTGTCGTAGTTATCGTCCTCCGAAAGCTAAGTTCTGCAGAAGTCAATGTACTTACCTCATGATAAACAAAAGTGAAATGCTTTGCGTATAGATATCGTAGTTATTATGCTTATTGGCATGATGAAGAAAGTACTGTACAGTAACGTATTGTTGTGCTACGGAAAAGGCAGTCTCATTGTAGCTATACCACAAAAGTTACTACTAAAACCTGTTTTACTTTCCAGAATAAAACTGAAAACTGTGCATATATAAAACAGAAACATTGCAAAAGCAACATTGTAAATTGTCACTCATTAGTAGCGTCATGATAAAATCGTGTAGCTGTCACATAAACTAACCACTGTGCCATCTGGTATCTCACTGAAAGTACTTAAAATCCAGAATATATTTTCAAGTAAACCAAAATGTTGCATTAAAATCTCAATAGCAGTACTGGTAAATCTTCTAAGTATGTAAGCCTTATAGTCGTTCCATAATCGTGCAACTAACAAGCAAGAATGTACACACACAATAACACTGTGATGTCTGTTCACTATAACAATGCATTCGTCATTTCTGTTTAAATAAGTTCTCTTGGTTCTTGACTGGATATTTCACTTCAAACATTGTTACATGTTAACAGATTCTAAATCTGACAAAGCATACTAGAAATGTGAAGTGAAAAGTTTTATGGCAAAGACAAAGTTAAAAAGCAGATTATCTTTCAATAAACGGTTTTACATGTGAAATGTGGTGTAAACCTTTACTCTTCCTAGTACGCAGAGTTTCAACTTCAACGCAATTATCATGTGGTATACGTGGGATTCTGTAAGGTCCATTGTAAACTAGAAAGAATTTGTGACTCAAGTGTTTCTTCTTATGTGACAATGAATGAGCTTTAATGAGAACTTTCTGACCAATATACAATTTCTTTGAATTTGCTTTACCGTGTAGTTTTCTCCTTTTGTCTGCTGCAGATTTTATATTTTTAAGAGCCAAATCAATTATGTCTTTGTGTCGAAGTTTACGTGTATTTGGGAAAGGTACAAGCTCTCTGATTCTGTTCGGTGGTTCTTCATTCTTTAGTACAAGAGTAGGTGGTAAAGCAGTGGAATCATGAGGCATTTCATTCAGCACATTTTGAAATAAGTGTAAATATCTGTCCCAATGCTGATGCTTTCTGTGACAATAAAGTCTGCAAAGCTTATTGATTTCTTTCATAATCCGTTCAGACGGGTTACAATGTGGTGAGTACAATGAAATAAAAACAGGTTTGATTTTATGGTTGCGAAGCATGCGTGACCAAACAGCAGATCTGAATTGCGGTCCGTTATCTGAAATGACTTTACTAACGTGTCCAACTTCACATAAGAAATTTTTAACAAAGGCGTTGGATACAGACCGTCCAGTGGCTTTACGTAACGGTGTGAAAGAAACAAATTTTGAAGTAAGTTCAACAGCGACTAGAACGTACGAAAATCCATTAGATGTTCTGACAAGCGGTCCCAAGAGATCAACAGCAGCAAATTCTTTTAATTTAGAAGGAATGATAGGAAACAGCGGAGCACTATGGGAGATAGTAGATGGTTTCGCCTTTTGACAAAGTTTACAAATAGACAAGACTCTTCGAATTCTCTTTTCCATATTGTTAAAAGAACAAGTCGTTCGAAGAATATGATAACATTTTCGTGGGCCAAAATGTGCGTAGCTGAAATGAATGTACCAAATGAGCTTATTAACAAATTCGTCAGGAATGCAAAGTACCCATAGCTTGTCATCAACAGTGCAGCGTTTGAAGAGTATGTTGTTTCTAACCAGGTAATAATGCCGAATCTGAGTGTGTGTCTTTTCATGCCATTTACTTTTGATGTCTTTCCAAATCGGATCTTTATCTTGTTCATGAGCAATGTCTTTTAAAGATGTGGTGATGAAGTTTTCAAAGGCGACTTTCTGAATGTAAAGAATACTGAAATTTTTCTCGAGGTTGCCTTCTTTGTTACTTTTCTCAAGCCCAGCCGGTGCGCGTGACAGTGCGTCCGCAACAATGTTCTCCTTGCCGGGAATGTAGACTATTGTGAAGCGGAATTCTTGCAGAAACAATGCCCAACGTTTTAACCTGTCATGATTTAATTTTGAAGACATAAGAAATTGTAATGCACGATGATCACTGTATACTTTTACGTGCTTACCAGAAAGAAAGAAACGGAATTTGTTAAATGCCCAAACGATAGCTAAAGCTTCTAATTCAGTAACGGAATAATTTTTTTCAGATTTTGTTAGCACTCGGCTAGCAAAAGCAATGGTTTTCTGAACGGTAGTGTCATTTTCTATGGCTTCTTGAAATAAATGGGCACCAAGACCGACTTTAGAAGAATCCTTGCTAAGGCAGAAATCTTGTGACAGATCTGGATGAGCTAGTATTGGCGCGTTAAGTAGCGATTCTTTCAAAGAATTGAATTCCAGTGAGAGAACAAAGTTTTGGTGTAACAAGAATTTGCATATTCAGAAAACGACGGTAAAAATTTACGAGACCTAGAAAACTACGGACTTGTCTTTTTGTGGATGGAACTGGAATGGCTCTGATTGCTTCTAACTTTTCAGGATCCGGCTGAATGCCTTCAGAAGAAATAATATGTCCCAAAAACCTCACCTTTAACCTACCGAATTCAGACTTTTCCAAGTTAACTGTAATTCCAGATTCTGCAAAAATATGTAACATATGTAACACGCTGTTGAGGATGCGATTGTGTTGTTCCCATGAGGCTTCTGCTATCAGAATATCGTCTACATATAAGGTGATGTGACGTTTTAAGAATTCAGGTAATATGGAATTTAGCCCGCAAATGAATGCTGCTGAAGAAATGTTCAAACCAAAAGGAAGTTTCCGAAACTGATAACAAACGCCGAAACAAAGGAAAGCTGTGTATTTTCTACATTCTGGATGAAGTTCGATCTGATAAAAGCTGGATCTGAGATCAATGGAAGACAACACTTTTACACCATTAAAATTTTGAAGAAGTTCTTCCATCGTCTGCGGCCTGTCTGTTTCAGGAATAATGATAGTATTGATTTGTCTCGAATCTAAGACAAGCCTGATCGATCCATTTTTCTTCTCAACAGCATGTAACGGATTGTTGTATGAGCTTACTGCAGGCTCAATAATGCCCTCGTCAAGCATAGATTGTATTTCTGTTCTATAATGCGCCGGAATTACGTATGGTCTAACACAAAATTTAGTATGCTCACGAACACGAAATTGGTATTGAAATCCCTTGATTGTTCCTGTTTTGTGAGTAAAAACTGTATAATGTGCTTGTAAAATCTCAAAAAGGTCTTGCCTATCATTGTCTTTACAATTCTCAATTGTTTGAATTTTATTCTGAATTAACTCATTAGTATCAAATGCGCCGTCGATATCACCCCTGTCAGTACTTGCAGAGTGATTGTTAGTGTCAAGTTCCGTCGAAAATTCCGAACTGTTGTCTAACAGGAGGTAAAGCCGATTAATTTTTTCGTCATGGTTTGAGAGCCAATCTTCAAATTTCAAAGCTACTGACTTACCTTCTTTTTCTAAAGTTATTTCAGCATCGTGAAAGTTTAAGATTGCTTTGTATTCATTCAAAAAGTCTACTCCCAGTATAATTTCCGTCGACAATAATGGAACAATAAGAAAGTTCATAGAGAAGCTGTGGCTTTGACAAAAGAATTCTAAGTTGGTTTGTTGGCGTACATCTACACTTTTTCCTAAGATTGCACCTTGTAATTTAATCTTACGTAATGGAAGTGTGGGGCAATCGTTCGATTTGTTGCATTTGCTAAAGGCTGTTTCACTGATTACTGAAATGGGACTGCCAGAGTCAAGTACTGCCGTAAATTTTACGTCATTTACTGTAATGTGAATCACAGGATATGCAATGTTGTTATGTTTTACGTCGTGTTCTTGGAGTAAGATGTCCCTAATGTCTTCCATTTTTACGTAATTACTAGCTACGGCAGCTGCGTCGTTAGTTTCATACGTGCGTTTTGTGGCTGCCTGCGGTATGAGTCATTGCCTATTGTCTCTTTGTTGGCGCGCGTCGTTATTGAGATTTGGAGACCTAACTTCTACAAATTCACCATGACGAGAGGGCCCTGCCCTGTTTAAATCCCGCCAGTTCTGATTCAATTCAGGTCCGTCGTTACGATCACATCGTCTGTCGTCATGTTGGTAGTTCCTGTAGTTTCTTTCTTGTCGGTTAAGTGGTGGAGAATTTCTCCCTGAATCGTAACTGCGCGCTGGACCGTTGCGTCTAAAGTTGTTCTGTCTCCCGTAATAATAATTATTTTGGTTCCCATATTGTTTGTTTCTCTGATTGTCTCTGTAATAGTCATTACCGCGGAGAGGTGATCTTTCCCTGTAATTATTACTACTCTGCCAACGGTTGTCATACGGGTGGTGTCTGTTTTGGTCACGATTTACGTTATAAGAATAGCCTTGTCGTGTATTATTTCTGTCATCGCGGAATTGTGACAGATGTGACCTGTAATTGTTGTGCTCCTGTTCCCACGTTCCCCGATTGTCAGTGTCAATTTCCAGTTCTTGTAACAGTCCCTGAAAAGCCTCAATGTCTTCTTTGCAACGTCCTGCTAAAATAATATGTCGTAAATGTTCAGGTAATTTGATTAAGCAAATGCGGATGAGTTCTGAGGGGCTGTATGGGTTTGACAGGTACTGATTCTTGTGCAACATGTCTTCAAAATATTTCACAAGACTGGAGAATTCAGATTGTTCGAAATGTTTCATCATTATGATGCCATGTTTTACTCGGTCTTGTGTGGCTTGAGAGCAATATGCTGAGAGGAAGGCATGGTAAAATTCTCCTTCACTGTGGCAATCGTGAATGACCGATCGCATTCTTACAGCTGGTTCATTCTCTAAATAGCCACACATGAATTCTAATCTGTGTTCTAACGACCAGTTGGGAGGAAAACAATGAGAGAATTGATGGAGCCATGCTTGTGGATGAATGTCGTTGCCAGAATTCTTAAATGTTTTGAATTTACGTGTAGTAATGAACAGCTTATAGTCAAAATCATCATGTCGGCAAGTCGCATGTCGGTCATTGTTACGTCGTTTCGGCGGTTCCATCTCAAAATTCGGCGTACCTTGCCAACTTCTTTCACAATTTCCGAAGTGCCCTGTGTTGTTATTTTGTGTCTGTTCCGTATTTCTATGTCTCTCTTCCCGTATTGGGGCGCGAGTGTCCTCTGAAATACGTAATTCTTGTACTACTTGTGCCAACTGATCTTGCACTTCCCGGATTTCTCTTTTGTACTGTGTATTGATTTGATTTTGATTTTGTTTGAATTTTCTAATTTGTTCATACTCTTCTGTGTCTGTGAAGGCTACAGGTCTTGTGTCATTCAGATCATCATCTACCTTTGTAGATAAGTTAGTGACCTGATCCGAAAGTTCGGCTACTTTCTCCGATAGTGAACACATATCCTCAGTGTGTTTTTCTGAACCAAGTTTCAGAGTGTCCATTTGTGTTGAAATCGAATCTACTGTGTCCTTCAAGTTTTCCTGAGTTTTTGCAAGTTGCGTAACCGAATCGGTAGATGCAACTGAGTCAAATTTAGCTTGCAAGGTCTCATGATTTTCATGAACAGTAGTTTGCAGTTCTTTTATGGCTGCTTCGTGATTCTGTAGTGCATTTTCATGACGCGAAAAAATAGGTTGGAAATGCTCACAAATTTGTGTTTTTACGTCATTACAGACTTTTTGACATTTCGATTCAGTGTGATGTAACTCAGTAGTTAAATCCTCACATGTTTGTTCAAGAGTTTGCTCCAATGAGTCTAACTTTTGAAGATTTTGTTCCATTGCGTCTAACTTTTTAAGATTTTGTTCCATTGTGTCTAACTTTTGAAGCTTTTGCTGTGTTTGTCCCATTTGTTGTATTAATTGTAATAACAATGCATTGGTGTCTGAAACATGTTCCTCAGTGCTTTTCGGCAGTGAATTTACACCGGAAACATTCACATTTTGACAAGCAGAAAATGTGTCTTGACTTATTTGAGAAAACGGTGAGGATCCAAAACCTGAATCTACAGTATTTGCGAGATCGTGTCGTGTCATTTCGGCTTCCTGAGGCGAGCTATTGCCGACCGATCGATCGATAATGCTTCCCTCTTCACTAATTGTTTCACTGTCCACGCCATTGTTTGCCGCCCGCTCCATTTCCCTATGCACAATTACCAAATTACTACTTTGAACATCAGTTAATTCATTACTCGGTGGCGCTAACACACTGCTTTCGTTTTCACTGTCATTTCTCAGTTTACATTGGAGCCTAGTATTACGTTTTTCACACGCCATTATTGTCACAGTATTTCACACGACAACACAGAAGAACACAATTTGAAGAGCAAAAATAGGGGAACACATTAACATAGCACTGAAAATAATATCTAGTTAATTGCAGCTGCGAAATACTTGGTGCAAATCTACATGCATGCCACACCTGTTTTACTGTACAACAATGAAAGACTGCAACTACAAAGGAGATTCTCTCTACAGTTACGCGCTAGCAATAAACAAAATCTACACTAATTACACAAACTACAAGAAAAATCAGAAGATTCCAGTGAGGTATCCTAGGCTAAGGGTCGACATATGAAACGTCCCCTTTCAACAATTATACACGACTGTGCTTAAACTGACACACAATATTTTTAGCGCAACGCAATCTGACTTTCAAAAATCCCTACAAAAGAATGGCCCTGACTAACATTAAACTATACCTTTCACAAATCACTAAATCACTTACCTCACAATAATCTTCGTTTCTCCCACTACTGCAATACAGCAAGCGCCACTACTGCCAGCTAAATAAAAGATTCAAACTATGGAAGGCACTAACTACTGATTGGGATAGTTAGCAAATGAAAGATATTAATAGAGAACAAACAATGTATTTACCTTGATATCATCATATATAAATATAGCAGTTCATGACAAATTTCAAACTCCGCCATCTCTCTCCCCACATCCACCACTGCTGGCGGCTCACCTCCAATTGCGCAACGCTACGCGCTGTTCACAGCCAGCTGCCTAACACTACAATGGCGAGTATTACAACAATGCAAAGCAGCCACAGACTGCTACGTAACGTTACCAATAAGAAAACATAAACAGCCTACTTACACCTTATTATCAGGTCTAGTGGACATAGACCCATGATTACCAACAGTGCATGTGTTGGACTTGTGTTGAATGCTCCAATGCATCTCAACAGAACGTTCCTCTGTATTCGCCTGACAGCAGCGGCAGGCCGCACCAGAGCTAACCTGTGGGCTCACACACTGGATGCGTGCCCTACTATTGGAGCCAGTATACTGTTATGGTAGATATTTATTGCTTTTGACGGCAAATGAAATCTTCTTTGTCCAATTGATATTATCTTATTGAACAGAGCTAAGGACTTTGTCGTTATTTGCTCAATATGCGGAATGAAACTCCAATCCTCATCTAGATATACCCCTAAGTAACGGGCATATCTCTGTCGCGACACTGCCTGGCCATTAATTCTGACTATTGGTTCCCTATTTAACCTGCCTTTTAAGAGCATATATAGCGATTTTTGTGGTGCAATAGACATTTTAGTCTTCTCACACCAATTTGTTAACAGACCAATAGCCAGTCGTGATCGATCTTCGATCACATTGCGAGTGTCACCTTCCACTAGAATTACGAGATCATCCGCATCTCCCTGCGCGTGACTGCAAGAAGCGTTTTTCTATTCGACGGAGAGCAGCGGACGCAGCGTATGTGTGAGTGCGGCCGCTGTGGAAGGCAGAGTGAGCGAGCAAGTGGCTGAGTGCCAGCAGTGATGCTAAGCACCTCGCACAGGTCCCGGGAGAGCCGAGAGCTTCTGGACGGGTTGAAACGAGGCGCGGCAAAAAGGCGGAACAGGCCGGGAGGCGGGAGGCGGGTGACGCAGCGCGGCGGTGGCAGCCACTATGTTTGGAGGCTGACTAAGCAACGAGCGGGCCCCCGGTGCGCGCCGCTGCTCACGTACCGATTTCGTCGCTGACTTGACGCGCTGCAACCGCAGGTGGACTGCGCTGGAGGACGTGCTGCCGCCCACGTCGTCTACGCTCTCTGCTCGGAGAGTACGATGGCTGTAGGGGAAACCTTGCAGACTGAAGTACCAGGTGGACAAGTTTTCCTAGCACTTACGTGCTGCTTCAGATGTACCCATGTAAATTACACTACTACCCATTAAAATTGCTACACCACGAAGATGACGTGCTACAGACGCGAAATTTAACCGACAGGAAGAAGATGCTGTGATATGCAAATGATTAGCTTTTCAGAGCATTCACACTAGGTTGGCGCCGGTGGCGACACCTACAACGTCCTGGCACTAGGAAAGTTTCCAACCTATTTCTCATACACAAACAGCAGTTGACCGGCGTTGCCTGGTGAAACGTTGTTGTGATGCCTCGTATAAGGAGGAGACATGCGTACCATCACGTTTACGACTTTGATAAAGGTCGGATTGTAGCCTATCGCGATTGCGGCTTATCGTATCGCGACATTGCTGCTTGCGTTGGTCGAGATCCAATGACTGTTGGCAGAATATGGAATCGGTAGGTTCAGGAGGGTAATACGGAACGCCGTGCTAGATCCCAACGGCCTCGTATCACTAGCAGTTGAGATGACAGGCATCTTATCCGCATGGCTGTAAGATCGTGCAGCCGCGTCTCGATCCCTGAGTCAACAGATGGGGACGTTTGCAAGACGACAACCATCTGCACGAACAGTTCGTGACGTTTGCAGCAGCAATGACTATCAGCTCGGAGACCGTGGCTGCGGTTACCCTTGACGCTGCATCACAGACAGGAGCGCCTGCGATGGTGTACTCAACGACGAACCTAACTGCACGAATGGCAAAACGTGATTTTTTCATATGAATCCAGGTTCTGTTTACAGCATCCTTATGGTCACATACGTGTTTGTCGACATCACGGTGAACGCACATTGGAAGCTGTATTCGTCATCGTCATACTGGCGTATCACCCGGCGTGATGGTATGGGGTGCCATTGGTTACACGTCTCGGTCACCTCTTGTTCGCATTGACGGCACTTTGAACAGTGGACGTTACATTTCAGATGTGTTACGACCTGTGGTTCTACCCTTCATTCGATCCCTGCGAAACCCTACATTTCAGCAGGATAATGCACGACCGCACGGGACTTTCTGCATACATAAAATGTTCGACTGCTGCCCTGGCCAGTACATTCTCTAGATCTCTCACCAATTGAAAACGTCTGGTCAATGGTGGTCAAGCAACTGGCTCGTCACAATACGCCAGTCACTACTCTCGATGAACTGTGGTATCGTGTTGAAGCTGCATGGGCAGCTGTACCTGTACACGCCATCCAAGCTCTGTTTGACTCAATGCCCAGGCGTATCAAGGCCATTATTACGGCCAGAGGTGGTTGTCCTGGGTGCTGATTTCTCAGGATCTATGCACCCAAATTGCGTGAAAATGTAATCACGTGTCAGTTCTAGTATAATATATCTGTCCAATGAATAGCCGTTTATCATCTGCATTTCTTCTTAGTGTAGCAATGTTAATGGCCAGTAGTGTATAAATATTGATGTACATACATACGGGGGGCGTTCATTAAGTAATGCAACACTTTTTTCGGCCAATTACGGTTAAAAAATGTGGAATTTGCTGTAGGACATCGTGGAATATTCTCGCCTCAGCCCCTATTGTTTCATGACGTTCCGGTAGGTGGCAGCGCTATACGTAGCCTTAAAAATGACGTCTGTAACGGCAGTGCCATCCAAGCAGAGAACTGTCATTGAGTTTCTTTTGGTGGAAAACCAGTGCACCGCAGATGTCCATAACGAATTCTAGAATATCTACGAGGCCTAGCAGTGAACAAAAGCACGGTGAGTCGGCCGAGGCGCCGGTCATCATCGCAACAAGGCCGCGCAAAGCTGTCCGATCACTCGCGTGCCGGGAGCCGCACCCAGCTGAGACTCCTGCAGTGTTGGAACGTGCGGACACTCTCATTTGAAGTGGTCGACGGATCACAATCAAATACATGGCTGTATAACAGAACTCAAAAGATGTGTGGCCGCCGGGTTCCTCGTCGCCTAACAGAAGACAATATGGAGTAACGAGTTTCCTCCAGTGAAGGCTGCACTCCGCGGCAAGCAGTACGTGGATTATCGGGAGGTTATTACAGCAACAAGACGTTGGTTCCGACGTCCATCTGCAGTGGTTACTACGAGAGCATACAGGCCCTTCCATTAAGGTGGCGTAAGGCCGTCGCATTTAACGAAGATTATATGGAAAAAAGAGTTTTGTAGCCAACAGCTTGAAGAATAGTACGGTGTGTTGGAATCCTGAATAAAACCAACTTGCTTTCAGAAATAAATTTACTGCAGTACTTATTGAAGGCCTCTCTACATCGCCTCCTAAACAACTCCACCGATTTCAGTCAAATTTAGTACACATGTCACTTACTGTCTGGAAAGTATGGCGGTGGAGTTAAGAACTACATACTTACCGAAGGTGTTTGGATCATGATTGATAATGCAGTGTAGCACATGTCACGCGAATACCCATACTTTTAGAATGGCGGCACTTAGTGACTTGGAACAAACTTTACACATAATTTCAAAGCTTTACGAAACTTTATCTCGCTGATAACCCGAGACAAAACGTTTATCACCCACTACATTTTTCGCTTGTCGTGCAGTAAAACTGCCGCATGGAGCAAGACGTTTTACTTCTTTACTGCTAACTCTATTCACAGCACATTTCGCAGAGCGTAGCCAGATATGAAACTGGATGTACGTGGAAAATTTCATCATCGTACAGCACATATTTTAGCAGATACGACATCAAACGCAATAAATAAAAGTAAATGTCGTGTGACTAGAGCCTCCCGTCGTAGACCGTTCGCCGGATGCAAGTCTTTTGATGTGACGACACTTCGGCGACTTGCGCGTCCATAGGGATGAAATGATGATGATTAGGACAACACAAAACCCATTCCGTGACCGGAGAAAATCCCCGGGAATCGAATCTGGGCCCGGAGGATTGACATTCTGTCACGCTAACCACTCAGCTACCGGGACCGGACATCAAACACATTGAGCTGCGTGGAAGTGAAACTGCTGAACGAAATTCGCTAGAGATATAGGTGAAATCTGTGTAGAGATGTGGATGAAATATGTTAAATATTTATTACATATATTTGACGTATGTACACGCGAGCAAAGTAACGGGTAAAAGGTTCACCCTAAACCTCTTGAATGATTTCAACCAAATGTGGTACACAGGTTAGTCAGGGTCTAGAAATAAACACTGGGAGGGGGGGGGGAAGGGAAGAGTGGTGGTAAGACCCACTTCCCAATGAGGTGAGCGTGATAAAGTGCAGAGACAAAGGAAGGGAGAGGAGAGGAGGAGGAGGAGATGAACAGAGAAAGGAACTAGGAGGAGATGATCAAAGGGAGGAGGAGATGGAAAAAGGGAGGAGAAGCACATGGATCTACATCTACATGTACCTCTACATCCATACCCTGCAAGCCACCTGACGGTGTGTGGCGGAGGGTACCTTGAGTACCTCTACCGGTTCTCCCTTCTATTCCAGTCTCGTATTGTTCGTGGGAAGAAGGATTGTCGGTATGCCTCTGTGTGAGCTCTAATCTCTCTGATTTTATCCTCATGGTCTCTTCGCAAGATATACGTAGGAGGGAGCAATATACTGCTTGACTCTTCGGTGAAGGTATGTTCTCGAAACTTCAACAAAAGCCCGTACCGAGCTACTGAACGTCTCCGCTGCAGAGTCTTCCGCTGGAGTTTATCTATTATCTCCGTAACGCTTTCGCGATTACTAAATGATCCTGTAACGAAGCGTGCTGCTCTCCGTTGGATCTTCTCTATCTCTTCTATCAACCCTATCTGGTACGGATCCCACACTGCTGAGCAGTATTCAAGCAGTGAGCGAACAAGCGTACTGTAACATACTTCCATTGTTTTCGGATTGCATTTCCTTAGGATTCTTCCAATGAATCTCAGTCTGGCATCTGCTTTACCGACGATCAACTTTATATGATCATTCCATTTTAAATCACTCCTAATGCGTACTCCCAGATAATTTATGGAATTAACTGCTTCCCGTTGCTGAACTGCTATATTGTAGCTAAATTATAAGGGATCTTCCTTTCTATGTATTCGCAGCACATTACACTTGCCTACATTGAGATTCAATTGCCATTCCCTGCATCATGCGTCAATTCGCTGCAGATCCTCCTGCATTTCAGTACAATTTTCCATTGTTACAACCTCTCGATATACCACAGCATCATCCGCAAAAAACCTCAGTGAACTTCCGATGTCATCCACAAGGTCATTTATGTATATTGTGAATAGCAACGGTGCTACGACACTCCCCTGCGGCACACCTGAAATCAATCTTACTTCGGAAGACTTCTCTCCATTGAGAATGCCATGCTGCGTTCTGTTATCTAGGAACTCTTCAATCCAATCACACAATTGGTCTGATAGTCCATATGCTCTTACTTTGCTCATTAAACGACTGTGGTGAACTATATAGAACGCCTTGCGGAAGTCGAGAAACACGGCATTACCTGTGAACCCGTGTCTATGGCCCTCTGAGTCTCGTGGACGAATAGCGCGAGCTGGGTTTCACACGACCGTCTTTTTCGAAACCCATGCTGATTCCTACAGAGTAGATTTCTAGTCTCCAGAAAAGTCATTATACTCGAACATAATACGTGTTCCAAAATTCTACAACTGATCGACGTTAGAGATATAAGTCTATAGTTCTGCACATCTGTTCGACTTCCCTTCTTGGAAACTGAGATGACCTGTGCCCTTTTCCAATCCTTTGGAACGCTACACTCTTCTAGAGACCTACGGTACACCGCTGCAAGAAGGGGGGCAAGTTCCTTCGTGTACTCTGTGTAAAATCGAACTGGTATCTCATCAGGTCCAGCGGCCTTTCCTCTTTTGAGCGATTTTAATTGTTTCTCTATCCCTCTGTCGTCTATTACGATATCTACCATTTTGTCATCTGTGCGTCACTCTAGAGAAGGAACTACAGTGCAGTGGATAGAAGGAGGGAGGAGCAGATGGACACTGAGAAGGGGATGGGAAGGTGGAGAGAGAGAGGGGCAGGAGGAGATGGACAGGGAGTGGGTGGGTTGGAGGAGGTGCATGGAGATGGAGTGAAGGAGAAAAAGGACAGAGCGAGGGAAAGGAAGAGATGGATTAATAGAAGACTGCAATAAATACGTATCTGGGTAATGCTGGGTCCTCGGCTAGTCTGTATATAACCTGACACCTTCACACCTTCACTGAGCAAACTGAGACAATGAGGTTCAGGTCTCCATTAAGGTGCGAATGCAGGGACATAGGAAGGCTGACTTTCCGAACATAGGTAGAAATTACTAAAAGAAACAACATTCCCATCACTTACACGCTCATATAGCCTAGCCATAGCCTGCCAACCAATATTCACTATGGTAGTGATTAGTGAAATACTGATATTATTTGTGATTTTACTTCGGTTTTATACTGTAAAGGACCGAAATTGTGAGAGTTTGTTGCCATTATAGTTCTTAAATTAATTGCGTGACGGAACCACTTCTCAAATTTTCGGGTGTACGCTTTTCAAAGATTGTATTTTTCTGAACTGCAGTCTCATGGACGCTACGCTAAAGCCATATACAACTCATATATGCAAATAAATCATTACTTTTATTGCAGTAAAATATTGTTGTTGTTATTATTAAAATCACCCACCTCCATACCCGAGGTCGCCATAGCACGCATGTGCGGTGGCGCTCGACTCTGAGGCGAGCCGGTTCGAATACTAGTGATGGATGGAATTCTCACTACCAGTATTTGTATGGCAAGCGGTGGAGAGGTGGTGGCCAGATTTTGTGTCTACGTCCTGGACTATAGTACAAACTTCTACGCAGTGTTTCATGAAGTGAGAGCGCGTGACACTGCTGACGGGGAGGTTAGTTTCATCCCTCTCCGTTCTCTTGATCCATAATAACCCAGATCCAACACTACCCCGTACACGCACTTATCACAGTCATACACGACATAGATACACGCTTGAAACTTCATAACAGGTAGGAGGGAGGCAACGGCAAATCACTTCCACTAGGACCTTGGCAAGGGCGACGATGCGAGATTCCTGCACTTGCTTCCCTTGCGCTCATTTCAAAATGAGCATTGGACCATTTTCGCTTGATTATTAGAAAAGTACACCCATTTGGGTAAGGGGGAGGGAGAGGCAGTAACAAACTGCAGCCTCCCCCCCCCCCCCCGCACACACACAAACAATCTAGTCCTACAGTATACCTGCGCCTGTCCATATCCAGCCAACAGATTTCACTAAATTGATAGAGGTGAACTGGAATTTTGCTTCCTTTAACATGAAGAAAGTTCTCCAGACACTCATGATTGACACCGACACAACGACAAGTGCCACTGACATTCTAAATGTGCGTTAGACTGTTATAAGTCAGTAAATATCCCTCAGCTACAGACGACGTGACAGATCACACTTCAAACAAGGAGCCATTCGTCATTCCTGGAAGCAAAAGACAACATAATCTGCTACTCGTCGATAACTGTCATCCAAACAAACCCACTGAACAGAAGCCACATGCATTCTTTCTGTTCCGGCCGGTGTGACCGAGCGGTTCTAGGCGCCTCAGTCTAGAAACGCGCGACCGCTACGGTCGCAGGTTCGAATCCTGCCGCGGGCATGGATGTGTGTGATGTCCTTAAGTTAGTTAGGTTTAAGTAGTTCTAAGTTCTAGGGGACTGATGACCTCAGACGTTAAGTCCCATAGTGCTCAGAGCCATTTGAACCATTCTTTCTGGGCAGTTGCAGTCAGAACTAAAACCGTTCATCATAAGAATAAACCTGATGTAGACAAACACAAACGCCATGATTGGTCACAAGCCGCAGCACACGTTCGCTGGTTTTGTTACACTCTTGGAAGTAGGTCCTACTTACGTATTAGATATCTTATTACCAAGTTACGTTAAATGAAATTTGAAGATATTGAAATGTATTAACAGCCATCAACGTTTTTTCTTAATCACTCTTTAAGTACGTAGTTTTTATTTCAAAAATCATGTACAGTCACAGCCTCTGCAGCGTTGTGCTCTGATTGTCCCGCTGTTAAGGCACAGTATGAAAATGGCTGAGGATACTTTCTGTTCCGTAATGAAACAAGAGCGTGGAACACGGTTAAAAAGTGCCGTGAAACAGGCTGCTCTAACTGTTTTTCGTAAATTTACGGAGATTATCGGCCGATCTGACAGAGACGACGAACAGCTGAAGAGGGTCGTAACGTGTAATAGGCAGATAACTATCTAGACCATCACACAGGAATTCCAAACTGCATCAGGATCCACTGCAAGTATTATGACAATTAGGTGGGAAGTGAGAAAACTTGGATTTTATGGTTGAGCGGCTGCTCATAAGCCACACATCACGCCGTTAAATGACAAACGCCGGCTGGGGTGACCGAGCGGTTCTAGGAACCGCGCTAGGAACCGCGCGACCGCTACGGTCGCAGGTTCGAATCCTGCCTCGGGCATGGATGTATGTGATGTCCTTAGGTTAGTTAGGTTTAAGTAGTTCTAAGTTCTAGGGGACTGATGACCTCAGAAGTTAAGTCCCATAGTGCTCGGAGCCGTTTGAACCAAATGACAAACGACGCCTCGTTTGGTGTAACCAGCGTAAATATTGGACGATTGAACGGTGGGAAAACTTTATGTGGACTGACGAATCACAGTACGCAATGTGGCGATCCGATGGCAGGGTGTTGGTATGGCGAATGCCCGGTGAACGTTATTTGCCAGCGTGTGTAGTGCCAACAAGGAAATTTGGAGGCGGAGGTGTTATGGTGTGGTCGTGATTTTCATGGAGGGGGCTTGCAACCTTTGTTGCTTGGCGTGGCACGATCACAGCACAGACTTAAATTGATGTTTTAAGCACGATCTTGCTTCCTACGGTTGAAGAGCAATTCGGGAATAGCGATTGCATCTTTCTACACGATCGAGCACCTGTTCATAATGCACGGCCTGTGGTGGATAGGTTACACGGCAATAACATCCCTGTAATGGACTGGTCTGCACGGGGTCCAGACTGAATCCTATAAAAGACCGGCATTTACAATGGCTCTGAGCACTATGGGACTCAACTGCTGTGGTCATAAGTCCCCTAGAACTTAGAACTACTTAAACCTAACTAACCTAAGGACAGCACACAACACCCAGCCATCACGAGGCAGAGAAAATCCCTGACCCCGCCGGGAATCGAACCCAGGAACCCGGGCGTGGGAAGCGAGAACGCTACCGCACGACCACGAGATGCGGGCTATAAAAGACCTTTGGGACGTTTTGGAACGTCTCAGCTCTCCTCAGTGAAGCACTCTGCGAATGCAGAATGAGATTTTCACTCTACAGCGGAGTGTGCACTGACATGAAACTTCCTGGCAGATTAAAACTGTGTGCCGGACCGGCACACAGTTTTAATCTGCCAGGAAGTTTCACTCTGTGAATGGGCTGCCATTCCCCAAGAAACCTTCCAGCACTTGATTCAACGTATGCTTGCGAGAGTGGAAGCTGTCATCAATGCTAAGGGTGGGCCAACCTCATATTGAAAGCATCCGATGTAGGGCGCCACGAACTTGTGAGTCATTTTCAGCCATGTGTCGGAATACTTTTGATCACATAGTGTATCTCGAGATTACGGTATCTGTTTCGGGTGTCTCGATACCTGTCTCTAGTGTGTGTGGATACCGCTATTCCGAGGGTGTGTGCATGGATACTACTCTTTTGAGTGTGTGTGTGTGTGTGTGTGTGTGTGTGTGTGTGTGTGTGCGTGAGCGCGTAGATACCTCTCTCGAAAGTAAGTGGAAATCCTGTTTGTAAACCGTCTACACATGTTTTCTAACGATCTGGATGCTTTTCTGAAGTGTCTGTACGAGGTGCGTTCAAGTTCTAAGGCTTCCGATTTTTTTTACTCCGGACTGGAAAGAGATAGAAACATGCGCATTGTTTTAAAATGAGGTCGCGTCCATTGTCAATACGTTCCAGAGATGGCAGCACCGTACGGCAGATGGAATTTTACCGCCAGCGGCGAGAATGAGAACTGTTTTAAATACTTAAAATGGCGACGTTTTCCTTACCTGAAGAGCGGGCAATCATTCGTTTTCTGAATCTGCGTGGTGTGAAACCAATTGAAATTCATTGACAGTTGAATGAGCCATGTGGTGATGGAGTTATGAATGTGTCGAAAGTGCATTCGTGGGTGCGACAGTTTAATGAAGGCAGAACATCGTGTGACAACAAACCGAAACAACCTCGGGCTCGCACAAGCCGGTCTGACGACATGATCGAGAAAGTGGAGAGAATTGTTTTGGGGGATCGCCGAATGAGTGTTGAACACATCGCCTCCAGAGTTGGCATTTCTGTGGGTTCTGTGCACACAATCCTGCATGACGACCTGAAAATGCGAAAAGTGTCATCCAGGTGGGTGCCACGAATGCTGACGGACGACCACACGGCTGCCCATGTGGCATGTTGCCAAGTAATGTTGACACGCAACGACAGCATGAATGGGACTTTCTTTTCGTCGGTTGTGACAATGGATGAGACGTGGATGCCATTTTTCAATCTAGAAACAAAGCGCCAGTCAGCTCAATGGAAGCACACAGATTCACCGCCACCAACAAAATTTCGGGTAACTGCCAGTGCTGAAAAAATGATGGTGTCCATGTTCTGGGACAGCGAGGGCGTAATCCTTACCCATTGCGTTCCAAAGGGCACTACGGTAACAGGTGAATCCTACGAAAATGTTTTGAAGAACAAATTCCTTCCTGCACTGCAACAAAAACGTCCGGGAAGGGCTGCGCGTGTGCTGTTTCACCAAGACAACGCACCCGCACATCGAGCTAATGTTACGCAACAGTTTCGTCGTGATAACAACTTTGAAGTGATTCCTCATGCTCCCTACTCACCTGACGTGGCTCCTAGCGACTTTTCGCTTTTGGCCGCACATTCACCAGCCGTGCTGCTATTGCCTCAGCGATTTTCCAGTGGTCAAAACAGACTCCTAAAGAAGCCTTCGCCGCTGCCATGGAATCATGGCGTCAGCGTTGTGAAAAATGTGTACGTCTGCAGGGCGATTACGTCGAGAAGTAACGCCAGTTTCATCGATTTCGGGTGAGTAGTTAATTAGAAAAAAAATCGGAGGCCTTAGAAATTGAATGCAACTCGTATATCTCTCCACAAAAGTGCAAATGCGTTTTACTAAGAGTTCAAGTTCTTCCAGATCCCTTTGGTAATAGTTTGAAAATGTTTTACAAGGATTTTACAAAGGTCCGAATGTTTTATGCCGCACTAAAAAAAGCGACAATTCACTGATTTTTTTGTCTGATGTATTTTATTTAAAGTTTCTGATGTGTGTTACTTGTATAAGAAATGAACATGACAGCGTCAAGAAAATCTTCCTTTTCTATGCGTTTTAGCATTATGAGTATCCCCTATGAGGCTACACAAGGCCCAATATTCCGTTACCTTCTTTTTGCGGACTGGATGTAGCGGTGAGCGCGAGCGGTTTCTTTGCCGTGGCAGGCCGCACACACTGACCTTCCCCAACGGCGTCCGGGTTGCGCCGGCGCTCGGCTACTAAGTGGCCTTCCTCGGCATCGAGACACGCCTCCCACCTGCCGTTTGGGCAGCCGACAGCTCCGCGACAAACCAGTTAGGCGCGCTGGTGACTGTAAGGCCGCCTCATTAAAAGCGATTCTGGTTCGTTCGAAAGCACCGCCGAAAGACAAACCGGAGGTCGTTGTAGTAAATGCCACAAGTAGTCAACTAAGACAGCTTACATACGAAGCTGTTTTGCCCTATAGTCAAGGCGATCATTGAGCTGGCTGCAAAGGTTAACATACTGTTAGGCTTACTAGTTCATCTGATTAAATATTTGAGTTGCAACCTAAACTTTAGGACTGAATCCCTCGTTCTTTCTAGAATTTGTTTTTGTATTACAGGATGTAGCCTGGCCTTCATATTATGCCCAGCGTAAAAGTTGAATCATCTGGAACTTGCAACGCAAATATTTCAATAATGGAAGGCACCATTGTTACGCGGATTTCACAGATTGGAATGAAGGACGGATGCCCATTTCTGCAGCCCATACACAGTGTTACGAGTTTCAAATGTGTATTTATTTTAAAAAGGTACAAATATTTCAGTGGAACAATGCCCACTGTCAGTGCAACAATCAAAGTAGACTAAATTAGAACGTCAGTGGTGTTCGTTGCGGGAGTCTAGCACAAGCAGTTTATGGCTCTAAGCACCATGGGACTTAACATCTGAAGTCATCAGTCCCCTAGACTTAGAACTTCCTTAACCTAACTAACATAAGGACATTACACACATCCATGCTCGAGGCAGGATGCGAACCTGCGACCGTAGCAGCAGCGCGGTTCCAGACTGAAGCGCCCAGAACCGCTAGGCCACAGCGGCCAGCACAAGCAGTTTACGAGGTATCTTAGTCTGAACATTGTAAACACCGACACTTGTTTGTTCCATGTTGTGGCACAAACGAATGTGAATTTCACTTGCGTGCGTCTGTGCGACACCACACAGATGCTTCAAGTCTCCGGAGACGTCGTGTTCCTAAATGGGACATTCCCTAGGACAAACAAAAGACAAAGATGACCGCAGTACCCGGTGGAGTCCGGCACCTAAAGAACCAATGTATCCTCGAAGCCTGTGGTCAAAGTAACCACCACAAGCGTCAATAGAAGCTTGCAGTCTGCCATGTAACGATTGTTCCACACGTCCTAGCATTTCACCGGAAACTGCAGCGTAGGCAGCAGTAGTACGTCGTTTCATATCATCTGTAAGACGTTCAAGGGATTGACGTCCATCGAATTATCTTTCGGTGTGTATTTCCTACATTCACCATAAACAACAAGCATGTCGTCTTTTTTTCGCACGTCCTACTACGTCTACTCTCACACAGTAACCGAGCGAGGTGGCGCAGCGTTTAGCACAGTGGACTCGCATTCGGGAGGACGACGGTAAAAACACGCGTGCGACCATCCCTAAATTGCTTAAGGGAAATGCCGGGATGGTTCCTTCGAAAGGACACGGCCGATTTCCTTCCCCATCCATCCTTAATCCTAGTTTGTGCTCCGTTTCTAACGACCTCCTTGCCGATCGGACGTTAAACGCTAATCCCCTCCGCGTCCTCCTCTATCACATAATAAGTGACAGAACAGTCGCAATGAAAGCGCATTGTACACACGATACCGTGTAAATAAACATAAGGTCGTCGTCTATCATCTAAATAATAGGATGAAACAAGCAGTTGTCGCTGTTTATAATGTTCACAAAAAAATGGTTCAAATGGCTCTGAGCATTATGGGACTTAACTTCTAAGGTCATCAGTCCCCTAGAACTTAGAAATACTTAAACCTAACTAACCTAAGGACATCGCACACATCCATGCCCGAGGCTGGATTCGAACCTGCGACCGGAGCGGTCGCGCGGTTCCAGACTGTAACGCCTAGAACCGCTCGGCCACCCCGGCCGGCCACAATGTTCACAATGCGATAATTCGTCAACTGCTTGCATCAGCTTCCTGCAGAAAACGCCACTGTTATTCTCATTTGCGCTACATGTAGGAGTTTACTGTCAATAGGCACTGATCCATTTAAAAATTTGTAAATATTGTAAAACACTGCACTTTTCGTGAATGTCTCAAAATCTACGTGTCGGCTGCCAATACGCCCTCTTGCCTGCAATTCAGTTATGTGAAAATCGCGTATCGATAGAGCCGTGGATGTCCGAAATATTTGCGGTGCAAGTGTTAGGTGATTCACCATGTATTTGAGCGAAAAGTATTCAGTAGTGCGATGACTTACATTAGTGAAATGGTTTTTAAGTCGAAGGGAACCGTACCGTTTCCGAACACGCCGAGGCTGGCCGTAGAATGGAATTGTCAATTTGACCTTAGAACTGAAGAAGAGTTGTTAAAAATGGTTCAAATGGCTCTGAGCACTATGGGACTTAACTGCTGATGACACCAGTCCCCTAGAACTTAGAACTACTTAAACCCAACTAACCTAAGCACATCACACACATCCATGCCCGAGGCAGGATTCGAACCTGCGACCGTAGCGGTCGCGCGGTTCCAGACTGTAGCGCCTAGAACCGCTCGGCCACACCGGCCGATGAAGAGTTGTTAGTTCATGCACATTGTGTATGTATATATTTATTTCGTCGTTTATTTATCTATCATGTTCTGTGGGACCACCGGAACAAGTGCTAGTCGGTGTTGGAACAATCAGTACATAGTTACGGAATGCTGATGGAAGATTTGTAAACTAAATAAATTAACTTCTTGTGGTCGGAGTTGACAGTGATGTATAACTTTTTAAAGGACATCAAATTCGCCGTAGACTGTAGAAATTATTTATTTCACAGCTGCAGTTTCAGGCTTTGGACCATTTTCAAGTGTTACTCCGCACGATTTTGTTTCAGCTCGTGTCAGTTACAAAAAAGGAGACAAGTCAGAAGTTTTTAAAGTCTGACATGTGCTGAAGCAAAATCTTTTGCAGTACCACTTGAAAGGTCGAAACTGTAATTGTGAAATAAATTATTTCTACAGTCAATGGCGAATATGATATCCTTCAAAAAACGCTAATCCGATTGTGAGAAATTCTACGAATAAATAACATTACTGAGAAACGTCTCAGCAATTGTGAGGAACTACTGTGTAGAATAGAAGGATAACCCTCAACTTGAATTCGACTACTTGGGGGTCTATCTTTTTACGGTCCTCCTGGAGGCCTACAGAAAATGAAACCTGCTGAGCGGCGCACACCTTACTGACGATTTAAGAACGGAAAAATGAAGATGGACTGAAGTGTGAAGTTTGTGATAGGGAGAACTTTGGTTTACAGTATTTCCTGCAGCGCTCAGAGCTACAATGACAGGTTGGTGTAGTGGACAGCACATCTGCGTAGGAAGGAGGAGAACTGAGTTCAAGGACCAGCCTTGTCACAGATTTTAATTCATTATTTCAGTTTTTCTACTTATCGAAGATAACGTTCTCAAAGTGTAAATCGTTTTTCCATTTAGCGTTTACTTATGAATATTTTAGTTACTTCTTAATGAGTTAATACTGTCAGCAATAAATTTCATGATGGAATTTATGCAGAAATATGGCACAGTTAGAGATACCTGAACAACGGTCTACACGAAATTCACCGCAAATCAGTCTGATCGCCCTTTTCTGGACTGTGAATACTCTTGATCAATGCACAGAGTTGCCCCACAGTACAACCCCATACGAGATAACAGAGCGAAAGTAAACAAAAGAAACATATTTTCGCGATTCAGTGTCACAGACTGTGGAAATCATTCTAATCTTGCAGATAGCAACATTTAGTATCTGCACAAGATCTTGAACTTAATACTTCCATGAAAATCTTCCATCTGCCCCTAGGCTTAAGATTCTAAAATGGTCGACTTCACTTACATTTTGACCACCGTGGGATAATAAAATTTCGCTTATACAAGATTTCCGCGGCAGAAACTGTATATTCTCTGAAAGCCACTTGTTGATGTTACTGACTACTTCATTAGCTGCAGTATTTATATTGCGTTCTACTTTCACAATAACTCTTGCGTCATTTATAAAGAGAAAATTTTTTTCACTTTAATTGCTGGATTACATTATATAGCTACGACTGGCATTATAGTAGCAAGTGCTTCGATGTAATGCAGTCCTCTGATAGCTCCAACCCGTTCTGAATGACAAACGACTGAAAAGGAATTTCGTTAACTGTCTTTTTGGGAAAAGATTCCTAGATGCTTACGGTCTATTCAAAGATCACCCCGAGTGCGACTGACACAACAAAATCATTGTGAACTCTCTTAGTTGAAACCGTTGTTTATTCGTAGATACACAATTCTGAGTAAGGAAATAGACATTTCGACTGTACTGTTCGTCCGTTTTGCGTAGTGCATAAATGATCTAGTAGACAACAGAAAGAGAGTGTACCATCATGTGATTGCGAAAAGCATGAGCCTCTGTCGACTTACTAACGGACAGTTCTTTACTAAGACCTTCGCAACCGAGGTCACTAACGGACTCTTAAGAGGACCGGAGCCTGACACAGAGCTAGCCGGTCGGAATCCTCGAAGTGGTAGAGATGTATTTGGGCAGCAAGACTAAAAGAGATACTGATGTACACGATCCCCAATGTTAAATTAAGTCTTGTTGATTAAAAGAATGCAACGTATTGACAGTGATGTATCCACTGAACGGAGTCGTTAAGGTGGGCGGTACCCGCCAGCACACTTATAAAGGGAACAACGCTACACTACACAAACACTCGCCAGTCATCCACACAACACAAAAAGCACGTGCGACACTCTACCGTGAGGAAAGACGAAGTACTTCGCTAAGTCCAGCAAACTCCAGAAAATAGACGGTTCAATCACATTAATGTGGTCACCGCCTATGTTCGACGTCATCGAGCAAAATAACCACTCATAGACGGCAGATGGCAGCACTAGCAGTGAAGGGTATATAAAGCGCGTCCGGAGGCTACGGGAAAAAGTGCAGTCGTTAATTTCTGATAATCGGGATTCACAGTCATTTAAATTTTTCTAAGAGATATCATATTCGCCGTTGACTGTAGAAATTATTTATTTCGCTATCGCAATTTCGGTCTTTGGGCCATTTTCAAGTGCTACTGCAAAAGATTTGCTTCAGGATACGTCATTTATTTATTTCACTATCGCAATTTCGCTCTTTGGGCCATTTTCAAGTGCTACTGCAAAAGATTTGCTTCAGGACACGTCAAGCTTTAAAATCCTCCGACATGTACACATATCATCGTCTAAAATAGGTCTTTTTTACGGTAGATATACAGTAACGTCAGACGAGTATGAAGCTCTGTATGTCGTGAAATGATGTAACATTTCACGTAATTTACACCACTTCACGACGTTTTACACTCGCCTGATGTTACTGTATATCTACGGCGAAGAGGCCTATTTTTGACAAATGACATGTATAGATGTCGGAAGATTTTAAAGTCTGACATGTGCTGAAACAATATCTTTTGGAACACCAGTTTAAAATGGACCAAAAGCTGAAAATGAAGTAGTGAAATACATAGTTTCTACAGTCAACAGCGATTGTGGAGTCCTTTAAACAAAATAATGTCGTAATGCGGGGCGATTTTTCCGACGTCTACAGGGGAATGATCATTGGCCTTTTCGCCAAGGGTGGACGCGTTTCCAAAACGGCTGAGTTTCTAAACTTTTCGTGTGCTGCCGTGGTTAAAGTATATCGTGCATGGCAAAATGGCGGTATCCAGACCCGGCGCCGAGGCACCTGTGGTACAACCATGAGCCATAGACGACAGGTCAGTCCGGAACCGCGCTGCTGCTACGTTCGCAGGTTCGAATCCTGCCTCGGGCATGGTTGTGTGTGCTGTCCTTAGGTTAGTTAGGTTTAAGTAGTTCTTAGTCTAGGGGACTGATGACCTCAGATGTTAAGTTCCATAGTGCTCAGAGCCACTTGAACCATTTTTTGATGACCTCAGATGTTAAGTCCCATAGTGCTCAGAGCCATTTGATCCATAGACGAGAGGGGTGAGCGATGGCTGCGGAGATGTGTACATGCAAATCATTGTCTCCTCAACGACCGTTCAGCGAACGTTGCTGCGTATGGGCCTCCGCAGCAAGCGCCTGATTAATGGGCCCATGTTGACTCCTGTTCATCATCGACAAAGAATGGAATCTGCACGCCGGTATCGCAACTGGACGTCCACCGAATGGCGACAGGATAGACCAAAGGAATACATCAATCCTTGGGGATCATGTGTACCCCTAAAACGCATTTCGTTGTTCCTCGGCTCGATGGCGTCTACCAGCAGAACGATGCAACGTGTCAGACAACTCTCAGAGTACATGCGTGGTTCGAAGAGGAGCAAAATGCGTTTAACGTACTACCCTGGCCACCAAACTGCCCGGATTTAAACACTACCCAGGATCTGTGGGACCACCTCGATCGGGCTGTTTGTGCCATGAAACCTCAACCGAGAAACCTAGCGCAGTTGTCCACGGGAGTGGAGCGTACACGGCTCCACATGCCTTTTGGTACTTTCTAAAACCTGCTAATCTCGCAGCGGTTTTTCAGGCTTTTAACAGTTGGTCACATTAATCTGAGTGGACAATGTATCTCGCTACGTCTCGCGAGCCCTCTTGAGAATATATGAAGATGGTATCTGTTCTTTCGGACAAAACAGATACCATCTTCATATAGTTAAGGCTAACCGGCCGTTGACCTCTCCTTCTGTGCTGGATGCACACGCATTGCCCGAACTCTTACGGGACTTGGTAAGATTGTCTGCCACGAGTAATGAGTGTAATGGGCAGGGGCACCACGAATGTAGTGTGTGGACATTAAGTTGGGAATGTGGGTCTCACGGGAAACGTGCAAGGGATAAATCCCTGCAGTCGCACTATCCTCTGTGACCTCTGTGGCTCAGATGGATACAGCGTCTGCCATGTCAGCAGGAGATCCCGGTTTCGGGATCCCGGTCGGGGCACACATTTTCACCTGTCCCCGTTGATGTATATCAACACCTGTCGACAGCTTAGGTTCTTGATTTAATTATCGTTGCACTCATGAGAATAGTTCAGAGTGCTCTTGGACGAACTAATCAAGTACACACTACTCAAGGAAAGGGTATTTTTTTAAGGAAAAACCTTAGTACGTATGACTGACATGTAAACGTGGAAGAGAAATAATTTTTTATTAGTACTATCACATTTCTCTGTCTGCGACAAGCTACTTAACACTGAATACGGTTATTCATCAATGAATATACCGTATGTAGTTGTTACCGATCGCCGACATTTTATCTTCGCTTAAGGATCCTGTGTCAGTTTTGCTTCTATTTATCGTAGTAATTTCTGTTTAATACGCCACGAAGACAATAATTTATGCTATTGTGGGAGCGCAATCTAGTGCGTTGTGAATACAACCTCGTCAATTAATTGAGTAAGAAAACCGGCGAATCCAGTGAAACTTATTTCTTCACTCACTTAAGTCTGTAGCTGATAGATATATATTTATGTGTCAACAACATATTACAAATTTCTGCATCCTTCTGATTGTATAAGAATGCATAATGCTTAAACCCTGCAACTTGGATAGAATGTGCACCCTACTTTATTTCAATGTATCCCTCGAACACCCTTGAGAATGGGACACAGTGTTTTAGCGTAGGCTAACATATCACAATATCACATAGGTTTCGTTCATTTATTATATTCGACTCTGGAGATGTTTTAGTGAAATGGTGTATTTATTTTCTCTTAAGCGCGTTCCTGTAGATCAGTAAAAGTATCCAAATCATTTACTTTTCAAATATGTGCTAAATTCCCAGTACGTATGGCCTCCATGACAGTATCTAAGACCCCTGCCCGTAAGTCTTAGGTCGTCATACAAGTTTAGAAGACACTTATATAAGCCATGTTACTCATTTACACTTTCTGTTTGCATTAAGGCTCTTTATAAATGCGCCAGAATGTTTCTGGCGTTTGGTACAACAATGAAATAATCGTATGGCATTTATTGAGCGGGTTATCCCCTTTGGGGTTCGGCCGCCGTATTGCAAGTCTTTTTATTTGACGCCACTTCGGCGACTTGCGTGTCAATGATCATAAAAATGATGATGGACACACAACACCCTGTCCCCTCCCGGGTACCGAACCCGGTCCTCCTTGCGTGGTAGGCGGTAACGCTACCGCTGCGCTACGGAAGAGGGCAGGTGCAACAGGGCATTGGATAGTGATTGAAATTATGAAAAAATTACCATTATTTACCGTCTAATCCAGGCGTCTTATTGCGAAGCCCGGTTTTAAACTAAAATATACCATCAAATTCCAACTACTATTTTTAGTTTACGAAATTAAGCGGTTGTCGTATATATAATGTGAGATTCCGTGAGGAAGTGTTTTTTTGTATTGATATGTGAAACATTCATATACAATGCGGAATTGGAGGTGCAGAGTAGCTCTGTAGGTTAATGAGCTTGGAAAGATGGCTGTATTTTCTCGGGGATTACTGCCTCTCGATACTCGTTTTTAGGTAATTCGAATTGTATATACGGATCTATGAGACACCGTCGGGAACAGAAATTGATTTGTTTACCTATTATTTATTTATCGTGTGGCAGAAAGCAGTATTATTACACATAATGTTAGAGATGTGAAACAATGGTACTAATGAAAAATAGATAAAACATACAATGTAAATAACTTACTGTGGGGTACAATAGTATATAATATCAAATTCAATTTCTCTATCCAATAACTTGCACGCCTAGTCACAGCCAGGAAGTCTTCTGCATGTTACAGAGTCTGATGGTCTGGGTGTCTCGCCACAACTGTGAGAAGACTTGCGCACTTTTTACCATAGGAAAAGAAAGTCGTTGCATTTATTTCACTGCTGGCTTTAAAACTCATACAAAGCACAACAGACGAAGAGAAAGGTTCTTTTCATAATCACCTAACATCGGAAATAGGACAAAACCTGCGGATCTCTCAAATGAACATAGAGGCCATAAGCAATCAAAAGAAACTGGGGAAAAAAGAAATGAAGTTTCAGATTATAAAGTAGGACTACTTTTATCGCGTTTGTGCTGTATAAAAAAGATCATGACGATTTCCTGTCGAATGAACGTCATTTTTGGTATAAGAATATCGAATGAAAATGCTTAATATGAACGTTTATTTACAGTGTTGCCCAACTAGCATTGAGCATTACTCCCATCTGCAGAAATATTCTAATTGCAGACAGCCGCGACTGCATTAGCCATTGTGTACACTCCCGCGATTTTTTTCGTGGAATACGATGAAATACGTACGTATAATGCATCTTATGCAGCCTACATATTTCTGATTGTTGATCCTGTCTCATGTTAACACGTAACTTCAGATACTAGCTCGGAACGACTGTATATAAATATCCATGTCAAGCAGCTTCAGTCGATATAATTATAAGGAGCGATCAAAAAGTTTCCGTTCAAAGGCAGTACAGTCCAGAAACTGCAAGACAATCAGACAAAATCGCCGTGAGCATTGAGGCAATCACCCCATAGGTACACCAGTCTGAAGATACGCATAAGGTAAAACACTGTGCCCTGCTGCACATCATTGTCCAGCAGGAATCGTCGACTCTTCAATACTTTTTTGAGCTATCGAAGGCACTGTAATCGTATGGGGAGAGATGAGAACTACAGAGCAAGTACTCGATTGTCTCCCACTTGAGTTGGTTTAATTTCTGAGTTACGACATTTGCGATATGGCGACATAGGTTATCATCACTTGGCGCACCATTCCATAACTGTGACTTTCGACAGACTTGTTACCACATACACGTTCTTCAGTCTCCGATGGATGTCTAACAGTGTTTATCCTCAAGGAGAGAAGAAAAAATAACAACATGTTGGTACTGTTTGGACGCATTTGGTAATAACGTCGCCATAGTTCACGTTTCCGCATTTACCTACCCACGTTGGAAATACGCTAATGGAACACTGAATCATTACCTACATGTCGATGCTTCTACACCTGCATCGAGGTCGCGCTAGGTTGCATATACGCTGCAGCAACCGCACTCAAACTCAAAATGTTTGATCGCCTCTTGTATATAAAAAACGACCTCTTTATCTCTTCGAGTGTCTAATCATAGGTGTTCGAAAATATTTCTCTGTTTTTCAAGTAGCTCATCTCAAGGCAATTTCCTGTTTAGTAGCGATGTGATAGTAATAGAATCGGGACGCAGGCCTCAAGGACAAAGATCTATAGTCTCGGCGTCCTCGAAGTACGTCCTGTCGACCTCAGCTTCGTCGAAGGCCACCAGGAAGTTGCCGTGGGAACCGAAAACAAAGTAGCGTCGTGTGCGATGTGAATGTCAGTTAATCCATTATGAATTTCTACGTTACAGAGAAGGGAGGACTGAGGGACACTTCATTGTTCTCCTTTCGGTTGTGCGCTGTAGCAGTCGAAATAGTTCAACGAAGCTGTGTCAGAGATTAATATCCGTCAGCAGCTTTACTTTTACAGCTATAGCGGATATCTGGTAAAGACGCAGCTTGTTTTCGTATCAAAAAGATGCATCGCACATGTTTCGCGAGAACGAGCTCCGAGATTCAATTTTTTTATTCTTGCAGCATTTGTCTGCCGAGGTTGAGAACTGGGCATGACACGTTTAGTACTGCTCTGGCTATCTTCCTTTTCTAGATGAAGCTCGGTATCAGCGAAACGCGCCGCTGCCCCGGCTGAAAAAGGCTGAGAGATTAAGACGGAGTGTGACTCTGTGCAGAACGAAATCGCACAGCCTTGCACAATGTAAGTTAATGCGGGCGTGTAGGAAAAGCCCATTCATAAAGGAGACAGCGCATACCATGCTAGTGCGATGCATTCTCCAATGTTTGGGATCCCCACCAACGCCGTGGGAATCCCTGGAGGGAAAGCGAAGTTCTTTTAGCAAAGCACTATTGCGGAAATTTAGAGACCTGGCATTTGAGGCCGACTGCAGAACGATTCTACTGCCGCCACGGTCAAACGCACGGCTTTCCGGAGTGAGAAGGAGCGCCTGGTCCCCGGCACGAACCCGCCCGGTGGACTTGTGTTGAGGTCTGGTGAGCCGGCTAGCCTGTGGATGGTTTTTAGGCGGTTTTTCATCTGCCTCGGCGAATGCGGGCTGGTTCCCTTTATTCCGCCTCAGATGCACTATGTCGGCGATTGCTGCGCAAACAAGTTATCCACGTACGCGTACACCACCATTACTCTACCACGCAAACATAGGGGTTACACTCGTCTGGTGAGAGACGTTCCCTGGGGGGATCCACCGGTGGCCGAACCGCACAATAGCACTGAAAAAAAGAGTGGTTAGGTGTGTGGCGGCGGAGGGGAGAAGTGGACTGCGGTAGCCGTCGTGGGGTTGTGGACCACTGCGGCTGCGGCGGGGATGGAGCCTCTCTGTCGTTTCTAGGCCCCCGGTTATCATACAATACAATACAATACATACAAGGAACACGAAAATAAGATGCGAGAAATCAGGTCTTTAGACAGTCGTTTCTCGCACGCTCTATTTGCGAGTAGAACAGGAAAGGAAATGGCTAACAGGGTACAGGGCACCCTCCGCCATGCACCCTACGGTGATTTGCGGAGGATGTATATAGAAGCAGATGCAGAATATAAACATTTTAAAAGAAAGAACCAACGTCATTGGCGGACATATAGCGCAAAAAACAGTCTCACATATCCAGAGGTTGGAGTCTTCCCATAATTATGCTCAAAGGAGAAATACACTGCCAGAAAAAAATAGTACACCTGGGAAGATGGCGTCGGTTTTACTCAGATGACGGCATAGGCCACCTGGAGATTAATAAAAGCACTCCGTCTTCAGACGACGAGTGGCCTACCGGGACCATCCGACCGCCGTGTCATCCTCAGTGGAGGATGCGGAGAGGAGGGACTTGGGGGCAGCACACCACTCTCCCGGTCGTTATGGTGGTATTCTTGATCGAAGCCGCTACTATTCGGTCGAGTAGCTCCTCAGTTTGCATCCTGATGCTGAGTGCACCCCGAAAAACGGCAACATCGCATGGCGGCTGGATGGTCACCCATCCAAGTGCCGACCACGCCCGACAGCGCTTAACTTCGGTGATCTCACAGGAACCGGTGTAGCCGCTGCGGCCAGGCCGTTGCCCTGGAGATCAATACATATACTAATAATAGTTTCAACATCGTCCACCATAGCTACCAGAGCGCCATCTGTGTCTGCCCCGTAACTGTGGATGCTCACAATCAAGAGGCTCAGTGTGGTGCAAACGTGTGAAGCAAGTAGGCAACCACACCACGCAGACACACTCGTACTTCCTACAGCCAATTGAGCAAATTTGAAATGGGTCAAATTGTGGCCTTACGACTGGCGGGATGGTCCTTTCGGAGAACTGCCACACAAGATGGACGTGCCGCGTCAATCGTACAACGATGCTGGTATCAGTGATCAAGTGAACATTCTCACACACGTAGACGAGGTTCTGGACGCCTACGCAGCGCGGACGCCGTCCAGAATCGTCGTATTGTAAGGTCAGCAGTGGCAAATCGTACAGCTACCACTGATGAGAGGGCTTGTGAGCCAAGACGTGACAACACGAACCGATTATCGGCAGCGTGACTACGGACGCGCGCACCTATAGTCCGTCTTCCACTCGCGCTCGCATTCGGTAGGACGACGGTTCAATCCCGCGTCCGGCCATACTGATTTAGGTTTTCCGTGATTTCCTTAAATCGCTCCAGGCAATTGCCGCGATAGTTCCTTTGAAAGGGCACAGCCGACTTACTTCCCCATACTCCCCTAATCCGATGAGACCGACGACCTCGCTGTTTGGTTTCTTCCCCCAAACAACCCAACCCCACCCCCCAAATCCCCCTCCACTCACGCCACACCATCGAACTGAGTGGCTCTACTAGTGCCGTCAGAGGATCACTTGGGAGATGGAATGGCGCGCCGTGGTCTTCAGCGATGAAAGCAGATTCTGTCTGCACGGAAGTGATAGTCATTCGCGCGTACTACGTTGACCTGATGAGCGCTGTCTCTTAGAGTTTATTCGTGCTAGATACACTGTCCCCACCCCAGGATGCGATAAGCTACAACTCTCGTTCACCTTTGGTGTCTCTGGAATGGACGCGAACCAGCGCTCGGTACGTGCAGAATGTTGTTAGACCACCGCGAGACCGCTACGATCGCAGGTACGAATCCTGCCTCGGGCATGTATGTGTGTGATGTCCTTAGGTTAGTTAAGTTTAACTAGTTCTAAGTTCTAGGGGACTAATGACCTCAGGTGTTGAGCCCCATAGTGCTCAGAGCCATTTCTTGTTAGACCTGTTCTTTTGCCGTTCTTGCAACATGAAGGTGACGCGTTGTTCCAACAGGATAACGCTCGCCCACACACTGCCCGTGAAACTGAAAGTGCCCTGCAAGACGTGCAGAAACCTCCCTGGCCATTATGATCTCCGGACTTGTCTCCAATTGAATTCGTATTGGATATGATTGGAAGAGGAGTGAATTGTGCGACCTGTCAACCAACAATTCTACAGAACTAGGTGAACAGGTCGAGCAGGCGTGGCATAACATATCCCTAGACTATATTCGCTGTTTATACGATTGACTAGATAACAGAGTTAGTGCATACATTACCGCCCGTGGAGGCTACACTATGTTCTAATATGGGTGTTTCAGCATGGGTCGGTTCCTGATACCCCAGAACTGCCTGTGCTATTCACCTATAAATGTAATCATTTCATGTCGTCCATGTGTACTGTTGGCAACGGTCTTGCCGCAGTGGATACATCGGTTCTCCTGAGATCACCGAAGTTAAGCGCTGTTCGGGAGTGGCCGGCACTTGGATGGGTGACCATCCAGGCCGCCATCCGCTGTTGCCGTTTTCCGGGGTGCACTCAGCTTCGTGATGCCAATTGAGGAGCTACTCGACCGTATAGTAGCGGCTCCGGTCTAAGAAAACGATCATAACTTCCGGGAGAGCGGTGTGCTGACCACACACCCCTCCTATCCGCGTACTCACCTGAGGATGGCACGGCTGTCGGGTGGTCCCGAAGAGCCACGTGTGGCTTGAATACGGAGTGCATGTGTACGGTTGCAACAATAAATGTTGAGTGAATTGGAAACTTGGAAAATGATGTACAAATTTTTTCCGGCAGTGTATAATCTGAATACACTAACGAACACTGTTTCAGAAAACATGTAGAAATATTGTTCAGGGATGGATACCTGTTGAACTGAATGTCACAGTCGGAAAGAAAATATATTTTAACAGTGCTGAATTTCTTAGTAGTTTACCAAAACCATTCTAAATGAATATCTTGTTCTACCAGATCACAGAGGAAGGATTATCGTAACGTAAGGCAAAACCTCTTATAAATTATGAATGTATTGAGAAACAATAAATGAAGTATCATAAAATATCATTAGATTTTTTTCAAAGGGAGTGTTTCACTATAGGTCAAGAAAGCAATGAGAATAGTTTTGTTTATAATTATCACCTATTTTGCATTTTGACGTAACTTTGTAGAACCACGAGTAGCATCAGATGATAGATCTCTTTTTTTTTGTCTTATAGCTCCGCATTGTATCGATAGCGGGCCATTAACGATTATTGTAGGCAGGCGGCTATGTCGCACGAATGGCTGTCTGATAGATGCTATACGGGCTGTATACGAAATACTAGCAAAAATACGGATTTGACATTCTGGTTCGGGATCCCGTGCTACCTCCGATTTAACAGACTGCTGAATTTAACAAATAACAAATCACTAGGTCGTTGTGCTTCAGCCCTTTTTCCTTCTCTAATAATCACGCTGCCGATGTTACTAACAATAGAATTTTCCTTTCGGGCACTGCAGCCTTCATGAATTGTATGGAAGACGCAACCATTGGTGCACGAGATGTTCGGTTGAACAGCTCTACTGTCCAACTGACCTTAGATCAATGACAAGTGGAAAATTGACCAGTGCCGTTCAGTAAAGTATTTATCTCAATCGAACAGCTTATGTAAAAATGTTTATGATTACATTTTACGTTAATAGCGTACAACGAGGGCACAATTCGTTCAAAACTGATCTCTGAAATCCGGTGCTTTTTATTTGCTGTGAGCTTTCTCGCCCGACGCCGAAATCTGTGTAGACGGTTAAAGTGCGATAAGAAGACATTGTAATGTTATCTTTTTCTTGATAGAAAGTAGCTTATCAGTCAAGAGTGCACAGATTACATTCAACTTAACGGGACAGAACCAGACAGCGCCTGATTTAGCACTTCTTTGTTCACAGCAACAATTAACCGCTGAAACGGCCATTCCGTCGTACCCACATCTGTTCACGCAGAACAAGGTTGGTTCAAATGCTCTGAGCACTGAGGGACTAAACATCTGAAGTCATCAGTCCCCCAGAACTCAGAACTACTTAAACCTAACTAACCTAAGAACATCACACACATCCATGCCCGAGGCAGAATTCGAACCTGCGACCGTAGCGGTCGCGCGGTTCAAAACTGAAGCGCCTAGAACCGCTCGGCCACAACGGTCGGCGCAGAACAAGGGATCTCACAGTTTTTCCCATAAATGTTAAATAATAATCCACTCATTTCGTTTATAGTTGTATTCGTAATTCTGTGAAAATCAGCATAACGTTTAGCTCGATTTAAAGCAGATGGCATGTGACAGGTAGCGGGCTGGACTATCCCCACCACCATTACACACCTATGGGATCCTAGCACAGTCGGCTCCCAATGTCTATCGGCTTAAACTCCGCAAAGCATTCTGCCTGCCACCATTTCTCAACTACGAAACTTTTCTGAACGCGAAATTTCGCCTTTTCAGCGAAAAAAAACTACAGCTCTAACTAAAATGAAAAACAGCTTTTTCACAAAAAATGGTTCAAATAGCTCTGAACACTACTCTGAGCACTATGGGACTTAACATCTGAGGTCATCAGTCCCCTAGAACGTAGAACTACTTAAACCTAACTAACCTAAGGACATCACATACATCCATGCCCGAGGCAGGATTCGAACCTGCGACTGTAGCGGTCGCGCGGTTCCAGACTGTAGCGCCTAGAAATGCTCAGCCACATCGGCCGGCAGCTTTTTCACATGCTTCGAGAGTCTATGCAGATTTATAAGTGAATTTAAGAATTTTTACGTAATTGTATGTGGCTGATAGAAATTTTAAATTTGGTATTTAGTAAGAGATAGCGACAAATTTGCAAAAGAAAAAAAAAAAGTCATTTTCCGAAGGCCACGCGTAGCAAACGTAATCCGTTACGAGATTTAGGAAAGAACCATTTTCAACCGGGGTACTTTCGTAATTAAAAAAAAAGTATTTTGGCGAGTTCAGTACATTACGAGTTACGTCGTGATAAGTTTGAAACTGTTCCCAAGATGGGAAATTTTTACCCGATTCAAGAAAATGCACCTAATTCTATCCCTAATTAAAATTAAGAAGCGATTTTTGAAATCTGAATTAAAAACAGCCCTTGTTGCAGCTTATTCTTTTATTAACTAACGCCAGAGATTTTAATAAAGTCGTACCAGCAAGTGTCGGCGAGTTCATCTGATTCGACGTGTGCTTCAGTCTAGCACAGAGCCGTTTGATTATTTTAATATGCTGTGAAAGGAAAATCATAAGATAATCTGAAGATACCCCACGAAAGCGAAACGTGCAGTTACTAAAAGAGTAAGCTGCAACCAAGACTGTTTTTAATTCAAATATTTTACATGCGGTTGCTGTACGAGACGGCCTAATGGAGTGGAAGAAATTTTACTTTTGAAATGTTGGAGACGCCGTGGGTCTCTATACCACAAGTGCATCAAGAATTTTTGTGTGTTTTTGTTGGAGATATAACGCGGACGCTGTGATGGCCGGCTGCAGACAATATCCGTCGCGCACGAGGGACGCGAAATAATTTAAATTGGAGTACAGCAAAATTAGTTTCGATTATTCGTCGCCTCGGGTCCAGTATAACCTGCGCATTGTATACTGAACATTCGCGTCTATTTACCATGACTGAGTACTTTGGAAATATGCACTAGAGTTCATCATTTTTTGTGTGAAAGCACGTCGGCGGTTTCGATGATTCCTGGTCACTATTGTTAAAATTCTTAGTGACTCAGACGGCATTGACAATCAATTATGTTCCAATAAATTTCAATAAAAGCATTCCTTGGGTTTTTCAAGAGATACATCATTCGAATGGCTCTGCCAACGAAAGCAGATTGCCTGAAGTTATGAAGAAACAGCGACTTTTGGGCTCGCATACGGGACGACGACGGTTCAAACACGTGACCGGCCATCCTGATTTAGGTTTTCCGTAATTTCCATGAATCGGTTAAGGCATATGCCGGGACGGTTCCTTTAAAAGGTCATGGCGATTTCCTTCCCCATCCTTCGCTAATCCGAGCTTGTGCTCCGTCTACTCCGTTGTCGACGTGTCGTTGAACACTAAACTCCTCCTCCTCTTCCTCCTCAGTTAGTCGACAGCAGACACTACAGATAGCTTGTGACGTGTCATAGTGGCACTGCCAAGATCCTCGGTGTTAGTGGCTACGTTTCCAGGAACCAGAGCGGAATGTGAATGGGTTCTTAAGGAGTCCTATGATTGTCTGGCAGTCGTGGCAGGCCGCACGCGCGCCAATATATCCCTCTGTGAGTCGTTCGCTGGCATGCTACCTTGACTGTGGCGTTTCCGGGAACAGTGAAGCAGCCCGCCCTAGACACACACACATATACACACTCACATATTTCCTCTGCTTGGCATTACTTATCGGAAACTTTCAGAACATCCGCAGCCCTTTCCGAAGTAAGGAAACCCTGTGCTTGGTAGCATGAGGAACATTTTCAACAGTGAGACGTTCGTCAATGGTTACAATGACACATTTGAACACTGCAGCTATTTTCAGGTGGTTACACTGATCATTCGTACGCTGTGTTTGTAGGTGACTTGCACTGTGCGTATTTGGCCGCACAGTATGCTAGTTGAAGATTATTACGAATAAGAGACTTCCCTGATTTCCAACGAGAGCAAGCTACGGGAACAGAGTTATAACATGTATCGATGACAGCTTGCGTTTACTTCTTAGTTTCTAGAATGAAATTTTCACTCTACAGCGGAGTGTGCGCTGATATGAAACTTTCTGGCAGATTAAAACTGTGTGCCAGGCAGAGACTCGAACTCGGGACCCGAGTTCGAGTCTCAGTCCGGCACATAGTTTTAATCTGCCAGAAAGTTTCTTAGTTTCTGTTTACAGGGCACAGATGGGATGGTGCTTACAACAACTACGTGTTAACTAGTTAGTTGCATGTTACGTGGATCATAATTATAACCTATCACTATCGTGCAGAAGGAGTTAGTTTTACAATTACAGTACACTTTATGAGCGAAAAATATGACGAAAAATCTCAGTGTTTCTCAACATACATACACTTACTCAAATTTAAAAAAGAAAAAAATCTTCTGTGAAGTAAAAGAAGTTAACAAGCAGATATGATTTCGTACTACCAACGCTCCGCATCAGGTCACACTGCTCACTGCTACGGCCGAGGGGCCACTTTGACGTTGTTGTACGTTTAGAACGAGCAAATACTGCGCTGAAGAGGAAATCATTCGTTTTGTTGTCACTGCAGATTAGTCCTAATCTCTCGAGAAATTTAGGTTTACTTCCCAGTATTCTTTTAGTCTGTCTTCGAAACATCTGTCAACCATGTCCTTACTTACTGCTATAGCATTTTCTGAAAAATCTTTCTAGCGAAAATGTCTTAGGTGTCTGCTGCCTGTAAAATCTGCGACACGGTAACACGCAGACCTTCGGCATCGAACGTTTCTGTATCTGATTATTCTTCATTCTGGTCTGTGCGTAAACAGTGAGTTGCATATATTTCTTGTGCACGGGGCGCGAGGAAGGCCTTGAAACACTCCGGTGATCGTCTGAATTATGCATGAGCTCCGCCGCACACGAGGCTTACAGCCGCGGCGCGTAGAGTGTTGGAATGCTTCTAGTCTTCAGACATTCATCGACAGATTCATGCGTGCCCAGACTGCCCCACGTTCCTTTCAGTCATAGCTACAGCCATAAGTCGTTATCTGCTTTCTGCCGCGTGGCAGTGCTTAACTTCGCAACGCGTCTTCTGACCAAAAATTGGTGTCTTCGCATGTCGGAAGTAAAAGAAAAAGAAAAAGTTACGAGTGTAGTTTCTTTCAGTGTTGGTCTTGCTACATTTCTAAATCGGTATAGGAACGCTTTGATCATCCTGTTGATATACTCTTGCCGTCTTCCCATCTTTGAACTAACTTATCCAATCAATTAGAGGAGAGCCTGTTGTTTAATTTAGACTTCGAACCGAACAGACTTTTCTTTTGGTCTGTCGTGTGGAACTCGACCACTGAGCCACCTGTCGTACTTCGAGGTGAAAAAAGTCATGAGATACCTCCCAATATCGTGACGGACCCTTACCTGCCCGTACTACTGCAGCAACTAGACGTGGCATGAACTGAACAAGTCGTTGGAAGTCCCCTGCAGAAATACTGACCCATGAGACATGGACAGCCGTCCATATTTGCGAAAGTGTAGCATCAGCAGGATTTTATGCACGAACTGATCTCTCTATTATGTCCCATAAATGTTCGATGGGATTCATGTCGGCCGATCTCGGTAGCCAAAACATTCCCTCGATCTGTCCAGCATGTTCTTCAAACCAATCGCGGACGATTCTGGCCCAGTGACATGACATCGTTGTTTAACAAAGTCCGTGGGTGCCTGCAAATGGTCTCCAAATAGCCGAACAAAACCATTTCCAGTCAATTATCGGTACAGTTGGACCAGAGGACCCAGTCCATTACGTAAACGCAGCCCACGCCATTATGGTGCCACCAACAGCTTGCACAGTGCCTTGTTGACTACTTGGGTCCATAGCTTCGTTGGGTCTGCACCACACTCGAACCCTGCCATCAACACTTCCCAACTGAAATCGGGAGTCATCTGACCAACCATGGTTTTCCGGTCGTCTAGTATCCAACCCATGTGGTGACGAGTCCCGGAGATGTGCTGCAGGTGCTGTCGTGCTGTTACCAAAGACGCTTTCATCGGCCGTCTGCTACCACCGCCCATTAACGCTAAATTTTGGAGGACTGTCCTAACGGATACGTTCGTCGTACGCCCCACATTAATTTCTGCGGTTATTTCGCGCATTGTTGCCTGTCTGTTAGTGCTGAAAACTCTACACAACGCCGCTGCTCTCGGTCGTTAAGTGAAGGCAGTCAGCCATCGCGTTGCCCTTAGTGAGAGGTAAAGCCTGAAATTTGGTACTCTCGGCACGCTCTTGGCAATCTCGGAATACTCAATTCCCCAACGATTTCCGTAATGGGGTGTCAGAAGCGTCTACCTGAAACTACCATTCTGCATTGAAAGTCTATCAATTCCCGTCGTGCAGTCGTAGGAAACTTTTACACATGAATCACCTGAGTACACATGACAGCTCCGAAAGTGCATTGCCCTTTTGCACCTTGTATACGCGATACTACCGCGATATCTACAAGTTGCCATCACATGACATTCGTCAGCTCAGTGTGTACAGTAAATGAGTAGAAAAATGAAAAATCACTGTCTTGTGGTAAGAGCAGTGGTGGTATAAAGGTTCATAGTTTACACAAATGACAGATTAATCGCGGTTACGAATACTGCAGCTTCCAATCACTCATTAATGCTTTCTGTATATCAGTTGCCCTGTGTTTGTTGTGAGTAGGGAACTACAATGAATTTTCCTTCAGTCAGATAACAGACCAAAGGCAAGCCCTGGAGGTGCTGTTATAGACAACATGTACCACTGTTAAGTACTTCTTATTTAACCTTTCCTCTCTGCTGTATGATGATTTCAAGCACGACCTACTTCATGGCATTACACTAAATGTCTTCTGTCGGGAGCAGCAATATAAAGGGTGGCGGGGAGACTTGAGTTGTCAGTAGTGAGGCAGTACTTGCAGTGTGGGTGAGTCAGGAGAGCACACTGACCTCGAACGTGGACTAGTCACTGATTGGGTAACAAATCCTGCAAGCACATTTCAGCCCTTACAAGGCTGTCCAAGTAGACTGTTGGCAATGTGAAACTTCCTGGCAGATTAAAACTGTGTGCCGGACCGAGACTCGAACTCAGGACCTTTGCCTTTCGCGGGCAAGTGCTCTACCAACTGAGCTACCCAAGCACGAATCACGCGCCGTCCTCACAGCTTTACTTCTGCCAGTACCTTGTCTCCTACCTTCCAAACCTGGTAGAGCACTTGCTCGCGAAAGGCAAAGGTCGCGAGTTCGAGTCTCGGTCCGGCACACAGTTTTAATCTGCCAGGAAGTTTCATATCAGCGCACACTCTGCTGCAGAGTGAAAATGTCATTCTGTTGGAAATGTGATTTTGAAGTGTACATTCGAAGGAACAACAACAGCCAATCCACGACCTAGCAGATTTCATGTATTGACGGACCTAGTCCGGGGTAGTTGTAAAAACCAAATCGTTAGAAATCATTGGAAGGAATCACCCGTGACTTCGGCAGTGCTACAATAGTCTTGCTAGCACAATGATCCGCGTAAAGAGTTAAAAAGTATGGGGTACAGTGGTTGAGCTGCTCCTCACAAGTCACACATTTCTATACTCAATGCTAAGCGATGCTTGAAAGTGGATGACTAACGAGTGATACGGATTGGTTAATCACGATGTAGCTTGTGCCAATCCGGTAGAAGGGTCTGGGTTTGCCCAACACCTGGAGAATGTTACCTACCATCTTTTCTAGTGCCAACAGTGAAGTGCAGAGCAAGTGCTGTTACGGTATGGGGGCCATTTTCGTAGTTATGGTATGGTCCCGTTATTGCGCTAAAGAAAACGCTAAATGCTGAAGGATATGAATACATTTTAGAGCATTGTGTACTGCGTACAGTAAAGGAACAGTTCGAGGACGGTGATTGTTTGTGAGGCATTGGTTTGTGACCAGTAAAATTCCTGAAATGGTCTGGGCTGTCCATAGTCCCGACCTGAACCTTCCGGAATACGTTTGGGATGAGTGAGAACGTACTTCGCTCTAGGGCCGGCAGGTGTGGCCGAGCCGTTCTAGGCGCTTCAGTCTGGAACCGCGCGACCGCTACGGTCACAGGTTAGAATCCTGCCTCGGGCATGGATGTGTGTGATGTCTTTAGATTAGTTTGGTTTAAGTAGTTTTAAGTTCTAGGGGACTGATGACCTCAGATGTTAAGTCCCAGAGTGCTCAGAGCCATTTGAACTTCTCTCTAGACCCCAGACCATCACTGCTTTTTCTGGTTTCGCTTCTGAGGAAGAATGGCCTGTTATTCCGCCATAGATAGCCGTGCGGGGTAGCCGTCCGGTCTCAGGCATCTTGCCACAGGTTAGAGGTTCGAGTCCTCCCTCGGCCATGGGTGTGTGTGTTGTCCTTATCGTAAGTTACTTTAAGTTAGATTAAGTAGTGCGTAAGCCTAGGGAGCGATGACCTCAGCAGTTTGGTCCCATGGTCATTACCACAAATTTCCTCTATAGATATTCGAGCTTCTTATTGAAAGTATCCACAACAGGGCTGAAGCCGCCAAGAAGGTGGAGCGTGAACACAATCCACGGTAACGTACTACTCATCGGTGTCCGGATACTTTTGATCAGATAGTGTGTACAACACACAATGATCTGAGAAGCATTGTTACAGAGAATGCTAAAAGCGTTTGCTAATATCCCTGGCATCTTGCATTTGATTTGTTATTGCGGCTTCCTCAGTTATTCTTAATAATAATACGTGGATATAATCTGTCCTTTTACAGCCCTGCATCCTGAGGGGCCTATAAATCCAAAACATCATTTTCCTTGATGAGGAACCGTCTTTCTGAAGTTTTGCACGGTGATCTGCGACTAATTATTTAGTTTGCTACTTCAAAAAAAATGGCTCTGAGCACTATGGGACTTAACATCAGTGGTCATCAGTCCCCCAGAACTTAGAACTACTTAAACCTAACTAACCTAAGGACATCACACACATCCATGCTCGAGGCAGGATTCGAACCTGCGACCGTAGCGGTCACGCGGTTCCAGACTGAAGCGCCTAGAACCGCACGGCCACACCGGCGGACAGTTTGCTACGTCCTTATGAGGAAAAACGAAAGAATTAACACAGCCGAAAGCGATTTGCAACTCACTCGAACGTCTTCGTTCAGTTATATATGGTCGCAGTGCGGTAGTGCTTGTCACTTCTTTACAATCTCACATGTTCCTGAACTATTTTCGAATCTAACCATTTCATCAGTAATATCACTCCCTATATTCTCTTTCATATGCTTAGTTAGTTGCATGTTCCATAAATCGTTCGCATGATTTCTATCGACACTCCGCGGAACGTATCACTTTGGAGGTCATGTATACATGATCTCTCTCTCTCTCTCTCTCTCTCTCTCTCTCTCTCTCTCTCTCTGTGTGTGTGTGTGTGTGTGTGTGTGTGTGTGTGTGCGTGTAGCCGCATTCACCAGCATAGTGGCTTGAATTAAATAACAGTGAACGATGTAACTGATTGACTGTTCCATCGATTCTTGGTAGAAATGAACAAATTAATCTTTGTCTTTACATGTTACATTTATCGTCTAAGTAAGTATATATTTTCCATTATACTACACAGTCTACCATGATTAATTTAACATTCGATTATGGAGTACAAGAAGTTGTCCGGAAGAAATGTTTTCAAAGTATGTTTGAAATTTATTCTGCTACCTGTCAGATTAAATGTTCAAATGTGTGTGAAATCATATGGGACTTAACTGCTAAGGTCATCAGTCGCTAAGCTTACACACTACTTAACCTAAATTATCCTAAGGACAAACACACACACCCATGCCCGAGGGAGGACTCGAACCTCCTGTCAGATATTTTACGTTATTAGGAAAATAAGCGTTCATTGTTCTGTCTGCATATTGAACTCCTTTCTGAACTACTGAGAGCTTTATGAATGACTATCGAAGGCAATTTTCATTTAGAAACTGAATCACAAGTCACGTTTCGACATTATTTGACACTGTATCCGTTTTAAACTGCAGCTATGCGAATAAATTGGCAAACAAATGGACGAACGAGGGAGGTTTTCACAGCGTATCCGTGGCATCGTGGTGTGTTCAAGTACTCCGTCTCTTGTGGACCAAACATATAAACTTTATGAACGTAACGCGAAATTGGTATACATATCGGAAACAGAGTAAAATCTATAATGCTGTCGGTAAAGGGAGAACATTATACAGGATGTTCGGAAATTCTTACAGATTTCTAGGACTTGTAGAGGGGAGTGAGTACACAATAGGTTGAAAGTGGATCCATGTCTGGAAACGTACCGCTTCCGTTCTACGACGGTTTCAATTCAGACGTTTAACTCATCCATTCTTGCTTGAGGAATTGAATTACCCGTGAAGCAGTACAATTATTAGGCAACAATTCGAAAGAAAACAAGGCGAAACATCGATTTATCATCAAAGCACTTTTTTTTATAATAACACTTAAACATTACTGTCTGTGCGTACAGTATGCTGGGTTCTCTTTTGTTTTGGTATAATGTAAACAGGTAACGTAAAGTGTTAATACAAAGAAATGTGCTTCAGTGATAATTATGTTTCCTTTCGAATTGTTACCTAATAATTGCACTGTAATTCAATTCCTCGAGCAGAAGTGGATGAGTTAAACTTCTGAACTGAAGCCGCCGTGGAACGAAAATGGTACGTTTCTGGAACGGGTTCCTGTTCAAAATATCATGTACTCACTCCCCTCTACAAGTGCTAGAAGTTTGTAACGGGAATTTCAGGACACCCTGTACAGCACGAACAAAAATACTAAGAAAGGAAATGTATATTAAAAAAATGGCTCTGAGCACTATGGGACTTAACATCTATGGTCATCAGTCGCCTAGAATTTAGAACTACTTAAACCTAACTAACCTAAGAACATCACACAACACCCAGTCATCACGAGGCAGAGAAAATCCCTGACCCCGCCGGGAATCGAACCCGGGCGCGGGAAATGTATATCTTAATCTGTATGACAGCGTTTCTCATACATGTATAGTAAATATCAAAGTAGTCTGTTATAACGGAAAAAAAATAGTGTGGTTTCCGCTGCAGTATGGGAGATTAGAAACATCAAAGCGCGTAATTATTGCTCTGCGTCTGTGGAAAAGTTAGATGGGTTACCATATGAGTGTAATCATTATTCGTCTATAACTTCACTAGGACATGTTGGTGTCTGGCGGTCCCCGAATGGTGGTGTACGGAACTGTTGTCGTAACTCAAGTGAAGCCACTGAAAGGTCCACTGCAGATTCTCAGGACACAGAGTGCCAGACGCACATTTTCCTTTAATGCGCCTCCGTCAGAAAATTCCAGTCTAAATTTCTGCAGTGCCAGAGAACCGCTTTCGCTGAATCTTAATGTAGCTTAGGCCTCTGAAAAGGTCGCTTTCAGATATTATTAATGGGGCTCGTCGACCGCGCCGGTTAATATTAGAAACTGATACGGCAGTTTAAAAAGAACCAGAACTGGTAAAATACGGCTTGCTGAAGTTCAGTGAACTCTGGCTGTAACAGGTACAAAGTTTTTACTGGTTATCTCATACTTTGGTAGTACTCATTTTCATTTTGCTCATCTGCACTGAGACAAATATAATTTTCTCCATGTGTTAATGCACTCAGCTTGTTGCCTAGCAGTGAGGGGACCTGCACTGTCAGGATCCCTCTACAAGTACTACTACATACATACTCCGCAAGGCTCCGAAAGGTGCGTAGCGGAGGGTACCCTGTACCACTACTGTCATTCCCTTTCCTGCTTCACTCGCAAACAGAACGAGGGAAAGAAGATATCTATATGCGTCAGTACGAGCTCTTATCTTCGTGGTCCTTACGCAAAATCTACGTTTTTCAGTCAGCTTCAGATGCCGGTCCTCTAAATTTTCTCAATAGTGTTCCTCGAAAAGAACGTCGCCTTCCCTTCAGGGATCTCCATTTGAGTTTCCGAAGCATCTCGTAAGACCTGCATATTAGTCAAAGCTGCCGGTAAAATATCTAGCAGCCCGCCCATGAACTGCTTCGATGTCTTCTTTTATCCGACCTGGTACAGATGCCAAAAATTCTAGCAGTACTCAAGAATGGGTCGCACAACGTCCTATATGCCGTCTCCTTTATAGATGAACCATACTTTTCTAAAATTCTCCCAGTAAGCCTTCTCTACTACAATCTTTACATGCTCCTTCTATTTCATATCGATTTGCAAACATTACGCCTAGAAATTCAATCGACGCGACTGTGTCAAGCAGTATCCTACTAACGCTGTTTTCGAACATTACGGATGTTCTTTTTTTTTTCCTTCTCATCGGCAGTAATATCCTTCCTATGGCCTTCTGCTACGGAAATCCGATAACGTCTGGTTTTAGCAGATGGGAGTGAGATGGAAGTACAACTTACTTGCATACGTATTTTCTCCTCAGTTTATGACCGTTAGTTTGATGGACTAGAGGTGGTCTTGAGGCAAAAACCAAATTAATTCCTTAAAAGAAGGTTTTATGTTAAAGAACTGCATATTGACGATTATAGAATATGCAAAGTATAACACACCGGCCATTTTCAGTATCGGCTTCCAGAACACTGCTCAATATTTACAGCAGAGCTCTACGCTCCCTACCAGGCCACCCAGTACATCCGGCGACACAGGCTTTTTTAATTGTTTCATATGCTCCGATTCCCTCAGTGCCTTGCAGAGCTTCTGTGTGCTGTACACAGTGTATCCCTTAGTGCAACGGGACCAAGAAAGCTTCCATTTTCTCGCTGTTGAGGGAGCCACTGTGGTGTTCATGTGGGTCCCTGGTCACGTCGGTCTGACCGGAAACGAAGATGCTGACGCTTCTGCCACGGCAGTAGTCCTCCCACATCGGTCCGCTCGCTCTCCCATCCTTTCGGATGATTCCCGTGTTGCCGTCTGTCGGCATATGGTGTCACTTTGGCATCACCACTGGTCTTCCCTTCACGGGAACCAGCACTGGGGAATTAAACCTCTTTCAGCGGCTTGACCGACCTGGTCTCGGCCCTCGCGCCGCGAAGAGATCATTTTTCTAGGTTGCTGATTGGGTATTGTCGTTTTAGCCATCGCCATTTGTTAAGTGGCGATCCCCCGCCACCTTTGACGGTTCATCACTTCGTGACCGAATGTACTTTTTTTTATCCACTTACGTTCTCACGTATGCTTTCCGTCTGATTTATCGGCTGTTTTAGTGAACGACTCGCGGGCTGTCGGCAGTGTTTTACTTTTCATCCGTCGCAGCAACACGGCGAAGGAATTTAATCTTGGGTTCGGGACCACCTCTGTCTCTGCAGCGTGTTTTGTGGACCTTTCTGCACGAGGAAGTCCTTGCTCTTAGCCCGCTTTCCTTCCGTCGACTGGGCTTATTTAAAAAAACAAAACAACCTGAAGCTCATCCTTAGCTACGGAATCCTTGCATGAAAACTTCTCGGTTAACTTGCCGTGTCATAGTTTGATAAAATGCTAAGCTTTCGATTACTGCCCCCATCATCATCAGAGGCTGCGTATGACTTAGCCACTGACGATAATGGGGACAATCGTCGAAAGCTTTGGGTTGTATCTGAATTTGACGCAGCTAGTTTAACGGAAACTTTTAATCCGAAATATCACTTGATTGTTCATTTGACCTATTACAGCAACTATCGAAGCATGTCGCAAGATCACATCAAACAAGACAGTACGATGCCATAAAAAACACAAGTGCATTTAGGAGAGTGCATTTACGCCACATCGTGGTCGTCTACTGGAAACACAGTCGAAATGAGCGGTCTGCCTAGGGACTCTAGGGCAGAGTGAAGATTACCGTCGAGGAGGGGGGAGGGCGGGAGGGGGGGGGGGCAAATTTCGGCACCGTAATAGGTCAAAACCTGTCTGAAAGGTTATGGAAAAGGCTAAGAATTGGTGTATATATTCCTGAATGTGTTCTCCAATACTAGACAGGTTGCAATTAAATAGTTGCAATACACTAAAACCAGTATTTGACATAAATGTTAACACTGCAAAAACAGAAATAAAAAAGTGTTCCCAAATTCGTCCCCCACAAACTCAATAATACAATTAATTTAATTGAATTTTTCCATTCTTACATTGCCAAACGCTTTCACTATTATAAACCACTTAAAGGCCATGAATAAACACTGTTTTCCAATTATTTTCAGCCTCCAAAATGAGTGTCACTTATGGATCTGCGTATCTATGTAGACGCAGAGCGTGTTTCTCTCCGATTGCGTTTTTCATGGCAAATACTATGAATTTTCAATCACAGTTACAAATTTCGACCCAGGGGCGAAAATAGGAACTGCAACGGGAACGAAGTTACGAGCATCTTCGTATTTATTATAAAGGCCGCTACAGCAAGATTGGCCAAATCCTTCAGAACAGCGATCACATGCCAGAAGCTCCAACAAACGATTGAAACACAGCCCAATATTTGAACACAATTCAGTGCTCACAATAGGAATAGCAGGCTGTTAATCTGACTGCTGCACTAATTTACTTCAGCGTAAAAAGATGAATTCCCTCACACACGGAAGCTAAACGTAGCGCCGCGGCCTGTCTTTCTCGTGGGCCTCGACCCGGAAGAGATGACGTCACATCAGAGCACGCACAGTCGAAAACAGACAAATGCGTCCGTTCTTTGAGCTGATCGTGGTGTGGCTAACCTTCATTTCAGTACTCGACACATAGGGGAGGGAGCGCTACAAAATATGTTTCCATCCATTATATTTGAATACCAGCATGCATTAGAAGAGAAATAGTGTAATTTGGGCCCCATTTCCGGCGCGAACTCGAAGTGAAACGACATAAATTTAGTATGCTGTAGCTCATTATCACATGATAATCAGCCATCACTGAGAATGAGAAAGAGACTTTGCAGGTCTCTTCTTACCTCCATAGTGCCGTAAGAAAATCGCAGACCATCCAGTGGACGATTTTTTTTTTTTTACCACCCTATTGTGGAAATCCCCAAGCCATCTTTACGAACTGGAGATACGTGCAAGGTTACCACTCTTTGTTTTTCCCAACCGCTAAGAGCCTCCTAAGAAAGTTCATCTGTCCACTCTAGCGGGAAGGAGCCATTCAGAGCCTGCTTTGTAACATCGTACCAAAACTAACGAAATCCTAAATTAAAATAAATAAAGTGAAATAAACTATTTGAGTCGATCGTCAGGTAAAAGGGGGAATACACTTTCTTCTCTCGGTATCGAAAGGTAGACAGTAAAATTGCACCTTAAAATGCACTGAAATCTTAACAAATAATCGTGTTGAAACTTAACGTAAACAATTAATTCAAAAATGTTCAAATGTGTGTGAATACCTAAGGGACCAAACTGCTTAGGTCGTCCGTCCCCAGACTTACACAGCGAGCTGTAACTGAAACTAACTTATGCTAACAAGGGAACCTCCCCATCGCACCCCCCTCAGATTTAGTTATAAGTTGGCACAGGGATAGGCCATGAAAAACCGAACACAGATCAATCGAGAAAACAGGTAGAAGTTGTGTGGAACTATGAAAAAATAAGCAAAATATACAAACTGAGTAGTCCATGCGCAACGTAGGCAACACCAAGGAGAGTGCCAACTTGCGAGCGCCGTGGTCCCGTGGTTAGCGTGAGCAGCTGCGGAACGAGAGGTCCACGGTTCAAATCTTCTCTCGAAGGAAAAGTTTAATTTTTTATTTTCAGACAATTATCAAAGTTCAGGCTCTCACACATAATCAACTTCTCTCTCCAAAATTCCAGGGCATGTTCAGATTTGCTTGGACATATGCACAATTTTGCGGTCTACACACGAAACATTTGAAAACGACATATGTTTTGACAGAGCACAGAGAAAACTGTGCGACTGTGAAACTGTTGCATTCATTTGTTGCAGTTTATGTGACAAACTCTTGTGTTTTCATCACTTTTTTGGGAGTGATTATCACATCCACAAGAAAACCTAAATCGGGCAAGGTAGAAGAATCTTTTTACCCATTCGCCTAGTGTGCAAGTTAGGTGGGTCGACAACATATTCCTGTCATGTGACGCACATGCCGTCACCATTGTCGTGTAGAATGTATCAGACGTGTTTTCCTGTGGAGGAATCGGTTGACCTATGAACTTGCGATCAAATGTTTTCGGTTCCCATTGGAGAGGCACGTCCTTTCGTCTACTAATCGCACGGTTTTGGGGTGCGGTCGCAAAACACAGACACTAAACTTATGACAGTGAACAGAGACGTCAATGAATGAACGGTCAGATCGTCACTTTGCGAAAATAAAGAAAGTAAAATTTTCACTTACGGGAGGACTCGAATCAAAGACCTCTCGTGCCGTAGTTGCTCACTTTAACCACGGGACCACGGTGCTCACCAGCTTGTATTGTCCTTAATGTAGCATATCTTGCACAAGGACTACTCAGTTTGTATATTTTGCTTATTTTTTCATAGTTCCACACAACTTCTTCCTGTTTTCTCGATTGATCTGTGTTCAGTTTTTCAAGGTCTATCCACTGTGTCAATTTATATCTGAGGGGGGTGCGATGGGGAGGTTCCCTTGTAAGAACAACACACACACCCATATGTGAGGGAGAACTCGAACCTCCGGCGGAAGGGGCAGCGTACTCAAAACAATTAATTGAGCGGAGATTGATGGTCATACAGACTATACCATGAAACACTCACTCGTCAGTCCTTGTGGCTGTCAATGGTGTAGTGGTAAGAGTTTTATTGCTGCTACCCCGTCTACTGGGTTGCAAATTTTTAGTAATAGGGTACTGACAAGCAAGTCCTGCGTCTTTCACTCAGCTTTCAATTGGTTTGTTGTGTCATGAAAGTATCGTAGCAACAGTGTAGTAGACCCGCAACAAACTTTGTTTCTCGTCACAGTACTACGTATACAAGCAAGTCAGAGATACTTCTCTAAAGAATAATCAGATAGTCTCTCAGTCGTAGCAGGTATCTAATTCAGCGACATCCTTCCCACTCTGGTCGATCTCTAAGAGTATGACCGTCGGCACAGGACGACTGATAGTGTGACCCTGTGGTGTGCGGAGGATTATTGTCGATTTCTTCTCTCCTGGGTAGTGTTTTCTTGCCTTCCTCCACATGTGTTGTGGGCGCATGTCCTCTTTTCCGAAAGCTGGCGGAGTTGCCGTGTCAGTCGGAGTTCCATTGCTTGGTTCGTGTTCGACGAAGGTTCTGGTCCTGTTGGAATTGTTACGAGTTTCTCTCCAGTCAGAAAACGGGAAAGAGTCAGTTCATCCTCATTGGCTCCTTGTGTGATGGCCCTAGAGATCACAGCGGATTCAGAAGTAATTAAGATAGAGTTGAGTTGTTCATCACACAGGTAAAGCTATATAGTGCCCTCCAAACCGTCCCTCCACGTGACCCAACAAGCCGCTCGTGAGGTGATGATTTCCATGCAGTACCGTCGTGGGCAAGGAATTGGTAAGTCTTCGTGTGGTTCACGCCTTCCAAAGTTGTGTTAGATCCACGTTTGCGGACTGGAATGGTTTCGTGTTGTCTGTGTAAATCGTATGGGGTAGTTCACGCCTTCTGGCGAATCGCTGATGTCCCATACGAAACTTGTCTGTTGACAAGTGTGTACAGTGTTAGAGGTGCACTGCTCGCGTGGAAGCACACGTGAAAAGAGGGATATGTGACTTGTGCATTTCTCTTCCCATTTTGATGAATAGTGGTCCAGCAAAATCTGTCACCGTTACAGCAAATGGTTTAGCAGGCATAACTTGATCAGATGGCAGCTGTGCTTCAATTTGTTGTCCTCGTGAGTTGTTCAGCGCAGCACAGCGTAGCGTTCGAGTGGAAAGAATTCAATTTATATGCTCATTCGAGGTTTACCACGTCGTATCTATGTAACTGTTTATAGTGAGAAATAATGTGTATTTGTTACTCACATGTACACTGGTCGGAAATGTTTGATTACACGCACATATAGGACCATGGTATGAAAATAGACGTGATTGCACGAGACTAGTCACCACAAAGAAACTAAAATTATCGCAACTGTGATGGAACTGAACGAAAATAAAGAACCCAAGTCGCTGGCCCTATCCTCCATGTTGGAACTTCATAAAGATTTAAGTGTTATATTTTCCCATGCAGTGTTTAAGAGAGGAATAGTAGAGACATAGGCTGAATGTCATTCGAAGAGCGCTCTGCTTGGCACTTAAGTGTGAATCGCAGAGTAGCCATGTAGATGTAAATGTAGATGTGGCAGCTTGTAGTGCAATTGCTGTAGAATACATGGAGGAGAGATGGAGTTAAGACAACACCGTGGCAAGCACAATAGGCATGGATTATTCCAAAAGGCCTATGCCACAAGAGAATCGTACGATTGTTCAGACGGCCCAAAAAGATAGCTGAAATCCGAGAAGAGGTTACAGGCGGAGTGTCACCACGAACCATCCGAAACAGATATCTGGAAGCCGGCTTGAAACCTCGAGAAGCCTGACACGTTCAACGGTAAACACAGAATTGCCTGGTGCAGAGCCAGAGTCATCTTACAGCTTGAGTAGTGCCTCGCTCGGCGACGACTCTGTTTGTAGCGGTCACACCAACGACATCGCTATGTTTACGTAACCTGGTGAAATGTCACAAGAAGCAGCGATTCTCGAACGCGTACGTCTTAAACTGCTGTGCGAGGCAGTACTAGATGTGATAACAGGCATGGTTTGGTAATAGTCGAATAGAAAATGAATTACAGAATGAGATTTTCACTCTGCAGCGGAGTGTGCGCTGATATGAAACTTCCTGGCAGATTAAAACTGTGTGCCGAACCGAGACTCGAACTCGGGACCTTTGCCTTTCGCGGGCAAGTGCTCTACCAAGTGAGCTACCCAAGCACGACTCACGCCCCGTCCTCACAGAATTACTTCTGCCAGTACCTCGTCTCCTACCCTCCAATCTTTACAGAAGCTCTTCTGCGAACCTTGCAGAACTAGTACTTCTGAAAGAAAGGATATTGCAGAGACATGGCTTAGCCACAGCCTAGGGGATGTTTCCAGAGTAAAAATCTCATTCTGGAAACATCCCCCAGGCTGTGGCTAAGCCATGGCTCCGCAATATTCTTTCTTTCAGGAGTGCTATTTGTGCAAGGTTCGCAGGAGAGCTTCTGTAAAGTTTGGAAGGTAGGAGACGAGGTACTAGCAGAAGTAAAGCTTTGAGGACGGGGCGTGAGTCGTGCTTGGGTAGCTCAGTTGGTAGAGCACTTTCCCGCGAGAGGCAAAGGTCCCGAGTTCGAGTCTCGGTCCAGCACACAGTTTTAGTCTGCCAGGAAGTTGCAGAAAATGAATTGTCGCCAGTATTTGTGGCAAGAATGGCAAACCTCTTATCGTGTCCTTCATGACCAAGGTACCACACGGCATTTTCCAACACGATAACGCAAAACTTCACTGCAGTCTTGAGGAATGTACAGATGCTTGACTGACCTGCAAGGGTCCCCGATGTGTCACACGCAGAACATGTCTGGCATACGTGATGGGAACTTTCGTGCCACCCATCAGCTGGCAGTCTACGTGTAATGCATGCCAAGAAATATCTGAAGATGATCTGTGGAAAGCTTTGCTACCAACTTAAAACAAACCGAACTTCGAGCTTACGAAGAGATGGGATTCGTTATTGGACCTGTCGTGTCGACACGTCGTGGATGAGGAATGGTCGATCCGCGCTGCCACAAACGAAGTGGCCGCCGTAGCCGTGTGCACGGCGTGTCGGTGCGGTGCAGCAACGCTGGCTGGTCGGTGTCCGGCCAGCTCGGCAAGTGGAGAACCCAGGGACGCCTCTCGAGCACGCCTCGCCGTGCGCGGCGCCGCATCTAAGCGGCACCGGGCGACGCGCTAGTTGAGATCGATGGCCACTGCCACGGGCCGCCGCGCAGACAGCGCCAATTAAGTGCCTCTCTCCGGGCGCTAGCTGCGAGGCGAGCAGGCCGGTCCTCAGTCTGACCAAGGGGTTGCCTAGGTACCAGTCGGTTAATATACGTCAGTCAAAATATGTGTTTATTACTTTGGTACTTTTGCAACGACAGAAGAAAGCTCACCGGACGAAATATTGTTGTCGTCTGGCGAAAAGAAAAAGTTATTTAAATTAAACCAACATTTTAAATATAAAGCGTTTTCAAAGCAGACTAAAAAGTATAAAATAATTTCTCCTAGCCCCATACAGATTGCTAATCCCACACAGATAGTCCTGAAAAAATTTGTGCTTGTGAAGTTTTAATAGCTATGAAAGAAGTAGTAGAGTAATTTTAGAATTGTTTAAAACGAAAACCTGGGGCGTATGTAATAGATATTGGCAAGGAGGTGCATCCATTATGTGTTGCATGCGCCCCACGTTCTTTGTTTTAAATTGTACACGTTTTTTCGTAGCTATTAAAAGTTCACAAGCACAAATTTTCGGTACCACACTACTGGCCATTAAAATTGCTACACTACGAAGATGACGTGCTACAGACGCGAAATTTAACCGACAGGAAGAAGATGCTCTGATATGCAAATGATTAGCTTTTCAGAGCATTCACACAAGGTTGCCGCCGGTGGCGACACCTACAATGTGCTGACACGAGGAAAGTTGCCAACCGATTTCTCATACACAAACAGCAGTTGACTGTCGTTGCCTGGTGAAACGTTGTTGTGATGCCTCGTGTAAGGAGGAGAAATACGTACCATCACGTTTCCGACTTTGATAAAGGTCGGATTGTAGCCTATCGCAATTGCGGTTTGTCGTATCGCGACATTGCTGCTCGCGTTGGTCGAGATCCAATGACTGTTAGCAGAATATGGAATCGGTGGGTTCAGGAGGGTAATACGGAACGCCGTGCTGGATCCCAACGGCCTCGTATCACTAGCAGTCGAGATGACAGGCATCTTATCCGCGTGACTGTAACGGACCATGCAGCCACGTCTTGATCCCTGAGTCAACAGATGGGGACGTTTGCAAGACAACAACCATCTGCACGAACAGTTCGACGACGTTTGCAGCAGCATGGACTATCAGCTCCGAGGCCATGGCTGCGGTTACCCTTGACGCTGCATCACCGACAGGAGCGCCTGCGATGGTGTACTCAACGACGAACCTGGGTGCACGAATGGCAAAACATCTTTTTTTTCGGATGAATCCAGGTTCTGTTTATAGCACCATCATGGTCACATCCGTGTTTGACAACATCGCGGTGAAAACACATAGGAAGCGTGTATTCGTCATCGCCATACTGGCGTATCAGCCGGCGTGATGGTATGGCGTGCCATTGGTTACACGTCTCGGTAACCTCTTGTTCGCATTGACGGACAGTGGACGTTACGTTTCAGATGTGTTATGACCCGTGGCTCTACCCTTCATTCGATCCCTGCGAAACCCTACATTTCAGCAGGATAATGCAGGACCGCATGTTGCAAGTCCTGTACGGGCCTTTCTGGATACAGAAAATGTTCGACTCCTGCCCTGGCCAGCACATTCTCCAGATCTCTCACCAATTGAAAACGTCTGGTCAATGGTGGCCGAGCTACTGGCTCGTGACTATACGCCAGTCACTACTCTTGATGAACTGTGGTATCGTGTTGAAGCAGCATGGGCAGCTGTACCTGTGCACGCCATTCAAGCTCTGTTTGACTCAATGCCCAGGCGTATCAAGGCCGTTATTACGGCCAGAGTTGGTTTGTGGGTACTGATGTCTCAGGATCTATGCACCCAAAATGCGTGAAAATGTAATCACATGTCAGTTCTAGTATAATACACTCCTGGAAATGGAAAAAAGAACACATTGACACCGGTGTGTCAGACCCACCATACATGCTCCGGACACTGCGAGAGGGCTGTACAAGCAATAATCACACGCACGGCACAGCGGACACACCAGGAACCGCGGTGTTGGCCGTCGAATGGCGCTAGCTGCGCAGCATTTGTGCACCGCCTCCGTCAGTGTCAGCCAGTTTGCCGTGGCATACGGAGCTCCATCGCAGTCTTTAACACTGGTAGCATGCCGCGACAGCGTGGACGTGAACCGTATGTGCATTTGACGGACTTTGAGCGAGGGCGTATAGTGGGCATGCGGGAGGCCGGGTGGACGTACCGCCGAATTGCTCAACACGTGGGGCGTGAGGTCTCCACAGTACATCGATGTTGTCGCCAGTGGTCGGCGGAAGGTGCACGTGCCCGTCGACCTGGGACCGGACCGCAGCGACGCACGGATGCACGCCAAGACCGTAGGATCCTACGCAGTGCCGTAGGGGACCGCACCGCCACTTCCCAGCAAATTAGGGACACTGTTGCTCCTGGGGTATCGGCGAGGACCATTCGCAACCGTCTCCATGAAGCTGGGCTACGGTCCCGCACACCGTTAGGCCGTCTTCCGCTCACGCCCCAACATCGTGCAGCCCGCCTCCAGTGGTGTCGCGACAGGCGTGAATGGAGGGACGAATGGAGACGTGTCGTCTTCAGCGATGAGAGTCGCTTCTGCCTTGGTGCCAATGATGGTCGTATGCGTGTTTGGCGCCGTGCAGGTGAGCGCCACAATCAGGACTGCATACGACCGAGGCACACAGGGCCAACACCCGGCATCATGGTGTGGGGAGCGATCTCCTACACTGGCCGTACACCACTGGTGATCGTCGAGGGGACACTGAATAGTGCACGGTACATCCAAACCGTCATCGAACCCATCGTTCTACCATTCCTAGACCGGCAAGGGAACTTGCTGTTCCAACAGGACAATGCACGTCCGCATGTATCCTGTGCCACCCAACGTGCTCTAGAAGGTGTAAGTCAACTACCCTGGCCAACAAGATCTCCGGATCTGTCCCCCATTGAGCATGTTTGGGACTGGATGAAGCGTCGTCTCACGCGGTCTGCACGTCCAGCACGAACGCTGGTCCAACTGAGGCGCCAGGTGGAAATGGCATGGCAAGCCGTTCCACAGGACTACATCCAGCATCTCTACGATCGTCTCCATGGGAGAATAGCAGCCTGCATTGCTGCGAAAGGTGGATATACACTGTACTAGTGCCGACATTGTGCATGCTCTGTTGCCTGTGTCTATGTGCCTGTGGTTCTGTCAGTGTGATGTATCTGACCCCAGGAATGTGTCAATAAAGTTTCCCCTTCCTGGGACAATGAATTCACGGTGTTCTTATTTCAGTTTCCAGGAGTGTATATTTGTCCAATGAATACCCGTTTATCATCTGAATTTCTTCTTGGTGTAGCAATTTTAATGGCCAGTAGTGTATGAAAATAGAAGTTGAATAATTTTAGAATTATTTAAAACGAAAACCTGACGCGCATGCAATAGAGAATAGCAAGGAGGTGCATCCATTATGTATTGCATGCACCCCACGTTCTTTGTTTTAAATTGTACAGGCTTTTTCGTAGCTATTAAAAGTTCACAAACACAAATTTTCGGTACTATTTGTATGGGGCTAGAAATCTGTATAGGGCTAGGAGATGTTATTTTATTCTTTTTAAGTCTGGCGCCACCCGAGAAGGTATACTACTTCTACACTCCACGAGGCCGACTTCTCAATTTCTCGAGCTTCAAAACCGCTACACAAAATTATTTAACATGTAGGTGTTTCAGCCAGTCAGAATCAGGAACAGAATTTGTGCTTCCGGCCGGCCGAAGTGGCCGTGCGGTTATAGGCGCTGCAGTCTGGAACCGCGAGACCACTACGGTCGCAGGTTCGAATCCTGCCTCGGGCATGGATGTGTGTGATATCCTTAGGTTAGTTAGGTTTAACTAGTTCTAAGTTCTAGGGGACTAATGACCTCAGCAGTTGAGTCCCATAGTGCTCAGAGCCATTTGAACCATTTTTTTTTTTTTTTTGTGCTTCCGCATTGGCCATTTCCTCGCTCCCATAACGTGCTGCCTTCTGGAAGAAGAGAACTTTTTCTGCATCGGGAACAAGCGGCTCTCGCCAGGAAATTACTCACTGTGGACGCTTCCCAGCAAAACATTTCAAGCGTAGTTGAAACAACCTGCCAAAAAATAATGGCCAGCATATTGCTAAGTCTGTGTCGAATAGGTCGCAGAAGTTTGGCTTGGAAGCCCCACATATCCTCCATACAGTCTCGGTTTCTGCCCATGCGACTTCCATATTTTCAGAGCTATGAAGAAAGTCATAGTCGCCGTCGATTTGCTTCGGACTAACAGTTGCACGCCATGGCTACAACCCCGGCTCTGTAGGCAACCCCAAACATTTTCAATGAACACATTGACCGTCCTGACTCACAGTGGGATTAATGAATTAACAGTTACGGAGATTACTTTTGAAATAATAAACAATTTACCTACTGTTTTTCCATCTGTCTCGTTTTCATTTGACTGCCCCTTGTAATCAGTAAACTTATATTTATCAGTTTATTGTAAAATACTGTGTTTACATTGAATGTAAGTACTAGAGCTTATTTAAGCACTTACAAATCATTCTAAATATTAGACATTGAATATTAACATATTTCGCCCAGCATGAGGCTAATCACTGACGAAATCTTATTTACCTAGTTCTTTTCCTGTGGTCAACATTTCGTTGTTGTCGTTAACAATTTAAAAAAAAATTCCTGAGAAATATAACTAAGTTACAACTTACGCATTCCCACTTGGAAGAACTGTTACTGACTCCTACTAGGCGTGGATATTTCTTTTCTCGTTTTTCTAGGTAAACGCATAACCGTTTAACTCGCTTAGGAGGTGAATCAGACGTTAATATTATGAGCGATTGATATCGGATGTCAACAGCTGACGACTGACATCTATTTTCTACGCGAAAGTGGAGCTGAGTTATTATTAGCGCGTTTAAATAAAACATCGTCCATTGCTGTCGCTACTTTTCAAACTTCAAAGTATTGTTTTACCTATTATTATTAGAGAACACCGCAGCTGTTTTCGTAAATTATACTGTAGGAAATACTGCAACCAGCCAAAAGTTTTTTTAGAAACAATTTTATTGTCTTGTTAAGTTTTACATAGGAGACTTTTCATGAAGACAGAAACAATGAATTTGCCAAGAGATAAACGCTAGCGTCTGACAATGACCTGACGCCCGAAACTAGTATCGGTACAATAAAATTATTTCTAAAAAAACTTGTGGCTGGTTGCAGTATTTCCTACAGTGTACCTTCAGAGCATTGTTTGGTAGTACCTAGACCGTAGTACTCAACGTTACTTTAAATGGTGATGTAGGCTACAGTTTAAATAAAACACATTCATACTTAAATGCATTGTCTGATAACAGATAAGTAATGCTACGTACTGTATCGTAATTCTCACAAACGTGCTGTAAGACAAATTCATATTTCAGTATACTGATGAGAGATATATAGGCCTAAAATTGATGTAATTTCGATAAATGAATTAAACACCTAAGATGAATTACCAGAAACATATTGAATGGGCAATATTAGTGTTTCAGAAAAGGTCCACTGGGGATAATTTTTTAACGCTCAGTATGAAGTATCCCCTACTATATAGGACGGTCGGCAACCGTAGTCTCATCTACGTCTACATAGATACTCCAAAAGCAACAATTCCAGCACTTGTCATTTCCTTTACGGTTCCACTTGCAAGTAGAGGGAGGGAAAAACAACTGTATAAATGCTTCCGTATGAGTTATCTTCGTGGTCCGTACAAGAGATGTTCGTTTGTGGCAGTAGAATCATTCTGCAGTCAGCTTCATTTGCCGGTTCTCTAAGTTTCCTCAACAGTGTTCCTCGAAAAGAAAGTCGCTTTCCCTCCAGGGGTTCTCATTTGAGTTCCCGAAGCATCTCCGTAATACTTGTCTGTTTTTTGAACTTAGCTATAACAAATCTAGCAGCCCGCCTCTGAACCGCTTCGATGTCTTCCTTTATTCCGACATAGTGAATCGGAAACATTCGGCCAATACTCGAGAACGGATTGCACTGGAGTTCCATTTGCGGTCCCCTTTACGGTTGACGCACACTTTCCCAGTAATAGAGTGCAGCTACCGCGGAGGTCCACTGTTGGCTGTAATTATCGTACGGTAGCAAAACTTCGTAGATATGCCAGTGCGTTAATGGGGAGCTGATTTACGCTGAAAAAAGTTCAAATTTTAGCCACCAGGTGCAAATATGGCTCTGTAAAACGAAGTCGACCATTCGCCTTCCGTACTACAATCGTACTACATGCTCGTTCCATTTCATGTCGCTTTGCAGCGTTACGTCCAGATATTTAAACAATGTAACTGTGTCAAGCAGCACACTACTAATGCTGTATTTGAAAGTTATGGGATTGTTTCTCCTACTCATCAGCATTAACTTCCATTTTTCTACAGAACTAGCCGCTATTCGTCACACCAACTAGAAATTTAGGTCATTTTGTATCCTTCTATAGTCTCTCGACGACGACGCCTTCCCGCACATAACAGCATCGACCGCAAACAACCGTATATCGCTGCCCATCCTGTCCGGCGGATCATTTATGTGTGTAGAAAATAACAGCGATCCTGGGGCACTCCGAACTGTACCCTTGTCTCTGATGAACACTCACCGTCGATGACAACGTACTCGGTTCTGTTATAGAATGGGACGTTAATTAACTAGGTGAGGAGCCTTCTTTAAAATTTGAACCTCTCCCCCATTGGTGATATTGGTGAGACGCCCCCCTCAAGTGAGATTTACCCCCTAGTGGGGAAAAATACGTAAAAATGAATTATTTATTTGTTTTAAACACTTAAATAGAACCATGTGCTATTTATAAAGTGTGTTAAATAGCCTTTTTAATACGTGATTAAAAGCACTATTTTAAACATGACAAGGACGGACGGACAGACAGAGAGAAGAGGACAAAAAGGCGCTACGAAAGCAGTATTAACCATTTTGACGGATCCCTAGAACACTAAGCTTTTATTGGTGTATAACATAAACTTTAAAAGTCACTGAGGCGCTTGGGGTAGCCGTGCGGTCTGAGTGCCGACATGGTAGCTCAGCTTGTTCGGTCAGAGGGCTGCGTGCTCTCTGTAATAAAAAAACTGAGTCAAGGAATCAACGATCAACTTGAACGGATGTATTGTGACATCCTCCCAGACATAACGCAACGACCTACATCGAAAAAAAAAAGAGGCGTCTTGTCATGGTTCGCGCGGCTGCCCCCGTCGGAGGTTCGAATCCTCCCTCGGGCATGGGTGTGTGTGTTGTCCTTAGTTTAATTAGTGTGTAAGCCTAGGGACCGATGTCCTCAGCAGTCTGGTCCCATAGTCCTTACCACAAATTTCCACTTTTTTAAATGTCATTGAACCTTTACTTAGTTTGGAGATGAAAGACAACTTTGTTTGTATCTTCCTTTGAACTGTACGATTACGTAACTTTTCAATGTCTTTATTTATATAGTTCACAAGAGAATCCTGGTCAGCGAACTTGGCTTAGTTTCCTTCCAAAAATTATTAATTCCATGCTCGCACATATGTTTCGACTTGTCAGCATACCGCTCAACAGACACTTTGTAAAAGTTTTGTTGCAAATTCATGTTGAACACAATAATTTCGGCTTTATGTGCGTTGCAGTATATCACGACTGACTCACTAACTGAAACGTAGTGATTTCGACCAGTGCGGCAGAAAACTGCCCGAATGAATTCTGACACTTGAGCAACACTTGTCTCAAATCAGGGAATCCCGGTATGAACACACATAAATCATGTGACAGAGAGGTTGTAAATATTGACCCGCCAGGGTAGCCGAGAGCGCTAATGCGCTGCTTCCTGGACACAGGTAGGCGCGCCGGCCCGGATCGAATCCGCCCAGCGGATTAACGACATGGGCCGGTATGCCGGCCAGCCTGGATGTGGTTTTTAGGCGGTTTTCTACATCCTGCTAGGTGAATACCGGGCTGGTCCCCACGTTCCGCCTCAGTTACACGACTCAAAGACATTTGAAAACGTTACCACTCTTTCCTGACTTAAACTAAACACAGACAGCTGGGGTACAGTGATTCCGTCCTGGGGGGTATGGGGTGGCGGCAGGAGGGGCATCCAGCCACCCATTTCCGTTAACCTTGTGTGGTGTACGTACTGTAAGACCTTTGGTACACACACCATCAGATTATTTGACTCGTCGCTCTAACGAAGTAGGCGAGTGTCAGCAATATGTCTTATGGTCTTATCGTGGCGTGTTTATCTTCTGCTGTTAGGTCAGACGATAGAAATGCCACTTGCACTCTTAGAGTAGCAGATTGACGGTGACCAACTTTAAACAGAACTTGATTTATTTTCACACACATTTATTAAAATAATAACAAGTATAAACCTTACTTAACTTGATTCTGGATGCTATTTGCAATTGACAATCTGAAGTTCCTTTGGTCTTGGTACGTTAATCTTATTCTCACATATCTCTGACACTTGACAAAGTGTCTATACATTTATCTTCATGGCTAAGTACAGGAATATGATAATGTTATTAGGCACAGACTGAAACTTGACTATAGACTGGTACAGACTAATGCAGATTGGTACAGACTGGTGCAGACAAATGCAGACTGACTAATCGGAGGTCTTTACACTCGTTACAATACCTCGCGCGTTCATGTATCATTGTGCGAGTGTGATCCGCGAGGAGAAAAGGTTCTACGTTAGCAGCAATCTCATTGGCTGTGTTACATATTAATACGCGGATCGGCGGAAGCAGAATTTGGTCCGTCTCTAAGGCAGCGCCATCTCGTAGTGCGGAGACGGATGAGCGCTGCGCCTGCGCTGTTGTGCTTAGTGGGGCGCGCTCTAGTGGAAAGTTGTGTACGCACTGACTACGCGGAACTATGTACGCAACAACATGCCCCATCTGTTGTAACCCTACCGACCCTGCGGGAAAAGGCGTAAGCGAAAGAAAGAGAGAAAGAGGAGGTTGTAATTGTAAATATTGGTGAGCACTTTAGTATTATCTGCTCAGGATTAATTACATAAGATAAAATATTGTCCATTTGAATAATGTATATTCTCCCAATTAAAAGTTGACTTGAGATTTTCATTGTCTCCCCTCCCTTTAAGTGAGATTTGGTGAGATTTAGGTGGACCCTCCCCCCACCCCCCCGCAGATTTTGAGCTCACGTAAATTAATGGACGTCACATGGCCGGGAAACTGTCCTATGTGGTCGCACCTTCGTTAACAGTCTGACCCTGAGCAGCGTTGCCAAACAAGCCATCAGCGTAACGAAGAGTGGCGGCGTCAGCGCAGCAGCAGAGGTTCCGGCAGCGGCAGCAGCAGCAGCGCCAAGTGTTTGTTGCCGTCGCTTGTTTGCAAGCAGCGCGGCGTGACGAGATTGTTGGCCGTGTGCCCGGCAGGAGCAGGCACGGGGGCAAGGGACGCGGGCGGCGTGCGGTTCGGCGTTCCTGCGACGCGCGTTGAGCGGTGCGTGGCGCGCGGTGCGTGGCGAGGCCGGGAAACGGCGGTCCACGGTCTGCAGGGCGGAGGCGGCGGCGGAGGCGGAGGCGGCGTGGGTGAATGCCGGGGGCCGCTCCTGAGCCCAGCGTCTGCACGGGGGCGGGGCCGCCCGGCGCTGTCCCGCCATGAAGGACAACACCCCCAAGAGAAGAGTATGCACCGGCTCAGCGCACGCCGCGGAAGGTGGAAACTGACCACTGCAAGGCGGGAACAGGCCTTTCTGTTTTTAAGAAGCTCCGATAGTGTCGCAATTACAGACAGTGACCCTGGAAATACACAGGGCGTGTACACTTCTGACATCGTCAGCGTGCGGGCGACATGTAGTATTATGAACACTGAATAAATTCCCAACTGCCAAGATCGCAAAAACCATTCATTCCTGTAGATGACCGGTTTCGGTGATTCTCTGTGATCTATGATGTAAACGTACACTACTGGCCATTAAAATTGATACACCAAGAAGAAATTCAGATGATAAACGGGTATTCATTGGACAAATATATTTTACTATAACTGACATGTGATTACACTTACACGCAATTTGGGTGCATAGATCCTGATAAATCAGTACCCAGAACAACCACTTCTGGCCGTAGTAACGGCCTTGATAGGCCTAGGCATTGAGTTAAACAGAGCTTGGATGGCGTGTACAGGTACAGCTGCCCATGCAGCTTCAACACGATACCACAGTTCATCAAGAGTAGTGACTGGCGTATTGTGACAAGCCAGTTGCTCGGCCACCATTGACCAGACGTTTTCAGTTGGTGAGAGATCTGGAGAATGTGCTGGCAGGCAGCAGTCGAACATTTTCTGTATCCAGAAAGGCCCGTACAGGACCTGCGATAGTGCATTATCCTGCTGAAATGTAGAGTTTCACAGGCGTCGAATGAAGGGTAGAGCCACGGGTCGTAACACATCTGAAATGTAATGTCCAGTGTTCTTAAGTGCCGTCAATGCGAACAAGAGGTGACCGAGACGTGTAACCAATGGCACCCCATACCATCACGTCGGGTCATACGCCAGTATGGCGATGACGAATACACCAATGTGCATTCACCGCGATGTCGCCAAACACGGATGCGACCATCATGATGCTGTAAACAGAACCTGGATTCATCCGAAAAAATGACGTTTTTGCCATTCGTGCACCCAGGTTCGTCGTTGAGTACAACATCGCAGGCGCTCCTGTCTGTGATGCTGCGTCAAGGGTAACCGCAGCCATGGTCTCCGAACTGATAGTCCATGCTGCTGCAAACGTCGTCGAACTGTTCGTGCAGATGGTTGTTGTCTTGCAAAAGGGATCGAGACGTGGCTGCACGGTCCGTTACAGCCATGCGGATAAGATGCCTGTCATCTCCACTGCTTCTGATACGAGGCCGTTGGGATCGAGCACGGCGTTCCATATTACCCTCTTGAACCCACCGATTCGATAGTCTGCTAACAGTCATTGGATCTCGACCAACGCGAGCAGCATGGTCGCGAAACGATAAACTGCAATAGCGATAGCCTACAATTCGACCTTTATCAAAGTGGGAAACGTGATGGTACGTATTTCTCCTCCTTACACGAGGCATCACAACAACGTTTCATCAGGCAACGCCGGTCAACTGCTGTTTGTGTATGAGAAATCGGTTGGAAACTTTCCTCATGTCAGCACGTTGTAGGTGTCGCCACCGGCGGCAACCTTGTGTGAATACTCTGAAAAGCTAATCATTTGCATATCAGAGCATCTTCTTCCTGTCGGTTAAATTTCGCGTCTGTAGCACGTCATCTTCGTGGTGTAGCAATTTTAATGGCCAGTAGTGTAGATCCGAAGATGGCAACGCAGAATTCCCGAAAACGTTCATCTATAAAAATGAATAATTTTAGCGATCTTGGCAGTTGAGAATTCATTCGGTGTTCATACAGCGTGTGATTGTAATTACTGTGCAGCTACTCATGGAGAACCGGTGTGGGTTGTAATTATAGTACGGTAGCGAAACTTCGTCGGTTTCCCAATGCTTTAATGGGGAGCCGATTTACGCTGAAAAAAAAGTTCCAATTTTAGCCACCATGTGCAAATCTGGCGCTGTACACTGTATCGTTTGATGCGGCGTAACGTAAGTGAACAGTATGGCTATCGAGAAGAGAGGCAGTGCGCTGTTCGTGAAACTCTTTTACGTAAAAGGCAGCAATTACAGTGCTGCACTGAGATTGTATCGCCGACTGAAAGGTGTCCGAGGAGAGGCCCGATGTAATTAAATAGTTTAAAGGTGATGATAATGTGAGAGTGGTGTGGCACATGGGCGAGGACAAGGTTGCTTCTGCTGTAAGTGATCATGCAGCACGTGCCCCGGTTAGTGCTAGTAGTAGTGCAGTGTCACGAGGCATGTCCATACCATGGTCAACAGTGCGGATAGTTTTGCGGTCTATATTACAATGGTACCTGTACAAGATCAAGACAGTGCAGCAACTGAAACCTCATGAACCACAGCAACATTCTGAGTTTGCTCTTCGGTTTCTGGCACGGATCGAATTTGATGGCGTGTGGTCGGGCGGTATTCTGAAAACTGACGAGGCGCATTTAACAGTACAGGATGCGGTGAATGCCACAGAATTGCTGAATTTTGGGTGCTGTTAAACTGAGCTTTGTCCACAAGGAGCCACTGCGCTCGCCGTATGTGACTGTGTGGTGTGGATTCACAAACACCTTTATTCTCTTATTCTCAGTTCGCTCGTCTTTGACGAGAATACAATCAGAGGGCGTGCCAAGCGATTTTGCACGAAATCTAGGCATGTGATCCCTGCTTTGGAAGAGCGCGACTGTGGGGAAACCACTGTTTTATGCTAGATGGGGCAGTACCGCATGTCGCTCGTTTAGTGAAAGATCTGCTTAGTGCAACCTTCCACGAATATGTTATTTCCAGAGGTTTCGCAGATGCATGGCCCGCAAGGTCACAAGTTCTGAATCCAAGGGACTTTTGGCAGTGGGAATATCGGGACAAGTTCGTTCTCTACCTGATCTGAAGGCCAGTACATAGGAACACGTTGCTCACATTCCATGGGAATTGCTTCGAGTAACTGTTGATCACGAGGTTTTACAGAGGCTGCATCTCATGGACGTGTCCGGTTGTCATACTAAACAAACTGTGTACGCGGCTGTTAATACTAAAATCGAAATTATGCCTTTCTCACTAGTGTCACCTTTTCTGCCCACGTCCCGTTCCTATTCCGTGACATATGGAAACATTTCTATACGTTTTTCTTGATTCACAGCCCCAGTTTTGCACCTTATGGCCAAAAATTGGAACTAATTTTTCCCGGCGTAAGTCGGTTCAGCAGTAACGCATGAGAATAACTACCAAGTTTTGCTATCATTCGATAATTGTAGCCCACGCAGAATCCGTGTAAGTAGCTTCACTTCAATTACAACCAGCCGATACAATTTCTTCCTTTAATTTTAGTCCGTGACCACAAAAAATTAAAGATGGAAATAAATATCCTGTTGAATCAGCGATCATTGTGAATATTTTATGAATAAAACAGTCTAGATCCCTTCACACATACCTTCACTTGCAGCGTTCTTTCCGCTATTGCCAACATCAGATCAAAACACAGAACTTGTAAACAAGGTGGAATGTCAGTATCAGTAAAACCTATGCAGCAACTGTCCGAAGTTCAATTTTAGACCATCCACAGGACATTTTCAACAGTGCATTTCCATATTTGCAATGACTACTCGTTGTGAAATGATCTATTATAGGATGCGCATTCAACAACTGAAGAGACAAATTGTTGTAAAAAAGTAAGTGTAATTTTACAAAATGAGACTTTTAATATTTCTCAAAATAATCCGCACCACTATGCATACACTTGTTTCAACTATGAACAAAGTTTTTTGTATACCGAATGCAAAGAAGTATTCGTCTTTTGTTTGAGCCACTTTCCTACAAATTCTTTCACCAGACAAGTCAAAATCGGAGGAATCCAAATCTGGAGCGTAGGGAGGATGAGGTCGTATTTCCCAACCACAGTCGAAATGAAGACTTTTTTTTAGAGGGGGGAAAATTTGTATGATCGTGCACTCTCCAAATTTTCTACAGAAAACAAAGAGGTTTTGTTAATCTGGTATCATACCAAACAGTCAGAAAATTGTCGAGGCTATTAAGTCTGATACCTGTGCTGTAAAGAATCTTCTCCTCTGTGTTTGAGGAACACGAGAATATCTGGGGGAGGGGGGGGCGCCTTCAGCACTGTAACCGCCCTCTCCTCCCCCCCCCCTTCCCTACCAGTCGCGATTCTCGACTGCTCCCTAACCATTTCTTCAACGGTTTGTTGGGTCAGCTGGGCGGTGTGAGGGCAAGCATTGTCGTGCAGCAATTTCGCGCCTTTTCGATTTAGACTCGTGACGACTTTCTTTTGCTGGTGGCATCACTTTGTTCATCCGAATATCTGAGTAGCAGGCATCGTTTATTGCACGCTGATCTTGTCGTCAATGCGGGATCCAACCGAAGGAGTTGACACTCCAGCTGGCCGGCCAGGAGGTTGATCGTCAGTCACGGAAGTTCGACCCACTTATAAAAATCTACCCACTTCTAAAATTTTTCGTGGTTCCAAAAATCAGATCACTGAACGTTGTTAAAATAATGTGGAAACTTCAAGCGGACGCTCGATTGTTAAATGCAATATTGCGATTGTAAATAAAACTATTTTTATCCATCCGATATTCTTAGCTCATCCCAGTGATGCTAACCGAAAGTCATGAAAGTATGAAACGCTTCGGAAAACTCTGTCACTTCTACATCAGTGGTCTCTTCAGTTATTGTCTGTCCCTCGTAGTATACCACGTGGTATAAACAGCTTATTTTCTGCCTTACAATGTAAACAGTAAAACACTTCAATGTTAGCTGCAAGACAGAGAACCTGGTACACTTTAATAGAATACTTCAGAATGAGCCATCATTGCAGTTGTGGAATATACGGCTCAATATGTTATATGTCCCGTGTAAGATCTGAAATTGACCGAAATCGGCACTTAAAAATAAAATAGCTAGTACAGCTATAGTCTATTTATTGGAGGTCCTAACAACTCTGCCTCTTGGAACAGCTAGAGGTGTAGCTTTAAGATTCTCTGCAGAGAAAAACAAATTTGCCACTGCATAAAACTTCCACCAAAATGTTAAATAGAAATATTCGTTAAGTTAAAATATCTATAAAAGGCAATTTGAGAAAAATCTGCTATAAGCGGAAGGATATACAAAATGGAAAGGGCATAGGGTCAAGATAAGCGAAAACAGGACATTACAAGATAGTAGTGGAATTAGGACGCCTCTAAGCAAGTCATTGCCTTGCATTTAACTATAAATTAAGCTAACTAGAAATACTAGAAAGAAGAATTATGAAGAAAATTAATTTTCTAATACACTCCTGGAAATTGAAATAAGAACACCGTGAATTCATTGTCCCAGGAAGGGGAAACTTTATTGACACATTCCTGGGGTCAGATACATCACACTGACAGAACCACAGGCACATAGACACAGGCAACAGAGCATGCACAATGTCGGCACTAGTACAGTGTATATCCACCTTTCGCAGCAATGCAGGCTGCTATTCTCCCATGGAGACGATCGTAGAGATGCTGGATGTAGTCCTGTGGAACGGCTTGCCATGCCATTTCCACCTGGCGCCTCAGTTGGACCAGCGTTCGTGTTGGACGTGCAGACCGCGTGAGACGACGCTTCATCCAGTCCCAAACATGCTCAATGGGGGACAGATCCGGAGATCTTGCTGGCCAGGGTAGTTGACTTACACCTTCTAGAGCACGATGGGTGGCACGGGATACATGCGGACGTGCATTGTCCTGTCGGAACAGCAAGTTCCCTTGCCGGTCTAGGAATGGTAGAACGATGGGTTCGATGACGGTTTGGATGTACCGTGCACTATTCAGTGTCCCCTCGACGATCACCAGTGGTGTACGGCCAGTGTAGGAGATCGCTCCCCACACCATGATGCCGGGTGTTGGCCCTGTGTGCCTCGGTCGTATGCAGTCCTGATTGTGGCGCTCACCTGCACGGCGCCAAACACGCATACGACCATCATTGGCACCAAGGCAGAAGCGACTCTCATCGCTGAAGACGACACGTCTCCATTCGTCCCTCCATTCACGCCTGTCGCGACACCACTGGAGGCGGGCTGCACGATGTTGGGGCGTGAGCGGAAGACGGCCTAACGGTGTGCGGGACCGTAGCCCAGCTTCATGGAGACGGTTGCGAATGGTCAACTGCACATACGGTTCACGTCCACGCTGTCGCGGCATGCTACCAGTGTTAAAGACTGCGATGGAGCTCCGTATGCCACGGCAAACTGGCTGACACTGACAGCGGCGGTGCACAAATGCTGCGCAGCTAGCGCCATTCGACGGCCAACACCGCGGTTCCTGGTGTGTCCGCTGTGCCGTGCGTGTGATCATTGCTTGTACAGCCCTCTCGCAGTGTCCGGAGCAAGTATGGTGGGTCTGACACACCGGTGTCAATGTGTTCTTTTTTCCATTTCCAGGAGTGTATGAAGCAAAGAAGTCTGGAAATGACGAAGCAGTGATGAAATTAGAAGATACAGGTGAAAAGTTCGCTGAATGGTCTCAGGAAACAAAAGAAACAAGAGTTACAAACAAAATTACTTTAATGGGCCTCAAAGTAATCACCATTAGAAAGAACACACTTATGACATCGGCTGTAAAGCTACGGGAAACGGTCAGCAAGCACTTATTTTGGAATCGCTCAAAGCATCGTGGTCCACAACATCTGCGAATTTTTATGAACAACTGTGCTTACACTGTCTTTGTTTATCTCCACCTGTTCCGCTCTCATTCTCAAAGACTCCCGCCGATCACGCGCAAGCATCTGTCGCACTCGTTCGACGTTGTCTGGATTGTGTATGTTGACCTGAACGCGGCTCATCCTCTACTCGTCCTTTCCGTTTCTAAAGTGTTTAAACCACTCAAACGAACACTTTTTAATCTCTGCTTCAATACTGTACACTTACACTAACTTTCCTTGAGTATCCGGTGTTGTTTCCTACATTATGAAGCATTATATGTTAACGCGTTGCTCCATTTTTCAATGCCACTAATGCGACAGATGCTTGCGGATGATCGGCTGTTGTCTTTGAGAAAGAGAGAGGAAGAGTTAAAGACAAGCACAGACAGTCGAAGCTCTGTTGTTAACGAACATTCGCAGACGCTGCGGATAACCAACAACTAGTGACTACAGTGCTTCGATCGATTCCTCAACAAGTGTTTCCTGACAGTTTGCAACGGCCTTACAGCCGGTATCAGAAGTGTGTTGTGGCTAATAAAGATTACCTTGAAGGTCAGTAAAGGTATTTTGTTTCTAACTCTTTTTTCCTTTATTTTCTGAGACCATTCACCAAACTCTACAGACGCATCTTTTGTGCCAAATTATAGAATAAAATAGCAGAAATGACAAGGAAAGAAGCCTGAGATTATTTGAGCATATATAAAGGACGAAAGACAGTAAGATGACAAATCAGATTTTCAAGTATCTATGGGAATAGAAATTAACAAACTGGATCAGAGAAGTTAAAAACACTTAGAAATACTCAAAGAAAGGGTGAGAGAAAGAGAAAGGTGGAAGTTGTAACAGAATAAATGTAAAGTGATCAAAAGAAATAAAAATTTGCCATGTTGGAAAGATGAAATAAATACTGGAGGAAAAGAATCGAGCAGATGAGACGGAACTGAGTCACGTAATCTACAGAAGGGCAAGGGTCCTTAATTATCCGATTAAGAAGAAACCTAAACGAACGGAGTTCAAGTACCAACCACAAAACAGTGAAATTTTACTCAGACATTATCGTCTGAAGCCGTTGTGTGTGATACTTTTAACCAACACAGAGTAATGACTGCAGTGAGATAAAGTTTCCATCTTCCGCGTAGTGCTTGCTCTGATCCCTTTGGGCGTGGTATTTTGCAAACTAGCTCTTGCTTTCGCATTGCGTAACGTCTTTAGCTCTGCGCTCTAGGCTTCACAGCATTTACTAACCGCAAGCTGCCTCTATAATGCTACTAATCTGTTTTAAGCACAAGAAGCCAGACAAACACGTGTCAGAGATAGAGGCTGGAGAAAGCAGGTCCTAGCTGTGGACCAGAGGACAGAACCAATCCCGGAACCTGTAAAACCTGTTGGCTGCGTACCTTCACTTTCGTCAGCACGTGTCGACAAATATAGTTTTCTCTTTTTATATTTTTAGATCCTGCAGGAAGCTGTTTTTCTTTATTTCGATTCGCCTGGAATGCGTGCTGCGAGAACTGTTGTATGATATATTTAGATCTATGTAAAGCGCGATGTTGCTGTTCACGAAGTAAAGAAGACGAATTTTTCGTTACTTACGACACACATCAATTTATATACTGTTCCATTCGCCACGAATATTTCAGCCTTTTGGCGAATGTTATGGTGATAGCGACACGCAAGGAACCGGTGATAAGAGATTGCGAAGAGAATGCAGCGCGACACTGAGTCTGGCCTCAGTCTCTTCTTCCAACAGGAATATACAATTCACGGTACCTGCGGTTAACGTTCCAGCAAACTGGAAGTTTTGAATACGAAAAATAGGAATAATATCGCTCACATTTTTCTTTGACTACATCGCCTGTCTCCTGACGTGCTTATTCATGTTGCGATGGACTACGCAACTCAAAGCTTAAATCCATGAAACGCGTCCTATCATGCAGATCGAAGAATAAAAGCAGGATAAGCATTTAGCGTCATAGAAATGTAATGCGAATTGCATGTTAGAATCGCTCTTTCCATTTATTAAGTTTTTTATATTGGTTGTAGTGAATATCAAAGGCAAAAGAGAGAAAGAGTATGATGAGGAGATGAACGACTGAAATCGGCGAAACCTGTGTTATAAGCATATCTTTAACTCTATAATGCGTGATCGTGGAAAGATGAGTAATCCGTTTTGTGCGTCAGAATTAACTTTGCAGTAAAATGATGCTTATAAATCGGCATCGGACTTCGTTAGCCTGCAGCTGAATGAAGATAGGTTCGTTTTCTGCAACGTGTTTGGAGCACTTAAGACTGTGACAGTGGCGGCCGATCCATCGCGTCATCGTGTTAAGACGGCAAACTACGACTATTGGCTGAAAATATTAAAAATTATGAGATGAGGACAAGGAATTGATTAAATAATAAAAATCAATCAAGTAAATATTTATTTTAATGTAATTCAGCTTGTTTAAAATAACATCACAAGACACCACATTTCATTCCATTCGTTCACTGAGACTTCTACGGCGGAAGGGAATGCAAGACAGTATTGAGAAATTATCATTCGTCCTAAAAACAAATTCGGAGCGAAAACAAGTCATAAGACGTATCACTGAGATCGGGAATCTCTGATGATGACGATAAATTGTGGAATTACAAATTGACTTGCGTGCATTTATCGTCAAATTAGTTATAGAGAGGAAAAAACACGAAAAACAAGACTTTTAACGTAGCGTAGGTACATCAGTAGGAATTGGTGTACAGACTAAACTCATTTACGCATGAAAAAGTTCCGACTTATGCCTAAATATTCGAAGTGTATAGTTCCAAAATGAAACCTACAGATTAGCGTAAATTTCTCCACGGTAGTTGAATCCCTCTGATGAAAGTTTGGTTAAAATGGGACCTATAAAAGAGTGTGAATCGCAGCGGCTAAGTAAATATTATCGAAGTGCAGATCATTTCCTGTATCTTGCACTGAATGGGCGATTAAATGCGTTTCTTTCCAACTTGTTCCCTCACAACGATAAAATTTGTGTGTTCGTACTGCTACAATTATACAGTTCCGAAGACCACAGATGTTTTTGACAGCTCTTTTCTGAAATAAAAGGAAACTAAAAGAGGTAGAAAATCAGTAAAAAGGATGTAACACGACAGTAATAAGCAATGTAAACAAGATTTCGTATTTCAGTTTCAGTAGTATTAGAGTGTTCTACAGTGTAAAGCAGTGTCTCAGTTGATGTTAAAAGACTGAGGACACTGTTCCACCATAGAAGGATCTGAAAAGCTGAGAAGAAATGGAATACGGAACCACAAACAAGATGAATAACATTTAATCCACATATGTAAACCGTCGACCGTCTATCTGATGTAGAGATTTGCGTGTGAGTGCAGGAAGTAAATTTTACTTGAAAAAAATTGCAAGAAATTGCGAAAGTCCACCTTACAGTAAGTAACAAATTTCAGACATTTGCATCAGTAGTGCTTCGTCTTTGGTGAATCTAGAAACTCCGCACTTCCCACGTTTTCCTGAACGCCGAGGATCAGTAAACACGGCGTCTCCAGCAAACGAGCTTCTTTGACTGGAAACGGCTGAGCGACCTTGGACGGAATCCAGGGTAGAAGCGCGCCGGCAGAAGGCAAAGGAATTCTATGGATGTTTCATTCCTCACCTGCGCTGCTGGTCTCTTGCAACTGACTTTCTCAACGCAGCGATGACCTATAAACGAATGCAAGGCCTAATACATTAAAACAAGCACTCGTATGAACCGAGGTGTGAATTTGGCTACAGAATAGATGTACAGTTAATGTTTGTGTAATTTATTGCAACCCACCGCCATAGCAGACTTCACTAATATATTGTAGTGTGCTGATGCTACAGCCGGGGTTGGCCGAGCGGTTCTAGACGCTTCAGTCTGGAACCGCGCGACCGCTACGGTGATGTCTCAGTTGATGTTGAGACTGAGGACACTGTGTGTGATGTCCTTACGTTAGTTAGGTTTAAGTAGTTCTAAGTTCTAGGGGAGTCCCATAGTGCTCAGAGCCATTTTTGTGCTGATGCTCGTTCACTGGTGAATACATTTTCTTTGTCCGATTGTAGCCATTAATCAAAGAACTGGAAATGTGGTTTCCCCCTTAGTGATGGAGCAAGATGAAATTTTTCACAGCGTACAGACACAATTCAAGACGATGATTTACCATATTGGCGGCATTGTGTTTTCGTCACAGTGTTATGCCTTTAATAAATAAGTTGTGCGGTGGGCATGTTGTGATGCTCGCTACTGTCGAATGTCTTAACTTTCAGTAACGATCACATATACAAAGAGATGTTACATACGAAGTGATACAGCTGCCCCTACCTCTGAGTTTTACGCAGCCTACAGTATCTTCAAATACCACACGCAGGATTTTTATGTTCTCTCGCTCGCTGTGCAGAAACTATTATTTCTACAGAAAAAATGAGTAGCACCTTCTGTAGGAAATTTAATGTAGTTAAATTTTGTATTGGAATAATTTTCGCTGGAGGCCAAGATTTTCCGAGTTATTCAAGATAAATGCATTTGAATTTCACTGTTGTAGGTTTTGCTCGAATAATTCGAAAACTGCTGCCTCTATCGAAAAACACAGTCCATCACAAAATGTAATTACATTAAATTTCCTTCAGAAAGGACTTTTTCATTTTTTTTTCTGTAGGACTAACAGTTTGCACGTAGCGAGCGAGAGAATATGAAATCTTACATGTGGTATTTGAAGACATCGTGGGCTGTATAAAACCCAGCATCAGTGGCAGCTGCATCATTCCGTATAGCATACGCTGTACTTCATATTAACTTTAATAACATAGTGCAAAATAGTGTTGAGATGTGCCACAAAACGATAACAGATGCAATATCATCACAGCGAAACAGAAGGCATACGATGTGGACCTAATGAAACCCCTGGCGACTCGACAACTACAGATATTTTAGTTAATAGTCTTAGTAACGTAAATTATTTTAAGTGTTTTTGTATGCTTTTCTGAGTGTGTAATAGCGCTGCTAACACAGGACGGATCGTAAATAAATAAATATCGTAAGTTTCATAACAAGAATTCATTTCGGTAGGCTGGGGTATACACACATAACAAAGTTCGACCTCGGGAAACCAACCAAGCAATAAGACGCTACTAAAAACAGTTCCTCAGTAATGCGAACGGTCTCGTTTGCATTAGTCTGGTTTGAGTCAGTCTGTGAGGCACGATGGGGAGCTCAATTAGTGAATCACTGTCTGCACGTGTCGGCGTTCAAGTGCACAGATCCAGCTTGTTGCATATGATGGATACCGTGTATCGGGTTAGTGGAGAGTCCGAGTAAACCACAGTCCGAGGACGCTCATCCTGATCGTTGCGGAAGAGCCCCTACGGTGCTTGGAAGGTAATGAGAAGAACTCGTCGTAAGATGAATCTTCGAGTCTTTCTGTCTTTCTGGCATACTCGGATGATGCAGTAGATAGAACGCTGCCAGCAGAAGGGATGGATTATGCTTCGAGGGCCCTTCTGTCCACAGTTGTCCTAGAAATGTAAAATACACTCATGCTCATAAATTAAGGATAATGCTGGTACATGGTGAAATAACGCTCTGGTGGGTGGTTTTCGGGTTTAAATCACCTCGGGGTATGACCATACGGTGCATCTGACCTGCGGTCGTCACACGGTGGCGCTGGCAGCAGTCCACATACGCAGAGGTGTGTTGGTGCATGTCAGAGTACGGTACAGCGAGTAAGTGTGCAGACGTTTTCGGACGTGCTAATGGTGACTGTGTGTTGAAAATGGCTCAAAGAACACTTATTGATGACGTTATAAAGGGTAGAATACCAGGGCGACAGGAGGCTGGTCAAACACAGCAGGTCGTAGCACAGGCCCTCCGTGTGCCACAAAGTGTGATCTCAAGATTATGGCAACGATTCCAGCAGACAGGAAACGTGTCCAGGCGCTACAGTACGGGACGTCCACAGTGTACAACACCACAAGAAGGCCGATATCTCACCATCAGTGCCCGCAGACTGCCAGACTGCCACGGAGTACTGCAGGTAACCTTGCTCGGGTCCTTACCGCAGCCACTGGAACAGTTGTCTCCAGACATACAGTCTACAGACGGCTGAACAGACATGGTTTATTCACCCGGTGACCTGCAAGTTGCATTCCACTGACTCCTGGTCACAGGAGAGCACGTAAAGCCTGGTATAAAGAACACAGTACATGATCCTTGGAACAGTGGTCCCAGGTTATGTTCACGGACGAGTGACTCTAGCCGGGTTTTCATCTGGCGTGAACCAGAAACCATATACCAACCCCTTAATGTCCTTGAAAGGGACCAGTACGAAGGTCGTGGTTTGATGATGTGGGGTGGGATTATGATTGGTGGACGTACAAAATGGTTGAAATGGCTCTGAGCACTACGGGACTTAACATCTATGGTCATCAGTCCCCTAGAACTTAGAACTACTTAAACCTAACTAACCTAAGGACATCACGCAACACCCAGTCATCACGAGGCAGAGAAAATCCCTGACCCCGCCGGGAATCGAACCCGGAAACCCGGGCGTGGGAAGCGAGAACGCTACCGCACGACCACGAGCTGCGGACAGTGCACGTACACCCCTGCATGTCTTTGACAGAGGAACTGTAACAGGTCAGGTGTATCGGGACGTCATTTTGCCTTTCCGCCATTTCGGTGGTGCAGTGGGTCCCACCTTCCTCCTGATGGATGATAACGCACGGCCCCACCGAGCTGCCATCGTGGAGAAATACCTGGAACTTCAGGAGCTCCGAAAGGCACTGGTGCAAGAATGGGAGGCTATACCGCAGCAGCTGCTCGACCACATGATCCAGAGTATGCATGGTGATCATATGTCATATTGATGTCGGGGTACATGCGCAGGGAGCAGTGGCGTTTTGTAGCACATGTGTTTCGGGACAGTTTTCTCAACTTATCACCAATACCTTGGACTTACAGGTCTGTGTCGTGTGTGTTCCCTATGTGCCTATGCTATTAGCGTCAGTTTTGTGTAGTGCCACGTTGTGTGGCACCACATTCTGCAATTATCCTTAATATATGAGCATGAGTGTATATACTGTCTGACCAAAAGTATCTGGACAGCTATTCGTGGACGATAACATGGTCTGTGTTCACCTATCGCCTTTATGACAGCTTGAAATCTGCAGGGGACACTTTCAATGAAGTGTCTGAGTGTCTGTGGAGAAAAGGCAGCCTATTGTTATTGAAGAGCCCAACCCAGCGAAGATAGTAATGTTTGATGCTGGAGTCTGAAGCGAAGTCGACGAATTCATGCCAAAGGTGTTCCTTTGGAATCAGGTCTGGATTCTGGACAGGCCAGTCCACTTCAAAAAAGTTTTTCTTCACAAACCACTGCCTTACACATGCTGCTTTATGACAAGGTGCATTGTCGTGCTGATAGAGTCATCGTCTCCGAAATGTTCCTCTACTCTACGCAGTGTACAATACAGTAAAATGTATTCTTGTTCTTCGGCATTTGGCGTTTCCAGATTCGCAAAAAGGGGATCACACTCTAACAACGAAAAAGATGCCCATACAGTATCTCTGATGGCAGGTAGCAGTCTCCAGGCATTCGTCAGATCCAAACCATTTCCTCGTATTGCCACAGAGGAAAACCGTGGTTCAACATTCTCGAATTGTTCCTTAGTGGTCCACTGTCCAGTGGCGTCTCTTTCTACACCACCTCAAGCATCGCTTAACTTGGACTACACATATGTGTGGCTTATGACGAGCTACTCTAGCAATGTACCCCATTCTATTTAATTTCCTGCGCACGCTCATTGCGATAGCTGGACAGCTGGTAGCGCTTTGGAACTACGTCTGATTCCTTTTGCTGGTTTCATCCGATGTTTTACAGTCGCCCTCCGTAATACTCGACGGTCCCTGTCCGTCAGTATATGGCATCTACCTGGACTCGGCTTAGATGTGGTTGTTACTTCGCGTCTCCACTTCGCAATCACATCATTAAAACACCAGGAGGGCAAGAGCTGAAATATCCCTCATGCATTTAGCGCTCGGGTGACATCCAGTGACTCGTCCAAGTTCGAACTCACTGAGCTCTCGTCACTAACTCAGTCTGCTGTTGGAACTTCTCTATTGACAGCATACTTCATTTTATACTGGAGGATGTGCCTCTGATGCGATTCCGGCCGTGGCTCGGTGGCCATGCGGTTCTAGGCGCTGTAGTCCGGAACCGCGCGACTGCTACGGTCGCAGGTTCGAATCCTGCCTCGGGCATGGATGTGTGTGATGTCCTTAGGTTAGTTAGGTTTAAGTAGTTCTAAGTTCTAGGAGACTGATGACCTCAGATGTTAAGTCCCATAGTGCTCAGAGCCAATTTTTGAACCGGCCGCGGCCGACACGGCCGCGTCGAGGACGAGTCGGAAAGAGGCGTGCCAGTTCATACCGTCTAACGAGGAGTGCAGCGGGGAGAAGGTGGTAAGTGTGCTAAATCGTTCGGAACGTTGCAGCAGTAGACCTCTGGTGCGAGTGCCTCGGAACATCATCTCCCCGCAGACGTGGAGTGGCTTGCTGGGAGTCGCTGAGTCGCAGAGGGAGCAGGAAGCGCCAGCTATAACACGGACACTGCGCATGCGCAACGTGACTTACAATAGCACCGTGGTGCGCCAGGGACTTTCCTTAAACAGAGTACTGCACTCGCCAAAGCGTTGTGCATTGCACTGACGCTGTGCGTGGATCCCCCGCTACAGAGGAACCACAAGTCCTTGCATCCTGCTGCCTGCTACAATAGCGATCAAAGGTATTTTGTAAAAAGCAATAGTTACAACTACAGAAACACAAGTGTGTAACAGAAAAAACTGCCAGTGAATAATTTATAACTATGTAATTATAATCCATTTAGTGCAGAGCTACGTTTACGACGAGCATCCCAAAATAATGCAACATAATTTTTTCTCTTGTCCAATTTCGATTGAAAAAATGCTTTGTTGTGGGACATCGTGGAATATTCCCGCATCCGCCGCTATAATTACATGAAGTTCCGATAGGAGGCAGCACTATACATAGCTTCGAAAATGGCATCTGTAACGGAAGCGCGTTCCGAGCAGAGAGGTTTCTTTTGGCGGAAAACCAGAGAGTCGCAGATATTCATAGGAGGTTGCAGAACGTCTACGGAGACCTGGCTGTGAACAAAAGCACGGTGAGTTGTTGAACGAGGCGTCTGTCATCCTCGCAACAAGATCGAGCAAATCTGTCCCATCGGGCCGGCCGCACATAGCTGTGACTCCTCAAATCTTAGAACATGCGGACTCTCTCAGGTGATCGACGAATCACAACCGAACACCTCGCTGCTCAACTGGACGTCTCTATTGGTAGTGCTGACTCACTCGTCCACTAGCTGGCGTACACAGACGTGTGTGCCAGTTGTGTTCCTCGCTGACTAACAGAAGATCGTAAAGAGCAACGAAAGACCATCTGTGCGGAGTTGCTTGCGCGTTACGAGGCTCACCGTGACGATTTTTTGTCGAACATCGTCACAGGCAGTGAAACACGGATTCTCCACTTCGAACCGGAAACAAAACGGCAATCCACAGAAAGACGGCACACCACCTCTCCTCAGAAGAAAACGTTCAAAGCAATTAAAGTCAAGGCGATGGTCTTCTAGGATTCTGAAGAGGTTGTTCTGGTTGATGTGGCTCTGAGCACTATGGGACTTAACTTCTGGGATCATCAGTCCCCTAGAACCTAGAACTACTTAAACCTACCTAACCTAAGGACATCACACACATCCATGCCCGAGGCAGGATTCGAACCGGCGACCGTAGCGGTCGCTCGGCTCCAGACTGTACCGCCTAGAACCACGCGGCCACTCCGACCGTCCTGGTTGATGTCCTCCCCCATGGTGCAACGATCAACTATGAAGTGTATCGTGTTGCCCACAGGAAATTCAAGAAACGACTTCAGCGTGTCCGTCACCACAAGAATGCAAACGACCTTCTCCTTCTGCGTAACAACGCAAGGCTTCACACAGGCCTGCACACCCGAGAGGAGTTCATTAAGCTTATTGGACCGTTCTTCCTCATCCACCCTAGAGCCCGGATCTCGCTTCTCCTATCTGTCTGGCCCATTGAAGAATGCACTCCGCGGGAAGCAGTAGGTGGATGACGGGGTGGTTACTGATGCAGTGCGACGTTGGCTCCCACGTCCACCAGTAGAGTGGTACCACGCGGACATACAGGACCTCCTCCCAATAAGGTGGTGTAATGCTGTGGCATGGAACGGAGATTACGTTGAAAAATAACGTTCTGTAACCAACAGACTGGCGAATAATATCGTTTATTGGAATCCTCAATAAAACGAACCTGCTTTCAGAAGAAAATATGTTGCATTAGTTATTGAATGCCTCTCGTAGTTAAAAAAAATTATCTTACACCAAAAGAGAAATAACAGTTCCTCTGGCGCAGTGGCTAGCACACTGGATTCGCGTTCAGGAGGACGACGGTTCAATCCCGCGTCCGGCAATCCTGATTTAGGTATTCCGTGATTTCCCTAAATCGCTCCGGGGTAAATGCTGGGATAGTTCTTTTGAAAGGGCACGGCCGACTTCCCCCCCCCCCCCCCCCCAATCCGGTGAGGCCGATGACCTCGCTGTTTGGCCTCCTCCCTCAAACAACCGAACCGAACAGTTCTTCTGGCTCAAAAGTAATTTGTAGCTCTTTTTGTATCCCGCGTGGGTCTGCTCCCGAAATCTGACAAAGGGGCCGAATGAAAGGGAGCGAGTAGGAGCAGGTGAGGTAAAGCTTTCGGTACTGCAATGCAAAAATATTATTACATAACTTTAGGTGATGAGCACGTAGGTGTGCAGCCAAAGTCCAGATAAGAAAGTCTCAATAGCAAGTTAAGCTAATGCGATGGTTCTCGGCCGTCTGCTCTTCATGAACTGCGTGAAAATGGAGCGGCGCTCGTAGAGATACACAGCGTCGGCTAGAGGCCGCTGTGGTCGGCGAAGATCTTCCACCTTCGTAGTGCCAACCCACGCTGTGGCATCGGAACTATCGATACCACAGGTCTAAGTAGGGAAGAATAAAACAAAACTATTTTGAAATTCGAACAACGGATCAGGATTTATTTGCATGTCCGTGGACTTTGATCACAGCTGCATATCTGTTTGGTACTGAATCCATAGGCTTTTGTGATCGTCGGCCGAGCGGTTCCAGGCGCTTCAGTCCGGAACCACGCGACTGCTATGGTCGCAGGATCGAATCCTGCCTCGGGCATGGATGTGTGTGATGTCCTTAGGTTAGTTAGGTTTAAGTAGTTCTAAAGTTCTAGGGGACTGACGACCTCCGATGTTAACTCCCATAGTGCTCAGAGCCATTTGAACCATTTTTTTGTGATACATCAAGTGGGAGTTTTGACCATTCGTCCAGTAAAGCAGCGATAAATTGGTCCTTGTTTGAGTTAATACATCAGAGAGGTGTTCTGTTGGATATAGATCCTTGTTCCGGCTAGACACTCTAACTGTTTGATTTTTCTATCTGAAAATAATGTTTTTAAATGACCGGAAGAGTTTTTTGAATCATTCTTTTTCCCAAGTGGAATCATATTCTTTTCTAAAATGTCACTGTACAGGAAACAATCCATTTTGCCTACTACGACGGTTGGAACTTAAATAGTGGCAACTATTTATTCACAACCGATACAAAAGACTACTTTGAAGGACAGTAACAGGTGCAAACATGTAACTCTTTTGTATCGGTTGTGAATAAATAGTTGCCACTATTTAAGTTCCAACCCTCGTAATTGGACTAGAGGATCAACGCCACGTCTCGAAAAGCCTCCCCACGCCACGATGTTGCCACTAACATGCTTAATGATCAGTATCTGGTAATTTTGTTACTCCTCTGATTTTTTGGCCACCGTATATACTCCACACCATCAGAAGACAATACATTGAATTTACTTTCATCACTCCATAAACCCTTAGACTAATCTGCAGCAGCACAAATATGATTCTTCGTTGGAAACTCTATCCTGACCTCTTCCTTTTCTTTTTTTGAATTGACGAGTAGTTTGCTTGACAGTCGCTATCATCACCTGCTACTGAGCGACCTTTTACAGTAGAGATATGTAAGTTCAGTCCATGATCCTGCTCCTAATCTTCCCTAATTCGTCGAGGCGATTTTCTTGCATCAGCAACTCATTCTGTCCTCCCTCCTTTTTTTTTTCGAGAACAACCTGATCTTGGTTTATTAGCTACTGCTCCTGTTTTTTGCCTTCGGCTCCACACACTTATTAGTTGTTGTGGTGTGCCACAGTCTCTGGCAACGACAACTACGACTTTCCCATCTTCAAAGTATGCAAAACAACTTGTCTCACGTCAACCGAGTGTTCATGTTTTTGGATGCTTCTAGTTGTCTACACAAGTAAACATACTGTCTGAATTCCTCAGTAACAATAGTTGCTGAATACCGTACCACCAAAGCAAATTACAAAATACTATTGAGCGTACTATTAAACTAAAGGTGTATGTACCTATGTTGTTACTGTGTGACGTTGCTTGTTTATTAGGTGTGTAACCACAGCGGTTTCAAGATCTTCATGGAGTGGCAGTTACACGAATTGCTCTGTTGTGACTGCATGCAAACAGTACCGACAACACAACACTGCGACTACGAAATACTTTTGAGTGGTACTGTATGAGATTGCTAAGCTCGCACTCATAGAACGCTTTGTCAACTTTTTTTAAGGTCATCATGGTTACCTTCGAGTTTAAAAACTATTTATTCACACAATCTTCTGTTGCACTTGATTTTCCATGACACTTATTATGTTAACGAACACTTCCTCCACTTGTTATCCAGTGGAGTAGTATTTGCCATGATGGCAGGTATTATGCCTTGACGCACTTTAACTACATGTTTAAATAATTGTTGATTTGCTGCCAATATAGAGAACGCATCTAGTGATTTAATGTTATTTATCAAATGAAGGCAACAGCATTAAATTCACAGAGTACGGACGTGACAACGATATATGTACAAGTTAGATATTTTTTAAATTTTGAGATGAGCTAATGCTCAAAATTTTGGCAGTACTCCATCTGAAAATGGCCATAGGTGACCACGGTGTCTTTCAAAAAAAATTACATGACTGTGAAGTCGAGCCACGAAAAATTAATCTTTGTCCACTTATTCTGTGATACTTCAATGTTCGAGCAGCTGCTCGGCTTTAGTTGACTCTGAATGAAAAATAGAAATTGGTTAAAGGAAGTGTTCAACGTCCTGTCGACATGGAGCTCATCAGAGACCTAGGGTAAATTCGAGAAATTGGCCCTTCGTTTGCATGTAGTTTTTCAACCTTCAGAAGAAAGCTCAATGTTTATTGTTTCATATTTGTTATACAATCGTGTCCAAAAATTAAACGCAACTAAGATGTTAGATCACTTAAAGAACAAGGTAAAGCTTCATCGATAGACATTTTGTAGCCAAACGGTATAGAAAAGCTCAGAAAGCGAAGGCAAAAAGTAAAAATAAAAAGTTCATGAAACCGAAACAGTGGACGAAAATTATCTAACTAACAACATTTGTCGCGCTTTTTAAATGGGCTAGAAAAAGAAAGTATAAGAAGAAAGCCCCACAGTTCTTCGTCCACAACAAAACAACAATGATCATGATTGCCTGGTAGTCCACATACCTTTAACAGTGATGTGTAATATTCTTTACACTGTAGCTTAAGACGTCCATTGGCAGCCGATACCCATTCCTGAGGACGAGCTGTGCGGAGATCTGAATATACCCTTGGTAACGACTATCGTAATGCAGTTTAATTCCCAAGTGCATCCGAAACAGCTTGAGTAGCGGGATGTTGATAGTATACAGCAGCAAACATCTATCATTTGATCTTGGTTACCTTCATTAAAAAAGGATTTGCTTTTTTGATAAACAAAACTTGCGGCTGGTAGTTGCTGTACAGTAAGAACATTTTGTGTCACATAACAGCTACTGTTCTCTAAGAATGTTATTATTCGAGCAACACCAAGCACATAAGTATGAACTGCTGAGTTGTCATGTAGATGTGGTGAACTTATGATCTGTAACACCAAGGTCTCGCTGATCAGGCCGTACAGTACATCTACATAAACATACATAGTTTATCCACCAGAATCGATCGATATTGTCGTTCGTGAAGAATTTTGAAATAACTGTGTGTCTAAAAAGTCGCACATGTGGTTGCAGTGATTCATTTCTTTACCTGTCGGTGATATCAGAATTGCTCCAACCAATAATAAAGATGAGAAGCTCCGAATGGGCAGACAACATGTTGATTCCTCGTGTCTAGACTCCACAACCGCCACTACATATTTTCCTCAATTCGTTAATTCTGTACTTCGCTGATCCTACCACAACGACCAGGGAGTGGTAGTTGACCATGGACATATACAAAGCGTAAATAGCCGAAAATCTCCAATAGTGTTTATTTACACAATTGCCGAACAGTCACTGGAAGCAGTCACAGCCATTAAATATCAGGGAATATGGATACGGAACGATTTAAAGTGGAATAATTACATAAAACTAATCGTAGCAAAGGCAAACGCCAGACATAGACACTGGAAGAATCCTCAATAATTACTGGCGACCCAGGAGAGAGATACGCTACAAAAGCTCCGACTAGAGCACGTCAGTCTGGCACCTTTGTGAGTTAGAACTGTTAGGAGAAGGATAGAAGATGCAAAGAAAATCATCGTCTTTCGTCACAGGTTCTGTTAGGAAGTGCGAAAGCGTAACTGAGGTAGATTGTAGAGGCGCTGAGCATCACCCTATGGTTTATCGTTAAAATTCCGAATGTGCACACGTTCCTAGGAGAGAGAATCGACATTTTGCTTCCTTCAACATATACCTCGCAAAACCCCATGAAGGTAAGATTCGAGATATTCCAGCTTACACGGAGGCCTTCCAACTATCATTGAGGTCGCGCTCCATTCGCAACTGGAACAGGAAGGAGGATGAGTGATAATGATATGCAAACTACTCTCCACCACACACCATAAGGCGTCTTGTGGAGTATTCAGGGTGTCCCAGAAATGTTGCGACGAACTTCTAGGGGACTTCGGGCGCTTCATAAGGAAGGAGAATTGCATAGCAACCCATGGATGCAAACGTCAGGAGTAAGTGGTAGAACAGTTAGAAGATCAGAAAGAGTTTACTAGACATAATGAATACACATGTTGTACCAAGTGAATAGTGACGCTACGATAGATGCTCGAAGTTTGTACCATCAGGCGCCACGCATGCCTGTTACCCAAGGCATGCCGGAAACGTTCGAACAAAAAGCTCAAATGGCTCTGAGCACTGTTGTTGTTGTGGTCTTCAGTCCCGAGACTGGTTTGATGCAGCTCTCCATGCTACTCTATCCTGTGCAAGCTTCTTCATCTCCCAGTACCTACTGCAACCTACATCCTTCTGAATCTGTTTAGTGTATTCATCTCTCGGTCTCCCTCTACGATTTTTACCCTCCACGCTGCCCTCCAATGCTAAATTGGTGATCCCTTGATGCCTCAGAACATATCCTACCAATCGGTCCCTTCTTCTAGTCAAGTTGTGCCACAAACTTCTCTTCTCCCCAATCCTACTCAATACCTCCTCATTAGTTACGTGATCTACCCACCTTATCTTCAGCATTCTTCTGTAGCACCACATTTCGAAAGCTTCTCTTCTCTTCTTGTCCAAACTACTTATCGTCCATGTTTCACTTCCATACATGGCTACACTCCATACAAATATTTTCAGAAACAACTTCCTGACACTTAAATCTATACTCGATGTTAACAAATTTCTCTTCTTCAGAAACGATTTCCTTGCCATTGCCAGTCTACATTTTATATCCTCTCTACTTCGACCATCATCAGTTATTTTACTCCCCAAATAGCAAAACTCCTTTACTACTTTCAGTGTCTCATTTCCTAATCTAATTCCCTCAGTATCACCCGATTTAATTTGACTACATTCCATTATCCTCGTTTTGCTTTTGTTGATGTTCATCTTATTTCCTCCTTTCAAGACACTGTCCACTCCGTTCAACTACTCTTCCAAGTCCTTTGCTGTCTCTGACAGAATTACAATGTCATCGGCGAACCTCAAAGTTTTTACTTCTTCTCCATAAATTTTAATACCTACTCCGAATTTTTCTTTTGTTTCCTTTACTGCTTGCTCAATATACAGATTGAATAACATCGGGGAGAGCCTACAACCCTGTCTCACTCCTTTCCCAACCACTGCTTCCCTTTCATGCCCCTCGACTCTTATAACTGCCATCTGATTTCTGTACAAATTATAAATAGCCTTTCGCTCCCTGTATTTTATACCTGCCACCTTCAGAATTTGAAAGAGAGTATTCCAGTTAACATTGTCAAAAGCTTTCTCTAAGTCTACAAATGCTAGAAACGTAGGTTTGCCTTTTCTTAATCTTTCTTCTAAGATAAGTCGTAAGGTTAGTATTGCCTCACGTGTTCCAACATTTCTACGGAATCCAAACTGATCTTCCCCGAGGTCCGCTTCTACCAGTTTTTCCATTCGTCTGTAAAGAATTCGCGTTAGTATTTTGCAGCTGTGACTTATTAAACTGATAGTTCGGTAATTTTCACATCTGTCAACACCTGCTTTCTTTGGTATTGGAATTATTATATTCTTCTTGAAGTCTGTGGGTATTTCGCCTGTCTCATACATCTTGCTCACCAGATGGTAGAGTTTTGTCATGACTGGCTCTCCCAAGGCCATCAGTAGTTCTAATGGAATGTTGTCTACTCCCGGGGCCTTGTTTCGACTCAGGTCTTTCAGTGCTCTGTCAAACTCTTCACGCAGTATCTTATCTCCCATTTCATCTTCATCTACATCCTCTTCCATTTCCATAATACTGTCCTCAAGTACATTGCCCTTGTATAAACCCTCTATATACTCCTTCCACCTTTCTGCCTTCCCTTCTTTGCTTAGAACTGGGTTGCCATCTGAGCTCTTGATATTCATACAAGTGGTTCTCTTCTCTCCAAAGGTCTCTTTAATTTTCCTGTAGGCAGTATCTATCTTACCCCTAGTGAGACAAGCCTCTACATCCTTACATTTGTCCTCTAGCCATCCCTGCTTAGCCATTTTGCACTTTCTGTCGATCTCATTTTTGAGACGTTTGTATTCCCTTTTGGCTGCTTCATTTACTGCATTTTTATATTTTCTCCTTTCATCAATTAAATTCAATATTTCTTCTGTTACCCAAGGATTTCTATTAGCCCTCGTCTTTTTACCTACTTGATCGTCTGCTGCCTTCACTACTTCATCCCTCAGAGCTACCCATTCTTCTTCTACTGTATTTCTTTCCCCCATTCCTGTCAATTGTTCCCTTATGCTCTCCCTGAAACTCTCTACAACCTCTGGTTCTTTCAGTTTATCCAGGTCCCATCTCCTTAAATTCCCACCTTTTTGCAGTTTCTTCAGTTTCAATCTGCAGTTCATAACCAATAGATTGTGGTCAGAATCCACATCTGCCCCTGGAAATGTCCTACAATTTAAAATCTGGTTCCTGTCTTACCATTATATAATCTATCTGATACCTATTAGTATCTCCAGGATTCTTCCAGGTATACAACCTTCTTTTATGATTCTTGAACCAAGTGTTAGCTATGATTAAGTTATGCTCTGTGCAAAATTCTACACGGCGGCTTCCTCTTTCATTTCTTCCCCCCAATCCATATTCACCTACTATGTTTCCTTCTCTCCCTTTTCCTACTGACGAATTCCAGTCACCCATGACTATTAAATTTTCGTCTCCCTTCACTACCTGAATAATTTCTTTTATCTCGTCATACATTTCACCAATTTCTTCATCATCTGCAGAGCTAGTTGGCATATAAACTTGTACTACTGTAGTAGGCATGGGCTTTGTGTCTATCTTGGCCACAATAATGCGTTCACTATGCTGTTTGTAGTAGCTAACCCGCCCTCCTATTTTTTTATTCATTATTAACCCTACTCCTGCATTACCCCTATTTGATTTTGTATTTATAACCCTGTAACCACCTGACCAAAAGTCTTGCTCCTCCTGCCACCGAACTTCACTAATTCCCACTATATCTAACTTTAACCTATCCATTTCCCTTTTTAAATTTTCTAACCTACCTGCCCGATTAAGGGATCTGACATTCCACGCTCCGATCCGTAGAATGCCAGTTTTCTTTCTCCTGATAACGACGTCCTCTTGAGTAGTCCCCGCCCGGAGATCCGAATGGGGGACTATTTTACCTCCGGAATATTTTACCCAAGAGGACGCCATCATCATTTAATCATACAGTAAAGCTGCATGTCCTCGGGAAAAATTACGGCTGTAGTTTCCCCTTGCTTTCAGCCGTTCGCAGTACCAGCACAGCAAGGCCGTTTTGGTTAATGTTACAAGGCCAGATCAGTCAATCATCCAGACTGTTGCCCCTGCAACTACTGAAAAGGCTGCTGCCCCTCTTCAGGAACCACATGTTTGTCTGGCCTCTCAACAGATACCCCTCCGTTGTGGTTGCACCTACAGTACGGCCATCTGTATCGCTGAGGCACGCAAGCCTCCCCACCAACGGCAAGGTCCATGGTTCATGGGGAACTATGGGACTTAAAATCTGAGGTCATCAATCCCCTAGAACTTAGAACTACTTAAGCCTAACTAACCTAAGGACATCGCACATCCATGCCCGAGGCAGGATTCGAACCTGCGACCGTAGCGGTCGTGCTGTTCGAGACTGTAGCTCCAAGAACCGCTCGGCCACTCCGGCCGGCAAACGCTCGAACACTCCAGGAGATTCTTTCCTTGTAGCAGCAGTGCAGATGATTCTTGCACGTGAGATCCATTTCAGACTCCATAGGATATGGCTTCCCGCAGAAAGAAATCAACGATCGATAAGCCCGGCAATCAAGGGGCCACGGAACCAGTCCACCACGCCGTCAATCGATGTGGAAACGACCTGTTCATATACTTACGAACAGCCATTCCAAAATGAGCGCGTGCCCCATCATGTTGGTACCACATGCTGCGCCTGACATTTTCGGGAACATCTTCAAGCAAGCCGAGGAGAACCTATTACAGAAAGGTCTTGTAATTCGCGGCGGTAAAAGGTACGGCCAGACTAAGCAGTCGCCGGTCACACTCACACACACAATAACTGTGAAGCGATGTTGTGCACACCTTGGGGTTTTCAGATGCTGTCAACTGCTCATTGTGGTGACGGAATGCGGCATCGCTAGTGAATGCGACCTCGTCAGCGAACAACACATTAGCTAGGAAACGCACATCTCGGCCACTTCGATGCAGAAACCACTGTTTGAAACGCACACTGGCAGGATGGTGGTGGAGATGAAAGACGTATAAGAACTCGGCGCTCGAAACACGCTGGACGTAGTTATGAGACATACCTAAGTCTGGCGCAATGGCACCTATGGTGGTGCTTGGATTAGTCTCCACGGCATCCAACTCACTTTTTCCCATAACAACCGAACGCACCGATAGCGGCCTGCTCTCATTAGCTTCGCCACCTCTTAACGAGCCGTAGTCGCACAAATTTCTATGCAAAGGTGCAAACAAACTGTGGTTCGGTTGATGTCTGTCCGGGAAGCGTCCTCGATAAATGTGTCCAGCGGTTCGTCCATTGCACTCAGCTACTCCGTACATTAAGTGCATATCTGCAAGCTCACCGTTTCATGCTCCTCGTATGCTGGCTATCGCCCGAATGAGAAAATTCTCACGTTCCCCTCCAGTCCCCTCGTGTATTCGTACACCTCCTAGCGGCGTACGACGATGTTTGCCGCCATGGATTGCTATGCAACTCTCAATCCTTACGATGTGCCCCCCTCCTTCAAAAGAGTATCACAACATTTCTGGGAGAACCTGTAGACGTAGATGTACAAACGGGCCCTTCCTTGTACGACCGTGCGAGCGATTTACGCTGCAGGTCTTCCGGCATATAGACTGAAAGCTATCGGTCTCTGATATACAGTTTGTCAGGAAGCTGTAACTACTGACACAGTAGTGAGCTCTGCGTGTAACTGTGTTCTATGGTGCCACTATAGACAAGACGTCAATTTCCAACCTGTCTTTTTTTATTTTTACGAGCATAATAAACTCACCATTCTGTAAGACAGTATGGACAGATTCAGCACGTCACACGATCCGATCAACCGAACTCTCCTGAATTGCTTTCCCTTACTTGACCATTCCTTCCACCATCAGAGCGAGAAGCGATTCTCGTAATTGACGTATGCGACTGTTGGTGGTGCGTCGCAAACGCTTAAGCGCTCAGAACGGTAGCTAGCTGTTTGCAGTGGTATTTACGTAGTTTAGAGCCACGGACTTAAACTGCTCTCGCTTCCTTACAAAGAGCCGGACTCAGGGCGGGAGCATTGCACCGCTGTGTTTGCCTCCCCAGTGGAAATAACCTTGTTTGCATCCGTAATCTCCTGCGTCAGCGAGACGTCGCCCCCGCCGTTCAGGACACCGATGCAGTACAAACGCACCGCCATTCGTATGCCGCCCGTTGCACGCGTCCCGTCGTGCGTTGCTACCTCTCCCACCCGCCTTCTCCAAAAGGAACGAGAACGACGACAATCCCTTCTATTCAGAACCTAGCTTTGTGCTGCTGTAGCAGGTACACTCTTACGTTTAGTTGCGAAAGAGCTTTTGCCTTCTTATGCACGTGTTTACGTATTCACCGACCGAACAATAAAAGGCTTAAATCACAAAAATGTCGCCAGTCGTATTTTCTGTTGTCTGTGCAAAGGATTTGACTGTGTAAATCGTGACACTCCTTTACAAAAGAGGAGATTTTGCAGATAAAGATTTAAGAAAAAGAATTGGTGTTACATAACTGAACTACTACCACAATGAATCCGTGACACTTCAGCGAAGTGTGCCTGGGTATACTAGGCATTAAGAGTATTACTCTCGGAAGGAAAGTTTCCTGCTTCGAGTAGCCGACCGGCACACAGTTTTAATTTACCAGGACGTTTCAACTGAACTACCGTTGACAGCAGGACTAATGTTATGACTAATAATTATTTCGTCCATAAAGGACGGACTCTAAGAACTGTGACCGACACTATCGTATAAATAAAACAATTATCTGTGCCCTTCACTCTTATTCTCGCCTGCAGGTATGAAAAGGCATCTATCTATCTTCTACAATACCACCAAGAACGTAACCATACAGTGCTGTACCTGAAGATGATGGTGTGAGACATCGAAACACGTAGTGGTACAATAAGCAAGTGATTAACCCACAAAATTGTTTTATTTATAATTTTATGACTACCGAGAATTTATTAATAGTGTTTCCCTCAGTTCGACACTGAGTTCACAACTAGATCTAGTGTGAAGGATTTTTCACGTAACGTTGGCGTTCATAACGTTGTATAAACGGTTCAATGTATCAAAACTATGTTTTCAATAGGTCACAGTACGCTGAAAATCATATATTCTATTCATAACTTATTTATCGACCGGAAAACGAAGAAAAGGGGGGAAGATAGAAAATATTACTCACATTCAAGTGTACGATGAGCTGCTACTGCTGATTATCGGTTTAAAGAGACATCTGAAGTTATCAGTCTTCTGTTCACACCCCTACCTCTACCCCAATCACACCCCTCTGAACGCAAGCTGCGTATACCGTCTGTCTGCATGTAGTGTACTATTGCGCAAGTGTGAGAAAATTTTCTAAACGTTAGCGTAGAGTGGGACGAGGGTATCAGTCTGGTATACACCTACGTTAGCGTAGAGTGTACTTGAAGTGGAACGACTGTGTCAGCCTGGTATTCACCTAGTGAGATGTGGGAAACCACCTAAAAACCAAATCCAGGCTGGCTGGCACACCGGCCATCGTCGTTAATCCACCGGGCGAATTCCAACTACAGCCGTCGCAGATCCCGGTCCCGGAAGCGGGCACTTCATTGCCCACGGCTACCCGGTCCGGTGTGTACGATGAGAAAAAGACGACTGGAGGTTAACATTTACATTAAGATCTTTATGGAAGTCTGCAAAATTTCATTGGTTATTCTAAACTTTTCCAAGTGTGTGTTAGAGATATCCATAGTCGCGCCGCAAGCTTCATTCGTTTCCTTTGTTATACTGTCCAGTCACGTTACTGTGGCCAATTGATAAAAGCCTGAACAACCATCTTGTACAGCGCGGACAGCTGAGAGACGAGCAGGAAGAGAGAGAGAGAGGTTCCGGAAGATACCAACAGGGATGTAGAGACATGACAACCCCAGTTTTGTGATCAGATGCGCTAGGTTTCTGGATTTAGGACCCATGGCGATCGAGGTGGACGCACAGATGCCTTAATGAATTTAAATCTGGGGCTATGGTAAAATCATTCTGATTCTGTGCTGTGTGACACATTGCATTGTCCTTCTGGTAGATCCCATCATGCCGAGTAAAACATACTGCATGTACAGGTGGACATGGATACATGCGTACTTGTGTTGATCCATTGTACTTTTCAGAATAATATCGTAGGGGTGCCGTGAAAACCTTCCCCAGACCATAAGTTACTGTAGGATGTTTGCTTTCAGACGTTTCATGCCATACACACCATCGGTCATCTGTTAGATGGAGCACAAAAAGCCATTCCTAAAAAGCAAACTGTCACCATTCAGCGGGCGTCCATTCGTTGTAGTAGCGTGCAAATTCCATCCTTCGTCGCTGATGAACAGCAGTCAGCATGGGTACATTAACCAGGCACCTGTTACGAAGGCCCATATGTAGCAACGTTCGCTGAGCGTTGCTTGAGGAGGCATCGTTAGTAGCTCCTTGGTTCATCTCGGTGGTCAGTTACTCAACAGCTGCACCTCTACTCGCCCGTACACATCTCCGCAGGCGTCACTCACGCCTGTGATCTGTGGCCCATAATGCACCACGGTTTTTGTATAGCGCCAAATTGTCATGCACGGTGTACTTTAACCACCTTGGCACGCGAACAGTTTACGGACTTTGCCGTTTCGAAAATGCTTCCATCCTTGGCCCGAAAGCCAACGATCATGTCCTTTTGGACGTCAAATAGCGACAGTGACTTCACTGTTTTCCCCATCCCCCGACACGCTTAAATCGTATATACCCTCCTCTGCTAGTGCTGGGCCTGCCGTCTGTGAATAATTATTGCACGTTGATGTTGAACATAGGCGGTGGTCACATTAATGTGACTAGACTGTCTCGATTGCGCTCCACTTGTGGTGAATTACCCTCACCACTTCTACCTGTCCTATTCATACCTACCCTAGGTGAGTTCATAAGCATGTGATTTACATTTATTCTCAATATCAACCTACTGTTAATCACAGCTAACCAAAGGCCTTTCCTCAGTTGTAACTCCAATTCCCATCAGAACACCAAAGTTAAGTGTCTGGCTAGCCTATCACTTGCATGGGTGACGACACGGGTCTTCCGACCGCTGTTGGAGAGTGGGGTGTACGCAACATTTCTGAGGCAAACTGGGGAGCTACGTGACTGAGAAGTAGCAATTTCGGTCTCGTATACTGACAGCGGCTGGGAGAGAAGTGTGCTGACCACCTGCTCTTCCATATGAGTATCCAGTGACACCAGTCATTGAGGATGACACGGCGGTCGGTCGGTACGATTGGGGCCTTCCGAGGCCTGTTCTGACGGAGAGAAAGGAGTTCGTCCGTCTTGTTTTAGATCCGAATCCATACGCACATATGGACGTACATGGCAGTCCAGTATCTGGTTCCTAGCACAAAAGTCCTGTAGAAAAAGAAGACACGTAGTGTAGAGGCCTTTGTGTTGCTGATGTGTGTCACAGCGCTCTGGCGAATCTGCATTTCAAATGTCGGAGACCTCATTGAACGCGTTGTTTTAACAGTCTGCATAAGCAGTTTCTGCAGCAGACCAGGAAAGCATGGCTTCGTGTATTAGTGACACAATTCTTTCAGTGTTTCACTACCGTACTAGTGTGCCTAGGGTAGAGACAGGAAGTGCATGAAAACTGCACTTGTACATCGAATGCAGTGGCTGGTAGGATGTCTGGCTAAAAGGTGGACACAGTGTCGCCAAACCACTAAGCTATTGAATTAAACATTACCCAAAAACCCATACAGTTGTTTCCAACCAGTAACCAAACTGCCTATAAACGTACATTTTGGCCTGTCCTGATACTGAAAGCAGAAGGCGACAGTAAAACCAGTGTGGCGTATTTTAGTGCAATTCATTTATTTCTTGAATGTATTCTTCTTTAATCGATTAACCAAATAACTTCACGCTACTAGGCTGACATTGACTTTCCAAGATTCGTTCTGAAACGGAAGTACTCATAGTGCGCACTTGACTCGGCGGTACGTGAATATCCTTATAGCTGAACGACCTTTGAGTTCGAGTGTCGCATTCTACGGGCCTTCTCAGTGTGGCCGACAGAGTGAAGTGCGCAGTGGTTCCCAGACTGGACTCAATTCAGGAGGTCGACAGTCCAAATCTCCATCCGACCATAAAGGTTTAGATTTCCTGCGATTTCCCTAAACTGCTTAAAGCCAATACCAGCATCCTTTGAAAGGCCATAACTGATTTTCTTCCCCATTCTTCCCTAATCAGCTCGTGCTCTGTCGCTAAAGACCTCATTGCCGACGAGTCGCTAAACCCTCTATCTTTCTTCTTTTTTCTTTGACGATGATGGATGTCAAGCAATGATCTAAAATTTGTACCAGCACTAGGATCAGAACCCAGGTCTCTTCCTTAGTAGGCAGGTGCACTATCCTTTACGCCCTACTGCAACTACAGATACCACAGCTGCATGAACTATCCTCGTATGTCTCACTCACCGATACAAATTCCAGTTCGTGCCTCAGCCCATTGCTGTTACGCTTTTAATTCGTGTCAATATTGCCAAGGCTCTCCCCTATTGGGATGGCATATTGGCAATGAGCGAAATGGGTTTAATTCTGCCTGTGTCTTGGGCGTACGTGATATATTTATCATATATAGTTGGTATTCCTGAGACATATTGAGTCTCGCCTTTATCTGTGATAACGATTAACTCCATTTCGCTCATTGCTAAGGTGCTACTCGAATATCAGACAGCCTTGCCAATACTGATGCAAGTTCAGAAGGGGAATAGCAAAGGGCTGAGGCGTGAGTTGGAATTTGTATCAGTGAGGGTGATATACTAGATAATCCATGCAGCTGCAGTATCTGTAGAGCCAGTATAGCATAATAGATAGCGCATCTGCCTAGGAAAGCCGGCACGGTAGCTCAGCGTGTTTGGTCAGAGGGTTTAGCTACCCTCTGCAACAAAGAACTGAGTGAACGGATCAACGAACAACCAGAATGAGTGTCATCGGACGTCCGCCACGAACAAATTCAACGAACAATATAGAACAAAATTAGATTTTTAAAAAAAAAAAGGAAGCAGGAGGCTCGGGTTCGAATCTTGGTGGTGGTACAAATTTTAATTCATTACTTTGGCCTCCAACATTATCGCAGATAAACGCGAGACTCAATATGTCTCAGGAATACCAACTATGATTAATTTTTTTTCTTATTTGCTTGCGGCTGAATACACTGCTTTCGTGTGTCTTGTTTACATTTTCAACCGTCATGGTGAAGGCCTGACGACATCCCACCCAGTGGCCCCAGGAGTTCCGTCCTCTCCAACATTGCAACTACTCGTACTTTTGTTTCAAATTTTCCACGAGTTTAAAAATCGCTAGCAATCCATGAAGAGCTGACGACATACATTTTGTATTTCGCACTAAATGAATGTCAGGTGAAACGTAATGTACTGGACAAACTCTTAGTTTATATAAATGTATGTGCTGTTCAGCAAGGTCTCTGAGTGGCCGGGGAACTGCACGATGTCTGTTATTGTGCTTGCTGCTCATATCCTTTGGAAAACCGTTGTGTGAGATCGGATGCTGTTGCACAATGCGTAGTCGACCTCGAGAGATTGCGTGAAGAAGCCATGAACGCCTTTCTATAAACAGGTACCTCTTTTGCAGTGGATCAGCAGTCATTTGGACTTTTATTAAAAAGAAATGTTGTACGCATAACGGTTACAGGACTGTGAACCGGTGCCATCATCATCATCACATGTTCCCTCTTCACGCAATACTTTGCTCGACCTTCTTTGTTTCACATTATCAATAGTGATAAGACCATCCAAAAAGGAGCCTTGTGTATTTCTTGATTTCATTCCATAGAACTGTAAGTCTTATGAAAGGCTACAAAAATACTCTGAAATCGGGAAAACGATAAAAAAAAATGACAGGGGTTGTATTTGTCATGAAGTCTTCCATTCAGAGATTGACACTTAAATTTTTTATTTCGCAGTAAACCATTATCAAGTGACTTGTTGATATTCAGAAGAAATGTAAATCACATGCTTATAAACTCATCCTGGGTAAGTATCAATAGGATAGGTAGAAGTGTTGACGGTAGTTTAGCACAAGCGGAGCGCAGTCTCTGCCTTAGTTCAGTTCTTGTCCTTTAAAAGCACAGCAGTCTTTTGCATCTGCAGCCAAAGAGAGCGAAGGTCAGGTCACCTGCGTACCTACTCGTCGAGAAAAATAAAAAAGTAAACAGTGCTTCCATGTGTTCCTCGTCCATCAGCTTTCTCTCCTTTTTACATTTCCTTTGTTTCTTGACGTTTCTGCTGTTTAGACCATTGGAAACTGTCTACGGATTTTATTACAGAACCGCAGACACTGAGAAGATTGAAATAATCCAACGAGTACTACGAAGGTGACAATGAACACTTGGGTTTCTGTCAGAAATTATTTTGACAAAGGCAGTTTTTGTAGAACGATCAAATTTTGTAAGCTGAAATAACTCAAGACAAGATACGTTTCTGCCGTATCTGATTATAACAAATCGTGAGTCTTGTGGAAGGCTACAAAAATACTCTGAAATCGGGAAAACGATAAAAAAATGACAGAGGTTGTATTTGTCATGAAGTCTTCCAAGCAGAGATTGACACTTAAATTTTTTATTTCGCAGTAAACCATTATCAAGTGACTTGTAATCGGCTTTGTAGAGTACGGCTATAAGTAGTTCTAAGCAGTGTGTATAGTACACTCACAGACAGATCTCTTTGCACGCTGAAAATTATCTCAAATTAGATGAAACATATGGAGGAGGATCTCAAAAGAATGGGAGTCAGGTATTGGAGTAGGAAAGCGATGGTCAGGGAAGAATGAGGCAGGTGACGAAGGAGGCCAATGTTCTACGATAGTAGCGTCGACCAGTAAGTAAGATAGACGTCTAGTACTGGAGTTTAATTACATGGACTGGCGAGATGGTCATGTTAAACCTCTTCTACACGTAGAAGTTTTTCTAATGCACACTACTACATTTTTCTTACACATTTGAGTCCCCAGTGTTCGCCCCGATAGCTGAGTGATCAGCGCGGCGGTCTGTCGCGCCAAGGGATCGAGCGAGGTGGCGCAGTGGCTAGAACACTGGACTCGCATTCGGGAGGACGACGGTTCAATCCCGTGTCCGGCCATCCTGATTTAGATTTTCGGTGATTTCCCTAAATCGCTATAGGCAAATGCCGGGATGGTCCTTTGAAAGGGCACGGCCGACTTCCTTCCCCGTCCTTTCCTAATCCGATGAGACCGATGACCTCGCTGTCTCATCTTCTCCCCCAAACAACCCAACCCACGCCAAGGGGCCCGGGTTCGATTCCGGGGTGGGTCGGAGATTTTCTCCGCGCAGGGACTGGGTGTTGTGTTGTTCTCATTATCATTTTATCACCATCATTAGTGGAAGGCAACGGGAAACCACCACCTGAATCACTTCCCTATACACTCATGCGGAGGACCTCTATGACGAGGCTTCCCCCCTGACAAGGTCTGCCGTAAGGCAGAACACAAATTTAAGTCAATCCCCAGTCAGTACTTTCTGTGATAACTGCTTTCCAATGATTATTTAGCCGCTTTGCCTGTTCAAAAATGTTCAAATGTGTGTGAAATCTTATGGGACTTAACGGCTAAGGTCATCAGTCCCTAAGCTTACACACTACTTAACTTAAATTATCCCAAGGACAAACACACACACCCATGCCCGAGGGAGGACTCGAACCTCCGCCGGGACCAGCCGCACAGTCCATGACTGTAGCGCCTTATACCGTTCGGCTAATCCCGTGCGGGCTTTGCCTGTCACTTTTAGCTACAAGTCCTTGTCTGGTATTCTTCGAGGTAGAAATAGAAACCAGAACCAAAAGAAAATAATGTAGTAAATCAGTGCCGCTACAATTGTAATGAACGCCGTGAGCGAGAAAGTTGTCAGTGAGTTCATCGCTGTGACCCGTTCTCATGGCGCAGTCTGTTGCCAGGAAATATTTATCCCGTGTAGTAAACAAGTGTGAGTCATTCTCGAGCTCTGGACTGTGCGAAGGCAAGTAAGAACTTCTCCACTCAAGGTCTGCAAAAAAACTGTCTTGTGACGTGAGCATATTTGTCGTCACTTTTTCCCAACGCCAACTGCAATGTTTACAGAATATGAAGTATTTTTGCTAAAGTGGTAGTCTGCAGCTGGTAAGTTCTGTATGAAGCTCATAATTTACAGGCACGCCGCCAGCTGCCAAATGAATTGCTTTTAATGCACAACCAGATTCGTTCTTACACACGAAGTTCAGATAAAAAAACCACGCCACACTACACACAAGTTTAAATTATGTTTTCTAAACATGTTTATCAAGTGAGTCTCCAAATAAAACTTATTTAAATCCCATCTGAACATAAACATTGCATGGTATGAAAATCTGTCGTGAGATGTAATTCAGCTTTACTCCGTGAAAACGAGTGCTGTTGGAGGTGGCCTAGCTGACAGTGACTAAAACTCTTAATGTAGAGATCGTTTTCTTGCACAAAATTCGGCCGATGGCTTACATACGACGGAAGGAACCGATTAAAAAATGACTCTATAAAGATTCTGCAATCGAATGAAGTTTGTTCAGTGGAGAAAACACTTGGTTTTCACAGAAGATGATCACGTCTGAGTCCAACCAAACCGATTTCGTTTTTCAGGGTTCCCAAGGTGAATGCTAGGATGGTCCCTTACACAGTCTATGAACAAATCTTTTGTGTTATTTCTCCGACTTAACTAGTGCTCCAAGACCAGAAGCAACTGAGCATTTAACTTTCAATCCTTCTTACAGATTTTTCTAATTCAAGCTTAATTCCCATTCTTCTAATCTCCTTAGAGTGCCGTGCCTCAGCCGGTAAAAACGGAACCCTTAAAGAAAGGCTTTGTTGTCCGTCCGTCCGCCTGTATGTCTGTCTGTGCGACTGTTAAGAACCCTTGTCTCGATAACTGATAAGCATATCACGTTGAAACTGATGTCACGTACTAAGGTCAACGATCCCTTGGCGGTGTAAAAGATGTAAGCCTCTAGGTCAATGCAATAGAGAGATACGGCCATCCATGTCACATATTTTGATATCCACAAACTCATTCATCAGAACGTATAGGGTACTTCCCGTAGACTCAGATTCATGAAATTTGGCAAGAAGCAAGGTTTCACAGTGCACGTAATTGTAAAAAGAATCCGAAAATTGTTAAGCTGTAATTATATCACATAAAAATATCTTTTTGCCACCTGTCAAAAGCATGATAGACAAATATTGCTGCATGCAAACATAAAATGGAAGCTTTAATCATATTTTAGTAAGTAAATAAAAAGTATTTTATTAAATATTCTCTCTCTACACGTATAGAATTAAGTTCCCTGCTGGCTTCTATTTGTACGTCCGGGCTAGTCTCAGGAACCACTGTAGAGATTTTTGTAACTTGTTGGAATTCCCAGGATCGATATCTTGCCAGTGTCCGTATCGATAATAGCCAAAAATCAGCGAGATTCTCGGTTCACGGGATGGATGAACTCCGTATATACATAATTACGTTTCTACGGCACCCTCAGTGCGCGATTCGTACTCGCACTCGGTCAGTTTTTTTTTTTTCTTTATTGCGCAGGCTACCTGTGGATCTTAATTTTTTTTCAGCATTTACCTAATTTACTTGCTTGTTAATAGAGTAAATTTATTCGACCTTAAAGTGCTTACATTCCCGCTTACAAAAGAAATCATCCCGTAGTCCTTCACGATGACTTGCTTGTGTCCAGCAGGAAAGTTCTCTTTCCACGAGTTTGTTTCGTAATCTTGCTTTAGGGGACTAGCGACTATATTCACGATATTTACGGTAGGATAGAGATCTGATTCGAAGAAAATTAATAGTGATTCAACCACGTTCATTCGCTACCGATGATGAACTGTCTGTTCAGAGCTGTGTGTTCTCGTGACGTTGTCTGTAACACAACATCCGCGTTGTCCACTTGTCAGTGGTATTCGGTGTGATACGGCTTCAGCATTAAATGGTTTGCGAGCTGTAGGGTTGGGGCGGGGGGAGCCGGCCGCGGTGGTCTCGCGGTTCTAGGCGCGCAGTCCGGAACCGTGCGACTGCTACGGTCGCAGGTTCGAATCCTGCCTCGGGCATGGATGTGTGTGATGTCCTTAGGTTAGTTAGGTTTAAGTAGTTCTAAGTTCTAGGGGACTTATGACCACAGCAGTTGAGCCCCATAGTGCTCAGAGCCATTTGAACCATTTGGGGCGGGGGGGGGGGGGGAGGCTGCAATCAGGTTGACGTAACGTCGGGGCGGTAACGGTGTCGTTAGGGACGCTCTTATGTCTCAGTTTGGCAAATATGTAAAAGCAAATCGGTACTGAGCTAGTTAAGGAATCTGTTCTTTAATCTATATGATATTATTTAGGGAAACAACGAGACATCTAATTTTCTAATTTAGTGAGACCACATGCAGATTTACACCCTGCTTATCTTGAACTCAAGCGCCGTAACTAATGCGCCACATCACTCACGTAAAACGGACGCTGTCGGGGTTAAGCTAATACTAATTATCGGCTAATACCTCTTTTATCGTGCAAGATCATATCTCTCCCTCACTCACTCCCTCCTTCCCACCCTCCCTGTATATATATATATATATATATATATATATATATATATATATATATATATATATATATATATGTGTGTGTGTGTGTGTGTGTGTGTGTGTGTGTGTGTGTGTGTGTGTTGGTGTGGGTGGGTGTGGGTGTGTGTATTTCAGCCGCCTGTAACGTTTCATTTCCATGAATAAGTGAATATCGATTACGCTCTTGACACCGATCAAAATGAGAGCACTTAGCAACGACCCTTCTACACACCAATACGTTCTTCAGCCACTGCGCGATCTAAATCTATACAATTACTCTGCAATTTGCATTTGCGCGTCTGGAACACAGTTCATAGAACTACTTTAATTTCTCGACCAGTCTTTTCTTGAATAACATGTGGGCAAAATGAACAGCTAAGTCTCTCCATTCGAGCTTTGATTTCTCTTGTTTTCAGCCCAGCATTCTGATACAGTTTCTGTCTCTCTCAGGACTTCTGACCCATAGCCACTGGCCAATGGCCATGGAAGCTGAAACTGGCTGTGTTTTGTAAAATAAAAAGAAAAGGAAAACTTGTACTTTTACTCGAAATTCTCGGTATGTAGGTGGGAGCCATTAAAATTTTGGCAATTCAGAGGAGAAAATTCTTGACTGAAATTTCGAGAAAATACCTTTGTTTTAATGACTGCTACCTCAGCTCGTTAACCATATCTGTGACACTCTCTCCTCTGCTTCGCGATAAATGCAAAACGAGCTGCCCTCCTTTGAACCTTTTCAATGTCTTTCTTTTTCGATGCCCTCAATCAGTCCTATCTATTAACGATCCCATAACTCGCAGCAATACTTCGGAAGAGATACTATGACGATGATTACAGCGTTGTAGAAATTGCATTGTAAATACAGCTACCGCAGCATAAGATTGCTTGTTGACGGCAGCCTGATGTTGTCAGAATGTCATTTCTATCTTGAGAGATTTCTTGGCTTATTGCGAAATGAAAACTGATAAATAAAAAATAACGCGACCAGTCTAAAAAAATTACTTTTGAAATTGTCATATTCTGCTCTTCACTATTTGAGAGGGATGGAAACCTGTAGACTGCAAAACGGGTCCACCTTCTTTCTTCAGAAGAAAGTTCTTAAATATCTAATATCATAAGAGTAGCAACTGCACCTTGTTGTAAATATTTAACATTACTGTGTGTGCTATAGCTTGCCGTGGATATTGCTTTAGAAGAAACAGTCATACGTTTGTGGTAACTTGAAGCTTTTTTCCGCGGGCTTTTACGGAATGTATTGTGACCAGCCCGTTACCATAGATACATGGTTCCTCTTGTAAAGAACGCTATCGCCACAAGTTTCTGTCCCGTTACTCGGAATACCGTATTATATTCTTATCGGCCAGTCACCTGAGAAACTGTAGCGACTTTCCTTAAGCCGTCGGCACAGAGAACGTCAACTTGAGCCTGCCGAGCTTCTGACGTCAAAGTGTGGATAAAGCGCGTTGTTGAGTCTTTCCGAAAGTGCAGAGTAACATCTAGCCCATCAGATATTCTGAATGTGCGTCTGAGCGTAGATTAGTGAGATGGAATAACACCATCTACGTCACATGACGGTATCTCTCTCCAGTAGAGAACCTTGAGAAGCCATATTTCGTAAAGAATTTTAAAATTATTAAATCGTGAAATATGGTGAAGACTTAAGTGCTGTGATTCTATGTGATGAAATATTAGTTTCGTTATGAACTTTAAAATCAACAAATTTGTGGATGTGCGCTTTGTGAGTGCTGCTCAGTTCACTGCAAATCGCATAACACCGCACTATCGGAATGTTAGAGGGTAACCAAGAGATGAATACGGTAAGCAGATTCAGAAGGATATAGGTTCCAGTAGTTATTGGGAAATGAACAGACTTGCCCAGGACAAAGTAACCTGGATAGCTGCATCAAACCAGTCTTTCGACTGAAGATCACAACCACAACAACATAGGGCGAGGTGGCGCAGTGGTTAGCACACCCGACTCGCGCTAGGGAGCACGACGGTTCAACCCCGCGTCCGGCCATCCTGATTTAGGTTTTCCGTGATTTCCCTAAATCGCTTGAGGCAAACACCAGGATCGTTCCTCTGAAAGGACACGGCCGACTTATTTCCACTTCCTTCCCTAATCCGCTAGGACGGATGACCTTGCTGCTTGGTCCCCTCTCCAACATCAATCAACAACAACATATGACTGTGAATTACTTAATCCAATCACAATACCGAAAGGTGATGATACTCGCTCTTTTTCTCGTAACGACTTCATAGATTCGTTCCTCATCTATTACTTTCACCTAAACATGTTCGCTGTCCTTATGCTGAGCGACTCGTTCTAATTTTACACTCAGTTATTTTGTGCTTGCACGTGGTTTCCATATAGATATTATTTCATGTGCAGTAGTCCTGTATCTGAAACTTTCTGACAAAGTGTGCCGGACCGAGACTCGAACTCGGGACCTTTGACTTTCGCGGGCTAGTGCTCTATCATCTGAGCTACCCAAACACGACTCACGCCCCGTCCTCACAGCTTTACTTCTACCAGTATCTCGTCTCCTACCTTCCAAACTTCACAGAAGCTCTCCTGCGAGGTTTTCCTTGGATAGCGTCCGAATTACAATCAGTATACTCACGTGTTTCGGTATTTTACGACGCAACTTGGCAAAGTTCAAAGAAGGGCAGCACGTTTTGTATTATCGCGAAATATGGGAGAGAGTGTCATTGAAATGATACAGGATTTGGGCTGGACATCATTAAAAGAAAGGCGTTTTTCGTTGCGACGGAATCTTCTCACGAAATTTCAATCACCAACTTTCTCCACCGAATGGGAAAATATTTCGTTGACACCGACCTACATAGGAAGAAACGATCACCACGATAAAATAGGGGAAATCAGAGCTCGTACGGAAAGACATAGGTGTTCGTCCTTTCCTCGCGCTATACAAGATTGGAATAATAGAGAATTGTGAAGGTGGTTCGATGAACCCTCTGCCAGGCACTTAAATGTGATTAGCAGAGTATCCATGTAGATGTGGATGTAGATTTTTCAGATACACAAACGACTGCCAGAGGTGAAAGAAGCTACGAATGACTGCCAGAGGTGAAAGCAGCTACAAATGACAGAAAAAAATCCTTTGACGAAACGAAATTAGAACTCGAAACTCTTGTACATTTATAGTCCGCCTCTGAGCCACACAGTTGCACATATGACACACAAGAAAAGAAAGTATAAAAATAACAAAACAACGGAGAAAGCTTACTGAAGCTAACATCAACTACTAACATTTTTCCTTTTTGAAACTGTACTGCAATAATTTGATGGGTAGATCGAATTACTAATGATGAGGTACTGAATCTAATTAAGGAAAAAAGTAATTTAAGGCTCAGCTTGACTAAAAGAAGGGATCATTTGAGAGGACACATTTTGAGACGTCGTGGGATCGTCTGTTGAGTAATTGAAGGAAGTATAGGGTAACGCCGTGCAAAATTTAAGAACGAAAATAGCTTTCGCACGAAGTGTCACTGCGAAGTAAGATAGCTCGATCATCTTGGACCATACATAGAACGAACTGCTACCCAGTATAGAACAGAAGAAACTGAAATACATACACAATGACACGAATAAAAATTACACTTTTATTCAAAGACAATAATTATGCTGAATAATTTTTAGCATATTGCAGCCCCGTCAGCAACTGTGATAGACTAATATTCTCAGGAATCAGCCTCAGTTGTACAAATTTTCTGGTCTTTACTAGGTTTCGGCTAAATTAATCTAGCCTTCTTCAGAAGCATAAAATTACTATAACATGCCAGAGTAAAGCTCAATCAACGTTAAAATTAAAACCTATAGTACCGTAGTACCGTGTCCTCCATCTGTGCAGTTCGATACGGTCGCGCATTGTCGTCCATAAAAATGAAGTCATGACCGAACGCAACCCTGAAAAGACACACGTGGGATAAGAGTACGTTGTCACAGTATCGTTGACCAATGAGTGTGCCGTGTTGAAGGATTTGGCAGTTCGTACGCCTATGCAACGTTGTGCCTCTCCACGGCAAACACCTGCAGCACCAAACTGACCATTTTCGACAGTGCGAGAAGAGGTAACACGCATTGCACCCCGGAACATTGTCGACCATGATCGTTTTGGTAGCCCAGGTTTTATGATGTGGGAAGGCATAATATTGCGTAGGCGTACAGAAGTCCAAATCTTTTAACATGGTATACTCACTAGCCAACGTTATTGTGACATTGTAGTCCTTCCCCACAGCCGGCCGCGGTTCTAGGCGCTTCAGTCTGGAACCGCGCGACCGCTACGGTCGCAGGTTCGAATCCTGCCTCGGGCATGGATGTGTGTGATGTCCTTAGGTTAGTTGGTTTAAGTAGTTCTAAGTTGTAGGGGACTGATGACCTCAGATGTTGAGTCCCATAGTGCTCAGGGCCATTTGAACCATTCTTCTTCACCACATGCGTCTTTTCAGTTGTGCGTTCGGCGCTGTCTTCATTCTGACCAGTGACAATGCGTGACCGCTCCAAACAACGCAGGTGGAAGACCTCTTGGAAGAGGAGGATATTGAACGAATAGGCTGTCCTTCCCGTTCCACCGACTTAAGCCCAATCGAGCATCTGTGGGATGCATTACTGAGACGTACTGCAGCGCACCAACGACAATCCAACGACTGTCAGCCGCACGGGTGGAGAAATGGAAGGAACTGCCGCAAGATCACCCTACCAACCTTGTGGAACAAGCATTGGCGTCCGTGGTGGCCACAGACCCTCTTAAGGACCATGTTTTATCTTTTGCAGTCTCCAGGGGACCGTCATGAATCTTGGTGACGTCAGTGTAATAACTGTATTTGAACAAAAATATCATTGAAACTTCCTGGCAGATTAAAAAAAAATGGTTCAAATGGCTCTGAGCACTATGGGACTCAACTGCTGAGGTCATTAGTCCCCTAGAACTTAGAACTAGTTAAACCTAACTAACCTAAGGACATCACAAACATCCATGCCCGAGGCAGGATTCGAACCTGCGACCGGAGCGGTCTTGCGGTTCCAGACTGCAGCGCCTTTAACCGCACGGCCACTTCGGCCGGCCTGGCAGATTAAAACTGTGTGCCCGACCGAGACTCGAACTCGGGACCTTTGCCTTTCGCGGGCAAGTGCTCTACCATCTGAGCTACCGAAGCACGACTCACGCCCGATACTCACAGCTTTACTTCTGCCAGTATCTCGTCTCCTACCTTCCAAACTTTACAGAAGCTCTCATTCTGGAAACATCCTCCAGGCTGTGGCTAAGCCATGTCTCCGCTATATCCTTTCTTTCAGGAGTGCTAGTTCTCCAGGTTCGCAGGAGAGCTTCTGTAAAGTTTGGAAGGTAGGAGACGAGATACTGGCAGAAGTAAAGCTGTGAGTATCGGGCGTGAGTCGTGCTTCGGTAGCTCAGATGGTCAGTCTGCTTTCGGCCGGTGAGCGGCGAGGACGTCTTGTTTACGTCCCGTCCGCAGTGTCGCGGTCCCGTCGGCAGAGTCGCGAGCGCGCGTAGTTTGTTTACTTCCTCGCCGCAGCTAATACTCGCGTCCGTTAACACTGAGTCGCCATGGCTCATTCGTACAGAAAAGCTACCATCAAGATCAGCTTCCAGCCCGACTACGCACGACCACGAGCCTTTGAAGTCGAACGATTTATCCGTGACGAAGTTCAAATACCAACACAGCACATCATCGGTATCCACCTATCCATCACAAGCAGCGTCGTTTACGTCAAGATGGTCGATGACGAGTTATGTCACGCAGTTGTGAACAGATGCGCGAACACTCTCAAGTTCAAACACTCCGATGGTCACATCGGAGAGATTACTGTTGACCATGCTGGACTAGGATTACGCACTCTAAGAGTCTTCGAACTCCCTTTCGAAGTACCACCGGACGTCGTTACCTCAGCTTTCCGCCCTTATGGGACGGTAATTAGCCACGTGGCCGAAAAATGGAACACCTTCGAGACGTACCAAGTCCTCAACGGCGTCCGACAAGTGAAAATTGAATTAAAGAAACATGTGCCGTCCTACTTAGTCATAGGTGGCTGTCGAGCAATAATAATGTACGACGGCCAACCTCGTACTTGTTCTGGTTGCGGCCAGGAGGGTCATGTCCGCTCGGCGTGTATTCACCGTCGGGTTACACAACTTCCATTGCATGACACGACACCACCTCCTACGCTCACGGCCCTCCCCCTCAATTACGCAGAGGTGACACGATCGACCGTCATGACAGACGACAACCCCCCCGGAAGACAGGAAGCGTTAGAATGCGCACCTGTCGCCGGTCCTGGATTGACCAACACCATTACGGTGTCTGCAGGGGTTGAAGAACACCGCCCATCGACTCCACAAGAAGATTCGAACGAGAGAATGGAACTCGACGCTAGGGTTGTACCGACCTCTACCTTTCTCCCTGAGGGGGATGCTATACGGGAACCACAAACTCTTTCGGACTCAGAAACCCACGTCCGCAAACAAAGGTCACCGAGAAAACATAAAAAGCGACGTCGCACACCCTCAGACGATTGCCTCCAGCGGACGTCTTCTACAGTTGACGACCGGACGGCCGACGAAACGACGAGAAGAATGGATGACACGAGATCGCCCTCACCTGTCACTTTGTCTGATTTTGACAAATCCGTTTCCGCTCCCTCGGACAAACGGATGGCCAGCACAGCGCCCGCCGTTGGTACACAACCGGAAACAACTGCGGATTCACCCTTAGTCACTCAGCCCACAAGTGTTCTGCCGCAGCCACCGTTAACTTGCGGACCTTGGGCGGATGACATTGAAGACGATTCTACGGCCGCTGTGGTGGATGAGGAGAGGGGTCTCTCCTCCCACACCTCGGCCCCTCCCGAGTAGCAACAGATGACGGCGCGGACGCGGCCAGCAGATCACAGGCCCCACCTTTTACGGCGACACTGACGGCAACCCCCACCGCAGGAGACGATCTACAAACCTATCGCTTAACGACCATCAACATTAACACCATTCGGACACGTACGAAGTTGTCGCTACTCCAAGACATGCTCAATGCAGCAGACATTGACATTGTCTTTCTCCAAGAAGTCTTCGTCGAAGATTTCCCGGGTATGTATGGTTATACGGCTCATGTGTCCCACGCCTCGCCAACTAACAGTGGAGTCGCCATTCTCCTCAGAGAGGGCCTCGAGGCGGACGAAGTCCGATATCTCCCCGACGCTAGAGGAATGGCCGTAACGGTGCAAGGCGTCCGGTTTATCAACGTGTACGCCCCTTCCGGAACGAATCGCCGTCGTGACCGATCACTCTTCTTCGCAGAAGGAATAGCACCGCTTTTTCAGGGCAGGCACGATGACTTGATATTAGGGGGCGATTTCAATTGCACCCAAGCACCTAAAGATCAGCTGCCACGCCATTCACCGTGCCCCGAACTTGGGACACTCATCGGCGATCTCCAGCTAGTAGATACATGGGAACATGTCCGAGGAAATAGACCGGGATACACCCATTTCACGAGTCACTCGTCTAGTCGCATCGATAGGATTTACGTCTCCCGTTCTCTCGCGGCAACGGTGAGTGACGCGGAGGTGTTGCCAGTAGCCTTCTCTGATCACGAGGCCTATATATGTGCCGTCACCCTTCGTCGCCAACGGGTGTGGCGCAGCCGCCATCCCTGGAAATTAAACCTTGCTCACCTCGCTTCTCCGGATTGTCGGCGCGCCATCGAAGACACGTGGAGTTTGTGCGTCCGCCGCCTCCCAACGTATCCTACGTCGATTAGTTGGTGGTTAACCCGCGCCAAGCCGGCCCTACGGCGAACCTTTATTACGTATGGTCGTGAGACTGCTGCTTGGAGGCGGCAGACCCTTGATTTTTATTTCACCGTCCTTCGCGAATGCGCCTCCTTGCCACCCACACCGGAACGACAGCTAACAGTTCAGCGTGCGAAAGCACAGATCGTAGCCCATATGCGCCGACACCTCGAAGGGACGATCGTCCGAGCGCGGACACAAGACAGACTCGCAACGGAACGACCCACCATGTACCACGTCATCCGAGAACGTACACTGCGAAGACGGGCGCTGATACATGCCATCACCACTGAGGACGGCCTTCATCACACCACACAACGCGATATTGCTGCAGCCTTCTTCGACCATTACGCACGACTTTATTCTGCTCAATGTTCCGACCCGATGACGGTGACAGCAGTCTCACAACTGGTTTACGGCATTGTCCCACAGGATTTACAAACTGAATTATTGAACGACATTACGGAAGACGAAGTTATCGATGCCATCGGTAAAGGAGCGGCAAATAAGTCTCCTGGCCCCGACGGGCTCCCTGTGGAGTTTTATAGAACTTTTCAGTATTTACTGGCTCCCAAGTTAACAGACATCTGTCGGGAGCTTATGTCCCCCGCGGTGCCGCTCCCTGCGACCTTCGTAGAAGGAATAATTATACCGGTTCACAAGCCTAAAGGTGGGGCTCGAATACAAGATTACCGCCCGCTAACACTCGTCAACTGCGACATGAAGATATTCACCAGACTATTAGCAAACCGTCTACGACCGACCCTACCTTACGTCATCTCGCCAGATCAGACTTCCCTAGGGGGTATCAACAACATCCACACAGCACTGTGTCGATACCGTGACTTAATAGCCCTAGCCAGGGCACGCCGCGTCCCGGGAGCGCTGGCATCACTAGATTTTAGCCAAGCGTTTGATCGAGTGGATCACGCATACCTAACGTCCGTTCTCCAGCACATGCAGCACCCACAGCAATTCACAGCCGTCGTGATGCGCCTACTCCGAGGAGCGACTTCCAAAGTGCTCGTTAACGGGCGTCTCTCGCAGTCCCTCCCGATTTTCCGCTCCGTCCGTCAAGGCTGCCCCTTGTCGACGTTACTATATGCTCTGGCACTGGAACCGCTCCTCTGTGGTCTCCGTCAACGCCTCACCGGTCTTACCCTACGTGACGTCACATTTCGCTGTACAGCATATGCAGACGACCTGGTTCTCGTGTTCCGCAATCGCGATGATGTCAACAGAGCACTAGAATGGATTACCACGTACGGTGTGGCTTCCGGCAGCTGTCTCAACGTCGCCAAATCGGTCGTCATGGCCATAGGAGACGGGTTGACCCCATCGTGTGTCGAACCCCTACAGCTTCGTGGCACTATCAAATGTCTCGGAATAGAGTTTCACGACGACATACGGCGCACCGCGGCTCTTAACTACCGCCTCTTATTACAACAAATTCGGGTCCAGATCTTCAACCTTCGTCTGCGGACCCTCGACATTCTCCAAAGGACACACTTCGTTAATGTTTACCTCGCATCGCGCCTTCCACACATAGAGCGTGTTCTCCCAATACCGTTACTGATGGCTCGACGTCTATTAGCGGCATTCGGAGCCTACGTCAGTACAGGCATGCTCTTCAAAGTCAGTTATGAGTCACTGACCCTTCCCCCAGAAAGGGGAGGTCTTGGCCTAGTCCATGTCCACGACAGAGCTGTGTCCCTGTATGTCAGCTCACACATCAAGCTGTGGCGCCACCACCCGGAAAGTTTGACAGGTTTGCTGTTGGAGTCCTTAGCTCCGCCGTCCATTATGCCCCCACTGACGACGCAAGACATACCCCCACCCTTCTACTACTTCGGGAACTTTTACATTGAACACAGCTATTTCCGTATCGCAGTACCACCGACGAAACAGGCGTCGGCGCGGGATATATATCATGTCCTACAGCAGAGGCGTCCACCAAACATCGTGGAGACGAAAAGCCCTCAGGTTAATTGGAAGGTGGTGTGGAAGACGATTCACGCGATTCCACTGGACACAGCCGTCCGATCCACATGGTACATCACAGTCAATGGTAAACAGATCACCCGATCACGCCTCCACAAGATAAACATGGCGGAATCGCCTCTCTGCGTAGACTGCGGGATACCAGACACGGACGAACACCGTCTCACATGTGGCGCGGCAGAAGAGGTATGGCGCTTGGTGCGACAAATTTTGTCGTATTTTCTACGAGTGACTCCGGAACACATTACACCTCGGTTTCTACTATTTCCGGATCAACAGTATTTCCCGCGCGCCAAGACCAACGCTGTCACGTGGATCCGTGCGCATGCGGTACACTACTTATTTCACGATGGACCTAAAGATGTATTAGACTTTTGGAACTACCTACAAGAACGTCATTGCAAGATCGTACGGAACCCAAAATACAGACACTATTTTTCTAATTACTCAGGGAGTGCCCTACGCGACCCTCCGCGCAGCTGGATCATCAACAGGTAGGAGAAGATACCCATTGAGTGAGCTGACATGACTACGTTCGATTCTCGGTGGAACAACATGATATACGTGAAGACGTACCTGGATGATGAAGCGTAAGGAGAGTAGCGACACACCCTTCTCTATCCTGTATGAAGCACTTTTTTTTTTCGTTTTCCCCATATACATTACCTCGGTGTAGGAACGTGCCGAGATATTGTTTTCTTTTTCTCAGAGCACGATGCGGTGCTAGATACATTTATATTTGTTGTGGTATAAAGTAAAACCACATTAAGAATGTATTAAAACAGTAAATAAAAATAAATAAATAAACAATAATTCCCACAAAAGATTTCCCCTTCCCATCCCTTATTCCTTGACGGACGAGGGGGACACTGCGACCAGGCCTCGGGTTACGACCCCTGATCGCTCTGCCTTCCGCGCCCTCCCCCACCTTCTTTAAAAAAAAAAAAAAAAAAAAAAAAAAAAAAAAAAAAAAAAAAAAAAAAAAAAAGGATGGTAGAGCACTTGCCCGCGAAAGGCAAAGGTCCCGAGTTCGAGTCTCGGTCGGGCACACAGTTTTAATCTGCCAGGAAGTTTCATATCAGCGCACACTCCGCTGCAGAGTGAAAATCTCATTCTAAAAATATCATTTCTGCTCATCTCGTTGCGTATTTCTTTCAGTTACTTTCTGTGTTGCGTATTTCTTTCAGTTACCTTCTGTGCTATACTGTAGCAGTTCTTCATACGTATGATCCAAGTTTAATCAAGCTATGTTAATTGGCACTGATACATCATGCGAAACTTCCTTTCGTCCTCAATTTTTTCACACCAGTGTAGTATGGACGTTCAAATGGGTGTAGACTGCAGTAGTTATACCGTGATGAAGAGCCTTGCACGAGATAGACAACCATGGAGAGTTGCATGAAACCAGTCTTCGAACTGAAGACTGCCATAAGAGCAACACAACAAAAATTATTTTTTTATCAGGAAATATCCAATATATACTAGTGGGAAAAAATCGCAGCACCAATGCAGAGTTGTGCGACATAAACGATAGATGTTAGGCTTGTTTCTACATCTGAAAGATGATGTCTATTCAGATTTCGCGCCAGTCATGAGCGATAGTACCTTTGAGATTGGACATGGCGAGCTGATGTTACTCGAGAATATCTTTAAGGGGAGAAAGACGCCATTATCAACACCTCACTGAGTTTCTCGTGCAAAAGTGCTATGAGAATCTAGATGCTCCTTCTGCGATATTGCAGGACGATTTGGCACGAATTTATAGTCACTGTATATAACTGCTGTCAGCGGTGGTCATGGGAATGTACGGTCGCAAGATGACTGGGCTCCAGACGGCCACGTGGCACTACCGAGAGGGAAGACCATCGTGTTCGGCGTATGGCTCTGGCGCATCGTACTGCATCTGCAGCAGCAATCTCAACGGCACTTCGCACCTCAGTGACACAACGAACTGTTACAAATCCATTACGTCATGTACAGCTCCGAGCTAGACGCCCTGTAGCGTGCATTCCACTGACCCCAAACTACCGACAATACCATCGTCAGTGGTGTCAAACGAAAGCTCATTGAAGGGCAGGATGGAGATACGTTGTGTTTTCTGATGAAAGTTCCGCCTCGGTGCCAATTACGGCCGTATGCTGGTTAGGAGGAGGCCAGGTGAGTGCCTGCAACCACCCAGTCTGGCACACTGGACCTACAGCTAGAGTTACGGTTTGGGGTGCGATTTCGCATGACAGCGGGAGCACTCTCGTGGTTATCCCACGCACCCTGAACACAAATTAATATGTATCCTAGGGGGTGTTTTCCAAGTGGACAAGGCTACCACACGCACGGCTGCTGTAACCCAGCGTGCTATAAAGAGTGACGTCATGTTTCTTTGGCCTGATCGATCCCCAGATCTGTTTCCAGTCAAGCAGGTATGGGACATCATCGGGCGACAAATCCAGCGTTAGCCCCAAATAGCATTAACCGTCCCTGAACTGACCGACGAAGTGAAACAGGCATAACTCCGACTCCCAAACTGACATCCGGCACCTGGACGTTTGCATCCTTGTACCCAATGTCCTGGAGGTTACACCCGTCTTCAATGTACCATCATTTCACAGTTGCAATGGCTCATCTCATGCTTACATTAGCCTGTGGTCCTGGTTCAGATGGCTCTGAGCACTATGGGACTTAACTGCTGAGGTCATACCTAACTAACCTAAGGACATCACAAACATCCATGCCCAAGGCAGGATTCGCACCTGCGACCGTAGCGGTCGCACGGTTCCAAACTGTAGCGCCTAGAGCCGCTCGGCCACTCCGGCCGGCCCTGTGGTCCTGCAATGTCAATCACTGAGATATGTCAGCTAGACAAATGTATTCCCGAAATTTGATTACTCCATATCATCATCATCATCATCATCATCATGAATTAAGACTGATTATGCCTTTCAGCGTTCAGTCTGGAGCATAGTCCCCTTTATAAAATTCCTCCATGATCCCCTATTCAGTGCTAACATTGGTGCCTCTTCTGATGTTAAGCCTATTACTTCAAAATCATTCTTAACCGAATCCAGGGACCTTCTCCTTGGTCTATCCCGACTCCTCCTACCCTCTACTGCTGAACCCATCAGCCTCTTGGGTAACCTTGCTTCTCACAGGCGTGTAACATGACCCCACCATCTAAGCCTGTTCGCCCTGACTGCTACATCTATAGAGTTCATTCCCAGTTGATTTCCTCATTGTGGACACCCTCCTGCCATTGTTCCCATCTACTAGTACCTAGCTATTTTCATATCCGTAACCTGAACCTTATTGATAAGGTAACCCGAATCCACCCAGCTTTCGCTCCCATACAACAAAGTTGGTCGAAAGATTGAACGGTGCACAGATAACTTAGTCTTGGTACTGACTTCCTTCCTGCAGAAGAGAGTAGATCGTAGCTGAGCGCTCACTGCATTAGCTTTGCTACACCTCGCTTCCAGTTCTTTCACTATGTGGCCATCCTGTGAGAATATGCATCCTAAGTACTTGAAACCGTCCGCCTGTTCTAACTTTATTCCTCCTATTTGGCACTCAATCCGTTTATATCTCTTTCCCACTGACATTACTTTCGTTTTGAAGATGCTAATCTTCATACCATAGTCCTTACATTTCTGATATAGCTCTGAAATATTACTTTGCAAACTTTCAATCGAATCTGCCATCACAACTAAGTCATTCGCATATGCGAGACTGTTTATTTTGTGTTCACATATCTTAATCTCACCGAGCCAGTCTATTCAAAAAATGGTTCAAATGGCTCTGAGCAGTATGGGACTTAACATCTTAGGTCATCAGTCCCCTAGAACTTAGAACTACTTAAACCTAACTAACCTAAGGACATCACACACATCCATGCCCGGGGCAGGATTCGAACCTGCGACCGTAGCAGTCCCGCGGTTTCGGACTGCAGCGCCTAGAGCCGCACGGCCACCGCGGCCGGCGCTAGTCTATTGTTTTCAACATATGATCCGTAAATAATATGAACAACAGTGGAGACAGGTTGCAGCCTTGTCTTACCCCTGAAACTACTCTGAACCATGAACTCAATTTACCGTCAACTCTAAATGCTGCCTGACTATCTATGTAAAGACCTTTAATTGCTTGCAAAAGTTTGCCTCCTATTCCATAATCTCGTAGAACAGTAACTTCCTCCTAGGAACCCGGTCATATGCCTTTTCTAGATCTATAAAGCTTAGATACAATTCCCTGTTCCACTCGTAACGCTTCTCCATTATTTGCCGTAAGCTAAAGATCTGGTCTTGACAACCTCTAAGAGGCCTAAACCCACACTGATTTTCATCCACTTTGTCCTCGACTAATACTCGCACTTTCCTTTCAACAATACCTGAGAAGATTTTACCCACAACGCTGGTTAAAGAGATACCTCTGTAGTTGTTACAATCTTTTCTGTTTCCATGTTTAAAGATTGGTGTGATTACTGCTTTTGTCCAGTCTGATGGAACCTGTACCGACTCCCAGGCCATTTCAATTATCCTGTGTAGCCATTTAAGACCTGACATTCCACTCTATTTGATGAGTTCCGACTTAATTTCATCCACTCCAACCGCTTTATTGCACTGCAATCTATTGACCGTTTTCTCCACTTCCTCAAATGTGATCGTATTTCCATCATCATTCCTATCCCATTGTACATGGAAATCTGAAACATTACTGATCGTATTTTCACCTACATTGAGCAACTCTTGAAAATATTCCCTCCATCTGCCCAAGGTATCAACAGGATTCACCAGCAGTTTTCCTCTACTCTACATTAATTAATTTTTGGTGTTGCGATTTTTTTTTTCTTTCATTGTAGTTAGAGGCTGTTCTGGAGTAAGAGAAGGCTGGTGAATGAGTCACGGACGAGCAGGCGGCGCTGCTGTTTCGCCGAACTTTTTGGGGCCTCGCATCCACCAGTGAAGCCGTCCGCGGTCCCGGCCGTGTCATCCGTCTCAATTAGAGGCGGCCTGCAGCCGACTGCTAATGAACTCAGACGCCGGCCGCAGATAAATCCCGGGCGCGCGTGCTCGCCACGACGCGGCCACGCTGCGTGGCCTCACTGCGGATATCTGGCTGCTCGGTCGGCACCCTGACAAGCCGAACAGTCAGGCGGTCGGTCTGTGAGAAACGCTCAACTCTGGCTCGACCCGGCTACAGGAACGCTCTGTCCCCAACACAGTAGCACTGTGTAATTAAATCAAACTACATGGTTCCAGAGACCTTTCCAAATCTCAGACATCTATGATGAATAATGGAGAATGAAGTGACGAAGGAAATTTTGTTACAAGGCCAGGATTCGAACCTGCGTCTTCTGCTCACTAAGCAGATGCGCTAACCACTGCCCCATCCTCGCACAGTGACTTTGCACTCTTACACTGTCTGTGTTACCACGCCTCCCCACTCAATCCACATTCCAATCTACCCCTCAACCCACTTGGTATTCCCCTATAAACTCGAATAACATTGCAGAGTCTTTCTAACTCAATCGGAATAGCACCTCAGCATCGAACGATACGAGGGATCCTGACTGAAAACCAGGTGCTTTAACCAAATGAAACTTCATGGTTCCAGTGACCTTTTCAGGTCTCAAACATCCGTTATGTATATATGCAGACTGAAGCGACGAATGAACAGGGGAAACACCAGTGACACACACAGTGGTTACGGTTACTACAAGCCACACCACAAGTTGGGAAACGGTGCCAAATTTCTAGTAGTTTACTGTCGAATTGAGTTTTAAAAAAATGGTTCAAATGTCTCTGAACACTATGGGACTTAACATCTGAGGTCATCAGTCCCCTAGAACTTAGAACTACTTAAACCTAACTAACCTAAGGACATCACACACATCCATGCCCAAGGCAGGATTCGAACCTGCGACCGTAGCGGTCGCGCGGTTCCAGACTGTAGCGCCTAGAACTGCTCGGTCACCTCGGCCGGCTGAGATTTTCACACACACAAATGTTTTATTCATTTCTTACAGAAACTAGCAGTACGGCAATAAACAGCCTTTTAAAAACGCCGCTAACGGCAATCCAGTAATTTATAGCAATACCACAATTTAAAAACTTTTCTTTTTTAAAAAAACACAGAACCTAGCAGTACGGCAATAAACAACCTTTCAAAACACGCCGCTAACGGCAATCAAATAATTTATAGCAATACAACAGTTTAAAAAATTTAAAGAACATTAGTAAACAGGCTCCTAAAGTAAATACAGAACTTTGTTATTAAAGTACGGTGAGGTAGTGAAGCTACCAACACCGCCATTAAAAAAAATCAAAGGTCTCAGCAAATACACGATTAATGGCAATAAAGGAATGGAGGAATTTAAAAAAGTTTTTAAACAGAAGTGTCCTGAAATATCATTAGAACACAACAGATATGACCGACCCGTGTAAGGCGACCACGAATCACCCGTTCAGGGATGCTCAGGCTAGGCAGAATACTCACCAATTTAAATACGCCCGTAAACACAATTGCCACTCTCAGGCTGGTCACTGCACCGACTTTTAGCCAGCGAAAACTTGTAATAAGATGGCTTAACTTGCTGACAGAATTAGAGCTAACCTCGTGCAAGGAAACATTACACCACACAGTCCTGAATGACCGACCACACGATCAACCAACAAGAAGCATGTATTTACTCATAACACACGCCAGAATAGCGAAACAATTAAACTGCCAAAACTACACCTCCCATCGGGAAGTAACGAGAGGAGCAGGAAAGATCACTGTCTTCAATTACACCGGTGCCGGGGACAGAAAACTCGATCGCCGGAGGCCACAAGGCAGAAGAGACACTGGTTACGCAAACTTATTACTTAATGATCAAACCTTCCACTAACTTAACTTGCAATTATGCTCGAACAGTTACTACACGACCTCCGATGGCAAGGATCCACACATCCGACCGCGCACGCGTCGCCAGTGTACCCAACAGGCCACGGTCACGCGACAACTCGCTCTGTCACCGGAGTTCACGTCTTCTCTGCAACGTTGACGGGTAGTGACCGCTCCTTCCTGTTAGGTGTCTACTTTTTAAACTCCAGTGTTGAAACGAAGTACTTAAAGAAGCTTGTTAACGTCCCACCAAGGTGAAATGAACAGCAACTTCTCGTGGGGCGATTGTGTATACAACCAACACGTGGGGAGCTCTTCCGTCAACTCGACTCGCTGGTTATTCACAACCGACATACATCACGTGGCGACTCGGTACAACCGATCACCTCTGGTCCGCGCTGGAGAGCCACAATGCCCTCCCGTGTCCACCAGACTCTCTGAGCGCACCCCCTTACTTCCGCGCCACCGCACGAAGTTCCCACCTGTCAAAGATCTCACTTCCTCCATAGCAGTTTCCCGGAAGCAAAACGCAATTATCGATAGCAGAGGGAAAAGACAACCAAGCAGCCACTTAATGACAGACAACATATCGAACAAACATGTCAGGGGAAGAAAAGGAAAACCAATGCAATTTAAACACCAGGTGTAGCACGAGTCGATACACGGCCCAACCAGGTGGGCTGAGGGGTGAATGGGCTTCTGCATTGAGGAGAGAGGTGTCCCGTGTAGCTGTGCAGAACCGCTGCTCCAGGGTGGCGTATTCGTGAGCGCGGACCTTGGTAAAATAATTCGTCGCTTGAATTTGCGTATATACATCGCGTAATTCAGTTGCTCATAAGAACGCCCCGCAGCAGCTACAGACTATAGCATGCATTTCTTCAATTGTCACGCCTAAATCTACATTTACACCTGCACTCCGCAAGCCACCTGACGGTAGCAAGGCAACAGAGCATTGCACTCATAGAAGACCGTTCTGCGCAGCAGCTAGGGCTATCTTCTCCACTGGCGATCGTGGCAATCAGTCGCACTTACTGAATAACGAACACCGTTGCGAGACAGTCGATTACTGTACAGTCACGTTTGCTGCCGAAGGGGTGGCCTAGTGTCAGGGGCTGGCGCCTATAACTTCGACACTTTGAAGTGTCGTTTGATGACGTTTCTGAACACGGCTTCCTGTCCTCGATTTGTTCCTCAAGACACCATCTACACTCCTTCGAAGTTTGTCGCAACGTTGCTGGGACACACTGTACAATTTTAAACAAAATTGTATACACAACTATGTGCCTTTGTTTTTCTTCCTTTGACGCAAAACAGGAAAGACGTATTTGTGACTTATTGGCTTATGATTAGAATACTACTATGGAATCTGAATCGTCCAAAATTTTGTAGTCCTACCCATTTTCAGATTAAAACTATGCCGAATACTTTGATTTAAGCTACTGTCTTCACAGATCCAGCAGCAGGAAAGTTCTCTCATACCCCTATACACAAATGATCTCAACCAATTCACCCATCCATTTTAAGTGACTTCAGTTCCCAATTGAGGTTTCGCTCGCAATAACAATAAACAGTGCTCAAGGTCAGAGAGGGGGGGGGAGAGGAGATGGACTTTGGGGGGGAGGGGGGAAGAGCGACGAAATGGGCACAGAGAGGGGGAGGCGGAGACAGATACAGAGAGGAGGGAGGAGAAAGATAAAGGAAAGAGAAGATGAAGAAAGAGGAGGGAAGAGGAGGTGATGGACACAGAGAGGAGAGGAGAGGAGGAGGAAGAGGAGATGGACGAAGAGAGGGGGAGAAGGAAGAGACGGACAGAGAGACGGGAGAGAAGAAAACGTATATCCAAATCACATACATATGTAGCAATTGCAAAGCATTGTCAGGTTCACTAGTATGTATTCTGAATATATATTACCCTAAGATAAAATAATAAACAGAACTGGCTTATAAACAATAAGTATACCTAGCGCCAAAAAAGAATAATAAAATAAAAATAAAATTACGCTCAAGGTCTTGTATACAAGAAATTCTATAAGGAAACAATAACACAATGAAGCGGCAAAGAAACTGGTATAGGCTTGAGTATTCAAATACAAAGGTGCGTAAACAGGTTGAATACGGCGCTGCTGTCGGCAGACAAGTGTCTGGCGCAGTTGTTAGCTTGGTTACTGCTGCTACAATGGCAGGTCATCAAGATTTGAGTTTGAACGTGGTGTTACAGTCGGTGCACGAGCGATGGGACAGAGCATCTTAGGGTTAGCGATGAAGTGGGGATTTTCCTGTACGACCATTTCTGGAGTGTACCGTGAATATCAGGAATCCGGTAAAACATCAAATTCCGACATCGCTGCGGCCGGGAAAAGATCCTGCAAGAACGGAACCAACGACTGAGGAGAATCGTTCAACGTGTCAGAAGTGCAACCATTCCGCAAATTGCTGCAGATTCAATACTGGGCTATCAACAAGTGTCAGCGTGTGAACCATTCAACGAAACATCATCTATATGGGCTTTCGAAGCTGAAGTTCCACTCATGTACCCTTGATAACAGCTCGACACAAAGCTTTGCGCCTCGACTGGGCCCGTCAACATCGACATTGGATTGTTGATGACTGGAAACATATTGCCTGGTCGGACGAGTCTCGTTTCAAAATGTATCGAGCGGATGGGCGTGTACGGGTGTGGAGGCAACCTCATGAATCCATGGATCCTGCATGTCAACAGGGGAGTGTTCAAGCTGGTGGAGGCTCTGTAAAGGTGTGGGGCGTATGCAGTTGGAGTGATATGGGATCCCTGATACGTCTCGATGCGACTCTGACAGGTGACACGTATGTAAGCATCCTGTCTGATCATCTGCATCCATTCATGTCCATTGTGCATTCCGACGTACTTGGGCAATTCCAGCAGGATAGTGCGACACCGCACACGTCCAGAATTGTTACAGAGTGGCTCCTGGAACACTCTTCTGAGTTTGAACACTGCCGCTGGCCACGAAACTCCCCAGACATCAAAATTATTGAGTATATGTGGGATGCCTTGCAACATGCTGTTCAGAAGAGATCTTCACTCTTACGGATTTATGGGCAGCCCTGAAGGATTCATGCTGTCAGTCCCCTCCAGCACTATTTCAGTCATTAATCGAGTCAATGCCGAGTCTTATTGCGGTACTTTTGCGTGGTCGCGGGGGCCCTACACGATATTTGGCAGGTGTGCCAGTTTCTTTGGTTCTTCATTGTATAATACGAATGAGGTAGGCACATTGTCTACATCTCAGCCTAAGAAATCCTCTTAAAAAAATAAAATAAAAACAAATGAAAGCAAAGGGTTCAGTAACATTAACAGGAAATCAGTACTACATTGAACAGGCACTGCCACATGACGCTTCCAGACAATTCAATTGAACTTCAATAAAGTGTTGAGGAGGGCTCCACCAGGGGGCCGCCTCGCCCCTGCTTAGGTGACCTGCTCGTTTCGCTACTTCCGGGCGTACAGCACAAGGTCGTTTGATGATTCCAGCGCTCTCCCGCCTGGAGTGAGAAACTACCAGCGGCTTTGGTGCCTTAGGGCCATGGGGCAGACGCAGGTAAACGGCGCGGCGGGTCGTTACGTAACAGCACGGCGAACCGGCCTGCAGACCGCGGACTTAATTGTTCGCATTAATCTCGCGGCTTACATTAATAGACGTGCTCCCGCCGGCATCGCGTGTTTGCCTCTCCGTCACGATCAGCGCGTCATGTTTGCCCGATGGGCGATAACTTTTTTTTTTTTTTTTCCTTCTCGCGGACCTTGAAAAAGCGTGCGACGCCTCGCGGATCTGGCGGAATTACACACAAACAATTGCTTTCTGTTTATCTGGGATTCTTGGCCGCTATCTTGAGTCATTGTCTCTTGCTACCGCAGTGAATAGCATAACATGCAGTTGATACGTAGGTGGCGGAGAACAGTGCTGCTCTTAGTTACCTCTATCTAGACTAGAGGGTGAATCACCTAATACTTGCACTGCTATTATTTCATGAACGGCTCTAGATATCGTAATGAATTTTTCGCCAAATGTTAGCAGGCAGAGGGACATGTAATTTTGTTGTGTGCGTATTACTCTTAAGTCTTCTATCATTGTCGGCCAGAGTGGCCGAGCGGTTCTAGCCTCTACAGTCTGGAACCGCCCGACCGCTACGGTCGCAGGTTCGAATCCTGCCTCATGCATGGATGTGTGTGATGTCCTTAGTTTAGTTAGGTTTAAGTAGTTCTAAGTTATAGGGGACTGATGACCTCAGAAGCTAAGTCCCATAGTGCTCAGAGCCATTTCTTCTGTCATTCGAAATATTGAAGCAGTACCGTTTTTTTAATACGAAGATGTAGAAGGGGAGATCAAGACGTTTCCATACGACGGCAGTACAGTCCAGAATCGGTTTCCCAGCCAGGCAAAATCGCCGTGAGCGCTGAGGCAATCATCAAACCGGTTCACAAGGTTGAAGATATCCGTTTGGTAAAATACTGTGTCCTGCTGCGTGAAGAAGTCCGTAACCGCCCGCTCCACATCCTCCACCGAAAGAAATCGTCGAGCCTTCGAGGCCTCTTTTGAGGGACCGAAGGCTTGATTAACGCATGGAGAGATATCAGGACTACAGTACGGGTGCTCAAGTACCTACCACTTGAATTGGCGTAATTCTGATCTCTCCCACATCAACCGGCGTCTTATATCGAACCGCGATCACTAAATTGAGTTCTCAGTTGGATTTAAAAGTACTTTAAAATATTTTTGAGAATTCGAGGCTACTTTTCAATCTGAATTATTTTTTATGGTTTCCTTAATGTTCATTTTTACTACGTCCTGCGAATGTTCTCAGGAAACAAATGAAAATAAGGACTATGCGGTGCGGGTCTTTCTAGCTAGTATATAATAAAATGTTCCAGAATGAATTCATCCTGGAAACATACCCCAGGCTGTGGCTAAGCCATGTATCAGCAATATTCTTTCTTCCATGAGTTCAAGCTCCAAAAGTTTTGCAGGATAACGTCTGTGACGTTTGGAAGGTAGGAGATGCGATACTGGCGGAAGTAAAGCTGTGTTTGCTCGTGAAAGGCAATGGTACACAGTCACAGTCCCTGTCCGGCACACAGTTTTAATCTGCCAGGAAGTTTTAAAATATTGTTGCTTGTCCTTAATGCCAACACAGTGTTCGGATTATACAAAATATGATCGCTTTCAATTATTCGCCTGATTTCGCCGGCTGGTTCCTACATAACACTCTGTTTGGTCGATTTTCAGTGTACAGATTCGTCACAACAGCTGTTCTATTACATGTTCTTTGCATGATATTTCTAGAAATTGGTATCCTTTTCGGGGAAAAGAGTGGAACTTGACTCAAAACTATCAACTTTTTCTTTGCCTGAATTCATTAGTTGTACGTTCCGAATGGCGCCTAGGGATATCCCAGGGCCGCGCGGGATAAGTCGAATGGTTTAAGGCGCTGCAGTCATGGACTGTGCGGTTGGTCCCGAAGGAGGTTCGAGTCCTCCCTCGGGCATGGGTGTGTGTGTTTGTCCTTAGGATAATTTAGGTTAAGTAGTGTGTAAGCTTAGGGACTGATGACCTTAGCAGTTACGTCCCATAAGATTTCACACACATTTGAACATTTTTTGATGTCCCAGGGGAAACTGGTCAAAACTCATGGGCTCGCTAGCTTATATGACAGACAGTAGTGGCATTTTATCCCAAGCAGCGTATCCACTACACAACAGAAACAATGGGTATTCTGTACGTCCAAGACTGAACAGTCGACGACAAACGATGCCATGACCACGATAAGGTGGCAAAACGTGTCAGATTGAAAATATATTTTATTATAGGAAGCTTCCGCGCTCAGTTGAATGAACGGGAGCGTCTTGACACTGACATTTCACGAAGATACGTAACACATTCAGTAATATGAGGCCAGCCAGAGACTTTGGTCAGATGTGTGAGTGAGCTGCGATTTTGTGTGTGTGTGTGTGTGTGTGTGTGTGTGTGTGTGTGTGTTTCAATATTTTTACATTCCATCCTGGATTTTCCATTGTTTGCCGGCCGGAGTGACCGAGCGGTTCTAGGCGCTATTGTCTGGGAACCGCTCGACCACTACGGTCGCAGGTTCGAATCCTGCCTCGGGCATGCATGTATGTGTGTGATGTCCTTAGGCTAGTTAGGTTTAAGTAGTTCTAAGTTCTAGGGGACTGATGACTTCAGAAGTTAAGTCCCATAGTGCTCAGAGCCGTTTGAACCAATTTTTTTCCATTGTTTCTTGTAGCACGTTCAGTGTTTGACATTTACCTCACAAACGAACAGTTAGAGTGCGTTGTGGGTTAGGTGAAAGGACAGGCGCATCAACTCGCTATCAGGACTGGTATTGTAGAGGACAGCAGATCAAATCCCCACCCCGCAACCCCCACGACCATGCAGATATAGGCTTTCGTGACTTCCCAAAATCACTTGGAGCAAATGTCGGGATGGTTCCTCTTAGGAGGGTACAATCGATTTCATTTCCCATCCTCCCCCAATCCCAATCTGGCTCTACCTCTAATGACATCATCTTCGACGCGATATGCTATGTTAAACCCTAAACATAGTTCCTTCTCTTTTTGTTAGTAATACCGTACAAACAATGATATATGGGGTAGAGTGCAGTATTAATGTCTAGTAGAATAACTGCACTGGTTGAAACTTGTGATCACTTGTGTAACGACGAACACAGTATCTATCTGTTGATATTTTGTTAAGAACATTCTGGTACGAGTACGTAAGTCATGATTCTTCCTGATCTACATCATAGACTGGATTGACAATTGCGATAAATACAGCAGCACTACAACTGTGCAACTATCTGTGATGCTAAAAACACCTGTAGTTACGCGATGTATTGGTGCAGCACCTCGCTTCGTTCAAAATGGTTCAAATGGCTCTGAGCACTATGGGACTTAACGTCTGTGGTCATCAGTCCCCTAGAACTTAGAACTACTTAAACCTAACTAACCTAAGGACATCATACACATCCATGCCCGAGGCAGGATTCGAACCTGCGACCGTAGCGGTCACGCGGTTCCAGACTGAAGCGCCTAGAACCGCACGGCCACACCGGCCGGCTCCTCGCTTCGTGAAGTGCTACCTGAAAGTGCATGACAGACAGTGGAACGCTGAATATTACCTCCCAATCGCTGCATTGTACGATCTAGTAAACAAGATCAAAATGCACATTTAGACGTTGACCTCTAGGTGATTAGAAGTGGATAAGCAAGAATAGTATTGTTATCTACGACTAGGACAGAGAGCTACTGTTTTACCAGCAAACTTACCGGAGTTCCATTTACTGTGTATGTTTGCACTGCGCAGCAACTAATTACATAAAGATGCCCTTGAGGTTGACGTTGTGTCGGCCTACCGGCGCCACCGCCGTTGGGATAACACAGAGAGGTGATACGGAGTGTAAAGCAAACACAAAAGCAGCTGCAGACAGGGCAAGCATATGCGCAACTGCTAATATCACATTAATTACTCTCACGCTGGTTATTTATGAACACCTTGGTATTTTACAGCGATGATTCTAAAGAATGTCGTGGTGCTTTTGGCGAAAGAAAGTTGAATGTATTTAAATTAATTATTCATTATACTTAACGGCCGTGTCCAACACTCAAGCACAATCTATTTCCTCATTGTCAGCCTTATGCCAACGACCTACGCTGAACTGCGTCGAGTTTGATTATCCATTCGTCAGCTGGACAAGCTAAGTTTGGCGGCTCTCTCTTTGCTGTTCTACAGTATTAGTTGTGTAACAGCATTCGGTTTCGTTCTATTTCTTCCACTGAGTCCCCAAACGCCCATAATAATAGAAACGTGCCACTACATTTAATTCGTACATGCCATGATTACAAGTCGTCCTCAGAATGTTGATACAGACTTAACATACACTCATGCTCGTAAATTAAGGATAATGCTGATACATGGTGAAACAACGCTCTGGTGGGTGGTTTGCTGGTTTAAATCACCTCGAGGTATGACCATGCGGTGCATTTGACCTGCGGTCGTCGTAAGGTGGCGCTGGCAGCAGTCCACATACGCAGAGGTGTGTTGGTGCATGTCAGAGCACGGGGCAGCGATCCAGTGTGCAGACATTTTCAGACGTGCTAATGGTGACTGTGTGTTGAAAGTGGCTCAAAGAACACATATTGATGACGTTATGAGGGGTAGAATACTAGGGCAACTGGAGGCTGGCCAAACACAGCAGGTCGTAGCACGGGCCCTCTGTGTGCCACAAAGTGTGATCTCAAGATTATGGCAACGATTCCAGCAGACATGAAACGTGTCGAGGCGCTACAGTAGGGGACGTCCACAGTGTACAACACCACAAGAATATCGATATCTCAGCATCAGTGCCCGCAGACGACCACGGAGTATTGCAGGTAGTCTTGCTCGGGACCTTACCGCAGCCACTGGAACAGTTGTCTCCAGACACACAGTCTACAGACGACTGAACAGACATGATATATTCGCCCGGTGAACTGCAAGATACATTCCACTGGCCCCTGGTCACAGGAGAGCCCGTAAAGCCTGGTGTCAAGAACACAGTACATGGTCATTGGAACAGTGGTCCCAGGTTATGTTCACGGACGAGTCCAGGTATAGTCTGAACAGTGATTCTAGCTGGGTTTTCATCTGGCGTGAACCAGGGACCAGATACCAACCCCTTAACGTCCATGAAAGGGACCTGTTTGGAGGTCGTGGTTTGATGGTGTGGGGTGGGTTTATGATTGGTCCTCGTACTCCCCTGCATGCCTTTGACAGAGGAACTGTAACAGGTCAGGTGTACCGGGACGTCATTTTGCAGCAGTATGTCCGCCTTTTCAGGGGTGCAGTGTGTCCCACCTTCCTCCTGATGGATGATAACGCACGGCCCCACCGAGCTGCCATCGTGGAGGAGTACCTTGAAACAAAAGATATCAGGCGAATGGAGTGGCCTGCCTGTTCTCCAGACATAAACCCCATCGAGCACGTCTGATACGCTCTCGGTCGACGTATCGCTGCACGTCTTCAAATCCCTAGGACACTTCAGGAGCACTGGTGCAAGAATGGGAGGCTATACCCCAGCAGCTGCTCGGCCACCTGATCCAGAGTATGGCAACTCGTTGTGCGGCCTGTGTACATGTGCATGGTGATCATATCCCATATTGATGTAGGGGTACATGCGCAGGAAACAGTGGCGTTTTGTAGCACATGTGTTTCGGGACGGTTTTCTCAACATCACCAATACCGTGGACTTACAAAAATGGTTCGAATGGCTGTGATCACTATGGGACTTAACTTCTGAGGTCATCAGTCCCCTAGAACTTAGAACTACTTAAACCTAACTAACCTAAGGACATCACGCACATTCGTACCCGGGGCAGGATTCGAATCTGCGACCGGAGCGGTCGCGCGGTTCCCGACTGTAGCGCCTACAACCGCTCCGTCACAATGGCCGGCGTGGACTTACAGATCTGTGTCGTGTGCGTTCTCTATGAGCCTATTTTACTAGCGCCAGTTTCGTGTAGTGCCGCGTTGTGTGGCACCGCATTCTGCAAATATCCTTAATTTATGACCATGAGTGTACGACACCGGGAAAATGAGAGATACCTCACATTGCATTGTTTCAGTATGTTCCAAGAACATCCTTGGAAAAAGAATATAACTGTTGCATCAGAACTAATGACTAGGTATACCTTCGAATACAGAGTGGACCCAAATTCACCGACAAAATTTTGGAGATTGTTCGGGGATTTTTCTGAATATTTTGCCATTAGGTGCCCGTGATAACTGGCGGTTTATTGCAGAGTAAATGGAGTTCTTGATTTTGTACCACATTTATCTTTTGCAAAGAAAGTATATGTACAACCGTGCAAATGTTGACGGTATGCGACAGACTTGCTCCAGTCACTCACGGCTGTTGGCTACAGTCATACCCGCGTCACACTTCCCCTCAAGCTTGCATTCCATACACAACTCAGGTATTCCTTGGCTTTGTATTCCCTTCAGTGTTTATTTTACGTTATCAGTGATACATAGCAGTACAGAGATGATGATGATATTTGGTTTGTGAGGCGCTTAACTGCGCAGGTAGAACCGAGGGATTTACTGAAGAAGAGTTGGGCGAGATTCTGCTCCTTTATCGCTTAACTGAATGCAGTGGTACAACGATGTTATGCTGCGAGAGGTCGGACCGTCTAGTGTCGCATATTTCTTTTTCTCTGTTGTGACGAGGCTCGCTTTGTTTATGTACAGGGTGACAATTATTGAACTATATCAAAAATATCGTCATAACTTCAGAACGGTTTGTGTTAGGAAGTTCAAACTGCATGTTGGCCGCGGGGCATGACAGGAATTAGTATGCACTGTATGGTTTGGTTTAACGACGAAGCTCACATCCATTTGGATGGGTTCTTCAGTAAGAAAAATTGGCGAGTTTGAGGGTGGGGGGGCTGAGCAACCGCATATCGCGATCGAGAAGTTTCTTCACGCTAGCGGATGACGGCGTGGTGTGCCATGTCCAGTCACGGAAAAAGTCGGTGCGATATTCCTTGATGGAATGGTGACTACCAAACGGTACGTGAAGGTTTTGGAAGATGATTTCATACCCCTTATCCAAAGTGACTCTGATTTCGACAAGATGTGGTTCATGCAAGACAGAACTCGATCCCATCGAAGCAGGAGAGTGTTTGATGTCCTGGAGAAGCACTCTGCGGACCACATTCTGGCTGTGGGGTATCCAGAGGCCAATGGCATGGGCCTCAATGTGTGAACACAAGCGACTCCTTGTTGTGGGGCCGTATTAAAGACAAGGTGTACAGCAATAACACCAAAATCATTGCTGAGCTGAAAACAGCGATTCAGGAGGTCATCGACAGCGTCGATATTCCGATATTTCAGCGGGTTATGCGAAATTTCGCTATTTATCTGCGGCACATCATCGCCAATGATGGCCGGCAATCGAACACGTCATACCCTAAATCCGAATATCTGTAGTGACGTTTACATGTTGAATAAAGTGTGTGCACGCTGTAGTTTGTAGCAGTAGCCGGCCGAGGTGGCCAAGCGGTTCTAGGCGCTACAGTCTGGAACCGCACGACCGCTACGGTCGCAGGTTCGAATCCTACCTCAGGCATGGATGTGTGTGATGTCCTTAGGTTAGTTAGGTTCAAGTAGTTCTAAGTTCTAGGGGACTGATGACCTCAGAAGTTAAGTCCCATAGTGCTCAGAGCAATTTGAAAATTTTGTAGTAGTTATTTAACAGTATTAAACCACAGCGGGTCTCTCGCATCCCTTAAGACCTTGTTTGGAACATACTTTTCTAAGGCATATTGAACGATGCTTTTGGTCTTTTCAATTTGTGCTCCTCACCTTCCTCCTCAGCACTGAAAATTTGATGCTGACTACTCTGCAATTTGTATCCTTTCACTGTTGCTAAGCAAAAATATTTTCCTACCTTTCTTAACATTCCTTGTAATATCCTTAGTCACAGTTGATGTCACAGCCTTATGGGCACTAATATCTTCCTCTACATTAAATGATTCGATAAGGTCAGGTCTGTTTGTTGCTAGGAGTTGTAAGAGGTTTCCTTCTCAAGTTGGTTCCCTAATTATATGCGCAAAGTAATTTTCTAACGAGACATTCAGAATGATGTCACACTAATTATTGTCTCTGGTAATAGTTTCAATACCATGACTCTCCCAGTATACACCTGGTAACATGGAGTACTGTAGGAGCCGCCTGCCGGCACCAGCGCATAGAAATAGTTGACGGCGGGCACTGGGCTAGCAGTAGCAGTGGCTTAGCTCGGCTGCTGTGTATTGGGGCGTCGGCGGTCATCGCCCCCTCTCGCGCCCGCCCCCGCTGCGCCCCCACCACGGTCCCGGCTGCCCCCACCACCATCCGGGCGCGCTATATTTAGGCCGGCAGCGGGTGACCTTGTCGCACGTGGGCCGCCGCAGGCGAGCGAGGTCACGCGCTTCCTGCTTGCCGGCCACACGTGTGCGGCCGGTCGGCCCAGTCGCTGCCGCTACAGCAGGGCGAGCTAAGCGCATGCGCCCTGTGCAGCTGCGGTAGTAGCTGCGCCGGGGACTCCCTCTAGCTTGTGCCAGGTGCCATCCGTGCCCGGGCAAAGCCTGCACAAACCCGTACATGGCTCATCTTGGGCGGCCACCTCTCCCGTATTCCCCAGAATCTCCCATATTTTCAGAGAGAACACTGCGGCACTAGCCCCTTACTTGCATTTATCGTGAATCTCTCGCCCAAGCGACTGGAAAAAAAGCGGAGGTGACTACTGTACTCGTATATCAGATGGACAAGAACGGGCCCGCTAAATCATAGACCGATAACCTTCACATCAGTTCGAATATCGTAAATTTTCTTGAGACCGAGAAACTTACGTCCGCTAATCAGCCCTGGTTTAGAAAGCATCGCCCTTTTCTCACATGATATGTTGTGAACTATGGATGAAGGGAAACAGGCAGATTCCATATTTTTAGATTTCCGGAATGCGTTTGAGACGGTGCACCACTGCAAGCTGTTAAGAAGGTACGAACATATTGAGTAGGTTCACAGATATGTGAGTGGCGCAAGGAATTCTTAAGAAACAGACCCTAATATGTTTTCCTCGGCGGCGAGTGCTCTTCAGAGATAATGGTATCGTCAGGAGTGCCCTAGGGAAGTGTGATAATACCGCTGTTATTTTCTATGTACACTACTCGCCATTAAAATTGCTACACCAAGAAGAAATGCTGATGATAAACGGGTATTCATTGGACAAATATATTATACTAGAACTGACATGTTTACATTTTCACGCAATTTGGGTGCATAGATCCCGATAAATCAGTACCCAGAGCAACCACCTCTGGCCGTAATAACGGCCTTAGTACGCCTGGGCTTTGAGTCAAACAGAGCTTGGATGGCGTGTACATGTACAGTTGCCCATGCAGCTTCAACACGATACCACAGTTCATCAAGAGCAGTGAGTGGCGTATTGTGACAAGCTAGCTGCTCGGCCACCATTGACCAGACGTTTTCAATTGGTGACAGATCTGGAGAATGTGCTGGCCAGAGCAGCAGTCGAATATTTTCTGTATCCAGAAAGGCCCGTACACGACGTGCAACATGCGATACTGCATTATCCTGCTGAAATGAAGGGTTTCACAGGGATCGAATGAAGGGTAGATTCACGGATCGTAACACATCTGAAATGTAACGTCCACTATTCAACGTGCCGTCAATGCAAACAAGAGGTGACCGAGACGTGTAACCAATGGCACCCCATACCATCACGCCGGGTGATACGCCAGTATGTCGATGACGAATACACGCTTCCAATATGCGTTCACCGCGATGTCGCCAAGCACCGATGCGACCATCATGATACTGTAAACAGAACCTGGATTCATCCGAAAAAATTATGTTTTGCCATTCGTGCACCCAGGTTCGTCGGTGAGTACACCATCGCAGGCGCTCCTGTCTGTGATGCAGCGTCAAGGGTAACCGCAGCTATGGTCTCCGATCTCATAGTCCATGCTACTGCAAACGTCGTCGAACTGTTCGTGCAGATGGTTGTTGTCTTGCAAACGTCCCCATCTGTTGACTCAGGGATCGAGACGTGGCTGCACGATCCGTTACAGCCATGCGGATAAGATACCTCTCATCTCGAGGCCGTTGGGATCCAGCACGGCGTTCCGTATTACCCTCCTGAACCCACCGAATCCATATTCTGCTAACAGTCTTTGGATCTCGACCAACGCAAGCAGCAATGTCGTGATACGATAAACCGCAATCGCGATAGGCTACAATCCGTCCTTTATCAAAGTCGGAAACGTGATGGTACGCATTTATCTTCCTTACAGGAGGCATCACAACAACTTTCATCAGGCAACGCCGGTCAACTGCTGTATGTGTATGAGAAATCGGTTGGAAACTTTCCTCATGTCAGCACGTTGTAGGTGTCGCCACCGGCGCCAACCTTGTGTGAATGCTCTGAAAAGCTAATCATTTGCATATCACAGCATCCCCTTCCTGTCGGTTAAATTTCGCGTCTGTAGCACGTCATCTTCATGGTGTAGCAATTTTAATGCCCAGTAGTGTACACAAATGATTCGGCAGACAGGGTGGGCAGCAATTTTCGGCTCTTGCTGGAGGTCTGAGTCCTCCCTCGGGTAATGGGTGTGTGTATTGTTCTTAGCATAAGTTAGTTTAAGTAGTGAGTAAGTCTAGGGACCGGTGACCTCAGAAGTTTAGTCCTTTAGTAATTCACACACTTTTGAACATTTGATTTTGCGGCTGTTTGCTGATGATACTTTGATGTACGGTAGCATGTAGAATTTAGTGTGTGTATGAGGATACAAGATGATTTAGACAAAATTTCTAATTGATGTGATGAATGGCAGCTAGCTCTAAATGTATAAAAATGCAAGTTAATGCGAATGAGCAGGAAAAGCAAACCGGATGGTCGACTTCGGTTTATTATGAGAATTCTAGGAAAGTGTGGTTCATCCGTAAAGGAGAACTCATATAGGACGCTAGTGCGACCTATGCTTGAGTACTTCTCGAGTGTTCGGGATCGATACCACGTCAGATTAAGGGAAGACATCGAAGCAATTCAGAAGCGGTCTGTTAGATTTGTTACTGGTAGGTTCGAACAACAGACGAGTGTAACTGAGACGCTTCGGGAACTCAAATGGAAATCTCTGGAGGGAATGTGATATTCTCTTCGAGGAATATTACTGAGAAAATTTAGAGAAGCGGCATTTGAAGCTGGCTGCAGGACAATGCTTCAATCGCCAACATTGGGGACATAGTTCTTTCTACTAACGAAACCAAACGGATGACCGTTCAAATGGTTCTAATAAGGGAACCTCCCCATCGCACCCCCCTCAGATTTAGTTATAAGTTGGCACAGTGGATAGGCCTTAAAAAACGGAACACAGATCAATCGAGAAAACAGGAAGAAGTTGTGTGGAAGTATGAAAAAAAATAAGCAAAATATACACTGAGTAGTGCATGAGCAAGATAGGCAACATCAAGGATAAGGTGCGCTAAGGAGCGCCGTGGTCCCGTGGTTAGCGCGGGCAGCTGCGGAACGAGAGGTCCCTGGTTCAAGTCTTCCCTTACGTGAAAATTTTACTTTCTTTATTTTCGCAAAGTTATGATCTGTCCGTTCGTTCATTGACGTCTCTGTTCACTGTAATACGTTTAGTGTCTGTGAAAGGACGTGCCTCTCCAATGGGAACCGAAAACATTTGATTGCAAGGTCACAGGTCAACCGATTGCTCCACAGGAAAACACGTCTGATATATTCTATACGGCACTGGTCACGGTATGTGCGTCACATGACAGGAATATGTTGTCGACCCACCTAACTTGTACACTTGCCGAATGGGTAAAAAGATTCTTCTACATTGCCCGATTTAGGTTTTCTTGTGAATGCGATAATCACTCCCAAAAAAAGTGATGAAAACATAACGGACGGACAGATTATAATTGTCTGAAAATAAAAAATTAAACCTTTCACTCGAGGATAGACTTGAACCAAGGACTTCTCGTCACGCAGCTGCTCACGCTAACCACGGGACCACGGCGCACCTGAGCTCACATTATCCTTGATATTGCCTATCTTGGACATGGACTACTCAGTTTGTATATTTTGCTTATTTTTTTCATAGTTCCACACAACTTCTTCCTGTTTTCTCGATTGATCTGTGTTCAGTTTTTCAGGGCCTATCCACTGTGCCAACTTATAGCTAAATCTGAGGGGGGTGCGATGGGGAGGTTCCCTTGTAAGCGCTATGGGACTTAACATCTGAGGTCATCAGTCCCCTAGACTTAGCACTACTTAAACCTAACTAACCTAAGGACATCACTCACATCCATGCCCGAGGCAGGATTCGAACCTGCGACCGTAGCAGCAGCGCAGTTCCGGACTGAGGCGCCTCGAACCGCTCGGCCACAGCGACCGGCCATGACCGTTCAGCTTTCGACGCACGACCGGAGCATTATGGGTCATTTTTTATTCAAATTATCTCGTGTTGGAAATCTGTGACAGAGTTCTGATTTGGAGCAAGTCAGAACATGACACATACTTAAGATTTCGTTTGCATAATGTGTGCACTTGAAGTCAGTAACAAGCAAGTTTCGCGCACGTCGAAAATTACAAAACGCAGACAGGAAATCTAGTTTCGTGTACTGTCTGTATATCGTCTTAATAATTTGTGGATGTAAGTAAAACTGAAATAAAAACATAGTTCAGCTCTCCAGAATACTCTGATGTCAACATCACATTAGTTAACTGACTCGTTGGCGATTTTGACCAACTTTACTAAAATGTAAGATTGCCAAAGTGTCCTCTACGGGATATGACAACTCTGTTCCGCGTCTCCACATGGTCCTGCCGAAATTTAATTCTAAAGTAATTACGACCAGAGTATAGTTGAGCATAATCCTCGACAGTCAACCGACATCTACTGCTGGATAAACGCCTCTTCTAGATTCTCCTATGCATTACTGTCTTGGGCTATATCCATACATTTTGCTGATGTGATCTACTGTACGTAGTCGTACCGGGATTTTATTCTCCAACAAAGTGTGTTGATGCAATAGTTCAGTTTGCATTAGCATAGATCATTTATTAACAGCTGCCAAAAGCGGCATGAAGGCTATTCTAAGAGATACCATTCATCAGTATCTTCATTTCATGGTCTGATTCCTGTTTGACGTAAATAAAGTTTGATATAAATTCAGTAAATTTCCCCTTTCGCTCAAATATATTTACAATTGCACTTTCAGCTCTTACTATATTGAGACTGATGAATTAATCTACAATTAGTAAATGAACTATACTAGCAACATTAGCTGTATAAGGTGTGAAAACAATGTGTAACAGTACTTCATTTGACTTGCCAAGATTGAGGACACATTCTGTAGAATTTCACCAAGTCTGTTTCGGTAATTACGACAGAGAGCCGTAACTCAAGAATGTAACAAGAATGTGACTGTCTACTGTGTACCAAAATGTCGCCATAATCGGCCTCTACGTTCCCAGTCTACGGAATATAAATTGCGGCGTCCCATAGGAATTCAGGCCAGGTGGAAGCATACCGTTAGAGCTCGAGAATACCGTACGGGCTGAAGTGGTTTCGGGTATACTACTGTAATTTTTAGACAGGTAAACGTGGGGTAGGCAGTTCAAATGGCTCTAAGCACTATGGGACTTAACATCTGAGGTCATCAGTCCCCTAGACTTAGAACTACTTAAACCTAACTAATCTAAGGAGACCAAAGACATCCATGCCCGAGGCGGGATTCGAACCTGCGATCGTAGCAGCCACGTGATTCCGGACTGAACAGCCTAGAACCGCTCGACCACAGCGGCCGGCCAATAGACAGTCTCACCACACGCATATGAATGTGAATGTTTGTTATTTTTTGTTAAAGCGATCATTTTCATGCAGTTACACGTATTTTGAATCAAATTATTTTCCTCTTATGTTCACAGCAGCTTCTTATAGAAAATTTAGCAAAAAAAAGTCTTAAACATATCATTTTTAATTTAATTTTTCTAAATTTTTTGCAGAGTTATCAGCCTACACCTAACGTTATTTAAGCAGGAAATAAGATGTTTGGACATAAAAAGCGAATTTTGAAAACACTGGCTGATTTTCAGATGCTTTAATTTAATTTTCACGTATGATATTGCGAGTGGTCCTACAAGATAACTTTATCTCAAGCAAAGATTGACAGTTGTTATAAAAAAGAATTGGCCGCTTGCGAGTAGGGCTCGCGCTCTGAGGTTTCCGTACAAACTTAATTGCGTGTATAGACACTTCGCCCATTGAAGAATCGCAAATATCGACGATTTTTGCCTGTTATCGACATTGATACCGGCAATACGTCGGTTCCGAGAATTCTAAGACGTTCGAAAATGATTTTTGAAGTCGGACGGCAGATGATAAAAGAAATATCTTTCATGTGATAAGATTATAAATTAACAATTTTCTGATTTTTTTCCCCTTGTACGGTACTGTGAAACTTTGCGTCTTAGCGCTTTTCGTGATTCTAGGTCAACTTGAAGTACTCTGTAGCTTTCAATTAGTGAGTCTGCGAGTGTTAAAATATGTGAAATAAATCGCCGAATCTTTTCATTGCACTGACTTAGAAGCTTAGTTTCTGTGTGCAACCAAGGGACGATAGACCTTAGTATGTGACAAAAATTTCCAAAAAGGCGTCTTAATAGACGGACAGACAAACTGTGGGACAACAGATGACAAGAAATATTTTTTTCGTGTTCTGTAATTGCAAATTAACAATATTAGGATTTTTTCCTTTAGCCGTACTGTGAAACTTTGTTTATTGGAAAATTCCATGATTCTATGTCAACGGAAGTAGCCTATACGTTTTGACGAGTGAGTTTGTGTGTATTAAGATATTTGTTGTACTTTTGTTATATCTTTTGATTTCATTGATTCAGAAGCTTTAATTTTTTACACTACCAAGAGACTGTAGACCTTAGTATATGGCATAAATTTCAAACTAATACGTGTATCCGTTCCTGAGAAGAAGGATTTTCAATAGTCAGACAGACAGACGGATAGAAGAACAACAAAAAAATGTTTCAAATGTGTGTGAAATCTTATGGGACTTAACTGCTAGGGTCATCAGTCCTTAAGCTTACGCACTACTTAACCTAAATTATCCTAAGGACAAACACACACACCCATGCCCGAGGGAGGACTCGAACCTCCGCCGGGACCAGCCGCTCAGTCCATGACTGCAGCGCCTTAGACCGCTGTTTTTTCTTAAATCTCATTTTGTTATATATTGTTCGTTGACTTTGTTCATGGCGGACGTTCTATGACACAAGTTCAGGTTGTTCGTTGATCCGTTCACTCAGTTATTTTATTACAGAGGGTAGCTAAACCCTCTGACCGAACACGCTGAGCTACCGTGCAGGCGATCTCATTTTGTTCGTTTTATCTGCTCGGGGCGGACGTCGAAAGACACCCATTTCAGTTCGTTGTTGATCCATTAACTAAGATTTTTTTATTACAGAGAGCAGCTAGCCCTCTGACCAAACACGCTGAGTTACCGTGCCAGCTACCGCTCGGCTAATCCCGCGCGGCAGAAGAACAACAAAGTAATCCTATAAGGATTGCGTTTTTATCGATTGAGGTGCCGAACCTACAAACGCTCTATATGCAAGAAAGGCAAATCGTACTGTTCAAAGGAACAGTTACTAAGGTCGACTACAGAACTGATTGAAAATACAACTTAGTATTTTTTCATCTCAAAGAGCAAGAACGTAGCACATATGAATGGAAGCCAGTTATTCCAGAATATGAAGTGGATCTAGCAAAGTCGCTGAAATGTATGTCCAAACGGAAATTTAGACTAACAAAAGAAGAAGTGAAAGATGCTACAAAAATGTATGTGATTGAGTACACCTTTCACACTCCTTTTACTAATAACAAACGAGGAGAAGATTGGTGCAAAACTTTAAGATACGCCATGATTTGGCATTGAAGAAACGTAAGCTGGAACGGATGTCAGACATGGTCCATTTCTAATTTACAACTTTTATGATTTGGTCAAAGACAAAATGTATCGACTTGGTGTAAAAGATGATCCAGAATGTATTTTCAGTCTTAACGAGACCAGTTTCAGCATATACCCATCGAAAACAAAAGAAAGATCTGATGGAAGTTGAGGTTTTTACAGTGGTTAGGAGATGATAGATATTGGTGGCCATTGAATAAAGAAACTGTAGTTGTTACAAAAGGATTCTTTTTTTTGTCCAATCAAGACAGTCGATGTTTCTGTTGTGGTCTTAATGCTAATCCTCTGTAAGCCTCTTCATCTCCGAGTGACTATTGCAACTTCTGAACCTACTTACTGCATTCATCCCTTGGTCTCCCTCTATCATTTTTACCCCTCACCCCAACACACACACACGTCTCTCCAATATAAAACTGGTGATTCCTCGATTTTCAGAATGGGTCCTATCAACCGATCCCTTTCTTTAGTCAAGTTGTGCCACAAATTTCTTGTCTCCCCAGTTCTATTTAGTACCTCCTCATTAGTTACGTGAGCTACCCATCTCATCTTCAGCTTTTTTTTGTAGCACCACATTTCAAAAGCTTCCAGTCTCTTCTCCTCTAAACTGTTTATCTTCAATGTTCCACTTCCATACATGGCTGCACTCCATATAAATACTTTCAGAAAATACTTCATAACGTTTAAACCTGTATTCGGTGTTAACAAATTTCTCTTCTTCAGAAAAGCTTTTCTTTCCATTGCCAGTCTACATTTTATATCTTCTCTACCTCGGTCATCATCAGTCGTTTCGCTGCGCTGCAGTCATGGACTGTGCGGCTGGTCCCGGCGGAGGTTCGAGTCCTCCCTCGGGCATGGGTGTGTGTGTTTGTCCTTAGGATAATTTAGGTTAAGTAGTGTGTAAGCTTAGGGACTGATGACCTTAGCAGTTAAGTCCCATAAGATTTCACACACATTCGAACATTTGTTTCGCTGCCCAGATAACAAAACACATTTACTACTTTAAGTGTCTCGTTTGGTTAGACCTCTAACTTTGTCAAATCTTAGGTGCTCATTACTGCCGGTCTAATGTGAAAGATGGGAATAGCATTAAAATACGTTTCTAAAATCAAATTTTCCGTTCCAGTTAGGCCATCTAATAACAAATATTGACGGTAGTTCTGATGTAGTAATAGCAGCTGACTGAATCCACAAGTCCTAGCATTACACCCTGCAGGTGCCAATATCGCGTATTCGTTCAGCGTTAACAACCCGTAAGCGGGCGCTCTAGGGCCGACTTCACAGCGGTACTAATTCCGAATATACCTGACACCATAAAATTGCACATCTGAATATAAAGAACGGTATGAAGGAGGGGGAACACATCACGGATAATCCTGAATGCCATGCAATAATACTCCGCAACTGGCCGATTCATGCACGGCACCGAAATGGAGTCCAGTCCAGACAATTGCATACGATGTAACTATAACAATGCGAAGCTGCAACTGCAGTCCTATTACATAACTTCGCTCCTTATGTCCACTTGAAACGATGCTCGATCTTATAAAGAGTAACCGTCGTGCTTAGTTATATTAGTTCATCTTCTTGGTCAGGCTGTAGAGAACTACGCAAGTCATCTGCAAATCTCTTATCCACATCCGAAAGTGTCTTATCCGTATCGGCGGTTATTAAAATATTACAGGGTAGGCTGTGGGTAATTTTCAGATAGAAATGTAACTTTTGGTATAATTAGGGTAATTAGCCCACAGGACTCGCATTCGAGAGGACGACGGTTCAGATCCGCGACCGGCTACCAGATTTAGTTTTTCCGTGATTTCCCAAATCGCTTCTGACAAATGTCGAGATGGTTTCCTTTGAAAAGGACACGGCCAATTTTCTTTCTTAACCTTTCCGTGATCTGAGCCTGTGCTCCGTCTCTAGTTACCTGGTTGTCGACGAGATGTTAATCTATAATCTCCTCCTTGTAACTGTTCCACCATTTGGGGTACTCAAATGTATGTGCCCGCTGGTTTAGTCCCTGCCTAACAGAACACCATAAGAACAACAAAAGGATCACGTGTGCGGAATTGCTTGCGCATTACAAGGCTGATCGTGATAACTTTTTTGTCGAACACCGTCGCAGGTGATGAAACGTGGGTTCATCACTTCTAACCAGAAACAAACCGGCAACGCCGCGCAGGGTAGCCGTGCGGTCTAGGGCTTCTTGTCACGGTTCGCGTGGCTCCCCCCCGTCGGAAGTTCGGGTCGTCCCTCGCCATGGGTGTGTGTGTTGTCCTAAGCGTAAGTTAGTTTAAGTTAGATTAAGTAGTGCGTAAGCCTAGGGAGCGATGACCTCAGCAGTTTGGTCCCATAGTCCTTCCCACAAACTTCCAAACAAAAAGAAAAAATCGGCAATCTATGGAGTGGAGCCACATTATCCGTCCTCCGAATGAAAGTTCAAAAGCTCACTCTTAGCCAGTAAAGTCATGGTGACGTTTTTCTGGGATTTTGAGGGATTATTCTGTTTGATGTCCTCCCTAATGTTGAAACGAAGCCCACTGCGCAACCCTCAGGAAACTGAAAAAACAACATCAGCATGTTCGTCGCCACGAAAATGCAAACGAACTTCTCATTCTCGATGACAACGCAAGACCTCACAAAGGTCTGCGAACCCGAGAGCAGCTCACAAAACTTCATTTTTCTTCCTCATCCACCCTACAGCTCGGATCTCGCATCTTCCTCATGTTTGGCCCAATGGGGGATGCACTCTGCTGGAAGCTGTACGTGGATGACGGGGAGGTTATTGCTGGAGCGAGAAGTTGACTGACGCTAAGTAGTAGAATGGTACCATGGTACTGGCCCTCCCGCTAAGGTGACGCAAGGCCGTTGCACTGAACGGAGATTATGCTGAAAAATAGGGTTTTGTAGCCAAAAAAGTGGGGAATAATAGAGTGTGTTGGAATATGAATAAAACTAACCTGATTTCAGGTTATGATGATATTAAAAATATATTTCATTACTTATTGAACGCATATCGTAATTTATATACACGCGGACAGTTTCAGCACTACAAAGAGAATCTCTAGAAGTTTCGTTTCGCGTGCTTGGCAAGGTTACGCGTATCGTTTGTTTGTGTTACGCACAGTTGAAATTGCTACAGTGAAAGAGCAGGTTTAGCATGTTATGTAGCTGGCAGAGTTGTATTCTACTACATCTGTACAACGAGCTTAGAAGGACCCGATGTTGACGTTAGCAGCCTACGAGGAAATGGATTCTGTTCTGGAACAATAAACTGAAAACCACAGGCAGTCTGTTACGGACCTCCGAAGAAGACGTCGATCGCGTCAGAAAAACATTTCAACAAAGCCCACGCAGATCTGTTCGTGCTGCTAGTTTGCAGTTACAGATTCCACGTTCAGTAGTGGATGATGTGTTGCAGAAACGGCTCCGTCTAAGAGCCTACAACATTCAAATCATTTACGCTTTGAAACCTAAAGACTAAGCTGTACGTATGAATTTCGCACCAGAAATGCTACAAAGGAGTGATCAGTCACACGGTTACTTCCAACATCTAGGGGTCTCTGACGAAGCGATGTTTCATGTTAGTGTGTAAAACAGACACAACAGTAGAAATGGTGCAATGAAAATCCAGTTGTCACCTGTGAATTGGAGAGAGACACCTCGAAAATCAACGCGTGAGCCGGCTTAAAGGGGAGCACGGTGACCGGACCGTTCTTCTTCTTAGAACTGACAGTGACTGGAATTTCAGACTGGATGCACTGGGACACTATACACTTCCATAATTCCTACATGAAACTGTCTTACAGCAGGACGGAGCTTCGTCACATTTAAGCCTCATCGTTAAGGAATTTCTGAGTAGACAAATGCGCTGGAGGTGGAATAGCAGAGATGGGACAACTGCTTCGCCTGTTAGGTCTTCGGACTTAACCCCAAGGGATTTTTTTCTTATGGAGTTATGTGAAGAACATGGTCTACCAGATTAATATCAATAGTTTTCAGGACTTGGAACAAACCATAAGGGATGCTATGGCAACAGTTACACCAAACATACTCCAGGCTAAGAGGTGGAATGTCGTCTGGATAACTGTAGCGCCTCCAGGGAGTCCCATACTGGAATTTACAGAGGATGTGACATTCACTTTTGCAACATTGTAAGCCACAAATGCAGATAACAAATAATTTTGAAAGTTACAGTTTATTTTTGATAGTTCCCATCTGGACACCCAGTATTTAAAGATAATGCAGAAAATTATGAAATGGGACGATGAAGTAAAATTATTATTAGGCATGGAGAATGGAAGACTTAAATTTCTTGGAGAGCTTATAGGAAAGTTCCACCGCATCTGTACAGGAGACCGCATACAAGACCTAGAGCGAACAAATCAAGAGTGTTGTTCCCATATTTGGAGTCGTCATCCAGAACAGACAATGAGACGCGCTGTTAGGGACGTGAGAGGTCGGTATAGTCCACACGACAGTGTAACAGAGATCCTTGGGGAACTTAACTCGGAATTCTTGGAGTGAGAATGAATTTCTCTTGCCGTAATTAAATTATCGTCAGTTTCATTTATTTATTTATTACTTATTTAACCTGACCAGATTAGGACCTTAAGGCCCTCTCTTGCATTTGAACCGTAACAAAACATCTAAAACTATTACATAATAATCACAATAATAATAATTTGCATTATTAATAAAATAATATTTGGAAATAATAACAATAATAAAAGTAGTGGTAGTAGTAACACTAATAATGAAGATAAAATAATGGAGTAATTAAGAATGATGATTAGTTATTATACCTCAAATTCAGTAATAATAAGATAATTCTAATTTATTGTTCTGCTTCAGTTACACATGTTTAATTAGGTTACTTGTTTCTATCACTCTGGATCATCTTCACATCTAAAACTAAGTAAAACTAAATGTACACCATCTAACATTTTACAATAAGTAGAACAGATACCAATTGTACATAAACGTAGATTTTACCTGAGTAATTTTACATACCCATTGTCCTGCACCATTAGTGTTTCAACGAGAATTTTTACTTAATTATGAGTTCTATAATTTTAGCACGAACACCCCTCCCCCTATCTCCAAGATAAACCTATTTAAAACACTGAACGCAGTTCCAAAATATAGTATTGTGATATGTGGTTCTGAGTGCTGACGCTATTACTTAGGTAAATCCTACGTTTATGTACAGTTCTTTTCTGTTTTAGTTATTGTAAAATATTAGATGGTACTTATTAGTTTTACTTTGTTTTAGATCTGAAGATGGTCCAGAGTGGCAGAAACATGTATCTAATTAAAATTTGCAACTGAGACGGAGCTGTGAATGAGAATTATCTTAAATATCTAAACAGTTGCTGAATCTCTAGACGATTATTTCGCTTATAGCGTCAATAATAATAATAATAATAATTTGTATTACTAACGAAAAGTAATTTTTGGTAGTCGTAATAATAATAATAATAATTATTATTATTATTATTACCACTACTAATAATTACTTTATTATTATTATTATTATTTATTATTATTATTACGATGAATAAAAGGAGGCATTAAGAATGCCATTGATGGTGTAGCCGTGTTTGGTATTAGCAAGTCAGTTTCCTGTTACAGAAAATGATTTAGAGAACGTGGCAGTGTTGTGCAGTGGTATAGAGAGGATTTCCTTTGTTGAGAACATTTCTGCTGTGTTGTTCAGATGGAAGTTTTGAAGATTAATAGGAAGAACTGCAATGATCGAGAAGACGACACAGCAAACGCTAGGTATGACAATCTCTACGCTTATCGGTACATAGCCATGGTAACTGTTCATAGGCAAGAGTGATATGGTCGAAATAAAGTTAGAAAAGAAATACTTTTTTATATTTCTTTAGTGAATGGAGTGATGCTTCTTACAGACTACAGTTGTGTGTTCAGTCCAGTCTAAGTAATGGTTCGGTATTATTCTCAAATTCTTTGCAGGAGAAGGAAAAATTATTTCTCTGCTATTTAGGGTTTATTGTAACATAATCTATTTCTAGGCTTCCAGCCTCATCTTCAGATGTACCTGATACATACATTATACATCTAATCGACGTGTGGTATATTTATCTTTGGACCATGCCTTGATGGTGTCAGTTGTCTTGCGGTCTGTCAAACCAAGGCGCCACAGCACCGTTCAGGAAGTTGCATTCGCAGTGGTGGTTCACAGAATAGCTTGGAAGACAGACGTTATAGTTCTCGCGAAACCCTGTTGAGTAACTTCAGAGAACCGGTATTGAAGAAGGCTATGCAACCGTTGCGCTGCCACCAACGTGTAGTGCGCGTACGGCTGATGAGAATTAGGTAAGAGATTAAAGAGCGTAAGAAGCGTTCAGGCAGCATTTTTTTCCCTCCCTTAATACGCAAATGGAATAGAACGGAAACTTGATAACATTGGTAAGAAGTTGTGGAGAGCGGGGCATTTTACGCACAAGACATGTTTATGCTGAGCCGTTTCCTCGACAACCAATCTTACCAGACCGCTACCCTCAGTGGAAGATTAGTACAGCCATCTACTGAGGGCTCTCACAAACTTCACGGCACCAGTTGAGTGAACGTCATAGCTCGAAGAAAATACTTTTGTTTTTGTGCAAGATGAGTAAGCTTTGTTACAGGAATATCGAAGCCGCTAGGGAGCACACCTCTTAGAACTGAGTATGGATAAATACACTCCTGGAAATTGAAATAAGAACACCGTGAATTCATTGTCCCAGGAAGGGGAAACTTTATTGACACATTCCTGGGGTCAGATACATCACATGATCACACTGACAGAACCACAGGCACATAGACACAGGCAACAGAGCATGCACAATGTCGGCACTAGTACAGTGTATATCCACCTTTCGCAGCAATGCAGGCTGCTATTCTCCCATGGAGACGATCGTAGAGATGCTGGATGTAGTCCTGTGGAACGGCTTGCCATGCCATTTCCACCTGGCGCCTCAGTTGGACCAGCGTTCGTGCTGGACGTGCAGACCGCGTGAGACGACGCTTCATCCAGTCCCAAACATGCTCAATGGGGGACAGATCCGGAGATCTTGCTGGCCAGGGTAGTTGACTTACACCTTCTAGAGCACGTTGGGTGGCACGGGATACATGCGGACGTGCATTGTCCTGTTGGAACAGCAAGTTCCCTTGCCGGTCTAGGAATGGTAGAACGATGGGTTCGATGACGGTTTGGATGTACCGTGCACTATTCAGTGTCCCCTCGACGATCACCAGTGGTGTACGGCCAGTGTAGGAGATCGCTCCCCACACCATGATGCCGGGTGTTGGCCCTGTGTGCCTCGGTCGTATGCAGTCCTGATTGTGGCGCTCACCTGCACAGCGCCAAACACGCATACGACCATCATTGGCACCAAGGCAGAAGCGACTCTCATCGCTGAAGACGACCCGTCTCCATTCGTCCCTCCATTCACGCCTGTCGCGACACCACTGAAGGCGGGCTGCACGATGTTGGGGCGTGAGCGGAAGACGGCCTAACGGTGTGTGGGACCGTAGCCCAGCTTCATGGAGACGGTTGCGAATGGTCCTCGCCGATACCCCAGGAGCAACAGTGTCCCTAATTTGCTGGGAAGTGGCGGTGCGGTCCCCTACGGCACTGCGTAGGATCCTACGGTCTTGGCGTGCATCCGTGCGTCGCTGCGGTCCGGTCCCAGGTCGACGGGCACGTGCACCTTCCGCCGATCACTGGCGACAACATCGATGTACTGTGGAGACCTCACGCCCCACGTGTTGAGCAATTCGGCGGTACGTCCACCCAGCCTCCCGCATGCCCACTATACGCTCTCGCTCAAAGTCCGTCAACTGCACATACGGTTCACGTCCACGCTGTCTCGGCATGCTACCAGTGTTAAAGACTGCGATGGAGCTCCGTATGCCACGGCAAACTGGCTGACACTGACGGCGGCGGTGCACAAATGCTGCGCAGCTAGCGCCATTCGACGACCAACACCGCGGTTCCTGGTGTGTCCGCTGTGCCGTGCGTGTGATCATTGCTTGTACAGCCCTCTCGCAGTGTCCGGAGCAAGTATGGTGGGTCTGACACACCGGTGTCAATGTGTTCTTTTTTCCATTTCCAGGAGTGTATATGTTAGTTTGCAGGAGATTATTTTACGTTGCAAGGTACACGTGTATAATTTGAAACCCTGAAAGTTACTACTCATTCAAACGTCGCTACGGGGCACGTATACGCAGTTCTGTTGGATCACGTTCAAGCACTATTTTGCATTACCATCCTAACTGATGCCGCAATCAAACAAACTTTAAGATAACAGCAGTTTGAATCACAATCTAAAAATTGTGAAGGCACAGCAGAATAACAGACAGAAATTGCTATCTGTACCTAATAAATCTCAAGCAGAAAGAATTAATTCTGAGAGACCAAGAACTGATAAGGACAAGAAATTGTAAAAGCAAGAACAACGTGAAATGTGAATATGCCTACTACTGATGTCATCATTAGTGTTCTACCCAAGGACAGATTTTCACACGGTAACTCCCCTCTGTTCTTCAGTTTTCTTCAGGTCCGCGTAATTTTCGCTTCCATTTATGTCGTCTGTCATCTTGTATCTTCTCCTTCTTGTCAGTCTCCCTTACAAACTAATCCTTCCAAAGTGTCTGTTATCGAACCACTCCCATCTCTACGAATGTCCCATCCAGTTCTTCTTTTCTCTTATAACGTGCGGCAGTTTGATGAAGGGGATGAAAATTGCTTTTGTACATGGTGTTTCAAAAATGACCGGTATATTTGAAACGGCAATAAAAACTAAACGAACAGCGATAGAAATACACCGTTTGTTGCAATATGCTTGGGACAACAATACATTTTCAGGCAGACAAACTTTCGAAAATACAGTAGTTACAATTTTCAACAACAGATGGCGCTGCGGTCTGGGAAACTCTATAGTACGATATTTTCCACATATTCACCATGCGTAGCAATAATATGGCGTAGTCTCTGAATGAAATTACCCGAAACCTTTGACAACGTGTCTGGCGGAATGGCTTCACATGCAGATGAGATGTACTGCTTCAGCTGTTCAATTGTTTCTGGATTCTGGCGGTACACCTGGTCTTTCAAGTGTCCCCGCAGAAAGAAATCACAGGGGTTCATGTCTGGCGAATAGGGAGTCCAATCCACGCCACCTCCTGTATGTTTCGGATAGCCCAAAGCAATCACACGATCATATTCATTCAGGAAATTAAAGACGTCGGCCGTGCGATGTGGCCGGGCACCATCTTGCATAAACCACGAGGTGTTCGCAGTGTCGTCTAAGGCAGTTTGTACCGCCACAAATTCACGAAGAATGTCCAGATAGCGTGATGCAGTAATCGTTTCGGATCCGAAAAATGGGCCAATGATTCCTTTGGAAGAAATGGCGGCCCAGACCAGTACTTTTTGAGGATGCAGGGACGATGGGACTGCAACATGGGGCTTTTCGGTTCCCCATATGCGCCAGTTCTGTTTATTGACGAAGCCGTCCAGGTAAAAATAACCTTCGTCAGTAAACCAAATGCTGCCCACATGCATATCGCGGCCATCAATCCTGTGCACTATATCGTTAGCGAATGTCTCTCGTGCAGCAATGGTAGCGGCGCTGAGGGGTTGCCGCGTTTGAATTTTGTATGGATAGAGGTGTAAACTCTGGCGCATGAGACGATACGTGGACGTTGGCGTCATTTGGACCGCAGCTTCAACACGGTGAACGGAAGCCCGAGGCCGCTGTTGGATGACCTGCTGCACTAGCTGCGCGTTGCCCTCTGTGGTTGCCGTACGCGGTCGCCCTACCTTTCCAGCACGTTCATCCGTCACGTTCCCAGTCCGTTGAAATTTTTCGAACAGATCCTTTATTGTATCGCTTTTCGGTCCTTTGGTTACATTAAACCTCCGTTGAAAACTTCGTCTTGTTGCAACAACACTGTGTTCTAGGCGGTGGAATTCCAACACCAGAAAAATCCTCTGTTCTAAGGAATAAACCATGTTGTCTACAGCACACTTGCACGTTGTGAACAGCACACGCTTACAGCAGAAAGACGACGTACAGAATGGCGCACCCACAGACTGCGTTGTCTTCTATATCTTTCACATCACTTGCAGCGCCATCTGTTGTTGAAAATTGTAACTACTGTAATTTCGAAAGTTTGTCCGCCTGAAAATGTACTGTTGTCCCAAGCATATTGCAACAAACGGTGTATTTCTATCGCTGCTCGTTTAGTTTTTATTGCCGTTTCAAATATACCGGTCATTTTTGAAACACCCTGTATTTACTGCTTGAAATAATGCAACCGATCAAAAAGAAGCGAAGAATGCGTCCAGTGCCTCGATGTAAAAGGTGGGGCCAGGACAATAGTGCCACGGGAAACACACTATCTTTTGTGCGCATAAACTTGAACAATTATGATGAATAGACCTTCTGTGAAGTTTGGCGGGTAGGAGACGAGCCACTGGCAGAAGTAAAGCTGTGAGGATGGTGCGTGAGTCGTGCTTGGGTAGCTCAGTTGGGTCGGCACTGTAGCTCAGCGTGTTCGGTTAGACAGCTGGTTGGCCTCCGTAATAAAAAACTTAGTGGATCAAGAACTTGACCGGATGTCATGTGACGTCCGCAACGACCAAACACAACGATCAACAACGAACAAAATGCAAAAAAAGAAAAGGTTGGTAGAGCACTTGCCCTCGAAAGGCAAAGGTCCCGCGTTCGAGTCTCGGTCCGGTACACAGTTTTAATCTGCCAGAAAGTATCATATCAGCGCACACTCCGCTGCAGAGTGAAAATCTCATTCTGGAAACATTCAGACTTATTTGTAGACCATATTATGCTAACACACGGAAGTCCGACAAGAAAATTGTTTACTGGCAGTAAAATTTTGGATTTTACTATGTTAATTGGTGTAAGTAAGACTGTAATTTTGTTTATTGCCTATTAAAATAATTTTGAAAATTTTAGTAGCGTGCTTTGTTTATTTATTATTTTGTTCTAGGATATGCGTAAGCGTGCTCCCATAGGTGCGTAAACTTGCCCCGGGTGCAGTCGAATTGAGCCTATATAAAATAATCCTACGCTCTTAAATGTAATGTTCAGATAAAAGTAAATATACCAAGTTATACTTTAATAACGATGTTATAAGACCAAATCATTTAAACACAATGAAACCAAACAAAAGAATTTCAAAACTCCTGTTATTCTTTGACATTGTCAATGGGCGGGGGGGGGGGGGGGGGGGAGAAATGCGATGTGCTGATTTAAAACACGTGTGGATGCAAATGTTACGTCAAGATCGCAAATTTTCTGTACTCATTAAGGTTTCGGTTCATTACCGAGGCATCTTCAGATCAATCTAAAATGTTTTTTAGAGCTATGCCCCCCCAGTTAAAGAAAAGGTCCAAAAGTGAAAATATTTGTCGTTTATGTAAACTAACAACCCCAATCACTAACATCATTTGATTAGCGCTTAAAGTTGTCAATTTACATTACTAAGATTTTCACTTTACGATTTTTTTATTTAACTAGGGCGACTTAGCTCCAAAAAATACGACTCTGTGTAATGAGTCTCACACACTGAACAACATTTTAGATAGAACTGCAGATGGCTCGGTAGTGAGCCGAAACCGGTAATCGGTACGAAAATTTGCGATCTTGACGTAGAATTTTTATGCACATATGTTTTGAGAATCCCGAAAATGGAAATGAGCGTTTGGCGTCATTGGCCGGGAGGCCCCTTAGGGGGCAGGTCCCGCCGCCTTGGTGCAGGTCTCATTACATTCGACGCCACATTGGGCGACCTGCACGCCAGATGGGGATGAAATGATGATGAAGACAACACAACACCCAGAATGAGATTTTCACTCTGCAGCGGAGTGTGCGCTGACGCGAAACTTCCTGGCAGATTTAAACTGCGTGCCAGACCGAGACTCTACCATCTGAGCAACCCAAGCACGACTCACGACCTTTACTTCTGCCAGTACTTCGTCTCCTACCTTCCAAACTTAGCTCAGATGGTAGAGAACTTGCCGTCGAAAGGCAAAGGTCCCGAGTTCGAGTCTCGGTCCGGCACACAGTTTTAATCTGCCAGGAAGTTTCAACAGAACACCCAGTCCCTGAGCGGAGAAAATCCCCGACCCAACCGGGAATCGAACCCGGGCCCGTAGGACGGCAATCCGTCACGCTGACCACTCAGCTAACGGGGCGAAAATAAATCCGCTAAAACATGTCCCGGCCTGCCTTGTCCGTCATGCACTGCACAGAGACATGAGGAGTATATACGGAGATGATCGTGTTTGTTGATGCGGGGAGCGAGCAGGAGTTGGCTTGGGGCGCGCAAAGTGTCTGCCCCCGCCTTCCGCTTCCTGTGGGTGCTCCTGGGGCGCCTCGCTGCGGTAGCTAAGTTTAAATGTGTTTGCACTTGTCGGAATGTTGGCAGCGGCGCGGCCGCGTCCGTCTATATCAGGACGGGCGTGTTTACACGGCGATAGCCGGGGCAAGCGGGCGCCCGCCCAGTAGAAGAAGCCTAAGGCCGCTGCTGTCTGACCGTCATTCACACTTCCGCGTCTTCATTCATGCTTCACGCCGTATTTTCCTGCACCTCACGAAAAATGCATAGCCTTATTTTCCCTTTGCTTTCCCTAGGCCAGGTGAAATACTAGTCGACCACAATATTATTCCACTTCGTCTCGCGTGGCCGTTATCGGAAAGACGCTATGGCCTTACAATAAACAACTACAGTAGTGACTAACAAGGGAACCTCCCCATCGCACCCCCCTCAGATTTAGTTATAAGTTGGCACAGTGGATAGGCCTTGAAAAACTGGACACAGATCAATCGAGAAAACAGGAAGACGTTGTGTGGAACTATGAAAAAAATAAGCAAAATATACAAACTGAGTAGTCCATGGGCAAGATAGACAACATCAAGGAGAGTCTGAGCTCAGCAGTGCCGTGGTCCCGTGGTTAGCGTGAGCAGCTGCGGAACGAGAGGTTCTTGGTGCTAGTCTTCCCTCGAGTGAAAAGTTCACATTCTTTATTTTCGCTAAGTTATGATCTGTCCGTTCGTTCATTGACGTCTCTGTTCACTGTAAGTTTAGTGTCTGTGTTTTGCGACCGCACCGCAAAACCGTGCGATTAGTAGACGAAAGGACGTGCCTCTCCAATGGGAACCAAATCATTTGATCTCAAGGTCATAGGTCAACCGATTCCTCCACAGGAGAACACGTCTGATATATTCTATACGACAATGGTGACGGCATATGCGTCACATGACAGGAATATGTTGTCGACCCACCTAACTTGAACACTTGGCGAATGGGTAAAAAGATTCTTCTACCTTGTCCGATTGAGGTTTTCATATGGATGTGATAATCACTCCCAAAAAAGTGAAACATAAGAGTTTGTCACATAAACTGCAACAAATGAATGCAACAGTTTCACAGTCGCACAGTGTTCCCTGCGCTCTGTCAAAACATATGTTTTTAACGTTTTCAAATTTTTCTGTGTGTAGACCGTCAAATCCTGTATATGTCCAAGCAAATCTGAACATGTCCTGGAATTTTGGAGAGAGAAGCTGAACTTTGATAATTGTCTGAAAATAAAAAATTAAACTTTTCACGCGAGGGAAGACTTGAACACGGACCTCTCGTTCCACAGCGGCTCACGCTAACCACGGGACCACGGCACTGCTGAGCTAACACCCTCCTTGATGTTGCCTGTCTCGCGCATGGACTACTCAGTTTGTATATTTTGCTTATTTTTTTTCATAGTTCTACACAACTTCTTCCTGTTTTCTCGATTGATCTGTGTTCAGTTTTTCAAGGCCTATCCACTGTGCCAACTTATAACTAAATCCGAAGGGGGGGGGGGGAGGGTGCGATGGGGAGGTTCCCTTGTAAGGAAAATGTATCCTGCTGTGAATTATTTCAAGACAGATGTGCATATGCCATCCAGTGGTTCAGCGTGTCCTCGTAAATATCACGATTAAAACTCACGATAAGCGGACCGAAGCACCCCTACTCACAGGTGCAATAATATTGTGGTCGCATTCGGGAGGACGATGGTTCAAACCCGCGTCCGGAAATCCTGATTCAGGTTTTCGGTGATTTCCCTATATCGCTTCAGGCAAACGCCGGGACGGTTCCTTTGAAAGGGCACGGCCGACTTCCTCCTCCATCCTTTCCTAATCCGATGGGACTAATGACTTGACTCTTTGGTCACCTCCCCCAAATCAGCCAACCAGTATTGTGGTCGATTAGTACACGATTCTGAATTTCGCATGTTGTTGTTGTTGTTGTCGTTGTCGTCATCGTCGTCTTTTTCAGTCTGGTTTGATGCAGCCCTTCAAGCTAGTCTATCATGCCCAAGGCTCTTCATCTCTGCGTACCCTACATCTTCATTTACTTGAGCCTGTATTTAACCCTCTGTCTACCTCTACCGCTTTTACCTTCCATAGTTTCTTCCATAACCAAATTGACTATTGCTTGATTCCTCGGGATATGTCACATGAACTGATTCCTTCTTTTCCTCAAGCTGTACCATAAAGTTCTTTGCTCGTCACATGACTTACTACCTCTTTTTGATTCGATCTACTCATCTAATCTTCAGCCTCTGTTACAGTATTTTCATGCGATACAGTGCAGGTTGCAAACATTGAAAATGGAAGCACGAATAAACAAAATGAATTCAGCATACAAACTAATTATGAGCATCTACAAAAACAAGAATATTTCGATCAGTGCCAAATAGAGACATTACCAGACAGTGATCCGTCATGAAGCCTTGCACACAGCAGAAATTCTTAACCTAGTAGGAACAGGAGTACTTAAGAGACTAGAACTGGTGGAACGGAAAAGTCTCAGCAGGATTTTAGACGTAGAAGAACGGAAGATGGTCAGTTTACGAGCGAGCGAACCAAGAACTGGGTACCAAGATAAAGTTACAGTATTTTCATGCGATACAGTGCAGGTTGCAAACATTGAAAATGGAAGCACGAATAAACAAAATGAATTCAGCATACAAACTAATTATGAGCATCTACAAAAAGAAGAATATTTCGATCAGTGCCAAATAGAGACATTACCAGACAGTGATCCGTCATGAAGCCTTGCACACAGCAGAAATTCTTAACCTAGTAGGAACAGGAGTACTTAAGAGACTAGAACTGGTGGAACGGAAAAGTCTCAGCAGGATTTTAGACGTAGAAGAACGGAAGATGGTCAGTTTACGAGCGAGCGAACCAAGAACTGGGTACCAAGCTAAAGAAAATCTCTGACATCATCAGGAAAAGAAGGAGCTTGTTCTTTGGATATCAGACTCTAATCCGCTCTGGCAGGATGCCACTTCTCGTTCGCCGTAGCACTCGACCGAACGTCTAGCAGATACACGCACATTCTTCTCGGGTTTGTGTATTTATACCAGTCCTATTCATGATGTGTTTCAGCAGGTGCTTGAAGCTCTTAAGAGCGGCTCCTTGCGATCTACTGCCAGAGCAGAGCTTGCCATAAAGGATTTGTCGGGCAAGCCTGGTATCACTCATGCCTCTTAGGCACAAATAATGACGGATACCGGGATTAGTGAACACTAGATCATTGTAGCGAGGCTCAAAACCATATCAAACAAAACCACTAAAAATAAACGCAAAATATATCTATTTAAAACATCAGATAAAAATTCGCTTGATGCCTCCCTAAGAGAGAATTCCTATTCCTTCCAAGCTAATTATGTAAGTGTAGACCAGATAGGGCTCAAATTCAAAGATACGGTATCGACAGCAATAGATATATTCATACCGCATAAGTTAATAAGAGAGGGGACTGATCCACCATGGTACACAAAACACGTCAGAACACTGTTGCGGAAGCAACGAAAAAAGCATACCAAATTCAGATGAACGCAAAATCCCCAAGACTAAGTTTCACGGAAGCTCGAAATTAAGTGCGGACGTCAATGCGAGATGCTTTTAATAGTTTCCATAATGAAACATTGTCTCAAAATATAAACTCTCCAACGGTTCCTATGACGTCGTCTCCGAAATCGCTTTCTCCGTGTGCTCAGTTGAATCGACTCGCCACTCTACGCGCTGCCCGTACATAGTCGTAAATATCTCGCTTCAGTCTTCTCTGCTACAAGTGGACTCTACCAGCATAGAAAAAAGAGTAGTACACGAGTGTGCAAGTATAGCCGCGGTCTCGCGACGTTGACGCGACACAGACAACGGTTGGGCATAACGATATTATAAATTCAAGTCCCCCCTGCATGAGAAGGCTAATCTCAGGAACAACTGCCGGGATTTTGATACTGTTTTTACTAATAGACGGACTGATTCACTGCAGCCTTTTCGGTACCACCCATTGAGAGTTACAGCAGTACTTCGCAGAGCTTGTCCACATGGTCCGGACTTATCGCATACCCCTGGAATTTCAACGTCTACGACATCTTCGATGAGCCTGAAATACTTTCGTGTGAACCACGAGTACCTAAAAACAGCAGAATCGTTATTTTTAACAGCATAACCATGTTTCAGGACCAGAGAAAAATAGGCGTATACAGGGTGAATTTTTCCATCGTGTACAAACTCTACAGACTGCTCGATGAGATGACACGGAACATGTACTTACGTAGGGAAATGCATGTTTTCCTTGCTAGAGACCATTTATTCAATCATACATTGTTACAGTGACTGCGGTCTAATAAGCGCTGTACCTTGCAGCCACAGTTTCAGTACGCGCTGAAAATGATTTCCAAGTGTCTCATAGCATGCGTGTACGCGCCATAGCATGTTCTGTCTTGCACGTTTACATCGGCCAGGTTCCATTCGAACAATGTCAAAGGCAGCTTGAATTCGCTGCTCAAGTATCTCCTCATCTGGAATGGACTCTGCATACATGATACTTTCGAGATGGCCACATAACCAGTAATCGCTCGGGTTGAAATCCGGTGAACGAGCAGACCATGTAACTAGATCCCTTCGTCCGATCCATCGACCAGAAAAGACACGATTGAGATGCGTCCGGACGTTAACGGCGAAGTGGGCTGGAGCACCATCATGTAACAGTCACATAACCGTTCGGATCGTCAATGGCACTTTTTCCAGTAGGGGGGGCAAAGCCACCCGCAAGACACGCCGAAAGTTCCGGCCTGTTATGCGAAATGGAAGGAAGACTGGTCCCAGAATACGGTCGCCAGTTATCCCGGCCCACACATTCCGGCTGCACCGATGCTGATAATTCGCTGTCACCATACCATGGGGGTTCTGCGTACTATCCCACAGATGACTGTTATGAAAGTTAAAGATACCATTCCGCGTAAAGGTGGCCTCATCTGTGAATAGGATGGGTGACACAAATTCCGAAACCGTGGTTGCCTGGTGAAGAAACCAATGAGAAAACTGCTCTCGATGTGGAAAGTCGTCGTTATTAAGCCCTGAACGCGCTGTAAGTGATAAGGGTAGTAATAATTATCAGGTGGAATGTTCCACACGGTCGTCTGGCTTATCCTGTGCTGGCGGGCCAACTGCCTGGTACTGACATGGTGGTCGCCTTCCAGAGTGTTAATAACATTTTCCTCCAAATCTGGTGTCCGAACATTTCAAGAAGGTCTTTCATGATTTCGTGCTTCCTGAAACGATCCTGTCTCAGATAAACGGCGAAACACTGTTTCAAACATTGTGTGCTGTGGTTGTTATTGGCGGGGGTAGGTCTCCTGATACAACATCGCTGTTTGCCGCCCCTTGCCATTTGCCTTTCCGTGAGTAAACTCATGTTGGCAAGCTCTCGGTTCGAATACGGAACCGTTGTGTATAACGCTGTATCACATCCATTACAAGGTGAGTCAACAAGAGAACTGAATCGGATACAACATTACCAGTTACTATGGCAGGAGAGGGCGCTAGGGGATGACGTATGAGGAACAGTAGCACCCTCTAGGAAGAAACCTTACATACTGTAACTGTGGCTGCATGGTACAGCGCATATTAGAACGCAGTTCTGCAACTATGTATGATTGATTAAATGGTCTCTAGGATGAAGACCATCCATTTCCGGACGCAATTTTATTAGATATTTCTTGTTCATTATCCTCTCATAGATCGCTCACTAGAGTTTGACACGGTGGAAAAAATCAGCCTATATAATTGTTCACTTATCTGAAATTTTTACACAGATTTCACAAACCCTTTTGGGAACATTTTATCTGTCTTCGTGGCTCAGTACCGAAAAATAACAACATGGGACAGACAAAATGTTAGGATCTTATGGTACACGTGCGGTCTGATCTTATCATTTCTTCCGTCCATGTAATTTTTGCATCCTAATTTAAATATTGCCATAGCATCACTAATTCTTTATGATTCAAGTGATCGTCCGTAAGTTTACACCGCTAGAGAAGTACCGGAGGGTTGGACAGTTGTATGTTCTAGATTACTACTTGCATCTTTGAATGGCTTGAAGAACTTGACAAGCTCGTTTAGGGTGTGTTCATCTATATTTCGAAGTCTGCTCAACTATTTTTGCGGGAGAAACTACTTAAGCTCGATCAGAGTATCATGTACTGAAACCATAGCGTCTAAAGAACTGTTCCATCGGACTTGTGACTTCTTTGACTGATTTGTGAATCTCTATGAAACACCGACTTTCTTACAATACACCACCAGTGCTTCACACAAGATTATTGTCTCTCCTACACGAGCTAGTTTTGGTTGCGATGCGAAGAAGTCCGACTTCAAAATATGTCTGAGGAAAGCGCTAAGACAATGACAGGCGCACAGAAGTCTAGAGAAGTCTTTCAGATCTCCGTTATATTAGAACCTTGATCTGTTACGAAAGATGCTGTCTTCATTAAATCCTCAGATATTTTCAAGGACTCTAAACCGCTAACAAGCTCGTATAAAACATTAACTGCTGTTTTTTGCTCATCTGGTAATGGTGCGATAAACGCTACTGATAGTGGAGACAGTCACTGTAGTGTAGGTTATTTTACGTGCATCATCTACCCACATATCAGTTGGGGAAGAAGCTCTTTGCTCGGTAATAACAGCAGTAACGCGCGGAACCAGCACGTTCTTACGAGCGTCTGCAATGGATTTTACTCGATTGTTAACCACAGTCGGATGGGGTAGTATAGCCTCCACACCAACTTCACAACCCAATTCAGATTCTACAGGAATGGGTGCTTGAGATGCCTTTTACAAAACCAAGTCATGAACCATACTGAATGACCCAAGTTCCTCGCAGCAGTTGGGTGCCACTGAATCACAAACAGCGCGCTTTTAATATGCGATACTCCATTATTTACCCAAATCAAAGTTAATACAGACGTTTTTCAATGGAATAATGTAATTTTAAGGGCCAGCGATGAAACAGAAATCGCTGTAGGCTTGCAACAATGTAAGTGAAAACATTTCATAAACCATATACCTGCCGTGTCCTCTGTTGCTTGTTAAAAAAAAAAAAAAAAAAAAGTTTCATGATTCCTTCGCAGTTACAACCGTATTAGCATGATAGCGAGATGAATCTATGTAAATTGAGCTTAGCATTCTTTGGAAAAATACGCAATTTTCGACATGATAACAAGAGAAGTGTACATGTTATACACGTTACTCAAGTCTCGGCACTGATGACTTACTTCCGCACGCTTTAGTAATGAAACGAGTTGACGAGTAGGAAGCGAGCGTAGCGCCACCATCCTCAGACCCGTCATACTTGTACTCGCGGAACTATTAACAGGGGAGGTTCAGCACTGATGTAACACAGACGCCTTTGCCAGCCGGTGTGGCCGAGCGGTTCTAGGCGCTTCAGTCTGGAACCGCGCAACCGCTACGGTCGCAGGTTCGAATCCTGCCTCGGGCATGGGTGTGTGTGATGTCCTTAGGTTAGTTAGGTTTAAGTAGCTCTAAGTCTAGGGGACTGATGACCTGAGATGTTAAGTCCCGCCTTGACTACTATGGTATGCAATCCTCAACATTTGACTTGTACTCGCTGCGTTTCTACACATAAGATATAAGTGGCAAACTTTTGCGCCTCCATTATTTTGTGATAGGTACCAGCAAAGTCTCAAAAATATTCGAAAGTATGTGGAAAGTTTGTTGTTAATAGCTAAGTCCTCTCTTTCTCAAATACTGAATGAATGAAGGGCTTATTTCAATAGTGGTATAAGTCCATTTTTGTTCATTCTGAGATACAGAGTCCTAAAGTTATAAGAGCGCTGAAAAATCTGCAGTTGAGTTACCACAAATATTCAAGTATTTTTCTGCGCTTTTATAACTTTAGGACTCTGTATCTCAGAATGAATAAAAATTGACTTGTACCGCTATTGAAATATGCCCTTCATATAATCTGAGTAATTTGTGTGCTGCCAGTTAACGCTGTCTGAAATGTATACATGGTTACTAATTCTTATACGAGATTTATTGTGTTACACTTTTGACGTTAAGAGTATACCTGTTAATGACTAGATTATGACAGCATTTTCAGTTTTTAAATTCGATCAAGAATCACAAAATATTGAAAATCACATTTTTGTTGCACCTCAGAGCCGTTAGATAGGCAACCCGTAAATGGGTCTGAGTGACCATTTTAGCCGTTTAGTAACATACATAATATGAAACAGAGGCATTTGTAAGTATGTCAGTGATATTGGTAGCAAAAGTCTGTGTTTTAGGTAAACTAGTTCCATTTACATACTTATTTCTTTTATATGTTATGTAGATGATACAGAATTGGTAATGTTTCTATATGGTCCACACACAATAAGGTTCGACGTCAATGTGCAATAACGACTCACAGATAGCAGATGGCAGCACTAGCAGTGGAGAGTATATATACAGTGTGTCACGGGGACTCGGAAAACAGAGCAGTTGTCGTTGTACTGTGGATACAGAATGATTTATCTGACGTCCAAAAGGGCCATGATCATTGGCTTTTGGACAAAGGGTCGAAGCATTTCCGAAATGGCTAAGTTTGTACACTGTTCGCATGACGCCGTGGCTCAAGTATGCTGTGCATGGCACACTGACACTCTCCAGAACCAGACCTGAGGCAACTGTGGTGCACCACGAGCCATTGATGATAGGGGTGAACGACGGCTGCAGGATGTGTTTGGACGAGTAGACGTGCAAATGTTGAGGCCAGGTGAACCAAGGGCAACCAACAGTGTCTCCTCAACGACCATTCAGTGTGCGGTGCTGCCTACGGACAGTCCTCCGCTACTGGTGCCTGGTTCATGCATCCGTGTTGACTGCTGTTCATCGGCTGAAGGCCGCAATTTACACGCCAGTGCCGCAACTGGAATGGCGACAGCTGGCCTTTTCAGATGAAGCACGTTTTATGCTCCATCGGGCAGATGGCCGTTTGCGTGTACGACCCTGGAATAAATAGCGGAAGCATCTAGGCCGCAACAGGGAGCGTTATGATCTGGGGCTGTTGTCGAATTCCTTGGGTGATCTCGTTATTCTGGAAGGCCCAGCGGATCGACACAAGTATGCACCTATCCTTGAGACTATGTCCACCCTTCATGTTGTTCGTTTTTTCCTCAGGATGACATCTGCCAAGAGAACAATGCAACTAATTGTACAGCTCGCAGTGTACTTGCTTGGATCAAAGAGCATCAAGATGAACGAATGCAGGGTCTCGCGGCGATAACATTGAATAAAATGTTCTCGGGTTTCCAACCGCGTCAATTGCTTAATACTACACGAGCTTTCGGCCAGGCACTCCTTGGCTATTGTCAAGTGTTATGACTGCCAGTGGGCTGTTGGTGCGCCCTTATATACCTTAGCTGCCGGCTGTGACGTCACTGGTGCCCGTGACACTGCCATATATGGGCATGTTTTGAGTTGGCGTTCGATGTGCCCTCTTCAACCGCGCGATTGCCAGACCCCACGCAGCGCTGAGCTGCAAGCCACCATCTCTATTCAGGGTGCTTTCGTCTTCAGAAACCCACCCACACAGACCTGTACCTGCACGCCACCAGGCATCATCATCCAGCACAGAAGCGCGCAGTATTACAAACATTGGTGCATCGTGCAAGAGTAATATCAGACGACGACATCCTGCCCCACGAACTGAGCCACCTACGCAAGGTTTTCAGGAATAACGACTACAGCGTCCATCAAGTGAAAGAAATGATTTCTGGGAAATATCAGAATAAGACCACAGACGAAGAGCAGGAGAAGAACTTGCTTTGCTGCCATTCTGTGGCTCTGTGTCGGGTAAGATTAGCCGCCTGTTGAAAAGACACAAGATCAAATCCATCTTCAGTCCTCCAATGAAAATCCGTCAATTACTGAGACCAGTTAAAGACGCAGTAGGTCTCAGAACACCTGGAGTCTACGAAATACCTTGTGAGTGTGGCCAGAAGTATATCGGACAAACAGTGCGCACTGTGGAACAACGCAGGAAAGAACATGAGAGGTATTATCGCCTACGCTATCCAGAGAAATCTGCGTTAGCTGAGCATGCGTTAGAAAACGGTCACCACATACCTCTGTCGTGGCTCGCACTAACGGCTTCTGGGACAGTTTAATAAAGGAAGCTATTGAAATAAAAATTACCGCAAACACCTTGAATAGAGACGGTGGCTCGCAGCTCAGAGCTGCGTGGGATCCAGCAATCGCGCGGTTGAAGACGGCACATCGAACGCCAACTCGAAACATGCCCATATATGGCAGTGTCACGGGCACCAGTGACGACACAGCCGGCAGCTTGCGTATATAAGGGCGCACCAACAGCCCACTGGCAGTCATAACACTTGACAATGGCCAAGGAGTGCTTGGCCGAAAGCTCGTGTAGTTTTAAGCAACTGATGCGGTTGGAAACCCGAGCACATTTTATTCAGCATCAAGGAGAGTTTGCCGTACTCCCCTGGCCACCAAACTCGGCGGATTTAAACCCAACCGAGAATCTATGGAACCACTTTGATAGCACTGTTCGCCCCTGTATCCGTGAAACCATGCGAAGCTGGCCACGGCACGGCTCTATATTCCTGTCGGTAACTTCCAGACGTTCATTGATTCTCATCCCCTACGTCTCACGCTGCAAAAGGTGATTATTTAGGCTTTTGACTGGTGACTACATCAATGTGACTGGACCCCGTAGATGTCTTTAGTCTAGTTTTAAATCTGAAAATGGCCTAATTCGGCCGAAACCGGTCTCAGCAAGTAAATAGAAATGTGGTCTGAACTTTTTTGTTCATGAAATAATAAATCAAAGTCACTGACTTTTCCTGCGACACAGTGGTACCGGCCGGCCTCGGTGGCCGTGTGGTTCAGTCCCGAACTAGGCACTTCAGTCCCGGACTGCTACGGTCGCAGGTTCGAATCCTGCCTCGGGCATGTATGTGTGTGATGTCCTTAGGTTAGTTAGGTTTAAGTAGTTGTTAGTTCTAGTGACTGATGACCTCAGAAGTTAAGTCCCATAGTGCTCAGAGGCATTTGAACCATTTTTTAACAGTGGTACCTAGAGTATTAATTCTTCTCGCACGCTAAATATCTGAATTCGTTTACGATGGGATTACATAGTTCAAGGAAACAACTAAGTAGTGAGGTCGTCCATTAAATGATATTGCTTTCTTAAGAGCATCCCGAACTATTATTCTGTTCATCCTCTAAAGACAGGCAAAAAATTGTAAGTTCGTTGGCTAACAACACTGGCAGACTGATGTTTAGGAATAGCTACTGGTGAACGCTCACTGGAACACAATTAGAATATGCCTGTTATTTCATTTTGCGCCCGTAACTAAACATGAATGTCGTAGCTCAGAACGCGGATCGCACACAATGAGGGTGTAGGAGCGAGAACAATGAAGTCTTTCTGTGGCAGCTTTACACGTCGGCTGCTTCCCATTCGGGCGGAATCGGCACAGCGGCGTACCACTCTTGCTCGTGCGGGTCTCCTCTAGCTGGCGCCCGGCCTCGGTGTGGGAACTGGGCCGTACGCACGAAACGAAACAAAAGCACGCCGCCGAGGAAGGACGGTGGAATGGAAGAAAGGCCGCTATGGGGGGGGGGGGGGGGCGAGGGAGGGAGACGCTTGCGGCCGGCGTCGCCAGAGGCGGGCTAATTTGCGCCGACGCCGACTGCGTCCTCCACAGCTGCAGGCCCCGTCCTAATTGGCCCGCCGCCGCGACCCTTCCCACCCCCACCCCTTCCCCCACCACCGCCCCACGCCCTTTGCTTTCCTTTCTCTAGAGCGCCACCTTCCGGCTCGGCGGCTACTTGTTCGCCGCACACGGACTCTGCTCAGAAACCTCCCCCGCTGTCTGCCAGCTAGGCTCTCCCGCCGCTTTGCCACGTCACTCTTAGTGTAGTTGGCTATCTCCTCCTTATACTTACGCTTCGCTCCTCTCTCCTCCTCAGACGCGAATGTCGCTTCGCGGCGGAATGGAGAGAATATCTGTTCCCCTGTTTGCGGGATGTAAATTTATCTTATAGTTCCGCACGCTTAATAAAAGGCAAACAGGTGGCACCGAAGCGATTTCGTAATTCACGCAGGTAACGAGTATTGTTTCTATAAATGACAGTTCCATAGCTACGCCATATTGTTTTCATTTCATTGCTTTCGATTTCATTCTTTGCGGACAGATCGAGCTTGGAGCCGCCTTTTCAAATGGTCCTGTATAAAAACAAAGCGCAAAGATACAAATTTCGGCACATCACATCACAACACCGCAATCTTTCAGTACCGCAGGCATATACACACATAATATGTGCACACTTTACGCACACACAACATTTTAATTTTGTACTGGGGTAATGTCCTCAAAGAAGGACGGTGTCTCATAGGTAACTTGACATGGTTCCAAAAAAATGTTCAAATGTGTGTGAAATCTTATGGGACTTAACTGCTAAGGTCTTCAGTCCCTAAGCTTACACACTACGTAACCTAAATTATCCTAAGGACAAACACACACACTCATGCCCGAGGGAGGACTTGAACCTCCACCGGGACCAGCCGCACAGTCCATGACTGCAGCGCCTAAGACCGCTCGGCTAATCAGGCGCGGCTGACATGGTTCCAATCCCGCCAGTTCCGACCAAGGTTTTTGGGACGTTTCCCTTGATTGTAGGACGTATTCTAAAATGGGATCACCCATTCGCCGCGCTATCGACTCGCCTGATATTTTCCTGAATAGAAACGCGACCCTTTATGGACCGTATGGCGAACAGCCCACTCCACTCATAGGAGAGGAGAATGCAAAAAAAATCGGTAAATTACGTTATAACAAATTAGTATACACTGCCTGACGAAAAATGTGAAGTACCCCGAAGAGGATAAGGAAACGAAATGAATCTTACTGGTCGAGATGACAAGGTAAGTTATTTCACTGATTGCAAAATCGTATCAAATTTATGAAGAACTTATCAGTGTGTCGTTGCACCCCCTCTGGCCGGAATGCAAACACTGATTCAGTATCCTCTCCTGAGACAATCTAAGTGGCTCTGAGCACTATGGGACTTAACTTCTGAGGTCATCTGTCCCCTAGAACTTAGAACTACTTAAACCTAACTAACCTAAGGACATCACACACATCCATGCCCGAGGCAGGATTCGAACCTGCGATCGGAGCCGTCGCGCGGTTCCAGACTGGAGCGCCTAGAACCGCTCAGCCATGAGACAATCTAGTCCACAGCTTTTGTAATTTATCCTTGGTGTGTTTCATGCCGTTCTTGGGACGGAGTTGATGTTCCAAATAGTCGGATATGTGTTTTGTAGGCCTCGGGAGTACATCTGCATCACGCAGGCAGTTCACAGAGACAGGTGCACGTGTGGACGAGCATTGTCCTGTTGAAAAATGGTACCACAATACTGTGACATGAGAAGTAACGCATGATGTCCCTCATATCACCGGGCCGTCATGGTTGCCTTAATCACTACCAGCCGTGACCCGATGGTTCCCCATGTCATGACGCCATAACACCGCTGTGCCTCTCCAAGACATTGAAAGAATGGGGCCTCTCCCCAGCCCGCCGCCATACACACCGACGATGGTCAACCTGGGTAGTGCATAACCACGATCCATCGCTTAACACAGCGTGACGTCATTCATCATCCGGTTCATGCTTTCCGTTCGCGGCACCCTTCCAAATGTAGCCGTTTGTGTTGTGGTGTAAACGGCAGCCTACATATGGAAAAGGAATTCCCTAGTATGCCTGCGACCAGCGGTGTCTGTAACGTAGAATGGTGCAGGAAACCCATTACTTGTTCTCGGGCTGCAAGCGCAGATGTGAAGGGATTACGATGTTCTTCGCACACGATACGACGGTCCTCCCTCATTGTTATCAAATTTGGTTTACCAGAACCTTGACGACGAGTTTGCCTGCCCTCAAAATTCCATACGATCCAACAGCAGGAGCTGTCACTTCTGAATGCTCCACAAATATGGATAGTGCACGATTCGAGCAACCGTCCAAATTGAGATCCGCAATGCGTCCCCTTTCAAACTCTGTGAGATGCTGCTAATGGTGTCTTACACGAGTATGTGGCATCTCCGTGTCATTGACCATGATCACTTAACGTCTGACGCCGTTCGCGTCCCTTATATTACCTTCCAGGCCGGCGACAACACTAATGAACGCTTGTGGCCGTTCTGCCTGCCACAGAATCTTGCAACTCTTAATCATATCATTTAGAAATTGTACATGTATCATTTACATATCCGCCGATGGTGTCTACGGTACGAAGTTATATCGACGTCCGACCATTTTCATACCCACCGATGGTGTCTACGGTACGAAGTTACATCGACATCCGACCATGCCTGTCCGAATCTTTCATTTACTTTTTTTATTTTATTTATTTATTTATTTGTTTTTAAGGCAGCACATGATCAACAATTGTTGTTCAGAGCAGAACTTTTCTCCTGGACATCTATTCCTATAATGCACATTGCTCATTATATCAACACGTAACATAAAGTATAAGAGGCGATGGCATGAAAGCAGTGTCGTCAGCACGTTATGTAGTGTAGTATTCTGCTGTAGTAAGACTGAGGTGCCTATACGGAACAATACTACCAAACACTGATACACATGCAAAGATCGGTCAAAACTATGTGATCATGCAGAATGAAGGAAGGGAAAGTTTGAGATCAACATGAATTATTAATAGCATAATCCTGTTATAATGCAGTTTACCAAAATTTGTGTCTTTATGCTGGGACTCGGTTTTTATGGATTACTTTTGTACATGAGGGTCTTTACACCGGGGCTGTATCACTAAACTAGTCGCATAGGATAAATAAGAACAAATAAAATAAAAACAACGAATATGAGTTGTGAAACTATTTCCAGAAAAATACTTCACCAGCAACACACTAACAGAATTTCCGTTCGAAACTAATGGAAAAGATCATGAGGTAACTATAAACTGAAGAAATGCTTCTATTGTATTCTATCCTCTGTTGAAGTGAGGAAGAATTACAGGATTTTTGCATGGTACGAACAGCCTACCGAACACAGTACTGAGCAGCAGCAGAAATACAGTTAGTGATAAATTTAACATCAAAATTGGACATCATGTAGCAAACGAATTGTGCTACCCTGCAAGGAAAATAAGGCAGACGGACAAAGCGAGACATAACGTTCAACGTTCATAGAGCACCATGATCACTTACAATGTACGAGGATTGGAACTTTAATAGTGGCAACTATTTATTTACAACTCATAAAAAATAGATAAGTATTTCAAAGTTTTACTGACCTTCAAAGTAGTCACCAGCACCGTGTATAACTCGTTGCCAGCGATGTTGAAGTCGAAGGATACTCTTAGCCGTGCAAGTTGTGTTGACAGTTCGAACGGCGCGGTCTATTGCCCGACGAATTTGTAGCAGTTCTGAAGCGAATGCCGTGAAGTGTTTCCTTCAGTTTGAGTTGAACTCACGAGGGCCTTAGACAGGGGAGTGAAGTATGTGGTACAGCACTTAGCAGCCCCATCAGTCAAAAAGATCAGTAACAGCTTGCACTGTACGTGCTTGAGCATTTTCCTGAAAAATGGTGATCAGGTCCTGCAGAAAGTGTCATCACTTCTGTCTCTAAGCTGGTCGTAGGTTGTGTTCCAAAAATGAACAGCTTAGAAACAGAATTGATGACACTTTCTGCAGGACCTGACCATCATTTTCCAGGACAATGCTCAAGCACGTACAATGCAAGCTGTTACTTATTTGTTTGACTTAAGCACTCGTGAGTTCGATGTCTAAACTGAAGGAAACATTTCACGGCATTCGCTTCAGAACTGCTACAAATTCGTCGGGCAATAGACCGCGCCGTTCGAACTGTCAACACAATTGGCACGGCTAAGAGTATCCTACGACTTCCACACCGCTCGGTTATACAGAATGCTGGTGATTACTTTGAGGGTCAGTAAAACTTTGAAACTCGTATCTATTTCGTACGAGTTGTAAATAAATAGTTGCCACTATTAAAGTGGCTGGTTCAAATGGCTCTGAGCACTATGGGACTCAACTGCTGAGGTTATTAGTCTCCTAGAACTTAGAACTAGTTAAACCTAACTAACCTAAGGACATCACAAACATCCATGCCCGAGGCAGGATTCGAACCTGCGACCGTAGCGGTCTTGCGGTTCCAGACTGCAGCGCCTTTAACCGCACGGCCACTTCGGCCGGCTATTAAAGTTTCAACCCTCGTACAGAAAGACAAACAGTCTAGGCCACCTTTTCTTTCTTTTTTTTTTTCTTTTTTTTTCTTTAGCCTTCACAGTCGTTAATTACAAATTATTGCGAGGCGCAGGTCGTCAGTTTGCAAAGATTCAGTTTAAAGTCGTATTAACTGAATCATTTCCAACTGAAGTCCCGCGCTTGGCAGTAATTCGTAATTACTGGATTTGAAGCTATAAGAAGCAGGCTGTCACATACAAAGAGAGCATTCCTCATGAGAAGAAGTTCACTTGGATCTTACTTTGAGGAAAGAATGAATGTCTGAGAATGAACGCCTGGGGAACGTAATTGTATGGAATGGATTTTGATTTCGGACTTGACTATTTTCATTTTGTTTCATTTAAGTGTGCAGGTCTATGACCAAGACCGTTAGTGAATAAATAATTTACAAGACATCACGCATTTTTCCAAATGTAATGACGCTGTTAATAGCTTCCTGAAGAGAATGTTTTCACTAGACTCTCATTTGTATTCTGTATTAACTCTTTAACTTTCGTAGACAGGCGGATGAAGTGTCTGGCCTTCCAAAACGCTAAATAGCGCGAATTAATTGCGACTCATAATCTGGACAAGTCAAACAGTTCATCGACGTTTTTCTGTACAGTCACACGTTAGTTTTTCATTTTTTTTTCTCTGGTTCATCTTGTCTCAGAGTTTCCTTCGTTATAAGGAAAATGTCGGAATTTGAAACTCCTTCCCAAAATTTCCCTATTAGGGCCCCCTCCGCCCTATCAGCTCTCCTGGTATGTGTCTGAAAAGTCCCCGAATAAAATGGATAGTATCTCGAATAGTTCGCTCTGCGTAGACAGTGGAAAAAGATGACGAAAACCTTTTCGGCTTCACATGCTGTTATATAAAATTCCGTAGTATACATCCTTTACAAGCAGTGCGGCCGGGCCAGGAGCATCTGGCTGAGCTCATTTGGACAAAGAGCCCCTGGCCTGGTATGATTTCGCGGAGCGACTTTCCCGCAGCGAGTTCGATCCGACGGCCCGGCGGCGCCTTGCGGAAGGTCTTTCAGCGTGATGAAAGACCGAGGTCACCGGTGGGCCGAATGCCGTCCTTGAGTCCAATTCCAGGGAAGTAATTAAGGGGGCTTCCATTAGACTCGTTGAAATCATACTTCCATCGCCGCTTCCTTCATTCTGGTATTACCATCTGGCATCTGTTCGGTTGCTTGACATCGCTGCTGTCCTTCGGAAGCTGACAGAACCACTTCAATTACTTGGAATGCTGGCGAACCCTGTCCACAATTGTGTCCTATATCCTCTGGCAAGACGTACTCATTTCATTGATGTACAAGTGTTCAGGGGATGATGTAATTATACAACAGGTCTGTGTTCTGTTTGTGTTGTCTGTTATTGTTTTACATGATGAAATGAAACGAATTCTGACATCGGCCGCAGTTGAGCACTGAAATGAATGCAGATGCAACAGCTGAAACTTTATGCCCGACAGGAACTCTTACCCAGATTTTCACTTTACGCGAGCGGTCGCCTTAACCGCTTCGGCTATTCGAGCACGCTTTCCCTCCGACACAAATTCCAGTCTTGTCGCTCACTACCTACGTAGCGCCCCCGGTCCATCACACTCACTGATAGCCGCAGCGCGATGGATTCCTGCAGGAGTTCAGGAGAGAGAGTCCATCCGCACCTTATATAATCAAACTGACGTGACTAAAGTCTTCGGATACCTCCTAATATCGTGTCGGACATCCTTTTCCCCGGCGTAGTGCACCAACTCTACGTGGCATGGACTCAACAAATCTAAGTCCCCTGCAGAAATACTGGGCGATGCTGCCTATACAGCCGTCCGTAAATGCGAAAGTATTGCCGGTGGAGGAGTTTGTGCACGAAACGGCCTCTCTGTTATGTCCCGTAAAAGTTCGATGGCATTCCTGTCGGCGCGGGATTAGCCGAGCGGTCTTAGGCGCTGCAGTCATGGACTGTGCGGCTGGTCCCGGCGGAGGTTCAAATCCTCCCTCGGGCATGGGTGTGTGTGTTTGGGCTTAGATAATTTAGGTTAAGTAATGTGTAAGCTTAAGGACTGATGACCTTAGCAATTAAGTCCCATAAGATTTCACAGACATTTTCTTTTTTTTTTTTTTTGATCATTCATGTCGGGTGATTTGGTTATCCAAATCATTCGCTCGAATTGTCCAGAATATTCCGCAAACCAATCGCGAAAAATTGTGGGTCAATGACATGGCGCATTGTCATCCATAAAAATTCCATCATTGTTTGTTGTAAAAGGTTTCCAAGTAGCCGAAAATAACCATTTCTAGTCAATGATCGGTTCAGTTGGACCAGAGGATTCAATGTAAACACAGTCCAAGCCATTATGGAGCTACCACCAACTTGACAATTTGGGTCCAAGGTTTCGTGAGCTCAGCTCTGCGCTACACTCGAATCCTACCATGAGCGCTTACCAACTGAAATCGGGACACATCTGACCGAGCCAAAGTTTTCCAGTCGTCTAAGATCCAACCGATATGGTAGGTGCTGCACGCGATGGCATGCTGTTAGCAAAAGGCACTCGCAACGGTCGTCTGCTACCATAGCCCATCAACGCCAAATTTCGCTGCACTCTCCTAACGGATACGTTCGTCGTACGTCCCACATTGATTTTTGCGGCTATTTAGCGAATTATTGATTGTCTATTACCACTGACAACTCTACTCAGACGCCGCTGCTCTTGGAACACTCTTGGCACTGTGGATTTCGGAATACTGAATTCGCAAACGATTTCCGAAATGGAATATCCCATGCGTCTAGCTCCAGTTATCATTCCGCGTTCAAAGTTTGTTGATTCCGGTCGTGCGGCCGAAATCAAGTCGGAAACCTTTTCACCTGAGTACAGATGACAACTCCGCTAGTGCACTGCCCTCTTATACCTTGTGTGCGCGGTACTACCGCCATCTGTACATGTGCGTATCGCTATCCCATGACTTTTTGTCATCTCAGTGTAGATATGTGTGTGACAAGTTGGGAATTTCAGTCTAATAGAAAACGTACTGGGATAGGCGAATGGTTAAACAGACCGCTCCCGTATAGCGGGAAATCCGTGTTCGAGTCTTGGTCCGGCATAAATTCTCACTTGTCGACACTGGATTTGTTTCAGTGCTCGATTGCGGCGCCGGCCGGAGTGGCTGAGCGGTTCTAGGCGCTTCAGTCTGGAACCGCGCGACCGCTACGGTCGCAGGTTCGAATCCTGCCTCGGGCATGGATGTGTGTGATGTCCTTAGGTTAATTAGGTAGGTCTAAGTTCTAGGGGACTGATGACCTCAGCTGTTCAATTTGACCTTAGATCTGAAGAAGAGTTGTTTCTTCATGCACATTGTGTATGTATATATTTGGTTCGAATGGCTCTGAGAACTATGGGACGTAACAGCTGAGGTCATCAGTCCCCTAGAACTTAGACCTACTTAAACCTAATTAACCTAAGGACATTACACACATCCATGCCCGAGGCAGGATTCGAACCTGCGACCGTAGCGGTCGCGCGGTTCCAGACTGAAGCACCTAGAACCGCTCGGCCGCCAAGGCCGGTTCTGGATGAGTTTCCTCCACCTGCTGCGGTCTTTGGCGAGTTCCTCCCATTCGTCCCACATGTAGTATTTCATGCATTTACACCGCGCTTGACGCAGTCTTGAAAATGCAAAGCAGGTCTTCCAGGGGATCTGTTGGTACGTGCTACCTCGCTATGTAGTGTCCGTCGTGGAAGACGGAAGGGGTCCCTTCATACGATGTAAGTGGCAAGGCCACCGCAGACGACGTTCCTTGAGAGTGATGGTGACACTAGGTAGATTCACAGCATTTAGGACTGTCTGATTCGTCACTTGGCGCCTCCGTGTTATGCCTCCAATGTTTCGTAATCACTGCAGATAAAAGGTGTTGAGCTTGCGTTCTTGGCGTGTTATGTCCAGGTCTCAGCATCATACGAGAGTGCGCTCAGCACGCACGGTTCATAGACTAGCATTTTCGTGGTGTTTGTTGTCCCCTATTCTTGCGCGTAGCTTTCTGAAAGTGTTCATCGTTTTGCCAATCCTCTCGTTTATTTCGTTGTCTAGAAAATATCTTCTGACACTAGCAAACCGAGACAGCAGAATTTGTCGTCTACATTCAACGAGAAACGATCTGCTCTTATGGCTGGCATATTTGTATACACACATAAAAAAAAATTGTGCATAAAAAATGGTTCAAATGGCTCTAAGCACTATAGGACTTAACATCTGAAGTCATAAGTCTCCTACACTTAGAACTACTTAAACCTAACTAACCTAAGGACATCACACACATCCATGCTCAAGGCAGGAATCGAACCTGCGACCTTAGCAGCAGCGTGGTTCCAGACTGAAACGCCTAGAACCGCTCGTCCACAGAGGTCGGCAGTTGTGCATCACCCCGGTTCCCAGAATTCCTGAAGATACACGTTGACTGTTTATATCGCATCACAGACACAGTCCCTTTGACTGTTCAGAGATGTCACTAAACCCGCCCAAAGATATAAACGACCATACATGAGCACCGCCTGTTAGACGGAGGGGGTCCGACAGCCAATCAGTTTCAGTCGTTCCACCAGGAAGGAGGTACAAGGCTCGTGTTGTCTGTAGTTTAACTATGCCTAGACGGTCAATACCGCGGTTCGGTCGCGTCCGCATTGTTACTTTGTTCCAGGAAGGGCTCTCAACAAGGGGAGTGTCCAGGCATCTCGGAGTGAATCAAAGCAATGTCGTTCGGATATGGAGGAGATACAGCGAGTCAGCAACTGTCGATGACATGCCTCGCTCAGGCCGCCCAAGGGCTACTACTGCAGCGAATGACCGCTCGGAGGAACCCTGACAGCAACACCATTTTGAATAATGCTTTTCGTGTTGCCACAGGACGTCGTGTTACGACTCAAACTGTGCGCAATAGGCTGCCTGACGCGCAACTTTACTCCCGACGTCCATGACGAGGTCCATCTTTGCAACCACGTCACCATGCAGCGTGGTACAGATGGTTCCAACAACATGCCGAATGGACCGCTCAAGGTTGGCATAACGTTCTCTTCACCGATGAGTGTCGCATATGGCTTCAACCAGAGAATCGTCGGAGGCGTGTTTGGAGGCAACCCGGTCAGGCTGTACGCCTTAGACACACTGTCCAGCGACTGCAGAAATGTGGAGATTCCCTGCTGTTTTGGGGTGGCACTATGTGGGGCCGACGTACGCCGCTGGTGGTCATGGAAGGCGCCGTAACGGCTGTACGATACGTGAATGCCATCCTCCGACCGATAGTGCAACCATACTGGCAGAATATTCGCGAGGCATTCGTCTTCACGGACGACAATTCGCGCCCCCATCGTGCACATCTTGTGAATGACTTCCTTCAGGATAACGACATCGCTCGATTACAGTGGCCAGCATGTTCTCCATACATGAACTCTATGGAACATGTCTGCGATAGATTGAAAAGTGCTGTTTATGGACGACGGGGCCCATCAGTCACTCTGAGGGATCTACGCAGCATCGCCGTTGAGGAGTGGGACAATCTGGACCAACAGTGCCTTGATGAACCTGTGGAAAGTATACCACAACGAATACAGGCATGCATCAGTGCAAGATGACGTGCTACTAGGTATTAGAGTGTGTGTGCAGCAACCTGGACCACCACTTCTGAAGGTCTCGATGTATGGTGGTACAGCATGCAATGTTTATGTTGATCTCTGTTCCGATTTTCTGTACAGGTTCCGGAACTCCCGGAACCGAGGTGATGGAAAACTTTTTTGATGTTTGTATCTTCCTGTTTCCTTCCTGTGGTGAATTGAATAATTCCGATTCATTTCTCTAGCTGTTGCAACCAACTACAAAGTACTCACCAGTTTCCAAGCATGGAAACTCTTACGCTTTATACGAGCAGCACGGTGTGGGTATGAATGGAAGATGGGGTCCAGAATGAGATTTTCACTCTGCAGCGGAGTGTGCGCTGATATGAAACTTCCTGGCAGATTAAAACTATGTGCCGGACCGAGACTCGAACTCGGGACCTTTGCCTTTCGCGAGCAAGTGCTCTACCATCTGAGCTGCCCAAGCACGACTCACGCCCTGTCCTCACAGCTTCTGCCAGTATCTCGTCTCCTACCTTCCAAACTTTACAAAAGCAGAGCGAAAATCTCATTCTGGAAACATCCCCCAGGCTGTGGCTAAGCCAGATCTCCGAAATATCCTTTCTTTCAGGAGTGCTAGTTCTGCAAGGTTCGCAGGAGAGCTTCTGTAAAGTTGGGAAGGTACGAGTCGTGATACTGGCAGAAGTAAGGCAATGAGGACAGGGCGTGAGTCGTACTTGGGTAGCTGAGATGGTAGAGCACTTGCCCGCGAAAGGCAAAGGTCCCGAGTTCGAGTCTCGGTCCAGCACACAGTTTTAATCTGCCAGGAAGTTCCGGAAGATGAGATACAATGCCCCGTCAAAGCATCAGGTCCAGTCTAATGGGTCCTTTTGAACTGCGCTATTTGAAGATTATTGATGGTTGCAAAGTCTGTGTGTCTACAGTCATTTAGAATAACCTTAGGGAAACTAAAACTAGGTGAGGGGACCGGGGTCGAACCCTTCTCTTCCCAAATTCCTGTCCGGTGCACTGTCCGCTATTGCCGCGTCGGCTGGCCGTCGGACCTCTGGTGATGGAGGAGCCGCTGCACAGCGTTGCTCGTGCTGGTGGCAACGCAGCGTGCGTCGTGAGTGGGCAGATCCGGCCCTGGGAGCCACGTGTCCCCCGGCCAGCACAGCACGCCGTCGGATCGGACTTCCTGCCATGCGTGCGACCAATGCATCTTGTGTCGGCTGTCATGCGCTCGTAAAGTGAAGGACTCTCCCATTTATAGAGCACATCCTGTCTTGTAGTCATAAAGCTATAACCACAGTCGAATGTCCAACTCAGTTAGCTAATCACCACTTCGCATCTAACACAAACTTACGCTAGTGGCAAAGTGTTTCCCGTGGTCAGAAGCTACCCTGGACCCTGATAGGTGGAATGAGTGAATCTAGTGGTTGTAATACAAGGGAAGCACACACCAAAAGTATCACTTGTTATACTCATCTTTACCGCGATTGTAGTAAATACACCATTGGCCATTAAAATTGCTACACCACGAAGAAGACGTGCTACAGACGCGAAATTTAACCGACAGGAAGAAGATGCAGTGATATGCAAATGATTAGCTTTTCAGAGCATTCACACAAGGTTGGCGCCGGTAGCGACACCTACAACGTGCTGACATGAGGAAAGTTTCCAACCGATTTCTCATACACAAACAGCAGTTGACCGGCGTTGCCTGGTGAAAAGTTGTTGTGATGCCTCGTGTAAGGAGGATAAATGCGTACCATTACGTTTCCGACTTTGATAAAGGTCGGATTGTAGCCTATCGCGATTGCGGTTTATCGTATCGCGACATTGCTGCTCGCGTTGGTCGAGTTCCAATGACTGTTAGCAGAAAATGGAATCGGTGGGTTCAGGAGGGTAATACGGAACGCCGTGCTGGATCCCAACGGCCTCGTATCACTAGCAGTCGAGATGACAGGCATCTCATCCGAATGGCTGTAACGGATCGTGCAGCCACGTCTCGATCCTTGAGTCAACAGATGGGGACGTTTGCAAGACAACAACCATCTGCACCCACAGTTCGACGACGTTTGCAGCAGCATGGACTATCAGCTCGGAGACCATGGCTGCGTCTACCCTCGGCGATGCTTCACAGACAGGAGCGCCTGCGACGGTGTACTCAACGACGAACCTGGGTGCACAAATGGCAAAACGTCATTTTTTCGCATTAATCCAGGTTCTGTTTACAGGATCATGATGGTGGCATCCGTGTTTGGCGACATCGCGGTGAACGCATATTGGAAGCGTGTATTCGTCATCGCCATATTGGGGTATCACCCGGCATGATGGTATGGGGTGCCATTTGTTACACGTCTCGGTTACCTCTTGTTCGCATTGACGGCACTTTGAACAGTTGACGGTACATTTCAGATGTGTTACGACCCGTGGCTCTACCCTTCATTCCATCCCTGCAGAACCCTACATTTCAGCAGGATAATGCACGACCGCATGTTGCAGGTCCTGTACAGGTCTTTCTGGATACAGAAAATGTTCGACTGCTGCCCCGGCCAGCACATTCTCAAGATCTCTCACCAACTGAAAACGCCTGGTCAGTGGTGGCTGAGCAACTGGCTCGTCACAATACGCCAGTCTCTACTGTTGATGAACTGTGGTATCGTGTTGAAGCTGCATTGGCAGCTGTACCTGTACACGCCATCGAAGCTCTATTTGACTCAATGCCCAGGCGTATCAATGTCGTTATTACGGCCAGAGGTGGTTGTTCTGTGTACTGAGGATCTATGCACCCAAATTGCGTGAAAATGTAATCACATGTCAGTTCAGTACAGTATATTTGTCCAATGAATACCCGTTTATCATCTGCATTTCTTCTTGGTGAAGCAGTTTCAATGGCCAGTAGTGTACTTACATGTAGCAGATGGTGCTCCAGTATAATTTTGCGAGCATGTTGAGTAACACACGAAAGTGCTAATCGTCGAGCAGGGGTGTTAGCGCGCAGTCAGCTAAGGCTAAGGCAGCAATCTAGTAGTCTGCCCGCTCCGCGTTAGAGTCTCGGTAATTTTAGGTTTCCGTACCTCACTCGGTAAAAACGAAACCGTCGTAGGAGCACTTTGTTCTTGTTCATCTGTGCCCGTTTGTCCGTCGTTTGTCCGACAGTTAAGACCGATTTTTCTCAAGAACTGGTAAACTTAACAAGCTGATATTTGTGTTACATACTGAGGTGTACCCTCCCTTCGTGGTGTAGAAATTGAAGTTTTTAAGTCAATGCACTCAAAAGATACGGCTCTTTATGTCACATATTTCGATACTCGCATGCAAATCGGATGTAATATTGCATCGTACTTCTTCCAATCACAGGCACTGCAATTTCGTATTTGTTGGCTGATACCGGTCCTGCGACCTATAAATAAAATGTCTCCCCTGTACTGGAATGACATTAATGAGATGTACGATTACAGGGATGACGCATGGAAGACGACATATGGAAGTTTGGGTCTGGCCGTTAGTGGCAATCACGTAGCCAAGGCGGTTAAGGCGACGACTCACGTGAAGAGGGAAATCAGGGCTAGAGTCCCAATCCGGCACAAATTTTCACTGTCGTCAGTTCATCATACAGCCGAAAGTGGTTTATATTCGCATCTGCGAATACATTTCACACGTTTGAGAGTCTCTGTGCTGATAGCTGTCGAGCTGCAGTTCGTCTCCCCAGTGCATCCTAAATATCCTTTGTAGCATTCAGGTATCGCTGGCACAGGCCACATACAGTTCTCAAAACCCATAAGCTTGTGGTCGTGTACTTTGGTATTGATTCAAATTTTAATTGATACTCGTGGCTTAAGACAAAGTAGACGTCCTGCGAACACTCGACAGGAGTTATTAGAACAGGTTGCTGGCCAATCATTATACATTTGATCTGTTCTCCTGATACATCTGCGTCAATAAAAAATTACACTGGCTTTTTGGGGGTCCATCCTGACGCAAACACTGTATTCATTCTCCCCAAACAAATTTAAATGATAAATTTCCAGAATCAGTGCTTTTTTAAATTCTGAAACACATGAAATGTAGATCGTTAGTAATGGAAAATACAAATTTCTCGAAGGTGTTTCTATTAATTTTATTCTTCAGTTCAGTACAGTACTTTTTGCTTTTATATATCCCCTTGACATTGTTACCATGACAACCAGTTGTGTGGGTTGCCGTTAAAATTCCGAGAGCGTACAGTCCCAAAAGAGGCAAACAATATGTTGCTTCCTTCAAAGTATCCTTCGCGAAAAAGCCATGAGGTAAATACACAGATATTCGAGCTCACACGGAGGCCTTCCAGCATTAAATTCTTCCCGCACACACCTCGCGAGTGGAACAGGAAAAATGACACGTGACAGTCTTACAGAAAGTACTCTCTGCCACACATCGTAAGATCATAAGGTGGCTTGCGAACTAGAGGAAAACACAGTAGGATGAACTGTGGTATCGTGTTGAAGCTGCATTGGCAGCTGTACCTGTACACGCCATCGAAGCTGCAACATGAAACAAATTGCTTTTACGTGTTTGGGGTTTTATATCAGTGTCTTTTATATTAACTTCGAAGACAACTTCAACGCCTTCTACAGAGATCTCATAAAAACTGTAGCTTTCTCTACAAAATTAATTTCTCACATGCGGACCCACTGCACTCAGCCACGACTTAGAAATGTGTGACAATATGGTTTGTATTTTGAACGAGAAAGGTGGTGCAGTTGGAGAACTGGGCTCGTGTTCTGAGAGGGCACTCTAATTTGGATTTTTGTGGATTCCTTCGTTCTGCGCATGCGTCTAGAAGGTCGACTGCTTCCGTCTCTTTTCTTTGTCCAACCGAGAAAGCCCTCTGTCTCTTCATGATACTGACGCCGATTAAATGTGAAACTTTAAAACTTTATTACCGACCGAGCTTGCACCGTGATTAAGCCTTCGGAAGCACGGCCGTTCGAATCCGTGTCCTGCCATCCAGGCTTACGGCTTCTGTGGTTTCGCTAAATTTCTTAAGGGGATAAGGTACTGTCTAGTTCCGCCATGTTAAACTGAACGTTTTCAATGTATCTTTTCTCAGGAACTATTAACAGTAGAACACAAACTTTTTCACATACGTTTACACTATTTGCTAACAAGCTGACAGTTTTTAAGGATCGCATATTAAAACTGTAATTTTGATAAATGTTTTAATAATGACCCGTTTTCCGGAAAAATTTCTAAAATAAAAAGGTGATAGGTTCCTTTATAAAATAGTTAGAAAGCCAAAAAAATGTCACTACATGCACGTGTACTAAGACAATTGACTGTTAGAATTACATTGCTCTGAGATAAATTGTTTCAGAAAAAAGGTACATTAGGCTCGAAAAAAAAGTTACAGGAAATAGCGTCTAAAGTTTTATTGCACTTACAGTGTCTTTAATGCATCTCTTAATCTGTCACTGATTTGAAAGCAGCACGCAATAAAGAATATACATCAGAAATTTTGGAGGAAAACTTAGTACGTTATTAGTGGCACATACAGTTTTCCCTCCTGTTAAATTATGACAACTTTGGAAGTCGATCTAGGCATTTCTTTGCTCAGAAACAAAAAACACGCGTCTTATGATGTTACTGTAGGATACAACTGAATGCAAGAAAAATAAGTTTATCCAGTAACTGAAAGCTCAAATCAACTTTAAAAATTTCTGTAGACTTATGAATTCAAAGAAGAGAAGTCACAGAGCAACAAGAGGGCATATCTGAGTCTGCAAGTTGCCATCTAAACTATTTAGAACCATTAAAAAAAGGATTCGATCTAAAGTACTTTTATATTCGCACAAAGCATAACCACCAATAAAAAGAAATGTCATTTTCAATGTATCTTCTGCACTTAAGGCAAATGTCTGGGTCTTTTCTTGGAAAAGAACACTGCCACTATTCTTTCTCATTCTTTCCCAATAGCGTCTGTGCTCTATCTCTAAAGCCACTTTCACCTGAGCGATTTTCTTTTCTTAATCGACTACTCATGGCAAGTGAGTCAGCTTGTAGCCCTTGGCGCATTATTCACGTGCTAAGTCTCGCGTGTTACACGTGCTGGTTTGTATTTACACGTCGGCGTAAAAGTGTGTGTGTTCTGGCTGCTGTCTGCTGTGAAAGTGAGTTATTAGGAACCATCCTTCTTCCAGATAAGCAGCAGCATTACGAAACTAGTAATGATAGTAGAGTTTATTAACCACCTAAGTCAAGTTCATAGTGGATGTTATTGAAAAATGTCCACACTTGTGAGAAATAGCTGAACTGTTGTCCAAAAATTTCAGAAACAACAACGTTTAGTACCTCAAATAGTATATACATACAAACACATGAAAATCATATTTCCCTTAGTCTGTTGCATCCTTTTTAAATGTCATATAATACACAAAACTACACTCCTGGAAATAGAAATAAGAACACCGTGAATTCATTGTCCCAGGAAGGGGAAACTTTATTGACACATTCCTGGGGTCAGATACATCACATGATCACACTGACAGAACCACAGGCACATAGACACAGGCAACAGAGCATGCACAATGTCGGCACTAGTACAGTGTATATCCACCTTTCGCAGCAATGCAGGCTGCTATTCTCCCATGGAGACGATCGTAGAGATGCTGAATGTAGTCCTGTGGAACGGCTTGCCATGCCATTTCCACCTGGCGCCTCAGTTGGACCAGCGTTCGTGCTGGACGTGCAGACCGCGTGAGACGACGCTTCATCCAGTCCCAAACATGCTCAATGGGGGACAGATCCGGAGATCTTGCTGGCCAGGGTAGTTGACTTACACCTTCTAGAGCACGCTGGGTGGCACGGGATACATGCGGACGTGCATTGTCCTGTTGGAACAGCAAGTTCCCTTGCCGGTCTAGGAATGGTAGAACGATGGGTTCGATGACGGTTTGGATGTACCGTGCACTATTCAGTGTCCCCTCGACGATCACCAGTGGTGTACGGCCAGTGTAGGAGATCGCTCCCCACACCATGATGCCGGGTGTTGGCCCTGTGTGCCTCGGTCGTATGCAGTCCTGATTGTGGCGCTCACCTGCACGGCGCCAAACACGCATACGACCATCATTGGCACCAAGGCAGAAGCGACTCTCATCGCTGAAGACGACACGTCTCCATTCGTCCCTCCATTCACGCCTGTCGCGACACCACTGGAGGCGGGCTGCACGATGTTGGGGCGTGAGCGGAAGACGGCCTAACGGTGTGCGGGACCGTAGCCCAGCTTCATGGAGACGGTTGCGAATGGTCCTCGCCGATACCCCAGGAGCAACAGTGTCCCTAACTTGCTGGGAAGTGGCGGTGCGGTCCCCTACGGCACTGCGTAGGATCCTACGGTCTTGGCGTGCATCCGTGCGTCGCTGCGGTCCGGTCCCAGGTCGACGGGCACGTGCACCTTCCGCCGACCACTGGCGACAACATCGATGTACTGTGGAGACCTCACGCCTCACGTGTTGAGCAATTCGGTGGTACGTCCACCCGGCCTCCCGCATGCCCACTATACGCCCTCGCTCAAAGTCCGTCAACTGCACATACGGTTCACGTCCACGCTGTCGCGGCATGCTACCAGTGTTAAAGACTGCGATGGAGCTCCGTATGCCACGGCAAACTGGCTGACACTGACGGCGGCGGTGCACAAATGCTGCGCAGCTAGCGCCATTCGACGGCCGACACCGCGGTTCCTGGTGTGTCCGCTGTGCCGTGCGTGTGATCATTGCTTGTACAGCCCTCTCGCAGTGTCCGGAGCAAGTATGGTTGGTCTGACACACCGGTGTCAATGTGTTCTTTTTTCCATTTCCAGGAGTGCATTTTAGTTCTTCAATAGAACTAACTTTTCCAATGATTATGTATTTACGCTGTTACATACAATTTTGTGCAGATGTAGACAGTTTCTTCGTCCAATAATTGTATGAGGGTGGTTTGTTAACCCTTGTAAAAAAGCAGGATAAAATTTTGCTTCGTAAACAACTCCCCTTACTTGCCGATATAGTCTTCTCCGAGGGATATCCACTTGGTCCAACGATCCTCCAGATTTTTCATAGCATCGGAAAATAAGTTCTGTCAAACTCTCCATAATACTCGTTGACTGCAACTATCAATTCCTCATTTGATAAAAATTTCTTGCCAACACGCCAAAGTTTCAAGTTATGGAACAGGAAGAAGTCACTTGGGGCTAAGTCTGGTGAATAGGCCGAATGAGGAACCATTTGAAAGCCCATTTCATACATTTTCGACTTTGCTATCACTGGTGTGTGGGATGGTGAAACGTCGTGGTGAAAGAGAACTCTTTTCTAAACCAACCTTGGTCTTTATTCTGCCAACACAAGTTTCAAATGATCCAACAATGAAGCAAAATAGAGCCTATTTATGGTTCTGATTTTTTCCAACTAATCTAAGAGGATTATTCCATGGGAATCCCAAAAAACCAGTGGCCATCACCATACCAGCTGACAAAATGGTGCTTGCCATCTTAGGTACATTTTCATCAGCCTTTGTCCATTGTTTTAACCGCCGTTTTGACTCTGGTGTGTACCGATGGATCCAGGTTTCATCAACGGCCATAAACCTAGTCAAAAAGTCTAGCAGATTGCAATTAAACATCCCCAGCGTTGTGCTGAAAATTGCCGGATGCGTTTCTGATCGACTGTGAGCAATCGCGGCATCCGCCTCGCCCACAGCTAGACAATTCTCCGTGCCTTAGAAACGTCTGTAAACACATTAAAATAACACGTCGACGGTTGCACTTCTAAATGAGTGGTAGTGCACTGCGAAAACTGCAGTTGGCTTTAATTAGCCAGTATAGTTCAAAGGGCGGAAGGCAGTGTTGCGCCTTGCGAACTTAACGTTTGTTAGTGATTCACACAAACATTTACTCAGGCGGCGCTGATCGTTGGGCGGTTGTTTCTGTTCTGCTGACTGCCCGGCCATGTAAAAGGTTAGGCGGCAGTTTTCGAGGCGAACAGCTGTAGTTAAAACAAACTGGCCGTTTACGTGGGACGCGGTGACGTAAGTTCCTGAATCAGATGGACCGCCAGAAAACCACAAAGTCCGGAACAGCAGAACTACTAGGAACTTCGCACAGTTTCGCAACAAATCAGAGCAGCGTTTCAGTGCTACCATAACACATGGTACACAATATTTATTTATTTGTTACTTATTTAGCCTGATCAGATTAGGGCCTTAAGGTCCTCTCTTACGTCTAACTGGGAACAACGCATACCAAGTATATCACAAAAACATTGACAGGATTAATAATAATAATAAATAAGTAATGATAAGTGACACTAATAATGATATTTATAATTGAAAATAATAATAATAATGAAAATAGTAGCTTCACTAATAGTGGTAACGATAATAACAGTAAAAGGCATTAAGAGCGATACAGATGACTTTAGCACATTCGAATACATGTTTTGTATATAGAAGCGGAAGGGATAATAAAAGAGGATGAGATTGAGAGGATAAAATTGAAACGACTGTGACAGTAGCTGTTAGGACAGAAGGGAATTAAAATAAAGAATGGCAACATGGGGAAGGTAAAAGGTGTGGATGGGGGGAGGGTGGGGGGTGTAGGGAACGACTACGGTTTGTAAACACGAAGATGCAATTCTCAAACGGTTTCGAGAAAATCGAGTTTGAAAAAATAACGCGTGTTTATACACTTTGTATGGTCGCTAGTACTGACTAGAGTCCGCAGCCGAGAAAGTAGGTGCTTAGTTTCATAAGCCCGAGGTCTCTGGATCGAATTCCGCTACTGGTACTTTTTGCATTTCCACGTAACAGACTACGCAAATTAACAACATTTAATTATTCATTTATTACTTTAAAGACATTTGTCATAAAAGGAGAACAAATTTATTTTTTCGTAAGGGGATTGGAAAGAAATAAAGGCTGCGTGAGAACTTCCAATCAAATCTATTAGGTATTTTATTCATAATATTGCCTCCACATTTTTGACAATTTAATGTGTAATTAGTGGGGGACTGCACGTATCACGATGATACTGATCGTAGAAACATGGAAAACAATATACAGGGTGATTCAAAAAGAATACCACAACTTTAGGAATTTAAAACTCTGCAACGACAAAAGGCAGAGCTAAGCACTATCTGTCGGCGAATTAAGGGAGCTATAAAGTTTCATTTAGTTGTACATTTGTTCGCCATTTCAGCCAATAAAGTTTTTGGTTCCTTTTTCTTCGAAGGTGCTACTGTAACTGGACTACAGTATCTGGAGATGTTAGAGAATTGGCTGTTCCCTCAGCTCGAACAAGAAACACAACAATTCATATTTCAGCAGGATGGAGCGCCACCACATTGGCACTTATCTGTCCGTAACTACCTGAACGTCAACTACCCGAGGCGATGGATCGGCCGCCAGGCAGCCCGTGACAGAGCACTTCATCACTGGCCTCCAAGAAGCCCTGATCTTACCCCCTGCGATTTTTTCTTATGGGGGTATGTTAAGGATATGGTGTTTGGCCACCTCTCCCAGCCACCATTGATGATTTGAAACGAGAAATAACAGCAGCTATCCAAACTGTTACACCTGATATGCTACAGAGAGTGTGGAACGAGTTGGTGTATCGGGTTGATATTGCTCGTGTGTCTGGAGGGGGCCGTATTGAACATCTCTGAACTTGTTTTTGAGTGAAAAAAAAACCTTTTTAAATACTCTTTGTAATGATGTATAACAGAAGGTTATATTATGTTTCTTTCATTAAATACACATTTTTAAAGTTGTGGTATTCTTTTTGAATCACCCTGTATAGGTTGACTCTTACAGAGAAGATAACAGCAACCAGCCACTTTTTACAATGGTATTTATTTATTTAAATAGCGCCGTTACCAGTTTCGAACCGACATGTTCATCTTCACACGGGTCGTTCACGTTACGGTGCTATTTAAATAAATAAATAGCATTGTGAAAAGGGGCTGGTTGCTGTTATTTTCTCTGTAAGAGTCAGCCTATATTTTGTACAGAGTCACGGTCTCAGAATGTCAGTTTTCGACAAAATAGCTTCGAAAAATCTCATTGATATAAAATGTCTGACAGACAGCTGCATATAATTTGAAAACAAACTTCGAATGTTTCTCCTTGCCAACTCCTTATATTCTGTGGAAGAGTTTCTATTACTAAAATGTGTAGAAGGTGGAGGGTGGGAATTACTGACTCACATCTGTATTTCTTGGGAAAAAAATCCTTAGATGTGTTCAGAATGTAACCATATGCATAAATTAATTTGCGATGTGAATATAAAATGAATCGTTCAACATCATTACGGCCTATTATGCAAAATGATCCACGGAACGTGTAACTACTCACATGCAGCAGATATAAAGAACGCCGAATTTTTGAACGTGCGTGGTTTTTTTCAGTGTGTCTATTGCAAAACAAACTTGGTTTATAAACATAAACGTTTCTCGGTCATCGCAGCGTACCACTGGATAATGGTGCAGACAACTGATGGTGTACGATTGATTGAATTTTTATGCAATCTTTTCTGTTCCGCACACTCATAATAAAACTGTTATAAGAATTACGTACTAAGGAAAAGACTGACAGTTAGATTCGATGCAGTGACGTCAGACTAGTCGCTCGGCTGGAGGCCCCTTGAGTACCAGCTACCGTACAAAGAATATAGGCACGCGTAAAATTTCCAAACTCGATTTTCTCGAAAGCGGTGAGAGTTGCGTCTTCCTTATAAACCGTATGTTGGAAGACCTAGTCGTTCCCCACACAGCCTGTCTATATGAATCAAATCGGTGAGAGGAAGTTTGTACGATCTCCTTGTCAGCCTATTCCGCTATTCGATAGCGGCCTTTCTGGGGTCATCTAGGGTGTGAGGAGCAGTTTTGCGATTGCGCTGCAAGTTTTAACCGATGTCATGCGTGCTTTCGTGTCAGCAGGTGCCGCAGGCCATTCGACTCGATTGACTCATCCCCCCTGTAGATCGGCGCGCTGTACTCGTCCGTTATCGCCTTGAAAGACGAACACACTCCCGAATTGTCTACTGAACAATAGCTTTGAGGCTTGCGATACTGCACAACCTTCAAAGACGCTAGACAGCGATGTCAGTAGTCAATCAGACGTAAGTTTACCGGCATAAATTGCGACTAACCCCTCCCCCCCCTCCAAACAATCCTCTTGACGAACCAGTAGAAATCCACATTAAAGCCAAGCATTGGTACCTAGCCACGTCTGCGCTCTTCTGTGACGATCTTCAGGTGTCACACAAATCTAGTCGGTAGAAGAGGACCCGACACCGTTGGTTCAGGCTCCGTCCAGCTGTTGCCTTATCCACCCTCTCCGCCCGACACGATGAGGAAGGTAAAGGTCGCCTAGTGTCTAAGTACTTCCTTTAAAAACGGTGTAATTCAGAGATGCAGTCTCTCGTCCCAAATTTTCAATCTATATATCGAAGAAGAAATGACGAAAATAAAAGAAATGTTCAGGAGTGGGATTAAGATTCGGCGTGAAAGGGGTATCAATCATAAGACTCGTTGATGATACTGCTATCCCTAGTCGAATGGAGGAAGAGTAACGGCATATACTGAATGGAAAGAACAGACTACTCCGCACAGTATGTGGATTGAGAGTATACAGAGGAATGAGAAACGCAATGAGGATCTGAAGAATTGAAATTAGTGGGAAACCTACAATCAAACTAGAGGACAACGAAGAAAACGAAGTTAATGAATTCTGCTACCATTAAAGCAAAGTAACACAAGGCGGCAGAAGCAAGGAGGATACAAAAAGCAGACTTACACGAGGAAAGAAGGCATTCCCGGCCAAAGGAAGCCTCCTAGTATCAAACATCGTGCTTGGTTCGAGGAAGAAATTTCTGAGACTGTACATTTGGAGAACAGCACTGGATGGTGGTGAAACACGCTGTGTGGGAAAAACCGGAAAAGAAGATAATCGAAGCTGAAAATTAGCAGCGTTGATAAGAAATGAAGAGGGTCTCCACAGAATTGGCAAAAAACGGAATATACGGTAAACATTGACAAGAGGAAGGGACGGGATAATAGGACATATGTTAAGGTATCAGAGAACAACTTCCGTGTTATTGGATGGGGCCGTAGAAGGTAAAAACTGTAGAAGAGAAAATGATTGGCATATTTTTGTATATCCAACCTTCTTATTGGAGCTCTGAGGAGCTTCGGACGTTCAATTTTGTAGTAAAATGAAACGTCTACAGCCGTTCTTATGATGTTATTTATTATATGGCTACCAGTTTGGGCGTGCTTCAGTACACCATCTTCAGGTCTTAACGCTGCGGGGGTAGTTGATGTTGCGGATACAACATCTGAAAGGTCTCTGCTGGATTCCTTTCATGTTAATTTCTTAAATCTGTTGTCATTTACGGCATAAATTCCTCTTCTAAATTTACTGTGGCGTTTCTGACTATCTTGAAGGAGACTGAGTAGTGGAACATGTTACTTTTACACATAAAAAAGAACGATCTGACACACTACTACACTTTAAAACACAGTTTATATGTAATTCATGTCACACAGTCTCATACGGAACCTACATCCGCTTTCTTTTATATACTGTATATGATAAGATACTGTCATCCCCCTTCCCTTCTGTGTGAGAGGATGAATGAGCAAATGTATTTCTAGTTGCATGCTTGAGGGTAGCAGACAAGCCTGTCTGCTAGAGAACAGTAGGACCAACGTCGGAACAGGTAACTATGCTTTCTAAAAGCAGAGAGGTTTCTATTCTTAGTATGGTCCTGTCCGTCCCTTGTCATGTTGGTATAGGAAGCTGCCCCTCTGGTCACTTCCGTTTGTATTTGTGAGCCACCCTCAGAAAGGGACCAGGTCAGTCTGTCCGTGGCGAGCGTCTGAAGTGGTAAGATCTCCGGCTAAGTGCGTGTCTGCAAAGTCCGTAGGACAATGGATTTCTTAAGTTCAGCCTAACTGAAAATTTAATCATCTTTATTTCAGGTTTAGCTCTAAAATATCTAATGTTATCTTAAATTGCAACGCAGTGTAATTCGAGTGTGAAGTTCAGAATATATTCCGGTAGTTGCTTTGTCACTACTTTGTGAGTAAAGTGGAACCACGTGTTGATCACTCTAACTAGCATCATCAATCTTCAATGCGAATGTGCGTGAGATTATAACGTCTCGTCTTGACAATATTTTTCAATATAGTAACTTTTCTTTATGTTCAACCCACGTGGGGTGTACTTTGTGAGACCAGTACCACGTGCTTATACAATTGTTTGACCCATCAGTTTAATAGTAAGACGATAGTAACCAGTTCGAGGTTTTTCTTTTGTAAATTGCTTTTCGATCTAATTTATATTAATTATCAAAATTGTTGTGGAGTTACACTCTTTGTGTAAACCAAGTTGACCACGTGAAGCATGTGGTGTAATCATCAAAGTAGCCATCAGCTATTCTTTTCTGGAAGATTTCACAGAGAGTTAGCATGAATTTAGTATACCAGTGTGTGGTAATTACATGACGGACAGGATTGCGCTACGAATGTAACTTCTTTGGGTGAAAATTGAATCGGTTGCTTGTGGTTAATTTCCTCTTGCATACGTTTCAACGTTCTTCGTGTGTTATTTTATGAATGCAGTGTTGTATGTAGCCTCCCAATCTTGGCTCCCTATTTGATGTGTTCCGTAAGATTACAAACTTACATAGTCCTAAATAAGGCACCAGCTTAGTTATGACTCAAGTTTAATATGCTGAAATTTCAATGATCAATGTTAAAATAAATTTCCAAATATAAACTGATTTATTTCTTTTTATTTAAAAAGCTAGACTGGATACCTGGTGAAACAGTTGCTCAGTAATGCAAGGTTAACTGCCCCAGACAGCTCACAGCTTTTAACCCGCTTTTATTGTCTATCAGCACCGCTTTCATACCAAATTAAAGCAACAACGTTACACATCATTGTCACAGGTGGTCTACGAAACCCAGTTCATAAATGCTGGCCACTTATGAATCGTGTATACGATTGGGGTTATCCCTGTCAGTGTCAATTAAGGGCTGAAGGTGGTGTACTGAAGCACCGAAACTGGTAGCCGTATAATAAATAACGGCGTAAGGACGGCTGTAAGTGTTCCATTACATTACTTGATTGGAATATATCCAACAAATAACTGAGGAAGCTGCCGCGCGGGATTAGCAGAGCGGTCTACGGTGCTGCAGTCATGGACTGTGCGGCTGGTCCCGGCGGAGGTTCGAGTCCTCACTCGGGCATGGGTGTGTGTGTTTGTCCTTAGGATAATTTAGGTTAAGTAGTGTGTAAGCTTAGGGACTGATGACCTTAGCAGTTAAATCCCATAAGATTTTTTTAAAAAAAGTGAGGAAGTTGCGTGAATGTATTACTCTGAAATGAAGAGGTTGGTGCAGGAGAGGAATTCGTAACGGGCCGCACAAAACCAGTCAGAAGATTCTTGACAAAAACGCTCCTTTGCTTGAATTTTGTGATTTGTGTTGAGGTGTGCCCGGTCTTATCCGTGACTTACAATATCGGCGACGATGAGGTACTGAACTCAAGCCAAAAAAATATGAACAAGGATCAGGAGACATCACCATGCTGCTTCGTTCTATGGCCAGGCCGTCGTTGCGCGACTACAGTGGGCACACCACTCACCCGGTCGTTACTGTTAGTGTTCGAAACCAGAACTGACACTTCTCTTTGAAGTACTTATAGTACCTCTGTGGTTCTCGAGAAGCTCATTGGACATCTTTACCGTCCTCCAACCTGTGAAAAAACCTTGTCAGGACGAGGTATCAAACCTTGATCTCCAGGTAGCTTTCGGCCACGCTAACGGCTCGGTTGCAGAGGCGGACATACAGGATGCACGGATAAAGAGAATTAAATGCAGGAGTCGTTGAACTGTGTAGTCCATTGTACAACTTTCGTAGAAGTAAAATTCTTCCTATTGTGGCGATCTCGCAGATTAACTGTGTTTCGTAACTCAATTATGTTCACAGTCCTACAATGTTTCTCGGATGCATATCTATGCTTCCGCTGTGCACTATTGCAAATGTCGGACCCTTACGTCTAGCTTTTAGCGTACGAATGCCTTCAGAACTGGAACTTAGATTACCATTTTTCAGAAAGAATATTCTCGAATGTGGTGTTTACAGGCACCGTTCTTCTTCCAACGGCGTAGGAGGTCTACAAGCTGACGGACAAGGACAGCTGACCTACTTAAATGCGACGACGGCGTCGTTACGAAGAGATTCGGTTACCGTCAACTTCCGTTTGTTTACAAACTCGTCCGTGGGGACGCGCTGAGTGTCTGAGACCGGTTTTAACAGGATAGCGCTACTGCGTGCTTCGCGAAGCGCGGTTCCTGGAAACAGAGCTTGTTTCGGCATATCAGCGTGGCTGCGTAACAATAAGTGACCAAAGAAATCGTCCCCATATTCCTGAAAATATTGTAACTATACACTGCTTGACAAAAACGTGAAACACTCGCAAGGGGATGAGAAAACGAATTGAAACTTCACAGTTTGAGAGGGTACGTGACGTCGTTTCAGTGATTACAAAGAACTTGGTATTTCGAATCCAGTTATCAATTTGATGTTGTACCCCCTCCGGCCTGGATACAGCCACTGAATCGGTTAGCAAGGATTTCATAAAGCCTTTGTACCCTTTCCTGTACCAAGATGGAGAACAGCTGCTGTAATTCGTCCTTGATATCCTAGATATTTGTACTGGAATGGAGTTTATGTCCGAGTTGGTTCCAAGGATATTCTATTGGAGACATGGAGTACCTCTACATCATGCATACAGATCATAGAAACACGTGCTACGTGTGGTCGAGCACTGTCCTGTTGAAAAAGGGCACCACGATACTGTCGCATGAAACATAACACATGACGATGCAGCATGTGCACAATGTTCTGTTGTGTCGTCAGAGTTACCTCAGTCACTAATAGCCATGACCTGAAGTCATATCCGTTGGCTCCCCACACCATGACATCAGGAGTTAACACCGCTGTACCTCTGAAAAATATTGGAAGAATGAGACCTCTTCCCAGCTTGCCGCCATACCCGCCAATAAAGATCACCTGCGGTAGTGCACAACCGCGAACACACTGTGAAACTACTAGTCAGTGAATGCTTCCCGGCCACGGCACCTTTCCAAACACAGCTTTCTGTGTTGTGGTGTTAACGGCAGCCTACGCAAATGAAGGTAATTCCCTAGACCAGCTGATGCTGGACTCCGACCAGTGGTACAGGATGATAGAGACTGTTGCAGGGAGTCCGCTACTTGCTTTCGGATGATAGGTGCTGAAATGGTTTATGACGTCGTTGGTGCACAGTACGACTGTACTTCCCTGTCGTCAGACGTGTTACAACTTTATAACGAGTATACCTTTCCTTACGTTCCCATGTAGTCCAACACCGGGCGCTCTCACATCCGAATGCCCCAGAAATCTGAATGTTGCATGATTCGACCAGCGGCCAAATGGAAACCCATAATGAGGCCCGTCTCAAACTCTGTTAGGTGCTGATAATGCTGTCTCGCACGAGTACGTGGCATCTCCGTGTCCTTCACAGAGATACTCAACATTTGATGTTGTTGACGGCCCTTATATAACGAACGAGGCCTGTTAGCAACACTGAATACGAGCAACACTAATGCACTCTGGTGGCTATTCGACTTGTCATAAAGAATAGCAGCTCCGATATGCTACCTACCCGCCGATTGTGTATACGTGAACGAATTTATATTGACATTCGGCCATGTCTTCCGGATGATTCAGTTTTTTGTCGGGCGGTGTGTGTATAATGCATGGAGTTTCAAACAGATTCATCCGACTCCACAAGACTGTATCGTATACATGGACGGAGGAAAAAGTTTTGGGTAAAGTCAACACTGTTTTGTAATCAGTCCACAGTAATCAACCTGTCATGCCAACCGAGTTAGTCATTGCTCATGTGTCTGTTTGGCGTGTTTTGCGATGACGTTTCGTTTCAAACCATACATGATTTAAACCATACACGATTCAATTCTTTGTCTCTAAATTATGGCTCTCAGCAGTATAACATTAGTTTCGAACACTTTTAGCTGAGATAAATTACTAGTGACTTCGTATATTTGATGTCATTTTCGGGCGTATTGTAAATTTTTGTTTGCACCATGTAGAACGAAATGATTTTGTTCACAGAGAGATGGTATTTCAAGAAAAGTGGTGCGAGATTCGTAAAAACAGTTCAGGAAGGTGGTTCTTCGGGTAACGGGTGCCAACTTCATCAGCATGTCGACAAGTAAAACTTCATGCGTACCTAGAAACGTTAAGCCAGTTCGGGTTCTCCACTGCACCGTCTCGATCTAAGTTTCCCTAAATCACTTCAGGTAATACTGGATCGCTCCTTAGAACTGACGGCATCTGCTTCTTTCTCAAGTCTACCTCCGACTGAGCCATTCCCTCGGCTTTCGGGACTTTCGCGTCAACGCTAAATCAAATTCCGACCTTCCTTTACAGAGTTAAGACACTGCACTGTATTAAGTATGATTGGGATTTAAGTTAACCGTCCGTCCATACAGATTTGGATTTTTCGTCATTTCTCTATAACGCTTAAAACTTGCTCCTCTGGAAAGGTGACGCTATCCGATTTTTTCCCCATGCTTGTCTAATTCCAGCTCTCTAATGACTTTAGCGTCTACGGGACGTTAATCCGTAACTACTTTTTGTTTTCAACCTTTGTTTTTCCACCGTAACAGACGATGTGACTCACAGTTCTGTTGTAGCCCAGCGTCGTGTTCGACGTGAGAAAATTTATAGGCAGGTACCTTTGAAAAACAGGTTTTTCGAAGGAAACATAAAATCTTATCTTCTGCCTCATGGGATCTTAATTATACAGACACATGATATAGTTTTCGATCAAGTGTCTGTCTTGAACTATATGAGAGACGGTAAGTGCGGTGGACTATCAGCTACGGGAAATTGAATCACAATTACTAACGAGGAGAACACGGCAAGAGCCATAACCCGATATCCCAGAAACTTCGCTCAGTTGAAGAGAGGTAAAAACAAGCGAACATATATCACGGATTTTCCGTAGATACTCGACCGCTTCAGAGAAAATGACGATCATAGTGCTCTTTTAGCGAGTAAATAGTTCATCCGAAGCGGAGGCACTGTGGCTAGCGTAGCGGCTTCACACTTTTGCGCCCCGTTTTCGAAACCTGATTGTTATTTTCGTTTTTGTTTTCCACGATGTGTACCAGTGTATATTGAAATAATGTTAACCTCATTCGTCTACTAATTGTATGTCTAGTGAATGCATTTAATAAATAAATAAATAAATAAATGAGAAAATTATTTGAGATTGTTTTCGCTGAGATTCCTGTAGTGTATCTTCGGTGAAGTGGTCCATTATGCATGGTTTGCCACGAAATTACTGCCAACGCGTGAAATCTTCAGCAAAGATAACGACGTCTTTCTCCCAAGTGAAATTCGTACGAAGAAATGTCACTGTGCCAAATCTTCTTCGCGCGATGGTCGTGGTGTTCCGAATTTCTATGTTTGGAATGTTTATACGAGTGTATCACCCAAATAAATGGCAGCAAATCTCCCTGAAAGATAAAAATAAGAGTAAAATATAAGAATTAATGTAAGAATTTATATAAAAATTAGTATAAGAATTTGAGAATTTTTTTTAAAAATGTAATCCCTGAAAATACCATATGCACATATATTATATAATAAATGTATGATGCTTATTGTGCAACCCAGTTGTAATTTTACAATTAGTATAGCGCTTTTGTATCCCCAAACTTCATAAGGAACGTTAGTTTAATAACCTTCTACGGACAGGGGTAGATAAATGAACAAAACTGCAGACAACCTTGTAGGTGGAACAACCACAGCTATGAGTATTCATCTAGGGTTTTAATTACCGCTTCAGCTGTATTTAGTTTTTTATTACTGGATCACTATCGGTTTCGTGTCACTGAAAGCCACATCTTCAGGTGATCATATAATGAAAACATTAGAGCGGAAAAGCTCGGAATCTTCTTACCCAGCATTTGTTGTCCGTCAAAACAAACACCGCTAAAAGACGTTATGTCACAGATATTGAAAGCTGGCAGTTTTTTTTATGGACAACGAATTTTGGGTAAAAAGATTCGAAGGTTTTCTTCTCTAATGTTTTAATCATATGTTCAGCTGAAGATGTGGCTTTTAGTGCCACGAAACCGGTAGTGATCCAGTAGTAGAGGACTAAATACAGCTGAAGCGGTTAGTAATACCCTAGAGAAATAAAAAAAAATTAAAGTAAAATAAAATAAAAACAGTAATTGAAGTTCGAACACGGGACCAAAAGGGAAAGGTCGCAACCATTTCAGTTACGACTGTCGTGCGCTAAAAGGCATCTAAATTACTCAGGAACAGTCGAGACACATTTTCATTTATTTTGACTGCTCTTCCACTGAGCAAAGTTTCTGGAAAATTGGGTTATGGCACTTGTGTTCTCGTAAGTCACAGCTTATGTCTCACACAATGCACAAATTGTGTCTGATTGCACGAACATTACGACGCGCCATTTTATCAGAGTCAGGAAGTTCCACTGTGGTAGAGACCAAGTCTCGGTGTAGTACGACGATGTCCGCTGGCGGTTCTATGTAGCGTCGGAGCCGAAACGTCGATGAGTCGGTTGATAGGCTGTCATCGGAGAGCAGGCCGCTGGAGGTTCTAGGGGAAACTCATGATACGAAGGTTGTCCAGAAAGTAAGTTCCGATCGGCCGCGAAATGGAAACCACACTGAAAAACAGAAACGTTTTATTTGCAACAGTTAGGTACACCTTCCACCTACTTCTCTACATAGTCGCCGCTCCAACTTCGAGTGCTGTCGTAGTGTTGTATCATCTTTCCAAGATCCTAGTCATAGAAAGCAGCCGCCCGTCTTTCGACCAGTTACCCCCAAGACTGGCTAAGTTTCACGGAAGCTCGAAATTTAGTGCGGACGTCAATGCTAGATGCTTTTAATAGTTTCCACAGTGAAACATTGTCTCAAAATATGGTAGAAAACCCAAAGATATTCTGGTCGTATGTGAACTACATCAGTGGCAAAATACAGTCAGCAGCGTCACTGCGCGATAGCGATGGAAATGTTACCGATGATGGTGTCACTAAAGTGGAGTTACTAAATACAGCTTTCCGTAATTCCTTCACGAAAGAAGACGAAGTAAATATTCCAGAATTAGAAACCAGAACAGCTGTTAGCATGAGTTACATAAAAGTAGTTACCTTAGGTATTGCGAAACAATTCAAATCACTTAAGAAAGGCAAGTCTTCCCGTCCAGATGGTATACCAATCAGGTTATTTTCAGAGTGTGCAGACACAATAGCGCCTTTCTTAGCAATCATATACAACCGCTCGCGTGACGAAAGGTCTGTTCCTAAATACTGGAAAGTAGCACAGGTCAAACCAATAGGAGTAACCCACTGAATTACAGACCCATATCAGTGATGTCAATTTGCAGTAGGATTTTGGAGCATGTACTGTACTCGAACATTATGAATCGCCTTGAAGAAAATTACTTATTGATACATAACCAACACGGATTCAGAAAATATTATTCTTGTGCAACACAGATAGCTCTTTATTCCCATGTCGACAAGAGATCTCAGGTCGATTCCATATTCCTAGATTTCCAGAACGCTTTTGATACCGTTCCTCACAAGCGACTATTAATCAAATTGCTTGTATATGGAGTATCGTCTCAGTTGTGTGACTGGATCCGTGATTTCCTCTCAGAGAAGCCACAGTTCGTAGTGATAGACGGTAAATCATCGCGTAGAAAAGAAGCGATATCTAGCGTTCCGCAAGGTAGTGTCATAGGCCCTCTGCTGTTCTTGATTTACATAAATTATCTAAGTGATAATCTGAGCAGCCCCTTAGATTGTTTGCAGATGACGCTGTGATTTACCGTCTAGTAAAATCATCAGATGATCAATTGCAATTACATAATGATCTAGAGATAATTACTGTATGGTGCGAAAACCGGCAATTGGCACTAAATAAAGAAAAGTGCGAGGTCATTCACATGGGCGCTAAAAGAAATCCGATAAGTTTTTCGTATACGATAAATTGCACAAATCTAAGGGCTGTCATTTCGAATAAGTACCTAGGAATTACAATTATGAGCAACTTAAATTGGAAAGATCACATAGATAATATTGTGGGGAAGGCGAAACAAAGACTGGGCTTTGTTGGCACAACACTTAGAATATGCGACAAACCCACTAAACCGGCAGGCTACATTACACTTGTCCCCCCTCTGCTGGAATATTGCTGCGCGGTATGGGATCCTTACCAGGTACGATTGACGGAGGACATCGAAAAATTGCAAGAAGGGCAGCTCGTTTCGTGTTATCACGCAATATGGGTGAGAGTGTCACTGATATGATACATGAGTTGGGGTGGCAGTCACTGAAACAAAGGTGGTTTACGAAATTTCAATCACCAACTTTCTCTTCCGAATGCGATAATATTTTCTTGACACGCTCCTTCGTATGGAGAAATGATCATCATAATAAAATAAGAGAAATCAGAGCTCGAACGGAAAGATTTAGGTGTTCCTTTTTCTCACACGCCATTCGAGAGTGGAATGGAAGAGAACTAGTATGAAAATGGTTGGATGAGCCCTGCAGCTTGGTTCTCCGAGATATACAATTCCTTCCGCCCCCGTTCCCCCACTTTATGCATCTGCATCTACGTATATACTCCACAATCCCTTATAAAATAAATGGCGGAGGCTACATCCAACGATTTTCTTTCCAATTCCTTTCGATTATTGAACACGGATAAATTACTGGATGCGTGTGTACACGTCCTAATCTCTCACATCTGATTCTCATGATCATTAAGTGTCTTATTCTCACGATCACTACGTTACTCATACAATGATGGCACGTAATGTTTGCACAGTCTTCGCCCAAGAAAAGTTCTCTAAATGACCCCAACAAGGTTTGGCGAGAACTTTGTCAATTTTCGCCACGGATTCCCATTTAAGTTCTCCGAGCATTTCGTTCGTAGTCTGCTGATGCATCTACTTGATAACGACTCCAAATACTGGGCCAATACACTAGAATTGGTATCCGTAGCATTACGTATGTCACTTTCTTCACAGAAGAATTGCATTTTCCGAGGACCCTTCCGAGAACCTTTCCAAGAAATCTAAATCTTCTCCCATGTAATACTAATTTTACGTGATCACTTCTTTGTATCATCTCTAAAATACTTACATCATGTGACATGTTCAAGATATTCACCATTATCTAGCAAACGAAAATGAAGTGATATGGTATTGTTGGCCGGGAACCTCGTCTGGGATTGTTCGGCTGCTTGGTGCGAGTGTTTCTGTTTGACGCAACTCGGCGACTTCCACGTGTTTGTGATGAAGGTGACAAGAAACGATTAGGATGACACAAACACCTAGTCCCCGACCGAAGAAAATCTCCGACACAGCTAGGAATCGAAACCGGGACCACGCAACCTAGAGCAGCGCCGCTAACCACCAGACCACTAATCTAGTAGTCAGACACAGGGTGCTTAAAAAATCAGACTTTTGCTTCATGCGCCAGCGAAGAATGAGCACTACGAGTATTTAGCGTATGGGAACCCAACTTTGCACGATTGATGTCCAGGCTGTGCGCTGCGGTATTTGCGTTGTTATTAGGGTTAGTGTCATGACTTGCCGTTAGACACCAGTACTGTTACGGCAACATAGGGTTGAAACGCGATAATGAGTTTGCATTACAGTTGCAGACAGGCAACATGGGTCTGGACAAGGTGGGCAGGGTTTTAGTCGTAAAGCTGTTTAATCAAAATAAAGCTACAGTGCTGCTGCTCTTCACAAATATCGACTTGTTAGAGAAATACGGAGAGGTCCTCTTTCCGCACCGGAGTCCAAGAATGTGATTCGGAAATCCGAACTAACTGGCGAATTGGAAATAGCTCATGGGAGGGCCAATGGAACCACAAATTGTTAAAGAAGCTACTGTTGCCATGCCTGAGAATGCTGGACGCAATGTGATGTTCAAGCAGTGTACGAGCTGTGCCACAGCAGCTGACCGTTCCATGCTCCACTGTTGTTTCAGACAGCAGTAGAGCAATTCCTGGTGCGGTTCCAGGCTGCCGTAGATTCAGATGCTCGTCAAATTGAGCGATGTTTGTAACCTGGAACGTAAACTTGGTACGCAGCTAACAAATGTTAGGCCTCTAATGTGGAAATTAAAATGGCTTATTCGTTATTGCTCTTCCGCATGTTCTTATAAATGTTTGCACATAGTTTCACTTCGTTACGATCGCTCTTTTCACGAGGATCTTCTCAAGTAGTGAAAGCTAAATTATGACAACCCTGTATCAACCGGTTCTTCTATTTCTTACAGAAATTTACCCACGTTTAAAAAGAATACTGCATTTTTTCTCCAGTTCTTTCTGTAATACCTTACGACCATCCAACGACGGTACTTTCCTGCTTAAGGTAGCATCGGCATCTTATAATACTGCTGACTCTGTCTCACAAATGATTTATGTGCACTGCAAATATCTACATCTACATCCATACTCCGCAAGCCACCTGACGGTGTGTGGCGGAGGGTACCTTGAGTACCTCTATCGGTTCTCCCTTCTATTCCAGTCTCGTATTGTTCGTGGAAAGAAGGGTTGTCGGTATGCCTCTGCGTGGGCTCTAATCTCTCTGATTTTATCCTCATGGTCTCTTCGCGAGATATATGTAGGAGGGAGCAATATACTGCTTGACTCCTCGGTGAAGGTATGTTCTCTAAACTTCAAAAAAGCCCGTACCGAGCTACTGAGCGTCTCTCCTGCAGAGTCTTCCACTGGAGTTTATCTATCATCTCCGTAACGCTTTCACGATTACTAAATGATCCTGTAACGAAGCGCGCTGCTCTCCGTTGGATTTTCTCTCTCTCTTCTATCAACCCTATCTGGTACGGATCCCAGACGGGTGAGCAGTATTCAAGCAGTGGGCGAACAAGTGTACTGTAACCGACTTCCTTTGTTTTCGGATTGCATTTCCTTAGGATTCTTCCAGTGAATCTCAGTCTGGCATCTGTTTTACCGACGATCAACTTTATATGATCATTCCATTTTAAATCACTCCTAATGCGTACTCCCAGATAATTTATGGAATTAACTGCTTCCCGTTGCTGAACTGCTATATTGTAGCTAAATGATAAGGGATCTTTCTTTCTATGTATTCACAGCTCATTAAACTTGTCCACATTGAGATTCAATTGCCATTCCTTGCACCATGCGTCAATTCGCTGCAGATCCTCCTGCATTACAGAACAATTTTCCATTGTTACAACCTCTCGATATACCACAGCATCATCCGCAAAACGCCTCAGTGAACTTCCGATGTCATCCACAAGGTCATTTATGTATATTGTGAATAGCAACGGTCCTACGACACTCCCCTGCGGCACGCCTGAAATCAATGTTACTTCGGAAAACTTCTCTCCATTGAGAATCACATGCTGCGTTCTGTTATCTAGGAACTCTTCAATCCAATCACACAATCGGTCTGATAGTCGATATGCTCTTACTTTGTTCATTAAACGGCTGTGGGGAACTGTATCGAACGCCTTGCGGAAGTCAAGAAACACGGCATCTACCTGGGAACCCGTTTCTATGGCCCTCTGAGTCTCGTGGACGAATAGCGCGAGCTGGGTTTCACACGATCGTCTTTTTCGAAACCCATGCTGATTCCTACAGAGTAGATTTCTAGCCTCCAGAAAAGTCATTATACTCGAACATAATACGTGTTCCAAAATTCTACAACTGATCGACGTTAGAGGTATAGGTCTATAGTTCTGCACATCTGTTCGACGTCCCGTCTTGAAAACGGGGATGACCTGTGCCCTTTCCCAATCATTTGGAACGCTACGCTCTTCTAGAGGCCTACGGTACACCGCTGCAAGAAGGGGGGCAAGTTCCTTGGCGTACTATGTGTAAAATCGAACTGGTATCCCATCTGGTCCAGCAGCCTTTCCTCTTTTGAGCGATTTTAATTGAGGTTTTATTACGATACCTTGGAGAACAGTCGATTTTAACTTTCGTTTGTGTTTAATATTTGCCCTGCAGTGGGTTCTAATTTTCAAATACACGTCGAAATAATGGCATATTTGCGAAGATACTCTGAGTCATCACATCTTGGTTAGTAAACGACGATGTGATTACAGTGTCGAACGCCTTTAGGAAATCTAGCGAGCCAGAATCTACCTGTTGACCTGCGTCTACACCGAGGTGACAAATGTCACGGGATACCTCCTAATATCGTGTTGGAACTCCTTTTGCCCGGCGTAGTGCAGCAACTCGACGTGACGTGAACAAGTCGTTGGAAATGGTGCAGGATTTTGTGCACCGACTGACCTCTCGATTACATCCCATAAATGCTCGATGGGTAACCAAATCGGTCGCTCGAACTGTCCAGAATATTCTGCAAACCAGCTGCAGACGATTGTGGCCCGGTGACATAGCGATTTGTCATCCATAAAAATTCTATCACTGTTTGCTGCAAATGGTCTCCAAGTAGCCGAACACAACCATTCCTTGTCAATTACCTGTTCAGTTGGACAAGAGGACCCAGTAAACACACCCGCACCACTATGGTGCCACCACTAGCTTGCACAGTGCCTTGTTGGCCATCGGGGTCAATGGCTTCGTGGGGTCTGCATCACATTCGAAGCCTACCATCAGCTCTTACCAACTGAAATCGGGACACCTCTGACCAGACCGCGTTGCCTAGGATCCGACCGATGTTGTCACTAGCTCAGGAGAGGCGCTGTGGGCAAAGCCGAAGGCATTCGCGTCTGTCGTTTGTTGCCATTGCCTATTAACGCCAAATTTCGCCGCATTGTCCTAACGGAAACATTAGACGCACGACCCGCTTTGATTCATGTGGTTATTTCACGCAGTGTTGCTTGTATGTTAGCACTGACAACTCTACGCAAAAGCCGATGCTCTCGGTCGTTAAGTGAAGGCCTCGCCACTGCGTTGTCAGCGTTGAGAGGTAATGCCTGAAATGCGGTGTTCTCGGCACACTATTCCGAAATACCGGGTGATCAAAAAGTCAATATAAATTTGAAAACTTAATAAACCACGGAATAATGTAGATAGAGAGGTAAAAATTGACACACATGCATGGAATGACATGGGGTTTTATTAGAACCACCCCATATTGCTAGACACGTGAAAGATCTCTTGCGCGCGTCGTTTGGTGATGAACGTGTGCTCAGTCGCCACTTTCGTCATGCTTGGCCTCCCAAGTCCCCAGCCAGACCTCAGGCCGTGCGATTATTGGCTTTGGGGTTACCTAAAGTCGCAAGTGTATCGTGATCGACCGACATCTCTAGGGATGTTGAAAGACAACATCCGACGCCAATGCCTCACCATAACTTCGGACATGCTTTACAGTGCTGTTCACAACATTATTCCTCGACTACAGCTATTGTTGAGGAATGATGGTGGACATATTGAGCATTTCCTGTAAAGAACATCATCTTTGCTTTGTCTTACTTTGTTACGCTAACTATTGCTATTCTGATCAGATGAAGTGCCATCTGTCGGACATTTTTGAACTTTTCTATTTTTTTTTTTTTTTTGTTCTAATAAAACCCCATGTCATTCCAAGCATGTGTGTCAATTTGAACCTTTCTATCTACATTATTACGTGATTTATTCAGTTTTCAAATTTATACTGACTTTTTGATCACCCGGTAGATTGTAACATGCATGCAGCTCCACTACCATTCCGTATTCGTATTCTGTTGATTCCCCTTGTGCGACCATAATCATGTCGGGAACTTTTTCACATGACTCACTTGAGTATAAATTAGTGCACCGCCAATGCAATGCCGTTTTATACCTTTATTTATTCATTTATTTATTTACATGTCAAGTTCCGTAGGACCAAATTGAGGAGCAAATCTCCAAGGTCATGGAACGTGTCAGTACATGAACTTACAACATAAAAGTAATAACAGATAAAAATAAATGTTCATGAACCTGAAAGAAAATCAGTCCATAAGTTTAAGCAAACGCTATCAGCAATACAATGAGAATCAGCTTAATTTTTCAAGGAACTCCTCGACAGAATAGAAGGAGTGACCCATGAGGAAACTCTTCAGTTTCATTTTGAAAGCGCGTGGATTACTGCTAAGAATTCGAGTGGCAGCTTATTGAAAATGGATGCAGCAGTATACTGCACACCTTTTTGCACAAGAGTTAAGGAAGTCCGATCCAAATGGAGGTTTGATTTCTGCCGAGTATTGACCTAGTGTTGTTGGAAATAAACTAATATTGGTAACAAGAAACGACAATAAGGAATATACATATTGAGAGGCCAATGTCAAAATACCCAGACTCGTGAACAGAGGTCGACAAGAGGTTCGTGAACTCACACCACTTATTGCCCGAACCGCCCGTTCCTGAGCCAAAAATATCCTTCCAGAATGGGAAGAGTTACCCCAAAACATAATACCATACGACATAAGTGAATGGGAATAAGCAAAGTAGACTAATTTACGTGTCGAATTATAACTCACTTTCGATACCGTTCGAATAGTGAAAATGGCAGTATTAAGTCTTTGAACAAGATCCTGAACGTGGGCTTTCCACGACAGCTTACTATCTATCTGAACACCCAGGAATTTGAACTGTTCAGTTTCACTAATCATATGCCCATTCTGTGAGATTAAAACGTCAGGTTTTGTTGAATTGTGTGTTAGAAACTGTAAAAACTGAGTCTTACTGTGATTTAACATTAGACTATTTTCTACAAGCCATGAACTGAGGTCATACAACATTCTTTACTACCAAGCTAGTGTCATCAGCAAACAGAAATATTTTAGAGTTACCCATAATACTAGAGGGCATATCATTTAAATAAATAAGGAACAGAAGCGGCCCCAACACTGATCCCTGGGGCACCCCCCACTTGACAATACCCCACTCAGATCCCACTTCGTAGCCGTTATCAACATTGTGAATAATGACCTTTTGCTGCCTGTTGCTAAAGTAAGAGGTGAACCAGTTGTGAGCTACTCCCCTTATTCCGTAATGGTCCAACTTCTGGAGCAATATTGTGAGATCAACACAGTCAAATGCCTTTGTTAAATCAAAAAATACGCCAAGCGTTCGAAACTTTTTGTTTAGCCCATCCAGTACCTCACAGAGAAAAGAGAATATAGCATTTTCAGCTGTCAAACGACTTCTAAAGCCGAACTGTACATTTGATAGCAAATCGTGTGATATAAAATGATCAATTAACCTTACATACACAGCCTTTTCGATAACTTTTGCAAACACTGATGGCATAGAAATAGGTCTAAAATTACCTACATTATCCCCTTCTCCCTTTTTATAAAGCGGCTTTACTACTGAGTACTTTAATCGTTCAGGAAACTGACCATTCCTGACCTTGCGTACTCGATGCTGTTGTCACCTGTATATGTACATATCGCTGTCCCATGCCTTTTGTTATCTCCGTGTATTGTTCGTAAGACGTCGTGTATGTATAAACCAAGCAGTGTGTCACACGAGTAGTCTTTCCTTCCTGCAGGCTTTAACGAGCACTCGTTAGGTGAAAGCACGCTGTAGCACGTGGTGGCGTAATGGTTTCGTAACGCGCGGGCCGGTGTAATTCCTGGAGTGGGCTCTCCGGGCCTCCCTGTGACCGTGCGGTACCCGGGCGTGTCGTCCCCTGCTGCACACGACTGGATGCGCACACCTGCTCCTCCCGTCTGCTGTGCAGAGCTCTCGCGGTAATGAGACGGCTCGCCTCCACCACCGCTTACCGCCCCAGCCGGGTCTCCGCGCGGAAGAAATAAACGAATGCACCTGTTCCCGCATTTCCACCGCACTGCCCTAGCCTGCACACAACGAGCAACACCACGTAAAATTTGGAGACATTATTTTTTACTTTGGGGAGATACATACGGCGTTATTCGCAAGTACCCCTTGGCTTCAGAAGACGACAATACTACAACACATACAAAAAATTATATTTCCCGGAGAGCACTGAGTCTCAACTTTTACACAAGCGGCAAGACGCAGTCAATACCTTCGCTGCGCAGTGCCGATGGTACTGTTACCGACGACTGTGCCGCTAAAGCGGAGTTCTTGAACGCATTTTTCCGAAATTCATTTACCAGGGAAGACGAATGGAATAGTCCAGAATTTGAAACACGAACAGCTGCTAGCATGAGTTTCTTAGAAGTAGATACCTTAGGGGTTGCGAAGCAACTCAAATCGCTTGATACGGGCAAGTCTTCAGGTCCAGATTTTTTACCGATTAGGTTCCTTTAAGATTACGCTGATACAATAGCTCCCTACTTAGCAATCATATACAACCGCTCGCTCACCGATAGATCTGTACCTACAGATTGGAAAATTGCGCAGGTCGCACCAGTGTTTAAGAAGGGTAGTAGGAGTAATCCATCGAACTACAGGCCTATATCATTGACGTCGGTTCGCAGTAGGGTTTTGGAGCATATACTGTATTCAAACATTATGAATCACCTCGAAGGGAACGATCTATTGATACGCATTCAGCATGGTTTCAGAAAACATCATTCTTGTGCAACGCAGCTAGCTCTTTATTCGCACGAAGTAATGGCCGCTATCGACAGGGGATCTCAAGTTGATTCCGTATTTCTAGATTTCCGGAAAGCTTTTGACACCGTTCCTCACAACCGACTTCTAATCAAGCTGCGGGCCTATGGGGTATCGTCTCAGTTGTGCGACTGGATTCGTGATTTCCTGTCAGGAAGGTCACAGTTCGTAGTAATAGACGGCAAATCATCGAGTAAAACTGAAGTGATATCAGGTGTTCGCCAGGGAAGCGTCCTGGGACCTCTGCTGTTCCTGATCTATATAAATGACCTGGGTGACAATCTGAGCAGTTCTCTTAGGTTGTTCGCAGATGATGCTGCAATTTACCGTCTAGTAAGGTCATCCGAAGACCAGTATCAGTTGCAAAGCGATTTAGAAAATATTGCTGTATGGTGTGGCAGGTGGCAGTTGACGCTAAATAACGAAAAGTGTGAGGTGATCCACATGAGTTCCAAAAGAAATCCGTTGGGATTCGATTACTCGATAAATAGTACAATTCTCAAGGCTGTCAATTCAACTAAGTACCTCGGTGTTAAAATTACGAACAACTTCAGTTGGAAAGACCACATAGATAATATTGTGGGGAAGGCGAGCCAAAGGTTGTGTTTCATTGGCAGGACACTTAGAAGGTGCAACAAGTCCACTAAAGAGACAGCTTACACTACACTCGTTCGTCCTCTGTTAGAATAATGCTGCGCGATGTGGGATCCTTACCAGGTGGGATTGACGGAGGACATCGAAAGGGTGCAAAAAAGGGCAGCTCGTTTTGTATTATCACCTAATAGGGGAGAGAGTGTGGCAGATATGATATGCGAGTTGGGATGGAAGTCATTAAAGCAAAGACGTTTTTCGTCGAGGCGAGATCTATTTACGAAATTTCAGTCACCAACCTACTCTTCCGAATGCGAAAATATTTTGTTGATCCCAACCTACATAGGTAGGAATGATCATCAAAATAAAATAAGAGAAATCAGAGCTCGAACCGAAAGGTTTATGTGTTCGTTTTTTCCGCGTGATGTTCGGGAGTGGAATGGTAGAGAGATAGTATGATTGTGGTTCGATGAACCCTCTGCCAAACACTTAAATGTGAATTGCAGAGTAATCATGTAGATGTAGATGTATCTTCGATAAGGTCAGAAGCTGAAGAAATGTATTTAAAATTTGTGCCACGCCCACGACTTGAACCTGGGCCTCCTGCTTTCGAGGCAAATTTGCTTACCACTGCAACACTGTGGCACCCACAGCTGCACGAACTACCGTACACTAATGCCCTCCATTCCATGAACCTCAGTTCACGCTCTCAGCCCATTTTCCGCTTCTTAAATCGTCAGTATCGCCGAGGCACATCTGCCTAGTAAGCAGGAGACGCAGGTTCAAGTCCTGACCACGGCACAAATTTTAATTAATCTCTTCAGCTACAAATCTTACTGGACATACAGAAAAGTCACTCACAACAGTGGAGAGAGCAGCTCTCCAAGTTAAGATAGGCGATGTGCCGTAGTTGCATGTGAGTACATGTAGACAAAACGTCCGCTTCCTACAGGGTTACCAGATCGCCAGGTTAATCCAGATTCTACCCGGTTTTTAATGTTCTGTTTCAGCCCTCAATTGCAAATTTATAAAACATCAACAACTTCCATATCAACTTGTTGTTCTGTGATGTCATTGCGAAAACATTCTGTTGGCGCCCATCTGCATAGGGGGAAATGATCATCACGATAAAATAAGAGAAATCAGGGCTCGCACAGAAAAATTTAAGTGCTCGTTTTTCTCGCGTGCCGTTTGACAGTGGAACGGTAGAGAGACATCTTGAAGGTGGTTCATTGAACCCTCTGCCAAGCACTTTATTGTGAATAGCAGAGTAATCACGTAGATGTAGATATACCACTTGCCTGACTGAAATTGGAACTGAGCATAAACTGTGAGAGATAAAAGCAGGTTGGCAACCCCTCAAGTGATCGTCGACTGTCACGGCGCGGCGACGTGATTCTCAGCTTTGCTCCTCTAGAGGGGCATAACGCGCATCGAGTCGGCTGTGGTCCTGACGTCCTAATTGACATTTGCTGTTAAGAATGTAGGGAATGTTTCCAATATGCAGAAGACTGATGAAGTAAATGGTGGAAACCCGTTCAGCATTAATAGGGAAAACTATCTGATAGACGGTGTGATCCGAAGAACGATCGCTCTGGATATAAGTAAACACAACTTTTGAAAACTGTACAATAGTCTTTTCCAATCTCTGCCTACAATGCAGATGTTGAAAGGATATTTTCCTTATTAAGTATACATTTGACTGATGAAACAAAAAAAGACTTTCTGTACAGTGTGTAAGGAGTACAGGGTGTACATAAAGTCCGGTAACACTTTCAATTATTTATTGCACAGGAATCAAACCTTGTACAGATATCATACATATGTCATTTTGAAGAGAAACCCAAAAGTTTTTTTTTCATGTATACCGCCACAGCGTAGTTTAGTAATTTGCCGATAGTCAGCGCTAGTCGCAAACATGGTGAGTTCAGGTGCGGAATGAGTTTTCTGTTTGTTGGAGTTCCCAGAACACCAGATCTCACTCCGTGTGACTTTTTTCTGTGGGGGCACATTAAAGTCCTGGTGTATCTACCGCCTGTACCACTGACTGCCACAGTCGACGATGCCATGCTGGGACGAGTATGGCAACAATTCTTTTCCCGTATTGACGTCTGCCGGGTCACTCATGGTTCGCATATCGAATGTTTGTAAAGAAAATTTTCAGAGTTTCTTTTCAAAATGCAATATGTATGACATCTGTACAATATTTAGTTCTTGCCCAATAAATAATTGAAAGTGTTCCCGGACTTTATGTACACCCTGTATGTTGATCGCCAGTTATAACTACAAAGATCTCATTTGTTCTCAGCATTATGATGTATAAAATCCAAGAAAGAGTTAAGAAGGTTCGAGGAAGGGAGAAACATGCCTTTGTAAAAAAAAGGGAAGTGAGAAACATGCTTTTGTAAAAAAAAATGTTTATTTTTGATTGTGGTTCACATAAAGATTGTTTGTAATGTCTCCCAGTTTTTTCATTTAGAAATGTGGCAGTTCTAGCTCCGTATTGTCGCATCGAAAATTTCGCACCTGTAGACAGTCAAACCAATGAACGGATTTCGAAGGCTTTTCCTACATTTTGTTACTAAATTTACATTATTCATAAAAAGGATAGTCCCTCCTTACCTCACTTTCACTGTTCAGGTGCCAAACTGCACAGCAGACAGCTCTCACAAGACACACAGTTTCGGCGCTGACGTGTAAACGAAAGTGACCGCTCAAAACAGACAAGACTGTACGGGAATTAAACGCCAGGGGGGCTGCAGTAGACTCTATTGTCTCCAGCAGGCAACTGAGACAGGAAAATTGATCGTGTAAAAGGGGCTTCAGCACGGATACAACCACGACCACAGACGATAGCGTTGGAAGCAATTCGTCTTTTCGTAAATTTTTGCCTTCTTCCTATTAACAGCTTATAATATTCATTAGTAATAGTTATTTCGTAGCAATAAGTTTCCGTTTTCGATTACTCATGCATTGAGGGGGGGATATATGTTAAATTGCTCAAAAATGTTGATTTTTTTTCCACCAATCTGTAGCATTTTGGAAATATTGCCTCTAGTTTTCATAGTAGCCTCTGTCCTTCTTTTCGATATTTTATTATTTCCTGCTGTCACAGAAGGCATCTTGAGAGCGTAGAAGGGTCGTCACACGGTGGTACACAAAACCCAAAAGAAAGCTTTAGTAACCTCATTTAGAACAGACCCCCAAAAACAACATTTTACTCACCTACTATTGTGAAAATTTCCTCATATGATGCTTGTCTGGAAGAATCAGGACCATTCTGAGAATAGGATTTTATGCAGGTTGCTTCACTGAAAACCTACTGAAGGAGAATGATGATGTGTGTATTGGTAGTTATGAAATGTCAGTGAAGGATATTGCTAAATAGCCATGCCAAACGGATTAGACTGGAGGGAAAGAGCTACATGAGGACAAAAAATACCAAATGCTAGTAAAAGTCTTTTTTCCAATTTTTCTGCAACTTTCAGTTTTCAATGTATAAGGAACATTTTCTGCTGAACCATTTCAGATAAAAAGGTGAAATTTTCTACAGACTTTTCACATAATATAACAGAACTTCCTGTAGCACAAAATTGTTCAAAGTGCGTTACTGTCAAATTTGTTTAAATTTTTGTGGAATAAAAATTTCTATGTATCGTAGACATAAATTAAAAAAATATGTTTCGGGAGTTCTAAAACAAAGCGCGGGATTAGCTGAGCGATCTGGGGCGCTGCAGTCATGGACTGTGCGGCTCGTTCCGGCGGAGGTTCGAGTCCTCCCTCCTTAGGATAATTTAGGTTAAGTAGTGTGTAAGCTTAGGGACTGATGACCTTAGCAGTTAAGTCCCATAAGATTTCACACACATTTGAACATTTTTTTTTTTTTTTCTAAAACAAATAAGAAATTCATTTAGCTCCCCTGGGGGGAGGAGGGTGGGGGAGGAGCAGGAAGGGTTTATCCCAGCAGCCACTGTGCTGCAAGCCGATTAGAAGCTTTCACAGCGTCCTCGGCACAGGGTCCAAGTTAAACTGTGCAAACAAGCCTGCGTGGATGCGAATATCCGCAGTAAAACTTACTTTGCGGATAAAATCTTGTGCTGAATATCCGCGTATGCAATAAAAATTAATTTGTTATTAAACGTTAAATGGCAATGCCAGTTTTACGATTATTGTTTTTTTTTAGTGACAGTCTGTCGATAATAATGATTATTATTGCCCCTCCCTTACTTTATCACCAACTTCAGCTCCTAACTAAACTGTAGAATGAAAGACTTTATTTGGAACACTTTTATTTTTTAAAATGATGAAAGATGAATGATATTTAGCATGATGCTAATTGAGAAAAAATAATTATGTATAATCCGTATTTTCTTGAGATATTCAGCATTTGTTATGTATATGTCTCACTTTATCATCAGTGATGTACAGCACAAAGCACAAGACATATGAGTAGTGGGTGGATAATGTGAGAACCTGTTACCTTCATTGCATCAATGCTGCTAATTGAGTAAAAATAATTATTTATAATCATTATTTGTTTATAATTAGTATTTATTTATAATCAGTATTAGAGTCTTACGAAATTGTGAAAATAGTAATGATATTTAAAAATGATTTAGTGTCGTGACGGAAACAGAATCGAATCGTTTAAATTTTGCCCCTCAGAAAATTTCATTTTACCCCCAGTTCGGGAACCACAGCTGTAGTCCCATATCCTCACTCGCCAGTCCCTTATGCACAACCTCTAGTCCATTACTGGCACCTGTAATTCCCTTATCCACATCCTCTAGTCCAATATTTTCAGCTGCACGTCTTTTATTTGCATCCACATATGTTACAACTTTTCAAACCACTATAAACCGCTTAGGACGCCAGAGCATTGACAGCAGGCTAGCGCCTGATCGGAGTTTTCATCTGCCGAAGTCAGACCTCGTAACTTTCAGTGTGTAAACTAAGAAAGTAGGGCCTATATATGAGCACACTGTAACATAGCATATCCTATGACGTAGTTGATACGTTACGTAAGCCACAATTTCTTTCGTAATTAGTGAAACGGGTTTTGTGAAATTTATTTTGGATCATTTCCACACTTTCTGAAAGTGGAATGAACTCCTGTTATAAGTGACCTTCACATCTACATCTACAGCTGTACTCCGCGAACCATCTTATGGTGCGTGACGGAGGATCATTTGTGTACCATTGTCACTTAACCTCCCTTCCTCTTCCAGTAGCGACTGGGCTTCAGGAATAACGATTTTTCCTACTACTCTGTGTGTGATCGAATCTCTGTAATTTTACTTTCATGGTCCTTTTGCGACATATATGTAGGCGGAAGCAAAATATTGGTTGACTCATGTAGGAACCTACACTCTCAGAATTTTAGCTGTAAACCACATCATGATGCACAACGCCTCTCTTGTAGCATCTGGAGTTGAACGGGCGTCTCCGTAATGCTTTCGGCTTATTAAGTAAAATTACAGCGAAATGCGCTGCTCTTTTTTTAACTACTCTGTTTCCTCTATAAAGCCTGTCTGCTGGAGATCCTAGACTGACGAGCTTTTATTGAAGTATTGGTAGAATGACGGTTTGACTGCACTTTCTTAAGAACCTTCCACTGAATATCAGTCTGGCATCTGCCTTACCTGCAGTTACTTTCATGTGATCGTTCCATACGCATGCTTCAGGTATGTAATGAATGTGACGTATTCTAGTGACTGTTTGCAAACGTGTAGTCATACATTAATGAGTCTTCTGGCTATTTATGCGCAGCACGTTTAATTTGTTTACGTTGACGGTCAACTGTCAGTCCCTGCATCAAACGTCGATCGTCTGCATTACGCTACAATTTTCTAGCGTTGCGAATGCTCTGTATACAACAGCATCATCCGCGAAAGCTTCAAGGAACTTCCGGCGTTATCTTGCATAGTGGCAATCATGTGGTATGTTTAAAAGCCGTACATTAATTCACCCTAATGTAAAATCATGTTAACTTGCCAAACTTCTCAATTTAAGAAGCACTGCAATGAGTAATAGTAAATACATGTAAGAGGAACTGATTTTTTCGCCGAAAATTATTTGTGTCGTATGTGATACAGGAGTCATGCCATGAAGCGAAGATTTCAAGCCAGCCGGTGTGGCCGAGCGGTTCTAGACGCTACAGTCTGGAACCGCGTGACCGCTACGGTCGCAGGTTCGAATCCTGCCTCGGTCATGGATATGTGTGATGTCCATAGGTTAGTTAGGTTTAAGTAGTTTTAAGTTCTAGGGGACTGATGACCTCAGAAGTTAAGTCCCATAGTGCTCAGAGCCATTTGAACCATTTTTGAAGATTTCAATGAATGGAGCGTCCTTGGTGGTGGTGGTGGTTAGTGTTTAACGTCCCGTCGACAACGAGGTCATTAGAGACGGAGCGCAAGCTCAGATTAGGGAAGGATTGGGAAGGAAATCGGCCGTGCCCTTTCAAAGGAACCATCCCGGCATTTGCCTGAAACGATTTAGGGAAATCACGGAAAACCTAAATCAGAATGGCCGGAGACGGGATTGAACCGTCGTCCTCCCGAATGCGAGTCCAGTGTGCTAACCACTGCGCCACCTCGCTCGGTGGAGCGTCCTTGAACAATCTTCGTGTCACCTTGTAGCAGATATCGGTAATTACGTAAATGAACACTGTTAATGTAATCTAAACTCAAATGACTCATACGGAAAATTTCTTGTCATTCTCAGCCTTTGTAGACGTCAACAGGCATCTGTCGTCTCCAGGATGCTGCAGATTTAAGCCAATATAGCGGGATTCCTTCTCCACCCCCCGCCCCACCCCCACGTCTCCCGAATGGGGACAACAGATGGTAAGGAGGGGGTAATGATCTAAGAAAGGTTCGGAACCACGGGACTAGAGACTCTGGATAACGGACTTGCAGATGAGGATATGAGACTAGGGGGTGGGGATTAGGGACTGACGAGTGATCATGAGGGACTTTCGGGTGCCAGTAAAGGACTTGTCTGCTCCTTTTAAGTACGTCACGAAAACAAAGCGACCAACACAATAAAGGTTAAGAAGACACGAAAGCACAAAGTTGATACCTGTAGTAGGAATGAGTTTGGTCAGAATTGGTTATCTCCCAGTGTTTGCAGATGCCACCACAGCATTTCTTTCTGCGCATACTCAGTTTTGGACGTACTCGAAAATTGTGAACTGTTCACTTGGCACAATCTATAGACCATTGACGTCACAGACGTACTTGCGACATGGTTGGCTGCTGATTTACGCAAAGGCTCGAAAGGCCCACGCATTTAGAGTCCTCGATTCTGCCCACGAAGTCGTTCGTGTAAAATGGCCTTAACGTTGGCAACGAGTGTAAACATTCCGAAATCAGTGGGCTTTCACCGATCAGAGAGGGGCGAAGTTAAAGTGTGCAATTAGAGGAACTCTTTAATTTTGAAGAGTCGTACTGTACAGTCCCGCCAAATAAATTTTCCTTTGCTCTCCTCTTACAATTAAAGTTGTTAAGTAATTACAGACAATAGAAGGCGGTGTATCAGGTGCATTGGCCCCTGCCACATCAGCGTGCCCGACTCAGCGCCAGAGAGCAAATTACTCGAGCAGCCGGCGGAACTTCTTGCCCGGGCAACCGCGCAGCAAGCAATCGACGGGCGGTGAACTCGCGCGGCTGAGGTCGTCCTCCGCAGATTGCGTTATCGGGGGACGGCTTCCGAGTGTCGGGGCATTGGAAGCGGCGAGGGAGAGGAGAGGAGGTAGTGGTAGCGTGCCACAGAGTGGGGAAGAGGGGAGGCATAGCAGCGCACTGCTGTGTTTGGCGCCAGATAACGCCGTCCTCACGTGACGGCCCGACACGGGACTCGCGCGAGCCTCCGCCGCCAGCTGCCCGCCACATGTGCCGTTGTACACTGCCGCCAATTAAAATTGCAACACCTTCGACTATAATCCTTGTTTCAATCCTGCATTACATAAACTGCGTAGTGGCTACATCGGTTCCGACTGTCTTGTCATCCATATGTCTAAACGGCTAAACAGGGCTCAGTCCCAGTTGCCGGTTGCTCCTTCCATGGGCAAAAAGATTGATTTCATCCAGTTACTGATCGAATTTAAAAATTTAAGGCGCTGTCATAATCTGATCTTTACGAGCCCATAATCTTATGTTAAAGGTATTACGATTAGAAACGGGCACATGTCTTCAGGCAGCATAACCCACGGCGCGAAATTGTCCAGACTGTATTCGTCAATTACCCGAGAATGAAAGCACTTAGCGACTTCCAAAAAACTTCACCCACAATCGCAAACCTTTAAGAAACTTTTCGTCGCTCACACTCCCACAAAAACTAATTAAAAGAGAAAAGTTTATCGCTTATTACATTTTCATCGTCCATGCAGTAGATCTGCAGCATCGGGCATGACTAGAGTTGTAAAACCACTGTAGCTGCTGCACACCTCTGGTCCTGCAGTGGAGTTTGGAGTATGTAATACGAGAGGAATCACTGCCCTCCCATTATTTCCATTCCCCAGTCATGAGACGGAACACAACCTTAACGTGAAAACTCTTTATTCTGTACTACCTTACAAGTGCACAAAGTGATAGTAATACAGTACAAGATGCCCGTGAGCTGCGGCCCTTGGCTGGTCGAGGCATACTGGCTTCAGTGTCTCCAGGCTACCTGAGGTATTCGCTCTCAACGGATCCTTGTTAGTACCTACCTGAACAAAAGACCAGGGAAGTCCAGTTCTGCACACACAGAGTTACAGTATTTCCCGGACAGACTCACCTGTCTAGTTTGTAAAATGCCCCTAGACGGCACTTGGAGTTGCAAATGAGTTACAGAATTCCACAGCTACCGTAGACCGCCATAAGTAAGCGTAGAATACGATATTATTTCTATAGACCATACTCAAGACCGTAACCGGCTCCTGCACGTTAGGTGTGTTGCATACTTATCGGGTGTTTCCTCATTTCGATCATTTTGTTTGCGTATGTGATGAGTGTCTTATTACACTGAAACGCCAAAGAAACTGGTATATGCAGACGTATTCAAATACAGAGATATGCAAACAGTACATAAGACAACAAGTATCTGCCGTAGTTGTTAGATCGGTTATCGCAGTTACAATCGCAGTTTATCAAGATTTAAGTGAGATTGAACGTGGTGTTATAGCCGCCGCACGAGAGATGGGACGCAGGTAGCGATGAAGTGGGAATTTTCCCATACGACCATTTCACGAGGGTACCATGAATATCAGGAATCCGGTGAAACATCAACTCTCCTACATCGCTGCGGCCGGAAAAAGATCCTTCAACAACGGGACCGATGACGACAGAAGAGAATCGTTCAACGCGACAGAAGTGCAAGCCTTTCGTAAATTGCTGCAGGTTTCAATGCTGGGCCGTCAACAAGTGTCAGCGTGCGACACATTCAACGAAACATCATCGATATGGGCTTTCGGAGCCGAAGGCTCTCTCGTGTACCCTCGATGACTTCGTAGCTTCATTATTGTGTAAGAGAATTTTCTCTAAATAAGTTGATCTGATAAGATAATTAGAAACTTATTTTATCCTTGCTGGATCAGTGCAATGTTTACAAATGCGGAGTTGGCAGATGCCCATTTGATGTATGGATTAGCAAAAAGAATGGTTCAAATGGCTCTGAGCACTATGGGACTTAACTGCTGTGGTCATCAGTCCCCTAGAACATAGAACTAATTAAACCTAACTAACCTAAGGACATCACACACATCCATGCCCGAGGCAGGATTCGAACCTGCGACCGTAGCGGTCGCGCGGTTCCAGACTGTAGCGCCTAGAACCGCTCGGCCACTCCGGCCTTCATGGATTAGCACGGGGCAATAGCCGTGGCGCGGTACGTTTATATCGAGACAGATTTCCAGAACGAAGATGTCCCCACAGGAAGACGTTCGAAGCAACTGATCGGCGTCTTATGGAGCACGGAACATTCCAGCCTATGCCTCGCGACTGGGGAAGACCTAGAACGACGAGGACACCTGCAATGGACGAAGCCATTCTTCGTGCAGTTGACGATAACCCTAATGTCAGCGTCAGAGAAGTTGCCGCTGTACAAAGTAACGTTGACCACGTCACTGTATGGAGAGTGCTACGGGAGAACCAGTTGTTTCTGTACCATTTACAGCGTGTGCAGGCACTATCAGCAGCTGATCGACCTCCACGGGTACACTTCTGCGAATGGTTCAACCAACAATGTGTCAATCTTCATTTCAGTGCAAATGTTCTCTTTACGGATGAGGCTTCATTCCAACGTGATCAAATTGTAAATTTTCACAATCAACATGTGTGGGCTGACGAGAATCCGCACGCAATTGTGCAATCACGTCATCAACACAGATTTTCTGTGCACGATTGGGCAGGCATTGTTGGTGATGTCTTGATTGGGCCCCATGTTCTTCCACCTACGCTCAATGGAGCACGTTATCATGATTTCATACGGGATACTCTACCTGTGCTGGTAGAACATGTGCCTTTACAAGTACGACACAACATGTGGTTCATGCACGATGGAGCTCCTGCACATTTCAGTCGAAGTGTTCGTACGCTTCTCATCAACAGGTTGGGTGACCGATGGATTGGTAGAGGCGGACCAATTCCATGGCCTCCACGCTCTCCTGACCTCAACCCTCTTGACTTTATGGGGGCATTTGAAAGCTCTTGTCTACGCAACCCCGGTACCAAATGTAGAGACTCTTCGTGCTCGTATTGTGGACGACTGTGATACAATACGCCATTCTCCAGGGCTGCGTCAGCGCATCAGAGATTCCATGCGCCGGAGGGTGGATGCATGTATCGTTGCTAACGGTGGAACATTTCCTGTAACAAAGTGTTTGAAATCACGCTGGTACGTTCTGTTGCTGTGTGTTTCCATTCCATGATTAAGGGGAGCCAGAGGTGGTCAAATCCAAAAAATTACGATTTTTTGTTTTGCTACCGAAAATTAATTGGAACATTCCTCTTTAATGTAAACTTTGAATTATTGTTCTACTCGCCCTAGAAGTGGAGTTATTACCATTTTCCTCCACGCCTGCAGAGGAAATGGGCGGCCGCTGAATGCATCTAAAACCCTCTCGTGACTTCCTGGCGAACTGCTTGGGATTTTCTCGGCCTGTTACGCATACAGCGCCTTATGTTACGCATACAGCGAGTGTGCAAGGGTTGGCTACATTGTTTTCTGTGACAAATAAAGCGCTAAGAGCGCGGAACATCGTCTCTTTGCTGTTTACCGTTTCGAATTAGTTCAGTGTTGCGCCTGTTGTTGGTAGTATTATACTTCTTGTGTAAAGCGTTGTTCTGGTTACGATGCCACGTTTTAGTAACCGTGTATATAAGAAGAGGAAGAACGTAGGGAAAAGAAAATTAACACTAATACCAAGTTGCGATACTACAATTACTGAAACAGTGCGTTCTTCTGCTAAGCAACACTTGGCCGGCCATAGCCCTGTGACATCTTCTAGCAAGAAGCTGACTGGTGGAAGTGACAGATTTCGTGAATATGTTACTGACAGTGATGATATTAACGAAGTACTGAATATTGGATTATTATCTTCTGTGCTGAAAGAAAGTGTTCTGTGCAAAATGTGTTCAAGTGTAGGAGTGGGACTAGAGTTAACAAAGCACTTTAGTTTAGCTTGTGAGATGAAGATAATCTGTGCATGTTGCAAGTATCAAGTGACTTTCTACAATTCACATGCCAGTCTCTTTGGTGAAAATGGACGATCTAGAGTGTTTGATGTGAATGTTCGACTTGTGTATGGTCTTCGATCCATTGGAAAAGGGTCTGCTGCTCGTAAACTGTTTTGTGGTATTATGAACTTGCCATCGCCTCCAAGCAAATTTGGGTACTACTGTGAACTGGTAGGATCCTCTGTTGAAGATGTGGCTTTGAAAACCATGAAGGAAGCAGTGGAGGAATCTGTATAAATGAACGGTAGTTCTAGGAATTTGGTAGTGGCATTAGATGGTTCCTGGCAAAAGAGGGGTCATAAATCCCTGAATGGGGTTGTAACTGCTACTTGTGGTGATACTGCAAAAGTGATAGATGTTGCAATATTATCAAAACATTGTAGGTGCAAAAATAAAATCAAAGGAGAGCACAGTGGAACCCGTGAGGCAAATTTTAGTGGATCAAGTGGAGCAATGGAAGTGGATTGAGTGAAACAAATTTTTGAATGTTCAGTTCCCAGATACAAAAGGAACAAATACTACCTTTGGGATGGTGACTCCAAAGGTTTCAAGACTATAGAGGAACTGAAACCATATGTAAATGAATTTGTAGTTGAAAAGTTGGAATGCATTGGGCATGTGCAAAAGCGTATGGGTGCACGGCTTCAAAGGCTCAAACAAACTTTGGGTTCAAGTAAGCTCAGTGATGGAAAGACAATAGGAGGGAAAGGCGGGCTTACTGATGAGGTGATTGAACGTCTACAGAGATACTATGGATATGCTATAAGGCAAAATACTAGTAATGTTAGTGACATGCGAAAAGCAGTGTGGGCATTGTTCCTTCATACTGCCTCTTCCAATGAATACCCTCAACACAGCCTGTGCCCAAAAGATTCCTGGTGCAAATATAATGCAAAAAAGGACTATGATCACAAACATGGTTTGCCAGCAGCTGTGATGAATGCAATAAAACCAATTTTTCATGACTTAGCATAGCCAGAATTGTTACACAAATGTCTACACGGAAAGACACAGAATCCTAATGAGAGCGTAAACAATTTGATTTGGAAAGTGATTCCTAAAAGGGTGTTTGTAAGCATAAAAACACTGCACTTTGGCATTTATGATGCAATAGCGACCTACAACCAAGGCAACAGTGTGAAGTGTGAAGTTCTGAAGGCATTAGGATTTACAGCTGGGGTGAACACTGTACGAGCACTAAGAAATTTTGACAGAGGAAGGATAAGAGAAGCAGAAAGAAGAGAAAGGCATATGAAGTATGATGGAACAACAGGCCAGAAAAGAAGACAGAAGAGGAAGCTTTTGGAGGATGAAGAAGAAGACCCTGATAATCCATCCTATAGTGCAGGAATGTATTGAGAAACTTTGACAGCCATTTCCCGTAAATTAGAATTTTTTGAATATAAGGAACATTTTCTCAAAATCCACTCGAGCTAGAGAGATGAAATTTTTATACAGCACTCCTAGTGGTCAAACTTACATTGTAACGTAGTCATTTGGCGATATGTTCAGTAGTTTCATTTCAGTTTAATTATAAAGCAATCATTTGTAAAAAAATTTGGGTCATTAATAAAAAAAGTAATTGGAAGGAAACTAGAAAAGATACTCCAAAATCCCTCTGTCATAACTGCAATACTAAACCACTCTATATGAAAAAAAATTCAAATTTTTCTATTTGGTAGTTTATTCATAAATGCTCCTCAAACTTAGTGATTTTAACATGGGCAGCATAGGCACCTCCGGCTCCCATTAATGTGATTTGAAGAGAATTAATAAAATGAGCTCTAACATGGAAAGTAAGCGTTTCCGGACACATGTCCACATAACATATTTTCTTTCTTTGTGTGTGAGGAATGTTTCCTGAAAGTTTGGCCGTACCTTTTTGTAACACCCTGTATGCATATGCGCCTTACTCCGCCCAGTTCCCGGCAAATTTTGTGCCCTCGTTGGTCGCAGCAGATCACCCCTGCCCCGTCGGAAACTTCCCGTTCACTTGGAGCAACCGGGCGCCAGCTAAGCGGGAAAAGTACCGGACTTTGGTGTCGCGGCTCGGCTGAGACGGAGCGAATCAGGCGGCCCGTCATTAAAGCTCGACTCTCTCATCACAGTCAGCGCGACGGACGCGCTGCCCAGGGCCTTTGCAGGCGGCGGGGCGTCCACTGAACTCGCCCGCGTGGCACTGGCAGCCAAGTGTAGCGGGCACTGAACCTCCGGCGAGACGCTCCTCTGCCGAAGTCTGATCTCAGAAAGCAGAAGCTGCTTACAGCTGAGTTGATAGGGGCAGGTTTAGGCTTGCCAGATCCCATTTGCGTAAAATCGGCAGAACAAGCACTTGGAATTAAAGGACTTTCAACCTTTGGATAAACATTCCCTTGTAATATGTCATGAACAGTTTTGGTGCACTGCTACAAATGTACTCATAACTACAGGGGGTATCAAAAAAAAATTGTGAGATATGTGCGTGAACAACGTACTGTTGGATAGAACAAACTCTCGAGTTTTACAAGGTTCCCGCTAGGGAGCAGCAGTGTATATGTACGTGAATGTTTCACAAGGAGTGTGCAGAAATCCGTTCGCCGTGCAGCTCGACAGCTCAACATGACCACGATGTCTGTCTGGGCTGTGTTGCGTCGACGTGTACACATGAAAACAAACAAAATTCAGATACGGCAAGCTCTTCGTGAAGATGACAAACAACGACGTGTGGCGTTCTGTAATTTCGTTCCTGGCAAGATGGAGGATGACAGTTTTCTTTCACCCTTAGTGTTCAGTGACGAGGCAACATTCCATTTAAATGGAAAGGTTAACCGTCATAATGTGAGAATATGGTGTACGGAACAACCACGTGAAGTTGTACAACGTGAGAGGGACTCTCCAAAATTTAATGTGTTTTATGCAGTTTCACGGGAAAAAGCATATGGTCCATTTTTCTTTGCCGAAAACACTGTTGCAGGAAGCAAATATCTCGATACGCTTGAGAACTTTCTTTCCCCACAGTTGGAGACTGATTCGACGGACTTCATCTACCAACAGGCTTGAAGTTGTTTGGGGGAACAGACCAAACAGCGAGGTCATCGGTCTCATCGGATTATGGAAGGATGGGGAAGGAAATCGGCCGTGCCCTTTCAAAGGAACCATCCCAGCATTTGCCTGGAGCGATTTAGGGAAATCACGGAAAACCTAAATCAGGATGGCCGGACGCGGGATTGAAACGTCGTCCTCCCGAATGCGAGTCCAGTGTCCTACCACTGCGCCACCTCGCTCGGTCCTACCAACAGCATGGGGCACCGTCACACTGGCATCTTGAAGTTCAAAAATGGTTCAAATGTCTCTAAGCACAGTGGGACTTAACATGTGAGGTCATCGGTCCCCTAGATTTAGAACTACTTAAATCTAACTAACCTAAGGGCATCACACACGTCCATGCTCGAGGCAGGATTCGAACGTGCGACCGTAGCAGCAGCGCGGTTCCGGACTGAAGCGCCTAGAACCGCCGGCCGCGGTGGTCTAGCGGTTCTAGGCGCTCAGTCCGGAACCGCGCGACTGCTACGGTCGCAGGTTCGAATCCTGCCTCGGGCATGGATGTGTGTGATGTCCTTAGGTTAGGTAGGTTTAAGTAGTTCTAAGTTCTAGGGGACTGATGACCACAGATGTTAAGTCCCATAGTGCTCAGAGCCTAGAACCGCTCGGCCACATCGGCCGGCTGCATCTGGAAGTGCGGGTATTTTTAAATCAAAGTATTACTGAACGATGGATCGGTCACACTGGACCAAATGATTCAGCCTTACATTACTGGCCTCCAAGGTCACCGGACCTGACAGTATGTGATTATTTCTTGTGGGAGTTTATAAAAGACTCTGTTTATGTGCCTCTGTTACCAACTACAATGAATAAACTGAGATATCGGGTAACAGCAGCTGTGGAAGCTGTAATTCAAGACATTCTCGCTGCACTGACGTATGCCGTGCATCTGAAGGGGGGGGGGGGGGGGGGAGGGGCATACCGAACATCTATGAAAAGGTATGAAAAAACTTTTTAAGTTTCCCGTTCATCAAAAAACAAAATTCATTCTGTATGTTTATTAGTTTCAGAAGTATAGATGCGCCAAACAGGATGATTCTGTTTGATACACCCTTTACTGTTCTCAGAAGTACCAGGTAAAGGCTGGTAATAAAAAATTTCCGGTACACTTCAGCATATCGTAGTAATTGCAAAAATTCATTGTTACATGCATCTTTGGACGTTTACAGAATAATTTACACTGTATAGATTGTCTGCCTCCTTAGCTGACTGCCATGCGCGGCTCCCATATTCAAAATGGTTCAAAAATGGTTCTGAGCACTATGGGACTTAACTTCTGAGGTCATCAGTCCCCTAGAGCTTAGAACTAATTAAACCTAACTAACCTAAGGACACCACACACATCCATGCCCGAGGCAGGATTCGAACCTGCGACCGTAGCGGTCGCGCGGTTTCAGACTGTAGCGCCTAGAACCGCTCGGCCACCCCGGCCGGCGCTCCCATATTCGATTCCCGGTATGGCCAGGTGTTTTTCATTGGTGAGAGTACTATGTGGGCTGTACTCAGTATCGTGAGGTCATCTGAGAAGCTACTCGACCTATGAACAACGGTCCCAAGGTCAAGAAATCCGACAATGACTGGGAGAGTGGTGGGGTGACCACATGCTGCATGCATAATGCATCCAATGATACCATTAGCAATTGATGACACGGGGACCGGTCGGGACCGAGTGGCTTGTCTAGGGCCAGAAGCCGGCTGGAGTGGCCGAGCGGTTCTAGGCGCTACAGTCTGGAACCGCGTGACCGCTACTGTCGCAGGTTCGAATCCTGCCTCGGCAGTTACTTTCGAAGCAGCGTAGTAACCGTCTTGATCTGCATGCTCTTCTGTTGTTGAAATGCACGACACATGTTTTTGAGCAACTCGCAAGTTACGCCTTGTTTATGTTGCTGCATCATACACTCCCTGTTGACGTTCACGTCTTTTCATGTATCTGGCTACAAATCTGAACTCTCTTCATTTTCTCTCTCATTTACATAAAGGGTGTCCCAAAAAAACACCGACAGACTTGAGAAATGGGTTCCTTACACCAAAACATGAAAAAAAGGTTGGTAAACAAGGTCTCTAAAACGCATACGTTATGAGATACAAGCACTTCTTCATCTTCTGTACCATGAAACACATCTTTTGTATTGCAAGCTCTTTGCTCTTCAAATTTTTGGAGAATGTAGTATGGACCAAAACAAGAAAAAAAGTGTAATAAACATGGGCTCTAAAATGTATACCTTAAAAGCTTTGAGCGCTAATTCAGTAGAAGACATGTGTTTCACTCTAGCGAAGATGAACAAGCGCTCATAACTCTTAAAGTATGTTTACTAATCATTTTTTCTTGTTTTGATCAGTAGTTCCTCGTCCGAAAGCGTGGAAAGACTTTGCTGTGGAAGAGATCTCTTTCACAGCATCGAAGATGAACAAGTGCTCATACGTCTTAAGACATGCATTTTAGAGTCCACGTTTACTAAACTTTTTTACTTATTTATGTATAAGGAACTTCCCCCTAAACACCGTCGTTGTTTTTTGGGGTCGCCTTGATATAATCTCTGACTGTGTGTGTATGTGTGTGTGTGTGTGTGTGTGTGTGTGTGTGTTTTTACGCCTAGATATCATCTCTGTCTCTGTGTGTGTGTGTGTGTGTGTGTGTGTGTGTGTGTGTGTGTGTGTCGTGTTTTTGCGAGCATTAAGACAACAGAGAACATGCAGATTAGGACGGAAACAAGTTTGGCCATTTATAAATAACAATTGTTTGCATAAAAGGAGGACCTGCATTCCCATAATTTAGACTGAAAACAGCTAACAACGATTAAAACATTAATTACATAACTTTATCTTTTCGGTGTGATAGTTAAAACTTGATTACTACCCCATGCAGTCATGTGAAACAGGATTAATCTTTCTGAAACATCCTATACATTTACGCGTCGCTGAGTAGACGCGAGCTCTGCCGTCGGCATTTCGCATGTAAACGCGTCGATGCTCGCGGACGCTGGCTGTACTACTCGCCTGGACCGTACGTTCGCTGGAATATTATAACGTTAAGGGCGAGCTGCCCGGCTCGGCTGTGGCAGACGAGGCGCAGCGAAATATTGATACGCGCGGGCTATTTCGTGTGATGTCGGCCGGCAGGTGGATGGAAGCGGCAGTTTTCTAGATTTAGCACCGCTGCTGGAGCGTGCCCCGTACCTGGCTCGAGAGGGTCGCCGGAATATTTCAGCCCGCAGGAATTCGTGTGGCCGGAGCACTCTCCGGAGATGAAAAGCCGTTGCCGCAGAAAGTTGGACCGAACCTACTGCGCTGTCCACCGTAAACAGGGAACACTGTACAAGTAGCTGCAGTTGCAACGCTGCACGTTTAAACAGGAGAAGTATGATGTTGAGAACGCTCCGGGAACTTTGCTGCAGTCTTTTCCCTAGTACTACGATTGAATCCGCTCCCACTGTAGTTTACAAGAGCACCTGCTCCTCCTCTAATTAATTACACCGGAGAAGTTATTTTCTCTTTTCTTATTTTTGCGTTGACAATCCCTGGACCATAGTATTTCAACTGCTCTTTTCCGTTACCTTACGTTACGTTAGCCCAGGAACTCCCAGCGATGGCGGCGCCAGGACCGTGGTAACCGCTACCGCCGCGCAGCAGCGCTGCTACTCAGTCGCAGTTGGAGTACGGTTTATTACTTGGGTTTGATGTCCCTCTTAAAACATACTGATAAAAGAAATCTCACACCAGACTAATCTGGGGCCCCGCTATCGAATGGGCACGTAAAATTCCGCTACAAAAATGCACTACCATTAAAATTGCTACACCATGAAGATGACGTGCTACAGACGCGAACTTTAACCGACAGGAAGAAGATGCTGTGATATGCAAATGATTAGCTTTTCAGAGCATTCACACAAGGTAGGAGCTGGTGACGACACCTACAACGTGCTGACATGAGGAAAGTTTCCAAACGATTCTCTCATACACAAACAGCAGTTGACCGGCGCTGCATGGTGAAACGTTGTTGAGATGCCTCGTGTAAAGATGAGAAATGCGTACCATCACGATTCAGACTTTTATAAAGGTCGGATTGTAGCCTATCGCGATTGCAGTTTATCGTATCGCGACATTGCTGCTCGCGTTGGTCGAGATCCAACGACTGTTAGCAGAATATGGAATCGGTGGGTTCAGGAGGGTAATACGGAACGCCGTGCTGGATCTCAACGGCCTCGTATCACTAGCAGTCGAGATGACAGACATCTTATCCGCATGGCTGTAACGGACCGTATAGCCACGTCTCGATCCCTGAGTCAACAAATAGGGACGTTTGCAAGACAACAACCATCTGCACGAACAGTTCGACGACGTTTGCAGCAACGTGGACTATCAGCTCGGAGATCATGGCTGCGGTTACCCTTGACGCTGCTTCACAGACAGGAGCGCCTGCGACGGTATACTCAACGACGAACCTGGGTGCACGAACGGCAAAACGTCATTTTTTCGGATGAATCCAGGTTCTGTTTACAGCATCATGATGGTCGCATCAGTGTTTGGCGACATCGCGGTGAACACACATTGGAAGCGTATATTCGTCATCGCCATACTTGCATATCACCCGGGGTGATGGTATGGGGTGCCATTGGTTACACGTCTCGGTCACCTCTTGTTCGCACTGACGGCACTTTGAATTGTGGACGTTACATTTCAGATGTGTTACGACTCGTGGCTCTACCCTTCATTCGATCCCTGCAAAACCCTACATTTCAGCAGGATAATGCACGACCGCATGTTGCAGGTCCTGTACGGACCTTTCTGGATACAAAATGTTCGACTGCTGCCCTGGCCAGCACATTCTCCAGATCTCTTACCAATTGAACACGTCTGGTCAACGGTGGCCGAGCAACTGGCCCGTCACAATACGCCAGTCACTACTCTTGATGAACTGTGTTATCATGTTGAAGTTGCATGGGCAGCTGTACCTGTACACGCCATCCGAGCTATGTTTGACTCAATGTCCAGGCATATCAAGGCCGTTATTACGGCCAGAGTTGGTTGTTCTGGGTACTGATTTCTCAGGATCTATGCTCCCAGATTGCGTTAAAATGTAATCACATGTCAGCTCTAGTATAATATATTTGTCCAATGAATACCCGTTTATCATCTGCATTTCTTCTTGGTGTAGCAATTTTAATGGCCAGTAGTGTAATTTTGTTTGTAACCGCTCTTTTTAGGCGCTGGGCGTCGCACGTGATTAGCTGTATTTGTTTGGATTGACCCCAGCTACAAAATGCAAAAACGAAAAGGCAAACATGTGCCGAAACTTAGTGAAAGTGTGCACTGGGTGTCCCAGAAGTGTTGCGACAATCTGAGATGCTACACAGTGTCTTGAGGAACAAATCGAGGAAAGGAATCTGTGTCCGAAAACGTCATCCAACTACGGTACAGAGTTAAGGTGCCGGCGCCTGCCACTAGGTCAGCAGACCTGTCTACGTTGACTGATAGGCAGAACGTCTCGCAATGTTGGTTGTTATTCAGTGACCGCGACTGACTGCCACTATCGCCAGCGGAGAAGATGGAGCTAGCTTGTCTCCTATGAATGCGATGCTCTGATGCCTCGCTGGATAACGGTTTCGGACGAGGGTTTCCACCTGCAGTGTATTTTTCTTCCGTATACCGAACAGCATTGGAGATTTTGGTGGGTGACAGGATGCGGATGGAAACCCATTCTGTTGGTCCTTACCCACAAGGCAAATGAGCAACTTGCCTCCTTTGGTCGTCAGCGCTGTAACGTCACGCCGTTTGTTGGCGTCTGCAAGAGCGCGCAGCTGGAAGACAAATGGTTCAAATGGCTCTGAGCACTATGGGACTTAACATCTGAGGTCATCAGTCCCCTAGAACTCAGAACTACCTAAACCTAACTAACCTAAGGACATCACACAACACCCAGTGATCAGCTGGAAGACCTGAAAAGCGCTACCGTAATGTTGTATTGATCCACAAACCATATACACGTCACTTGGCGTATGCAAATTCAGTAGTCATTAAAATCTTGTTTGCACACACTGTACTGCATACACACTTACGACCGGCGCGCCCAAACACACATAACATGTCCCGCTACACCCCTTGAGTCTCCTCTGTTCTCTCTATCGACGATCGGCACTCGGACTCCATCTCCGTACGTAAACCACCTTTAGCACGGATTAAAACTGTATAATAAATATTATTCTTTACCCTTTCAAAATCAGATTTTTTTTTTTTTTTAATCATCAGCTTTCTGACTGGTTTCAAGCTGCCGCCACGAATTCCTCTCCTGCGCCAACCTCATCTCGGAGAAGCACTTGCAATCTACGTCCTCATCTGTTTGCTGGTTGTATTCCAATCTCTGTCTTGCTCTACAGTTTCTGCCCTCTATGGCTCCCTCTAGTACCATAGAAGTCATTTCCTCGTGTCTTATCAAATGTCCTATCATCCTGTCCCTTCTCCTTGTCAGTGTTTTCGACATATTCCTTTCCTCTCCGATTCTGCTCAGAACCACCTCATTCCTTACGTTATTAGTCCACCCAATTTTCAACATTCGGATGTAGCACCACATATCAAATGCTTCGATTCTCTTTAGTTCCCGTTTTCCCACGGTCCCTGTTTCATTACCGTATAATGCTGTGCTCCAGAAATTTCTTCCTCCAATAAGGCCTATGTTTAATACTAATAGACTTCTCTTGGCCAGGAATACCCTCTTTGCCAGTATTAGTCTGCTTTTGATGTCCTCCTCGCTCCGTCCGTCATTGGTTATTTTACTGCCTGGGTAGCAGAATTCCGTAACCTCATCTACTTCGTGATCATCAATCTTGATGTTAAGTTTCTCGTTGTTCTCATTTCTGCTGCTTCTCATTACTTTCGTCTTTTTTCGATTTACTCTCAATCCATGTTCTGTACTCATTAGACTGTTCGTTCCATTCAGCAGATCATGTAATTCTTCTTCACTTTCACTGAGATAGCAATGTCATCAGTGAATCTTATCACTGATATCCTTGCACCTTGAATTTTATTTCCACTTCCGAATCTTTCTTTTATTACCATCATTGCTTCTTCGATGTACAGATTGAACAGCAGGGGCGAAAGAAGAAAACCTTATTTGTTACACTATGAATATTAAATTCTAATGCATCTTTTACAATGAAAAAATATAGAATTAGGCTATAAAGGCTATTTCGTCACAAATAAACTTAAAATTACTGATACAGTTTTACGTCCTCATTATGTATAACTTCGGCACAAATAGTAATTTTTATTCATTCAGCTAACTGCATATTAGCAATAGCATGTGGTCGAAAGGAAGTAGATCAGAGAAAGATTATGGTGGTGGTAGTAGTAGTAGTAGTAGTAGTAGCTGTAGTAGCGCTACGTAATTTATATTTGTTTGGCTTCATATATTTTACTTTTTGTTCGAATATAGACAACGCTTTGTAGTTTTCCTAGTCGTTAAAGTATTAAATTCCCATTGATGATTGTGTGAAATAAAATAGTTCCGCAACTCTTTTGATGGGTGCACAAAGAGTCCTGCCTACTTTGCCGTTTGCCCCTGCAGAGCACGACAGCTGCATCTTGCTGAACACATCTGCTGAGCGGGTGTAGTCACTCGAAATGTAAAGGGGCCATAGTAATACAGGGAAATAAGTGAACGATATTATTTTGACAAGTACGTGCGGGATCTAATACTTTTGTTTTTACGGTTGTAATTCAGTCACTTACGCTTGAAACATTACGCTCGTGAACTGGGTGTTGTGTTGTCCTCATCATTTCATCCTCATCACCGACAGGCGAGTCGCCCAATGTAATAAGACTCGCAATCGGCGGCCGAACTTCCCGCTTGAGGCCTCCCGGCCAGCAATACCATACGCTCATTTCATTTATAGATTTATCAAAGAATTTGTGTGAACTATAGAATCTTCACCCGTGGCGCTCATCTTTCAACACACTACGTCCAACTGAAGGAACTAGGAATGTCCTTATCTCTCGTAGTATTTACACACCCATGCCCGAGGAAGGTCTCGAACCTTCGACGGTAGGGGGGGGGGGGTGGGAGGGGGGGGGGGGGGAAGCCGCGCGGACCATGACAAGGCGCCTCAGAACACACGGCTACTTCGCGTATCTCTCGCAGTATTCATGGCGTGCAATGCCGATGCCAACTGCTACTGATGTTAGTTGCTTTGTCTGGCCTCTTATGGAGCATTGTCGCTTCGCTAACATAATTTTTCGTCACTTATGGCAATGTGGTCTTCACTTTTGCTTGTCTTGTTGATAAATAAGTAATCCACGTCCATAATGTGTATTTTAGTATTTTGCTGGGCGGCCCTGCGATAAATCAGGTAAGCACTAGTTACTTTATTCTTTTTATTCATAGCTGTTATGCTAAGTTGCTCTTCTGCGTTTTTGTCTGTTTCTTAGGTGCATGATTAAATTTTACTTGTGACATGTGCAGTAATTTCTAATGTTTTTTTTAATATTTGTACTTTAATTTGTTTGACTTTTCAGCTGTCTCATGTTAATAACCCAGTGTTATTGTAATACAACTTTCGCCACTTAAAAGGGCCCCTACGAAAAGCAAATAATCGTGAGGCAATAAAAGTCTATGTAAACATTTTTAAAGACATGCGGAAGAGATATAACGAATAAACCACTGTAAGGAACACATTTTAATCTCCACATGAGAGGGTAACATCTGTTAATTTCGTATCATATTTCGCTCCAGGTCACAAACGTTGCTCAATGTGACGACCACGACAGCCTGGAGCCGCACTAGAGTTTGCTCTACTGCTGCGCAAAACAATGGTGGACGATGGAACGTTCAGCGGTCGTGGCACATCCCATGCACTGCGTGGATCGCACTTCGCGCCTAGCATTCTCAGCCATTGTAACAGTAACTTCTTCAACAATTTTTGGCGCAATTGGGCGTCGGCCTCTCCCATGAACAGTTCCCAAATCGCCAGTTAATTCAAAGTTTCAAATCATGTTCTTCAATCCCGGTGCGGAGAGAGGACCTCATCGTATTCCTTTGATGTGTCGATACTGGCGAAGAGCAGCAGTACTGTTGCTGTTGTTTTCATAAAATTATTTTACGAGTAAAAGCCCAGCTCACATGCCCAGACCCGTGTTGACAGTCTGCAACTATAATGCACACTGATTCAGTCTTACGACGCCTTATCAGTGCCAACGCCTAACAGCAACACATTACACTAACACCACTAACGACGCAAATCCTGCAGCGCACAGTCTTAACACCATTTCTATAAAGCTGGGTACCCATGTGGTAAATAGTTTCCCGTCTACACTGGCTCAGGAAGCAAGAGTTTAATTATAACCGCCCTGTACTACAAGATTATAACAGAACTTAATACTGATGCAATACTGAATTATGTAAACAATATTATCATACTGATTTACTATTTTCAGCGTGCCTAAGTGTTTCGCTCATCTATATTTGGATTATAATAATTTATAGCTGAAAATATGCAGAGGAAAAAGAAAATAACTTCATTGTTTTGGCCTTGCTTTCGCACCTCATAAAAATGTGACATTCTCTCATTTCACCGTATTTGGTCCCACATATCTTCACCCATATACTTGCGGGCTTTCAAAATCAGTATACGATAAGAATTCACACATGAATCGAATGGTCGAAGCTTTCTATCACTCGGCAATTGCGAATTATGAATGTAACATATTAATTTATAAATGAAAGGTTGCAATTAAATCTGCAGGTGCTATCTTAACGACTTTAAATGATGAGTACGATAGTAGAAGTACTTTTTAGAATGCGGTATATTTCTGCAAAACACTTATTGGTGTCGATGGTCCAGCAATTAAATAAAATATAAGTTGAATAACAGGGAAACAATAGATTCCTACAGCACGTAATTAGTTACGAACTACAACACAGCTCGCGAGATATTCACTTCTAAACGCACACTACTTCTTCACTGCAGAAGCCACGGAAATCTCACAAGTGCACAAGTCGGCACTCCAAAGTATTTCTATCTGCAGCAACCACGCGCAAACTGCGCCACTCCAAGTCTCTGCCGCGACCGTCACGTCCAGCACTCCCCCCGTGTCCTCTGCCGTACTCTCCAGAACTGCCGCACTGCCAGAACCCCCCTGTCCTCCATACGTCTCTCTTAGTAACGAGCGCTGTGATTGGCTAGAGCGCTCCTTCTATGTCTCCATGCCAACATACACTCACAAACATAATGAAACATATTCGAAATACTGGAGTTACATTTAAATAACTTTAAATTAAATGAATATTCCTACGACTGGACCATAAACACGCTCTAACACACATTATTAGATACATAAACAAATTAAATAAACTTATATCAAAGGACTGGCAACAAAATGTAGGTCAGTAGCCTAATGTCTTTGTGCTTTCTATAACACAGTAAATAATTGCTCAGTTTCTTCATCAATAGCATATATCGGATATTAACAAAGACACAGATGAATCAATATATTTATAAGCATGCTGCTACTGTTTTTTCGTGTAACTGTGGGTTACTTATGGCCTGACGCGATCGATAGTAATCGACCACTTTGACCTCCAATAACTCCTGCACTATTTCAGTTATATGCCTGTAATTCATACCAATTTAGGTTTACACTAGTAGCTTTCTAAAGACACAACTATTGACGAAATCGGATGAAGCGTTTAGATTTTGGAAATTGGTTTCTGGGTGTTACTTGTATAAATTATCGTCAGATACTAAACTTTAAACTAATAAAGATATTGGAAATCTGATTACACCATTAAAATCGTCGTGCAAATAATAGTAATGTACATGTTTCTTTTGAGGTATCACGATTCATCTGGCTGCTATTAATTTCTATACGGACTATGAAATATCTGCCATTAAGGTTTCACAAAGTCCGCCACCTTTGGCACTCCCGGCATAGACATCTCCTTCATCGACACGAAGCACCGTCCTCGTCACAGCTGAATTCCCAGCCACCCGGCTGGACCATGCGCTGGGGCCACCCCTCTCGTCCGGCTAACGTTTGCCACCACGTGTCTGCTGCCGGGCCCCGGCTTTGACGAGCGTCCTGTGCGGCCGGTCTAATTCCGAACATGTAATATTTTCAGGGCACCACAACTCGCCCGTTACCTCACATACTACGAATAAAATTATGGAATTCAAGTGAGTGTCAGGCTTAGCGAGAGTCATACTTCCCTGGCTATTCGCGAATAGGACAGAAAAGCGGGTGGGGATAATTGGTAGTGGTACACGATATGCCTTCTCCACACTTCCATAGATATGTTCGAAGCCTGCTGGCGGATGCAACGGAACAAGTTGTTGTCATATCAAGTTTCCCGGTAAGAGCAAGCGTCGTACAGTTTTGTAATACAACAATTCGCCAGAGTGTAGAGCATTTAGTTCCAAACCTTTCCACATGTGAAGTGAGAATATGCGACACTGTCTACGACGTTCCGTCTAACGAACAGATATATAACACTCGACGGCTCCCTGGGTACTATAAGAGAGGGACAGGCCCTGTGTCAGCAACTTGTGTCGAGATTCCATCTTCATTTTTAACGCCATCATAACAATCAGACATGAAAAACACATGGCAAGCATGTATCACCGTTGACCTAACCGTAAATTACTGCCACTTGACTATTACGATCAGTTTTTGACTGCACTGTCTAGCTAGACTAGGAAGATATATGAAGATGGTATCTATTCTTTCGAATATGTCCGAAAGAACACATACCATCTTCATATAGTTAAGGCTAACCGGCCATTGACCTTCCTCTTCTGTGCTGGATGCACACGCATTGCCCGAACTCATACGGGACTCGGTAAGATTGTCTGCCGCGAGTAATGAGTGTAATGGGCAGGGGCACTACGAATGTAGTGTGTGGACATCAAGTTGGGAACGTGGGTCTCACGGGGAGCGTGCAAGGGATAAATCCCTGCAGTCGCACTATCCTCTCTGCCATCGGTGGCTCAGATGGATAGAGCGTCTGCCATGTAAGCAGGAGATCCCGGGTTCGAGTCCCGGTCGGGGCATATATTTTCACCTGTCCCCGTTGATGTACATCAACGCCTGTCGGCAGCTTAGGGTCTTGATTTAATTATAATTTCAGCCTAGAAAGAGTCATATGTCAGAGAAAATATGATTTCCTTTCTTTTCAGAAGGAATCAGCAGCTGAAAAACCAATACAAGCAAATGAGGTAAAGTTTCTGGTTTATAAGGAAAAAAAGAAACGTCAGTGAGACAGATAAGTGGCAGGACGAACAATCTGCGGTATAGTGAATCTTACACCCTGCAGCGGAATGCGCTCTGTTTCGAAACTTCTTGACACCTTAAGAGTGCAGTGTTCAGTCAAATATATCCGGCCAGCCCTGCATAACGCGGAATTGACCATCAGATGTCACGAGAGATAGATCCACCAGTATAAAAGGAGGCAGAGAGTACAGTGTTACCAGTAGAGAAGCAGTGACTCAGGAGGGCTCAGAGATTTCGAGCACGACTAACCATTGAATGTCACTTAAGTAACAAATCCATCAAGGACATTTTAGCCGTTCTGAGTCTACCCCAGACGATTGGTGGTGACGTGAATTCGAAGTGGAAACGCGAGGGACATCCACAGGTAAACCAAGACCAAGCAGCTCATGTACTGAAGGACAGGGACCGTTGAGCACTGCAGACGGTGGTTGTGAATAAATCACTCGTGAGTTTCAAAGCGCTGCCAGCAAACAGCTAACACAATGACTGCACGTAGGGAGTTAAAAAGAAGGGGTACAGTGGTCGAGCAACTCCCCACAAAGCACACATTTCTGTAGTGAGTACCAACTGACGCTTGAGGTGACGTAAAGAGCGTCGCCACAGCTCATTCGATAGCTGGAAATGAGTGGTTTGGAGTGATGAAGTACGCTATAATCTGTGTCAATCCTCTGGAAGAGTTCAGTTTCGACGAATGGCTGTAGAACGTTACCTGCCATCATACCCAGTGCCAAAAGTGAAGTAGAGATGGCTGTTTTTCATGGTTAGAGTGTGGTTCCCTTATTGCGCTTAAGAAAACGCTAAATTTGGAAAGATATCAACACACTGTACAGTATTGTGTACTGCTTACAGTAGAAGAACAGTTCGGAGAAGATGATGGTTTGTACCATCACCGCAGTGTACTCGTTCATAAAGCAGTATCTGTGAGGCAGTTGTCAGTGGACAATAATATTCCTGAAATGGACTGGCCTGCCTGGAGTCCTAACCTGGGATAAGTTAGATCGTCTACTTCTCTCCAGACTCTATCGTTCAACACCACTATCTTCTTTAGTTTGGGTCCGCAGCTCGTAGTCTCACGATCGCATTCTCGCTTCCCGAGTACGGGGTCCCGGGTTCGATTCCCGGCGGGGTCAGGGATTTTCCCTGCCCCGAGATGACTGGGTGTTTGTGTTGTCCTCATCATTTCATCATCTTTCATGAAACTGGCGAGATTGGACTGAGGAAAGGTTGGGAATTTGTACAGGCGCTGATAACCGCGCAGTTGAGCGCTCAACGAACCAAACATCATCATCATCATCGTCGTCTTTGGTTTGGCCTCTTGACAAAGACATTCAAACACATCGTTGAGCACGCTGGACCGGCATTCGGGAGGACGACGGTTCAAAAACGCGTCCGTCCGTCCTGATGGAGGTTTTCCGTGATTTCCCTAAATTCAGGCAAATGCCGGGATGGTTCCTTTGAAAGGGCACGGCCGACTTCCTTCCCCATCCTTCCCTAATCCGGTGTGACCGAAGCCCTCGCTGTCTGGTCCCCTCCCCCAAGTCGATCACCCGATCACGTCTTTGAAAGTGTCCCCAGTAGAGTTCAAGCTGAAATAAAGGCGAAGGCTGAACACTCCCTTTACTAATGTCCAGTAATAAGTGTCCGAATACATTCTCGAATCGAGAACCTTACCATTCACGTGGAATCCTCTTGCTGACTGATCTATCCCGAGATCCTGAGACGACTCACCACACTCCTCCTTCCCCCCACCCCCCTGGCAGTTTCAATTCTTCCAGTTCCTCTTCCATAATTCAGAGACTTTACGAAGCTCTCAGCACACATTAGTTCTTTATCCACGGATAAATGGGCTACCTAGAACCTAGAACATACTACACCGTTACTGACCATATAAAGTAATTATTTCTTACTCAAAATTTTGTAGTTTATACATCTGAGCTGGAAATGCATTGACGAAATAACGTTGTCTATATCTGAGCCGCAGTTCTCTTTTCCTTCGATAAATCTCTTTTATCTCTGGAAAATACCCTTCTCCATTCTTAAGAATCGAGTGACACAGATCACATTCCAGTCGCGCTGCAAACCCCTTAAATTATGTTCGCAGGCGTGTATTTGCTTCACCGTCAAAACGAAATTATTTAAATAAATCCTCGCTCGCCATGCTATCCTTTTTTTTTACAGGTTATGTCCACACCGCTGAGTGTATTTCGCGAAAAGACGCCTTAAGCGCGGGAGAGGAGTTTGCACCTTTTTTTCTGTCGTGACGCAGCAAACTCGTTAGCGAAATTATAACATTTGCATTTCTACTAGGGAATAAGAAACAGGGTTTTGTAAATGGAAGACGGTAGGTTAGAGAAAAGCGATGTTAATCTTCCTTGCCGGAGGTCAGTACAGGTAAAAGGTACCATCTGCACAATTTAGTTGCTTCATTGCCTCGTTAAAACAAAGAAAACCTAAATTTTGAGTTTAATTTTTAAAAAAATGCATCACTTTAACAGGACTGGCCTCTACTGAACCATAAAAAATGTCACTTTTATCGTGCTCGTCACGTCTCCGGGGCTCCTCGCGAAACATTCCTGGCAGTCGTAAAGCGCATTTAAATTAGTCTCGTTACTGCTTCAAAGTTTTTACGTTCTGTTTTGCCTGCTATGTTTATCTTGATGACGATTAATTTGTCGCCGCTTTTTGTAACTGATGACATCGCTTAAGTTTAAATGAATCATTTCCCAATAGTGATAGCCGACTGCTAACAAAGCACGAACATATGAGAAATGAGAATTGTGATAATTGTTCAAATTACATACGTCGTCAAACATCCTTTTTCTACGCAGTGGCCGCGCGGGGTAGCCGTGCGGTCTGTGGCACCTTGCAACGGTTCGCGCGGCTTCCCCCCCCCCCCCCCCCCCCCCCGTTCGGAGGTTCGAGTCCTCCCTCGGGCATGGCTGCGTGTGTTGTCCCTAGAGTAAGTTAGTTTAAGTCAGATTAAGTAGTGTGTAAGCCTAGAGACCGATGACCTCAGCCGTTTGGTCCCATAGGAACTTACCACGAATTTCCATACATTTTTTTCTATGTAGTGATGGTTTCGACTCGGCCACTTTCGGTATCGTGAAACAAGGCCAATCACGCCCTCCGTATAAATTCCACTGAACTGCATTTGCGAGCCCACATTCGTAAACAACCAGATAGACATATTTACCTTGTAGCCTCTTGCGGTTGTGGAGTTGGAGGGGAGGGGGTTCCTTATACCTTATACCGCCCAGAAGTCACAGTGAGTGGTGTCCAAGGGGTGCACTTGACGTTCAGTGGTGTCCACGATAAGCTCAATAGGATTGAAATATACAGGACGCAGACAGTAATGTAGGCAAGTGGGGTCTGCACTTACAGTGAAACATTAGACCGAGTGCCTCGTATGCAACGGGGGCGGGTGGCGAAAGTTAACAGATGTGTAATCATACAGTAAAGCTGCATGCCCTCGGGAAAAATTACGGCTGTAGTTTCCCCTTGCTTTCAGCCGTTCGCAGTACCGGCACGGCAAGGCCGTTTTGGTTATTGTTACAAGGCCAGATCAGTCAATCATCCAGACTGTTGCCCTTGCAACTACTGAAAAGGCTGCTGCCCCTCTTCAGGAACCACACGTTTGTCTGGCCTCTCAACAGATACCCCTCCGTTGTGGTTGCACCTACGGTACGGCTATCTGTATCGCTGAGGCACGCAAGCCTCCCCACCAACGGCAAGGTCCATGGTTAACAGATATTCGAAAGAAACAGCGACACCGGTGGTTAGCACACTGGACTCGCAATCGGGAGGACGACGGTTCAATCCCGCGCCCGGCCATCCTGATTTAGGTTTTCCGTGATTTCCCTAAATCGCTCCAGGCAAATGCCGGGATGGTTCTTTTGAGTGGGCACGGCCGACTTTCTTCCCCGTCCTTCCCTAATCCGATGAGACCGATGACCTCGCTGTTTGGTCTTTTCCCCCAAACATACCCAACCCAGAGGCCTGTTCATCGCTCTGGTCGTGCGAGTTAAGTCGCGCTACCGCTCAGCAGCAAATGGTTCAAATGGCTCTGAGCACTATGAGAATTAACATCTGAGGTCATCAGTCCCCTAGACTTAGAACTACTTAAACCTAACTAACCTAAGGACATCACACACATCCATGCCCGAGGCAGGATTCGAACCTGCGACCGTTGCGGTCGCAGAGAGCAACCAGCTGATGACTAGAAATGGAGGAAAAACAGCTCCCATGAACGTCCGTTTCCGGACAGAACGGGATGCTTCTTCCGCCAGAACAGGAAGCCACGCTTCATAGGACATAAGAGGGCAACAGAAGGCTTCATGTCGCCTCGGTAGACAGAAGGAGGTACGTCGCTCTCTAATAGTCGGTTTTACTAACCGCAAATTATTGTCCATTATTTTCTAGGCCAGTGGTCGTTAAACTACGACCCGAATCAAGCAGTCATGCGGCCCGCGGTTATCATCCCATTTTATAACAGCAACCAATACCCGTTAAGACTTAAGAGCTTCTTTAGATTAGAAGTTTCTCATTGAGGGTTGGAAAACACTTAGGCGGTTTTTTGTTCTACTGATTTTTATTTGCATGAATTAGTTTTCGGCTTATTAGGCCATCTTCAGATAAGTACTGGCTATTGTTTACAAGGAGCTTGTGGTCTTACGAACCATTCTGGACTGAGATACAACGCACTTACATACGATCTTTATTTGTGGCATCGTCTTTGGAATTGTCAAACGGGTCTTTTGACTTTTTGTTCTGTAAAACTGTTCTTTAACATAAAAAAATCACATTTTATGGTTTGTCAGTATGACAACAATTAGAATTATTTAGAATACACATTATTACAAATTTACAGTTTTTTGGTATTTTTTGTGAACAGCTGCACTGGACATTAATTGTTGGTTGTACAACAGCGATGTTTTCTTTGGGGGTTACATTTTGTTATTAGAAAACTGTGCATTAATATATACCAAATATTACATTGTTACAGTTGAGTTACAGTTAGGAATATAAACACATAAGGGAATTACATTATATTGGGGTGTGAATCTGTTTACTATTGGGACACTTTGTGGTTAGTAGCAGGTTTACTTTATTGGGTAAAGAGTGGTGATGTGCTCAGTTGCAACTGGTCATTTAGGACCAGCTGGGGATTTAGGGCTAGCGTTGTATCTTAGTCCAGAATGTTGTGTTCGTAGGAACACAAGTTCCTTGTAAATAATAGCCAGTGCTTACGTGAAGATGGTCTAGTAAGCAGAAAACTAGTTCATACAAATAAAAATCAGTAGAATAAAAAAACTGTCTAAGTGTTATTCAACCCTCAGTATGGAATTGTTCTATCAAAAACCAACGAAAGAATCCATAAATAGAATTTTCTCATTTTGAAAAGACCGAAGGAGCGATCTGTTTTGCTTGCTAAAAACATTCAACAGCCAAGACCGCATTAATATTTCTTTATTCACAACAACCGCTTTCGACAGTCTTTGCTGTCATCTTCAGGACTTAAAAAATCTTTTTGTTATGTTTTGAACCTCACGCCTCCTGCAGTTTGTCGGTTTTATTAGCGTTTACCATGTATTGTCAATCCTCTGAAAACATTGCACAGGTTGAACTTTTGTGCTATATAATGACGTCTGACAGCCACATTTCATTGCGAGTGCTCACTACCCACGCGGTGAACGGCCGTGAGCGCTCGTACTCGTCTAACCGCCCCCTGATAATGTCAGATCTGGACAATAGAGAAATACACTTGATACTTCACAGAACAGCAGAAGATGGCAACGGCGAACTGCTGTTATTACAGATTTGCCAAACGAGGGTTTTTCGCAGTGTCTAAATGTGTGTGCAACGACAACAAATCGTCCCGGAACACAGTACAGAACTGAATGGCATCCGCATCACAACAGATGTTCAATGTGGCCTCCATGGGATGCCGCGCACTCTTTCAAACGTTCCGGTGCAAAAACCATCGACAACCAGTGCGATGAACAGGCCTGTGGTGAATGAGTGTACAGTTTCTGTGTTATTGCGGATGATCACCTAAACGAAATCCGCCTCCGTATCTGCGTTCGCTAATCCACGCCTGTCCTGTGGTGCTCGACTCGGAGTTAAGTCGGATCGAATCCTGGTGATGGACGAAATTTTCATTGCCAATATTTGGCCAGCCAGGTGAGGAGAGGTCATGGCGTAAAATTTCGAAACAGCAGTGTTCTTTGTACCGGTGTCCTGAGTTAAGTTCGAAATCTCTCCTCTTTGTGTCATGGAATGGAGGCATGTGGCACTGTTGATGGTGATCCGTCGGTCGGATGGAAAGTTAAGCCCGACAGCCCCCTTGGTGCTATTCGAGGGGAGTAGTTTACGTCCCACCCCAAGGTTTCACCATCTCTCTTCTCTCATATCACTATTATTATTAGCATCATCCTTCTCACACAACACAAACTCGACACCACACAAGAATTGCAGTACGAGTAATCCACTGAATTACAGGCCCATATCATTAACTTCGATTTGCAGCATGATTTCGGAACATGTATTGTGCTCGAACATTATGAATTATCTCGAAGAGAACGATCAAGATACACACAGTCAACACGGGTTTAGAAAACATCATTCTTGTGAAACACAACTAGCTCTTTACGAAGTGTTGAGTTCGTAACAAGCGATTTCAAACTTATTCCGTATTTCTGGATTTCCGGAAGCCTTTTGACACTGTAGCCCACCAGCGGCTTGTAGTCAGATTGCGTTCCTACGTAATATCGTTACAGTATATAACTGGACTCGTGATTTCCTGTCAGAAAGATCATAGATCGTAGCAACTGACGGAAAGTCATCGAGTAAAATAGATGTGATTTCTGGCGTTCTCCAAGGTAGTATTGTAGGACCTCTGCTGTTTCTTATCTACAGGGTGGTCCATCTGGAGTTTCGGATGAGATTATCTCGAAAACTATACATTGGGTAAAAATAGTGGGTAAGACAAGTTTTTAACCTCAAAGAGGGACATCAAATGATACAACACGTGACCTCCAACCCCTGTCCCCTTGAGTGGGGTGGGGGCAACTTTTAAATATTAAATGGAAACCCCCATTTTTATTGCAGATTCGGATTCTCCATAAAATAGTAATCAAGTTTTGTCTGAAACATGTTTTCAAACCATTGACAGACGGCGCTGAAATCGAGAAAAAAGTAAAATTGCTGAAGAACTCTGATTTATTTAGAATTATCCGAGAAAGACGCATCAGAACGATAAAAAATGTGCACTGATTCTTTCGTTACTCCAAATTAAGCTATTTTTGTACAAAATGTACTGTATCCTGCTTTTATCGTTACCCAGGAACAACGACATGCACGCAGTAGAATGATGTTCCCATGGAGTGCTTCATTAGTGTGAGTCCCCTTGCCTCTCACATGTTGGGATCCTTCATTAGTGTGAGTCCCCTTGCCTCTCACAATTTTATTTGCTTAATTAATGAAATTATCCATGAATAAATTGTTCAAAACTATCCCCATTTGCTCCAATGCCTAAAGTCAATCTATCTGCGAAAGTTTTCCACAGTTTTGAGCAGCACATCCCGTGGTATGGCTGCACACACACTTCGAATGCGTTGCTCCATATCGTTTCTGGTTGTGGGCTGTCTTTCAAAAACAATATTTTTTAAATAACCCCACAAGAAAAAATCAGGAGATGTTACGTCTTATCAACGTGGAGGCCACTGAATTGGTCCACCGCGTTCTATCCACCGACCAGGGTATCGTAAATTTAAAACATTCTGCACATTTTAGCATAATGGGGAGCTGCAACATCCTGTTGGAACAACATTCGTTGCCTAGTTTCTAAATCAACATCTTCCATTAGTTCCAACAAATCATCACAGGGAAGTTGTAAATAAGATTCCCCAGTAACATTTCGGTCAAAAAAATACGGTCCGTCAAGTAAGCGTTTAAAATTCTACACCAGACCATTAACGACCGTTTGTGTTAATCGTCAACGGGTCTGTGCCAGTGTAGACTGACAGGGGACGAATAATGACAATCATGACGATTTAATTCGCCATTGTTTTTGAATGTGGCTTCAAAAAAAAAATGGTTCAAATGGCTCTTAGCACCATGGACTTAACATCTGAGGTCATCAGTCCCCTAGACTTAGAACTGCTTAAACCTAACTAACCTAAGGACATCACACACATCTATGCCCAAGGCAGGATTCGAACCTGCGACCGTAGCAGCAGCGCGGTTTCGAACTGAAGCGCCTAGAGCCGCTCGGCCACAGCGGTCGGCAATGTGCCTTCATCGGTGAACATAACATACCTAAAAAAAATCATTGTCACCTATTATCGTTTCCAAAGCTCATTGGCAGAAATGCACACATATTTGCATATGTTTTAGCGTTAATGCCTGTCAGTGTGATGTGATACGCTTGATATTTATGTGCGTTCAAAATACTCAAAACAGTTGATTTCGGTATTCCAGTTTGTCTCCGAAACGCACGACTACTAATTTCGGGATCCAGTTGAAAACAGGCGAGAACGGTAAGGGTCCGAAATCGTTTTCATTCTATACGAGATGACGAGGTGCAATTTCGAATAATGTTTTCGCTTGGATGTCTTTTGTTTGGGAAACGATCTGCATACAATTGAGCAGCTGCAGCGCAATTGTTATGGCACTCACCTAAAATTAACATCACATCAACAACCTCTGTAGGAGGATATTGAGCCATGATTCGCTAAAGAATGACTTACCTTCGTCAGTTGATTTTTACTGTCGGCAATCTGAAAGTGAAGTGACGTCTGATCGCATTGCACTGACTTTTACACTGAGCCATAGTTCGCAGTTTGACCACGGTAGCGCCACAGTCGGTTGAGTAATGCAATTGTGAAGAGTTCCCTAACGAGATTTTATTACCATTCCGCCTCCCTCCATCAAAAACTGTGGTGGGCAGGATACATTTTTTTAAAAAAAAAAGCTTAATTTGGCTTAATGAAAGAATTGGTGAACATTTTGTATCGATTTGATGCGTCATTCTCGGATCATTCTAAATAAATCGGAGTTCCTCTCCAATTTTAATTTTTCTCGGTTTCAGCGCCATATGTCTATGGTTTAGAAAATGTTTCAGACAAAACTTGACTACTTTTTTATGGAGAATCCGACTCTGCAATAAAAATGGGTGTTTCGATTTAAGATTTAAAAGTTGCCCCCCGCCCCACCCTAGGGGGCGGGGGATGGGGGTCACGTGTAGTATCATTTGATGTCCCCCTTTCAGCTTACGAACTTGTCTTACCCACTATTTTTACTTGACGTATACTTTTCGAGATAATCTCATCCGAAACTTCATATGGACCACCCTGTATATAAACGATTTTGCACAGAATCTGTGTAGTCATCTTAGGTTGTTTATAGATGATTCTTTCGTTTATTGTCTACTAAAGTCATCAGATGATCAAAACAAATTGCAAAACGATTCATAAAAGACATCTCTATGGTCCAATTGACCGTACATAATGAAAAGTATGAGGTCATCCGCATGAGTGCTAAAGGGAATCCGTTAAACTTCGGTTATACTACGAATCAGTCTAATTTAAAGGTCGTAAATTCAACTAAATACCTAGGAATTACAATTACGAGCAACTTAAACTGGAGAAAACACATAGAAAACGTTGTGGAGAAAGTGAACCAAAGACTGCGTTTTATTGGCATAACACTTACAATAGGGATCAGATCTACTAAAGAGACTGCCTACACTATGCTCGTCCGTCCTCTTGTGTAGTATTGCTGCGCGCTGTGGGGTCCTTACCAGGTAGGATCAGCGGATTACATCGAGAAAGTTCAAAGAAGAAGAGCATTACGTTTTGTTTTATAGAGAAATATGGGATTGATTGTCACTGATATGACAGGATTTGGGGTGGACATCGTTAAACTAAAGGCATTTCTCGTTGCGGCGGAATCTTCTGACGAAATTTCAATCATCATCTTTCTCCTCCGAATGCGAAAATATTTTGTTGACGCCGACCTACGTAGAAAGAAACGATCATCATAATAATAAAATAAGAGCAATTGGAGCTCACGCGGAAATATAGATGTTCGGTTTTTCCGCGGGCTGTTCGAGAGTGGAATAATAAAGAATTATTGTGAAGGCGATTCGATGAACCCTCTGCCAAGCATTTAAGTGTGATTTGCAGAGTATCTATGAAGTTTTAGACCACACTACACAAACATCCGTTACATTCACCTACACTCAACTTACACAAGTAAGACACAATCCTCACGTATCCACAAGGAAAAGGGTCATTGTACGCCGCGGAAGAAAACCCTTTCCGACTAGGTTGCTCAACTTACTCCTTAGGGTCTCTCAACTAGCAATGTAATATGATGGTAAAATATTCTAGAATGTTAGGCCGCGTCACATACTCGATCGGCGTTTCGGCCCGACTGCTGGAATCTTCCTCAGGATCTTGTCGTACTCACGGTTAGCCGAACACCACAACTTAAAGTTTATCTCACCAGAAGGGTGGAAACGACGATCGAGTAGAAGAAACTGAGGAAGAAAATAACGCTGCCTAACATCGTAGAAGACTTTGCCTTCAAGAACAAATGCCACGAAAGCCTTCAGACTTTCATAATGCCATACGACTCTACTTTACGCTACCCACTGAAAAGCAATAGCTTTCCAGTCAGGAACTGATAAAGGCAGTAGTAGCTCCGAACTGTTTCGTATAGCATCAAGTTCCTTTCCACTCAGCTGCAGCTTATTGATAACAGGTGATTTACAAGGCGATCGATATCAGTATATTACAGTTATATTACGCAGACGTCGGACTATTAGAGCAGATGAAACTGCAGTACACCGAAATCGATCACACTGTACATTACCTGTCATCAATAAGGCGCAGCCGAGCGGAAAGGAAAAAGATGATATATGAGACGAGGCAAGGACTGACACACTATCGATAGCACCGAAAGAGCCGACCACTTAACGTTCCCATCCGATACACGATGCGGCAACGACAGTAACACTGCAGAGGGGTTTGCGACATAAGAGGGGATTCCAGTCGAGAGACACAAAAATGGGCGAAGCTTAGAATTTTTTTCTCACAAGGATTATTTTAATTAAAATTGGGATTTCACCACTATATTGTACATGCATTTGTCTGTGAAAAATTTTTATCTCATAGCAAATTCACAATAGCGGCTGCAGCTCTTGTCTTGGTTCGCACGAAACGTTGTACTGACTCGTGGCTATTTCTGAAACCCATAAAAATAGAACATTCTTAAAGTAGAATCACGATAGGGATTAGGAAAACATCTCGAAAAAAATGAATACTATTTGAAAAACAATTCAGTTTCTCGGCACGTCCTTCTGAGGTTAAATGTTAAAAAGAAATATTTAAAATTCAAATAAAAAGTGTGTCGCTAAGGCTCCCTAAATTTAACTGCCCGTCATTTTAAAAAACGAAATTAAATGGTTAATCTGTTGAGGCTGTGGAACGTTTCGCGCACTGAAAAATGTTGTTTCGAGAAAAACGCGTTTAAAGTTTTTAGTGTAGAAAAAATACGTTGTTTCATCACTTACGTTTAATCTGCGGTCCCAAGACCGCGGAGGCATCATTACTCTCTCTCTCAAATATGCTCTGATTCTCAATTTTGTGCTGTATTTCTTCAGTCCGGTCTCTTTTAACACACTGAGGCATTCCTTGCCCTACAGAAGCCATGCGTTTTTTGTCAGATAACCCCGTGAAGTTTTTGCTGTTCGTCCCTGTGACGATTCCTATAACGTTCATGGTTTTCAGAATAGATTAATAACCTTCGTTGAATATACCTGCTACTATTTCAGCAACCCCACAATGAAGATGTTTCAGTAACAGTTCCAAATGCGCGCGTTGAAGCTCTCGTTGTCATTTTGCATATTGTCACTGGTGCACCTTCATTGGCCAGAAATTCGTATAATGGTCGATTCTTTTCTTGAACTAATTCACAGAGCGCCTACAGCTGCCTGATTTCGGTCCGCCCACGGATCCATTCAACACTATAACTTCTAAAATACTTTCACAATCAAAAAATACTTTTGCAGGCGTAATCTATATACTTCAGTGATGCAAATTATGCAAAAAAAAAAACAATTTTTCGCGGTCTCAACCAGAACGTTCCCTTAATCCGTTAATCCGGAGTACATCCACCGGGCCGGAGCTGCGGAACTGTACACAGATATTGTACCGGCCTCACTCAAGTATCATTTGTTTTTAGATATTCTCTCTTCCTGCTGAAGTTATCGGCAGGTCAGATAGAATAGTTACATTAAGAAACTTGTCAATATCTTTCACTGCTGCTTTAAATCACTGTTGCATAAAATCTGATGGAAACACAACTAAGGTTAATAATACAGGGTGAACATTATAAAACAGACAAACTGCAAGGACGGATTCCTGACAGGAAATGGAGGACAAAAGGTCCTCTGAACATGTGTCCGGAAACACATCATAGCCACGGTAGATGGCGCTCTGAATGACAGTTTCTCTCAATATGGAATGTTGTTAGAAGGGAGACAGGAAAAGTAACCACTGGGGTAGGTAGTATTACTATTAAAGAGATCGAGACTATCCTAACCAAGAGTATACAAGTACCTAATGGATTTAACAATCATTTCTTAAGTGTAGGAGAAAAAATTGGTGAGAACAGTTCAAAAGAAAAAGCCTGGTAGTACATAGAAGACTCCGCTTTGAAACAATTTAGGCAGATTAAGTTTCACCTTACAACCTCTTGTGAAATAAGTAAAATTATTAAATCTTTGTAAAATAAATGTTCTATTGGAGTAGATGACATCTCTAATAAGATATTAAAACGATGTGGAGCAATTACAACTGATGTTCTGAGTCACATATGTAATGCATCACTAACTCAGGGTATTTTCCCAGGCAGGTTAAAATATGCCATTCTCAGGCCTCTCTACAAAAAGGGGGACACCACAGATGTCAATAATTATCGGCCAGTATCCTTACTTACACCATTTTCAAAAATCTTCGAGAAAGTAATGTACTCAAGAGTGGTTAGCCATCTCAACAGTAATGGGATACTTAGTAAATCACAGTTCGGATTTCAAAAATGCTGTTCCACTGAGACAGCAATACACAATTTCACTTCCACATAGTAGTGTCTTTAAATAGTAAAATGTCACTAATCAGTACCCAGAACAACCACCTCTGGCCTTGATACGCCTGGGCATTGAGTCAAACAGAGCTTGGATGGCGTGTACAGGTACAGCTGCCCACGCAGCTTCAACACGATACCACAGTTCATCAAGAGTAGTGACTGGCGTATTGTAACGAGCCAGTTGCTCGGCCACCATTGACCAGACGATTTCAATTGGTGAGAAATCTGGAGAATGTGCTGGCCAGGCAGCAGTCGAACATTGTCTGTATCCAGAAAGGCCCGTACAGGACCTGCATCAGGTAGTCGTGCATTATCCTGCTGAAATGTAGGGTTTTGCAGGGATCGAATGAAGGGTAGAGCCACGGGTCGTAACACATCTGAAATGTAACGAACACTGTTCAAAGTGCCGTCAATGCGAACAAGAGGTGACCGAGACGTGTAACCAATGGCACACTGTACCATCACGCCGGGTGATACGCCAGTGTGGCGATGACGAATACACGCTTCCAATGTGCGTTCACTGCATGTCGCCAAACACGGATGCGACCATCATGATGCTGTAGACAGAACCTGGATTCATCCGAAAAAATAACGTTTTGCCATTCGTGCACCCAGGTTCGTCGTTGAGTACACCATCGCAGGCGCTCCTGTCTGTAACCGCAGCCATGGTCTCCGAGCTGATAGTCCATGCTGCTGCAAACGCCGTCGAACTTATCGCGCAGATGGTTGTTGTCTTGCAAACGTCCCCATCTGTTGACTCAGGGATGGGGACGTGGCTGCATGATCCTCTACAGCCACGCGGATAAGATGCCTATCATCTCGACTGCTAGTGATACGAGGTCGTTGGGATCGAGCACGGCGTTCCGTATTACCCTCCTGAACCCACCGATTCCATATTCTGCTAACAGCCATTGGATCTCGACCAACGCGAGCAGCAATGTCGCGATACGATAAACCGCAATCGCAATTTGCTGCAATCCGACCTTTATCAAAGTCGGAAACGTGATGGTAAGCATTTCTCCTCCTTACACGAGGCATCACAACAACGTTTCACCAGGCAACGCCGGTCAACTGCTGTTTGTGTATGAGAAATCGGTTGGAAACTTTCCTCATGTCAGGACGTTGTAGGTGTATCCACCGGCGCCAACCTTGTGTGAATACTCTGAAAAGCTAATCATTTGCATATCACAGCATCTTCTTCCTTTCGGTTAAATTTCGCGTCTGTAGCACGTCATCTTCGTGGTGTAGCAATTTTAATGGCCAGTAGTATAATTTCGCAATCGACCACGTACAGTTTCCCACGGAGTGTACCTATCTTAGGGCTAAACAAAGGAAATCGGAAGGTGTGAGATCCGGTCCGTAGAGGGTCCAATGACGTTTTGTGAATTCCTCTCGCGTGCGCAGACTTGTGTGAGGCCTTTCGTTGTCATGGATAAAAAGAACTTCGTTTGCATTTTTGTGGCGACGAACACGCTCGAATGAGAGTGTCCGCACGTTCCAGTTTTGCAGGAGTCACGGCTGTGTGCGGCAGGCAGGTTGGCACGCGGGAGATCGAACAGGTCTGCGCGACTTTATTGGGATGGTGACAGAAGCTTCCCGCAAAAGCTCACTGTCATTTTGTGCACTGCTAGGTCTCCGTAGACATTCTGTAAGCGTTTATGAATATATGCATAGTTCTGGTTTACCGTGAAAACAAACTCAATGACAGTTCTCTTCTTGGATCGCACCTTAGTTACGGAGGCCATTTTGAAGGCTACGTATAGCGTCGCTGACAGTGAGGTTTCGTGAAACTATAGGGGCTGAAGGGGAATATTCCACGATGTTAGAAAACAACTTCGACTTGTTTTTCAACCGAAACTGGTCCAGAAAAAAGGATGTCTTGCATTAGTTATCGAACGCCCCTTGTGTGTAAGGCTTCTGAAATGTCGCACCATTACACGCGTGTGTGTGTGTGTGTGTGTGTGTGTGTGTGTGTGTGTGTGTGTGTGTGTGTGTTTGTGCGTTCACTTGATCACCTTTGTGGTGTAATTGAACGTATTGATAGTAAACTAAGATCGGCTTTCCCAAAAAAAAGAAAAAGGTATACTCGGTAACAATCTCGCTAAAAACAAGCAACCAGCCCATTACCTAGAGTTATCACGAAACCTCTATTTCGTGATGTCCGTATACCAGTGGTCTGTGGAAAAATACAGTGTGTTTATAAATGAATATCGGGGTTTTAACGCTTTATAATATTTATTATATTAAACTTAGAGCTATAAATGATATGTCAAATGAAAGAGCAACTCAAACAGTTTTACCAAGAACCATATAAATGTTCAATGTGAGCGCCATTTGTCACACGGCACACATCCAGTCTATAGCTGAGTTCTTCCCAAACATTGACAAGTGTGTCTTCAGTGATTGTAGCAACAGCTGCTTCAATCCGGTTTCTTACTTCAGGGAGGTCTACTGGTAGCGTAGGCGCGTACACCCAGTCCATGATGAAGCCCCAAAGGAAAAAATCGCATGGCGTTAGGTCGGGTGACTGTGGAGGCCATGCAAAGCAAGCCCTGTCATTGGGCCCCTTGCGGCCTATCCAGCGCTTGGATACAGTGAAGTTCAACCAACTGCGGCGGAAACACTGCGCGCTGCGCATGCGCATTGGTGTCCAACACAACTGTTTGAGTTGCTCTTTCTTTTGACATATCAATGATAACTGTAAGTTTAATGATAAAAATACTATAAAGCGTTAAAACCCCGACATTCATTCATACACACCCTGTACAATACAGAACGACGTATGAGAACAGACATTCACACGTCGCTTTCCTCACTCCAAAATGGGAAGACTGATAAAATATGATAAAGTTTTAAATGCCTTAACAACCACATGAGGTGGAAAGAAAACTAGCGCTGTTGGCAGGGGCAGGCGAGTTAACAGCTCGTGGGCGGGAGGCTGCGTCGTGCTGCCCCTCAGCTCAGCTCGGCTCGGCTCACGCTTTTACGAGTTCCGTACTGCACTCACGGGACGCGGCCATTTACGGCGCTGCTCCTTGGAGATTGAGCATTAAATGCCCCGACACTTCCCCCGCACCATGGATCCGACTTTCATTGCCACAAAATGGGGGAAGCCAAGTACGCTGTTAAACCCCCTCAATAAATAGCCATTATTCTAAGGAAAGATTTGCTCCCTTAACATGGACAGGTGCTTACGTAAATAAAAGTGAAGTGCAAATCGCATCTCTTTTTCATTAATAAGTTACTGGTATCGGTGCGCTGACCATTGTCAGACCTCTTGTAGCGATTCCCGGACTTATAAGAGTCTTCCTGTCGCGATATACACGGTCGTCATTTATTAATGTGCCCGCTGCCTAAGAGTTGTCGTCGTACTGCGGAAACTGAGCGATTTATCAGACGTCCAAAAGGACATGATCATTGGCTTTCGCGCCAAGGCTGGAAGCATTTCCAAAACAGCTAAGTTTGTCAATTTTTCCCGTTCCGTCGTAGTTAAAGTATCCCGTACATGCCAAAATGGCACTATCCAAAACCAACCCCGAGGCAAATGTGATGCACCACGAGCCACAGATTACAGGAGTGAATGACGGCTGCGGAGATGTGTAGGGGCGAATAGATGAGCAACTTTGGAGAAACTGCTCGGCCAGATGGACCAAGGGGCTACCAACAATGAGTCCTCAAGGAACTTTCAGTGAACTTCGCTGCGTATGGGCTTCCGCAGCAGGCGCCTACTTCACGCAGCCACACTTACTGCTGTTCATCGGCGACGAAGGCTGCAGTTTGCACGCCAGTAGTGCAACTGAACGTCCGGTGAGCGGGCACAGGTAACCATTTCAGATGAATCATGTTTTTTGCTGCTTCGGATAGATGGCGACTGCCGTGTACGGCGTGAAAGGTCTAAAAGCAAAGGATCCAGGCCGGAGGATGGAGCTTTATGGTCCGGGGAATGTTTTCGTAGCATTCCCTGAGTAACCTCTTCATCCTGCAAGATCCACTGGATCAAACCAAGTCTATCCCTGGATACCATGTCCACTCCTATATACGGTTTGTTTTTCCTCGGTACGATGATGTCTCTCCTCTCGCACACGCCATGAAGGCCCAAAGGTACCGACTGGCCGCCGTGTCATCCTCAGACCACAGGCGTCACTGAATGCGGATGTGGAGGAGCATGTGGTCCACACCGCTTTCCCGGCCGTATGTCAGTTTCCGAGACCGGAGCCGCTACTTCTCAATCAAGTAGCTCCTCAGTGTGCCTCACAATGACTGAGTGCACCCCGCTTGCCAACAGCGCTCGGCAGACCGGGTGGTAACCCATCCAAGTGCTAGCCTAGCCCGACAGCGCTTAACTTCGGTGATCTGACGGGAAGCGGTGTTACCACTGCGGCAAGACCGTTCGCTACGATAATGTCTGCCAGCAAGATAATGCAACATGTCACACAGCTCGCAGTGTACGTGCGTGGTTCGGAGAGCACCAGGGTGATTTTGCCCCATTCCCCTGGCACCAAACTCCCAAAATTTAAACCCAATCTAGAATTTGTGTGAACACCTCGATCGGGATGCACCCGCCGTGGATCCTTAACCGAGAAATCTAGCGTAGCTGGCCACGGCACAGGAGTCGGCATGGCTGCACACACCTGTCGGTACCTTCCAGAAGTTCAGTGACACTTTTCCTGTACATCTCGCAGCCGTCCGCGCTGCAAAAGGTGGTTACTCAGGTCTTTGACAGGTCGTCACATTAATGTGGCTGGACAGTGTACCAGTGCATATGAATATGCTGACTCCGTAATTTGTTCCCCACGTGAAGTTGCATATGGCGTGTTACGTTGGATAACGTGCGAGAGTAAATCCTGCCTTCTCTCGGTGGTTCGCTCATTTTGAGAGGCTTGGTTGCCTCACGTCTTGTAAAGATACGTCGTTGTCCCTGCTGTCATTCTTCTCCGTAGGTCGCGGCTTCCAACACAGCTATTTTCAACAGTGAATGTAAGTGTGGTCATTGGGATCGCTACTATTGTCATTACAATAATTTTCAAAGTTTTTGATATAAGAAATACGGATGCCGCCTTATTTATTTGTTCCACTATATGAAATAAGGGAACATATCTGGCAGTAACGTAAAATGAAATCTGTATGAGTGCCAGTAAAAGCACGAAAGAGATGTCTAATCACCATATTACACCCAATATCACTGCCATTTCTTGAGTGTCTTTTAATATCGCAACAGACTTTGTCCGAAACACTTACAAAATTTATTTCACTTTTAACTACTGTTCAAATCCGCGTCCGGCTATCCTGATATAGGTTTTCTGTGATTTCCCTAAATCGTTTCAGGCAATTGCCTGGATGAATCTTTTGAAAGGGCACGGCTTCCTTCCCTAATCCGATGGCGCCGATGACCTCGCTGTTTGGTTCCCTCCTCTAAGTCAACCAACCAAGCAATCACTTTTAACTACAAAACTTTTAACTTGTTCGTTCGATAACGAGTTAGTCGTTGAAGTCACCAAGCACCGAGCTACCCTGCTTAATGTCCGTGAATAACAGTTTCTCACCTGCCCGCGTAGGGCTCTAATGGCTCTGAGCACTACGCGTAGGGCTTATTTCCGTCAGAGATCGGGAAACTGCACCGACATTCATCACGTTAATTTAATAGCGATACGGGGAAGTCGTAGCGTTGGATTGAGCTGTGACTGAATATGGCTTTCAATAGTTTATTTAACAACACGCATCAACTTTCATTTTACCGTAAATTCAGAATCATCCTAAAAACATCTTTAAGTCACCCACCAAAGTGGCCAGAAAAACAAATATTTAGTATCAGAGCAAGGCTTGCTCAGTGAAGACAGATTGCGGAAGAGATTACAAAAGCTATTAAACTCGAAGGTCGTACAAAAAGCGACAAAAATAAAGGGGATGAAAACCACAAAGTTAAAAATTGGACAATTAATTTGCACTGGGTAAAGACACGGGAGCAAAGCAATTCAGAAAAAAGTAAACAAGATTCTTAATAAGCTCAAAGCAAATGAAACAACAGTCCATATAAAATCCCACTACACAAGAGACACAAAATACACATGAAAATTGATCTAGTTACTCGTGTCTGCAGGAGCTGCCAAATTACAGAACGACAAGAAATCAGAGTTATCACTAAGCCAGATTTACCCCAAAACAATTTTATGACTCAGGTGTACAAGCATCACTAATAACAAATGCAGCCGGTCGGAGTGGCCGAGCGGTTCTAGGCGCTACAGTCTGGAACCGCGCGACCGCTACGTCGCAGGTTCGAATCCTGCCTCGAGCATGGTTGTGTGTGATGTCCTTCGGTTAGTTAGGTTTAAGTAGTTCTAAGTTCTAGAGGACTGATGACCTCAGCAGTTAATTCCCATAGTGCTCAGAGCCATTTGAACCATTTTTATCAAATGCAATTTGAGTGACTTAATAACGCTGTGCGAATATTCCGAAATAATCTCAACCCTTGCACTCAAAATCAGGCGTGTTCAATTACTATTCAGTTATTGGTACTGTAATAAGCATAAACTCAATCTTTACATAAAATTACGGCCCATATACGCCACACAGTATTAATGTCTGTCCCCCCACTACTCTCTCTCTCTCTCTCTCTCTCTCTCTCTCTCTCTCTCTCTCTCTCTCTACGCCGCGCGGGATTAGCCGAGCGGTCTAGGCGCTGCAGTCATGGACTGTGCGGCTGGTCCCGGCGGAGGTTCGAGTCCTCCCTCGGGTATGGGTGTGTGTGTTTGTCCTTAGGATAATTTAGGTTAAGTAGGGTGTAAGCTTAGGGACTAATGACCTTAGCAGTTAAGTCCCATAAGATTCCACACACATTTCTCTCTCTCTCTACCTCTAGCTCTACGTCTATCTCTTTCCCCCTCGCCACACACGCACCTTCGTTTATTTCTTTGTTTATCCATTCACAGTATGGTCACTGGACCCCCTTTACGTAGAAGCGCACACGTCTCACATCTCTCTCAGCCCTTGTTTTCTCCCCTTGCCCTCTTGTTTTCTTCCCCTACCGCAGTCAGATATTGTTGGACATAAAGCAAAGATTAGTAGCATATACATTTGTCATCAGTGGCTCTGCACACGTGGAAGAACAGCACGCGAACAAACAACATGAGGCGGTGGACGGTGGACAGAAGGTGGCTGCCTGCCGCCGCCGAAGCCCCGAACCGCTGCGCCGCGACACTCCAATTATCGGCATAGAAGAAAGGGAGCGTTGGCTCATCGGCTGCTGGAATGCCGACCCCCACCCCTGTCCCTTCCACACTGGCCACTGTTGCCTGCCCTGGACAAGCAGACACTGATGGGGAAAGAATTCGCAACTCCAAAAAAATAATTACTGTAGACTAATGAAATTTCCGAATTCCTTTTTCTGGGTAACATATTTAAGTGATTAGCATAGCAAATCACAGATTAATGTAAGCGCGAGATAAGCCAATGCAAATGTGAAATGCTGGTGCATTAATAACCACTGTAACCGCCGGAATGTTAAATGCAAGCATACAAACGAGCATGTATTGTGTTGTACAGGCGCGGAGAGGATGGAACCTTAATGTCTTGGAAGAATTTGAGATCGTGACACATATCCTTTATTGTATGATTATATGATAGCGGAACAAACACTGGTAGTAGTTACTTCTGTAAAATATCTGGGAGTATGCGTGCGGAACGATTTGAAGTGGAATGATCATATAAAATTAATTGTTGGTAAGGCGGGTACCAGGTTGAGATTCATTGGGAGAGTCCTTAGAAAATGTAGTCCATCAACAAAGGAGGTGGCTTACAAAACACTCGTTCGACCTATACTTGAGTATTGCTCATCAGTGTGGGATCCGTACCAGGTCGAGTTTACGGAGGAGATAGAGAAGATCCAAAGAAGAGCGGCGCGTTTCGTCACAGGGTTATTTGGTAACCGTGATAGCGTTACGGAGATCTTTAGCAAACTCAAGTGGCAGACTCTGCAAGAGGGGCGCTCTGCATCGCCAGGTTTCGAGAGGGTGCGTTTCTGGATGAGGTATCGAATATATTGCTTCCCCCTACTTATACCTCCCGAGGAGATCACGAATGTAAAATTAGAGAGATTCGAGCGCGCACGGAGGCTTTCCGGCAGTCGTTCTTCCCGCGAACCATATGCGACTGGAACAGAAAAGAGAGGTAATGACAGTGGCGCGTAAAGTGCCCTCCGCCACACACCGTTGGGTGGCTTGCGGAGTATAAATGTAGATGTAGATGTAGATGTAGATCACACCCTGGCAAGAACGGTGACACGATTCAAAATTGCAATACTTGAGAAAAATTGAACTAAAACTTATACTGCAGTAGTACAAGTTTCCTTTATGTTTCAAGCAACTATATTTGGCGGTAAATTCCATTACGTTCTACACAACAGTAATATGAATATGCAGTTCTGTTCTTGTCGAATGTGAAGTGTTATCAGCTAATAATTAATTACTTTTTCAATTCTATTATTTTTCTTGTTTTTCTATTTATTTCTTTGTTTTTGTTATGACTCGTGATGTAGTAGTTTTGCCACTTTTCCACCTCAAAAAAAAAAAAAAAAGTGTTCAAATGTGAAAAATGGTTGAAATGGCTCTGAGCACTATGGGACTTAACAGCTGTGGTCATCAGTCCCCTAGAACTTAGAACTACTTAAACCTAACTAACCAAAGGACATCACACACATCCATGCCCGAGGCAGGAATCGAACCTGCGACCGTAGCACTCGCGCGGTTCCGGACTGCGCGCCTAGAACCGCGAGACCACCGCGGCCGGCCTGTTCAAATGTGTGTGAAATCTAATGGGACTTAACTGCTAAGGTCATCAGTCCCTAAGCTTACACACTACTGAACCTAAATTATCCTAAGAACAAACACACACACCAGCGCCCGAGGGAGGACTCGAACCTCCGCCGGGACTAACCGCACAGTCCATGATTGCAGCGCCCCAGACCGCTCGGCTAATCCCGCGCGGGTTCCACCTCAAATAATATTTTTTTGCTTACTGTAGCCCAATACGACATCGAACCTCAATCAGCAAAATTAGTACGTCAGTTAGAATAAAAGATGGGAAAAAGGTTGAACTTGTTCTATTAGAAAAACACAAAGTGTAAAATTATAATTTGTTGAAATTAATATCATTGAGTAAGGAACACCAATTAGGTATCTACAATTTAAGGAACACGGGTTACGAAAACATAAAACCATAAATGAGCTTATATAACGCAGAAACATTTTTCGCCTAGAAAAGGGATTCAAAATGAACATTTTTTATAGCAGAAATTTTAATTTTTTTCCCTTGTACGCTGCAACGTACGAAATTTCGTAATATTTACAACAGCTGTAATCGTCAAAACATTATGTGTTCCAACAGACATGCATGGCTGAAGGACATTGTGATGTAAGATATAGACTTTTTGTAAACACAAACATTGTAATAACCAATAAACCAATAATATTAAAAATTACGTACAGCTTACCGTAGACATGAGAAGTGCCTCAACTCAGAATGTGCTGCTCTTCTAGAATGACCAATGCACACCTGCCAATAGCAACGATAAAGCGACACTGCCCCCCTCCCCCCCACCCTCCCGCTCCCATGGCGAATCACGAAGTAGTCTGCAACAGAACTGGCTGAACGGCCCTGAAGTGGACAAACTGCGAGGTAGAAATGTGACGCTTTTCGTGCACTTTGGAGCATTCCCACGTATTTTTCAGTGGCGTAAATTTGCCGTTTTCTGAAATGTGTCACTTTTCTTGCCGGGTGCGATACGATCAGTAAAGATGGACTCGTCTGAAATAAAAAACTACAGTTGAGAAACAAAAGTTTCTTTGACGCTATTAAGCCGTTCCACGCAAATGCATGATGTTTCGGCTTTTATTTCTTTGCAATTTCCATTTCGGAAAGTTTTAGTCCATTTTCTGTGCCTGCTATACAATATGCTGAGTGTGGAACTCGGGTCAACCACTGCGACACGCGACCTGTGTATATCCACTCTCTCAATCCGTGTCACATTGATGTTTTCACGGCTAGCACAGCTCCATTCACAATAGTATGGGCACGTGCATGGAGAATGTAGTCCTCTGATGCTCTGCGAGATACGAAGCTGAAAATTAAAACGCGTTTAACATCACGTTTCCCGGGCCACAAGGACGCTCTAGAATTGCGCAGCTCTTTTGAGTATTAACTCGGCAGTATTAGCTGCGACAAACAACCTACTGTAGGCGGACATTTGTTTTCCGGGCGCACCTTACGTGACGAAAGGCCACACTGAGCTAACGTTAGCCTCAGGCCACAGCTCACATTCCTTCTGCCGGCCACAGAGGTTAGAAGCTTATGTGCACAACCCACTTTTTTTATTTATAGAGTGGTCAAAACAAATGTTGCGCCGGCCAGGGTGGCCGAGCGGTTCTAGGCGCTACAGTCTGGAACCGTGCGACCGCTACGGTCGCAGGTTCGAATCCTGCCTCGGGCATGGATGTGTGTGATGTCCTTAGGTTAGTTAGGTTTAAGTAGTTCTAAGCTCTAGGGGACTGATGACCTCAGAAGTTAAGTCCCATAGTGCTCAGAGCCATTTGAACCATTGAACAAATGTTGCACATTGCTTTATTGTCAGTACTAGACATAATGGGAAACAAAACAGGTTTTGTTATGTCAGATACAGTCACAATAAAACGAAAATAAAGAATAGAGACACATTTCCGCTTGATAAAAACAAACAAAAAAGGAAAACAAAAAAGAACCTTCCTAAACGTGTCGCTCGACGAAATATCAGTACCCAAAGACTGGAAAGTTGCACACGTCACACCAGTACTCAAGAAGCGTAGCAGGAATAACCCACTAAATTACAGGCCCGTATCATTAACGTCGGTAAGCAGTAGAATTTTGGAACGTATACTGCGCTCGAAAATTATGAATTACGTCGAAGAGAACGGTCTATTGACACACAGTCAACACGGAATTAGAAAACGTCGTTCTTGTGAAACACAACTAGTTCTTTATCACATGTAGTGTTGAGTGCTATTGACAAGGGATTTCAGTTTGATTCCTTATTTCTGGATTACCGGGAGGCTTTTGACACTGTACAACACAAACGGCTTGTAGTGAAATTGCGTGCTTATGGAATATCACCTCAGATATGCGACTGGATTCGTTATTTGCTGTCAGAGAGGTCACAGTTCATAGTAACTGACGGAAAGTCATCGAGTAAAACAGAAGTGATTTCTGGCGTTCCGCAAGGTATTGTTATAGGCCCTTTGCTGTTCCTTATCTACTCGTATATAAACGATTTGGGAGACAATTTGAGCAACCGTCTTTATGTTGTTTGCAGATGACGCTGTCGTTTATCGACTAATAAAGTCATCAGAAGATCAAAACAAATTGCAAAGCGATTTAGAAAAGATATCTGTATGGCGCAAGAAATGGCAATTACTTCTAAATAATGAAAAGTGTGAGGTCGTCCACATGAGTGCTAAAAGGAATCCGTTAAACTTCGATTACACGATAAATCAGTCAAATATAAAGGCCGCAAATTCAATTAAATACCTAGGAATTGGACGGGACACTTAGAAAATGTTGTGGGGTAGGCGAACCAAAGACTTCGTTTCATTGGCAGGACACTTACAAGATGCAACAGATCTCCTAAGGAGATTGCCTACACTACGCTTGTCCGTCCTCCTTTAGAATACTGCTGCGCGGTGTGGGATACTTACCACATAAGATTGACGGAGTATATAAGGAAAGTTCAAAGAAGGACAGCACGTTTTGTATTATTTCGGAACAGGAGAGAGAGTGTCAATGACATGATACAGGATTTGGGGTGGACATCATTAAAATAAAGGCGTTTTTTTTTGCGGCGCAATCTTCCCGCGAAATTTCAATCAACAATTTTCTCCTCCGAATGCGGAATTGTTTTTTGAACTTACCTACATAGGGGGTAACGATCATCATAATAAAATAAGGGAAATCCGAGCTCGCACAGAAAGATATAGGTGTTAGTTTTTTCGGCGCGCTGTACGAGATTGGAATAATAGAGAATTATTGTGAAGATGGTTAGATGAACCCCTTGCGAGGCACTTAAATGTGATTCGTAGGGTATCCGTGTAGATGTAGGTTTAGATGTAGATGTAAACAAGTTTCCTCTGCAGACACTACACTTTCTTCTCAGTCATCTTGCATATCACACTGTTCGTGGATCAGCTAGCCCTTTTAGTAATTGAAGACACTTTTGCATGCAGCGAGGCGTACCCCTTACCAGATTGTCCAGATAAGCCTCTATGTGGCCTCTGGTGAGACAAGACGATTGCCAACCGCTTGTGTCATCGTCGCCCGCATATCTTCAATGCAGCTGAGATCTGGAGAATATGGGGGCCGTTCCATCCGACTGTTTGTATAGTCCACTACAAAGGTGCTCACAAGATTGTGACCATGGGCGCGTGCTTTGTCGTCCATCAGCGATCACCGTGAAACCCGTTCCAGTATGTTCACCAAACGGAGCCACAATGCGTGCAAGGATTCATCCCGACACTTCACACCAATCGTCTTCCCACGTATTGGCAAAAACGCTGTCCCGCGGTCGTACGTGATTCCACCACAAAACATGACTGAATATGGTGGTGGTCTATGATACTAATAGTTGCTCTCGTTGCCTCCACACACTAATATCAGTATTTTCAGGGTGGAGAAGATAAGGGTCTCTCGAGAAAAGAGCGTTGTGTCCCACCGCTGCCCTGCCCTCAAAGAGTGGTTTCGTTTCCACGCGACACTAGTCCTTCTCCGAACTCTACTTGAAGAAGGAGTCTTGAGAGATCTTCTGACACGTAATCACTTTTCATGGAGCTTATTTCGTATCGTCTGTGCTGACACGTGCACTGCTGTAGCTGTCCTGAACTGCCGTCGTAGAGGTGTCGCTTTGTCTTGAAGGTGTCTACTTGCTGATATGCTCTGGTATCGGTCCCGCACACCTCTTGTTTTTCTTCCGCTGCCACTACTGTGACGATCCTCAACTGATCCTGTCGATAGAAACTTTTTCCATATTCTAGAGATGTGACTTTGACTCACAGCCACATTCACTGCGACGTCCACCTGTCTCATCCGCTCCCCCATTGGAATGATACGCAGAGCTTCTGATCGTACATTGTTGTTGTCCAAACCATCCTGAAGCAAGACGACTCTCGTGGTGATACACAACACCAGTACTGCAGTGTTAACTTGTGACACGGTTGCCACAGACTGCACAGAGTGCCCCCCTCCCCCCCTCCCCCACGGTAGAAGCATGTACTCTTTCCGCTAGAATGACAACAAACCACTGTATTGATACTATAACGTGTTGCTGGATCACAACGCGCAGTTGAAAAGTTTCGGCAATATGCACCATTTATTTGACGTGTGTATATTGTTTCAAAGTTGTCTCTTAGGTAATCACAATCACACTTTTGAAACTTAGTCTCAGTCAGTTACTACTGACAGTCAGTGACTAGAACATTCATTCGAAAGACTCGTAGGAAAAAGAAAATAGGTTCAGAGAGTTTGTGAATGCACAGTCTCGCGGCGATGTAACCGAATAAAATACTCTCCTTTTCCGGGCACGTCTAGTGACTATACATCCACGAGCTTTCATCCGATTGTCCTCGTCCTGATACATGGCGAGACAGCTAAGTCATGCCCAACGAAATGTATCCAGTGTTGTTGTTGTTGTTGTTGTTGTGCTCTTCATCCCGAAGACTGGTTGTATGCAGCTCACCATGCTAGTCTATCCAGCGCAAGCCTCTTCATCTCTGCATAACTACAGCAATATCCATTCGAACCTCCTCACTGTTTTCAAGCCTCGGTCTTCCTCTACAAATTCAACTTTACACTTTCCTTCATTACAAAATTAAGAATTCTTGAGCTCTCAGTACGTGTGCTACGTACCGATCACTTCTTTTGGCCAAGTTGTGCCATAAATATTTCTTTTCTCCGCAGTTCTATTCAGTACGTTGTCATTAGTTTACTCTTCAGCACCACATTTCAAAAGCTTCTTTCCTCTAATTACTTTGTCATTCATGTTTCACTTCCGTACGCAGTTACACTCCAGATAAATACTTTCAGAAAAGACTTGCGATATTAATAAATTTATGTTTTTCAGGAGCACTTTTCTTGTTATTCCCGATCTGCATTTTATACCGTTTCCAGGCGTCGTCAGTTATCTTGTTGTCCAAATACCAAAACTCATCTACTACTTTTTGTGTCTACTTTCCTAATCTAATTCCTCCAGCGCCACCTAATTTAATTCGACTAACATTCATCACCTTCTATAGTTCTCTACAGGATGTGCTGCTAAATTCCATTACTTCTGTTTTGTACGATGTTACTTCAGATCTCTCTTTCTCTCTCTCTCTCTCTCTCTCTCTCTCTCTCTCTCTCGCTCTCTCTCTCTGAGATGGCGCTAAGATCATGTGTTTACGTCCACTTTTGCTGAAAATACATTCTTTCTAAATCTTCCAATTACGCTTACTGTGCTTGTTTTATTTCACCTTTCTCTTCTTATTTACGTTTTCCTTTTTGAGGGCCTTCCAAAGGCCGAACCTCTACGCTGGCCGAGAGAGGAAGCTTTTTAAACTCGTTCGCTGTTTGCCGCCATATAACACGTGCGCTTTATCGCAGAGATAAGGTCTTTATCGCGGGGGCAGACTTAACGTTCATTCGCAGCACTTAATTTTTGTTTTCACGCTACAGCTGACGTTTGGCCATCGTCAGTAGCACCGCTATCGCGTCTCTGCCGGCTGCAGATTGCCTCCTCTCTCAGGTATTATGGTCTGACACTTGCCTCTGTTCTTTGAAAGTTTCTGGTAAGTTTGTTGCGCTTCGTTGTGTGCACCATGGCACTTCCTTTTTTATGCGTCGTCGCGATGGACGAGCACGGACAAGATGACTGCTGTTTTCTACGTCGAGGTCTGAGCCCAAAATGACGAACGATCATAAAGGTCAAAGGTGAAGACATGACACAAAAAGACACGAGTAATGATACTCATCGTCTGCTGCGTAAATAACATGTTTTAATCATATCTAATGAAATCAGATGTAATGCAAGTGCTGTAGAACAGGTCATTATGAACCATCAAACACACGGAAGCTTGGCGTCTTAGCCCTGACGCCGACCACCAAATTAAACTCATTTTTTGAAAATTTACCCCACGTCATGGTTAAAATTAACTCAACATATACATAAACTATGACTTTGATGTTGACACAATAAGTTCAAAATTTATCAAATAATTAAAGTTACTTGGAGGTTTGTTCCGTCTTTGCAACAAAACGGAAGGTACTTTGTTTTTGCCATACGCGTTTCGCTTCTGTTATGTTATGAAGCATCTTCAGTGGCCTCTAATACATGTGTGTTTTTATATGTACGCCGGCCGTTGTGGCCGAGCGGTTCTAGGCGCTTCATTCTGGAGCCGCGCTGCTGCTACTGTCGCAGGTTCGAGTCCTGCCTCGGGCATGGATGTGTGTGTTCTAAGTTCTAGGGGACTGATGACCTCAGATGTTAAGCCCCATAGTGCCCAGAGTCATTTGAACCATTTGTTTTTGTTTTTTTTTGTTTTTTTTTTTACAATAAATCCGTAATGTAGTAGTTGCAAGTATGTTACTTCGGTACGTTTTCTCACGTTTTACTCTTGTTTTCATGAAGTTAAATTATCATTTGTTGTTATTAATGATTTAAATGTTACTAGTCCATGTGAGTGGTCCTAGAGATGTATGTACTCGGTCCTCGTATTCCAGATGGCCAATTTCCTGCGTTTTCTCTCTCTCTCTCTCTCTCTCTCTCTCTCTCTCTCTCCCTCTCTCTCACACACACACACACACACACACACACACACACACGCACACACGTTATAAGCAACTAACTTAGCACCCAGCGTTGCCTGTGTATGTATTTATCCCGATCTTCTATAAGTGCATCTCTCCCCCCCCCCCCTCCTCTCGCTGTTCTTCTCCTCCTCGCTCCCCTCTCTGTCCAACTCCTCCTTCCCTCCCCCCTCTGCCCATCTCCACCACCACCCACTCTCTGTCCATCTCCTCTTCCCTTTGCCTCTCTCTTTGTCCATCTCTTCCTCTCCCCCTCTCTCAGTCCATCTCCTATTCCACCTCTCTTGGTCCAAGCCCTCCTCCTCCCACTCTTTGTCCATATCCTCATTCCCCTTCTCTCTGTCCATCTCCTCCTCCCCCTCTCTCTGTTCATCTCCTCCTCCCTCCTCTGTTTGTCCATCTTCTTCTCTGTCCTTTCTCTGTCCATCTCCCTCTCTCCCCGCTCTCTCTCCATGTCCTCCTCTTCCATTTATCTATTTCCTCCACCCTCCGCATACCTGTATCCATCTCGTCCTCTCTCCTTCTCTCTCCACGATGTCACCCCCACCCCAATTGGAAGGTGGTACCAGAGGTTGAAAATACCGCTTCAGTTGTATAGTTCTTTTATTATCACTCTACCGGTTCTGGGCTGTTATAAGCCCATCTCCAGGTGTCGTACTGAAAACAGCAAGAGATGTCCTCCAACAGGATTGTTTGTGGAAGGTGGTAGTTCTTACCCCTAGTGTACACCATTTCTTTCCAGATCGTAACTAATATGTACCAAATTTCGATGAAATTGTTGCAGGGGTTTAGGATGAGCATTTTACACGTGACTTTACCCGTACGCACGTGTCAAATATTTTTCGTATATATTTCACAAACATTTGTACCGTGCGAGATGGCGCAGTGGTTAGCACACTGGATTCGCATTCGGGAGGACGACGGTTCAAACCCGCGTCCGGCCATCCTGATCTAGGTTATCCATGATTTCCCTAAATCACTTCAGGCAAATGCCAGGATGGTTCTTTTGAAAGGGTACGGCCGACTTCCTTTGCTAATTCGACGGGACCGGTGTCATCGCTGTTTGGTCCCCTCCCCCAATCAACCAACCTACATATTTGTACACGTATTTCATCTGTATCTCTAGCGAATTTCGCCCTGCAGTTTCGTTTTTACACAGCTCAATATTTATGATGTCGTATCTCGCGAACTATGTATCGTATAATGATATAATTTTGCAAGTATATCCGGTGGTACATGTGACTTCTGTCTGCGAAATGCTTTGTGACTGGTTCGTCGTGAAGAATTAATGAATCAAAACCTCACATACGATGTTGCAGTTTTTGACGTATCTCCATATTTGGAGTCGTATCTCCTAACTTGTGTCTCGTACAGTGATATATTTTTATTGGTATATTCAGTGATACATGTGACGAGTGTCTGCTAAATGTGTTGCGAATATAGTTAGCAGTAAAATGCAGTCAATTAAAACGTCATGCTCCATGCGGCAGTTTTAGCGCACAAGCATTTTGTGGGGGTTGTTAGCGAGAAAAAGTTTCGTAAAGGTTTGAAATCATGTGTAATGTTTGTTGCAAGTCACTTAAGTTCAAAAATGGCTCTGAGCACTATGCGACTTAACTTCTGAGGTCATCAGTCGCCTAGAACTTAGAACTAATTAAACCTAACGAACCAAAGGACAGCACACACATCCATGCCCGAGGCAGGATTCGAACCTGCGACCGTAGCGGTTGCTCGGTTCCAGACTGTAGCGCCCAGAACCGCACGGCCACTCCGGCCGGCCGTCACTTAAGTGCTCTCATTTTCGAACACTGGATGAATAAAATAAAGGGTATTCGCTCGTCGTGATCTGCACTGCTTTTCACGCCCACCCCTTTCATACGTAGGTGGTTCTTGCTCCCACAACGAATCTTTCCTGACAGCAAACAACATGTGTACAAGTTTGGATGAAATCTGTCCATTAGTTCAGGAGGAAATGTGGAATATACATACATATATAAGTACATCGGTTTTCATAATATGTATGGTTTCGATTCAAAACTGAAAATTCGAATTTCATTAAGGCTATCCTCATAGATGCGTTTTGTACAGTGTTCGTCGAACGAAGCGAAGAACGATTTATGGAAAGACAAGCTTAAACGTAGAGAAGTCGGGAAAGAATATCTGCCGCGAATATAAACCGTACCTGGTAGAGTCTGACTTTAAAGCGGCGCGCACAATAGGTACTCGTGGCAAATATTACCGCAATAATAAAACCCGATACTTCCGGAGTGCTTTCGGCAGCAACCGTTTGCAGGCTCTTCTGACGTCTTGCAGGGTACAAAGCCGGCGAACAATACGGCACTAACGCCGTGCGCTGGTTTCGCCGCAATGCGCCGGTGGCGTTTTCTTTCAGTTCCCACAGTCTACAGCCTCGTTATGTCCCTTCGCACTGACTGACTGCGGATTGTGTTCGCAATTCGTTTGTGCAGCTGCTGTTTCACGCTCGAAAATGTCTGAAGATAGTCGCAGCTATGATCCTACACGAGCTGCTGATGAAATGAAGCTTTATTCACAACCAGTTTACCCACCCGGGCATTATCAGCTAAGATAAAATCATTTGCATCAGCGTGTACGATACCATTCGCAACGTGCCGTCTGTAAAGTAAAACAGAACATCATCATGCATCAATGAAACTGCCGCCAACAGTAAAACGCATTAATATAGTTAGATAATCTTAGTACACTGTGTAAGTTTAGTTTCCATGCTCTTGTGTTTAGCGCACTCTGCATATGCAGCACACACTCCACATAGGAGAACAGAATATGAATATAAACGTGTACTAACTGTTTTAATGCATTTTAATTTTGAAGGCGTGAATAAAGGTTTATCTCAGCATCAGCTCTTAGTGGTTTATAAATACGATTTTCTTTACATAGCAATTCTTACTCTCGTTGCTTTGCTTGGACAGAAGCGTTCAACTCTCTGTTGGCGATACACTTCGCATGATTCCCACTTTGTGAAAGATCTATACGTGTACCAGTGTCCACAAGTCGGTATCATAAAATAAAAATGGAGCCATAATTCCTGAACAGGATGTCAGAAGCTTGAGAACGAAGTAAGTGTTAACTATCGGGTATTAGCCTTACAAGTGTCTAAAATACATCATTACACTAGCTCTGAAAATGAACATACTTGTATCCATTTCAAGAATAGGTAACAAATCCGAAAAAAATCTCTTCCAAAATGACAAAACAGCTGTCTGACACGTTTGCTTCACAATGACTCGCTATTAGGAGGTTCTGTAGCTCTATAACGTATAATGAAACGTGCAGAGGTATACAGAAGCTCTTGGTCATAGCTGACGGGGTGCGATGCATCTCCTCAATGCTTTCCCGACATTCTCTGTACCAGTGGGCGTCTTTTTTTTTTCCTTCAGAGCCAGTACTGATATTTCAGGACGACACCTCAGGCTAATTTTCACCAAACCATGATTAGTGAGAGAAACTTACCATTTACACATTTTGAAACACTATGTTACAGGGTATGACATCAAATATTTTAAGTGAAAAAGTAAATAATCTATTGGAATTACATGCATTTTTTGAAGGCTCATATAGTGACCAGTTTTCGGTACGTGAACGGGTACTGTGGCCAGTACCATTGTAACAGGACTCCATGTTTGTTTTTCTGGTTTGCGGCACATTTTCTGTGCGTCTTCACGCCGTAGCATGTGAATGAATACCAAACGACTGCAGAGACCGTTTTCAACCGGACTTTTGTCTTAGACGAAACATAACAGAACAGAGACGGTTTTAAATAATATGATTTAATTAATTCACAACTGTCACAATGGGACAGGATTGGGGATGGTTTCTTTGTATGTAAAAGGGTTTAGAAGTCAGTTTTGTCTGTTGTATTACGTAAGTGTTTTAGAAGTAACTAACCCTTATTGGGGTCAACACCTAGCCCTATTTCCGCGACGAGAAGTGCGGCCACAGTTCCCGATCGGGCACCATGTCGGCACAATTGATCCATAGAAGAAACCATCAAACTAAAATACGTAACAAGAAGCTACATTTTTAGACCAAAAGATGTTGTTTAAACATCGATATTGTAGAAAATATTACTTTCATACAAGTAAGGTAACAAGGGTAATATGCAGCAAACGAATTACCTTACATTAGATGACAAAAAACAAAAAAGTTTTTACCAAAAAAATAACGGAACAAGATTCCTCTGTCAACCTCTTTGCCAACGATGGTGTTGTATGTCGAAACTAGTGTGACCATTTCTCGGCAGACAGCAGCACTTTATACGGCAAAAAATATGCGAAGGCCACTTTTCCCGTCCTCGCCACTTTGCCACACCTTCCCGTATCGATCTTACACTATTAACTGGTAACCATCACAAATTAGGATGTTATATCAATTAATAACAGTAATTTCAATGTGAGACACGACAGCAAATGTTTATTACATGTTTTGAATGTCATATTCCTTTTTCTTTTACTCATTGCACTGCGTTGCAACAGCCTTAATTTGATTGCATGTTACTTGCTACAAATTTGTACCATATTCGAAGATTACCACCTCGATAATCCGCATTCACGAAACCATGTTACTTTCGTTTGACATTTATACCACAGCTCGTGAGTTGTCAGCATTGGAAAACAAACAATAGAACATTCCCCTTCTCACTTATACACACATCAAGAACAGTTTTGCATCACCCAGTTTCCCAGAACTCCTGAAGATATACGTTAACTGTCGATATTGTATCACAGACACAGTCCCTTTGACTGTTCAGAGATGTCACTAAACGCGCTCAAAGATGTAAACAAGCATGCATGAGCACCGCCTATTAGACGGAGGGCGTCCGACAGTCGATCAGTTCCAATCAATCCACCAGGGAGGAGGTACACGGCTCGTGTTGTCTGTAGTTCAACCATGCCTAGACGGTCAATACCGCGGTTCGATCGCGTCCGCATTGTTACTTTGTGCCAGGAAGGGTTCTCAACAAGGGAAGAGCCCAGGCGTCTCGGTGTGAACCAAACCGGTGTTGTTCGGACATGGAGGAGATACAGAGAGACAGGAGCTGTCGATGACATGCCTCGCTCAGGCTGCCCAAGGGCTACTACTGCAGTGGATGGCTGCTACCTACTGATTATGGCTCGGAGGAACCCTGAGAGCAACGCCACCATGTTGAATAATGCTTTTCGTGCAGCCACAGGACGTCGCGTTATGACTCAAACTGTGCGCAATAGGCTGCATGATGCGTAACTTCACTCCCAACGTCCATGGCGAAGCCCATCGTTGCAACCACGACATGCAGCGCGGTACAGATGGGCCCAACAACATGCGGAATAGACCGCTCAGGATTGGCATCACGTTCTATTCGCCGATGAGTGTCGCATATGCCTTCAACCAGACAATCGTCGGAGACGTGTCTGGAGGCAACCCCGTCAGGCTGAACGCCTTAGACACACTGTCCAGCGAGTGCAGCAAGGTGGAGTTTCCCTGCTGTTTTGGGGTGGCATTATGTGGGGCCGACGTATGCTGCTGGTGGTCATGGAAGTCGTCGTAATGGCTGTACGATACGTGAATGGCATCCTCCGACCGATAGTGCAACCATATCGGCAGCATTTTGGCGAGGCAACTCGTCTTCATGGACAATTCGCATCCTCATCGTGCACATCTTGTGAATGACTTCCTTCAGGTTAACGACATCACTAGACTAGAGTGGCCATCATGTTCTTCAGACATAAACCATATTGAACATGCCTGGGATAGATTCAAAAGGGCTGTTTATGGCCGACGTGGCCCACCAACCACTCTGAGGGATCTACGTCGAATCGCCGTTGTGGAATGGGACAATCTGGATTAACAGTGCCTCGATGAACTTGTAGATATTATGCCACGACGAATACAGGCATGCGTCAATGCAAAAGGACGTGCTACTGGGTATTAGAGGTACCGTTGTGTACAGCAGTCTGGACCACCACCGCTGAAGGTCTCGCTATATGGTGGTACAACATGCAATGTGTGATGTTCATGAGCAATAAAAAGGGCAGAAATGATGATTATGTTGATCTGTGTTCCAATTTTCTGTACAGGTTCCGGAAATCTCGGAACCGAGGTGATGCAAAACTTTTTTTGATGTGAGTATTAAGCCTGTAGCGGGCGTGCTACGTAATGCTCTGCTTCTGGTGTAAGCGGAAAACTTTACTTAGCCCGCGGACGAATTCACCAACGTCAATTAAAATTAAGCACATCTTGAAATATTGCTGTCACTCTAACTATTTTTGTTGGCTACTGTGCTAGAAATTTAGTTACTGGGTTGCCAGCCAGGCTCTACTTTCACAAACTAGTGAAACGATGGTTGTCAGTGTACTGGATTTTCTTGAGTCCTGTGCTACTTCAGCCTCGGAGGTCTGTGGCTCATTAATTTTACCTGAGAAATACACCGGAAGTTATCAATAGGATATGCTCAACCACAATAAAACATACACACCGTCCGTCCAAAATACCCAAGCTTTTTGATTTCGGGCTTATAAGCAACGTCAGCTCAGTATCTACGGGTGGTAGCTTGAAATAACACCCAACGAAAGATGTGCATTTGACCAGTATGCTGTGAGCGCGAGGTGTTAAATAGTGGACGTGCGACCGTAGAGTGTCAACGTTGTTGTGTCACAAATCACAATGGTGCAACACTTCTAAATCAGTCAGAATTTTCTTATATTGAGAACTTACAACGAGCGATCTATGCTGGAAAAAAACTTTCAGTCGCCGAGATTGCATAAATTAGTCTTGAATGTTATTAATCTGTTTCGTCAGCTGTAACTGTGATCTTCTGGTCTTCAAAAAATGTTTGTTATAAAAAGTGTTCCATTGTGATTTAGTATCTCATACCATGTTGTCATTATGGTGAATAAAATACAGTACATTATACAAAGGTTTGTCGACAGTGAGACCACTTACAGTTAAAAGCAGCTTGTGGACATGGGCATGTTCGCATACGTAGCTCTCACAGAGGCTTGTTAATTCTTAAAACGCACTATACACCGTAAAGTACGCATTTGTACATCTATTTATGCTTGCGTGACATGTTACATACACCTTGGATCCACCTTAGAAGAAGTGCACGGTGCAACTGGATGACTAAATCAAGTATTCAAGACATTGTCCAGAATGTTTTCAAGAAGACAACACTGTATGCAAAGTTTGCTCTGCACAACTTGACTCCCGAACAATAATTACGACGCGTGGACGTCTGCCGCGGCTTGACTGAAATGAAAAATACGGTCAGTCCTTTTCTGGAAAACTAATCTACCGTAAAACGACGATGTGCATAAAGGGTCTTCGATGGTTCATCAGGGCCGAAGAAGGTGTGAATGTGATGCACGAGGTGAACAACAACCCACGGAAGGACTTTCCTGGGTTGATGACCCTTCAGTGCGTTGTACTCACGTGGAGGAGACTATGTAGAACAGCTGAAGCATTAAAACGATCATCTTAATATTTCTCTATTTTTTACTAATCCAGTCTGAAATTTTATGGAGGGACGGGGTACAAAACATTACGAAAACCAAAAGAATAGGCTAACTGCAATGGAAGAAGTACATGTACAGAACAGGAATTACAAAAATACTTTATTTACTTCAACATAATTGAATTATGTGTCTACATAGCAAAACATAATTATGTTGTTGCTAAATTTACGACCACGACCCCAGTTTCGGAAACTAAGTTCTGGCGCGTTTCTGTCCTGTCTGGGATCGAAAAATCAGATATTCAAGTTTCTGTTAATACTTCCTCCGTTACTTCGGAGCGTCCGAGCTTTCTATCAGCTACCCACTAAGTTTTAAAATGTAATGTCATAAACAACCCAACTTGACCTAAGAGACTCCCTTTGCTCCCTATGAAACAGCAAACAAGTTTGAGGTTTATCACGGCTTACTGCTCAGAGTTTATCGTCATTTTCCTCTTTTTGAAGAATTTTCTTAACTTTTGGACACTATTGGATTAAAAAGTCTTACAGTGTTTCAAAAAGAGAGTGTGATACAAGACTCGAAGAAGACGTCATCAGCAATGAGTAATAGAGGACGAAACCCGTTCCTGAGTTATCTTATCGTCAAATATTAAAGAAGGTCGCTGCAAAGACCCTTACACTTAATGTGACGCAAGTGACTATAGAACGCGATCAACGTGCTCCAACACCAATCAGCTTCTGATGTCGTCCTTGCAACAGCCATCTTGTTTAACCTTTGAATCCTACGACTTCTTGTACTTTGCGTTCTCCTACAAAGTGTCGTACACCGGCACCGTGCTGTTAAGAAACAATCACAAATATTACGGGGACTTGACAGAGATGAAATGACGACAGGTGCACACACTTTTTTTATAGCACACGTATATATATATATATATATATATATATATATATATATATAACATGTGAGATTACCTCAAGATATACTCAAGCTCTGTGCTCACATATTTTTACACACTCACCACTCACGCCTAAAACACACTGGGGAAAAGCTATTTATGACATTTAAGCATAAGCATAATAGCCACATCTTATGAATTACAGACTGTAAAATTTCCCCTTGCACCACAGCATTAACGCCGGAAGATCCAACCCATTAGCGTCACAGATGTCCCGTAATAAACTAATAAAACTCTACAATATCAGCTCAACAGCATAAACATTCCTCATAATACTTACAGACAATTAGGATGTTATAAACATTTTGGAAGATGACCGCCAACAGCCGTTAAGTAATGTATAAAATGCATATTTGAACCATCAGATGTTTTTATATTTTAAACCCAAATTCTACCGGTTTCGGTCTTGGACCATCTTCACTGATGAAGACTGCATTAGTCATCACTTAAAATGTGTAGTGCACACCATGAGACAGGACCTTAAAAGCAAACATCCGAATTCTAAATGTATACAGAGCAGTACTGCTCTGTACACATTTAGAATTCGGATGCTTGCTTTTAAAGTCCTGTCTCATATATTTACATTCATGGCATTCACTACACATTTTACGTCATGACTAATGCAGTATGGTGGCTTAAACCATTTTAACCCCTCATCCGTGAATATGGTCCAAGACCGAAAGCGGTATAATTTGGGTTTAAAATACAAAAACATCTGATGGTTCAAATATGCATTTTATACAATTAGGATGTTCCCCACTCTCTTGACACAAAGTAATACTCCAATCCTAGTACCAGCTACTATAAGAAAGAATGTTTCATAAATCAAGCGATGAAATAAAAAATTATTTCAGCTGAAAGTGGCAATCACGAAACAAACACGTGTCGTAGCCTATAGATTTGTTCACCTCATGTCAGTATTATGTCGTGAGTCAAAGCAATATAATGGCGAGATGCTTCTTTTTCATCGTTGGCTGGATGGTGCTGATATACTGCTTCTCTTAGTATGCTCACTTTCAGTGCGTTGAGATGACAACTATTAACGGTTCAACGTAATGACTATCCTAAAGGCAGTTGCTTTCTGGTAGAGCACTATCTGCGGTTGAAGTTTTCCACTAGTCCTTATTTATAAACATATATTCAGAATTTTATCATTGTCGCTCATCATAATGTCTTAAGATTTTATTCAAGGACTTTCTATGGATTAAAAGCTTTTGAAATTTAAATGAGCCTCCAAGAACTTCGTTTGAATATGGACCGTTAATCTGGATTTTCTCTAATTTGTTATATTGATTTTACTTGTGTCAGGAAATTCCCTGTCGGAGGAACTCTCCACTGAAGCGACTACCCTTCGCTTCAAATCATCTCAGAGGCAAAAGAAAGTGTCTTTAAAAAGAACTTTTAAAAAGATTTAATCAACTGGAAGTCTCTTCTGAAATTAAAAATACCAGATTATATCTAAAATGGAATTCCACAGAACGTTGGTATTTCCTGCAGAACACGCAACTTTTGTTCTCACGTACAAAATAACATGATAACTGAAATATGGAAGGCAAAATATAGACTATTACCGAACCCATTTCCTTCAAAGGTGACAGGATTATCAACTATTGTCGTTGTTAACATCGCCGAATATAATTTCTTAGAAGCTTATCTACTGTGAAGTATTGTCTCAACTAGATGATGACTGTAGTGGAATAATTAGTAAATCACAGTTCCGTTTCAGAAGGGGCGCTCAATGGAGCATGGAACCTACACATTCTACATCTACATCTGCATCTACATTCATACACCGAAAGCCACAGTATGGTGCTTGGCAGAAGGTACCCTGTATACTAGTACTCATTTCCTTTCCTGTTCCATTCGCAAACAGACCGAGGGAAAAACGACTGTCTATATGCCTCTGTATGAATCCTAATTCCTCATATCTTATCTTCGTGGTCCTTACGCGAAATATATGTTGGCGACAGTAAAATCATTCTGCAGTCAGTTTCAAATTCCAGTTCTCTAAATTTTCTCAGTAGTATTCCTTGAAAAGAACGTCGCCGTCACTCAAGGGATTCCCATCTGAGTTCACAAAGTATCTCTGCAGTATCTGCGTGTTATTCGAACCTACCGGTAACAACCGCCTGTCAATTGTTTCATCAGACCTGGTGCGGATCCCAGGCACTCTAGAAGTAATCAAGAATAGGTCGCACCAGCGTCCCAGTCGCAGTCGCAGTCGTCTAAATCACGGTCGTCATCTGTCCGGAGATGGTGGAGGCTAAGCAGCAGTGCTGCTATTCCTCCTTTGTCAGCTCTGTTGTCATCAGTGTGGCCTCTCGTTGGAATGGGCCTCTGGCTACCTCGCTGAGTTTAGTCTAGCGAAGTAGTCGATTGCTGCTTGGTCTTCTGGGGCAGGCTGACGCCTGCCGGAGCGCCACTCTTCCTTCACCCACTTCTCTGTGACCTCATAGATGTGGTCCCAGTCCGAAGGGGTGAAGATGGGGCGGCTATTCAGCAGTATGAGCTCCTTCCTCGTCACCGCCTGGCGCAACATGCCACGCGTGTGGCGGAGGTCGCACGGTACGTGAGGGAGTGGTGGTTTCGCGTGCGCCGGCGTGAAGGGGTGCGGGTTGTTCCCGTGAGGGTACGTCCCGTCCTTCAGCGACGCCGCGATCTTCTTCAGGAAGGGCTGCACACTCCGCTCGTCTGCACCAGCGTCCCATATGCAGTCTCTCCCTTATATATGAACCACACTTTCCCAAATTTCCTTCAGTCAACCAAAGTCGACCATTGCCTGCCCTACCACAATCCTCTCATGCTCGTTCCATTTCGTATCGCTTTGCATCGTTACACGCAGATACTGAAACGACTTGACTGTGTCAAGCAGGATGGTGCGTTCGTATCATACTTCATATTTGCAAATGATATTTCATTTAGTATCGCGTAATCAGAAATAGTCCTTTCATTCGATCTAGAGATGTTATAATCAATCTTCAAGGTCATACAATACCGGTGAAAGCGATAAATAATTATTCGAAAGCAATAATTAAGTGATTTTCTCCAACTGTATCTCTTAAAACATAAGAAGCATTATGTATCCAGTATGCATAGATCACCAACAACAAATCATCTTACCTGGCAAACAAGTTGTATACTGCATGCTTTATTCATTGAAACGGAGCCCTTTCCACACCAACTGGTATTTATAAGAAAAGCTACTTCAAAATAGAATAAATTGAAAGTAAAATTACGGGAGTGAGTCAAATACATCGTACTTACTAATAAACAAGTTCACATAGTAATATTTTTTTAATAGTCGCTATCGTAACTGCGAGGCTGAAAACGCTATTCTAAACTCTGTTGTTAACATTACTTACGGCTTACGATAAGCCTAGCCATCTGGAGCCATATAAGAAAACAGCTACACCTCTCAGGGAAGTTGCCGGTATAAATCCTTTTCAGCATTTCATGTCCATAAAACTACGAAAAAATGTATTCAAGGTCAATCTTAATTTAGTACCTTCTATTTTTTGAAATAGGTTTTGTCACCGTTGTAACTTGTGTGGAGACATATTCTGTCAGTAATAAACGCAGTGATAGACACAAGAAACTTAGCTATGGACAAGAAGAAGCTTTGCTTTGCTCTAAACACCACACTAGCACTATCGTCATACGTATGAGTTTCTTGAATATCAAATGTAGACCTACATACGTGTTTCACAAACCACCGTACAGTGTTTGGCGGAGGGTACCTGATGCAACATCGCTCGTCTTCCCCTTCTTTCTCGTTCAGCTCGCGGAATAAAAGGCTATCGGCATCCACCCATATACGCAATAATTTCTAGAACTTATGCCTCGTGGCCATTACGCGGGGTATTCCTAGAAGAAGGAACATATCCCTGACTTGGAACGTGGGTTCTCTGAACTCTCTCTCTCTCTCTCTCTCTCTCTCTCTCTCTATCTATCTATCTATCTATCTATCTATCTATCTATCTATCTATCTATCTCTATCTCTCTCTTTCTCTTTTCCGTTAACGCAATGCGATAATGGCCCCAGACCGACGAATAGAATAATACATAAGGATTGGTTTCGTAAGCTATCTCTTTCATGGGTGAACTCCTCGGGATTTTTTCGATAAATCCCGTCTGGCATCCATAGTTACATTTGTTTCGCCTTAAGCTCTTAGATACTGCGCTATTACAAATGATTCTAAAGACTGATCGCCGATCGTCTTAGGCAAAGAGTAGGAATTCCTTTGGAGCGAGTACTGAGATGCACAAGAGCAGGATTCTTGTCTCCCAGGTCGCATGACTTCTGTAGGACGTAAGGTTTGCTCCGAAGCTTCTGAATGCCGTTAGGTCGCAGCTGAAAGTTGCTCGAAATGTATATACATTTAATGGATTTACTGACAGTACACTACCGAATTTAGAGTAGCCAGACTCTTATTAGTGGACTTCGTGTGGCCTGTGTCCACATGTTGCTTTTACGACGGCTTGGACTTTGCTGGGGACATTTTTCAGTGATTATCAATATCAATTAAACTCTCTAACAGCCGTATAACTGAGCTATTATTTTGTTTTATTTTGAAGGCTACAAGTTCCAGCATTCCACTATGCCATTTTCAGGTCCCATATGCGTCTCTCCAAATAAACGATAATGTCATATAGTGCTAGTGAAACGATTCAGTTCACAACATCCAGATATTTATGGCAGTATATGTCATCCGCAGCTCATGGCTCCGGCGGGGTCAGGGATTTTCCCTGCCTCGAGATGAGTTGGTGTTGTTGTGTCGTCTTCATCATCATTATTCATGCCCATTACGGTCGGAGGACAGCAATAGCAAACCACCTCCGCTAGGACCTTGCCTAGTCGGCGGTGCGAGTCTCCCGCATCGTCCCCTACGCTCCTCGGAGTATGGGACTTCATCATCATCATCATGGCATCGTTTATTCGGAGAAATGCATTGGGGGCCTGAAGATGGCGTAGTGGAATGCCGAAACTGGTAGCCTTCAAAATAAAATAAAATAACAGCTCAGTTAGACGGCTGTTGGAGAGTCACTGATGTTTACAATCACTTAACCAGTCGATGTCCCCTGTCCATTTTGAATCAACAGAGATTTTTCAGTGAAGTTCCTGAATGTCTGCGGAGGAATGACCATTCTTCCTCGCGAGCCGAAACCAAAGAAGGTAGTGATGTTGGACCCTGAGGTCTGGAGCGAGGTCGACGTTCTAACTCATCCCAACGTTGTTCCATTGGCCACAGGTCGGGACTCTGAGAAGGCCAGTCCGTTTCAGCAATGTTATTGCTCACAAACCAGTGTCTCAAATGTGCTGTTTTATGACATGGCGCATTGTCATTCCTTTACAGTCATCGTCTCCGAACTGTTCCTCTGCTGTACGTAGTACATAGTGATGCAATGATGGAAACTGTGTTCACATCCTTCCACATTCAGCGTTTTCTTAAGAGCAATTTGGGGAGCACATCCTAATCACAAAAAGAAACCCTTACCGGAAACCATGTCCTCCGTACTGCAGTATTTGCATTGCACATGTTGGCAGGTAACATTCTCCAGGCATTCGCCAAACCCAAACCATTCCATCGCATTGCCGCAGCGTACAGCGTGATGCACCAATCCGAATCACTCTTCCAGTCATTCACTGTCCAGTGATGTCACTCTTCAGCACTTCAAGCGTCGCTGAGCGTTACCTACAGAAATGTGTTGCTTATAAGAAGGTGGCGACCATTGTACTCCAATCTACGGTCAGTCATTGTGCTAACTGGACGGCTGGTAGCCGTTTGAAACTCACAAGTAATTCCTTCGGCCGATTTCTTGCGATTTTTTACAACCACCCTCTGCAGTGCTTGACTGTCCCTGTTTGTCAATACGTGAAGTCTGGCTGGCCTTGGTGTTACTGTGATTGTTGCTTCGCATTTACATTCCACAGTCACATCACCAACAGTCGACTTTAGAAGGATTGAAATGTCCCTGGTGGATCTGTTACTCAGGTGACAACCAATGACAAGTCCATGTACCGCCACTGAGCTCTCCTAACTAACTCATTTTGCTGTTACTGCTTCTCTACTGACAACACAGTACTCCCCGCCTCCTTTTATACTGGCGGATCTGCCACTTCTCACATCTAGGATCACTTCCGCATTACATAGGAGTGTCTGGATACTTTTGATCAGAGTGTATATGGTCTTACAGCCACATAAATTAGCCCGACATTATTTTTATTTTATTATAATTTGTTTAGACATTTCTCAATATATTAAGTCACTTTCACCAACGTGATAACTATAATTAGACGTTTTCGGTACCTATCATTGACAGTATTGTATGTTAACCGGGGACCTAGAAACGACGGAGAGGCTCCGTCCCCGCCGCAGCCGCAGTGGTCCACAACCCCACGACGACTACGGCAGTCCACTTCACCCCTCCGCCGCCCCACACCGAACCCAGGGTTATTGTGCGGTTCGGCCCCCGGTGGACTAAAATGAACAGTCATGTGGCTGTCATAATAGGTGGAACTGCATGGCTTAGTGGATGATTTGATAAAGAGATTAGGGCTCGAATCTAGTTATCAATAAGGAAAATTAATATTGCAACTTCGACGATTTTTTGCAATTTATTGAATAACTTGGTACAGATATTCCTACTCTATGTTTTTGTCTGATTATTTATGTTGAGAATCATCTTTCAACCTTTAAACTAAGAAACGACCATCTTCATGTATATCTGCGTGTGTAACGAACTGATTTCAATGAATAATTGACACAAGCCCCAGCATGGTAAAAACGTTTTCTGCCAGGTTATTTATACTGTATATCGTGAACAGTACTGTATTTTGATTACTAAGCGGCGATTCGGAACTGTATACAAGACTTCGGAAGTGGTCAAATGCGGCTTAAACTTGAGTCCCACTATCCACAGCCTCAAGCACCTACTGACTGAACAGAGCGAGGAAACTAAGTTTCACACTATGCTTGCGTCATCAGTATTGATTATTATCATCAGTACTGATTACTACAGAAGAGATTTTTGCTCTCCAAAATCTGTTTATGCAAGCACAAAATATGTTCCGCAATTCTACAACAAACTAATGTCATTCATTCATGTAAGACTCTAGTCTTCCGAGATTGAAGTTTCATTCTGTGCCAAAGGCGTCAATCGAGAGCATAACCTGCAGTGCCTTGTACGAGGGTGATTTCAAAAGTTCTCGGAACGGAATTGAAAAAAAAAGTATTTACATCACAGAAACTTTTTTTGTTTTTCAGTGTAGCCTCCTTGTAGATCAATGCACTTGGTCCAACGATGTTACAGTGCCTTGATCCCATCTCGAAAATGATTTGCCTCCAGGCCTGCAAAATAGTTGTCGACTCCGGCTATCAACTCTTCCTTTGAAGTGAATCTTCACCCACCAAGAAAAATTTTCAGTTTTGGGAAGAGATGGAAGTCTGACGAAGCCATATCAGTCGAATAAGACGGGTGTGCCAACAAAAATGGTTCAAATGGCTCTGAGCACTATGGGACTTAACATCTTTGGTCATCAGTCCCCTAGAACTTAGAACTACTTAAACCTAACTAACCTAAGGACATCACACACATCCATGCCCGAGGCAGGATTCGAACCTGCGACGTAGCGGTCACGCAGTTCCAGACTGAAGCGCCTAGAACCGCACGGCCACACCGGCCGGCATGTGGCAACAATTCACACCTTAGTTCGTGTAATTTTGCCATGGCGACAGCTCATGTTTTTGATGCAGCGTCAATAGTTGCGGCACTCGTCTAGCAGATAATTTTTTCATTTCTAATTCTTCATTTAAAAAGTGATATACCCTTTCGGATGACATCTGGCAAGCGTGAGCAATTTCATGCGCTTTCAATCGGCGCTCCGCCATGACATTTTGTGCACTTTTGCATGATTTCTGGAGTAGTGACATCTTGGCCGACCACTTCGCGGATCATCATCTAAGCTCTCCCGACCAAATTTAAATTCGTTTATCCGCTTGGGAACAGTTGAATATGAAGGAGCAGAGTCCCCCAGTACATCCTGGAAATCGGCTTGAATGTCCTTTGCTTTCATACCTTTCTTTACGAAGTACTTAACCACTGCTCGAATCTCGATTTTTTCGATCTTTACAAATCACTTCGCGGGAACAACAGCACAGCCAAACCACCGCCACAGCTCTCTTCCAAGAGCACTGACGTGGCACATGTTTACAGGCAACAGTCCAACAAATATCACGTGAACAACTCGTTGCGCTACCGCTGACCTCTCGTGGTGATTCCGAGAAACTTTCAAACCACCCTCGTCGATAGCATAACACTCTTCCAGTCTTTAGAGTTGTGTTTCGTAACTGGAGCCACCACGTCTCTTTCAAGCAGCGTCTCAGGTGTCCTGTGGAAGAAAGTAGTGCAGCAGTCGATGATGCGATACGTTCATGCGTATATGACACCAAGACAACAACTGTAACATTTATATAGGTTGATTATATCGTGGAAAAATGTCATTGAGTTGACAACTTAAACAGGTTATGTGCCTCTCCACAATGGAGTTTCAGTATTAATTAAAAATTTCCGAATTTGTATATTTACGTGACTTCATACTTTGCCTCCTAAATGTACATGTATACTCCACAAGTCAGCTTCCAGTGTGTGTTGGAGAGTGCTTCCGGTACTAGTATCCTACTCCCCTCTTTTATTCTGTTCTATTCGAAAGCGGTGCATTGGAAAAATAACTGTCGGTAAATTTCGGTAGGAGCTCTAGTTTCTCCAATTTTCCCGTCCTGGGAGAACGTTACCAGACTCTTCCTAGGACATAGTCTTTCGGAATTTTAACCGTAAATCTCTTTGTGATTTTTGGCAATGCATCTCCTGTATAGACTGCCACCGGAGTTTGGTAAGCCCCTTGGTAACTCTCTCGCGCTTGCTAAATGAACTCGTTCTTCTTTGGTATATCTGAATATCTTCGATTAATCGTACCTGATAAAAGTCCCAGAGTGACGAAAACTACTCAAAAATCGGTCGAATGGATATTTTGTAACCCGGTTCTTACATGAATATAGTACAAGGACGTGTTGAAAGGTGATGCTTCCGAATTTTTTGTGCGAAAAATCTTAAAGCTTTTTAAATAAAACAAGTGTTATTAATCAGCTACATGTTTATTCTCCATGTCTACACATTTTCAGCCCTGTGCCACTAGAGGGCTAAGAATTGTGACCAAGCGAGGTGGCGCAGTGGTTAGACGCTGGACTCGCATTCGGGAGGACGACGGTTCAATCCCGCGTTCGGCCATCCTGATTTAGGTTTTCCGTGATTTCCCTAAATCGCTCCAGGCAAATTCCGGGATGGTTGCTTTGAAAGGGCACGGCCGACTTCCTTCCCCGTCCTTCCCTAATCCGATGAGACCGATGAAGAATTGTGGCATGTAACGTAACTACGAGGTGTATGAGAAAACCAATGAGACTGACAACACAACGAGTAATATGGCACCACTGTGTTCTTCTGCTTGTGTAGACCGATGTGTTCATCCATTCCAGATGCTCAGTCCGAGTTTCAGCTCTGTACATCCATCACGTGGTTTCTGAGAGCGCCATCGCTGAAAATGTGTTTTTGTTGTGTGTTGCGAAAATGGGACAGCGGAATTTAGAGCAACATTATGCCATCAATTTTTTTGTTACACTTGAGGAATCCGCAAGTGGGACCTTTAAGAAGCTGAAGTAGGCCTAGGAGGAATATTTCTTATCAAGAGATCAAGTTCCTCGCTGGCACAAATCATTTTTGGAAGGCCGAGAACATGTTGCAGATGACCCTGACTCAGGGCGACCATCTTCAAAAAGTGACGAAAACGTCGAACACGTTTGTGCTGTTATGAAATCACATCGACGTTTGAAATAAGGATGATGGGTGACCTGTTACACACTTCCACCGTACCTCTAATTTTGTCTGAAGATTTGCACATGCGAAAGATGGTGCCGAAAAACTTCACAACTGAGCAGAACTGTCGAAGAAATATGTGCGTTGATCTTCTTGAGAGGATTGCCAATGACCACGAATGGTTCAATCGTGTGATCACAGGTGATCATTTAGATTGCTAATTACGTTTGTTTTATTAAGAAGGCTTTAAGAGTTTCCACATAAAAAATTGGAGGTATTACTTTTCAGCACGTCCTCGTATATTTCATCAGTATTTTCCAATGACTCTCAGCCTGATATCTGCTTTTCCTGTAGTCGGTTTTATGTGGGCAGTCCACTTTAGCTCGTTTCAGCGACTTACTCAAGATATTTATTACGATTGTTACTGTCTCTATTGATTTGTTGCTAACAATGTTGTCCGTTCCTCTGATATGGCTCAAATGGCTCTGAGCACTATGGGACTTAACATCTATGGTCATCAGTCCCCTAGAACTTAGAACCACTTAAACCTAACTAACCTAAGGACATCACACAACACCCAGTCATCACGAGGCAGAGAAAATCCCTGACCCCGCTGGGAATCGAACCCGGGCGCGGGAAGCCCTCTGATATCCCTAGAGCATTATCAATTCCATGCAATTCTATACGCCGACCTTCCAAAATCATATCATGCACTTTGTCGATGATTTCCGGTGAACGTGCACTTTTTGGATGTCCTTCGCGTGGATCATCTTGGACGCTTTCACGACCACGTTTAAATTCGGCCGTCCGTTTCTTCATGGTGGAAACTGAAGGTGAAGAACCATCAACCACATTTACAAGCCGCAAATGAATTTCAGTCGGTGTTAAATCTTCTTTTGCTAAGAATTTAATCGCTGGACGATATTTGATTTTTCTATTTTCAACGCCACGCGCATCGCAACTACTTCGAACTGCTGCCTGGAATGACTTGCAATTTTGTGTGGCGTCTATTAACACGTGTACCAACGTGAGAGGGAAAAAATCACACGAGTAGTGCAGCGATCTCTGTTTGAGGCCGAGAACTTTATAGATAGCCCTCGTAGATTGGCCTGACAGCCGCAATCTATCCGCTGATGCTTCGGTTCGGCGGTCTCTTTGGATTAGGGTGAGCAGACAGTGACAGCTCAAAATGTCGTGTAAGATACTGAAAACTGATCCATCACTGTTTTTACTTTTCCGCTATCGCCTCGAACGTATAACCCCAGCAGGGTCTCCATTTCCCTTGCGATTCCCCGTTATAGTGTGCCTGACCTGATTGACCACGTTGGCAGCGTCTGAGCCACCCGACCACTGTGGTGCATTGTTGATGTACATTTCCACCAGCACAACATGGATCGTTGCCCTCTCAGTATATAAACACTAACAAGCGCACGATACTCCGCTTTAATAATGAGCTGTAACATTTTGTTTTGGGTCTCTAGCGGTGTGGTACGTTACTGTGGCGCGACAATCTGAATGTGTGCGATTGTTGCAGACAAGTGCCTACAAACAAACAAAAAATTATGTAACTGTATATTTTCGAGGCAATTAAACTACTGACCATTAAAATTGCTAAACAACGAAGATGACGTGCTACAGACGCGAAATTTAACTGACAGGAAGAAGATGCTGTGATATGCAAATGATTAGCTCTTCAGAGCATTCACACAAGGTTGGCGCCGGTGGCGACACCTACAACGTGTTGATATGAGGAAAGTTTCCGACTGATTTCACTTACAAAAACAGCAGTTGATCGGCGTTGCCTAGTGAAACATTGTTGTGATGCCTCGTGTCAGGAGGAGAAATGCGTACCATCACGTTTCCGACTTTAATAAAGGTCGGATTGTAGCCTATCACGATTGCAGTTTATCGTATCGCGACATTGCTGCTCGCGTTGGTCGAGATCCAATGACTGTTAGCAGAATATGGAATCGGTGGCTTCAGGAGGGTAATACGGAACCCCGTGCTGGATCCCAACGGCCTCGTATCACTAGCAGTCGAGATGACAGGCATCTTATCCGCATGGCTGTAACGGGTCGTGCAGCCATGTCTCGATCCCTGAGTCAACACATGGGGACGTTTGCAAGACAACAACCATCTGCACGAACAGTTCGACGACGTTTGCAGCAGCATGGACTATCAGCTCGGAGACCGTGGCTGCGGTTACCCTTGACGCTGCATCACAAACAGGAGCGCCTACGATGGTGTACTCAACGACGAACCTGGGTGCACGAATGGCAAAACGCCATTTTTTCGGATGAATCCAGGTTCTGTTTACAGCATCATGATGGTCGCATCCGTGTTTGACGACATACGGTGATCGCACTTGTGTATTCGTCATCGACATACTGGCGTATCACCCGGCGTGATGGTATGGGGTGCCATTGGTTACACGTCTCGGTCACCTCTTGTTCTCACTGACGGCACTTTGAACAGCAGACGTTACATTTCTGATTTGTTACGACCCGTGGCTCTACCCTTCATTCGATACCTGCGAAACCCTACATTTCAGCAGGATAATGAACGAGCGCATATTGCAGGTCCTGTACGGGCCTTTCTGGGTACAGAAAATGTTCGACTGCTGCCCTGGCCAGCACATTCTCTAGATCTCTCACCAATTTAAAACATCTGGTCAATGGTGGCCGAGCAACTGGCTCGTCACAATACGCCAGTCACTACTCTTGATGAACTGTGGTATCGTGTTGAAGCTGCATGGTCAGCTGTACCTGTACACGCCATCCAAGCTCTGTTTGACTCAATGCCCAGGCGTATCAAGACCGTTATTACGGCCAGAGGTGGTTGTTCTGGGTACTGATTTCTCAGGATCTATCCACCCAAATTGCGTGAAAATGTAATCACATGTCAGTTCTAGTATAATATATTTGTCCAATGAATATCCGTTTATCATCTGCATTTCTTCGTGGTGTAGCAATTTTAATGGCCAGTAGTGTACCTAAACTTTATGACTAATCTCTATATGTGTTACGAAAGGCGCCATGAGAAATAAACTTCGGCTCGAATCCCAGTAAAGGTACATTATTGGAAAATGAAAAAAAAAAACACCTTGACGGAAGGAGTAATGCATGCCATACTTGCCCGGGACATTACGAGAAGGCAGTTAATGCGAAGATCAAACGCGCTGCGCTCCGGACTAACCAGGAACTGCGTTATCAGCCACGGAATGTTGCAAGCTTCACAGCAGTCGTTCACCTCCAGAGCTAGTAGCAGCCGGTTTGCCATAGCATCCGGAGCTCGCGTCTGTAACTGCAACATTGTAAGTACGCGATGACAGTGTGGATGTGATCCGTTTGTGCGACTGACGGAGTCTGAGCGAGATGTACAAAAGGTTTGCTGGCGGGTGCGCGGTCGTACCTCAGAATTGAGCTACACGCAGGACGAGAGGCCTCCAAGTGCGTGGATTTTGTCAACAGTGTTTAGCAGAAGGTGGATTTACCTGCCAACATTGGTCCGGACAGCGGGGACGCATTGATGCACGCCAAGATTGTCGCGTCTTAATGAGATGCCGTATCAGACCGCACCGCGATTTCATAACAAATTAGGTACACTGTTGCTCTGTGGGGTATCAGCGAAGACCATTCGCGATCGTCTGCGTGAAATAGGACTACAATACTTCGTGACGTTAGGACGTCATCCGCCCACGTCTCAACATCGTGCAGCCGGTTGCCATGCGCTTATGCAAGGACGAATGGAGATTTGTTTCTTCAGTGACGAGACTCGCTTCTTCCTTGGTGTCAATGACGGTCGTATGCGTGTACGGCGTCGCGCAGGTGAGCGCCAATGTCTGGAGTGTATACTACAGAGGCACTCAGAGACAACACCTGGCATCGTGGTGTGGGGAACCATACTCTGGCGACTGTAGAGGGAACATCGAACAGTGCATGGTACATTTAGAACGTCTCTAACCCGTTGTGCTACCGTTCGTGCACCAACAAGGCAATGTCCTTTTCCAACACAACAATGCGCAAGGTGTGTATGAACTACCCTGGCCAGCACGATACCCAGATCTATCTCCCATTGAGCATGTTTGGGACTGAATGAAACGTCACCTTGCGCGGTATGCAAGTCTTGCAGAAAATCTGGCCAGGTGGAAACTGCATGGCAAGTCATTTCGCAAGACTACATTCGTCATCACGACGATCGTCTCCATGGGAGAGTAGCAGACTGCAAAGCTGCAAAAGGAGAGTATACAGCGTACTACCGCTGATATTTCGCACGCCCTGCTGAGTGTGCTCATATGCTTATGGCACTGTCTCTGAGATCATTTGTTGTGTACGTCCTCAAGAGTGTGTCAATAAAATTTCCCTCTCCTGGGTCAACGACTTCTTGGTGGTCTTTTTTCATTTTCCAGTGGAGTATTAACAATGATTAATAATAACACAAACAAGACACTAACGGATAGTTAGTTAGTTACCTGTTTCATTGAACAATAGCACTGAAAAACCGTTATGATGTGGAACGTGTCAAATGCACAAGAAATGCACACAGGAAACAAGGGTTTTTTTTTTTTTTTACATTACAGTGTTATACCTAAATATTTCTGTTACCTTTCCCATTCCCTTAAATGGCACAAAATGCATATATTATATCTCCAGATTTATTTACTCATATTCAAGAATTCGTCTATGGTATAGAAGAAGTTGTCAAGGAGGTATGATTTCGATTTGTTTTTGAAACTATTACTGCTGTCTGTCTGACATTTTATTTCATCTGGCAATTTATCAAAAAGTTTTATATCAGAATATTTTACCCCTTTCTGTGCCAAAGATAGGTTATGTAAAGGATAGTGTAGGTCTTTCTTTTTTCTGGTATTGTAATCATGAATGTCGCTGTTGATTTTAAACTGGTCCATGATGTTGAGAAAAAATGTCATTACTGAGTAAATGTACTGTGAAGCAGTTGTAAGAATTCCTAACCTTTTAAAGAGATGCCTACAAGATGTGCGACTATGAACCCCACACATCATTCTAACTACTTTCTTTTGAGCAGTGAATACCTGTTGCCCAAGTGTTGAGTTGTCCCAGAATATTATTCCGTATGACATCAGAGAGTGGAAGTATGCAAAGTATGTTTGCTTACTAATTCCTACATCCTCAAAATTGGCAATTATTCTGATTGCAAAAGTTGCTGAACCTAGTCGCTTTAGGAGATCCAAAATATGACTTTTTCCAATTGAGATTCTCGTCTATATGTACGCCAAAAAATTTAGTATGCTCTAACCTGGCTACTACTGACTTCTATTGATGTGTTATGTTTATTGAAGTAATTATATTTTTGCGGCAGAAAATTGGATGTACTGTGTTTTTTTTTTTTTTTTTTTCTTCAAAGTTCAGAGCAAGCCCATACGCAGAAAACCCATTAATAACTTTTCCAAAGACCTTATTTGTATCATTTTCTATCAGACTTTCTTTTACTGGATTAATAATTATGCTTGTATCATCAGCAAACAGTGTCAGATCAGCATATTGTTTCACATAAGAAGGGAGGTCATTCACATATATCAAGAACAGGAGGGGACCCATGGTCGAACCTTGTGGAACCCCTAATGTAATTTCACCCCAGTTAGATGAAGTGGCAAACTCCTTTGAATCACTTGAAGCATATAAAGAGGCTTTTTGCTTCCTGTTCTGTAGATATGACTTAAACCAGTCATATGCTGTTCCATTTATACGAGTACCGTGGCGTTGTAATTTGTCTAACATAATGTCATGGTTCACGCTATCAAATGCTTTGGATGTCACAGAATATTCCTACTGGTGACATTTTACTATTTAAAGACTCTATTATGTGGACAGTGAAACTGTATATTGCTGTCTCAGTTGAACAGCATTTCTGAAATCCGAACTGTGATTTACTAAGTATATAGTACAGTATAAGTGACTGTAGTTTCTCGACTTGTTGCAGGTGCTGCCTAGGTAATGGCTGTCGATAATGGATAATGAACAACCCCATCAGGAGCTGGTGAAATGCGTGGTTGTGGGCGACACCGCCGTGGGCAAGACGCGGCTCATCTGCGCGCGGGCCTGCAACAAGCACGTCTCCCTGTCGCAGCTGCTGACGACGCACGTCCCCACCGTCTGGGCCATCGACCAGTACCGCATCTACAAAGATGTGAGTACCACTCAGTGCGCGTCCTGCTCTTGTGCGTTTTGTGACCGCTAATTTCTGTGTCCGTCACAGACTTTTACTTTCAGCCGAACCACAGATGTTCCAAGGCCGCAACCCGAAAGGCGTCTAAATAGATATATTTAGCTATTTACCCCATTTAGTTACTGCCTCTGCTGTTCTCGAGCTTTGCAAATTTATTTTATTTAACTTTGTGGCCAGATGTCCTTCCTGCGCGTTGCTGTTTTCAGTTACCTAAAACGATAGGCTTATTGTTCCAGCTTACTAGTCGAGACAAGTGAGTTTACGCCAGCGCCCCTGGCGTTTCGTTCCTGTACTGACAAGGGAACCTCACCATCGCACCCCCCTCAGATTTAGTTATAAGTTGGCAAAGTGGATAGGCCTTGAAAAACTGAACACAGATCAATCGAGAATACAGGAAAAAGTTATGTGGAACTATGAAAAAAAATAAGCAAAATATACAAACTGAGTAGTCCATGGGCAAGATAGACAACATCAAGGAGAATTTAAGCTCAGGAGCACCGTGGTCCCGAGGTAGCCGGCACGGTAGCTCAGCGTGTTCGGTCAGAGGGTTAGCTGCCCTCTGTAATAAGAAAACTGAGTCAATCGACCAACAACGAACATAAAAGGATGTCTTACGACGTCCGCCCCGAACAGAGGCAACGAACAGAAGCGAGCAAAATGAGATTAATAAAAAAAAAAAAAAAAAAAAGAAGGTTAGCGTGAGCAGCTGCGGAGTAAGAGGTACGTGGTTCGAGTCTTCCCTCGGGTGAAAATTTTAATTTTTTTATTTTCAGGCAATTATTATCTGTCCGTCCGTCCGCTATATTTGCTGGATTCATATTGCCCACGGAATACATCTCACGTATTTAATGCACTCTCGTCCAAAGTAGCGAACAGTCAACTGCCAGCCAGGGAGCCTCGTTAGGAGGAATACTCTCTCTTCCGTGCGTTGTAGTCGACTGGCGTCGTGTGCTTCGAAGTTTGTTTAGGTGTAGCGTCCCCATACTACGGCGCAGTTACCTCGCATAGGGCAGACAGATAATAATTGTCTGAAAATAAAAAATTAAAATTTCCACTTGAGGGAGACTTGAACCAAAGACCTCTCATTCTGCAGCTGCTCACGCTAACCACGGCACCACAGCACTCGTGAGATCACTTCCTCCTTGAAATTGCCTATGTTATGCGTGAACTACTCAGTTCGTATATTTTGCTTATTTTTTTTCATAGTTCCACACAACTTCTTCCTGTTTTCTCGATTGATCTGTGTTCAGTTTTTCAAGGCCTATCAGCTGCGCCAACTTATAACTACATCTGAGGGGAGGGTGCGATGGGGAGGTTCCCTTGTAAGTCTCGTCTATGTCGAGTGGTCATTTTCCTTTACTCGTCAGCTCCAAAACTGCGTGTGGTGCGAGGGCTGTCTGCTGTGCAGCTAGGCACCCCAACAGTGAAAATGAGGTTATGAGTGATTATCCTTTGTACTAAAAGTTCGAAATGTAGTAACAAAATCTAGGAACAAGCAATGAAAACGTAGTTTACTACAGGATGGCGCATGAAATGTGTTACCATTTTGTTTTTGAATATAAACTTTATTGTCAATACAATCTGAGAGGAACATATACTACAATGAAGAGCCGTCCATGGAGATTTGTTCTAACTCAGCACATGCTCAATATGTCCACCATTTCGTTTCCTAACTTCCTTCAAACGAACACTGAAGTTAGTGATTACCCTACGGCACATGTCTCCCGCAATTTCACTGCAAGCTTGAAGAATAAATCTTCTGAGCTCCATTAAATCACGTGAACGTTTCGGGAAAATTTTTTCCTTTAGGTACCCTCAAAGAAAAAAGTCACATGGATTGAGGTCTGGACTATTGGGGGGCCAATTTTGTCCGTCATTGAAGCGACCTGGAAACCTGAGTAAAATGATCCGCATGTCGAAATGCTCGTGTAAAAACTCCAACACAGTGTTTGCAGTATGTGGCCTTGCTCCATCTTGCATGAACCACTGCGTGTTGAAGGGTAAGGCAGTAGCAAGAAGCTGTGGAATTAAGCTATTGCGAAGCATGCTCAAATAACGCTCGCTGTTCACAGTTTCTTCAAAGAAAAAGGGTCCAATAAGTCCGTGACTGGAAATTGCTGCCCACGCTGTAATCCTCGGAGCATAATGTTGTCATTCATGAAGCACTTGTGGGTTTTCAGTGGCCCAAAAGCATACATTTTGTTTGTTAACCACACCGTCTCAATGAAAATGCGCCTCGTCTGAAAACCAAACGTTGTTGATTCTTCCCTATCCTCCGCCCACTGAGCAAACAGTAGTCTCTGCTGCTTGCGTTCTTCAGTGAGCTTCTGTGCACAGGTCATCTTGTATGGGTACATATGGAGGTCACTTTTAACAATGCGTTGAAAGGAGCGTCTGCATGGTCCCAGTTGCACTGCTGCCTTTCTACACGATTTCCTAGGACTTCTCTGTACACCAACTCGTACCGCGTCAATATTCTCCGGCGAACAAATAGGCTTAGGCCGAGGTCGCTTCGCTTCCAATACTGTTCCTTCCTGTACAAATTTATCGTACAACCTGTAGAGGGTCTTCTTGCAAGGGACCCATCGAGTATTAAACTGTTGTCGAAAACGCCTCTGAGTCACAACAAGGCTTTTCATGAAAAAGTAACACAACTGCCGATCGTTGCTGTGTCGTCAGTCTTCCATTGTCAGCCATTGCTGCTTACTAGTCTCCTAGCGGCAGTATCGTGAATTACACGTCATTTCGTAACTCATTTGTTTTTCCAAGCTCTGCTGGTACTGCTGTAGAGATCCCAACGGAATATCTAATGTGCGTCGTAAATTGTGAAAGAAACAATTGGTAACACATGTCGTGCGCCACCCTGTAGATGCGTCCCGCGGAGCTACCCTCGGTTAAACAATGAGCTGTAAAAAAAAAAGTTAATCCCAGAACTCAATACCCACGCGTATGCGCCATCACAAAAGTTATCTCTTGGAAGATTCGCGGCGCGAGTCACTTCCGGACCAGCAAACTGTGCGACTTCGGGAAAAAGGCACCAAATTTTGACACAATGCGAAAAGTTGACAGAACTGATACTGCTCGCAACTCACTCATTTACTTCACAGGAAACATTTTTACGGCGATCGAGTGACGGATTACAGAATGTGTCGGAAAAGGGTGTAAATAATATTACGACTGTTTGCGACATACTTAGCACATCAATGATCGTAATTGCCTTTGTATGTATGGATAGCCAGAAATCACTGCAATAAGTCTTTGTTAACCAAGTTCCGAGAGTTCTTGTTCTCTGCAGACAGATATGTAGACATAGCTGTGTATCCGTCATTGCCTGGGTACGTATTTATGCCATTCTTCTATTAGTCTATTTCCTCCTCCCCCCTTCTATCTGTCCACCTCCTCCACTTCCCACTCTCTGTCGATCTCCTCTTGGCTCTCTCTCTCTCTCTGTCCATCTGTTCCTCCCCCTCTTCATATCCATCTACTCCTCTACCCTCTCTCTGCCTGTCTGTTTCCCTCCCCTCTCTCTGTCCATTTCCTCCTCTCCCTATCTGTACTCATTTCCTCCTTCCCTCCTCATTGTCTGTCCATCTCCTCCTTCCCCCCTCTCTGACCACATTATCAAACTCACCCCAATAGGAGGCTGGTGGCTCTTAACCACACAGTATTTCATTTCATATCGTAACTAATATATCCACCAAATTTGGTTGAATCGTTCTAGGGGCTTAGGACGAACTTCCTACCCATGTCACTGCCCGCGTACGCACAGGGAAAATCTATTTCACATGTATTTAGCATATTTCACCCGTATTTACCTGTATTTCAAGCGAATTTCGCGCTGCAATTTCATTTTCACGTAGCTCAATATCTATAACGTCCTGTCTCCTGAACAACGTGTAGTACGATGACATATTTTGCAGGTACATCCAGCGATATATGTGACTACTTTCTACGAAGTGTGTTACAAATAGAGTTAGTATTAAAGAAGTAATAAATTAAAACGTCATGCTTCATGAGGCAGTTTTGGAGTTGTCAGCGAGAAAAGTTTCGTAAAGGTTTAATGTTATCTCTAAAGTTTGTTGCAAGTCACTAAGAGCTCTCATTCTCAAATACTGGGTGAATAAAGTACTAGCATTTGCGCGTGGTAGTCTACACTTCTTTTTCACCCCAACACCAGTGATATATATGTACTGACGGAAAAAAATCGCTGCACCAAAAATTAATTAATGTAGGTATTAAAATCCATGGAGAAGAAATAAAAACTTTGAGGTTCGCCGATGACATTGTAATTCTATCAGAGACAGCAAAGGACTTGGAAGAGCAGTTGAACGGAATTGACAGTGTCTTGAAAGGAGGATACAAGATGAACATCAACAAAAGCAAAACGAGGATAATGGAATGTGGTCGAATTAAGTTGGGTGATGCTGAGGGAATTAGATTAGGAAATGAGACACTTAAAGTAGTAAAGGAGTTTTGCTATTTGGGGAGCAAAATAACTGATGATGGTAGAAGTAGAGAAGATATAAAATGTAGACTGGCAATGGCAAGGAAAGCGTTTCTGAAGAAGAGATATTTGTTAACATCCAATATAGATTTAAGTGTCAGGAAGTCGTTTCTGAAAGTATTTGTATGGAGTGTAGCCATGTATGGAAGTGAAACATGGACGATAAATAGTTTGGACAAGAAGAGAATAGAAGCTTTCGAAATGTGGTGCTACAGAAGAATGCTGATGATTAGATGGGTAGATCACATAACTAATAATGAAGTATTGAATAGAATTGGGGAGAAGAGGAGTATGTGGCACAACTTGACAAAAAGAAGGGACCGGTTAGTAGGACATGTTCTGAGACATCAAGGGATCATAAATTTAGTATTGGAGGGCAGCGTGGAGGTTAAAAATCGTAGAGGGAGACCAAGAGATGAATACACTAAATAGATTCAGAAGGATGTGGGTTGCAGTAGGTACTGGGAGATGAAGAAGCTTGCAAAGGATAGGGTAGCATAGAGAGCTGCATCAAACCAGTCTCAGGACTGAAGACCACAACAACAACAACAACAATGAAATTTCGGAAATACGTTTGTATAGGTAACATATGTAAGTGATTAACATTGCTAGATGATAGGCTAACGCAAGCGCTAGATAAGCCTCTGTGAATATGAAATGCTGGTACATTAAAAACCGGTGTAACCGCCAGAATGTTGAATGAAAATGCAAATGTAGAGGTGGTGGATGTCATGTTGTGGAATGGAGTTCCATGCCTGTTGCACTTGGTCGATCAATAACAGGGACGGTTAATGTTGGTTGTGGACGATGCTGGAGTTGTCCAGTGATGTTCCATATGTGCCAGTTTGGAGACAGATCTGGTGATCGATTAGGCCAGGGCAAAGTGCCGACAATCTGTAGAGCATGTATTGGATTACAGCAGAGGTATGTGAGCTAGCGTTATCCAGTTGGGAACCCCTCCACCCTGGAACACTGTTCGTGAATAGCACACAGATTTGCAGTTAGGGTGCGTGCGATAACCGTGAGAGTGCTCGTGCTGCCATACGAAATCGCACCCCAGACCATAACTCCAGGTGTAGGTCCAGTGGGTCCAGCATACATACAGGTTGGTTGTAGGCGCTCAATTGGCCTCCTCTTAACCAATCACTGGCAGCAAGGTAGAACCAGCTTTCATCAGAAAAATCAACACTGTCCTCCAATGAACTCTCACTTGACACCGCTGACGTCGCAAAAGCCGGTGGTTTGGGTTCAGTGGAGCGCACGCTACAGGGCGCCCGGCTCGGAGCTGTCCTTGAAGTAACCGATTTGATAGCAGGAGTGAGTTCGGCCAGAATAGGTTCACAACCCATGTTAGCAGACGCCGCCAGTCCCCTTTTCTTCGCATGTGCAATGTGCAACACACTCGGAAATTTAGAACTACACTCCAGGCACATTCTACAGATCCCCGATGACTTAGGTACACTCGTAATGTGGATGACTGCTGATTTACACGCAGGACGAAGGCCGCACGCACTTTGGGCAGTCGATTTTGACCAGAAAGTCACTCGTGTGAAGCGCGCTTAAGGGAGGAAGGTTGTGTGCGCCAAATATCTGTGAATTGTGAAATCCTGTTCTTTGTGCGTACGTATTTTAACTGTTTGCACATCGTATTTTTTTAGGAAAAAAGTGGACACCAGTCCAGCATTTGCGGAAACGTGCGTGGGGAACCTCCTAAATACTACATGCTCACTTAGTCGGTGCACCAGTCACGGTCAATAATCAGCCACGCGGATGCGTCCCTGGCCCGGCTGGCCTTCCTGTCCCGCAAGCTAGCGCGCTATACGAGCAGGTGGCTGGACTGCTAAGCTCACCGCACGAAATTTAGTCGCTCCCTTAGGGCGGGACGTCCATCAAACTGACCGAAAACGTCAATTTTCAATTTGTTTTTTATTTATAGTAGAAGTCAAGGACAATAATTTCCCGAAGTCTCAATAATGAAGTCACATCCCAAGTGCCTGAAGAATAATTAAACGTTTGACGTGAGCTTCCTGCCACGCCCACTTTCTGAAGCAACAATTCAATATACAGGCTCAGATGAATAGCAACCCCTACATCAACAAGGAGAAGCTTCCAGATATTATCCTGGATGTTGTGAAGCCCTCTTACAGGTTTCTGCCCGATCCGAGAACTGCAGTCGCACACGAATTGACCTCTCGATTATGTCCCATAAATTTAGAACTACACTCCAGGCACATTCTACAGATCCCCGATGACTTAGGTACACTCGTAATGTGGGTGGCCAAATCACTCGCTGAAACCATGCAGCTCGTTAGAATGAAATTACAATGAAATGAATACCCCTAGCTGCATACAGGCGTTGATATAAGTCAACGGGGACAGCTGAAAATGTGTTCCCCAACCGGGACTCGCACCTGGGATCTCCTGCTTACGTGGCAGACGCTCTACCTATGTGAGCCACCGAGGACACAGAGGATAGTGCGACTGCAGGGACTTATCTCTGGCACGCCTCCCGTGAGACCCACATTAGCAACTCATTGTCCCGCACTATATTCATAGTGCCCCTGCCCATCATACTCATTACTCGCGGCTTTGCTGCTGATTCCCGTAAGAGTCCAGGCACTGTTTGTGCATCCGCACAGAAGAAGATGGTCAAATGGCCGGTGAATCTTATATAATGATACCTGTTCTTTCGGACATGTCCGAAAGAACAGATACCATCGGTGAGCATGCAGCTCGTTAGAATGAAATTACAATGAAATGAATAACCCTAGCTGCTTACAGGGGCATTTGATGGGCATGGGCACTATGAATATAGTGCGGGACAATGAGTAGCTAATGTGGGTCTCACGGGAGGCGTGCCAGAGATCAGTCCCTGCAGTCGCACTATCCTCTGTGTCCCCGATGGCTCAGATGGATGCCGGCACGGTAGCTCACCGTGTTCGGTCAGAGGGTTAGCTGCCCTCTGTAATAAAAAAACTGAATTAATGTATCAACGATGAACTTCGACAAGTGTCATAGGACGCCCGCCCCGAACAAATACAACCATGAATTTCGAACAAAATGAGATTAAAAACAAAAAAAGATGGATAGGGTTCGAGTCCCGGTCGGGGTACACATTTTCAACTGTCCCCGTTGATTTATATCAACGCCTGTATGCTGCTAGGGGTATTCATTTTATAAAAAAGTATGCTAATGGTAAAATTCAGAATTAAAATGAGCCTCTAAATTCACTCATTTGGAAACGATGGTCTGAAACCACTTTTTTCATCTGCTACAGTTGGCAGAATTGAAACTTATGATGCAGACCTTGTATTTAATTACGGTAACGTAGGGAGGATGACGGTATTAAGAGAGAATTGGATTTAACATAGGAAATTTCACTCAAGATATCTTGAAAAAATGTATTTACAGCGTGTCTCTGCAGCTGAAGGTTCAATTGAAGAAATGGTAAAGGAAAGAAGGCAGAAAACAAGAAACCAGAGAAGTCTTCACGCGTAAGAGGACCCTGAGTACAAATCTAGGGCCTTCTGAAGGGGGGTATAAGAAAAAACATTAGATTTAACTTTAAATTGCATTTCCTGAAAATTACGTTTTTTAAAGTTTATGTACCTTTTTCTCAGGTTCTATGAAGGCTAGAATTATGAAATTTTGTACACTTATTTCTATAAACCCGACAAATGTTGCCTCAAGAGTAAATTTTGAAATTATGAGCGTAATCTGAGATATTGGGTAAAGTGCATGGTACTTTGCACGAATCTTACATTATACTTAGAACTATAATTAAAAATTATTAAAATTACCCTATTCGATACTTTAAAAAAAACTCTTGAGAGAAGCTTACTATATGCAAAGAGAATAAATCAAAATTTTGTAGAAACTCTTCAATAGTGTGATGTCCTTAGGTTAGTCAGGTTGAAGTAGTTCTAAGTTCTAGGGGACTGATGACCTCAGCAGTTGAGTCCCATAGTGCTCAGAGTCATTTGAGCCATCTTGAATAGTTTCTGAAAAAAAGGTACATTAATTTTCGAAAACAAAATTTTTAAATTCCAAAAATTTAAATATCTATAATCCAAGGTATGTAATAGTAAATGTGTTAATTTCATGTAAAGCTTCGTACAAAATTTCATTCCTTTATCTTCAAAATTGTGGATTTGGTCATCTTTTAAATAATGTGTGTTTTTCATGAACGCCAAACCCCCACCCCCTCCCCCTTAAAGAAGCACAACAGTCGCTTTGGAGCGTAGCACATGGTGTAGAATCGGTACCTTGTGGCCTTCCATTGCTGACGCAAGTCATGGCAAGGGTTGGTCATAGGACCAGCACGTCTGCAATCAAAAAGGTACATGTCAGGTGGAAATTGGAATCCAAGTGGAACATTAACTGCTTTTCACTGTAGGTAGGGATTCTGCAGTTGATAGCCGCAGAAAGTACGTGTTGTGTCGCTGTCATCAGTGAGTCCTCGACTCTCCACTCCTGCAAGAAAATAACGTGTGATTGGTTGATTGCAGGCAGCATGGCGTTTCCACATCTTCGCACCAAGTGCTGACGCGGGTACTTGTGCTGTCCCTGACAGACATTAGCTCCTGTTGATGCCGGTCTAAGTTTGGGTAGTTGCAGACCTTAATACACCGAGGTGACAAAAGCCATATCGTTTCACACCTCTTTTCCCCAGCAAAGTGCAGCAGTTCGACGTGGTATGGTCTCAACAAGTTGCTGGAGTCTCCTGTAGAAATATTAATCCATGCTGCCTATATAGCCGTCCGTAATTGCAAAAATGTTGCCGATGGAGGATGTTGAGCACGAACTGACCTCTCGATTATGTCCCATAAATGTTCGACTGAATTCACGTCAGGTGGTCTGGGTGGCTAAATCATTCGCTGAAACTGTCCAGATGTTCTTCAAACCAATCGCGAACAATTGTGGCCCAGTGACTTGACATCGTTGTGTGGGAATGGTTCAAATGGTTCAAATGGCTCTGCGAACTATGGGACTCAACTGCTGAGGTCATTAGTCCCCTAGAACTTAGAGCTAGTTAAACCTAACTACCCTAAGGACATCACAAACATCCGTGCCCGAGGCAGGATTCGAACCTGCGACCGTAGCGGTCTTGCGGTTCCAGACTGCAGCGCCTTTAACCGCACGGCCACTTCGGCCGGCTGTGTGGGAATGGCTACAAATGGTTTCCAAGTAGCGGAACATAATCATTTCCAGCCAATGGTCAGTTCTGAGAGGCGAAGACGTAGCCAGGATTTTGTAAAAGGGGAGGGCGATTTGGTGAACAGGACCTTAGAAAGGCTGGTATATTTCTTTATTTGGCAATACGATAAATTCAGTCTATTACCAAAAGAATTAATATACAATCTTCGATGCTAAGAAATTCCTCTACGATATACAACATCCGATGTCGTTTATACGACGTTTATTTACAGATACATTAGAGTTGTGACGGTTGGACTCACTGTTCCAAGGATCTTACGAATAAGACATTTCACAGTAGAACGTCATTCTTGTAGTAAAACTGAAGACAGTAGAACATCATTCTTGTAGTCAAACTGAAGACATTATATACCGCCGTTCCACAAGTGAACCATTGTATGCAAAGATACATAGTACCAAATGACGGTCGGTAACCGCCTTCCACTGTAAATATCGCTGAGCTACCCATATCGTCCAAATCTTGCGCAAGATAACATTAAAATTAAATAGTGTCTGCTCGAGAAGTAAATAACTTTTCCCTAAATCAAGGTATGTACTGCTACAAAAGTAACGAAAAAATAATTTTATATCAGCGTTTCTACAACTGAAAACCATTGCAGTTTGATGATGATAACACAGCATCTGAAAAACAATTTAAACTACTAAACAAAAGTCTGAGTAAAAACAATTATTCTGAATGTTTTTAAATGGATTAAAAATATTTACTACATAGTTCAGTCACTCAAATCATTGTGTACCTGTCTCGTATTTCAGTTTTCAGTTAGCTTTGCATGATAGCAACAAGCAAGCTATAAACTGCGTTAACCAGTTCAGCTAAAAATTCACTTAAGACCAAAAAAAAGGACGACATACCACGAAGGAATTAGCTGAATGGGACGGAAATCGCTAGATTTGATGTACATGTACAGACAAACAAATTATTATATTTTCAGAAAAACTGGATGATTTATTCGAGAGGCGCTTGGTTCTAAATCGATCTCAGAGAACACTAAGATGAAAATTTACAGCACAGTGATATGCCCAGCAGTAATGTACGGTTCAGGAACAAATGGTTCAAATGGCTCTGAGCACTATGGGACTTAACATCTGAGGTCATCAGTCCCCTAGAATTTAGAACTACTTAAACCTAACTAACCTAAGGACAGCACACACATCCATGCACGAGACAGGATTCGAACCTGCGACCGTAGTGGTCGCGAGGTTCCAGACTGAAGCGTCTAGAACCGCTCGGCCACTCCGGCCGGCAGTTCAGAAACATGGAGCATGACTAAGCGAGAAAGGGTCAAACTATCAATATTTGAAAGAAGAGTAATGAGGAAGATATGGGGACCAGTTTTAGTTAACGGAGAATGGTGGAGGAGGAAAAACGAGGAAATCTACCTTCTGATGCGACAACCGACTATTCTACAGAAGATAAAGAGCAAAAGAATACAATGGGTGGGCCATGTAACCCGTATGCCAGATGGAAGACAGGCGAAGATGGGACTAGCGGGGAAACCAAATACCAAACGCCCCATTGGACGACCAAGACAGCGCTGGATGGACGACCTGGCGAAGGACCTAGCAGCCTTGGGAATTGAAGACACCTGGAGGAACCGGGCACAAAACAGGAAGGAATGGAGGCAGTTTGTCGAAGCAGCGCGTGGTCTGCAGGGCCTGTGATCGCTGAATATCTATCTATCTGTCTTATTCGAGAGAAAGTGCTTCAGAAATTGAGCAAGTCAGTAATGCGTTGGTCCACCTATAACCCTTGTGCAAGCAATTATTCGGCTTCGCATTAATTTACAGAATTGCTGGACGTCCTCCTGGCGAATATCGTGCCAAATTCTGTCCAATTGGCGCTTTAGAATGTCAAACGTCAAAATCCCGAGCTAGTTGGAGGGCCCCGCCCACAATGCTCCAGACGCTCTCAATTGGGATAGATCCGGTGATCAAGGTAGGATTTGTCAAGCGCGATGACAAGCAGTAAAAACTCTCGTCATGTGCGGTCTGGCATTATCTTGCTGAAATTTAAGACCAGGGTGGCTTACTCGTGCTGTAAGGGTTGCGCGAATGACAACGAAATGGATCTCTACTACGAAAAGAAATGGCACTCCAGACCATCACCCCAGGTTGTCGGGTCGTATGGCCAGCGACAGTCAGACTGGAATCACACTACTGTCCAGGGTGTTTCCAGACATGTCTTCGATGGTCATCGCGGCACACTTCGAAGCGGGACTCATCTCTGAAGACAATTCTACTCCAGTTAATGAGATTCCAGGCCGAAGACGTGTCTGGAGACTCCATAAAATATGGCATTTCCATAAAGATGGATAAACCATTTTATTCGTCAATGATCTCCGAGTTTTCACCAAACTGTGACTGGATCTCATTACTTAGGAGTACTGTATTTTGGCAAACAACTAGAAAGCAGCCACGCTCCAATCTCCCTTCACCCTCTAAGGCCATTTTCCACTGGTCTTCTTTCAATCTGGATTTGAGAGAGAAAGTAACCAGGAATGCATGAGCGTGAATTGTTTAGGACGCCGACGTTCTTACAGGCCTGTTGGAATAAATAAATCTGATATTGTTCTGGGCTATACTGAAGCTAAGCTGACTGCGAAAATGTAAGGAATCTGCAATTATACAGTATTATACTATCCAATATTTCCTCATTTAAGTATGCATCTGTTACTTCTTGCAAAGTAGAAAGATCATTTCCTGCATTACAGAGTATCCCGGCAGATAAACGCATAAGCCTAAATAAGGAAAATGTGGATCATTATTTAGTTATCGTAAGGCTTTTAGTGTCGGTAGTCTCCAAAGAGATGTTCGGCTCACCTTTGATACAGCTCTTTTCATTTAAACAGAGACGTTGCATCTTCAAGGGAAATTTGATTCTGTCGGGGAAGAAAGGAACTCTGAAGGAAATGGCTGTGGCCCATAGTAAGGGACCAATCCCAGAATATGCCTAAACTGAAAATGTGGAAGAAACCACAGAAAACTATTGTCAAGGTTGTCAGAGGATAGATTCGAACCAACTCGCCTCTCGAATTCACGCATTCGCCTCAACTCAGTTCAGCGCCTCATGGCTCAGAAATACCCCGATGGGTGGAAAATTTGGTAAAAGTGTAGACTTTTTCCAAATAAAACGCATCACATCGAAAGATGGAATTCTGACATTCCATGTTTTTCCTTTAATTGTGCTTGTTTAACCGTTTGATTGCAGATAATGCATGCATATTTTAACATTTAATGAGTGCTTGGAATTCCAAGCTCAGTTATTATAGTACTACAAAGACGTAATTAGATTTTGGAGAAGGGGGGGGGGGGGAGGAGGAGGTAGATACATGGCGCAGTCGACTTTGACGAATTCAGGCAACCTGCTGAAAAAGATCTTTTAGAAAGGAACGAAGTATATAGTGTGCTGTCATCACATACCCCTTTCGCTCTGCACAAACCCCTCCCCATCGTTCCGTATCGGAACCGAATATCATAATTAAGCACCACCCATGTGACCACACTAGGCGAAATTTTGTCATTTGGGCTAGTAATAATACTATTTTGAGCACTTTTTTTTTGTTTAAGAAACGCAACCATCGCCGTTGGGCGGTCATTTGTTGATCGACGCGATTTTTGGGCAGCACAGGCAAATCCAAATTCATTTTGACCCACTGATTTTAATTTAATGTTATTCCTTATGATATTTAGGGCTCCACTGCCTTGTGAAATACTAAAATATTGGAAGCCCAACGTTCTACCAGTTTCCAAGTAAAGAGGCCAGTGCTAGCATTACACTGCTATAGATACGTAATTAGGCTGTTATAGTAGTGCGTACAAATTTTTCACTGGTGTACGAGTCAAAATCGATTCTCTTCTTGTTGTTTGTTACAAACTCGTCGATAATTATACATTATCACAACAGCACACAGTACAAAAAGAATAAACGCCAGCACATCTTACATTAAATTCAATTGCAAGTAAGAACTAAACTGATCGATGAGCTTCTTAACTATTGATAATGCGTAGCCCATTTACGTCTTTTAATTTCTGCAGTTATTTCACGCAGTATTACTTGTCTGTTAGCACTGACAACTAGACACAAACGCGGCTGATTTCGGTGGTTAAGTGAAGGCCATCGGCCACTGCGTTGTCCTTGGCGAGCGGTAATAGCTGAAATTTGGTATTCTCGGCGCACTGTTGACAATGTGGATGTCGGAATATTTAATTCACTAATGATTTTGGAAATGGAATAGTCCATGCGTCTAGCTCCAACTACCATTCGTCCTTCAACGCCTGTTAATTTCCGTCATGCGGCCATAATCAATTCAGAAACTTTTTCACATGAATCACCTGAGTGCAAACGACAGCTCCGCCAATGCCCCGCCCTTTTATACCTTGTGTACGCGACACTATGGCCATCTGTATATGTGCACAGCGCTGTCACATGACTTTTGTCACCTCACTGTACTCTGACAAACAGAGCTGCTGAAGTGTGTGTGGTATCAGCCCATTGTTCGAGCCATCTTCATTAATATGTGTAAAACCATTCCTGCGTCTTGAGTCTTGTGGGGGGGGGGGGGGCATTGTTTTGTTTTCTCCAGCTGCGACTTTTTAGCTGCTTTTGGTGTGTAGCTAATTGTACTATGAGTTTTACCACTTGTACCGCCGGCTGCTTGAGTGGTTGGTTCAGTGGATTAGTGCTTCCGGTGGGAATCATTCATACGCGTTCTAGAGTCTTTTGGATAGGGTGGATAGCAAAGTGCGGCTGTTTGCTGATGGTGCTGTGGTGTACGGGAAGGTGTCGTCGTTGAGTGACTGTAGGAAGATACAAGATGACTTGGACAGGATTTGTGATTGGTGTAAAGAATGGCAGCTAACTCTAAATATAGATAAATGTAAATTTCCGTAATGTTTGAATACTCCATTAGTAGTGTAGCGCTTGACACAGTCACGTCGATTAAATATTTGGGCGTAACATTGCAGAGCGATATGAAGTGGGACAAGCATGTAATGGCAGTTGTGTGGAAGGCGGATAGTCGTATTCGGTTCACTGGTAGAATTTTGGAAAGATGTGGTTCATGTGTAAAGGAGACAGCTTATAAAACACTAATACGACCTATTCTTGAGTACTGCTCGAGCGTTTGGGATCACTATCAGGTCGGTTTGAGGTAGGACATAGAAGCAATTCAGAGGCGGGCTGCTAGATTTGTTACTGGTAGGTTTGATCATCACGCGAGTGTTACGGAAATGCTTCAGGAACTCGGGTGGGAGTCTCTGGAGGAAAGGAGGCGTTCTTTTCGTGAATCGCTACTGAGGAAATTTAGAGAACCAGCATTTGAGGCTGACTGCAGTACTGTTTTACTGCCGCCAACTTATATTTCGCGGAAAGACCACAAAGATAAGATATGAGAGATTAGGGCTCGTACAGAGGCATATAGGCAGTCATTTTTCCCTCGTTCTGTTTGGGAGTGGAACAGGGAGAGAAGATGCTAGTTGTGGTACGAGGTGCCCTCCGCCACGCACCGTATGTAGATGTAGAAGTAGTCAGTGACGCCATCTTCCATAACCATGCTCATTCTAGTGCCACTGTATTGGCTGTTGTTAATTTTTGCACACACGGAAATTTCACTAAAACTGTTGCATCGGCGTCTGTTTTCTTTTGCTAAGTCTGCTTTTGCTGCAGTAAAAGTGCAGATGTTGGCTGGAAGTGTATGAAACTGTAACACACGTGAAAATTGCTCCGGCAGAAGTAGAGTCAGAGCCTGTTAATATACGTAAGAATTTAAAGTCTTATTACTGAAACTTGTCACGCTTATGTTCATGTATAATCTTTTTGTAATCGCAGCTCTGGTGACAGTGTGGAACACTGTACAAGGGCTCACCTTAGAGTAGCGCAGCTCTGTTGTGACGTAGTTTCTTCTGTCACTTCCAAGCCGAGATGAGAAACCACTACATTAAATTTATGAATGTTACTGGATACCCTATGCTGCTGAAATATGCATCCAGCCTGTATGAACCAAAGTTGTGGTTGCTCACGTCTTATATGTTGTCATCTAGTGTTCCATTCTGTGGCGAATTAATAGCTTTACGAGATGATCCTGAGTTGATTGGTAAGTTCAGCTACTTCACGATTACAGTTTCAGGTGCCTGAGATAGGGAATCCATTATTTGCAATGATGAACGTTGCACTGACTTCAAACGTTCGCAATATTTTTCTTCTCATTTTTGCGGGGTCACCACTATGGGAAATTCAGTAGTAGAGGTAATTTCCTCATAAATAAATGTACAGTTAACAACGAATAACATTTATTCAGCTTGCACTAGGTATAATTGCGGAGTTGAATACACCATTCATTAGCCTCATATGTAACAAGCGGGACAAAAAAAGGCTGCTCTTTATAATCAACGATAAGCTCGCGCACCGGTTGTGGTCGGTATCATCGAAGTCGTCCGCAGCCCGTGGTCTCGCGGTCGCATTCTCGCTTCCCGAGCACTGGGTCCCGGGTTCGATTCCCGGCGGGGTCAGGGATTTTCACCTGCCTCGAGATGAATGGGTGTTTGTGTTGTCCTCATCATTTCAGCACTATGGGACTTAACATCTGGGGTCATCAGTCCCCTAGAACTTAGAACTACTTAAACCTAACTAACCTAAGGACATCACACACATCCATGCCCGAGGAAGGATTCGAACCTGCGACCGTAGCGGTCGCGCCGTTCCGGACTGAAGCGCCTAGAACCGCTCGGCCACCACGGCCGGTTATTTGCTTTCATACATCCTAGCTCTTAGCCCTTTTCCTTTTCAGTGACCTTCTTCATCTTTTCCCTGTTCTTTCCAAAGGTCTCTGCCCCTTTTGTTTCGTCGTTCCTAATATTTTCACCCGTCACAGAAGTGCGCACTCTGCGGAATGGCACCCTGGCACGCAGTTTGGCTACAGGGTTGCCAGATTACTCGCAAATTGACAAAACTACCAAACACTTCCTGACGAAACGATTTGCTGAGCTGAGGGTTAACACGATAAAAAAATTTAGTAAACATTAAAAATTTTATTCATTTTGCTAGTTACGTTTTCAACAATTTCTGTTACCCTTAATTTTTTGGTAAAGTTGTTGCATGTTGCAAACTTCAAATTACACCAGATGCATAATTCTACATTTACTGTGTTGGCACTAAATTTTTTCTGGCGTCGGACCATAAATGATTAATGTGACTGAAGAGTCTTTCCACATAGGCCTTGCTTAATGAAGCCACCGTTATCCTTTGGATTTTTTTTTTTTTTTTGTATTCGGTGTTTCTTCTCGGTTTAAAAACGCTAACCAGGGAAACCAGTTTGTGGACATAGAAGTCTGAGTTTGTAATTGTTCAAAGTTTTATTTAGTATAGCGATCTCTTCGTACAAACTAGCTAAATCAGAGATCTAAATGGTATTCTAAAATTACCGAGCCACTCATATTTCGGTACCGAACGCGGGGTTGAAATACCGAACAGTTCGGTAAAAAACCGAACGCTGGCAACTAAGCCTGGTTACCATATTCTACAGTTGTGGCACAGCAAATGCCCACTTCTTAACAGAAAAAAAAAAAAACCGTATTGTCTCGACTGCGTCACTTGGTCTTCATTTTGATGCCGAACAATTCGCAACTGGGACGTTTCTATAATCATAATGGATGTGTTTTTGTTGATCCTCTCTTGGTGAGTGCACTCTCGTCGAACTGTCGTATCTGTTGCGAAATCTGAATTTTCGTCACCGAGTTTGTTGTTTTCCTCAGTCCCAACACTCGTTTTATACTTCACGCTAGTCTGTTATGTGTAACCCTCTTCATCTCTGCATAACATGCGCAACCAAGGGCGTCCGTACCGGTGGACAAGGAGTGTGGCGGTGGTGGGAGACACCACGCCCCCCCCCCCCCCCCCAGTAGATCTCTGAGAAAGGAAAAACACCATTCGTGTTCCAAAATATTAAAAATTATTCAACAATAAATCGTGCTTTAAAAACGCCACTTTCCCCATACGATTTTCAGAAATAAATTAATTTCATTAACACTATTGCTAGCAATAATGGTCATAAACGACGCAGTCGACCATATACTTAGCAACAAAAGGGCAAAAAAATTTTCAACACTAGGTGACCACAAACTGAAGAATAATGAAGAAGGAAATGGTAAGTTTATTTCGATACCATTTGTAGGTAATGTGTCCTACAGGATTGGCCGCCTTCTGACTAGAAAATACGGTTGCAAAGTTACCTTCTCTACGAACAATAGTTTAAAGAAAAATTTAGTACATACACAGAAAACTGAACAAGATCATTTCACAAATTCAGGTGTCTATAAAATAGTCTGTAAAGATTGCTCTAGCTATTAGATAGGGCAGACCAATAGAGCTATTAAAGCCAGATATAAGGAGCACCTATTGGATAAGAAAGGGGAAAACGTGCATGATTCTCCATTTGCTGAACATCTACTTATTTCAGACCAGTCCCCAAGGGAATTAGAAGAAACCGTAGTTTCATGTAAGGAAATAAAAAGTTGGAAATTGGATTTATTAGAAAAACATGAAATTTATGAACTTCTTGCTAAGAGAGACCGTAACATTTAGAACGATCAGTTGCAACTCGTGCGTAAGCATTTCCTCGGTGGATTTAAACCGCTGCTCACGGTCACGTAATACGTCTTTTACTGATTTCCGCTAATATCAGTGAATGTGCAGTTTTCCTAAAATTATTTTTACTCTACTGTTGAGCTACTAACATTTCATATCACTAGGTTTCATTTTCCGTGGCCTTCTACTGTTGATAATCCAAAAATGGTATTAGTACAGCTAAGCAGAAGGTTCTCTTTTTATGTTGAGATATAACTCTATCCATTTATTATGTCCTCCGCCCTTTTAGGTAACAGAAGTAATTTTTTTGTAACAGTTATCTTCTGCACACTAAAGCTACATAATTTTTTAAAAAATGTTTCAATGTATGTGAAATCTAATGGGACTTAACTGCTAAGGTCATCAGTCCCTAAGCTTACACACTACTTAACCTAAATTATCCTAAGGACAAACACACACACCCATGCCTGAGGGAGGACTCGAACCTCCGCCGGGATCAGCCGCACAGTCCATGGCGGCTGCGCCTAAGACCGCTCGGCTAATCCCGCGCGCGGCGCTATAAATGTTTTACAGATAATTTTTATATTTAATGTATACCTCTAAAATTACTGCATTTTAGTGCCCTTCCATAAGAAATTGTCATATTGCTTTAATTTAAAGTTATGCTACTTGAAACCAACAAGATGCCGTGCTTACGCGCATGTATATAGCGCCCACTGCTTTATCATTTTCCTTATCGCTTAAGCTTCCTCAGTGTTAAGCTGAAGCTTCTTCTTTTTAGTGACATTGTTTTAGCTTATATTTGCCCTTCTTTCCCTATGCATTTGTAACAATTAATTTTGCAAACAGAACTCTACCTTCTGCACGCTGAATTTATGTACGGTATTACTCTGTCAGCAAATGTATTAGTAATTTTATACGTTATATATATCAGTAAATCTATTACATTTTTAGTAGCCTTGTAGAGGAAGCTTCATGTTTACTTTAATGTAAAATGCTGTTATTTAACACAAGCAAGGGGCAGTTTTTACGCGCATGTATTTATCGCCCGCTGCAGTCTAATTTTTCCTTGCCGCTTGAGCCTCCCTTGTGAGGCAAACTGAAAACCTACTTGATTGTGAAGTAGCGGCTGCGGTCTCGTAAAGTGACATATAGCCGGGAGAGCGGTGTACTGACCACATGCCCCTCCATATCCACCTCCAGCGACGCCTATGTGCTGACGATGATACGGCGGCCGGTCGGTATCGTTAGGCCTTCATGGCCTGTTCGTGCGGAGTTTGGTTTTGAGCTTGTATATTCGTAACAGTTGGTTTTAGTCCCTGGCATGATGTACACGTAACTTGCGCAAATATCTTACCCTGTGACTCCCGTTACAATTTTATGTTGCCAAGAGCCTCACCTGTGGGCATTTACTAGTGGGCATTCATTCTGAAGAACGCTAAATGTAATCTGGCTGCTATCAAAAGCCATGACTTGGGATAATTCTTGTCAATTTTATATATGACAAGAGCCGCTCGGCTTCGGCTAATGGTTCAAAGGGCTCTGAGCACTATGGGACTCAACTGCTGAGGTCATTAGTTCCCTAGAACTTAGAACTAGTTAAACCTAACTAACCTAAGGACATCACAAACATCCATGCCCGAGGCAGGATTCGAACCTGCGACCGTAGCGGTCTTGCGGTTCCAGACTGCAGCGCCTTTAACCGCACGGCCACTTCGGCCGGCGGCTTCGGCTAATCTAATGTACCATCATGTGTTGTAACAAGTGAGTACGCTTACCTCGCAAATATTTTTTGTATTTGTAAAAATAATTTTGTAACTGATTGTATACATTATGCAGCTTGTGGTCTCGCGGTAGCATTCTCGCTTCCCGCGCACGAGGTCACGGGTTCGATTCCCTGCGGCGTCAGGGATTTTCCCTGCCTCGAGATGAGTGGGTGTTGTTGTGTCATCGTCATTCATCCCCATTATGGTCGGAGGAAGGCAATGGCAAACCGCCTCCGCTAAGACCTTGCCTAATCGGCGGTGCGGGTCTCCCGCATCGTCCCCTACGGTCCTCGGAGTGTGGGACATCGTCATCATATACATTTTTAAGGGCCCACGCCTGAAGAAGATTTTTTTAGAAATACCGCCAACTAGGTCAAGGGCTAATAAACCTTTGTTTAGCAACTGGTTGGCTGATTTTTTCAACCTCTTCAGATTTACACAAGTGCTGTTTCGCAGCCATGTTTAAGATTTTAAAAAGAATTCATACCACCCCTGTTCCCTCCCCCTCCTCCTTCACGGTAAAAACTATCGTATGGGCGCCCTTGCCCGCAACATAAATCCATTTTAACTTGCTTACTGTATTCGAACCTCGAACACACTCTACAATTTTTAGCCCCGAAAATTCACTTCGTTACCAAATTGACGAGTCCTTGACGCCTCAAGGTGCGTCCTATCAGATTGTGCTGTAAATTACTTTTTCCTCTATTCGGTTCAACATTTCCTCATTAGTTATTCAATCATCCCATCGAATCTTCAGCTTTCTTCTGTTGCACAACATTTTAAAAGCTACTATTTTCATCTTCTTGTTTTCCAAGTTTCACTTCCGTAGACGGCTACATTCCAAGCAAATATCTTCAGAAAACATTTAAATGTATAATAGATTTTAACAAATATATCTTCTTCAGAAAAAGCTGTTCGTACGGTAGCCCAATCTGCATTTTATATCCTCTCTGCTTCGGACTTCATCAGTTATTTTGCCACACGGACAGCGTAAGTGAGGTACTACTTTTAATGTCTCACTTACTAATCAAATTCCTTCAAGATCACCTAATTTAATTCAGCCACATTCCTGTCCTCGGTTTTACTTTTTGTTGATCTTCATCTTAAAACCTCATTTTCAGGCATATTTACTCCGTTCAGTTAATCTTACAAGTCCATCGCCACTTCTGACATTACAATAGTCAACAAATCTCCAATAAAGCGCCATAAACAAGAAAATTTAACGCCACGTCATTCTAATTCATCAGTTTAAAAAATCTGTAAGAGAAACTATAACGCACACGAAGTTGACGCAAGACCTATTGCACAGTATGTACAAACAAACAAAATAAAAAAGCACTGACATCAACGCCGTCTATGAGGCGACATTAAAAATTTTCGCCTTGTCCTGGTGCAGCGCAGTTTGTGATTTTGCTTGCCCGTGCCTAGGAAAGCTCTGGCCAGTGAGAACGAAAACGACACAGGGTTTTGCTCTATCCCCACCACGTCGTCCGAGCTCTAACCAAGCGACCAGTGAAAAATCAGAATTGGAAAGCCAATGGGAAAGCGCTATGTTTCACCAGCGTGCATGCTATCTGAGTTAATTTCCAGACTTTAAACGATAAACTTTTGTTGACCATCTAATGCACTGCTGCTTCTTGAACTTATGTCAGTATGAAATGAAATCTGAAGCTTGCTGAATAGTTTCTACCAGAAATGTTTGGTGTACTTTACAGTGCAATGGTGAAAAGAAGCAATGTATCGTGAATGCTATTAAACGAGCACCAAATAAATTATATGAAGTTCATTTATTTTACACAGAGTGTAAACGCACAGCATTACATGAAAAATTGATAATTTTCGTCGCCACGTTTGGTACGGTATTCACAGACGGGTCATCTATTGTACTTCGACGTTGTTGTATCAAATCTTGTTACATTTTGATTTAAATATTGTGTTAAAAATTATTCCGCTACCAAGCCTAGGCTTTAGTCACGTAAACTGGATCTCGTTACTTTTTTAGGTTTAAAGTCTTCCTGTGTTAGTACACAATCTTGCTGATTCCGAGGGAATAATGGGGTTGATCAAAGAAAGTGGAATCTGCCTAAAATGACTAGAGCCATTGACGTAGTTCAAAAGCAGGTGAGTTGGAAGAAGGTCAGTGAGCAGTTTAATGTTCCAGAAACAAGTCTTATGATTGCGTCGAACAAGATGTACACTACACCTGAGGAAGTTGCAAAAACAAAAAGAGCCACACGTACACTTTTCGGCAAAAATGCCGAAGAAGAGTCGACTTTGTACAGTCTTGCTTACTCCCAATGACTTGTGAAGAACGGCTATACAACTGGCAGAGAGAAATAACATTGAACACCATTTTAAAGACAAAATTGCTAGGAAAATGTGTGTAGTTCTTAAACGACATAAAACCAGGCTCTCATAAATAAATTCTACAGGAATATCCTATAACAGCGCTTTTTAGTTCAACAAAGGAAACACACAGAAATTTTATAACTTTCTGGAATATGTTGTATTCTACCTACTTTGCAAGTAGATTATGTTTTCTCCGAGTTAATATCGTCTTCTAATTTTGTTTAGTGCTGTTTTGATTATTTGCACTTGGATCCGATTTTGGCAGCTATTTTTGGAACTAGTTAAGTGTTAAGTTTTTAAAAATGTTTTTCATAATAACTTTTCGTTTATTTCCTTTTAGTAAAATTTAAATGTTGCACAAGATTATAAAGCAAATATTACATGCTTTTAAAACATAATTTTTTACTCCTTTATATTTGTTAAATAAAAACGAAATGGAGGTCCGCTTTTAAGCACTTCCTTTCCTAAATGTCATTGCTGCTCGTTCACACTCAGCAATTTAAGCTGTAGTCTTAGGTTCCTGCCTAACCACACCCATGGAAATAGCGACATATTCGAAAAAGACCGTCGAATATTTGTGACAAGTAAGAATACAACTATCAGTGTTGGTTTCAGAATCCATTAAAAACGCGAACATGAAAAAAAAAGGGTTTACATACAACGAGCGGCGAACCTACGTCCATTCCCCCATTAATACAAATGCTTTTAACCACGAGGCCACACTGAACGTTGCACGTGTAAGTGTCAATGTTATAGTTCACGTTGGGATCAGCTGATGCGTTTTTCGTCGATACGTCGTTATCTGATATATAAGTATAAGAAATCCTGACGATGATGATATGTGTGTGATACATCTTCAATGTGGCAAAAACAACTTTAGCAACAAGACGAATATAAACCTGCACGCGGGTGAAACATAGCACTTTCCGATTGCCTTTTCTGTTCTGACTTTTTACTGCAAAGCTCTCTGCCGTTTCCGTTCTCGCTTTCTGGCCATCGCCCGCAGCATGTAGCCGGTGGTGGAGGGGAAAGGTCACCACGGAGGGGGGGGGGGGGGGGGGGCAGGAGAGTGCACGAGGAACTTGGTGTCCCACTCGCGACCGCAGCCGTCTTTCACGTCCTATGCGTTGCTTGCCTTGGCGAAGCAAGGAGTTGCTGCTTGGACGTGGGCACACACACACACACACACACACACACACACAGTGGGAGTGAGACTTCACGAGTGAAGAAAAGAGGGCAGCAGACACGTTTATTAACAGATACTGCGTGAATCTGCGATACAAGTTGACTAACAAGGGGACGGCGTCTGCTCAACATCATCGATTGCGAACAGATTCGTGGCATTTGCAGGGCTTAGCCATAGGTGAAAGTGACAGTAGTGGGAGCTCCAGATGACCAGGCGTTTAGGAAAAACAGGATTTCTGGCGAGGGTTGGGTGAGACATGAACCTTTTATTTTAACGTAACAAAGAGGCAGGAGTTGCTGCTGGGGAAAGAGTGTAAACCTGGTTCAAGTCCTTCTGCGGATTTCTTAAAAATTTTTTTCAGTTTTCACGTTACTTACAGTGCAAATACATCGAAATAAATCTCAGTGTACTGTAAGTATTAATATTTTCATAAGAGGCATTAAATGGAAAGGCAAAGGAAAATTTGGAGGATGACCTCACACACACAAAAAAAATTCATTGACATTATGAAGCTTTACATGTAGGAGAAATAATTTCTTCTGTTAATTGACTCGTGCGGAGGAGATAAACATCCGTGACGAGATTCTGCAAGATGAATGACTGTCATTATGCAGCATTAAAGTGATTTCCTCCTACCCCCATCCCCCTCCCACCCCGCAAATGCACTCGCCGGTGCAACCCTGCGATGTCGTCTCCTTCTTTTTTTTTTTTTAACTTCACGTAAATCACATGATGACAAGACTGGATACATTCCATTAGCAATATTTATTGAAATATGTGTTGCGTCTGATTTGACTCTTTTATGAATGTAAACCAAGTCTGTTTTTCTACAGAACGTTTAAAATTATCAAGTAATTGTAAAAATGTGGCGTTTATAACGTGTGCAACACGCCAAGAAAATTACTACTACCCCTGTTGTTACGATGAACATCATGACTCGGAGGAACCCTGACAGCAACGCCACCATGTTGAATTATGCTTTTCTTGTAGCCACAGGACATCGTGTTACGACTCAAACTGTGCGCAATAGGCTGCATGACGCGCAACTTCACTCCCGACGTACATGGCGAGGTCCATCTTTGCAACCACGACACCATGCAGCGCGGTACAGATGGGCCCAACAACATGCCGAATGGACCGATCAGGATTGGCATCACGATCTCTTTACCGATGCCTTCAACCAGACAATCTCCGGAGACGTGTCTAGAGGCAACCCGGTCAAGCTGAACGCCTTAGACACACTGTCCAGCGAGTGCAGCAAGGTGGAGGTTCTCTGCTGTTTCGGGGTGGCATTTATGTGGGGCTGACGTCCGCAGCTGGTGGTCATGGAAGGCGCCGTAACGGCTGTACCATACCTGAATGCCATCCTCCGACCGATAGTGCAACCATATCGGCAGCATATTGGCGAGGCATTCGTCTTCATGGACGACAATTCGCGCCCCCATCGTGCACATCTTGTGAATGACTTCCTTCAGGATAACGACATCGCTCGACTAGAATGGCCAGCATGTACTCCATACATTAACGATATCGAACATGCCTGGGATAGATTGAAAAGGGCTGTTAACGGACGACGTCACCCGCCAACCTCTCTGAGGGATCTACGCCGGATCGCCGTTCAGGAGTGGACAGTCTGGAGCAACAGTGCCTTGATGAACTTGTGGATAGTATGTCACGATGAATACAGGCATGCATCAATGCAAGTCGACGTGCTACTGGGTATTAGAGGTACCGGTATGTACAGCAATCTGGACCACCACGTCTGAAGGTCTCGCTGTATGGTGGTGCAATATGCAATGTGTAGTTTTCATGAGCGATAAAAAGGGCGGAAATGGTGTTTACGTTGGTCTCTGTTCCAATTTTCTGTACAGATTCTGGGACTCTCGGAACCGAGGTGATGCAAAACTATTTTTGATGTGTTACGATGTGTCGTAAACGACTCGTACTAGAATTCTGCAACAAACACCATTGACATTCTAATTTACCTTACTTTTAACTTGTTAGTGTCAATATGCATTGTTTCAATTAAAAAATGTATGTCAGCACAAAAATACACTTCCTAAGTATTTTTACAATCTGTTTATCGGGTAACAATACGAAACCCTGACTACCAAACCATTCTGTGAAAACCGCACATCAGTAACACTCTCCATTTCCACAATATTTGCAGTGCTAGTTTTAGGTGATTCGTCCTGTATAGTCAGTGCCGGCAGTTGACATTTAAACCCCGCCACTGACCTCTCCATGACAATCCTTGTGCATTCATTTGTCTTCTTCACCTGCCCTTAATACGAAATCTCATCAGCTGGTTTCAGGGCAATACCGAGGCCATGGCGAGATAGGCTCCCGCCAACGGCGCAGGCACAGAAAGGCCGCAGAAACTGACCGGAATAAAAACCAAGAAAGATAATTTAAGAATCAATCGGGAGAAGTATATGAGTTTTACTACCCTTCGCACTCCTATCTACTGTCTACGACACGAACCTGTCCGTCGGCGAGAGGCTGTAAACGTACTCTGTTGTCACTGTATCATTTCGTCCAAATACTGTAGAACTACACTACTGGCCATTAAAATTGCTACACCACGAAGATGACGTGCTATAGACGCGAAATTTAACCGACAGGAAGAAAATGCTATGATATGCAAATGATCAGCTTTTCAGAAAATTCACACAAGGTTGGTGCCGCTGGCGACACCTACAACGTGCTGATATGAGGAAAGTTTGCAACCGATTTCTCATACACAAACAGCAGTTGACCGGCGTTGCCTGGTGAAACGTTGTTGTGATGCCTCGTGTAAGGAGGAGAAATGCGTACCATCACGTTTCCGACTTTGATAAAGGTCGGATTGTAGCCTGTCGCGATTGCGGTTTATCATATCGCGACATTGCTGCTCGCGTTGGTCGAGATCCAGTGACTGTTAGCAGAATATGGAATCGGTAGCTTCAGGAGGGTAATATGGAACCCCTTGCTGGATCCCAACGGCCTCGTATCACTAGCAGTCGAGATGACAGGCATCTTATCCGCATGGCTGTAACGGATCGCGCAGCCACGTCTCGATCCCTGAGTCAACAGATGGGACATTTGCAAGACAACAACCATCTGCACGAACAGTTCGACGACGTTTGCGGCAGCATGGACTATCAGTTCTGAGATCATGGCTGCGGTTACCCTTGACGCTGCATCACAGAACAGGAGCGCCTGCGATGGTGTACTCAACGACGAACCTGGGTGCACGAATGGCAAAACGTCATTTTTTCGGATGAATCCATTTACAGCATCATGATGGTCGCATCCGTGTTTGGCGACATGGCGGTGAGCGCACATTGGAAGCGTGTATTCGTACATACTGGTGTATCACCCGGCGTGATGGTATGGGGTGCCATTGGTTACACGTCTCGGTCACCTCTTGCTCACATTGACGGCACTTTGAACAGTGGACGTTACATTTCAGATGTGTTACGACCCGTGCCTCTACCACTCATTCGATCCCTGCGAAACCTACATTTCAGCAGGATAATGCACGACCGTATGTTGCAGGTCCTGTGGTGGTGGTGGTTAGTGTTTAACGTCCCGTCGACAACGAGGTCATTAGAGACGGAGCGCAAGCTCGGGTTAGGGAAGGATTGGGAAGGAAATCGGCCGTGCCCTTGCAAAGGAACCATCCCGGCATTTGCCTGAAACGATTTAGGGAAATCACGGAAAACCTAAATCAGGATGGCCGGAGACGGGATTGAACCGTCGTCCTCCCGAATGCGAGTCCAGTGTGCTAACCACTGCGCCACCTCGCTCGGTTTGCAGGTCCTGTACGGGCCGTTCTGGATACAGAAAATGTTCGACTGCTGCCCTGGCCAGCACATTCTCCAGATCTCTCACCAACTGAAAACGTCTGGTTAGTGGTGGCCGAGCAACTGGCTCGTCACAATATGCCAGTCACTACTCTTGATGAACTATGGCATCGTGTTGAAGCTGCATGGGCAGCTGTACCTGCACACGCCATCCAAGTTCTGTTTGACTCAATGCCCAGGCGTATCATGGCCGTTATTATGGCCAGAGGTGGTTGTTCTGGGTACTGATTTCTCAGGATCTATGCACCCAAATTGCGTGAAAGTGTAATCACATGTCAGTTGTAGTATAATATATTTCTCCAATGAATACCCGTTTATGATCTGCATTTCTTCTTTGTGTAGCAACTTTAATGGCCAGTAGTGTAGATTGAAGAAATGTAGGGACAGTATCAGGACTGTGGGAATGGCGTATCTAGTTGAAGTTGTATCCGTGAAGTCTTTACATAAAAAGGTAATTAATGTTTGAAAACGGTGTTGTTACTAGCGACGTAAAAGCACTAAGTCGTGCAGGAGACCGACAAACAAGTAATATATCCTGCCATAAATGCCGAGATAGTTCAGCGCATCTACCGCTATTAAACTTCCTAAATAGTGTTTTCTTTGTTTCACTTTTTGATATAATCCCATACAAATTTATCGTCCCTAAAAAAATGGCTCCGAGCACTATGGGACTTAACTTCTAAGGTCATCAGTCCGTTAGAACTCAGAACTACTTAAAACTAACTAACCTAAAGACATCACACACACCCATGCCCGAGGCAGGATACGAACCTGCGACCGTAGCGGTCGCGCGGTTCCAGACTGTAGCGCCTAGAACCACTCGGCCACTACGGCCGGCTAGCGTCCCTAGGAACGGTATCAGGTATTCCATACAGTATTTGCCTCTCCTGTAAAATTCGTGCTTTGCTACTTACGCGGTATTGTTTCTGCACCGACGATATGCTTTTTAACCCGCGAGCAGGCGCGTGCATTCTTCGAAATGTTAAGAACAGAAAGAAAGCGAGTAGTCTGCGTGTCGACTCGCCGCGTTATCCAGCGCTGTTATTCGCGCTTACGGGCGCTCAACGGTGCCATTACGAGCAGAACATCGCACGCGCTTCGGTGGCTCTGCGGTTCTTACACGATTTCAGAGAAACTAGCCGCAAAAATAAATCGAGTTTTACGTTGCTTATGGCTTTGTAGTCAGCTTTATCGTGAAGTGCCCAGTAATAGAACCCAGTATGTTGCCCTGACAGCAAGTGTTCATCAGAGACAAGGGTATCGCCGTAAGTGCCCCAGGGAAGTGTGATAGGACCGCTGTTATGTTCTATATACATAAATGATTTGGCGGACAGAGTGGGCAGCAATCATTGGTTGTTTGCTAATGATGCTGTGGTGTACGCGAGGATGAGTGACTGTAAGATGGTACAAGATGACTTACAAGGGGACCCTCCAGACTGTAAATCACGGATTTTGATGTGCTTCAAATACGTTGTAGAGGCACTTTCCCTTGGTACCTGGATATCTGGTTTTTTAGCGACGGGCCTTGGTTTTTGACAAAATCGATTTTGAAGTTCATTGTGCACTTTGTATACCCATAACATTACGTATATACTGAGCAAGTCAGCGTAGCGCAGCGGTAAAGGTTCGAAGCTACCGCGCTGGAGGTACCGTGTTCGAACCCTGCTCGCGGAGTATATTTTCGGCGTATTTATTAGCATTTGTGATTTCGCCTTTTGATTCTTCGTTCAACTCCTCTACTTGTGGATCTTCTTCTGGCTGCACTACTGTAGAAACACTTGGTTCTTCCATTTCACAGAATTTTTCTAAGACACGGCCCTAGAGACGCTTTGCGAGCAACTGACGCTGTAGTTAGATGCGAACGTAAAGGAATGCAACTCGCATGCTCATTGGTCGCAATAGGACCTGGGGTTCCGGTTAGGGCCAACAGTATTCACGGGAGAGGGGACAATAATGGGCGGAGATCGATTTCAGGTCATACTAGAAGCGACCGTTGTACGAACATTTGGAACTCCAACTGCGAACCACAAACGGAATGAATATTTGAAAAAATTAATAACTGAATATATCTTTATAATTTCGTACACCTTACACTGTTTGTTGATATTCTTTGAAATAAAATTGAAAAATTCGGTCGATTTTGAAAGAAAAAAGTATACGAGCAGGATTCGAACATGGTACCTCCAATGCGGTAGCTGTAAATCCTTACCACTGCGCTTGGCTGACTTGCTAGAAATATATGTAACATTACGGGTATACAAAGTACGCAATGAACTTCAAAATCGCTTTTCTCAAAAACCAAGGCCCGTCGCTAAAAAAACCGGAAAACCAGGTACTCAGGGTAAGTGCCTCTACAACATATTTGAAGCGCATCAAAATCCGTGATTTACAGTGTGGAGGGTCCCATTGTTGGTGTGATGAATGGCAGCTAACTCTAAATTTAGAAAAAAGTAAGTTAATGTGGATGAATAGGAAAAACTTACCCGTAATGTTCGTATATACCATTAGTGGTGCCTCGCCTGACACAGTCACATAGTAAGCGATACGAAATAGAACGAGCATATGAGGATTGTGGTAGGGAAGACGAATGGTCGACTTCAGTTTATTGGGAGAGTTTTAGGAAAGTGAGGTTCATCTGTAAAGGAGACTGCATATACAGGGTGAGTCACCTAACATTACCGCTGGATATATTTCGTAAACCACATCAAATACTGACGAATGGATTCCACAGACCGAACGTGAGGAGAGGAGCTAGTGTAATTGGTTACTACAAACCATACAAAAATGCACGGAAGTATGTTTTTTAACACAAAACTAGGTTTTTTTAACTGGAACCCCGTTAGTTTTGTTAGCACATCTGAACATATAAACAAATACGTAATCTGTGCCGTTTGTTGCATTGTAAAATGTTAATTACATCCGGAGATATTGTAACCTAAAGTTGACGCTTGAGTACCACTCCTCCGCTGTTCGATCGTGTGTATCGGAGAGCACCGAATTACGTAGGGATTCAGAGGGAACAGTGATGGACCTTAGGTACAGAAGAGACTGGAACAGCACATTACGTCCACATGCTAACACCTTTTTATTGGTCTTTTTCACTGACGCACATGTACATTACCATGAGGGGTGAGGTACACGTACACACGTGGTTTCCGTTTTCAATTACGGAGTGGAGTAGAGTGTGTCCCGACATGTCAGGCCAATAGATGTTCAATGTGGTGGCCATCATTTGCTGCACACAATTGCAATCTCTGGCGTAATGAATGTCGTACACGCCGCAGTACATGTGGTGTAATGTCTCCGCAGGCTACCACAATACGTTGTTTCATATCCTCTGGGGCTGTAGGCACATCACGGTACACATTCTCCTTTGACGTACCCCACAGAAAGAAGTCCAGAGGTGTAAGATCAGGAGAACGGGCTGGCCAATTTATGCGTCCTCCGCGTCCTATGAAACGCCCGTCGAACATCCTGTCAAGTGTCAGCCTAGTGTTAATTGCGGAATGTACAGGTGCACCATCATGCTGATTCGTGACGCGTTTCCAGTGGGACATTTTCGAGCAACGTTGGCAAATCATTCTGTAGAAACGCGATGTATGTTTCAGCTGTTTGGGCCCCTGCAATGAAGTGAGGACAATGTGTCAAGCGTCAAATTTAGGTTACAATATCTCCGGATGTAATTAAAATTTTACAATGCAACAAACGGCACTGATTACGTATTTGTTTATATGTTCAGATGTGCTAATAAAACTAACGTGGTTCCATTCAAAAAAACGTAGGTTTGTGTTAAAAAACATACTTTCGTACATTTTTGTATGGTTTGTATTAAACAATTACACTAACCCCTCTCCTCACGTTCGGTCTGTGGAATCGGTTCGTCAGTATTTGATGCGGTTTACGAAATATATCCAGCGGTAACGTTAGGTGACTCACCCTGTATATGAAGCTGGGGCGACCCATTCTTGAGTACTGCTCCACTGGTTGGGATCCGCAACCGGTCGCGTATGCAAATGTAGATGTAGATATCGTTAATGATCACAAGTATTGCGATATTTCGCATATAAGCAACAAACTGCGCGAGATTAGAAAACTTTCCAGTGAAAAATGGAGTCGCTATGAATTTGTGCCTGGCGCATATTAGACCACATACAGTTTGGGGCAAATAAAAGTGGCCTGGAGAACAGAGTTCCAAGGTACAAAGGAACACACGAGAGGAAAGGAAATACAGTACTAACCTCTTGACACTTTTGGGCCCCGTTCAGCAAGTTGCTGAAGGCGAATGTGACTGGACTATTATGTTATGTTAACCGGGGGCCTAGAAACGACGGAGAGGCTCCGTCCCCGCCGCAACCGCAGTGGTCCGCAACCCCACGACGTCTACCGCAGTCCACTTCACCCCTCCGCCTCCCCACAGCGAACCCAAGGTTATTGTGCGGTTCGGCCCCCGGTGGACCCCACAGGGAACGTCTCACACCAGACGTGTGTAACCCCTATGTTTGCGTGGTAGAATAATGGTGGTGTACGCGTACGTGGAGAACTTGTTTGCGCAGCAATCGCCGACATAGTGTAGCTGTGGCGGAGTAAGGGGAGTCATCCCGCATTCGCCGAGGCAGATGGAAAACCGCCTAAAAACCATCCAGGAAAGGGAATGGTTAGTTGTTTCAGCAAATACTATCCTCTATGCATTTATCAGTGACTTGTCGATTATGTATATAGATTACTCAGTCTACTATTTATTTAATAAACTGGAAGCAAGTACGTAAAATGCGTTAAATAAATACTTCCAAGCGTCACCAGTAAGAAAAATTGTGCTGTAGGTCGCAAAAACGAGAAAATAAATACGCAGAAATAGCAGAAAAAAAGGACGAATTAGCAGGGATATAATCGCTAATGTGTGGAAAATTCGGTGTTTTTCGGACACTTGCAAAAGTACTAGCGTACTGTCAAGTCGTTTTGCAAGACTATCACTACAAAAACGTACGTCAGGCTCTGTAATACTATAAAGTGCCGTATCATACCGAAAACTACCAAAACTCGAGTCCATCTGAACTGTGACACCTATTGCAAAGAAGCAGAATGCAATATCACTTGCCCTTAAAAGTTGCGTAGCTGGTGTATTCTCGGTATCAAATGGATACTGTTAAAATGTCTGCGCAACATATATCATTAATCCACGACACGTACGAAAAGAACCCGCCTGTACTAGGGATGTAGTGACATTCTAAATATACAGGTCGCTATACGGACAAACACACGCCGTCCCGAGAACACGTGACCAGGCCGGCAATGTATGTTGACAACACAAAATCTGTTCTGCGCGTGTGAATGCTCACTCCAGAGATTCTTACTCTATGCAGACGCTCGGTATGGATGCATGTGCAGGTCCAGGTGGAATATTCATCCACATTATCGACAGGCATCGGGTTGATTTGGCAGGACTCTGAAGCATTTTCTGGTGAACTGCAACCACATTTTCTGGAGTGCGGGCACGTTTCAGAATGGTTTTTGACTTGTTCTTCGCTGGTACTATGACACCATTAAACTTATCAGCAAACAACTGACCACACCGTCTCCACAACGAACACCCGCTGCTCCACTGTCAGTATCATCGCCCCCTTTGCACTGCTCCACTCACACTGACTCAGTCCGTACTATGCTCTGAGCTCGTGCAGATCACGTGACGCGCGTACACGTGTTGTGCGCGCCACGGGTTGTGGTTACATGCACACATTCACGTCCAATCGAATCCACTCGTCCGTGGCACTTTCATTTCCCCCACCCGGCAAATGCAGCCAATATTTGGATTTTTCTTTGAACTTGGGAGTGGACTAATATCTGCATCAAGCACTAGATCTAAAAGGCTACTGAAATTTTACCGTGTGGTAAGTTAATGTAAGCTCAGCTCTCGAACTTTCTTGTCTTCATTTGATTGAGGTTTTACGAAATAATTTTGGACAGTTTTACTATAGCTCGATGCACTACATCAGTTAATGTGTTTCTTTGTCTTGATGGAATCAACTATGTCAGAACGCCCACCGTGACTGATACTAATAAAAGAGCTACATATCGAGGGCTCTGCTTCGTAATCAAATTTAATAAAGTAATCAATGAAATTGATAAGAGTGAGTGAGGGCTATTCCAATAACTCAGACTTGAAAGTGTGCCTGTAGCAGCATGGGGAAGGGGGGTGGGTTAGATGTTTCCTGAGTGGTGGGGAGGGGGAGGTGGGGGAACAATAGGTAAGGACATGTCAATCAAAAGGAAGGATCCTTTTAGCAGAACAATAGGTTAATGTTCTGTTAACCAAAAGGTGAGATCCTCTTAGCAGAACAATAGGTTAATGACCTATCAATCAATGGGGAACAATAGGTTTTGTCCCTGAGCGCAACCTGCCCCTGATGTAGGCAATCCGCACTAATAAAATGCACTGAAACGAACTTTGTCCCACTACTGACATCCTTCAGAGGCGATACACCAGCATTTCACCTACTGCAGAAAAAGTAGTCCAACTGACATAAAGGTTCATAATAATAACAGTAAATACATTGAGAAATGGAAAATCTCGATTACAGTCACAGATGTGTATGAGTTAAACATGTGTGCCAATAAGTTCCAGTGCAGTGTCGTGTGGCGAGTGTGTTTACTGTGATGTCACAGCTCACTCCATACCTGCACGTGACCCCCATATATTCTACCTTATATTCTAGTACCTGTGGTCATGCTGGTACGAACTCAAGTCCCTGTGCTTACTTTACTCGCGAAATTCCTAGCATGGCAGTCAGTGTGGAAGTTGTTACAACGATCAAGGGTCATAACAGTGGAAATGAATGTTGTAAATTTAGGGAATCTAAAGAAAGTGTTGTTCCATGGGTGTGCTTACACAAAAAGTATGATCACTGCAAGGGGAAGATGCCTTCGCAGAATGGAGAAGTGTTCTATATGTCCAAAGATCGCTGTGGCCCCCTGGAAGTGATGAAGCAAATGGAGAGGACGAAGAAGCGGTCTTGAGAAGAAACTATCCGGTTATCTGGAGAATCTTCGTAATAAAAGTCATGATTTTGTTATGATAATGCCTCACTCAGAAAACATGAAGAGGACCTTGCATTATCACTGAAGTCAAATCAAGAGCCCAAGATCTGTTTCGAAATTGATCTTCATGTGGACCTCTTAATATGATTCATTGCACTAATTTTCTGCTAGGAGACAATGTATTAGAGGAGAGTCATTTTTAGTGGAAGAAGAAAAGCAAAAGAAAGCTTAAAAATTTCTCCCCATGCCTATATGGATGGAATGTTGAAGAGCTCCAGCAAACAGTTTGCATAAATCTACATCATACACACGATGAAACATATGTTGTTACTGTTATATTTGCCCTACTTCCTAGTAAGAATAACGACACCTATGCTCACCTGTTTCATCTGGTTAAACAAGCAGTTCCTCAGTGGTATCCAAGAAAAATGACTGTTGATTTTGAGGGAACCCTAATATCAAGTGAAAAAAGTGGGTATTATTTCCATATGACGAAGAGTTTATGGAGAAAAGTTCACGACCTCAGTCTAACTGACGAGTACCATCAGGACGAAGTTTTATGACTTTATGCCTGCATGCGTGCAGCGCTGGCATTTGTAGAACGTAAGTAATGGAGGTGTTGAGATTCATGCGTAAGCTCCTGATAATGAAAGACTCTGTCAGTTTTTTTACTATGTTGTGGGATACCTGGCTACAGAGTGATGAAATCCCAATCATACTGTGGATGCTACAGAAAAAGACATTGGGCGACGAATGCTGTTGAAGGGTGGCACAACAAAATAAATAATAGTATTGGAAACCCTCACACTAGAATCAACGCCGGCCGGTGTGGCCGAGCGGTTCTAGGCGCTTCAGTCTGGAACCGCGCGACCGCTACGGTCGCAGGTTCGAATCCTGCCTGGGGCATGGATGTGTGTGATGTCCTAGGTTAGTTAGGTTTAAGTAGTTCTAAGTTCTAGGGGACTGATGACCTCAGATGTTAAGTCTCGTAGTGCTCAGAGCCATTTGAACTAGAATCATCTATTTGGTGGAATGCCTGAAGAAGGAAGTGGAGTTCACAAACTGCATGTGCATGAAGTTGAAGATGAATCCTGAGAGGAAGAAAAAAGTACTTGCAGCTGGACGACAGGATAAAGAGAACTGTAAGAAGTTATGAAGAAACTAGTAACTTTAGGGCCTGCTTGAAAGCCATTGCCCACATTCAGAAACTGGAGTAAAATCTATTCACAAGTAATATATAAAGGACGATCATAATGTTTCTGTTTGAGAGGATTGCTGCACAGTAATGCAACGAAGCTTGACTCCAGTGTGGGTATATAAGCATCAACATACAGACAAAGGATTAGTGTGACATTTGTGTTTTTCCAGTGTGCGTATGGTAAATGCAGAACCGCAAACTATGGCAACATTATTATCAAATGCGTCAAAATAGGACGAACATGCTGTTACTCTTTTCTTGACTGCTGAAGGACAAACGCCAGCAGACAGTAATTGGAGAATGAAAGATGAAAGGGGCATTGGTGTCATCCATTGTCCCCCGTCCCCAGAAGTTCATTACCCAGGCATCTGCTGGAAAGGTGATGGTTACCATGTTATTTATTTATTTACACGTCAAGTTCCGTAGGACCAAATTGAGGAGCAAATCTCCAAGGTCATGGAAAGTGTCAGTACATGAAATTGCAACATAAAACTAATAACAGATAAAAATAAAATGTTTATGAACTGGAAAAAAGTCAGTTGATAAGTTTAAGTAAACGCAATCAAAATACAACTTTTTCAAGGAACTCCTTGAGAGGAATAGAAGGAGTGACCAATTAAAAAACTCTTCAGTTTCTATTTGAAAGTGCGTGGACTACTGCTAAGATTTTTGTATTCGAGTGATAGCTTATTGAAAATGGATGCAGCAGTATACTGCACACCTTTCTGCACAAGAGTTAAGGAAGTCTGATCCAAAAGCAGGTTTGATTTCTGCCGAGTATTAATTGAGTGAAATAAGCTAATATTGTTAACAAGAAATGACAGTAAGGAACACATATACTGAGAGGCAAATGTCAAAATACCCAGACTCGTGAACAGGGGTCAACAAGAGGTTCGTGGACTTACACCACTTTTTGCCGGAACCACCTGTTCCTGAGCCAAAAATATCTTTTTAGAATGGGATGAGTTACCTCAAAATATAATACCATACGACAAAAGCGAATGAAAATAAGTAAAGTAGATTACTTTTCGTGTCGAACGATCAGTCACTTCAGGTACCGTTCGAATAGCAAAAATGGCAGCATTAAGTCTTTGAACAACATCCTGAACGTGGGCTTTCCACAACAGTTTACTATCTATCTGAACACCTAGAAATTTGAACTGTTCATTTCACTAGCCATGTAAATATTCTGTGAAATTAAAACGTCAGGTTTTGTTGAATTGTGTGTTAGAAACTGTAAAAACTGAGTCTTACTGTGATTTAGCGTTAGTTTATTTTCTCCAAGCCATGAACTTAGATCAAGTTGCACACAACATCGTTTACTGCCAAGCTAGTGTCATCAGCAAACAGAAATATTTTAGAGTTACCCGTAATACTAGAGGGCATATTATTTATATAAATAAGGAACAGAAGTTGCCCCAACACTGATCCCTGGGGCACCTCCACCTGACTGTATCCCACTCATACCCCACATCACAGCCATTCTCAACATTGAGAATAATGTCCTTTTGCTGTCTGTTGCTAAAGTAAGAGGTGAACCAGTTGTGAGCTACTCCTCGTATTCCGTAATTGTCCAACTTCTGGAGCAGTATTTTGTGATCAACACAATCAAACGCCTTAGTTAAATTTAAAAAAATATGCCTAGAGTTAGAAACCTTTTGTTTAACCCATCCAGTATCTCACAGAGAAAAGATAATATAGCATTTTCAGTTGTTAAACTACTTCTAAAGCCGAACTGTACATCTGATGGCAAATCGTGTGATATAAAATGATCAATTATCCTTACATACACAGCCTTTTCATTAACTTTAGCAAACACTGATGGCAAGGAAACAGGTCTAAAATTGTCTACATTATCCCTTTTTCCCTTTTTATAAAGCGGCTTTACTACTGAGTACTTTAATCGTTCAGGAAACTGACCATCCCTAAGAAAAAATTACGAATATGGCTAAATACAGGGCTAACATGTGCATCACAGTACTTTAATATTCTGCTAGGCACTCCATCTTAACCATAAGAGTCCTTAGTCATCAGTGATTTAATTATTGCCTCAATCTCCCACTTGTACGTATCACAAAGGAGTATTTCAGACATCAGTCTCGGAAAGCCATTTGCCAAGAGAGTTACATGATTCCCTGTAGAAGCTAATTTTTTATTTAATTCACCAGCAACGCTCAGAAAATGATTGGTAAATACTGTACATATATCTGATTTATCAGTAACAGAAATATTTTTACTGCGAACTGACTTTATATCGTCGACCTTGTGCTGCTGGCCAGACACTTCCTTCACAACTGATCATATGGTTTTAATTCTATCCTGTGAATTAGCTATTATATTTGCATACCACATACTCTTTGCCTTCATAATAACATTTTTAAGCACCTTACAGTACTGTTTGTAATGGGCTACTGCAGCTTGATTGTGACTACATCTAACATTTTGATGTAATTTCCGCTTTGTTCTAGATGATTTTCTTATCAGCCACCTGGGCTGCCTATTACTACTAATAACCCGTTTAGAACGTTCTAATGGAAAGTAACTCTCATAGAGCATGAGAAATGTGTTAAGGAAAGCATTATATTTATCATCTATGTTATCTGTACTATAAACATCCTGCCACTCTTCTAGAATGAGATTTTCACTCTGCAGCAGAGTGTGCGCTGATATGAACTTCCTGGCAGAGTAATACTGTGTGCCAGACCGAGACTCGAACTCGGGACCTTGCCTTTCGTGGGCAAGTGCTCTACCAACTGAGCTACCCAAGCACGACTCACGCCCCATCCTCACAGCTTTACTTCTGCCAGGAGAGCTTCTGTAAAGTTTGGAAGGTAGGAGACGAGGTACTGGCAGAAGTAAAGCTGTGAGGACGGGGCGTGAGTCGTGCTTGCGTAGCTCAGTTGGTAGAGCACTTGACTGCGAAGCGCCAAGGTCCCGAGTTCGAGTCTCTGTCCAGCACACAGTTTTAATTTGCCAGGAAGTTTCATATCAGCGCACACTCCGCTGCAGAGTGAAAATATCATTCTGGAAACATCCCCCAGGCTGTGGCTAAGCCATGTATCCACAATATCCTTTCTTTCAGGAGTGCTAGTTCTGCAAGGTTCGCAGGAGAGCTTCTGTAAGGTTTGGAAGGTAGGAGACGAGGTACTGGCAGAAGTAAAGCTGTGAGGACAGGGCGTGAGTCGTGCTTGCGTAGTTTAGTTGGTAGAGCACTTGCCTGCGAAAGGCAAAGGTCCCGAGTTCGAGTCTCGGTCCGGCACACAGTTTTAATCTGCCAGAAAGTTTCATTCTGCCACTCTTGTTCACTGACAAGGTTTAAAAACTCTCTATTGCTGTTGGATTAACTTTCCTATATAGTTCGTAATTACATGTGACATTTGTTTGAGTATGAAAGTCTTTTAGTGTTAAAATTTGTGCATCATGGTCTGAAAGGCCGTTCACTCTTTTACTAACAGAATGCCCATCTAGTAATGAAGAATGAATAAAAATATTGTCTATGGCTGTGCTACTATTCCCTTGGACCCTCGTTGGAAAAACACAGTCTGCATCAGATCATATGAATTTAGATCTACCAACATCCTTTTTCTTGCACCATCGTTCACAAAATTTATATTGAGGTCACCACATATAACTAATTTCTAGAGCCCTCTTTAGCTTGAGCAGAAATGCTCTGAAGTCAGAGTTAGGGGTCCTATAAACAACAACAATTAGAAATTTAGTTTCATTAAATTCAACTGCCTCTGCACAATATTCAAATATTTGTTCAGTGCAGTTCTGTGATAGGTCTATGGACTCAGATGGAATACTGTTTTTTTACGTACATAGCCACTTCCCCACACTGCAAGGAACTCCTTGAAAAACAGCCAGCTAATCTGTATCCTGGTAAAGGAAGCCTCTGAATTGTCAAATTATTTAAGAGATGCTCTGACATACCAAAAATTTCAGAGACAACATCTGTAAGCAGTTCACTAACTTCATCTGTAATACCTCTTATGTTTTGATGAAATATGCTAATTCCTTCTCTACTTGGAAACATGACATCCTTTGAAAGTGACCCCATAATTAGAGGGAACTGCTTCTGCGAGGGCGAGCCACTATGCAAACATTTCACTAAGAGTGATCCGCGATGTGAACATCTCGCTGGACAGCAGGTACAAATGGCAAGCGTCATTGTGTCAGCAATAGTGCTTAGATAGACACGTGTTTCGACAGGTATTTCTAAGGTGTCAAGTATGAAAGTGATGCCGCTGTCTCATGCTCGCGGGACCCGAATGAACACCTGCACGTGGTTTGGCATCTGAGGGCTGCGTCGTCGCTTTGCAGGGGCCGCTGGTGCATTCCGACTCCTGGGAGTGTGAGCGGTGCAGCATTATACTGTGCAGTCCAGTGGACAGGGGATGGCAGGCAGTGTGTGCTTCACGATTGAAAGATTTTAAACTTTGCAATTACGTGTGATGCGTGTTTCATGATGGTATTCCTTGCACGATTGGAATAAAAAGAAATGCGACTGATTTAATTACTTCTTAGGAGACATGCATCTTTCCAAACAGCAGAGAATGATGAGTGAGAAAAATCCGCCCCCCACAAACTGATTTGTTTTAATAAATTAACAATATTCCCTTGAATTTTCCATCGTGAGGTCCTTCCTCTCCAATACAGAACTGCCAGTTTCCAGGTAGTGGAAGGGAGGTGGAGAGAGGAGGGGAAGAGGGGGTGGGAATGGGGTAGTGGGGAGGGGGGAATCGATTTCCTGAAAAATTCCTTAAATAAATAATAAATGTACTATATGCCATACACTGCCTTGAATCCCATAAATTGTTTAAATAAACAATATTCCACAAATTGTCTAAATTGTTTAAATAATATTCCGTACACTGAAATCGATTTCCAGACAAATTCTTTAACTAAATAAATAAACTAAATTCCATATACTACCATAATTAATTAAGCAGTATTCCATATAGTGATTAAATTGTCTAAACAGTCTTCCATACACTGCAACTGAACTCCCTCCAAATGACCGATCAACTACGTGTTTTTCCCGCCAGTTTCTGGGAGGGAGGGTGGGAGGGTGGGGTTGGGGTTTACCAGAGGGGGAGAGATTAAGTAATTCATCAATTAAATTAAGTAGTCAACGAAATTTATAAGAGTGAGGGAGGGCTGTTCCAATAAAGTCAAACCTGAGATTGTCTCTGTAGCAGTGTGGGGAAGTGGAGTGGGTTGGAGGTTTCCTGAGTGGTGGGGGGAGGGGGGGGGCAAGGAGGGGAAGGTAGGGGAACAATAGGTTAAGGACCTGTCAATCAAAGAGAAGGATCCTTTTAGCAGAACACTAAGTTAATGACCTATCAATCAAAGGAGAACAATAGGTTTGCCCCTGAGTACATACCTGCCCCTGATGTAGGCAACGTGCACTAACAAAATACGCTGAAACGAACTTTGTCCCACTACTGACGTCAACCTCTTTCACCATCTCAGTGCTCAGTGGGCACTGCTTTTTTTCTCATATAGGCTTAGGCCTTATAGATCTGTAGTGGGGAGAAGCATTTTGAACTCTTTAACTGTATTAACAATTTTTATCTCTTCTGGAAAGTTATGTTACAACTTTTTTCAGTTTTTTGTGCACTCTCAGTTCGCTTATTATTTCTGCATTCTTTTGCATTGTTGATAGCTTACATTATGATGAAAGTGCGTGTCCTTACAAAACACATTACAGCAAATTCCTGACAAAAGACAACACTTTATAAGATAGGGAACGTAAAGTCGCAGCCTTTGCAGTATCTTCAGATGACCAGTTAGTACATTGTACTTCCATAGCCACTTGCTGTTGACTGAAAAAGAGCCCCGAAACAAATTTTAGTTTCAGTAACTTAGCACTATAACGGGAGAGACGGTGCTTAAATCTACATTCTTTTACCTTATGTCTTTTATTTCTCTTTCCATAATTTCTAATTCTTGATATAATCAAGCATTGTCTCATTCACAGCAATATTTGTTTTCACAGTTAACGTTTTGTCTAGTAGTGATTTCTTCACTAGTTGATAATATATTTATCTGTAAAATATCATCTACTCCTTCATGGTGGGTTCGCTCTGCACCCAAATATTTCTCTTGTTATGAGGCTTATTAATATGACCTTAATCGGCACCTGGGGATGGTAGATCTATAGTTGGACAGCATTCAGACTTCAGCTTACGTTTCGAAGGAATATTCAACAGTTCACTTGTCAAATCCCTGCCATACTCCCAGTCAGTAAAATACTCTGAGCAGACACGAACATTTTCAACTGAAAACGAATCTGCATGTTCAGTAGCGTTTAACCATATTCGTTTTGTGTCACTGTTTTTAGAAAATACAAAAAATTTAATTCCTAAGATAGTTACTTGTCTGCGGTGGTTAGTACAACTGGCGATCGCGCAGCAAGCAATTATTTTTCACTTAAAAACGTACTCTCAAATAACACTGTTGAACAAGGGTTCAATTTCTGATATTAAAGTGTGTACTTCTAAACGAGTTTACCATGGGGAATTCAAATATGTAAACAAAACATCGTTGTCAGGAATACTTTTTATGTAATATGTATAGATATATACAGGTATGTATATCCACAATTCACGGCAAACACAGGCGTTATAGAGAAATATGGGTGTGTTGTCGCATCCAGTAGTGATGGAACGTGACAATGTCTTGTTCAGCAGCAGGTGGGAAGAATTAGCCGTCACTGGGTTATCCCCCGCGCACGTATGTCATTAAGACCACCTGCAATAGCTCATTAAGTCGATCGGCGACAGCCGGTCGCTGCCTCGGCAGTAAACCTTCACGCTTCCCTGGGGCAGGTGCACCGAGTTTACAAAAGTGGTGTTAGCCGTAATTTGTGTCAATCTTAACGAGTGGGTGTTTTGACTGACAAGTAACCGTCTCTGTTATATTTTCGAGCACAGCTGAACTTATAAGTTCCTGTGTTTAAACTGGTTTAGCCTGGTGCTGGAGGTAAATTGACTGCTTGTTTTTATATATCAACTTTTCTCTAATTGTCTAGTATTAATGTAGTGCAGGTGTATTACTGAAGAGGTATTTTTAAATTTCCAGGAATGCCACGTTGTCATGGATGTCGATATAAGCCAGACAGCTTCTGCTATATCTTTGGGAAGTTCACTTTTGCCAGAAATAGAAAGAAAATTTCAACAGTCATAAAGAAAGAATATAAACATTACTTAGGAGTAGAGATAGGAGACCAAGATAAAAAATGGGTACCACATTTCTGTTGTGCTACATGTTACTGCAAACTAATTCAGTGGTGGAGAGGTAAAGAGAATATGGCGTTGTTCGCTGTGCCCATGGTGTGGAAAGAGCCCAAAGACCACATTACTGATTGTTATTTCTGTCTAACAAAAATTCAAGGTTTTACAAACAAAAAATCGAAGAGGCACATTGTTTGTATTGTATTATATTGTATATTAACCGGGGACCTAGAAACGACGGAGAGGCTCTGTCCCCACCGCAGCCGCAGTGGTCCACAACCCCACGACGACCACCGCAGTCCACTTCACCCCTCCGCCGCCCCACACCAAACCCATGGTTATTGCTCGGTTCGGCCCCCGGTGGACCCCCCAGGGAACGTCTCACACCAGATGAATGTAACCCCTATGTTTGCGTGGTAAAGTAATGGTGGTGTACGCGTACGTGGAGAACTTGTTTGCACAGAAATCGCCGACATAGTGTAACTGAGGCGGAATAAGGGGAACCAGCCCGCATTCGCCGAGGCAGATGGAAAACCGCTTAAAAACCATCCACAGACTGGCCGGTTCACCGGACCTCGACACAAATCCGCCGGGCGGATTCGGGCACATTGTTTACCCATCTCTGCCTTTAGCGAGAATGCCAGCGTAGCACTCTAACAGCCTTCCAGTAACTTCAATAGCTCCAGGTCAAATTCGGAGTGACAGTGAAATAAGTAGTACTGAAGAAATCAGAGATGATGATCCTTTTTATCATTGCACAAGTGAGTCATCGCCACATTTGTTAACATAAGCAGATTTAAATGATTTAGTACATGATCTAGGGCTAAGTAAACAAAAGGCGCAGCCGATTGTTTAAGTACTAAAATCAGTGTGTTCAGGCACAGAGAGCATGCCTTTATTTCCATTTTGCAACTGACGGAGCACTGACATTTTGCAGTGACGTTGCTGGCCTAACGAAAGTGCAGAACTTCACCTACATTTCACAGGAGTGGAGACTTTTCATAGATGGGCCAAAAACAAGTCTTAAAGGTGTTTTGCTCCATAACGGAAATGAAACACCCTCTGTTCCAGTAGCTTACGCCAGCTTGACCAAAGAGAGTTACGAATTCGTACAAAGAATACTAAATTCATTACAATACAATGAATACAAATGGAAAATATGCAGATTTCACAGTAATTGCTATGGCACTGGGAATGCAACAAGGCTACACGAAATTTGCCTGTTTTCTTTGCGAGTAGGATAGTCGAGACAGAAATTCTCATTATTTGAAAAAGAAATGGCCTAGGCGGAGATGGAAAGTGGGCGATAAGAAGGTACAACGTGCAAGTCTGGTAGCTCCTGAAGATGTACTACTCCCACCGCTTAACATTAAACTTGGCCAAATGAAACAATTCGTAAAGGCCATTGTTCCAATAGGCAGTTGGTTTGCATATCTAGCTACCAGATTCCTTCGTCTTTCAGCTGCATAAGCAAAGGAAGGAGATTTGTGGAAGAAGTGATGTGCATTACAATACAGTGGCTCATTTTTGGTCAATTTTCTATAATTTCTCACGTCAAATAAATGCTACAAAGCATATACACAGAGATTACTGTGTTATATGCTAGATTTCATCCTCCATTAATGTGATGAACTTATAACATCATAAAAACTTGAATTTGTTTATCGAATTTCACCTCATGTTTGCTGTACTGTATCAGAAACAGAAAAAAGAAATAAAATTGCGATTAATCATAAACTATCCCTGACAGAAAAAAAATTAAACACAGTTTTGAATTCAGCGCTCGAAGTACAACTAGGATCACAATGTATTTTTTTCAGAAATCGAAAAAGAATTTTGTTTGTAGAACAGTGTAATCTCGCAATATATTGATAATTACGGAGTATACTGTACTCCATCGCCAGTCACTAATAAAAATTCACTCCGACTTCAACCACCTATGGGCCGGCCGATGTGGCCGAGTGGTTCTAGGCGCTTCAGTCTGGAACCGCGCGACCGCTACGGTCGCAGGTTCGAATCCTGCCTCGGCCATGGATGTGTGTGATGTCCTTAGGTTAGTTAGGTTTAAGTAGTTCTAAGTTCTAGGGGACTGATGACCTCAGATGTTAAGTCCCACAGTGCTCAGAACCATTTGAACCATTCAACCACCTAGGTTTCGCTCGGAACGCAATTAGAACACAATACTTTTGGCAACAGACAAATGCTGGGTACTGACCGCTGGTTGCGTTCATTGTGACGTCACCGCCACGGCTATCTAATGCGCAAATATCTCGTGATCCCTACAGTGTATTCTAGTATGCGTGAGCATGTTCATATAGTGGGGGAGAGGCGTAAGGTTACGTAACAGCATGCATCACAACAGTAGCTAATAGTAGTTTCAACTACACACAGCAGTGACTTGCGAGCATCTGCTGCATATTTCCCAAAATTAGATACAGAGCTCTCATTGAAGGTGTGTCTGACAAGAAAGTTACAGCGAGGTAAAATGACAGTGTTATTGTGTGAGATCTGTTTCCCATATTATCCTATGAAATAATTTGACAAAGTCTAGCGAAAAAATTTGCAAGGCCTCGCTTAACAATTCAGTGTGCGCGCGTATAAAGCACGCCAAACGCAAATTAAGTGCAACTCTTGCGAGTTTAGATCCTTTGTTGCGTCTGAGCAAGCAACTACTCCTTCATAATTGCTTCGGCTGCAGTCTTGATAAGTTGTCTCCATCGTCGAACCGCTGTAGTGCGGGTTTCCGGAAAAGAAGGGCATACGGAAAATTGCAGACACCGACGAAGATATGTTAGGTTGCGCAACAATATGCCTCGCGGTAGGACAGTATTGTTTAAGCTACACACAGCACAGTGACGTAAGGTCGCTCCAGCCTGATTAATACGGAATCGTACGCCTATCAAGTGTATTAGCGATGTTAAAAAATGGCAGAGCCATTTCATTAATTGTTAGTCCATATGATAGAAAATAGTCTAAATGTTATTTGTTTTAAATATCTGTGAATGTTTGTGGCGCCATGTAAAGAATAAATAAATCAAGATGTTAATCGATGCCAGTGGTAACACTACACGATAGTGACCAGGGCCCGTTCTCGAAACTGATAAGAAGTTTTACTTTCAGAAGATTATATATTAAATGTGCAGCTGTGCAACACTTGACAAGTGCATACATATGTAACCATATTAATCATGCAGGAAGTAACTCGCAAATCACTGTGGTGTGTATAGCTCAAACAATATTATTTGCAGCCGCTACCGCATTGCGTATTGGTACATAGCCTTACACATCCTGAAATCTCTCGTGTCCACAAGTTTTCGTGTCCCCCATCTTTCCGGGCACTCGCACTACAGGGATTTGACAATGGATGCAACCTGTCGGCAAGGTAGCCGAAGCAATAATGAAGGAGTAGCTCTTTGCCCAGACCCAACAAAGGATCTAAACTCGCAAAAATTATAATTAATTTGCATTTTGGCGTACTTTACATACCAGTGCGACCGCGAAGGGGGGGGGGGGGGGGGAGGGGTTAACCGAAGCCATGCAAACGTTTAAGCTAGACTTCCTCACATTATTTAATAGAATAATATGGGAAACAGATCTCTCATACATGAGTAACACACTACCTATAATTTTCTGTCAGGACCGCCTTAGATGGGAGTTCTATATCTTACTTTGAAAAATGTTCAGCAGATGCTAGTGCCAAGTATGGAAGAAATGTCGATACAGCTGAGCTAGCAGCTTTCACACTCCAGTTGGAAGAACTGATGAAGAGCACTAACATAGCTTCTCCTTTGGATGTAACAAAATTTTCTTTCAGGGTGTAGGTCTTCCATGTGGAAAATGTAGTTAGTGAAACTCTAGTACTGCAGGGTACAGTTATACATACTGGGGTTATCACAGAGATGCATGAAAACATGGTTTTGTTTAAAGTGTAGTGCAAATAACAGAGACTATGTTCATCCAGTGTTTGACAATGAGAGCCCTTAGCAGTTACCAACAAATTTCAAACATAAATTTTGACTTTTTCAACTTTTTCTTGTTTAGATGATGAACATCAAATATTTAACACAGTGACTTATTTTAAAGTAATCAGAAGATTGCAGCTGTTTTATACATGGGAGTTTGATTCTTTAAAGAACTGCTGGTTTACTGATTCATCTCCAGCTGAACTCAGTGCATACTTCAGTCACAGTTTTCTGATATGAGCATGGCTTCCCCCAAAGTAGGTCATAGATTTTTCTCTTGCAGTCCATCATGCCAGAAAAATTTGGACTAGACATTGAAACTTTGGATTCATGTTGTCGGCACCAAATCATTTGACAACATTAGCATATTGGAGATATGTTTTACTATTACCAAGACATTACACAATGGATCACAACTGAAACTTTCTGGCAGATTAAAGCTGTGTGCCAGACCGAGACTCGAACTCGGGACCTTTGCCTTTTGTGGGCAAGTGCTCTACCGACTGAGCTACCCAAGCACAACTCACAACCAGATGTGAGTTGTGCTTGGGTAGAGCACTTGCCCGCAAAAGGCAAAGGTCCCGAGTTCGAGTCTTGGTCTGGCACATAGTTTTAATCTGCCAGGAAGTTTCAAATCAATGCAGACTTGGTTGCAGAGTGAAAATTTCATTCTGGAAACATCCCCCAAGGCTGTGGCTAAGCCATATCTCTGCAATATCCTTCCTTCCAGTAGTGCTAGTCCTGCAAGTTTCACAGGAGTACTTCTGAGAAGTTTGGAAGGTAGGAGACAAGGTACTGGCGGAAGTAAAATTGTGAGGACGGGCCGTGAGTGTGCTTGGGTAGATCAGTTGGTAGAGCACTTGCCCGCGAAAAGCAAAGGTCCCGAGTTCGAGTCTTGGTCCAGCACACAGTTTTAATCTGCTAGGAAGCTTCAAATCAGCGCACATTCTGCTGCAGAGTGAAAATTTCATTCTGGATCACAACTGTTTGAAATTTGCTGTAGAGATACAAACACTGATTACTGCTGTGGATGTAACAGCTCTGGGTTGTCTTGAAGGACAATTTACTTTACATCCTTGTTGTAACTGACCATATTACCTGCACCACCAAAACTGTGATCACGTCGCAACTTCATTTGTAGTATGTGTCTTAGAACGATGCTTCTTTTGGTAGTTGCTAGAAATTCTACTCTGGAGTACAGCAAACTATATAAATGGAGAAAAGTTATTTTATTTTGAGAGTCACCATGTTGATGCAACTTACACAAGACCTGAACTTCTCCTGGTTTATTTTGAATGTCTCAATGTTGATGCAACAGACACAAAGCATGAACTGCTCCCAGGCAGCCAAATCCATGATCAGATCTGCAACATCTTAAAATGGAGAACATTTTATCTGGTGTACAATATCTCACTGGATCATGTGAGTCATAACATTATTGTTTAGAATTATTTTTCTAGTAAAATTTTCTTTATGTGTTCTTATATTTTTCCAAAGACATTTCCAAACAGTTAGGTTCAATACACTATATTCAGTCTTGTCCTGCTATCATTTGTATGGAACTCTCATTTTCTCTTTAATAGTGGTCTTGTTCATCTTGATATTTCCTTTCCTGAGCTTTCTTTGTGCCTAACACATTTTTTCTGTCTCTGGTATAACATTGTTCATACAATTATCTCTTTGGTGTATGTCTGTACAGCTTTCATTTTATAAGATGCTGAATGTATTGTGTAATTTAATCTGGGATAGCTCCCTATTCTTAAATGAATTCTTGTAATCTACAGTTGATGACATACTGTATACTAATCCCACTCATTATTTGTAGGTGTTGGAACGGTCCTGGGAGGTGGTTGATGGAGTCAATGTGTCTCTTCGATTGTGGGATACATTTGGTGATCATGAGAAGGATCGGAGATTTGCATATGGAAGGTACTTTTAACACATGTTCAATATTTTCTAATATTCCGTAACTGTTCATGTTAACAAATATGGCAAAGTGTACCTCATTCCATATTCTTAATCACAGAGATTAATCAATATTTTGTTTCCAGCTAATAGTGTAAACATTTGGAGACATACCACCTCATCATGACTTATGACATATTGTTGAATTAAGAAACATGTTTATTCAATTTTGTGATTTCACTTATGTAAAGTACCCTATTAGCTCATCACATTTATGTTGATTGATATTTTCTTTGTAATTGTTAGTGATGTACTGAAAGAAAATTGAAATTGTGTGCAACTAATCAGAACATTTAATGTATATGAAAATTCTGAGATGCTCTTTGCATCTTAAAATGAAATATGCACATTTCCTAAGAGCACTCTGAAAAATGTTTGGAGGAAGTTTGTGTCCATTAATGCACTTTCAAAACAAAACAAAAAAAGCAATGATGTTCTATTGTTACAAGTTTCAACAATGTGCAACTAATAGAACCACTAGAAGGGCTTTAGTCATTCTCTCCATGCTGTTCATTTGCCTTCAGCCAATTGGATACTGCTGTGCAATAATTTTGTTCAGAGTGAAAGTATTAATTATTATTGTAACTTTTTAGCAATTACTGATACCTGTGTTCATTTAATAATATGATAGATTTAGACATGAGATAAAGTCTTTTGAAAATCAAACATAGAAACAGCCATATAAAATACTTTTTTTGTTCAGGAACTGGCGAGTTTTCCAAATTAATCTCAGATAAATGAAACAACATTGGCCTCTGAACGATGTTCTTCCTCAGTAATGTGGGTGGGATCTCAGAGGCAGCCAAAGCAATATTTTTTGGAATCTGTGAATGCAGACAGTTCTGCATCCACCTTATTCTCCAGATCTTATTTGTTTTCAACAATGTAGAAGATACCATCTATAGGCATCATTCTGTGTCTCTTGAAACAGCTGTCCTTCATATAATTATCTTGCCTTATCTCCCTCAGCAGGTGTTACCTGTTGGATACCACACTAATTCATACGAAGTGAAGGATACCACACTGAGAGGATACAAAGATACATTTTGGAAACACATGAATTTAGATTAATTTTTCAAAACTGTTACAGTGATTCCACATCAGTTCCATTTTTATCATAGTGCAAAACAATTTATTTCCATTGAATGTTCTTTATTTGTTTGTATCAGTGATCAGTAAACTCCAAGTTCCACACATTAATATGATGGAAAAATAATGAGAAGAATAGAAACAATGGTATGAGTAAATTTCAAGAAACGTCAGTGAGCAACACATGTAAACCAAGGCTGAACATAGAATCTTATTGCTCAAAGACACAAAATTTGTAATCTCTGTCTTTCAGAGTGATGATAACATCCTTATCTGCTCATATATTACTTAACTTTATTGAACTTCACCCATTAGTGTTCCATATACAGTAATACAGCAATGGTACACTACAGTAATGAGGGAAAATGTTGCACAAATTGTACATATTTACACTTAATCTCACCACACATATATCTACATCTTTACTCCCACATCATGATATCATGATTCATGGATCTCATTATGAGGATGGATATGCATGGGCTGAACAACAATCTTTGATGTTGTTACAACATCACAAGATTATTAATGTGGTTGGATTATGATATTGCTAAGTCATTGGCTATACTCAACATTTTCTTAAATGGTTATAAGTAAAAAATTTAAATGGCAGAATAGTCACTTATTTCTCTTTACAAGCTGTATTTGATAACTTATGTGAAAGAATTTACTTCCTTGGTTTCAGTTGTAAGAAGAAAGTGATATTAATCACTAATTTTATGAACCTGATGCATGCTTTTGTGAAAGTTCAGCATACAGGGAAATAAGAACTACTGCAACAAGTATTGGTCTCAATATTTGAATGTAGACTTTACCAATCTACACTGCTGATGAAAAGCTCTCAGAATTACAGCTGAATATCTATGATGCAAACGCACAATAATTCAATGAATATCACACTTATCATCTTCTGGTGAACTGTTGGGATGTCACATATGTTCCTCGATTTATGTATTAGGGGTAGCTGCCCCATCCTCCTGGGTGAATGTGCAAGGATCCAAACTACACTGGTGTTGGAGCAGGGGGTGATGGGAATGTGGGCTATGAGATGCAGTCAATTTCTCCTGCCTGGCATGTCAACAATTGATAAGCATGCTTGTGATATATGGCTGCTATTGTGGGATTTGACACTAAGTAAGCTGTATCCCGTTTCTCTACTTACAATATTGTCATGAATCCTTACTTCTATTGGTTCACTTGTTATACTGTCCTTATTTTGATAATACCAAGTTGCTGTGTAGAGCCAATAGATGTTGAGAGTGTGTAACAATATATAGATATCTTTTAATAACATTACATTTTACAGTAACCTATATGTGTACATTTTTATTGTAAATATATAATGACAGTGCAAAATTTTTATAGGTTTTTGCTTGCTGTACAAAAGACCAATAAAAAATACAATACAACAATAAAATTGACAGAAGCAAGCATTCACAACAATCTTGACGAGAGACAATTGCAGCATAGTTCACAGTGTGAAATCCTTTGTTAACATCAGGAGCTTGCCCAGCACTGGTCGACATGCCACACTGGTCAAGACTGCCTGTAAGGAAGCCTAAAGAGGCCTCCAGACCCTCCTCAACATCCCTTTCCCAGTATTAATACACAGTGGTCCCCAGTGCCTGCACTCAGCACAAGGTGACATGTGCGTGTGTATCAGTCTCAAGTTAGTTCATAGTGGACATAAACTCATTAGGAACAAAAATGCCTATGCTTGCTATGTTGAGTTTCATCTGATTTCATGTTAATAATTCCTATGTGGATACTGGTGATCAGTTTCCTGTATTCTGTGTGATTAGTTCTATTATGTTTCAGGTCACTGACGGTTACACTTCAAGTGATCAGTGCTTTCTGTTGGATAATCATTAATTTTTGTTCGATGTATTACTTTCTATGTTCTACAGCCCAGACACATTTTGGCTGAGTTGTTTAAATGTACTTGCAAGAAACACAACTTTCTTTCTGAAATTAACTTTATGAAAGATCCTCTCTCTCTCTCTCTCTCTCTCTCTCTCTCTCTCTCTCTCTCTCTCTCTCTTTCTCTGTGTGTGTGTATGTGTGTGTGTGTGTGTGTGTGTGTGTGTGTGTGTGTTTGTGTGTGTGCACACGCATATATTTAGATAATTACTTATAAGAATAGCACATTTATTTAACTTGATTTAATTAATGTTTTATGCAGGTCAGATGTGGTGCTGTTGTGTTTTTCCATTACAAATCCAGTTTCACTGAGAAACTGTAAGATTATGTGGTACCCTGAGATAAGGCGATTTTGTCCTCAAACACCAGTTCTGCTTGTTGGGTGCAAGAGTGATCTGCGTTACATGTACAGAGATGAGACATATCTTAGCTTCTTCAGGGATCGTAGTCCTTTTGTGAGGTATGTATTTACTAAAAACACAACCACCTTCTTCTCATTTTCTTTTTACCACGTTCCATTTTATGGAACATTGACAGTACTTTTGGAAGTACTTTTAAAAGGTTTATTGCCTCCTGTGGTTAGTGCTGTTCAGTTTCTAATAACTCTCGGTATTTTTTTTTTTTTTTTTTTTTTTTGATGACTTAATCATCATTATTGTGCAAATTGAGGACATGCTTCAATTAAAAGCAAGAATTTTGACCAAAAAATCCATAAAGGTCTTAAAGAATGAATGACAGAGGTACTGTAAGGAGTGTTACAACACTGTTATATGTATTGTTAGCATATGTAATTATTTGTGATGCTTATAGTGTTACATCATTTATGCTGATGTCTGTTTAATCAGACGCCATTTATGTATGTAACTAGTTAGTTATACTGTATTTCAGGACAACACCCTTCTTATAATAATTTTTAGAGCTACATGATTCACAGTCCCATTTTAGGCATCTGTCATAAAAACCATTTGTATTATGGTAGTTTCACAGATAAAAGCATTAGGTTTAAAATGCATCAAGTCATTATGCTTTCTGCTAGTGTACAGATATCAGTAACAAGGAGTCCATTAAATATTTACCTTCACCCTACTTATCTTCACCTTTCTTTCATGAAAGGACCTGAAGATATTTAAACTGTGCTTCTAATATGTGAACAGACCTAAAGCATGTTTACTGAGTTGTAGTTCATAGATGGTAAGTGGAGTTAATTACAGAACTGTGAACTGTGGAAATGAAAAACACTAAATGACAACTGTATTCAGCTGAGAAATAATGTTTGGGTTACTCTCAACCTGGGGTTTTAGTGATCTGCTCTTCTTTTCTAACCTTCCTTGAGCTGTTTCTCTTTCCTCCCTGAGGAAGGAACTAACAGGTCAACAAGCTAGAACAGTTTTTTTTCTTTTATATGTGTCTATTAGATGTCTTGTAATTTCATCTCCTGAGGGCAAGTACTGTCCACCCATGTCATCTCGTAGTAATTTTGTAACTGAGGGGATTGACAAGATTAAAGAGACATAAATTGGCTACTCAGTACTCTTCTTCAGGAGGTGTAATTTCTAGTACTGCCAACAGAAACATTTAAATTAGAAAACAATCATGCGAACATTCTTCTTTGGAAAAGAAAGAGGTTTGGTAAAAGAGTGGTGACATGACTTCAGATCCTAGATTGAGAGGGACTCACCCATTGCTGGGATAAAGAGAGCTGAAGATAAAAGAGAAGTCATCAGAGAGTGTAGTAGGCCTCAAATAGTACTTTGGGAAGTACTGTGTCATTTCCAGCCTAAGATAATCAGAAGGACAGGATGAGAAGTAATGATGAATTAAAGAGGAAGGAGAGTGAGATGTGGAAGTAATGATGCAATTAAAGACTAGGAAGGCAGGAGAAAATAACACAGGGCAAAAAGAATCATTTTAAGTTAGAGAGAGTGTGACTGGAGGGAAGGGGAGGCAGGAGAAAATGAAAATAAAGAAGTGAGTGAGTAAATTATGATTTCTTCCTTGCATAAAAAAGGGGTGTCGGTAGTAGAGGGTAGGAGATCAGAGAAAATGTGAAGGTAGACACAGCCTGGAGATAAGTTTGAACACTACACACTACTCTCCGTATGATGAAAGAAGAGAGTGACAGCGGCCAATGCAGTTTCTGGCTTTCAGTTGTGAGCTGCAAAAGGCTGTTGACAATACCACCTGAAAGCCATAGTCACCTACTACTTTGGCAACATAGAGTTCTTGCCATAGAAACATAAACAAAAATCCTTTACAAATGTCTGCTTGTGTCTGTGTATGTGCGGATGGATATGTGTGTGTGTGTGTGTGTGTGTGTGAGTGTATACCTGTCCTTTTTTCCCCCTAAGGTAAGTCTTTCTGCTCCCGGGATTGGAATGGCTCCTTACCCTCTCCCTTAAAACCCACATCCTTTCGTCTTTCCCTCTCCTTCCCTCTTTCCTGATGAAGCAACCATTTGTTGTGAAAGCTTGAATTTTGTGTGTATGTTTGTGTTTGTTTGTGTGTCTATCGACCTGCCAGCGCTTTTGTTTGGTAAGTCTCATCATCTTTGTTTTTAGATATATTTTTCCCATGTGGAATGTTTCCCTCTAAAATATGTTGTGTGATAGATTGTTGTAGGTGTGTGAAGCAGTCATGCCAAGCCCATTTTAACTGCAAGTGAACTACTTTCACCATAGAGACTATTAGCTTGGTCCTACAGGATTTAGTTTAGTGTGGACTCCAAACCACCACAGTATTGTTTGACTTTCTTTGCACTAACAAATCATTTCCAGAGATGAAAGAAGTGATAAATGACAGACCTTTTTGGATTTATAGTCTGGCACTGTTTGCTAAACAATGGGACCACCTCATAAGAGAGTAAATATATTTCAGCAATGGGCAACCACTACGTACAGCAATGTCAGAGAGGCTTCTAATATCAGCAGAGTTCTAACAAATATATTACATATTGGATTTGTTCCTGGGCATAAAACTTGTTTAGAGGGGTCACAAACAAGTCACAGATAACTGAAGGTGACTGAGGGAAGAGGGGAGCATGGAGGTAGAAGTCCTGCTCTCACCCATTGGTTGTCAATTCTTCAGCACACCTGCTGATGACAGTATCATTGCTTGGTGAAATATTGCACCTTTTGGAAACGGGGTATGTGAATAGTCACATGAGGGGATACTCTGGAGATAAGGTTTGAGGATACTAGTACTGGGTGTGAAGATGCAATTGGCCTGTGTAGTGTAGTAAGATACTAGATACCATTGATTATAAATTTCGTGTCCATCTTTGGACTGGCACATCTTGGAAAATTGTATCTGTTTACAGAGAGTTTTTGTATATCTTGCCTGCATATTTTTCGAAGGAATACATCATAAAGAGGTTGGCAATATGTCTCATGCAACAGATAATAGCGAACAAGTAGCTAAAAATATAATAAAGGCAAGTTCTAAGAAGTGCAACATGTAATTATTAGTCTTATAGGAAAAGATATATTGCTACTTACCATAAAGAAGACATGTTAAGTTGTAGACAGGCACAATTAAAAGACATTTACATAAAGCTTTTGGCCACAGCCTTCATCACCAAAAGAGAAGCACACAGGTAACATACTTCATGCTCACAATTCTGGCCTGAGCTGTTGGAGTTGGCAGTCGTGTGTGCATGAGGTCTGCTTGCTTGTGTGTGTTAATGGCATGTGTTTCTGTTTTGCTGATGAAGGCTGTGGCTGAAACTTTGTGTAAATGTCTTTTAATTGTGCCTGTCTGCAACTGAATATGTCTTCTGTATGGTAAGTAGCAATCTGTATTTTCCTTCATTGTTGAAATTTGTACCTGGTGTTTCCATTGTTTAATTATTAGTCTTGGTAATTATTTGTGTTTAATATTTACTAAATGAAATTTTTATTCATAAGTATTCTATTTCTAGAAATATTATTAGTAATTTTAGACAGCTGTTGATTAACATTTTAAGTATTATATTATCTGTTTTATAAACAAGTATATGTTTATACTAGCGTATAGATTTTGCAGTTTCTCAGTGTAATTTCATGCTGTGAACTATGTTTCTAAGTCGATAATTTAAGATTAAAATGTACTTAGTTTGTTCATTTCTATTCACTCATTTACCCACTATGATCTAGAAGTCTTGTCATCAAGCGGGACTTCAGGAATTATGATAACTTTTTCCAGTAAACCAAATAAAATGACTTCCCATTCTCACCTAAATTGCTCTTTATTCACTGAAAACAGATACTAGAATCAGATCAGAAGTAGAACAGGTAATTAACCAACATGTATTTTGTTAACAGTGGAAGTAACTTACAGTTAAATTAATTTACTATGTAACAGGTGCATTTTCATCAGAATAAACAAATAGAAACATTATTTAGTGTATGTAGTCTCATTCATTCAGTCAGTGTTCCATAGATACACCAAAAAAGGCAGACCTTTAAAGACGTTACTAGACTTTTTAACGGGTAGGTTCGATCAGCATGCAAGTATTATGAAGATACTTCATGAACTCAAATAGGAATTCCTGTAGGATAGATTATGCTCTTTTTGTGAGGCACTATTGCAGGAATTTAGAGAACCAGCATTTGAGGCCAACTGAAGAATGATTCTGTTGCCGCCAGTGTGCATTTCATGTAAGAATCACAAAGATAAGATGTGAGAAATTAGTGCTTGTATGGAAGCTTTTAAACAGTCATTTTGCCCTCACTTTACTTGTGAGTGGTATTGGAAAGGAAATGACTAGCAGTGATATGTGGTATCCTGTGCCACACAATATACAGTGGTTTGTGAAGTGTATATGTTGATGTGGAATGAGTCAAGGTGTGGATTAATAAAAGACAAATGTTAACTTTATTAAGCACAAAGTATCATTAAGCAGCTGAATTCCATTCATGCTTATGACAGCTGAATTTAATAAGGAAAATTAGAAAGAAAGTTGGTACTTTGAAAAAGCTACTACCACCCCAGTATTACTATGTAGCTGCTGTTTATCTGATATTGCTAGTCTAATGTTCATTTGATTCCATTGGTATTTTTCAAAGAAAATATTTACATACATATTATGTCCTGGTCATATCACATTGCTACTTGTCATGCAGGTTTACAGTGAACACTCTTCTTGCCATGTAGCTAGCATTAATTTTCAGCCCTTAATCTAAATATACAGGTAATTTGTAGGAAGAGTGGCTAGTGAAATGTTTTTAATATTCTTCTGAATTTGTTGTAATTCCTAGTTTCTTGCTTTAAGCTACATTGAAGCTTGCTAAATATTTTGCCATCAAAGTACATAACTCCTCTTTGAACAATATACAAATTTGACAAGTCTATACACCAAATTATTTTTGTGTCTTGTATTGTGTCTGTAAATCTTAGTTCAGCATAAACTGATTTTTGTTATCAGGAGAACCTAAGCATAAAATCTATTATTGCACCATTTGGGCAATAGAATAACATGCACGCAGACAGCTGATCTTTCAAGCTCTACTGAAAGCTCTTTACAAGCAAAGTATTAACTACTATGAAAATGTGCAGCATGATTCAAATGCTCAATCAGAAGTGGTAATAGGCCTACCCTTTTGTTTATGGCAACTTTCTACTATCTCTTTATCTCTTATCTGCCTAGGTCATAATTCGCAGGTGAAAAGCCATCAGGCAGTGTTCACACTAGAGGCTTTGTCAACCTTTGTGAGCAAACAGTTGTGTGGTAGAACCTTGGTGTTAGTACTGTTGTAGCTGAATAGCACAATGCAAATGGCACCATTTCTCTACAACTAACAGGAAAACATGGAGTGTTAAGCTGTCACCAATTTATAGTGGCCTGCCTGTTACTAGCAAGTAATATAACCCATGCATCCCCTCCCCCATTCCAAAAAGTGACTGTTGGTGTTTTAGGATCAGTAAAATATAAGAAATGTGTTGCTGGTGGTCTTATGACCTGTTAGAAATGTAATATACAATTTGTGCTCAAAAAGTAACAAAAATTTTAATTTTCCTTAAAGGATCTTTATTTATTCATCAACATCAGATTAATGCCCCTCACATACAGTACACATGTTCCAGCACTTGTTTCTATCTTGGAAGCACTTCTGGAACTCACTTTTCATTATGGTGTTCAGCTCCTTCAGTTATTCTGTTTTTATCTCATAGGTGGTGGCAAAACTAAGTCCTTTCATGGTTCTCTTCAGCCATGGGAATAGAAGGGAGTCACAGGGGGCCATGTCTGGCAAATATGGTGGCTGAGCCAACTTAACGATTTTGTTTTTTGCCAAAAAATCATGGACAGTCATTGAGATGTAAATAGGAGCATTATTATGATGCAATTTCCACAAGTGATTTTGCCACCATTTTTTCTTCATATTGTTTCACACAGACAGCACATAACTTCTATGCAGTATTCCTTATTGACTGTATGATCATAAGGCAGGAATTCTTGATGCACTGTTGCATTGAAATCAAAGGAAACTGTGAGAAGAACTTCCACATGTGATCAACCTTGTTGATTTTTTTATTTTTATTTTTTTATTTTTTATTTTTTGGTTTTGGCTCTTCATGCAGTTTTCATTGGAATGATTGCCCCTTGGTTTAGATGTCATACATGTATATTCATGTTTCATCAGCTGTTGTAACCTTTCGTTAGAAGTTGTGCATCATTGTTGCCTTCACTCAGCAAATCATGACTGATGTCTATGGTCGAAAATAACAATTTCTGAACAAACTTTGACACTACTCATTTCATGCCCAAAACATTAAAAAAATTGTTTGGCATGAGCCAGAGGATATGCTGATATCATCAGCAAACCCTCTGATAGTGAGTCAGTGATTACCTAGTTCCATTTTCTTTACTTCTTCCTCGTTGTTGTCAGTAACTGATGTGCTATGGCATCCAGGGTGGTTCTCATCTTCAATGTCTTCTCAAATCTCTTTAAAATATTTATATCACTCATAAACTCTTGTCTTACTCATAGTAAATTCACCAAAACCCACAGTCAACATTTCGATGGAGTGCTGTACTTGATTCCATTTTTCATGCAAAATTTGATGAAAATTCTTTGATCCATCTTTTTTGAAAGTAAAAATTCATTGAGCACTCAAAAACTTGTATAACCTTTTTGACTGTTAACAATAAACTAAATACTCAAAGCAGCTGGAAAAAATTGGAAATCAAATGTAAAAAGCCTATGAAATTAAAAAAGTCCTGTTACTTTTTTATCATACCTTGTATTGAAGCACCTGCTCTTCAGCTAATTCCTTTATGCCTTGAGGAAGGCCACTGCAGAATGGTCAAAACCTTGATTATTTTACCTTGTAAGTATTTTATAAGATGTCATGGCAGTACACCTATAAAGATGTTAATGAGAATGACACCTGCTGCAAAAGATTCACATTTGGTAGCTTGAAAAAATAATGGTTTTGTTATTATTGTTGAAAGAACAGCAGTATGACCAGCATAGACTCTTGCATATAAATGGTATGAAATAATATTAAAATCTGTGTGTTGGTTAAGAATAATATTACATCATAGGTTCCACTGAGACAGCAGTTTTTCATGGTAGCTCACTATCAGAAACTAATAGGTTTAAACAAGTACATTTATTTATTTAAACATTTTGATATTAATGATCTATAAGGGGCGTTCAAAAAGAACCAAGCTAGAGGCATAATTACAGAAAGCAGTACCTGTATGGTAGAAGTATTGACCCTGGCTGTGGAGACACTTGTCCCACTGTGACACAAGGCAGTGAATGGCTGTCTCATAAAATTCCTGCAGCTGTGATGTTAACCAGTTCCACACGTACAGCTGGATGTTGTCATCCACATGAGTGCAGGAAAGGTTATGCTGACGTTCTTCTTTAACCAAGATGGCCTCCTTCTGATTCACTTCCTGCAGCACAGGACAACAGTGAATGCCCGGCATTACTTGCAAACCTTGACCACCCTTCGCCAAGCGATCAAATCAGAACGACCAGGCAATCTCACCCGTTGGGTCATTCTGCTCCATAACAATGCAAAGCCTCATACGGCCAACACAGTCATGGCACTCCTGCGGAAATTCAAATGGGAGGTTCTCGGTCACCCTCCATACAGTCCAGACCTCTCTCCCTCTGATTTCACCATTTTTGGTCCCCTTAAAAAGGCTCTGAGGGGCAAATGATCTACCTCAGACAACAACATCCAGCTGAACATGCAGAACTGGTTATGAGACAGCTGTTCACCACCTCGTATGACAGTGGGACAAGTGTCTCAACAGCCAGGGTCGATACTTCTAACAACAGGTACTGGTTTCTATGATTATGCCTCCGGCTCATTTCTTTTTTGAATGCCCTTATATAATAACTATTTTTCAAACTTCACGTTGCTTGTCAGTATTATGCTGTGCATAGATTATCGTTAACCACAGTGATTTTTATTTATTAAAGATCCATATAATCATATAAATAAACTGTATAGAAGAGTAGTATATGTAATGAAAATAAAATAAATATTGATATACAATTTTGCAAGATAGAAATATAGTGCAGAGCTATTTATGAATTTTCTTTCAGTTCAAATACATGTATCTATATTAAACAGATGAAATGTTCTACTCTTGCTCTTTTTGTAATGGTAGTGAGCAGAAGAAACATAATTGCAAATGAAATGTAATATAATACCAAAACAGTCACCGTAATGTCTGTGTTGAACTGCTCAGCGGTACGCTAAAATAATTGTTTATTTATATGTTTCAGTGGATTGTGTTCATAATAAACTTCATGATGTGATACATATTAGTTTCAAAATGCACTTGGTTTATAAACATCGGTTCCTGAGTGTGTCATAAAGAAATGTATTACAAACATTTCACTGCCTCCTGCAGATATAGTCAATTCATCTTTTCTGACGGGCATGTTTCCATAATGTTTAAAAATGACAAAGGTGGTCCGTATTCATGAGAAAGGAGACACATCAAATACAGGAAACTATAGACCAATTGCCTTGTTATCAAGATCTAGTAAAATCATAGAAAAAGTATGTATAATAGGTTAAAGAAATTTTTAGAGAAAAACAAAATTCTCACTGATATTCATCTTGGATTTAGGAAAAATAAATCAATAACTAGTGCCATCTATGATTTTATACACAATGCTCTGCAAACAATGGACAAAAAACAGAAATGCCACTGGCACTGCCACTGACATTGGCAGACTTAAGTAAAACCTTTGACATACTGGAGCACAAGTTCCAGTCTTGGGCCAACCCTCTTTCTCCTTTACATAAACAATGTAGACCTAAACTCTAAGTCACAAACATATGCAGAAACATCCCAAGTCAGCTACATGCAGCTGTAAATAAAACTACAGCATATCTAAACAGATGGTTTGAAGGAAATAAACTACTGATAAACACACAAAAAAAATTCTAAACTTTTGTTTAAAAGGTGGTGCATGCAACTCCTGTGTGACAATAAATTCCAACAAAATTTCATATTCTTTGAAAATAGTTTTTAGGCATATGGCTTCAAAATAACTTCATGCAGCATACACATATAAACAAAATGAATGGAACACTAAATAAAATATGATATAGTCTATGGTTTCTCTCTGTTAAAGCAAGTTTTAGGCACTGTTGAAATGCCTACTTTGCTCAATTCCATAGCATCCTACTGTAAGGAATTATATTCTGATGTAGTACACCACCTAGTTCACTCACTTTCCTAACCCAGAAAATAGCTGTTAGAGCAGAGCAACATGCTTGACAAACAGACTCTTGCAAACCCCTCTTTCAAGTCATCAATCCTCCCACTTCCCTGCATGTACATACTAGAAATCTGGAAGTGTGTTAGAAAGAATTTAAAAGACATAAATAAAAATTTTAATATCCATGAGCATGATACAAGACAAAAGGATAAGCTTCATGTCCAGTCAGTAAGGACATCACTGTACAAAACTTCCACAATAAACAGTGGTATACAAATTTACAACAGTCTGCCACACAAGGTAAAAATCATATCATCATTCACACTCATTTGTAAAACGCTAAGGGCATTCTTATTCGATCATTGCTTCTATGCATTAGCAGAATTTTTAGAATATCTGAGATACTGTACAATAGATTTTAAACAAGACAATACAGCTACTGCAAGTAGTGCAGGCTCTTCTGTGGATAAAGCTAAAATTTATGTATTTACTGAAATAATACTGTATTTTATTGTTTTGTTTCATGTTTGTTCTGTGTCCCACAATCTGGAAAGATTTTTTGAATGAATGAATGAATAAATGAAAATCTGAGTATATGCCTTGCTTTCAGGCCAACTAGAAAAAGTGATCTGGTGATGCCTGACCAGGCCCGCACAATTGCTAAGGAACTGGGTATACCCTACTATGAGACCAGTGTTCTCACTTATTATGGTGTGAATGAAGTGTTTGAAAATGCAATTCGTGCTGCTCTTATTGCTCGGAGACAGCAGAGATTTTGGATGACAAATCTGAAGAAAGTTCAGCGTCCTTTGCTGCAGGTAATTAGCCTAGGTGGTACTTAAAAATTTTAACTGAACTTGTGCCAACAACAATTACATAGCAAACTGAAATAATAAAGATATTAAAATTCAAAATTAATATTTTTTTTTATAAATCACTGAAAAAATATAGATTCATTTAGTTTTATACAGTCCCACGCCAATAAGGCCTTTCATAACAGAGCCATATATTTCTTGTTTTGGATGTTGGCCATTGCTGAAAATTCTGTCAGCACAAGTACTTCATTATAAGCTATAGAAATCTGGCTATGAACTATCTCCACTTTCTGGTATCTATCAGATAAGTATGATTTAAACCGCATATTAGCAGTGCCACAGACTCCATAACAGTATAGCTTTTCAAGCAAAATTTCATAATCAGTAACATCAAATGCCTTAGATAAGTCTAAAAACAATCCACAGTTTATTTCATAGTGATCAATGGAATTTAGAACAAGTTTTAGAAAATTATGTATAGCAGTTTCAGTTGATCTATTTTTTCTAAAATCATTTTATTCATTGGCAAATATTCCACATTTGTTCAAAAAAAGCAGAGAGTCTTTATCACACATTATTCTTTCAAAAATTTTTTTAGAAACATGAGAACTTTGATAAGGGTCTGTAGTTTTTTACGTCACAAGGGTCACTGTTTTTATGTACTGTTTTTATTATTGACAGCTTAAGTTCTCTAGGGAAAGTACCAGGGCTGAAAGAAACATTAATTATATCAACAAGCTGAGGAACAATATTTTTGCTGTATTGAATTACTTTGTCAGGAATGTCATCTTTACCACAGGAAAATTTATTTTTTATTTTGCTGATTGTATTCTCTGCCTCTTGTACTGTTACAGGATACAAAAACATAGTTTTAGGATTTAGAGAGACATTATGATTGGCTTTAATGTGGCTTTGATTTTTTATAAGATTTTGTACTAAACTTGTATAGTGGCTATTGAATATAGTAGCAATTTGTAAAGGATCATTTATAGTTTTGCCTTCATTTTTAAGAACAATGTTGGTGTTTTTTGCTTTCATTCTGTATGTGTTTGTATTTATCACATTCCAAACTGACTTCGTTTTTTTGCTACCATTGTTTCTGTTGATGTATGAATCGTTGCTTAATTTTTTTGCTGCTGTAATGACTTTTGCATACACTTCTCTGTAACAGTTCACATACTGTTTCAGAGCAGGATTTTGCCTAGCTGATTTACTTAACTTTCTACATTGCTCTGAAGATTTTCATATCCCCTGTGTTAGTGTTAGTTCTGAGTTTTACTTTAATTTTCTTTAGAGGGAATGTAGTTTCATAGTTATGTTTATAACAAGCTAAAAAAGACTCAAACTTCATATCTGCATTGTCATATTTATCCAAATCCTAGTTTGAATATTTTAATAATGAATTAGAAATCCTAATGTTGTCGTCATTTATACCTCTTTTGTAGAAGTATTTCTCTCTTTTCATGGAATTTGTGCTGAGTAATTTATTTACACTGAATTTTATTGCTTCATGATCTGAGAATCCTGTGCCAATCACTTCTACACTATGATCAAATGTTTGCAAGTCAAAAAAATATTTGATCAATTGTAGTTTTAGTGGTCTTTCCAAGTCTAGTACATCCATGGACAATGGGTGATAAATTATGACATTGTAGCAGATTATTCAGTTTAGACACATTTTGACAGGTTATGTTAAAATTTACATTGAAATCTCCAACTACAATAATATTTTCTTTAAAATTCCTTAATTCACTAAAGGGTCTTTCTACACTGACCAAGAAGGCCATAAAGTTGCCTGATGGGAATCAGTATATGCAAACAATGATTATTTTGTGTACTTTAAGTTTTCAAACACAATATACCAAACATTTTTTCAATGTTATTTATGTTACAGAACTTAATTTCTTTGTATTCAATTCCTTGCCTAACATATATGCATGTTTGTCCACCTATAGCAGTCTCTCTACTGGTGCTACTAATTATTTCAAATCCTGTTATTTTAGCAGTACATGCTTGGTTTTCCTTTAACCGATGTTCACTCAAACATAAAACTGAAATATCCTTTAGCTGATCAAGCAAAAGTACTTCTAATTCAGTAATTTTACTAGTTACACCCCGAACTGTGCTAGAAAATCACTAGTGATTTATTGTCCTTGGGAACTGTCACACTGCTCGCCTCGATGTTAGGTTGCTACTTGTCTTCAAGAAAAAAACCCTTGTTGTAACCTGGTGGTCACACTCTTCTTTTGCTTGACAAGCGGGTGGTTTTTACTTCAAGTGGTTTAGTTGACACTCTTGTTGTTGATGTCAGTGTAGTAAGATGTCTTGTTGCTTCTGAAGATGATTGCTGTACAGTGGAGCGTGCTGTTGACTGGGAAGAAGGATGTGGGAGAATAATGGGGTCATTCCCCTTGCATCTGCCTAATTAATTTAAGATGTTTAGGATTTTATGACATAGTAGCATCTTGCCCTTAATATTTAGATGTAGGCCATGTTGTGTAAACTGCTTTCTCTCAAGGAACTCTACAGTAAGAAATGCGAATTGCGGAATGCTTTGCAAATCTTTTCAAACTGTCTATTGGCCTTGATAATTTCATCATTCATAATAGAAGTGATTGCAAGGCTGTGTCTATGAGGAACCCTCATGACAGTTACAGGTGTTCTCCTAGTGGAGTTCAACATTTATTTCAAATTGTTAGTGGCTTTGAATAGTTCATTTTTATATACATCATTAGTGCCCCCAATAATTATTGTACATTGTAATGAACTGGAGATATTTTCAGCATTTATGTTTCTTGTGATTTCATCCAAAGGTGCCCCAGGTTTTACAATGGAAGTAGCATTTACATGAAAATCATCATATAAGATACCAGCGAGACCATGTCCATGGCTATCAGAGTACAGCACTATTTTAAATCTGGAAATTGAAATTCATGTTTATCTGCACATGTTTGTTTGTAAAGTTTGCTGTACATGGAGGTACTTTTGTCTTCTGTACACTCTGTGTATTGAACATTGTGTTTTTAAGTACATGACTGAATGTTGGCCTACTGTGTTCTGTAAGTACTTCACACTTCCCTGCACTCATTTCTGCTCAATTCTGTGACCATTAACTGCTGAATGACACATGTTTTCACACTTTTTGCGATACACTAACTTCATTGATCTGACATATTCACAACTGTTGTCATTAGTATTACAGTCTGAATTGTTACGAAGGCTTTACATCATTTCCTGACTCTTTTCTGCTCGAAGAGATGTGTTTCTGCGATGCACTTGCTTCATTGACCTAACATGTCATGACTGTTGTTGTTAGTAATACCGTCTAAATTTGCTACAAAGGCTTTGCATCGTTTTTTTAAGCATTTTAGAACACTGTTCACACATTTCCACATCATACTGTAGAGAAGTAAATACACTTTCCGTTTGTCCACTGGCGAACATTTCAGTTGTGGACTGACGACAATTAAATGTAAACACACCAAACTCACAATGTAAATAATTTTAAGTTAATATCACCAAAACACTCTGTATGGTACCATTTTTGTAATGTAGAACAAATTTGTATTCCATTGTGAACTATTTATACACACTTCAGTACCGGGCACCTTGTTCCTGAGAAAATGTTGAGAAAATCACAGATTACAGCTTCCTTAATCATTATTATGTTACAATTTTAGACCTATGAAGTTCTCATTTTTCCTGTAGACTAGAGATTCTGAATGCAATCAGATTATACTTTAGACAGGTGCTCTGCATCTGCTAATGTTAAATTTTGTCCTGAGCAGTAGCAGTAAATAAATTGTCATCATTCAGAATACTCTAAATGAGATGGATGTGTCCTCTGTTGTAGAGGGCAAAATATGGTGCCAAAAATAATAAAATATTATATTTAGAATGAATGAAAGAACAGCTTAAGAGCAGTGAACATAATCTTGTTATGTGTGAGCGACTTTGAGAAAGCTTTACTAGGAAACAGTAGGCAGAAGCAAGCCATTTCCATGATTAGATGAAGTGGAAGTATTTGTTGTTTGTATATAATTTAAGTTATTAATTTTTCAAAATACTCCCCTCCTGAATTTTCACAGTGGTGGCAAAATTGTTACAGACGTTCCAACATTGTCGGAATCCTTTGTCAGAAACTATCTTCAGCTACCACCTCACATTTTCCACCACTGTCTTAGGCTTTTGGAAATGTTGTCCATTAACTTTCATTTTAAGTTTTGAGAGGATGAAGTAATTGGTAGATGCAACGTAGGACAATGATGTAGGTGTGTCAGTGTAGTAACATTATTGCTCATGGGGTGATTTGTAAGTAGTAGTGACTAGTATATAGTATATAGTATTCTCAAAAATGCATTTACTTTCTGTTCAAAACATGATACGGAATTCTGTGAACAAGATCAAATGATCATTGACTTAACATCTAATGTTTGTTATCATTAGTCATCTTTCTGACCCACGTGGCTTGACATGTATAATCAGTAGTTTTTTTGGTTATGAAGAGAACTGATGGGCACACCTGGATCATCTTCAGTGCTGGTGTTGCCTTCATGAACCATTTATACCATTCAAACACTTGCAGATTCTTCAATTTGCTTGTTTATATAAACAATTACAGTATCTCTGCTTGGATTCCTGCGGCAACACATACATTTGGATCAAATGGATGTTTGTTTACTATTCGGATGACAACATTTAAAAATTAGATTACATACAAACACTGTCTCTACAATGGTAGGATTCCCCTACCCTTGTTTCATCTTTTCTTCTAATGCTACCAGTGCACGAAATACAATATTTTCATTTATGGACTTTTGGCTACAGCCTTTCCATTGATTTCACAAACTTTTTGACTGTGTAACCTCTTTTTGATATGTCATTAGAAAGTGATGTTTTGTAGTGGACAAGCCTGACTTAAGGGTTCCAAGATTTACTAAATTAATTTCAGGTGAGCATGTGGATAGCTCCATCAAATCTTGCGTGGTTATTTTCTGCACCTTAGTTGAACTGACACAGTACTCCATCTCTAATAATTTTAATGTCAATGGGACATAAAAAATTTAAAATAATAAAAATAAAGGTGTCATAGTAATGTCAAATCAAAGGGATTGCATTAGGATGAGGGCCACAGGATTTTCATAGATTTTAATGGAGCATTATATTTTAAACACTATAAATTCTTGGTTCCTTGAACGAGTGTTTTCAATGTGTAAAAATGTTTTTCTGGTGCATGAAAAGTTTTGACAATTAGAATCCTTTGGATTTCCTCAGTGTCATATATGACTAAAAACATATTAAAAGGTCAAAGCATGGAGCACAGTGAAACATAACAGAAAACAGCATTCACAGTACCTTCCAAGCACTAGCTTTTATTACAGCAATAGTACAAACATATACACACACAATGACTTGAACACCCAAATACAAAATTTCTGGTGATCTGGCTACATGATAACTACAAATGGGAATCTCACACTGATAGCAAATTTACAAGAGACTAGGTACAATGTGAAATTTAATGAGAGTGCTTGAAAACTGTTGTCATGAAGACTGTCTGATGACTGTTAATTATTCTAATATACATTCTATTCTGAAGTATGTGATCATTCTGTGGGGTAACTTACTATCCTGACTAAAACTCTTCACGATGAAAAAAAGAACAGTGAGAATCATGGCTGAAATAAAAAGGAACAAACCCTACAGGCCACTATTTAAAAGGATGGGGATTCTTCCTCTTCCATGTATGTACACCTTTGAAAGCGCAATGTTTAGTAAGAAATATGCAATAACCAATCCTAGTGTCCTCCTCAAAAATGAATATATGCATCAACATAACACAAGACAGAAAACTGACTTTCATGTGCTCCAAATAAAAAACAATTTGTGCCAGAAAGGAACATTATACCACAGTAGAGCTGTTTACAATAGGTTACCAAAAGAAATTAAAGTAACAAATGATCTAAAAATATTTAAAGCAGTATTAAAAGAAGATCTGTTTGCACATCACTTCTACAGTGTGGATGAGTTCCTCCAAAAGCTTTGAGTGCCTAAGAAAGTTAATGCTAAGTTTATAACCCACATTCTTTATCAATTGCAAAAGTGTTGTGTAAATATAACTACATACTTGTAGCATGTAGAGACTGTAATCATTAATATTTGTGTATTTATATTTTCAGTTGTAATTTCCTAGCTGAAGTGATTTAATCAAAAGTCACAGCTAAAAAACATACTCATTAATACATAGAAAACACCTGTGAACATGATGACATATTTACATTAACTTTTCCATTATCTGATGTGCTGTACTGTACCTGTAAGATTTACTGGACCAAATACATACAAATACAAATATACATGTACAATCCCCTAGCCCTGGCCTGGTCATAAGAGTTTGCATTTGGTTGTCTGTGTGGTTGTGTGTGAATGTGTGTACTATTGTTGGAAACAGAACTAGTGCTCAAAAGATATTGTGAATGCTGTTTCCTGTTATGTGTTAACTGTGCTCCATGCATCAAACCACTACATGTGAGTGGTTGCCTTTCCCTTATTCTACATATTGCTCCATCCAGAAATTTCCATTATTGTTACAAATGCATCAAAATACTATGTTCTAATGAGAATATTCTAACAGTCAAAATGGTATAAAAGATTATTTAAGCTTGGATGTTTTTCTTTTAGGCACCGTTCCGTCCTCCCAAGCCACTGCCACCAGAACTTCATGTGACAGCTAGCAGCTATGCAGAAAATATGCAAGCACTGTGGCTACATCAAGCCTACACAGATGTTGTTTTTGTGGCAGGTAGTATAGGTTTCTCAGCACACCGATTTGTTTTGGCAGCTGCTTCACCTACTTTTCACAAGCTGCTAGTTGCAGGACTTGATCTGGGAGTGCGCAGTTCTAGTGAGTCCAGTATGGTAAGTTCAACACACACAAAAATATTTCATTCATTTTAAATACTGTAACTTGTACTTTATTAAAGGTGTAGTGCACAGTCGCTGACTGACACAAAGAAAGTAGTGTTATCTTTTTTCTTTGTTACTGTGAAAATAGGATATCCTGTGTGTTTCACAGTCTTTGTATATTATATCTGTAATTTGTTGACAGTCATCAAGGTGTGATTCGATCCATTTTTTAAACTGGACTCTAATTCCACAGTTACTGAATATAGCTGCAGGAGAATGTGATGATCAGTAACACTGAAGGTTTTACTAAGGTCAATAAATGTACCAGACACATGTTGTTTGTCATCCACTCCTAATAGTATTTCATTTAAAAAGGCAAAAATTGCTGACTGGATTGACTTCTCAACTTGGTAACATTACACTTCAGTGCCTTGTGAGCCAACAATGTCCCAATGTTTCAGGACTTTGTCAACAGCATAGAATGCCACAAATTATCATCAAGATAACATTTTTAGTTGCCACTATCAAATAGCCACTACATGAAGTCCATTGAATCTAACCTGTATTATGAGAAAGACACTTAATATACATAAAGACAGCTGGTTTAAACATAGTCACTTGCTTTATTGGCAGCAGAGCTACATGGTCTTTTGGGATCTACAAATTTCAGTGTAACAATTTTTTCTATTGCCAGCAGAGCTCCATGTTCTTTTGGGACCTACACCATAACGATGACTGTCAGACTGAAACAAGAGGTAAAATGACTCATCTCACCAGACTACATTGTTCCATACCTCTTTAATTCAATAAGCAATTTTGTGGCTCATGAGTAGAACTGCTCACCATATTGTGGAATTTATAGCTAATACAGTGGTCCTGTTTCCTTTTCATTTCAGCAGCAATGTGCTGAACATCCATAACAGCCATTCAAGGTACTGCTCACCTATTGCAACAATCTTAACTATAACTGTGCTACCTGCTGTGTTTCATAACATATTCTGTCACATCAGGGATGATTAGAGTTTACAGTGTATGAGAGCCAAGACAATTTTATTTCATACCTCAGAATTGGGTCATCTTTAAGCTTAGCTAAAGAGCACTCAAGGGTTACAGACAGAATTCTGTGTTCCATCCCCTTCCTTTAAAAGAATGAACACATCTGAACTAAACCAAAGAGATCCACATTATGCATGTTTCTTGTTTCTTACAGCATCATAAAACTGTATTACTTGCCTCTTTTTTCCATTTCTCTTGTACTTTTGTTCTTTATTACAGATAGGCTGCCTGTCTTCCAGGAATGTGTCACATAATTTTTCAATGACAAACATTTAATTTGTGGAAAGGATAGAATGCTACTCATTACATAGAGCAGGTGTTGAGTGGCAGGCAGGTACAATGGAAAACACTGCTAAAATATTTACTTGTAAGCTTTTGAAGTCCTTCTTTGTAGAATGCACCCCAATTCACACAAGCACATCTCACAAACACATAGCCACCGCCTCTGTGTGCTGAGTCAGTCAGGCCCCAGCACCTGGAGACAGTTACCATGTATGTGTGAGTTGTGCTTGTGTGAATGTGTGTGTTCTACTTCAGAAGAAGAACTTTGTTGCAAAGCTTATGAGTAAATATTTTAACAGTTCTTTTCACTGTGCTTTTCTGTAGCTCAACGCCTCTTCTATGTTGTGAGTAGAAATCTGTCCTTTCCATAATATTTTTGTTGTTCCATCATGGACTTTCCATTGTTTAAACATTTGAGTAATTTTATGATGTGAATTGGCTAATACAGAATTTGTCATCTTTGAATAGCTTGAATACCACAAAAATAAAATAAAATATTGTGCACTTGCTGGTTGTGTTAATAGAATTTATTTCTTGCTGTCAAAATATTTTCCTATGTTGGAACACATATGGAGTCTTGATAAATATTAGAGTAATCACATATTTATATTGCAGGTAAGCACATTTGGTGAGGCAACTGTGGGTGACTTCAATGATGATACAGAATGCCTCATTCGTCAGTCTGACAGTTACTTCAAACCTTCTCGGTAAGTGTGGTTCCAGATTATTTTTTTCTCTAGTATTTGCTTCAGACCAAGAGAAACTGCATGAACAAAGACCATACCATGAAATGTTTTCTGGATGTTCCCAAAATAGACATAATTAGCTGAACAAATCATTATACCTGCTTTTTGTACCAGTCATCAACATCAGGTTGTGAAATAGGGACTGCTACTTGTCCTTCAAGAACTTCATTTGTCCTTACACTGCTAAGTGGAATGACTCTAGATCAGCCTCTGATTCTTGTTAGTAGTAGCTGTTTTTTTTTTTAGGTCTTCTTATGACAGTCAAGTATGTTGAGCAACCACTGGCAGAGGTTGGTTCTTTCCTGCCTACTAAGTGATAAGAGAGCTTTCTTTTCCATATGTTGTAGTCAACTGCTGGGAACCAAAGTGCGTTAATAAATAAAATATTCAAATACAATATTGTATTTTTGGAAATTAATGTATAACTACACACTTCAGTGTACTCATCTACACAGAATCTACTTAATCTTGTTTTATTATTACTTTTTTAAAATTCATGTGCACATTATTGAGTTGGAGAAAACTCTCCTTATTGATCTTACATTTGCTGTTAGCTTATAACAACTTGCATGCTCATTTCTGCTCCCTGTGTTTTAATGATGTTCAGAAAGACAAACCATATCAGATTCCTTCATGAAATATTTGAAGCAAACAACTTGTGCCCCCTTTATTTTTTAATTCATCTGATATTCTAGCCAAGAAAGTTGACTCTCTTTTGGTCTCTCTTCTTATGTGATGGGAGATTCAGCTAGTCTAGTTGTTTACTTACTATCTGTCAGCAATTTGAATTTAAGTTAAAATGTTGCCAGTTTCTACCAGTTAAACAAACCAACTGCTTTTATTTGTAGTATTTCCTGTATTTTTCTGCTTCCAACTTGGCTAACTTATTTAAACTCATAATATTCAGGAATAGGATTTGCAGTGTGTACTCCTACTTCTAATTGGCTTTAACTGAAACAGTACTATATTAAATTTTGTTTCTATCAGTGTTACAGGCCTTGGTCTAAGCATGGCAGAACTGTATATGCCTTACTCACACTTTCGGCAGCTCAGTTAGTTAACCATTAGTTGAGCTTATTTATCAAAACACTCACATAGTTCACAATATTCTGTCATCTGTGCAGACCAGGGCACAGATGTTTATATGTGTGTGTGTGTGTGTGTGTGTGTGTGTGTGTGTGTGTGTGTGTGTGCGTGCGCGCGCACGTGTGTGCGTGTACGCATGTGCGTTTTTCTTGTTTTTGTATTTGTGCTGTAGCTCGACAAGAGATTTATTCTGAAAGCTAGCAAGTTTTTTTTCTGTTTTGTATGTGCCTGTCAACAACTCAATCCTCCTCCTATTCAGTGAGTAGTCTCGTTTATTCTCAAATTATTTACATAATTAATAGTTATGTTATTGTTTTCCCATGAATCTACAGGAAACACCTTCCATTCACAAAATCAGAAGGCATATCTGGCATGAACTGAAGCTTAGGTACCTTAAAAAGCTGTTTCTTTTCCAGTTTTTGTTAGTCAGACATTTCCCATAGCCTCTTTTATTTTTGTATTTTCAGTTTGCGTGGTTCACATTTTATTATGTTTCTCAAAGGACCTAATTTATAGTTTTATAGCTAATGTCTTTTTTATATGTATATTTATAGGATATCATACTTCAGTCAGTGAAAAACAGAACCCTTTTACTCTGCTGGCCATTCAAAATGCGACACCAAGAATGACCAGAGAGATTGATCAGAGCCAAATTTATTTGGGAGATAACTCATTGTACAAAGATCACATGACAGAAAATACAACCTCATGTAAAGTGAGAAATATGATGAAATCAGTATTGAGTGTTGCCACAATTGCTGGCTATAACCGCTGCTACATTCTTGGGCATTGAAGCAGAAAGGTTCTGGATGTGTTGTTGGGGTATAGCAGTTGATGCTGCTTCCACATATTGGCAAAAGTGATCTGGCATAGCAGTGGATGGTGGATCCTGGACAGTCAGTCCACAATCATCAACCAGATGTTTTCAATAGGCGAGACATTGGGAGAACAGGGAGGCCAAGGCAGCAATGCAATCCAAGGGACAACAGAGAAGTCTTTAACATTGCATGCCACGTGTGTTGAAGCATTATCCTGTTGCAATGTGGCTGTCATCAAATTTTGAAGGTGTGGGAGGACAACAGGCTCAAACACTTCAGAGATGTAATGCTGGCTGGTTAGTGTACCGGCAATGCATACTAGAGGAGTGCAGGAGTGGAAGCCAATACCACTGTAAACCATAATACGGGGTGCAAGATCAGCATGGTGAGGCATACAGTCCAACAGTGTCTCACCACAATGTCTCCAGACTGTACTCCAACCATCATGGTGTTGTGGGCAGAAACAGGATTCATTAGTACAAACAATGTCATTCCATTCCATTGCCAATGTCCTTCATTCATCACACCATTGCCAGCACAAACAACTGTGCCATTGACTCAGTGGTAAATGCAGCAATGGGATGCTTTGGGCACAGTCCATTCTGCTGCAAATGATGTCAAATAATACACAAGGACAAAGGGGGTCACAATCAGTCCCATCAGTCTGTTATTCCTTCCTGCATCCAGTGATTATAGTTCCCCATCACAGTTGCTTGGTTCCGTCTGAAACAATCACCAATTTCTATGAAGGATAATCTGCTAATCCACAATCCCTACAGGCAACTACTCTTCCTCAGTTGAACACTGAAACATGCTCAAAAGACACTTGCTGACTTCTATGAGGCATACTGGAGCTGCTCACACAAAACAGTCGCACAAAAGAAGTGGTGCTACTGGCACCTATGGTGTGCACCTGTGCTGAAACGCTAGTCATGTACATACTGCATATTTAGCTTGAGTTGGATTCTTCCTTCAGGGCATTGCATTTTGGGTGGCTTGGATAACCTTGTTTTCTATCTTCTCAGGAATGGGTAGAGGTATCAAGTTGAAATTGATGTCAAATAGTAAGGTCTACAATCCCTTGTCAGTGTAAAAAAATTAAGCTTCTAAGTCGATACAATCAAAATACAAAATCCATGTATGCTATATACTTTGATACTCGCAAATTCATTCCTCAAAACTTATAGATGATTTGTCTATGTAAATAATTAAGTTTTTATGAAACCCTTAGAGTGAAAATTCTGCTTGCACTTGTCTGGTTTTTTATTTTTTACATTGCATACATTGTCACAGAATTGCTTCTTTGAACATATCACCAAGTTCCTCATGCTACTGCCCCAGTAAAAATACAATCTGTGATTTTGACATAGTGTCACATTTTTTGTAATCTGTTGGTGATATCACAAATGTTATTGTGTAGCGTTGTTTTCTGTAAGATATTTGAAATTAAAAATTATATTCACCAAAAAGTACACAGAAGGGAAAACCTTTTAAGCTAGCAGTTACTTTATTTGGAAAAGATAGGAAGTCACTGGAGAAAAAATTCTATTGAAGGATGAAATGGGAAAACTATCCAGGACAAGAGGAAACATCTATAAAATAATAGTAACAGATGTTATATGAAACTCCAACAAGTTAGAATTTAAAAGAATAAACAAGTCAGTGGTGCAGAAAGGACAGATGTGATTAAAATGGGGAGGAATAGAAAAAATTGAGGATTCATCACATAAAGATATGAAAAAATGAATAACAGGTTGTTGGGGAAACAGAGAATAATGGAAGTACAAGGAGAAGAATGGGACAAAGAAGGCAAGCAGTGATAGCAGTCTCTATAGAAAGCTCATGCCTCTGAAGTTCTGAGGTATTAGTTCTTAGTATGCTAATTGTGGATAATGAAGAATCAAAATAAAACTTTTTTGATGTGCAGCCATTGAGTTATTCACAAGAATTGCTGTGGTTTCAGAAGAATACTACATGACAGCTGTATAATACACTGAAATAAGACATACATGAGTTGATAGAAAATCTACCCAAATCATGACATGCAATTCATATGTGATACAGTTACAGGGTGTTTCATAAAGGGCTAATAGTGTGAGACCATAGCTGACATGGAACTGGTAAAGCATTTTCCATCCTGAAATTCACTGAAGTCAGTGAGTCAATTAACATGACTCCATGGAGATTTCATATCAGAACTTCCAACAGAGAGAACAATTAATAATGGTACAAGAAATTCAGTATCACAGCTTGTGAGTAGGGGGGAAAAAAAGAAAAAAAAACACATATGTTAGCCAGAATTATCGTCAGAGAAGTTGCATTATGTGCAAGAATCATTCACCAAGAATGCCAGTGAAAAAATTGTGTGAGCCATTAGGTGTAGTTACATGGCCAATAATGTAGTGTTTTCACAGTTGTTGAAGGCACTTTTGTTGTATACACTGCCACCTTGGGATCATAAGCATCTCATTATGAGTGTCTTCTTTAGTGTTCAGAATAGTCACCTGACGTAATTCCATTTTTTCTTTTTTTCTTTTCGAGTTGTGGGATTATATCAGATAATCATGTTCATGCCTCAAATGACACTCCACTTTCACTGATGTCTTGAGGGGCAATATTCTGGGGTAGCTCCATACTTTAGCAAAAGTAAGTTATAAGAATTATGTGTAGGTTTCATTCACATACATCTTGCAGGCATCTCTTTATGCAACTGAGAATCTACATCTACACTTTGCAAATCACTGTGTTGTGCATGGCAGTTTTATATGGTGACAGAAATATAAAAGGAGAGACATTTAAATTGTGATTTACTTCAGTGTATATTAAACCTGAAATGTTCAAGCTGGAATAAATGTTTCTTGAATGTTAAGTTAAATGTTGATGTGCTTCACATTGAAGCTTTTCCCCCTAAATGGATCTAAGCTTTCAGGGCTGTCCAGCTATATGTATGTTTAATAAGTTTACCTGTATAATGTAGGTTCGTACAGTTGTTTAAATGATCAGTTGGTATTTATATGAAGCCATAGTCACCGCACTCTACACCGCTGCTGTTGCACTCCACTCTCTTGAAAAGCTTAGTTAAGTTTAGTTCTCACGTTAGACATGTGTGGCTACCTACATTCATAGCACACTCTGGGATGTATGAATGTAGTTGTCTCAGTTTTGGGGGGACAAAATATTAATAAATTACAGTTCCAATGCAAAGATGGACTGTTGGTATAGAACTGGACCACATGCAGACTCGAACTAACACTCATAAAGCAGCAGAGATGAATGTCTAATCATGCATGTATGTAAATGTGAAACTCAGATTTCCAAAGTTGTTAAAATGATTAAATTTGTAACTTTTGAATACATATTTATTTATACAACAGTTCTCTTCAACAAAACAGCCACATTTGTATTTATTTTCACGAGATATTATATCTCAGCATTTAAATAAACTTAATTCCCTAACTAATTCAATAATGGCTGCTGTGCACAATACAATTAGAACTGCTCCGACAACACATCTTTTTATTCCAGTATCTCAGGCCAATGTAAAAAGTATTATTAATTCAGTGTCAAGAATGCTATGTCAGCAAACAGTAGCATCAGCTACACAGAGTATATTCTGGCAGTCACTTTCTTTCACTGCCACAAATGTGTTAATTCTCAAGTGCATGTAGTGTGGAGTTTGTTGAAGTAGAGTTGTGCCATTAAACCCTGTCAACATCTGACATACAGAATCCATCTCACATTTCTCATCTCGTAAGTCGATTAGCATTATTACAGCAGAGTGTGTGTCCAATTGTAGCATTTGTTAGGATCTTTTCCCGCTCCATTCTTGTATGAAGTACAGGAATAATTACTGTTAAATATCCTTGTGTGCACTGTAATTAATATAATTTTATCATCAAGACCCCTGCAGGAGTGATATGTATATATTCCTAAGTTGATCATTTAAAGCTGATTCGTGAAACTTTGCAATTAGGCTTTCTAGGAATAGTTTACCTCTGTCTTCAAGAATGTGACACCTCACTTTCTTCAGCATCTCTGTAACACTCAGTCACGGGTCAAACAAACCCCTGACCATTTGTGCAGCCTTTCTCTGTATACATCCTCCCCCTGGTCAGTGCATCTAACTGCCATGCGGTGGGCCTGGATTTGAGTCCTGGCCAGGTTGGAGATTTTCTCTGCTCAGGGATTGGGTGATGTGTTGTCATTATCATAATCATCAAAACACAAGTTGCTCATTGTGGTATCAACTGAAAAGACTTGCAATTCAGTGGCCAAACTTCTCTGGGTGGAGACTCCCAGCCATCAATGCTATACAATCATTTCATTTCATTTCTCTGTATACATTCAATATCCCCTGTTAGTGGTATTTGGTCTGCCTCCTACACACTTAAGCAATATTCTAGAATGGATCGCACAACTGATTTATAAGCAATCTCCTTTGTAGACTGATTGCATTTCCTTACTATTCTACCAATAAACTGAAGTCCCCCCCCCCCCCCCCCAACTTGCTTTATCTGTGCCTGAGACTGCACTGAGGTGGCAGAAGTCATGAGATACCTCCTAATATCACATTGGACCTCCTTTTGCCCAGCATAGTGCAGGAGCTCAATGTGGTAAGAATTCAACAAATCATTGGAAGTCCCCTGCATAAATATTGAACCATGCTGCCTCTGTAGCCAACCATAATTGCTAAAGTATTGGTGGTACAGTATATAGTGCATGAATTGACCTCTTGATTATGTCCCATAAATGTTCAATGGGATTAATGTCAGCTGATCTGGGTGGCCAAATCATTTGTTCGAATTATCCTTATTGTTCTTCAAACCAATTGCAAACAACTGTGGCCTGGTGACATGGTGCATTGTCATCCATAAAAATTCTACTGTTGTTTGGGAACATGAAGTCTATCAATGACTGCAAATGGTCTCCAGCTAGCTGAACATAACCATTTCCAGTCAATGATTTGTTCAGATGGACCACAGGACCCAGTCTATCCCATGAAAACAGAGCCCACACCATTATGGGGCCACTACCAGCTTGCACAGTGCCTTGTGGACAACTTAGGTCCAAGGCTTTGTAGGGTCTACACCACACTCAAACCTCTTATCAACTGAAATTGTGACCCATTTGATGAAGCCAAGGTTTGCCAGTCATCTAGGGTCCAACTAATATGGTCACAAGCCAATGAGAGGCACTGCAGATGATTTAATCCTGTTATCAAAAACACTTGTGTCGGTCATCTGCTGCCATGGCCCATTAACACCAGATTTTGTCACACTGTCCTAATGGAGATGTCTGCTGAATGTTCCACATTGGTTTCTGCATCTATTTCACACACTGTTGCTTATCTGTTAGCACTGACAACTCTACACAAACCTGCTACTCTCAGTCGTTAAGTTATGGCCATTCACTGTTGTATTGTCTGTGGTGAGACGTAATGCCTGAAATTTGGTGCTCTTGGCACACTCTTGACACTGTGCAACTTGAAATATTGGATTCCCTAAGAATTTCTCAAATGGAATGTTCCATGCATCTGGCTTCAACTGCTATTCTGCATCCAAAGACCATTAATGTCTGTTGTGCGGCTATAATCATGTCAGAAAACTTTTCAAGTGAATCACCTGGGTACAAATGACAGCTCTGACAATCAACTGCCCTTTTGTACCTTATGTATGGAATACTACTGCCATCTGTATATGTGCATATCACTATCCTATGACTTTTGTCACCTCTGTGTATGTGATTGTTCCAGTTCACATCCCTACAAAGAGTTATATGCAGACATTAATGTGAGTTGTCAAAAGAAATATTTTCATTGTTCAGCTATAGATTCATAAGAAATGTGTGTGTGTCATTAGTATCTGGAAATGTTTCACTTAGGCTATAAGTTATACATGTGTCATCATTATTTGTGTAGTCAGATTCTTTACCAACAACATCAAAATTCACACATTTACATACACCCTGCTTGCGAGTCTTATTCATCCTGGTAACATCCCTGGGAATTTTTATAATATTCTCACTATTTAATCCATTTTCAACCATGCTTATCCCCAACTCCCTATTTAAACTAGTGAAACACCTTTCCTCAACATCATCATCAATATCATTACCATCATTATCAACTTTATCATCAACACTATCATCAACATCATCATCATTACACATATTCAGGTCATACACATTCAAATTATCCCCCAAAATATTATTTCCCCTTTCTAAAGTTACCAGATCCCTTTCACCAATACATTTATTCTCACAGCATGCACTCTCTCTTTCATTCACACATGTCTCTGAACTACTACAAATCTGACTACAAATTACATCATCTGACAAAGTGTTGTTCTTTTCTGCCCAAGTGTAAAACTCTGTTAAATCAAATAAATCACAATTACTTTTATCGACTGTATGTTCTTGTGTACTGAAAATTTTATCTTTATCAATATCATCATTATTTTCCTCCTGAAATTTCTTCAATGAGTAACAACTAATGACCTCATGTTATAGCTTAGGTTTGGATCTGTCATGTTTGGGTTTATGATAGTCACATCCATTGGTCCTTTCATCACGCTCACCTTCTGCCTCAACCTTGTGGACCTCCAAGGGGGTGTCTACTCACTTTTTATTTCCTGAATAACAACTGGTTCCTGTTTAGACTGCTGTTTGTGGTTCTGCCAATGTCTCTGATCAACATTTCTGTTCCCATTCCTATGCCAAACATTACCTGCTTGTTGGTAGTTACTATTGTACTGATCTCTAGCAAAATTTCTGTGATTTTGATCCATAAAGTGTTCTCTATTTTGTTGATTATTTCCGTGAAAATGTTGTTCAGTTTTTGGATGAAAATTATGGTCCTTCTTTTGAAAGTCATTGTTATATCCCCCTGAATTTTGACTGACACCTTGATAATTTTTTTGTTCCCTTTTTTGAAAGTTATCATTTCCCCAATTTTGACCACTACCTTTCTGAGTAAACCCACTGTGTGTTCTTGTTGTTACCCTATCCAACTTTTCAATATAATTGAGAAACTGCTCAACATTACTATCAGGACAATGAACTAAACTCAACTGCATTGCTGATTGCAATCTTCTCTTTAAGGTATCAATTTTGATCAAGTCATCCAAAGGTTTTGTTAAATGAATGAGTTTTTGAAGTTCACTTTTGCAAAATTGTTTCATGCTCCCATCTGATTCTCCATAGTTTCTCCCATTCAAAAATTCACTTTTGATTCTAGTTTGTTTAAGAGTATACCAAAAATTTTCCAGATATTTTGATTCAGATTCTGAAAATGTCATCCCCACAGCTACAATCTGGTTTGCCAAAGTCAAGGCTTCCCCTTCCAAGAATTTTTTCACAAATTTAATTTTCATATCATCTGGTGAGTGAGGTAAAAAACAATCCTTACAATACTGTATAAAATCAATGGGATGTAAGGGTCCATCTACCGAAAAGTGCTTCACTGGAATATTAGATACAAGATTGCATGTGTTGACATTGTGATTTTTGCTTTGAAATATTATAGTCATAGAATACCACTTTTTCTTCATTTTGTGAAGTGCAAAAAAGAGTTTAACATATTAACCCCAGCATCACAGTAATATTATTCATTTTTGAAGTTTGTTATCGACAATCCAACTGAGTTTTAAAGTAACAGACATATTCACACATCCAACACTAGAAGGACAAATGATCTTCATTACTGCTTACTCAATGTAGCTTTGGCACACAAATGGGAAAAATAGGCAGCTATAAAACTGTTTGCCAATCTACCCTTGGAAATGAAATGTCTGACAGATAGCAGAAGTATTTTCATGTGTAGATTAGAGATGTGTATCGTTAACAGTAGATTCTATATTATAGAGGAATTCTTGAATAGAAATAATGTAAGGTTTACTAAAAAACACCTGTACATGTAGTCAGAAAAACATTTTTTTTCATTTTTTAGAAGTGTGTATGTGTCTATGCTTGTTCCATTGAATGTTCCACCTCAAAATGTTTGTTGTGAGTATCATCTATGGAACAAGTAACTAACTTTGTAACTGCTTTCAGAAAGAAGCAGTAATGCAATCACTAGTATCAGTTATGACTTATATTGATTTTTGCATCAGAAAGAGGAATGTGCAATGAATATCTGTGAGAAGTGCTTAAAACTTGAAAGAGATCCTCTGTCAACTAATGTATATATTTTTCCTTTGTCTCTTATTGTTGTCATGTTCTCAGACCTTGTATGTGTAATTTATTGATTCCAGTTACATAATTATGGCCAAAACTGCATACTGGTATATCATTTATTTCTCGTCACTTCATTAGTCATGGTCCAGTCAGTAGCCTTTGGACTAATAAATTTGGCATTACTTGTGATTGGAGCGTAAATTTGTAGGGCCTGTAAATTAAATTTTATACATTCAAAGCCCTTGGGTTCAATCCCTAATCACTCCCAGGATTTTCATCTGCCACTTACCATTTGGGTATGTTCGTTAATGTGATAAATGCTGAGCTGCGCCTTGGTTCGGAGCATATGTTAAACCATAGGTTCGCCTATAACTGGCTGTGTTAGTCAGTTCAAAAGTCAGAGGAGCACTATAGTGTTCAAAGCAACCTTCAGGTTGATGGCACTGTACTTACATCTATGTACTTGAAAAGTAAGATGTCATTCTGCTTGCAAACTCGGAAATATACATACAATACTCTACACAGTATATGCATAATATCAATAATATGCAATGTTTTACACACATATACAATACACAGTAATTTGCAATACTAGTAAACTCTCATAACAGAGTTACCATAGGATTTAAAAATTCATTGCGCATGACTTACATAATATGAAAATACTGCTTCACATTCTGCTCCTGTCACACAAAAAATTAATTAGTTACTTCAGCTCCTTCAGCATACTGTTACTACCCATGTTTTTCTATCAGAGTTTATTTCAGTGTTGCAGGGAAATTCTTCTCAGTTTCGGGCTTCCAAGATTTCTTAACAGTGCTTTCATTAATTTGATACTGGAATACAGATGTCATTTTACAAAGAAAGGCTCCTCGGTTATGTTCCGTTTCTAGTGTTACCGCTATGAATGGGGTCATCGATCTCCAGTTTTGGGGATCTTGTAATGCAGTCTCAATGGTCGTCCACAAATCTAATGATAGAAAATGTTTAATATTAAGATACTTAAAACAATTTCTAAAAGATTCTTGTTGTCTTTTTTTCAGCGTTTTTGGAAATTTGTTGTCGAGAATATTATTTTTGTTCCTTTTGTAATTGAGTTCTAGGTATTGTGACTCCCTATGTGGCCCTAGTGTGTTTATTTATATCTAAGTGCCCCTTGTCACACTCTAATTACATTTCCAGTTAATGGCATAGTGTTTCCAATTAATAGCATAGTGTTGACAGTTATTTTCTCTTTTCCACTTATCCCACTTTAATTTTAGAAGAAAAGAATGTATTACTCCTGGAGTACTTTTATTAATTTGTTCATTAAAAATACCCTTCCAAGAACTTCATTTCCCCAATTATTGGCACAGTACTGCAAATTCAAGCACCTACAGCATACACTAATGATTATTCATGATTCGGAGAGTGTCCAGTTCTTTCAACTAGCAACTGACTCACACAGAACTTCCCACACAAAAGCGCATATTAGCAGACTGTATGTGGAGGCTCCATAAATATTTCTGATAACTATAAGTATTGTTGCTCTGTTCATATTACTTTAATAAGTTTGAAAATAGTAAATGCTCTCTGCTATCTTGCATGAAAAAATTCACTTAGCACTAATACCCATATTATATTACAAAGTTTTTGATTTGTCAAGTGTCTGGGAGCAGTTGAAACGGCGCTCCAGTTGCCAGGTCCTCACCACAGACAGCAGTAAGAGATTAGGATCTTCACGAGAACTCAACCATCCAGCTCTCCAAGCAATTAGAATTGAACAGGTATTGTGCAATATTCTCTATTGTGTCACCTGTGTGTTGATGTGAATTTTTTCAGAAAATAGTAATAGTTTTAGCAAGATATGTTTTCGTAATGTAATTACAGACAGATGTGAAACTTCAGTCACTTAAAAAAAAGAACATAAAAAAAGTCAATTGACTATGAACTGTTGCATGATACTACTCTCCTCTCTCTCTCTCTCTCTCTCTCTCTCTCTCTCTCTCTCTCTCTGTCTTACCCCCCCCCCCCCCCCCCCGACAATCCCTCCCTCCCTCCCACCCTCACTCTCCTCCCTCCCTCCCTCTCCTCTCTGTCGTACTCCTCTCCTCCCGTCTCCCACACAACATACAATAAGAGCATACAGAAGTTCCAGTATTCTAATAACAATACATTTATCTGCAGCTGTGATGCAATGAAGATGTTAAGTACTTTATTTAGAAACATGCAGTGTCTTCTCTTTTCAAATGTAGCTTTTGTCTGCCACCTTTATTGTAATTTTTATGAGCTTGCACTACTGAATAATTTTGAAAAACAATTTGATATCACTCATCTATCACTCAAATAATTTCAGAAAACTCCTTTTTATTATCTAATGCTTATCTTGTCAATTTCATTAGCACATGTGTTGCTTTCAATTTTCAGTGTGAGGCTACCAATACTGTTGGAGGGAGCCAGAGACCTAACAGGCCATGCTGCAGTGTTCAGACTGTAATAACATTAACTAAACTGGTAACACCACAAGCCATGCAGCAATGCCTACAGTTTTTGTACACAGGATCCATTGACCCACGGTACTGTGAATTGCAAGTAAGTTTCCATTATGTTATTATACGTGTTACTGCCAAAAAAAGTCAAAGTTGCATGTGATTTACTGCAAATCAGATCAGTTTCCTGTGAACTAAATAATTAATAAAATTACAAACACTCTTTAAAGGAGCCCTAGGTTCTTTAAATGCCGGGTATATTATATATTGTTCCCAACTTGTTCTGTACATTGATGTTGAAATGACACTGTGCAGAGCTTAGTTGTGTCTGTTATATACAGGAATGGAAACAAAGAGAAATATGGATTTTGTCTTTTAACTGTATTATGTATCACATAAAAAACTTAAAAATATTGTTTAAAGTATTATCAAAATATAATTCAATAGAATAGCACAAAAAATAATTTCAGAACCCAGGGAATAGCTATAAAATATGAAGTTTACCAAAATGAATGAAATATTAGCATATCAAGTACTAGTATGCAGAATTATCTTCTGAATCAACCATACAAAACCAGATTTAAATATAGAAATGAAAAAAGAGAAAGAAGATATACATATAATAATATTAGATTAGTAAGAATTCAGCAGAAATCAGAGCAGTAAGTCACTGATGGGGCAGTGGGTGGAATTCACTGACAAATGTCATATTGCATAACTGGCACTTGCTGCATATTTGGAGAACTGAGTAAAAGTGGTTTATGAAGATCATTGGTAGAGGTGCAGAACATGAAAAAGCAGCGAAAGATTTAAACTAGGAAAAAACCTAAAGAAAAGAAACAGGAAAGACGGGTCAAAAATGAAGAAAGAGAAGAGTTAGGGCTAAAGAGATACAGAAAGCTTGTCATAAGTAGAATAGAGAGAGGAGAACTCATCTACATATTGTTCTGAACTGCTTCATTTAATTTTCAATATTGGTTTTATGGAGTTGGAATTTCTCTTTTTTATTGCATCCCCACCCTCACACAAGAACCTTGTAACTTGAACCTACAGGAAACCTACATTGCTATCATGACACTGTAATCTGAAATTCTCTCTTATCAAATCATGTATCTTGTCCATTAAGATGTTATTTTACCACCCAGTCACCCCTGAGAGATGCTAATTTTGCATGAGAAACTGATTATGCCCTTTTAAGGGACCAGTTTTCAAAAAGAATACAAGAACAATTTTACAACTTCTTACCTTAAGAAACTCAAGGAGCAGAAAAGTGGCACTATGATGGCACTAGATCAGTATTTTTTTCCACACTTGCATCATCATTTAAATGAGAGGAAAACTACAATATTGTTCCTGTATTGAAAGTTATAAGTGAAACTTGATGGAATTACAACAACATGAAAATGATAGATTGCTACTCACCATATAGAGGAAGCATTGAGTCACAGACAGGCACAATGAGAAGTATTGCTAGAAATTTGTCAGTTTTCAGACAGTACGTCTTCAGAAGCAAAAAAATCACACATGATTCACACAAGCACAACTCATGCACACATGGCCACTGTCTCTGAGCACTGTGGGTTGGCTATGACAGCCTTAATATCCAGAGGTAGTGGCCATGTATGTGAGAGATGTGCTTTTTTGAATATGTTGTGAGTTTTCTACTTCTGAAGAAGGACCGCAAAAACTAAAATATTTCTAGTGTCTTTTTCATTGTACCTGTCTGCTACTCAATGCCTCCTCCGTGTGATGGGTAGTGATGTATCCTTTCCATATTGTTATTACTCCATCCTGGACTTTCCATTGTTTGAAGTGAAACCAGATGATAAAGAAAAATGTGGGACTAAGAGTAGTAAGAAGTGACAAACAGTAGCAGTAGGAAATAAAAGGAGTTAAAGTGGGAATATTTTAAATTCAGCATCCAGTCATGAGTGTGACAGAATGAATAAAAATCAGTAGAATTGTTAAAGTATGTCGTACATTATGATATGAAGAATGGCATAACTGTGCACAAACATGAAAGTACCTAAATTCTTAAATTATGATGCTCTGAAATGTTAGAGCATGACTATTAAAATGTGTTACATCACATCAGGAGTGCTTCTTTTTGAAATAAAATGGCGAAGAGTGATATAGGAAAGACTCTTTGATTAGTAATACTGGTCAGATCTGTCTCTTAATTTGTCTGCATTTTGCATCTTGTAAGCCCCTCCTCCTTTTCTATTAAGAAATGGTGAGCTATTATGCTGTCTGGGTTATGTAGCATCAGACTTCAGATAATGATAGCACCTGAAGTGCAGACTTAATCCCAAGGTACATGTGCCAATTCACTAAAGTTTCTGATTATTAGCCTACTGGTACATGTCCTGCCAAATCTTTCTCTCCTTCATTCCATAAATTTACACCAAAATAATAAAATGTGATGAATAGGTATTCCTGCAAAAATACACAGTTGAAATTAACAGAATTTATTTTTATTGAGGCATAAGTGAAGTGCCTCTATATGTCCTAATCACAATTGTTCCACAATCACTTATTTACAAAGTGCTTCAGAGTATGCCATTGCCATCTTGTTCTGTATGGTCATCCATTAATGATGTATGCATTTATCAGGTATGAAACTAAACATATATATAAAAGTGTAGACTCGGAAGAATCCGATTCTACACTTTTACATGCAATTTCATGACACTGCACACACCTGTAAGTCAATTGTTATGATAGCTCAGTCTGAAGTTACTAGCTCAGTCACATGAAATGCTGTCATCAGATGCCAAACTGCACCCTGCGTGTAGTACAAGGCATCTCCATCATCAGCATTATCCCACTAGAGCAGAGATGAGTAAAGGCAGATTCAGTTTGTCAGGTACAGGTTTGATATCAGTACACCACTAATTGTTTCCAAAATGCATGAGAAGCAAGGATTTCTTGAAATAAAAGAAAAATGCCAGAAATTAGTGAAATATCTCAAGGGGAGTATTGACAACATCGCTGCACAAAGCAAATTAAGTATGCCACAGTTCCCAGTCTAGATTTTTTGCTTCTACTGCGGAAATGTATGCTGTTGTTGAGTATCTTTCCAGTTTTAAAATCAGTTCAATTCCAGGTACAAATGGATTCAGACAAACTGCAGTTTAAACATGGCAGATGTTCATAAAGAGCCAAAGTATGCAGTATAGATTCCCATGGCTGGCAGCAAGGTGAAATTTTCTGCCTGCTCACCACTCCCTTCCCCATACCCATTATAGTTCCCAGCTGAGCTCATGTCACTGTTCCACCCTCCAAGCCTATTGTAGTTCTGTGCTTGAGCAATACTCGCAGGTTACATGTAACAACAGCAACTAATACATAAATGAAAGATGGCAGTCACAATTCCGTCCAGTTCTCAAACTTTCACTCATTCTGCGATCTAGTGTCATCTGTTGATATTATTTCCGCAATGGGTCCTTCTGTTATAATTTATTCTTGCAATAACAATTGCAGTCAGTTTAAAGTGATCTGTTTTGTTTATTAGATGTCTAATTCTGGATTAATTTTCTTTCTCATTTCATCTGAATGTCACCATCTTGTTCTAAAGCTAATTAAAAGCTGGTAATGTTTTCCCCCAGTATTCTAATATATGAACAGCTACCAAGCTTTCATTTGCAATGCACTTCATAGTTTCTCACAACCAAATCAAATACTGACTTGGGTTCAGAATCATGTAATGTTTTTTGAAGGACAATATTTTCGATTTTCGCCATTGAAAGATACAGTTACTTAAAAAGCAGCGTAAACATACATACATGGTATCATTTTGGAGTAGGAATTAATATCAATGGAGAAGAAACAAAAACTTTGATGTTTGCCAATGACGTTGTAATTCTGTCAGAGACAGCAAAGCACCTGGAAGAGCAATTGAACAGAATGGGCAGTGTCCTGAAAGGAGAGTATAAGATGAACATCAACAAAAGCAAAATGAGGATAGTTGAATTAAATCAGATGATGCTGAGGGAATTAGATTAGGAAATGAGATACTTAAAATAGTAGAAGAGTTTTGCTACTTGGGCAGCAAAATAACTGATGATGCTCGAAGCAGACAGGGTAGAAAATGTAGACTGGCTATGGCAAGGACACCATTTCTGAAGAAGAAAAATTTGTTAACATCGAGTACAGATTTAAGTGTCAGGAAGTCTTTTCTGAAAGTATTTGTATGGAGTGTAGCCATATACGGAAGTGAAACATGGATGATAAATAGTTTAGACACGAAGAGAGTAGAAGCTTTCAAAATGTGGTGCTACAAGAGAATGCTGATGAATAGATGGGTAGATCACGTAACTAATGAGAAGGTACTGAAAAAATTGGGGAGAAGAGAAATTTGTGGCACAACCTGACTAAAAGAAGGGATATGTTGAGAGGACACATTCTGAGGCATCAAGGGATCACCAATTTAGTATTGGAGGAAAGCATGGAGGGTAAAAATCATAGAGGGAGACCAAGAGATGAGTACACTAAGCAGATTCAGAAGGATGTAGGTTGTAGTAGTTACTGGGAGATGAAGAAGCTTGCACAGGATAGAGTGGCATGGAGAGCTGCATCAAACCAGTCTCTGGACTGAAGACCACAACAACAACATGGTATACATAAATGTATGTAAACTTCTGCTGCAAACTTATTCAAATACAACAAAAGTTCATGAGTTGATCAAATTTAATGGTATTTCCACCTGTGTTCCAGAAAATTGTCAATTTTTTTATTGTTGCTTTCCATCCTGGATTTGATTTTTAAGCAGAGCGTTAGATTGTTGTAGTGCCTAGTTCATAGTTTCTCACATATCCATCCATTGCACTAGCACTGCAAATCAAGTGTCACATGAACGACCAAGCAAGATCAATACTGTATAGAGCACTTCTGTGCAGCAGAAAATCTTGAGCCCATTTGAATGATAGTATTCTTTGTTAAGCTCTACCCTTTGGAACTCTTCGAAATAAATTTGTGTGAAACCACAATAGCTAAAGCTTCATCTGTAAATTTAAAAAGACCCCTATGTTAATACACTGAACACTGTAAAAATGTTTACCTTGGCGGCATTAGTTTAATCTGCAAATATAAGGACCCCATATTTTTCGAATAACAGATTTTGGAAAAATCTCATCTTATATTCAGGTAAATATGGTACTAGAAAATATTGCAGAAGTAGAATGTTAATCAAAAACAGCAATTGCAACTTCCTAATTTATGTTAATAAGGTGAAAGTATCAAAATTTCTGAAGCACAATCATCTCATTTATCCATTCCTATCAGTTGTAACTTTACAAAAGTAATTTTTTTCATGACATAAATTTTTCTTGAAAATGATGAAAACTTGGAAATTTTGCAATAGCATTTTGTTTTAGTCCCTTTAAGCAACTCCTGAATGTTATGTTCATAGTTCAAAGAAAACTACCAACTTAAAATTACATTTACCAAATTTTCACAAAACTTGACATCAGTGAAATTAACAAAGTTTACAACATGTCATTGTTAGATGATGCATTGATGCATTAGAAAAGTATTTTTGTATGCATGCCTTGAGAGCAGCCTTATTTAGTGTAACAAGTTGGAGATTGATTAAACATGTGGAACAAAATATTGACATTACAAAAACCAGGAAATTCAGTTTCCTGTGAAAAGAAATAGCAATAATACATAAGATGATTTAATGTGTTTATGACCATACCTTTGCTCTGAGAATACTGAACACACAGGAAGACATCAATGGGTAGCATGGAAGGACCGCACACATGCAACATTTTATCTGTGATTTGCCTCTAGCTTGCCTCAACACACTGCTCTGAGTACTTTACCTTCATTGATACTCCACTACTCACTGTATGGGGTGTGGTGGTGTACCACTACTAGTCATTTCCTTTCCTGTTCCACTTGCAAACAGAACAAGGGAAAAACGACTGCCAATAGACCTTCATATGAGCCCTAATTTATCGTATTTTAACTTCAAGGTCCTTGGACACAATGTATGTTGGAGGCAATAGAATCATTTTGCAGTCAGCTTCAAATGCTGGTTCTCTAAATTTTCTTAGTAATAGTCCTTGAAAAGAATGTTGCCTTCCCTCCAGGGATTCCCATATGAGTCCCTAAAGCATCCCCGTGAAACTTGTGTGTTGTTTGAACCTACCTGTAACAAATCTAATAACCTGCCTCTGAATTGCTTCAATGTCATCCTTTAATCTGATGTGGTATAGATCACAAACACTCAACCAGTACTCACGAATAGGTCTCACTAACATCCTAGATATGGTCTCCTTTACATAGGAACCACATTTCCCCAGAATTCTCAAAATAAACTGATCAGCCATTCACCTTCCCTACCACAATCCTCATATGCTCATTCCATTTCATATCACTTTGCAGCATTATGCCAAGCAGTACACTACTAATGCTGTATCCAAACATTAAGTTTGTTTTTCCTACCTGTCCACAATAATGTACTCTTTTCTACATTTAGAGTTAATTTTCACTCATCACACCAACCAGAAATTTTGTCTAAGTCATCTTGTTCCCTCCTGTGGTCACTCAACTTGCTGTACATCACAGCGTCATCAGCAGACAACCACAGACCGCTGCCCTGATCGGCAAATCATTTATGTATGTAGAGAACAATAGCAGCTGTATCACACTTCCATGGAGCACCCTGGATGATCCCCTTGTCTCCAATGAACACTTGCCATTGAGAACGACATACTTGGTTCTATAACTTAAGAAGCCTTTGAGCTGCTCACATATCGGGGAACTTATTGCATATGCTTGTACCTTTTTTAACAATCTACAATAGGGCACCATATCACATGCTTTCTGGAAATCTAGAAATGTGGAACCTGCCTGTTGCTCGTCATCCATAATTCAGCTATTATGTGAAAAAAGGGCAAGATGAGTTTCACACAAGCAATGCTTTCTAAAACCATGCTGATTTGTGAAGGTAAGCTTTTCAGTCTCAGGAAAATTTTGTGAAGATCAGTTTGGATTCCATAGAAATGTTGGAACACGTGAGGCAATACTGACCCTACGACTTATCTTAGAAGAAAGATTAAGGATAGGCAAACCTACATTTCTAGCATTTGTAGACTTAGAGAAAGCTTTTGACAATGTTGACTGGAATACTCTCTTTCAAATTTTGAAGGTGGCAGGGGTAAAATACAGTGAGCGAAAGGCTATTTACAATTTGTACAGAAAGCAGATGACAGTTATAAGAGTCGAGGGACATGAAAGGGAAGCAGGGGTTGGAAAGGGAATGAGACAGGGTTGTAGTCTCTCCCCGATGCTATTCAGTCTGTATACTGAGCAAGCAGTAAAGGAAACAAAAGAAAAGTTTGGAGCAGGTATTAAAACCCATTGAGAAGAAATAAAAAGTTTGAGGTTCGCCGATGACATTGTAATTCTGTCAGAGACAGCAAAGGACTTGGATGAGCAGTTGAATGGAATGGACAGTGTCTTGAAAGGAGGGTATAAGATGAACATCAACAAAAGCAAAACAAGGATAATGGAATGTAGTCGAATGAAGTCGGGTGATGCTGAGGGAATTAGATTAGGAAATGAGACACTTAAAGTAGTGAAGGAGTTTTGCTATTTGGGGAGCAAAATAACTGATAATGGTCGAAGTAGAGAGGATATAAAATGTAGACTGGCAATGGCAAGGAAAGTGTTTCTGAAGAAGAGAAATTTGTTAACATCGAGTATTGATTTAAGTGTCACGAAGTCGTTTCTGAAAGTATTTGTATGGTGTGTAGCCATGTATGGAAGTGAAACATGGATGCTAAATAGTTTAGACAAGAAGAGAATAGAAGCCTTCAAAATGTGGTGCTGCAGAAGAATGCTGAAGATTGGATGGGTAGATCACATAACTAATGAGGAGGTACTGAATAGAATTGGGGAGAAGAGGAGTTTGTGGCACAACTTGACTAGAAGAAGGGATCGGTTGGTAGGACATGTTCTGAGGCATCAAGGAATCACCAATTTAGTACTGGAGGGCAGTGTGGAGAGTAAAAATTGTAGAGGGAGACCAAGAGATGAATACAATAGGCAGATTCAGAAGGATGTAGGCTGCAGTAGGTACTGGGAGATAAAGAAGCTTGCACAGGATAGAGTAGCATGGAGAGCTGCATCAAACCAGTCTCAGGACTGAAGACCAGAACAACAACAACAATTCTGCCTTCAGTTTTACATGAGAGTACACTTGGGAGGATGCAGCTGTGCTGCAGGTATGGTGGAGATGTGTACATCTGTACTTAATCCCAAACATATTAGTCAAAAAAGAAGACACAGTTTTCTGCACTAGAAGAGAAGGAAAATGGTTTGAAATTTTATTGTCGAAAAAATGTGCTCTTCAAGACTGAGACCTTCTCAGAGTCTGTAGGTACAACACAGTCAGAGAACTAGAAATTCTGCATTCCAGTTGGCTTGCTGCACAATTATTTAACAAACTGGAGAGCCAAAGATTACCTTGGTGCAATCCCAGACTCTGCTAGCCAGTTTGAGGATATTTTTCCACATTTACCACATTTATTTAGTCTTATAGTGGCCCTGGGTCACTTTTTACATAACCAGCCTAAAAACAAAAGGTAGTTTTCAAAACACATTTTGTTCAAGTTCATTTATGTCACTTGAAACTAAAAAATAGAAAATTTTAAAAGGAATGCAAAAAATCCATTAGTGTGAACAATAGATTAAGTTTTACAAGCAAATGTGTGTTGAAATTAGAGTTGAATTTTTGTTTTACAAGTTTGTTACCTGTTTCTCCACTTCAAGGAATATTAATATGGCATTGTAGTTGATATCCAGCATGATTTCCTCAACCATCAAAACTTTTTTCCCTATTTAATTTTCAGATTTAACCCAACATTATCAGAGTATGAAAGACTATTTTTGTGAATATCATAACTCATTTGATGTCCTGAATTTAATCATATGATGATGGTATTTCATATCATTGAATCATTAATAATGTAAAAAGATGTGCCTTGCATGTAATATTGACATTTACTTACCAATTAGGTACCAAAGTAATATTCTTTAAAAATATTAAAAAGAAAACTATCAATCATTTGAGAAAGAAAAATGTTTGTGCACTGTTGTCAAAGTTTGTTCTCAGGGCACATCTTGTTTGCAGGCTTATCAAATCAGTTATATAAAAACTGTCAAATTTTGAAACATGAGTCCTCCTGGAAACTTTTCTGTGGACATCTATGTTCACCATGCTTTCTAAGTTTCCATCTTTGTGGGGCACTTAGGAATAGTTTGTTACCTGGTTAGCTGGCAGCTGATCTAATGGTGTGGATCCTCATGTGATTTGCCATCAGGGAGAAAATAGACTGTTTGAGTGTCAGTAGAAATGTTGTTTACTGTATCTTTAATCTTTACAGTGAAAATCTTTGGTAACTGTTGAATCCATTCATATAGGCTTTCATAGAATCTTGTGACTTCTTTCATTACTTTATTGATTCTAATGAACACATGATTTTTACTTTTAAGACCCTCATGGATGAATGGAGTTTTTTTGGCCTTGTGGGAATATGCTACAGGATTTAGGTGATTTGTCATTTTCCCAGTTTAGTGACAAAAGTTGAAAGGTCAGCATCTGTAGCAATATCAAATTCTTTGATCAAGTTTCTGGATCACTTCAGTCTAGTACCATACAACATTTCCACCACTGTAGGATCGTTTTCACTGTGGAAGGATCTGTGGAAGCCTAGTATACTTGTGGGTAATATGTTACACCATGTAGTTATAACATGGTCTTGTGTGACACTCTTTAACTTATGGTAGAGCCTTTCAATTTTTTTTTCCATTAACCCGTAGGTGGTATTCAGTCATTCTTATCAGCTTACAGACACAAATCTTAGGCAAGGCTCAGACATACTAGATTGAAATTGTGTTCTTTGTTCTGTTACTATCTGTTGTGACATTCCATATCCGGTAATCAAGCAGTTACCTGAAACTATATTATTATTGTTAAAAAATACTGTTGCTACTGTCTCTGCTTCAATGTTTCAAAGGAGCACACCATCTATCCATCTGGTGAATCTGTCTATACAAGTTAAAGAGTAAATGATCTGTTGGAGGGTTAAAAACTTCATCTGAAAATATTAATCAAATTTAGGGACTTGTCAGTACATTAATTAGTATGCCTTGCAAGTCTACTCTTCTGTAAAGCTGCTCATGCTGTACTCCATTGTTGCATAGCTTTCTTTAAATTTGGTCCAACAAATTTGGAAGGTACAAGTTTTATTGCAGGGGTGAACCAAGATGTGATTATGCTTGAAAAATGTGATCCCAAAATGGCTTAGGTAAATATGGATGAATTGTTTCCATTGATATGTCCTGATACAGTATTAATCAGCATTGCACCTTGACTTTAAATCATTAAAGTTCCTCAACTTTTTCATGTGAGACAGCTATTTCATCATTTCCCATCATCTCTAATTCTTCCAGCCTGGACAGGTAATCATCCACTACATTTTCTATCCTGTATGTTTGACACAAATCAGTTGTGAACTGAGAAATGCACTAGAGATAACTGACTTATGATGTCAAAACTTTCTCTTTCTTCTGTTTGGATGGAACAGTTAATGGGGTCTGATCTAAGTAGACAGGAAATCTTCTTGCTTCAAGTAGATATTTCAAAAATTTTATTACTAAGTAAATACTGAGAAGTTTCCTGTCATAAGCTGAGAAGTTCTTCTGGGCATGAGAAAACTTATCTGAAAAGAAACCAGTAGGAGTCCAAATTCCATCCTGTTTCTTTTGTAAAGGCTGGTCCTGTGAAAAAATTTGATGCACCCACAAACACTGCAAGTCACTAGTGCAACTTGCTGAGATTTTTCTTGCATTTTTCAAACTTTCCTGTTGCTTTTGGACTCCAGTCAGCGTTTTTTGTCATTATTCATACTTGCTTACAGACAATAACTTAGAAGAGCTTGTTTTTTGTGCAGCGTTTTCTAGATGGTATCGATAGAAGTTGAGCATGCAAAGAAATGCTCACAATTGTTTCACAAATTCTAGATAAGGCGTATTTACATTGTCTGCTATTCTCTCTGTGTTTGGTTTGGTGTCTTCTGATTTAATAATACAACTCAAACTTTACTTTCTGAGTACCAAACATAGATATTCCAATATTAATCTGCAGAAAATACTTCCCATGCCATTTGAGATGCATAACTAGATCGTCAGTATGTCATCTATCTGGACAAAACAAAAAATCTAATCCCTGCAGCACCTAATAAATCTTTGATAAGTGCTAGATGTGTTCCTTAACCTAAAGGTTCATCTTCTGCTGCTAGTTGGATTTGGTGATAAGTTTTTGAGAAGTCTGTCTGTGAAAATACCTTATTGATATGAAGGATTAAGTAAACATCATCTGTCCATTTGGTTGACTAGCTATCTGAGAGGATATTGTTATTAAGATGGCAATAAGTGTAACAAAAATGCCTATGCCCATCTGGTTTTACAACCACATGTAGATTACTTACTCACTAGAATTTTGAAGGTTGAATAATGCCATGGTTTAATACACTCCTGGAAATTGAAAAAAGAACACATTGACACCGGTGTGTCAGACCCACCATACTTGCTCCGGACACTGCGAGAGGGCTGTACAAGCAATGATCACACGCACGGCACAGCGGACACACCAGGAACCACGGTGTTGGCCGTCGAATGGCGCTAGCTGCGCAGCATTTGTGCACCGCCGCCGTCAGTGTCAGCCAGTTTGCCGTGGCATACGGAGCTCCATCGCAGTCTTTAACACTGGTAGCATGCCGCGACAGCGTGGACGTGAACCGTATTATGTGCAGTTGACGGACTTTGAGCGAGGGCCTATAGTGGGCATGCGGGAGGCCGGGTGGACGTACCGCCGAATTGCTCAACACGTGGGGCGTGAGGTCTCCACAGTACATCGATGTTGTCGCCAGTGGTCGGCGGAAGGTGCACGTGCCCGTCGACCTGGGACCAGACCGCAGCGACGCACTGATGCACGCCAAGACCGTAGGATCCTACGCAGTGCCGTAGGGGACCGCACCGCCACTTCCCAGCAAATTAGGGACACTGTTGCTCCTGGGGTATCGGCGAGGACCATTCGTAACCGTCTCCATGAAGCTGGGCTACGGTCCCGCACACCGTTAGGCCGTCTTCCGCTCATGCCCCAACATCGTGCAGCCCGCCTCCAGTGGTGTCGCGACAGGCGTGAATGGAGGGACGAATGGAGACGTGTCGTCTTCAGCGATGAGAGTCGCTTCTGCCTTGGTGCCAATGATGGTCGTATGCGTGTTTGGCGCCGTGCAGGTGAGCGCCACAATCAGGACTGCATACGACCGAGGCACACAGGGCCAACACCCGGCATCATGGTGTGGGGAGCGATCTCCTACACTGGCCGTACACCACTGGTGATCGTCGAGGGGACACTGAATAGTGCACGGTACATCCAAACCGTCATCGAACCCATCGTTCTACCATTCCTAGACCGGCAAGGGAACTTGCTGTTCCAACAGGACAATGCACGTCCGCATGTATCCCGTGCCACCCAACGTGCTCTAGAAGGTGTAAGTCAACTACCCTGGCCAGCAAGATCTCTGGATCTGTCCTCCATTGAGCATGTTTGGGACTGGATGAAGCGTCGTCTCACGCGGTCTGCACGTCCAGCACGAACGCTGGTCCAACTGAGGCGCCAGGTGGAAATGGCATGGCAAGCCATTCCACAGGACTACATCCAGCATCTCTACGATCGTCTCCATGGGAGAATAGCAGCCTGCATTGCTGCGAAAGGTGGATATACACTGTACTAGTGCTGACATTGTGCTTGCTCTGTTGCCTGTGTCTATGTGCCTGTGGTTCTGTCAGTGTGATCATGTGATGTATCTGACCCCAGGAATGTGTCAATAAAGTTTCCCCTTCCTGGGACAATGAATTCACGGTGTTCTTATTTCAATTTCCAGGAGTGTATATACTAGAATGATTTAGCACAATATGTATTTTGTGATGATCTATTTTATGAAGCTTGCAAAAGACCGCTGGACCACTAGATGCTGAGCTATAATGCCTAACATCGTATTTATTTTCTTTTAGGACAGCATAGGATTTTGCTAACTCTCAAAATGACTCAAAATTTTCAAAAAAATTACAGGAGATATGAAAAGAATTAACAGTCTCACATGCTTCACTAGGTGCTTCATTCCCTTTCACTCTCAACTGACTGTCATTATCACTCAGTCTTGTTCTTGAAATCAACGAAGAGTTGAAAATGACAAAGAAAATCAGCACCTAATGTACTTTTAAAATGCCTGCAACAGTAAATGACCATTGAAAATTATGTTTTAGTTCTACAGTCAGCAACTTTGAACATTAGATTGTAATCTGAGAATCATACATAGCAAACAATTTGTATTCAACATCTTTTGAGTTATCACTTTCTCTTGCGTGTAAGGCAGAGATGTCTGCTTCACTGTCTACCAAAAACAGTTGTCCTAAATTGTAATCATTGTCAAAGAAGCAAGATTGGTGATCTGCATCATCTGTAACAGAACATTTGACTGCTATCATGTCTACCTCTTCTCATTTCCCTGATTTTGATATTCAAAAGGCCAAAGACATATGTTTAGTCTACAATCTACACCAAACGAAAATTATAATAACAGGACTTCCCATTTTCAGTCTAACTTGATTGGCTTCTGCTCCTACTATGGGAATGTTGTCACTTTTGATTTTCTCTAAGCCAACATTTCAGTTTTCTGATTAGCAAGTGTAATTCATCTAACTGCATAAAAAAAACCTGCAGCAGATGACAGCTTCTGTGTCAGTGTTCACTGGACTTCACATTTCACCATTTGATCTGCCATGAGAGTCATATTCTTCAGAAATAGTTAGAATGCTTTCAGTGTAACTGGGAATGTTATCTAACCTTAAAGTTTAAATGACTTTTTGCTCACATTTTTTCCTGCATAACCTTTAGACTGCCTGACTCAAGCACACTGAATAATATTTTATGTGGTGCTCATCACTGTCCTTGAACATTGTTCTTTCATTCCTTCTTTTTTTTAAGCTAGTGAACAGTTATTTGACTCAGAGCTGACTGCCAGAAACCAGAATTTTTCATTGAACTGTGGCTTTAGTTGCAATAATGAGTCATGGAATTACGTTGTGTCAGTTGTTATGCTACTGATATGAAACTGTACTTTACATTGACAAAACCAAATATCTGGTTTCTACACCCAAAATGGCAGTAATTTAACACTGATATTGTCTGCTTCAGATGTACCTGGTGTTGCAGCATTTTTGTTGTTGGTGTCCATGATGTTTTATTTTTTGATTGGTCCTTCTTGATCATGTCAGAAGTTTACTTTAGAGGTGCTATTCCTTACACTTTGCAGTATTTTTGTACTAAATTTAATAAGGAAAACTCAGTTACTTTCAAAAAAATTATTTCACAACTCACCATTTTTTTTAACAAAATGTAGCCAAGGTAGCAGGCTGGATGTTTCCACACAATTTTGAAAAAATATTTATTAAATCAAGTGATCCTACTGTTTGAAAAATAATTTACTTTTCGGGCACTATTTTCTTTTTAATATGACCCCACAGTTACCTTACTATGCCCTTCTACTGTTCATTTTTCTCTCACATTACTTGCTATTGGCCATCCTGAATCTCTTTTCCTGCATCCTTTTCATTAATGATTATTGTTTTGTTTCATTGTTTTATTTTCATCTGTATTTTTATTTTCCTCTTCCTATTGTGTATCTTACTGTTCACTTTGCTGACCCATCAATTCTTTTCATCTCCATTGTATCTGTGCCCACTAATGGTCACATATTAACTAATGAACATTAATCACAGTACCTTCAGGTCTTTGACAGTTAATTTCTCAGTTGCTCTACATTGTCTAACCCCTGTACATTCCTCCCAGTGATACACAGTTTACATTGCTGTGTAATTCAACTAGTGTATATAGAGTAAAGTCTGTGGCACACAGCCTATGACTGGCTGCTGGCACTAGAAGGGGAGGGTGGCGAGTCCATCACTCTGATTGCCTTTTACCCTCCAGGAAAGAACCCTCGTACTCATTTGAGCTGAGGTCATCTAGGAGGGAGAGTAATGAGGGAAAAATCCCCACTTTATCCAGGTCTGAACCTGACCTCCAGAGCCAAAGTTTAGTGCTCTACCTCTTAAAGCTTTGTAATAGTGTATATAGCTCAAATAAAATAACTTTGTGACTGACAGATGTCTGTGTCAGAGGGCAGAGGAAGTTTGACAGATGTCTTTGTCAGAGGGCAGAGGAAGGGAGGAGGGGATTGGAGGGGGGAGCTTTGCTACCTAGTACTTAGCATGCTAGATGCTTATATGATTAATACTGTTCACTCTGTGGTTTAGCATTCTCCCATCCACCTCATGTAACATGTCCTGCTTGGCAAAGCTCTGTACACACCACGGGCAAGACTCTGCACTCACCATTGGCAAGGCTCTGCATTCACTGACAACACAGGCAACACATTGAGCAAATGGAGCATGAGACAGAACTCAATTGCTGATGCTTGGCTCTACCACTCAACTCACTAAAACATCACTCACAAAGTGTGGTTTCACTGGCCACTTCCTCTGTTTTGTTTCTTAACGCACAAGGAAGAAACTATTTATTCCAAACACTTAAATTTTGATACTTTTTTGTATATTGTTATACGTATAAAACTGCTCAGGTTATAATCACTCCACTTATTTATGTCATATTGGTATATGAAAAAATGTACACTAATTAATTAGTACAGCATCTATATTATTTCAATAGGGATTTAATATTCATTAAAATATGTCTAAATCTGAAAGTTCTGTTTGTCAGAGATGAGATATTGAAACTATGCCATGAATTATGTATTGTGAGCTGAGTAGAGTGACAGAACTCATATACATAGCTATTTCCTAATGTTAGCTCTGTTCTCATGCATTAAGAGGGCCAGTGATGAAATGATATGAGATGCGTTATTCTTAGTTATTACCCCTGCTGCTGCTAGAAGTGCAAGACAAATATAACTGCATGACTGAGTAGAGCATGGCTGTATCTGATACACACAGCTAGCTCTATTATACAAGCACTCTAGATATTTTCCTCACACTTGACAAGTTTTTGCTTTGAGTAACCGTGTCAAACTCAATAAAAATTCAGTTTACTCTAAAATGCTATAATATTACAAATATTTTCATGAACTTGTGCTTCAAAATTGTAAATGATGTCAGATGTAGTGGATATTTTCCTTTTTTCAAATTCAATTCTTGCGGCTAATATTGTGTGTAACTTTACTATGCAGAAAATAACAGGCCAATACAATGAAATACAACAGTTGCAAATGTAAAAGAATAATTACATGATGAACAGTTTATTTGTATTCTTTATGTACCCTTGTTCTTATCTCACCTGATTAACATAGTAAACATAGTTCACTCTTTGTCATTCACAGAGGCCATCTTTTTCCATTTAATATTCTGATTCTCATAACTGTTGATTCTGCATAGTGGTTTGTGATACCTCAGCAGCTTACACAGTATCAAAAAATTACAGCAATTAATGGGCAAAGATTTGGTGTGGATATTAAAAAAGTATTATTAAAAAAACATTGGCAAATTCCAGGAAATGATAATGAGATTTCCTTAAGTTGAGCCTCCAAGGGAAAATACAAGACCAAAACACTAGGTGGCATGGAGTTTACAATTAGTCTATGCAGCTTGTTTGAGTGATTCACTTCGTATATTTAATTGGCCAAATGTTGTGGCCACTTACTTATTAGTGTATTGATGCATCCACAAAACAGTTACAGTTTTACTTGGCACAGTTTCCTCAAACTTTTGACACATGTGGAAAAGTAGTTGGAAGCAGAGGCCAACACAGGTCATGTAATTCCTTTTGATCACCAGGAGGCAGATAGCAAATTCAGAGCTGATAAGCTGAATGATTTTCTGGATCTGTTTGGTCACAATATCAGGTGAGTATGAGGATCTGTAATTTCCCATAATGTTCCTCAAAGCATTGGGAATCATTGAGATCATGTGACATTCGTAATTGCATCTTGCTGGAAATGCCATTTCCTGAGTATGAGACAACTATTATGAAGGTGCAAATTTTCAGCAATAATAATAACAAAGTAGACAACTCTTTTCTGTGGCCCCTTATACCAAACAAAGGTGCAGTACAGGTTCAGGTGAATGCCTGCCTTCATATTGTGTTGCTGCTACTGCCGCTACCACTGTGCCAGGAAGTTGTACTCTTGGAAGTTGGAGTGTTCTGACTCAGTCACATGGTAATAAGTCTAACCCGTGACACAAATTTGGCTTGTCCTCTGAGGAGTACCATTTTCAGTGATGATTGATGGATACTTCACTGTCATTTGTGTCACATATTGTCACCATTTCAATGATACTTATTGTCAGGTAGGCGTCAGTATCCACCATTTGACAGAGTCATAAATCACCAGTCTTCCATCTGCTATGGTACTTGGAATTGACTGAATAACTGCTCTTTTATCTATAGCAACTGTTATATGTTACTTGTTTTGTGTAGACCTACTTCCTTCATTGTGTTCTGGATTTGCAATGTCCAGATGAAAATATTCCAAACAAACAAGACAAAGCAGGGGATGTCTACACAAATAGACAGGAACAAACATAACACAATAAGACACTGGCTTAAGTGAAAACCATTTGAAAAGGTGGCTTTCTGACTAGCTAGATTATAAAACTATATCCCGGTAATATCACAAGATAGATTTGGAAAAGCACAAACTATAATCTGAAAATAAGTGGGCATGTATAAGATATGACCCATGGAACATGAAAATAACTAAACTATAGAATAATCCTTTGGTGCAGTATGAGAAAGATACTGTCACATTAACATTTTGTGTCAGTCTCTGAAGCATACTCAGATGACTCATCTGGCAAAAGCTTTGTCTTTGGAAGATAGTGATCGAGATTTTTGTCTTGGTCTAACACACAGTTCTGACCTCTCAAGAAGTGTCAAGGTGTGTATGTTTTGATAACTTTTGTGATGTCTGATAGCAACCATTGTACTGTACAGTCACAGATTCATCATTTCCGATGAAATGGTGAGAACTAAGTGTAAATTGACAGGAAGTGCCAGAGATGATGTAACTGAGAAAACTGCAGTGTGAATTCTACAGACAAGGACAGCAGAAGTATTATTTTATTGCATTTATGAAGTAGATTAGTGACAAAATTCTGTAACTGTTACAAAAATATGATCCTATGACAATGTTTCATTCCTGCTATAATGATTAATTGGAAAGTTTTGACTACAAGCTTAGCTTGATACTGAGGAAAACACTGTCCCAGGTGTATTTTACTCCTCACTGTTTTTCAAGGAATTATTCATTTGTTATAATATAAGTTTTTGATTTATTTTGTACTTCACTCTGGTTTGCCGTAGAATATTTGTAAACCATAAATCATTAAAAAATGTAATTTCTTTGAATTCTTATGTGGCTGCTGAGAGTTTTGTTTTAGCTGTGACTCACAAACTTATACTAAATTAATTCCAATGTTTTCCCTTTCTTGTGATATTTAGTATTTGGAAAGAAATCTGATAAATTTATAATATAACTTTTTATAAAGGAGAATCATATACCAATTAACTTAGTAACTCAGGAAGTAATAGGAAAGGAATATATGGTGGTTTACAGTAAACTGAGACCTCCCTGAAATACAAATTTAAAAAAGTAGTGTTAATAAATGCTAATAGTGATTGGAATTAATTTTAGAGTCTGTTTCACTGCAAAATACATGAAACTTAGTTATAAATTATAGAGATAATAGCAGTGACAGATGGATAGTCCATCTTGCTACAAAATATACATTTTAAATTATGGAAATAAATACATAGTGCCAAAAGCTTAAACAAGAGCAGAGTTCGCCAACTGCATGTTTCTGTGCTTACAAATAAGTTACAGTCACTTGTTAAGGCTAAAGCAATCTTCTTGTCAACTATCAGTTTGTCTTGTCAATCAGACTCACAATTTATTCATTTAATGGCAAAACATTTGCGCTCCAACATATTTTATTCTGGTCATGTCACTATTACATTTAATATAGCCTTCTTTTCATTTCCTCATCTTTGTTGATGAAGAGTTGTTGTACAACTACATGAGAGTACATATAAGTGAATTATTATTTGAAGTTTGTGCATGTGGGTGGTATAATGAAAAGATTACTACCATTATCAAATACCACTTCCACATTCATAGGATAATAATAGCCATAGAAATCACTTTTGTGACTACAAGTGTCAGATATCTTTATATCAGTGTGCGATTTGCGGAGGGGGGGGGGGGATTTCCCCCTTCTGCATCAGACCATCCCCTCCTCTGGCTTTAGTTTATGCGTCCCATCCTGTGATGTTTATTTCCCACGCACTGGAGTAAAACTTTACATATAATTTAAATTTGTGGAGCCGAGCACTGAAAGTTTTTAATAAGTCTTACTATTAATACTATCAATATGTTTCAGTTTTCTATCATCAGAATAAGTACAGCTTTTCACAAATGTGCCTCTACTTTTTGAATTCCCCTCGTATACCTGTACGTAGATGATTTTGTAAATAAGCTTTACCTATAATGTACTTTTAAAGATATAACAAGGGATGGCTTTTCTGATAGTGCATATGCGTGAATAGTGAGTTTCGGCATTAACATCTATTCATAAATAGCTATTTAACCATGCGTAATGCCACGGTCCAAGCTAGTAACATATATAATTCTAATAACCCATGTGAATGTTGTCCAAGTCCCCCACTGGTAAAAGCACAAATCGCACCCTGCTTTACATAAATAAGTGCAGTAATTTCCAGTAGTTAACAGTTCTTATTACTAATGAAATTTTGACATTATCTGTAGTATACTTCCGTGTTATTCATTAATGTATACTCAGCTAAATGTACTAATATCAATGAAAGGTCTGTGAGTTCAAAAAGTTAGCAGTAACAAATTAAATATCTTGAGCTTTTAGAACTTTTATTTCCTAATCGTCTGTGGGCAGCGCATATTATGTGAATGTTGTCCAAATCTACATGCAAACTAATTACAAGGAAAATGAATTACACAAAAATTAACCTCCACCCACTCCCTCCCACACACACTGGGGGCCCATCTGATTGTGCAACCTCATTTATTTTTGAACTGAAATAAAATGTGAAAAACGCAATTGGCCAGGGATGCATCTATTTCAGGGACTCACACAATGGGCAGGAATTCACAATCCACAAAGGTCAATGAACACCACTTTCAACACAAAGTTAGGTTTTCATAAATGGCCTGTGTATGTTTTTTCTACAGAAATGAAAACTAGAGGTACAATTTATGATGGCAGACTTTGTTTTACTGTTCTAACCTCATACATTCCGAAAATCAAGCTTTAAAGGATCACAACAGTGCCGCTGTTGCAGCCATAATGCATAGGGCAAGGGTTGCCTGTACTGCCCTGTGGCCTGCTGTCATGGGCTCACACATTGGGCTGAAATGCACCATCATTAAAAGCAAACAAACATCACTTTCAGCACAAAGTTATGTTGATTTAAATGGCACATATGTGTTTTTCTGCAGTATTGAATACTAGAGGTACAATTTAGTGACAAGATGTGGTTCTAGTGTCGTAGACACGATTATGAATGGCATACAGCCAAAAAAAGTTACAAGTTTGTGCATGACGTCCAGCACAGAAAATGCATCCCCACCATTTGCATCAATACATGTGTGGAGATGGTGAACAATTGAGTGTTGCACAGATAGTAGTGTTTCCACAGATACTGCTGCACAAGCAGTGGTAACACACTGTTGTACATCCTCTGGTGTTGTTGTGGGGTCATGGTGCACACACTCTTTTACTACGCCCCAGAGAATGAAGTCCAAGGTTACTTGGCTGACCAGCTCACAGAATCTCCATGTCCTATCCACCTATTTGGAAACACTGCAGCCACAACTTTTCCAGAAACATCTGCATATCGTGTGGAACCACATTGATAGATGCATTTCCAGTGCCATGTCCTCCATGAGGAGGGGTAGTGTCTCACAGAAATGAGGCATATCACCATCTGGTTAATGTTACCTGATGAAAATAGGAACCCACAAATGGGATGCCACACCAAACATTGACACCCCAATGTTGTTGATGAGCAACTGCACAAAGCCAATGTGGATTTTGCATGGACCAGTAGTGCATGTTCAGCAGATTCACATGACCTTAAAATGCAAATGAAGCTTCATTTGTAAACAACACAACACGTAGGAAGTCAGGATGACCTTGCAATCGCTGAATTGCGAAACAACAGAATTCAGTGGAGGATTGAGAGTCATTCCTGTACAGTTCTTCATGGAATAAGATGAAATGTATTCCTATGTGAAATTCTCCTGACACTGCAATGGCTCATTCCAGAACTACATGCAATCTGTCATACACTCACCTCAGGTTGTGCACCACAGCTGCCAGAATAGCAATTTTGTTGTTATTGTTAGTTCTGTGTTTGTATGTGATGCTTTCTGTGAGCCCAGCTGCCTGTTTCCATGAGACTTATGCAGATGTTGGAAATGGTATGAGGTGAAGGATATCAGTAGTCTTCAGTGTAGACTGCTACAGCTGTGGTTTCATTTCTGTGACATTCACCACAAGTTAACAACATACCTAGATTCTCTTCACTATTGAAGAACAGTTTATCAACGAGACAACTGCTGCATCATAGTGTTTTTTGCTGTTTGACACTGACACCAGTACAGTAGGCCTGAGCAAGACACACTAGTAGACTGTACTGTGTAGGTATAACATGCATACTGATAGTAGTCTGCTTACAGAAGGCATCAGGACACTGCAGGCAACCATTGCTCTGCGCATTACAGGAGAAACCACAGCACCTTCTCCAACCATTAAAGTCTAGTATTTCAGACTGTATGAGGTTTAGAACAGTGGAACTAAGGCTACCATAACTAATTGTAGCTCTAGTTTTCATTCTTGTAGACAAAAAATATGCATGTCATTTAAAAAAACACCTAACTCTTTGTTGAAAGTGGAGTTTGTTGACCTTTTTGGATAATGCATTCCTGCCCATTGTGTGAGCCACTGACATAGTCACCCATTGCATTTTTCTCTTTTTTGTTTCTTTTCTGAAATATGTGAGGTGGCTAAGTTAGCTGGGACACCCTGTATTTATCACAACAATGTCATGAAAAGAATAGACTGCTACTCACCACATAGTGATGTTGAGTCCCAGATAGGCACAAGAAAGATTGTTGTACATTTGAGCCTTCGGCCAAAAGCCCTTCTTCTTAACTAGAAAGTACAACTCACACACATGTGACCACTGTCTCTGGCCATTAAGACCAGACTGCAAGCAAGTGTGCCTGAAGGGAGAAGCAATTTGTGGGTGATGGGATTTAGGAGGAGGATGGGGCAGGGAGAGGGAGGGATTGGAGGAGGGGAGGACAATAAAGTGCTGCTTGTGGAGCATGTAGGGATGTGGTGGGGGCAGGGTAGGGCAGCTAGGTGCAGGGGTGGCTAGATGCAGTCTGAAGGTTAGATGGAAGGGAGGGGTCAGAAAAGGAGAGAAGTAGAGGGAGGGGAGGGGGGAATAAGACTGATGGCTGTGTTGGTGGAATAGAAGGCTGTGTAGAGCTGGAGTTGGAACAAGGAAGGGGAAAGGTAGGTGAAGGACAGGGACTAGTGAAGGTTGACTTCAAGGGTGTTATGGAACTGTAGGATATACTTCAAGAAAACTTCCACCTGTGCAGTTCAGAATAACTAGTGTTGATAGGAAGGATCCAGATGGTGAAGGTTGTGAAGCATTCATTGAAGTGAAACACATTGTGAAAGGCAGCATATTCATCAGCTGGGTGGTCCAGCTGTATGTTAGCTACAGGTTGTTGGTAGCCATTAGTGCAGATAGACAGCTTGTTGGTTGTAATACCAATATAGAACACAGTACTGTGGTTGCAGCTTAGTTTGTAGATCACATGACTGCTTTGAGAGGTTGCTGTGTGACTGATGAGATAGGTGATTCCTGTGACCGGACTGGAATAGATGGTGATGGAAGGACATGGGACAGTTCTTGCATAGAGGCGAGAGGTTGGGAGCAGAGATGAAGTAGGGATGAATAAGGATATTGTGTAAGTTTGGTGGGCAGTAGAATAAAACTGTGGAAGGGCTGGAAAGAATAGTGGGGGAGGATATTCCTCATTTCAAGACATGAAGAGAGGTAGTCAAAAACCCTGGTGGAGAATGTGATTTAGTTGGTCCAGTCCTGGGTGGTACTGAGTCAAGAGGGAAATGTTTCTTTGTAGCCAGATGGTGGGAATGTAGGAGGTTGTAGGTGACTGGAGAGACTAGCACGGGGGATCAATTTCTGTACAAGGATGGGAGGGTAAGTTTGGTCTGTGAAGGCCTCAATGAGACCCTTGGTACATTTGGAGAGGGACTGCTCATCACTACAGATGGTATGGACATGGATGCCGAGGCTATATGAAATGGTCTACTTGGTATGGAATGGGTGGAAGCTGTCAAAGTGAAGGTATTAGTGGTGGTTGGTAAGTATGATATGGATGGAGTTACTGATGTAGCCATCATTGAGGAGGAGGTGAACATCGAGGAAGGTAGCTTGTTGAGTTGAGGATGACCTGGTGAAATGGATGGTGGAGAAGGTGTTGAGGTTCTGGAGGAATGTGGATAGGGTGACCTCACCCTCAGTCCAGATTGGAAGATGTCATCAGTGAATCTGAGCTAGGTGAGGGGTCTGAGATTCTGGGTGGTTAAGAAGGACTCCTCTAGATGGCCCATGAATAAGTTGGTATAGAATGTTGCCATGCAGTTGCCCATTGCTGTACCATGGATTTGTTTGTTGATGTTTCCTTCAAAGGTGAAGTAATTGTGAATGAGGATGTAGTTGGTCATGGTGACCAGGAAAGAGGTTGTAGATTTGGAGTCAGTTGGGTGTTAGGGAATGTAATGTTCAATAGCAGCAGGGCCATAAGCATTAGGGAAGTTAGTGTAGAGTGAGGTGGCGTCAGTAGTGATGAGCAGGGTGCCATATAGGAAATGGTTGGTGTCTTTTACCTGTGACCTACCACTCCCCCCCCCCCCTCCTCCCTCCCCCGCTCTATAAAATGTACCAACCAACCATTCCCTCCACTGGCTCTCAAAGTTCCTGTTCTGTTACCAGTGGTGCCCTGCTCATCATTGTTGATGCACCTAACTTTACACTAACATCCTTAATGCCCAAGGCCTTGCTGTTATTGAACACTACCTTTCCCAATGCCTGATAGACTCCAACCTAAAAATTCGTTCCTGGTCACCATGACCAACTATATCGTCATCCACAATTATTTCACCTTTGGGAGCATCACCTACAAACAAATTCTTGGTACAGTAATGGGCACCCAAATGGGACCATCCTATACTCACCTATTCGTGTGCCACCTAGAGGAATCCTTCCTAACCCTCCAGAATCCCAACCCCCTCACCTGGTTCAGATTAATTGATGACATATTTGTGATGTGGACTGAGGATGAGGACTCCCTATGTGCATTCCTCATGAAACTCGTCCCCCAATCTGGTCCTCCTCAGTCCAACAAGCCACCTCCATCGATGTTGAGCTCCATCGCAAAGATGGCTACATGAGTACCCCTATCCATATCAGACCTACAGCCACCACCAATACCTCCAATTATACTGCTGCCACCCATTCCACATCAAGAATCCCTTTCCACACAGCCCATACCTGAGTCGGTGTAAGTAGATCTCTGACAGCTGCAGTGGGCTAGGCATGGTAGCTTCGCAGGCCTAAATCAACCAATAATTTAACACCATTTTGTAAACGTCCGTATAGAGACACCTCAGTGTTGTCACAGTTCTGTAGATGGCTACTGTTCTTACCTGCATCCATTGATGCTTCACAACTGCAAACTGGTAACAGCACTTGGAGCTGTCAGGTATTTTCTTATGCTGTCTCAAATATAGCCACCTGTGGCCTTTGCATCTGTAATGACAAGCAGCCACTCTCCAAATATACCGTGGGTGTCACTGAGGTCTTCACAGACCAAACTTACACTCCCAACCTTGTACAGAAATGGTTCTTCCATGTCTTGTCCCTCCAGTCACCTACCACCTCCTACATTCCCACTGTCCAGCCACAAAGGAGCACTCCCCTCTTGACTCAGTACCACCCAGGACTAAACAACTAAATCACATCGTCCACCAGGGTTTTGTCTACTTCTGATCATGCCCTGAAATGAGAAATATCCTCCCCTCACTATCCTTCCCTCCCCTCCCACATTGTATTCCACTACCCACCGAACCAACTTAATATCATTGTCCATATCTACTCCACCCCTGTATCATTGTCCATATCTACTCCACCCCTGCTTCCAAACCCTTGCCTCATGGCTCACATCCATGTAATAGACACACATTCAAGAACTGTCCCATACATCCTCATACCACCATCAAATCCAGTCTGGTTGCAGGCATCACCTATCCCATCAAAGGCAATGCTACCTGTGAAAGCAGTCAATTGATCTACAAACCAAGCTGAAACCACGGTGCTGTGTTCTGCATTGATATTCCACCAAACAAGCTGTCTAACTGCACTGAAGGCCAACAGACAGCTGGACCAGCCAGTTGACAAATATGCTGCCTAACACAATGTGCTTCACACCAATGACTGCTTCACAGCCTTCATTATCTGGATCCTTCCTGCCAGTACCAGCTTTCCTGAACTGTGCAGTTGACAACTCTCCTTGCAATATAACCTATGCTTCCATAATCCCCTTGGCTTCAACCTTTCACTAGTCCCTGTCCTTCACCTATCTATCCCCTTCTCTGCTCCCACTGCAGCTCTACACAGCCTTCTGTTCCACCAATGCATCCACTAGTATTTTTTCCCCTCCTCTACTTCTTTCCTTTTCTGCCCCTCACAAAACCGCTGAATGTACCTGGCTGCCATTTCCTAGCCCCACCACATCCCTGCATGCTCCCACAAGCAGCACTTTACCATTCCCCACCCCTACCCTATAATACCTTCTCCTCCCAACATCAGCCTCCCTTCCTCCATCTACACCTATATACATACTTCGCAAGCTCACCATCCACAGCTCGCTTTTCTAATCAGGCATAGTTGCTCAAGTCCAACCTCGGTGGTCAGAGTCAGTGGTCATATATGTGTGTGTTCTCGGAATGTGTGTCTGTCTGCTACTTTAGCAGAAGGCCTTTTGGCTGAGAGCTCAAATGTACAGCATTCTTTCTGTTGTGCTGTCTGTGACTCAATATCTGTTCTATATAATGAGTATCAATCTAGCCTTCTCAAAATATTATCTCTCTCCTCACCCCCCCCCCCCCTCCCTCTCTCTCTCTCTCTCTCTCTCTCTCTCTCTCTCTCTCTCCAGCTGTTCACTTACATGATAAAATAAAACACTTGCAGCCGATATTTTCATGTTACATTATTATATTGCAATCAGTTCTACAACTCAGTACACCATCTTCAGGCCTTAACTGATGCTGAGGGGGTGAACCACAATCATATATGTGATCCCATCAGTGGTCAACACCTCTGAACTGGCTTCCATAGAATACTGTAAAAATGATTTTGTGTCTGTGTTGCGGATACAACACTTTTACAGTATTTGCTCACACCATATTATTCCCCACTCTTTTGGCTACAAAACCCTGTTTTTCCACATAATCTCTGTTCAGTGTGACAGCCTTATACCACCATCCTGGTAGGGCCTCTATGCCTGCATGGTACCAATCTGTCCAGTGGTACATGCCTTTGAGTATTCTAACTGCTGGATGAGTGTGTCAACACTACCAACAGAGATATCCAGCTGTGAAGGGAGGTGTTTGATTGTGGTCTGTTAATCACATCTAGAACTCACTGCTGTATGCGGCTGGCCAGCACATGGGAGATCGGACAGGTTTGCATGACCTTCTTGTGATGATGACAGATGTCTTGCCCAATAACTCATCACGCTTTTGTTCACTGCCAGGTCTCTATAGATGTTCTGCAAGCACTCTTGAATATTTACATTGCTCTAGTTTTCCACCAAAAGAAGCTTAATGAGAACTCTCTGCTTGTAACACTCCTCACTTACAGAAGTCATTTTGAAGGCTAGCGTATAGTGCTGCCACCCATTGAAACTTCACGAAACAATAGTGGCTGAAGTGGGAATATTCTATGATGTCCAACAGCAAATTTTGCATTTATTCAACCGAATTTGTCCAAAAAATGTGTTGTATTACTTATTGAATACCCTCATAGTTTCACAGATTGTAGTGAAATTAAGTTTTTATTCTCCTCTGAACAGGAGCTATGCATACGTTTATTTTTCATCCTGTCATTGTTTTTTGTTCTATTATTAAATCCTTATTAAATGAATGATTAATTCCAAATTCTTGAATTTCCGTTTATATGTTCTTGACTGTCATTATTATTGAAATACTGATAGACTTAATTCAACTGCATTCAATTTTTCCTTTTTTTTCAAAAACAGTTTATACAGGAATCAGTTGCTGTCTTGAAGTGTGACAGAAGAGGAGGTCATTCTCCTATTTCTCTGAAGGAGGTCCACACACATCTGTCTTAGATTTAGCAGTTGTTATCTTCTGTGACAGGAAAAATTATAATGTGGCATCTTAAAATGGGATTTAGAATTCTGCATATCATCTCCATGAAAATCATGAGTCTTTCTCTGTGTGTTTTCAATTTCTTACTCTCTGTTTCCGAGCAGAATATCTGGTTGTCTGTAAGAAATTGCCTAAAACCACACTCAGGCTTTTCAAAACTTAATTCAAAATTTTATAATCATATGTAGTAACATGCTTCATACAATCAAAGATTGTGACATGGTGACTTATCACTTCTAACATTAAATAAGACTAATAAACTTAACCCTATGTTATATCTGAAAACAAAGATGATGAGACTTACCAAACAAAAACACTAGCAGGTCGATAGACACACAAACAAACACAAACATACACACAAAAGTCAAGCTTTCGCAACAAACGGTTGCTTCATCATTTCATGTCTGCTTGTGTCTGTGTATTTGCGGATGTATGTATGTGTGTGTGTGTGTGTGTGTGTGTGTGTGTGTGTGTGTGTGTGCAAGTGTATACCTGTCCTTTTATCCCCCTAAGGTAAGTCTTTCCGCTCCCAGGATTGGAATGACTCCTTACCCTCTCCCTTAAAACCCACATCCTTTCGTCTTTCCCTCTCCTTCCCTCTTTCCTGATGAAGCAACCGTTTGTTGCGAAAGCTTGAATTTTGTGTGTATGTTTGTGTTTGTTTGTGTGTCTATCGACCTGCCAGCGCTTTTGTTTGGTAAGTCTCATCATCTTTGTTTTTAGATATATTTTTCCCACGTGGAATGTTTCCCTCTATTATATTCATATCATCAATTTTAACCCTATGTTATAATACATATGTTGTTACCTCTTCAGCAACCATTATTTTTTATGATTGTCATTAAAAAACCTATGGTTGTAATACATACTGTGTTACTTCTTCAGACAGGTAATATTATCTATGGTCATCATTAAAGAAATAATCTCCACTATAGTAGCACGTAGGCTACTTATCAGAGATTTTTCCTGGTCTCCTTCAGTATTTCTTAGCTTTGGGTCACACTTTCCCTTTCACATTTTATTAAAAAAATTCATGCCCATGTAATATGGAGTTTCTTCATGCAGTTTTAGTCTGTGGATTGTTAACATGCAACTTGCTCTATGTTTAGTCTCATTCTGATGTAAGAAGCAATTGCCCTAAAAAAGTTGTGGATTTCTCTTATTGAAGATGAGGGTCTCCATGCAAGTAATGGACATTAGATTTCAGTCTCAAAATAAAGGTTTGCAGTATTGTTTCTTTTAGTGCCCACTGTGGCTCAGATAACCTTTTTTAGTCTAAAAGCTTTGAGTAGTTTACTATTCTCTAATGCCAGAAAACAATGCTATGCCTAATGAATAAAACAAAATATGCATAATATACAGTTTTTACAGCTAAATCAGTGACATTATGTAAGCTGTCGATAACATAAATGGTATTGTTCAGTTGACTCGGTACACTGTCCATGTGATTACTCCACTACATAATTTTGTTTACTAGTACACCAAGGAATTTGACATAGTCTGCAGTGTCCAATTTTTTGTCCATATAGTGTATTTCACTTATACACTGTGCAGATTGTTTTGTGTTGAAATGAATAGTTTCTGTTTTTGCAAAGTTTAATTTTAAATTATTATTTTTGACCCTTGTCTCTCCTTTTCCAAGTGTGTGCTCAATACAGTGGATTAAGTCTTCATTGGTTTTGCAGTAAACTATCAGTGTTGAATCATCTGTATTGAGGATATCATGTACACAATAAGATGGAGACCTTTTCCTCTGATTTTCACGTGGTAAAGTATGGGGTTGCACAAGGCTCAATACTTGGTCTGCTAATGTTTATATTGTATGTAAATGACACGGCAACATCAGTAAAAGAAAATGCAATCGTGTGTGCAAATGATATATCCCTCATTCTAAATAGCAGCTCAATAAATAGCTTAGAAACAAGAACTAACAAGAACTGTCATGGAAATAGAAAGGGCAAATGAATATTTAAGTGAAAAAATCTATTTGTAAATGAAAAGAAAACAACCTACCTGGAAATACTTGCAAAGAGAACAACAAATGAAGAGAAACTAAATATAAGACACTGAAATTGGTTGCATGTATGTAGTAAATTGAATTAAAAATTATGTTTTACCTATGTTTTCATTAATTATTTTGTGATTGAAATTGTGTATGTATACTGACATACCAATTTTCACTCTAAACAGTGATCAAAGGAGGAATAAATAAATAAATAAAAGGTTGGTTTTGTACTGAACCTGGCATGGCATATCATTGATATAATACAAAAATAGTTACCCTTATATTGAACCTTGTGCAACACCCAATTACGTATGTCTCTCCAAACCAGAGAGAAATTTGTTGTCACTGTTATTAACAGTTGCTCTTTGTTTCCTGTCCACTAAGTATGATGACATCCAACTAAGAGACTTTCCTTGAAAATCGGATTGTCAGTTTTCAGTGAAGCAGGTTATGATTTACAGTACTGAAAGACTTGGTAAGACCACAAAAGATATCTGACACACACATTCTATTGTTGTAACATCTGCTGACTTTAGTTACCAATTAATTATGTGTATGGGTTGTTCTGTAACCTTTTTTGAAACCATACTGGCTATGTAAAATTATGCTCTGAGATGAATTATAATTTTCTTTCTGTTCATATACTGTTTTTTCAAATACTTTTGAGAAAACTAGCAACAACAAGATAGGTCCACCATTTCCAATTTCCTGTTGCTTACCTTAGTCAAACTGGTACGCACCCTTTGTCAAAAGACTGATTGACTGATTTTTTAATTTTATTTTACTATCCATCCATAGGTAATAAATATTGTACGGATGTTGTCTAAGTGTACACATAAATTTATTGGAAACCATTTCAAGGAAATGGAACATACAAACATGTAAATAAAAAAGTACAGAGAAAAATATATAAAGTTTTTGTTTGTCCATCCTTTCAGCAGGAGGTCTCTGGGACAATTGCCATTTACTATTGTGACAAAATAAAACACCTACAGCCATCCTTATGATTTTATTACATTTTGTTGCAACCAGTTTCAACGCTTCAGTGTGTCATCTTCAGGCCTGTATGCATAAAACAGTAACAATAGCATTATCAACTTATCAATCAAGTTATTTAGAAACAGATTAAAACAGAATGAGAAACAATGACAAGACTCTACAAGTGAATTTACACCAAACATTTGGCAGAACGAACAGCTACATCCATTGTCATTTATCCAAAACATACCATCACGAATTTCCAATCAATATATTGTGCAATTATACTACCTATTAAAAACTTCTTTAAATACTATTCATGATTTTTATTGGACAGTCAGACATACATTATCTGCACAACCCTGAAATAACCTGCTCTAAGACAATAACTATAGAAGGTGATGAATGAAAGGAAACAATACCTCACAAACAAGTAAGAAGAAGGATCATGACCTATGTGTCATGTCAAAGTTTAAAATGCATAGTTGTACACAGATGAGGGGCATATACTATGTCATATCTATAAAATGAACGTCCAAGACATGTTATAAACCGAATGTAGGACCCACATATGTAGAACATATGAACGTAATTACGTTTTGGCTTATTTTTGTGAACTGCATTTAGTGTCCACCTGTTTGCATTGAACCAAGAGTGGACGTTCCTTAGGACTTGATCAATGGTTGTTTGAAGCAGTTGCTTTGGTATACGTATTATCGCATTTTTATCATCTGTGAATAGTAGCACATTGCTGCACCACTGATGTGTAGATATCATTAATATAAACCATATGGTGGCTAGTGGAGTATCTACAAAAATGTAGAAACAACATGGGCTCAAGAATATTGCCTTGTGGTAGTCCTGTTTCCACATTTTTGTGTCTGATACTAAATTTATTTTGTGCTTGGAGCACGCTGACATCAGTCCTACAATCTGTGTACTGTTTTGCAGGTATGATTCAAATCATATTTCCCTGTCTCTTGAATACCTAATAAATCCAATTATTCTAAAAGAATGCCATGATTGACTATATCAGATACCTTGGAGAGATCTAAATTTACTCCTGATACTCTATTTTCTTTTTCTAGATTTTTGATTATTGCTGTTTCTGTATTTTTACCTGCCTGGAAACTGTGCTGATTACTGTTTTGCAATTTATTATGATTTAGATATTTGTTGATTCTGTGCTTCAACAGTTTTTCTGGTATTTTGGAAAATGCCAGAAGGAGTGATATTGGTCAGTAGTTTTCTATCTTATACTTGTCACCATTTTCAAATAATGGCATCACCTTTGAAATTTTCAGCCTTTCCAGAAACACTATTTCACTAAATGATAAGCTGGCTATGTGTGCCAGAGGGCCTTGCAATCTGTAGAGGCATCATTGTTATGATAGACACTGGCACCTCATCTACTCCTACCAATATTTTAGGTTTCAAGCTTATTATCACTTTCAACACTTAATGTTCTTTTGTTGGCTCTACCCCCATGCTACAAGCAACTTTTGAAAATTCTGGTTTTTCTTGTTTAAATTTAGAAGTTAATGACATTGTTGCATTTATGAAATAATGTGCAATACTATCACAGACTACTTTTACTATTCTGGTTGGAATCTCAACTCAACCCACTGAGTTTAAATTTTTTAGGGACATCATGAGTTTCACATCAGAGCTTGAACATTGGAGAAATGAAAATTTGAGCAGTTCCTTTCTCTCTTATTTGGATCTGTGTTTGGTTACAATTTATGAAGAAGTCACTTATGGATCCACATATGGCACTGGGATCTGTAACAGCTTTACTACTTATCATTAATTTAGAGGGGCATTATATCTCCATTTCACAACCAACATCACTTTTTATAACAGACTAAACAGCTTTACATTTAATGATGGTGTGGCATAAAGTCACATAGGAGATTAAGGACCATTCTAGTAAATATGTGTAGACCTGTAGTTAAGCTTGTTAGATCTCATAAAAAGTCATACAGCAGGTGAAGATTTACTTTATTGATCTCTGAGTAAGTTATGCATGATGCATGTTGGAATTATTTCCATCTTCAGAAATTCATGTGCAAAGTTAGCACAAGGACAAGAGCATTACCAGTTGTGTACATAATATGAGATGACAGACTGTGTGACATCTCATGTTATGTACATAACTGGTAATGCTCTGTCCTTGTGATACCCTTGCATTTGGATTTCTGAGGATGGAAATAATATTGAAACATGCCATGCATACTTTGTGATCAATAAAGTCAGTCTTCGCCTGCTGTATGACTTTTTATGTCACCTAGCCAGCTTAAGTAAAGATCTATGCATATTTAGCTTTAGATTTTTTTCTTGTGTTTTAAAAGTTTCCATTTTATGTGTCTCAATCCACACTGTTACACAAGGGAAACAGTCATGAGTTCAGCTGAAATTTTTTTGTAATGTTCACTTGCTGACTGACCACATGGTGAGGCTTACTTAGTCTTAGCTCCATATTTTCTAGAATGAAGTTATTATATATTTTGTTGTGCAGACTAAAATGGGACTAAATTTTTCTTTTACACTGTAGTTATAACCACTTACAAATCATCAATACATGTTGAAGCAGTTGCTGTAACCCTTGTACATTGATCAAAATTTAGATTTAGCCTGTTTGTGGCTATCAGGTTCTTTAAATCTGAGGCAAATTTGTCATCATTTCTTACATTTGTGTTGAAGTCAGCACATATATTTAGCTTCTTATACAGTTTTCCAGTTTTTAATATATGTAACAATATTTCAGATTTATATACACTCCTGAAAATGGAAAAAAGAACACATTGACACCGGTGTGTCAGACCCACCATACTTGCTCCGGACACTGCGAGAGGGCTGTACAAGCAATGATCACACGCACGGCACAGCGGACACACCAGGAACCGCGGTGTTGGCCGTCGAATGGCGCTAGCTGCGCAGCATTTGTGCACCGCCGCCGTCAGTGTCAGCCAGTTTGCCGTGGCATACGGAGCTCCATCGCAGTCTTTAACACTGGTAGCATGCCACGACAGCGTGGACGTGAACCGTATGTGTAGTTGACGGACTTTGAGCGAGGGCGTATAGTGGGCATGCGGGAGGCCGGGTGGACGTACCGCTGAATTGCTCAACACGTGGGGCGTGAGGTCTCCACAGTACATCGATGTTGTCGCCAGTGGTCGGCGGAAGGTGCAAGTGCCCGTCGACCTGGGACCGGACCGCAGCGACACACGGATGCACGCCAAGAGCGTAGGATCCTACGCAGTGCCGTAGGGGACCGCACCGCCACTTCCCAGCAAATTAGGGACACTGTTGCTCCTGGGGTATCGGCGAGGACCATTCGCAACCGTCTCCATGAAGCTGGGCTACGGTCCCGCACACCGTTAGGCCGTCTTCCGCTCACGTCCCAACATCGTGCAGCCCGCCTCCAGTGGTGTCGCGACAGGCGTGAATGGAGGGCCGAATGGAGACGTGTCGTCTTCAGCGATGAGAGTCGCTTCTGCCTTGGTGCCAATGATGGTCGTATGCGTGTTTGGCGCCGTGCAGGTGAGCGCCACAATCAGGACTGCATACGACCGAGGCACACAGGGCCAACACCCGGCATCATGGTGTGGGGAGCGATCTCCTACACTGGCCGTACACCACTGGTGATCGTCGAGGGGACACTGAATAGTGCACGGTACATCCAAACCGTCATCGAACCCATCGTTCTACCATTCCTAGACCGGCAAGGGAACTTGCTGTTCCAACAGGACAATGCACGTCCGCATGTATCCCGTGCCACCCAACGTGCTCTAGAAGGTGTAAGTCAACTACCCTGGCCAGCAAGATCTCCGGATCTGTCCCCCATTGAGCATGTTTGGGACTGGATGAAGCGTCGTCTCACGCGGTCTGCACGTCCAGCACGAACGCTGGTCCAACTGAGGCGCCAGGTGGAAATGGCATGGCAAGCTGTTCCACAGGACTACATCCAGCATCTCTACGATCGTCTCCATGGGAGAATAGCAGCCTGCATTGCTGCGAAAGGTGGATATACACTGTACTAGTGCCGACATTGTGCATGCTCTGTTGCCTGTGTCTATGTGCCTGTGGTTCTGTCAGTGTGATCATGTGATGTATCTGACCCCAGGAATGTGTCAATAAAGTTTCCCCTTCCTGGGACAATGAATTCACGGTGTTCTTATTTCAATTTCCAGGAGTGTAGGAATACACACAGATGTGATATATACTGATGATTAACATGTCATTTTAAGTTCTATACAACAACTTTCAATTGTAAGTTCTTCATTGAGATGGTTAAAATTCTGTCTGATTTCATAATCTACTGAGGAATAAACTAGCATGCAAGAGTCTCCATATCCATTAGCTGGACAAGAGATTGTAGCCAGTTCGTAGCCTGTAAGTTTATTGCAGAGACTGATATTTTCAATTTTAAGCCAGTGTTAATTTAGACATATTATCTTTACCTACTGTTTCATACTTTCTAACAGAATTTGCAAATCATAAAGCTTGCTCGTCATAGACCTCCAGTATTCAGATGCATAATGATATTACTGCTCTGTACATTATAAGGTACAGTATCTTTAAAACAAGATAAAGAAACTTCCACCTGTGTATTGAATACTTGTTCCTGATCTTTAATATTGGACCAAATGTGGTTGGAATTTGCCACTTTCCCTAGTTTTTCTGGGTATGAGAATGTAGGATGATGGCTTTGCTTTTACAGCTGCTTTCGTGCATTCTTTTGTCAACAACTTTGTTTGAATCTGCTGTGAGTTTTTTCTTACCAGATTGGTATAGGTATTGTCCATACATTGTGAAAAAGGTATTTTCATGGTTGTTGACAACCAGGAGTCTTATGTGTTTACATTTCCAAACTTCTTCCCAAGCTTAACAACAGCTGGCACATTCATGATCTCTACAGCAGAATTCAACACAAGGTTTGAAACACTGTGTGCATGAATGTTACCAAAAATTTTGACTTTGATGCCGTAATGTGTGTGTTTTGTCTTTTGCTGTTGAGAGCCAGACCAACAACTGTTAATCAGGTGTGTTGATTCTCTGGCTGCTGGACTACCTCGCTGTCTTATAAACTAGCATTGTGTTGGTTTAGTAAACTTTTAGTTCTGCTGTCATCAGATCATGATTTGTAAAGTGATGAGCTCTTTTATTTTTAGTATTGTGACAGTAAAATATTGGACTCTAATTTAGGAAAAGCTTGTTCTTAATTCTTATTAAATCATCCAAATGCTACTTTCATCATATTATTGCAGGTAAATGATGAGATAGTTTTTTAAAGAAGTCCACAGCTAATTCAACCCATCATCATTGTAAAAATTAAGCTATTGCTCCATATCTAATGATCTCACTTATGCAAAGATACAATATCATATCAGCGAAGGTTTCCAAATACAATTGGTCACATTTTCTCTCTTTTTCTGCTCATCAAGCGAGTTTCTGAATATTCCATAACTTACCATTAAAATATGTATTTCAAAATTTCATGGGGCACAAAGTTTCTTTGGACTTTCACTGAAAACTCATCACAAGCAGTTATTCCAAAATCATTACTCTAGTAAAACATAATACGCAAATTTTAATGAACTGATGTTTTTCTGAACTTTGGATTTTTTAGTCAAAGTCATGGTAATGTAATTCAAAACAACTATGATAGACAGTGCACAAGAGCTCTTGATATTCATACTGAGGTCATTGTCTAATTACAAATATCACTAAGATTGACTTATTGGAAACATTGTTAACTTTTGTTTTGATTTTAGCTCACTATTGTTTGTTATACTCAGTACTTAAATCAAATTACTTTGTGCAGTTCTCCCTCATCCAAAAATAGGGCCACGTCTTGTTCTTGTTGTTTTTTCTCACAAACAATATATATAGGTCTTTTTTAGATTAATAAGTTTGTTTTCCATGAGCCACTGTACTGTGTTGTTGAACATATGCAAGTGTTTTTCTCAAATGTCTCAAAATAGTTGCCTAAATGCAGCAAAGACGTATCTTTTGCATACTGTATCTTTTTCTCATTTCCATCTCTTTGGCATTGTTTGCAAATTAATAGACCAAGGTGGGACCCTATTACAGTTTCTTGAGGCTTCCAATACTTTATCCTTCTAATTTCTGATCTACATAAGATGAATACGTCCAGCCAATAGTCTACAGGTGGTAATCAGGTCAGCCAACACACTAATGTTTGACTGGATTATAGCATCTGATAAGTGTCATCAGTGAAGGAAAACAACTTTTTCCATGTAAAAAGGACAGGAAAGAAAATTTTAATGCTTCTTCTGTAGCATCATGAACAATTCTTGTAATTAACTAATTCTGTAAACAATAATTTCTAATGTGCAGAAACCTCTGTTGATCATACAGAAAGATACAAACAGTTAGTGTTGACTTCTTAGAACTGTTACTCCACAAGACTGATTTAGGAAGCAAATAACATACTAGGACACCAATGCAGGAACGTCTATAGCAGTTTCTATTATCATTTTGAAAATTTTATGTAGGGTAATTTAACACTTTCAGCTGTAACTAGACCTTGAATATATTTTTTCAGTATTTTAGATATGTTCATGATGAGGAGATGTGTTTAAAGAAATGTATTGCTGAGGTGTGTAACTGAATATTTGTGATACCTATGTCTTACAAAAAATGCATTCTGTGATTGTCTTCAAACTCAACTCCAAAATGAGGATTTCTGTGTACTCGGAACCTCCAGACTGTTTGGAAACAGAACTACTGTGTACATATTGTAAACATCCATTCTTCTTTATGATTTATTTCACCTCACACAGTATATGGAAAACATTAAAATCTCAATTTTCGGGGCCGTTGCCTTATTTGCTGCTATATCATGAAAACAGTTAAGGTGCTGGAAGAAGGTCAAGGAAAGAAAAAAAGTGTCACATTTCATAAAAATATTTCTTTTTATGATGATGGTATAGTAACTGAGCAATCATATAAATTTGAATGAAACCTTTCATTCCTTACTACCAGCAGCAGCAGCAACAACAACAACAACAATAGTAACAATAATAATATTAATAACACCAGTAAAATGACAGTACTAATAACAAAAGTATTAAATATTATGCTCTCCTTGTAAAAAGTCTGAACATGTGGATGTTTTGTCTAAATACCCAAAACTGTTAAAATTTCTCCATTCTGAAGGGAAGAAACAGTGATGAAAATATATATACATTGCTAAAATTATGATTGTTCTGTTTATTGACTGCTATGTGTTGCATCATGAAAATATAAACTTTATAACAAACATGTACATCTGCACAATGTAGCCATGCAGTTGGTGAAGTTTGCGAGTGATTAGCATATATAGATAAAATAACTTTCTTTTGCTTGCTGCATCTATCCTATCATCAATGTACTAAAAGATGCTACATTTAACTCCCCTGCCTATCTTCTCTCTCTCATCTGTATCCTTGCACTGTATCCTGTGGCTCTTGTGTTTCAGACTGTGCCACTAGGACTCTTGTTGGTAAATCATCTCACCTTGTTATTACTGTAGCAGTATTAAATGTTTGTTTTGTGATGAAATGTGGGTAGCAATAAGCATCTTATCTTGCTTGTGTTTATTGTTGTTTTTGCAGCAATCATTTCTATTGTCCTTGCAGCTAAACTGTTTTATGTGGTGTCAAGCATTCTTGGCATACTAAATACCAATAGCAGGGTGGTTTCTGGTTGTTCTGCCAGATGATATTACAGAATACAAAGAATACTTTAGCATGTGTGTGTGTGTGTGTGTGTGTGTGTGTGTGTGTGTGAAGTGAAGAGAAAGAAAAGAAGGCACATGTGTCCTGGATCTTCACAATATCGATCAATGAAAATAAAAATAAAAAGTTGTGATATTATTATATCATGATAGCAAGATCTCCATTTCAAAGCAATAGTACTGGCTGTTGACTTTAAAGAAAAGGTAAGAAAAGTTTCTATTTGATCAGCTGAAATCATTATCCTGATCTAATAAATTTTTCACAATGAAATTTCACAAAAACTCTTTTGCAATGTAAGCAGACTTTTAGTTAGTTTTTGCTTGGGTGACAGTTTGACTGTGTCATAGTCAATGGCATGCCCAAAAGCGTATGATGTTCTGGAATGATGAGCTTGCTGAGCTGAAGAAGCCACTTATCATGTTGTTTCTTGTACTGCTATTTGATTATGCAGGCTGAAGTATGTCATATCATATTGATTATGGATGTGATAAGCATCTGGTCTGTAAAAGCCCAAATCATTTTTGATTTGTTGGAGCAAGGCACAGATCTTGGTTGGAGGACGGAAGATACATTTGTATGATACATATGTTTGCTGATATGTTGACAGCACAGGATAAGTATGCAATAAATTTTGTCTTCTCCTACACATTCAGTTCCTTCTTATTCTGTACTCACTCTCTTATGAAATATGTTGAACTTGATACTTTGTGTAGCCATTCTTACTTGGTTATTTCTGGAGAAAACTGTTCTCAGCTGGGATAATTTGGTGCTAAACTTCTACTGTTGGCTAGTGCACTGTAAATAGGCACCTCAGTATGCCATTGCATCCAGATTGGTGGTAAGAACTGGATGCATACAAATACTATTGTTGTATGTCAGTTTGTACTAGTTTTTTCCCCTTTGGTGTCCAGGAAAAATAACTGATGGTGCTTTTCCATGTCCACAGTAAAAGTATTACTTTAATTGAGAGAGTCCAGACAACAGAGGGAATCGGTAGCATAAGTTGCCTCTATACTATGAATTTATCTCAGACACATTTTAAAAACAAAATTGGCTGCAGTACTGTTAATAATGCAGCATTCTCTTCAGAGTACACTACAAAGAGATTACTGACAACCAAAGAGACAGGTCTTCTTTTGTTGACAGCATCTGTTTCTAGTACACCCCCACTGAACAGGAAGTGTATTCCTAAGTCAATTCAAGTATGAAGTAGTCCACCATACAGCTGTCAATTTTTCAGTGACTGTTTATGCCAACTCATTTAATAGAGTCCACATGAACATTGAGACTGCATTAAAACTCCCTATACCAAATGAGGTAGCACAGTAATGAGACACTGGACTCACATTCAGGAGGAAAATTGTTCAAATTCCTGTACAGCCATCTGGATTTATGTTTTCTGCAGTTTCCATAAATTACTCAAGGCAGATACCAGGCTGGTTCCTTTGGAAAGAATGTGGCCTATTTCTTTCCCCATCCTTCCCCAGTTTGATCTCTAATGGATTTGTCAGTGTGGCGTGGTGGCTCAGTGCCAGATTATGGATCCAAAGGTCTTGGGTTTAATCCCTGGAGAGTGTAGCATTTTTATGTGTCACTTTTTACTTCCTTCACCTTTGACAGTATCTGTTAATGTGAATAATTCTGAGTTGCATTGTTGTTTGGAATCCATGTTAAACTGTAGGTCCATCTAAAGCGGGTTGATAGATCAGTTCAGAGGTTGGAAGAAGGCAAAGACATACCATCTCTAATTGGACCACTATTAGTGAAATACTGTAGTGTTCAAACCAACCTTCATGTCGATGACAGCTTTACCTATTTTTTACTGTTGACAGGATGTAAAGGTCCTAATCTTCCTTTTCCTTAAAATACCTAGGAAACAATGTCGCTAAAGGGAAGCTACTTTAAATGGTCAATAAAGTCTATTGAGAATTTTGTAAATCTTCCTCATAATTCCCTATAAATACCAAATAGTGTTCTTAAGTGTGTTGGCGGTTGTATATGGCTGCACTGATGTTACTGAGCAGGACAGGAAAGTATTGTTTCCCTATGCCTCTCAGACAGAATGGTCATTGGTAAACTAAGACTTTTTTTGGGTAGACTGAGTTTTTTAATATGTACCTACTTGTTGCATTACATTTTATCCCAATATAACATTGATTTTTAGGCATATTTTGCATTTCTGAGATGTATCAAACAGCGCAAAAACGCATTGGCACTGCTCATATCAGCTAACTAGGCAGTCATTTCCATATACTCTCCAAAAATGTATAGATGATTGCCAAATATATATTGAGTTCCATTTGGTTAGATAATGATGACAGAATAGTTGGTTGCCAAAATTTACATGGCTTTATAGCAGAAAACCCAGAAACCATCCAGATATATTATTTCTGATGTAGTTTTTATTTCTACACTGTCCAGAATTGTTGTATATCGTATATAGTAATTTAATTTATGTGTTTTCCCTTTATGCTTTTTACTGTACTTAGTCAGCTCTGTTAATTTTCAATATGCAAAGATGATAGTATTGCTAATTGTTATTTTGCCATGTGTAGCAGTTATGTGGCATGCCATACTAGAGAAAATTGTTAAATTTTAATATTTTTGTAGGTTCCTACACAATTATTTTCTGTTTGTACACACATTTTGTACATTGCTCTAAAATTTAACAAAAATATGTATGAAGTACCTTACAGTATACATTTATAAACTAATTTTATTAGTATGTTAAGAAAAAATCTATACTTGATCATTCTTAATTATAATGACCTAAGATTCAATATGATTTTTTATAATGACTTTCAAACATTTTTGCTGCCAAGATAGGAAACTATATTCTACGGTCAACAGATTTGCATAGATGTTTCATTCTGCACTCATATGAAAATGGTAGGAATGATATAATAGCTAAATACTATGTTCCCTGATGCCAGTCTGTACTGAAATATTTAAAAAATAGAATAAAACCACTGTATGGCATCACTAATAATTCACATGAATGGATAAAGTCACTGCCATTTATTAGTCTCTCCACATGCTCAGCTCTTATTCCTTCATTTATTAATTTTTTGTATTGGTTTGAGGGTGGATGAAAATACCTTACTAAAACAGTAATACCAAAGCTCTGTGGCCATGTTTAATTAGTTAAGACTTCTGATGGTACACTTACAAAATTTATTAAATTATCAAGGAATCAAATAAACATGCATTTCACATGTAATTCTAAATAAATCCTACTGCATTAAACAAAATGCTATTTACCTTGACCTATGTGCCAGTCTGTCTGGTTGAATTAAGGTTTATTCATCTTTTATACTCATCAGCTGTTGACAAATACTGAGAGAAAGTACTTGGTATTAGAATATCTGTTCCCAAGTTTTCAAAACGTGGTTGCAGGTGCTAAACCATGAAAGATCATATTTTCTAATGACTTAACAAAATCCAAACCAAAAAATATGAAATACAAATCCATGGTTGGCAGTTCATAAATCCATTGTACCTGTGTCTGAATGACTAAGTACAACATAAATAATGGGAGGAGTAAAGATAACAGCTCGCTGTAGTTGAGATGTTGAATGGTCAATAGGCACATAAACAAGACTGAAAACCAAATGCTTGCACTCTGTTGAGTTCAATTCAATTTATTTAGCACCCTTGTATTTCATAACATACAACGATATAGGATTTGTTATACAAGTTATTACACAGATAACAGTACATGAAGTTCATAGTTTATGTCTCACATCTCACTGTCAAGGAACATTGAGCATGTACATAGAAGAGTAGTGCAAGTGATCAGCAACTTACTTGACATTTGGGAGAACATCAGAGATATTGGCTATGAACATTCATTATTTCCAGGTTATGTCATATAATAAATATCACATTTGTATAAAAAGGTATATTATGTATCATATTTATTTTCAAAGGTTAATCCATAATATAATAAATAAATGTAAGTGTTTTAACAGAGTAGACTGAATAGGAAGGTAGTAGGTCCCTCGGTTATTTGCAAATATTTGTATCTACTTCTAACTTAACAATTATCGTTGTCCAACACAAGTTATTTCACTTTCTGCAGCTTACCTTATTGCTTCTTTCATCCTTTACAAAAGTCTACAGTCTATAATAGCTTGCAGTTTTTGCTGACAGGTTCAATTTGGTTTTGTAGCCTCGAGAAGGGACTAGAAGGCTTTACAATTCTTTCTGTGAATTCAGGCACTTATTTACAAGAAAATATTTTAATTTTGCTGTAAATGCATTTCCAGAATTTGCTGTTAGGGTTTTCTGCAATTTATTCTACCACATTAAGCCACTGATACATGGGCTGTGCTCTGTTAGTTTTAATATTGTTCATTCTCTTTAATAACTGTGCTTAATTCTTGTATTGTTAAGTATTTCACCCTGATGATTGCAAAAAATTGGTAAATCTTTATACACATGAGTAGTATTCAGTGAAATATTTATTTTGGATAAGAGCATCATGACAGATCTCCCTGTACCCCAGCCCTTGTATCAGCTCTCTTTTGTAGCACTAATGTTCCATTCAAGCACATTTCAGCAGCGCAACCTCACAGTTCTGTCCCACAGTTTATAGATGAGAAAACTGCCCCATAGCATACTGTTCTCAGAGTTTTATTACATAATTTTGTGGACAACTGGTTAAATAAGTACCAGATGGTTATAATTAAACTGACAGTTGCAACACAGGCCGTGTACATTGCAGGAAGCTAAAACATCGTAGGTACTACCCAGCCATGATATTATTGCACTTGGTCTCTTGTGGTCATTATTGGATACATGAGGTGATGTTGCAGTGAACAAGTACAGTGGTAACTAAGGAAAACGCATTGCACTCTGGATGATTTCAAGACAACTATGCATGTGATATCAAGTGTTTCAGCATGTCATCACAAAATACTATGATAAAAACTCAAGATAAACAGACTGAAGTGCCCTCACTCTCAGGTGCAATAATATTGGGGCCGACTAATATGTTCATTAATCAGTGAATTCACTGAGTATGCTGAAAAAAATAATAGTGCCACTTTCTACCACCATGTGAAAATGTGGCACTGTAAACAGTTAGAATGTGGGTGCAGTAAAGAGGGAGGAATGACAAGCATATGATCTGGCATGTTTATTAGGGTATAGTCACAAATGGCAACATGTGTTGAATATAGTCTCATGACTGAATAACATGAGGGATCCATAACACGGCATGGTTGATAGTTGCTTGCAGCATATCTGGTGTAATCAGAGAGATAAGTCATCGTATGCTATCCTTCAGATCAGGAAGATTCCAGATGCATCCCTGATAGACCCAATGTTTCAGATATCACCACAACCAGAAGCCATATGGATTTATGTCAGGAGATCTGGAAGGCCACAAACCTTCAAATCGCCCAGAGGTGGTGCAGTCATTACCAGTTGTTCCTCGAAGCAAATCTTTCACCTGGAAAGTGATATGTGGTACCACCGTATATTACATGAAATTTGTTGTGTGGACACAGTTGTATTCTTGCAAACCTGGAAGCATGTGTTGCACAAGGCATGTAAATGCCACTGTACACCCAATAGGACCACAAGGTGTCATCTCCTTAAAGAAATGGACTGAGAATCAAGGTGCTTGTGAAACCAAACTACACAGTCACATAAGCTTGGTGCAGTGGATGTTTCTGCACAGAATGTGGAAGAGTAGAACTACATATGTAACACTTCTATGCATTCATGGCATCATGCAGAGTAAAATGTGCCTTGTACATCCAAAGAATTTTACCTGGCCACATGTCATCCATTTCCATGTACTCCAAAAAATGAAGTGCAAAGTCACAGTATTGCAGCCTACCATGGGCCTTCATTATCTGTAGACAATGTCCCACAAATATATCGTATATATATGGCATGAGCCACCTGCTTTGGACCCCAGTAACTATGATTTTATCTTAGGGTCTTTTAGGCACTGGTTACTAAAATATTTAGTCACTTCCCATGCCCCATGGGTTGAAACATGTTTTATCTGTTTCTCATTGTCGTCATAAAATAGTAGGAATGTGCCATCAGCGTGTATAATTATATGGGAGTTAAAAGACTGTACATCTTTTATATGCAATAGAAAAGGAATTCGTCTCAGTATTAACCCTCGTGGCATACTTTGCAATACAGTTTGTCCATAGCCTGGATGTTGATTTTTCTTACCCCATTTTGATAATATAAACCTGTGCATCATTTTCTTTTGGTTTTGGTAAGTTGACAAGAGATTTGTACCTGATACTGCATACGTTCAGTTTTTGTAGGAGGAGCACATCATTGACCAGATGATATATCTTTGTAAGATCTAGAAATATGCCCACAGCATTGTGCAAAAACTATGTGACAGCTTATTTTAAGATCCATGTTGAGTTTTTGCAATGAGATTGTTTTAGTGAAAAAAAAAGACACTATCTGCAATAGCATCACTGGTTGAAGAAGAATCATTGTGAACATGGGAATCAGTGATACTGATCTGTAGTTTTATGTTTCCTACTTTGTATTGGTCTGACAATGCTCCTTTTCATTGCACTGGGACATCCGTGAAAAGATATGACAGTACATGATGTAATAAAAAGCATCTGCTGCAATGCTTTTCCTAGTGATTTGTTAAATGTATATGAGCCACTAAGAGCATCAAATGACATATCAAACACCCTGGAACACTCTGTCTCAAAATATTTGTAGCCTACAGTCACAGACTTCTTGTAGCTAAGCACATGCTCAAGAAAAAGAAAAGAAATTCATAATTCACATATTGCTTGGCACTGAAAGTTAGTTAAAATTCATAACTAAGATTTTTTAACAAACTTAAGTGTGTGAAGTGAGGATCTAAAACAGAAAACTAATATAATGCATTTCATACAGTAGATGAGGAGCTCACAGTGGATAATAATAATAAAATTAAAACTGCGTGTGATAGAATTTGGAAAGAAGAAAGGTTTTTAATTTGAATATGCTAAGTGTGTGCATGTCAACAGTATTAAGAATAGTTTTTATTTATTTATTGGTAGTTGCAGAAATGGTGACTGTTGTGAATAGATGTTAACCATATTTAAGAACAAAAGTAGGTTTGGGACATATCTTGTAATATTTGTGGTTGGATTTACTATTGTTTGACAAGCATTGCTATAGGTTCCTAAAATGTACATAATGTCATGAACATACAAAGGTATAATGGTACTGGTGCTTGTAAGAGGTTGGACTAACAGGGACATAAAGAATGCATATAAATAAGACTGAGAGAACAGATGAAGACTTGTTTGGTTTACCAGAGGCTGTTGTAGAGTGTCAAAAATTAGAATTAACAGATATGTAGTCTCATGAAAAGCAGTCCCAAATGGAAGTATCCTCTGATATCCACTTTTAAGTAACGGGACAGCATAGATTCAGAGGGAGATCTGCTTCAAGGCCATGTAATATATGCCCTATGGAATGAGATAATCTCTTCAGTACTGCTCACTCTAAATTTCATCTGCGCTACAAGTGGCAGTTGTTAATACTCCCCCCCCCCCTCCCCCTCCCACCACACAAGCTCATATTTTGTTCATTGTGGCTACCATGTTTTTATTAACAAGAAAAGCATTTTACTTATCCCACTTCTATGATGATTGAGAATGCTGTTGATTAATAGTAGAAATGCAATCTGTTTTCACTACACAGACAACAGAAACTGCTCGACATTGAGTGAATAGGAACAGTCCACTTCAGCACACAATGAGTTTTTAAAACAGAATGCTTATTATTATTATTATTATTATTATTATTATTATTATTATTATTACTGTTATTATTATTTATCATATGGGTGTACATATACAATTCGTAGCAGTTTTTTACACAGTTAAGTATGAAATGAGTATGCAAGAGCTCTAGTCTTGATTAACCTTACAGGGTGATGTCAAAGGAGTCTATCTGTTCCATTGTTTTTTGAAGAGGCATTGATGACATGCATCCAGTTTCCACTGAAACATCTCGTGGGACATTCCTGTGCAATGCATTCAGTGGTCTGCTCTGAAGTTTCACAGTCTCACAGTCCCCATTTATACAGAAAGGATTTAGCTCTTCCATATTGACTCTGGATCCTATTTAGCTGACACCAGGTTCTTCTAGGCAGATGCAAATCTGATACACTTATGGGGTCTTAAAGGCCATGAAAGTGTTTGCTGATGTTTTTTTCATGTCTCCTTTCACACATCTTCAGCCTTCAGCACTTGGATCTCAGGAACTGTCCACAATGGTTTCCTTAACTTCAGACACATGCTGGGTGAACTGAGAACAATTTCCCAGGCAGGCGATCTTTTCCCCTTCACGGCTCACTGTGCTTGTCCTCTCAGATTTGGGGAGGCAACATTACTGAGAGCAGGCAGCCACGGTAAAGGAGTTGATCTTGATTGCAAAGTGCCCATTGTGATGCTCATGGTATTATTCAATGAACATCAGTGTTACTGACATGCACACTCTTGTACCATACTGGTGTGCAATATTCAACCACAGGTTATGCAAGAGACAAAGCCTATGTGTAGAGGGTGTCAGTCTGAGCCCCCCAAGAAGTTCCAGCTAGTTTCCAGATAATTTTGTTCCAGCTCTTTAACTTTTCTGCAAGTGATGTGAAATGAGTCTTGAATGATAATGAACAATCCATTGAATTCCAAGATTCTTAAGGGGAAGGTTGTTCTTAACCATTTTTTTTTGCGGAAGGTGACTTTTAGTGGCTGTTTGCTAAGCTGTTGTTTAGATGGAAAGCTATCACTTAAGTTTTTGTAAGGTTAGGGCACAATCTCCAATTCCTCTAATAACCACAAGGTAGTCTCAGGTCTTGTGTGAGCATATTTTCTCCCTTCTCTAGGTGTTTGCTTTGGAATGAAATGGCAGTATCATTTGCATAGCAGAACTTCCCGGATACAGATTATGGTGTGTCACTTATAACAGGTTGACAACAGTGGGGCCAGCACAGATACTTGTGGTAGACTGTTCTTTATTGTATATGACTTGCTTGTTTTGTCATGAAGACAGACTCAGAAATACCAGATTTTCAATGTATAGAATATCAGTTTTGTTAGCCTTTTGCAAGGTACAATTTGCTTTAGCTTTAACATTAGTCCATCCAGCCACATTGTTTTATAAGCAGCAGTTAGGCCCACAAACACTACTGACATTTCTAGTTCTTTCTGGAAACCAGCTTCAATTTAAGTTGGATCCCAACTACTTGCTCCCAGCAGCTGCTGCTTTGCCTGAAAACTGCTTGGTAGAAGAATGCTGCTCCCTTAGGATGGATTGTGACTGTTAAGTTACAGATTCAGACTCTGTTCAGTTAGGCTGTCGTATGTTATGCATTTTTAATGTGAAGTACACTTCACAGGTACAAAACTTTTTCTAAAGTTTATGTTGGATTTTCGTATTTGAGTTTCTGTGCCCTAAAAGGATACATTTGGATAGGTTAATTTCTCCATTTTTTCCATTTTTACTTTGTATTGTGTAATTTGTAACAAATTGTTCACTGAGTTAACATGCAGTAGTTTCTTCAATGCTAAGAATATAAACCTTGCTGCAAGTTTATTTCTGCTGCATTTGTCACAAATTTTTGAAATACCCTTCAATTTGTTCACAATAACTCAGCTAAGGTATTCTAGATGATAATTAATTGGTGTACATATGCGCAAATTGTGCTTCACTCCTCATACTTATTGTGCGAGATGGATCTAGGATCATGCATCAATACGTATTTCATGTGTCCCAGTTTTTATTTTTCCTACTTCACGTTTTGCACTTTCTGGAATGGATTTTAACTATATCTAAAGTCAAAAAGTCTACAGTCTTTGTTTTTAAGTGAACTGTTCTATATGACCATCCTTGATGTTTTGACTGAAGAGTTTTAAATCAGCTCTGGTGATCTATGTTTAAAACCAATTTTTAACTCATGTTTCATGGATTTTGGGGACGAAACCTGTTTTTTACTAGTAAAAATCTACTCTATCTCATGTGTGTATTGTCTTGAAAATAAATATCACTCTGAGATTTGTTTATTTCAAGATGCGTTTGAGATACAGGCAATGAATTCATTAACCTGCATTCCTATTCTCGTAGAAATCTTTCACTTCACAGCAGAATGTGCACAGTAAGGAAACTTCCTGATGGATGAAAATTTATTAAATCTTGTGCTGAACTACATATAGACTGTCTCCATGTTATTTACTGCAAACATCCTTTCTCCTATGAGTGGTAGTTCAGTAAGATATACACAAGCCTGTGTGGACTTTGAAAAATATCAGCAAATCAGAAATATAGACTGAAATGTGAAATGCACTTGGATAACACATTTCTTAGGAGCATTTCCTGCAAAAGGCAAGCACGAAGTTCAAGCCCAAGACTACATAATTTTAATGCGCCAGGAAGTTTCAGTATATTTAGATTATTTTTTTAACTTGACACGATGGAAGATTTCATAAGAATCCCATTATGGTAAAAGAACTAGTTTACATATTTTCCATCCCGTTTCTTTAATATGTTGGTAGTTTTAAATCTAGTGGCATAGACAATTCTGCTTGCAATGTGTGCATCGTAGGCATGGCTTGGGCTTAGATTTTAATTAGCGGTCACATATAGACTTGCATTTCCCTCATAAAATTGTAAATTATAATAAGAAATGCATTGTTGTTGCATGAAGTCACTGAGAAATGCTGAATGTCACTTTCAAAATCAAGTGGTAATTAAAAAAGCAGCTAATAAATTATTATAATGAAACTTTTAAATACATAGAAAATTAAAATTTTGCCTTGTCAGTACAAATGCAGGGTCTCATATTACACATATTTTATTTATCTCTAGCATTAAACTTTCAATGCATATATGCGAACTATCTGATACCTTCATTAAAACTGAAATCTTGATTAACTATTTATCCTTATGTATTTATGTGCAGGAAATAAGACAGGCAGCTGAATTCCTTGAATTACCAGAACTGCTCAGTTTTGTCAGCAACATTCAAGCTCATGAAGAATTTCTGAATGCTGATGTGAAACAGCAATATCGGAAGGTAATATTTGTGAATTTTGTCTGAAGAATGTAAATTAATGTTCATGACTCACTTAAGATATATCTAAAAAAACAAGCCACAACTTAAAAGTGAAATCAACTAAGAACTTAATACTGGCAGGCTTAAAAAGCAAAGCTAACCATCAGTATCAACATTGTTAATATAAGTACACCTCACAATAATAACTGTTTAAGTCTATATTCCTCTTGTGCTTGTCAAAAGGTGGAGTTTAGAGAAATGGGTCTGCTTTCCTTTAAAGGATAGTTATGCATGAAGCTCAGGCATAATGACATCAAAGTGCAAAAGGAGTAATGAAATTTATACCTCTCACATGGTTTATGTGACAGAATGAGGCTTAGTAACCGTAACCACAGAAATTAGAAGGAATTATTAACATAACTAAACACTTATTGCTTAGTTGATAATGAATCATGCAGATGTAGTGACACATTGTGTATGGTAATATATCCATCAAGCTGACATAGCTGCTGAGTAGCCATGTGAACACTTACAGAAGCCTAAACGAAATAGTAATATGTAGGTCACTGCATGGTCCAAGACTGAAATTCAGAAATTTTGTTTCTCAGTATCTAGTTCATGTACATTACAACAAATAAAAAGCTTCTGCAGTATTCAGGTGGAATTATTTTCACGTGTGGACATTTATCATGGGATGCCTGTTATGGTCAATACTTGGAAATTTCTAATATTTCATTAAACATATTAAAAACATTTTTTTTTCTTTGTTTGTACAGGAAGTACGCCGTCGGTTGGAAGATCTGTGTCTTGGCCAGGGATTGTTCTCTGACATTGTTTTCCAACTGGATGATGGCTCATATAGTGCCCATCGTCCAATGTTAATGGCTCGTTGTGATATGATGAAAGCAATGTTTTCAGGGGACTTCAGGGAAAGTAGTGCCAAAGTGGTCAGTATACAAACAAATAATATTACTGGATGGTTGAATGTCTCTTTTTTTCTTCTAATGACAGACATATAGACCAGATAACAGTTCCAGCTGTTCCACTGAATTCTGTTAAGATTTACAGAGTCTCATACTTTTCAGTAGATATTTGGGATAACTAAGAATCTTCATTCGACATTAGTCATGTCTGTGTGTGTGTGGGGGGGGGGGGGGGGGGAGGGCAGCATACACACAAGATTCAACATAATTAATTACAAATCACTGTAAATAAGAACACAAGTAATTACAGGTAGCTCAAGTCTTATGTAAAAGACAATCAGATAAATGGCAATCAAGCATTCTGCCATTTTCCTTTTCACTGCAAAATTGTAATATAAATATAAATTGGCTCATTCCACATCACAATTATAATTCATGGAACATGGAAATAATGAACTAGTTAATGAAAACCCAAAACATACAATTTTGCGCACAACATTTCAATGACTGATCTAGCTGACTAAATCAGGTTCTCTAACCAGTAGTCATAGGTTTCTTTGCTGCTTGGACACCAACCTCTTTACAGTAGAGTAGAACAGAATAGACTCTTTACTTGTCTTCCCATATTTTTCACACAGTTGGCTTTATCTTTTTAATATATTGTTGATGTCTGCTCCTATTTACAGCCAAATTTAACTCCCTTTCTCTGTTGCATCCTTTAATATATATTTTTCTTTAACCCATGCAGTTATTTTATGGAATGCTCATAGCATCATTATTTTCAGGCTCTTGAGAATCTTATGACAAGTGAGACTGAGTGCGGGGACCTAAACCTTGTTTATGTTGGAACGCCTCCCTAGTCTACAAAATTTTTGAAACTGTTATTTCAACAGACACCTTAATTACTGAATGCAAGAAACTCTTACCCTAAACCATAATACTTGCTGTTTTCATGAATAGCTGAATATCAGCAGAACCGGGAAGAGAGATGGATGAAGTATCAAGGTGGAAGGGCCACTTGCCGAGGAGGACACAATACCAAGTGGTAGTCGAGCTAAACGCAACTGACTGATGGTGGACAAAGCACAGCCTAGACAAGCCCAAAGCAGCCACTGCAACAATGAGATGCAAAGCAAAAATCTTTCCACAATGATGTGAGCAGGCTAAGAAAAAGAGAGACAAAATCTGAAACACAAGCAGTGAGAAAAGCCAAGTGCCAAGTGGGTTGTTATCGAATAGTCCATAGAACAGTGATCATAGTAACTGATAAGATCAGTGGTGAGTACAGAATTGACTGACTATTTGCTGGGTGGCCAAATTTATACCAGCCAAGAGGAACACAGTTGGCTGGTATATTCATGGGGTGAGGCAGGTGGCATGCTCGCTATGCGAGTTCAGTGCTGTAGTGATACCATGTGCTCTATAGGCCACCTGGGTCAATTTCCTTCAGCAGGCATTCAATTTCTGCAGAGCCCAGTATCAGAATAGTGTTATTTTTGCTCTTTATTTAATGTTAATATTCCAGCCAGTGGTCAGTATAAGATAACTTTCTTGACTGAGAAGTCAGGTACATCACTGATGTTCTTTCCACCTCTTCACAACTATTCTGACTGCTTGTTTCACATGCAGTATGTCACATAATCATGTAATGTGGTATTTACGTGATTTTTGGAGGTCTATACCATATTTAACGTACCAATATCCACCTGGACAAGGAGTGAGCTATCTTGTTCTCTTCACAGACATTGCTTTAGCTGCAACACAAGTCCCTTTTGTCAATATGACATTGTTTTAGTTGCAGCACAAGTTCCTCTTATCAATTTGATTACTCTTTCCTTTGGAACATTGGTTGTAGGAGTTTTAGTTCTTCAGTGAAGCTTTCCGTGTTTGACAGTAGGTGATCTCTATGACCAGAGTCCTCATAATCTCCGACAAATTATTGTGGCATGGAGACAGAGGACATTATTTGTAGATTTTCTATACATATCATGGCCAAGGGGTCTACCTACACTTCTCTTAATAAATACATTGAGGGAATACAGCTGTTCTACTATTCTAATTTCCATTGTGAATTTTGTATTAGGCTGGGGGCAGTTAAGGTGGCCGGTACCAAAATCATTGATCTATCGACAGAAACATCGTAGCAGATATGAAAATCAGTAAGTTAACATATTTTGTATATTTTCATTCTTTGAAGTAGTAAGGGATAATATTTTGGGATAAATCCTACCTTAGTATTCATTGTGTAAAAGAAAGTTATCATAACTGTGTGGGGTTCATATATGCACATGGTCAGGTATCTGTTAAAATACTTGAGAATAATAATTGCAGCCTCACAGTATGTATATTCTAAGACAAAAAAATATCATGAAGAAATTATCTGATAGGACAGAAATCAGTAGATTTGATGTACATGTACAGACAAACACATGATTTCAATTTCAGAAAAATTGGAGGATTCATGCAAGAGAAAGAGCTCCAAAAATTGAACAAGTCAGTAATTTGGTGGTCCACCTCCGGCCATCATGCAAGCAGTTGTTTGGCTTGATATTGATTGATACAGTTGTTGGATGAGCTACTGAGGAATATCTTGCCAAATTCTATCCTATTTGCATGTTAGATTGTCAAAATCATGAGATGGTTCGAGGGCCCTGCCTCATAATGCTCCAAACATTCTCAATTGGGGAGAGATCTGGCAACCCTGCTGGCCAAGGTAGGGTTTGGCAAGGGTAAGACAATCAGTAGAAATTCTTGCCATATGCAGGCAGGCACTATCATGCTGAAATATAAGCCCAGAATGGGTCACCATGGAGAGCAACAAAATAGGGAGTAGAATATTATCAATGTACCACTGTGCTGCAAGAGTGTCATAGATGACAATCAAAGGGGTCCAGCTATGAAAAGAAATGACACCCCTGATCATCACTCCTGGTTGTAAGACCGTATGGCAGGCAATAGTCAGGTAGGTATCCCACCACTGTCCTGGAAGTCTCCAGATGTGTCTTCAGCCTGTAATCTCATTGATTGGAGCGGAATTGTCTTCAGTGATGCAGTGACCAGTAAAGACGTGCTGCACATGGTAAGAGTTTCTATTGCTTGTCTTTGTGCTTGCTGAACCTTACCTTAAGCTGCAAAATTTCCAGATCTGTCCCCAATTGAGAAAGTTTGGAGCATTATGGGCAGTATCCTCCAACTAGCTTGGGTAGAGAGATAGATCTGACTTAAGTAATCTCTCAATGTAAGTTTACATTATATGCGAGACCACTACTGTGCTATCCTATTGCATAATCCAAAGATATACTAAAGCTCCCTTTGGAAACTCTGTTCTACAAGATTGGTTACTAAAATGCCATGTATTTTACCACCAGTATGTACTATCTTAATGTTAGCAATTCAGAGGCCTTTGTAAGAAATATGATGGATACATTTTTTGCATGGAGATATGTAGCACTTTTTTCAGAACATATTGTACAACACAAACACAGATGATTCGTTACCCATATGTTCACATATATTCCTGCTGACAGCACCACATCCATTTTAAACCCCACTTCTGCTTATTACTCTCTTGTTTCTCTCTGTATGGGCATATATATATTTAGTTTCTTCTTTTTTGTATCAATAACAGCTTAACATTTTATTGTTATTACTTACCTGTCTTATTTGCCTGTGTTTACATCTATCTCTGAACTATAAATTTAAATGCATAAAATGTCTTACTTCTTTGCATCAAACTGAATTAATATTTGATCAGCTGTGGCCACTCAACTGTCTTATAGTTTTGTTAACTTACATGGAATCTCATATGTGATACCCTATTATATATCTTTCTTGATTCTGAGAGACCTACTCACTTCTTCTTTTCCTGTTAGGTCTGCTACCTGTAGACATGTTTTCTTGTTTCCCGCCAACTCAAAATTTATTTCCACATCCATGAGCTTTTGCTTCCTTATGAATGTATGAATGAGTTTGCTATCGACAATTTTCTAGTCTGCTGTAAGTATGTAGGGCTCATTCATGCATCGTGTACACTCTTTAACTTAATGTAATGTTTTATCCAGATTTTATAAAAACGCATATTATAAAATGTATATCCATTACATTTAGTAACTGTACTTTTGACTGAATTCTGTACCCTTTGTTGACTGTCTCTTGTCTTCAAGTATTTAACGCACCTTTTCTTGTTCTGCCAACAGATCCTGTTCCCAGGAGTGCGAGAAGACACATTTCATCAATTACTTGTGTATTTGTATACAGATGATGTACCACCAGTTTCTCCTTCAAGATGCCTTGATCTGCTTGAACTAGGAAATCGGCTATGCCTGCCACGATTAGTAAATCTAGTTGAAAAACGGGTAGTGGAGGAACTGTCACATTTAGCGTCAGCTTCCATTGATGGTGCCCCATCTGATGCCGTGCTAGAGCACTGTTTACGCCTGCTCGAACCATGCAAGGTTGTTGCATTATTTTTTTACACAGTTTTTTAACAGTTACATATGTGTTGTTGAAAATGCAGTAAACAATTACATTGTTAATGCGACTAACAAGGAAAATGATCCAAACTAATAGCAAGTAATTTTATAAACTCATTCTGAAAACGGAAATAGTTACCCAATATTCTTTACAGCATCAATTTTGAAAAATTATGTGGATTCCTTGATTATTGTGGGCAAAGGTTGTACTGTGGATTATTCAGTTCTCTCTCTCTTTTGTAGCATTTAATGTGTATATGAGGCCAAGTGTTTTTCCTGATTTGGAAATATTTTTTTTAAATGTGTGTTCATACAAGGAGGGACCAAAAAATAACAAGAATTGCTTTACAAAAAAATCATGTATTTGATGGAACAATTTAAAAACTTAAACACCTTCAAAACAGTATCCATCAGGCATAATACATTTGTCCCAATATTTTTCTATTGGTGAAAACAGCTTTTAAACTCTTCTGAAATTATGCTGTGTAGTGCTACCATTGATTTTTTTTCACTTCCTCTAATCTTGAAAAACACTTCCCTTTCAGGTATAAAATTAGAGAGGACCATGTCCAGTGAGTAGAGTGGGTGAGAAATCATTGTCATTTGGGTTTGGAAGCAAAAGCAGTCCAATATTCAGTGCTGTGTGTGGAGAGGCATTTTTGTGGAGCAAAAGCAAATCTCCTGATTTCCAAAATGCAGATAGTTTTTCCCTCACTGCTTCACATAATCGTTTTAGCACTTCAAGGTAGTAATGTTGGTTATCAGATGTATCCTGAGAAACAAGTTCACAGCAGACAGTTCTCTTGGTGTTGAAAAAAACAAACATTGCCTTCATACGAGATCTCATCTGTTTCACTGTCTTTCGTCTTAGTGATGAAGTTCAAGTCTTCACTGGCTGGATTGTTGCTTAGTTCTTGGGTTGTATGCATAACACCACAACTTGTCACTCGAGATGACTTTTGTGCCCAAATTTGGATCAATTTCTTACTGTTCTTTCACTTCCCAGCAAATGTGCAAATAATTGGCTCCCTGATCATCAGAAAGCACACACAGAACAAATTTTGCTGCAGCACGTTTCATCTTCAGAGAAAATTAACTGGAATGCACTGCAGGATATTCCAGTCATTTTCACCAATTCATAAGTTGTTCTATTACGGTCAAACATGATTGCAACATGTTTTTGCAATGTTTTTGTTCATGTTCCAGTCATGATTTATCTTCAGTTGACATTTAAGCACTTTTAAAATGAGAAAACTGCTAGTGAATCATTGACAGGCTCAAAGTTTGCTCCACATATGCTGTCTGAAGCATTGTGATAGTTTCTGCTTCTGGTTTCTCTAACAAGATACAAGACCTGATGTTAGCATGTTGTTATGTCTGCCATTGAAAAATTGCTGAACATGAAACAGTGCTCATAAAAATAGTCACTCTGACCACTTTAATTTTTCTACACCAATAGAGCAATTTGTAGAAAATGGCATCTAGTAAAGGCATCCAGCAGGAGAATTTAGAACTAGTGTTTTATCAACTGCTAGAGAAAAATTCTTGTTATTTTTGCTCCCCCCCCCCTCCCCTTGTATGCTCTTCCTGCAACCACAATCATTAATTAATTCAAGGGAGGGAAGTTGTGCATGAATCACAACTGTTTGTGTATTGTATTTTCTAAGAGGTGGCGACCAGCTCAGCATTTGTGTAAATGAAATTGTAAAACTGCTTAATAAACGCTATTCGGCTGGCAGGTGCAGCACACCAACAGTCATTAATCTGCCGTGTGGGTTTGATCCTCATCTGGCTCACCTCGTTTCGCTCAAAATCTAGTCTGCTGTACATTAAACTGTATGTGCATGTCCTAGTGCAGCTTATTTAGTTACACTGTCATTCTTATTATGAAACTGAAACACAAAGGGCTAATATGAAACTAAGAACAGGATGACTGTTATTCTCATAAACAGAAGTGGTTATCAAATTAGGTTATTCAAATATAAGTTAAAGTAAACAGCAAATATTCATCTTCTATAGCTTTCTCTCATCATCATCATCATCAGCAGCATCATCATCAGCGCATACACCCCACTACCAACAAAAACAACAACACAAACACGACTCTACAGTACTACCAATTTTGCCGAAATGTTGTCCTGAAGCTATGAAAGAGTATAATCAGCAGTTTGTAGTCAACTTTAGGAATAAATCTCATGGCATGTGGGAAGCTATCAATGAGACAATTTGGAAGAAAAGCAAGTGTTACTCAATGAATGCATTTAGAATGAGGATAGTGTTATCTCTGAGTCCTAAGAGATATGTGAAGTTTTCAATAACCACTTAATAAACACTGGCAACAAATGTTCTCAAATGCTGTTCCAATGCCCTTCTGGGTTCAGACCTAGTTGTTCCCCTATACATAGTTTCTTGATACAGTCACACCAGGTGATACCTGCAGTGTTGTAAAACAGAAACCAAACTCAACTCATGTGATTTTGGTGGCATATCTCATTACCTTCTCAAACAAACCTGCCATCTGCCCTTGTCAGATGTAATAAATTGCTCCATGCTGTCAGGCCAATTCCTTTCAATTTTCAAAGCAGGGTTCGCCTCTTTATAAAAGGCAAAAGAAATGATATTAATAACTACAGGCCCATTGCAATCATATCAAATATACTCAAGGTCCTTGGAAAAGCAATATTTATATACGCATTGTAAAAAAGTTCCTGGAAAGCAGTATTTTATTGAGCCCTTCAGTATGGCTTTCAAAAAGGAAGATCACTAAATACTGCACTGTATTCATTTCAAGATCAAGTTTATAGTGCACTCAGTGACATAAAGCATACAACAGCAGTTTGGGATAGGTGATGTCAGTGACCGGACTGGAGTAGGCAATGGTGGGGGATCCCATCAAAGGCATGGCTACCTGTGAAACCAGTCATGTGGTCTACAAGCTAAACTGAAACCATTGTGCTGCATTCTAAGTAGGCATGACAACCAACAAGCGGTCTGTCAGCATGAATGGCCACCGACAAATTGTGGCCAAGAAACAAGTGGACCACCCTGTTGCTGACCATGCTGCCAAACATGATATCCTTCATTTCAGTGACTGCCTGTGCCATGTGGATCCTTCCCACCAACACCAGCTTTTCTGAACTGTGCAGGTGGGAACCTTCCCTGCAATACATCCTACTTTCCCATAACCCTCCTGGCCTCAACCTTCATTAGTCACTGTTCTCACCCATCCAGCCCCCTTCCCTGTTCCCATTCCAGCACTACACAGCTGTCATTCCACCATCATAGCCAATCTTTTTATTTCTCTCCTTTTCCACTACTTCCTGCCCTTTCCCAACTCTCCCCTGCCCTCCATCTAACCTGCAGCACTTCACTGTCTGCCACCCCCACCATACTATCCCTCCCCCTCCCCATCCCAGCCTCCTCCTTACCCCCACCCAGTCTCCACTCTAATCGTGCACTGGTGCTGCTGCTCACAGTGTGGTTTCAGTTGCCTGAGACTACAGTTTTGTGTGTGTGTGTGTGTGTGTGTGTGTGTGTGCACTTGTCTATTGCTGATGAAGGTGGTAATTGCCGAAAGCTTTAATTGTGAGTCTTTTTCTTATGCTTGTCTGCGATTCAAAAAAATGTTGGAAGCATACACTCAAAGGGCCAAGTCAAAAGACAAGGCATTCCTCAAGGTTTCTTCCACTCCTGTTTATCACATTTATCAGTTATCTGCCCCAAAGCATTTGAAAGGGTTTCCTCGTAATGTTTGCTGATGACTCCAGTGTATGTACTAATTCATATCACAGTGCTGATGATATACAAAACATAATTTCTGATACAAATTCCAAGCTGTTAAGTTGATTAAATACAAACTGTTACTGAATGACAAAACTGTGTATATAAGCTTTTGCCCACCACATATAGTTTCATCAAGGATAGGTGATGCCAGGTTTCAAAGTGTACCTATAAACCAAGAGGATACCACTAAATTTCTCATAGTTGGGTAGATGACACAGTACAGCGGAACATACATAAAAAAGTTAGTAACTAGATTGGGCAGTTTGTGCTATGCATTTAATGTCCTCAAGTAAAGTCTGTGACACCAAAGCACTAAAAATACGAGAGATATTTATTAACCAAAGGAGAATAAGTAACATAACAAGACAAGTGCATCTCCCCTCCACCACAAAATTATCTTTTTAGGGGCTCAATATACTGCCTGTGACTAGTATTTATATCCACAAAACAGCGTTTTATTCATGAAAATGTACATATTTTCACAACAAATAAAGGTCTGTCATTCCAATGATGTATCTATAATTATGCAATGTTACTTCAAAATAACTGTATCTATACAGTTGAAGACTTATGAATGCCCATTTAAACTACTCAAATTGGATGTTTTCTTATGTACTATGAATTTATAGCTGATAGTTCATTCTACAGATGTTACTGTTGTGAATCTCAAATAACAAAGTTTTTTTCTTCTTCTTAAAGACCATTAGTTTTTAATAGATTAATTTCATTCTGCAGCTACAACTGTTGTTTTTTCTTGTTATAGATTAATTATAAAATTTACACAAAATGCATTCATGATTTTCTGTCAGAGAGTAAAACAGAAGTGATTTTTGGTGTTCTCCAAGACCCCTGCTGTTCCTTATCGATATAAATGATTTAGGAGACAAACTGAAGAGCAGTCTTAGATTGTTTGCAGATGATGCTGTCATTTACCATCTAATTAAGTCATCAGAAGATCAAAACAAATTGCAAAATGATTTAATAAAGATATCTGTATCGTGCGAAAATTGGCAGTTGACCCTAAATAATGGAAAGCATGAGGTTATCCACATGAGTGCTAAAAGGAATCTGTTAAACTTTGATTACATGATAAATCAATCAAATCTAAAGGCCGTAAACTCAATTAAATACCTAGGAATTACAATTACGAACAACTTAAATTGGAAAGCTTGTGTAGAACATGTTGAGGGGAAGGCGAACCAAAGACTGTGTTTTATTGGCAGAACACTTAGAAGATTCAGCAGTTCTACTAAAGAGACTGCTTACATTATGCTTGTCCATCCTCTTTAGGAGTAGTGCTGCATGGTGTGGAATCCTTGCAGATAGGATGAACAGAGTATGTCAAGAAAGTTCAAAGAAGGGCAGCACATATTGTATTATCGAAAAATAGGTGAAAGAGTGTCATGGACATGATACAGGATTTGAGGTAGACATCATCAAAACAAAGGAATTTCTCACTGTGACAGGATCTTTTCATGAAATTTCAATCACCAACTTTCTTCTCCGAAAGCAAAATACATTGATCAATCAGAACATTATGACAACCTACTTAATAGCCTTATGTTCACCTTTACCATGGATAACAGCGGCGATACATCATGGCTTGGAAGCAATGAGACCTTGGTGGGTCAATGGAGAGAGTTGGCACCATATCTGCACACACAATTCAACTAATTCCTGTAAATTGCGGGGAGTGGGGCAATTAGCTCTGACACCAAGTTCAATCAAATCCCAGATGTGTTCGATTGAGTTCAGGTTTATCAAGTTGGAGGCAAGCACATCAATTGGAGCTTGCCACTGTGTTCTCGAACCATTCCATCGCACTCATAGCCTTTTGACATGGTGCATTATTTTGTTGAAAAATGCCATGGCTGTTGGGAAACATGATTGCCATGAAGGAGTGTATGTGGTCTGCAATCAGTGTATGATACTCCTTGGCCAACATAGTGTCTTGCACGAGCTCATTGGACCCATGGATGCTACCATGAGTGTTCCCTAGTGCATAACGGAGCCGCCACCAGCTTGTCTCTGCCCCACAGTGGAAGTGTCAAGGAGTTGTTCCATTAGAAGATGATGGATTTGTGCTCTCCCACTGGCTTGATGAAGAAGGTATTGGGATTCATCAGACCATGCAATTCTCGGCCACTCCACCAATGTCCATTGCCAATAATCACGTGCCAATTTCAGTTGTAGTTGCCAATATCGTAGTGTTAACATTAATGCATGTATAGGTCACCAGCTGCAGAGGCCCACTGGTAGTGTTCAGTGCACTGTGTGTTCACACACACTCTTTTACTCTGCCCAGCATTAAAGTCTGAGGTTAGTTGCACCACAGTTTGCTGCCTGTCCTGTTTTACCAGTCTGCCCAGCCTATGGTGTCCAACATCTGTAATGAAGGGTGGCCTCTCAACCTCACAAGTCATGCCGTTTTCAAAATGCTCATGCTGAGCCTCCAGGCCATCACAATCTGCCCTCAGTCAAACTCAGATAGACTGTGCGCCTTTCCCATTATACGTATGGACAGCATGCTCACTGATACTACATGCACTGTGTGTGTGTCTGACTAACAGTCATTCCTTGCCAGGTGATGCTGCGATCACTTGGATGGGTTTATATTGATATAGTAGGTCGGTGGTCGTAATGTTCTGGTTGATCAGGGTAGTTTGCTGATGCCGACCTACATAGGGAGAAACAATCACCATAATAAATTTCCTTTGCTCACATCTATGGTCAGAGATTTTTTACGTCTGATGACATAAAAAAATTGTGACCATAGATGTGAAGCAAAGGAAATTTATTGTGTTTTTGGGTCACTGTTCAATTTGCGACGATGTCACAGATTGTGATAATCATAATATAAGGGAAATCAGAGCTCACACTGAAAGATATAGGTGTTCTTTTTTTCCACACACTGTTTATGAGTGGAATAATACAGAATTATTGTGAAGGTGGTTCCATGAACACTTTGCCAGCCACTGGAGTGTGATTTGCAGAGTATCCACATAGATGTAGAACACATGTAAGAAGCAATGCTGCACATACACGGGCAAATCATAATTACTCCATGCTCTGCAAAAGAAATTAAGAATGTAATTACCTACTTAAGAAGCAAAATGCTCACTGAATTGATAATATCTCAAGTAAATTACTAAAACCCTGTTTTCACATAGATAAATGTATTCAGTCACATATGCAAACATCACTATCATGAGGGATATTTCCAAATACGCTACTATCAGACCCCTGTACAGATTTTAAAAAGTACTGACTATTCTCACTACTTACCTCCTCTCCTCAAAATATGATATTTAGCCTCAATTTGAATCTTGAAAGGGTCTCTCCATAGCACATATTATTTATAAGTTCACAAATGAGATTATATAAAATTTAAAAGACAAAATATTGTCAACTGGACACTACCTACTTTCGTACATAGGACAAATATGATTTATAAGTCTACATCTGTTCTTTCACCAAAATACAGTGCACTGAAATGAAATATGCATGTGTCATATTTTGGCTGGGAGTCACCTTTTGATAAGGTCAGCCACCTGGTGCAAATCTTTTTATTTGATGCTACTTTGGTGCCTTGTGTTGATGATGATGAAATGATGATGAGGATAACACCACTCATCCCTGAGCAGAGAAATTCTCCAACCTGGCCGGGAAGACGTACACAAAGTAGAGAATTTTCAGCAGTCACCATAATCATTAGCTCTTTCATTGACTGACAATTAGTTTCTTAAGCATTATAACCATTTTACTGAGGAAATAAATAAATAAAGAAGCAGGACTCTTCAGTCCAATAAACTGGCTTCAAATGGAAGCTTCATTAATCCATTGGGAGTTAATTCACTGGCATCATGTAGAGAAATGTATCTGTATTTTGTTTAATCAAGGCCTTCTCCAAAAAGTTTCATCTGCAATAAGCTGATGTAATGAATTCTTTTTGAAAGTGCATCTCAAGTTCAGTTAGTCTTTGTTCTCCAATAAGTATAGTTTAAAGCAGAAAACAGTATTACAACAGTAAGTTTGTGTATTCATGAAATAAACATCTTCTCTGTGATTGAACATGTCAGTGTTGGATGGTTAGTTGCATGTTCCAGAGATCATTTGTATGATTGTTCAGTTGAAATGATGTGGAGTGACTAAGATTTAAGATTAATGAGCATTTGTTCTTCAGCCCTACTCATGCAACTACACTAAAAAACCAGGCTATTTTTTACAGGCTACCAGTTTTTAAATAAAAATTTCTCCATGGAATTGAAGGCATTGTTCAGTATTAATGTTAAATTTAATAAAAACACATGTCATTGGTTTTCGCATTTAAAGAAAGTTTTTCCTTATTATTTCAACATTCCCTTTTGCTTAATTACTAGTATAAACTGTTATTGCTTTGTTGTCAAAAAATATTTTTGTTGGTGGAATATTGTGTAAAATCCCAGAAATTACATTTTGCAATCTTCTTTATTTGAGGCTTTTATGTATTGCAGTTACACAATGCTGACCAATTAGCTGACTGGTGCATGAATTATTTGTGTACAAACTACAACAGACTTTGTAAGATGTCTCCAAAACTGCTCAAAACTCTCCATCCAGAAAACCAGGACTATCTGAGCGAGCATCGCTGGCCACCAGTCTGGTAAATATCTCCCCATATGTAATTTGGGTTGTGTGTGTCACAACAACCATGTGAGAAAAAATATCTGTTGGGCACCTTGTTTAGTTTGAAATTTGCTCGACATTTAGTGTATTAACATTATTTGTGGAGTATATGAAGTTAATATATTCTCATCGAATAACTGTGTGTGATCTTTACGTGGTCAGTGTAAGTACTTAGCTAGTACTATTTTTGCATACTAATTCACATGTATATAACTTGTTTGCACATACAGACTTGTACACCTGTTAGATGTGTCACACAAACACTTGAGTAAGATCAAGTCAGATAATCATGTACACTAAAAAAGTCTTTGAGGTATATCTTGTGAGCACAGTGAGTTGCATGGAAAGGGAGCAGGTGAGCATCAGTGTGTTGTTTCAAGAATAATTTAAATAATCTGCGTGCTGATAGTAATGTTAGCTTTCCATTGACAAGGGCCATTGGTATCCAAGTTTATATATAGTACTTGGGAGTCTCAGCTTGCAGGAAGTATCCTTTTTAGGTTTGGTCCACTTGGCAGGCAGGTCATTTGTGCATCTCAGTGCACCTGTACTCTCACTGACTCCTTAAATTTCTTGCAGAAACTTGTACTTCCCATCTACTATTATATTTGCTGCAGTGTCTGCATAACTTGTTACTTAATGGCTGTATAGTCTTCAGGCCAAAAACTGAAGGAAAAAAGGAAACTCATTCCTGATGCCTTTATAATTGGTTACTTTTGGTAGGTGGTTTGGTTACCCACTATCTTGTTGTCAAATGAAGGGTTATTCATTTGCCCACTGGCCAGCAGGTCTGCAAAGGACCATATAGGCATGGCCAATTGAAGCCCAAGTAACACAAGCCTTTGCTTGGGGTGCCAGAGGGCCAAAACTGTATTATTATATTGTTACTATACAAGACATGTCACAATTAGCAAGGCCACTTGGAGTATCAAGCTGAGATGAGCACCCAGTTGCAAGATTTATATACAGTATGTATAGCAATTAGTAATGAGGGAAAATGGGGGGGGGGGGGGGGGCAGAAGGTGCCACTAAATGAAATGCATACATGTTCCTGAGGGCCCACAGAATCATTGAAGAATACACTCTAAGAAATATGAATGTATCATGATAACATAACATTTATGTGGTTCAGGAGAGTCTTGATACTTAAAGGGGAATGGGATCAGGACCACCTCTAATTATTGAAGACTCGGGCTATTGAAATTTATGTGGGAAAAAGAGATAAAATGATGCTGAAAAGAATACAGGCATCAAAATATGAATTTTATTAAAACAAAGTGTTTGCATAGGTATTTACATTTGTCAGAATAAAGGTTTTGTCGTAAGCTGGATAACAATGTACTTCATGAAATAATGGTGGAGTGTCTCTTGTTGCGTGAAGCTGCAATATTTCTGCCCGGCAGTATCACCCGACCACCTGAAGAGTGGGATATTGGGTGGTATCACTTCAGACTGTTGCCCCACGTAGTGCATGGTGGCCTCAAGTGAATGTAGCCATCAGTGTGACTCATCACCGGTACAGTCTCTGCCTCTTCGCCCTCACAGTGTTGGTGTTAACCATATCGATTATAGAAGAATCTGTAAGTTCCACCCATTTGTCTGAATATAACAACTCACTTATTTCCACATTTTTTGCATCACAGCTTGCCAACCTTCTGATTAAATAATACAACAGGTGATCATTCTCATCATCAAACTCTTCAGTTTCTGTCTTAGGTCTATTTTTCCGTAGAATTTTTCTCCATGACTGAGAAATAAATTATATGTAACTTTATCTCACTCCAAAACTCACTGCTACAGTACACAAAGTACTTCACAGTCAGTTTCTTTAGCCCTCAAGCAGGTATGCCCATGTATAAAGTGCAACAACCACAAATAACTTTACCTGGTAAAGTTCTGTTGTTACTTTAAAACTGTGAGCCCGTACCTATTCCTTCATTGTTGCATCATCTAACATACTTCTAACATCTGCTATCATATGTTCAAGGGAGCAGCAATAATATATAATAAACAGCAAACTAGGGGAGAAAAAATGTATGATCCATGCAAGAAAATTACCTAGATTCTGAGCTAGTGGCACAATCCCACAATGTGGAAGTTATCTCTGAGATAACTAGCAATCGAATAAGCGGTTGGCTGTGGTCTGATGCAACAGCGCTGTTTCATACTTCAAAAGTGCCATTATTGTTGGGTAATACTTGTAAGTGGCATCAGAGGGGTATAATTAAAGTTTATTTCATCATTGTGTAATTAAAATGTGATTTAGCTCATATAATGAAAGTTTATTTTATTGTTGTTTATTTAAACTAAGATTAAAGTGTGATTTTGTTCTTACCTGTTTACCTTCGTTACATAAAGACAAGTATTCTTTACATTCGTACAAAGCAGGCTGTGCGCCCGCTCATGTTATAAAAAGTTGGATGCCCGTTCAAGGGTTAAAGCTCCTGCAATGCTTTCATTGTCTTCCAAATGCAAGATTGATTATAGTAATTACAAACAATACTTTTTTTTCAGGCATTTCAGAATGCCATTATCCATTGACTGAATCAAATCATTTATGTTTAATGGGAGAAACAAGGTGTGGATCCCATCACAATGCAGTTCCTCTGCACTTGGATGTGAGGACACATTTTCCAATGTCAAAATAGCTTTGCATGACAAACATAGAAAATTGAATACAACAGTACACTGTATTGACAGCGGCAAAACCTAAAACACCACTTTCAACTAAAGATTTGCTTGTGTAAACATTTAAAAGGTGGGGGGAGCATATGCATGTTGTCATTGACACAGACACAACTAAGAGGAGTGAGTGGTTTCACTGTTGTTGTGCTATGAGTGGGTGGGGAGATAGATACATGATTGAAGGCTTGGATTTACGAGAAATTTGTAATTCCAAGACTTAAAATTTTGAGACTGTACTCTATATATGACTTCCACACTCTCAACTTTACAGCAGTGAACATTCTGTTTTGAAAGTTTATTAGCACATGGCACACTAAATGCTCCAGTGCGTCTTGGTGGATGACCTTTAAAAGTTTACCAGAATATCATCTTCATAAGTAAGGAAGCACTTACTGTAAACAGATCAAACTCTATTTTGTGCTTTCTTATCTAGCTTTGTATTAGGACAAGGAAAATCTTGATTGAGTCATTTCACTGGCTGTAAAATATAATGTACATACATTTTTGTCGCAAATGCTTGCCCCATAGTGTTTACTTAGTCTGTGGTTAAGTCAAACTCTTTTCTACATCCTTTATCCAGAGGTACTAGCTCTATGGAGCTGTGGGAGAATCTCTTTGGAGTGTGGAGGACAAGGTGGAGAAGTAGTGACAAGTCGAAGCATTTAATCGATCCAGGAGGCATGCTTTGACCGTGGCATTATTAACTTCCTGGTAGGGAAAGACCAGGGATTCAAATTGAAGATCCATAGTTTTAAGTTGTCCCAAATGTTCGCCTGTCTGCATGATTCACTGGAGAAACTTGATTAACTTTAGACAGTGCATGATTGCAGTGGTCATAAAGTTCAGACATTCTTGCATTGGAACACAACTTCCCTGTGTTCAGGTCCACTGTTAGTGGCGTTTTTAGAAAGAAACATCAAGGAAGCACAAAGACCTAATCATTGTTGAAGTGTCATCACCATGTCGTCGTCAGGAATTATGTGTAGGTTATGTGGTACTTTATTTAGTTGGTTGAACTACATCATGGATATGTCACAGAGTTACAGAACTTTCGTATGCTACCAGATATTATGTTGAAGTCTACGGTGGAGAAACATTGGCACTGATCTTGATTTTGTTAGATGCTGACTAACTTGGCTCATTTCTCTGTAGCTTTTCAGTTATTAGCAGTTCACTTCCCTCCTGACACTATTAAATTGATTTACCATACATTGACAACTGCCCATTTTTTGTAAAAATGTTAAATTTTATGAAATGACTGACAAAAGAGCTAAATGAAGGTTCTCCATTGTCTCCAGCAGCGGCTAATTTTTTTTGTGGAGTATTTCAAAGAAAATACATTAAATTTAGCACCTTTTCAACCATCTTACTTCTTTTGTTACGTTGACAACACATTTATGATCTGGTCACATGGGATCAAAGGTCTTCTTCACCTTTTGACTGATCATGTGAATAGTATGCACACTAACATCAAGTTCACTGCTGAGATGGAAAGGAAAGGAAAACAAGCATATTTAGGTGTTTTGCTTAAAAAAAAAAAAAAAAAAAAAAAAAAAAAAAAAAAAAAAAAAAAAAAAAAAAAATAAAAATTAGATGGCAGGCTGGGCCACTCTGTTTACTGGAAGCCAACACATACTGTTCTACACAGATCAGCCAGAACATTATGACCACCGACCTACTATTGATATAAACCTGTCCAGGTGATAGCACTAACACCTGGTGAGGAATTACTGCTAGTCAGACATATCCATGGTGCATGTAGTATATGTGAGTGTGCTGCCTGTATTTGGAATGGAGAAGGCGTGCGCGCAATTTGTCTGATATGAAGATAGTAACTGTTCTGAAAGAACAGATACCAATGATGACCATGCAGGTTTGCTAGAAAGAAATGATAATTAATAGAAACCCTCAGCTGCCAACAGGTGGTGTTGATATACCTCAATGGGGACAGCTGAAAATGTCTGCCCTGACTGGGATTCGAACCCGGGATCTCCTGCGTACATGGCAGACGCTCTATCCATCTAAATATATGAGCCACCGAGGGCACAGAGGATAGTGCGACTGCAGGGACTTATCCCTTGCACACTTCCCGTGAGACCCACATTCCCAACTGTCCACAACCTAAATTCGTAATGTTCCTAAAGGGGATCGTCACCTTAGATGGCGCGAGTAATGAGTGAATAGGCAAATATCCTTTAGGAACATTACAAATGTAGGCTGTGGACAGTTGAGAATGTGGGTCTCACAGGAAGCATGCAAGGGATAAGTCTCTGCATTCACGATATCCTCTGTGCCCTTGGTGGCTCAGATGGATAGAGCGTCTACCATGTAAGCAGGAGATCCCAGGTTCGAGTCCCACTCGGGGCACACATTTTTAGCTGTCCCCATTGAGGTATATCAACACCTGTTGGCTGCTGAGGGTTTCGATTAATTATCATTTCAATTTGTCTGAGTTTGAGTGATGGCCGATTGTGATAGCCCGGAGGCCACGGTATGAGTATTTTGGAAACTGCACAACTTGTTGGGTGTTCAAGGAGTGCTGTGGTGAGTGTCTTCAACATGTGGTGAGACCAAGGTGAAACTGCATCCAGACATTGTGGGATTGGGCGGCCACCCCCTCGTAACAGATAATGGTCGTCGTAGACTAGGCAGACTGGTAAAAAAGGATAGCCAGCGAACTGTGGGGAACTAACATCAGACTCTAATGTTGGGCAGAGTACAAGTGTATGTGATCACAGAGTGCACCAAACACTTCTAAGGATGGGCCTCTGTAGCCGATGAACCATTTATGTGCCTGAGTTAACACCACGACATCAGCAACTACAAGTGAAATGGGCACATGACCAATGGCACAGGATGTTGGTGCAGTGACAGAGCATTGCATGGTCTGATGAATCCCAATATCTTCTTCATTATGCTGATGGAAAGGTGTGAATTCATCGTTTTCCAGGATAACAGCTTCTTGACATATGTATTGTAGGATGGAGACAAGCAGGCGGTGGCTCCATTATGCTCTGGGAAACCACCATGTGAGTATTCAAGGGTCCAGTGGAGCTCGTGCAGTGTATAATACACTGGTTCCACACCACGTACAACCCTTCATGACAACCCTGTTTCTAGACGGCAGTGGCATTTTTCAACAAGATAATGCACCACATAACAGGGCCAGGACTGTGATGGAGTGGTTCGAGGAACACAGTGGCAAGTTCCAGTTTAAGTGCTGCCACCCTCCCCGTTGTTGTTGTGGTCTTCAGTCCTGAGACTGGTTTGATGCAGCTCTCCCCCCCCCCCCCCCCAACTCACCAGATATGAACCAATCTAACACATCTGGGATGTGATGTAACATGGTGTCAGAGCTTATTGCAGCCCCTGTCCCTCTGGAGTATATGGCAATTAAGTGACTCGTGTATGCAGATTTGGTGCCATCTCCCTCCAGCGATGTACTAGCCACTCAATGCTTCCATACCATGACAGGTTGTTACTGTTATCTGTACCAAAGGTGGATATACTGGCTATTACATAGGTGGTGAGAATGTTCTGGCTGATCAGTGTATAATTAGTGCACAAAGCTTTCATCCCCATCCCGAAACACGCTAGTGTATAAAGCTCAAACTATTTCTGGAGAGTATCTATACTGAGAGATCATATATCTGAAAAAGGTGTTTTGAATAACTACTGTAGTGAACAAGATATTAAATTAGCAATCTTTAAGAAATGAAAACACAGACATACTCAATCATCACAAGATGATCAGCTTATAGAACTTCTTCCCTTCTTCAGAGCTACTACAAATAAAATAGACAAGAGTCCTGTGCAGACATGGTACTCAACACATTTTCTGACCACTCATGAAAATTAGAGAGCGACTGCACCCAATAGAAACAGACTTTGTATCAGTGTTCTTGGAATTTATAAAATTCCATGTGAATGTGGTAACAGTTACATTGGTCAGTCAATATGAATGATTTCAGAACGCTGCATAGAGCAGCAACACCACATTAAATATCACGATTTCGACAAATCTGCTATTGCAGAACAAATATATGATTATGAAAGAATGGAAACTCCATGCCGGGTTATTGATTCTGGCCAGAGCTGCCAGAGATGGTGTCGTGTGCGTGAGATGGGATGAATTCGTGTGTTTCCTTTTCTAAAGAAGGCTGTGGCCGAAAGCTGAAATGTGTGAAGTCTTGTCGTTGTGTCTGTCTCAACTCAATGTGTCATCCTTACAGTGAGTAGCAATCTTCCTTTCCTTATATTGTAAACATATGACTATGTTTGATGAAATGGAAATCTTATCCCATGTATCTACATATTGGATTCTGTCATCAAAAAAACTGTAGAGGTCAGAATGTGCAACAATTTTAATCAGGACAGTGGCTATACCCTACATGGTGCATGTAAATGAGTGCTTGATGCTGAAAGGCATCAGAGAAATGAGCCAAGTTATCCAACATCCAATGAAGTCAGCATCACTATCAATGCTACTCCATACATAGATAACTTCTGACAATGAAGACAGAGGTAGCTGTCTAAAGCTTGAGATTACAAACAAATCTGATGAGGCAAGAAATCTATGATGCATTTATCCAGTCCTTGTCAGTTATTGCACAAGATTTCCATCATAATTTACGTACAGAGGTTTTTGACAGAGTAAGTCTTTAAGAAGTGATAGGACTTGTTCCTCGAGGTCAGTCCACTGCAAAACAGGTACTGAACACAAGGGGAAAAAAGTAACATTTCTTCCAGTTGAACATACGACAGTGATTTTTGTGGAGCAGTGGAAGAAGTTTTTATGGAGTGATGAATCATGGTACATGTTGTGGGACTTAGATGGGCATATGTAGTTCTGGAAGATCTCAGGTGAATGGTATCTATGAGTGAAGAGTGGTGACAGTGAAAAGTGGTGAAGGTGATGTGATAGTAAAATGAATGAAGATAAAACACTTCACACAAGGGTATGCTTTCGTACAGTTTGCAATTGGACCTATCTTGAATCAACGCTTTACAAAAGATGATTATAACATGCAAATAAATTTAAGATAATGATTATATGCACTTAAGGTGATAAGATGGATAGTTTTTATGATGCACTCAGTGATGTAGTTGTTAGAGTAAAGGACAAGGACAGTGTTCTGCTCATGGGTGATTTTAATGCCAGGATTGGAAATCAAACAGAAGGGTATGAAAAGGTTATAGGTAAATATGGAGAGGACATGGAGGCCAACAGGAACAGGAAACAACTCTTGGATTTCTGTGCCAGTATGGGCTTAGTAATCACAAACTGCTTTTTTAAACATACGAACATTCACCGGTATACTTGGGAAGGCAGGGGAACCAGATCTGTCATTGACTATATAATAACAGATCAGGAATTCAGGAAGTCTGTGAGGGACACACGTGTATTCAGGGGATTCTTTGATGACACTGATCATTATTTAATCTGCAGTGAAATTGGAATTGTGAGGCCAAAAGTGCAGCAGGTCAGGTCCATATGTAGGAGGAGAAGAGTGGAGAAACTTCAGGATAAGGAAATCAGGCACAAGTACATAACAGTGATCTGAAAAAGGTACCAGTTAGCTGAATGTAGTCAATTACAGTCATTGGAAAAGGAATGGAGAAGGTACAGGGACGCAGTACTAGAAGTGACTAAAGGATGTCTTGAAACAGTAGTGTGTAAAGGTAGGATGAAGCAAACAGCTTGGTGGAATGACACAGTCAAGGCAGCCCGTAAAAGGAAAAAGAAGGCGTATCAAAAATGGCTACATTCTAGAACTCAGGTAGACAGAGAAAGTTATGTTGAAGAAAGAAACAAAGCCAAACATGTAATTGCAGCATCCAAGAAGAAATCTTGGGAAGACTTTGGAAACAGGTTGGAGACTTTGGGTCAAGCTGCTGGAAAACCATTCTGGAGTGTAATTAGCAGTCTTCGAAAGGGAGGTAAGAAGGAAATGACAAGTATTTTGGACAGGTCAGGAAAACTGCTGGTGAATACTGTAGATTCCTTGGGGAGATGGAGGGAATATTTTGAAGAGTTGCTCAATGTAGGTGAAAATACGATCAGTAATGTTTCAGATTTCGAGGTACAATGGGATAGGAATGATGATGGAAATAGGATCACATTTGAGGAAGTGGAGAAAATGGTCAATAGATTGCAGTGCAATAAAGCAGCTGGGGTAGATGAAATTAAGTCGGAACTCATCAAATACAGTGGAATGTCAGGTCTTAAATGGCTACACAGGATAATTGAAATGGCGTGGGAGTCGGCACAGGTTCCATCAGACTGGACAAAAGCAGTAATCACACCAATCTTTAAACATGGAAACAGAAAAGATTGTAACAACTACAGAGGTATCTCTTTAATCAGCGTTGTGGGTAAAATCTTCTCAGGTATTGTTGAAAGGAAAGTGCGAGTATTAGTTGAGGACCAATTGGATGAAAATCAGTGTGGGTTTAGGCCTCTTAGAGGTTGTCAGGACCAGATCTTTAGCTTACGGCAAATAATGGAGAAGTGTTATGAGTGGAACAGGGAATTGTATCTATGCTTTATAGATCTAGAAAAGGCATATGACCGGGTTCCTAGGAAGAAGTTATTGTCTGTTCTATGAGATTATGGAATAGGAGGCAAACTTTTGCAAGCAATTAAAGGTCTTTACATGGATAATCAGGCAGCAGTTAGAGTTGACGGTAAATTGAGTTCATGGTTCAGAGTAGTTTCAGGGGTAAGACAAAACCTGTCTCCACTGTTGTTCATATTATTTATGGATCATATGTTGAAAATAATAGACTGGCTGGATGAGATTAAGATATGTGAACGCAAAATAAGCAGTCTTGCATATGCGGATGACTTAGTTGTGATGGCAGATTCGATTGAAAGTTTGCAAAGTAATATTTCAGAGCTAGATCAGAAATGTAAGGACTATGGTATGAAGATTAGCCTCTCCAAAACAAAAGTAATATCAATGGGAAAGAGATATAAACGGATTGAGTGCCAAATAGAAGGAATAAAGTTAGAACAAGTGGACAGTTTCAAGTACTTAGGATGCATATTCTCACAGGACGGCAACATAGTGAAAGAACTGGAAGCGAGGTGTAGCAAAGCTAACGCAGTGAGCGCTCAGCTACGATCTACCCTCTTCTGCAAGAAGGAAGTCAGTACCAAGACTAAGTTATCTGTGCACCGTTCAATCTTTCGACCAACTTTGTTGTATGGGAGCGAAAGCTGTGTGGATTCAGGTTACCTTATCAACAAGGTTGAGGTTACGGATATGAAAGTAGCTAGGATGATCGCAGGTACTAGTAGATGGGAACAATGGCAGGAGGGTGTCCACAATGAGGAAATCAAAGAAAAACTGGGAATGAACTCTATAGATGTAGCAGTCAGGGCGAACAGGCTTAGATGGTGGGGTCATGTTACACGCATGGGAGAAGCAAGGTTACCCAAGAGACTCATGGGTTCAGCAGTAGAGGGTAAGAGGAGTCAGGGCAGACCAAGGAGAAGGTACCTGGATTCGGTTAAGAATGATTTTGAAGTAATAGGCTGAACATCAGAAGAGGCATCAATGTTAGCACTGAATAGGGGATCATGGAGGAATTTTATAAGGGGGACTATGCTCCAAACTGAACACTGAAAGGCATAATCAGTCTTAAATGATGATGATGATGATGATGATGATGATAATGACTTAAGATGATTTTCAGCTATCATAAACACATACTTTTAGTCATAAAGTACATAAAACTGTGTGTGTTGAACTTCTTGGATCCTGGTGGCTGCCAGACTAAACTGGAACCAGTGCATTGCTCAGCTTCCGCAGCTGTGCATATGAGTAAATGAATTAAAATGAGATACATTTGTCATGTTGGAGACATAGTAATTGTGTCATCACAGAGTCAAATCATGCAGGCCCAGGACATTTGACAGCATATCAAGTCAAGGATCTACTTTGATTTGAGTAAATCTGTCACCATTGGCATCAGCTACAAGATGAGACAGATCGTATATAGTTGGTGTACTCCAATAGGATACAGTGCAGAAAATCTGAAGAGTAAACAAAATGAACGACACTACAACTAGTAAGTTGTCCAATGTGTGAAAGTGTAACTCTCAAAATTCTGAGAAAGTACATTTCAAGTCTAGTTGAGAAACATTAACTTCTCTCATGTACATAAACATTTGTAGTACATACATACATACATAGTGACCATCCCATCTAGCGCTATCTCCTGACCCCGAGACATAAAAACCATTGTACACAATAACTTCTCTACTGATGGCATGCTACTGAAAATGATACAAGATTCTACTAGTAAATTATATGTACCAATCTGTCCATCAACAGCACATTGCTGGGGATCTCTATGTGAAAGCAAAACTGTAGATTACCCCATCACATCTGAATTGAATCACTGACTTTATGAATATTAGTAGCTCCTAAGACCACCTCAGTGTTAATTGAACACACGTACAATAATCTAAAATGAGATATGCCTGGGTGGATGCTGCTTCAACTAGATTCAATAACTTATGTGTAGTTATTAAGTGTACAAGACCCTAATGGCTCCTTGACACTGCAATCCTTCAATGAGAACGTACCACCAACATAGCGTAGAGATATCTGTAATCTTATCAGGGAATCTCTAATTGTGTTTCATCTCACAAGATATACTTCAGAGGTAACACAGCCAATCTGCAATGAAATACTTACCTGTACTGTTGAGGATAAGAATGTGTCAAGTTGATATCCAAGTATCGTAAGCATACTCTTACTGGGAGTAGTCTTTTTACTCATTTGTTGAATACAATAAAAGTTAATACTGGCTAGACTTTAATTACTATGACAGAGACCGTTTGGATACAAATTACAATTATCCACAGTCATAGGATTAAGGGAAGATAGCAATAAAATCCAAAATGAAGCTGCACAATTCCTTTCCACATTTAGTAAGAGTGAGAGTGTCCCAGAGATATTGACCAGTCTCTAATGAACGACACTACAAATAATAAGTTGTCCGTTGCGTGAAGGCATAACTCTTAAAATTCTGAGAAAGTACATTCCAAGTCTAGTTGAGAAACTCCCATGTACATAAGCAATAGAAAAAAAGATAAGACAATAGTTGTTGTTGTTGTGGTCTTCAGTCCTGAGACTGGTTTGATGCAGCTCTCCATGCTACCCTACCCTGTGCAAGTTTCTTCATCTCCCAGTACCTACTGCAACCTACATCCTTCTGAATCTGCTTAGTGTATTCATCTCTTGGTCTCCCTCTAGGATTTTTACCCTCCACGCTGCCCTCCAATGCTAAATTTGTGATCCCTTGATGCCTCAGAACATGTCCTACCAACCGGTCCCTTCTTCTCGTCAAGTTGTGCCACAAACTCCTCTCCTCCCCAATTCTATTCAATACCTCCTCATTAGTTATGTGATCTACCCATCTAATCTTCAGCATTCTTCTGTAGCACCGCATTTCGAAAGCTTCGATTCTCTTCCCATACATGGCTACACTCCATACAAATACTTTCAGAAACGACTTCCTGACACTTAAATCTATACTCGATGTTAACAAATTTCTCTTCTTCAGAAACGCTTTCCTTGCCATTGCCAGTCTACATTTTATATCCTCTCTACTTCGAACATCATCAGTTATTTTGCTCCCCAAATAGCAAAATTCCTTTACTACTTTAAGTGTCTCATTTCCTAATCTAATTCCCTCAGCATCACCCGACTAAATTCGACTACATTCCATTATCCTCATTTTGCTTTTGTTGATGTTCATCTTATATCATCCTTTCAAGACAATGTCCATTCCGTTCAACTGCTCTTCCGAGTCCTTTGCTGTCTCTGACAGAATTACAATGTCATTGGCGAACCTCAAAGTTTTTATTTCTTCTCCATGGATTTTAATACCTACTCGGAATTTTTCTTTTGTTTCCTTTACTGCTTGCTCAATATACAGATTGAATAACACTGGGGAGAGGCTACAACCCTGCCTCACTCCCTTCCCAATCACTGCTTCCCTTTCATGTCCCTCGACTCTTATAACTGCCGTCTGGTTTCTGTACAAATTGTAAATAGCCTTTTGCTCCCTGTATTTTACCCCTGCCACCTTTAGAATTTGGAAGAGAGTATTCCAGTCAACATTGTCAAAAGCTTTCTCTAAGTCTACAAATGCTAGAAACGTAGGTTTGCCTTTCCTTAATCTTTCTTCTAAGATAAGTCATAAGGTCAGTATTGCCGCACATGTTCCAATATTTCTACGGAATCCAAACTGATCTTCTCCGAGGTCCGCTTCTACCAGTTTTTCCATTCGTCTGTACAGAATTCGCGTTAGTATTTTGCAGCTGTGACGTATTAAACTGATAGTTCAGTAATTTTCACATCTGTCAACACCTGCTTTCTTTGGGATTGGAATTATTATATTCTTCTTGAAGTCTGAGGGTACTTCGCCTGTCTCATACATCTTCCTCACCAGATGGTAGAGTTTTGTCAGGACTGGCTCTCCCAAGGCCGTCAGTAGTTCTAATGGAATTTTGTCTACTCCCGGGGCCTTGTTTCGGCTCAGGTCTTTCAATGCTCTGTCAAACTCTTCACGCAGTATCGCATCTCCCATTACATCTTCATCCACATTCTCTTCCATTTCTATAATATTGTCCTCAAGTACATCGCCCTTGTATAGACCCTCTATATACTCCTTCCATCTTTCTGCTTTCCCTTCCTTGGTTAGAACTGGGTTTCCATCTGAACTCTTGATATTCATACAAGCACGCCTATTCTTTTCTCCAAAGGTCTCTTTAATTTTCCCGTAGGCAGTATCTATCTTACCCCTAGTGAGATAAGCCTCTACATCCTTACATTTGTTCTCTAGCCATCCCTGCTTAGCCATTTTGCACTTCCTGTCGATCTCATTTTTGAAATGTTTGTATTCCTTTTTGCCTGCTTCATTTACTACATTTTTATATTTTCTCCTTTCATCAATTAAATTCAATATTTCTTCTGTTACTCAAGGATTTCTACTAACCCTCGTCTTTTTACCTACTTGATCGTCTACTGCCTTCACTACTTCATCCCTCAGAGCTACCCATTCTTCTTCTACTGTACTTCTTTCCCCCACTGCTGTCAATTGTTCCCTTATGCTCTCCCTGAAACTCTGTACAACCTCTGGTTTAATCAGATTATCCAGGTCCCATCTCCTTAAATTCCCACCTTTTTGCAGTTTCTTCAATTTTAATCTGCAGTTCATAACCAATAGATTGTGGTCAGAGTCCACATCTGCCCCTGGAAATATCTTACAATTTAAAACCTGGTTCCTAAATCTCTGTCTTACCATTATATAATCTATCTGATAGCTTTTAGTATCTCCGGGATACTTCCATGTATACAACTTTCTTTTATGATTCTTGAACAAAGTGTTAGCTATGATTAAGTTATGCTCTGTGCAAAATTCTACCAGACGGCTTTCTCTTTCATTTCTTAGCCCCAATCCATATTCACCTACCATGTTTCGTTCTCTCCCTTTTCCTACACTCGAATTCCAGTCACCCATGACTATTAAATTTTCGTCTCCCTTCACTATCTAAATAATTTCTTTTATCTCATCATACATTTCATCACTTTCTTCATCATCTGCAGAGCTGGTTGGCATATAAACTTGTACTACTGTAGTAGGCGTGGGCTTCGGGTCTATCTTGGCCACAATAATGCGTTCACTATGTTGTTTGTAGTAGCTTACCCGCAAGCCCATTTTTTTATTCATTACTATACCTGCTCCTGCATTACCTCTATTTGATTTTGTATTTATAACCCTGTATTCACCTGACCAACAGTCTTGTTCCTCCTGCCACCGAACTTCACTAATTCCCACTATATCTAACTGTAACCTATCCATTTCCCTTTTTAAATTTTCTAACCTACCTGCTCGATTAAGGGATCTGACATTCCACGCTCCGATCCGTAGAACGCCAGTTTTCTTTCTCCTGATAACAACGTCCTCTTGAGTAGTCCCCGCCCGGAGATCCGAATGGGGGACTATTTTACCTCCGGAATATTTTACCCAAGAGGACGCCATCATCATTTAACCATACAGTAAAGCTGCATGCCCTTGGGAAAAATTACGGCTGTAGTTTCCCCTTGCTTTCAGCCGTTCGCAGTACCAGCACAGCCAGGCCGTTTTGGTTATTGTTACAAGGCCAGATCAGTCAATCATCCAGACTGTTGCCCCTGCAACTACTGAAAAGGCTGCTGCCCCTCTTCAGGAACCATACATTTGTCTGGCCTCTCAAGAGATACCCCTCCGTTATGGTTGCACCTACGGTACGGCCATCTGTATTGCTGAGGCACACAAGCCTCCCCACCAACGGCTAGGTCCATGGTTCATGGGGGGGCACAATAGTAACAGGCAGAAATGGAAAAGGAGTAGCAGAAAAGAACATAACAAGAGATGATACAAAACACTCAAAAGATAACAAGGGGAAAAAACAACAGGTAAATGTGAAAGAATAGCAGAAAACAATAGGAGAGGAAGTAGTAATTGCCCTGCGTTCCAGGTCAAATGGAGCCATGTACCATGTAGAACAAGTTCCCACCTGTGTGAGACCTGTGGGCTGTTCTTTGTGCCACTTAACAAAACTAATCAGAATTTCAAATCATATTTTTTTCACTCAGCCTGATCACTCTTTGACTTTTGAGTCTTTTCCTTCCTTAACAGTTTCATTTCCTTCAAACCTTTCCTTTCTTTTGTCATTGGAAGGCAGCATAATTATCTTGTGGCAAACTGATGTTACATTATACACGATACTGTCATATCAACTGCATGTATGGAATCACAAGATAACACAGCAGGCTTTATCAAAAACTATTCATATTTAAGTTTGTACACCTTAAACATTAGTATGTGTGCAGTAATTTTGCACAGGAGTTTTGGTAGTGTTGTGTTTGACATTAGTGCCTTGTGACTAAATTTTAATTACTTGTATTGAAATTATGTGCAGGTACTTGAAAGATTATGATTACTACCAGAAGTGTGTGGCTGAGCGTGAGAGGGAGGAAAAACCATCTCTGAAGAGGAGCCGACATAATTCAGGTGGCTGCTTGTGCTTCACTGGGGGGAAAGCTCGTCGCGACACATCTAGGAGTGGCGCTGCATCCGATATTAGGCATGCAACTGTATGACAGTGCTGCTCCGGGTGTGGGGGTCGCCCCCTGGCCCTTGCTCTCGGATTTTCAGCCTTTGTGTGTGCAGTGGTCACAACATTCACATTACTTGTGCAGTTTTGGTAGATTCTTTGCATCAGTGGACTAAATTGTTGTTACTGAATATCAGTGGCATAAACATTTGTGTGGTAATCTTTCTTTTACAACAGTGAGTACATTTTGTGGAGACCAAGAAATTAGCAAATCATTCTATACTTACTGTAACAGAAACCGAAGATTCACATTTTACTGAAAGTGTGAATAAAAGGACTGCAAGTGCTTTGTAATGCATTAGTGCATACATCACACACAGTGGTCTTGCACTTTAATATGACTGATGAAAAGTGACAACCAAAGAGAAAAATATAAATTCTGGAAATATTGTGACATCCTGTGAGTGAGTGAATGTGTGTGTGTGTGTGTGTGTGTGTGTGTGTGTGTGTGTGTGTGTGTGAGAGAGAGAGAGAGAGAGAGAGAGAGAGAGAGAGAGAGAGAGCGAACTTAAGTAAGTGTATGTGTGATTCAGGTACAGAGCAGTGCATTTAGTATTTAGATGCATTTTGTGACAACTTTTATAATAAAAATCAATGAAAGAATGATAAAAGTGTTCTTTACAGGGAACTTCATAGTAGCTACAATAGCAGTCAAAATAGTAATTACTTCTGTCATTACAAATTACTTTTTATTTCTGCTGGAGTGTGAAAATGTTTTATGTGCATTGTTCACTTTAGTCTGCTTTGATCAGTGCAGATTACTCGTAATTCCTAACCTACAAGAGTGTTAAAATTGTTAATCATAAAAAAATCTCTCTTCTATCATTACCTTAATGCCTGGTACTATTCTCAGCATTACTTACCTGAAAATTTAGGCCTATTCTGTACTGTTCAGTATAATCTGATGAATCACGCAGGGTATGGTCTTGATGTGGTTGTTACAATTCAATTTTAAGTGCATAGTAATTCCAAATATTTCATTTTGCATTAATCAACATCGTAACAATGACTTTAAATCAAGGAACTTTATTTCTCCTTTTTTCGTCAGTCCTGCATTTTTGTCATGGCCACAACATAAAAAAATGAAAAGGTTTGTTATGTTTCATTGTCATTATTATACTCCTATGTGCATGGCACAGCATAGATTTGATACGTTTCACAGTGTCTTTTTTTTTTTTGCAACAAAAATTCATTTCACTTGTAAATAACTGTTTAGCAACTTTATGATAACTTCACATTTTATTCTTTTAAATCAAAAATCAAACCCATTAGTGTCACTCATTAACAAATGTTTTTGAATATGTAAACGGGGAAAAGGTAGCTCTGCTGCACCAATCCAGGAAAGGTCTGGCTGATTTGAAAATGTTGCACTTATGGCAATTGTATTGCATCGAAATGGTACACCAATATCATCAGTATTCTGAGCAGACAGAAGAAATGTAGGGTTGAAATAATGTTTCCATGTTGCTTTTGTATAGTTTTTCTTAATCTCACTTCACATGCTATAGCACACATGCCTTGCTCTGCATCTCAGGCAGTCTTTCTGTATTATGGACACTAGTTAATAAACATTTGATTACCAATACTGTGTAAGTCATGAATGTTCATCACTTTCAAGCTACGTTTTTACGGAAAGTTTGCACTGTGATAAAATCTGTAAAATATTTTTATGCTACAAAAAAATTGTTGTATCTTTGTTCTTATATACTGCTCAAGAGCTTAAAAGAATTGTGGAGTTATTTTGTAGTATTCTTCAAATTAACTCCCATTTTTCAGGAAAACTGGCAGTAATCCAGACTTAAGTTTAGTTCATAGTTGACAGAAAAGGAGATTTCAAAGCCCTAATCTGCATAATTTTAGTTTTAAAGAATGAAAGCTCTCTTTTTCTTAGTCACGTATTCAAATCAACATGTTCTGTTTTCCAAATATTCCTTGCTATTGTACATAACTGAACAGTTTTTTATACTAATAATTGTTCGTAGAATGAATGGAAGATGGAAGCTGTTCATGAGTAGCATAATGTGTATGTGATCACTGAATCTGGTGTATGCAGGACACATGAATATCAAATGTAAATGCTTACCTAGAGCAGATACGCCTACCACATGCAAACCCTGCCATGCCTAAACTTTTCTGCAGGCACAAATAATATAATGAAATGAATTAATGCACACTGTTGTAATTGAATATATTTCCCAGAATACACTAAATATTTTGGTATTATGTGTAGCCCCTGTTATATGAAACATTCACTTCTTGTCCTTTTCTATTTTCACCAGTCAAGTACACACACACAGACTAGTACTCAGTAATATGTGTTTGTAGGAATAGGCAATCTATTGCTACTAGAGCTGGTAAGTAAAGTGAGAATATTTTACTAGGGGTGAAAACAAGCACTTTTGTACATATCGACATTTTACAGAAATGTCAATATCCATTACTGGCAGTATTCTCAAAGCAAACTAACAAAGGCTGAATGTTGTCACAATAAGTTATTAGCTATATGAACCTTTTTACAAAAGCTTAGGTTCTCTCACATCAGTGGTTACTGATTTGGCTGATGGCTACAAACCAATAAATTAGGCACTTACTATAAAAGATGTTAATGAATATTTTCCCTTTTCTCTTTGGTTTGATGGTGTTATACTGATTATTCCCAAAATAATGGAAATGAAAGAAAAAGGAGAAAAAAAGACCCATTAAAAAAATACTGCAACACCACATATTTAATTACGTATTCAGGTCTGTTACTGATCTCCCATAGCTTTTGTACTTAGGAAACTGCACCACTTATTTTTTACGTTTACTGGTGTGACTTAAAAGAATGGCCACTTTGTATAATATGTTTTCAATTTAAAGTCAGCTAACATACTTGGCATTCCTCCACAAGTGGAGTAGGTAGGCTTTATGCGGCAAATAATCCTCCATGAAGGTTACTGCAATTATTCAGAATAGTTCCTGCACAAAATTCAAACAGTTACATCTACATATGCATTGTCTGTTTACAACATCATGGCACATAGTTGTTCTGTAATAATCTTTGGCAGTTAAATAGCTGCTTTTAAAGCCTAATAATTGGCCTTTTTTCTGAATTTGATGGACCAAATTATTTGCAGCCAAAGGAAAAGTGCAATGGTTAATACTAGAAACAGATTTACAATAAATACTTTGAAATAATCTTTGTTTGCTGGAAATAAGTTGCTTCCAGAAGGTAACATCTGGACTGAATTTTGATCTCATTACAAGCGCCAAAGCAGTGTGCCATCCATTTGCTCACATTCCATATATAATGTTGGTCAATAACTGAAGTATTACCTTCATTTTGAAACACTTAATGAAATTTAACATACTGAGATACACTAGCTGTTTTGTGATATGAAAATAGCTGTTAAGCTGCACTGAGAGAATTAAAAAATCTGTACAAAAGCTGTAAAGAAATGTATATTTTGCATAAACCTTTTAACCAACTTAGCTAAATTAGAAAACTTTCAAATGGAAAATTAATTTCTGTGTTAATTTCATGAGTATTGTAACAATGTTTGGTAACCATTACTGTTATGTTATGCAGGGTATCTCAAAATCAACAAAATAAAGTCAAATGGCAATGCCTAATTTTTCTTCACCACACTGTAATGTTTTGAATCTTATATCCTCCGTTAAAATTAATGGTTTATTTGATCATTGACTTATGCATTAATGAGACATCAAAGTCAGTTTTTATTAATAATGCACTCACATTCACGAACAAAGATTTCTCACTTTACCAAAGCAATGTCACAGTCAAGTTGTGTGCAATAGTTCATATTAAAATCAATATATATATATTTTTTGAAAAATGCATAGTCATTTACAGTAACTGTTCCCAGTTCCCCCACATTTGTTCTCTCCAATGAGATCGGAGATTTTATTCAATAATTATTCACCAACAAAATGCAAAAGCATTTAAATTGGGTAAGTCAATGTCTTTAGTTCTTTTGCTAATTCATCAAAAGTATCTTTATATTCTTGATGTTCACGCACCATCATGACAATACAGCTCCTTTTCACACCCATAGCCTGTCCAAGATCTTGACGTGATGGCGTATACACATATGGTATATTTCTATCCTCACAGACAACTGGAAGGTGGCACATTATGTCAATTGGTGTCACATCCCCTGCCAACACCACAATTCTGCAACATATTCAAGGATACAGTAGTATAAAATAAATATAACATATCTTGAAACTACCAAAGAAATGGGAGGGAGGGGAAGGGGAGGGGGGGATAAAAATTGCTGTATCTTAGAACTATTTTCTCTGATATTTCAATATGGGAAAAAATTATAATAGAATAGTAATTTACAAACAAAAAATGCAGCAACCTATATTACAGAAAAACTGACATAGTTCACATGTAGATTAATCTCAATATATAAGCACTGATAGCTCAAAGGCAAAAACACATTCCACATATGTATGCTTTGTGAAATTATATTTTTATGTTCAACAGTGTGAAACCACAAGCAAATTATTGTTTCAACAAGTGAGTGAGTTACAAATATGGTCTGGTGCCAAGAGAATCAACAGTTCATAAAGAGATAAGGAACACAGAGCTCTATTTATCCACTGATGCTTGTATGTAAACTGCCAAGCATCTAAACAACAAGCACTTTTGAACACAATGGAAAGCAGTATACTACGCCAAAATTCTGCCCTAAGAACTGAGCCACCTACACAAAATACTCGGAATACATCATTACAACCATCTACTGACTTTCCAAACTTGTAGATAACTTGCAAGAAGGGTGCTTTGTATTTACTTTAACAGGATTTTGAGGAGACAATATTAAAATCAGTTTCCAGCTGTCTGTAAACATCCTATAAGAAAGAACATGACAAGTAATTGCAACTTTGTATTTTTGTGCTATGGTGGAACTTGCTTTATTCAACTGCCACCGAATCTGATGTCACATGAACAAACAGGTTTTCAAAGAAGTACATGGAATTAACACGGTGGGTGGCACCTTCAGTTAAGATGGTGGAGTGAAGCTTAATGGAATATAGCAATCAGCTTTTGCAATAGACTGAATTTTTCACTCTGCAGTGGAGTGAGTGCTGATTTGAAACTTCCTGGCAGATTAAAACTCTGTGCCAGACCAGGACTTGAACCTTGCATTTTTGCTAATGTGGGACAATGTTTTAATGTCTGAACTATCAAAGAACAACTAACAACTTGCCTTCACAACTTTACTTCCACCAGAGCCTCATCTCCTATCTTCCAAAACATCTCAAAGGTCCTAGGTTCAAATCCTGCTACGCCACAAACTTCTAATCTCATTTTGCAATGGTCAATGACGTCGGTACAAAGCAACGGTGTAACTCACAGGCAGGGATATAAGGGTGATTAAAACATGTGCAACACAGGTCTAAATTACTTTACAATGGCTGAGCAGGCCGACTAAAACAAGGAGGTAAAAATCACTACAGACAGATGGAATGCAAAGAAAACCATTAAATTTACACATTTACACTACTGGCCATTAAAATTGTTACACCACGAAGATGACGTGCTACACACGCGAAATTTAACCGACAGGAAGAAGATGCTCTGATATGAAAATGATTAGCTTTTCAGAGCATTCACACAAGGTTGGCACCGATGGCAACACCTACAACGTGCTGACATGAGGAAAGTTTCCAGCCAATTTCTCACACAAACAGCAGTTGACTGCTGTTGCCTGGTGAAACGTTGTTGTGATGCCTTGTGTAAGGAGGAGAAATGCGTACCACCACGTTTCCAACTTTGATAAAGGTCGGATTGTAGCCTATCGAGATTGCGGTTTCTCATATCGCGACATTGCTGTTTGCATTGGTCGAGATCCAATGACTGTTAGCAGAATATGGATCCGGTGGGTTCGGGAGGGTAATACGGATCCCAACAGCCTCGTCTCACTAGCAGTTGAGATGACAGACATCTTATCCGTATGGCTGTAACGGATCGTGCAGTCGCGTCTCGATCCCTGAGTCAACAGATGGGGACGTTTGCAAGACAACAACCATCTGCACGAACAGTTCGACGATGTTTGCAGCAGCATGGACTATCAGCTCGGAGATCATGGCTGCGGTTACCCTTGACGCTGCATCACAGACAGGAGCACCTGCGATGGTGTACTCAACGACGAACCTGGGTGCACGAATGGCGAAACGTCATTTTTTCAGATGAATCCAGGTTCTGTTTACAGCGTCATGATGGTCGCATCCGTTTTGGGCTACATCGTGGTGAACGCACACTGGAAGCGTGTATTCGTCATCGCCATACTGGCGTATCACCCGCTGTGATGGTATGGGGTGCCACTGGTTACATGGGGTGCCATTGGTTACACGTCTTGGTCACCTCTTGTTCGCATTGACGGCACTTTGAACAGTGGATGTTACATTTCAGATGTGTTACGACCCGTGGTTCTACCCTTCAATAAACCCCTGCAAAACCCTACATTTCAGCAGGATAATACACAACCACATGTTGCAGGTCCTGTATGGGCCTTTCTGGATGCAGAAAATGTTCGACTGCTGCCCTGGCCAGCACATTCTCCAGATCTCTCTCTAATTAAAAACGTCTGGTCAATGATGGCCGAGCAACTGGCTCGTCACAATACGCCAGTCACTACTCTCGATGAACTGTGCTATCGTGTTGAACCTGTACTCGCCATCCAAGCTCTGTTTGACTCAATGCCCAGGCATATCAAGGCCATTATTACGGCCAGAGGTGATTGTTCTGGGTACTGATTTCTCAGGATCTATGCACCCAAATTGCGTGAAAATGTAATCACATGTCAGTTCTAGTATAATATATTTGTCCAATGAATACCCGTTTATCATCTGCATTTCTTCTTGGTGTAGCAATTTTAATGGCCAGTAGTGTGTTATTGGAAAATATACAAAGAAAAATGTACTTCAAAAATCATAACTTACAAATATTTGTCACAATATAGAAACAAAGATTACAGAAAAATAAAACAGATACATAAAGGTGTGTGTGTGTGTGTGTGTGTGTGTGTGTGTGTGTGTGTGTGTGTGTGTGTGTGTAGGGGGGGGGGGGGGGGGGGAAGAGCTTATATAGAAGCCCTATACACCGCTTAAAAGTCTGTCTGTGGCTCAATGTCAGCAGACTGCACCTAATTACTACAGTGTCTATCTTTGCAGTAGAAGTTTTTCACTTTACATGTAACTTAAACCAGCATATATTGTTTCACACAAAGCATTGAGGTGAAATGTCACCTTTTGTCCATGCAGGAAGGAAGGTTTGTGTTATATCCTAGGCAGTAATGCCAACCGAGCCCGCTGCCAAAAGGTTGGCAGCATCAAAGTCCGGACGCCGTCCGCATAAGCAGCGCCAGCGAGACAGCAAATGGCCGCAAGTCTGCGCGCGCACCGCTGGCTTTTGGCTTCTTAAGCGCTGGAGTCGCGAGCGCTAGGACAGTTCTGTATTCGCCGCTCAGTTGTATACTCGCCACCGAATTGTGTACTTGCTAGTCAGTTGTGTGTGCATCGCAGCAGAGTTGTTGTTTGTCGTCAGCCGACGCTGACCTAGCCGCTCCGACTTGAACTAGACAGATTTCCGTAGACACGGAGTTCACGACCTTGTTTCTGTATCTTCGTGAATAAAGATAAGTACCGACTTTTATTTAATCAGAGTGTTTGGGGTTTCATCTTTCTGTTTACTGTTCCAGCGGACCGGTCAGCCCGCTATTAAAAGTGTGGCGGTGACTTCGTAAGCCATTTCTACAGCCAAGTGTTTGTCGCTACGAACAAGTTTGGGTTTAACATCCCATTGTTGATGAGGTCATTTAGGATGGAGGCGCTAGCTTGCATCAGGAAAGGAAACTGACCTAATCAGGATGACCAGACATGGCTATGAATTCCTATCCTCTGGAATGAAAGTGTAGTGTCTTACCACTGCATCATCTTGCTGGTCATGAATAAGGTCAAACAGAAACCAAATCTAAACCTGATTGTCAATCTGTTAACTGAATAACAGAATTACCATGACACATTTTCTGGAAACTTTGGCTAGTTTTCAGGTGGTTAAACCATCTCCAGGCCATGTACTTATTTTATAATAATCCATACATGAGCAGCATGTGGAGATTGTAAGTCTTTGTACTGGAGTAGTTTCCCAGATTACATAGGATTAGATAATAAACAAACATGCAAATACTGGTCCAAAAGTTCTGATCTAGCAGCCACCTGTGATGAAAAACTGTTTACAAAGGCTTGAACACTTACTCTCAACAAGTAAGACAGGGCACAAAAGTGTTTCACTATAATAATATTTTCTTGTGTCAGACTGAGGAACTCATATTGCGTCATCTTGTTGTATGTCTTTTGCTGATCCTGCAGAACAGACACACATAATTTTTGGTGGAGCATTAATACAGATATAGGATAATGTGCAGTTATGGTGTCTGTGGCTCTTCTACCATGTGCTGATATTGGCAATTCCTTGACACCAGTCATAGCCAATCAGGTGATAGTGTATGGTAGCCAATGAGAATCGTTAACTCTCATGATTTCTTTCAGAAGATACAAATTGATTACATTTGTTTTTGATATGGAGTGTAGCAGAATAGATTTTATTGATTTGGTTACTAGGAATTTGAAAGTTGGTTAATGGGTTTAGTATTTCATTGATGTGACAATAGATTGACCTGTCGCAAAGCCCTAAGCCTAGTTTAGGTGGGAATGTGATAATTTGCTTGCGAGTTGGTGAAGTCAACAAATGTCAATACAAAAATATAATTCATAATAGACTGACGTTTAACATAGCCCGAGCTATACATCTGTCATTGTAATAACCCACATGTATGTCTTTACTTCTGATTTTGCCAAACATTCTGTTGATTGTAACCTAATCTAATTGAAGAAAATACCAGCTAATTTTATTTATGAAACATAGGAAATGAAGAATGAGCATTTTGATTGACTACCGAGAACCGACTCATGATAAGTCATAGACAGTTCCAATTGTTCACCACACGAGTTATCACTAACACCAACATGCAGCAAAACTACCGCCGACACCATTCGTGCACTTTTACCTAGATATATGCTTCACGACAATATCAATGGTCTGTATGGCTGCTACATCTTATGAAACTACTAATCACATGGTGAAACTGAACTCTCTTCCAAGGGAGGAAATCACAAATGATGCATTTTTCATCTACCATTCCTCTGCCAATGTACTTGCTGGAGCAAATATTTTTAGCAGCCTTAATGCTCTGCTTCTGTACTGTGGTGTTTCCTTCTGATAAGCTTTTCATGTCCACAGCAAAAGAAGTATCAAAAGCTGGGAAGTTGCACTGCCATAAATGCTTATTTCACGTCACCATGTGATATTTTCCGGATGACTTTCAGCTCCAGAATTATCTGATCCTTGATACAGACAAGATATTCTATACTCTATTTAGCGTGAATACCCAGATCCAGGATGTAGAAAGATGTATACAAAATGCAGACAGAAATCTTGTTTCTTGGATTGATAATACCAAAACATTACAAGTAACTGCAGCACACCCAAACATATGGCATTTGAAATAACTCAAAAGATTTAGTATAAATGGCCAGTATACAAGATGGATGTGAACCCCAATGACAAAATATATGAGGGTGTTCAGGGAAGAATATTTGCTGAGTATTTTGGTACAAGGGACCAGTGATCTCTGGTGGCTCGTTACAGAATAATAATATGATTACAATTTAGTTGGTTTTTTCCCCCCAATTACATTTTTTCCCCCTTGAAAATACCTTGACAACAGTGAAAAAACCTGTAATAAGCAAATACCACAATATACAATACAAAACACAGAGTAATGCAACAACCATCAGACGAAACATATACACTTTCATTTCAGCTCAGCAAAGCCTCACTGTGACGCTCTTTCATTGCAGTCAGTGAACCTATACATGACTCTAATGTACAACTGACACTGCATGGAACACAAACCAGACAAAGAACTGAATAGTAATGAATGCAAGTATCATGAATGAATTGAATAAGTTTATTTGCAGACAAAACAGTCAGTGCACTATTGTGCAGATATCTTCGTTGTAATATAGGTACATATGTAAATGGGAGTGAGAAATCAAACTAAATACAACTAATTATGTCGTCACTAGAGATCGCACAGCTCTCATATGCATATGAAAATACTCCGAAAATAGCTCCAAACAACCTCTGAATTTTTGTCAGAGTTCTATTTCTCCCTGTATAGAAGCATAAGTATTCTGGTTAATGATTACTAAGGCATTGAGAGGGCAAATGAAGTGTGTGGTAATCGAGTTATTGGACTGTATGTAACCACAATACATCTCTGTAGGAACAGGTAACGTGATCACACAATGGTATGTTGAATTTATTTCACACAGGAATTCAGGACAAGGTCAAGTTGCTAAGAGTTGTCACTGTTTGGCCTTAATAAAGTATTACAAAAATTAATGATAGGCAAAACTATCTGTGTCTCTTGAAACAAGTTTTCTAAGTGTTTCCAAAATATGACGTGAAACTCCCACCAAAAATGAGCTGGCTGAGTTCATGAGGCTGCTTGCCACTTAGCACCATACAGAGAATGTATTTTATGGGACACCATGGATGCGCCAAATATTCTAGGCACACTACATTTTAACCATATCAGACTACAACCAATTTAGACCTATTATTAGTTATACTTTTACCAATGGTGAAAAGCCTTTTAATGACTTCAGGAGTTCACTAAAGACAAAGACTTTTCTCAAAAAATAAAATGCATTGTTATAATACATATGTACATCTATTATCATACCTTATGGTTTGTGGAGGATGGTATTGTGTGCAATATGTGGAATGGAAAAAGTTAACAAGATTAGGATTTAACACCCCTTCATTAGAGAATGAGCCCAACCTCAGCTTTGAGGAGGATAGGAAAGGAAATATGAAGTGTCCTTCCTCAGGTACCAACATGGCATTCACCTTAACCGATTTCGGGAAATCACAGAAGACCAAAATCTGGGTGGCCAGTTGGAGAATTGAACTGACATTGCCCCCCCCCCCCCCCAAAAAAAATGAATTCAATGTTCTGTCACTGCACTACCTCACTCAGTTAGTTATATGTCAGATGAAGGAACAAGTCATGTGACTCTTCTTCAAATGTGCAGTCTCCAAATTTTAACAGGTAGGCTCTCTGTGACGGATAAGGCTATTCTGCTACCACAGTTAGATGATCATGCTATGAAACTCTGACTGAATGAGCTTGTGACAAAACAGTCAACTTCTCTTTCAAATGTTTTCTTTCTCTCCATTACATCTACTTCATAAGAATCCTACATTTAAAAACAGTTTTAGTGCATAAGTTTGTAGCATTTTTCCATGAGTTTAATAAACATAGCAAAGACTGTAATCATCAATAATATATTCCCCTTCACTATTTACAATAGCCTGCCAAATGCTGGGGTAACTTTTCGATTCCGTGACTGTAGAGATCACATGGTTTTGAGGTGAAGGACTCATCAACCCATGTTCAGAGCACTTTGCCACCCAGAAAAGAAGATCATTGAAGGTTGTTCGACTGATAGCAGGAAATCTGAGGATGTAAGTTCAGATGAATAAGATGGCTGTGGAATGACTTACCAAACTAACCCCGGTATAGCATTTTTTGTCAATCTAGTAGGACATGGGCAGGTGTAGTTGTGAAGCAGCATCTCTTCATTCACACAGTGTTCCAGGTCATTGTCCTTGGATTGCATCTGAAAGACGTCTCAGTTGTTGACAATAAATTTCAGCAGTGATGGTTACACTTTGAGGAAGCAATTTGTAGTACACCACACACAGTCGCGGCTCTGCCAGATGCATAACATTATCCTTTGTGAATGTGCACAGGTCTCCATACAAGGTTTTTCTGCTTTGCTTGAGCTCAACCATTCCTCTCTTTTTTTTCCTTATGTTAGCATAAAGGCACCATTTCTCATCACCAGTAATGATACAGGATAGGAACCGTCGGTGCTGTTCACAAAGCAACTGACAACGAGCACGTAGAGATGCACTTATGGCCACTTATCAATTTTTGTGATTTTGGCTTAGAGCATGCAGTACCCATACACCCAATTTTTGAACCTTCCCCATCACACACATTTGCCAGTTCTTGAGTACACTGACATGGATCATTGTGGATTAATAGGTTTAAACGATATTCATCAAACCCTGAAAGTCTTCCTGAATGTGGAGTCACTAATGCCAAAATCATCCTCCTTAAAATGAGAAAACCATTTTCTTGCTGTGCTCTGTCCAATGGAATTATCCCCACATATGACATAAATGTTTCTGGCTACCTACACTGCTGTCATCCCTCTACTGAACTCAAACAGAAGAATATGTCGGAAATGTTCCAATTTCTCCACTTGGCATTCTATTTTCTAGCATCTACAGCTGCACTCACTCTCCCCAAATGACAAAATGTAAACTCCAATAGCAACACTGAACTACAAACAAAAAATGATGATTGATAAATAACCTCATAGCAACTGGAATACAAATATGCAAAACAAAAATGTTACAAACTTGTGCACCAACCTAACGGTACTCAAGAATCAATCAAATGGGGGTTTTGTAACATACTTCCTTCATGGATGATACACTGAATCTCAGTGTGCCTCTGCTGTTCCTAGAACTAGTTTTGCACGGTCAACAGATGTTAACTTAGTCTGGACACATCTTCAAACTATTCTAAGCCTGTTGCTTGATGTGACATTGGACGCTAATATAACTTTTAGCCTATTTATATGCAACATATTGTATTTATTTGTAGTGAGAGTCAGCTGCCAGTTACATCACAGTTAGATCCTGTGTAGGTCTTCTTGTAATCTCCTATAATGTTCTAGCATCGCACCTTCCATCCATACATCATCTGTAAGTAGCTTCACACGATATCACTACGTAACTAAAATTTATTCCAACGTTTGCATTAAAAATTAATATTAACCCTACCCATTTTTAGAGCAGCTTTTTGGCACAATCCCTAAGGGCATTATTCTTAACAATTAGTTACTGAAAAGTTGTTTAGGGGTGGTTGAGCAATGATATGGTATGCAGGAGCTGGGTTACAAAGGATGTTCACTATGGTTGTTGTAGCACGAGGAAGTTGCCTAACAAAGTAGCTGCTCACCAGCCTTGGCACTGAGCCTAGAAACAGGACTGGTGACAAATAGCACAACAACCATCTTACTTCTCTTTTGGAACATTCCATCTAGTATCTTCAGGTATGCTGGACATTTGGATCAAAATACCATGCATTCACAATTAATTTGGATAAAAAAAAAGGATAGATGGAAGTATCACCTGTCTACTCCCATGACATATAACTACTACATTTAAAATAGTGTTTACGCTTTCATGTCTATCATGCAAAGCACTCAGGTAAATATCGATTTTTTTTTTTTTAATCTTTAACTCATTCTACATTCATGTGGTCTTCACATCAATGACTGGTATGGTGCAACTCTCTAACTAATCTAACCTGTGCAAGCCTTCTCACCTTTGCATAACTACTGTAACCTATATCTGTTTGAACCTCCTTGCTATAGTCAAGCCTTGGTCTCCCTCTACACTGCATTCCGCCATTCTAAGTTATCAAAAATAACATGGTAACAATTAAATACACACACAATTTACTTTTACAAAAAAAACTTTTCTTGCCTCTTAATTGGCAGTTCCAACTGCAATGTGTTCATGCAGAGAAGTCAGGTTCAGAAAGGTCAGATAATCAATTGTGAACTTCTCCTGAACCTATAGTAAAGGAGGCTGAGAATCAGGCAAGGTAACAGTTGACCATCTATGCAGTTAATAACACCAGCAATTTGTGAACTTCTCAGAAACATACGGCCCTTTTCAAGACTAAGAAAGGAAATCAAAATAGCTTCTTTCCACAGGTAAAGCAATGAACCTATTAAACATTGAGATGAATTTCTGAAACAATCTGATAATTTGCAAAAAAATAATGTGGATTTTGCCATGACCTGATGAAGTGTCTTGTGCCGTAATACAGAAGCTCATATCCACGTAAATAAAGGGCAGTTGTAAACTATTGGTGCAACTGAAGCCCGATTGCAAATGTCAGTAATTATTTGATAAAAAACGAAAGCTGAATCTAAGCTGAAGGTAACTGTAATTTAAGAAAAATCTTGTGTCACAATCTGGGCAATCACTCACTGGTCATCACTCACTGGTCAGAAGACTCCAGTGCTCATTACAACAGTAACAGGCTGCCATCTACCTCTCCCTGGAGTTCTATTAATGACGTTAAATTTAAGTGTTAGTTCAGTACAACTTCTGATTAATTTCTGGAAGTATGAGCAAGGTAGCGCAGTAATTCATATACTGGACTTGCATTCGGGAGATGATGGTTCAGGTCCATGAACAGCCATCAAGATTTAAGTTTTCCATAGTTACATAAAATGTTCCACGAAATGCCAGGATGGTTCCTTTGAAGGCGCACAGCTTTCCTCAGTGTGTGGGAATCCATATGAAGATAGATACAAGAAGAGCATATTGTTAGGCTTCTCTGTAGGTGCACTGTGGGAGCAACCGTTTATGTGGCAGTAAAAAGGGTGAGAAATGCATGTTGCTAATAAGAGGATACACGCAACTCAACTAAAATCAAATGGCAACAATGATTCCACTCAGGAAACCATAATGAAAACACAAGCTTTTCATCATAAAAAATATTTGAAATAATCTAAAAAAGAAATTTGTAACTAACGAGTCACATGCAGGAATGTAGAGGTTTTTGGTGGGGACAAACTGGACCAACAACCCTTCCTTCCCCCAAATACGAAACAAGTCCAAAAATCAAACACAAAAACAACTAACTTCAAATTAGATAAATCTTCCAAAAAGTAATACAAAATTAGTATCGTTATCTTGAAGTAATCTTTATAACTAAGCTAAGTTCCACAGTACCAACCATCCATGGAACACCGATATCTGCAGGGAGAGCGACACAAATGCTGATATTGTTAACTTCACCTAATTTATATTGATGTGCAAGTCACCGAAGTGGCACCAAATAAAAGAGACTAGCGTGCAAGTCACCTAAGTGGCACCAAATAAAAGAGACTAGCTCTGGCAGCCGAATGACTCCAGGTGGGATTTCCCAGCCAGAAATGCCTTATGGTCATTTAATTTCCCCTAACCTATACAGACAGCTACAATGAACTCCACAACACCAACTGACGACTGTTCATATTAACGACCTAATGTAACCGTTTTTCACTGTTACTGTAGAAATTATTATTTAAGAAATGGGCAAATTTGAAAACACCAAGTAAGACTCCAATACAGAATATGAACTAGAGATATCCACAGGGGGAAAAAACATAAATACTAATACTGATAAATTAACTTTAACACACTCCATGATACCCACCAACCATCAAGCTACGATATTCACTACAAACATATCCATCGGTCCACTAATGTGACCTCCACGGGTACTGTTTGCACTGGGTTGACCCCTCAGCCTTGGCAGCATGGGAGGTTGTTCCAAGGTGTGCCAGGCAGCAAAAGATTTTCCAGGTGGTCAATCAAATGTCAGGAAGTCTCTCGGTCCACAATGTAAAGACATTCACAGATGGCGAGATTACTGGTAGCTTCAATGTTAGGCACATAATGGGGGCCCTTAGGGATATGGCTGCCAAGGAGGGGAAGGAATCCAGTCTGCATACTGGGAGGAGTTGTTCCATATGTCGAAAGGCTGCTTCCGGATGTCATGAACAGCACAGGCAGCAGCCAACTGCAGGTGGTGGCTCAGGTCACTACTAGTGATATGTGCTATTTTTGATTGGCAGAGGTTCTCTCTGGTTTCAGGTGTTAGCTGCAGTGGCAAATACTGCCAGTCTTGCTTGAAAGATGTGGGCAGAGCCTCACCATCTGTAGCATTGTCAACAACAGACTGTGGTCCAATGGTACACAGCTGTCTGAAGCTCACATGGTTCTGTGACCACACAGGCTGCAGATTCCTTGACTTGTGCCATAGGCTGGTGGGTTTCTGGATTCCACTTAATAGGTCAGGGATTCACTACACAGAGGAAGCAGCTACACGGATAGTGGGACTGTGTGGAGGGGGCAGGGTTGTCTTTTTAGGTTAGAGAGTCTCAGGAAGTTACAGAAAGGGCATCAGCCTAAAACAGAGAAAGATAGACCTAGCAACAACCAGTACTAGAGTTGTAAATTGTCATAGCTGTGTTGGGACAGAACAGCAGCTCCATACACTAATAGAGAGCACTGAAACTCAAAGTGTTACAGGTACTGAAAGCTGGCTAAAGCCAGAAATAAATTCATCTGAAATTTTTATACTAGGGACCTAACCCTGCTCAACAAGAATAATTAAATGCAGTTGGTGGTTGAATGTTAATTGCTGTCAAAAGTAGTTTACCTTGTAGTGAAACTGAAATAAGTCGTGCCTGTGAGTTAATATGAGTAGAGATTATTCTTGACAACCAGAATACAAAAAATAATTCTTTCCTTTTATTGATCTCCCCCCACTAAGATGATACAGTTACTGAATAGTTCACAGGAACTTCCTGGCATATTAAAACTGTGTGCCAGACTGAGATTCAAACTCAGGACCTTTGTCTGTTGTTGGCAAGTGCTCTACCAACTGAGCTACCCAAGCACTTGCCAGCAACAGATAAAGGTCCCAAGTTTCAGTCTTGGTCTGGCACACAGTTTCAATCTGCTAGGAAATTTCATGTCAGTACACATTCTGCTGCAGAGTGAAAATTTCATTCCAGTTCAAAGAGAAATTGTCTAATTTCAAATAGGCACCCTTCTCATACAATTATAGGTGGTAGTGACATCAATCTACCCTCGATATGCTGGTGAAAACACGTTTAAAGTTGGTGGTACGCATTAAAGTTCATCCGAAATCATACTGAATGTTTTCTCAGAAAACTATTTTGAACAATTATTTCATGAGCCCACTTGAAGCGTAAGCGGTTGAGAAAACATACTTGGCCTCTTAGCAACAAATAATCCTGAGCAAATAGGGAGCTCATGGCAGATACAGCGATTAGTGATCGCAAGGTTGTTGTAATGAATCTGAATACTGTAACATTCAAACCCACCACAAATAATTGTGAAATACATCTATTTAAAAAAGCAGATAAAATTTGGCTTGACAACTTCCTAACAGAGAGTCCACTCTTTCCCACCTGATTATAAGCATAGACCAGACATCGTTTAAATTCAAAGAAACAGTATCGACAGCAACTAAGAGATACACAGTATACCATATAAATTAACAAGAGATGGTACTGATCTCCCATCATACATAAAACAGGTCAGAACTCTGTTGCAGAAAACGAGAGAAAAGCAAGCCAATTTAAAAGAGTGCAAAATCCCCAAGATTGATGAAGTTCTACAGAAGCTCGAAATTTAGTGCAAACTTCAATGCGACATGCTTTTAATAGTTTCCACAAGGAAGACTGTCTCAAAGTCTGACAAAAAACTGAAAAGATTCTGGTCATATGTAAAGTACAAAATGCAATCAACACCTGTGCTGCACAATAATAATCGTATGTTACTGATGACAATGCCACTAAAGCAGTTACTGAAACAGTTTTCCAAAATCCCTACACCAAAGAAGACAAAGTAAATTTTCCAGAACTCGAATCAAGAACAAGAGCCAACTTCAGGAACTTAAAGTAGATATTCTTGGTGTAGTGAAGCGACTTTGATCACTTAATAAAGGTAAGGCTCCTCTGATCTAGACTGTATATCAGCCAGGTTCCTTTCAGAGTAAGCTGATACAACAGTTCCATACTTAGCAATCATACACAACAACTTTCTCATCGAAAGATCTGTACCTAAAGATGAAGAATTACAGACCAATATCACTGATGTCAATTTGCACTACGATTTCTGAACATTTACTGTGTTTGAATATTATGAATTACCTTGACGAAAATGATTTGCGGACAAACAGTCAACAAGGATCCAGACAATAACATTCCTGTGAAACACAACTAGCTCTTTATTCTCACGAAGTAATCAGTGCTATTGACGAGGGATGTCAAACTGATTCCATAGTTTTAGCATTCCAGAAGACTTTTGACACCATTCCTCACAAGCAACTCCTAACCCAATTGTGTGTGTGTGTGTGTGTGTGTGTGTGTGTGTGGAGTATTGTCTCAGTTGTGTGACTGGATTTGTTATTTTCTGTCAGAATGGTCACAATTTGTAGTAACTGATGGAAAGTCACAGAGTAATACAGAAGTAATGTCTGGCGTTCCCTAATGAAATTGTATAGGCCTTCTACTGTTCCTGATCTACATAAATGATTTACGAGACAACATGAGCAGCTCTCTTAGATTGTTTGCTCATGATGCTGTCATTTAGCATCCTGTAAAGTCATCAGATGATCAAAACAAACTGAATGTCTGTATGGTGCGAAAAGAGGCAACTGTTTCTAAATTATGAAAGGTGTGAAGTCATCCACATGAAAACTAAAAATAATCTGCTAAATTTTAGTATCACAAATATCTAAAGGCTGTAAATTCAACTAAATACTTAGGGATTAAGTTACATTTACGGATAATGTAAGTTGTAAATACCACATAGATAATGTTGTGGGAAAGCAAACCAGAGACTGTGATTTACTGTCAATACACTTAGAAAATGCGACAAGTCTACTAAAGAAACTGCTTACACTACGCTTGTCTGGACTCTTCTGGAGTACTGCTGTGCAGTATGGGATCCACATCAGATAGGTTTGATGCGGGACGTCAAGAAAGTTGAAAGAAGGGCACCTCATTTTGTGTTTCCAGGAACTGTGGTGGCAATCATTAAAACAAATGCTTTTTCATTGTGAAAGGATCTTCTCATGAAATTTCAATCACCAACTTTCTCTTCAGATTGTGAAAATATTTTATTGGCGTGCACCTATATAGTGAGACATGATCACACTAATAAAATAAGAGAACTCAGAGATCACATGGAAAGATTTAGGTGTTCGTTTTTCCTGTGTGCTGAGGGGACACGGCATGGTAGAGAAGTAGCATAAAGGTGGTTAGATGAACCCTGTGTCAGGCATTCAATTGTGATTTGCAGAACAATCAGATGTATATAGATGCAGAATATCTTACAAAAAACACGTCTTAGCAACATAATTACCTAAAAAAACACCTAACATAAACAAAACACTTCAATAAACAAACCAAACAACATAAAGAATGAATAAATCCAAGTAATGTACCTAACCCACCTACCTTCTCCAAAACAAATGTGTCTATTGTGCTGACACTTTATCGTGGCAGTTTTAGTTGGGAGGAGGGAATGGACAACACTTACTTAAAATACTGGCAGATGTCAAGCCTTAACTTCCACATTTACCACTGCAAACAACTGTGATGTAGCCATTAGTGACTGGTTTGTGTAACTGCTTTGCTTTGTGTTGTGAATTGCTTGTTCTTTTTTTTATTTTTCATTTTGCAATGATTGCAGAGATAAACTTGGCCCATGTCCAGCTTCAAGTATGAATCTCACAACATCAGAATAGATCAACAATCCCTATGACCATTATGTGTTCTGCTTTCACAGGAACACAGAACTTGGACATAAGCTGCCAGTCCTGAGAGCAAGGGGCAGGTCTTGTTCCCTTACTCCTCTCCTGTCCCCTTGGGCAGTCTAAGTTCTAGTAGTTTGTATACACTTTGACCAAATGCCACAACATAGTGCATGCATTTTACTTATCTTCCTTCAGCTAAAAACAAGAAACTCTCCCTCACATGAACCAATACCCATTTTTCTACACAAAATAAAAGCTAAAATTAAGTGAAAAAAATTAAAAAGCACTCATTTTCCCCCCCAAATCAAACACACAGATTTTCTTTTATATGAACGCATGGTGTCTGTTCTTTCGGACATGTCCGAAAAAATAGAGACACCACACAGAATCTGAAGCTGTGAAACATTATATGTAAATTGAAAAGGGATCACTGCTATCAGCTGTAGCAGGACATTTACCGTATTTACTCGAATCTAAGCCGCACTTTTTTTCCGGTTTTTGTAGTCCAAAAAACCGCCTGCGGCTTAGAATAGAGTGCAAAGCAAGCGGAAGTTCTGAAAAATGTTGGTAGGTGCCGCCACAACTAACTTCTGCCATCGAATATATGTAGCGCTACATAGGCATGCTTTGTAGGCACAAAGATAAATACTGGCGCCAAAACCTCTGCGTCAGGTGGAAGACGAGCTTTTTTTTCTCCGCCCCGAGTTTCGACCACTGCATTTACATACATTATCCAACGAAGTAAATACAAATTCCATATTGTTCATCTTCGAATGTAGCAGCATTTCAATGTACTACGAAAATCCGACTGGCAAGACTGTTTCCTACCTGTGAGAAGAGATGGTTGCTAATAGGAACCTGATGAAATGTGAATCACATGCAGTATTCTCTTCACCACAAGAATAATACGAATATAAACATTTTGCCATGTATTCTTTCGTGTTTGCTGCTATCTCATTTAAATCCTGTATGCCTAATAAACTACGAAACTAGAGTGAGACAACAGCAAACGCGGAATAATATATGTTTATATTCATATTATTCTTGCCTAATAGTGATACAGTCAGAAATGAAGCACGGCAACCGACTAGATTTTTAAATCTACGATGACTCTAATTTCTGTGCAGAATTTGATGTACTAAAGAAGTGGCCGCAAAGATTTTCAAACGGAGAAAAATTTTCGCCTAACTCTTGTTCAGAACATGTTCTATCATACGCAGTCTATTATTTGGTTCTTGGTGATCATTATCAAAGAAAGCAGCAGTGTAAGTAACAACAAATAGCAGTCTTTTGCCATTGTTTCGCTAATGAGACGATTCCTCTTTTTAATTGTAAGCGGCAGTAGCGCGCACAAAAGCAAGCCATGCCGTGAGCGGCGACAGGCCGTAAACACGCACCATCAGAATGCGGCAAACAATGCATGACACAGTACAGTAATGCATTTTCAGCTTAGAGTGACGTAAACACCCATAGCAAAGAAAACGACACTTATCAGATCAAAGCAAAATAAGCAATCAATTGAAACCAGACGAAGCACGTCAAAAAGGAAGGGTACCCGTATAAATGCGGACGGAGCACCTGACGCATAGCAATGGCTACCTGGTAAAGCTTAACTGCTAAGCGTACGACTCGAACCAAACTACTGTAGCTGTATCGTCATTCATTCGACCTAAATTGTGTCTCATATTACAATGGGCCAACTTTGTTTCGATTTGGAGGTGCGGCCCAAAACTTCTCTCCCCTTGAATTTCGAGTCTCAAATTTCAGGTGCGGCTTAGATTCGGGATTTTTTTTTTCCCCATTATTTCGAGTCTCATTTTTCAGGTGCGGCTTAGATTCAAGTAAATACAGTAGCAGAATCAGCGGCACTGCGCAAAAATGTTTACCGGACTGGGATCCAAACCTGGGACCTCCTGCTAACTAGGCAGGTGCAATAACTACCATGCCATCCAGGACACAGCATTATTGCAACTGAATGGACTATTTCGGAATGCCTCACGGCCACTCCACATTCCCATAAAGCACCATCTATACACTATCTCAGTCTATTATACTCCTGTTCGGCACTCAAAGATTCCCACAGGAGGCTGGACGTATTTGTGCATCTGCAAGTCAAAAGAACAGAATGCATTCATGTAATTGATAAGCCTAGCTGGGCAATGGATCCATCTTCTTCAGTGGGGACACACAAATACGTCTGTCCTCATGTGGGAATCTCTGAGTAGCAAATGGGAGTATAATGGACAGGGGCTGTGGCTAGATGGGCTCAGTGGGTATGTGGATCAGCCATGAGGCATGCTGACGTAGTCCATGCAGTTGCGATAACACTGTGTCCCGAATGGTGCAGCGGTTACTGCACCTGCCTAGTAAGCAGGTGTGAATCCCGGTCTGGTACATATTTTCATTCGCTGCCGCCGGTTCCACTTGATGTCCCACTATAGCTGACAGCAGCGATCCCCCTGCAATTTACACAAATTTTCCTCTCAATAGTGCCAGTGTCACAACAGTACCCAAATGCTGAAAGGTTGCACACGTTATACCAATATCCAAGAATTGAAATATGAGTAATCTGCTGAATTACAGACTCATATCACAAACATCAATCTACAGTAGGCTTTTGGAACATATACTGTACCTGAACTGAATGAATACCTTACAGAAAATGATTTATTGAGAAGTAGCTGACACGGATTCTAATTAAATTGTTTGTCTATGGAGTATTGACTAAGGTGTGTGACTGGATTCATGATTTCCTGACAGAAAGATCACAGTTCATAATAACTGATGGAAAGTCACTGAGTAACAAAGAAGTAATATCTGCCATTCCCAAAGAAAGTGTTATAGGCTATCTGTTGTTCCTGATCTACATAAACCATTTAGGAGACAATCTGAGCATTCTTCTTACATTGTTTGCACATGATTCTATCATTTACCGCCATGTAAAGTTATCAGATAATCAAAAATAATTGAAAGATCATTTACGCTAGATATCTGTATGGTGTAAAAAGTGGCAATCAGCTCTAAATCATCCACATCAACACTAAAAACAATCCACTAAATTTCAGTTACACAATAAATCACAGAAATCTAAAAACTAACTTGTCTGTCTGTCTTTTTGTTGTTCTCATATGCGAATTAACATATCCGCTATATGGTGAGTAACAATCTAGCATTTCATAATATTATCAAATCTAAAGGCTGTAAACACAACTAAATACTTAGGGATAACAACTATGAATAACTTAAATTGGACAGATCACACAGAGAATGACATGGAGTCAGCAAACCAAAGTCTATGATCTACTGACAGAACACTTAGAAAATGTAACAGGCCTACTAAAGAGACTGCTTACATTATGCTTGTCTGCCATCTTCTGGAGTATGGCTGTGTGGTGTGGGATCCACTTCGAATAGGATTGGAGGAGTACATCGAAAAGTTCATCGTTTTGTATTATTGCGAAATACAAGAGTGAGTACCATGGAGATGATATAATAAATTGGGGTGGCAGTCATTAAAACAAATGTGTTTTTCTCTGTGACAGGACCTTCCGTGAAACTTCAATCATCAACTTTCTGCTCAGAGTGTGAAGATATTTTGTTGGTGCCCATCTACAAATGGGGAAATGATCATCATACCAAAATAGAAATCAGAGCCTGGACGGAAGCATTTAAGTGTTCGTTTTTCCTGTGCACTATTCAGGAGTGGAACAGAAGAGAATCAGCTTAAATGTGATTTGATGAACCCTCGGTCATGTACTTAATTGTGAATTGCAGAGTACTCAGGCAGATGTAGATAAAACCATTGCTGCTATGGGGAGGACCAACTTTAGCCATTTCTGAGATTTCAAAATTCCATCAACGCACCCTACTTATGTAGTAAAGTTATGGTGTTTGGCATGTTGTGGATCTCCTCTGTCAACATAATAGGGCTGATAAAGTTCACTCTCAATTGTGTTAAAGGAAAAATCAATCCAGAAAATTAATAAACGAAATGGAATTTCTGGCTATACCTCAGGGGGTGAAAAGATTAATACTGCCAACAGACACGCATAAAAGTGTAAGTGAAGCTTTAACAACTATTAGTTCCTTCCTTGGGGAGGAGAGATGGCTAATGGCTCTGAGCACTATGGGACTTAACATCTGTGGTCATCAGTCCCCTAGAACTTAGAACTACTTAAACCTAACTAACCTAAGGACATCACACACATCCATGCCCGAGGCAGGATTCGAACCTGCAACTGTAGTGGTCACGCGGTTCCAGACTGAAGCACCTAGAACTGCACGGCCACACCGGCTGGCCGGGGAGGAGAGAGCGACAGACTGGGGAAAGTTAAAGAAGAAAGGCAGGTCACTCAGTCACCAGAATGAGAATGACCCACCAGCAGTAAGGGAGATAATATCCTTATCCTCACGACCGATGGGTCCCTCTCATCCTGGCTTTGGAGCGATCAGCCTTTCAATTTGGACCTTCCCCTCTCTACACTACCCTCATCCCAAAGGACAGAAAAAATATTTCTGAAAACTAGGATACTGTCATCACTATGACTTTTCTTTTATGTGCATTCATCAGAAGTACTACACTTACCACCTCCAGAAGGCAAGGACAGTACTAGCCAGCAGTCCTGTCTCGTATTTGTTGAACTTCACAGTCAGATCAATCGCACAACCAACAGATACAAAGACATTTACAAATAACAACAACTAACAACTTTCCTAATCTGGATATATTTAGCACAACAGAGGTCTCACTGAAGCATCACACCTGCTTCAAAGCACTTCTGTCACATGGCTCATACATGACATCATACACAACAGTATTAAAATTTTTCCGTCTCCTCTTGGTAATGCTACTACAGTCGCGTAGCTGGTGTGCCACTGATACCATGACATCTTAGGATCCCAAGCAAAAATTTATGAACTACACAATCTTGGCCAGTTCACAGCAAATGCTGTAATTATATTCCTTATTTAACTACCACAAAATGACTTGAGACAAAAAAAAAAAATAGATTTTTTCACTTCAAACCACTTATGACACAAAAAGAAATTTTAATAAAAATGTATGAATCTATCTATAGTTTTCTTTCTTTAAAACTTACGGAAAAATTTAGAGGTGTGAGAAGAGAGTACAATTAGAGGCGGCTGATATTTCAACACATAAGCAGCAGCAACGTCTATAACTAAGTAGGCTACTGGTACATGAAACATTTAAAAATTCCTTATATATTCTAATGTCAGTTCTGAACACTGTGATAGAGTTCAAGTAACAAAAAAGATTATACAGTAATGTTATTGTAGGGTCTCCATCATACTCTTTCTATATCATTTCACAATGTCGGCCATTGCCACTGGACAGCAGACCTCATATTGCAAATACACAACTCTTTTTTGCACATTTAACACTGGAAATCCATTATATCATCATTAAAAAAAATAAAAATAAAAAATAAAAATAAAATAAAAATTCTTTGCATGATATCACAATGTCAAGTTTAGCCACATCACAGTCAGGTGACACCAACAAGTTGAAGCAGTGTTTTGAAATACAAACTGACATAATAAAATATGCTGGTGTAGCTGTAGGACAACCTTTTACCATTTACTTTGCCACACTTACATTATACAACAAAGTTTCACAAAAAGATAGGCAGGCAGTGGAAGAGAATGTCATTAATGAAATCCAGGGAAGCCAGCCTAAAGTGCTTACACTGTATTTATGAGAGAACTAAGTCGTCGTCGTTTTTTCATGTACTTATCTAACAAGTAGCCTATATGGCTACTACTGAAGAGTAAATGTGAATACCTGTTAAACAGATGCCATTGAAGAAAATGATCAATTTTTGAAAATACACTGTCATTGGACAGATAAAAAAAATCACTCACCAAGTGCCAGCAGTAGACCACATATATAAAAGGTATTACAAGCTTCCAGAGCCAGTTGTTCTTTCTTACAATAGTTGAAGGGGAAGGGAGAGAGAGGAAGAAAAAGGACTGCTGAGGTTTAGGAAATGGGGCAGAGTTCACAAAAATTACATAGAACTCCAGCTCAGGGGGGCTTACCAGATGGGAAGAAGAGGATGAAAGATTCATGGAAAAATCATCCACAAACTCAGGTCAGGGGAGAGTTACCGGACAGGACGAGAACGAAAGAGTTATCAGTCCTTTTTCTGAACTCCTACCCCTTTTCCTAAACCTCACAAATCTTTTTTCATCCCTCTTTCTTCCCCTTCAACCCTTCTGCCAGAAGGAGGAGCCAGTGATTTCAAAAGCTTGCATGGGTAATGCCTTTTATTCGTGTTTTCTCCTGCCACCACTTAGTGACTAGATTATTTATCTGCCCAATTACATCACACACCATGAAAGGAAATTAGTGATGGAAATTAAAAATATGCAGCTTCAAGGGACCGCATCTGCCAACCATACAACTGACAGTTATTCTGCTCTAAATTCTGGCACCTTTATGTACACACAATTCATTGGGAATGCACACTCGCAGCTATCGCAGAAATTATAATCCTCCTAAGTACATTTGTTGGGGGTATGTGAACAAACATTTTCTAGTGTGCATAATGGAACACAAGATATGATGTGCAGAGTGCATTTGACTCTGTGGAATATACATGTTCTGGGTTTGTTGAAGGGGCAACGTAATATAATTTGGTAGTCAAATGTATTAATACATGTTGAGCGAATAAAGCATAAGTTTATTTTGTCCCTCAAATGGTTTTTACCTGTCATTTAGCTGCGTTAATCTGCATAAACTACAGCAGGTTATGGGCAGAGCTACTGGATTAAAGTGAAATAACAAGCTTTAAGGTGACGTGTATTTGCGCAAAAAGTGCGCGGAAGTTTGTATAAAGTTGGATTGTGTATGCTATATGAAGAAGAAAATAACTGTAAAATGAGTACAACACAGATACCACAAATAGAGCGGCTTGTAGGTTTTGAAAATTACATGACCATTTTCCGTAGAAGTGTATTTGCACTTGGATGACTTATGGGATGTCGTAAATGGTAAATTGGTACCTACAGAATCAAGTTTTGCTACTAAGGATCGGAAGGCAAAATCAAAACAAATCCTTTTGGTTGATCCAGTGACTTATCCTCACATAGAAAAGGCTATGTCAGCAAAGAAAGTATGGGGCAAACTGAAAAAGATTTGAAGATGGTGGTTTAACCAGAAAAGTAGGATTACTTCGTGAGCTGATAACCACAAGATTGAATAAGTGTAAAAGTGTGGATGAATATGTGAATAAAATAATTTCAATCTCCAATCATCTGAGGAATATTGGTTTTGAAATTGCAGATGAATGGATTGGAACTTTATTGTTACCTGGACTATCAGATAAATATTCGCCATTGATTATGGGTTTGGAAAGTTCGGGAATAACCATTACAGTGGATAGTGTTAAAAGTAAAGGTTCTACATGACGTGAAGAATAAACCAGATTCTAATGCTTCAGAAAAAGAAACAGCATCGGCTTTATACTCTAATTACAAGAAGAAGAAGCCAATAAGATGTTTCAGATGCCAGAAAATTGGACACATTGCTTCAAAGTGTAACGAAAAGTTAAGTATAAAAGAAAAGAAGCATGTTAATTCTAGTAGTCCTGAGAGAAAGACTACCGATAAAGGTAACGCATTTTCTGTTTTTTACTCTTTTAATGAAGCAAGGGAAGCAGGCTAGATTGCCATTTAAAACGAGTCAGAGCAGATCTATCGAAGTCTTGCAACTCATACACTTAGATCTCTGTGGACCTAAGGAGAATAAATCCTTAGAAGGTAGCTTCTATTTCCTGACATTCATAGATTATTTTTCTAGATACATGCATGTTTATTTTATAAGTAGCAAGGATCAAGTGAATGATATATTTGTTGTTTATTGAAAATGGTTGAAAGACAGACTGGGAAGAAAATTAAAATTATTAGATCAGACAATGGATCAGAGTATGTAAACAGGCGGTTTAAGGAACAGTTGAATGGAATGGTATTAGGCATCAGACTATCATTTGCTACAGTCCTTCTCAGAATGGAGTTGCAGAACGAGCCAACAGAACCATTGTAGAAAAGGCAAGAAGTATGTTAAGTGATGTTGAGCTACCTAAGTGTTTTTGGGCAGAGGCTGCATCAACAGCAGTGTATTTAATTAACAGAACACCTGCCAAAGCTGTGAGAGACAATATACCTTACGAAGTATGGATTGGGAAGAAACCGGATCTGAAGTACTTAAAAGTCTTTGGATATGAAGCAATGGTTCATATTCCAAAACCATTAAGAGAAAAGTGGGATGCAAAATCTCAAAAATATATTTTTGTTGGCTACTGTGGGAATTCAAAAGACTACAGATTTTATAATCCTGTGAATAAGAAGATAATAAGTAGTAGAGATGTATTTTTTGGAGGATTATAGGCCTAGAATAAAGGAAAGTAGTCAAAATGATACAGTAATGCAACCAAGCATAATGTGTGTTAGTGCTGAAACAGAGATGGAAACTAAAACAGAGGAAGACGAGAATAAAAAGGAAGCTGATGTGCTACCTGAGAATCGAATTGAGGAAGGAGATTCAACAAAGGAAGTCAGTTTACAGTGGTCTTCACGTATAGCAAAACAAAAGAATATCCAGATTATGACATGTATGCTGCCCAACAATCAACAATGAACCAATCATAGTTGATGAAGCTTTAGCAAGTTCAAATGCTCAAGATTGGAAAAAGGCTATTGAAAAGGAGCTCCAATCTTTTATGGATAATGATACATATGAATGGGTTGACAGGCCTGAAAATAAAAAGCCACTAAGAACAAGATGGGTGTTCAGTATTAAAAATCCTGAGAGTGCAATACCAAAATTCAATTCAATTCAATCAATCAATCTCTTTATTCATCCGTTAACAATATACATTGTATGGAGTAGTCAATTACAATATAGTTTCTTATCTTTAATTTGTTTCAAAAACTTGGATAATAAATACAAATATTTTATATCAGTATATATAAATAATATTACTTTTCCATATTCAGATATTCTACAATGCTATAAAAACTATGTGTTAGTAACAATCGTTTAAGATCTACCTTGAATTTATGAAATTCTTTAATTTTCATTATTGTAGAAGGCAATGCACTAAAAGAGTATTTTGCGCTGGTAGTTTACACTTTTTTGGTAGAGTGCTCCTTTATGGGTGTCTCTGTGAAAATCATCTCAGTTCCTTATTTCATGGTTATGAACCTGATTATTGAATGTTGAAAATTTCTGGCGAGTTTTCAGAAAGCATACATATTCATACATGTATAAGCTAGGAAGAGTCATTATTTTCAATTCTTTAAATATTTCCCAACATGACACTCTGCAGGGAACCCCTTTCATTATTCCAATAGCCCTTTTTTGAAGTTTGAAAGCTTGTTTTGCCATACCTGTATTTCCCCAGAAGATCATACCAAATCTAAGCAAACTGTTCATGTAAGCATATAGGCACACAGAAATGATTCAGTGTTACAGCATTCCCGAAGCATTCTTAGCACATAGCAGCATTTACTTAATTTTATACTCAAAACTTGTAGATACTTTTTCCATCTCAAGTGCTCATCCACCCATATACTGAGGAATTTTGTGTATGGAGCTTGTGCAATAACATAGTTCCCTAACTCAGCTTTTACTCTTCTTCTAGCTTTAATTTTAATATTACTGAAATTCATCAATACTGTTTTATCCTTATTTACGATCAAAGCATTATCACTAAACCATTTTCCTGTCTCATTTATTGTCCTAGAGACACTCTGCTGTAGATCATCCGCAGTGTATCCTTTTATAAAAATGCTAGTGTCATCAGCGAACATCACTGTTTCTGGAACTGTCAGATGGTTTGGCAAATTGTTTATGTACACCAAGAACAACAGAGGGCCTAACACGGAACCCTGGGGCACTCCATAGCTAGATTTTTTTTCTAAAATCTGAAAGATACTCTTTGCCTTCATGACATATTTGTACTTTCTGTTGTCTATCAGAGAGATAAGACTTGAACCATTTGAAGGAAAGTCCACAGACCCCACAACATTCTAGTTTCATAAGCAATAAGTCAAGGCTGATTAAATCAAATGCTTTAGATAAATCTAAGAATATTCCACAGCTTAATTCATTCTTGTCCAAGGCATTTACAACCATTTTCATGAATTGGAAGACTGCCGTTTCTGTGGATCTGTTCTTTCGTCAGTATTTTATTTTTATTCAGGAAGTTAGCTACCCTTTCATACATTACTCTTTCAATTACTTTAGAGAAACCTGACAATAATGACACTGGCCTATAATTATTTACGTCATCTGTACTATCCTTTTTGTGAAGTAGCTTCACTATGGAGAGTTTTAGTTTTGACGGGACCACCCCCGTCCTGAAAGAATTATTAATAAAGTCAGTTAGGTGAGTATCTATACTGGTAGAACTATGTTTGATTACCTTGTCTGGAATTCCGCCAGTACCACAAGACATTTAGTTTTTTAGATTATTAATCACATTTGTGACTTCACATTCTGTTACTGGGTACAGAAACATTGTCTTTTCACAAGTTGACTCTTACATGTTTTTGTTGTTTGAATTGCACAGACTTTTAATTAGATTCGGTGCTATGTTCACATAATGTTCATTGAATATATTGGCTACCTGTTGAGCATCTTCTATCACTTTACCCTCACTTTTAATTTTGAAATTATAGGTCTTGGTTTTATATTTTCCTATGCTATTGCTTATAATCTTCCAAATCGATTTTGATTTATTGCTTCCATTATTAACACATGAATCATTGCTTAGCCTTTCTGCTGCCTGTAAAACTTTCCTACAGACCCTTCTATATTTCCTATAGTATGGTTTTATTGTTGTATTTATTTTAGTATGTTTGCTTAGGTTTCTAAGGATGGTTGCTGATTTTTTAGTCCCTTGTGTTACCCATGTGTTTGTCTTCTTACTGACTTTAATTCTTTTTAATGGGAATTCAAAGCCAGTTTGGTAATTAAAGGATATTCCCAAAAAAGAAGGAATAGATTACAATGAAACTTTCTCACAGTGGTGACGTATTCATCATTAAGATACCTTTTAGCTCTTGCAGTAAAGAAGACTTATTAATTCATCAAATGGATGTGAAAACAGCCTACCAGAATGGAAGACTGGAAGAGGAAATATATATGATTCCACCTGATGAAGTTAAGCGACCTTATCAAGGGAAAAGGAGAATTTGGGTCATTCCATGTCAGTTCAACCAGGGGCTCCAGCTCATAAGTCTCAGATTTGACTGAAATTCAGTACACTAATTCTACCACGTGTGGAACACTCGTGTACAAAATATTAGTTTACCCTGCCAATTAGTTCCAGAATTATGACTTGTGAAAGAAGGTGGCGTGACCCGGAAATTGCAACCTGCATCTGGCAATCTATCTTCAGACCCAACTTCAGGTCTTAATAACTTTGGAACTATTCTGCACAGTCCAGTGAAATTTTTACAACCCAGTAACATCCATTTACAGAAAGAACACACTCCATGAATCAAAACACCAACAACATATCTCTGAGGGAAAATAAAAAATTCCAAAATGTGATTTAAAAAATGTAATACATTAAAAGGTACATATTGTAGGTGCCCTCTATGCCAAATATAATTCACTCAAAAAGGGTATAATTTTTTTTTGCGGTAAGCTTAATGTGACCTAAACACACACAGAACTCATCATGCCCATATCAGTCACAAAAACTGAGTTACATGCACACGAAAATACAAAAATTTGAAAAATTACCTGAAAAACATGGATTTTCGAAGTGTGGTAGCACAAAAGGGGCAAGTGGTATCCAAGCCAAATTTCACACACTGCATAAGTAGACCATAATGATACATATCTCAAAATTTCAGCATGTTATTGCAAGACATTTGTGTACAATGGAAGTTGACAGACGTATTTGGTGATGTGGCCATTGTTCCACAACACTATTTTGTAAAAACATATCGTAAACTGTTCTGCATCTTCTTATCCTCTCCCACAACTTTTTAATCACCAAGCAACAACATACAGACAGATTACCACAACCTATCATTAATGTTTACTGCACCTTAACTGCTAAAAACCAGTCGATTGTGCTTCGAACAGAAGTTCTCCACACTTTAGCTACTGTACTCTGTACATTGAGTGGCAAATTGTACTGTCTTCCTGACACTGTGGTAGGAACTGGAACTGTCATAAGAATACGTTCAAAAGCAATCCAACACCTGTCTGCCAAACGTGGCCAATGAAATGATCTTGCTGGTCCTGCTGGTGCCATGAATTTCCCAAAGACATCACCTTCTGCTTCACAGCACTCTCCAACACATCCTAAGTACCATTTGTCATCATAAACAGCAATAACATAGCAATCTGGTTGTATGTTGCTGCTTTTGCTTCTGAATCCTGAATAACACACTGTGAAGACACATGTTGTGCATGAACCTACAGTTATAACCAGACAGTCTGCTCATCTGCACATTGTCAGAGTCCGCTGGAGAGAAGTGATGATGGCTCCTTGTGCCTGCAACAGTTTTAATGTGTTCTAGTCTGCTTTTTAGCAACTCTTCAACTGATTTCACCTCATCTTTTGAAACATAGAATGATTGTATGCCAGAGATATTTTTCTGTACCCAGGTAAATAATTTAAGAGGTGTTAGAATGTGACCTTCTATAAGGTGCTGCAGACTAGCTCGTGATGCCATGCGCTTAATGGTAGCACCAATACCATCACATACATTTTTACCATGACTTTTTGCGAAAAAAATTCCATTCTGCGTGAATCTGAAAATCATGGTACAGAATGCATAAATTTTTGAGATTTTTACTGTTTTTGTACTGATTAGCTGCCCCATCACTGAAGTATTTCGCAAAATGTTTGTGAGGCAGCTTGTTTTTCACATATGCCATGACAGTGCAAATGTGGGCATGAACTGCAATGGCATCATGAATTAAACAGTCACTAAAAACGCACAGGTTCATGACAGACACATCACCTGATTCACCTCTATAGTAAATCGCAAATGGCTGGAGAGTTGCTTGACTGTTGTCTCAATGATATCCTTGGATGGCATCTTGAACTATAAATGCATACTTTTCAGAAAAGTCTAGTATTACTATAATTTCATCTTGTTTCAAATTATCCTTACAAAACTGGAGATAAACTGATTGTGCTGTTGCTGTGAAGCTGTGTGGGGTCAGTTTGTCCATTTTTGGACAACACATTTCAACAAAATCTTCCACTGTACTTTGCTTTGTTTCAAGACTTGTGCAATCCATGTGTGTCCATTGTTTATAAGAAACAAGTTCATCATCATCCATAAGGAGTTCACCATAGTTTGTTATTCATGTGTTCTGCAAGATTTGCCTTACCACGACACTTTTCACACCTGTGTATCATGCACTGGTAGGAACTGATGTCACACACTAGCAGCTTCATTGCACCTTCGTAATCCAGACCAGAATCCTTTATAGCAGCAAACATCTGCTTAGCATTTTGATGGGTCTCACATACACAAACATTGTGTGTGCCCCTTGCACTTACAGGCACAACCCATTTTGGCCGAAGATTGAAAAAAGATGATAAGCCTACTTTGGTATTGGGTTACTTTTCCTTGAATTCTACATATAGGCCTAGTTCTGATATGTTGCATAGCAATAGTCTTTTTTGCATCTGTACACGTACGTTTCCCATTTTCACTGTTACATAGTATTTTTTTCCAGGCATTATTTGGCTGTAGTCATTATTTCACAGAACTCCAACACTAGCACCTTTATTTCTGAACTCAATTGCTTACCCTGAGCTTGCTGAAGTTGTGGAAGCACTCCTTGCGTTGCTTTTATTTTCCTAGCTTGCCTTACCACATATGTAGGAACATTGAATTCCTTTGCAGTGTAGTCAATAGACCAGCTGGAAGGTGCAAGGGTAAGAATAGCTACTTTTTTCTGGCGTGTGGATATGGCACATTTTTCTTTCAAATCATGCACAATTTTGTCCAAATCAGAGCATTTGTGGCATGATTCCTGTTCCTTTGGAGCAGATAGTTCTTCCTCTTCCACCATTAGTGTGTCAGCTATTTAGTGTTTTAATTCCATTTGAGCTTCTTGTAGTTTCCTTCTACCATAGCTGGGCTTGTCTCTTTTCCCAACTTTGTGTGTCTTCATGGGAGACAAACCAAGAGCAGTCACTGAAGTATTTAATTGCTCATCCACTGTGGTTGTAGGTGGCTGATACTCTTCGTCACTGTCACATAAATTATCAGAATATTCTTCATTTTTTAGCAGTGTAACACACCTGGAACATAGCTTTTGTCCTGGTTTCATGTTAAGTCCCATGCACTGATTCACTTTCAATACTGATTTTATACCAATTTCTCTGAGGCTACACTTCACTGTCTTCTTATGAATCCGAAATGGATCAAAACAACTTCTTTGTAGGAAAGAATACTTATCCAGAAACACTAAAGTTTCCTGGAACTGTACTTCTTGTGCCCACTGGGTGCATCGCAGATCTCAATAGCAACAAATCTTGGTCTGATTCATCCAGATCATACAGTACAAAGCAAATGCCACATTTTGTTCCATATGTTGTTTTATGAAATTCAATGCTTCTGCTCTACCAATACTGCAACTTGTTTGAACAAAGGCACCACTAGAACACTCTTCTGTCTCCATACTGACTTTCCACAACACTACTGATCAGTCTGAACTAGAATCTTAAAAACATGAGTAACCTGTGTAATTGTTGCTTGTATCCTTTGTTGTTCCCGCCTAACAATGACTCATTCTGTCTCTGAAATCTACCATTGTTTAACTTTCTGTTGCCTAATGGTTCCCAACAATTGCTGCAGCTTTATCTGAAACAAGCGGTCTGCATCATCACTATTACTTGCTAAATCATGTTAAAAGAAACATAACCAAATACATCTCTGTCAACTTTTATTGTACACAAATGCCTTGCAATAACAAGTTGAAATTTTGTCACATATTATATTATGGTCTACTTATGCAGTGTTTGAAATTTGGCTTGAATATCACTTGTCCCTTTTTTGTGCTACCACACTTAGAAAATCCATGTTTTTCAGGTAAATTTTCAAATTTTTGTATTTTCGTGTGCATTTAACTCTGTGTGACTAATATGGGCAAGATGAGTTCTGTGTGTGTTTAGGGCACATTAAGCTTACCACAAAAAAATTTATACCCTTTTTGAGTGAATTATATTTGGCATAAAGGGCACCTACAATATGTGCCTTTTAACATATTACATTTTTTTAATCACATTTTGGAATTTATCATTTTCCCTCACAAGGGAACCTCCCCATCGCACCCCCCTCAGATTTAGTTATAAGTTGGCACAGTGGATAGGCCTTGAAAAACTGAACTCAGATCAATCGAGAAAACAGGAAGAAGTTGTGTGGAACTATGAAAAAAATAAGCAAAATACACAAACTGAGTAGTCCATGGGCAAGATATGCAACATCGAGGAGTGTCTTAGCTTTGAAGCGCAGTGGTTCCGTGGTTAGCGTGAGCAACTGTGAAATGTGAGGTCCTTGCTTCAAGTCCTCCCTCGAGTGAAAATTTTAATTTTTTATTTTCAGACAATTATCAAAGTTCAGGCACTCACACATAATCAACTTTGCTCTCCAAAATTCCAGGACATGTTCACATTTGCTTGGACATATGCAGGATTTGACGGTCTACACACGGAAAAATTTGAAAACGTTAAAAACATATGTTTTGACAGAGCGCAGGGAAAACTGTGCGACTGTGAAACTGTTGCATTCAATTGTTGCAGTTTATGTGACAAACTCTTATGTTTTCATCACTTTTTTGGGAGTGATTATCACATCTACAAGAAAACCTAAATCGGGCAAGGTAGAAGATTCTTTTTACCCATTCGTCAAGTGTACAAGTTAGGTGGGTCGACAACATATTCCTCTCATGTGACGCACATTCCGTCACGAGTGTCGTATAGAATATATCAGACGTGTTTTCCCGTGGAGGAATCGGTTGACCTACGACCTTGCGATCAAATGTTTTCGGTTCCCATTGGAGAGGCACGTCCTTTCGTCTACTAATCGCACAGTTTTGTGGTGCGGTCGCAAAACACAGACACTAAACTTATTACAGTGAACAGAGACGTCAATGAACGAACGGACAGATCATAACTTTACGAAAATAAAAAAGTTAAAATTTTCACTCGAGGGAAAACTTGAACGAAGGACCTCTCCTTCCGCAGCTGCTCACTCTAACCACGGGACCACGACGCTCCTGAGCTCTCATGCTCATGGATGATCCCTATGTTGCACTTGGACTACTCAGTTTATATATTTTGCTTATTTTTTCATAGTTCCACACAACTTCTTCCTGTTTTCTCGACTGATCTGAGTTCAGTTTTTCAAGGCCTATCCGCTGTGCGAACTTATAACTAAATCTGAGGGGGGTGCGATGGGGAGGTTCCCTTGTCAGAAATATGTTGTTGGTATTTTGATTCCTAGAGTGTGTTCTCTAAGTGGATGTTACTGGGTTGTAAAAATTTCACTGGCTGTGCGAAATAGTTCCAAAGTTATTAAGACCTGAAGTTGGGTCTGAAGATAAGATTGCCAGATGCAGGTCATGCCACCTTCTTTTACAAGCCTTTATTCTGGAACTAATTGGCAAGAGAACTTAAAATTTTGTACGTAAGTGTTCCACACTTGGTAGCATTGGTGCGCTAAATTTCAGCCAAATCTGAGACTATCAGCTGGAACATTTTCTCAAATTGGTTGAATTGACATGGAATGACCCATTTGGCATTTGAAGAAAGGCATATATGGATTAAAGCAAAGTGGCCATTGCTGGAATAAATGTTTGCATAAAAGTTTGGTAAAACTAGGCATGTTACAGTCAAAGGCAGATCCCAGTATATATCATAAAAGGAACAATGAAGAAATTGCAATCATGGCCGTATGGGTAGATGATTTTTTTTATTTTAACCAATAGTAAAGGCCAGATGGAATTTTTTAAAAAGCAGTTATGGCAAGAATTTAATATGCATGATTTAGGGGAAATTAATCAATACTTAGGCATGAAGATTCTAAGAAGTGCCAAAAGAAATGAATTATGGATTGATCAATCTCTGTAGACAAGGTAGATATTTAAAAAGTTCGATATGGAAAACTGTAAACATATTTCTACTCCTATGGAAAACAATGCAGAACTGCTAGTAACTGATGATGACAAGAAATGTAAGGAAAGTGTACCATATTTGGAAGCTGTAGGACGTCTACTGTACTTAGCACAGACTTCCAGACCAGACTTCGCATTTGCCACAAATGCATAAAGCAAGTTTCGCAGTGATCCGAGAGAAAAGCGCTGGATGGCAATCAAGAGAATTTGGAAGGATACAGTGATGCAGACTGGGGAAATAAGCTGGAAAACAGACACTCCATCACTAGAAGTTGTTTTAGACTAATGGGAGGATTGATATCATGGCCATATAAGAGACAAATAACTGTTGCTTTGAGTACTGTAGAAGCTGAATATATGTCCTTGTCCTCCACTATCCAAGAAGCTCTTTGGATCCGTACACTGATAAGTGAAATTGAATCTCCTCCAACATTAAAGCCAACTTTGGTATTGTGACAAATGGGAGCTATTAAACTTGCAGAAAATAATGTCACCAGTGTAAGATCCAAACATATTGACATAAGGCATCACTTTACAAGACATAATGTGGAACAGGGAATATATAAACTTCAGTTATATATGCACAGAAGAAATGTCAAATGATCTCCTAACCAAGCCCCACAGTAAGGATAAATTTCAGAACCTGGCTAAACATTATGGTTTAACCTCGAATGTATAGTGTTGAGTATCTGAAAAATATTTGTTCAAGGGGGAGTGTTGGGGATATGTGAACAAACATTTTCCAGAGTGCATAGTGGCGCACAAGATATGATGTGCAGAGTGCATTAGACTCTGTGGAATATAAATATACATGTTCCGTGTTTGTTGATAAGGCAACGTAATATAATTTGCCCCCCCCCCCCATGAACCATGGACCTTGGCGTTGGTGGGGAGGCTTGCGTGCCTCAGCGATACAGATAGCCGTACCGTAGGTGCAACCACAACGGAGGGGTATCTGTTGAGAGGCCAGACAAACATGTGGTTCCTGAAGAGGGGCAGCAGCCTTTTCAGTAGTTGCAAGGGCAACAGTCTGGATGATTGACTGATCTGGCCTTGTAACAATAACCAAAACGGCTTTGCTGGGCTGGTACTGCGAACGGCTGAAAGCAAGGGGAAACTACAGCCGTAATTTTTCCCGAGGGCATGCAGCTTTACTGTATGATTACATGATGATGGCGTCCTCTTGGGTAAAATATTCCGAAGGTAAAATAGTCCCCCATTCGGATCTCCGGGCGGGGACTACTCAAGAGGATGTCGTTATCAGGAGAAAGAAAACTGGCGTTCTACGGATCGGAGCGTGGAATGTAAGATCCCTTAATCGGGCAGGTAGGTTAGAAAATTTAAAAAGGGAAATGGATAGGTTGAAGTTAGATATAGTGGGAATTAGTGAAGTTCGGTGGCAGGAGGAACAAGACTTCTGGTCAGGTGACTACAGGGTTATAAACACAAAATCAAATAGGGGTAATGCAGGAGTAGGTTTAATAATGAATAGGAAAATAGGAATGCGGGTAAGCTACTACAAACAGCATAGTGAACGCATTATTGTGGCCAAGATAGATACGAAGCCCACGCCTACTACAGTAGTACAAGTTTATATGTCAACTAGCTCTGCAGATGACGAAGAAATTGAAGAAATGTATGATGAAATAAAAGAAATTATTCAGATTGTGAAGAGAGACGAAAATTTAATAGTCATGGGTGACTGGAGTTCGAGTGTAGGAAAAGGGAGAGAAGGAAACATAGTAGGTGAATATGGATTGGGGGACAGAAATGAAAGAGGAAGCCGCCTGGTCGAATTTTGCATAGAGCACAACATAATCATAACTAACACTTGGTTTAAGAATCATGAAAGAAGGTTGTATACATGGAAGAACCCTGGAGATACTAAAAGGTTTCAGATAGATTATATAATGGTAAGACAGAGATTTAGGAACCAGGTTTTAAATTGTAAGACATTTCCAGGGGCAGATGTGGACTCTGACCACAATCTATTGGTTATGACCTGTAGATTAAAACTGAAGAAACTGCAAAAAGGTGGGAATTTAAGGAGATGGGACCTTGGTAAACTAAAAGAACCAGAGGTTGTACAGAGATTCAGGGAGAGCATAAGGGAGCAATTGACAGGAATGGGGGAAATAAATACAGTAGAAGAAGAATGGGTAGCTTTGAGGGATGAAGTAGTGAAGGCAGCAGAGGATCAAGTAGGTAAAAAGACGAGGGCTAGTAGAAATCCTTGGGTAACAGAAGAAATATTGAATTTAATTGATGAAAGGAGAAAATATAAAAATGCAGTAAGTGAAACAGGCAAAAAGGAATACAAACGTCTCAAAAATGAGATCAACAGGAAGCGCAAAATGGCTAAGCAGGGATGGCCAGAGGACAAATGTAAGGATGTAGAGGCCTATCTCACTAGAGGTAAGATAAATACCGCCTACAGGAAAATTAAAGAGACCTTTGGAGATAAGAGAACAACTTGTATGAATATCAAGAGCTCAGATGGAAACCCAGTTCTAAGCAAAGAAGGGAAAGCAGAAAGGTGGAAGGAGTATATAGAGGGTCTATACAAGGGCGATGTACTTGAGGACAATATTATGGAAATGGAAGAGGATGTAGATGAAGATTAAATGGGAGATATGATACTGCGTGAAGAGTTTGACAGAGCACTGAAAGACCTGAGTCGAAACAAGGCCCCCGGAGTAGACAATATTCCATTGGAACTACTGACGGCCGTGGGAGAGCCAGTCCTGACAAAACTCTACCATCTGGTGAGCAAGATGTATGAAACAGGCGAAATACCCTCAGACTTCAAGAAGAATATAATAATTCCAATCCCAAAGAAAGCAGGTGTTGACAGATGTGAAAATTACCGAACTATCAGCTTAATAAGTCACAGCTGCAAAATACTAACACGAATTCTTTACAGACGAATGGAAAAACTAGTAGAAGCCAACCTCGGGGAAGATCAGTTTGGATTCCGTAGAAACACTGGAACACGTGAGGCAATACTGACCTTACGACTTATCTTAGAGGAAAGATTAAGGAAAGGCAAACCTACGTTTCTAGCATTTGTAGACTTAGAGAAAGCTTTTGACAATGTTGACTGGAATACTCTCTTTCACATTCTAAAGGTGGCAGGGGTAAAATACAGGGAGCGAAAGGCTATTTACAATTTGTACAGAAGCCAGATGGCAGTTATAAGAGTCGAGGGACATGAAAGGGAAGCAGTGGTCGGGAAGGGAGTAAGACAGGGTTGTAGCCTCTCCCCGATGTTGTTCAATCTGTATATTGAGCAAGCAGTAAAGGAAACAAAAGAAAAATTCGGAGTAGGTATTAAAATTCATGGAGAAGAAATAAAAACTTTGAGGTTCGCCGATGACATTGTAATTCTGTCAGAGACAGCAAAGGACTTGCAAGAGCAGTTGAATGGAATGGACAGTGTCTTGAAAGGAGGATATAAGATTAACATCAACAAAAGCAAAACAAGGATAATGGAATGTAGTCTAATTAAGTCGGGTGATGCTGAGGGAATTAGATTAGGAAATGAGGCACTTAAAGTAGTAAAGGAGTTTTGCTATTTGGGGAGCAAAATAACTGATGATGGTCGAAGTAGAGAGGATATAAAATGTAGGCTGGCAATGGCAAGGAAAGCGTTTCTGAAGAAGAGAAATTTGTTAACATCCAGTATTGATTTCAGTGTCAGGAAGTCATTTCTGAAAGTATTCGTATGGAGTGTAGCCATGTATGGAAGTGAAACATGGACGATAAATAGTTTGGACAAGAAGAGAATAGAAGCTTTCGAAATGTGGTGCTACAGAAGAATGCTGAAGATTAGATGGGTAGATCACATAACTAATGAGGAAGTATTGAATAGGATTGGGGAGAAGAGAAGTTTGTGGCACAACTTGACCAGAAGAAGGGATCGGTTGGTAGGACATGTTCTGAGGCATCAAGGGATCACCAATTTAGTATTGGAGGGCAGCGTGGAGGGTAAAAATCGTAGAGGGAGACCAAGAGATGAATACACTAAGCAGATTCAGAAGGATGTAGGTTGCAGTAGGTACTGGGAGATGAAAAAGCTTGCACAGGATAGAGTAGCATGGAGAGCTGCATCAAACCAGTCTCAGGACTGAAGACAACAACAACAACAACAATATAATTTGGTAGTCAAATGTATTAATATGTATTGTGCGAATAAAGCATAAGTTTATTTTGTCCCTTAAATAGTTGTTACCTGTCATTTATTTGCGTTAATCTGCATAAACTACAACGACACTCTGTATAACCTTTTTGATTTTTCTAGTATATATTAATATCTGAGATTTATTTATACAGTGGCAACGATATAAGATGCAATCGTTACTCCAGAAAGTTAATAAAATAGTGTTTTCTTACCCTGATTCTCCCTTCCTTATCCTCCTCTGTACATCCTTAAGACCATTCCGCAGGTATGTTTTGTGGGCTGCCGCTGTAAAACAAAGCCCAAATCATAACAACAACAAGGAACACAAACATTTTTAACACAAACGGATACAACTTCTGACCTTTCTTAATTAATTTATACAGTTTCTTTGCAAGCTTCCTTGAGGCCATTGGTTTTGCAATCGACGTAGCAAATGCACACTTCTCGTCATAACTTAAGTCTTCCTTCTTAATTGTGGAAACATCGAGAATTTCTGCTGTTTCTTGCTCCTCAGCTGCTGGTTCATTTTCCGCACCAGGCTCTTGCTTGATCTTTTTAGTTTTGCCCATTTCTTCAACAAAATTTTCTAAATAAATAAACAGTACCGGCTAAGAGTTACAATACACTGCACATTTGTTTATTCCCACTTTTCAACTGAAACTCACAAACACAACAACACGTGCCTACAACAGATAAACAAAAACCGCCACAGACTACATATATTCATTGCCAAAGACCTTTCCGTGCTATGCAGCATCACATCTGTATTTGCGAACGCGCCCTCACACGTTAAATAATATTATCAAACTATTAATATATTGACCGTTTGAGAGATTGTATTGACGTATTGTCTATAATAGATATACCGACGAGCAGTATTGATAATGCAAAAAATATTCTCAGTATTGTCAAAACGTAGGTCGAGTGTTGTTGGCCTGACAATACGCCTTTCAAATGTTTACAGAGCTTCATGACCAAGTCACACAGTATTCAGTAACACAAGGAGTGTTTCTTCGCTGTGGAAGTGCTTTGAACGCCGCGCCAAATTATGATGATTTGATTGAGAATAATTGAAGAAATGATGTCGGACTTGACAGACGAATATATGCATTATTATCAGTCCCTCTCGTTTCAGTTTGATGAGGTAGATTCTTTTGAAAAATGCAGCATTAAAAGAAAATGTCTTGCGCAAAGTTTCAAAACATCCGTCACCATGTAAGTATAATTCTAATGATTTCCTCATTTCACAACCTCGGCAATGTTTCGGTAAGAGGTAAATAACAAACTTATCACTCTTAGAACATATTCTGAGCTCAAACATATTGAGGTATAGTGAACAGAGGTATGTATTCATCCCCATTTTTTCTCTCTCCCTTGAGTCACCTGTCTTCTGACTTGTTTGAAGTAGCCACCATGAATATCTCTCTAGTGGAAATCTCTTTATCTCATCGTAGCAATGTTGCCAAATTTCCTCCATTATTTGTTGTATATATTCCAATCTCTGTCTTCTACAGTTTTTACCTTCTATAGATCCCTCTAGTATAATGGAAGTTATTCCCTTATGTCTCAACATATGGCTTATCATCATGGCCCACCTTATCAATGTTTTCTATACGTTCCTTGCTTCGCAGATTCTGTGGAGAACTTTCTCTTTCTGTGCCATATCAGCCTGCCTATTTTTCATTATCTGCCTTTAGCATCAAATTTCAAACACTTTTATACTCTTCTTTTCCGGTTTTCCCCACACTCCATGATACACTAACATACAGTGCTGTGCTCCATACACAAATACCCGGAAAGTTCTTCCTCAATTTGTTACTACTTGCTAGTTGAATTCTTTTGCTGTGGAATGTCCTCTTTGCCTGCACTATTCTGCTTTTTATTTTATCCTTGCATTGTCCATTTTATTTTGCTTTCAAGGTAACAGTATTACTTAAGTTCACCTATTTCGAAGTCTCCAGTTTTGATAAGGTTATTACTAATCTCACTCCTGCTACGCCCCATTACTTTTGTCTTTCTTCGATTTACTCTTAATCTGTAATCTGTACTCACTAGGCTATTCATTCCATTCAACAGGTCCGGTAGTTTTTGTTCACTGTGGATAGCAATGTCATGAGTGAATCTTATTACTGAAATTCTATCATCGTGAATTTTAATCCTTTTTTTGTATCATTGCTTCAATGATGTATAGACTGAACAATGGGGGTGAAAGATTGCTTCACTGTCTTACATTCTTTATAATACAAGCTCCTCATTCTTGATTTTTCATTTGTAATACTCCCTCTTGGTTTTTGTACAACATTACCCACCATTCCTTTTAGCTTTCACCTATGTTTCTGAAAATTTACAACTTCTTGCTCAATTTTATACTGTTGTATTTTTCTTCTAGCTAGGTTGAAAAATCCTATGATTGTGATGTGGATCTTCTTAAGTCTTGCTTCCCTTATCAAGTACAATGTTAGAATTGCCCCTCTGGTGCCTTTACCTTCCTTAAACCAAGCCGATTGTCATCTGACAGATCTTCAATTTTTATTTTTCCCTAGTCTTCTGAATATTATTCTAGTCAACAACTTGTGTGTGTGTGAGCTGTTAAGCCAAGTGTGCAATTGTTCTCACACTTATCTGCCCTTGCCATTTTTGGAATTGTATGGATGATATTTTTCTGATATTGTGTCTTCAGTCTCGTAGATTCTTCACATCCACTTGAACAGTCACTTGGTTGCCACTTTCCCTAATGCTTTTCGAAATTCTGATAGAATGTTATCTGCGCTGTCTGCTATACCTTCTGCCTGACTTTATCCCAAGTGTCTTGGAGTGCTTTTAAATTCTGTCTCTAATATTGGATACCCTCTCTTTCCCATATTGGTTGCAATTTAATCTTCTGTCACCCTCATCAGAGAAGCCATCCCCTGTCATGGAGGCTTTCAGTGTACTCTTTCCAGCTATTCGCTCTCTCTTCTGCATTTAACAATGGAATCCCCATTTCCCTCTTAATGTTGTCACCCTTCCTTTTAATTTCATCGAAGGCTGTTTTAACTTTTCTATATGCTGAAACAGTCCTTCGGACAGTCATTTCTTTTTCAATTTTGTCACACTTTTCCTGCAGCCATTTCACTTAGCTTGCCTGTACTCTCCTACCATGAAGCAATGGAAGAATCAGTTAACATGACTTGCTGTTTATTTTATTCCTAAGTGATTTATATTGTCATAGTCGCATCTTTCCCTGAAGGTGTGTGCACTTTCTTCTTCTGTTGATCAGTTATGATATTTCTTCTCTTACTCAAGGTTTGTTCCCTCTTACCTAGCTTGCACCTATGTTTGTCTGTCCAATATCTGTGATTGCCCTATTTAGAGATGCCCAAACAGCCTCAGAGAATTTCAGACACCTCATCATTCCTCAGTACTTCAGTACCCTCTTCTCTCCAAATTGATTGTTCAGGGTGATTCTCTTAACCTTCAGTTTCCTCTTCATCTTTACTGAATTGTGATCTTGATCTGTACCTGATCTTTGGTAAGCCTTACAGTCTGATATGATTTTGGAACCTGTGTCTGATGATGGTGTAACTGGGCTGGAATCTACCAGTCTCCTGGCCTTTTCAAAGTATACATCCTCTTGTGACTTTTTGGACAGTGTATTCACTATTAGTCACCAAAATTTATGCATAACTCAATTTTACTGCTCTCTCATCCCTATTCTTCTACTTCTTCTTCTTTAGTGTTTAAATCTGAGTTTGGTTTGCAGCAGTATGCAAATAAACTCTTCCGTCTGTCTCCCTCTTCATTGTTGCATAGACAGCACATCCCACAGACTCATAATTGCTGTCTTTATGACATCTTTGGTCTTCCCCTGTGTTCCATCCCTTGACAGTTCCTTTTGTTATTGTTCTTATGATGTTGTTGTGTCCTACAAGTTTGCTCCTTCTTGTCTGGATGTGCCCCCAGAGAAATCTGGCTTCCTGTCCTCTTCTGAACAGCTCTTTACTGGTAATTTTATCCCTCCAGTTTATCTTGTCATCCTTCTGTAGCACCATACCTCCAGGGAGTCTAGCAGTCTTCTCTCTTGTTTTCTTACTGTCAAATTGTATAGAATCACACTCCAAATAAATGCTTCCATTATCCATTTAATTTTGCCTGATGTACGTTCACGCTCATCACAAAGTTCTTTCTGAAATTAAAAGCAATTTTGAACCTGCTGTATTTTGCACACAATTTCTTTCCAGCTTCTACCATATGTTGTGATCCTGCTTCCCAGATAGGTAAATTCCTCAATCACTTCTAACCCCCCTCTTCCAATTCTCATTCTTAGAATGCTACTCTTCATAAAGATGACACGTTGAGCTGCAGACAGACACAACAAAAAGGCTGTTGCACATTTAGATTTCTGCCAAAGCCTTGTTTAGAAAACACAACACACACTTATTCATTCACACAAGCAAGCACACCTCAGGCACACATGGCCGCCATCTCTGCCAGCTCAAACTGGAATGCGGCTGTCACATGGAATGAAAGTGGCAATCTGAAAGGGTTGGGGAATGGGAAGGTTACGGTTGGGGGAGAGATAGAGTGTTGTCTGGCTGAGTGTGTAGGGACTAGATGGAGGCATGATAAGACTGCCACCGAGAGCAGTGTCAAGAGGCCGTGGGGCAGAAACTGTTGGGTGGAAACTCTTGTGTGGGGACAGTAGAGCTTGGGGCTGGGATAACTTCAGGAGCGGAGAATGTCTTGATAACTCCCATCTGTGCAGTTCAGAAAAGCTGGTGGTGAGGGGAAGATCCAGATGGCCAGGGTTGTATGGCAGCCATTGAAATCAAGCATGTAATATTTAGCTGCATGTTGTGCCACAGGGTGGTCTACTCTTGGCCACAGTTTGGTGATGACCGTACAACCTGCTGGACAACTATTTGGTAGTCATACCAATGTATAAATCTGTGCAGTGATTGCAGCAGAGCTGGTATATGACATGGCTGCTTTCACAGGTAACCTGGCCTCCATGGGGTAGGATAAGCCAGTGACAAGCTGAGATGGGTATTACTTGATGGGTGGATTGGGCAGGCCGTGCACCTGCATGGGGTTTGTATTGAGCGTGGCATAGAGATGGACTAGGATGTTGTGGAGGTTGGGCGGGCGATAGAGCTCCACTTTAGAAGGCATGGAAAGGACCTTTGAAAGGATATCCCTCATTTCAGATCATGATAGCTGGTTCTTGGAGGTGGTGGGGTCACTGTAAAAGGTGCACTTTTTTCTAGAACGCAGCCAGGGGCAGTGTTGGTGGGCTCCGGGGGAGGGAAGAATGGAAAGTGGAAAAGGAGGGGACCAAAGATGGGAACAAAGCGATGTGTGGGTTGGCAGAGAGTGGGCACAGATTTCCTGTCCATATCACATTCACCCCCACCCCCTCAAATCTTTCCACCACCACCACCCAAGAACCAGCTACAAAGGAGTGTCCCCTTCATCGCCCAATATAACCCTGGACTTGCACAACTGAACTACGTCCTTCCTCAGGGCTTTGATTACCTATTGTCATGCCTTGAAATGAGGGACAACCTTCCAAAGATCTTTCCCACCCCTCCTAAAGTGATGTTCTATCATCTACCCAACCTCCACAATATTCTAGTCCATCTCTACACCTTTCCTGAGCCCAGACCCTTGCCACGGGCAACATATCCCTGCAGAAGAGCCAGGTGCAAAATCGGCCCAATCCACCCACCAGCACATCCTGTTTGTCCTTTCACAGGCTTGTCGTACCCCATTAGAGACCAGGCCACATATGAAAGCAGCCATGTCGTACACCAGCTCTGCTGCAATCATTGGACAGCTTTTTATATTGGTATGTCTACCAGTAAGCTGTCTACCAGAATGAATGACAACTCCGAAAGTGTGGTCAAGAGCAGAGTGAACTACCGTATCACATAACATGCTTGATTTTAATGGTTTGGCACCCAAAATTTCCTATCGCTCCGTACTTTCTGTGTCCAAGTTGGTGCCTCCCATAGTTCCCCCCACATCCAGGAAAATGGGGTCCCGCAGGGCTCTATATTGAGTTTATCTCTATTTTTAGTGGCCATTAATGGTCTAGCAGCAGCTGTTGGGCTGTCTGTCTCACCTTCTCTGTATGCAGATGATTTCTGCATTTCGTACTGCTCCTCCAGTACTGGTGTTGCTGAGCAGTACCTACAAGGAGCCATCCACAAGGCGCAGTCATAGGCTTCCAGTTTTCAGCTATGAAGTCATGTGTCATGCACTTCTGTCAGCGTTATACCGTTCATCCGGAACCAGAACTTTACATTAATGACGATGCACTCACTGTAGTGGAGACATATCGATTCTTAGGACTGGTTTTTGTCGTGCGATTGATATGGTTTCCTCATCTTCGTCAGCTGAAGCAGAAGTGCTGGCAGCACCTCAATGCCCTCCGCTGCTTGAGCAACACCAACTGGCGTGCAGCTCGCTCTACGCTGCTGCGGCTCTACAGTGCCCTTGTTCAATCCTGCCTTGACTATGGGAGTCTGGTTTAGGGTTCGACGGCGCCCTCGGCATTGTGTTTACTCGAACCAGTGCATGACAGTAGTGTTCAATAGGTAACAGGAGCTTTTAGGGTGAGTCCGGTGACCAGCATCCTGGTGGAGGCCACAGTCCCTCCATTGAAGGTTAGGCGTGCACAACTGCTCGCCAGTTACATTGCACACATTCATAGTTCTTCTAAGCATCCGAATTACTGTCTCTTTTTCCCATCCATGGCGGTTCATCTCCCGCATCGGAGGCCCAGGGCAGGGCTTAATATTGGAGTTCGCGTCCTCTCTCGTCTATCGGAAGTGGAGTCATTGCCTTTACCACCTATACTCGAGGTCCATGATGTCCATTCACGTACACCTCCATGGTGTACACCCAGCCCGAAGCTTCACCTGGACCTTTCACATGGTCCTAAGGACTCAGTTTACCCCACAGCTCTCTGCTGTCACTTCCTCTCGATTCTTGACATGTGCCGGGACCATGAAGTGGTTTACACTGACGGCGCGATGGCTGATGGTCACATTGGCTTCACTTGTGTTCCTGGAGGACATATTGAACAGCACTTGTTGCCACATTGCTGCAGTGTTTTCACTGCAGAGCTGGCGGCCATTTCTCATTCTCATTTAGTCTCTGTACTGACTCCTTGAGCTGCCTACAAGCTATCGACCAGTGCTACCCCCGCCATCCTTTGGTAGTGACCATCCAGGAGTCCATCTATGCCCTGGAATGGTCCAGTCATTCTGTGGTGCCCAGGCCACATTGGAATCCCAGGAAATGAACGTGCCAACAGACTGGCCATACAGGCTACATGGAAACTGCTTCTCTGGATCGACATCCCTGTAACTGACCTGGAATCATTATTACGCCACAAAATTTTTCAGCTTTGGGAGACAGAATGGCATAATCTCAGTGCGCACTACAAACTGCGTGCCCTTAAGGAGACTACGAATGTGTGGAAGATCTCCATGTGGACCTCTCGCAGGGACTCTGCCGGCTTTGCATTGGCCATGTCGCTAACACATGACTACCTCCTCCGTTGCAAGGAACCATCTCGGTGTCACTGTGGTTCACATATGACTGTCATCCACATCTTGCTGGACTACCCACTTTTAGCTGCTGTGTGGCAGATCTTTAACCTTTGTAGCACCCTACCTTTGGTGTAGAGTGACAATGCCTCAACATCAGATTTAGTTTTATATTTTATTCATGAGGGAGGGTTTTTATTGTACCATCTAAGGGTGGGCATTTAGCCTTCTCTCTGAGACTGCCACCCTTCCTCCATTTTAACTCTGTCACACTTTCTTTGCATTTGTTTGTCTTGGTGGTCATCTTTTCTCTACTTGTGTTCATCTTGCCTTGTCTTTCTGGGGTGGACATTTTAATGTTTTGCAGAGTGGCTGGCTTATCCTCTTCTATTATTGTGATCAGCCAGCCCAGACCATATGCTCTTTGGTTTTAATACCTTTTCCCACTCTTCCTTGTGGTGTATGTTTTCCTCCTTTTTTGTTTGTTCCATTCGTTTTCTTTTTAGGTGTGGTGTTGGGTGTTTTTTTACCTTGAGCCTTGCTTGCATCAGGAAAAAGGGACTGATGACCCTGTAGTTTGGTCCCTTTATACCCCAAACCAATCAACAGGTTTGCCAGCAGTCTGCAGTTTGTTTGCTGATGATGATGTGGTGTACGGTAAGGTGTTGAAGTTGAGTGACTAGGAGGATGACTTAGACAAAATTTGTGGTCGTTGTGAGCAATGGCAACTATCTCTAAATGTAGAAACATGTAAATTAATCCAGATGAGTGGTAAAAACGAACCTGTAATATTTGGATACAGCATTAGTAGTATCCTACTTGACACAGTCACATTGTATAAGTATCTATGTGTAACACTGCAAAGCGATATGAAATGGAATGAGAATGTGAGGATTGTAGTAGGGTAGGCGAATGGTCAATTTCGGTTTATTAGGGGAATTTTGGGGAAGTGTGGTTCATCTGTAAAGGAGACTGCTTGTAGGACACTAGTGTGACCTGTTTTGAGTACTGCTCGAGTGTTTGGGACCTGTAACAGGTCGGATTAAAGGAAGACATTGTATCAGATTTGAGGCAGGCTCTTAGATTCGTTACCAGAAGATTTGAAGAACAGGCAAGTGTTCCGGAGGTGCTTCGATAGTTGAAATTGGAATCCCTGGAGGGAAGGTGACATCATTTTTGAGTAACGCTAGAGAAAATTTAGAGAACCATCACTCGAAGCTGCCTGCAAAACAATTCTACTTCCACCAACATACATTTCCATAACGACCTGAAAGATAAGATACTCGAAATTAGAGTCAATGCGGAAGCATATAGTCATTTCTCCCTCACAATACTTGCAAGAGGAACAGCAAAGAAAAGACTAATAGTAGTAATGGATATGCTCCGCCACACACCATACAGTGGCTTTTGGAGTATATGTGTAGATGTTACTATCCCCAAAACATTACTCTACTCATTGTCTGTTCTTTTTTCATCACATTCCAAACTGCACACGCTCTGACATCTGAGACACACTATATCAGAGTTCTTCTCCTCACACAATACATGGTTGCGTAACCGCACAAATTGTTAGTGCAGATTCTCATGCCCAAATTTTTCTCGCTGCTAATTAAATTGTTCCTGTCGATCCCATTTCGTATCTCATCCTCTCATATTTTCGCATGTTTTCCATACTACCTGTGCCATACAAACTTGTGTATTTTGACCTAACCAAGGACCCTTCTCTTCTCTCTTATCCCAAGGTGTGCCTTACAGTAGATACCATCGTCCTGCAAGACAGACAATATATAAAACAATTGAAGACGTCGAAATGACAACGTCTGCTGCCGACAAGAAGAAGAATACCATAAAATCTGTCGCTGCACTCTACTAGATGGACCCGCTGTCTTCTGTGGATGTAGACTGAATTTTAGTATCGATCTGAATGATACATTTTCGCATGGTAATGGCTGGTTAACTGTTGCTGTTGTACGAGGTGGTACAGGCGTACCCAATGTATCAGGATTGGAAAGTTTCGTTGACAGAGATATTATAGCCTACCGCACATATCATGTTGTTGAAAATGCAAATAAAGACTTTGGCAAATCATCATATATGTCACCCTCACCCTTCTCCTTGTATACACGTAGTAGACGTAAGATATCTGTTAATGAAACTGTATTTATTTGGATTAAAGGTAAAGGTACTTGTGAATATGTTAAATTCGTTGGAGATTGTACACAGTGGGCCCATGCTTCAAATCTCTGCACCAGTTCAGAAATGTATCGCTTTCCCTGGCTAAAAACCAGTCCGACATCCTATTCTTTAAATGCTACTAGCTCTCTGAGCGCATTACCTTTGACCCCGCCGATAAGGCGGTGCTACGTCATCTTGGCGGCGCGCCAGCCGCGGACTTAGCGCACAGCAGACGGGAGCACCTAGTGAGTCTAGGGCTCCCGTCCGGGATAACGCGCGGCTGGCACTGTGAAATATTCTAAGTCCGAATCAAGGTCACGCGCTCTCGCGCGTCTATAAAAGCGAGCGCAGCCTGCGCAGCGGATCATTCGCGCTGCTGCTACTGCACAGGCAACTGCATTGAACGCTGCCAAGATGCCTTACAGAAGATACCGTCGTCGTGCAAGACCTCATCCATTCCTTCCTTTTTCTGCATGTTTTTGCAATTTTTTCCTTTCTTTTCTTTTCTTTTCTTTTCTTTTCTTTACATATTTTCACATATTGGTGTGTTTTTTCACTTATTGGTGCGTATATTCATGTATTTGTTTCTATTTTTGCACTTCCTTTTCTGTTATCCAGCTCCCTTCTCAACCACCTAACGCTTTTGCTTAACCATTTCCTACACCATTTCCTGTTTCCCCAATGCCATCCCTGCCACAGTGGGCCCATGCTTCAAATCTCTGCACCAGTTCAGAAATGTATCGCTTTCCCTGGCTAAAAACCAGTCCGACATCCTATTCTTTAAATGCTACCGAAACGATGGAATCACTCATCCCCACCCCCAATGGCCTAAATGTAAAATTTCCTTTCTGTGGACCTCACCCCTCCTTTCACAAAGATCTTCACCTTTCCAGATTCTGCCAATCCCTAACCCTCACAAGCCTGGCACTGCAAAAACACATCTCCATGGCACAAGCATCCTAGAACCACCCCTGCTCTCCCTGCAAGATACTGCTGCTGTGCAATCTCTGCTACATACAACACATCTCTGAAGTTGAGCCACGCGGTCTGAAGTGTCTTGTCATGGTTCGCCTAGCTTCCTTCGTCGGAGGTTCAAGTCCTCCCTCGGGCAGGGGTGTGTGCGTTGTCCTTAGCATTTGAGTTAGACCAAGTTGTGCGTAAGCTTAGGGACCAATGACCTCAGCACTTTGGTCCCATAGGATCTTTGAAGTTGAATCTCTCACTATCTATGCAGGGACATTTCAGTCACTACCTCCATGTTATATTGATCGAAGATGTACTTACCTTCTCCCGATCCCTGTTAAATCCTGGCTCTACCAGTTCACACTACCATCCAACCATGGTCCTTCCCCCCCCCCCCCCCCCCCAACCCCCACCCCCCATCCCTAGTTCATAACCAACCACCCTGTGATCAGCTTCCAGAAATTTCTTACCTCCAGCTTGGCCTCACCATCCTTCCCCAAGTCCCTTCCTAAGAACACCAACCTTTCACCAGAAGAAAGGACAGCCATAAACAGCCTGAAAACAGAGTCTCACCGGGTCATCATACTGGCTGCTTCTGAAGCATTTACATATTTAGATACTGCCTTGTGATGGCTTGAAGCTCAAGATGAAAGTCACCATTATCAGATATTTGTCCTGGAAAAAAAAGTGCATGGCGTAGCTGCTCATAAGTGAGTAGGCTTGCTTAGACTAAAACTAAGGAAGTGTTAATTCTGTACATATGTACTATAGATGCAAAATGCCTTTATATTGCATTTTTCAGATGTTCCACCACTGTAGTTATGAACTGCAATGACTACCTGGTGGAAGGCCTTCGCCAATTGTCTGACTCATCCACCCAGAAACTGCCAGAATTATCCTATCCCAGGAGACCAACATAACATCCAATCCCTGCTTAAAGCCATAGGCCCTTCGAGGAACCTCTTCTCTGAATCTGTTTCTCTCCTTACCCCCATGACACCCTACACTCCCACCCACATGCTCCCCAAAATCCACAAACCCAACAACCCTGGATGCCCTATTGTAACTGGTTATTGTGCTCCCAACTGAAAGAATTTTGGCCCTGATTGACTAACTCCTCCAACCAATAACCACTTCCTTCATCGACTCATCCCCATCCCTTTATCTCCTAGACCCCTACTTGTCACTGTTGATGCCACTTCCCTATACTTCAACATCCCCCATGCCCATGGTCTCCAAACGTCATTCAGACTCCAAACACGCTGTCTCATTCCTCATATGCCTTACTAAATTATCCTAACAAACAACTACTTCTCCTTCACCCACACAGCACTTCTTATTCCAGCATGTCATAGGCTTACCCTACTGCATCAGGGACTGGGCACGTGTGAAAGCACCCATGTTTTATACCAGCTCTGCTGCAATCATGCACCACTCTTTAGATCGGTATGACTACCAATCAGCTGTCCATCAGGATGAAAGGCCACTGTCAAACTGTGGCCAAGAGAAAAGTGGACTATCCTATAACACAACATGCAGCTGAAAATAACATGCTTGATGTTAGTGGCTTCATCACAATCCGAGCCATCTGGATCCTCTCCTTCACCACCAGCCTTTCTGAACTGCACAGGTGGGAGTTATCCTTACAACATGTTCTCCACTTCCATAAATATCCCAGCATCAACATATGATAATCTACTGTCCGCACACCCTCTGCCCGATAGTTTCTGCCCCCTCTGTCCTATAACCTCCACCCAATTTACCCCTGCGGGTCTGGGGCTTAGAATAGGCCCGAGGTATTCCTGCCTGTCGTACGAGGCGACTAAAATGAGTTTCACACATTTCGGCCTTTATGTGAGGGTCCTGTGTAGGGTTTGACCTCCATACTTCAAAATATTCCCGAAGAGCGAACCAACTGGGGAAGGGTGCCTTATAAGGTGCATTGTGTCCATCATGCATTGAGATCTTTAGCCCACTTTCTCATTGTCGCATTGCAGTCCTGCCCATTCTCCTTCTCTTGGGCAAGGACACCTTCCTGGGTGAATTTTCCACCATGCACTATGCAGTGTCGATTTCTGCATCGACAATGACCATGGACTTCTTTGCACCTGATATCCAACACGGTAGCCAGTCTGTTGTGGAGGGGCCGCCATGTACCCTGTTGGTTGTAGCCCCCTGACCACACAGGGATTGCTCTGCTGATGCCTGCGCCGTTAACTCCCCATGTATGCCAAGGGGTAGATGCCCATCACCCTGGGTCATCGGGACTCCCGGCAATGGCCATCCTGCCAGGTGGCCTTTGCTGCGGCTGGGTGGTGCCCGTGGGTAGGGCCCCTGGTCGGAGTGGGTGGCATCAAGGCAGATGACACACAATGAAGTGTTGCCCATCATCTCTTGCTGGTGGTGAAACACCAGCAGTCTCTAAGCGATCATGAGTTCAATTCAATGCACAGAAGTACGACCCCAAATCATTCCCTTCCCTGGCCGCACCATGGGAGGAACGTCAGGCTAAGGATGGCAGTGGATCTTATTTGCCCCGGTACCTTGTATGTTCGAGAGCTGATGGGGAATCCGTCATGATGATGAGGCCTCAGTTTTCTGCTGAGCATTTAGAGGACAAGTTCGGGGAGGTGGAGGGCTTGTCCAAAATGAGATCTGGGTCAGTCTGGATCAAAACCACATCCTATGCCCAGTCACGGGAGTTACTCGCTTGTGTCAAGCCGGGGGATGTTTCTGTAACCATCAAGCCCCATAAGAGCTGAAATATGGCCCAGGGTATCATATTTCACAGAGACCTTCTTTCGCAGTCCGATGATGAGCTGCGTGTCAATGTAGAGCAGCGAGGTGTACGTTTCGTCCGGCGTGTCCACAGGGGTCCGAAGGATAATCAGGTTGCCACCGGTGCCTTCATCTTGGTCTTTGAGGGTGATATATAGCCCGAGAAAGTCAAGGTGGTCTGCCGGTGTGATGTAAAGCCCTATATCTCTCCCCCGATGCGGTGCTTTAAGTGCTGGAAGTTCAGCCACATGTCTTCCCACTGTACTTCCAGCGTCACATGCCGAGATTGCGGACACCCATCACATCGCAATACTCCATGTGATCCGCCTCCCATCTGTGTTAATTGCAAAGAACACCATTTGCCTTGCTCGCCTGACTGCAGGATTCTCCAGAAAGAAAGGAAAATCATGGAGTACAAGACCTTGGACCGACTGACCTACACTGAGGCTAAGAGAAAATTTGAACGCCTGCATCCTGTGCATATGAAATCGTCTTACGCCGCCACTACAAGAGTTCTGGCACCATCAGCTCTGCCAACCCAGGTCACCTCTCAGAGCCGGAAGACTACACCTGCCCCCTTGATGATGGGGGGCATTTCCCTCCTTGTTGCTCCTGCACCACCTACTTCAGGAGCAACACCCTACCCCCCCCCTCCCCCCCCCCCCCAACCATCAGAGATGTCCGTCCCCACTTCTAAGCCAGAGAAGCATAAGTCTTCTTTGGCTTCTCTCGCTAAGAAGGGGTCCCTTGGGTCACTCCCTTCCCAGGTTTCTTCTAATGGGAAAGATGACACCCGCTAGTGGTTGAAGAGCCCAAAAGCAGCTGGTCGTAGGGCTTCATGCTCATCCTCAGTCCCGGAGACTGAGGCAGTGAAGTCCTCCCAGCCAGGGAAACCCAAGGAGCAGCGAGAGAAATCCAGAAAGAAAACCCCTTAAACCAAGGAAATTATGGTGACACCCACACCACCGCTACCTACAAGCTCTGTGGCTGAAGGTGGGGTGGAGATTTTGGCGTCCGCTGAGGCCCTAGATCTCGCCAGAACCTCAGACACAATGGATATAGACTGCTCAGGCAATAAATCGGTGGCAGCAGGTGACTCTGAGGCGTAAACTGCCTCATTGAATGTTCCATGTCTTCCCAGTCTCACAATATCGTCCTCCAGTGGAACTGCGGCAGTTTTTTACTCTGCCTGGCTGAGCTATGGCAACTATTAAGCTTTACACCTGCTATCTGCATTGTCCTCCAGGAAACCTGGTTCCCAGCAATGCAGACTTCCTGCCCTCCACGGATATAAGGGATATTACAGGAACCGTAGCAACTATAATCGAGTGTCAGGTGGAGTTTGCGTTTATGTCCGAAACTCGGTCTGTAGTGAACATGTGACCCTTCAAGCCCCCCTTGAAGCAGTGGCTGTCAGAATAAGGACGATGCAGGGAATAACTGTCTGCAATGTATATCTTCCTCCAGGTGGTGCAGTACCCCTGGATGTATTAACTGCACTGATTGATCAACTCCCTAAACCTTTCCTACTTCCAGGAGATTTTAATGCCCATAACCCCTTGTGAGGTGGTACCATGCTTACTGGCCGAGGCAGAGATATCAAAACTTTACTGTCGCTATTTGACCTCTGCCGCTTAAATACTGGGGCCGCCACACATTTCATTGTGGCTCATGGTAGTTACTCAGCCATTGATTTATCAATTTGCAGCTCAGGACTTCTCCCATCTATTCTCTGGAGAGCACATGACGAGCCTTTGTGATAGTGACCACTTCCCCATCTTCCTGTCACTGCCCCAGCATCAGGCACACGGACACCTGCCCAGATGGGCTTTGAACAAGGTGGAATGGGGATCTTTCATCTCTGCTGTCACCTCTGAATCTCCCCCACACGGTAACATCGATGTGATGGCTGAGCAGGTGACTAGCACAATTGTTTCTGTGGCAGGAAACGCGATCCCTCGCTCTTTAGGGTGCCCGAGGCATAAGGCAGTCCGTTGGTGGTCGCCGGAAGTCGCTGAAGCAATTAAGAAGCGTCGGCGAGCCCTGCAGAGGCATAAGCGGCACCCTTCCCTGGAGCACGTCATAGCCTTTAAACGGCTCCGTGCCAGTGTTCGCTACCGTATCCAACAATGGAAGAGGGAGTGTTGGGAGAGATACTTCTCCACCATTGGGTGCCACACATCACCTTCCCTAGTCTGGGCAAAGATCAAACATCTTTTCAGGTACCAGGCCCCAATAGCTGTCCCTGGTGTTACAATAAATGGCGAGCTATGTACTGACGCAAACACGATTGCCGAGCACTTTGTTTGAGCCTCTGCATCGGAGAATTACCCCCCAGCCTTTCTCACACTCAAACAGCGGCTGCAAGGGAATGTCCTCTCATTCACTACATGCTGCAGTGAATCCTATAATGCCCCATTTACAGAGTGGAAGCTCCTCAGTGCCCTTGCAAATTGCCCTGACACAGCTCCTGATCGCATCCACAGCCAGATGATTAATCATCTCTTATCTGACTACAAGTGACATCTTCTTGTCATCTTCAACCGGCTCTGGTGTGATGGCGTCTTTCCATTGCAATGGCGAGAGAGCACCATCATTCCGGTGCTCAAACCCGGTAAAAACCCGCTTGATGCAGTTAGCTATCAGCCCATCAGTCTCACCAACGTTCTTTGTAAGTGCTGGAACATATGGTATGTTGGCGGTTGGGTTGGGTCCTAGAGTCATGTGGCTTGCTGGCTTCATGTCAGGGCGACTTCCGCCAGGGTCACTCTACCACTAATAACCTTGTGTCCATCGAGTCTGCCATCCGAACAGCCTTTTCCTGACGGTAGCACCTGATTGCTGTCTTTTTTGACTTATTTAAAGCATACGACACGACTTGGTGACATCATATCCTTGCCACATTGTATGAGTGGGGTCTCCGGGGACCACTCCCAATTTTTATCCAAAACTTCCTCTGCTCCATACTTTCCGTGTCCAAGTTGGTGACTCCCATAGTTCCATCCATATCCAGGAGAATGGAGTTCCGAAGAGCTCTGTATTGAATGTCTCTCTATTGTTAGTGGACATTAACTGTCTAGCAGCAGCTGTCAAAGCCTCCATTTCACCTTCTCTGTATGCAGACGACTTCTGCATTTCGTACTCTTCCTCCAGTACTGTTGTTGCTGAGCGGCGCCTCCATTGAGCCATCCACAAGGCACAGTCATGGACTGTAGCCCACGGCTTCCAGTTTTCAGCCGCTAAGTCGAGTGTCATGCAGTTCTGTCAGCGTTGTACCGTTCATCCGGAACCTGCACTTTACCTTAATGACGATCCACTCACTGTAGTGGAGACACATCAGTTCCTAGGACTGGTTTTCGACACTCGATTGACTTGGCTCCTTCGTCATCGTCAGCTTGAGCAGAAGTGCTGGCAACACCTCAATGCCCTCGGTTGCCTGAGCAACACCAATTGGGGTGCAGATCGCTGTACGCTGCTGTAGCTCTACAGAGCCCTTGTCCAATTCCGAATTGACTATGGGAGTGTGGTTTATGGTTCGGCAGCGCCTTCAGCATTGCATTTACTCAGCCCTGTGCACCACTGTTGGGTTCGATTAGCGACAGGATCTTTTAGGACGAGGCTGGTGTCCTTCCACTGCAGATCAGACGTGCGCAACTGCTCGCCAGCTACGCAGCACACATTCATAGTTCCCCTCAGCATTGAATTACCGTCTCCTTTTCCTGCCCTTGGCAGTCCATCTCCCGCATCGGCGGCCCAGATTGGGGCTAACGAGTGCGGTTTGTGTGCGGTCCCTTCTCTCCGAACTGGAGTCCTTCCCTTTATCACCTCTACTTGCGGTCTGTTCACGTACACCTCCATGGTGTACACCTCGGCCGCAACTTTGTCTGGACCTTTTGCATGGCCCTAAAGACTCCGTTAACCCTGCCACTCTCCGCTGTCACTTCCTCTTGATTCTTGACATGTTCTGGGGCTCTGAAGCAGTATGCACTGACGGCTCAATGGCTGATGGTCACGTAGGCTTCACATATGTTCATGGAGGATATATTGACAGAGTGTATACGACCCAGGACAACTAGGAGGTCTGGGAAAAACCCGGGAATTTTTCATTTTTTAGTTTTCAGTTAAATTTTTGTAACTTTTACTGGTAAAAACCAATACTCTAACAAAGAATATTACTGTATCTCGCTATTGCAGAATAATACTGCAGCAATAAAACACGAATGAGAAGAAAAAAAATACAAAAATAATACTTAAGTTGCAAAGGAAATGCACCATATACAAGAACAAAACACAGTGCTCATACAAGCGTCTGCCAACAGCAAAATGTGTCAAAGTCTTTAGGAAGACTATGCAATATTTCATAACAACAAATTTCCTCCGATGAGCATTACGTCACAACTGTTCACATTAAATTCATTGGAGCGGTTGCGAGTTAGCTTATGTGCATGTGCAGATGAGTCGCGTATGTGTAGCACCTTCTCCCGCTTCTGGCTACAGAAGTGTGGCAGTTAGCTGTATAAGCAATAGCAGCAAGCAGCGAGATGCTATCTGGAAAAATTTTACTGGTGCGCCTAAGCTGCCAGATTCACGTATGCGCAACAGGCCCGGAACTAGGAGGCAGGGGCACACTGGGGTTTCGATAATGGTGCAGGCTCTGGCAGTTGACCCTGAATGTAAATAAATGTAACGTATTGCACATACATAGGAAAAGAAATCCACTACTATACAGCTACACTATTGATGACCAACAGCTGGAGACAGCGTCTGCCGTAAAATATCTAGGTGTAACTATCCAGACCGACCTTAAGTGGAATGATCATATAAAACAGATAGTGGGAAAAGCAGATACCAGACTCAGATTCATCGGAAGAATCTTAAGAAAATGTAACTCATCCATGAAAGAAGCAGCTTATAAGGCACTTGTTCGTCCTATTCTTGAGTTTTGGTCATCTATCTGGGACCTCTATCAGGTAGGACTGATAAAGGAGATAGAGAAGATCCAATGAAAAGCGGCGCATTTCGTCATGGGGTCATTTAGCTGGTGAGAGAGTATTACGGAGATGCTAAACGAACTCCACTGGCAGATGTTACAAGAGACGCGTTGTGCATCACAGACAGATTTACTATTGAAATTTCGGAACAGCACTTTTCAGGAGTCGGTCAACATATTACTCACCCCCATCCCCACGTACACCTTGTGTATTGACCACGAGGAGAAAATGAGAAATTACGGCCAATACAGAGTCTTACCGATAATCATTCTTCCCATGCACTATTTGCGAGAGGAACAGGGTTTGAGGGATCAGATAGTGATACTGAAAGTACCTTCCGCCACACACCATTAGGTGGCATGCGGACTATGATGTAGATAAGCCAATTTTCCAACATGTACAGATACACTGTTTCCAGTAACAGTTTTTCTGCAGAGGATAAATTGATGGAAAACTTTGAACTAAGAGACTGCACAGATCACTGTACCGCTCACAAGAAGTGTTGCTTCATGACTGAAGAGAAATTTCTCAAAAGACTCATCTCATCCGTAAGCTGTTGTAGCTGTGCCAAATATTCAAAGTGTCTGACTTTGTGATCAAGAGTCAGGGCTTGTACCCATTGCAAACAGTAAGGCTTCAGCCTCAGTTGTTTCCGTAAGATCTTCCAAACAGTCAGTTACAGTATGTTCAGCTCTCTGCTTGCTCTGTTTGTTGAATTCTGTGGGCTACGTGCAAAACTTGCCTGCACGCAATCAATCACTTCTTCACTCACTAGGGGCTGGTCTCCATTGTTTACCCTTTTCATAGGCTTTCTGAAGTTTTAAACTTCGCTTACCATTTCTGAATGGAGTTGGCAGTTGGTAAATCATTGTTGAACTTTTCTCCGAAGTTTCATTGCACTGTTAGGCAAACTGATGTGAATGCATTTCAAGCATAACATATGCTTTCTCAGCACTTTTCACTATCGTGCCTAACTGTGTTACTGCTGTACTCTTAGTGGCAGAAGTCTGAAATGCAGCTGCAACAGTGTAAAACTCTGAGTTTTTCCATTTGAGTGTTGACTTTTGTGATAATATGTCGGTTAATGCAGCTACAGTGATTTTGTGAAATCATTTCAGTCATTCATAATGACCTTGTATATGATACAAATGGAGAGTATATAGCTTGATTTAGGGACGATACTTCAATCTGAACGCAAATAAATTTAGTTTGTTGTGCATAAATAAGTGGAAAGATCTATTGTGTAATTAGATAATTGGCCACCAGTTAGTGGAAACATTAAAAATTGTAAAATATCTAGGAGAAACCATCTAGATCAGCTTAATGTGAAAATCACATAAAATTAAATGTAGGTAAAGCGGATGTTAGACTGAAATGCATTAGAAGAAACCAAAGAAGTGAAGTAGCTTGCAAAATCTCCATTCATCTTACTCTTCATGATTGCTCATCAATGTGGGACCTTTCGCAGATATAATTAATAGTGTAGATAGAGAGATTCCGAGTTGAACAGAGCATTGTGACACTGGTATAGTGATTGCAGTTGGACAAGTCCAGAAACAACTTCAGATCCTGTTGTGGCTGGCCAACTGGCCGACAGTGTGTCGCCAGAGACCAACAGCTGGACATCAAAAGGGAATGACAGACAATGGAGATGGTACAGCATAATAACAAGTCCCAAGGGCAAACTGAAATCGAATACTAAGACATAGCGATTACAGAACCAAGACAAGATATGTAGTGAGATCAGTACAGTAATGCAGAGAAATCAAATCTAATGGACAGAGCTGCCATGCTGCTGGTTTCAAAGGGCGGCTGTGAGCCTTGTTAGGCCGGTTGGACAGGCGTGTCTTACAGTGCACTTCCATCAGCACCTGCGTACCAGAATTGCAGCAGTGATGCCTAGCAGCTGTAATTGGTGTCCATACTACCCAGCAGGTCTTCAAACATGAAGGTACCAGATCCCTCCTCTCTGAAATGGGTGCATAGGATTGGAAGTGCCCTGAACAGTGCTGGGGAAGGTGAACAGATGGCATGGCTTGAAGCCTGGCATAGAAACTTGCCAGCAGGGAAGAAAACTCTGGGGTGCCCAGCGGTGTGAGCAAGGACAGTGTGGATGGCAATGGTTGAAAGGGTGGAGGTTGCCCTGAGACCTCCAGTTTCATGCTCGCATCATCTGGAACTGCTGCTGGTGGATGAGAGCATAAGTAGTAACTTGGCAGGTGTGGGAGCATCAAGGATGGGCATTCCAGGACAGACTGGGGCAGCAGCAGGCAGGACACTTGGCAGATGCAGATGGAACTGGTGGTATACTGCGTTCCAAACACCTCAAAGTATCCACCATCCTAAGATGCTTCACATGTGTGCAACCACTGTGGCTGGCACCCAATAGGATTTCACTCCAAATGAACTTGCCCACACTGCTATGCCTGGCATAAAGCGTCTGGTGGGTCAGGTCCAGGATTCCATGGGCTGTGGGGCTAGGAGTTGGAGGAGAGTATGTGACTGCCATGCATGGAGGATCTCCGCTGGGGTTAAGATCATGGTCAGGGGTGGACCAGTAGGTGCTGAGAAACAGCATGAGCACAGCTGTTGAAGTGGAAGTACCCACGGCTTTCAACATTTGTTACTTAAACGTATGCACCATACACTCCACTTCATAGGAGGAGTGGTGAAATGGCAGACTAAACCAGTGTTTGATGCCAGTGGAGGTGCAGAACTGTTCAAGAGCTGCCACCATGAATTAGGGCTCATTATCTGACACTATGGTGTGAGGTAGGCCTTTGATGGCAAGAATCTGGACAAAATCAGTGACAGTGGCATCTGTGATGGTGGATGCCACGCTGGCCACATATGGATAGTTAGAATAAGCATCCACGACAATGAGCCACATAGATCTCAGAAAGGGGCCAGCAAAGTTCAGATGAATATCCATCCCAGGGGCAATGGGGTGCGAGCCAGGGGGCAAAAGACTAAGGCAGAACTACCTTGTGTCAGGCACAAATGGAACAGCTGCACGATGTTTCCTCCACATCTTTGTTCAGTTCCGGCCAGTTGGCATGGCACCTCGCAAGGACCTTCATCCATGACATACCCAGTGCTCATGATGGAGGAGGTGCAGAACATGTGGGCACAAGGTAGGTTGGATGACAACATGGTGAGTATCCGTCTCTGCTTCAAGTGGAACGCTGGAGATGATTGATAGAATGTGGGAGAGACAAGCCCGTGCCTGGAGCTCAGGCTTGGCAGACTTTGAAAAAGAAGTGAGCCACCCATAGAGCACATAGTGCATGACACACCGCAAGATGGTGTCGCGGTGGGTATCTGCAGCAATGTGAGTAGTTGTAATGGGAAACTCATCCATTGTTTATTGTCATTCCTCACTGATGTGAAAACAGGGGATATCCTGTTGGTCAAATGCCAGGTCAGGCCGTGAGGAAAGACGAGAAAGGTTGTCCATATTTGTCCGTTGTGCTGTGGGTTTGTGTTTAATGGTATAAATGCAGGAGATGAGGAAGAGCACCCAACGCTAGAGGCGTTGTGCAGCCCACTCTGGAAGCTGAGATGGGGTCCAAAGAGAATCACTAGCAGCTTGTTTTCTGTAATGAGGGTAGACTTGGTCCCGAAAAGACAAACGTGGAACTGCTTGATAACAAAGGTGATTGCAAAAGCCTCTTTCTCAATCTGTGAGTAATTCTTTTGAATGGGTTTCAGCATCTTTGATGCATAGGCAGTCAGCTTCTCTGTACTGTCATTGTTCCTTTGTGCCAGCACTGCACCGATGCCATAGGGAGATCATCTGTGGACAAAACCAGTGAATGTGATGGAATAAACATTGTAATGCAGGGTGCCGAGTGCAACATGTGCGTCAGCTGTGTGATTGTATGTTCACAGACAGCTGTCTACCTTTATTGACCACCTTTCTTTTGCAGCTGGTTGAGCTGTGGGCCTTCTGTGGAAGGAACTTAGAATAATGATTTGCCTTCCCCAAAAACGCCTGCACCTCCTGGAGATTTTGGGATAGAAAGTCAATGGTAGAAACATTGTGGTCGGTGGGATGAATCCATCTTTGTTGAGCAGGTGGCTATGTTATTCCACTTGCTCCTGAAAAAAACTGACATTTGTATAACTGGCACTTGAGCCCTGCATCAGGCAACATATTAAACAGGATATGAATGTTGTGCAGAAGGTCCTGACGCATAGTGCCCATGACAATTAGACCATCTAGATTGTTAGTACAACCAGAAAGGGACATTGGTAACTGTCTCAGGGATCTCTGGAAAACCGCTGGAGTGGAAGAGATCCCAAATGGCACACACCTGTATTTTTATAAGCCAAAAGGGCTGTTGATGATCATAATGGATTGTCATTCCTCATCCAAGGGAATCTGCAAATTGTCTCAGCAAGATCTCTCTCTTCAGTCTGTGTAGAGTTAAAGAGAGGTCGTGCTCAGCACACACAGGCCGCAGCATCTGAACATAAGAATATATGGGCCTGAAAATCCGTGATGCACCTTAGGCCAGGTTCAAACAGAGATGCGGATGGTGGTACAGAGGTAACTGACTTTCTGGAAAGGAACCATGATGGAGACGACCTGAACCTTGCCAGTGATGGAGAGCCCAAACAGCCAGAAGACATCAAGACCGGAATTATTGCCACCTGAGAGTCTACCGACAACAAATAGAGCTATCAGTGAGATTACCTATTAGTATGTACTGTTGACTGTAAATTAACCCTGTAGAGGAACTGAACTGTCTCCAATGGTGACCAGTGTACCGGAGGGCAGGGCCAGGTCGGGGAACCAAGATGAAAATATCTGTGGAAATTGATCAAAGAAATAGTAGCTATTGTGTCCACCTATAAGAAGGCATCATAGGTTGCAATTGTAAGGGTGAGAAATAACTTGGAGGTTGAAGAAACAATTGCCTGAAGCTCATTCACAATCACATAAGGCATGTGACTGGTGGCATTTGACTGTGTTGACAGTTGACGTCAAACAGTGCAGAGATGCCCATCTTTCCCACAATGGGTGTAGTGTGCCCAGTGATCTGGACAGTCCGCAAGTGGATTTGCTTTGAAGCAGTCGGGACATGATGGAAGACCCTGCTGCTTATGTCAGTGGGACATAATAGGTTGTTCAGAGGCCATAGAGACATGTGAAATCAATGAATCATGACAATGCTGGTTGGAGGAAGACTTATGAGACTTCCACCCCCGAGGTGGCAACTGGAACATTGCTACTTGAGGTCGAGCCATGAGGTGTTCGTTAGCAGCCTGTGCAATCTCAAATGAGTGTATGATTTTCAAAATTTCATCTAAGGGTTGTCCAGTTTTAGGGTTGCAGTATTAACTTCTGGACTGGGAACCAATTGCACCACGTCACCTCAGATCAGTGAATCTGCATATGAAAATTTGCAAGCCGGGTTTGTAAAAGTGATATTCCAATATCGATCAACCCTTGCAGGTCTGTCACCCATGTGACTGATCGGACTGCTTATCGTATTGACAGAACTTGAGGCACAATGTGACACATGAAATTGTTGTGAATAATAATTGGACAAGAATGAATACATCTCCTCAAATGTGATTGCAACCAGATTTGACAGTGAAGCCAACTTCTTTGGGGAAGCCCAAGGAAGGAAGAGCGATCATTGGAGATTGTCATCCAAAACCAGAAAAGTTGTGAAATGCTGTTTCATTCACTGCAAATGTGTGTCACAATCCTCTTTTGCATTGTTAAATGGCAGAAATGTAGGTGAGCAGCACTCGGTATGGGGAGTGAGTGCAGCCTGGATGGGTTGGGAATCTTGAACTTGTAAGCAATCCAGTACAGGTTGAAATTGTTATTGGAACTGATGTAGAAACTGCTGCTGCAGGAACAGCTGTTGCTTTTCCACAAGCTGGAAGAGCTTTGGCGTCCATGGAACACCTCTAACCTTTTACCTCATTGCCAGTTACAGCGACAGAAATCAGACAAGTTTGGGAACAATTTCAGAACTAGCAGTGACTGGTGGACAGTGAGTCACCAGAGAACAAAAGATGGACAATACGAGAGAATGACAGACAACGGAGATGGCATGGCAGAATAACATGTCCCAGGGGAAATCTGAGATTGAATACTGAGACATAGTGAATTCAGAACCAAGACAACAATGTGCAGCAAGATCAATATGGTAATACAGAGAAATCACAACTAAGAGATGGACCAGTTGCACTGCTGTCTTTAAAGGTTGGTTGTGATGCCTTGTAAGTGGGCCGGACATCATGGCTTATGGTGGCCCTTACTTCACAGCGCCTGCAGTTGTAGCAGTGCTACCTAGTGGCAGTCACTGATATCCATACCATCTGGCAGATCTTCGAATGTGCCAGGCCAGTACACCAAACAGGTTCATTTGGGCAATGCGAGAGCATTGTGGAGATGCTCATCATACATCAGTGGCAGATAAGATAAGAGGGGCTTCACAGGGAGGTTTACTGTTAACTTCCAGAGACCTAACCTTCCAAAAAGTTTCAGGCAAAAAATATTACTTCCTCACTCATACATCTCAAGAAATTATCTTGATGGAATAATCAGAGTATCCTGTAAGAGTGGAAAAACACAGCACAACATAATTTCAGCAAGAGGCTCCTGAGTTGTAGATGAATCATTGATATGCATACTGCTGAGTTGTAAAATGGATAATGAAGGAAGTGAGCTGCAGGGTGCCACCTTCTTTCTAACATTTGGTTCTCATAACTTCCTGAACACATCAGGGTTCAATTCATTTAATTGAAGGAGAAACTTTTTGTTTTTGCCAAATCTGGTACACTGGTTAAAATGCCAGGAATATGGGCTCTCCACTACAGTTGGTAACACTTATTTTTTATTTTTCAGGTCTTCCAATGAAACAACATGCACCATACTAGAAGAGCAATTGCAAGAATATGCAAAATTGGTTGACAATCAGGATGATGATGACGTTAATAACTATGCAAAGCCCATTGAGGCTCTCACAGCACGTGCTAAAATTGGTAAGTTATTTTCTCCAAACCTTGTTACATATGCAGTTTCTGAAAACTGCAAAACTAAGGTGCTTAAGAATTTGTAACTCTCACACTGTGACATTTTTTTAAGGCTTTTGAAATAATTTGAGTTATAAAAACCTCTCCACTTTATGTGAGAAATAAGATGGCTTGTGTATAAAAACATGCACAGGCATGCAAAGGCACAAGATGATGTCAGTGAGAAATGGCTAGTGGCTGTATAAGAAGTCAAGTCCTAGACTCTTCACATTCATGAACAGCTGTTGAACAGCTCCATGAATGCTGTGCCACAATTGTGAGTTTGGAAATACACAAGCTTTTAGTTTACAGGCCACTAGCAGGAAATATCTTAATTTCCCTCCAGTGGCTAGAGACTTTTAATAAAGTTTTGCAGACTTCAGTGGAGAATCATTGTTTGTGGGGATTCTAATGGTGATTTTCTATCAGATAGTACTGATTGAGGACACCTAGATTTGTTGAAGACCAGTTTGGAATTATTTTTCTCCCTAAAATTCACTGTGAGTGTTGCTCAGAGGCCTTAAATCGGAATCCTTGAAGGAAGATGATATATTTCTTGTGAAATTTTCTAGGAAAATTTAGTGAACCTGTATCCGAAGAAGACTGTATGAACATTATATTGCCATAATCAGTGTCTTGCTTAGGTATCATGAGAATACTATAACAGAAATTAATGTTGTAGGAAAAGTGTAGAATGTAAATACTTCAGGATTAAAGGAAACCACTTACTGAAAAGTACAAGTGTTGAGTTGTCGATAGGTACATACAAAAGAAAGAATACTTGCTAGCTTTCGGAGTTATCTTTTGATGAGCTACAGTAAAACTCGCTAGTGAGCGCGCGCGTGCCCCCCCCCCCCCCCCCCCCACACACACACACACACTTACTTTAATTCTAAAATGTTTATTTAAGAAAGATTAATGCATGTACAGAGGCCTGTAGACAGTAATTTTACTCCTACACTCGATAAGAAAATAGAATATGACAGAAAATCAACTGTATTTTTGGTATGTATTCCATTTACTTTTTAAAATGTTAGTGCTTTTTATTTTTGGTTTCATTTAGATTTCTGTTCCAAGGATTGTGTGCGCATCTCATTACTGTTAATAAGTGAAAGAGATTGTGGGACCTTCCTGGAATGGTTCCGTAGCTGACAACTTCCTTTTTGTGGTCAGGAAGGGTGTGTTTTCAAATGTTTTGCACAAATGCCTCTGCTGTAACAAACATATTTTGATTCTGCCTGTTACAAATGCTGACACTGTGGTGAGCTAGTTATTCAGTAGTCAACGATACATATGAACCCAGTGACAGTGTTGCTTATGGTAATGTGAACCAAAGGGCAAAACATTTATCTACTAGATTTTTGTGCTAACTTAGGATGGAACTCTTCAGTTGTTCTCATGGACATCACCTCATTCCTCCCACTAAGGAAAAAAATCCTCGCTAATGCTACAGATCAAACCTTGTCATAGTCATTCCGTTGAGATATGTCTTCCCCTCTCTTTCTTTTAATGTAAATGGATAGATAAAAAGTCTACTCACCACCTGGCAGCAGGGGAACATACACATGAAAGGATTTAACTTTACAAGCTTTCAGAGCCAGTGGCTCCTTCTGGCAAAAGAGTTGTAGGGGAAGAAAGAGGGGTAAGGGGAAAAGACTGGAGATGTTTAGGGAAAGGGGAAATAGTTCAGAAAAGTCATCCTGAACCCCGGGTCAGGGGAGACTTACTGGATGGGATGAGAAAGAAAGACTGATCGTTCAGGAGTGGAAACAGGCAGATGAGGCATATAGGTCACAGATTAGTTGGGTAAGTGCAGGAGATTCCTGTACTTAAAACTGTAAAAGAGGCTGGTGTAGAGTAGGATTACATCCAGAAACAGGGACTTTCAGTGTTAGGCCGTTGGGAGTAACTCCAAGGGACAAGCTGGTTTCAAGAAACAGAATGCGGGACCTTAATTTTGATAGTGCAAAAGCGTGTTCTCTTTCTTTTGTAACATATACTCTTAAAGATGGAACAGTTATATTCAGAAGTTTAACTTTACTTCTTCTATTATCATCACTGTTTCTCGAAGAGTGACTTTTATTTTTAATGACATTGTTATTCCTATTAGTAATTGTAATTTCAGTAATTTTCATCTTTGATTAATTCTCAAAGCAAAAAAAAATTCTTATAAAATATTTGAACTTCTGTATCATATAGAAAGCTTCCAGTGGAAAAGTGACCTAAAGGATGCACAATCAATCTTGAATAGGATGCTTGTTCCACTTGACTGCAGTGGTACATTAGAGTGTCAGGCTGCAAGAGTAACAGATAGTGACATAAAGATGCTGGGATCAGCCCTGAAGAAGAACTGGAACAAAAATTCAGGTATGTTTCTTCTGAATCTTCACAGAAATTACATACTTTATCAAATTTATGCAGATAATGGCTGCCTTGATTATATAAGGCCCTTGTGCTCCCAGATTGAATATGGCTGCCAGATGTATGGGTCAGCAAGATCTCCATATGAACACAGTACACTATGAGGAAATTACATTATCAACAGGGGCTTATTACAAAAGCTCAGTTCCTAACTCATGTACGGAGGTTGAGCAGCCATCACTATCCACAGGATGGCTTCTCTTCGTTGTGAGCTTAGCATATGGGGCATTGCCTGTTCCAGAATAGCCAGCATCAATCACTGTTAACGGACCAGCACTAGAATATTTATTCTGTCACTGGACTGTTTATTCAACAGTCATTTGAAGGCAAAGAGGCAATTTTGGATTTAGATGAGGAACAGCCTCATTGCGGTACAGATTGATGAAATTTATGTCCAAAGCCAGGGATGGCGTAGTGGATCCCATTGAATACTGAGGAGGCCCAGAGAAAGAGATATCAGACTTGTACAGCTATCATAATGCATGTAAGTTTAAACATGTGCATTGGATTTAATACATTTTTCATAGAAATAAACACAATATCATGTAGAAGGTTACCTACTCTTCCTGCATAAAGGCATCTAAATGGTGATATAATCTCAACTCCTTCAAAGAGAGCAGTACAGTGATATGGTCGGCAAACACTAATGGATGGTGAGCAGATGTAGGTGGCAGCTTGTAGTGTTGTATCTGTTCAAGCAGCCAAATAAGATGAGTGACATCCTCTTCATCACCTCATTTGCACATTTGGGATGCGACCAGACCAATATGATGTAGGTGCTTCCTGTAACAGCTGTCATAGAATGTGTGGTGACTTATAGTGTTCATGAGTTTTCTGGTGCGAAGATTTTTTTCTCGTACCAGAAGTTAGCAGTCGACACAGAATTCACTTTGACATAATCTTCACCTTTGTATTTGGAGGTCTCTTGCCATTCTATGCTCCAGTTCTCTCTGATTGTTGATTTAATAATGTTTGAAAGATATGTAACTGGTAATTCCATGTGTATTCTTGCTCTTTCGTAGACAGTTGCTTTGGCTAGCTTGTCTACTATTGCATTGCCCGTTATACCAAAGTGCACTTCTACCCAGCACATGGTAACTTCCTGATTCTTATTTGTCATCTGTTTGGTCAGATTCATGATGTCGTATGTTATTAGATGGTTGGATCATGTAATGTTCAGGTGTGTCAATAATTCAAGTGCAAGTTCCTTTGGGAACTTAATTTTCATTGCATTTTGACAGTTCCTGTCCCAGTAAGCACAACAATATTTGCCTTCTTTCTTTGAATCGTAGATGTAGATGAATCTTGCATTGTTGTTTGGAGAAAAGTACTCCATCAAAATTCAATTATTTGGGTAATTCCAGCCTAAGTTTGTGATATCTGGTCTTGTGCACACTGTGACTGTTTAGGTAAAAATTTTGTACTCGGGTATTCCTGGTTTAGATTTAGGGAGACTCATTTGCTTCAACTGAGTGTAAGTTGGTGTAGATTGCATTGCTTCCAGGCATACACTGAGTGCCTTTCACTGGCAATTATCTGATTATGTTAGGTATGTGTTGTGAGCCAACTCAAAACAAAGACTTGCATAATCCCTGTATGGACGTCCCAAAGCCCGATGCAGTCCTCATCCAGTGTTTGTATCTGCTTCTTGTCTTACACCCATGATCGCTCATAAATATATCAGTGGACTTTCTGCAATATATGACAGCTTTGGTAAGATGCGTCTTCCACTGATGTTTGTGGTCAGTATAGAGTACAAGATATTTGACTGCTGTTTTGACTGGTGATTCTTATTGCCCAAGCTTTAGTGCCTCCATAGGAGGAACCCTGTGTCTGGTAGAGAGTAGAACCTAAGACTTCCTAGGTGATATATCAAACTAGTCTTCACTGTGTACATGTGAAGTCTAGACATAGCTTGATCAATCTCCTGCAGTTCACCAGGAAGGGTGTAACTTGCTGAATAAGTCATCAGCATATTGTAAAATTGTTACTTTTTGTGACTAACTGTTATATAGAACCAGTGTAAATATATCGAAAATCAGGGGAGAGATAATAGATCCCTGTGGTAGCCCATTGCTTGTCATTCTCAGTCCCGCATAATTATTTCCACTTCTTACAACCAGTGATCGATGTGAAAGTAAGTGGATAAGTTTTCTGATGATGCTGTCAGAAATATTCTGCCTCCACACTTTGTCGACCAACATCAATAAGGTAAACACCTGAAACATTCATGGATGTAGGTTATTTCCATATTTTATGGACTATAAGATGTACTTTTTTCTTCAGAAAATTACCTCCATAATTCAGGTACATCTTATACTCAAAATTAATCTAAAAATGTCCAGTGTTTGATTTCAGATTCCCACCAGTCTTTAAAATGGCCATATATTTGATGCCTCAGGAAACCTCTCTCTTCTGGCAACATTGGATTCAATTGACAGCAGCACTGCACCAATGCAGCTAACGTGAGTTGTGGGGATTCACAAGCTTGCAAACACTGTCTCCTTCCCAACCCACCATCACAAACCCAGAACACTGTCTAGCCCATGATGCGTCATTGCAGTGTATGGGGTCAGTGAACTTAATTGAAAATGAGGTGGTTCACTATGTTTTCCTGTCAGCACTATTCATGATGACTTCTATTTGGGGATATTATTTCTTTTGTTTCAAATATTATTACAAGTACAACATAGATGGTTCCTTCCTTTCCAGACCTCCCTTTCTGCATTAAGGAAGAGAGCATGTGGTAATGTGTACTATCAGTTCCTGGGACATAGTTCTCCCAGATAAGAAGGCTGTTGAGCTCTGGAACAGTAAAGTGTTTGTCAGGAAATGATCTCCTTCCTCATCGGTGTCTTGTTCAAATGAGTCTGGTGCCAAGTGTTCAAAGAAGTCATTCACTAATTTTTTTCTGAAGCACTGTTGTACTATTTTTGTTTCAGGCTCCACAAATAAAGTATATTTGTTGTCAGATGCTTGAGCTGGGTTCATCTTTAAGGTTGTTACAGAAATTTATCCTTGCAGATTTCATTTCGTATTTGAATAGTTGCTGTACTTGCCCCTGGTGGTTCTTTAATACAAGCAATAAAATTAGCGTGGCTCATTATTGTTTGTCCACATGCTGGAAAAGTCTGTATCTTTTCTGAAAGCACAGTATTGTACTTCTTACACTCCATTTTCAGAATGTTCCACCTGTAGGCTAGCCATATGACACCATGTATCATCCCTGCATCACATCTGCGAATGGTGGTTAGCTGATCAGATCTAAGAGGTTATGTAACTCCCTTCCATGTGAAGTCTAATATTAAAGAACTCATTGATGCCAGTCATATATCTACATGGTCACTTGATACAGTTATCCTTGTCAGGGAACGATCGTTTAAAATGATTAAGTTATGTACATTGACAATCTCCGCTGTCATTTTGCGGATGTTGCCTTCTTGGTCTGAGCCCTTAGTAAGGTGATGGTGCCTTAAAATCTCTCAATGTTATCTTCAGATGCCTTACCAAACTAACCAGCATGCTCAGCTATTGTTTCATTACGGTCATCCTTTGCAATCTGTAAATGGAAGTTATGTGTGTTTATTCCTCTTTGTTCAGAAGCTTGGAGTGTCCTTGAATTTTATATGAGATTCCTTTTTCTTATGCAGAGTGTACTCCCCTCATATCCATAATCTCTTTTGGCTTGAATTACATTAAATCCAAGAAGCAACCAGGTTTCAAACATTGCACATATTGGTATCTGGTCGAGTGTAAAAAATGTAGGAGGTTGTGTTTGTTATTTTTATTGGAATGAGCTTTCTGGTGGACCATTTTGTTAACATATCTTGCCATTGTTGAGATACAGACTTGGTAGCAATTCTGCAATGAATTCTCTTATGTTACTGTTGTCCAGTCCTGCATGTGGGCTACCCATTATCAGTTTTACCTATTCAACAGTTCTAACAACTGGACCCTCCTGAAGCCTGTGAAAGTGTGTGGAGTGATGTGAACTCTGGCATCCATAAGCTTTCATACATATTATCCGGTACCGAATGTACTCTTTCCTGTACAGTTCTCTGTTGTGCCACTGCTGTCTCTGCCCTATTTGCTTCATCATTGCCTCTTGAATTGTTAAACATATGAAGCCTTTCCCAGAAATATGTAGTCGACATTGGTAAAACATGTGATGTGTGTTCAAGTGGTTGACTTGCAAAGATTAGTTACTTTCATTTAAAGGTTTTGTGATGCCTGATGTATCAGGTGACCAACTATATTGGACTGAGAAAATACAATTGTCTGGGAGGGTGCCAAGTTTCCTGTGACTACATCTGCTTACATTACTAAATTTCCTTGAGACTGTTTGTTGGTATGTTATGCCTTCTATAGCCATGTGCTGGTTAATTCTCCTAAGTCAAACGTACTCTGGACACACTATAATTAGACAGATGTCCTCCTGAGTGGAACAAAAGCAAGGTGTTTGTTTGACACACTTGTGTTGTGCAGTGTGGAGCAGCAACTGCAGCATTTCGTACTATGACATTTTTTACTGTAGTGAGCATACCATTGTAGAATAGTTCCCACACACAGTGTGACAGAATAGTGCACACTGTGTACATAAACAGTTGGATCCTTTCTGCACTTTGAAGGTTACAAGAGATATTGGTTACGCTGATCCCTTAATCTGTTCATTTTCCATGAGTTTGTTAACATACTGCTTGACTTGGAGTACTGGACATTGACACTGATAACATCCATTATTTCTTCTTCTGGCAACTCACCAGTCATTACATCTTTCATTTTTCCTGTTGTCTTGTAAGGAAAGTGGACGTATATATTGCAAGACCCTCCTGAGTGAAAGCAGCATTTTCAACCATAGCAGCTGCTGCTGTCTCTAATTCGATTTTGACGTGGTTATGGCTTGATGATTTGATTTGTGTAGCACTGTTTGAGATCTGCAGACCCAACTTATATCACCCAACCTACAGCTGTTGGATGTAACCTCCAAAAGCTTCTCTCTTTATGCGCACTTTCAGTGAATGCAGTGCAAGGACCATCATCATATTGTTCATAGAAATTTTCAGTATTGTTTCCTACCTTTTGCTGGTTATGTTGATTATCGGTGGTCGATATAACTGTCACTGTGCTTGCTGCTTGCTGATTGTTGTGAAACTGCCTCAGGACAATGTTACATGTGGAAGTTTATCAGCCATGTTGAACAGCTGTGGTTTCTCCCCACATTGCAGTTTCGTAGGTGGGTTGATGAAAGGTGTTTTTTTGGCTGTCAGCAAAGTTAATTTCACTGTTGGATTCATCCATGTGGTCTTTGTCAGTGTTCAGGACTAACTCAAAATAGGTTAAAACCTGAAGAGTGAACTTCTGTGGAATGGTTGTTGCTAGCAACTGCAGAAAACTTAGAATTGTATTGCAGGAAAATCAGTACTCCAGATTAAATATTTAAAAATAAATATTATGTGTGCTGTTTGAGGCTTTCCCGGCATTGCATCTGCTTGATAGGTTCCCGGGAATTACGCCGGATAATAATGGAAAAACCGCATAATATTTCAGTGAGACAACTGCCCGGCACCTTCAGGTGCTACTGTCACGTTGCTGAGAAGCTCGCCAATTTATATGTTGGCTTTCTAGAACAGCGCAGGTGCCAGCAGGAGCATAACATCATCGAAGGCCAATCATAGATGGCGTCGAATACCAGAGCCCGTTGCTGGAGAAATGGGTCGAGATCTGCGGAAGCGCGCCGCGCTGTGGGAAAATGCGGCCGGGAGTGACGGACCCCGTTCGTGTGCAAGGTGTTGGCGCGCGATTTAAGCATCTGCACTAAGGTTTCCCATCTGTGTTGACTCGGTGCAGTTGCTGATCTCCGGCTGACGATTCCTTAGTGCCGCCAAGGCTGGCTCCCAGGCTTTGCTCAGGTGAAACCTCATGTCTCTGTTTATTAGGTCACTGCTTATACGTATTTCGATCGCCTCTTTGATGATGGAGTCCCAGTATGTGGAAGCATACCAGAGGATCTTGGTTTCTTCATAGTTCATGCCGTGTCCCGTGTCAAGGCAGTGTTTAGCACCCGCAGATTTCTCTGGCTGACCCAACCTCATGTGACGTTTATGTTCGTCACATCTGTCTTTAACCGTACGACACATCTGGCCAATATAAGACACTGGCATGGGATTTTATATAATCCTGGTCTCCTCAGGCCGAGGTTGTCTTTAATAGCCCAGCATTGATTGCACTCGTGCTGGATGCTGGAAAACACATTTAATCCGATATTTCTTGAAAATCTGCCCATCTTAAAAGACATGCCACCGACATGTGGTAGAAAAACCAACCCCAAGGTGTTCTCTGCTTCTTCAGGCTGTTCTTGAGGTTTGGAGCGTGCTGGTCGAAATGCATTCCGGATCTGCTTCTCCGAGTACCTGTACTGGGCAAACACAGAGCAGAGATGGCTAAGCTCTGCCAGTAAGCTGTCCTGATCAGAGATGGCTCTAGCCCTATGCACTAGCATCCGTAACACACTGCTGCGCTGTGAGGGATGATGACAGTTCATAGCTTGTAAATACAAATCTGTGTGCGTAGGCTTCCGGAACACACTGTGACCCAAGGAGCTGTCTCTTTCTACGAACCAAAACATCCAGAAACGGGAGCTCACCATCTTTCTCTATCTCCATGGTGAAACAGATGCTTGGATGGAGGGAGTTCAGATGTTCCAGAAAAGAAGGAAGCGTTGCTGTCCCATGCGGTCATACCACAAACGCATCATCTACATATCTCCAAAAACATTTGTGTTTCAAAACTGCCATCTGAAGTGCTTTGTCCTCGAAATCTTCCATAAAAAGATTAGCTACTATTGGAGACAGAGGGCTACCCATCAGTCTGCTCAAAATACTGGTTGTTGAATAAGAAGTAAGTCGAAGTAAGCACGTGTTTGAAAAGGTGTAAGCTGTCCTCTTCCAACTCAGCTCCTATGAGTTGTAATGAGTCCATCAGAGGCACTCATGTGAACAAAGAAAACACATCAAAACTCACTAGTAAGTCTGTAGATTCAAGGCGCAGGTTCTTCAGTCACCATATAAAATCTTCTGAATTTCATATATGGTGTTCACATCTACCCTCCATGGGACTCAGAAGAGAAGCCAGACGTTTAGCTAGGTGGTATGTTCGGGCACCTATATTACTGACAATAGGGCGAACGGAACATTCTCCTTATGTATCTTTGGCAGGCCATAAAGTTGTGGCGGAACTGGTGCTCATTCCCTTAAACTCTTCTTCAGATGGTGAGGAAGTTGGCTGGATTTGAGGAGAACGGATGTCTTCCATTGTACAGCATCTGTCGGATCTTTCTGAAGATGACGATACACTGTATCCTGTAATAAGTCCATCATCTTGCCAAAATAAGATGTAGCAGGCAGAAGAACAATGGCGTTACCCTTGTCAGCTGGTAAAATTACGATATAATTGTCTTCTTTTAAAGAACGGAACGCTCTTCTATCTTCAGTGGTGACATTCTGCTTGGGTGCAGGCATCCTGGTTATTGATCTGCAAGCCTCTTGCCTTATTTCTTCAGCAGCATCATTCGATAGTTTTAAAATGCCTTGTTCAAAGCACTGATGAACTCCTTGATGGGCAAGGTCTTGGGAGTAGGTGCAAAATTAAGTCCTTTTTCTAACATTGACATTGCAGCTTCACTCAGTGGTTTATCTGTGATATTAAACACAGATGATGAGCAGAATTTTCAAGAAATATCGGATTAAATGTGCTTTCCGGCCTCCAGCACGAGAGCAATCAGTGCTGGGCTGTGTTAAAGACAACCTTGGCCTGAGGAGACCAGGAATATATAAAATCTCATGTCACTGTGGGAAGTCTTATATTGGCCAGACGTGTCGTACAGTTAAAGACAGATGCAACGAACATAAACGTCACACGAGGTTGAGTCAGCCATAGAAATCTGTGGTTGCTGAACACAGCCTTGACACGGGACACGGCATGAACTATGGAGAAACCAAGATCCTCTCGTATGCTTCCACGTACTAGGACTCCATCATCAAAGAGGCAGTCAAAATATGTATAGGCAGTTAATTAATAAACAGAGACACGAGGTTTCACCTGAGCAATGCCTGGGAGCCAGCCTTGGCGGCACTAAGGAATCGTCAGCTGCAGATTAATAACTGCACTGAGTCAGCACAGATGGGAAACCTTAACGCAGATGCTTAAATCGCGCGCTAACACCTCGCGCGCGCGCGAACGGGGTCAGTCGCTTCCGGCCACATTTTCCCGCGGCGCACTTCCGCAGACCTCGACCTATTTCTCCAGCAGAGGGCTCTGGTATTTGACACCGTCTACGGTTGGTCTTCGATGACGTTATGCCCCTGCTGGCGCCTGCGCTGTTCTAGAAAGCCAACACACAAATTGGCGAGCTTCTCAGCGACACGACTGTAGCACCTGAAGATGGCGGGCAGTTGTCCCGCTGAAATATTATGCGGTTTTTACAATATTATCCGGCGTAATTCCCGGGAACCAATCAAGCAAATTTTATGTGGTTTTAAATGGCTCGCTGTGCCCCCAGAACTATTTTCTGCCTGCTACACGGAATTGTTTAGTATGCTGAGGACACTGTAATGGTTGAGGAGGCATTGTGGTTAAAAATTCCACATTTACTCAAATTCCCACAAAGCCCTAGACATTGGATGGATGCACATGGCAGACAGGTGGGACCAGAATATCTACAGTGCACACCTTCTCGGAGATAACTTCTTTATTTTCATCTTTACGTTCACTGAGAATAGCAATGCCATCAACAAATCCTATCATTGATTTCCTTTCACCCTGAGTTTTAATCCTACTCTGGAACATTTCTTTTGTTACTCTCGTTGCTTCTTTAATGTACAGTATGGAATGAAAGACTACATCTTTATTATACACCTTTTTTAATCTGTGCGCTTTGTTCTTGGTCTTTCATTCTTATTGTTCACTGTTGGTTTTCATGCATATCATCCATATTTCCCTATACATTACACTCTTTTTCCAGAGAATGTCTAACGTCTTCCAACATTTTTCACTGCCAAACACTTTATCTAGAATAAAAAGTGCAATGAATGTATCCTGGTTTTTCTTAAGTGTTGCTTCCATTATCAAGTGCAGTATCATAACTCTCTCTCCGGTGCTTTTATCTTACCTAAAACCAAAACTGATTGTCATCTAACAGAGCCTCTTATTCTTGTCAGCAACTTTTGTGCTTGAACTGTTAACCAGATTGAGGATAGTTCCCACATTTATGTGCCCTTGGTATTTTTGGAATTCTGTGGATGATGTTTTTCTGAAAGTTTATTGGTATGTCTCCAGCCTCATAGACTCTGCAAAGTTGAACAGTCATTTGGCTGCCACTCCCCCCAATGATTTTAGAAATTCTGAAGGAATGTTGTCTATACCTTCCACCTTATTTGCTTGAAAGTTCTGCCTTTTTTGCTTGAAAGTCTTTTGAAATTGTTTTAAACTCTTGATCTAAAACTGGAACCCTTATGTCTTCCACAATGAGTCCAATGTCATCTTCTAGCACTTAATCACACCAGAGAGATGCTCTGTTTGTAACAGTAGAATATCTCTTGCACTCTTGATGGTGATACCTGAGCTTTTAATTTTGCTGATGGTTGTTTTTACCTTTCTATGTACTGAATACCATTATAGACTATTGTACCTAGAACTCTGTAATAAATAAAATATTTGTATACCTGGGCTCCCTCCCCCCCTCCCTCTCTCCCCTTTGCCCTTCCACCCTCCCCCTTTTTGGATGCCTACACTTAGAGTGCATTATAGAGACTGCAAGTTGAAAAAGAAGATCTGATAAGTCTAATTCTATACAAAATTCCTAACAACGGCTAAGACATTTTCTATGATAATGTTGAGGTCCAAACACATTAATATTTCAAACACCCCAATTTCTTTTACTTTTTTGTTTATTTTACAGTTTTGCTAATATTTCAGCAGCCTTTTTAGACTCTTGCATGTGTGTTGTGAATGTCATGGCCTTTACCTGCTGGTGTAGTACTTTTTTGTTTCATTCTTGGGTTAAGCTGTTCATTGTGCTATTGTATTGTTACGACATGATAGTATCATATAGAAACATGCCTTTGCTTTACAGCTACCACAGAGTTTACGGGAAGGACAGAGTTTGTTGGGCAGTAGTAGTTTTTAATTACTTTATTATTTTAATTAGGATTATCTTCTAAACATTATCACCTTTTCAGTGCCCAGTACGTCATCCCACAATGGATCGGCAACTGGTTTGCGGAATAATAATCAGCAATATTTGGGGTCTGATTTACCCGTAGAGGTAGAAGATAGCTTTAATGCTAATCGTGGCAACTCATTATTACATTCTAACTTGAAGCAAGCACCAATCCCCAACCACCCTTTGTTCCAAAAACAAGAAACAGGTAATATGAACTATCTCATTTTTTATTACAATCAATTTCCTTAGTTTTTTTAAGTACACTGCTAAATGAGTGCATTCTTGGAGAAACTTATTTTGTAAGAAAGTAATAAACTGAGGGACTGTAAAAATTGTTTTCTGGCTGTTATGAGAACAGTACAGTTTACTTTCTGCTGGGTCTCTAGTAAAACATGGTGATTAGATAACTAAGACATTTTCTGCCACTATGGAAGTGGCTTATGGGTAAGACATATTGGCCTCCAGAAGTGAACATGCTGGCTTCAAAAGAGAATAAATAATTGACTGTCAGCGTGTGACAATAAGTAATCTGCTACTGGTAAGTGAAACATAAAAAGGTCCAGAAGCCCAGCTCCAACGTCAAATCTAACGTAACTTCTCATACCAACTCCATTCACCAAATCTAACGTAGCAATCCTGTCAATTCTGGTTTAACATAGTACTCATACCATGTTTTACATTTTTGGAGGTGATAACTTTGCTGCAGAAAGTCTTGGGTCACTATCAAATGTTCACCAATTAATCTATTGGCGACACTTGTTTATTTGTCACTACTTTACAGGAACCAGTGCACACCAGATAGTACTCCAGCTGCACTCCACATGCACCTCAAAGTCTTTCAACAAGGTGTATTTATACACCTTTTAACAATTATGATCTTTGACATTATTATGTTATTTCATGTTTGATGTTGCAGTTGCAATAAGTTAATCCAGCAAAAACTGACATTGCACAGTTTTAGTAGAAATTAAAAAAAGTACAATGATAATGCACGTTTCTAAAATTAACGATCTTTTACAAGTGCAATTTTGAAACATACATACAGTTAGCAATAAAGTTCTTATTATTCAGTCCAGAACATTCTCAAATATCTTTATCTAATTTAATTAATTATGCAGTTGTATGAAACAATTTTGAGCTGGTAATATTTCTACAACTTCAGAATTACAATTCAAACGTTCAAAATGATATTTTCAACATTTGAAAGCTAAAATGCATAATAATTATGTACATCACAAAATGTTTAAATTGTGTTAAAAAAAACACTAATGAATCATTCTTGTAACATTATTTCTCCAGTTTAAACGAATCTTCTCTAGTTTTCGTAATATGTGGACATTGCATTGAATTTCTGTATATAATGTTCCAGAAACATTAATTACGAGTTTAATTACAGAGTTTTAGTTAGTGATTTCCATAAGAATATATTGTCTTGACTTGCAAAGATACATAAATGTTGAGCTTTTCCAAAATTAATGGTTTACACAGTTAATTTGCATTATGGTAAACAATGAATTATACTAATTGAATTATAATTACAAAACTGAATGAAAAAGGTTACTATCATTTATACATTGTTAACACTGATTCCAGAACTTGTTCTTTCTCTTCAAAACATCCCTAAATTCATATCAAAGTGATAATGACTTATTCTAACTGTACATTACTTTACCTGATTAAGAACATACATTAATTGGTCTGTGACACAGTTTAACATTTTCGTTACAACTATTTCACACTGTTGCACTAAGTGACCTTATTCACTAAGTGTCTTTATACACTACCCACATCTGTTTTAGCGTGTATCGCATACTACAAAACCTGCTGCATCGGGTACTCCACATGACCCAATACAGCCTGTTTCATTATATAAGGCAAAGTAACTTCTGTTTGCTGAAGAGCACCCGATCACTGTATTTGTGTAAATTTGTTGTTTTCTTTGAATCACTGAAATATTTTTGATATGGAAGGTGATAAAAAGCAACTCATTAACAATAATAGAAGTAAATATAGAATTCAGTTCATCACTGTTTACAGCAGACATTAATGACTGGAGGTTCTCTGTTGGTAATATGATTAATTATTATACTTGTTGGTAACTGTATGGGATCAGTGTAGTATGGAGTCAGCCCTGCTGACATAAAAGTGGTAACTGAGGTAATACCTGTGGCTATGTAAACTTTCCCAGCACATCAACTAACGATGTTTGTTTCAGATCTGCAGTTGAGTCATACAGTCATATGAAAATATTTCTGTGGTCCACCTGGCTGCCATCTTCAGTTGAGAACACTGTATGCTAATCTTGCCGGAACTTATTGGTTGCGTGAATGACAGCCCTTTTATATGCCACAGAAGGCCAACATCACGTGCGCTACAAATCTTAGTTGCTGTCCCATAGCGCATGTGAACTTAACAGTGCCCCAGCGGTGAAAGCAGGTAATAAAGGTTGAGTTGTTATCAAGTACCACTGTCAATACATTCTTCTGGCTGAGTTAATTACCACTGGCTTTTTTTGCCAGAAAAAACAGGATTCCAAATCTTGCTTATAGGGTAACCCTTGTCTTGATTTATAATGTTACCTTCCAGTGTAATTTTGATTGCTTCCTTTAATACACAGATCCAATAAAGAGATGCAGGGGCAACCGTTTGTGTGTTATCATATAATGTTCTGTGTCCTTCGGTAATACAGTATTCCACCACCACAGATTTCTCAGGCTGCATCAAACGTGTAGAGCAGTGGCACAGAGTTCATCTTTGTCAAATGGTGTGAATTACCTGTCCTGTATAAAATTTCCCACAATGTATTTGCTCAGTGCAGCAAGCGGTATCCAGCTTTCCTGAGAACTGAGCAGAAAAAATCAGACAAGAGTTTTCACAAATGTTGCGCTGGGCTCTGTCCCAACAGATGGCAGGTGGCCAGCAATCTCATCCATTAGAGAAGATCCAGATTTATTAATCCACCAGCGGACAGAGGTAATGCCATGGTTCTTCTTTCACAGGATGATTATGTGGGCAAAATGGATCTTTTACTTAAGGATTCACCATGCCGAAGATTGCAGAATGACCCACTGAATAAATAAAACAGAAGAGTCTGTCAGTTCTGAAGAAGTGTTAAAAAGCATTGTCCTGGTGCTGTCGTTCTACCAAGATTATACAGTTTGCCAGAAGTTCACAAACAAGGGATTCCACTACATCATATTGTGCCTAACTTAGGTGTGTCTGCATATGAATTTGGTAATTATTAAATGTCTATTCTTATCCCTGACTTCGGAAAATGTGAACATCATATTTCCAGTTCTATGATCTTTATCCAGCGAGTGAAGTCTTTGTGTCTTGGTCCCCCCAGACTTACTTGTGAGCTTTAATGTAGGTTCTCTTTTTACCTGGTTCCTCTTGAAGAATCCTCGATGGTAATTAGTGAAAAAATGGATATGGAAATGAGGAGTCTTTACCATCATGTGCTGACATTGACATATTTATTATTCAGTGGCAATTATTTGGAACAAACTGATTAGAGTGGCTATGGGGAGCCCATTATCCCCCAGAATCACCAATTTATTTATGACAGATTTAGAAGAAGGGCTACTGAGAACAGTGTTTTTAAAACTTGCCCATTTTTTGAGGTATGTTGATGATATGTTCATGGAAAAGGGTCTGAGGCATTTCCTGAATCATTTTAATTGAAGGGTCTGTAGGAAGGATGACATGACTGCGAGACATAGTGTTTACCAACAATGGGCACACACAGACCAGTATCTGCGCACAACAAGTTGCCATCCATTGTACCAATCCCCATGGGGGTTATGTGGATCTTGTGAAAGAGCACTTGTGCCATCTCAAATGCAGAGAGCTCGACCCAAGAGTTGGATCACCTGAAGCTTGTGTTCAAGAGCAGATTGGCTACACAGACCAACAGATCTATCGTGCCTTCGAGTTTGGATCTGTGCCTGAACCACAAGAAGATGCACATAGATTGGTGGCTTCTCTGCCGTATACTGTGGGCATATCTTCAAAAATAGGAAGGGTTTTAAAAATATGTAATATCAGAAGTGTATTTCATCTGCCAGCCAAGAATAGTGTGTTCTTTGGCTTGGCAAAAGATGCCCTCAGACTTATGAAGCCCAGTGTTTATAAAACCCCTTGCCATTTTGGGAAGTCAATATTGGCCAGACAATGCACACCATTCAGTCTGTGTGCTGAGCATCATTGCCACACATGTTTAATGCAGCGTGAAAAATCTGGGATTGCAGAGTACTGTCTTACCAAGGGACAGAAAATATTCTATGATAAGATGCAAATGGTTGCCCATGCATCTTGCTATTGGGACTGTGTGTTAAAGGAAGCTATAAAAATTAGACCGGCGGACAAAATTATAAATAGAGGTAAGTGTTACCCTTTAAGCAAGATGTGGAACCCCTTTTAACCTGACATTAAAAAGATAATGGTCATTGACTCAGCCAGCAGAATATAATGTCAGTGCTAATCAATAGCAATTCATCAGTTTTTTGCCAGCTTTAGTCATCAGGGTGCTGTATGTTCACTTGCTCTAGGGAGCAGCAGCAATGGTTTCTGATGCATGCGCTGTTGGCCTTCCGTGGTGTGTAAAAGGACCATCTACAGTATCAATCGGTTCTGGTGAGATTAACGTACAGTGTTCTCGCCTGGAGATGGCAGTCAGCTGGACCAAGGATATATTATATTCAGATGATTGCATGATCCATGATCCGTCTGCAGGCGTGAGAAGAATATCATTGAGATAACACCTGCTTTCAGCTAATATTTTTGCAGTACTACTAATCTCTCTCTCTCTCTCTCTCTCTCTCTCTCTCTCTCTCTCTCTCTCTCTCTCTCTCTCTCTGTGTGTGTGTGTGTGTGTGTGTGTGTGTGTGTGTGTGTGTGTGTAAGTGGTAAATAACTCCTTCATTACATTAATGTCTAATTTGGGGGCAGTACAGAAGGCAACCTGGAGAACAACTTGGATAGTCCAGGAAAGAGTGAAAAATAAGTGAAAGAAAATAAACAGAGACAAATGAGGGTGAGGAAATCATTGGTAGCATTTACACTGTGACAGAAATTAATTGGTTCATTGTTGGGCAGAATGAAGACATTTGGACTATCCTGGAAAGGTATTTTTATCTGCGTATTGGTATTGTTTTGATTATGTTGTTTGATTGCAGTGTCTCTACCTGTACATGGCAAGTTATGAAACTTATATTGCATTTGTAGATTTATTAATGTTATTACACAGTTTGTATCAATCACTCGCTTTTCAACAGTACATAGGCTGCAACTGTTCACTATCCACAGATCGTACCTGAAGGCATCAACTATGTAGGCAGTGAGGCAAGTTTTGAATAACATACTTCAGACTTGAAAATACACTTACATATACTGTGGAAATCCTCACATAAAAATTACCTGTTGCACTTTGCATTTGATAACTGTTAATTCTACATCTGTGTTCAGAACTAATTCATTGTTGTGCAACTAATATTTTTGTGACCTAGTACTGCAATAAAGTTGATGAATACTGGCTTCATATTGTTGTTAAGCGCATCTGTTAACTAAAAGCACCACATAATTTTAGTTATGTTATTGAAGTTTATGTTCACATGTACATAAACACAATAAGCAAACAGCATTTTCCATTTGTTAATGGATACAGTGTATGTGTGCTATTCTGCCTTACGGCAGGTCTTGTCATGGGTTAAGCTCCTTCCACTTTTGTCTGTCCATAGCCAGTCTTTTCATTTCTGAAAATTTGCCTCCTTTGATATTGTCCAGCATTTGATATCTTCTTTTTCCTCTTCCCCTTTTTCCCTCCACCATTCCTTCTATTCCTTCCTTCCTTCAATAAATAGTCCTTCCTCAAACAATGTCCAACCCATATCCGTTTTCTCTTTCTGATGACTTTCAGCATGTTTCTTTCTTCTCCAACTCTTCTTAATACTTATTCATTCCTTACTCGGTCTTCCCATTTCACTTTTTCCATTCTTCTCCATATCCACATCTCTAGTGCCTCCAATCTTCTTTCATCTTCCTTCCTCAATGTCCAGGTCTCTGCACCAGATAGTGCAACACTCCAGATGTAACATTTGGCAAGTCTTTTCCTCAGATCTTTATTTAGTGGCCCACAAAGTAATTTCTGTTTCCTCTTGAATCCTTCTTTTGCCATTGCAATTCTTTTCCTAATTTCTGTAGAGCAATACGTATCATCCATTATTACACTTCCTAAGTAATTGAAGTTATCCACTTGCTCTATTTCCTCTCCCCCTATTTTCATACAGCATTTTCTCCCCTTTCCTCCAATTACCATCCTTTTTTGTTTTCTACTTGTTAACCTTCATTCCATATTGTTCTAATTTTGTGTTTGGATCGTCTAACATTTGTTCCAGCTCTCTTGCACACTCTGCCATCACAACCATGTCGTCTGCAAATCTTATACACTCCACTCTCCGACCCCCTGTACAAACTCCTCTCCTTCCATCAAATTTTTCACTGATAATTTCCTCTAGATATATATTGAACAGTGTTGGTGATAAACAATAACCTTGTCTTACACCTCTTCCCAGTTCAATTTCTTCACTCATCACACCTCCTATTCTTACTCTTGCTCTCTGGTTCAAATGTAAATTTCCAATTAGCCGTCTTTCTCTCCAGTCAACTCCATGTTTCCTTAGGATTTCCATCAGTTTGTCCCATCTGATACAGTCAAAAGCCTTCTCAAGATCAGTGAACACAACATACACCTTCCTTTTCTTCTCCGTGTACCTCTCCTCTATCACTCTCAGTAGCCCAATGTCATCTCTAGTTCCCACTTCTTGCCTGAAACCAAATTGTTCATCTCCTATTACACAATTCAGCTTTCCATATAGCCTTCTGTTGAGCGTCCTCAGCAAGATTGGCTGCATGCGATACCAGGCTCACTGTTCTATGTTCCTCCCGCTTTTTGCTTTGCTTTTCCATAGGTATTAAGATACTTTCTGTGAAGTCCTTTGGCCATTTTCCTGTCATGTAATTTGATTACACAATTCATTCGACTCCCTTTTCCCTTCTTTCTTCAATGACTTTTAACATTTCCACAGGAATCTCATCAATTCCCATTGCCTTTCCGTTTTTCGTCTCCTTCATTGATTCTTCAGTCTCGCTAGTTAGTATTGCATTTCCTTTACAGTACACTCCTATAAAAATATTTTCATCCAGTTCTTCATAACATTCAAACCACAGTGCGTTGAAGCATAAGTCTAAATATCACCAGTTTCTGTGTAATGCAATTTATGTTACGATAGGGCATGTCTAGCTGCTCACGCAATTCCTGACACAGGCTGACTGCCTCATGTCCATGCTGGTGACTATGACTGCCTCCAGTGTAGTGCCTCAAATTACAAGCACTGCAACACTACCAAAACGTCCAAATCCATACTAAGCTTTTAAATGTGAGAGTAACTTTGTCTGTTACCTTTTCATGACTAAATTGCCAAATCAATTTTTATGAAATATGGTGTGGATATTAAAAAAAGGACCCTAAGAGTATGAAGTAGGGACTTTAACTTCAGTGAACATAAACCAAGTTAAATAATTATTATATTTGTTGCATAATGTACAGCTACTACAGTAGTCTGATGAATAGGTGCACACTCGTGCCCATGTCCCCCTTCCTCACGCATTGCTCGACAGTGTACTGAGCGAGATGGCACAGTGGTTAGAAGACTGGACTCGATTCAGGACAGTGACTGTTCAAATCTGTGTCCAGCCATCCTGATTTAGGTTTTCCGTGATTTCCCTAAATCACTCCAGGCAGATGCTGGGATGGTTTCTCTGAAAGGGCACGGCTGATTTCCTTCCCAATCCTAGACAAAATATGAGCTTGTGCTCCATCTCTTATGACTTCTGAGTCAATGAAATGTTCAGTCCAATCTTCCTTCCTTCCTTCCTTGCTCGGCAGCATGTCGTGCCCTCCACTGTGGCATGTGGGAAGTTGTTTGGCAGTGCAGTCACGCATTTCACAAGCTGTGTGTACCTAAATAGGTACACACATGAGGGCAGCTGATGTTTTTACATGTACAAAAACTTGCTCACCAACATTCATTGTAACAAAAGTACTGGTATGCGAGTGCAGTCGCAGGTAACAGCTAGTATTGCATAAGGTAGAATGGCAGTATGATCACACCACCACCTGTGTTAACAGATGAAGCCTTAAACCCCTCTTGAATGCAGAGTGGTTTAGGATAAGAGACGGGCTTCTGGATAGTTTGTTGCATTTCAGCAGTTTTTTTTAAACACACTGTAAATCATGCATTGGGCAAGTATGTGCTGAAAAAGTGGGTTACAGACAGAAAAGACCCACCGTGGTTTAACAGCGGAATTCGGAGAAAGCTCAGGAAGCAAAGGCAGTTGCACTCGTGGTACAAGAAAGATTGGGAGAATGAGGACAGGCAAAAGCTAGCAGAGATTCGTGCTGCTGTAAAAAGAGCGATGCGCGAAGCATTCAACCACTACCACCGTCATACCTTAGCAAAAGATCTTGCTGAAAACCCAAGGAAATTCTGGTCTTACGTAAAATCGGTAAGCGGGTCGAAGGCTTCCATCCAGTCACTCACTGATCAGTCTGGCCTGGCAATGGAAGACAGTAAAACCAAAGCTGAAATTTTAAATTTAGCATTTTAGAAATCTTTCACGCAGGAGGATCGTGCAAACATACCGACATTTGAGTCTCGTACAGATTCCCGTATGGAGGACATAGTGATAGACATACCTGGGGTTTTGAAGCAGCTGAATGGGTTGAAAGTAAATAAATTGCCAGGTCCTGATGGGATTCCAATTCAGTTTTACAGAGAGTACTGTACTGCATTGTCTCCTTACTTAGCTTGCATTTATCGCGAATCTCTTGCCCAACGTAAAGTCCCGAATGTCTGGAAAAAAGCGCAGGTGATGCCTGTATATAAGAAGGGTAGAAGGACGGATCCTCAAAATTACAGACCAATATCCTTAACATCGGTTTGTTGCAGGATTCTCGAACATATTCTCAGTTAGAATATAATGAATTTCCTTCAGACAGAGATGTTGCTGTCCATGCATCAGCACGGCTTTAGAAAGAATCGCTCCTGCGAAACGCAACTCGCCCTTTTTTCACATGATATCTTGCGAACCATGGATGAAGGGTATCAGACGGATGCCTTATTCCTTGACTTCCGGAAAGCATTTGACTTGGTGCCCCACTGCAGACTCCTAACTAAGGTACGAGCATATGGGATTGGTTCCCAAGTATGTGAGTGGCTCGAAGACTTCTTAAGTAATAGAACCCAGTACGTTATCCTCGATGGCGGGTGTTCATCGGAGGTGAGGGTATCATCTGGAGTGCCCCAGGGAAGTGTGGTACATCCGCTGTTGTTTTCTATCTACATAAATGATCTTTTGGATAGGGTGGGTAGCAATGTGCGGGCTGTTTGCTGATGATGCTGTGGTGTACGGGAAGGTGTTGCCGTTGAGTGACTGTAGGAGGATACAAGATGACTTGGACAGGCTTTGTGATTCGTGTAAAGAATGGCAGCTAACTCTAAATATAGATAAATGTTAATTAATGCAGATGAATAGGAAAAAGAATCCTGTAATGTTTGAATACTCCATTAGTAGTGTAGCACTTGACACAGTCATCTCGATTAAATATTTGGGCGCATCATTGCAGAGCGATATGTAGTGGGACAAGTATGTAATGGCAGTTGTGGGGAAGGCGGATAGTCCTCTTCGGTTCATTGGTAGAATTTTGGGAAGATGTGGTTCATCTGTAAAGGAGACCGCTTATAAAACACTAATACGACCTATTCTTGAGTATCGCTTGAGCGTTTGGGATCCCTATCAGGTCGGATTGAGGGAGGACATAGAAGCAATTCAGAGGCGGGCTGCTAGATTTGTTACTGGTAGGTTTAATCATCACATGAGTGTTACGGAAATGCTTCAGGAGCTCGAGTGGGAGTCTCTAGAGCAGGGCTTAACAACTGGCCGGCTTTGAGCGCGAGTACTCGCGTCTGCTGAGGCACGTGCTCGCGAGCAGGTGCAAGGTCGCGGAGAAGTGAGGGAGGGGTGGGAGGGGAAATGCGCGCGCACATTTCAATGTGATCTCGCGTTCTTAGCAGATTTAACTAGCCATCTGAATGCTTTGAACATTTTACTACAAGGTAAAGATATGCTAATTACTCATTTCATAGATCGAATACGAGCTTTTAAAATGAAATTGACACTTTGGGTGAGTCAGCTGGAAACAGGAAACCTAGCTCATTTTCCTAAATTATCATCCATGCAGGATGTACACAAAGACTGTGAACGTTATTCACATAGTTTAGTTGATCAGCGCTTTCAAGATCTGACAGCACTAGACAGTGATTTTGATCTGTTCTCTCCATATTCAGCGAATATTTAAGAGATTCGTCCTGAGCTGCAGCAAGAAATTATTGACCTGCAGTGTGACAGAGAATACAGAGACAAATTTAAGAACAAGAAAAACATTTTGGAATTCTACAGACACTTCCCTCAGGATAGATTTCCTCGTTTGCACAAACTGGCAGCTACAATAATATCAATGTTCGGTTCCACGTATGTTTGTGAACAACTGTTCTCTGCAGTGAAATGTAACAAGACGCACCTGAGAAACGCATTGTCCGATCGAAATTTAAACTGCACGCTGCACCTAAAATGGACAAGAACAATTACTCCGAACATAGACGCAATTGTAAAGGGCAAAAAGTACAAGATAACCGAGAATCCCACACTTCAGTGACACCTTTTATTGTGTAACTGTTCACAAATTAATGTGAATGTAGAGGCATACACTAAGCTAATAAAGTTATGTGGCATGTGTACATTCTCCTTTATTTGTTTCATTTGCCGCAGTAATAATTCGTGAGTGATATCCCTGCAGGTGGCCGCGGATTTACATTGACTGGCGGCAGCTGTTGTGTGCCCCATGTGACTTTCCCCACTCTCCGCTCTGGTCCGGTAGTGGGGGTAACGTGCTCGCGCTGCTCCGTGCTCGCGCCTTGCTGCTCACAGCTTGCTCCGCGAGCACGTATGTTGTGAAGCCCTGCTCTAGAGGAAAGGAGGCATTCTTTTCATGAATCGCTACTGAGGAAATTTAGAGATCCAGCATTTGAGGCTGACTGCAGTACAATTTTACTGCTGCCAACTTACATTTCGCGGAAAGACCACAAAGATAAGATAAGAGAGATTAGGGCTTGTACAGAGGCACATAGGCAGTCATTTTTCCCTCGTTCTGTTTGGGAGTGGAACAGGGAGAGAAGATGCTACTTGTGGTACAAGGTACCCTCCGCCACGCACCATATGGTGGATTGCAGAGTATGTATGTAGATGTAGGTACAGCCAAGATGCTGGGTGCATTAGTTGCGGTTATGAGTAGAAGGCTCATGATTGATGTGCAAGGAGAAATATTGAGAAAACCAGCAACTAAGAAATCAGTCAGGAAATGATAGCATGGGAAAGTCATGTTGCCTATCCAGTTGCCTCCGTCCTGAGCACAGGAAGGACTGTGGTCAACCGACTGACAGTTATACGCACATATTTAGGAAGCATTCATGGCTGGCTTGAATCATCTGGAGTTTTTGCAGGATGTGCCATCTTGAACTACCTCACATAAGTAAAGATTCTCCAGAACTAGATTTTGGACTGGTGGGTGGTCCCACATATTTCCAAGGTTTTTTCAACTACACTACAGAAGTTTTGCTGGGAAGCCCTTACGTATCCTCCATACAATCCTGAACCCTCCTCGCATGTTTTTCAATTCTTTGAAACCTGAATAATATACATTTGTTGCCTGTGATTTCCTTTGAATAAAGAAGTGCATGCCTAGGAACAATCATGGCTTTGTAGGCAACTGCAAACATTTTTCCATGAAAGCATCAACCATCTTGTGCCACAGTGGGATAAATGCACATGAAGTTATGCTGATTATTTTGAAATAATAAAAAGTTTACATACATTTTTATATGTCTTATTTTCATTTGACTGCCCTGATATTTTTCTAAATTTGTGAATTGCATGTAGACAAAAAAGAGATTTCCTGCATGCTGTTATAGTGTTCTTTCTAGTTTAGATGCTCATCCCAGATTATGCTGAGATCTGTTAGTGTGTTTTTTATGATAAGGTAGTTGAGTACCATCAAGGAGCATAGAAGGAACTGTTACACAAAAATGTTCAATGATCAACTTGCATTATGATATGACGATATCCATTCTTAGGGTTTATAAAAAATCTATTCACCAAGTGACAGCAGAACACACACATAAGACTGTTGTGATTGGCAAGCTGTTGGAGCCAGTAGCTCTTTCTTCAGCCAGAAGGGTTGAAGGGGAAAGAAGAAGGGTGAAGGAAAGAGACTGGAGAGGTCTAGGAAAAGGGGTAGATTTTGGGAAAGTCATCCAGAACTGCAGGTCAGATGAGATTTACTGTACAGGATGAGAAGGAAAGACTCATCCCGTAAGGTAAGTCTCCCCTGACCTGCGGTTCTGGGTGACTTCCCCAAAATCTACCTCTCTTCCTAGACCTATCCACTCCTTTTCGTTTACCTTTCTTCCTTCCCCTTCAGCCCTTCTGTCTGAAGAAGGAGCTACTGGCTCCTTAAGCCTGCCAGTCACAACAGTCTTTTATGTGTGTGTTCTGCTGCCGCTTGGTAAGTAGATTGTTTTATCTATCCAATTAAATAATTTTATCAATAATTGATTGTTTTCATTGTTGCATTTTTAGGGTTTAGTGTGACTCAGGTTTTGTTACCATCATGACACTGAATAAAGCCATTCACACCAGATATGGCAACAGTAATATTCTTAGGGCTGGCAGTTAATACAACTAGTGTTGTTAGCCTGTACCAAATATGAAATATAATTGACATATCATATATCAGCAAAAGACCAATGACTGAACTCTTAGGGACTCCTTAGAGTGGATATTTCCATAATGACTTCCTCGACCCACATGCAACACTTTGATGGCTGTTTTTAAGGCAGCTGTCAAAGCACAGCATTGCATTATTTTAGAATTCAGTTGTTCTACTTTCATAAGTAATATATACTGAAAGTGCTGCATGCATCGTCACTTCACAAATGTCCACGGCATGTTTGATGTCACCAGTCACTTTGTTAATGCAGTTCCTTTGGTACCATTTTACAAAAACCTGCTCAACGCATGTAATGAATTTTGTGAGTCTGAATGTAGTCTGACATCTTCCTATGAACAATGTACTTCAATGTTATGGATACAACAAGACAATACACTAATCGGCCTATAGTTGCTCAGTGAATTTGGGTTTTCATTCTTGGGTAGTGACTGAATTAAACTTTGTTTCCACTCGATAGAACTTGTCCTATCTCTGCATAAACACAGTCTATGTTTTATGTATTTTTTCTTATTATGGACATATCATGTTTGGTTCATTGTTATAAAAAGAACCACTACTATTGCTTATTAGATTTTCGATATCACCACTGAAAGAAATACAAACCTTAAAGGTGAGTAAAAATTGATTTCCATTCTATCATTTAGATCTCCAGTGGTAAAGTTTCCTGAATTGTTAAATTGCTTCTTTTCTCATTTTCCAAATAACTGTAACTTTGAATTTTCATAAAAACTGTTAATACATGAATTCAAATATGTATTTTCACCCTTCAGACCTTAGAGCTTGCTAGTTCTTAGATTCTGACTGTCAAACGTGGAGGGCAAGAATCATGGATGGCTACTATAAAGTTCAGTTGGATCTACAAACAGTGAATATGCATTATTGCTTTTAAGCATAACAGCTTCAGCAAAGTGTTTGCTTTTACATTATTTACCTTGTGTCGAAGTCTCAAGTCACTAGTTTATTTTAAATTAGTTGTTTGTGAATCTTGATTTGGGTATTTAGATCAGTGTAGTCAGTTTTAAAATACTATAAATTTTCTGGAGCTTAATTACTCAATAATTAACTGTACTTGCAAATGTCCAGAGAAAGTGGGAAGGGGAAGGGAGAGAGGGTCAGCCAGATCCAGTATCTTCTAGCACACATCATATCAACAAACATCTTGTTTCTCACATATTCTTCCCCATCTTTTCCTCTTCCCTGCAGCACACTGTCTGCCTGATAATGCTGTAAAGTGACACTGCTCACAAGGGGAACCACCCATAGGTCACTCTGACACAGTTGAAACTTTGCAAGTTGAAAGAAGTTGTAAAATAAAGGGAAACCTACTTTGGCTTGATCTATAACAAATTGCAGGCTCCAGCTTTTGGAAAATGCTTTGAGATTTGTGGTTTGCCACAAAATTATCACATTGCTTGAGGTGCTCTGAATTTTTATGCTTTTAATGTTTTTGTGGTAGATATCATGCCAGAGAATGCACTGGTTCTCCTGAAATGTGAAAGTAAAAATCAAAGAAAAACCTAAAAGACTAGAATTTGTATGCTTTTTGTTTTCATTTATTGTTACTTATATAAGATTTGGAATGATAATATTCATGATAAATGAGATTTGAAATGCGTATTTCTTTTGTCAGTGATTCTGTTCTGTCACAAAATATGTTTGTCACATACTTCCATGACAAAAAAGGGAAAAGAAAAGCAGTAAATTAGATTTGAACACAGGATTCAAAAATTCAAAACAGTGCTTATACCCAATGCCCTACCGACCAACCCGTTTTTGTATTGTGCAAGCACACTGATGAAATGGTGTCAACATCAACAATCATTTTCTCAGAAACTATTGAGTGTTGGCACCAGTGCCAAAATAGGTGTAATTTTATGTTCACCCTTCCTTCAACTTGAAAAGCTTTGTCTGTGTCAGAGTGTGACCTATTGAGGGTGGGTTCCCCTTGTCAATTGCTGTGGTTATTCTTCATATTCTACTGTCAATATTGACACATGTCATTAAACTGAATATCACACTACTCTAAAAGCCAGTAAAAAACTGTATGCAGTAATTAGAAAGCATTATATACTGAATCCAGCTTCTCGATTCACTTGAAAATGGTAAGTGGCAAAGTGAAATAGACAACTCAGCTCCTGGATCTGACCTAATTTTTCAATGATGTACTATTTGATTTATATTCTGCTTAACATATCAATGCTCAAATTCTGCTAAAAACAACTTATTCACATTTATGGAGCATATTTGTATCTCTTCCGTATCCAATATGGATCCTGCTTGTGGTCTTCCTTATGTGTCAAGGGGAATGAAGTCCATTCGGTGCAGTCTTTATTGTTGTTTTAGAAGAGATGTTGGGTGGAACAATTTGGTTCTGTAACGCCTCTAATTTTTGTTGTGAATCAAAATCACTCTCACAAAGTTCCTGTTTAGTTCAGATTGGTGGTCTTGGGAGCTACAGTTCTCGTGACACACAAGATTTTTGTCAGTTTTCTGAAAGAAGGTATAACATGGTAACACATGCTTATTATGCATCTCATCACAACGATCTCCTCAAAGGCCTGTGGGTGAAAAGTTTGTAAAGTAAAAGATGATTTTTCAACAACAGAACAGTTGGTTCACATATAGATGTTCACAATAGCCAAACTGTATGAACTACCTTGTCCCCTTCTATCTTTAAAACTTTCTGCTATCCAACTTTTTTCTAGTTCTTCATTTTGAAAACTGACTTTGGAGAGGCTAATATTTGTCATTAAATGATGCCTTCATGAAGCACATCTTTGTTACTGAACAGCTATCAATTAAGGGACTTTTTCTTTTAAAAGGATAGGAATAAGAGAGCTGGTGTCAGTAAATGATGATATGGATTATTTCTGAAAAAAAAAAGGTTGTAAGCATTCATCACACTACCCCAGCAAATATGACCGACATTGGTCATTTTCCTTGGTTATGAATAAATAATGAAATGTAGAAACTAGTCCTAGCACACTCCGCCAGACAGCGTTCTTTTCTCCCCCATTCGGACATTAACCCTTCCATGCCATTTCCAGATTGCTGCTTCCATCCCATGTGATTGCTGCGTTCTGGCCTGAGCTACCGGAGTTGGTAATCATGTGTGCATGAGGTGTGCTTGCTTGTGTGAGTGAATGATGTGTGTTTCTCTTTTGCTGATGGAGCCTGTAGCCGAAAGGTTGTGTAATGTCTTTTAATTGTGCCTGTCTGCAGCTTAATGTGTCTTCTTTATGGTGAGTAGCAATCTTATTCTTTCCTACATGATTAGTAATGGAACATAGGCTGTGGTTTTTGCCTTTTTAAGATTTTGAGCTGTTGCTATTTATTTTATTTGTCCATCTATAATTATGATTCCATATAATAGAGGATTTCCTTGCATATGTATCACATAGTAGGTTTGCAAACTGAAAGGGCTGTTGTTTTGTCATTTCAAGTCTGTCATTAAAGAGTTGAGTACTACTGTGGTCAGTGAACTTCTCAGACAGATGTCTTCTAGTTATTCATGACAAGCATCATATTTACTTAAAATGGTAAATGATGAGATAAACAACAGAAAGGTGTGGATATTAAATCTTTTATGATGGCACTGGCCTGCTCTTTGTTGAAGTCACAATCGAAAAACAGTCCTGTCACAAGGCACAGTCTAGAGATAATTAGCCTAACAGTAGTTGGAACCATCCTCTTACCACTCAGAAATCAGTATATAGCCAGTCTGTCGTTAACATGAGCATTAAGAATTCTGGGGATGTCCATGTAGCCAAAATTGTATCATAGATGAATCCATCTTTTGATTAGTGGAGGTGAACAGTTAGTTAGGTGACAACTAGAAGTAACCATGTGCTCCACTTCAATCACGTATTTTTGCAGTGGACTGCTATTAGTCATGCCTATTTTACTGGATTTGTTGTATACAGATGTGGAGTTGAGCCATACAGTGTGAAATGCTGCTGCCTGATGGGTAACACCACCAATTGTACTCTGCATGTTTCATACCAACAGCACTAGGAGACACTAAATCCCTTCCCCCAGGGTTAGGCAAATACTTTACATCCAAGAGTGACTCCTACAACTCTCTCATGTTGTGGCTTGCTGACCAAATGCACAATAAGAGAGAACTTTTTATGAATGTAAGCCAGGTTTATTTTTCTATAGAAGCTTTAAAACAACCATTTAATTGTAAAGGTATCATGTCTATAATGTGTGCAAGGTGCCAAGAAAATTACTACTGTCTCTATTTTTGTGAGGATTATCATTGCAGCATTTGGATATCATCAAATGTGAACTAATTAAAAGTATCTAATTTTACATACAAAGTTCTTGTGTACACTTTACAATCCCTTCATTGAAAGTTATTTGCAATCCCACATTTTCCTTTGCCTTTCCTTTTCATGCCTGTATGAAAATGTTAATAAGTCCCAAATCCACAGTTTGAATCCAGAAAGTAATGCATCTCATTTTTTTTTGTGATGGACTGTATGTCACAGTGCATTCGGGCTGGGGAGAGTAGTGGGGGGTGGGGGGGACCTTGCTTTTCAGTGGTAGGTTGCTCAATTGTTTCTGCACTCTTGGAGGGTTAGGACTGCTTCTTCCATTAACCTCTATGTAGTGGTCGCATTGAACTTGTTGTTGTTGTTGTTGTTGTTGTTGTTTTCAGTACAGAGACTGGTTTGATGCAGCTCTCCATGCTACTCTATCCTGTGCAAGCTTCTTCATCTCCGAGTAACTACTGCAACCTACATCCTTTTGAATCTGCTTAGTATATTCATCTCTTGGTCTCCCTCCATGATTTTTACCCCCCATGCTTCCCTCCAATACTAAATTGGTGATCCCTTGATGCCTCAGAACGTGTCCTATCAGCTGATCCCTTCTTCTAGTCAAGTTGTCTCACAAATTCCTTTTCTCCCCAATTCTACTCAGTACCTCCTCATTAGTTATGTGATCTACCCATCTAATCTTCAGCATTCTTCTGTAGCACCACATTTCGAAAGCTTCTATTCTCTTCTTCTCTTAACTATTTATTGTCCATGTTTCACTTCCATACATGCCTACACTCCATACAAATACTTTCAGAAAAGACTTCCTGACACTTAAATCTATACTCAATGTTAACAAATTTCTCTTCTTCAGAAAAGCTTTCCTTGCCACAGCCAGTCTATGTTTTATATCCTCTCTACTTTGACCATCATCAGTTATTTTGCTTCCCAAATAGCAAAACTCATCTACTACTTTAAGTCTCTCATTTACTGGTCTAATTTCATCAGCATCACCTGATTTAATTCAACTACATTTCATTATTCTCATTTTACTCTTGTTGATGTTCATCTTACATCCTCCTTTCAAGACACTGTCCATTCCATTCAACTGCTGTTCCAAGCGTTGAACTTATGATGGAGAAAATTTTAGACCAACACTGTTTCATAAAGTTTTGTGTGAAACTCAACAAAACACTGCTGGAAGCTTTTGAAATGCTTAAAAAAAGCCTTCATGGCTGATTTCCTGTCCAGGCCACAGTCGAACAGATGGTGCAAGATACTTAGATATGGTCAGGAGAAGGTTACGGACGAGACCCGCGCAGAACATGTGATGAAGTAAGCTGGGATAATTTTAATTCCCCTCTTGTTTTGCCATCTGCCTCCTTAAATTCGCTTTTTCACTTTGAGCTAATTACCATTAACATACATGAGTATAATCTACATTTTCATAAAAGAAGAAGATTGACATAGTAATTGTAAACATTTGGAAGACGAAATCCTAGTAATCTTAAAGTATTTATTTGGCTCTGTTCGAAAACATTTAGCAGAGCCAGCCCTTAATTAATTCCAAAGTAATTAACAGTTTTGTCAAAAGTATTGTTTGCATACTTAGATTTGTTAATTTCATGATTTAAACAAATAATTCGGCTTAACCCTTGCAGTAGAAGAAACTGTTAAAAAGGCGGATTTTTTTTATGTATTCAGTTAATGTTATGTGTTAAGTTTTAATTGTAATTTCTGTAAATTTAATTTTGAACAATATGTAGTTTCAGTACCTATTATTGTGATGATACATAAAAGCCCGATTTTTGGTCAAGAGACAGTCAATCCACAGCCGAGTTTCAGACAGGGAACCCATGTTGGTTAGAACAACAACAATGCTTCAACTAAACTGTCAAATAAGTGTTACACCAATAGGCCGTGTGTTAAAACAATGATAGTGTCTGCTCCATACGTATTCTTCAAGAACTATGAATTATGTGGTTATGGTTTTACTGCTCGTAGATGTTCAACAGTAAACTATGGTAGCAGTATGTGGATGGTTTGCCTGCTAACTATTAATGAGGCTTATAGGAAGTTAGAACAATAGGGCACTGGCCACATATAAATGTGTATTATTGGGGGGTTGTGAAAAGTGAAATGAAAGCACTTTGAAATGCAACTGTTCGCCTGTTGGCTACATTATTTACAGTAGTCAGTGTCGGAATCCACAACCCCTTTTTCAGCCAGTGTAGCAGCACGGTACATCAACACCGAGGACAACAAACGAAATAAATAAAGCACGTGGAAATGCTACAAACGCGTGTCAATAACGCAAACGGATGACCATAGATTTTTATTGCCAGTTGTTGAATTCAGACCGTCATATGATTGTTCTCTTGATGTCAAAATTATTGAACTTGCCAAAACAAACAGTTGTTCATGGTATGATCTGGACTCAAAGGGACTGAGTGCGGAATGGTGCACGATTTCGTCACCTTGCCAGAAGTGTGCTCGCATAAGCAAGTCCCATGCGAAGTCCATGTTCATATTCTTTTATACTCAAGGGAGAGTGCGCTACGAGTTTATACCCACTGGCCAGGCTGTCAGTGCTCAGTTTTATGAGGAAGTGCTCCAGAGACTGAATCACAGGGTTGCCCGTATCTGAAAGGAGTTCTGTGCGTAGTGGAAACTGCACCACAGCAACACGCCGGCTCACACCGCCTTTCTTGTCATGGCGTAACTGACCCAGATTGGTGTAAAAACGGTGCCCTGCCACTGTGCAGCCCCATCCCGGTCCCAGCAGATTTTTTCCCCCCCTCAGCAGAAAAGGGACCTCATAGGAAAGTATCTTGAGTCGCTGTACACTGTGCAAGCTACTTCGATGGCTTTCCTGAAGAGCATCCTAACTGAGGAGTTCCAGAAAGCTTATGATGTATGGAAATCACTCTGACAAAATAAAGATGGTGACACTTTGCTTTCTGAAAAAAACATTGTACTGAATGTTATTTCAGTTTTATTTACAATGTGAGTAACATAAAAATTGAAAAGGAAAAAAGTTAATGTGTACATTCTCAACCCCATGGCCACCAGATTCCCATTCTGTTATTTTTCTGTTGCACCAACTGCTGCCTGGAAACTACGCTAATGTAAGTGTCTCATGCCTCACCCGACCTGCACCAAAAGTTATTTTTTCTAAGTACTTGGCTATCTCGAGCTCCCACTGCTGATACTTTCATTTCTGACCAAGTCTATAAATAAATATGGACAAAATTGATGGTGAGTAGGTGCTGTCCACTTGTGAGCTGGAAGCAGCGTTTGCGCTGCTGTTGGCACATATCACTGTGGGCTCAGTTCTGATGATGTTACTGTGGGTCATTTCTGGTAACAACTTTGTGTGTGGTGGCCTGGGAGTGATTGACAGTAGTGGGAGGTCAAGGAAACGTCTTGCCGGCCGGAGTGGCCGTGCAGTTATAGGCGCTTCAGTCTGGAACTACGTGACCGCTACTGTCGCCGGTTCAAATCTTGTCTTGGGCATGGATGTGTGTGATGTCCTTAGGTTAATTAGATTTAAGTAGTTCTAAGTTCTAGGGGACTGATGACCTCAGCTGTTAAGTCCCATAGTGCTCAGAGCCATTTGAACAGTTTTGAAACCTCTTCTTAAATGTGCATGTCTGTATTTTTGCTCTCTGAAATGTTTTGTGGTAGTCTTTCTGTATGATGCTGTCTTTTTTGCTAAGGTCCCTTTCAGAGATACGGATAGTAGGTATCAGTGACCCATTACCAAGATGATTATTTCAATGTAAGGTACACTCTAAAGTACACAAATTGCCAGGAACATGCAGCACATTGTTTAAAAAATTGACATGTTTTTTAAATCCATCACAGCCAATAGCAGTAACAATTACTGACTTGTATTCTAAAAAATTAGCAGTTTTCGAGAAAGCAGCTTCATTCAACAGTTTTCTAGCTTGCTCTTCAGAGCAGCATTACTGTGGAACAATTTTAGGGTTTCATAAAAGCTGTTGATAACTCTTTAACTAATGAAAAAAATTGCTGCAGTAAAACTTCCTTGAATAGTAGACAATCGAATTCTGTGCCTTTGAGATGATGAAGTTCTTTTGATTGTCATATTATATGTGGAAACACACTGTTGGTTTGTTTTGTAAATAATAGGAAGAAAGGCTCTCTTCCATTTTTCTAATTGGCCTTGTCTCTTCTAGGGTTTCCTTCAGTTACTGTAGTGATTTTCTTCTTTGTTATGTAGCACTTCTTAACATTTATTAAAAAAAGTCCCAAAAAATGCAAAAACAGTTAACAGATTTATGTCCTGTGCACTAGTAAATAATAGCTGCAGCCCTATTGTTTTCTGGATTATGTGATTCTGATTTTGTGCTGTTATTGGCTTGTCCAATAGATGCCACAGTCTGAAGTGAAATGCATTGATAGGAGTCCATTTTTGGAATTCACACAAACGTTCAGTTGCTAAAAGCGTGTATGTTTGGATATTTGTTGGAAGGAATGGATTTCATCAATGAAGAGAGTAAGGGAAAATATTGACAACTTTCTCTACCTTGACGAGGGAAACGTGTCTCTGTCTTTGATATTCAGCTAGTCAAACATCATTAGCTGTTTTAACTACCATATGGACATTAACAAATTAAAACTGGAACACCAAGCAGGATACATATGACTTCCACAGATTAAGTACAAGACAACACACGAGTGATTACAACAGAGAAACTATACGTGATCTGTGGCATGAAAATTTAGTATGATATGAAGCCATCAAATATTGCACAAGTGTCTCTTAATGTTGTGATATGTAATCAGAGATCAGGCTTGCACATTCCTCACCAAATACAGTAGAGAATTCTTCTTCCTGAAACATTTCTGGTTATGTGGGTCATTCACAGAGCCTCTTCCAGTCTTCTCTTTCTCCCACTGTCTATCATTCACAATTTCCTCTCATTGTAGGCCTCTTCGGTTCACATCATCCTTCACCTGGTCTCTCCATCTTGTTCATGGTCTTGTGATTGGTCTTCTCTCAGATTCTGTCCATTCCAAAGCTCTTCTTGGAAGTCTTTTTTATCCCTTTCTTTTAGTGTGGCCAAACCATTTCATCCAGTTTCTCTCCATAGTTTCTTTTATGGGACTGATATGAAGCGTGTTTCGTATTGTTTTATTCCTTATCCTGGTTCTTCTCGTCTTACCCATGATCCATCATAGAAAGCCCATCTTTGTCATTTGTATTCTGCTCAGATCTTTCTTTGTCAAAGTTCAACATTCTGATCTGTAGGTCAAAATTGGTAGAAAATATGACTTGTACGTGATGATCTATGTTTTAACAGGTATTTTCTGTTTCCTAATTATATCCACTAAACAATAATAAAATTTTGAGCAATTTCCTGTCATCTCCAAAATTTCATCTTAGGTGTTTCATTTCTGGGTTAGCTTACTATCTGGATATTTGAAAGCTTATACTGTAATAATTTTTTCCATAGCAGCTTGCATCCTTCATTTTTTAGGGTTCTAGTACATCAGTTGGTAAAGATAGAACCTTAAAGGATCACTTTGTTGCCCGTCTCTTAAGAACAGTCCCCCCCCCCCCCCCTTCAGAAAGGGGTAGAGGTATTGAGTTGAAATACTAAGGTCTACAGTCCCTTGGCAATATTAAAAAGTTGAGCTTCTAAGTCACTGCAGTCAAAAACCATTTATGCGTTGTATTTTGATATTTGCAATCTCGCTCATCAAAAGGTATAGATGATCAATCTACATAAGTAATTAAGTTTGTTTTGGACCTTCAGAACCCTCTGCCAGGTATATAGTTGTTCCTCCAATTTCTGATCTTTGGCTTCCCAAATCATCCCATTGTCTGCGTATGCTGTGATTCACATATTGCTTGCTGGGAGTTGACTGAAATACGATATTTGAGTACCGAAGAGTGGTAGTACTTCAGACTCTGAAATATTTCTAAAGTAGTGGCTAATGTTCAAATTTTGTACCCAGTGGCATAATCAGATATCACATTTGGTGTTCGCCATGACACTCAACAATGTTGGCTTGCAGATTGTAGTCACCACAGTAGCGTCTAACATGTACGCGATCAAACTGTAAATCATGTTGGAAAGGGATGCATCTGAAAACACCACTCTGCATGCATGCTGTGGTGTTTCAAACCCAGTCTGAGGTGGGTGTGTTTTCTGGAGAATCGAAGTGGGCATGATGGTAACTGCTGCATAAGTCAAGCACGCATTTAGTTTTATAATTTTTGAAACTTTATTGAATTCTTTGTGTCAACCAGATTTGTGGAAATTGCTTTTGTGCTGACACTAGTATAAACATACATAATCATCAAGGATTACAATTTAAACTGTGATGAGACCCTATAAACAGTTAATAATAATAGGTTCAATTTAAGAGTTGCCACTTTTTTTTTTTTTTTTTTTTTCCCTCAGGTGTGTGGATGCCAGGCAGGCAAAATCTGCCAGGTGTAGGTTTCCCAGACACTGTTGATGTCAAAAAAACTATGCAGAGCAGAATGTCAGCAGCAGTACCAAAATTTAATCCGCAGAAAGATGTGGTTTGGGGTCCATCAGTGCATCAGAGGGATGCACTTCCTTCATCCACATCATCTACTAATCAATCAAATATCTTCAGGCAAGAGAAGAAAGGTTACAGTAATTTTGATGAAGGGAACCAACATCAAAACACAGCTTTTCATACTGCTAGAGAAGAACTGGTAAGAAAATGACGTGTGTGTGTGTGTGTGTGTGTGTGTGTGTGTGTGTGTGTGTGTGGTGCAGTGCAGTATATGTAAGCCAAATTTATTCTACAAACTGGTTGTAATGAATACATTTGGACTTTTAGGTTTATTTTGACAAGTGAATGAATAGCTGTAAAATGTCCTGCTTTCACCTTATCGTCATTGAATATGATTTCACTGTCTCTAACAAATGTTTCTGTGACCTTCCTGTTGGTTGTTTCCCCAGTATCTCACATCAAAGTATCTTCTTGCATTTTTTTACATTTCTCCATTCTCATCAAGTGACCATACCACTGCAGGCTGCACTTACATATGCCAACAATAATGACCTTCCTGTTGGTTGTTTCCCCAGTATCTCACATCAAAGTATCTTCTTGCATTTTTTTACATTTCTCCATTCTCATCAAGTGACCATACCACTGCAGGCTGCACTTACATATGCCAACAATAATGGGCAGTTTGGTGCCAGCATAACTTCTGTTTATTTTGTTTTTCTCATTGTTATTCTTAGTCTTCTGATATATAATTTTCATGAATTACATGTCTTTAGCTTATAAAGTTTTCTGTTGTTCTTATCAAGGAGAGTATCTATTTCCAGTCCATAGATCAGAATTGGTACAAAGTGAGTGTGTGACATGGTTAGTTTATATTTTTTGAGCATTTTGCTCTCTTGTATTCGGTTTCTCGTTTGGCTGTATAGCTATGAGGTCTTTTACGTCTGTTGGGTATTTCTTATCTTGCTGGGGTATGGTATATTCCAAGCATTTGAAATAGTTTCTTCCTCAGTGACTTTCATTTGTGCTGCTTATTTTAAGTTTGAACTTTCTGAACTGGTTATTCCAACAAACCAAGATAAATATTAGTTACGATAAGACACTGCCTTGTTGCACTCCTTTGTGTGTTTCAAAGCACTAGGATCTTCTGACTTCTATTTAAACACAGCTGTAACTTGCACATTTTCAGGTTTTTAATAAGAAAGCTTGATATGTTTCTATATCCTGGGCATTTCCTAATCTCCTGTCTTGGGACAGTGACATGCATTTTCTGTATCTAGAAATACTGTGGCGACATTCCTCCCCAGTTTCCAGTACTACTCCATTAAAATACTTGCAACAAAAAGAAAGATTTGTAGTGCTTCTGTTCTTCCTGAATCTCCATTGTTATTCTCTGAAGAGTGCTTTGAATATATTTCTTAGCTTTTATCATCTCTACATTGAGTTCATCAGTACCTGGCTTCTTACCATTTTATGTTCTTTAGTTGTGTCTATTCTTCCAGACACATTAGTGAGTGCTATGTAAGATTTGCATGTAGCCTCTCTCTCTGTCATCACCAATGCTGTTGTTTTCACTAATGTTTCCAGCAGGACAGGTTTTAGTTAATTGCTGTTCGTGTGTGCCTCTACACAAGGCTAATTGAGCTTCCCTACTAGAACAGGGCAACACAGCGTAATGTCAGTACAAAGTACATAATTAGGGTTACTGTTGTCTCCCCCAGCTGAAGATGATGTGCAAACAGTTAGTATTGCATTATTGGCCTGTCATTTCTGTTTCTACAGCATTCTTAGTTGTACGTGAGTATCACATGTGCTGTGTGGAAGTCACTGAAAACAAATTTTGTCTGTCTGATTAGTTGGCTGAAACTTGAAAATGCATTTCTGTTGTTTCATTATTATTTGAAGTTTCTCATTAGCACTGTAGAGAAATGAAGCCCTGTGTTCATCAATTACTGTTTCCCTCCTGCGAGCAGATCGGAAAAGATTTTCCCAATCGTGCAGAAATTCTGAACCAGTGAAGTTCGTTTTGTCAGTGGTATAACTTGGCTGAGAAACATAACTTAATAACACTTCTGATACACAAGCTTTCCCATCATAGGCAGGGCCATTTGTGTAAGCAGCCAAGTCATATACAAGCTCTGCCACAGTCACTGCACAGCATTTTATGTGAGTGTGATGACCCGCCAGCTGTCCACCAGAATGAATGGTCACTGCCAAACTCTGGCCAAGAACAAAGTTAAGAGCAAGTGACACAACAGGCTGAGCACAATACACTTGACTTCAATGGCTGCTTCACATTCTGTGCCATCTAGATCCTATCTCCCAGCTCCAGTTTTTCTGAACCACGTAGAAGGGAGTTACAGTTGAAGCACATCCTTTGCTGCCGTAATCCTCCTGGTCTCAATTTCTGTTAATCCATTACACCCACACCTTCTACCCAACAGTTTCCCCTTACTCTGTTCTCTCACCCCCTCCAAATCCGTGCCTGCATGTCATCTTCATTGTGCACTGCATCTCGTCAGCTCTGGTGCCAGTGTGCCACATGCCTAGACTGTGCAGCTGCCACCCCTCCCTCCCCCCCTCCTGCACACCTGCAGCCGGCACAATGTAGGAGTGTAGGTTTTGTGTGTGTGTCCTTTACTTCTAAGTTATTAGTCAGAGTGTGATAAAATTTCCAAGTGTTTCAATGACTGACAATTGGCCTTAAATGTTACCTACAATTACAGTGAGTCACAGTTGGAACTGATCTATGCATACAAATACCTGGTTGCAATAATTTATAGGGATATGAAATGGCCTGACGATATAGGCTCATTGTAAGTAAAGAAGGTGATAGCCTTCAATTCATTGGTACTATATTGGGAAAATACAGTCAGACTACAGAGGAGACTGCTTACACAATGTTTATGGGACCCAAATTGGTCTAACAAGGAACCCAGATAGGTTCAACAATGGATATTTGAATGTGTACAAAGAATGGTGGCACTTGTGGTCGCAGATTTGTTTGACCTTGTGGTGAGCGTCAGGAGATGCTGATAAACCTGAAATGGCAAATCTTGAAGATACACCAATCACCCTGCAAAAATCTACTTGCAAAATTTTTGGAATCCAGTATCAGCCTTAGAATCTAGGAATATACTGTAGCTATTTGCATATCATGCACAAAGGCATTCAAACAATCATTCTTTCAGTACTGTGTATGTGAATGGAATGCCGTACACTTTATGGCGATTTGCAGAACATAGAAGCAGAAGTCACATATAACCATCTGTAAATAGGCAGCATTTACCAGTGTACAAAAGTAATTGCATTGAGAAGAATACTGTTTTATTGTGCAAATTACATTAGATAGAGCTTTCTGACTCTTCATGTATTTCATTTGACCCTTTTGATTTGCAAGCATGGCAGGATAGTTCTGTAGCTTTACTTTCTTCAGATCTACATCATTAATTAATTTTGTTCTTCTTTTGATACACATTTTGTGAAGTCTTTTATTTTCTTGTTTGTAAGAAAATATCCTTTAAGAATCTTATTAATCGATATACATATATTTTAGTAGATGTGAAATTGAGAGTTTTTTTTCCTTCTATTACTGAATTATATTTTTTGTAGCAGTTACAATGTTGCTCTTTTTGCAGAACCTTCAGAATCAGAAGAAGTGGGGTTCTGGCAGATGTGGCGGTGCCTCATCAATGGAACAGCAGCCATCCTATGCCTATGGTGCTCAGAAACGGTCCCTTGGTACTCGACGTGGTGTTATGAACAAATTTATTCCTCCAATAAGAAATGAAGAGTGAGTATTCTTCTGCTTTAAATCTGTAGTTACTTATTTACATTTCAAATATGACGTTTTATTTAATTAGAAACTTACATTGATCAAATAGGTGTGATGAGAACATATTCTGATGAAACAGCACTGTGGAAATAATGTAATTTAAATATATCTAACGGTAGATAAATATGTGATAAAAAAAAAACAGGAATTTTTATGTACATTTGTTTTTCTGTGGTGTATATTCTATAGCAAGCTACTGAATCATTTTAGCAATACACAGGGACCTCAATCAAGCATAAGTGATATACAAGAGTTTAGAAGGCATACAGGGGTTAAGAAGGCAATAAAAGACACACACACACTAAAGAATAATGCTAAAAAATAATTAAATAATATGTAATAGTGCAGCAGCTAACGATTTTGAATGTAATCTTAATTATACAACTGAAGATGACATGACACCCATCTAGAGAACACTCCACATGCCAGTGGAGTGGAGTCTATCGTTGTTTGTTTGGTATGACATTACCTGAATGAAATTTTCTTTTGAATTAGTAAATGCAGATTTAGATAAATTACACTAACCTGCATTTTAAAACATTTTGTCAGATGATTTGTTGAAAGTAGGTGTTCTTGAATCAATTTTTATGCTGAGTCTAGAAATAACTACCATTTTTGTCTATCACATCAGGTTTTTACACAAAATAAGAAGTAATATTTGATGATTTTCTTTTCTGAGTCCACAAATATATTCTAACACAATTTCACAGGAGGTAAGTTTTTAATCAAAACACATTTAAAAAATAAACTAAATTTAAAAATACTCCTCAGTACTCCCCTAACTTGTTTCATGACTACATTGTATAAAAACAAGAAGTCAGCAGTGTTCCATTAATTTTTAAACTTTTCCTTCCTTGATTTCCTTCCAGATCCTGGTATATGATGACTGTCCCTCTTCAATATCCAACAGTAGTCGGCCATCATAGCTGCAGTCCATTGCCACTGGTACCTCCTCTCCATCTCCTTAATATCTCTTCAATGTAATGTCCTAAATTTTCCAGGAAGTAGTTGATCTGTGAGTGCAGAAAGTGGACTTTCTCACTGATTTAACAATTTTGCAACTATTTTCACCAAGCGAGGTGGTGCAGTGGTTAGCACACTGGACTTGCATTTGGGAGGATGACAGTTCAAACCCACATCTGGCCACCCAGATTTAGGTTTTCCCTTTCCCTAAATATCTTCAGGCAAATGCCAGGATGGTTCCTTTGAAAGGACACGGCAGATTTCCTCCCCCATCCTTCCCTAATCGATGGGACTGATAACCTCACTGTTTGGTCCCCTCCGCTGAATCATCCCACCGACCAATCATTTTCAACAATGGCCTTGTAGAGAACAACTTTCTTATTCCACAGAAAGTTCTCTAACTGATCGGAAGGCGGTCATGCCCCTTTTTCTCTTTTATTCGTCATCTTCTCAGAATCTACATCCTCATCAATTTCATTATTTGAGGACTTAAAAAAAAAAAATCCAACTTTCAGTTTGTCTCGTGGGAGGAAGGAAAATTTCATGGAAAGGTACTTGACGCAGGGTCCATCCTGTGGTAGAGTCTTTAAAAATTACATCATCAAGCCCAATTTTATTTGTAGAGGTTGGAGCAAGACACTTCTATTTTTTATTCTTTTTTCTACAAGTGGTTAGTGCAGGATATTATTAGTTAAGGGCACAAAATTTCTCTGCTCTGACCAAATTCCCACACTCAAATGTCTGTGCTTTAACCAACTGTCCAACTTGCATAGAAAGCAAGGCACTTATGTGAACCCAACTTGTTGTCTGAATAGTACCCCTACAACTTTAAAGTCACTGCAGATAAGCTACGTGCGTTCTTCATACTGTATACTCGTTAAGTGTTTTCATGTTCTGATACATTGCTGTTATTTGAGCTGAATGGGCCACAAGAATGTACCTATATGCATTTCCATTATGCAGTAACACCCCTTGCAGGCTCCTCACTGATGAGTCTAGAAAATTCTCCACTGTGTAGGATCATGTTCAATGCCATAGAAGTGCAATAACTCATTATTACAGTAAACCAAGGACTTGATCTAAGAGAATAAATGAACTAATTATTTCTCTCTGTCTGCACCATGAGTAATGTGTTCCTGGTTACAGAAGATTCTTACTTTTTAACCAGGAGCCAAGTGGTTCCACAGATTCCTTAGGCAACTTCGAATTTCGTATGAGATCATTAAGTTCACTCTGAGAGAACAGCTGTGGAGTAAAGTCGCATTCAGAATCGTGGACATCACTATTGTCTTCGGTAATTCCATCAACTTCATTTTCATCATCATCTTCTGCCACGTTCTCTACAATAGTTGGAGGAAGAGTAACAATTGGATCTTCTCCGTGTGAAAACTGGCCTAATGACTGAATCAGTGCTTGGATACACAATTTCTCTCTTATTTTTCGAGCTGCACCCCTGAACATTAACAAAGCAGAAGTAACAGTCATTAAGGTGACTTTTAGGCTCCCTCCACACCATTGGGATCACAAATGGCGTGCATATTTTCTTTCCTTTTGTCCCCAATCTTAACCATTCCATACAATAGTGGCAAACTGTTTCTAGCACCCGTCCCTTGTCCTGGTCACAGAGTTTCTCTTTAAAATAAGCATGGTAAGCTTTTTGCACAGTCTGCTTAGTTACTGAATAATTCCCAAAAATATTTCAGAAAAGATTTAAGTCCTACACAGACTTCTGCGTTAGCATTATAGCAACTGTCAATAGTAGGTGAAGTGTTTTCTTAATACTGTCTTAAATATACAAAATAATCACAATATAGCACTAGTAACCCAATCCTGTGAGACACTCAGGGTCACATAACAACAACAATCATCAATAGGAGTAACAACCTAAAAGTATACAAAGGCATATTGAAAAACTTCCCTCCAATAATACACATGACCTACTGGTGCAGCTATATATCTTTGAAGTCAAAGTGCGGCAAAACTATACGTGATTGCAAAAAACTGAAATCAGATTTGGAATCAGCATAAAAAGTTGAGGTAGTATCACGTATTAGTTTTCAGTTCTCTGATACAATGCAGACTAGTGTTATTGTAAATACTTTTGGATTAAAGGAGACCATTCACCGAAAAACAGAAGAGTTGAGTTGTTGTTAGAGAGAAAAAGAAAACTTACTAGCTTTTGGAATTAACTCTCTCTCTCTCTCTCTCTCTCTCTCTCTCTCTCTCTCTCTCACACACACACACACACACACACACACACACACACACACACACACACACACACACACACACTTCTGCATCTACATGGTGCTGGCTGGACTAATATTGCCAGTGCTTTATTTCTTGGCAGGTGGATGATTTGTGGTGGGAGTAGTGTTAGGTGAGGTGGATAGAGGGTGTGGGATCTGTAGGATGTGTTGCAAGGAGGACGCCCATTTACATACTTCAGAGAAGCTGGTGGTGGAGGGAAAGATCCAGGTGAAATGAAATGTTGTGTGGTGAGGCCCTCCCAATAGGTAGACCCACTCACCTGGTGCAAGTCTTTTGAGGTGGCGCCACTTCGCTGACTGACTTGCCCATCTGTGAGGCTGAAATGATGATGATGAAGACTGCACAACATTCAGTTCCTGAGCAGAGAAAATCTCCAACCCAGTCGGGAATCAAACCCGGGCCCCCCCCCCAGCATGACAAGCCAGCGAGCTGTCCACTCAGCTACGGTGGCGGACAGAATCCAAATGATCCAGGTTGTGTAGCAGCCATTGAAACTGAGCATGTTGTGCTCAGCTACACGTTTTGCCACTGGGTAGTCAACTTTTTTCTTGGCAATAGTTTGGCAGTGGCTGTTCATCCTGGTAGACAGCTGGTTGGTAGTCATACTGAGATAAAAGGCTGTGCAGTATTTGCAGCAGATTTGGTATATGACATGGCTAGGTTCACAAGTGGCTTGGCTTCTGATGGTGTAGGATAAGCCTGTGATAGGACTGGAGTGAGAGGTGCTAGGTTTGTGGATTGGACAGGTCTTGCAGCTTGGTCTTTCAGAGGGATATGGTCCGTGTGACAAAGGGTTGGGGTGTGGAGTGAGAGAGGCATAGGGATGGACTAGAATGTTGTGTAGGTTGGGTGGGCATTGCAACCACCACATTAGAAGGGGTGGGAAGGGTCTTGAGTGTGTTCTCTCTCATTTCAGGGCGAAGTGAGAGGTAATTCAAGCCCTGGCAAAGGAAGTGTTTCAGTTGTTCCAGTCCAGTGTGACATTGAGCTCTTTCCCATTAAAAAGTGTAGGCGCATATGCAGTATCTTAGTTGGAGTGATGAAGGAAGACTGTAGAGTTTAGGCTTGTTCTGTGCATCTGACATCATACATTCTCCGACAGCCAGTGCACATTCAGTAGTTTTCTGAATTCTCTGCTGTGAACATCATCGCCACTACAAGTGTTAAACTTGGTTGTTGTGACTTACTTAGTGTGAGCTGTCATATTTAATGGTGGTAGAAAGTGACAAATTCCACATAAACACACTTTCTTCATGAGCAAAGCAGAAAATGGTGGACCTATCACAGATATTGCCAGATTTGAGAAACAGGCTTCACAAGCAAGTGCGTCAGCTTGTGAACCCTTCAGTGGATTGACAGTGAAGGTAATTTATCTGTCCAGATCTGTGAAGCCCAGTTTTCAGATCACCAGGAATACATCACATTTGTAAGAAACCTGTCACAAGTTTAGATGATTGTGTCAAAGATGTTCTAAGGTGTGTTGTGCTCAATTTCTTACTGTCAAAATATTTCTGTTGCAAATGAGCGAAACTCAATGCAAAGAATACGTAAAAAAAATTGGATTCAGATATGCACATACAAACGTAGGAAGAAAAATTTTAATGAAACATTGTGATATCATTGTTTCATGGGCACAGTTTTTAAGAAGTATTCTTGAAATAAGAAAATCTGGAAATCCAAACATGTTTTTGCTTGAATGAAAAGTATGTAAACCAGAATCATACTAGGAAAGCATTGTAATATGAGTGATGTTTCAGATAGTTTTAAAGTACCAGTTGGTAGAGGTGGAATAATAATTGTGCTTCATGCTGGTTCTGCTTCCGGATTCTTTCCAGAAAGCAAATTTGTGTTCCTGGCAAAAAGAGCAGTTCAGGAGATTATCATGCTGATATTAAATCAAAGACATTTAAATTATGATTTAGTGCCTGAAAACACAGTGATTGTTATAGAAAGTGTGAGTTATCACTCATCTGTTGATGACAAGGCACCCACAAAGTAAAAAGATACTGCATGCTGCCAACCAAACTTGTGCTGATTTGTTGAATCTTGTAGCACTTCACAAGTCTCATTTAAAAATTTATGAGATCGATTGTATTCCACAGGAACATGGATGTGCTATTTTAAGTTTGCCACCATATCTCGCCAGTGCAATCCAATAGAGCTCCTATGGGCACAAGTGAAAGAGTATGTCGCAAAATGAACGGTGACCTTTAATTAAAACTACCAATACAGACAGGCTTTTAGATAAAGCACTTGACTACATAACTTCTTCAGTGTGGGCTGATAGTGTTCAGTATGCAGACTGGCTACAGGAAGAGGACATGTAGAGGGAAAATTTAACCGACAACCTGCTTGATCCCATCATCATCAATCTAACACGGGATGAACCAGATACCGACACAGACTGCAGTGATGTAAATTATGTCAATGGGAGTGGCTAAAAACAGTGAAAGGTAAGGCACACATACAATATTTATGATGTCATTTTTATTTTTTGTGGTGCCTCTCCTGCAGTCACTGCTTTACAAGTAATATATATGCCATCTCTTGCCACTGTAATAAAAGTCTTGTTTGAACCCCACACAGTTCACATTATTTTAAAGCATCTTCAGTGGACAGTTTTTTGGCTCCTACACCAATTTCGTACTTTCTTCTACATACGTAAGTTAATTTTTAGCACCCGTAACTTCATTAACAGATATATTTTAGTTATCATATTTTTATAATTCCACAATTCATTTGCGTGTATTTTGAACAGAACAAAGTTGACAAATGGCACAAAAGTGAATTGTGGATTTATAAATAAAATAAAGCCCATCTGGTATAAGTAACACTTTGTAATAAAAGTTGGCATATATCACCATATTATATACAATATTTTTGCAGCATTTAAATTGTTTGCTTCAGAATGTTATGTAATGCATAATCTTTGGTAGACTGCATTCAAGTTGAAAATAGTTGTACACTGCACATGGACAGTGCAGCATACGTGAAGCACAGAAGCTTATAAGATGTGGTTAACAAACAGGTGGTAATGAAACATGTAGTCCAGGGGGGCAGCCAACTGTTGCATTATCAGAGCATTACAGATAACTGGTCTTTCAATACTGTATGAAAATTATTATCTGTAAACTTTTAGTCTGCCCATTGGCACAAATATTCATACTTATGTGTATGTAAATGCTTGGTTATGCAGCTTCTGAGGGCAAAACGCAAAACACATACGCAGTGTAAGCCAACATTGTGTTTCGTGTTGCTCCTGCACCGGTCATCTCCCTATGGTAATCATGCCCAACGCCCAAAACACAAGCTCCGGAAATGCATACAGCACCTGTCACTTGGAACCAGCAATGCTGGATAACTCTTTAACATTAGAATATCATTTAGGAGGAAACAAGAGCTGTATCAAAAGGAGGAGGACAGTCAATGCTGAGGAATGTCATCACCCAGGATAAAGCAATGTATTACACCAAGAGAATAAAAACCTCTCAGAACAAAACTAGAACTATATGGTTAATTGTGAAAGCGGTACAAGGCAGAATGTGAGTGATCAACAATATTACTTACACCTTTTTTATATGAGACAGAAACTGTTAGTTTCACCAGAGCTGTGAAAAAATTTAATAATCATTAGTCAACAAGTTAAGTACAAATGTAATTGGTACAAATAAATATGCAGCACTTTTGAAATCTGGTGTTCCAAGACAACTACTTGACATGTAGCTACATGAAACAAGCAAATGATGAAACCGAATCGGTTATTGCATCATTCAAGAGTAAAATGTCCCATGAGTTTGGTGATATTTCAAATAGGATTATCAAGATCAGTGCACCATTCATTAGTTCTATATTCAGTCATCTGTGTAATGTGTCTTTCAGGTGCAGCCAATTTCCTGACAGACTGAAATAGGTGAAAGAGATAATGTGGGCAATTATCAAACAATTTATTTGCTACTAGTGTTTTCAAAAGCTGTTGTGAAGGCAATATATAGGAAATTAGTGGCAATCTCAGTACACATTTCTTGTGGCTTAATGGAAAAGTGCTGTATCACAACAGGCAGTTTCAGCATTGTAACACGAGTCCAGGTCCAGATGTGCGCCAGCATTGTAGGTATCCCTAACACAATGACATAATCTGTGCTGCCTTGAACTGCCACAATATCACAAAATCTGGCCCCTTAATTACCTAGAGATGTTGAGTGATCAGCACAGCAAAGCCCCAGTGAGAGATGTCCCTGATCACATAATTGACCATAACACTGTGGTGATTCACACCATATGCACTGATCGTGTACGCCTTGGGGCCTTATTCAACATGTTGAAGAGGCCATTCCAGCAGTCATTCAGGGAACAGGGCGCAACCAACTGCAGATTGTGACGCACATGGGAACAAATTATGCCTGTTGTCTGGACTCCAAAGTCATTCTTGGGTCATTCCAGTGAGTGGCAGAGAAGGTTGAGGAGACCAGTCTTGCGCCTGGAGTTTCAGCATTGTCACCAGAACTGATAGTGGATCTTTGGTTCTGAGTCGAGTGGAAGGACTGAACCAGAGACTTCGAAAGTTTTGTGACAAGCTACACTGTGACTTCCTGGACTTGCACCATAGGGTTGAGAACTGTAGGGTTCCTCTAAATAGCTCAAGTGTGGCTACACTCAGAGGCTGCTACTCAGGGAGCTGACTTTGTGTGGGGTGCACGCAAGGGTCTTTTACATTAGGTAACTCTCCATCCAGTCCAGATAATGATGGCCACAGGAAACGCAGAAGTATCAGTACAAGATTGACAGAAATGCCTCCCACATGTGAGAATATTAAAATCCTAATAGTAAACTGCCAAAGCATTTGTAACAAAGTACCAGAGTTTGAAGTGCTCATGAAAAGCAGTGAAGCTCACATATTACTACGTACAGAAAGCTGGTTGAAACCTCAAATTCATGTGTTGTTGTTGTTGTCTTCAGTACTGAGACTGGTTTGATGCAGCTCTCCATGCTACTCTATCCTGTGCAAGCTTCTTCATCTCCCAGTACTTACTGCAACCTACATCCTTCTGAATCTGCTTGGTGTATTCATCTCTTGGTCTCCCTCTACGATTTTTACCCTCCACGCTGCCCTCCAATGCTAAATTTGTGATCCCCTGATGTGCCACAAACTCCTCTTCTCCCCAATTCTCTTCAATACCTCATCATTAGTTATGTGATCTACCCATCTAATCTTCAGCATTCTTCTGTAGCACCACATTTCGAAAGCTTCTATTCTCTTCTTGTCCAAACTATTTATCGCCCATGTTTCACTTCCATACATGACTACACTCCATACAAATACACTCCTGGAAATTGAAATAAGAACACCGTGAATTCATTGTCCCAGGAAGGGGAAACTTTATTGACACATTCCTGGGGTCAGATACATCACATGATCACACTGACAGAACCACAAGCACATAGACACAGGCAACAGAGCATGCACAATGTCGGCACTAGTACAGTGTATATCCACCTTTCGCAGCAATGCAGGCTGCTATTCTCCCATGGAGACGATCGTAGAGATGCTGGATGTAGTCCTGTGGAACGGCTTGCCATGCCATTTCCACCTGGCGCCTCAGTTGGATCAGCGTTCGTGCTGGACGTGAAGACCGCGTGAGACGACGCTTCATCCAGTCCCAAACATGCTCAATGGGGGACAGATCCGGAGATCTTGCTGGCCAGGGTAGTTGACTTACACCTTCTAGAGCACGTTGGGTGGCACGGGATACATGCGGACGTGCATTGCCCTGTTGGAACAGCAAGTTCCCTTGCCGGTCTAGGAATGGTAGAACGATGGGTTCGATGACGGTTTGGATGTACCGTGTACTATTCAGTGTCCCCTCGACGATCACCAGTGGTGTACGGCCAGTGTAGGAGATCGCTCCCCACACCATGATGCCGAGTGTTGGCCCTGTGTGCCTCGGTCGTATGCAGTCCTGATTGTGGCGCTCACCTGCACGGCGCCAAACACGCATACGACCATCATTGGCACCAAGGCAGAAGCGACTCTCATCGCTGAAGACGACACGTCTCCATTCGGCCCTCCATTCACGCCTGTCGCGACACCACTGGAGGCGGGCTGCACGATGTTGGGGCGTGAGCGGAAGACGGCCTAACGGTGTGCGGGACCGTAGCCCAGCTTCATGGAGACGGTTACGAATGGTCCTCGCCGATACCCCAGGAGCAACAGTGTCCCTAATTTGCTGGGAAGTGGCGGTGCGGTCCCCTACGGCACTGCGTAGGATCCTACGGTCTTGGCGTGCATCAGTGCGTCGCTGCGGTCTGGTCCCAGGTCGACGGGCACGTGCACCTTCCGCCAACCACTGGCGACAACATCGATGTACTGTGGAGACCTCACGCCCCACATGTTGAGCAATTTGGCGGTACGTCCACCCGGCCTCCCGCATGCCCACTATACGCCCTCGCTCAAAGTCCGTCAACTGCACATACGGTTCACGTCCACGCTGTCGCGGCATGCTACCAGTGTTAAAGACTGTGATGGAGCTCCGTATGCCACGGCAAACTGGCTGACACTGACGGCGGCGGTGCACAAATGCTGCGCAGCTAGCGCCATTCGACGGCCAACACCGCGGTTCCTGGTGTGTCCGCTATGCCGTGCGTGTGATCATTGCTTGTACAGCCCTCTCGCAGTGTCCGGAGCAAATATGGTGGGTCTGACACACCGGTGTCAATGTGTTCTTTTTTCCATTTCCAGGAGTGTACTTTCAGAAACGACTTCCTCACACTTAAACCTATACTCGATGTTAACAAATCTCTCTTCTTCAGAAACGCTTTCCTTGCCATTGCCAGTCTACATTTTAAATCCTCTCTACTTCAACCATCATCAGCTATTGTGCTCCCCAAATAGCAAAACTCCTTTACTACTTTAAGTGTCTCATTTCCTGATCTAATTCCCTCAGCATCACCCGACTTAATTCGACTACGTTCCATTATCCTCATTTTGCTTTTGTTGATGTTCATCTTATATCCTCCTTTCAAGACACTGTCCATTCCGTTCAACTGCTCTTCCAAGTCCTTTGCTGTCTCTGACGGAATTACAATGTCGTCGGCAAACCTCAACATTTTTATTTCTTCTACATGAACTTTAATACCTATTCCGAATTTTTCTTTTGTTTCCTTTACTGCTTGCTCAATATACAGATTGAATGACATTGGGGAGAGGCTACAACCCTGTCTCACTCCCTTCCCAACCGCTGCTTCCCTTTCATGCCCCTCGAGTCTTATAACTGCCATCTGGTCTCTGTACAAATTGTAAATAGCCTTTCACTCCCTGTATTTTACCCCTGCCACCTTTAGAATTGGAAAGAGAGTATTCCAGTCTACATTGTCAAAAGCTTTCTCTAAGTCTACAAATGCTAGAAACGTAGGTTTGCTTTTCCTTAATCTATTTTATAAGATAAGTCGTAGGGTCAGTATTGCCTCACATTTTCCAATATTTCTGCGAAATCCAAACAGATCTTCGCCAAGGTCGGCTTCTACCAGTTTTTCCATTCGTTTGTAAAGAATTCGCGTTAGTATTTTGCAGCCGTGACTTATTAAACTGATAGTTCGGTAATTTTCACATGTGTCAACACCTGCTTTCTTTGGGATTGGAATTATTATATTCTTCTTGAAGTCTGAGGGTATTTCGCCTGTCTCATACATCTTGCTCCTTTTGTCAGGACTGGCTCTCCCAAGGCCGTCAGTAGTTCCAATGGAATGTTGTCTACTCCCGGGGCCTTGTTTTGACTCAGGTCTTTCAGTGCTGTGTCAAGCTCATCACGCAGTATCGTATCTCCCATTTCATCTTCATCTACATCCTCTTCCATTTCCATAATATTGTCCTCAAGTACATTGCCCTTGTATATACCCTCTATATACTCTTTCCACCTTTCTTCTTTGCTTAGAACTGGGTTTCCATCAACACTCTTGATATTCATACAAGTGGCTCTCTTTTCTCCAAAGGTCTCTTTAATTTTCCTGTAGGCAGTATCTATCTTACCCGTAGTGAGATAAGCCTCTACATCCTTACATTTGCCCTCTAGCCATCCCTGCTTAGCCATTTTGCACTTCCTGTCGATCTCGTTTATGAGACGTTTGTATTTCTTTTCGCCTGCTTCGTTTACTGCATTTTTATATTTTCTCCTTTCATCAATTAAATTCAATATTTCTTCTGTTACCCTAGAATTTCTACTAACCCTCGTCTTTTTACCTACTTGATCCTCTTCTGCCTTCACTACTTCATCCCTCAGAGCTACCCATTCCTCTTCTACTGTATTTCTTTCCCCCATTCCTGTCAATTGTTGCCTTATGCTCTCCCTGAAACTCTGTACAACCTCTGGTTTAGTCAGTTTATCCAGGTCCCATCTCCTTAAATTCCCACCTTTTTGCAGTTTCTTCAGTTTTAATCTACAGTTCATAACCAATAGATTGTGGTCAGAGTCCACATCTGCCCCTGGAAATGTCTTACAATTTAAAATCTGGTTCCTAAATTTCTGTCTTACTATTATATAATCTATCTGATACCTTCTAGTATCTCCAGGATTCTTCCATGTATACAACCTTCTTTCACGATTCTTGAACCAAGTGTTGGCTATGATTAAGTTATGCTCTGTGCAAAATTCTACCAAACAGCTTCCTCTTTCATTTCTCTCCCCCAATCCATATTCACCCAATATGTTTCCTTCTCTCCCTTTTCCTACTCTCGAATTCCAGTCACCCATGACTATTAAATTTTCGTCTCCCTTCACTACCTGAATAATTTCTTTTATCTCATCATACATTTCATCAGTTTCTTCATCATCTGCAGAGCTAGTTGGCATATAAACTTGTACTACTGTAGTAGGCATGGGCTTCGTATCTATCTTGGCCACAATAATGTGTTCACTATGCTGTTGGTAGTAGCTTACCCGCACTCCTTTTTTTTTTTTTGTTATTAAACCTACTCCTGCATTACCCCATTTGATTTTGTATTTATCACCCTGTATTCACCTGACCAAAAGTCTTGTTCCTCCTGCCACCTAACTTCACTAATTCCCACTATATCTAACTTCAACCTATCCATTCCCCTTTTTAAATTTTCTATCCTACCTGCCCGATTAAGGGATCTGACATTCGACGCTCCGATCCGTAGAACGCCAGTTTTCTTTCTCCTGATAACGACATCCTCTTGAGTAGTCCCCGCCCGGAGATCCGAATGGGGGACTATTTTACCTTCGGAATATTTTACCCGAGAGGACGCCATCATCATTTAACCATACAGTAAAGCTGCATGCCCTTGGGAAAAATTACGGCTGTAGTTTCCCCTTGCTTTCAGCCATTCGCAGTACTAGCACAGCAAGGCCGTTTTGGTTAGTGTTGCAAGGCCAGATCAGTCAATCATCCAGACTGTTGCCCCTGCAACTACTGAAAAGGCTGCTGCCCCTCTTCAGGAACCACACATTTGTATTTCCTCTCAACAGATACCCCTCCGTTGTGGTTGCACCTATGGTACGACCATCTGTATCGCTGAGGCACGCGAGCCTCCCCACCAACGGCAAGGTCCATGGTTCATGGGGGCAGGCTGAAATTCATAGCAATGAGATTTTTGTGGAAAATTTGAGTGTAAATTGAAAGGATAAGCAAATGGGGAAATTGAGGCGGTGTATTTGTCGCGGTAGACAAAAAATGTGTGATGTACATACAGTGCATATTGTTATCTGTATGCACTGTGAGTGTACATTACATATTTTTTGAAATCTTCAGAAATGCCATTTTTGACTTTGTTATGTTGATTTGAAAATGTGTCTCAGTGTGAAACTAGTCATTGAATGAATCAGACTGGTTTTTCATTTTATTGATTATCAGAAGTTACTGACGTGAGTTACTCCAGCATGCTGGAAGTTCGTCTATTGACAACAGGGTGTCTACGACCGGGGACAACTGGGAGATCCAGGAAAAACCCGGGAATTTTTTCATCCAGGAGAAAACCGGGAAAAACCCAGGAATCTTTTTGAGTTCCGGGCATTTTTGATTGTTTTAGTTTTCAGTTAAATTTTTGTGATTTTGACTGGTAAGAACCAATAATCTAACAAAAGAATTTACTGTATCCCGCTTCTGCAGAATAATACTGCAGCAACAAAACAGGAACGAGAGAAAAAAATGAAAATTAAACTTAAGTCGCAAAGAAAATGCGCCATATACAACAACAAAACACAGTGCTCATACAAGCGTCTGCCAACAGCAAAGTGTGTCAAAAGCTTTAGGAAGACTGTGCAGTGCTTCTTAACAACAAATTGCCGTGACAGTTTTTTACATTAGATTCGTTTTAATGCAAGATCTTTTAATGTTTCACACGTACAAGCATGCGGGCTTCCTGCGCCATCGTAGCTGCTCAAGTGTAGTGACGCCTGTTATCTGGCGCTCCCTGGCAACTGCTGAAACATACCTTTATAATAGGTCATGAAAAAATATTGTGAATATTGCTTTGAAAAGAGTTACTTTCAAAGTAAATTTCCTTTTATGTAAGATAAACAATGTGAGAGAGTGTACGATGAATTTCTGAAATCACAGAGCGTTTGACTCTCATTTAAAAATCAACTTTTTTGGGGATGACCATATGAAGAATTTTGATCCCAGAAGATCAGACATTTACGTCGTTATTAAAAACATTTACTAGCACATTTATGTGATGTTTGACGCGCAAAAAAGATCAACAATATGTGTGGAAGCTTAGCTTCTCTTGCAGCTTATTAATCTTAGAGACCAATATTATATGTGATAGCTTTGCTTTTCTTGTAGCAACAATTGTACATTAATTTAAGCCATTAATTTTTCTTATTTGTGTGTTCGCGCTACTTAAGAGTGATCTTGCTATTGGCTGACTACATCACGTGTCAAATGCTGTCATCAGCTGGCGAGATCAGGTGACATGAGCTGTGACTGGCTTACAAAAGCGCGTCACAATCTCGATTTTAATGCTTTGGAAAGTAACATGCGGTGTTTGGTGCAATTCGAATTTATACCTTCGTAACACGGAAATATGCAGTGTATATGTTGCTGCACATCAAAGATCTTTCCAAAACGTGTTTTTCTTCCCCCTGAGCTTCATTTTCTAAAGTGCCGGGAAATTCTATGCCAGTGTATAAAACCATAAACCATAAAAGGATTGATAAATGCCGAGAAAAAGTATACTGTCACTTAACATGGAAAAAGTGTATTTTCACCTGGGAGAAAGTGTATTTTCAACCAGGAAATCCGAGAAAAATCTGGGAATTATTTTTCCTTGTCCATGTAGACACCCTGAACAAAGTTTCAAGAACCAGCTTTAAACGATTACTCTAAGGATATAATACAGCCCCCTATGTATCGCTCACACATTGATCATGAGGATAAGACTAGAATCGTTACTGCATGCACAGAGGCATTCAGTCATTCTTCCCATGCTCCATACGTGAATGGAACAGGAAGAAACCCTAATAACTAGTACAATGGGTGTACTCTTTGCCGTGGTCGTCACTGTGGTTTGCCGAGTATGCAGTTTTTCTAGCACTAGGCGTTCATTTCCCATCCATAACACAATCTCACCCTTGCAGGTACTTCACTGATAAGTTTGCAGACAGTGTAGGTATTGTAGAGTGCACGCAGTTGTGGTAGCCTTTTGTTTGACCAGATGGGAAGAGTAGCTTGTCCTCAATACAACTATGCTGACACTGTGCCTATTTCCTGTTTACTTAGGTACTGGTTGTGAATACACACCAGCTGAAAGTCAGATTGTGCTCAGCTCATTGTATCTTTCAGCTGAAATTTTCCTGGCAGGCTTTGTTCTCCAATGTACCAAAGGAAAGCAGAGGTCAGCCTGCATCATCAGAGAATTGATCCAAGCCAGAGACAGAGAGTATGGTAGAAATCAGAAATGGGGACTGTGTACTTGCTTTAAACTTGCCATTGGGTCCTGCGATATTGTAACTTTCTGTTCACAATCATGATTTAGGCTCTCTAGCCATTCTCAATTGCATGTTGAACTGAAAATTAATAAAGCATACATTTCATACAGTACATGGCATAGTAACAAGAATTATTGTGTATTTGAAAACATTGCTTACATGCTACAATGTGTCTGACCAGTCTACGTGGCATGACATTCTTGAAAAAACACATTTCTGGTCTTATAAACCAGTTGTCATATTACAGAATATAAGTAACATCGAAGATACAAAATATGATTGGCAGCGAGCACTGTGAATAACCATTAAGACACAGTATGGCATATTTAACAGCTAATACATTGCTGTGACCTACATTCATCACATCCAAGCATCACCTGGTGTTAATGTTTGTCAGAATAGTGCCACAGATATTAACAACATAGCAACACTGTAGTACCCACATAATCCTTGGATTACCAGTAAAGGGAAGGTGGGTATTTATTTGGCTAAGTGTACCTTGCAGTACACAACCATAACACTCTCTTAAAGAGAGATAATGCAATAAATACTCCCACTTTGATGAACAACAAAATGTGATCTCAGAGGTGATTGTGTAGATGCAATGTTATAAAATCATAATTCACTGATTCCTGGAGACTTTCATAAAAGAAATCACAGATGTCCAACAACATGTGTAATGTGTATTAAATGACAGAAATGCCACAAAATAGAGAAACTGAAAGATCCTGAGCCAAAACCTGCTCAATGATGTTCACTAGACACTCCTACAATAAGACAGTGCCCACAGGACTCTTCAGGAGAGGAAGATTGAAAGGGAGGGAGGTGAGGAAACAGTTAAAGAGGGTGGCAGTGGGGAGGGGTGCAGGTGACAGTGGAAGGAATGATTGGGAGGTGAATTTAGAGAACAGTTGATGGGGAGTGGAAGATGTGGGGATGGATGGGGGTGGAGCAGATTTAGAGGTGGGCCTGGGAGGGGGTGGAGAGGGAGTGGGAGAGGGAGAGATAGAGGTAGAGATAGAGGGGGAGGGGATGGATAGAAGATGGTACATTAGTGAGCTATATTATATAATTGACCATATACTTTGGGTGTTACATGAATATTCATTAAATTCATGTTATTATAATCCCACTACTTAGAGCATGTGAAGATTTGAAACATAGATAATAGGTTCTTCTTACATTTTCAGAGATGGTACATCAATATACTATATTAAACAATAGAAAATGCAGGATGGAGTGTAACAGTATTATGAAAAGGATAGTTGTCATTCACCGTAAAGCAGAGATGCTGAGACGCAGATAGGCACAACAAAAAGACTGTCATGAAATGAGCTTTTGGCCAACAAGGCCTGTGTTGAGAATACACACACACACACACACACACACACACACACACACACACACACACTACAGTCTCATGAGAGCATGCAGAGGGACGAGGTGGGGAGAGGGTAGGACAGCTAGTTGCAGTTGGGAGGTTAGATGGAGAGCAGGGGTGAGGGGGGCAAAAAGGGTGGACTAAAGAGACTGTGGCTCAAGCTGTGCCATATGGATGCTTCCCACCAACACCAGCTTTCCCGAGTTGCTCAGGTGGGAACTGTCCCTGCAATACATCATATGTTTCTGTAACCCTCCTGGCCTTAACCTTGATTGGTCATTGTCCTTACCCATCTACCCCTTCCCTGTTCCCATTCCAGCACTACACAGCCCTCTATTCCACAAACACACCCAGTCTTTTTACTTCTCTCCTTTACCACTACCCACCTCTCTCCCCCACCTTCCGTCTTAACCATCCAACTGCACCTAGCTGCCCTACCCTCTTTCCACCTCGTCCCTGGACACTCCCACTAGCAGCACTTTATTGACCCCCACTCCTACCCTACTATACCTTCTCCCCCCTCCCCAACCCAGTCTCCTCCTTACTCCCACCCAGTTGCTGCTCCCATCATGCACTGCTGCTTGTAGTCTGGCTTCAGCTGCCAGAGACTGTGGTCGTGTGTGTGTGTGTGTGTGTGTGTGTGTGTGTGTGTGTGTGTGTGTGTGTGTTGTCTATTATCAAAAAAGACATTGTTGGCCAAAAGCTCATTTTGAGACAGTCTTTTTGTTGTGCTTCTCTGCGACTCAGCATCTCCACTATATGATGAGTAGCAACTATACTTTTCATAACATGCTCTATTATGTACCTAAACCATATACTGCCACATTGCATGAACATAATTAATTACATATTACTGTAGTGTTACTGCTTAAAGTGTGTGAAGGATAAACCAAACATAATATATATTTTCAAAGTGACGTATCAATATGTTCACTTTACAAATATTGAAAAATGGAGTTAATCAAAGACTATAAAGACTATTAGAAGTTATTGAAAATTCCAAAGTTACTATCTGTTGTTGAACGGTCCTGTAAGTCATATATTTATGTGATAAAGGTGTAGTGCATTAGAAGAACTCAACCTGTGTGGATCTGTTAAAAACATATAGTCACAGTTCAGTGGTCTCAGTATTAAGCAGTGTGGACCAGAAATTACAACTAAGTAGTGTATACAACACAGTTGCATTGAGGGGTTTGGAGAAGGGGGGGGGGGGGGGGATAAGGTTTGGAAGAGAAAAGAGGTGGGCAGGGGGAAGGATTGGGTGAAAGATGGTACATTGGTATACTACACTATATAATTAACCATACATTACAGTGTTATGTAAACATCCATTTAGTTTCGTAGTGATGTGGTCTTACTAATTACATCAAGATGAATGTAAAGCATACATAATTTATTCCATAAAAAAGACTGCGCAATAGTATATACACAGTGTGCCTGACCATACATTGCAGTGTTGCACAAATATCCATTAATATATGTTCTGTTTCATATTGATGTGGTATTAATAATTCCTTTGTGTGGAGATCTGAAGCTTACATAATTTGAAATTGCATAAACATTTTAAATTCTTGGAATTAGGCACACATGGGCAAGGATTTGCTAGTTACCAGAAGCTTCAGTGTTTGGCAGATTATGGAGTCTCTTAGGATGATAGCATTCAGGGCTGGAAAGAAAACCAATGTGCACGGACTATGTCTGCTGGGTGTCCTCATCTGGGGCGTGGAGCAGGCTTTGTCTGCAGCTATTGAGCTTACAGAGTGGAGTTGTCTGCAAGTTGTGGCTAATTTCGGCCCCGACACCTGTCGCATGTCTTCTGAGCCATCCTCAGTTCACACTGATGGCTGGTGAAGATGGTGAAGACTGCTGGCCTTGCACATGGGGAGAAAGTAAAGCCTGCAGTTTTGAGCATTGTCCACAGGGTTGATCAGGGTCTTTTGGTTTGGAGCCAAGTGGAGGGGTCTCAACTGAATGCTCTGTCGTCTCTGTGATGGTCTTGGCTCCTGGTTTCTGGACCTGTGTTATCGGACGGGAAATGTAAGACTTCCCTTGATAGGTCAAGCGTGGACTACTCAAAGGGAGCAGCTACTTGGGTAGCAGAGTACTTGTGGAGTGAACATTGGAGGTTTTTATTAGGCTAGGTAGTAATTTGAGATACTCTGGTGAACACTCGCCAGTCGATTTGCAAGTAGTAAAACCAGACCACATTCAGAGTAAAGACACTTCAACTGTTAGCCGGCCGGAGTGGCCGAGCGGTTCTAGGCGCTTCAGTCTGGAACCGCGCGACCGCTACGGTCGCAGGTTCGAATCCTGCCTCGGGCATGGATGTGTGTGTTGTCCTTAGGTTAGTTAGGTTTAAGTAGTTCTAAGTTCTAGGGGACTGATGATCTCAGAAGTTAAGTCCCATAGTGCTCAGAGCCATTTGAACTTCAACTGTTAAAATTTTATCAGTAATATGTCAAAGTATTCGTAAAAAAAGTTCCTGAATTTACTGCCCCCCCCCCCCCCCCCCCCCCAAATTATTCTTGGGACTGAGAGCTGACTGAAATCTCTAAAATATATAGCGAGTCATGGAACTTATATCGGAAAAGCATATTAGATGCCATAGGAAGGGAGTGTTCACTGCAGTGAGAAAAATGTTATTTCTATTGAGGTCAAAATTGAGTGTGAAATTGAAGTTATATTGTTACATATAACAGGTTTAAGTGGTGTTGGATTTTTTTAAAGGCCACCCATTTCTGCTGTGACAGTTCTCAAGTCATTCAAGAATGTCAATCACACATAAATACCCAGCTCATGCAATACTGTTGGTGGTGTCTTTAACCTATTGAGTATAGACTGGGATGTCTATGGATTCATTGTAGGGGGAACAGACAGTCTTGTGAAATATTTTTGAACACAGTCTTCCGAAAACTGTCTTGAGAAGCTAGTTCGGCAGCCCACAGCAATGGAAATATTTGTAGCTTCAGACAGACTAGACCTCATCAAAGGTGTCAGTACAGGTGACTGGAATGAGTGATTATGATGTCCACATATTGACTATGATTACAAAAGTTGGTAAATCAGTCAAGAAGACTAGGGTAGTCTTTCTGCTTGAAAGAGAAGATAAGCAACTGTTAAGCATCTCACTTAGACAATGAATTGACATCATTTAGTTCCAGTGTGATGGCTGTAGAGGGATTATTGGCAAAGTTTAAACATCTTGTAAATGCTGCTCTGGAAAGTATGTGCCTAGTAAGTGGATTAAGGATGGAAAAGACCCACCCTGGTTTAACGGCAAAATACAGAAAATGCTGAGGAAACAAAGACAGTTGTACTTACAGTTCAAAAGAGAGTGTGCAAACGACAACAGGCAATGGTTAGTAGATATTCATCTGTGAAAAGATATATGCACAAAACATACAACTGCAACCACCATCACACCTTATCAAAAGATCTGGCCGAGAACCCGAGAAAATTCTAGTACTATGTAAAATCACTAAGTGGGTCTAAGGCTTTCACCAACCACTCATTGACTAGTCTGGTGTGGCAGTAGAAGACAGCAAAACAAAAGCCAAAGCTTTAAATTTTGCATTTAAAAAATTGTTTACACCGGAAAAATGTACAAATATATTGTCATTTACCATCACAAGAGTCCTGTATGGAAGGTATTAAATAGTAACAATAAGCATCCCTTGCATAGAGAAACAACTGAAAGAGCTGAAAACAATAAGTCGCCAGGTCTGGGGTGGAATCTCAATTTGGTTTCACAAAATGTACTCTATGACTTTGGCTTCTTACTTAGTTTTGATTTATTGTGAATCTCTTGCCTATTGTAAAATCTTAGGTGGCTGAGAAAAAGCACAGGTGACTCCTGTATAATAAGAAGGTTAAAAGAATGGGTCCGCAAAATTACAAACTGGCGTCCTTAACATTGTTTTGCTGCACAATTCTTGAACAAATTCTGAGTCTGATTGCAGAGGGGTCCAGAAAAATGCAAACATTTTTTGATGGTCAGTATTAATGGAACAAAATGACACCTCCTCTACAATTCTTACATGGGGGGAGGTAATTTTGTGTTCAAAGTGACCCCCATAAGCAGCTAAACAATGTCAGTGTTGCTGAACTGTTGACCGAACTATGGCTGTAAGTGTTGCTGCTGTGATAGCACACAGGACACCGATGGTTTCTCATTCACATAGCACACATTCTGTGTAGCAGGCTTCTGTTGATAAATCTCATTTTTCAAGATCTCCCTTATGTAGAAGCCAAGTGGTGTAAGGTCTAGAGACCGTGGTGGGTATTCAATAGCTCCTCTTTGACCAATCCATTGTCCAGGTAGATCTTCGTCCAAGTATGCTCTGACATCACTATGGTAGTGAGGTGGAGTGTCATCTTGCTTTAGGTAAAATCTTTCATTTCCAAACATCTTTCAGATGGCAGGTAAAATCGATGTTTGCTGCATATGAAATGCACCTCACCAGTTACTGTACCTTCAAAGAAGAACAGGCAATCAAACTGCGCAGTGACAGACCACACCACACATTAAACCCAGTACAGTAACATGTTTGTCTTCAAGAATGTGAGGATATTCAGGAGCTTGATACATGCAGTTGTGGCACTTTTCAGTACCATTCAGTTTAAATTGTGCCTCGTCGGACCAGACAACCATCCCTGCAAACTGTTCATCCTCATGAAGCATGCCTTCAAACTACTCACAGTACTCCATCCTTCAATCTGGGTCATCCTTGTCTTGGAATTTAAACTTTCCATTTTGCAGCCTTCAGAATTCATCGTACACTTAAGTGACTTACCCCGCTTTCACATGCACCCTTCTTCACAGATTTTTGAGGTGTCCTAGTAAAATGTTGCAACACAGCAGTGCTGGATGCTGGAAGTGTTGATGTTTTTGGTCGGCCAGACCTTTCCTTATGCACATACAGAACAGTACCGTCGGCTTCAGATTTATCCCGAATACAATAAATTATTGTACATGTTAGTGGCTGAGTTCAGTACATGCTATGTACATTGCCATTGTACCTCCATCATATTTTCATACTTCCAGTACCACTTCAATGTGGCCTTGGATTGCTCAAATGACAATCTTATTTCATTCAGTTGTGCACTGTCATATCTTGGAAAATGCACACCAAGATCTGTTGAGAAAACAATGGTCTAAGCTTCCACACAAAATTACAATAGTGTGTCATTTTGTTCCAAAGATATTAACTATGAAAGTGTGTCTACAGTTTTCTGGTCCCATCTGTGTAATCAATTTCTGTGAGGATGATAAACTTATGTCCGCAAATCAGCATGGTTTATGGAAGCATCGCTCGTACAAAACTCAGCTTGCCCTCTTCTTACATGATATACTGTGAACTATTGATGAAGGGCAACAGGCAGCTTCCATATTTCTAGATTCCCCAAAGTAATTAACATGGTGCCCCGTTGCAGACAGTTAATGAACGTACAAGCATATGGAATAGGTTTCCACATACGTGAGTTGCTCGAAGACTTCTTAAATAATAGAACCTGCTATGTTGTCCTTGATGGCGAGTGTTCATCAGAGACAAGGGTATCATAAGGAGTGCCCCAGGGAAATGTGAGAGGTCTGATATTATTTTCTATATACATAAATGATCTGACAGACAGGGTGGACAGCAATCAGCAGTTGTTTGCTGATGATGCTTTGGTATATGGAATGGTGTCGAACTTAGGTGTTTGTAGGAGGATACAAGATGTCTTAGATAAAATTTCTAGTTGGAGCAGTGAATGATAGCTAGCGCTCAATGTAGAAAAATGTAAGTTCATGTAGAGGATTAGGAAAAACAAATCATTAGTACTGCCCTGTTTGAACACAGTCACGTCACTTAAATATCTGGGGGTAACATTGCAGAGCATATGAAATGGACGAGCATGTGAGGATTGTGGTCGGGAAGATGAATGGTCAGCTTTTACATACTTTCATCAAATATCATACAGATAACCTCAGTCTTCTGTTTTCTTTCTTTCTTTCTTTCTTCTCTCTCTTTTTTTTAAAAAAAAAACCTTATGGTTGGTGGAAAATCATTGTAGTGACCTAAAAGATATATTTCTGTCATGACGTACGAGGCCTAAATATGGCTGACATGACATATGAGACCTTAATACTGACTTGTGAAGTGTTGCTCAGGTGCAATCAAGAACAACATTCATTGGTTTACTGATGTCTTTATGTAACCCTTTGATTGTCAAGTTTTCAGTCAATCAATACACCCTACTGATGACAGTATTGTCAGAATGCGAATTTATTTGTACACTGTTTACTTTTGCTCAGCTTTTAAAATTTGCCACTAGATGTAGTGCTTGCTCAATATTGATGCTCAACATTTCGACTTACGTGCATGTCAACAGTTACAAAATTCTGAGTGTCCGCTGTAGTGAAACATCGACGATCGATAACGCTGCTACTGCAGTGTTCATTTGTTGATAGTGTGTTCACATTTTGTTATTTCATCTATTGTTTTGTGCAGTATTGTTGTTTAATATTGTTTCTGTGCTATTTTTCTTTGAGTTAATGTTTCCAGTTTGTTTATTGCACTCACTTTTGCGATCTTTTAAAATAAAAATATCTCCAACAATGAAATTCGCGAGTCACTGGAAAATACTAGCAATACAGAGCATTTTAATGAAAATAACAGCGGTTCAGAATATGATAGTGATGTTCTTGCTGGTGTATTGATTGAAAGTGAAGAGAGAATGGAAAGTACACAGTACACTGAAATGGTTGCACTTGAAACTCTACAGCTGCTGCCACATCCATTCCAGAAGGTGCCTGGACCATAGCATATGCCACCAGTGGGATCTACTGCAACTGAATTTTTCAATTTATTTTACACTGAAATGTTACTTCAACTAATGGTCTCTAAAACAAATGGTTCAACTGTAGAAACACGATTCACGTTTCCGTCGCACTTCACCTAGTGTAGACCGGGAACTGTCTGCTAGACCTACCCGATGTGAACTGACTGGGCCCGGCCTGTTCTGCCGGAGTTGTTGTTGTTGTTGTTGTTATGCCGGCAGAGGTTGCGTCCGAATTCTCGCGTGCCCTCTGGTGGACAGGACTCTACTTGCAGCAACTACCGTCCGTGACGCGCCATGCCAATGTGCGCCTCCCGCGATCTTTCTGGTAGCTACAGCACTCCTCCTCCTTCGGGGGGTGCAGCCACTGTGATCCACTGCTGTGATCCACTGCGTCGGAAGGTGGAGCGTCGGGCCGAAGCGATGACCTCCACATCCATTGGATGGCCGGAGTCGAGGGGATCTGCCAACCCTCGAGCCGGAACCTTCGAATACGGCTGGAAGTGACCCACACGAAGAGGCCCCCGTCGTCCCACAACCGGAGCCCGGGACAGAACGGGCGACAAGCTGTCGAACGCCGGATCCTGTTCCACCTCGGGAGGGGCAAGACCCAGTGGCGGGGACAAAGGGGCAGGGACGACCCCAGGTGAACCAGCCTCCTGAGAAACCGGGCCTGCTAGGGGGGCCGACTCTCTCTGTGTCATCTCGAACGATGGTGATGCCGGTGCTGGAGCTACTGGAGGCTGCCAAGGCTGGGAACCATCGCAGTGCGGCAGAGTCACAGCGGGGAGAGGAGGTAACGTCCCCTGTGAAACCAGCACAGGTGCCGGCAATGGGGAAGTCGGTGTCCGAGAGGTCGGAGGGTGGGTGCCCGAACGTGGATGTAGCTGATTTTGGTGACGACGTACCACCCGGTCCCCTGCCTGCAAGGTATAGAGACGGCTGCCATGTCGGCACAGGACCACCGCCGGTATCCAACGTGGATTGCGACCAAACCCACGGGCCCAGACTGACATACCCAGTGGAAAGCCAGGCACTCCGTTTTGTGAAGACTGGCGAGGACCAGGCCGGAGGAGGTGCAGCAGAGTCCTAGGTTGACGCCCATGGAGGAGCTCTGCGGGGCTGCGTTCTCCCATTGGTGTGGTCCGGTATGCCGTCAAGAAAAACGTCAATGCTTCCTCCGCAGGAAATTCGTGCACATACTTTTTCATCTGCGTCTTAAATGTGCACACCATGCGCTCGGCTTCCCCATTCGATTGTGGATGGAAGGGGGGAGAGCAAACGTGCCGAATACCGAAGCGCCTACAAAAATCCTGGAAGGTCTGCGAAATAAACTGCGGTCCATTGTCCGAGACCAGGGTGATTGGCAGACCTTCCACAGAAAAGATTTTTGCAAGTGCCTGGATTGCAACTTCTGAAGTGGTTGAGGAGCAGCGAACCACATATGGGAATCGGGAATAAGCATCAATGACAATGAGCCAAAAGCCATTGAGAAATGGGCCCGCAAAATCTATGTGAACACGTTCCCATGCTTGGGTTGCAGGCGGCCATGAAGAGAACACTGCCCTGGGAGATGCTTGTTGGCTCGCACACTGGGAACAGGCGGCCACCAAGTGCTCAATTTCTCTGTCAATACCGGGCCAGTACACATGTCTGCAAGCCAAGGTTTTAGTACGGGAAACACCCCAGTGCCCCGCATGTAATAACGTGAGGACCTCCCTTCGTAAACCTGCAGGAACAACCACGCGAGGAGCTGTATCATCGGTAGCCAGAAGGAGAACTCCTTTCAAGACTGAGAGGCGGTCTCATAGAAGAAAATAATTACAAAGAGGGTCTGAGGCCCGGCCCGGAGGGCGGGAAGACCACCCTTGCTGAATGAGACGAACTACTTGCCGGAGAACCGGGTCAGCCGCCGTTTCCCTGGCGACTTGAGAACTAGTGATCGGGAAGCCATCAACTGCGTGGCGGGACGCCACATCCAATTGAAAACACATAATCTCCTCTCGATCGAACGTAGGATCCAGGCCCACTGGAAGACGGGAAAGAGCATCGGCGTTGGCATGCTGGCCTGTAGGGCGAAAATGAATGTCATAATGGTACTTAGAGAGCAACAAGGCCCAGCGCTGTAGTCTGTGGGCTGCCCGATCCGGAATCTGCGAGGCGGGGCCAAATAACGATATTAACGGCTTATGGTCAGTGATTAACTGAAACTTTGTGCCATACAAGAAAGGGTGAAACTTGGTAACAGCGTAGACAATGGCCAAAGCCTCTTTTTCCACCTGGGAGTAATGGGCCTGCGCAGGACTAAGCGTTTTAGACGCAAACGCCAGTGATTGCTCAGAACCATCTGCGTTGCGATGTGCCGGGACCACCCCCACCCCATACTGCGAAGCGTCGGTAGCCAAGACCAACGGCTTATGGGGATCAAAAGTAGCCAAACAAGGGGCTGACGTGAGGAGGCCCTCCAACGAGGTGAACGCTCGCTCGCATGCAGGCGACCAATCAAAAGGAACACCCTTGTGCAGAAGGCAGTACAGGGGGTGGGCTATAGTGGAAGCCCTGGGAATGAACCGGTGGTAATAGGCTATCTTGCCTAAAAAAGCTTGTAACTCTTTCAGCGAAGCGGGCCGAGGAAGGTTGACGATACCTTGGACCAAACTTCGTAGTGGCTGGATGCCGTGCCGAGATATGGTGTAGCCCACATACTCAATGGACGGTTGGAAGAAGGTTGACTTATGCAGGTTGCAACACAAACCCACAGACCTGAATTTGAGAAAGAGGGTGCGAAGGTTGTGCAAGTGTTCCTTCGTGCTGCGGCCTGTGACAATTATGTCATCCAGGTAATTAATACAATGAGGGATTGTCGACGTGACATGCTCAAGATAACGCTGGAATATCGCCGGGGCACTGGATATTCCAAAGGCCAACCGCTGGTATTGGTAAAGGCCAAACGGAGCGTTGACGACCGCCAGCCGTTTGGAGTCCTCATCAAGTGGTATCTGATGATAAGCCTCCGACAGATCGATTTTCGAAAAATATTGGCCTCCCGCCACAGCGGAGAACAATTCATCAGCACGAGGCAAAGGATAGGTGTCCACCACCAATTGTGAATTAATGGTGGCCTTGAAATCGCCACAAAGACGTAATTTTCCCGAGGGCTTCCTTACAATAACGAGGGGCAAAGCCCACTCACTGGAAGAAATGGGAAGAACGGCCCCTAGGGCTGTCAGCCGGTCTAGCTCTTCCTTTACTTGAGGGCGGAGAGCCAAGGGGATCTGCCTCGCGCGTAGAAAACGCGGGCGAGCCGACGCCTTCAACGTTAAGTGAGCTTCAAAATCTGAAACACGCCCCAGGCCCTCCTCAAAAATATCTGGAAAGTCTGAGATCAAAGATTCCAATGATTGATAGGGAACGTCTTCGGAGACCAACTGTATGGTGTCAGCGATAGAAAAACCGAAAGCTTGAAAGGCATCCAGGCCAAAAAGGTTAGCGAAGCTCGCATCACTGACAACGATAAAAGTAATAGGCCGAGTGACTGATTTGTAAGTCACGTCAGTAGTGAATTGACCCAACAGGGGAATGAACTGTTTACCATAACCGCGTAGACGCTGGTAAACTGGCGCCAACGGGGGTGATCCAAGGTCGGAATAAGTTTGTGCATTCAACAACGAAGCTGCCGCGCCCGTATCTACTTGCAGTTGTAACTGGCGCGACCGAACCGACACCTCGATAAAGAGTTTGCGTGCCGATGCGTCGGGAGCCTGACCCGATGAAACTTCCTGAATGTCAACGTCCATGTCCTCTGTACCTGCTTCCTTCGATTCTTTTGAGGCTGAGCGGCAAACTTTAGCAATGTGACCTTTTTTATTACATTTGCGACAAACGGCCCAACGCTGGGGGCACTCTGACCGATCATGACGTATATAGCACGACGCACAGGACAGCAACAGGGGCCGGAGGCCGGAATTCTGTTTACGCGCCGTGCGGGAGCGGCCGTAACGGCTGGATTGTACCATTCGCACGTCGTCTACCCCGGACACAGTGGACGCGGCCGCGCCGCCCTGAACCTCCGCGCCGTCGCACCACACTTCCAGCTGTTGACCTGCTGCGTGAGAGACTTCATACGATTGAGCAATGGACAGGACTTCCTCGAGGGAAGGGTCTTCTAACTGCAGGGCCCATTGCCAGACCTCCCTATCCGGGGCCGAACGAACAATGACGTTGTGGACCATAACGTGGGCATACGACTCTCGCGACTGCTCCGTGACAAAATGACACTTGCGACTAAGACCGTGCAGGGTAGCTGCCCACGCCCGGTAAGACTGATGGGGCTGTTTCTTGCATTGATAGATCTCGACCCTAGCCGCCACAACATGCGTGCGGCGGCAATAATATGAGGACAGCAAGGAACACAATGCGTCAAAAGACAAGGATGAGGGTTCCTGCAACGGCGCTAGCTGCCACAAAACGTGATACAGCGAGGGAGATATCCAAGACAAGAAGAGAGCACGACATACCTCCGCATCGGCAACATGAAACGCCTGGAAATACTGCCGAAGGCGATGTTCATATGCGTCCCAATCCTCCGCCGTCTCGTCATACGGGGGAAAGGGAGGAGGGAACTGCGCCGGAGCAGACGGTGTGGAGAGCAACGCCGGAAGCACTTGTTTCATGGTGGCCATGAGCTCCGTCTGCTGCGCAACCGAAACCCGCACCAAATCCTCCATGCCGTGGAGAAGCTGCGAAACCGGAACAACGACGCAACACGTGAAAGAACGACCCTACTCGTCGCCAATTGTGTAGAAACACGATTCACGTTTCCATCGCACTTCACCTAGTGTAGACCGGGAACTGTCTGCTAGACCTGCCCGATGTGAACTGACTGGGCCCGGCCCGTGCTGCCGGAGTTGTTGTTGTTGTTGTTGTTGTTATGCCGGCAGAGGTCGCGTCCGAATTCTCGCGTGCCCTCTGGTGGACGGGACTCTACTTGCAGCAACTACCGTCCGTGACGCGCCGTGCCAATGTGCGCCTCCTGCGATCTTTCTGGTGGCTACAGCATCAACTAAGCAATGTATAACCAAACATGCTGCTACTTTGTCCAGCCCATATAAAAGAATGGAAGAATGTCGCAGTAGTTGAAGTAAGGTTTTATGGGATACTTACTGAATATGGGACTCAACAAAAGAGCTACATTGTTCTAATACTGGACAGCAAAAACAGCTAAGGCATTTCCATGGTTTATCAAAAAGTATTCTGCTCGAAACATAATTTTTAGGTGTTGCAGAACTGCATACATCGGGCAGCCTATAATGTGCTGTTCAATTATCATAGTTATTATTTATGTAAATAATATTAAAAATTTTACTTTTCTTACATAATTTTACTCAGAAATTTGTATAGATTTTCTGATGATAGTGAGCTTTCCTTAAATCAATTGTAATGTTAATAAGACAGCAACAAAATCAGATTTATTTTAATTTCATTAAAAAAAAGCTTCTTTTTCCACTTGTAAATAGTTTAAAGTGAAGAAGTGTGACAATAAACTAGGTAAGTGGTATTTTTCATATTTTTAAAGTGAATGCTCTATGATATATGGCGGTTTAAATAGAACACTGTGTGACAGTGTAAAAAAAGTATTACATTTTTAGCATTCACTACTGAAAATGGTTGACTGCAAAAGGGTTAAACAATTGCACCTGAAATTATCTAAGAACTTTGTATTGTGCAGTTCTAGTTGATCATCAGTGGATTGTTTCAAGAGTTAATCACACAGCTATATATCTCCATTAACCTCTAATACATTCATTTTCTTGATTTTGGAGAAGTATATAAATAATGTGCAAAGCTACATCAATCGCTTTTACTTGGTGAAAATTCTCTCGTAGATACTTACTGAAAGGTAAAGTGCAGATCTCTGTTTCTCAATGTGCAGTTTAAACCTCTCAAGAAAAGTGTGCCCCATTTGCCCAGTGTAGTACTTGTCACATGTATTACATTTAATCGTATTTGTACTGGATCTTTGTACATTTGTACTATGTATTTTGAATTGTGGTTTACTTTTCTCATAATGTACAGGCTGATTATAATTAAAGTTAAATTTTCAAACTGCTATAGAAATAACACCACTGGTCAGAATGATGTCAAATTGCAATGGAATATTATCAGAGAAGGGGGAAAACGTATGGGAGAAGAAAAATAAATAGTTACAAAATGTAACATTAGATAACACTGTAAGCATCATAATTCATACAACAATGGCTAAGGTGTTCATTTGATGTTAAACTATGCTTCTCAATGTACATGAGTGTACAGGTGTGATACTGTTAGTTATGTGAGCCCATCCACCGTGGCTAGGTCATATCCCATCGGATCGGAAAAATTGGTTTTTCCTTGTCCCGAGGCCAAAAACTGCATAAAAAGCATCACTCACTTCAGTTTTTAATTGTCCTGAGGCCAAAAAGTGCATAAAAAGCACCAATCAAAATCAAATCGAATTACTAATTTCCGTGTGACTGGTGCAAAACATGTTCAATATGCTGCCACCCATTTTCTGCAACAAGTTGAAATCAAGAAACAGCATGTTCCACAACTGATCGATGTGTTTCTGTGGTCATGTTCAGAATGTGTTGCGCAATACGTGCTTTCAGTACAGCTAAGTTTTAATATAATCCATTATGGAGTCGAGGTAGCAGTTGTCGTTATACTGGTTATCACTGTTAGCATTCAACTGTGATTCTTGTACATATATTTTAACAACGCGTTTCAAGAGACAGTGCTCTCATCATCAGGTTGTAAAGTCTGTCATGAAATTAAACGGACTAAAAAGACAAAATACCATCACAAATATTTGGGAAGTCCATAGAGTAAAACAGAATTAAAAGTATATTGGACTGTGGGTCCTCGTCTTACATTGAAGTTGTTGACACAAGTCGATGGCTGTCCCATAGCTACCAAGTATGCTGTCGCACTGTGTTGGCTTGGGAGCCTGTTGTGGACTGACGTGCCTAGGTGTTGTGGCGTGGTTACAGCCGTGTGCTTGACGGTAACGCTATGCTATTGGGCACCTTATTTCCTTATTGCATTGGTCTGCCATCGTTAGCCTCTCGCAACTCCGTCAGTGACATGCTACAAGTTTAAAGTCGCATACCTACCCTAAAATAATTCTAAAAACCCGCTAAAAAATCTCATTTCTTTAAAATTATCTTGTTCATTTAGAATATTGCTTTGTTTCTTTTCATGGATAGCTATCTCGAATTCCTCTAGTAAATCAAGTTTCCTCCCTTTCTTTTTTACATGCAATATTTCTACGTTATTGGCGAGAAGAGAAATAAGTTTGAAAGATCAGTAGTTTATAAGATACAGTGCAGAACTTGTGATGCAAAATATATAGGGCAGACAGGAAGATCATTCGCGATCTGGTATAAAGAACATAAAGATGCGTTCAGGTTAGGAAACTGACAAATCAGCTGTTCCGAACCATATATATGAAACAGGCCATCCCCTTAATAGCATAGAAGATAACGTAGAAATATTGCATGCAGAAAAGAAAGGGAGGAAATTTGATTTACTAGAGGAATTCGAGATAGCTATCCATGAAAAGAAACAATGCAATATTCTAAATGCACAAGATAATTTTAAAGAAATGAGATTTTTTAGCGGGTTTTTAGAATTATTTTAGGGTAGGTATGCGACTTTAAACTTGAAGCATGTCACTGACGGAGTTGCGAGAGGCTAACGATGGCAGACCAATGCAATAAGGAAATAAGGCACCCAATAGCATAGCGTTACCATCAAGCACATGGCTGTAACCACGCCACAACACCTAGGCACATCAGTCCACAACAGCTCCCAAGCCGACACAGTGCGACGGCATACTTGGTAGCTATGGGACGGCCATTGACTTGTGTCAACAACTTCGATGTAAGACGAGGACCCACAATCCAATATACTTTTAATTCTGTTTTACTCTATGGACTTCCCAACTATTTGTGATGGTATTTTGTCTTTTTAGTCCGTTTAATTTCATGACATCGACTTTACAACCTGATGATGAGAGCATTGTCTCTTGAAACATGTTGTTAAAATATATGTATAAGAATCGCGGTTGAATGCTAACAGTGATAAACAGCTAAGTTTGCAGTCTGAACACTGAACACATCATCTTTCAGATAACCCAATAGCCAGAAGTCACATGGATTAAGATCAGGTGATTGGGACAGCCGGGCTGTAGGGAAATGGCGGCTGATAAATCTAGAATTTCCAAAATGGTGCTTCAGCAGCTGCTTAACTGGATTTGCCTTGTGCAGAGGTGCGCCGTCTTGCATAAAAATGACCCCATCCACACATCGACACTTTTGGAGAGCTGGAATGACGCGGTTGGGCAAAAGCCACTCATAGCGCTAACCAGTGACCGTACAGGTAACAGGACTGGAAGCACGTCTGTCTCTTTGAAAAAATATGGCCCTATGATAAAAGAGGCCATAAACCCACACCGAACAGTGACGTTTCCAGGATGAAGTGGTAGTAGTTGATTTAGGTGTGAATTTTCCATTGCCCATATTCGACAATTCTGTGTATTGACATATTCTGTCAGATGGGATTGGGCTTTGTCTGTCACAAAATCTTCCACGGCCAATCATTGTTCACTTCCATGTGAGCAATAAATTCTAAAGCAAAGGTCTCTGTTGCTGGCAGTTCAACAGGCAGCAACTCGTGCACATGAGTAATGTTGAATGGATAGCAAAGAAAGATGTTTTGTAGGATTTTACACGTCTTGCTCACAGGTATGTCCAATGTTTGGACACTTCTCCGTGCACTACACATTTGCATACCACCACTTGTCTCCTCCTCCTGCATTGCTGTGGCCACTGCTTCCACTGATGTCGAATCAATTCATTTCCTCCCTTTAACAGGTGCCACACCAAAAGAACGTGTCTTTTTGAATTTCAGAATCATTTTCTCCAGACCCATGGCAGTCATCGGACCAACACCTTTATCCAAACTCTTCAATGTCTGGAACTTCTGCTGAATGATGTGTGCACACTCATCAATCTTTTGATACAGCTTTTCAAGCAGAACTTAATTCTGCATTGAGACAGTCATGGCGATCATCGCAGACACTAAAGGAGGGAAAGCCGTGTACCTGACATGTTTGTAGCAACTTCAATGGGTTGTGCGTATGACAGGTATTTTCATTTACATATTCGACACATACAGTGCCATCTATTGATCTATTTTCACACTTTTTTTCCATACGTTTTCTCTGTTCTCCGATAATATTCTGTTGCAATTTGACTTCATTCTGGCCAGTGGTGTTATTTATACAGTGTTTTGGAAGTTTAACTTTAATTATAATCACCCTGTACATAATCTGAATTGTTTGATTCAGATACAGGAGACACATCAAACTGCGGTAAAATTTCACCACAAACATAGAACAGCTTATGTTAACAAACAGCATAATAATAATACTAATAATAATAATACAGTTTTATTGTTTACACACACACACACACACACACACACACACACACACACACACACACACACAAAATGAAATCTAACACTTAATTACCCCTTGCTCAAATTATCATGTCATCCTCTGTGAATTATTCTATTGAATAGTAGCATTTCTCCCACAAAACGTGCTGTAACCTCGGTTTTAAAATTTGTGGCTTCATATTAAATATATTTTTGCTCATTAACTTTTTGTATGTTGTCGTCCCCACATACTCTGAAGTCTGTGCATATAATTTCAACTGGTGTGTGGGTAGCATAAAATAATTTTTATTTCTTGTATTATATGTACGGTTAAGATTATTCTCCTCAAATAATTTTTGTCTGCTGTGTAGGAGGATTACAATTTCATAGATGTCTATGGAGGGAACAGTTAGGATTTGTAGTTTCTGAAATATTGGGCGACAAAATTCTGATTGCTGTGCAGTACGCATGTATTGGACAATTTTCTTTTGCAGTTTCAGTATTCGAGATATACTACTTGAACTTCCCCAGAAAGTTATCCCTTATCTAATGACAGATTCGAAATAACTATGATAAGCGATTTTTCGTGGTCTCAAGTCAGTGGAATTTGCTAGTATTTGCATTGCAGGTGCAAAACTGCTTTGTTTATTTGATAGAAATTAAATATGTGTATTTCCGCTTAAGCTCTTGTCCACATATAGTCCCAGGAATTTGACCGTATCAACTTCTTTTATAACTTCATTGTTATTTTGTGTTTTAAGTTTCACACTTTTTGAATGTTTGGTTTTGAAATGTACCATATGTGTTTTTGCATGTTCAGTTTCAACCCATTTAACTGGAAACAGTTTTCTAAGGTATCCAGTGTGCTTACAATGGACCTCGGAATTTTTTTCTGCATTGTCATCTTTAATTAAAACAGAAGTATCATGCAAACTGAACTGCTGGGGAATTTATATTTATGGGTAAGTCATTTACATAGAAAAGGAAGAGGATTGGCCCCAAAATGGAGCCTTGTGGCACATCTTGTGATACTGTATTCCATTTAGAACAATAATTCAGTGCACTTGAGGTGATAGTTACCCTTTGTTTTCTGTTGCGTATATACGATAGCCAATTTAGAGCATTATCCTTAATCCTGTATTGGTCTAATTTATAGATTGGCAAGTCATGGTTCACAGAGTCAAATGCTTTTGTGAGATCGCAGAAGATATGTGCAACTTTATTCTTCTGATCCAATGATTTGCCTATCTTTTCAATAAATTTATGCACTGCATCTAGGATAAACTGTAGCTTAATTTAGTCTTTGTTTTTTGTTCACGTGCTTCTGCAAAGAAGTGAACTGTGTGTGTGTATTTTACTGTGTAGACCAGGGCTTCCCAACCTTTTCAGCTGGCGGACCCCTTCTTCAGTCGAAAATCCATGGCAGACCCCAGTCAGTCAAGAGCACAGTAACTTTAAATTTCAGAGTGAAACCCATGGGAACTGAAAGCTTCTTAATGCAAGTGCCATGTTCCCAATAACCCCCCCCCCCCCCCTCCCCTCTGCCCCGAAGTATTTATAGTCTTTGGCTTAGAGATGAATGAAAACAACTTGAAATTAACGATCCAATTTGAATTCCCACTGTGTCCAGACACTTACTAGTGGATTTACTCCCTTTGTTCAACACACTACAGCCTGATTAAAATAACTTGGTAATTGACGTTTCACACGTTGGAGCTTGCTTCCTCCAAGAACAATCAACATCACGTCCAGACTGTTCGCTGTTGACAAGCTGCTGCTTGTGGTCTGTTCACTTCCACTGTTTGTCTACTGTTGTGTAAAGAGCATGCATATTTCATAACAGTCGTGTGTGTGTGTGTGTGTGTGTGTGTGTGTGTGTGTGTGTGTGGTTTTTCATGAAACCCGAAGAAAATTGTTCAAATGTATGTTAAGTCTATGGGACTTAACTGTTAAGGTCATCAGTCCCTAGTCTTACACACTATTAACCTAAGTTTAACTTCCGCTAAGGACAAAACACACACACACACACACACACACACACACACACACACACACACAAGGGAGGACTCGAACCTCTGGCGGGAGCGGCCGCGCAATCCACGACGACATGGCACCTTAGACTGTGCGGCCATTCCGTACGGCTGTGAAGAAAAGATGCAGACCCATGATTCGGGATACAAATTCATCACGAAAGAGAAGAGGCCAAGGACTTGCCTTTAAAGGACTATTGTGACATCTGTTGTGCAATGTGTGGGAATACATTCACCCAGTTTACATGGGTTTCCAAAACTGGATTTCCTAAGCCGATGTGCCAGTTTCACTTTTGGTTGATCAGGTAAACACTTCAGAATCGGTTCTGGAAATTTGCTTTTATAAAGCGTTTTCCAGTTCCACAATCGATTTTCGTGCCCATGTAAACAGCTCGGAAAGTCTACTTATTTTTACATCCTTGCGTATCTACTGAACGGCAGCTGTCAGTCCACAGGTGGCAGCTAGCAGGTGACGTTGCAACAGTATACTGCCTGTTGGCAGCTGGCAATTGGCAGGCGGCATGGCAACAGTCTAGCAACAGCTGACAACTTCAACTACTACTTGGACACTATATCGTGGCAGTCAGCCTCGACTGTAAACAAATTAGGAAAACAAACAGACACTCTTATTTCTATATAAGAAGACAAAGCATTTGACAGAACATAAGACTTTTTTTTTTTCTCAAAGGAAACAATTCTGGCAGAGAAGGTTTACCTTTTACAATGTGGCACATGAAAAGTCCTCATTTGTTTACGCTCGCAGCCAGTTGCCACAATATAGTGTCAGAGTAATAGCAAGTAATTGTAATTGAAGTATAGGCAGGCCATATTTTTAACTGAGAGGACGGAATATCTTATAAAGAAAAGAAATTACCTTTAGAGATCATTGTAATTTTCGTAACAAAAATATCAATGCCAACAGAATTCAATTAATAATTATTTTGTAAATGATAGAAGACAGAAACAAAATTCCTACAGAGTTATAGATCAGGTACGTTCACTGAACATCTACAAAGAAAAATGCTTTCTTCTTTACTAAAGATAAGGGTCTAGGAGTAATAATGGAATCCTGATGTGATGGTTGAGGGTGCGTCTTCTGACACAATTTTGAAAACTTGGGTTCAATTCTTGACAACTGGAGATGTCTGGTTTCACATCTAGACAGCTTCGGTACTTAGTTTTGTGGGCAGCATAGATCGAGAATCCAGATTCACACATGTATGTTGTGGCAAACGGAAGAAGTACACGTTTTACCTTTTCAACAAGGGGGTAGTACTTCTTGTTATCCAAACAGATCCAAAAGTGTGAGTAACCTTCAATGTCAAAACTTGATTTCAAATTACGGTCTGTGGCAATTTCTATCAACAACTCATATTCATTTGATGATAGAGTGTTCGGCTTTTTGGATACAGTGAATGGGTTGACCACCCATTCGCATTTCTGCAGTTTCTCATCTTCAGCTCCAACAATGACATCAAGCTCCGGAGATGTTCCAGGATTTGATGAAACAAATTCTTCCCAAGCGCCAATGTTTTGTTTTTCAAAAACTCCTTGAGAAGAGGAAAACACTCGATCTCCCCCTCCTCGACACTCTCTGCCCAAAAATTGATTTTCCTCTTGAATGCTCGAACTTTGTCGATAGCAGTGACCTGTGTTTCACTTTGCCCTTAGAGGGAAATATTCATTTCGTTTATTTTGGAGAAAATATCTGACAAATAGGCAAGTATACGCTGCCAATTTTCGTCATTAATAAGGTCTGCTAATTTAGTGTTATGCTCCAAAAGGAAAGCTAAGACTTCCAATCTTAATTCGTACAACCGAGAGAGTGCATTTGCGTGAGAGAGCCACCTCACTTCTGTGTGGAGAAGCAGGGAATGCTGAAAGCTTCCCATATCTTCACACAGTATTGTGGGAAGTCTTGACTTCAACGGCCTTGATTTTATGTAGTTAATGATTTGAGTGGATTCGTCTAAAACTTTCTTGAATGTAACAGGAATTTGTTTTGTAGCTAAAACTTATCTGTGGAGAGCACAATGCCTACTGCTGCAATTAATGGTGTTTTCTTTTATTTTTGTTATTGCTCCGACTGTAGGACCCGTCATAGATTTTACACCATCTATGCACACATCTATGCAATTAGACCATGAAACGTCATTAGTCCTTAAAAAATTATCCAATAGACAGAATATTTCAGCACCTGTTGTGTTGGCAGGTAGTGGGTCTACACAATAAGAGGTCCTCCTCAAAACATCCAGAATATTCATAACGGACAAAAGCCAATAAAATCACTAATCCTGCAACATCAGTGGATTCATCTATCTTCAGAGAAAATGAATTGTGTTGGATTCGAGACACAAGAGTGTCTTTCACATCATTTGACATGTCAACAATGCATCTCTTGACAGTATTGTTTGATAATGGTACCGAAGATACAAGCTTTACTGCCTTTTCGTCTAGCATGCAAGAAACGATATCATTAACACACGGCTTTGAGATTTTCTGCAGTGGTATGAGCTTTGCCTGTTTTTGCCACTCGATAACTAACCAAGAAAGAAGCTTTTAATGAATTTTCATTAATTGTTTTTGCATGAGTTTTCACGCAATGCTGAGAAGCAGCTAATTCAACACTCTTCCTTTTGAAAAAATCGATGTCTTTAGCCCGGAAATCCGGGTGAGTACCTTCAAAATGACAGCGCAATTCAACTGGAACCATTGAACTGTTCAGAAGGACTCGCGCACAAATTACACACTGAGCTTTACCCTCCTTTGTCTCCATAAAGCCCATTTCTAAATAGCTTTCGTTGTACTTACGCTTCTTGGTTATTCCACTTCCACAGGATATTGCAACCAATGTAGTACTTGCAGCGTTTTCACATAATAAATCGGGCTGTGGAGCTTCTTGTGATTGTTCTTCCTTTGGTTGCCCTCCCTCCTCATTCATTTCAACTGGAAACTTCCTTTGTTGTGAAGGCGATGGAGAAACTGCACCCTTCTTCAATGATCCTGACTTCAGCCACCGATCCATGTTAGAAGTAATAAACTGGTCAAAAATCGATTTATGAAATAGGTAGTGCATAGACAAAGCAAGTTTCACATTTAATGATGCCTGGTCCGCATACTTGCCAGCGATCGCTGTGATTGGTCTACAGAGCTCACTCCGCGCATGTCTAAAAGGTTTCAGCCGGCGCACAAACGACCCCCATATTGTTACAGAACAGTTGATCAGAGAAGCCACATTCTCCGGCACTAAACTGTGTATGCATTTTCACTTAGGAACCGCAAAGGCTGCTTGGGAATATGACCTGAAGTAAAAGTACACGTTTTTCACATGAAAAAAAGTGATGAATTTGATTTTCACATTTTTATTCAATAATTTTACTCATTATTTTACATGATTTGGTGAAAGGTGGCTGCGGACCCCATAGAAAGAGCCAGCGGACCCCTAAGGGGTCCGCGGACCACACGATGGGAAGCCCTGGTGTAGACTAATGGTTAGAAATTTAATCATAGTTTTTGTTGTTGCATAAGTCTTGTGAATATCCTTGTGTAGGGCGGCTTCCTAGTGTAAATTTTTCGTGTAGAGAAATTTATTTCTGTTTAATAGCTTGCAATCTCAGAGTGTAGTGAGAAACCTGCACACCAACTTTTAGTGTTACTTTATTCTTCTTTGGTATATTTTCAAATTCAGGCATCGATCGCAACGACAGTTTACTGAAGTGGACGAATACCATCCCGAGAGAGTTGAAACCCCAAGTACATGATAGATGCCTGAAAAAAATTTGATTTCTGAAGATTACATTTAAGACCGGCAGTCTGTAAGACATGAAAAAGTGTGCGGAGATTTTGAAGACGTTCGTCAGTGGTGGAGCCACTGACAACAATGTCGTCCTGGTAATTTATACACCTAGGGACAGTGAGCAATAATTGTTCCAAGAATCGCTGAAAGAGAGCAGGGGTGCAGGCAACCCCGAATGGCAATCGTTGGTATTGATAGAGGCCGAAAGGCGTGTTAAGGACCAGAAACTAACAGGAAGCAGTGCCGAGAGGAAGTTGATAATAAGCTTCTGACAGGTCAAGTTTAGAAAAATACTGGCCTCCAGCAAGTTTATTGAACAATTCTTCAGGTCGAAGCATAGGTAAGTGTCGATAAGGCATTGAGCATTTACAGTGGCTTTGAAATCGTCACAGACATGAATATCACCATTTGGCTTAGCAACGACAACGACAGGAGAGGACCACTCACTGGAAGTGACAGGAAGCAAGACCCCTGAAGCAGTGAGACTATCCAGCTCCCATTTGACCTGATCACGAAGGGCCACAGGAATGGGCCGAGCCCGAAAAAACTTAGGCCGAGCAGTGGGTTTGAGCGTGATATGAGCTTCAAAGTTGTTTGCACGGCCTAACCAAGGAGAAAAAAGGAACGAAAATGTCGTCCACAAGGAATCCAATTGAGCATAAGGAATAGCATCAGAGACGATATTGACAGTCATCTATGGAGAACCCAAAAACGCGAAAGGCCTCAAAACCAAAGAGATTCTCCACATTACTATGGTTGACCACAAATATGGGAACAGTGCGAATGACAGATTTGTAAAATGCCTCAGCATCAAATTGTCCCAAGAGAGAAATCTTCTGTTTATTGTAAGTCCGTAATTGCCTAGTGACAGGTGACTGGGTTGGAGAACCCAACTGAAGATATGTCTGAGAATTGATGATAATGGCAGCAGAACCTGTATCCACCTGCATACAAACATCTCGACCAAGTATTTGGACGGTGAGGAATAACTTCCCTGAAAGGGAAGAAGTACAATTGACAGACAACACAGAATCAGCATCATGTTCATGAACATCATGTATGCAGTCAGATTTGCAAACGGATGACACATGACCCTTTTTTTTGCATTTGTGACACAGGGCCCAACATTGTGGACAATCTTCTCGTGAATGCTTCGTAAAACACTGCGGACATGAAGGAAGTTGCCGTGGGTTTTGCTGCAGTTTCTTAGAGGTTTGTTTACGGTTAGGCCGAGGCTGCACTAGGGAGCGTACTGCGGCCACATCGGCCAGCGGGGACACGCCACATGATTCGTCACCATCGCACAGAGGTTGTATTTCCCCGACGTCGCCCCATGCCTCTATTTGTGCTCCAGTGGTGTGAGAAATTTCAAAAGACTGAGCGATGGATAGGACTTCATCTAGAGTCGGATTTGCCAACTGAAGGGCACGTTGCCTAACTTCTTTGCCGTGTTCCGATCGGATAATTGCGTTCCATACCATGGAATCGGTGTAGGATTCTTTGTGAACTTCAGTAACAAATTGACACTTTCTACTGACGCCGTGAAGTTCAGCAGCCCAAGCGCGATAGGATTGATTCGGTTGTTTCTGACAACTATAAAAGGCAACACGAGAGGCTACCACATGCGTTTGCTTTTGAAAATAGATGGACAGAAGTGAGCACATTTCAGCAAAGGACAAAGACGCAGGATCTTTCAAAGGAGCCAACTGCAACAACAACCGATACATTTGAGGTGAAATCGATGAAAGGAACAGAGACTTACATGTTTATTCATCCGCAACATGAAATGCCAAGAAGTGCTGTCGAAGACGTTTTTTGTAATCAGACCAGTCTTCCACCGTCTCGTCGAAAGGAGGAAAAGGAGGTAGAGACAACGACAAGAGACGCCCCGCATTTGATGCCGCGCCGAAATCACGAATCGCATTTGTGAGAAGCGTTTGCTGTTCTATGAGACCTTCCAATCGTTGCTCTAAAGTAGCCATGGAAACATGTGGGTCAACGATGGAAAAGAAAAATCATACCTCATGGCCAATTGTTATAACTTCAAGTTGAACAAATATATTTCAAGGAAGACACAATACATGAAAGTCACAGATCAAGTAAACAGAGTAAGACATGTGTACACTTTAACAGTCAAATCATAACTAAGTCTGAGTCTAGCGGCCGCTGGCTGGCTGGCTGGCCGCTTAGGTGGCGCTGCTGCTGCATGGCTGGCAGACAGCACCGCATATAGAGGACGCGCGTAACTGTGCGGCGGCACTTTGAAAGATCGTCAAGTCACAACAGTTATATAGGTATTGCCGACCACAGCGCCGTATTCTGCCTATTTACATGTCTCTGTATTTGAATACGCATGCCAATACCAGTTTCTTTGGCACTTCAGTGTAGTAATACGCCAAGTACCTATGTTACACAAAACCAGTGGAAGTTTAGTGACTCACTGGCTTGGACTCCACTTCTGGTACACCACAAAAATATATAAAATAACCTCTACGTCACGTGTAAACAGGTCAAGGAAATTAATGAACTTTTCTTTAATGTCTTTGGTAAATTGAATATTAGGGTGTAGGTTAGTTAGTATCATATTCCGTGGAGCAATTGCATGATACATCATAATGATGTGGAACTAGTCATTTTACATTCACATTGCATGATGAACATTTATAAGTCACGTCTCATTGGGGCTGGGTTATTAGTCAGAATGCAGAATAGTTTGGATTATGAGAAAGGAGATAAAAATACATATTTACATCAAAATAAATAATATATGAACTCAAAAATGACTACTGCATGTATGTATATGTCTACAGTAAAAACATTGCAATAAACTGCGCAAAAGCAGCTATCATTACATATTGAAAAGAGCAATATTGTACTGTATGTAATTAATGTACTGTCTATACAGTACACATGTATAGTACTGTAAAACATTGAAAGTAGCCTATACACTAATAAAATTACTTAGGATGAAAGTCAGTTATAGGAGGAGGAGGAGATTAGTGTTTAACGTCCCATTGACAACGAGGTCATTAGAGACGGAGCGCAAGCTCGGGTGAGGGAAGGATGGGGAAGGAAATCGGCCGTGCCCTTTCAAAGGAACCATCCCGGCATTTGCCAGAAGCGATTTAGGGAAATCACGGAAAACCTAAATCAAGATGGCCGGAGACGGGATTGAACCGTCATCCTCCCAAATGGAAAGTCAGTTATAGAAATTCTAGACTTAGCTGCAATGTTCCCCCATTTCTTGATAAGATGTTGTGATTTAGCTCTGCTCAGCGTACTGAGGGGAAATTTCAAAAGTGGTCTTGGCATCAGTGCTTGAAATCCGGGTAGGGGGTTCACCATCACCATCACCATCAGAGTCTTCGTTCACAGTTCCTTCACCATGTTTTTCCAAAACAGTGGGATTAAATCTTGTTGTCATTGAGCTCTTCATTGGTTTCACATTGAGCAGTCCTTTCCTCCACTTCACTGGCATAGAAGTTTGGTTATAAAGTTTTTACTACGTGTCATCTTTTTGATTGCCTTAGATCTGGTCACTTTTGGTTGTAACTTACAGCCAAAAGATGCACCAAGTTTTTTGCAGCATGACAAGTTTTATTTCCTCCAGTGACTCATCAGTCATACAGATAATATTATTAAACGGATAGATTGCTACATATCATATAGCGGAGAAATTGATTCACAGACAGGCGTAACAAAAAGGCTACTAAACTAGTAAGCTTTCAGCTAGAAGGTCTTCTTCTGAAATAGACAAAACACACACACACACACACACACACACACACACACACAGACTTCTGAGGCCAGACAGCGAGTAACTGCACTGGTGGGAGAAGCAATCTGGATGGTGGGGGTAAGGAGGAGGCCGGGGTAGAGAGGGGTGGGAGAGAGGTGTAGGGGTAGGGAATGGTAATGCGCTGTTTGTGGAGCATACAGGGACGAGGTGGAGAGAAGGTAGGGTAGCTGGGTGCAATTGGGAGGTTAGTCGGAAGTCGAGAAGGGATGGGATAAGAAAAAAAAGAAGTAAAAAGACTGTGGGTGCACTTGTGGAATAGAAGGCTGTGGAGTGTGAACAGCGGAAGTGGATAGGTGGGTGAAGGACTATGACTATTTAATAAAGGGCGAGAGCAGGAGTATCACAGGAATGTAGGATATATTGTTGGAAGTGTTCCCACCTGGTGGTGGTGGTGGTGGTGGTGGGAGAATGTATGGGACAGCTCTTGTGTTTAGCTCTATTACAGGAATGAGCCATGAGGCAAAGGGTTGGGAGTGGATGTTGCATAGGAATGGATGAGGATATTATCTAGGTTCAGTGAGCAGTGGAATACCACTGTTGGAGGGGTGGGGATGATAGAAGGTAGAACATTCCTCATTTCAGAGTACAATGAAAGATAGTCAAAACCCTGGCGGAGAATGTGATTCAGTTGCTCATGTCCTGGGTGGAACTGAGTCATGAGGGAAATGCTCCTCTGTGGCTGGGCAGTGGGACTTTGGGATGTTGTGTATGACTGGAAAGATATGTCATGGGAGATCTGTTTCTGTACAAGGTGGGAGGGTAATTACAGTCTGAGAAGGCCTCAGTCAGATCCTTGGCATATTTTGAGAGGGATTGCTTGTCACTAAGATGTGACAGCCACAGGTGGCTAGGCTGTCTGGAAGGAACTTCTTGGTGTGAAATAGGTGGCAGCTGTCAATGTGGAGGTAATGCTGGTAGTTGGTAGGTTTGATATGGGGAGAAGTACTGATTTCATTTTGAGGCAGAGGTCAACATCAAGGAAGGTGACTTGTCGGGTTGAGGAGGACCAGGTGAAGTGAACTGGGCAGAAGGTGTTGAGGTTCTGGAAGAATGTGCATAGGAGGTCCTCGCCATCAATCCAGATCACAAAGAAGTCAGCGGGGAACCTGAACCATGTGAGGGAGTTGGGATTCTGGCTGGTTATGAAGGATCCCTCTAAATGGCCCATGAATAGGTTGACATAGGATGATGCCATGTGGGTGCCCATTGCCAAACCCCAAATTTGTTTGTAGGTGATGCCTTCAAAGGGGAAGTAATTTTGGGCGAGGATGTTGTAGGTTTGGAACCCGTTGCTTATTGGGAATGGTACTGTTCAATAGTGGCTAGTCCATGGACATTAGGGATCTTAGCATAAAGGGAGGTGGCATCAATAGTGACGAGCAAGGCACCATGTGGCAAAGGAACAGGAAATGTTGAAAGTTGAGGGAGGAAATGTTTGGTATCTTTCATATAAGAGGGTAGGTTGTGGGTAATAGGCTGAAAGTGTTGGTCTATAAGGGCAAATATTCCCTCACTGGGAGCATGGTAAGTGGCCCCAATGGGGTGTCATGGATGATTGGGTTTATGGACTTTAGGAAGTCAGTAGAAAGTAGGAGTGTAGGGAGTGGTAGGGGTGGGGGGAGAGAGAGCCTCTGGGGCGAGGTTCTGTAATGGACCAAAGGATTTAAGAAGAGACTGGAGGACCCGCTGGATTTCTGGAATGAGTTCATTGTGGCAGGGTTGGTAGATGGATGAATCTGGCAGCTTGCAGAGTCCTTCTGCCAGGTAATCCTTGCAGGTCAAAACAACAACGGTGAAACCTTCATCAGCAGGTAGGATAATAAGGTCAGGATCAGATTTTAGGTGATGGATTTTGGTTCTTTGTGTGGATGTAAGGTTAGCTTGCATGTTGAGGAATTTTGGGAATGATGGTGAGGCAAGGTTCGAGGTTAAGAAATTCTGGAAAGTTAATAGGGGTTGATTTGGGGGCAATTGAGGTCAACTGCAGTTGGAAGGAGGAGTGAACTGAATCAGGCACAGTTCAGCATTGGTCTTGGCTTGAGTCTGATTGGTAGGGTTGGTGGGAAAAAGGTGTTTCAACTGTAGGGACCGAGAGAACGACAAAAGATCTGAAAAAAGTCCAGTGTGATTGAATTTTGGAGTGGGCAAAAGGTAAGGCCTTTGGAGAGGACTGATACTTCTGTGGGGCTAAGGCTTTAGGAGGAAAGGTTCATGAGTGTGTTTAGGGTCTGTTTAGGTTCTGAATTCTGTATGGTGGTGGGAGGGAGTTTATGAGGGTGGGGTAAATGTAGTGTGTCTGCGAGACAGGTTTGTTAGCTATGAGGGGATGTGGAGGTGGTTTGGAGGCTCATGTAGAGGTGATGAATAGTGGTAGTCCAAGGCAGGAGTAGGAAGTGAACAAGTTTAAGGTGGCTTTGTGCAAGCTGCTCTAATTCCTTGAGGGCAAGAGTTTGTGTGTGAGATGGGGTCCAGGAATTTGGGATTGCACGCAGAAGAGTTTTTCGGATGGAGATGAGGTACTGCAAGGATATTTGCATGGCTATGTTGGTGAGAGTTAAGAATTGGTACAATCTGAACAAATGGTGGTGATTGTGGAAGGAAGGGTTGCAGCTGGCGATGGGTAATTTAATGGTAAGGCCATTTGGGGGATTCCATGAGCCACGCAACAGGACAGGAACAGAGTGTGGGCTGGGTTGTGGCTAAGGTAAGGAAACTTTTCTGTATTGATGCAGATGGAGGGAGCAAGGTTTCATGACAGAGGGAAAAAACATGCAAAAATATTTAAATAACATAGAAATACATCTGAAAAAATTCAGAAGTTACACCAAAATATTTGGGAAAATCACAAAAAGGATGAAACAGGCAAAGTATGGGGAAACAAGATGAAACCTAGGGAGTAGACTGTGAGGGAAAGGTGAAATGAACTGAAAAACACAATGATATCAAAGACAAAAAGAAATACAAAGATTGTCATGTGCGGGCATATGTATGTGGAAGTGAGATTAGTATGTGCAACCTGGAATAGGAAAGGAGAAAGAGTGGGGGCTGGGAGAGATTGGTAGGAAGAGGTACAAGTTCTCGTGGCACAGGACAGTAAGAAAAATGTGTGAAAATATGTGTGAGTGATGCAGGAAGAATGATCAACTGGAAAGTCTTGAATTAATGATGTTGACAGGAGTAATGATGGATGTGAGATGCTGCACCAACAGTGAGCGCAGTCCTGTAGCCTTGTAAGAAAGAGCACGCAGTGCAGTTTGGAACCTGTCAAGTAGAACACAGGAAAGAAGAGAAATAAAAGAACAGACACTGAGTATAGTAGCATTAGAACATAGTAATGAAGGTAAACACAACTGGGTTATGGGATGGAAGAAAAGCCATTAGGCAAAATCAAATGCCCTTGCCTCTCCATCATTCCCCAAATCCCTCAACATACAAGCTAACCTTACATCTGCATAAAGAGCTGCAATCTATCACCTAAAATCTGACCCTGACCTTATTACCCCATCTGCTGATAAAGGCTCCACCACTGTTGTTTTGAACCACATGGATTGCATGAGCAGAAGGACTCCACCAGCTGTCACATTTGACCACGTACAAACCCTGCCCCCAGCGATCCCATTCCAGAAATCCAGCAGGATCTCCAGTCTCTCTTTAAATCCTTATTCCCATCCCAAAACCTCCCCAAGAGACTCTCTCCCTCTCCTCACTCCTAATACTCCCTGCAGTCCTGCCACCTAAATGCTTCCTAAAGTCCATAAACCCAACCAACCAGACGCCCTATTACGGCCGGTTACTGTGACCCTGCTGAGAGAATCTATTACCCGCATCCTACCCTCATATATAAAAGGTACCTACCATTTCCTCCACCAGACCTCCACAGTTCCTGTTCCTGTACCACACAGTCCCATGCTCATCAGTAGTGATGCCACTCCTTTTAATGTCCATGGTCTAACCACAATTATACACTATCTGCCCCAAGGACCAATGGATTCCAAACCTGTAGCCTTCTTCTTCGTCACTATGACCAACTACATCCTCATACACAATTACTTCTCCTTTGAAGAATCATCTGCAAGCAAATCCACATCTACATCTGCATCTATACTCTACAAACCACTGTGAAGTTTGTGGCAGAGGTTACAACCCATTATACCAGTTACTAGGGTTTCTTGTCATTCCATTCACATAGAGTGCGAGAAGAATGATTGTTTGAATAGCTCTGTGCATGCTGTAATTATTATAATCATATCCTCAAAATCGCTATGTGAGTGACACATAGTGGATTTTAGTAAATTCCTACAGTTATCATTTGAAGCCGATTGTTGAAACTTTGTTAATAGACTTTCTCGGGATAGTTTACATCTATATTCAAGAGCCTTCCAGTTCAGTATCTCTGTGACACTCTCATACGGATCTAACAAACCTGTGACCATTTGTGCTACCCATCTGTGTATATGTACAGTATGCCCTGTTAGTCCTATTTGGTACGGTTCGTACACACTTGAGCATTATTCTAGAACTGGACACACAACTGATTTGTAGCCAATCTCCTTTGTAAACTGAATGCACTTCCCCATTATTCTACCAATAAACTGGAGTCTACCACCAGCTTTACCCACAACTGAGCCTATGTGATCATTCCACTTTGTGTCCCTACAACGTGTTATACCCAGGTATTTGTACAAGTTGGCGGATTTCAGCAGTGATTCATTGGTGTTATAGGCATAGGATACTATGTTTTTTGTGAAGTGCACAATTTGACATTTGTAAACATTTAAAGCAAGTTGCCAATATTTGCACCATTTTTAAATCTTATAAAGATCTGACTGAATACTTATGCAGCTTCTTTTAAGTAGTTCTTCATTATAGATGACTACATCATCTGCAAAAGGTCTGAAGTTACTATTAATATTGTCTGCAGGGTTAGTAATATACGACATGTACAGCAAGGGTCCCAAGACACTTCCCTGGGGCACACCTGAAGTTATTTCTACATCTGATGATGACTTCCCATCCAAGATAACATGCTGTGTCCTCCCTGCTAAAAAGTCCTCAGTCCAGTCACAAATTTCATTTGATACTCCGTATGATCGTACATTTGACAATAATTGTAGGTGCGGTACAGAGTCAAATTGATTTTGGAAATCAAAAAATCTACCTGCATAATCTACAAGCAATCTGTAGTAAATGGGAATTTGTGATTTAGTTACTGTAGCAGATATTCTGCTTAACAAATTATGTTAAATCTAGTTATCTCTTGAAAAGGAGTAGTCCTCTATATTATCTACATTTACTGTAAATTAACTCTGTTTTCGAGTTTGCTAACAACTTCAATTAACCTCAAAACTTTTTATAAAACTAGTAATTTTTACCACAGGTTTTTGTGTTACGTTAATAGAAATCTTGTTTTGTGTATTTGCTTATATTCTTATAGGGAAAACTTTTTAGCTCAACAGATTAAAAGAAAACCAGCGGGCTTAATATAAAATTATTTCATCTACATCTACATCCATACTCCACAAGCCACCTGACGGTGTGTGGTGGAGGGTTCCTTGAGTACCTCTATCGGTTCTCCCTTCTATTCCAGTCTTGTATTGTTCATGGAAAGAAGGATTGTCGGTATGCTTCTGTGTGGGCTCTAATCTCTCTGATTTTATCCTCATGGTTTCTTCGCGAGATATACATAGGAGGGAGCAATATACTGCTTGACTCTTCGGTGAAGGTATGTTCTCGAAACTTTAACAAAAGCCTGTACCGAGCTACTGAGCATCTCTCCTGCAGAGTCTTCCACTGGAGTTTATCTATCATCTCGGTAACGCTTTCACGATTACTAAATGATCCTGTAACGAAGTGCACTGCTCTCCGTTGGATTTTCTCTATCTCTTCTATCAACCCTATCTGGTACGGATCCCACACTGCTGAGCAGTATTCAAGCAGTGAGCGAACAAGCGTACTGTAACCTACTTCCTTTGTTTTCGGATTGCATTTCCTTAGGATTCTTCCAATGAATCTCAGTCTGGCATCTGCTTTACCGACGATCAACTTTATATGATCATTCCATTTTAAATCACTCTTAATGCCTACTCCCAGATAATTTATGGAATTAACTGCTTCCAGTTGCTGACCTGCTATATTGTAGCTAAATGATAAAGGATCTTTCTTTCTATGTATTTGCAGCACATTACACTTGTCTACATTGAGATTCAATTGCCATTCCCTGCACCATGCGTCAATTCGCTGCAGATCCTCCTGCATTTCAGTACAATTTTCCATTATTACAACCTCTCAATACACCACAGCATCATCTGCAAAAAGCCTCAGTGAACTTCCGATGTCATCCACAAGGTCATTTATGTATATTGTGAATAGCAACAGTCCTATGACACTCCCCTGCGGCACACCTGAAATCACTCTTACTTCAGAAGACTTCTCTCCATTGAGAACGATATGCTGCATTTTTTATCTAGGAACTCTTCAATCCAATCACACAATTGGTCTGATAGTCCATATGCTATTATTTTGTTCATTAAATGACTGTGGGGAACTGTATCGAACGCCTTGCGCATGTCAAGAAACACGGCATCTACCTGTGAACCCGTGTCTATGGCCCTCTGAGTCTCGTGGATGAATAGCGCGAGCTGGGTTTCACACGACTGTCTTTTTCGAAACCTGTGCTGAATCCTACAGAGTAGATTTCTAGTCTCCAGAAAAGTCATTATACTCGAACATAATACGTGTTCCAAAATTCTACAACTGATCGACATTAGAGATATAGGTCTATAGTTCTGCACATCTGTTCGATGTCCCTTCTTGAAAACGGGGATGACCTGTGCCCTTTTCCAATCCTTTGGACCCACTCTTCTAGAGACCTATGGTACACCGCTGCAAGAAGGGGGGCAAGTTCGTTCGCGTACTCTGCGTAAAATCGAACTGGTATCCCATCTGGTCCAGCTGCCTTTCCTCTTTTGAGCGATTTTAATTGTTTCTCTATCCCTCTGTCATCTATTTCAATATCTACCATTTTGTCATCTGTACGACAATCTAAAAAAGGAACTACAGTGCAGTCTTCCTCTGTGAAACAGCTTTGGAAAAAGACATTTAGTATTTCGGCCTTTAGTCTGTCATCCTCTGTTTCAGTACCATTTTGGTCACAGTGTGTCTGGACATTTTGTTTTGATCCACCTACTGCTTTGACATAAGACCAAAATTTCTTAGGATTTTCTGCCAAGTCAGTACATAGAACTTTACTTTCGAATTCATTGAACGCCTCTCGCATAGCCCTCCTCACACTACATTTGTTCACTGCCTTGTAATACACTGCACCACCAAATTGCAACCGGCTGTGAATGCTGTTCTTAAACATAGGATGAGCCAATTGATGTTCGTCAGCAGCTGCAAATCGCCCAGACTTGCATCAAACGTCTGGCAGCTACTGCCAATCGTTGTGTTGGAAGAGCTCTCGAGAATCGTGTGTCTGTGATATCGGTATGAGAGATACCTCAAGTACTAGCCCCTCCTGTGGATGTGTCATTACTCTCAACTTGACTGCAAGTGACATCTCAATGGTAGATCTATGTGTCCTGTACAGGGTGGACAGGGACCAGAGAGGACTTAGGAAGTTGTACCGATCCCCATAAGAAACAGTTTTGAGGTGCTGGCTTTCACTGAAACTGAAACTGAGCCAGTGGGACTCACTTCACTTGTTTTGAGGAAACGTATTTTGTCTGGTGTCAAGAGGAGGAAACACAAAAGAGTAGGGGTCTCTTAACTGTCGGCATTTCAAACATACAGTGAACAATCATAACACTTAAGGAATTGGCAGCAAGGGACAGGAAAGGACACTAGGTGCACTCAGCGTGTATGCCTGTGGGCCTCATTCAACATGTTGAAGAGGTTATTCCAGCAGCCATTGAGGGAACAAGGTGCAACCAACTGCAGATTGTGGCGCACCATGGAATAAATGATGCCTGTTGCCTGGCCTCCAAGGTCTTACTTGGGTCATTCCACTGACAGGCAGAGAAGGTTGAGGAGAACAGCCTTGTGCATGGAGTATTAGCGAAGTTCACAGTTTGCAACAGTGTCCCCAGAACTGACCATGTCTGTTTGGTTGTGAGTTGAATGGAAGGAATGAAAGAGAGGTTTTGAACATTCTGTGACAAGCTAGACTGCAATATTCTGGACTTGGGTCATAGGGCTGCAGCGTCCTGGACTTGGGCCGTAGGTTGAGAACAGTAGGATCCCCCTAAATGGTCCAAGTGTGCCCTACACATCAGAGGCTGCTACCTAGGTAGCAGACTGTGTATGGGGCACACACAAGGGTTTTTTGGATTAGGGAACTCTTCATCCAATCCAGAAAATGATAGCTGTAGGAAACTCAGAAGTGTCACCTACGGTCAAAAGAAATGCCTCCCACAGGTGCGAGTATTAAAATCCTAAAGGTTAACTGCCGAAGCATTCACAACAAGGCACCAGAGTTTGAAGTGCTCGTGAAAAGCGGTGAAATTCACATGGTACTAGATATGGAAAGCTAGTTGAAACCTGAAATTGATAGCAGTGAGATTTTTGTGGAAAATTTTGGTGTATATCAAAAGGATAGGCAAATGGGAAATGGAGGTGGTGTACTTGTCGCAGTAGACAAGAAACTCAAATCCAGTGAGAGGAAATTGAATTGCAAGTGAGACTGTTTGGGCAAGACTCAGAATCAGGGGTGGACATAAAATAATTGGATTCTTCTTCTGTTGCCCACCGTACTCATCTCCTGATATGACCGAAAACTTTAGAGAAAACCTCATTTCTCTTGTAATGTATATTCCCCACTGACACTGTAATTATTGGTAGAGACTTTAATCATCCAACAATTAATTGAAATAATTACAGTTTTGTTGGTGTGTGGACATAAGACATTCTGTGAAACATTGCTAAATGCCTTCTCTGAAGCCTACCTAGAATAGATAGGAACCCCACTCATGATGAAAATATAGGATCTAATGGCAAGAAATAGACCTGAACTCTTTAAGAATGTCCACATGGAAACTGGTATCAGCGACCGGGATGCGGTTTTACAATGATAATTTCAAATGTTCGTAAAAAAGGGGGTGGGGGGGAGGCAACTCTATTTTTAGTCTAGAATATGATGGAGTACTTTCCAAAAGAAAATTCTCACTAGCTGCTAGAGAAAAAAATGAAAACTAACATTACAAGAAATTTTGGACGAAAATAATTTTTTACTTCAACCCGTGGTAGTAAAAGAATCACTAAAGTAATTGGACTGAAAAAAAAAGAACATCCTCAAAGTTTACAGATGCATATGCTGCGTCTTTTATTTCGGAAACGTAAAAGTATTCTCAGATAAAAAAAATAAAATATTATAAGAGGTGTGAAACTGTGCCAAATGCATAGTGAAATATGTAGTCATTGATAAATTTTTGTTCTGTAGAAATGCGAAGAAACTTCCCACAAGAAAGTTGTTAAGAAAACAACAAAATTATTTTTTTAATTTTTGGTGCCATTTCAGACATCGTTATTGTATCGTATCACATACAGAGGAAAATTACTTCTGCGATATTCCATGCGGAGCAGCACGCGAGTCGTTGTAGGCCGTCGCCAATAGTTTTGTTCAGACAGCTCACTTTAATATGATCGAGAATATTCCCTACTTCCCGAAAATATTTTACTGGCAGCAAATACATATCCTCAATCATTGCATTCATCACTCAAAACGCCAATATACGCTGCGCAAAAGTAATTGTAGTTATTTTGAAGCCAATATTTTCACTGAAGTCGAGAGAAGTATTTATTCGAAAGGTTTTGTGAAACCCAAGTTTTATCTAAATTTGCTGTAAGCCTATTATTCTCAGAACACTATACGTGCTTGGTACACAAAAACTTCATTCTTACTACTTCAATGTCCCCGTCTTGTGTTTCAAATTTTGTCCATCATTACAGTTTCTGAATTAAAAACCAAGTGGGTGGAGAAGACAGTGCATTGAAGTGACTGGCCAGAATAATCAATTGTATCATGGACATTACCCTATATTTCTCTGACCAACGGATACTACCCTCTGCCATACTAAAGTATAAAGTCATCATATATCATAGATTTCTATGCTGTTCTTGGAGAATCAGAATAGGTGCTGGGACTGTTCTGATGTTACTGCACTGTTTATATATACAGTTGACACAGAAGCAACACAATGTTTTGTCGTTTTATGAACTGCGTTACCTTTACTATGAAACAGCCAGTAAATCCTTCTATGAAAAAAGGATTTAAATTTCGAATGTACAAGTAAACCGAATGCAGTAAGATTATATCCAAATGTAAAGACATTCAATACAGGTTTTTAGGAAAAACTGTTGTTAATTAACGCAGGATTGACAATCTTATTTTAATTGACAGTTACTGTCGAGTAAACTAATCACCACCACTTGTGATAAATTTATCAGACGTCTACTGTAAGGGAAAAACATTTGCAGTATGTCCTCTAAAACTGAAATGAATAGACAAACATTTAAATCAAGTCAGCTTTTTACATAGACAGTACTCACCTAAACTGAAGGGTCTTCTGGTTCCATGTCTTCAGATTCACTGTTGCTTGTTTCAGCCAGGTGTATCATCACAGATTCCACTATGGCGTCTCTTAAGCTCTGGTTCAAGAAATCAGTTTCTTGCAATGCTTCTGCATGTTTTATACACCTCTCCCAGTCCTGCTGAGTAACATTGTCAAGAGCTTTGTGTGTTAGCTTCTTGACATCAGCAAGTTTGAAAGTAGTATTTCTTTTCACTACTTCTCACTTTACGTGGGCCCATATCAATTCAGTAGGACTATACTGGCAGTGATAGGGTGATAGATGTACCATTTGGTGTCCCATTTCATTTGCCAGTTGATCTAATTCGTAAGACTTTTTGGCACCTACGATTTCTTCCTTGGACAGGAGTTTCATTGACTGAAAATGAAACATTCTGTCTCTTTAACCACTCCATAATATTTGCCTTGCACCAGTTTGAACTTGGCAGCTTTTCTATCTGAATGGAATGGTAGCTGACGTTATCCATCTTGATAATTGACCCTTCTTCCAGCGCAGACAACAGTCGAATAAACCAATTCTTAAAAACTTCTCCATTCATTTCTGAATGGTAATTAGATTGGCAATAACTTTTCCCACAACGAAAAACAAGTTTGGCCTCTGGTATGAAGCCTGTGGTTAATGAACCAGTGTGGGCGATGATTAAATCGGCCACCTCTACCAGTAGGCACTTCCCTTTGGAATCATGCCATATATACTTATTGGTGTGGTTCTGTGAAACCTAAGTTTCATCCAAGTACACTAAAGGCCTGCTGTCTTCAGCACACAAGAAGTGCATTGTACGCAAAAACTTCGCTCTTGCTGGTGCAATGTCTCTGTGTTCCATTAAGAATTCCCATCTGTCATTACACTTCTTGAATCACAAACCAAGGGTGCAAAGAAGACAAAGAATGGAGGTCTCTGAACCTGAGTAATTAATTTTTTCATGGAAGTCAGCCTGTGTTTTTTTAGCCATTGGATACTCTCCTCTGTTGTAATATCCAAGTACAGTTCTACACACGAGCTCTTTGTTAAAATTGTCAAAGTCGGTTGATTTCCATTCACATTCATATTCCTTTCTTGGAGAATCGAAACACTCATTCATGCATGGAGATTCTGCCAATGATACAGACTTGCTAATGCGGCCTACAGTTGACTTGGAGTCACCACATGCTTTAGCAGTAAGTTTATGAATTTGCGCAAAATATATCTGAACACTTCTTAAATAAGGAGATAATTCAGAAGCTTTCTTTACCAGGATACAGGTTGGCTGGCAGCTTTTCTAGGAGCTCTTTGCGGTGTGGGGGAGTAGTCATGTATGTGAAAAACGGTATCCCATTTGAGTCAATTGATGTTTCAAAGTACTGCACTGAAAAGGTGTTCGAATGTTGTGCAGGTGTGGTTAAATTTAGTGGAGCTAAACTTCTTACTGTTGTTATTTATAGATCCCCAGACTCCGATTTCACAACATTTTTGCTAAAGCTAGAGGAGGTTCTTGGTTCACTTTATAGGAAATACAAAAAGTTAGTTATATGTGGTGACTTCAATATTAATTGTATAAGTGATTGTGCAAGGAAAAGGATGCTGGTAGACCTCCTTAATTCATATAATCTTATGCAAACCGTATTCTTTCCAACGAGAGTGCAAGGGAACAGTAGAACAACCATAGACAATATTTTTGTTCATTCGTCATTATTAGAAGGGCATTCTGTTAGCAAAAAGGTGAATGGCCTTTCAGATCATGATGCACAAATTTTAAGTCTAAAAGATTTTTGTGCTGCAACACGTTAAATATAGTTACCAACTTTTTAGGAAAGCTGATCCAGTTGCTGTACAGACTTTTGTAAACCTTATCAAGGAACAAGAGTGGCAAGATGTTTATAGTGCTGATACAGTAGACGATAAATATAACGCTTTCCTAAAGACTTTTCTCGTGCTCTTTGAAAGTTGCTTTCCGTTAGAATGTTCAAAGCAGGGTACTAGCACAAACAGGCAGCCTGGGTGGCTGACTAAAGGGATAAGAATATCTTGTAGAACAAAGTGGCAATTATATCAAAACGTTAGAAACAGTCAAAATCTAAATGCAGCAGCCCATTACAAAGAGTATTGTAAGGTGTTTAAAAAAGTTATTAGGAAGGCAAAAAGTATGTGGTATGCAGATAGAATAGCTAAGTCTCAGGATAAAATTAAAACCATATGGTCAGTCGTAAAGGAAGTGGCTGGTCTGCAGAGACAGGTCGAGAATATAGAATCAGTGCGTAGTGGGGATGTCTGTGTTACTGATAAGTCGCAAATATGTACAGTACTTAATAATCACTTTCTGAATATAGCAGGTGAACTAAATAGAAACCTAGTCCCAACAGGGAATCATATAGCGCTCTTAGAAAAAAGTGCTCCGAGACTGTTACCTGAAATGCTCCTCCATGATACTGACAAGATGGAGATTGAGTTAATAATTAAATCACTAAAGACCAAGAACTCTCATGGATATGACGGGGTATCTAGCAGAATACTGAAGTATTGTTCCACGTATGTTAGCTCAGTACTTAGCCATATCTGTAACTTTTCCTTTAGGAATGGTCGGTTTCCTGACCGATTAAAGTACTCGGTAGTGAAGCCACTTTATAAAAAGGGAGACAGGGATAATGTTGACAATTATAGACCTGTTTCTATGCCATCGGTGTTTGCTAAAGTTATCGAGAGGGTTGTATATACAAGGTTACTGCAGCATTTAAATTCACATAATTTGCTGTCAAATGTACAGTTTGGTTTTAGAAATGGCTTAACAACTGAAAATGCTATAGTCTCTTTTCTCTGTGAGGTTTTGGACGGATTAAATAAAAGGTTGCGAACGTTAGGTGTTTTCTTTGATTTAACAAAGGCTTTTGACTGTGTTGACCACAAAATATTACTGCAGAAGTTGGAACATTATGGAGTAAGGGGAGTAGCTTACAATTGGTTCGCCTCCTACTTTAAGAACAGAAAGCAGAAGGTAATCCTCCGCAATATTGAGAGTGGTAATGATGTTCAGTCCCAATGGGGCACTGTTAAATGGGGCGTTCCCCAAGGGTCGGTGCTGGGGCCACTGCTGTTTCTTATTTATGTAAATGATACGCCTTCTAGTATTACAGGTGATTCAAAAATATTTCTGTTTGCTGATGACACCACCTTGGTAGTGAAGGATCTTGTGTGTAATATTGAAACATTATCAAATAATGTAGTTCATGATATAAGTTCGTGGCTTGTGGAAAATAATTTGATGCTAAATCACAGTAAGACTCAGTTTTTACAGTTTCTAACCCACAATTCAACAAGAACTGACATTTTAATCAGACAGAATGGGCATGTTATAAGCAAGACGGAACAGTTCAAGTTCCTAGGCGTACGGATAGATAGTAAGCTGTTGTGGAAAGCCCATGTTCAGGATCTTGTTCAGAAACTAAATGCCGCTTTATTTACCATTAGAACAGTATCTGAAATAAGTGACATTTCAACACGAAAAGTGGTATACTTCGCATATTTTCATACGCTTATGTCATATGGTATTATTTTTTGGGGTAATTCTTCTGATTCAAAAAGGGTATTTTTGGCTCAAAAACGGGCTGTTCGAGCTATGTATGGTGTAAGTTCGAAAACCTCTTGTCGACCCCTATTCAATAGTCTGGGAATTTTGACATTGCCCTCACAGTATGTATTTTCTTTAATGTCGTTTGTTGTTAGCAATATTAGCTTATTCCCATGAGTTAGCAGCTTTCACTCAGTTAATACTAGGCAGAAATCAAATCTGCATGTGGAATGCACTTCCTTGACTCTTGTGCTGAAAGGAGTGCAGTATTCTGCTGCATCCATTTTCAATAAGCTACCACAAGAACTCAAAAATCTTAGCAGTAGCCCAAACACTTTTAAGTCTAAACTGAAGAGTTTCCTCATGGCTCACTCCTTCTATTCTGTCGAGGAGCTCCTGGAAGAGCTAAAAAATTAAGCAAATTCCAGTGTTACATTCTTGATTTTCTTTATTTAAACTAACGACTTGTCGCCTGAATATGTTTCTTATATTTCATTTTATCTGTTTCTACAATCGTGTTATAATTTCATGTATTGACTCGTTCCATGACCATGGAGACTTCTCCTAAATGTGGTCCCACGGAACAATAAATAAATAAATAAATAAATAAATAAATAAAAATTTTAGTTATTGCTCGCTTCTTCATTGTTGGCCAGATCAGTAAAAAAAACTTGAGTATGATAATTTTTGATTGTTTACAAATGTCTTTACGCACGCCGACCAGAGGAGTACTACAAGTAGCCCATTGCTCCTGCATTGTTGTTCACCACCGAACACACATCAGAGCACCTTTCTAAAGACAGTAAGACACTGAGATCAGATGTGAACACTCAATATATGGTGGTAACACTTAGCTATCAGCTGCTCTGACCTATCACAGCGCCAATGGTACTTACATGGTAATTGAGCCCATGCTGGCGGCAGGCAGTGGCGGTGACCTTGAGGAATCTACTTTAGTGCCGGCCACTATAGTCATTGTTCTTTACCCACCTTTCCTCTCTGCTGTTCACATTCCACAGCCTCTATTTCACAAGCACTCTCTCAGTTTTCTACTTCTCTCCTTTTCCGCTCTTGCCCCCTCTCACCCTCCGTCTAACTTTCCGACTGCTCCAAGCTGCTCTCTCTTCTCTTCAGCTCATCCCTGTATGCTCCCACAAACAGCACCTTACCACTCTTCACCACTATCTTTCTCTCCCTTCCCCTCCCTGCCCCAGCCTCCTCCTTACCCTCACCACCCAGATTGCTTCTGCCATCATGCACAGTTGCTTGTAGTCTGGCCTCAGTAGCCAGATACAGTGGTCGTGTGTGTGTGTGTGTGTGTGTGTGTGTGTGTGTGTGTGTGTATTAATGACCTTCTGGTCAAAAGATTACGTGTGTAGCAGTCTTTTTGTTGTTTTTGTTTTGTTGTACCTGTCTGTGACACTACTTCTCCACTATATGATGAGCAGCAGTCTGTCTTTTTCATACATTTTATAAATAGCATCTTTGACATCCCCCCCATGAACCATGGACCTTGCCGTTGGTGGGGAGGCTTGCGTGCCTCAGCGATACAGATAGCCGTACCGTAGGTGCAACCACAACGGAGGGGTATCTGTTGAGAGGCCAGACAAACGTGTGGTTCCTGAAGAGGGGCAGCAGCCTTTTCAGTAGTTGCAAGGGCAACAGTCTGGATGATTGACTGATCTGGCCTGGTAACAATAACAAAAACGGCCTTGCTGTGCTGGTACTGCGAACGGCTGAAAGCAAGGGGAAACTACAGCCGTAATTTTTCCCGAGGGCATGCAGCTTTACTGTATGATTACATGATGATGGCGTCCTCTTGGGTAAAATATTCCGGAGGTAAAATAGTCCCCCATTCGGATCTCCGGGCGGGGACTACTCAAGAGGATGTCGTTATCAGGAGAAAGAAAACTGGCGTTCTACGGATCGGAGCGTGGAATGTCAGATCCCTTAATCGGGCAGGTAGGTTAGAAAATTTAAAAAGGGAAATGGATAGGTTGAAGTTAGATATAGTGGGAATTAGTGAAGTTCGGTGGCAGGAGGAACAAGACTTCTGGTCAGGTGACTACAGGGTTATAAACACAAAATCAAATAGGGGTAATGCAGGAGTAGGTTTAATAATGAATAGGAAAATAGGAATGCGGGTAAGCTACTACAAACAGCATAGTGAACGCATTATTGTGGCCAAGATAGATACGAAGCCCACACCTACTACAGTAGTACAAGTTTATATGCCAACTAGCTCTGCAGATGACGAAGAAATTGAAGAAATGTATGATGAAATAAAAGAAATTATTCAGATTGTGAAGGGAGACGAAAATTTAATAGTCATGGGTGACTGGAATTCGAGTGTAGGAAAAGGGAGAGAAGGAAACATAGTAGGTGAATATGGATTGGGGGACAGAAATGAAAGAGGAAGCCGCCTGGTAGAATTTTGCACAGAGCACAACATAACCATAACTAACACTTGGTTTAAGAATCATGAAAGAAGGTTGTATACATGGAAGAACCCTGGAGATACTAAAAGGTATCAGATAGATTATATAATGGTAAGACAGAGATTTAGGAACCAGGTTTTAAATTGTAAGATATTTCCAGGGGCAGATGTGGATTCTGACCACAATCTATTGGTTATGAACTGCAGATTGAAACTGAAGAAACTGCAAAAAGGTGGGAATTTAAGGAGATGGGACCTGGATAAACTGAAAGAACCAGAGGTTGTACAGAGATTCAGGGAGAGCATAAGGGAGCAATTGACAGGAATGGGGGAAATAAATACAGTAGAAGAAGAATGGGTAGCTTTGAGGGATGAAGTAGTGAAGGCAGCAGAGGATCAAGTAGGTAAAAAGACGAGGGCTAGTAGAAATCCTTGGGTAACAGAAGAAATATTGAATTTAATTGATGAAAGGAGAAAATATAAAAATGCAGTAAGTGAAACAGGCAAAAAGGAATACAAACGTCTCAAAAATGAGATCGACAGGAAGTGCAAAATGGCTAAGCAGGGATGGCTAGAGGACAAATGTAAGGATGTAGACGCCTATCTCACTAGGGGTAAGGTAGATACCGCCTACAGGAAAATTAAAGAGACCTTTGGAGATAAGAGAACGACTGGTATGAATATCAAGAGCTCAGATGGAAACCCAGTTCTAAGCAAAGAAGGGAAAGCAGAAAGGTGGAAGGAGTATATAGAGGGTCTATACAAGGGCGATGTACTTGAGGACAATATTATGGAAATGGAAGAGGATGTAGATGAAGATGAAATGGGAGATACGATACTGCGTGAAGAGTTTGACAGAGCACTGAAAGACCTGAGTCGAAACAAGGCCCCCGGAGTAGACAATATTCCATTGGAACTACTGAAGGCCGTGGGAGAGCCAGTCCTGACAAAACTCTACCATCTGGTGAGCAAGATGTATGAAACAGGCGAAATACCCTCAGACTTCAAGAAGAATATAATAATTCCAATCCCAAAGAAAGCAGGTGTTGACAGATGTGAAAATTACCGAACTATCAGCTTAATAAGTCACAGCTGCAAAATACTAACACGAATTCTTTACAGACGAATGGAAAAACTAGTAGAAGCCAACCTCGGGGAAGATCAGTTTGGATTCCGTAGAAACACTGGAACACGTGAGGCAATACTGACCTTACGACTTATCTTAGAAGAAAGATTAAGGAAAGGCAAACCCACGTTTCTAGCATTTGTAGACTTAGAGAAAGCTTTTGACAATGTTGACTGGAATACTCTCTTTCAAATTCAAAAGGTGGCAAGGGTAAAATACAGGGAGCGAAAGGCTATTTACAATTTGTACAGAAACCAGATGGCAGTTATAAGAGTCGAGGGACATGAAAGGGAAGCAGTGGTTGGGAAGGGAGTAAGACAGGGTTGTAGCCTCTCCCCGATGTTGTTCAATCTGTATATTGAGCAAGCAGTAAAGGAAACAAAAGAAAAATTCGGGGTAGGTATTAAAATTCATGGAGAAGAAATAAAAACTTTGAGGTTCGCCGATGACATTGTAATTCTGTCAGAGACAGCAAAGGACTTGGAAGAGCAGTTGAATGGAATGGACAGTGTCTTGAAAGGAGGATATAAGATGAACATCAACAAAAGCAAAACAAGGATAATGGAATGTAGTCTAATTAAGTCGGGTGATGCTGAGGAAATTAGATTAGGAAATGAGGCACTTAAAGTAGTAAAGGAGTTTTGCTATTTGGGGAGCAAAATAACTGATGATGGTCGAAGTAGAGAGGATATAAAATGTAGGCTGGCAATGGCAAGGAAAGCGTTTCTGAAGAAGAGAAATTTGTTAACATCCAGTATTGATTTAAGTGTCAGGAAGTCATTTCTGAAAGTATTCGTATGGAGTGTAGCCATGTATGGAAGTGAAACATGGACGATAAATAGTTTGGACAAGAAGAGAATAGAAGCTTTCGAAATGTGGTGCTACAGAAGAATGCTGAAGATTAGATGGGTAGATCACATAACTAATGAGGAAGTATTGAATAGGATTGGGGAGAAGAGAAGTTTGTGGCACAACTTGACCAGAAGAAGGGATCGGTTGGTAGGACATGTTCTGAGGCATCAAGGGATCACCAATTTAGTATTGGAGGGCAGCGTGGAGGGTAAAAATCGTAGAGGGAGACCAAGAGATGAATACACTAAGCAGATTCAGAAGGATGTAGGTTGCAGTAGGTACTGGGAGATGAAAAAGCTTGCACAGGATAGAGTGGCATGGAGAGCTGCATCAAACCAGTCTCAGGACTGAAGACCACAACAACAACAACATCTTTGACATAAGGGACAGGTATGTTACAACCTTCTTGAGACTTTTCAAAAACTGAGCTGATGTACTTTCTGAGGCATTGCCTCTTTAACCACTCTATCACTGCCTGCTCCATTTATTGGATAAGTGATGTGACATTTGGGTGAAAGGACGATAGCTTTCATGTCTCCTTTTGCTAAATCCTCCTCGGAGATATGTGGTGGTGCTTTACCCAACAGCAATCGAGTGTGAGTAGGGACCTTTCTTGGTTTCAAGTCCTTTTCAACAGATGGAATAAACTCATCAAAAAACCAAGATTTAAAAAGATTACAGTGCATCTAAGCAGATTTTTGATTGTGGTAATAGACCTGGTAACTAAGATAAGTTAGTAATGTTTTTGAATGCCTAATAATGAACAGAGAAATCTTGTGTATCCCATCAGCATTGCTGCAGGAAGAAATGGTTTGCTTATCTTTTTTAAGTTTTGTTCCTGCTAAGGTTTCATTTTATGCAGCATGCATTTTATTTGGCAGCATTTTATAGTTTAGTCCTGCCTTGTCAGTGTTATAGACTTGGCAAGATAACAATTTCTTGAAGATTCACAGAAAACTCCTCAGCCACCTCGGTATCAGCAGATAATTTTTCATGAGGAGTTGAAACAAACCAAACACCATGATGGATTTTCCAGTGATAAATCCAGCCTTCACTAGCTGCGAACTTACTTTCGGCTTCTAATTTTTTGTGGAGAGCTGTTACTTGTCGTTTATAATGGCTGCAGATAGTGGGATTCCTTTCCTTCTTTCTGGGTGGAACCACATTCACAATGCGTTGTCAAACAGTTCAAGTTTAGGCTTTTTCAATGTTTTACGAATCGTAAGATTGCTTTCACCATCTGTTGTCACTGTACATGAGTCAGTGTCTTTCTGATTTCTTCTCCAATCTTGTATTGTTACCACATCTACATTGAGTTTCTTGAAAACTTTTGGAGCGATTCCCCTTTGTCCAGTTTTTGTAGCATTAATAATTTTTCATTTAATGAAAGAGTAACGTGTTTATGTTTCACTCCTGACATGTTGGAAAACACACAAACAAAACTGTACAGTACATACAATGTGAAACAAATATTACAGTACTGTAACAAAAACGGAAGAGCAGTGTCATAAAATGACTGAACAGTAAGTGCTAAAAACTTCACAGTGCAGTATTGTACAAAAAACACGACAATGACATAAACAGTACAGAGTAGTGAGTCACTGCCATGAGTTAAGGCAAGTTCGGCTCGAGTGTGGTGGTTGGATCAACTGGGGTGGCAAACTAGCCAAGGCGAACTAGAGGGTCGGTCTCTCTCTCTCTCTCTCTCTCTCTCTCTCTCTCTCTCTCTCTCTCTCTCTGTGTGTGTGTGTGTGTGTGTGTGTGTGTGTGTGTGTGTGTGTGTGTGTGTGTGTGTGTGTGTCCCCTTTTATGAAGGAAAAGATGTTGTGAAGGAGAAACTTTTTCAGTTCATTTTCGAATTTTACTTTCGTATTTGTCAGATATTTTATCACTGAGTAAGTTATCAAAAATTTTACCTGCAACATTGTATACCCTTTTTTGTGCTCAAGACAGCATTAATGTGAATTAATGAACGTCATTTTTCCTTCTGGTATTATAATTCTTTGAACTGCAGTGGATTATTTACAGAAAACTTCATTAGGGAGTAAATATACTGTGAAGTAGTAATCAGAATGCCCAGCTCCTTAACCCTTATTCGGTCGGGCAGCTTTTCGTAACGTTAATAGCCGCACGGGGTGTTGCTAAGACCCCAAATAAAAGTGGCTACAATGACATTGTTGTGCAGCATATCACTGATATGAATATCTTTACTTCACAAGTGGCTATTTTGAATGTTATTTCCCGGTACATTATCATTTTGTTTAATATTACTTTAATATTAAATTGGATTATTTGAAACAAATGCAATAATTCCCATTTTCTTACAACATTTTGTTTAGTTTTTTTTCTGTTATTGTTCATACTGTATTACAGGTATAAGACATTATACATGTAATTAAACATTTGTCCAGTCAGCTCAGATGAACATTTTATGAAACCAGTCACTATCACTGGCTGCAAGGGTTGCATTATCGTGACACTTTTCACACACGTTTCTCATGTGTTTTACACATAACTTTCAAACATCGAGCACAGTGCGATTTAACTTTTATATCTTTACTCTGAGGAGAAACCGTGCAGCACCTGGGCTTAAGTATTCTTTGTTCAGAAGGTGGTGCATTGTTGGTGTCTTCAATTCCCACCATTTTAGTGGCTTTCTGTCTAAGTTGTTTAGGCAAGGAGTGAATGGCTGCTCTCTCCCACACTATGGGATTTACTAATGACCTTCTGACGTCACGTAAAAACATTCTTTGGGAAATCCTCTCATTATTATTTGAACAATGGAAAATTCACGATGGACTGTAACAATACCAGAGAAGGAAAGTTGCTACTCACCGTATAGCGGAGATGCTGAGTCACAATAGGCACAACAAAAAGATTCACTCAATTAAAGCTTTCGGCCATTAAGGCCTTTGTCAGCAGTACACACACACACACACACACACACACACACACACACATACGTACGTAAACGCAACTTGCCCACACGTCTGCAGTCTCAGAGAGCTGAAACCACACTGCGGACAGCAGCACCTGTGCATGATGGGAGTGGTGACTGGGTGGGGGTAAGGAGGAGGCTGTGGTGGGGAGGTATAGTATGGTGGGAGTGGCAGACAGTGAAGTGCTGCAGTTTAGACGGAGGGTAGGAGAGAAGGTGCAGAGGGGGTAAGTAGTGGAAAGGAGAGAAATAAAAGAAATTAAAAGACTGGGTGTGGCGGTGAAATGACGGCTGTGTAGTGCTGGAATAGGAACAGGGAGGAGGCCGGATGGGTGAGGACAGTGACTAACGAAGATTGAGGCCAGGAGGGTTACGGGAACGTAGGGTGTATTGCAGGGAAAGTTCCCACCTGCCATTCACAAAAGCTGGTGTAGGTGGGAAGGATCCATATGGCACAGCTTGAGCCACAGTCTTTTTAGTCCATCCTTTTTGGCCCCTTCACACCCACTCTCCATCTAACCTCCCAACTGCAACTAGCTGCTCTCCCCACCTCGTCCCTCTCCATGCTCTCATGAGACTGTAGAGTGCGTGTGCGTGTGCGTGTGCGTGTGCGTGTGCGTGTGCGTGTGCGTGTGCGTGTGCGTGTGCGTGTGCGTGTGCGTGTGCGTGTGCGTGTGCGTGTGCGTGTGCGTGTGCGTGTGCGTGTGCGTGTGCGTGTGCGTGTGCGTGTGCGTGTGGGTGTGGGTGTGGGTGTGGGTGTGGGTGTGGGTGTGCGTGTGGGTGTGGGTGTGGGTGTGCGTGTGGGTGTGCGTGTGGGTGTGCGTGTGGGTGTGCGTGTGGGTGTGCGTGTGGGTGTGCGTGTGGGTGTGCGTGTGGGTGTGCGTGTGGGTGTGCGTGTGGGTGTGCGTGTGGGTGTGCGTGTGGGTGTGCGTGTGGGTGTGCGTGTGGGTGTGCGTGTGGGTGTGCGTGTGGGTGTGCGTGTGGGTGTGCGTGTGGGTGTGCGTGTGGGTGTGCGTGTGGGTGTGCGTGTGGGTGTGCGTGTGGGTGTGCGTGTGGGTGTGCGTGTGGGTGTGCGTGTGGGTGTGCGTGTGGGTGTGCGTGTGGGTGTGCGTGTGGGTGTGGGTGTGCGTGTGCGTGTGGGTGTGCGTGTGGGTGTGGGTGTGCGTGTGCGTGTGGGTGTGCGTGTGGGTGTGCGTGTGGGTGTGCGTGTGGGTGTGCGTGTGGGTGTGCGTGTGGGTGTGCGTGTGGGTGTGCGTGTGCGTGTGGGTGTGCGTGTGCGTGTGGGTGTGCGTGTGGGTGTGCGTGTGGGTGTGCGTGTGGGTGTGCGTGTGGGTGTGCGTGTGGGTGTGCGTGTGGGTGTGCGTGTGGGTGTGCGTGTGGGTGTGCGTGTGGGTGTGCGTGTGGGTGTGCGTGTGGGTGTGCGTGTGGGTGTGCGTGTGGGTGTGCGTGTGGGTGTGCGTGTGCGTGTGCGTGTGCGTGTGCGTGTGCGTGTGCGTGTGCGTGTGGGTGTGGGTGTGGGTGTGCGTGTGCGTGTGCGTGTGCGTGTGCGTGTGCGTGTGCGTGTGCGTGTGGGTGTGGGTGTGGGTGTGGGTGTGGGTGTGGGTGTGGGTGTGGGTGTGGGTGTGGGTGTGGGTGTGGGTGTGGGTGTGGGTGTGGGTGTGCGTGTGGGTGTGCGTGTGCGTGTGCGTGTGCGTGTGCGTGTGCGTGTGCGTGTGCGTGTGCGTGTGCGTGTGCGTGTGCGTGTGCGTGTGCGTGTGCGTGTGCGTGTGCGGGTGGGCGTGCGGGTGGGCGTGCGGGTGGGCGTGTGGGCGTGGGCGTGGGTGTGGGCGTGCGTGCGCGTGCGTGGGCGTGCGCGTGCGCGCGCGTGCGCGTGTGGGTGTGGGCGTGGGTGTGGGTGTGGGTGTGTATTCTCAACACAGGCCTTGTTGGCCAAAAGCTCATTTCATGACAGTCTTTTTGTTGTGCCTATCTGCATCTCAGCATCTCTGCTTTACGGTGAGTGACAACTACCCTTTTCATAATACTGTTACACTCCATCCTGGATTTTCTATTGTTTAATATAGTATATTGATGTACCATCTCTGAAAATGTAAGAAGAACCTATTATCTATGTTGCTCCTTGCTGTCGGGCCAATTCCTTATAATTTTCAAAGCAGGGTTCCCCTATTTATAAAAGGCAAAAGAAATGATATTAATAACTACAGGCCCATCGCAATCATATCAAATATATTCAAGGTCCTTGTAAAAGCAATATATGTATGCATTGTTAAGTTCCTGGAAAGCAGTTTTTAATTGAGCCCTTCAGTATGGCTTTAAAAAAGGAAGATCAGTTCATTTCAAAATGAAGTTTATAGTGCACTCAGTGACAGAAGCATACAACAGCAGTTTGGGATAGGTGATGTCAGTGACCGGACTGTAGTAGACAGTGGTGGGGGATCCCATCAAAGGCATGGCTACCTGTGAAAGCAGTCATGTGGTCTACAAGCTAAACTGAAACCATTGAGTTGCATTCTAAGTAGGCATGACACCCAACAGGTGGTCTGTCAGCATGTACGGCCACCGACAAACTGTGGCCAAAAAACAAGTGGACCACCCTGTTGCTGAACACGCTGCCAAACATGATATCCCTCATGTCAATGACTGCTTCACAGCCTGTGCCATATGGATCCTTCCCACCAACACCAGCTTTTGTGAATTGCGCAGGTGGGAACTTTCCCTGCAATACATCCTACGTTCCGGTAACCCTCCTGGCCTCAGCCTTCGTTAGTCACTGTCCTCACCCATCCGGCCTCCTTCCTGTTCCCATTCCAGCACTACACAGCCGTCATTTCACCGCCACACCCAGTCTTTTAATTTCTTTTATTTCTCTCCTTTCCACTACTTACCCCCTCTGCACCTTCTCTCCTGCCCTCCGTCTAAACTGCAGCACTTCACTGTCTGCCACTCCCACCATACTATCCCTCCCCCTCCCCCACCCAGTCACCACTCCCATCATACACTGGTGCTGCTGTTCGCAGTGTGGTTTCAGCTCTCTGAGACTACAGACGTGTGTGCAAGTTGCTTTTACGCGCGCGCGTGTGTGTGTGTGTGTGTGTGTGTGTGTGGGCGCGCGCGTGCGCGCGTGCGCGCGTGCGCGCGTGTGTGTGTGTGTGTGTGTGTGTGTGTGTGTGTGTGTGTGGCGCGCGCGCGCGCGGGTGTGTGTGTGTGTGTGTGTGTGTGTGTGTGTGTGTGTGTGTGTGTGTGTGTGTCTACTGCTGACAAAGGCCTTAATGGCCGAAAGCTTTAATTGTGTGAATCTTTTTGTTGTGCCTATCGTGAGTCAGCATCTCATTATTATTTGTGTATATGATGAAGGCATTAATGCAAGCAGTGTCAAAAGTAGGGCAAGTGGCCAGTGTCTAGTTTTTCTTGAGGTTGAATAAGTAGCACACATTTCATCTATTGTGTCCATACCTGTTTTGGTCTTATTGTACATTGTTATAATTTCTGGCTTCCTTTCCTCTGCAGTATTGGTGTCAGTGGCACTGTCATTATGCAAAGATGAAATGAGAATCAGAATAATGTCTCCACACAACAGTGGTTGAAGTACTAAGTACAACTTTCTGCAGTCTTTTGTTAGGTATAACATTATATGATGGTTGGCTATACCATCAATTCTATAAAACTTCAATTTATCTAGGAGAGTACTGTGATTCGTAGATAGATCACAGAAAATATCAAGCGGCACCCTTTTATTATTTAATAACTGGAAAACCATGAATCGAACTCGGGCCCCTTTGGTTAGCAGTCCACTGCACTGACCACACAGGTACCGAGACAAACAGCTCAGTAGTTATGGACTTCTTCTATTATCTTTCTTAGCAGTGGTTTGACAATGGTCTGTTTCAGTATGTCTGGAAAAATGCCTTGAGTTAGTGATGTTACATATTTCAGAAAGACAGGGCTTTTTATATGGGTTCAGATCTTTAGTATAATATTCTTAATTTCAGAAGGAGATGTTGGTGATACATTCCTATGACTGAATTTTATGAGATTTTTCAACATACTGCTTTGATTTTTCTCTTGAACTGTTTGCCCCTATACTTTCTACTATAAAATGATTATTAAATATCAGCTGCAATTTGCATGAAAGTGCTGAGAGATGACACAGTCATTTGGATGCACTTTTAATAATTTTTGTTATGTCTTGACCACATTTTTATTTTTCCAACAAACTTACGTGTTTCTGCTGTGTCATTTTCAAAGGCAGTGTTATGTCAGTCATGTAAAATTGTTCATTAGATACATTGTATCACGTCAACATTCTCGATCATGAGACAAGTTCAAACCTACCTATATCTCATCCATTGTTTGTGTGTCCTTACGTAACACTGTGATTATGTGGTGCTCAGATATGCACAGTATGTCTATCTTTTCAGAGGTCTCAAAATTTTCAAAATAGACAAGAAGCTCTTCTATCTTATTACTCAGTACTCTAATATTTTGATGAAATATGGTAACCTTACTTTTTCTGTGCATTCGTAAGCATTTAGGGGGACTCTTCTGTTATTTTGACTTCTTTCAAAACAGCTTGCGTGAATCTCCCTTGCAGCCCCCAACCCCCACTCCATAAATATTCTGCAAGAATGTCAGCCAGCCTATGTTTCCCTGTTTCCCTCTTCTATTCAGTTGCAATCTGTATCTAGTATATCCTCATCTCCTAACGTTGGCAACAGGCATTGCATTCATGTGAGATTCCATTTGAATCAGCAGCAGCCTGCTCAACTCAGTGTTCACGTGGCTCACGGAACTGTTAACCAGGGGTGGTCATGGTATTGTAAGACCTCTAGAAAAATTACATTTTGTGTGTGTGTGTGTGTGTGTGTGTGTGTGTGTGTGTGTGTGTGTGTGTGTGTGTGTGTGTGTGTGTAGATGCTACTCCCATTTCATCTAGATCACCCCTAATGCTGTAATTCCTTTCCTTAGCCAGGTTGTTCCCCATTCCACCTTCTACAATAACCTGATCCTCTCTGCTAAAATCTTTGCACAAATTTGCTATGTCCTCTGTCACCTGGCTAAGGCTAGCACTTCTCTTCGCAATACTTGTGACCTGGTACCCTGTTCCTGATTCGTCTCATAACTTTTGGCCTACACCCTTCCCATGGCGTCTATCTAGCAGCCAAACTTTTCTTCCTACTGTCTTCTGCAAATGATGTACACTGAATTTCTTTGCTAGCAGGGTCCTGCACCCTGTTTTCACAAATGTTAATGTCAGTTGTCAGTTAATGCATGGATATGATGAATGCAGGTAACAGCAATGTATTGGCTATTAAATACGTCATACTGTGTGTTAGTGGTTATTCACTGTGCAATAATGTTAGCTGTCTTATGTATCTTCAATATGTTATTGTATTGTATAATACGATAACAAATCTGTTAGACCCGAAATTTGTTTCTTCAACAATGACATGTCATGTAGACAGGTCGAATATATTGTAACATATGGATAATGTTTTCAAATATATAATGACTTCTTTTTCCTATGATATGCACCATATCCCCCCCATGAACCATGGACCTTGCCATTGGTGGGGAGGCTTGCGTGCCTCAGCGATACAGATAGCCGTACCGTAGGTGCAACCACAACGGAGGGGTATCTGTTGAGAGGCCAGACAAACGTGTGGTTCCTGAAGAGGGGCAGCAGCCTTTTCAGTAGTTGCAAGGGCAACAGTCTGGATGATTGACTGATCTGGCCTTGTAACAATAACCAAAACTGCCTTGCTGGGCTGGTACTGCGAACGGCTGAAAGCAAGGGGAAACTACAGCCGTAATTTTTCCCGAGGGCATGCAGCTTTACTGTATGATTACATGATGATGGCGTCCTCTTGGGTAAAATATTCCGGAGGTAAAATAGTCCCCCATTCGGATCTCCAGGCGGGGACTACTCAAGAGGATGTCGTTATCAGGAGAAAGAAAACTGGCGTTCTACGGATCGGAGCGTGGAATGTCAGATCCCTTAATCGGGCAGGTAGGTTAGAAAATTTAAAAAGGGAAATGGATAGGTTGAAGTTAGATATAGTGGGAATTAGTGAAGTTCGGTGGCAGGAGGAACAAGACTTCTGGTCAGGTGACTACAGGGTTATAAACACAAAATCAAATAGGGGTAATGCAGGAGTAGGTTTAATAATGAATAGGAAAATAGGAATGCGGGTAAGCTACTACAAACAGCATAGTGAACGCATTATTGTGGCCAAGATAGATACGAAGCCCACACCTACTACAGTAGTACAAGTTTATATGCCAACTAGCTCTGCAGATGACGAAGAAATTGAAGAAATGTATGATGAAATAAAAGAAATTATTCAGATTGTGAAGGGAGACGAAAATTTAATAGTCATGTGTGACTGGAATTCGAGTGTAGGAAAAGGGAGAGAAGGAAACATAGTAGGTGAATATGGATTGGGGGACAGAAATGAAAGAGGAAGCTGCCTGGTAGAATTTTGCACAGAGCACAACATAATCATAACTAACACTTGGTTTAAGAATCATGAAAGAAGGTTGTATACATGGAAGAACCCTGGAGATACTAAAAGGTATCAGATAGATTATATAATGGTAAGACAGAGATTTAGGAACCAGGTTTTAAATTGTAAGACATTTGCAGGGGCAGATGTGGACTCTGACCACAATCTATTGGTTATGACCTGTAGATTAAAACTGAAGAAACTGCAAAAAGGTGGGAATTTAAGGAGATGGGACCTGGATAAACTAAAAGAACCGGAGGTTGTACAGAGATTCAGGAAGAGCATAAGGGAGCAATTGACAGGAATGGGGGAAATAAATACAGTAGAAGAAGAATGGGTAGCTTTGAGGGATGAAGTAGTGAAGGCAGCAGAGGATCAAGTAGGTAAAAAGACGAGGGCTAGTAGAAATCCTTGGGTAACAGAAGAAATATTGAATTTAATTGATGAAAGGAGAAAATATAAAAATGCAGTAAGTGAAACAGGCAAAAAGGAATACAAACGTCTCAAAAATGAGATCGACAGGAAGTGCAAAATAGCTAAGCAGGGATGGCTAGAGGACAAATGTAAGGATGTAGAGGCCTATCTCACTAGGGGTAAGATAGATACCGCCTACAGGAAAATTAAAGAGACCTTTGGAGATAAGAGAACGACTTGTATGAATATCAAGAGCTCAGATGGAAACCCAGTTCTAAGCAAAGAAGGGAAAGCAGAAAGGTGGAAGGAGTATATAGAGGGTCTATACAAGGGCGATGTACTTGAGGACAATATTATGGAAATGGAAGAGGATGTAGATGAAGATGAAATGGGAGATATGATACTGCGTGAAGAGTTTGACAGAGCACTGAAAGACCTGAGTCGAAACAAGGCCCCCAGAGTAGACAATATTCCATTGGAACTACTGACGGCCGTGGGAGAGCCAGTCCTGACAGAAGTCTACCATCTGGTGAGCAAGATGTATGAAACAGGCGAAATACCCTCAGACTTCAAGAAGAATATAATAATTCCAATCCCAAAGAAAGCAGGTGTTGACAGATGTGAAAATTACCGAACTATCAGCTTAATAAGTCACAGCTGCAAAATACTAACACGAATTCTTTACAGACGAATGGAAAAACTGGTAGAGGCCAACCTCAGGGAAGATCAGTTTGGATTCCGTAGAAACACTGGAACACGTGAGGCAATACTGACCTTACAACTTATCTTAGAAGAAAGATTAAGGAAAGGCAAACCTACGTTTCTAGCATTTGTAGACTTAGAGAAAGCTTTTGACAATGTTGACTGGAATACTCTCTTTCAAATTCTAAAGGTGGCAGGGGTAAAATACAGGGAGTGAAAGGCTATTTACAATTTGTACAGAAACCAGATGGCAGTTATATGAGTCGAGGGACATGAAAGGGAAGCAGTGGTTGGGAAGGGAGTAAGACAGGGTTGTAGCCTCTCCCCGATGTTGTTCAATCTGTATATTGAGCAAGCAGTAAAGGAAACAAAAGAAAAATTCGGAGTAGGTATTAAAATTCATGGAGAAGAAATAAAAACTTTGAGGTTTGCCGATGACATTGTAATTCTGTCAGAGACAGCAAAGGACTTGGAAGAGCAGTTGAATGGAATGGACAGTGTCTTGAAAGGAGGATATAAGATGAACATCAACAAAAGCAAAACAAGGATAATGGAATGTAGTCTAATTAAGTCGGGTGATGCTGAGGGAATTAGATTAGGAAATGAGGCACTTAAAGTAGTAAAGGAGTTTTGCTATTTGGGGAGCAAAATAACTGATGATGGTCGAAGTAGAGGGGATATAAAATGTAGGCTGGCAGTGGCAAGGAAAGCATTTCTGAAGAAGAGAAATTTGTTAACATCCAGTATTGATTTAAGTGTCAGGAAGTCATTTCTGAAAGTATTCGTATGGAGTGTAGCCATGTATGGAAGTGAAACATGGACGATAAATAGTTTGGACAAGAAGAGAATAGAAGCTTTCAAAATGTGGTGCTACAGAAGAATGCTGAAGATTGGATGGGTAGATCACATAACTAATGATGAGGTATTGAATAGAATTGGGGAGAAGAGGAGTTTGTGGCACAGCTTGACTGGAAGAAGGTATCGGTTGGTAGGACATGTTCTGAGGCATCAAGAAATCACCAATTTAGTGTTGGAGGGCTGCATGGAGAGTAAAAATCATAGAGAGAGACCAAGAGATGAATACACTAAGGAGATTCAGAAGGATGTAGGTTGCAGTAGTTACTTGGAGTTGAAGAAGCTTGCACAGGATAGAGTGGCATGGAGAGCCACACCAAACCAGTCTCTGGACTGAAGACCACAACAACCACCACCTTTGAATTTATGAAGGGAGGAGGAGAGCAGAATGAGAAGACTAGAACATTTGGAATGGATTGCAGCTTGACTGCACACTGTCCACAGTAAGATATTGCAAGGTGAGAAACAAGTTATTTCCAATATGGGGTGCATTTAAAGAAGGCACAAATTCTTATAAAAAATCACCATCTGTTTTCCTAAACTCAATGGCATTAAAGCATACCCGAGGTCTGAAAAATTCATTTTGGCCTTGAAAAAATTACAAGGATAGTTTTGTAAACCTTTGAGGACACTGCCAGTCTTACATCTGTTTTTGAAACCATTTGCATTTCAGTTGAAAGCACAGCAGTACATGTGCAAGTGTAAAGCACACCTGTCATGTGCGGCTGTAACTGATTGATCTGCAGTGTAATTCCTTTTGAAAGATAAATTCATTGATGTTAAAACTGCCCGGGATGTCTATGTTGATTTTTAAGAAAGAGTTTCCACGTCTCCATAATTAGGTTGGAAATGTAAGAAAATATGTCGATCAACATATTATATCTTCATTGCCCCAAAAATAAATAAATAATATTGAAAATCTGTTTTGTTTGTGATCTATGTTGAGAAATATAAAATATGAAACAGTCTTATGCAGCCTGATTGCACTGCCATTTAAATGTGACACTTTCCAGTTTCCCTCTCTTCCACTTCCTGAATCTCAGACAGCGTGGCAGAGCAGTGAGGGAAGTGTGCAATCAGGCGAGAGAGTTACGGCACAAGAAAACCTACTTGTGTGCTGAATTCTTGGTTGTTCCAGCTCTTATAGTATCAGTGATGCATTTGTCCAGGGATCATTTTACAATGATACAGAATCTCTCAGGTTAACCCGTAGTTTCCCAGGTCAGTTTTTTGTTGCCCTTTGTCCCACGTGTGGTCTGACAGACTGCTATATTTAAATAGCCATAAAAATTGCATTCAGCAAAACAGTTCAGTTTTTTATGTGAATGGTTACATTAATACCACACAAAAATGTATCCAAATAAGTTTTAAAGTTTATTTTTACAACAAAATGCATTTAAACAAGAAACTGCACAAAATGGACTTAATGTTACATGATAATTGTAATAGTGTGGAAACTCAAATACCTTGCACTATAAATTTTACTTTTTGTTATATTTTTATTGTTCATTATACATGTAACAGTAAAATCATAAAAATTTCCATAAAACATTCAAAAAATGAAAATTATGCTAGTACTTTTCAGGTTTTCAGTTTTCTTCTCAGAGGTTTTCTTTGCACTCGCTGGACATTTTTGTAGAGGAATAAATTTAGATTGGCTCCTGGAACAATGACAAATATAAGCCACTTCTCTCTTCTTTTTTGGGTCACTGGTGGTGCATATTCTGCGTTTTTACTCTCTTTCTGCAATGACTTTTGCTCTTGGTTCGGCCACACCCAAAACATGATAAGTGTTGCACGAAGTTCACAGGTTATGAGATAGTTGTTGTCTTGCTTTTCATCTGTGGTATCACCAATGAGTTTGCAAGCTTCTTCAGAAAATTGAAGTGTCTCACCTAAGTTATCATCTTTGTAGGAATTGTGAAGGACAAACACATTTACCCTACATGCGGAAAAATAATGTCATTGGCCATCATTGGAAGAGGCTTTGACGACCAGCGTTATCTGTTTCCACAAAATATATTTGTAGTGGAAGCTTTAGGTAAAGATTCAGTCTCTATACTTCTGTCTTCATCACTCTGATCACCTGTGTCTTTCAAAGAATTCACAGATGGCAAAACAAATTTGTCCTTACTTTCACATTGTTTCTGTTCTGAATTATGTTCACTTTAAATTTCATTGTCACTCTCTAACCCAACATCATTTCCTAAACTGTCCTCAGACCATTTCAAAACAGTATCCTTGAAGTAAGCAGTCAAAGACCTGCCTACTTAATCCATAATGCAAAGCCCCAGGTGCAATATCAGAGACTGTTAGCACAAAAGAAGCAGTGATAGCACTAGTCCATGTCACATTCAAATGACTACTGACAAAGGAAACTATGGCAGCTTCAGGGAAGAACAACTGGCCAAGGCTGTAATCTCCTATCCCACCCACACACATTAGCGACAGAGTAACAATAAATGCACTCTGTGAACCTGCATCTGGGATGTTAAGAGTTAATGCAAGAAAAACATGATTCGTCTATACAGTCATATGAACATACTGCATTTGCCTGACGTGATTTAGGAAGATCACGGAAAACTTAAATTAGGATGGCTGGACAGAGCTTGAACCTTCGTCCTCTCAAATCTGAGGTATTGCATAAGGATAAATCAGGATATTTTGTTGGTTGGATGAGCAAGAGATTACCACTTTGAGAGATGTGGGAAGAATTGTGGAAAGCATGTTCCCAATTGCCAGGCACAGTGATAGGTAGTCAACATCCAGGCAAATGATGTTAAGTTGTTCCAGTTTGGGGGGATGTTAGATAATGAAATAATTAACTCATTTGCATCTGTTGCATGGCGATGGTTAGATCATTAGGTGCACAAGTGGTGTAAAGAAAAATGAACATCGTTACCTCATTAAAAACATCTGGCTGAGAAAGGGGTGAATTATGTCATTACCACAATCTTTGAGATCACCTGATGATGCAAGACAAATAGCAAAGCTGAAAATGTATATCCAGGCATTTGGAAGAATTACATTCAGTCCCTTGCAGCTTATACTGTGCAAATGGATTCCAAGCCAAATTTGTTATAAAACTAAATATCGTAATGAATTGTTGATGGTGTACAGCAACCAGCTGCAAATTGGTTTCAGGTTACTTTACTCAAAAAGTACTGTCACCGTTTAGGAAATGTTTACAATTCATCATCAGACTTTTTTTCATATATTCATCAATACGTATTACACATTGGTTTCCTGTTAGTTGCTGTAGGATAAACAATAATTTACAGATTACTAATGTGTAACCGAAATGGTTGCACTACATATTTGTGTTGAAATGCAGCTTATGGGAAATGTTCGTCTCGTGCATTTGTATTAGCAGATGTGCCAGATGGGCATTTCAAGTAAATTGCATTACAACAAAAATGTGCTGCAACCATTTTGATTACACATTTATAATTTGTAAATTATTGTTTATCGTAGGGCAGCTAACAGGAAACCAATGTGTAATATGTATTGATGAAAGCATGAAAAACTGTCTGATGATGAAATGTAAAAAAGAAATTCAAAACTGATAATGGTACTTTTTGAGTAAAGTAACCTGAAACCAGTTTGTGGATGGTTGCTGTACATCATCAACAATTTATTTATATAACAGCCACAGTCTCCAACCATATCTACATCTGACAAAATTGCATAATTTAAATATTTGTTACGTAACTCATTCCACATCATTAAAATATACAAATGACCTAAATGTATCTAACTAAACAAAATGAAAATTGTAAAAGGACATGCAATCCGTGTCAGTGCTGCATCCTTTATTGTTTGATTAGAGCTATCTTCAACAAACATTTAGAGCTTTTTTGAGCTGTTAATACATGTCACACTGTTTGCTTCCAGCAGCTGTACTAGGATATTATAATCGTATCTGAATCGTTTGCTCATTTAATGTGCCATTCCCATATGTTCTGTAATGTAGGCTGCCTCTAGTGCAATGTGGTGACTAGCAACTTACTTTCTTTTTTTTTCTAATATGTACATTCTTATACAGGGTTTCCCCACATAAAACTATTATGCCTTCTGCCCAAGATTGAAGTAACAGAGAACTAACTAAAAAATAGTAGATAATAGTAAAAGTGAAAAAAACATTTAGTTACCTGATTGTAAGAGATGCTGTAAGTGGTGACAGTGGGCTTCCAGACATTGTTGACTTTGTGTGATGACGTTACCAGCAACACGTTGTAATTCTGCGGGCTGGTGTTGTTAATTTCTCTAGTAATGTTTCGTTTAAGATCATCTACTGTGCAAGGAATGTCAGCATACACTTTGCTTTTTAGTGCGCCCCAGAAATAAAAATCACACAATGTTATGTCTGGGGGACCTTGGGGGCCAGAGTCTGTCTTGGATGTTTGAGCACTTGCTCCATCTTGTTGGAAAACTGCATAAAGCTTCTCTACATCTGTTAATCGTGAATAGAAAGAGTTAAAGATCTCTAGTTATCTAGTGTTGTGTAAGGTGTAATTGAAAAATGTGGTGCCAATAATGTGCACACTGGGCAATGCACACCAAACACCTATTTTCTCTGGGTGGAGATGTTCTTTATGTAGCATATGAGCATTGTCCTTTAATCAGTATGTGCAGTTCTGGGAGTTTGCATAACCTGACGAGAACATAAGTAAAACAATGGACCCAGGTAACAGTTTGCAATCAATGTTAACAGCCAGTTACAATAATGAACTCTCTTTTTTTCCTGATCCTCAAATTTCAACTCACACTCACATGATAGGCATTTAATTTGATATTTTTTAGTACATGATGACAAAATGTAAACCAACCTGTACAACAACCTCCTTACCGACTTGCGGGAACTTCTTGTAATGTCAGTGTGAATTCTGTTTATAGTTTCAGGGATCCTGACAGTAGGTTGAATAGTGCTGGTCATGGGGTGTTCCCTGCCAGGATACTTTACTTGAAACATTTCTTTACATTTCTGGATGGAACCTGCCTTTATGTAACACTCCACAATATCAATTTGCTGTTCTAATTTAAACTGCCCCATTTCTGTAACAAATCAACAATACATGCTTCTCACAACACTTGACACACGAACACACAGCTGCACTCAACTTTCTGATAAAATGCAGTATAACCAACTGTTGAGGCAGTGTGCCACTTCACAAGCGATTCGATTAGGGATGATTAACCAGTACATGAGGCATACCCGTTGTATGTGGGACACCTATACTATTTCTGAGCAGATAACAGACAAATAACTGCAGAAAAGAATCTGACAATTTTTTGTTACAGAGGAGATATGCTGGAAAGGCATCCAAGAAATGATTATAACCAGGGAATGGTACAAGAAGAGGATGAAAGACTGAAAAACATTGACCCGAAAATGATTGAGTTAATACGAAATGAAATTATGGACTGTGGAGCCCCTATCACATGGGATGACATAGCTGGACTTGAATTTGCAAAGTCTACAATCCAGGTAGAATTTCACTTACCTATAGAACACTGAGGGGACTTCAGAAAGTAAGTTACAGATTATTGCGTGAGGTCAGATAACTTTTATTGAATGCTGCAAAACACTTCAAAAGTGACACAGTTGAATGACACTATTTTTCAACATAGTCACCAAGTCCCTAAACAGCAGTTGAAAAGTTCTACAAATCATTCATTTCTTTGGCAATAGAAATCTGCTACTTGGTCATGGAAAATGTTTCCTCTCAGATGTTCATCCCTCGATCCCTGGACATTGTCCTCTGTGGTCAACGTTGATGGCCTTCCATCCTGATCACCACCACCTCCCACGTTTATGCAGCAGTGGTCAAAGTGCTGACATCATTTCACTACAACTGAATGAGATGATGCATTTGGTTCATATAATGCCAGAATTTCATGGTGAATGTGTATGCAATTTAGACATTTTGCCCACAAGAATCATACTGTTAAGTTTTCTTTAACTTTCGAGTACATTTTCTGTTGTTGCACCATTTCACTCCCACGCTGTGATGCATCTGACATCTGCACCACAACAGAAATGTCTCTGCAGGAAATGTTAACATATACACACATCAGACTATGAGCCACTCATATTGCACAGTGATCTTAGCATGAGGCAACACATGTAACTTATTTTCAAAGTTCCTAGTGTATATTTAATAGCGCTAAGATTAACACATTTTTGTCTAAATATTATATCTGAATAATGTGTTATCATATGCTTTCTCATCTGGCTCTGATATCGACAGGAAATTGTTGTCTGGCCTATGCTCAGACCTGATATCTTCACTGGTCTGCGTAGGCCACCAAAAGGGATTCTTCTGTTTGGACCACCTGGTACAGGCAAAACACTTATTGGTAAATGTATTGCTTCACAATCACGTTCAACATTCTTCAGTATAAGTGCATCTTCCCTGACATCAAAGTGGATTGGTGAAGGAGAAAAAATGGTTAGAGCTTTGTTTGCTGTGGCGAGGTATGTTTATTGTTCACAAGAGCTCTATGAATATCTTGATTTACTATTAAATAAGGAATTTTTTAAATTATCATGTGTAATATTCGTAGGTGTCATCAACCATCTGTTGTCTTCATAGATGAAATTGACTCTCTGTTAAGTCAAAGAAGTGAGACTGAACATGAAAGCTCTCGGCGCATAAAAACTGAATTCCTTGTTCAGCTGGTAAGAATACTCCACTTATATTTTTTGAGTTAAAAAAATACTGTGCTCTTATGTTACCTGAATAATTATGGTTATACACCCATTTGCAAGTGTTCCACACTTATTTCGGTTTCATCCGTGCTTAAAAACTCAAATTTGTGTCTGCCTATACTGTCTTCCCATACTACTACTCCTTGAGTATCGAATTAAATACTGCATGGATGCTTTAGCTTTGTACCTTCTTATGGTAAGAATTCTCAGTAGATTTTTGTCTTTGCTTGTTCTTCCTAGCATTGTAGAGACAAATGTCATAATAGTAGTCATTTTGGCAACATTGGGGGAAATATAGTGTAGAATTCCTTCTCAGAGAACTTAATTTTGACTTGGTATGGTAGCGTTAAAATACATCTTCAGAAGAACCACTCTGAAAGAGGGAGACGAAAACAGGTTGTGCCTGGTAGAAAGCTGTAGGCAAGTTTACAACAAGTGAAACTCGTGGTACATCTGTTCTAGAACCTTTACAAGCTAAGAGTATTTGTCGCAAAAGATGTATGTATGTGTAACAATTGCTGAAAGTTCAATAAATGACACATGAATGATACACACCACATTTAAAATTTTGATGGAAATAATGATATAAAGAAGAGATAAAACTGACAGGTGCTTATCCAAACCTCGGTCTGGAAAGAGAGAAGCTGCAGGAGACAGTTTGATAATAGCAGTCAACTAATAATGAAGATTCAAATTTCAGGTTACTATTATTAACTGCTAGTTATCAGTAGATCAAAGACGGGAGCTGAACTCGGTGACTACCAATTTGGACCAAAATCTACTCTTGGCAGCTATTCTACATTCATGAGTACTGTGAAATAAGATTGGTGGTAACATCATCCCAAAATTTTCCCTCTATGCTGAGAGTGATGCACCAAACTTCAATCATTCTTAGTAATGAACCAATACATTCCTAATCACATCTTCTTATTAAGTGCCTCTTGCTCACATGAATGATCATTTTGGTAAGAGCTGTTCTACACAGCCCATTAATATCACATACTCTGGTCACACTACTTGCATAATTTACTTAATCAAGAGATTATGCTGATATAAGAGCACTAACAAGTTATCTTTCAGAATGAATGAGCACAGACAAGCTGCATGCATCATAAATATTGAATATTTTGTTGTTGAGCATGCTGTGACCTTGAAGCAGGATCAGTGTGGTCATTCTATTCTCCCTCTGATTACCAATCCTTTTTTATTCCCCTTATACACCCTTGTCCTTTCATATTGTATATATTTCTTCTGTTGGAGGTAAACTTTTATGAAACAGTTCCTACTTGTGCAGTGTGCATATACGATTGATATAGCAGACCGAACCTGATAAAATGTAGATACAAACGAAGATCAGCAATAGCACAGCACAACAGTACGCAAAATAAGTCTGAGTCAGGTATAAAAATGGTAAAAATAGCATTATTAGTAAAATACAATTTGGATACATAGTGAAGCCTGATTGGCTAATACACTGCTGGCCATTAAAATTGGAACAAACAATGAATTGGCACGAAGTATACTACATGATTGGATATGCAGATAATGAGCATTTCAGGACATCTATACAAAGCAAGCAGGAGTAACGCCATCTACATTCTATATACAAGATTACACAGCAGGTTTCTCATTCAGAAATTGCATTTGAATGTTAGTTGTTGCAAGAATATACTGTTATGCTTTATGTGAGAAAGAGAACTGTCTACCAGCCTGTGTTGGTATTTGGGAGCAGCAGAGTTGTGTTCTATCATAACTACACTTTATACTTTTTGTTAATCAGAATTCCACAACTGTCATGCGAAAATGGAATCAACAGGTTCAGGAGGGCCACACACAACACCATACAGTATCTCAATGGTGCCACGTGACTATCACCTCAGAGGATTGTTGGTTCAGTCAGCAGGATCGCACAGGTACCTCACACAGGTTGAGTCAGGCCTTGTTTACAGCAAGACAGGTAATGACAAAGACAGTGCAATGTCTCGCACGCCACACACTGTCGGCATGTCTACAATAGTTATGGCTTCCCTTGACGCGGCAGCAGAGAGGGGTTCTCAGACAGTGGTACACCCAATGACACCACTTGAGACAGGAGTGACACCATTTCGTCTTTTAAGACAGGTTACAGTTCTGTGTACTGCATCATGATGGACATGTATGTATATGTGGAGGCTTTTAGGGGAAAGAATGTTGTCAGATTGCATTAGTAGTTGTCATATGGGGCCAGGAGCTATCGCTACCATATGGAATGTCATTGGGTAAAAAACATGATCATCTCTGGTTCACATAGCTGATAATTTGGACAGCGGGCACTATATTTTTGACATGTTCAAGCTTGTGGCTTTGTCTTATCTTCAAGGTGTTTGTGACACTAGGTTCACACATGTTGCTTATGCTGTTTTGATCTACCTCAATATGAAGTGTGTTTGACTGTTGTTCTGGCCAGCATGTTCCCCTGATCTCTCACCTATTGAAAACGTCTGGTGATGTGGCCAAGAGACCTGCATGCCACCACTCGCCAGCCTCTACAACTGATGGACTCTGGCATAGAGGCGAAACAACATGGAATGATGGTAACCATATCTATCACTCAAGCTCAGATTGACTCAGCATACTGCCAGGTTGTTGCTGCCAGAGGTAGTGATTCTGTGTGCTAAATTTTGTGCCCTATATACCCTTAAATCACCTACTAATCTGATCACATATTCTTTCCATTATACTGTGTATGCAAAGTAAGTAAAATTAGTTTATTTACGGTCCTTCGTGGTGTTACAATTTTAATGGCCTGCAATGTAGAACACTTCACAAATGAGGCACTAAGTGTTCCTTTAGGGAGGCACCTGTTGAGATAACATTTTCAAAATAATTTGTGTATTAGAACTGTTGAGTATAGTCTGATTAAAATTAGTTGATGGTCGACACTTCGTGTGTTGGAGCTGGTTTTCTCCAACCAGAGCACCCAACATCGTGATTGAGCCCTTCACCGTTGTCAGACTGCCACAATAGGTCAGTTCATTTCCAATTTCTTCTCCAGCATTCATTCTTGATGTGTTTGGATCCTGAATCATGGGTCTGGCACTTCTATTTCATATTCGTTACACATGATAACCACACCCAAAACAACACACACAACGATGCTAATGAAATACACAAGTTCCGTACAAAGCTCTAACGAAACGCTATTGGGTACTTCTGCACAAGATGCGATTCAGCACCACATATACAGTTATCATAATCACAGATATCAGTTTACATTAGATAAGCTTCATGCGAAATTGCATGAAGCCGAATTTTTGTAGGTTGCAATTCATCATTGTGACTGGCTCATGATAGTCATAAATCAAACTACTGAATTATGTGTTGCAGTGTAGTGCAATGGATAGCGTAGAAACCTTCCATCTATAAAGTCATAGGTTCGAATCTCGTCAGATCTAACAAATTTTTTTATTTCTGAATCCAACCAAAAGAGTTTGATTATTATTTTACTATTATTTTTTCCAATTAATTTGATTAAATGCAATTTTTTTTATTTCTAATTCCTTGCCACATATTTTTTATTGTCATATTTACTCTTTTTCTTGCTCTTATCTTTCTTCCTTCCTTTCTCCCCCCACCCCCCCCCCCCCACCCCCCCCACCCCCCATGCAATCTGCCTGTGTCACCTATAATCTGCAGCCAATTATCAACAAGGACTGCTGATTGGTTGGTAAGGCAGCTGCTTGTGCAGCCAGTGTGAAGACAGTTTCAGGTAAGCAATGACAGCGAGGAATTTCAGTTTTATATTGGTGCCTTAACTGATTTTTTTTTCTGTCTTGAGTTTGCTCCTAGAGATTAGCTTCAATCAGCATGAACAAAGCAATCATGATTTTAGTTCTGCTGCAGATTGTTGACCGTCATTTTCTTGGGTACATTGCACATCCTGAGGTTGTGGTTGGATTAGGACACGAGTTTAAATTCAGGACAACAAAACGCATCATCTGCCACAGCTCTACATCTACATCTACATGATTACTCTGCAATTCACATTTAAGTGCTTGGCAGAGGGTCCATCGAACCACAATCACACTATCTCTCTACCATTCCACTCCCGAACAGCGCACGGGGAAAACAAACACCTAAACCTTTCTGTTCGAGCTCTGATTTCTCTTATTTTATTTTGAAGATCATTCCTACCTATGTTGGTTGGGCTCAACAAAATATTTTCGCATTCGGAAGAGAAAGTTGGTGACTGAAATTTCGTAAATAGATTTCGCCGCGACGAAAAAGTCTTTGCTTTAATGACTTCCATCCCAACTCGCGTATCATATCTGCCACACTCTCTCCCCTATTACGTGATAATACAAAACGAGCTGCCCTTTTTTGCACCCTTTCAATGTCCTCCGTCAATACCACCTGGTAAGGATCCCACACCGCGCAGCAATATTCTAACAGAGGACGAACAAGTGTAGTGTAAGCTGTCTCTTTAGTGGACTTGTTGCATCTTCTAAGTGTCCTGCCAATGAAACACAACCTTTGGCTCGCCTTCCCCACAATATTATCTATGTGGTCTTTCCAACTGAAGTTGTTCATAATTTTAACACCCAGGTACTTAGTTGAATTGACAGCCTTGAGAATTGTACTATTTATCGAGTAATCGAATTCCATGGATTTCTTTTGGAACTCATGTGGATCACCTCACACTTTTCGTTATTTAGCGTCAACTGCGTACAACCTATGAGAACTGCTCAGATTGTCACCCAGGTCGTTTATATAGATCAGGAACAGCAGAGGTCCCAGGACGCTTCCTTGGGGAACACCTGATATCACTTCAGTTTTACTCGATGATTGCCGTATATTACTACGAACTGCGACCTTCCTGACAGGAAATCACGAATCCAGTCGCACAACTGAGACGATACCCCATAGGCCCGCAGCTTGATTAGAAGTCGCTTGTGAGAAACGGTGTCAAAAGCTTTCCGGAAATATAGAAATACGGAATCAACTTGAGATCCCCTGTCGATAGCGGCCATTACTTCGTGCGAATAAAGAGCTAGCTGCGTTGCACAAGAACGATGTTTTCTGAAACCATGCTGATTACGTATCAATAGATCGTTCCCTTCGAGGTGCTTCATAATGTTTGAATACAGTATATGCTCCAAAACCCTACTGCAAACCGACGTCAATGATATAGGTCTGTAGTTAGATGGATTACTCCTACTACCCTTCTTAAACACTGGTGCGACCCGTGCAATTTTCCAATCTGTAGGTACAGATGCATCGGTGAGCGAGCGGTTGTATATGATTCCTAAGTAGGGAGCTATTGTATCAGCGTAATCTGAAAGGAACCTAATCGGTGTACAATCTGGACCTGAAGACTCGCCCGTATCAAGCAATTTGAGTTGCTTCGCAACCCCTAAGGTATCTACTTCTAAGAAACTCATGCTAGCAGCTGTTCGTGTTTCAAATTCTGGAATATTCCATTCATCTTCCCTGGTGAAGAAATTTCGGAAAACTGCGTTCAATAACTCCGCTTTAGTAGCACAGTCGTCGGTAACAGTACCATCGGCACTGCGCAGCGAAGGTATTGACTGCGTCTTGCCACTTGTGTACTTTACTTACAACCTGAATTTCTTCAGATTTTCTACAAAATTTCGAGACAATGTTTCGTTGTGGAACCTATTAAAGGCATCTCGCATTGAAGTCGATGCCAAATTTCACGTGTCTGTAAATTTTAGCCAATCTTTGGGATGTAATTGCTGTTGCTACTATATCTTTGAATTTGAGCCACATCTCGTCTACATTTGCATAGTCAGTTCGGAAGGAATGGAGATTGTCTCTTAGGAATGCTTCTAGTGACACTTTATCCACTTTTTTAAATAAAATTATTTTGCGTTTGTTTCTGGTGGATTTGGAAGAAACGGTATTGAGCCTAGCAACAACGACCTTGCAAGAGACAATCTCCATTCCTTCCGAACTGACTATGCAAATGTAGACGAGATGTGATTCAAATTCAAAGATATAGTAGCAACAGCAATTGAGAGATTCATACCTCATAAATTGGTAAGAGATGGAACTGATCCCGCCGTGGTACACAAAACAGGTCCGAACGCTGTTGCAGAGGCAACGGAAAAAGCATGCGAAGTTCAGAAGAACGCGAAATCCCAAAGATTGGCTAAAATTTACAGACGCGCGAAATTTGGCTCGGAATTCAGTGCGAGATGCCTTTAATAGGTTCCACAACGAAACATTGTCTCGAAATTTGGTAGAAAATCTGAAGAAATTCTGGTTGTATGTAAAGTACGCAAGTGGCAAGACGCAGTCAATACCTTCGCTGCGCAGTGCCGATGGTACTGTTACCGACGACTGTGCCGCTAAAGCGGAGTTATTGAACACAGTTTTCCGAAATTCTTTCACCAGGGAAGACAAATGGAATATTCCAAAATTTGAAACACGAACAGCTGCTAGTATGAGTTTCTTAGAAGTAGATACCTTAGGGGTTGCGAAGCAACTCAAATCGCTTGATACAGGCAAGTCTTCAGGTCCAGATTGTATACCGATTAGGTTCCTTGCAGATTACGCTGATACAATAGCTCCCTACGTAGCAGTCATATACAACCGCTCGCCCACCGATAGATCTGTACCTACAGATTGGAAAATTGCGCAGGTCGCACCAGTGTTTAAGAAGTGTAGTAGGAGTAATCCGTCTAACTACAGACCTATATCATTTACGTCGGTTTACAGTAGGGTGTTGGAGCATATACTGTATTCAAACATTATGAATCACCTCGAAAGGAATGATCTATTGATATGTAATCAGCATGGTTTCAGGAAACATTGTTCTTGTGCAACGCAGCTAGCTCTTTATTCGCACAAAGTAATGGCCGCTATTGACAGGGGATCTCAAGTTGAGTCCATATTTCTAGATTTCCGGAAAGCTTTTGACACTGTTCCTCACAAGCGACTTCTAATCAAGCTGCGGGCCTATGGGGTATTGTCTCAGTTGTGCGACTGGATTCGTGATTTGCTGTCAGGAAGATCGCAGTTCGTAACAATAGACAGCAATCATCGAGTAAAACTGAAGTGAAATCAGGTGTTCCCCAGGGAAGCGTCCTGGGACCTCTGCAGTTCCTGATCTATATAAATGACCTGGGTGACAATCTGAGCAGTTCTCTTAGGTTGTTTGCAGATGATGCTGTAATTTACTGTCTGGTAAGGTCATCCGAAGACCAGTATCAGTTGCAAAGCGATGCAGAAAAGATTGCTGTATGGTGTGGCAGGTGGCAGTTGACGCTAAATAACAAAAAGTGTGAGGTGATCCACATGAGTTCCAAAAGAAATCCGTTGGAATTCGATTACTCGATAAATAGTACAATTCTCAAGGCTGTCAATTCAGCTGAGTTCCTGGGTGTTAAAATTATGAACAACTTCAGTTGGAAAGACCACATAGATAATATTTTGGGGAAGGCGAGCCAAAGGTTGCGTTTCATTGGCAGGACACTTAGAAGATGCAACAAGTCCACTAAAGAGACAGCTTACACTACACTCGTTCATCCTCTGTTAGAATATTGCTGCGTGGTGTGGGATCCTTACCAGGTGGGATTGACGGAGGGCATCGAAAGGGTGCAAAAAAGGGCAGCTCGTTTTGTATTATCATGTAATAGGGGAGAGAGTGTGGCAGATATGATACGCGAATTGGGATGGAAGTCATTACAGCAAAAACGTTTTTCTTCGCGGCGGGATCTATTTATGAAATTTCAGTCACCAACTTTCTCTTCCGAATGCGAAAATATTTTGTTGAGCCCAACCTACATAGGTAAGAATGATCATAAAAATAAAATAAGAGAAATCAGAGCTCGAACAGAAAGGTTTAGGTGTTCATTTTTCCCGCGCGCTCTTCGGGAGTGGAATGGTAGAGAGATAGTATGATTGTGGTTCGATGAACCCTCTGCCAAGCATTTAAATGTGAATTGCAGAGTAATGATGTAGATGTAGATGTGATCACTAATCCCTGTATCAGTCATGATGCTCTCTATTAGCTCTGGATTGTTTGTGGCTAAGAGGTCAAGTGTGTTTTCGCAACCATTTACAATTCGCGTGGGTTCGTGGACTAACTGCTCGAAATAATTTTCGGAGAAAGCATTTAGGACAATCTCAGAAGATGTTTTCTGCCTATCACCGGTTTTGAACAAGTATTTTTGCCAACATATCGAGGGAAGGTTGAAGTCCCCACCAACTATAACCGTATGAGTGGGGTATTTATTTGTTACGAGATCAAATTTTCTCTGAACTGTTCAGCAACTATATCATCAGAGTCTGGAGGTCAGTAGAAGGAGCCAATTATTAACTTAGTTCGGCTGTTAAGTATAACCTCCACCCATAACAATTCGCACGGAGTATCTACTTCGACTTCACCACAAGATAAACCACTACTGACAGAGACAAACACTCCACCACCAATTCTGCCTAATCTATCTTTCCTGAACACCATCTGAGACTTCGGAAAAATTTCTGCAGAACTTATTTCAGGCTTTAGCCAGCTTTCTGTACCTATAATGATTTCAGCTTCTGTGCTTTCTGTTAGCGCTTGAAGCTCAGGGACTTTCCCAGCACAGCTACAACAATTTACAACTACAATTCTGACTGTTCCTTGATCCAAGCACGTCCTGTATTTGCCATGCACCCTTTGAGCTTGCAGCCCACCCCATACTTTCCCGAGGCCTTCTAACCTAAAAAACCGCTCAGTCCACGCTACACAGCCCCCGCTACCCGTGTAGCCGCCAGCTGAGTGTAGTGAACTTCTGACCTATTCAGCAGAACCCGAAACCCCACTACCCTATAGCGCAAGTCAAGGAATCTGCAGCCAACACGTTCGCAAAACCGTCTGAGCCTCTGATTCAGACCCTCCACCCGGCTCTGCACCAAAGGTCCGCAGTCGGTTCTGTCAACGATGCTGCAGATGGTGAGCTCTGCCTTCATCTCGTAAGCAAGACCGGCAGCCTTCACCAAATCAGATAGCCGCTGGAATCCAGAGAGAATTTCGCCAGATCCAAAGTGACACACGTCATTAGTGCCGACATGTACCACCACCTGCAGCTGGCTGCACCCTGTGCTCTTCATGGCATCCGAAAGGACCCTTTCCACATTTGGAATGACTCCATCCGGAATGCACATGGAGTGCGCACTGGATTTCTTCCCCTCCGTAGCCGCCATATCCCTAAGGGGCCCCATTACGCACCTAACATTGGAGCTCCCAACTACCAATAAGCCTACCCTCTGCGATTGCCCGGACCTTGAAGGCTGAGAATCATCCTCTGAAACAGGGCAGACAGCTGCATCTGTCTCAGCCAGAGACAGTACCTGAAACCTGTTTGTCAGACGCACCGGGGAGGCTTTCTGATCAGCCTCCGGGGACGTCTTTCGCTGCCTGCCACGCCTTGGAATGGCCTCCAAATCAACCACAGGCGAGGACTCAGCCCCACTGTGAGCAGCAACCAGGGCAACCACAGCGGCAGACCATTCTGGGGACAGACGGGACGAGGTTGACATCCCCGTGATACTCAAGTCCGGCTCCCCACAGTGGTGCCCATTGGCAACAGCCTCAAGCTGCGCGACCGAAGTCAGCACTGCCTGCAGCTGTGAGCGAAGGGATGCCAACTGAGCCCTCATCCAAACACAGCAATCACAGTCCCTTTCCATTCTAATCGATGTTGAACAACAGTTACTGAAACGTGAGTCCGTGCCTAGATAACGCAAGGGAAACACGCAAAGAATGTATGAACTAACCTGTACAAATGCCTAACGACTGCGCTACCATCTGCCTGAATTTACAATTACAGTAACTAAAACTCGAAATTACACCTCCTATACGAAACTCGCATGCAATTTAAGTAATAATCTACAAAGTAAACACAGAAAAGAAGCTATATACGTATCTTCCTGTGCTGTCGATGTGCACCAACTGGGAGCTCAGTCATCTGTTACTTAAAATCGTCCGTTGACAGAGCGTCTCACATTCCCGATACACCTCACGGTGGGCACTTTCAACATTTGTTCGCGTTACACATTAGCAGCATTTGTGAAGTGAACTGCTATGTTTGTGTGTCACCTATAGCCGAGCAGCAGGTGATGTGGTAACACTGCAGTGGCAAGTGACAGGTGTCAAACATCAAGAAACTTTAATTGGATTGCAGTGTGTTTTAAATACTGTTGTAAAATTACAGGTATGCTCACTGTGCCATAACACAGAAGCTTATAGTAGTACTGGTGTGTTTATTGCCAATATGTCTTTGGTTATTTCATCAAATGTGAGTTGCAAATAAATATTTAACAACTCTATTTTAGAGAAGCAACATGCAAAAGCTAGGGAGGGTGTTTTTTTGTTTTTTTCAATCAGAGGACAGTGTGACTGTTATATAATTATATGAATTCCTTCTGCTACTTCACACCAAGCATTTACATAACTATACTAACTTCAAAGAACATTAATGTTCACTGGAAATTACTTACCGGAGTCCAGTTATTCTGATAAATTATAAGGGAAGTGGCTGATAAGGTATTATTTAGGCTTAAAGAAGGGGGGGGGGGGGATTCAAATTTGATGCCTGATTCTACTGACAACCTGTTAGACTTTGATAACATTGGTAACAGATTATAAAACTTCATTCTGAACACCAGATGTCCATTTGAAGCAACAGCATGAGGCACTTATGACAAATGACAGATTTCAGAGGCAACAAATGAGAGGCTTTTGATACAAAGACTATGTTGTTGTTCACATTTCATGGCGTCATTGTAAAATTTTGAGCAAGTATCTTCTTGCATAGATACATCTCTTTTCATAATTGTTTATTTGTTTGATCCCTCCTAAGTTTCATGTATCTTTAATCTCATGTCCTAACCTACAACTATATGTAATTTGTGACTGAATCCATGCAAGATGTAACTTATCACTCCTAAAGCAGAAAAAAAACCAATGTCAAAAATTAATTTTAACAGGATGGTGCTGCAACTGGAGAAGAAGATCGTATATTAGTTATAGGGGCAACAAATAGGCCTCAGGAACTGGACGAGGCAGCGCGCCGCAGACTTGTGAAACGTCTGTACATTCCGCTGCCCGAGTTTCAGGTAACCTCGATAGGTAACATTTGCTAAACTTACAGTATATTGAACTTCATTATGTGTTTCTATGTGCATGACTTACATTAGGGTGTCGTACACCACTGTAATTTTTCACAAATGATTCAAGGTAATGAATCCAGTTTTACAACAAATTTTAGTACCCAAGGGGACCAGTACTTAGCTCTTCAGTTAATATTCGTAACTTACTGAGTTGGGATATTGAAGCAAATGTTATTTCTTATTTACTGGAATTACCTCATTTACTATATTTAATGGTGTTAGAGAGCTTATCAAGAACAATGATATATCACATTATTGTAATGACACTGTGAGTTTCTGAAAAAAGAAAGAAATGTATCAAACTTGAGATTGTATATTGGTGATGCAGTGTAACTTTTGCATAAAGTAAAGTTGACTTTTATCTCTTCTATGTTGGTGGGTGAGGAGTGCTAAGGTCTGCCAACAAAATGTGCAAGTGCCAGAATAACAGTTTGTTATCAATATAAGAAACAGAACTCAAACACAGTGACCATGGATGAATGTCCACACTTCTAAATTACAAATAGAAATGTCACTCCTGGACATTGCCTGAGATGTGAGACATGCCTACACATTGAGTCCAGGTGTCGTAGTAAGCAGCAGAGCAGAAGGAGCTGAGGATGATGGATGGTAGACTACAACCTGCCACTTGGAGTGTGCCCTCAAGGACAATGGGCTTCTGGGACAATGGGTGTCGAAAGACATCGGAGACGATGGCGTGATGACAATGCTAAACAGGGGCAATGTGCAGCGAGGTGTGGCATCTGGTAGTGGCGGACCGCAGTCCAGCGTAGCAGTGGTGGAAAGTGCTCATGGCATGGGTGATAATTTTGATTGGTCAGCTGTTGGTGTGACCAGCATGAAGCCTAGAATGGTACTGGCTGAAGCACAGTTTGGCAGCAGCCTAAATACTCTGCAATGGAGGGACACCAGCGTGGTGCTGAATGAGCACCTGATGAAGCATAAGAATGTGGTGCCCAGACTACAGTGCTCTGACACGATAGGCACAGCTTGCTGCTTATTGGTGAGATTAGCACTGCCGAACACCATGTAGCTGTGTGAAGTTATGAGTGAAAACAGCGTGAGCCATGCAAGACTGCACTTGTAAATAGATCAATAAGTTTAGTTGATGTGAGCTGTTTACATAGGGCCTCCTGTGTAGAGGTGGCAGAGCTGCAGGGTCCCGCCAGCTTGAGGGCAAAGTACCTGCTGCCAGGAGTAAGCACCTTGGGGATGGAGAGCTGCCGACAGCATTGAGAGGTATCGGTGTCTGATGCTCCATCAGCAGTGGCTGGGCAGACTGTGCAGACACCAACAGGCTGTTGAGGCATCTAATATTGCCAAGAAAAGGCTGTATTGACTAGGAACGTCAGAAACCATAGACAGACAGGGTCAGCAGCATAGAGAAGGACCATCCAGTTGTGGGGGAAGGCGGGTATGCGACATGGCAGAGCACGGCACCATCCAAGGTTTGTGGCAAAATTTCACACGTGACAAAACCAAGTGTGACGGCAGAGAGGAACAACTTGCAATCATCACAGCCAAAGAATGGAGCAGCATGGAAGGAAAGGGAGAAGCCCCAGAGCATGTATGCAGATTAAGCCCAAGAGGCACAAAGAAGAAGATGCAGAATGAAGCCGAGAGTGCCTGAGGAATGGGCAACCTGACAGGGTCTGAGAGACTGGCTGCCAGTTCGGCTACAGTGGGGCAAGCCGCAGCGACAGCTTTAGTGGTGGGATCGGCCACAGGGCTGGCGGTGGTGAAGATTTGTGGCAGCAAAATGGGTGGCATTGATGCCGAGGCCAGTCACAGTAGGGCTGGTGGTGATCAGGCTGATGGCAGATGGATGAGCTTCAGCAATGACAGAGCTGGTCAAAATTGTGACAGCATTGACTGGGCCACCAACAGGAGGGCTGACAATGCAGGTAGTGCCTGCCACGGGTGGTGGTGGTGTGTAGAGAGGCATCCTGCATCTTTCTAAGTAAATACCAGGCTGGTTATCACATCCTGCCTCAAATACGTCTCATACAAACACTTTGAAAAATGTTTTCACAGTTGAACTTGCAAAGTACTTTTTTCTGGTTCCTTGAGGGAGGGGGGTTAGTTGTGTATTGGTCCTTTCAATAATTGGAAGTAATAGTAGTGAGGGCATCTCGCCAACACTTTCTAATTTTAAGTCAGGAATTCTGTATTCTTTATAATTTGAAGTCCCATATTTTTGTTATTCTCAGTACAGGCTCACACCACCTCTCATCTGTTTCTCCAACCTGCAGAGTGGGCGGGAAGTAACTAGATATTCAAATTGACACACAACTTTTATCTTCGCAGAATTACTTATTTGAAACTGAGACAGTACGTACTCTATTATATGCAAATATGATTGCATATGTCCATTACATTTCGATGTAGGCACCTGGGGCATCGACCAATCTCCTCCAATTACCTGGAATTGAATCCACAGCTTCCTGGAGGAAGTTGTCTGGGATGTTGGTAAGAACATTTCGAATCCCTGCTTCCAATTTGTCCAGTGTGTGATATTTCATTCAGTACGCCCCCTCTTTTTCCCAGCTCTCTGAAGGAAAGGAAAAAAAAGGAGTTAAGAGTATTTGCTCTGGACTTCTTGTATGCCATTCATGAGGTCCATGTCTCCCCAGGTGATGTCCTGGGAACTTATCATCTGACAAGTTCTACATGACATTTGAAAATTGAGACAGTGTGCCATCTTGCATGAAGATAATGTCATCAGTATTTTCCCATCCAGATAGCGTGGGGCAAACATAATCCTGAAGAATTTGAAGGTAGCAATCCATGTTCATTGTGTCATACATGAGATATGGGCTGATGAAATTTTCAGCTGTTATTCCACACCACTTGATCACTTTTGGACAAGAATGCATCTTCTCCACAGTAACTCCAGGATCCTGGCAATTGTGCTGATTGACAAAACTTCCTACATGGAATACGGCCTCATCGCTTCAGAGGATGTTGTGAAACAGTTGAGGCCAATCCTCCATGCTCCATTCTGCAATCACTGTTTTATGGTGTCAGCTCTGCACATAACGGGGTGTCCTTGATTGAAAGTTTAATTATATTTGAACACCTGTTGCATAGCGTGCCTTGTGAGTCCTTTCTCACGAACTACCTGGCATGTTGATTTCCCTAGGCTACGACTGAACATGTTCTGCACAATTGCCACATTTTCGGGACACCGAGACGTGGATGGATGACCTGTTTTGCTGCATCCTTTACCAAACCTGTGGTCATCAGCTTCATGTGACCATTCTTTATTGTCTCTGGGCGAATTGTGGCATTCCTTCTCTTTACTGTATACCACCATGTTTGCATAAGAACGATCAAATTCCACACATTGTACCGTGAAGCAATCTGTGCTCATTCTCTGAGTGTACTGCCTGTCGTGGCCACCGTCTGTACTAACTGGCATGGAAAAATCACTATCCTGTTTACTGTTCTGTATGTCTGTGCTATTTCCAATATTATTCCATTAATATTAAAAAAGTAACAGCCATTTAATGATACCTAGTTACTTTCTGCCCACTCTTCTGCATTCTGCTTTCATACTGTTTTGTAGTCAATCCTTGTTTCTCGAAACTGTGAAGTGCCACAAGTGCTAGAAGGAACGAGTGACTTTCAGTTAATGAAGAAAGCTTGTTACTGATGCTGTGGAGAGTGTAATTTCGAAAAAGAATTTACAAAACAGTTCGATATTTCACCATCTACATTCCACACAGATGAAAATTAACCTTTTTTAATTTTTTATATTTTTTTATTTATTTATTATTATTTTTTGAAATAAATGTCTTCCTGATCACTCCCTATCATTGAAAGATTGACTGTCGTGGAGGAAAACTGAACAAGGACAGAACAACTGTCCTAGCTTGGATCATGGACAGATCTCAGAAACTGAATCCAATTACAGTAGGGAAATCAGTGAATCCATTCTATTTCAAGGTATTAATATTGCTTTCCACAACTTGTGACACACGAATAAAAAATTATGGATGATGTCAGAATTGTTTAATGAATGACTGGCCTCAGTTAACAATGATGTGAAAAGGCAAAATGCAAAATTTTACTGTTTGGACGACAGCGTTGTATGTAACAGCCCATCATAAGTAATGTAAAACTGATTTTCTCCATTCAACATGACATCAACATTGGAAATATTGGAGTAGGGCATAATGCATTTTAAAACTCTCTACCATGGAAAAGTTATTTCAATTGTGCTGGATAACACTAAAAGGTGAGAAGGCGAGTGTATCAGTTTTGAATTGTATAATCACTAGTGATAAGGCCTGAAAAAGTATCAGCCCTACTGCTCTTTATAACTACTTCTGAAAGTGGGTTTTTAATTCAAAGAAGAAATGCAGAACAACCATCAGAGTCATGAGAATTAATGAACTGGATCCTTACATGTTCAGATTTGTAACTTCTACTCTGCTGAGATGATTTAATCTGTAATGGTTTCATTCATGTTGATGATGATATCGGTGTACTTGGTGTTCTAACTGATGCTGAACTGTTGACCTGTCAGGATGCGGTCAAGGAAGATACTGAAGAATAACGACCAACTCCAGTTGCATTGAGTGAGGCAAGGTCGTCTGTCCACAACCCTCACAATGATAATGATTGATAATTTCTTCTCAGCCTTCACCACCATTGAAAAGTCGTTGAACGATGCTTGATGGTAGTTGCTCTCTCAAAAGAAAATTGTCAACTATTTTTCAGAATGACATGTAACATTTTTATTGGTAAGCTTCCCACATACAGGATGGCCTGGAAATGGTGCGACAAACTACGAGTGGTCGTAGAGGGTGTGTTGTCTAGCAAATAGAGGATAGGAACCTGTTTCTGGAACCATCATCCAACAATACTACAGAGAATTGAAATAATGAGCGCTAGTGCCTGCCTCTAGGCCACCCTTTCAGCAGCAAATGTGACTTTGTATGCTGACAGCCCATAGGCGGAATACCTTGTAACGTTGCTTATTATTCATTGATCGCGACTGATTGCCAGGATTGCCAGTGAAGGATTGCCAGGATCGCTAGTGGAGAAGATGGAGCTAGCTGCTGCATGGACAGCCTTATCTCCTAAGAGTGCGATGGTCAGTTGCTTCATTGGATGACAGTTTTAGAGATGGGTTTTAATCTGCACTTTATTTTTCTCCTGTATTTAGCGGGTTGCAGGAGAAAAATAAACTGCGGAGGGAAACCTGTGTCATAAAGTGTCATACAACAAGGCAACAGACACACACATCAATAGGAGACACACACATCAATAGGAGACACACACATCAATAGGAGACACACACATCAATAGGAGACACACACATCAATAGGAGACACACACACCAATAGGAGACACACACATCAATAGGAGACACACACACCAATAGGAGACACACACACCAATAGGAGACACACACACCAATAGGAGACACACACACACCAATAGGAGACACACACACACACACACACACACACACACACACACACACCAATAGGAGACACACACACACACACACACACACACACACACCAATAGGAGACACACACACACACACACACACACACACACACACACACACACACACACCAATAGGAGACACACACACACACACACACACACACACCAATAGGAGACACACACACACACACACACACACACCAATAGGAGACACACACACACACACACACACACACACACACCAATAGGAGACACACACACACACACACACACACACACACACACACACACACACACACCAATAGGAGACACACACACACACACACACACACACACACACACACACACACACACACACACACACACACCAATAGGAGACACACACACACACACACACACACCAATAGGAGACACACACACACACACCAATAGGAGACACACACACACACACCAATAGGAGACACACACACACACCAATAGGAGACACACACACACACCAATAGGAGACACACACACACACCAATAGGAGACACACACACACACCAATAGGAGACACACACACACCAATAGGAGACAGGATCTAGCTATTGTCCACTGTTGATCACGGCAATCAGTTGCAATCACTGAATAATCAACAACATCGCGAGATGTTCCTTCTACAGGCTGTCAATGTACAAAAACACTTCTGTTGCCGAAGAGGAAGCCTAGCAGAAGGCACCGGTGTCTACAACTTCGACACTCTGTAACATCGTTGGATGACATTTCCAATCATGGGTTCGTACCTGTGATTTGTTGAAGACAGTCTTGACGACCCTTTGAAGTATGTCACAACATTTCTGGGACACTCTGTATGCTGTGTACATATACCTTATGTGTGTGTATGCACATTGTTAAAATAAAGATGAATGTAGACATTACATAATATGTATGTACTACACCTTACTTTCAGTCAGACTCTCATTTATTGGAGTTTCCTGTTGCCCTCTTAATTATGTGAACTCGCGGTAATTTGACGTTTTTCGTTGGTACCTTGAGTCACAAATTATCAGGAATCGACTGTACACCAAATGCAGGCAGAAAGTGTTCATGGATACCTTGATGAGAAGGGGGGTTAATTCTGCATGAAAGTTGGTCATATCAGTTCTGACCCAACATTGGCTGGATACAGAGCACCAAAAAGAAAGGATATGTCGATTCAGAGAAAAACAGCTGTTTATGTAGAATGTAGTTTATTCGTCTCATAACGTGCAGTTAAAAATCAAAGATTTTTGTACTGTAGACACATCAAATTACTTCTAAAAAAATAAGGTTATAATAATTAACATATTTAAGCAGGCATTTCTGAATTTTTAGACATGAACGATTTAATGAGAACATATGTAACACTTGTGGTAATTTTGCAGCTTGCAATACAATTTATACAGTGTATTAACAATTTATTATACAGTGCATAATCTTCATTGTTTCTTTTCTTTTCAAGTTGCCAAACTGTCCTGCATGAATTCTTCAGTTGAATAATAACATTTTTCCACTAGTGTATTAAATAACAATCCTTTTAGCGTGTCAAACTCCATTTGTTAAATAACAGATTTGTGTTATTTTATTTATTGTAAATTTTTAATCCCTTATACAATAGTGTTTGAGCATAAAGTTTTAAATTATGAGAGAGAAGTTTGAAACTGTGTCTGTGACGAGTACTGTAATTGTGGTTGAATTGAAAATTTTCAAGCAAGTTTTGATTTTTATATATGAAAATAAAATTTTGTAGATGTACAGAGAAGGAATAGTTAGTATTTTTAATTTTTTATATAAGGATCGACATGATGATCTTTTTTGGTCTAAACACGTTTCTTATGATTCTCTTTTGAAGTGTAAGTAATCTTCGGCAGTTCGTAGAGTTTCCCAGAAAATTATTTGGTATATGAGTTGTAGCTTCAAAGTAGATGTGGTAGACTGTCTTCCTGATGTCCATGAGTGTGGAGCAGATAAGACATTCATCGCATAAGCTAGACTGTTTGTTTGCTAAGAAGTCTGCATGTGCCTTCCAACTTATATTTTTGTCACAATTTAGACCTAGAAATTTCACATAACTTGCTTCAGTCATTTCCTGATCGCCGCACACTATTTTTATGGGAAATGCTGCTGATGATCTAGCACTGAACTGCATTAATTGTGATTTTTGTGACATTGAGTTTTAATCCATTTTGCTGAAACCATAATTCGAGGTTTCCCATTATATTCTCTACAGTATCATGATTTTTTATTTTTTTTTAACTGTCACTTTCAATTAAAACGGAGGTGTTACCTGCGAATAAAATGGAGTGAACATCAGTGCTTACAGATAAATAATTTTTGCACAGCAGAAAAAGATAAGGCCCTAAAATTGAGCCCTGTGGGACGCCTGCACAAATCTTTTTCCAGCCCGAGAATGATTTTTTTCCTTTTGGGTTTAGAATAACACTGTTTTCTTTCTAACAAATAAGACTTTAACCACTGTAATGCCCTGTCCATAATCCCATATCTCTCTAGCTTGTGAAGAAGTAGTAAGCGATTGACAGAGTCAAAAGCTTTGGTCAAATCACAAAAAATACCTATGACCCTTTTACCCATGTCTAAAGCGGAGACCTGCTTGGGGTAGCCGTGCAGTCTACAGCTCCTTGCCATGGTTCGTGCTGCTTCCACCCTTGGAGGTTCGAGTCCTCTCTTGGGCATGGGTGTGTGTGTGTATGTTGTCCTTAGCATAAGTTTAAGGTAGATTAAATAGTGTGTAAGCCTAGGAACCGATGACCTCAGCAGTTAGGTCCCATAGAACTTACCACAGAATTGCAATTTCAAAATCAGAGCTTATCTTTACAGTGAATTCCCTGATAACATTTATTGTAAATTTCCTCTTTTGAAATCCAAATTAATTTTTAACTATAACGTTATTCTCTATAAGAAAGTTTTCAAGATGTTTTACAAAGATCCTTTCTACCACCTTAGCAAAAACTGGCAGCAGGGAAATAGGGCACTAATTTCCCATGTCATCTGGTGAGCCTTTCTTGAACAGTGGTCTTATTTCAGCATATTTTAACACATCCGGGAAATATCCTTCCTCAAATGAGTGATTAATAATTTTAGCCAATGGATGAGAAATAATGTTATAAACAATCTTGACTACAGTGGTTGGAATTTCATTCCGCCTGGCTGAATTCTTGCTTTTTAAAGACACTACAGCATCTTTTACATTTTTCTGATAATTTTTGTGAATGTTTTGAGGCTTTCATTTTGTTTTATATTTACAAAGTTGACATCTACCTTGTCCTGTAACTTTGCACAGAACACATCACAGCTGACTGTATATTGACAAAGCAAACAGTAGAGTTCTGCAGAATAAACATCACTGAGTCCAAATATTCAGGTAGAAATGATAAAAGTTCCTAATGACTCACTTTTTTACTATAATTTTATGTATCTGATGATTATCAGTTTTCCTGTCTCATATCTGACAGCAACTTGTTACAGACTTTTGCACCAGATTATAAAACTTAATGGAAATTATTCCTTCTTCTTGTGTTGTAGGTATGAATTACTTGTTATTGACAACAAACACCATTTTACCATTAGGAATATACGCATTGACACATAATTGTAAGGATCCCTAGAACCCTTAAGAGACCTGTTTAAGATATTTGGTTACGAATTTTATGCAATATTTGTACTGCTTGCTTTTTGAAACCAAATGCATTTTTTACTTAGATTCAGTGCTTCAGAATATTGTGGTTGGTTGGTTGGTTTGGGGAAGGAGACCAGACAGCGTGGTCATCAGTCTCATCGGATTAGGGAAGGAAGTCGGCCGTGCCCTTTCAGAGGAACCATCCCGGCATTTGCCTGGAGTGATTTTAGGGAAATCACGGAAAACCTAAATCTGGATGGCCGGACGCGGGATTGAACCGTCGTCCTCCCGAATTTCAGAATATTATGCTATAGGAAAGTACTGACAATGGGAATCTGTTGTAGGTGACTCTCTGATACAGCTGAATCTTGGAACAATGGAAAAAAGGTGAAAATACAGGGACACCTATTTTGGGTTAGCCCCCAACACTCGATAGCTTTCAAGAAAATGACAGTCAGACTTTCAGTGTGACATAATCACTCCACTTGTGCCTTGTAAAACCAAGTGAGTTGGTAGCACAAAGGCTAAGAGCGCAGTTTTAAAATTTCATGCCCCATTTCAAATCCAATCTCATGTTTTGTTGTTCTTTTGTTGTTGCAGAAATGTGTCATATAAATATTTCTTGTGATATTGTAAATTACAATTTAATTGATGAGAAAACAAATAGCTATTTCTAATCTTATTGAAAGTAGATTGAATCATCTCAGATCTTATATAATTAAATATAACTGAAAATTAAAAATATAACTAGTCTAGTATTTCAGTTTTGGGTGTATTTTACTTTTGTGCTTCAAGAGAACCAATTCATTCGTAAAAATATTAAAAATATAAAAATCTGGAGCACGATGAGGAACGTGCAAAGCCACACATACCAGTCACATTTTTTGTGTGAATATCTCAAAATAATAGAGGGAAAAATTCCACATGGGAAAAATATATATAAAAACAAAGATCCTGTAACTTATCAAATGAGAAAGCATTGGTATGTTGATAGAGACAATGAAAAACACACAAACACACACACAAATTTCAAGCTTTCACAACCCAAGGTTGCTTCATCAGGAAAGAGGGAAGGAGAGGGAAAGACGAAAGGGTGTGGATTTTAAGGGAGAGGGTAAGGAGTCATTCCAATCCCGGGCCCGGAAAGACTTACCTTAGGGGGGAAAAAAGGACAGGTGTACACTCGCACGCGCACACATATCCATCCGCACATATACAGACACAGGCAGACATATGCAAATGCAAAGAGGTTGGGCAGAGATGTCAGTCAAGGTGGAAGTACGGAGGCAAAGATGTTGTTGAATGACAGGTGAGGTACGAGCGGCAGCAACTTGAAACCAACTGAGGTTGAGGCCTGGTGGGTAACAGGAAGAGAGAATATATTGAAGGGCAACACCAACCTATCAAAACTTCGGAGGTGTGTGTGTGTGTGTGTGTGTGTGTGTGTGTGTGTGTGTGTGTGTGTGTTGCGCACACACTCAGGGTGGAGAAAAAATGTGTCATGAAATTTTAACCCTGGACAGCTGATGCCAGTGGGAAACAAAGTTACTAATATTGTGTAGGTTGACAATGCACAATTTTTAAACTACAGAAACTTGATGCCATGCACTCCGATTGGTCGTGGGATTGCCCTGTTGCCGGATGCTCTGGACAACTCATGACTGCAAATGCTTTGCCTGCTGGAGATCATGATGTATCCATGCTAAGTGGCAGCACGCCAACCTTCCACTCTGGGGACCACTCTGCTGGGGTCCCGACACGTCCATAGTAGTTTCATGATGAGACGTACTGGGGAAAAACTCATCAACAGCTGTTAATTTGTGTACAGAAAGTCTTTTACAAATTGTGTCGGCCCTGAAAAGGGCCTTTTCTGTAGCTAGGACATTGTTTAGTTAAAGCAGGTGCTCGAACTGGCGACCCTCTGATACAACACAAGCTTGGTAACATCGAACGGTATTTTGCCGAACTCTTTCAAAGATTCCTATCATTGCCCTGATGTGATTGGCGGCGTGTTGAATGCGATCCATTTATTCCTCTTCGTTTCTAGGTCTTTTGCATCTGGTTGGGTGAACTAGAACCTTGAAGAATCCCCACAGGAAAAAGTTCGGTGTGTAAGCAGGGTGTCTATGACCTGGGACAACCAGGAGATCCAGGAAAAACTCAGGAATTATTTCATCCGAGAGAAAACCAGGGAAAACCTGGGAATTTTTTTTGAATTTTGGGAATTTTTCATTGTTTTTGTTCTCAGTTAAATTTTTGTAATTTTGACTGTTAAGAACCAATACTCTAACAAAGGATATTACTGTATCCTGCTACTGCAGAATAATCCTGCAGCAATAAAACATGAACGAGAGAGAAAACAAAAATAAAACTTAAATTGCAAAGGAAATGTGCCATATACAACAACAAAACACAGTCCTCATACAAGCGTCTGCCAACAGCAAAGTGTGTCAAAGGCCTTAGGAAAACTATGCAATGCTTTGTAACAACAAATTGCCTCCGATGAGCATGACGTCACAACTGTTAACATTAGATTTGTTTTAGCAGTTACGTGTGGGATCATGCGCATGCGTGATTGAGTAGTATCTTCTTCCGCTTCTGGCTGAGGAAGGAAAAGAAACGGGGACATCACTTAAATTATGGAAGAATATGATGATTCCAAATTTATATAAAAATTTTGCACTTCTACTTTCAATCTCGTGCTTCAGAAACTGGAGCTATTTACTAACTTAAAGCTTTCTGCTTGTAGTAGGCCTAATAGGCATTTGATATTGGTACTTTGTTAATTATACTCTGCCGTGTTATAAAAATGACCATTTGTGCCAAAACAGTCTCGTATATTTGGCGTGTGTTACAATTGCTGCAGTATTAGAAAGGCCTGTTTTGTTTTATCTTGCAGACAGTGACAAAATACACGTAATCAGGTTGAGAAACCACACCAGTCTTGCATCCTATTTGTATTAACAGCTTTTTCAGTATTGGACAATACATTTCGATTTTTCATGTAGCAAAACGTTTGACGAAGTTTGATGACGTAACCGATTCTTTCGCAGAAAGGAAAGCACGCCATGTAAAGCTATAGCAAGATTAGAGAGAAAAAAATTCTAGGAGCTAAGGATTGAAGAAATGTGTACTGTCTTGCTTGTCTCTAATCTTTAATGGTTTTATATATCCTATACTTAATTTTATGTCACACAAAGCAGCAAGTTGTTAGCTAATTAGGGATAAAGAGTGCAAATTTTCTGAGGAGTTTTTTATTTTTATTTTTCCTTCAAAAAAAGAAAATGGGGGGGTGGGGGGGGGGGGCAGGATGTCAAACCAGCTGACTGGAAGCAGGAGAGGCACTATAGGGCATTTTAATTTCCATTGTCCTGAATATAGTTTGATGGCATCCATTACAAAATATACACATTTCAATTCCACAGACCGAAATACAGTGACGTGCGATAGAAGAATGTTGTGTGGAGAGGTGTGGCACTGCACTTTGGCTCACTTAAGATCAAATAACATGTCCTACAATTCCTCGGACTCATATGTTTTATGTATCAGACTCATCAGAAAGATGTGCACTACAAAATGAACATGTTTTTGAAAGTTCGATTTTTTTTTAAATTTTTGATGTCCTATCTCAAATGCTTGAGGGACGCCACTATCTACTATTGCCCTGGTTCAGAAATATTGTAGATACGGGCTGATGCGCAGAGCAGCCTCAGTTATAATAGGGAAGCGGGTAGTCTCCATGTGACCTGTGTTTACATTTAGTGATTTTGCTGTTTCCTCTTTGTCTACTGTACCACATCAAATGAAAACAAAATTGATTTCTGTGGCCGGGAACTATCATGCGAATTAAAATACATTCATGTAATTATGGAAGACTAAAATACATTATTAGTTTCAGATTTGATTTTATTTCCACCTTTCTGACAGTAAAGCATTAATTGCCATGCAGAACAATAAAGTTATTTTTATCGGTTTTCTTCTATTAATCTTCCCCCGCCCCATGAACCATGGACCTTGCCGTTGGTGGGGAGGCTTGCGTGCCTCAGCGATACAGATAGCCGAACCGTAGGTGCAACCACAACGGAGGGGTATCTGTTGAGAAGCCAGACAAACGCATGGTTCCTGAAGAGGGGCAGCAGCCTTTTCAGTAGTTGCAGGGGCAACAGTCTGGATGATTGACTGATCTGGCCCTGTAACAATAACCAAAATGGCCTTGCTGTGCTGGTACTGCAACGGTTGAAAGCAAGGGGAAACTACAGCCGTAATTTTTCCCGAGGGCATGCAGCTTTACTGTATGGTTAATGATGATGGCGTCCTCTTGGGTACAATATTCCGGAGGTAAAATAGTCCCCCATTCGGATCTCCGGGCGGGAACTACTTAAGAGGACGTCGTTATCAGGAGAAAGAAAACTGGCGTTCTACGGATCGGAGCGTGGAATGTCAGATCCCTTAATCGGGCAAGTAGGTTAGAAAATTTAAAAATGGTAATGGATAGATTAAAATTATAGTGGGAATTAGTGACGTTCGGTGTCAGGAGGAACAAGAGTTTTGGTCAGGTGAAAACAGGGTTATAAATACAAAGTCAAATAGGGATAATGCAGGAGTAGGTTTAATAATGAGTAAAAAAATAGGAATGCGGGTAAGCTACTACAAACAGCATAGTGAACGCATTATTGTGGCCAAGATAGACACGAAGCCCATGCCTACTACAAAAGTACAAGTTTATATGCCAACTAGCTCTGCAGATAAAGAAGAAATTGAAGAAATGTATGATGAAATAAAAGAAATTATTCAGATAGTGAAGGGAGACGAAAATTTAATAGTCATGGGTGACTGGAATTCGGTAGTAGGAAAAGTGAGAGAAGGAAATGTATTAGGTGAATATGGTGGGGCTAAGAAATGAAAGAGGAAGCCGCCTGGTAGAATTTTGCACAGAGCACAACTTAATCATAGCTAACACTTGGTTCAAGAATCATGAAAGAAGGTTGTATACATGGAAGAAGCCTGGAGATACTGACAGATTTCAGATAGATTATATAATGGTAAGACAGAGATTTAGGAACCAGGTTTTAAATTGTAAGACATTTCCAGGGGCAGATGTGGACTCTGACCACAATTTACTGGTTATGAACTGTAGATTGAAACTGAAGAAACTGCAAAAAGGTGGGAATGTAAGGAGATGGGACCTGCATAAACTGACTAAACCAGAGGTTGTACAGAGTTTCAGGGAGAGTGTAAAGGAGCAAATTGCAGGAATGGGGGAAAGAAATACAGTAGAAGAAGAATGGGTAGCTTTGAGGGATGAAGTAGTGAAGGCAGCAGAGGATCAAGTAGGTAAAAAGACGAGGGCTAGTAGAAATCCTTGGGTAACAGAAGAAATATTGAATTTAATTGATGAAAGGAGAAAATATAAAAACGCAGTAAATGAAGCAGGCAAAAAGGAATACAAATGTCTCAAAAATGAGATCGACAGGAAGTGCAAAATGGCTAAGCAGGGATGGCTAGAGGACAAATGTAAGGATGTAGAGGCTTATCTCACTACGGGTAAGATAGATACTGCCTACAGGAAAATTAAAGAGACCTTTGGATAAAGGAGAACCACTTGTATGAATATCAAGAGCTCAGATGGAAACCCAGTTCTAAGCAAAGAACGGAAAGCAGAAAGGTGGAAGGAGTGTATAGAGGGTCTATACAAGGGCGATGTACTTGAGGACAATATTATGGAAATGGAAGAGGATGTAGATGAAGATGAAATGGGAGATACGATACTGTGTGATGAGTTTGACAGAGCACTGAAATACCCGAGTTGAAACAAGGCCCCGGGAGTAGACAACATTCCATTAGAACTACTGACGGCCTTGGGAGAGCCAGTCCTGACAAAACTCTACCATCTGGTGAGCAAGATGTACGAGACAGGCGAAATACCCTCAGACTTCAAGAAGAATATAATAATTCCAATCCCAAAGAAAGCAGGTGTTGACACATGTGAAAATGACCGAACTATCAGTTTAATAAGTCACGGCTGCAAAATACTAACGCGAATTCTTTACAGACTAATGGAAAAACTAGTAGAAGCTGACCTTGGGGAAGATCAGTTTGGATTCCGTAGAAATATTGGAACACGTGAGGCAATACTGACCCTACGGCTTATCTTAGAAGCTAGATTAAGGAAAGGCAAACCTACGTTTCTAGCATTTGTAGACTTAGAGAAAGCTTTTGACAATGTTGACTGGACTACTCTCTTTCAAATTCTGAAGGTGGCAGGGGTAAAATACAGGGAGTGAAAGGCTATTTACAATTTGTACAGAAACCAGATGGCAGTTATAAGAGTTGAGGGGCATGAAAGGGAAGCAGTGGTTGGGAAGGGAGTGAGACAGGGTTGTAGCCTCTCCCCGATGTTATTCTATCTGTATATTGAGCAAGCAGTGAAGGAAACAAAAGAAAAATTTGGAGTAGGTATTAAAACCCATGGAGAAGAAATAAAAACTTTGAGGTTCACCGATGACATTGTAATTCTGTCAGAGACAGCAAAGGACTTGGAAGAGCAGTTGAAGGGAATGGATAGTGTCTTGAAGTGAGGATATAAGATGAACATAAACAAAAGCAAAACGAGGGTAATGGAATGTAGTCGAATTAAGTTGGGTGATGCTGAGGGAATTAGATTAGGAAATGAGACACTTAAAGTAGTAAAGGAGTTTTGCTATTTGGGGAGCAAAATAACTGATGATGGTCAAAGTAAAGAGGATTTAAAATGTAGACTGGCAATGGCAAGGAAAGCGTTTCTGAAGAAGAGAGATTTGTTAACATCGAGTATAGGTTTAAGTGTGAGGAAGTCGTTTCTGAAAGTATTTGTATCGAGTGTAGCCATGTATGGAAGTGAAACATGGACGATAAATAGTTTGGACAAGAAGAGAATAGAAGCTTTTGAAATGTGGTGCTACAGAAGAATGCTGAAGATTAGTTGGGTAGATCACGTAACTAATGGGGAGGTGTTGAATAGGATTGGGAAGAAGAGAAGTTTGTGGCACAACTTGACTAGAAGAAGGGATCGGTTGGTAGGACATGTTCTGAGGCATCAAGGGCTCACCAATTTAGTACTGGAGGGCAGCATGGAGGGTAAAAATCGTAGAGGGAGACCAAGAGATGAATACACTAAGCAGATTCAGAAGGATGTAGGTTGCAGTAGGTACTGGGAGATGAAGGAGCTTGCACTGGATAGATTAGCATGGAGAGCTGCATCACACCAGTCTCAGGACTGAAGACCACAACAACAACAACAACAACAACAATGTCCGTGACTTGCATGGACATAGTCTATTAACTGTTCCACATACCTGTTGGGAAAACACAGTCTCTATTTGTCCGTCTCTTTGTCTTTCCGCTGGAGTAACACTCCCTTGTGTATCGTAAAATATTTTGGTACTTTCTCGTATCTCTTGCTGTCGAAATTCACCTTAATGTGTTTCAGTTCAGAATTGTCATTTTGTGCTCACCGCGTACCATTGCACACCGCACAAATTTCTTTCTCCCCCGCTACCCCCTTCATATACAGTAGCTTAAATTCGTTCGTCTCCTCTCTTCCATTGTCTTCCACCCCCACTGATAATCTGGACAGAGCATCGGCAACACAGTTTTCTGTACCCTTGATGTAGCGGATTTCGCATTCGAGTTGCTGCATGAACATTTACCAATGCATTAAGCGGTCATTCAGTATCGTGCAGTCCTGCAGATGATAACTCAGCGCCTTGTGGTCTGAGAACACTGTCACTTTTTTGCCCTCTAAATATATGCGGAATTTCTTAAATCCGAGCACGATCATGAGCATCTCCTTCTCCGATATGCTGTATCCCCACTCATGCTTATTTAGCATGCAGCTGGAGAATACCACACTAAGGTGTTCAATTTTTCCATCGACTAGCTTTTCCTAAAATAGCTCACAACCTATTCCATAGTCCAAACTGTCCAATGCGAAACAGAAAGGGAGATTCATGTGTGGGTAGTAAAGCGTCTTTCTACAGCACAATTTATTCTTTCTACCCTGGAATTCCATTTCACATTCCTCGGTCCACCTCCAAGCTGCATTTTTCGTCAACAATTTGCCTAAATTCAAAATATTCATTCCTCCCTCCCCCAAGAATTTTCTGTAGAAACTGCACAAGCCCTAGTATGACTTAAATTGTTTCCGACTATTAGGTCTATTACATTTGGCAATGGACTTTAATTTTCCGGAACTAGGTAAAATTGCTTCCGAAGTAAGGATATGCCCCGGGAACTGAATTTCTGCTGGAACAAATTCACATTTTTCGAGCTTTAAAGTCATTCCACCTCATCTCAGAGCCATGAGTACCTCCTCCAAAACTCGACAATGCTCATTCCATGTTCCTGTAGCAATCAATATATCATCTATGTATTAGATGCTCCCCCAGGACATGACTCAGTGCTCTTACAAAAACTGCCACAGAAATTGTAAGTCTGAATGGTACTACCCTAAACAGGTAGCTTCGCCCTTCCAAAAAGGAAAAGTGTACCGTCTGCTTTCCTCTGCCAATGGGATCTGCCAAAATCCCAAGGTCAGATCAACACTGGACATTAAATTGATATTATTAAAATTCTGCAGCAGTTCCTCCACATTGCCAGGCTGGACTAATTCCCTTACAATTACTTCATTTATTTTTCTCACATCTAATGCAGTTCTGACCGAGTTATCACGTTTTTTTAAGAATAACGATAAGATTGCAATAATCGCTCCTACATTGTTTGCCTATACCCTAATCCAACATTTGTTTTAATCAAAATCTGACTGCATCCTGATCAGCTATAGGTATTATATACATTTTGCACTTAATTGCTTCGTGAGGTATCACTTTTATAGAGTACTCGAAATCGGTGACTTTACCAGGTCGATCCGAGAATACGTCCTCATAGCGGTACAACAACCCACACAACTCTTTCTTTTCCCCTTCTGATATACCCTTGACTGCATCAATCACTTCCTTAATTCTGTTATGCATATCAACTTCCTCACTCCAACCCTCAGTAACTATGACATGAGCAATCTGGTTTTCACCTGTTAAGTCTTTTAAATTTTACTTGCCTTTTTTCATTCTGACATTCAAATTCTTGGCATTTCCGTACACCATTACGCAAAGCATTGTATTTGCACAGGAAATCAGTTCCTAAAATTACCTCCTTTACCAGACCACTCACTACAAAACATTCTATCTCGAATTTATTTTCTCCACATTTTAATTCTAAAAGTATTTGTCGTCTTATTGGCTTACTCATACCACCAACTGCCGTTTTAATCTGAACACAAGTGACTGGGAAGATTACTAGTTTCCTATTTTTGATCATGTTCATAAAACTTTCTGACACCGTTGACACATTACTGCCTGAATCTAGAAGTGCATCTACCATTTCTTTGCCAGCTTCAGTTTCAATAATTGGCTGTACAGTTACCATTTCCTTTCGTTCTAAATATTTCTCCCTTAATTAATCATTTTCTATGTCTCGTCCCTTCTCTTCCATTTCTAGTGTACACACATCCTGTTCTATCCATCCCTCAATCTCATGTTTATCCCAAAATAATTCATTAAATATTTCCTTTGTCCCAAATTCATTCCTTCCTTTTTCTAAACCTCTAGAAATTTTAAACTTCTCTCATTTCCACACATGCGACAGTAATGGCCGTAACATTCTACCATACCAGTGCCAATCAGTCACACTAAAATCACACTCCTTCATATACCAATTCGTACGAATTTCATTACACAAACCATCTCCATCCACACTATTTACTTCAGCCCTCTCAAAATTTTCTGTTAGTTCTTCCACACATTTCAACGATTCACTACCCACAGCATGCACAACTTTACTGTTTTTTCCCCTCCAAAATATTGACACTTGCAGCTACATCAATTCACTGTTAAACACTTTACCTTCCTGAAATAATACATCAATGCCTAAGCCATCATCACCATAAATATTCATCTCAGCGAAAGTTTGCGAAATGCTGATACACCATTTAAATTACTACATAAATTCACACCAGAAACCTTACTTTCCTCCATTGACAAATTAACTTTACTTGAATCGTACACAACTTTATCCTCCACCGCTACATTACACAAATTCCTGCTACCTTTTCGTACAATTTCGGGACTTCCAGACTTGCTACATTCCGCTGTGATCGGACAAAAATCAGCACACGCTGCCATTTCTACACATTTTTCATCCAGATTAATCCCCGATCCTACTTTATATACATTGTCACATTCACACTCTGACGAATGTTTTAGAGCCACACATTCATCAATAAGTTTCGTTTTGCCTTCATTTGTGACTAGAAATGCGTAAATTCCTTCCTCCGAATTATCAATACCAGTAGCTTTTACATCATTACATAAATTACCATTACTCTGTTCCTTTAAACAGAAATCATCTACCCCCGCCGGTCCATTTTTAACTTCAACTGCTGGCGAGACCAATGCTAAGCCTCCCTTAGTAACATTGATGCTTTCCACCGAAACAAAATCACCCTCACTTGCAGCTCGCGAGACCAAAGCTATGCCGCCTTTACTAACATCAATGCTTTCTGTCGACTCACAAATACTTGCTACTACAACACCTTCCTTACTGTAATTGCTGCTATTATTTGCTAATACCTCTTCAGAAGTGTCCACACAATTTGCTTTCACAAAATTCATCTCCTCACTAACTCCTTTTTGAACCACTGAATCATTCCGTTCATCACCATTCACACACTTATTCATTACATATTCATGACTTACATCATTCCCCACAAATTTATTCCCATTACTTTTACTTAAATCATTCACAAATCTATGCTTCTGCCATTCGCACCTGCTTTTATGGAAAGAGCCACCTATATAGTCTTCCTCTTTAACATACTCCATATTACTTATTTGTTGCCTTTCGCCAAACCTATCAACATTTCTACCATTACCATTATCTCCAGTTCTTTTCATCACCTGTTCAGATCGCCATCCCCGGACCTGAGATGTGGTGAACATCAGTTTCCCGACCGGTTGTTATAGATTGCACTTTGCGCTAATTTCCCACGTCACTGCGTTCTTTATTTGGGTCCTGTTCACAGAAGTTATCACTTCCGTTCGTTCTCTGACCATTTTGCTCATTCTAGCTACTATCTCCTGAGCATTCCTTTGATTTCTCTCATGATTATTATTTTGGTGATGATTATTTGGATTCCCATTTTGATAACTACCACCCGGTTTGCTCTGAGGTTTGAACTTCAAAGCCCTCTCTGATTTTTCTACAAGTTCTAGAAATTCGTCCATGGAATTACTTGGACTATGGACAAGATCCCACTGCAAATTTTTGGGTAATCGCCTTTTAAACATGGTGATATCCGTTAAAACCCCCAACGGATGTTTCACCTGAATAAGCTTGCCAAATTCGAGCTTGCAAAAATCTCTCATCGTCCCATTACCGTACCTGTAACTTGGCCTGTTTAAAAATTCATTTTGGATCTGCGTCTGTTTTGCCTCACTCCAAAATTTATTCAAAAAACACTTTTTGAACTCTTTGTACAATTCGTATGAACTACACTTAACATTTGCCCAAAACTGTGAGTCTCCCTCCAAATGTCGTTTAACGTATTTTATTTTCGCTTCGTCCGTCATGCTGTGAACAAAAGCTTTCCTACACGGACCCAAGAAATTTACTCGGCGATATCTTCCGTCATCTGTGTAACATTTCACAGATCCGGTATTTGCCCACGGGGTATTTATAATTGGCGTAGCCTGTTGGGAGGCTAACAAATTTAAATCACTTTTTATCTGTTGCCTTTGTTTTTTAAATTCGTTTTCACGAGTGATACTGGACTCTGTTTTATCTTTAATTTCGCCTACTTGTTTCTCCCCCCTCATCTACATGATTGGCAATGTCACTAGTTGCTAAACTTATATCGCTTTTATGAGCATCTTGCACTTTTATACAGTCGCTTATCTTGCCCCCAAGTTCCGTCTGTATCTTATCCATTTTTTCCCCTAGATTTTTTTCCACTGATTCAAGTTTAGATTTTTCTATTACAACTTCATCTGTAATTTTCCCCATATCCACTCCGACACATTTTAGTTTATCATCAATTGCGTTTTCAAGGTTACCCATAATTTTTTCAACTTCCTTTTTCATAGCTAAGCCTATTTCAATGTGTTTTCATAATGGAACCTATTTCAGTGTGTTTTCATAACGGAAACTATTTCAGTGTGCATTGTACCCATATCAGTCTGAATTGTATCTGTAACTGTTTGCAATGTGCCCACATCTGTTCGCAATGTACCCATATCTGTTCAAATTGTACTGATATTATTTGCCATTGTATTCATATTATTTCCCAATCCCTGCATCATTTACATTAGCTGAGACATCATATATCCCCCACATTCATTCCCCTTGCCTGAATTCCTACTAGTTACACTTCCGTGCTCTGATTTCGGACTAACTGGCTCACTTCTGTTTTCAGAATTACACATACTAGGTGACTGTTTTATGTTCATGAGATCTATAAGTGGAGCTTGAACTTCAGAGTTAAACACTATCTCACTATTTGCGCAGGCACTTACCTGATCTGAGATGGTTCCCTCTGCCATGGTGATGCCGTCGGTTGTAGTGGAAGTTGACTTTGAAGGACACAAATCCCAGATGAGCCCACAATTGCGGGATTTAAAAATAATAGTGGTGGCCCTCAACTGTGTACCCTCAGACTCAAGGGTTGAAATGTTAAAATCTTTGGCTGGTTTCATTGTCTAGAGGCTGGGATACGTAGTTGCTGCATTACAAGCCAAATACTGCTGTGTCTACAATATACAACATGAATATAGACATGAATTGAATGGTCGGAGGTTCCTATCACTCGGCAATTGCGAATTTTGAATGTAACATAGAAATTTATAAATAAAAGATTGCAATTAAATAAAGCTGCAGGTACTATTTTTAACGACTTTAGATGATGAGTACAATAGGAGAAGTAGCTTTAAGAATGCCATTTATTACTGCAAAACACTTATTGGTGTTGATGATCCAGCAATTAAATAAAATATAAGTTGAATAACAGAGAAACTATAGATTCCTACTTCATGTAATTAGTTATGAACAACAACATAGCTTGCAAGATATTCACTTCTAAATGCATACTATGTCTTCACTGCAGAAGCTACGGAAATCTCACAAGTGCACAAGTCGGCACTATGAAATATTTCCATCTCCTGCGACCACGCACAAACTGCTCAGCACTCTCCAAGTATTTCCTGTGACCGTCTGTTGCGCCTTCCCGTCCAGCAGTCCCTGTGCCCTGTGCGACCCAATGCTCCTCCCCAACTTCCATACAGTTTCTCCATTGACTTCGGTAGTCACCTACAGCAGTAATGAGCGCTGTGATTGGCTAGCGCGCTCCCGCCATGTCTCCAAGCCAACGCACACTCACAGACATATTGGAACACATATGAAATACTGGATTTATATTTAAATAACTTGAAATTAGATAAATATTCCTACGGCTGGACCATAAACATGGTCTAACACACAAATTAAATACATAAACAAATGAAAAATGAAATGAAATGTCGTGTGACGAGGGCCTCCCGTCGGGTAGACCGCTCGCCTGGTGCAAGTCTTTCGATTTGACGCCACTTCGGCGACTTGCGTGTCGATGGGGATAAAATGATGATGATGAGGACAACACAACAAGCAGTCCCTGAGCGGAGAAAATCTCCAACCCAGCCGGGAATCGAACCCGGGCCCTTAGGATTGACAGTCTGTCGCGCTGACCATTCAGGTACCAGGGGCGGACATAAACAAATGAAATAAACATATATCAAACGAATAGAAACAGGAGTAGGCCAGTAGGCTAATGTCTCTGTGCTTTCTAAAACACAGTAAATATTTGATCAATTTCTTCGTGAATAGTATGTATGGGTATAAACAATGACATAGACGAATAAATACATGTATAATCATGCTGCTACCATTTTTTCGTGTAACTGTGGAATACTTATGGCCTGACGCGATCAATAGTAATTGGCCACTGTGAACTCCAATAACTCAGGTACTATTCAAGTTACATGGATGTAATTCATACCAATTTAGGGTTACACTAATGGCTTTCTAAAGACACATCATTCGACAAAATTGGATGAGCCGTTTAGATTTTGGAAATTCATTGCTGGGATGTTACTTGTATAATTTACAGTCAGATACGAAACTTTAAACTAATAAAGATATTGAAAATCTGATTACACCATCAGCATCGGCGTGCAAATAATGGTAATGTACATGTTTCTTTTTAAGGTATCATGATATCTCTGGCTATTATTAATTTCTACATGAACTGTGAAATGTCTGCCATTATGGTTTCACAAAGTCCACCATCTTTGGCACTCTCGGTATACAAATCTCCTTCAAAGACACAAAGCACAGTCCTCGACACTACGTCAGCATGGAATTCTGAGCCACATGGTTGGCCTGGACCACGTGCTGGGGCTACCCCTCTCTCTGGCTAATGTTCAGCACCACACGGTTGCTGACGAGCCCTGGCTTGCTGAGCGGCCCGTGCGGCCATGCCAACTCCGAACTTAGAATATTTTCAGGGTGCCACAACTCACCCGTTACCTTACAATTGCTGTAAAGGTTTGCGGGTGTGGGTGGCATCTTGCTTCATACCGTTCCTCATACAACTGTTGAGCTTCATGCACATTACCATTGGCTAGCCCATAAACAAAAAAACGTATCTTGTTGTTCTTCAAATGAACACTGTGCTGCCATGCTTACTGTATGACGAAATTGCAGGTGACGTGTCTGTGTGCTCTGAAGCGAACCTTGCATGTGAATGCCTCTGACGTGAGGCGGAAACAAACAGCAAGTTCTATTCAACATGTGTGCGTATCATATTGGGGCAGCGATGGAGCAAAGGATGTTTGTTTGTGTGAACTGGTAACCATGGTACTGCCTGTCAACCAACGAATGGCAACAGGACAATCCCACGGCCAATTGGAGTGCATGGCACCAAGTTTTTCCATAGTTTAAAAATGGTGTGTTGTGTGAGCTTTCCACATTTTGTGACTGTTCCATGCACATTTTGATATTGTTTCACTAATTGGTTTACATCTCGATGGATTTGAGGATCAAATTTTTCACTAATTTCTTGGAGACAAATGAAAACTGTTGGTAGCAGTTATCTGGAAGGTGTTAATTTGTATAAGTTGTGATGATAAAATCTGTTTTTAATGAGATTTGAAATCTTTCTTTTGCCATTAATTCCATTGTATCTTACGAAATCATAAAAAAATAGAATGTCACATATTTCCTCAAAAATCAAACGAAAAAAAAAACTAAGTTTGGATTTGGACATGGAGTACAAAATTTCAGAATTGTGCTCTCAGCCCCTGTGATACTAATGCACTTCGTTACACGCCACACGAGTAGCCTGATGAAGTCATGTTTAAACTTTGACCATCATTTTCTCAGATGCTATTGTGTGTTGGCAATTAAGCCAAAAATAGATGTCCCCTTATTCTCATCCTTTGATCATCCTGCCAAGACTCAACTATGTCAAAGAGGGATCTGTGGGAGGTTCCTCTTGTGAGCCAAAGTATGCAAAATTGCTAGCAAACTCGTCTGCAGTTCATCACAATGAGAGAGATTTGTAAGTGCAAAGCAGGCAGAATTGGTTGTTTTGGTTAGTTTATCTGTGTGCTGGTGCCAGCTTTGTTTATTATCCATCTGGACATCCAGGAACTTCAAACATGGAACCTCATCCAGTATGTGCCCATTGGTCTATACTTCTGGAACCCAATTTAATTTGTTTGGAACAACATAACAAAGGTCTGTTTAAGATTAAGGGTTAAACCGTTTGTTATGAACCAGTTGTAAGCTTGTTAGGTTTTCCATTTACTTGTGCCTGGTATGGATGTGTGTGTAATATTTATCAGTATATTAATGTCAACAGCAAACATCACGGTATTTGAACAATCCTTCAATATCATAGGTAATGTGTTCATGTAAGCTAAGAACGAGAGTGAGCTAAGCATCAAAAACTCTGTGGAATGCCACATTCAGTGTGTCCCCACATCAAATTTAGTCTTATCTCAACTGTATAATTTATTAATTTGATCCTTCATTTTCTGTTGTCAAGATAAGACTCCATCCGTGAAAAGGAAATACTTTTAACGCCATACCATTTTAGTTTTTCTAGTATAACTTTGATCAACTCATCAGAGGCTTTGGTAAGATCACAAAAAATTCCAGCAGATTAAGATTTCTTGTTTAGTCCTACTGAAATGGAATTTGCGGGATCACATATTGTTTCTCAGCAGGCAGCCTTTTCAGAAACTAATCTGAGCTGGTGTTAAAATATTTCCAGGAAGGTGGTTCAATATTCCATTGTATGCATCCTTCTCAAAATAAAAATTTAAAAATTTTAGAATATGAGAAGGAGGGAGATGGGTATATAATCAGAAGCAGCTTTCATAAAAGGGTATTAATAGCACAGATTTCAATCTTTCAGAAAATACAGTATTACTCATTGACTGATAGCAAAGAAAAGATTTTAGTACTTTTGTTGAAATACCACCATTGCCAGAAGAGTTACTTCTTTCCATTGATGTAATAATTTTATAATCTCTCTGACAGATGATTTGGCAAAACTGATTTCTTGTGGTTGAGTATGCAATGCCTGTCTAAGTAAAGCTAATGGATCTACTTTTGATGGTGATATTTTTATCACTGCTCTGTACACTGTTGGAACTGCTGTTTTGTATGTTTACAAGTATGTTACTGAAATGCCCCATTTTTTATAATATTATAAAAAAATGTGTTAATTAGCTTTCAAACACTAGCAGAAACTCTTGTCATTGCTTGTAAAAGCATGAAGAAATCCTGTAACTGTATCAACTACACAATATGGTTAAAAGTCTCCAGATACCCCACTGAATATCCTCTATGTACAGTAGCATCAGACTTTGTTTTTAGGGGGCTTGCAAGTTCTGACACAATACTTTGTTAACATAGGCATATTTCCTGTTAGAATATGTCAAAGGGGAGAACTGAATGAATTCTAATGGGAGATGATTACAGGGACCAACAATCTCAAGACTTCGAGCTGAAATTTCACTTGTGTTACATGTGAGCATACCTACTGTTAGAGCAATGTTATTGTCAAGCGGAAATTTAAGGAAAGCACTAAATAAGTTGTTGCCCAAGTTGGCATAAGAATTTATCTGATTAGGACCTCCAAACAATAAATAAGTCCGACAGTAGTTTGGTATCAGACCTTTTCTGTATGAACATGGTGTTTCTGTTCAGAAAGAAGAGAATTTAGTATCATGTTCTAAAGAATTTGCTGGATTAACCCACTCGAAGCCAAACCTCTATCAAACATCTTAGGGACAAACCATTGTTGGCTGCTTTGGTATATAAATAACAAAATAGTTATCACATATGGCAAATGTATTTGGAGCGAACCTCAGTAAGGCTCAAGCTCTCAGCTGATACACATCTGTAGAGTGGCAAGTTAAACATTATCTTTTTCTGTGTTTTCATCATAGTATACTTATTGAATTTTGTGTAAGAGGTTAATCTCGTATTTTTGAAAGTGTAAATTCAATCAGTCTGTAGCGCAGTAGTTGGTCACTGAACAGCCAGCTACCTAGCTCATTAACACATCGTATCAGCATTCATTGGTGACACACCAGGAGGGCAGCAAGTTACGTATCTAGGATTGTCTGCTTGCATAGTTCACTTCTTCAGTTAGTGTTGCTAGGATGTATGCATGTTGTGTGTGGGCACTGGAGGAGCTGGCCGCAGTTCGCGAACAGCTGAATGTGCCTCTGGCTACGGTCACCTTCAGGCTGCTGCCTCTGAGCAAGGTGGCAGAGAATCTGGCACGTCACATGGGACACATCATGTGTCATTTATTTTGCCCATGGGCTCTGCTTCTGAGGCACCTCCAAGTGCACCCGACGCATTGGATCCACCCTCACAGCAGGTGAGTGGCGGGTTGTAACGTGTATGCATCGCACAAGGCGGAGGGCCAATGTGGAGACTGGTCGCTGGCCTCGCCCATGCACCCTATGAGTGAGCAGGCTCATGGGGGAAGGAATTAACTTGTTAGTGGAAGCTCCAGTGTTAGGTGTATTATGGAGCCTCTTTGACAGGTAGAATTCAGAGCACCTCGGACTACTGCCTAGCATAAAAAACCCTTATGTGCAGTTCACAAGTACTCTGTTACCCGAGTAGCTGCCTCATTTGTGAACTGCATCCCTGGCCTATCACGGGGAGTCCTACAAATCTCCACACGATAATGCATGTCTAGAAATCTGCAGCCAAGACTGTGACATAGTCGACAAAGCCTCTGTTTGGGACCCTCAATTCGACTCCAAACCAAAGTACCCCGATCAACTCTGGGAACAGTTCTGCAAACTGCGAGCTCTGCTTGTACCCTGCGCATGAGGCCAGCAATCTTCACAACCTCTGCCAGCCACCTGTAAGAACTAAGGATCGCCTCAGAACCCACGCAAAAAGTGTCATTGGTGCCAGTGTGAGCCACAACATGCACACGACTGCACTCTGCATGCTGGATAACCACAGGTAAGGCTGTATGCATCGCACAAGGCGGAGGGCCAATGTGGAGACTGGTCGCTGGCCTCGCCCATGCACCCTATGAGTGAGCAGGCACATGGGGGAAGGAATTAACTAGTTAGTGGAAGCTCCAGTGTTAGGTGTATTATGGAGCCTCTTTGACAGGTAGAATTCAGGGCTGGAAAGAAAGCCGATGTGCGCTCGGTGTGTGTGCTGGGAGGCCTTAACCGAGGAGTGGAGGCAGCCTCACCTGTGGTTATCCAGCATGCAGAGTGCAGTCGTGTGCATGTTGTGGCTCACACTGGCACCAATGACACTTTCTGCGTGGGTTCTGAGGCGATCCTTAGTTCTTACAGGTGGCTGGCAGAGGTTGTGAAGATTGCTGGCCTCATGCGCAGGGTACAAGCAGAGCTCGCAGTTTGCAGAACTGTTCCCAGAGTTGATCGGGGTAGCCACCATGGTGGCTTGTAGAGTATCTATGTAGATGTGGATGTAGAATGGGAATTTGGAGAGTTTGGGTGACGTAGTTTATTTTATCAGTTGATATGCAGCAATGGAGTCAAATAGCGCTCAGAATAAGGATACTTAGACTGTCACAATTTTATCAGTAAACTGTCGAAGTATTCATATTAAAGTTCCTGAATCTCTGCCCTCCAGGAAAGTTCTCGAAGTTCTGCACTGAGATTATTCCTGGGACTGAGAGCTGACTGAAACCCAAAGTGGAAAGCCCTGAGATATTCAGCAAGTCGTGGAGCATCTATCAGAAAGGCAGCTTAGAGGCCTTAGGAGGGGGAGTATTCATTGCAGTTGACAAAAATATTCTTTCTATTGAGGTCGAAATGGAGTGTGACAGTGAAGTCATCTGGTCACGTATAACAGGTGTAGGTGAACCCAAATTAATTGTTGGATGTTTTTACCAGACACCAGTTCTGCTGTGACAGTTTGAGTCATTCAAAGAAAGTCTACAGTCAGTAGCGTGTAAATACCCAGATCATGCAATACTAGTTGGAGGCGACTGCCGAGTATAGCTTCACTGCAAGGAGGGCGGGGGGGGGGGGGGGGGGGGTTATAGACAGACAGTCATGCAAAATACTTTTAAACACATTTTCTGAAAATTGTCGTGAGCAGCTAGCTTGGCAGCCCACATGTAGTGGAAATATCTTGGACCTTGTAGCTACAAATAGGCCGGACCTTATCGACAGTGTCGGGTATCGAAATGGGGATTAGTGATCATGATTTCATTATAGCAACTATGATTCAAGAATTAATAAATCAGTCAAGACGACTAGGAGAGTGTTTCTGTTAGATAGAGGAGATAAGCAGTTATTAACATCTCAATTAGACAGTGAATTGGCATCACTTAGTTGCAGTAAGATGAATGTAGATGAACTATGAGCAAAGTATTGAAAATTGTGGCCTGGAGAATTATGTGCTTAATAAGTGGATAAAGGATGGAAAAGATCCACCATGGTTTAATAACGAAATTTGGCAGATGCTGAAGAAGCAGAGGCTGTTGCACTCTTGGTTCAAAAGGGAACACATAATTGACGACAGGCGAAGGTTAGTAGAGATACGTGCATCTATGAAAAGATATATATGCGTGAAGCATGCAACTGCTACCACCGTCACACCTTAGCAAGAGGTCTGGCAGAGAACACAAGAAAATTCTGGTCATATGTAAAATTGCTAAGTGAGTCTAAGGCTTCCATTTAGTTTCTTGTTAACTAGTCTGGTGTGGCAGTTGAAGATAGCAAAATGAAAGCTGACATTTTAAATTTCACATTCAAGAAATCATTCACACAGGAGAATAGCACGAACGTACAGTCATTTCACCATCGGACAGACTCCCATAGGGACAACATAGTAATAAGCATGCCTAGCATAGAGAAACAACTGAAAGATTTGAAAGCAAATAAATCACCAGATCTGGGTGGAATCCAAGTTCAATTTTACAAATAGTACTCTGCAGTATTGGCCCATTACCTAGCTTGCATTTATCGCAAATCTCTCGTCCAGTGCTAAGTACTGAGCGACTGGAAAAAAGCACAAGTGATTCCATTGTATAAGAATGGTGAAAGAACGGACCTGCAAAATTACAGAGCAATATCCCTAACTTCGGTTTGCTGCTGAGTCCTTGAACACATTCTTAGTTTGAATATATTAAAAATTCTTGAAACTAGGAAGTGTATGTGCATGAATCAGCCTGGTTTTAGAAAGCATTGCTCATGCGAAACTCAGCTTGTCCCTTCCTCACATGATATACTGAGAACTACGGATGAAAGGCAACAGGCAGGTTCCATATTTTTAGATTTCCGGAAAGCATTTGACACAGTGCCCCATTGCAGGCTGTTAACGATGACATGAGCATACGGGTTAAATTAACAGATATGTGAGTGGTTCGAAGACATCTTAAATAATAGAACCCAGTATGTCGTCCTTGATGATGGAACGAGCATGTGAGAACTGTGATAGGGAAGGCAAATGAATGACTTTGGTTTATTGGGAGAATTTTAGGAAAGAGTGGTTCACCTGTAAAGAAGAGTGCATATAGGATGCTGATGGAAACTATTCTTCAGTACTGCTTGAATGTTTGGGACCAGAGGTGGGCTGTTAAATTTATTACCAGTAGGTTTGAGCAACACACAAGTGTTACAGAGACTCTTTGGGAACTCAAATGGGAATCCCCGGAGGGAAGGCGACGTTCTTTTCAAGAAAACTTCTGAGAAAATTTAGAGAACCAGCATTTGAAGCTAACTACCAAATGATTCTACTGCTGCTGCCAACATACATTGTGCATAAGGATCACAAAGATAAGATAGGAGAAATTAGGGTTCATATGGAGGCATGCAGACAGTTGTTCTTCCCTCGCTCTATTTGCAAATGGAACAGGAAAGGAAATGACAAGTAGTGGTACAGGGTACCCTCCACCATGGTGGCTTGTAGAGTATCTATGTAGATGTGGATGTAGAATGGGAATTTGGAGAGTTTGGGTGACGTAGTTTATTTTATCAGCCAGTGCTGTGTGTTTGATGAATGATAAAATTTTCATTAATTACATTCAGTATGCAACATTTGAAAGTATATTCACAAAACAAGCCCTATCTGTTACTTTTACAATTTTAGCCATTGTTTTCTTGGTTTTATGTCAGTGTAGTGATTTAGTTTGTTGCTGTTACAATGCAAAAATCTAAAGTTGTGAATAGACTTTGCAACTCTTCTTTAATATAAAAATATCTTCATCAAGTTCATGCTGTTCTATGTCTAGTTTGTAATGAGCTCTTCAAAATTATTTTAATTTTTTTTTGTTCTCTTTTGTTTCAATTAGGCAAGGAAGCAAATTGTGGAACGTCTTATGTCAAATGAGAAACATTGCTTATCACCCGCTGAAGTAAATGAAATTTCATCACTAACAGAGGGGTACTCAGGAGCAGACATGAAAAATCTTTGTCAGGAAGCCTCTCTTGGACCTATTAGGTCAATGAATTTCCTACATATTGAAAACATTACTTCAGACCAGGTATTATCAGTGTTCTTTTCTGTAGAAATATTCTGCTACATTTGTTTGTGTTACAGTCTAAAATTTCTGGTGTAGAATAATTTAAAATTAATTATCAAATGCTTATTTAGACATTAAATTTTATTGACAAGATTTATAATCTGACACAATCTTTCTCATTTTCATCACTTGTCTGTACAACAAAGTGTTTGGAAACAAAAGATCCAGATAGTTTGGGGGGGGAGGGCGGGGACGGGAGGTGGCAGGAGATTGCGCACACATGCGTGCTTGCTTGTGCATGTTGTTGTAGTTGTGCTTATGCGCCCAAGTGGGGGAGAACCATACTTAGCAGGTTGTATGCTGACAAATAAGTTGAACCTCAAGGAATGATGGCAGTGTTCATATGTTTTTTAAACTCACTGCAGACTGGTCAAAACTGCCAGAGTTTTGTTACTTTAAGTTCTGGGCATATTTCACTGATCATTGTTGACTTGACTTGGCAGTAGAATGTTACACATAACAATCCAGGCAGATGTTTTCTTTAATTACAGTAGCCTTCTTCATCAACTTTCAACAAATCTGTATGTAATAACAGGATACAATCATAATTTCCTTCATGATGGTGGTTCTTTCTCTTAGAGAGCAAAGATTTTTCCTCTTCTTTCTTGAGCAGGTACCATTTTATTAGGTGTTACAGATGACTTCCAGTTGTCACTTTCCAGTTTTATGTTCATCTACCAGAAGGATTAATAATAAGTAGTCCCACACTCAGGATATGAGTGTAGGGGAGTGAATGCAGGAATCCTGCACTACCGCTCATGACAAGGTCTCAGTGGAGGTGATTTGCTGTTGCCTTTCTTCATTCTTTTACAAACTGTTAAGTGTGTATCTGTGTCATGTGGGTGATTGTGATGAGTGTTTGTACAGTATAGTGCTGGATTCGTGTTGGTATGGATGAAAGGAAGGTAGCCTACTTCTCACAAAAACACCAAAGCGGCGACCGAGCTTAACATCCCCATCTGATGGATGGATCACTATCAACAATGTAACAGGCATTCACTTCATGAGACATTGTGGAGAGGTTTGGAATGTAATCCTGGACATTGGCGCAAAGACTGCTGATCATGAACTTATTGCTACTGCCTCTCGTCCCTTTTACAGCCAAATGCTGGCAATGACAATTTCTGTCACTACCAGGATTCAAACTGGCTTACCTCAGAGTCAAGCACCACTGCACAAGCACGATCTTGGCCATGGAGGCAGGGTGAAGAAAGGTGAATAATTGACACAAAAAAAAGATGCCTGCTAAAGAGATAGTTCACTGCATTACCCGTGAAGTTGCTACTGTAGCAGTATCAAAATCTGTTACACTGCTCATTGGGGGAATGAGAAATATATGCCTGTAATGGAAAGAAAGGGGAAACTGTGCAGGTTTACAGGTAAGCATCTGCAGAAACTTAATGATATTTCAATGTCTAAACTGATGCAAGCTGCTGCTGCCACCACCACCACCACCACCACCACCGGCAGCAGCAGCATCATCATCATGAGTAGTAGGTAGTTCCTGTATTTGGTGGAGGTGGAGGTGGAGGTGGAGGTGGTGGTGGTGGTGGTGGTGGTGGGGGGGGGGGGGGGGAGAAGGTGGAGGAGGAGGAGGCATCTTCATTTAGAGTGCAGTGTCTATGGCTAGTGATACAGCATCCAGTGCAGATGACAAGTAATACAATATATATTGAAATTTAATTTCATATTTAAAAAAGCCCTTGTTCTGTTTGATTAGTTGTATTGTATCCTGACACAATTGTGGCAGTACCCTAATAAATCTGATGAGGGCCTTGTACTCTTCGCAGATGATTCCCTAATTTCACGGGGGGAAAACTCTTCAATGTCTGTTAAGTATGAACTAGAGTGTTTTCAGGATGTACCATTCTGCCCTCAGTAACATAGCTCTAATGGAAGAAGTCGTGGAGTGAGGTTTCCTAAACAGACATCGCCCAATTGGTGTTTTTGTCAGGATACTGACAGCTTGTAATCTCATTTGGAGGTGAAGATATTTTATGGGTATTTGGTGTTTCAAAAGGAAAATTCACACGAGATAATTACACACACATGAAAGTACAGAGAATTACACACACATGAAAGTACAAAGAAGTATCATTGCTTTTGGAATGTCAAATTCTTTCCTGAGGGAGTGCCGTGGCCCGGTGTAATGTTAAGCTCCCTCTATACAGCTTAAGCCTTTTCGGGGAGTTACTTGTTGAAGAATGCTGGTTCTGCTTTCTTGTAGCGCCGATGTCTTTTGCTAGCACCGGATGCTTCTCCAAAGATTTCACTGCTAGGAAAGGGAAATTTTCACTCTCTCTCTCTCTCTCTCTGTCTCTCTCTCTCTCTCTCTCTCTCTCTCTCTCTCTCTCTCTCTCTCTCTCTCTCTCTGTCTCCCCCCCCCCCCCCTCCCTCCCTCTCTCTCTCTCTCTCTCTCTCTCTCTCTCTCTCTCTCTCTCTCTCGCTCTCTCTTCTTATTTTCTTATTTAAAAATACGCTACTCGTGGAATATCATTAAATGCACCACAACATATTTATTTCCACTTTGTACAAAAAAACATCGAAACTTTATGACATAAGCCCACACATTACCGGGCACCCAAGTTCAGTTAATTACAAATTTTTGAACACATTTAATACATAAGCTTTTATCATGGCTGACTATCCACGTCCAGTCCACGTACTCTCAACAGCAGTTCAACATCTACTAAACAGTCACTATCTCGAGTCACTCCATTTGTTTTTCAACAATACAATGCTACATTACTCTTTGCAGCCGGCCACGGAGCTTCCGGGCCATAGTTATTTATTCTTGTCAGGTCGCGCTGAACACTTGCCAGCGCCGACGAATTATCTCCCTTCCAGTTTCGCCTGCACAAACAATAAATGGGTGCAGTATCCCATACTCATCCTTACACCCTGCTTTAAAATAATGCGTGTTCGAAACGGCTGGAACACAAGTGTCTCCAGACGTTCGTAAAATTCTGGGGGCACTACATATCCCTCCCCTTAGCTTGAACACTTATTATTTTGCACAAAACATGTATTTTAATAATTTTTTAACACTTATCTTGTCACTTTGTACTACATAGAAACATTAGGTACAAAATCTCTCTTCCATCTCCGGTATTTCATTAAGCTGTTGGTAATATCTTTCATAGACATAGTAGTATGGTAAACGAATAGTACAACAAGTATTAGCTATTTCCAATAGATTTATGCAATGATAATCACCGGTTTTCCGGGTCAGAAAAAAAAAAATAGTTGTACTGGGGAGTTTTCTCTTGTTTCTGTCTCCTCGTGCAGGACTCGTCTTTTCTATTTAAAAAAATTTAGAATTCAAATTTACCCGGAGAAACTTTCCACTACAATCTCAGGTCACTATACCACCCTCTCCCTTTGGGTTCCAATCTACGTAAGGGTTGATCCTATGAAAACATCTTCTTTTTCATCCTTGGGTAGGTACGCCCTTTCCATTTATACTAAACTATGGTACAGGTCAATCCCCTTTTTGGTGCCCCTGCTCACACAGTATAGGTCAGCCTCCTCTGGGTCTGCCTACCTGCCTCTCTTTCTCTCATTTCATCTACATCTGATGCGCCCTCCCTATCTTCTCTAACAATGATTCCTAATCTTGCCTCTTTCGTACTCCTCTGCACACTACTTTATTTAAAATTTCCTGGTAAAATTTGTATCTACCTCTCCTTTTCTCCTCCTGAGTCCTTCAGCCTACCCACTTAAATTCTTTGCTTGTTCATTGCTTACAGCTCACTTATATAGCCTTAATAACTAAATGTGTTTCGTCCATGGTTGTAACTTTATTTCTTTTCATCAGGCTATTTGGTCTGCACAATCCTATTATTCATCAGAAACTTATTTGACTAGATACCTCCAGCTTAATATCTGTACTACTATAGCTATGAACACAGGTGGATATACACTTTGTCCCCCCTTGTTCCTTTAGCTTAAGCTTACTGTACCATTTCACTTGAGATGTGCAACCGTCATTACTTAGCACATGTGCTCGAGCCCTTCCTGAGCACTACCTCCCCCCTTATCTGTGACGGTTGTTACATCTCCCTGTGTATTACCTGTCTGTGTCTTTTATTTAATTGTTTGAGTGTGGAAGTGTGATCGTGCATCCTGATTCTTCGGCCCACTAAGGTTCTTAGTTGAAGATTTTTAGAAATCGCAGAAAAGAGGAGGACTGCAGCACTAGAAGTATATGAATGTGGACAGAGGGAAAGATAGATTGGTACTCTTAAGAGAAGTAAGAAAGGAAATAAAAGAATTGGCTGCTAAGATCGAAGAAAGAAAGAATACAGCCCCAAAGACAGGAAACCCTTCCCACCCCCCATCCCCAGGATCCCCACTTAGCTGGTACTTAAGTGAGAAGCTGGAGGAGGTATGATGTTCGGCGTCTCCTGCAGAACGAACATTCTCTTTGAAGTCCCCGAAGAAAAGATCTTAGCAACCCCTATGGAATGGCAAATGATGAAGAACCAGTCACACTCGTTTGCAAGGGTTGTATGAAGGGCATGGTGTGTAGGTCGTGTCTGTGCCTATGCTACCCACCCCTTTCAAAATTAGATATAAATCCTCCCCAATCACATAACACTTTACAAAAAATATAAAACATTCTATAAAAATAGAAAAATATATACACTATAATCAAATAGTTATTCAGTTAGTCACTTCACTTTATATTTCATACACATGTTCAGTTTATGTCATCTAGGTATCATTCTTCCTAAACAGTACCATCATATTATATCTCCTGTTAGAATGTTACCCTGTTAGTTTTATCTCATGCTTAGAGGTTACTGTTTATTGTGACTCCTTAAATTAATCATAATCATGTAGTCATAATTGGTCTCTTTTAATACTAATGTGATAGGATAGCTTAAGGGCTATAAATAGATTACAGGATAGTCAAAGATTTGAAGAGAGTTCGGTGTAGGAAAACTAATGTGGAAGTAACACCGAACCCAACTCAGGAACCGGCGGACGTCACTCCGCCCGTTGGCACAGAACGTCAACGTCCCTGGGGGTTTTGTACATATCATTTTATATCCTTAACATTATACATTCCCTTTTCCTCTCCCATCACAGGATCTACTAAATATTTTGCCCTTGTCAAATGCCAGTCAAAATACTTGCACATTTTACCCCAGACATTACTAAAGTATTTAGGATCCCTCAAATGCGAGATCAACTTCTCTTGTGCACTTGCCGACCAATATTTTTCCTTAAACTTTCTCTGAAAATCTTCCCAGGATGTGAAGTTTTCAATATTTACTGTGCCCCATTCTTAAGCTTCACCCTCCAAATAACCTACCACAAACTCTATTTTCTTAGCATCCTCCCAACTTTTAGGTATGGCTTGGTTAAACCGTTTTAAGAAATGGGTGGGGAGTACCTCCCCGTCTGGTTTGAATTTAGGAAACTGTCTCGACAAGCTTGAATTTGATCCCCATTGAAAATTAGTTATCGTGTCCTTATTTAATATAATATTTTGGGGAACTGTGCCTTTCTCTAGTTTCTCCTGCATAAGCTTGAATTCTTTCCTCAACGTTTCTAAGTCTTTCTTGGTGTTACCTAAATCAGAAGTTACTATAGGCGAAGAGATATCAACACTTAGTTTCTCTTCAACCTTTCATCCTTTTTCTTCTAAGCCATTCAAATTCATAAGCTGTGCAGTCATTAACTTTTCTTTGAAGTTCTGTTCTACGGTTTCCACCCGTGATTTGATCCCTGAAATTTGCGCCTGTACTAGGGGGAGCAACTTATCTTGTTTCTGGACATTGGTTTTTAGTGTAGTTAATTCTTGTTCGACCACATCAAATGTAACATTACATACATTTTTCAAAGAGTCGTATTTTTCGTTAAATTGTGTTTCCAAATTACTACATCTACAATCTACATCATATTCTAATTTTTGAATTAATCCTTTTATATTAGCTTCATTTCTTTGTTCTAAATCCTTAAATAAAATATTTGTCTGTTCACTCAGGGAAACGGACAATTCTTTTTTCAATTCTTTTTTCCATTCTTGCATCTGATTACTTAGGATATTAACTTGAGCCTCTAGTTTCGTGTTTTTCAAAACTAACTTAGAGTTTAATTCTGCCTTCAGTTCGTCCTGTTGTGATTCAAACTGCACTTTGATAAACCTCATTAATTCGCCTAAATCTGCCCCCTGTTTTTCAATTCCCATTACCCCAACAGACTCTACGGATTGATGTTCCTTTTTCATTGTGTTTTGTTTTGCCTTTAATCTAGTTATCATTAAAAGTATACTCGCTTATTTCCACAACACCACACACTTCACAAACAATCAAAGGTCAGTAGTAGCTCACCCGGCACCAGTGGAAGGCGGCGTCGGCACCGGTGTATGGCAGCATCAGTGTCAGCATCGATGGATGTCGGCGTAGGTGGACGGCGGCGGCGGCGTTGGTGTAATGCGGCGTCGGTGTTGGTGTGCGGCAGCGTCAGCGTTTGTAGACGGCGGTGTCAGCGATTTGAGCCTAACTGCAGCATTGTGCGATTTTCTTGATTCCCTTCATCATTTCACCATTTATCAACACGATATTTCTGGATAAGTATTGTGGAATCGCTCCTCAGCCTCGCTTTTATCGGTGCTGTGGCAACTCCCAACTGTTTTTTTTTTTTTTTTTAATTATTATTTTTTTTATTTTTTTTTTTTTTATATCTTCCTTACTATTTCTCCTTCTTTCTCAGGTCCTTTCTTTACGGTCGCCACGTTCTTGTGGTGGCCCGCTGTAATGTTAAGTTCCCTCTATACAGCTTAAGCCTTTTCGTGGACTTATTTGTTGAAGAATGCTGGTTCTACTTTCTTGCAGTGCCGATGTCTTCTGCTAGCACCGGACGCTTCTCCGGAACTGCTAGGAAGGGGAAATTTTCACTCTCTCACTCTCTCTCTCTCTCTCTCTCTCTCTCTCTCTCTCTCTCTCTCTCTCTCTCTTCTTATTTAAAAATATGCTACTCGTGGAATATCATTCAATGCACCAGAACATATTTATTTCCATTTTGTACAAAAAATAACTAAACTTTATGACGTAAGCCCACACATTACCGGGCACCCAAGATCAGTTAATTACACATTTTTGAACACAATTAATACATAAGCTTTTATCATGGATGACTATCCACTTCCAGTCCACGTACTCTCAACAGCAGTTCAACATTTACTAAACAGTCTCTATCTCGAGTCACTCCATTTGTTTTTCAACAATACAAAGCTACATTACTCTTTGCAGCCGGCCACGGAGCTTCCGGGCCATAGTTATTTATTCTTGTCAGGTCACACTGAACACTTGCCAGCACCGATGAATTATCTCCCTTCCAGCTCCGCCTGCACAAACAATAAATGGGTGCAGTATCCCATGCTCAACCTTACGCCCTGCTTTAAAATAACGCGTGTTCGAAATGGCTGGAACGCAAGTGTCTCCAGACTTTCGTAAAAAATTCTGGGGGCACTACAGGAAGAAAGGTAACTGGGTAAGGGAAGAAATGGTGGCAGGCTACCAAGATCCCAGGATGATACAGAACCATCTGTCATGTGTATGAGGAGAAACAGATTGTAGATATTGATACTCGGATGGCTGTGATATTGGAAGGACATTAAAAGGAAAGTGCTTGAGTCAGTTCACGTACATAAATAATTCAGGGCAAAATGTGGGATGTAGCTGGTCCCAGTTGTTATAGTTTTATGAAGCCTTTTTACTGCTTCTACGGTAGCTGTTACATATATGAAACAAGATTATCTTTTTCCACCGAGATTTCTGGTACAGTGCACTACGAACACATTACACTTTCTTTTGAAACCTAAGAACGGCAGCATGCATGCTAATCTGGAGAACTGAGCTAACACACATTTTCTGGTGACTGTTTTCCATTGAGCAAGCAGCATGCAAAGTGAACTTTCTTGCATAGTCTGAAGAATTAGAAAATGTTTCAGATAAGAAGGAAAATTGTTTGAAGTTAAAGTGAACAGAAGATTTGCAGATGATGATACCGTAATAACTGATAGTGGTAAACATGCAGAATTTGCTTTGTAATTTTTCAGCAATTATGAAAAACTAAAAAATTTTGTAGTAATCTAATAAAAAATGAAAAGACCACCTGACATCATTATTGGAAGGAATAAGATAGAGAATGTTAATAAAGTTTGTTATTTAGGCATTACAGGATATACTAGATACAGCATGGAACTCAATATACTGTAGCAGTTAAACATACTTTCAATGAACAAAGGTAAGCAGTAGTGAATAAGTCATTTAGTATAGGAAAGCAAAAGCAAATTGTCAAGACATTCATGTGGAGTGTGCTCCTATATTGCTGAAAAAGTTGAAGGCAGTGGTGGTGGTGGTGGTGGCGGTGGCGGCGGCGGCAGTGGCGCCTCTGATGTCAGTTCAGTAATTGGTTGATCACTTGCATAAAAGTCATCAAAATGTGGCTAGGCTATTAGGGATCAACCCAAAAGAATATTTTGCAGATTTGGAAGTGGTAGATATTTCTTATCAAATGACACTTGAACACGAATTGGTAATGTAGCGATGTCATTAAACTCAAGTTTCATTACATACTGTTGTAATGAAGTAATGAAAATACCAAATACATTTTTTTCCCTGCTACACTTAAAATTTTTAATTTTGTTATGTTCACACATTTCTCTTTTATTGTTAAAGGTTCGGCCCGTGACTGTAGAGGATTTCAAGACTGCCTTAAGGAGGGTAAGAGCTAGTGTTTCGCAGACAGACCTGATACAATACGTGACATGGGATAAACAGTATGGATCAGGAGGCCCAATATGAGGTTTTTGTAAGAATTATTAATTGAGGCTGAATACAAACTTTGTTAGTGCAGTTTCCATGAGAGCGGAAATATGTTGTTGTATTTGGTACAAGCAAACAAAAGGTTTTAACATAAATAAGCTATTTTGTAAGCTGAGAAATAGCTTATGTGGATATGTTAGTTTTGTTACTTATTAAGGCATAACAGAAAAATTTCTGAGTCTCAGTTTCGAGTCAAAGGATATATGTTTTCTTGTTGAAATAGCAATGGTTATCATTCTGCTATTTTGAAAATTTTTAATTTATGTGTTGATCAGTTGTAATGTAATAAATGGACATTATACAGAAAAACTGCAAGATGTAAGTAACCACACATCCTGACCTGTTAGAGGCAGGTCTGTGTGTGAAAGTAGCGATATCATATATATCAACTGTACTTCATAACAACATAGTTCTCTGTAAGTATGATCATCAGCCAGCTGTCCACCCACATTTCCAGTCATTGCCAGACTGTGGTCAAGTACAAGAACAACCAATCAATGGCATAAAACAGTGCTAGAATATGGTTGCCTCACAACTTGTCCCATTTTTCTCCACTGTGCCACCACCACCAGCTTCTCTGAATTACACATGATGGAAATATCCCTCCTAACCCACATTTACAGTCTGCAATCTCCTGGACTTCCTCACTAGCTGATTGCCTGACATTTTCTTGACTTCCTCACTAGCTGATTGCCTGACATTTCCTAGACTTCCTCACTAGCTGATTGCCTGACATTTCCTAGTTACTTATTTATCCTTATCTTCCATTAGAGAGGAAAAGGAATCAAATCTGCCTATAGTGAAAAACAGAAGTAATTTTATTTCCATGTTTAAAAATATAAGTACGGCATACAAATTATAAATTGAGACATTTTAAAGATTCAATATAATATTAATTTAATATAATAGGGTGTATATGACCCAGGACAACCGGGAGACCTGGGAAAAACCCGGGAATTTTTTCATCCAGGAAAAAACCGGGGAAACCCCAGGAATTTTTAGAATTCCAGGAATTTTTCATTGTTTTAGTTTTCAGTTAAATTTTTGTAATTTTGACTGTTAAGAACCAATACTTTAACTAAGTATATTACTGTATCCTGCTATTGCAGAATAATACTTCAACAATAAAACATAAATGAGAGAAAAAACTGGAAATAACTTAAATTGCAAAGGAAATGCGCCATATACAGCAATGACACACAGTGCTCATGCAAGCGTCTGCCAACAGCAAAATGTGTCAAAAGCTTTAGGAAGACTATGTAATGCTTCATAACAACAAATTGCCTCCGATGAGTGTGAAGTCATTACTGTTTACATTAGATTCGTTTTAGCAGTTATGAGTGGGCTCGTGTGCATGTGCAGTTGAGTCGCGTTTGAGTAGTAGATTCTCCCACTTCTGGCTACAGGAATGTGGCTGTTGGCTGTGCAAGCAGTCGGAGCAAGCAGCTAGATGCTACCGGGGAAAGGGGGTGCCAAATTTGTATTCTTGAGGAAAAAAACTTGTTTCACAAAGTGCTTAGCATCCAGTGTATGTTTATCTATCGATTATTCGTATGATTTTGAAATGATTCCCTGTTGGTTTTTGAACACTTTTGTACACATTTTAACTTGATTTCTGAGTGAATCATAAGTTGATTTTTGAATGCGTGCATGGTGTACGTGATGTCTCTGTCAGGAGAATCCACGTCGCATCTAGAAATACTCTCTCCGCAGACAAAAGGGGATGGGGCTATACGAGCTGAGCGGAGTAAAGCCAAACGCATGAATGCCAATTGCTGTCTGATTATGTGGTTGGTTGGGTTTGCGAATGATCAGCATTGTTATAATTACTAGCGAAATCCATAGATTCAGACTACCAGAATGGAAATAAATGACTGACAGAAATAACAGGTGAGAAAGATTATGTATTATCTTCTCGGTGTATCCGAGAAAATGAAATTTTGCCAGAAAATTTTTGGCCAGATCGCTACACTAGCAAGGACCAGTTGTACAGTCCCCGGCTAGCACCCGCTTAAGTTCTATTCTGGAAGTAACGTGGAAAACATGTTGTACGAACACGTAATAGTGCCTAACCGGAAAATAATTGTGGGATAACTAAACCTGTGATTCTGGCAGGGTTAGTGAAGTTAACGGCGAACAAATTTTGACAATGGCAGGATAGCTGCAGAATTGGTGATGACAAGATTGTTTGTTAGAACGAGGAAGGAGAAGAAACAGGGACATTACACAAATTATGCAAGAATAAGACAATTCCAAATTTATGTAAAAATTTCGTAATACTTCTTTCGATCTCATGCTTGAAAAACTGGTGCATGTAAATGAAATGTGAAACTATTTCCTAACATAAAGCTTTTTGCTTGTAGTAGGCCTAATAGGCATTTGATATTGGTACTTCACAAATTATATTCTGTCATGTTATAAAAATGGCCATTTGTACCAAACAGTCTCGTTTATTTGGTGTGTATTACAAAATTGCTGCAATATTAGAAAGGCCTATTTTGTTTTATCTAGCAGACAGTGACAAAATAGACGTAATCAGATCGAGAAACCACACCAGTCTTCAGTATTATTTGTGTTAACAGCACATTCAGTGTTACATAGCGACATTTAGATTTTTCTTGTAGCAAAACGTTCGACGAACTTTGATGAGGTAATAGATTCTTTCGCAGAAAGGAAAGCACACCTTGTAAAGCTGTAGCAAGATTAGAGAGAAATAAACTCTAAGAGCTAAGGATTGAATAAATGTGTACTTTCTTGCCAATCTCGTGTCTTTATTGGTTTTATGTATCCTGTATTTAATTTTATGTCACACAAAACAGCAAGTTATTAGCTAATAGGCAATAAAGAGTGCAGATTTTTTGAAGCGTTCTTGTTCTCTCGATTACAAATAATCCCATTCGCTGTTAATTGCGAGATTTTTTTTAAGAGGGTCAGGCTGTCAAACTGGCCAACCGGGAACAGGAGAAGCACCACAGGACATTTCAATTTCCACTGTCCTGAATATAGTTTGATGGCATCCATTACAAAATATACAGGTTTCAATTCCACAAAGCGAAATACAGTGATGTGCGGTAGAAGAACGCTTTATGAAGAGGCGTGGCACAGCACTTTGGCACACTTAAGACCAAATAATATGTCTTACATTTCCTCAAAGACCTATGTTTTATGTTTCAGACTTTTCAGAAAGATGTGCGCTACAAGATGAACATATTTTTGAAAATTTGATTTTTTTTTTTTAGTACTGACCCGGTTCGCAAATGTCGTAGATCCGGGGCTGATGCGCAGAGCTATATGAAAGAGTCATTTCACAAATACTAATGCACTGAATTTAAAATAAAAAAGTTTTTTATTTATTTATAAGGTAATAAACGTGTAATACACACACACACACACACACACACACACACACACACACTGCACACACACCTTTTTGTACAAGACTAAGTGACTTTAAATCCTTGTGAAGATTATTCTTATATCTAGTATTGATTCCATGAATTGAGCTGTTGGTTTGAAAAAGTGATATATTTTTAATGACAAATTTCATTAAGGAATAAATATATTGGGAAGCAGCAGTTAGTATCCCTAGTTCCCTAAACAGTCTTCTGCAGGATGTTCTTGAGTTCACACCACATATAACTCTTACTGCACATTTTTGTGCCTGGAAAACTTTAGCTTGGCTTGATGAATTACCCCAAAAAATAATCCCATACGACATTATGGAATGAAAGTAAGCATAGTATGCCAGCTTTTTCATTTTTATATTCCCTATGTCTGACACAATTCGCATCGGAAATAGAGATTTGTTAAGACGCTTCAGCAGTTCTGTGGTGTGCTCCTCCCAGTTGAATTTATTATCAAGCTGTAATCCCAAGAATTTAACACTGTCCACTTCTTCTATCTGCTTGTCATCGTATGTTAGGCATATACTTGTGGGACACCCCTTACAAGTTCTGAACTGCATGTAGTGTGTTTTTTCAAAGTTTAGTGGCAAAAAATTGGCTAGGAACCAGTGATTAATGTCCACAAATATTTTATTAGCTGATCTTTCTAAGACTACACTTGATTTTCTATTTATTGCAATGTTTGTATCATCGGCAAACAAAATGAACTTGGCATCTGGTAATGTTACTGATGAAAGGTAATTAATCTACACAAGAAAAAGTAAGGGCCCCAAAATGGAACCTTGTGGGATCCCACATGTAATTAGTTCCCAGTTGGATGATGCCTGATAGCTTGATACATGTCTCATTCCTAATAACACCCTTTGTTTCCTGCCAGAGATATAAGATTTGAACCATTTTGCAGCATTTCCTGTTACACTATAATATACTAATTTATTTAAAAGGATATTGTGACTTACACAGTCAAATGCCTTTGACAGATCACAAAATATACCAGTTGCCAGCAATTTTTTGTCTAATGAATTAAGTACATTTTCACTCTCCCCCCATGAACCATGGACCTTGCCGTTGGTGGGGAGGCTTGCGTGCCTCAGCGATACAGATAGCCGTACCGTAGGTGCAACCACAACGGAGGGGTATCTGTTGAGAGGCCAGACAAACGTGTGGTTCCTGAAGAGGGGCAGCAGCCTTTTCAGTAGTTGCAAGGGCAACAGTCTGGATGATTGACTGATCTGGCCTTGTAACAATAACCAAAACGGCCTTGCTGTGCTGGTACTGCGAACGGCTGAAAGCAAGGGGAAACTACAGCCGTAATTTTTCCCGAGGGCATGCAGCTTTACTGTATGATTACATGATGATGGCGTCCTCTTGGGTAAAATATTCCGGAGGTAAAATAGTCCCCCATTCGGATCTCCGGGCGGGGACTACTCAAGAGGATGTCGTTATCAGGAGAAAGAAAACTGGCGTTCTACGGATCGGAGCGTGGAATGTCAGATCCCTTAATCGGGCAGGTAGGTTAGAAAATTTAAAAAGGGGAATGGATAGGTTGAAGTTAGATATAGTGGGAATTAGTGAAGTTCGGTGGCAGGAGGAACAAGACTTCTGGTCAGGTGACTACAGGGTTATAAACACAAAATCAAATAGGGGTAATGCAGGAGTAGGTTTAATAATGAATAGGAAAATAGGAATGCGGGTAAGCTACTACAAACAGCATAATGAACGCATTATTGTGGCCAAGATAGATACGAAGCCCACACCTACTACAGTAGTACAAGTTTATATGCCAACTAGCTCTGCAGATGACGAAGAAATTGAAGAAATGTATGATGAAATAAAAGAAATTATCAGATTGTGAAGGGAGACGAAAATTTAATAGTCATGGGTGACTGGAATTCGAGTGTAGGAAAAGGGAGAGAAGGAAACATAGTAGGTGAATATGGATTGGGGGACAGAAATGAAAGAGGAAGCCGTCTGGTAGAATTTTGCACAGAGCACAACATAATCATAACTAACACTTGGTTTAAGAATCATGAAAGAAGGTTGTATACATGGAAGAACCCTGGAGATACTAAAAGGTATCAGATAGATTATATAATGGTAAGACAGAGATTTAGGAACCAGGTTTTAAATTGTAAGACATTTCCAGGGGCAGATGTGGATTCTGACCACAATCTATTGGTTATGAACTGCAGATTGAAACTGAAGAAACTGCAAAAAGGTGGGAATTTAAGGAGATGGGACCTGGATAAACTGAAAGAACCAGAGGTTGTACAGAGATTCAGGGAGAGCATAAGGGAGCAATTGACAGGAATGGGGGAAATAAATACAGTAGAAGAAGAATGGGTAGCTTTGAGGGATGAAGTAGTGAAGGCAGCAGAGGATCAAGTAGGTAAAAAGACGAGGGCTAGTAGAAATCCTTGGGTAACAGAAGAAATATTGAATTTAATTGATGAAAGGAGAAAATATAAAAATGCAGTAAGTGAAACAGGCAAAAAGGAATACAAACGTCTCAAAAATGAGATCGACAGGAAGTGCAAAATGGCTAAGCAGGGATGGCTAGAGGACAAATGTAAGGATGTAGAGGCTTATCTCACTACGGGTAAGATAGATACTGCCTACAGGAAAATTAAAGAGACCTTTGGATAAAGGAGAACCACTTGTATGAATATCAAGAGCTCAGATGGAAACCCAGTTCTAAGCAAAGAAGGGAAAGCAGAAAGGTGGAAGGAGTATATAGAGGGTCTATACAAGGGCGATGTACTTGAGGACAATATTATGGAAATGGAAGAGGATGTAGATGAAGATGAAATGGGAGATATGATACTGCGTGAAGAGTTTGACAGAGCACTGAAAGACCTGAGTCGAAACAAGGCCCCCGGAGTAGACAATATTCCATTGGAAGTACTGAAGGCCGTGGGAGAGCCAGTCCTAACAAAACTCTACCATCTGGTGAGCAAGATGTATGAAACAGGCGAAATACCCTCAGACTTCAAGAAGAATATAATAATTCCAATCCCAAAGAAAGCAGGTGTTGACAGATGTGAAAATTACCGAACTATCAGCTTAATAAGTCACAGCTGCAAAATACTAACACGAATTCTTTACAGACGAATGGAAAAACTAGTAGAAGCCAACCTCGGGGAAGATCAGTTTGGATTCCGTAGAAACACTGGAACACGTGAGGCAATACTGACCTTACGACTTATCTTAGAAGAAAGATTAAGGAAAGGCAAACCTACGTTTCTAGCATTTGTAGACTTAGAGAAAGCTTTTGACAATGTTGACTGGAATACTCTCTTTCAAATTCTAAATGTGGCAAGGGTAAAATACAGGGAGCGAAAGGCTATTTACAATTTGTACAGAAACCAGATGGCAGTTATAAGAGTCGAGGGACATGAAAGGGAAACAGTGGTTGGGAAGGGAGTAAGACAGGGTTGTAGCCTCTCCCCGATGTTGTTCAATCTGTATATTGAGCAAGCAGTAAAGGAAACAAAAGAAAAATTCGGGGTAGGTATTAAAATTCATGGAGAAGAAATAAAAACTTTGAGGTTCGCCGATGACATTGTAATTCTGTCAGAGACAGCAAAGGACTTGGAAGAGCAGTTGAATGGAATGGACAGTGTCTTGAAAGGAGGATATAGGATGAACATCAACAAAAGCAAAACAAGGATAATGGAATGTAGTCTAATTAAGTCGGGTGATGCTGAGGGAATTAGATTAGGAAATGAGGCACTTAAAGTAGTAAAGGAGTTTTGCTATTTGGGGAGCAAAATAACTGATGATGGTCGAAGTAGAGAGGATATAAAATGTAGGCTGGCAATGGCAAGGAAAGCGTTTCTGAAGAAGAGAAATTTGTTAACATCCAGTATTGATTTAAGTGTCAGGAAGTCATTTCTGAAAGTATTTGTATGGAGTGTAGCCATGTATGGAAGTGAAACATGGACGATAAATAGTTTGGACAAGAAGAGAATAGAAGCTTTCGAAATGTGGTGCTACAGAAGAATGCTGAAGATTAGATGGGTAGATCACATAACTAATGAGGAAGTATTGAATAGGATTGCGGAGAAGAGAAGTTTGTGGCACAACTTGACCAGAAGAAGGGATCGGTTGGTAGGACATGTCCTGAGGCATCAAGGGATCACCAATTTAGTATTGGAGGGCAGCGTGGAGGGTAAAAATCGTAGAGGGAGACCAAGAGATGAATACACTAAGCAGATTCAGAAGGATGTAGGTTGCAGTAGGTACTGGGAGATGAAAAAGCTTGCACAGGATAGAGTGGCATGGAGAGCTGCATCAAACCAGTCTCAGGACTGAAGACCACAACAACAACAACACATTTTCACTGTAAGTGTAGATAGCCTTCTCAATATCAGAACCCTTTAGAAATCCAAACTGTGACTTTGACAGTATGTTATTTGAGATAAGATGGTTATAAAGCCAATTGTACATTACTTTTTCTACAATTTTTGAGAATGCTGGCAACAGTGAAATTGGATGGAAATTTGATGCTATTTCTTTATCTCCCTTCTTAAACAGTGGCTTACCGTATTTACTCGAATCTAAGCCACACTTTTTTTCCGATTTTTGTAATCCAAAAAACTGCCTGCGGCTTAGAATCAAGTGCAAAGTAAGCGGAAGTTCTGAAAAATGTTTGTAGGTGCCGCCACAACTAACTTCTACTGTCGAATATATGTAGTGCTACACAGGCACGCTTTGCAGGCACAAAGATAAATACTGGCGCCAAAACCTCTGCGCCAGTAAATAAATTAAAAAAAAAAGTGGAAGACGAGATTTTTTATCCACCCGGAGTTCCGACCACTACATTTTCATACATTACCTAACGAAGTAGATACAAATTCCGTATTATTCATCTTCGAAAGTAGCAGCATTTCAATGTACTACGAAAATCCGACTGGCAGGACTGTTTGGGATGTTTGTGAATCTGGCCAACTCTACCTTCTGAATTTTTTCCTACCTGTGAGAAGAGATGGTTGCTAATAGGAATTTTTATGAATTGTGAATCATATGCAGTATTCTCTTCACCATAATAATAATACTAATATAAACATTTTGCCTTGTATTCTTTCGTGTTTGCTGCCTAATAAACTACGAAACTAGAGTGAGACAACAGCAAACACGGAAGAATATACATATCATATCATGTCACGTTTATATTCGTATTATTCTTATGCCTAATAGTGATACAGTCAGAAATGAAGCACGGCAATTGACTAGATTTTTAAATCTAAGATGACTCTAATTTCTGTGCAGAATGTAACGTACTACAGAGGCGTCTACAAAGATTTTCAGAGAAAAATTTTCGCTGATTTCTCGTTCAGAACATCTTCTATCATATGCAGTCTATTATTTGGTTCTTGTTGATCATTATCAAAGAAAGCCTTAGTGTAAGTAACAACAAATAGCAGTCTCTTGCCATTGTTTCGCTAATGAGACGATTCCTCTCTTTTTTTTTATTGTAAGCAGCGGTAGCGCGCACAAAAGCAAGGCATGCCGCTAGCGTCGACTGGTCGTAAACACTCATTATCAGAATGCAACAAACAATGCATGACACAGTACAGTAATGCATTTTCAGCTTAAAGTGACACGTAAAGATCTATAACAAAGAGAACGGCACTTATCAGATCAAAGAAAAATAAGCAATCAATTCAAACCAAACGAAGCACGTGAAAAAGGAAGGGTACCCATATAAATACGGACGTAGCGCCTGACGCATTGCAATGGCTACCTGGTAAAGCTTAACTGCTAAGCTTACGACTCGAACCAAACTACTGTAGCTGTATCGTCATTCATTCGACCTAAATTGTCTCTCATATTACAATGGACCAACTTTGTTTCGATCTGGAGGTGCGGCCTAAAACTTTTCTCTCCCCTTGAATTTCGAGTCTCAAATTTCAGGTGCGGCTTAGATTCGGGAAATTGTTTTTTCCTTGATTTCGAGTCTCATTTTTCAGGTGCGGCTTAGATTCGAGTGCGGCTTAGATTCGAGTAAATACGGTAACTTCAGCATATTTCAACCATTCAGGAAATGTTCCACTGATAAATGACTGGTTACACAGATAGCTTAAAATGTTACTTAGCTCAGAATCACATTCTATAATTAACTTTGTTGATATTTCATCATACCCACTAGATGTTTTTGATTTTAAAGATTTTATGATGGACATTATTTCTGCTGGGGTAGTGAGGGTCAAATTCATATTATGGAAGTTACTTGAAATGTCTGGCCTGAGGTATTCCATAGCAGCATCTACCTAACCTGAAAACCCCACCTTTTCAGTAACAGTTATAAAATGTTTTTTAAAACGTTCTGCAACACTATACACATCTGTCACCAATGTATCATTTACTCTTAATTCTGTTTGTTCCTCTTCATGCCTGGTTCTACCGGTCTCCTCATTTTGTTAACTGATATGTCTATCTTTTCCTTGTAATATATTTGCTTTGACGTCTGTATAATAGTCTTTAATATTTTGCAGTATTTCTTGTAATGTGCTATAGCATCAACATAGGAACTGTTTCGGATTGACAGATACAGTTTTCTTTTTGTTTTACAAGATACCCCTATTTCTTGAGTAATCCATGGCTTCTTTGTAGACTTTGCTCTAACCCTGTGTGTGATGCTTTCCTGTTACATTATGCATGGCTAAGACATGTGGTCTCTTTGAAAGAGAGTTGCCATAATATTATGTTCTTTATGAACTTAGATATTTTGTGAAAACTACTGGTAAGTCTTGCACTAGAAACTGAGATTTTTTACTGACTTTTCAGTTATATAATTTGAATACCTGCATGTGTTGAATTAAACTTTTTGTCACACCAATTGAGAGATGACAGGTTTCTTTTTCCCTTTTGCTTCTTTTTTGGTAATGACGAGTGTTTTTTTTTTTTTGGGGGGGGGGGGGGGGGAGTGTTGTATCATGGTCATTGTTTGTTTGGTAAGAGTATCTACAATTGAATGAATGCATGCATATATCATATCCCTTTGATGAATGAGAAAGATCTTAAGGATTGAAAGTGGTGAGAGAATACATGAGTAGAGAAAGGAGCTATTGTGTACTGTGTTTACACTCTACACTAACAACTAGTGATGTTGATTAGTTGTACTAACTTGACATGAAAGTAAACTAGGTTCCTAATATTAAGACACAGTTTGTAATACTATATTAGTGTGGGACTTCTTTGCGAGCCTTGAACTAAGTCCTTGTGCTGTGATAAGTTTCATTAAAACATCTTCTTAGTGGCAGTGTACACAACCATGCTAAAGCCATTTTCTTACAGGTTAATTTTTTAAATATACTATACTAATAAAATACTGAAGATGCATTGCTGACAACATGCTCTTTATCAGTTATGTTACTCATTTGATGATTATTAACAATTTAACACCGCATACTTAACATTTATGCATGTGAGGAGTGTTTGTGTCAGCTGTGTTGGATGAGTACCTCCTGAAAATAAGTTACTGTTTTCCAAGGCATTTGGGTGTGTTAGCGCAGAGGAAATAGTGATTTTGCAATTTAATGACTATCTGATGGCATGGGCTGTCGTAGGCTAGCGAAATCACATAACCTGAGTGCATTAAAATCTCGATTCAGTGCTTGGAAGCTAACGTGCCATATTTGGTGCAATTCAAATTTCTACTTTCACATTACTTAAATATGCAGTTCACATTCTACTGCACATGAAAGATCTTTCCAAAATGGTCGTGGTTTTTTTTCCGGGTTTCCACCCCCTCCTCCTCCCCCCTCCTCCCCCTCCTCCTCCCCCCCTCCTCCTCCCCCTCCTCCTCCCCCCCCTCCTCCCTCCTCCTCCCCCCCCTCCTCCTCCCCCCTCCTCCTCCTCCCCCCATCCTCCTCCCCCCCTCCTCCTCCTCCCCCCATCCTCCTCCCCCCCTCCTCCTCCCCCCCCTCCTCCTCCCCCCCTCCTCCTCCCCCCTCCTCCTCCCCCCTCCTCCTCCCCCCCCTCCTCCTCCCCCCTCCTCCTCCCCCCTCCTCCTCCCCCCTCTCCTCCCCCCTCCTCCTCCCCCCTCCTCGTCCCCCCTCCTCGTCCCCACCTCCTCGTCCCCCCTCCTCCTCCCCCCTCCTCGTCCCCCCTCCTCCCCCCTTCTCGTCCCCCTCCTCCTCCCCCCCTCCTCCTCCCCCCCTCCTCCCCCTCCCCCCCCCCCCTTCTCTGTAGCAGCAGCGATTTAGGATAACCTTTATGATAAATATTTACACTTAGATTTATTTGGTGTCATGAAGAGCGATGCAATAACTTTTACACTGTTTTTATTCAAATCTCCAAATATACTGTACAATATGTGAATGTCCAGTGACATGAGACTGTGAGCACCCACTGCAAGATCTAAGGATCTGTGTGAGAATTCAGCATTCTGCCTGACTGTTATGGGAGTGGCAATGAAGAATGGTGCGGAATAGGTGCAGTCTCTACGCCATCGGCTATTCGATGCAAAGCAATGTAGTGACTGGATGAAGTGAGAAGGAAGATGGCAGCAAGCTGGAGAGGTAAGTGAGCCAACAATCGGTCTCAAGTGAGATTGAGGTGTCACTTTTAGCAGCTAACTTTGTTACATGCCTCCTCAAAATCCCAATAGTGAAATGCCATTTTCCATCCACTACAAAAAGTATAGCTCTCTCTCTCTCTCTCTCTCTCTCTCTCTCTCTCTCTCTCTCTCTCTCTCTCTCTCTCTCTAGGATGAGTAGCTTGTTCTTGAGATGTCTGTGACTACCGTGTAGTTAGCACATTTATGTTTGTTCATGTCCTCTACCTTTGCAACAAATATTTGCAAAAATGTTCTCCAGCCATCGGATCATGCAAAACTTAAAGGGACACAGTTCAGCATCGGTAGTCTGAATAAACAGGGCTCTTCTGGCATGGAAATCCTTAAAAATGTTGTATGAGGCATGTAAGAACTGAATTATTATCCAGACTGTTTCCCTTTATTGCAGACTTGAAGGAGCTTTAACAAGTTAAGCCCACACATTTTATTTTAGGTAGGAATATATATAGAGGAGGTTGGAGAGCAAGTACATCAAAGAACAGCAGGCAAACATAATGTGAACACAATCATACCTTAATAGTGTTTGTTATGTTTTCAAGTATGGATGGCTACACAAAAAAAGTGAGATGATCAATATGGTGGATGTGAAGTAACACCATATTTCAAATGTAAGGTGGGTAAATCATACTTCTACAAGTAAACCATTATGTACACTGGCATAAAATCTAGGCATTAAATTAAAATCAGTATATGTACAAAAAAGGGTCTAACATGCCCTAAAGCACTTCGGAGCCTCAGTTTTGAGGTAACAGGGAGGCAAAGTCTTTCATAATCAGTAGACTTCATAACTTTGAGATCATGCATGGAGAAGAGGGAAAGTGGCAAGTAGCGACCAATGGAGAGAGAGAGAGAGAGAGAGAGAGAGATGAGAGAGAGAGAGAGAGAGAGAGAGAAGGAATGAGGCAGGTCAAAAGGGAGGAGAATTGTAGAGGGGAGAGGAGGGAAGTAAAGAGGAGGGGGAGGGGGGGGGGAATTTCATGGTGAGTAGGAGTGAGAGAGGATGAGAGGGTGGGGAATGGATATCCCGCACAGCCTTCACAACTTTGGTCGGAGAGCATATCTTTCATCTCTATTGTACTGCACATGTACCAGTCTTCTGATTAAGTTTGGTTGGTAAGTCTTGCCACTGATAGTTTCTTAACACATTGACTGACCATGTGAAATTTGGACCATGCGTTTGCTATGCCACATTTAAATCACAAATATTACTCCTGAAGCCAATTGATTTTTTGCATCAGATGTCTTCTTCTGAACATGTAGAATTAAGTTATTTGATAAAGTGTCAATTTATGACTGATCTGGACTGACAATAGGCGTGAGCCATATATGGCTCACATAGCCAACAACAAACATTTTAACACAATTAGAATCTGTGGCCACATGAGCCACATGTGGCTCACATGATCTAAAATCATGTAAATGCTCAAGTGCTGTACAACTTTGCAAGCAAGGGATCGAAGTCTGGCATACAAATAATTCCTTCCTCAATAGGTATAAAAACATTGTTTTTCAAGATATGATTCAAACACTTAGCTTATTTGATTATCTTAGCTATATATGATATTATTTACAATGTTTTTTACTTGGTCTGACAATGTTCATGAATAAACATTTAGAATATTCTACTTCTTCAACACAGCATTGTCAATGTCACTTAAACACTCTTTGCACATAAAACTTGTCACATTTATTGCATTTAGTGCACACCCTCTTCACTTCTTAGCAGCATCCTTTCTTTCTTCTATTCGTCGCAGGCACTTATAACAGCCCAAACATCATCTTCCACTGCTCTGCTTGGTCCCTCTCGTGTCACAAGGCGATGGCTGTTATCTTTGTGGAACGTCTGTAGTGTCACTCGTGGTGTTTTGGATCTTTGGCATTCAATAGCAGTAGAGGCAAGTGCTCCCTGGAAGGAATTATTTGTATGCAAGACTTTGATCCCTTGTTCGCAAAGTTGTACAGCACTTGAGCATTTATAACAGATGTTCCAAAAAGGATTTCAAAAGTGATCTTTCTGTACCATTTAACTGTATGCCGAAGTTAGGAATCACCGTGGCTACCAATTGTAAAAAATATTGAGTGCTACGAACATGAGTGTGTTCAGTGGAGCCACCACTTTTAAATCCATAGTTGAAACGCATTATCTGTGAGCCCTATGAGGCTCACGAAGCCTCTAAACACAACTCTGCATGTGAGCCAGTTAAGGCTCACACGGTCCACAGTACAATGTATACGTGAACCAAATATGGCTCACGTGGCGTCACAACCCTTGTAACTGTAAGCGAACATTGACTCACGTGGCAGTCAATGTGTTAAAGGATCAAGGAAATGCAGAACTACTAATAAGTCATCAGCTTGTGCTGATTGTTGCTTGGCAGGTACAGGGTTGCCAAACTGCCCTCTCTCATTTCTATAATCACCCAGTTACTCAGTAGTCAGTCAGTGCCCTGGGTTAATCCGATGAGTTCAGTTGTGCTCAGGCGGAGCAAAGTTTTATTAATTTACATGGCAGGTATTGCTCATTTGTGTTATATTTTGTCATGCATAATGATGAAGTGCAACCTTATTTATATTTTTCCTCTCTCTCCAAAACAGGTTGCTGACCAACAGCACCATGTTGAATTATTTTCAAGACAGCTGGCTTTCAGACCTAGCACTCAAGGACTGGTTGGTGAAAATATCTACAGACTTCCATAATGCTAAATATGGTCATGTCCAAGGACCCTCATCAACATCCATACTATGGGAAGATCAGCTCTTCCAAGTCACACGAGAAAATGCAAGAAACACAGTGAAAGCAGCTACAATGAGAAGCACAGCAAATTATGTCTGTATGCAACCAACAGTGATGTTGGCCACTCCAATTGTTGCACATCACTGCAACATCAAAACCCAGGAATAAATTGAGAGGACTCCAGTGAATGATGATAAACCTGAAGTTTCAAAAATGGAAATACAGTGCCGTGTTGAGCACATCGCTCCACGTAAGTCAGCATGTAGTGCTGCGAATTATGTTGTTTTCCCTGGCATGTTCTCTGATAGTGCAGTGGCCAAAAGTATGCGTTTATAGGACAAAATTAGTTATGTAGTGCAATAAGGATTAGCTCCCTTTGTTTGAGACTGAAGTTAAAGCTGACCTCCTAAATGTGTCATGGGTTGTTGCTTCCTGAATCCTTGACCAGGGTGTGCAAAAGAATACAGATGGACATTTTAGTGTGGTTTTGGGTCATTAAAAAAATCTAGTGTGCACCCTTTATTATGCATTGGCTGTCCTACGCAGTTAGACAGCAGCTAAGCTACTTGAGGCCTTCAAGGGAAAAAATTCCCAGTGAAGCAGTGAAAAAACTTTTCCAAATATTGATGGATGGCCCTAACATCAACCTCACATTCTTAAGGGAGCATGAAAAGTTTCTGAAAGAAAGTGAAGGATCAGACACTATTTTATTGGATTGGAATGTGTGGGCTTCACATCATTCACAGTGTCTTCAAGTCTGCAATACAGAAACATACTGACTAATGATCAAGTTTTTACATGTGTTATGCAACCTTTCTAAGGACTCCCTGCCGGAAGAGATCTGTGTATTTCAACAAGGGAATGTGAACTATTTCCCTGAAAGTTTGGGTGATCCAATGGCTGGAGAAGGTAGAAGTGGCTGAGCGAGCTCTAGTAATGCTTCTGTTTCTGCAAATATTTGTTGCATAGTCAGAAGACAAAAACAAATCAAAATGTGCTAGCTACATGGTAGTTAAAGATCACCTCTAGGACAAGCTGCTTGGTCCAAAAATCCCCCTTTTCAAGACCCTTTCTGAAGACTTGACACTTTTTCTAAACAATTTCCAATCCGATTGGCCGCTACCACCGTACCTACATTATTTTTTGACGGAGGTAATGGAGACAACGGTGACACAATTTGTCTAGCCAATGAAGATCTAATCATCAGTTAATTTGGAAAAGAATCCAGTCTTTTGAGGGAAAACCACATTAAGTTTTGGTTCACCATCAAAAATGAGTTTAGATAGTGCAAGTCTCCAACCCCACTTGAAATCATGAAGTTCCAGAATGACTGCAGAAGAACAACAATCAAGCTTGTGTCAGAGTTGATGAAGAAATCTCCCCTACATTTAAGAAACTGTTAGCTACTCTAATCCTGTCTTAGCTTGCAGGTAGCTTGGTCCCAAACAATTCCATTCCATTCTACAGATTTTGGTAGAGAGCAATTGGATGGATGATACATTTCTGTTGTAAACAGGAATGGCAAGATAAAATTCGAGACATTCAACAAAAAGGAGGACCAGCTGTCTGAACTGTCTCAAGAACTAGAATGCAGTGTGCCATGAACTGCAGACAGCAATAGAAATTGCACTCACTTTGTCACATGGGCAAGCAGCTGTGGAGCAAACATTTTTGGTCAACAAAGAGCGTCTTCGAGGCAGTCAAAGAATGGTCTATGATGCAGTAATGACTTACGACAGGATTGAAGATGTGCCTACAACAAAGACCCTTATTCACTCCTCAAGAAACTCAAGAGATGGGTATATTGAAAATCTCAAAAAGCTAAAAGATGTGGAGTCCAGAACAAAGGATGATCTGATTAAAATGAAGATTGTTGATGCAGAAATCAGAGAGCCCAATGAGAAGAAGGCAAAACAGGAGGGCACCATTCAGAACCCTCAGATAGAGTGAGAAGATACTGTATTATGCCCTTGCAAAAAGCTCTAAGTGAATTATTTCCCAAAGTCAATTTCGAAACTACAGTATCCGTCAGTACTTGTTCCTAAGTGAGTTGTTGTATTCTCTAATAATAATTAAAATGTGTAATAAAAGTATGAACTGGAATATTCATTAGAACTAGAAGAAGAAAGATTAAAAAATTCCAATTTCTTCCTTTGAGTCACAAACAGTTGAAATAGCCAGATTAAAAGGAAAAAGAAATTTTGATATACCTTACTTTATTTTCGTTTTTTTCCAAACTAATCGAAAAAATAATCACCTAACTGATTCTTCTTTATTCGATCATGTTAAATTACAAAATATCTATGAGAAAAATGGAAGAAATGGAGTTTTTCCTCAAGAATTTTGGAATCCTGATCCACCAAATAATTATCTGAAAGCATATGATGCTTTCCTTGATTTTAAGAGTCACTCAATTGAATGAGGATGTCAATGTAATTCCATTCAGTTTTGTTGAAAATTATCCAATTTTTGTCATAGGTATGTCTAGGAGAATGAATGTGTTAGACACACAGAAAACTACAATGAAATTAGTTGCCACTTTTAATGATAAAATTCCAGGAGATACAGTTGCCTACGTAATCACGTATGGTAAGAAAAATTTAACATATGATGCTCAGCATAGAATTTTGAGTGAAAATTTTTAATATTGTTATATTTCATTATATATAAATGGATACTCTACTGAAGAAGCTAAATAATGCAAGCAATTCTAATTTGTTTAAAAAGATTAGTGAACTAGAAGTAAAGGAATTCTACTACATTACAGGCTGTGGACATTTAAAAACTAGATATGGGGAGAAAATTTGTATGGAGCCTGATACTAAACTTAAAATTATTTTGCCAGACAGGTTTAATAAAATAATAAGTGACTGGGACTTTCAATTTTTTGAAGATGGTATTATTAAACCATAGTATAAAGGAATGAAGAGAACCAAAAATAATGTTAACAAATTTCATGCTCTAGAGTTCATTGTTTGAATAAATTTTTATTGATTTAATTTTTTATATCTTATTTTGTGGGTGACTTGGGTTTGCTCAATAATTTATCTCCTAGTGCACTCAGCCTGCCCACTTACTACTTCGGATGACATCACTTGGCTAATCCTCTTCGAAGCCACTGGGCTCACCTGGCCAACGCATTCTGCTGCTACAGCATATCTGCTGATAACACAATACCCTCCTCCCACCTCTTTTTATAATGGGGGCTCCGACCCTCATGTTATCTAGTGGCCAATTCACATTACACAAAGATGTCCAGATAATTTGGATCAGATAGTCTAACCTTTCTTCATTTTTACCATCTGTGAATATATTAAAAATAACACGCTTAAGTTTTTGGTGACAGTATCTCATTTTCTCCTTCTTTTTCCATCACATCTAATATTGATAAGGACTGTATTTAATGCATGCATGCTTAAAAATCTCCAAGACTAATCTCTCCGTGCTGAAACCATGTATGTACATCTGCCTCCTATGTATCTATCTCATAGATATCGTGCAGATAAAATTATGGACATAACATTTTCCACAGAGGGATTCCATCCGAAAATAGAATAGGCTTCAATGTAAGGTTAAGTAAAAACAACTCTGCCACGCAGTTTATAACAAGACACAGAGTGAAGGTGAAGATATCCATACATATTATAAAAATGCTTGTGTGTGTGTGTGTGTGGGGGGGGGGGGGGGGGGGGAGGGTGATTGTGGGTGTGGGTGGGTGGTTGTTCCACTTCTCCTCCTACACCATGGACTGATTTCAACCTAACTTGGTACACATATCCCTTACTGTGACGCAGCAGATGCTGTGGTGGTAAGAACCACCTGCCTGTGACAGTTCAGGAGAGATGACGCCATATACAATGAGACGCATCAAAAACTATTGCATCATCCATGACATTTAAATGTATTAAATTTCGCAACTAGTATCCACATGTGTCGCTAAATGCACCTACGAAAGTATATCATGGTACCACACATAGTTCTGGAGGGATAATTTCATAAACAATGAGATGCGTGAAAAACTTCCACATTCATACATGAAGTTGTAATATATTTACTGTTAAGACACTCCTACAGTCAAGTCAACTTAAGGAAATAAATGACAACTTGCAGCGCTTTTGATAGCTTTAAACTTCAGAGTGCAAATGGCTGTAGGCAAGAATGATTGCCATCTATAGAGCTAAGAGATGTTTACAATATTGCATTTTAGATACGTGAAACTGCTGTGTCCAGTGTACAGAAACTGCCTGGTATCATGTTTCTTAATGTGGATACTGTACTTATACATTTGCATATTATGCACATTTCTTTGTGTACAACCTTTTCATGATTTTCACGAATACATTTCGGAGATCACGGGATTCAATGCGTTATTCAATTGGTAACCACTGTCACAGATAGGAAAAATGAGCTAGAATCTTTGTTTGGTTGTTACAATCTAGTAATCTGTTGTTCATTTTCCAACTCATGTGCAGCAGGATAGTAGGTCACTTACTGATAACATTTTCATAGACAGTGCTCTGGCAGAAACAATTAATGTGTACCCAGTTGTTATTGGGCTATCTGATCATGATGCACAGTTAATGGAAATAACACATATAGCACCTTACATGATTCAGGCAGGTTCATACAAGGCGGGGAGGCTTATTAATACGAACAGGATACAGAGCTAGATAAAGCCTAGAAGAGGTAGAATGGGATGAAGTATACACAGAAAATGATGCTGGTGCCAAATTCAATTTATTCCACCGGAAATTTGTCTCAGCATTTGAAAGTTGCTTTCCAGAAATGTTACCCAAAAAAGCCATTACAAAGTCAAGTACGCCATGGATTACTAAGGGAATTAAGATATCGTGTAAGAGGAAGAGGGAAATATAGGCCAGAATAAGTCAGGATCTGATGTTACTTGCTTACTACAAAAGATACTGTAATATTTTAAGGAAAGTCATTAAGAAGGTGAGAAGCTTGTGTGTTCTGACAGAAATTAATAATGCGGATAGTAAGATTAAAACTATATGGAATATTGTCAAACGGGAGATGGAGCAGCCTGACAGTGTACAGCATACCATAGCAATAAAGCTAAATGATGTTGTGAGTGATAATTCACAAGTTGCAAGTACTTTTAACAATCACTTTATGATTGTAGCAGCAAAAATAGGGTTAAAAGGTTCAGTTGAAGAAGTAAAAAAATATGTTAAAAATGTCATTCCCCAGGACTTTAGGCCTTTAGAAATAGCACCAACATCCCCCACTGAAATTAAGGGGATTATAAATATACTGAAAAACAAGAGCTCATGTGGTGTTGATGGAGCCTCTAACAGAATTTTGAAGTGTTGTTCTAATTTAATAAGTGGAGTCCTTAGCGATATATGTAATGCTTCGCTGGCACGGGGAATTTTTCCAGACAGATTGAAATATACAATTGTGAAACCTCTTCGTAAGGAAGGGGACAAGAGTGACTTAAATAATCATAGACCAATCTCGTTGCTGACTTCTATTTTCTAAAATATTCGAAAAAGTTCTGTATTCAAGAGTAGTCTCACATTTAATTGAAAATAACTTACTCAGCATGTCACAGTTCGGATTCTGGAAGGGTTACTCGACTGAGAATGGTATCTACACATTTACTCATCAAATAGTACAAGCCCTAAATAACAAATTATCGCCAGTTGGTATTTTTTGTGATCTCTCCAAGGCATTTGACTGTGTGGACCACACTCTTAGAAAAACTCAGGTTTTATGGAATTGAAGGCTATACACACAGCTGGTTTGAATAATACTTAATGAACAGAAAGCAAAAAGTTGTGCTGAATAGCACAAGGAATGTGGTAAATTCTAGTGAATGGGGAGTTATCACAAAGGGAGTCCCACAGGGTTCAATTTTAGGTCCTCTGCTGTTCATTATTCATGTGAATGACCTCCCATTTAACGTTCAGCAAGCGGTACTAGTACTTTCTGCAGATGACACGAGTGTTATAATAAATCCTATTCCAGAAAAAGCAGCTGAAGATATTGTTAAGGATGTCTTTCAAAGAATTATTAAGTGTTTCTCAGAAAATGGACTCTCCCTTAATTTTAAAAACTCTCACTATATCCAGTTCTGTACACCGAATAGAGTCATACCGACAATTGATGTAGCATATAAACAGGGTAGATTTCTCCAAATTTTTGTTTTCATATTGATGACAACTCGAACTGGAAGAAGCGTATTATTGGGCTTCTCAAACAACTAAGTTCAGCTTGTTTCGCTCTTCGTATAATCGCTAGTATTGGTAATAAACAGATCAGCCTCTTAACGTACTTTGCATATTTCCACTCAGTAATGTCCTATGGAATAGTTTTCTGGGGTAACTCACCACTTAGACAAAAGTATTGATTGCACAAAAGAGAGCAGTGAGAATAATTAGTGGTGTTCACCCAAGGACGTCATCCTTTTCAATGAGTTAGGTATTTTAACTGCACTATCAGAATACATATATTCGCTAATGAAATTCGTTACAAATAATCCATCTCAATTCGTGAAGAACAGTGATGGTCGTACGTACAACACTAGAGGGGAAAATGACCTTTCCTATTCGTTACTGAAGCTGTTCAGTTGCTCAAAAAGGAGTACATTAATCAGCAACAAAAATGTTTGATCATTTGCCCAACAACATAAAGTGTCTGGCAGGCAGCAGATCAAGTTTCAAATCTAACTTAAAATCATATCTTTTGGACGACTCCTTCTACTCCATGGACGAGTTTCTGTTTCAGAAACGGTAAAAAAAAAAAAGAAAAAAAATTGTACCTCTGAATGTAGTTTCATGTGTAGAACTAAAAATTTCAGTAATATTAATATTCGCACTATTCATATGTGTATATACATCTTGTAATCTGACTGTTCCACGTCATATCGATAAAATAATCTGGAAAATGATCTACGGAACATGACATGACTAAAACTGGGAAAACAAAAAACGGTTCATTAGATTTCCCGCAGTGCGTATTTCAATGGAGTCTTTGATAATGGAGTCCCAAAAAGTTGTTGCTGTGGCCGAAATCGAAGTTTTGTCGTACCCCACTGAATGTCCGTTAGAAATACAATGTTCCGCAACTGCAGACTTATTGGGTTGCAGTAGGCAAGTGCAATGTTGATGCTCTGTAAAACGCTCTTTCACTGTACGTGTTGTCTGTCCTATATAGACCATACCACATTGACACGGTATTTTGTAAATTCCCGCCTTCCGCAGTAACAAATCATCCTTCACCGACCCCAGCAAATCCGAAATCTTAGAAGGCGGACGAAAAACCACTTTCGCATGAAAATTATTAAGAATCCTCGCTATTTTGAAGAAGATATTTCCCACGAAGGGAAGAAAGCTGGGGACCCGGCTGGTGTGCACTCTCCTCTTTATCCACTTCCTGGTTCCTGGCTCTAGTTGAGAAGGCCCTGTTAATTTGCCGGGTCGAGTATCCATTGTTTCTGAACACCGTCCTTACATGTGCATGCTCCTTAGGTAAATTCTCTGCATCCGACACTGTATGTGCCCTGTGCACAAGGGTTTTAAGTACACTTATGGCCTGGGATGGGTGACGGCAACTTGAAGAATGCAAGTACAAATCAGTGTGAGTGGGCTTACGACAAACAGAATGTCCCACCTCTCCCCCACCCTCACCCTACCTTGGCCTCACCATTGACCGTCACCTCACCTGGATCTCTCATCTCCGTTCTATCCACTCTAAAGCCCACAACCACGTCCAACTCCTCAAACTCCCCTCTACCATTCTCCACACCTACAAATCCTTAATCTGTCCCATCCTCTGCTATGCCAGTCCCGCCTGGATATCTGCCCCCAAAAATTCTATCAGTCCCTCCAGATCTTCGAGCGACATGCACTCCGCCTCACCTTCCGTATCCTTATACGCCTCCCGTCCCCCATGCAGATCCTCTATGACCTGATTCCTTTCTCCCATCAGCTCCTTTTCCTCAGACATATCTGCATACTCTACACCTCCCACTGCCTTGATCCCCCTCATCCCCTGGTTGCTCCTCTCCTCTCCAACCCCCACTCTCTGCCATGCCCAGCTGTGGTGGCTGAGTGGTTCTAGGCGCTTCAGTCTGGAACCTGGAACCGCGAGACTGCTACGGTCACAGGTTCGAATCCTGCCACAGGAGTGGATGTGTGTGATGTCCTTAGGTTAGTTAGGTTTAAGTAGTTCTAAGTTCTAGGGGACCTCAGATGTTAAGTCCCATAGTGCTCAGAGCCAACCTCTGCTGTGCCTTCACTGTTGTGTCCCCCCTACCCTCCACATCTACACCCTTCATCTCATTTCCCAAGGTGGCTTCCGTAGACTCCCCCTCCCGGATGATGCCCTCTCTCCCTCCATTTATCCCTCCTACCAACTCTAATCCTCACCTCCCCCTCCCGTCCTGTGTCCTTTTCCCGGGCTCCCTTTACCCCCTTCCATCCTGTTTTTTTTCCCCATCTACCCTTTCTCTGCCTCCCTTCTCTCCCCTGAGTCCTTTTGCATTCCCCTCCTCTGCCTTTCCCCACTCCCTCTGTCAGTTCCCCCCCCCCCCCCACTTCGTTTTTCCTCTCCTCCCCCCCCCCCCCCCATATTTTCCCCTCATCTGTCAAGGTCCCCCTGATATGCCCTTGGCTGTGGTGTGTCATCGTCGTGCCGACTTTTTAGTGCAGTGTTTTAAGTGAATGTTAAGTGTTGTGCATCTTTTCCAAAGTGTTGTGAACAGAAATCGTATTGTCACTGGGTGTGATTTTTTTTGTGTGTCTTGCGAACAGAAACCAGACTGTCGCTGTGTTTTTTAGTTGTCTGTCTTCTGTTTCACCTGTCTGCTTCCTGTGTGTCTTATTAACATCGCCAACCCTTTGTTTTATGTCTTAACTCCACAATTTTCCGCCATTTTTCAATTTAAGTCACCGTTTTTATCGCCTGCTTTTATTGTTTATTATCTTCTTCTTGTGTTTTAAAAATTCTATAGGCTGAAGAGCGGCGTACAAGCTGCTGCCAGCCCGGCCCCTTCGGGGGTAATCGAAACTCAATAAAGGAAAAAAGTCTTCGTCAATCCTCGTTCGCTCACCTAAAGATGGCTGGCAGTTGTCCAGCCGAAATATCGTGCAATGAAGTTTACGACGAGCGGCTGCAAGCTCCGAAATCTTTTTGAACAGTTGAGTCGCCGGGAAAATTTCGAATTTTACATTCTTGGATCTTCGCACATAACAGTGGTCTGAGCAATACTGTGCTTAACTGATTGACAATGATTTAAAAAGGTCTAATGTTAACAGAGAACTTCTATAAAAACCAAACTGCTTAATCAGTTGATATCTTAAGCATGACTCAGGGAAGTAGGGTGGCCTTTCAGCTTGAGCAAGTTAACTAGCTCACAATAATCAGTCCGACAAACTAACTGTGCAGTTTTCCAGTCTTACCTCAAACTTCTTCTCTTCAAAAATAATAACATTATTCAAAATTTCTTTTCGCCTTTCAGTATATACATCATATTCGTATTTGCTGCCCTGTACAATATATCTTTCATCATCTAACAGATACAACAGCAAGTCAACACAGCACTACTGAACATGTCCATCACCTACCACACTTCAGCTAAGAATGTGTGGGGACGTAGAACCACTGGCTCTACCCATAGAGTATAAAATATTTATGGAGTGAGCATTCGGATGCGCAGCACGAGAAATCTGTCCGCGACGTCTCCTGCTGCCCAAGTCACGTGGTACTGGGACGGCGCATGTTAGCCCGTGTAGAGCTTAGCGTATTTTTACTGTTATTACTTCCCTAGAACAGATAGATCACCTTCAGAAGTGTCCTGAAACTTTGTATATGCGTTTTATAGACATCTTAACAATTTTATACCTGGAACTGAAATAGTTTTAAAGCTGTGAAGAGCAAGGGTATTGTGCTTTTTCGCCACTGTGTCAGAGCTCAGTTCCACTCGCGTTTTTTCGGGTGTGGAAAAGAAGAGACAGCCAACAATCCCTTTTTAGGTTTTCTATTGCACTTATTCGTGTTTTCGAATCTCCATTCTAATTAAGTACGTCACGGTGACACTATATCGGGCGTCGGCGCATCACAGGGAGGGGGGGGGGGGGTGGAAACTCATTTGTAGCAATGAAATCGTTACTGTAAATAAGCAATTTACACCATCTGCTTTATTTATTTGACAGCCAACATTTTTTTTGTTTGTTTTCTATTGCACTTATTCATATTGTCAAATATCGCAGAAATTTGCTCACAGTACAAGATAATTACAATACTGCGTCTCGATATTTTTAAAGATATAAAGTGCCTCGCATCAATATGATATTCACTATTAGAGATTTGTTGTACGTACCTTGAAAAGTAACCGGTCCCCCTTTCTCGTACGCCTCTTTATATCTGTAACAACAACAATACTGCACCATCGCTGTTATTACTAATGAAATGGTTCAAATGGCTCTGAGCACTATGGGACTTAACATCTGAGGTTATCAGTCCCCTAGAACTTAGAACTACTTAAACCCAACTAATCTAAGGACATCACACACATCCATGCCCGAGGCAGGATTCGAACCTGCGACCGTAGCAGTCGCGCGGTTCCGGACTGAAGCGCCTAGAACCGCTCGTCCACTGCGGCCGGTTGTTATTACTACTAAAACGTGTAGAAACGTATCTAAAAACAGGTGAGTACGTGTAATATTAAAGTTTCGCTGTTACCACAAATTGCACACATGCAGCGACGTCCTATTACCACGTGACTAGCCCAGTTTGATGTTGAGTTCATTCGCAGTAGTCTATGTTCGCTCCATTGATATTTATACTCTATGGCTCTACCCTCAATAATATCGCTGTCCTATCGCAGAAAGAACAACCGTATCTTTGCCACATCAGTCCTCTACAGTAAGCGTTCTATGCTACACTTGTTGTGTATACGCTGCGAGAATAAAGGTATTCATTGTTAAGTGACGGGAGTGCGAGTGATTACCTATCGTCGTAATTACCACGCCCGCTCCCCACTACCTGCAAATGTATCAGACGGCGCAGAGGCAAGGACTGTGCCACAACAAGACCAAAGATTGTTAGGCAGTAACACATCTTACCCTCTCTCTGTAGTGTACATCGATAACTTACAAAAAAATCTAAAGAACATGCCCACCTTACAATTTATATTTTATTTTTATCCTGAACCTGAGAAGATTCTCATAAGAAAGAATTTTGTTTTGTATTTAATCAAAATGTGCCTTGGGTAATGTGTGGGGACAAATATCTGTTTCATGCGTAAGTGGGGAAAAAATTGTTAAGATTTGCAAAAATATTTAAAATAAAATAAACTGTTTTTTTTTTCATTTGTTCTTACCTGTTAGCATTTTCACTCAGGTAGGAGAGTAACCGGAATAATGGAAAATGTAGTTTGTGTGTGTATGAGGGGACATGGCGTGGGCCTGGCTGTAGAGGACGATGTGTTGGCGACGTTTCGTTGAGATCAAAATGGAGTGGGGAGGGCTCTCGTGACTGTACTATATACCCCTTGGTTCACGGCACGTTTGACATCAGCAATATGGCACATCACCTGGTAGGTTCTCTTAGGCCTATTTTTCCTGCAACTACTTTTACTTTAAAAAAATGCTACCTCTAGATGCGTGCCGCCCTGTACATGCGCTTATGTTGACCGAGCCTTGCAGTAACCAGTGACACATTGCGTAGATCTGACGCTCCGTCGAACCTATGGGCTAGCCTAGACGCTCCTGCCGAGGGAGGTGGCGCTGTGCTTACAACAATGGACGCGATTTGGGAGGACAGCGAACAAACTACGTGCTTGCCGAGTATCAGATTAGAAAGTTAATCTCGGGAGTACCCCAAGGGAGAATTATCATTTATATTAATGAAGTAATGGATTACGCCGGAGGCTCCATGAGGCTATTTGCAGACAACGGCGTTGTCTGTAGTTGCAACGCCTGAACACTGGTAAAATTCTGGAAGACCTGCAGAGGATCGATGATTGTTGCAGAGACTGGCAGTTGATCCTGAACGAAAAAAAAACGTAGTTCGCGTAAAAACACGAAGGGATCCGTTACTGTTCGATAACACTGTTGTCAACAAATTGGTGGAAACAGTAACAACAGTAAAATACGTAAGAGTGACCTTCCGGAGCTACCTAAAGTGGAGTGATCACATAAAACCAATAGTAGAAGAAATAGATGCCACGCTGAGGTCCACTAGGAGAATTTTTTAGGAAATACAATTCATCCACGAAAGAAATGGCTCACAAAACCAAATTCTTGAGCGGCGTTCATAAGCTTGATACCCTTATCAAGTATGATTAAAAGAAGAGATAGAGAAGATTTGACGAAGAGCGTCGCACGTTTGTGTTTTCGGCACGAGAGCACTACGGTTATGCTTAACAAATTCTCGTGACAGAAGCTACATAATAGGCCTTGTGTTTCGCGGAGAGGTATATGTTGAAATTCCGAAAGCGAACTTTCCAAGAAGAGTCGGGCGAAATGATCACGCAGAGAAAATCGGGGAACTTGGAACTCATACGGTAGTTCTACGACAGTCGTTCTTCCCACCTACAATTTAGGAATGAAACGGGGGGAAAGGGTGAGGGGGCGGGAGTAGTAGTACCAGAAGTACTCTCCACAACTCGCCGTAACGTGGCTAATGGAATATAAATGTAGACAACGGATCAAGTCCCCATCCCGCCACGCTGATTTAGGTTTTCCATGGATTCCGTAAATAGCTTAGGAGAGCACGTACGTAAAAGCAATCAAAATTGTAATTTTTTTATTTCCTCTTCATTTACTACATGGAATTGAAATTTCAGTTTCTGAACATTGGTTTCCAATTCCACTCCTGAACAAGATAATAACAGTAACTGACAAAATTTTGCACGGAGCGCTACCCCTTTCTTGTTCTGTATTTCCCCATACTACTTATTGTTGCGGCATTTTCCTCCAGTTTACGCAATTACCACGCAGGAAATATAGTGTGGTATATCAACAAGGCTTGGGAATAGTATCACTGCCACTGATTTTCTATTATGGTGTTTGTTTACAAGTGGTTGCAAAGGAGTAGCGTAAACTCTGCGAAAGTCGTGTGTAGATGTGTTGTCACAATTTTCAGCATGCCTCGTTCCGGTAACGAGTAATTACTACAATTTAATAATCGTGGCATATTACGAACCCTACAGTGGCTGGGATCGGATTCAGGAGCTTTCACATTGTCGATATTGAAGGAAATCGGTAACGTAAGAATTGCTGCAACTGGCATTGTTGCTAGTTAGTTTGAAAATCAGAATAACCGAGGAAGACGAGCAAAGAAGAAACTGCCTGAGAATGAAGAGGAATATGTATATGGTTTGCACTAGTTCATCCTACGTAAAGGTAAGGCCTCACACAAACACCATCACATCTGTAATTCAGGTTTCCCATAACTTACGTTTAGGAAAGTTTATGTGCCTTTGCCTGGCAAACCACTGACGTTAGTGTACTTAAATCAAATGGTTCAAATGGCTCTAAGCACTATGGGACTTAGCATCTGAGGTCGTCAGTCCCCTAGACTTAGAACTACTTAAACCTAAGGACATCACACACATCTTTGCCCGAGGCAGGATTCGAACCTGCGACCATAGCAGCCGCGTGGTTCCGGACTGAAGCGCCTAGAACCGCTCGACCACAGCGGCCGGCTGTACTGAAATTTAGCATGCAACTAGTGAATATTATAGTCACATGTGTGTGCATGAAATTTTCATTTAATACTATAGTAAGGCATGTAAGAGAAAAACCCTAAAAATTGTTGCATTTTTCCTCAGATATTTAAGACAGCTGTAAAAATCCAGCAAAAGAAGATGTCAAAATTCTGTTCCGCAAATATTTGTAATAATGGTATATTTTGTACAAAAATGCATTAATTTCGTTGTGGTAGATCAATGAAGATTTGTACCCACCTTGTTGAAAAAAAATCCAATTTTTTTATAATTAAAAATGTACGAAGTCAATAAGCACGAAAACTTGTGAGTGTATGCATATAACATTTCTTAACAACTGTGCCGAATTTAGTTACGTTGTCTCTGTTAGGGTTTTTTTTTCTCGAAAGTATTACAGTTTCTTCTGCAGTGGGGACACCACTGACTTCTTTTCCCAATCCGTCTCTAACGGAGTGTTAAATCCTAATTATATCCTCCCTTCATTTTTTTTTTCTTTCTTTTTAATAGATGCTAGTTTTAGGTTGATGTCAAGTCAGCTGTGTACCTGCGTAGGCAGGGGAGGTGATAGGGACACCAAGTGACGGAGGCGCGGCGGTAACCAGGAAGCGGCGTGTCGTGCGGCGGTGCACGGTGTCGCTGGCCAGCATCCCGGGCCGGTCGTTGACTGTTTGCCCCAGTGAACCGCACCGACCGCTTCCGCCACCTCTCACACTTCCTGTACCGCCAGCAGTGCTCAGCGCCGAGCTGCGCGCCGCATGCTGTCGCTAGGCCGCTGTTGAACAGTAGTCGCGCTACTGCCCAGCGCGGGACCACGGCAACTTGCCGAGTCCCCCCCCACACTAGGCATGAGAAAAAAACGACCAGTCAAAACCGATTCGGTATTTTAGTTCTGAATAACTTATTTTTCGGTAGTTGTTTAGTCTCGGTTATAACAGATATTTTTACTAATAACCGAATAAAGAAACCGAAATATGAATTAGCCATTGCAGCAGTGCAAAACGTTTTCGTTTTTTAAATAAACCTTTTTAAAAAGAAATTGGCATTGGTTTAAAATAATGCGTTATTATAGAATACGGGAAAAGCGATCGGTGCTACTTTAATAACAATGCCAACGGAAACGAACAACAAACACATGACGTAAGAATTGGTATAGCTATGTTGTCGTGTGTCGAGGCATAAGGTACGCGTGTACGTGTGGTGTGCAAGACTTGCCCCCACCTGGTCTATACGGTAGGTTCTCACTGTCGAGGCCGGACATCCGCTGGGTTGCAGAATGGCACGAATCGTAGCCTGGAAATATTTTTACGAACTGACGTTGCAATGAAATACATCGCTTCATTTGCTTTACAAGATTAAAGAGCTGTTTATCATTTCTATGAAATAGTAAAAAAAGGAAGGAAATTGTGGTAACAGCAATAAATTAAAACTTAACAATTCATTCATAGTACCGGGTGATCAAAAATTCAGTATAAATTTGAAAACTTAATAAACCACGGAATAATGTAGATGGAGAGGTAACAATTGACACACATGCTTGGAATGACATGGGGTTTTATTAGAACAAAAAAAAACCATATTGCAAGATGCGTGAAAGATCTCTTGCGCGCGTCGTTTGGTGGTGATCGTGTGCTCAGCCGACACTTTCGTCATGCTTGGCCTCCCAGGTCCACAGACCTCAGTCCGTGCGATTATTGGCTTTGGGGTTACCTCAAGTCGCAAGGTATCGTGATCGACCGACATCTGTTGGGATGCTGAAAGACAACATCCGACGCCAGTGCCTCACCATAACTCCGGACATGCTTTACAGTGCTGTTCACAACATTATTCCTCGACTACAGCTATTGTTGAGGAATGATGGTGGACATACTGAGCATTTCGTGTAAAGAACATCATCTTTGCTTTGTCTAACTTTGTTATGCTAATTATTGCTATTCTGATCAGATGAAGCGCCACCTGTCGGACATTTTATGAACGTTTGTATTTTTTTGGTTCTAATAAAACCTCATGTCATTCCAAGCGTGTGTGTCAATTTGTACCCATCTATGTACAGTATTCCGTGATTTATTCAGTTTTCAAATTTATACTGACTTTTTGATCACATGGTATATGATGAAAGTAACTTTTTAATTCTCATTTACGCCTGAACGAACTGAACAAGTAACAGTTTTTAATGATTTCACCCCACACTCAACCCTGGGTTATTGAGCGGTTCGGCTCCCAGTGGACCCTCCGCGGGAACGTCTCATACCAGACGAGTGTAACTCAAATGTTTGCGTGGTGTAATTATGGTTAAGCGTACGTGGAGACAGTGTGTGCGCAGCAATCGCCGACATAGTGTAACTGAGGCGGAATAAGGGGATCCAGCCCGCATTCGCCGAGGCAGATGCCTTAAAAACCATCCACAGGTGGGCCGGCACACCGGACCTCGACACTAATCCGCCGGGCGGATTCGTGCCAGGGACCGGCAGAGTAATCGGTAGATGCAGGTACAAGTTGCGGCCAGCAAGATCAGTGTCTTACGTTGTAATCTTTGAGGACTTCTGCTTCTCTGAAAAAAAAACCTCATTTTAAAATACTGAGACACTTTGGCGTTGATATAAAAAGAAGAAAAGCAACAAGAAGTAGCACATACAAAAGTATGAAGTAATGAGGATATCTACAAAAATGTAGCGAAAATATGAAAATATCAGAAGTAATGGCTAAAACAAGATTAATTTTATTTGAACACCTCTAACAAATGAATGAGAACAGAAATCGACAATATCATGGATTACAGAAATAAGGAAAGTTCTAGAAAGAAACATCATTATTGAATCGGAAATAACAGACAAATTTTTTTTAAGAATAAAATATTAATATTAGAAGGCTTTCAGTGCAGACGACATAGGAAATCGGAACAACACGGAAAGAAGAAAGGAAAAGACAACATGTGGAGAAGTTGATGGAGTACTCGAAAAATAGAAAACAACAAGAAAAGAAATTGAAGTTGTTACGTGATCCTAGTTGGTCAGTACGAAAAAAAAAAATCCATACAAAATCTTAAGTTCAATTTATGGGAGCCTTTCTGTGTAAACAGTTGTTTGAAAAGGAGCTGACTATATCCGATTTTATTCAGTTGTTCTCCAAACAAGTGCTCGAAGATGTTGTAGAGAACTAGGAATGTGTGCTATGAAAATAAATGCCTTTAATCTGATGACAACGCTTGAAGGTCGGCGGTTGGAACGTTCGTAGGGTTTTCAAATGTTTTGTCTACTTGCTGGTTTGCAATTTTAAAGGGTCATACTTCGAAGAATACTCATGCTTTGTATTTAGTCACTGTCGCACCTACGCCAAGTACCTGTAAGTTCAGAGAGAGAGTGGGAGACTTCGAATGTAGAGAGAAAGCCTTGGATACAGATGACTGTCTGAAAGATATTGTGTGTGTCTATTTGTGTGCAGAGAGGAGGAATATTTGTGGAGCGTACTGCAGATGACGCCAAAATAAGCGGTATACGAGTATGTCATGTGACGTTTGGTAATTGGCTGTCGTTTACATTATGAATGAAAGACCGAAACTTTATTATTACAAATATATGTACTGTTTTACATACTTATTTATAAGCAACAGCAAAGGCAAATAAGTGTCATCTCTACTCTGCAAGTCACTGTCTTGTGCACTACTCTCTGTACAAGTTATCAGTGTTTGTTTTTTTTTCCCCGCTCCATTCACGTATGGAGCGCGGCAAGAATGATTCTTTAATGCCTCCGTACGTGCTGTAGTTAATCTAATCTTGTGATCACGATCCCTACAGGAGGGATGCGAATGCAAACCGAAATACGCGAAAGGAGTAAGAACTACTTTTAGTAAGTAAATGGTACAGAGTCGCGTGACTTTGGAGGCAATACGCGTTAGCCACAAATATCTGTTTTGCGCCATAGATATTCCTGCTCTATGATCGTGTGGCACAAAATACACCAGAACTCCGCACGATTCGTACCTATAAAATTAATGTTCTATAAATGAAATAACAGCAGTCTGACGGATCATAATACTAGTCGTTACTCGCAGGGCAAACATTCAGAGAATACGTGCTTAGAATCTCGAAGCTGAGAAATAATAATAAAACTCCTCCTACCTATGAAACTCCATCAAATTGACAGGGTAGAAGTATGGGCATCGTTTCTGGGAAGAATCTATACGAAAAGTAATGAAGTGAGAAAAAATTATACGGAAGGCTGTTTCCCATGTCCCTCCTTCTTTTGCATTGCCCTGCATAGGTGCAGGATCGGCATGTTCGTTAACGGATTTGGCGTGGTTAGTTTAAAGGGTGGTCTGTTGCCCTCCCTATCACCACCCAGCTACTCCCAGTGACGGAGTATGTATACCCAACTGTTTGCTTGTAGTGTTACTCACGTGTAAATGAGCGAAAGTTTTCTAAATGTTTGCGAATCGTGTATCTGAGAGGGATTTGGCTTCCAGCCCTGTATTCATCTCGTGGGATGTGGGAAACCACCTAAAAACCACATTCAGGCCGGCTGGAACACCGGTCCTTGTCATAATCCGCCGGGCGGATTCGATACGAGACCAGCGCATCTCCCTGCCCCGGAAGAGGCGCGCTAACAAGCGCGGCCCTCTGGGAGGGTTGTGTTTTCCATATCTCAGTTATAGACTATATATGGTTCCATATGTCATTTATGACAATTTTATCATCGTATGTATGTATTTATTTATTTATTTATGTATGTATGTTAACTGGGGACCTAGAAACGACGGAGAGGCTCCGTCCCCGCCGCAGCCGCAGTGCTCCACGAAGACTACCGCAGTCCACTTCACCCCTCCGCCGCCCTACACCGAACCCAGGGTTATTGTGGGCCGTTCGGCCCCCAATGGACACCCCGCCCCCCCCCCCCCCCCCCCCGGGAACGTCACACACCAGACGAGTGTAGCCCCTATGTTTGCGTGGTAGAGTAATGGAGTAATGGTGGTGTACGCGTACGTGGAGAACTTGCTTGCGCAGCAATCGCCGACATAGCGCAGCTGAGGCGGAATAAGGGGAACCAGCCCGCATTCGCCGAGGCAGATGGAAAAACGCCTAAAATCATATACAGACTGGCCACTCACCGGACCTCGACACAAGTCCGCCGGGCGGATTCGTGCCGGGGACCAGGCGCTCCTTCCCGCTCCGGAATTATATCATCGTACTTTGCCCTTAGACTTCGTCGTCACGACTTTTCCAATTCTGTTTTGCGCCCTACTAATAAGCTGATGATTTCTCAGAAAAATGACGAACGGGCCTTGCTTTGCCTGAAGTAAAATATTGTCCTAGAAAGCCTAAGTTCCTTCAGCCCTGTGCCAGCATTCTTGACTATTTCTTCTGATATATCCGAGGAAATTCACAGTGATACTGACATTGCGGATAGAAGCCTATACCGATGCGGATATCCACGTGTGTGTGTGTGTGTGTGTGTGTGTGTGTGTGTGTGTGTGCGTGTGCGTGGGCGCGCGCGCGCGGATATTCGCAGTAATAATTACTTCCTGGATAAAAGTTAAATGGCGGCGCCAATGATAAAATTTCAGTCTATTTTTGCATTACAAATGATGGACAATAAAATCGTTATTATCACCATTCTCGTCGCAATGCCTTTATACTGATTTGAATGTTTAGTATCCTTGTTGACATGTGCAAGAGCCACAGACAGTATGGCGATCTTTCCTATTTTTCCTACAATTACAGGTAGGTGCTGCTTCCGTCGTATTACAAGCTGTCTTACAGCTGAGTCCCTCCTGTTTTGTTTACGTTAACAGAAGTCACTTAGTAATTACCGAAAGCCATTAGAAAAACAAATCGAAGGACGTTTTAAAGGCACATTTGCAGGATGGGCGAGGATATACAGAAAAATCGTAGATATAAGTTAAGAATATAAATAAATAATTACTTGAGATATTAATTAGTATAAGCAGTTATATCGACTGTGGCGTGCAACCGCTAAAACATTAGAATAGTTACGTTGTTCAGTTGCCTTGTCGAGAAGACGGCACCTTTTTTGTTCTGGAAGCCATCTCTGCAGATAATTATTTGCCACACCGCCATTATTCTATGAGATGCAATCTCACTAGGCGTACTCATAGTGCACACAGCAACCGAGTTAATGTAAGTGTCTGTGTAATTTAATTTAGTATAATATTTTGTGAATACAATGATATTATTTAATCCAGTGTTCCATTTATGTAGCATGCTATTGTTCCAATTAAACTGCGTCTTCCCAAGGCTAACGGTTCCGTGTTTCAAAGTATATCAAAGGTCCAATACGAACCAAAGGTTTGGTATTATTCAATCTACGAAGTCCGGCAAAGAAATATTTTCAGAAAAATCACTCACGGTCAAACTTACAACGAACGGACCTTACGCAAAAAGCCATTGTCAAGCGCGCAAAGTTTGTAAAAACTGATCACATATTAGTATCATTACTTACTATTATTTGTTTGTTCTTCGATATTCTCAAACCAGACAGAAAAAAGCCTATGTAAATCGAAATGTTCTAGGACACTCTAGCCACTAGAATCTTGGCTTCGCTGAGTGTGTCACATACGATGTAAATAATGTTCGGTATAAAATCAGTGATTATATCAACGTTTGTCTTAAAAATAGTTTCAAGTACATTGAGGAATGTGGCATGTTAATATGACTGAACATTATCGTGAATTAAACTACTTTTAATAAACAAATTATAGGGCTAACATTTAACGGTATGTAGGATTTGATGACAACCTGTAATTGTACTTCATTTGACTTCCCAATGCCGAGGAAATATTCTGTAGAAACTTTCGCAAAACCGCCTTTGGTTATTACGATAGACATTGTGTAATAAGGAATTGTATCGAGATCATGACGTAACATGTGGTACAAAGACTCTGTGGTTTAGGGATAATGTCTTAGTATTCAGAACAATCTGAATCACCGGTTTGATCCCAGCCACTGTTTAAATTTGAATAAAAACTGTCAACAATGGAGACTGAAGAACTTTGGATAAGGAGTCTTCCTCCTCCTGCCAGCAGCCTTCTCAAAGAGGCCAGAGGAGTGAATAGAGGTTAGGGATACCCTCATGCTCTTGCGGCAGGGAACACTCTCTAACCTGCGCAAGAATCAGCTTGAGGATAATGAAGGCCTTGGAAACCACTGCGTTAAAGATGGATAATCTTTATCCACAGGACATGTAGCTTGGAATTGAAATTTCCTAACAATAGCACTGTATCAAGGAAGAGTTTAAGTTTATGAAACTACAGAAACAAACTTACTATTACTATGTTTTATAATAATAATAATAATAAATCATTATTAGCAATTTAATCTGTTACCAAACCACAGAATTGTAGATTATTCAAAAGCATCGAACAAACAGGGGAACGTATCCTCAAAATGCTCAAATGTCCTCAATGGTTTTAGTTCCCGTTATTTGGTAATGCTATAATTTGGAGATTCAATTACAGAAATGTTAAAATCGTAAAGAAAGATTTCAGTTTATCTATATCCTTTGCTTCATCTTTTACGGACAACTTATTGTTTCGGGAGGTAACAAAATATCGTGAGGAAAATTTCGTTTTAGTAATGTTTCTGTATCCAACATTCAAGAAGACACACAAGATAGAAGGCAGTATTGTTAACACTAATGAATGCGTACGAGTAAGGCCAAAGAGCCAATGCCTATGAAGACGATTGAAGGGGTTAGCACTTTTGAGTAATAAACTGAACGATCTATGTGTCGAATTCAGTCCCAGCCAGTGACGACATTTTGAATGAAATCTTGGGCAATAGATTCCAAAGTCTTTCTATCTTTCTGCCAACGGCCTTGTCAAAGAGGGCGGGGGAGCGGACAGAGGCTCAGGGCACTCTATTGCCTTTGGGATGGGAAACTGTCCCTAAAAGGCGGAAGAATCAGCAACGATCAACGGCATTAAGACGCAGAAGGCAATGGAAATCAGTGAATTAAATACGCACAATACACATCTGCAGGACACCTGCCTATAATTGGTAAAGTTTTGTTTGATCTTTCCATTGGCAAAAGATACAGATTAATCCTTCCATGAGGAGACTGTCAAGGAGGAGGTGAGCATGACAAAAAGATGGAATAACTAACGAATTTGTAATATTCTACTAGTGGGAGCGTGGAATGTCGGACGTGTAAATGTAGGGAAGCTAGGAAATCTGAAAAGGGAAATGCAAAGACCCAGTCTAGATCATTAGGGGTTCAGTGAAGTCAGCCGAGTACAGAGCGCTATCAATAGTAGCAGAAAATAGTGTAATAGTAGTAAGATTCGTAATTAATGGGAGAGAGCGAGTTACTCTGGACAGTTCGCTTGGTAGTGTTATTGTCCGAAGAATCGACAGAAAACCAACGGTTCATGCGTGTATGGCGATGTCACAAGCAGAACACTAGGGGATAGAGAAACAATGTGAGGACATTGAACGGGTAATACATTATGTAAAGAAGATAATTTGTAGGCGGTAGTGGTGGAAGGAATATGAGTTACAGTAGAATAAGGGCTCGGTGAAAGGAATAAGAGAAGAGGAAGAATAATTGATTTATGCAATAAATTTAGACTGATAGTAGCGAAAATCCTGTTCAAAAGTCATCAGAGAAGGAGGTGTACTTGACAATGGCCTGGGGATACAGGGAGATTTTAGCTGGATTGCAGCACGGCGAGTCAGAGATCTCGAAATCAGACACTGGATTTAAGTGCATACCCGGTAGCAGATATACAATCAGATCTCAATTTAGTAATGATGAAAAGTAGATTGAAGTTTAAGAGAATCGTCCGAAGAATCAAACTGGAGAGAAGTAGGACACTGAAATACTGTGGAATGCTGGGGCATGTTTGACATTGTCTAAGCCTGTAGATACTGCGAGAATGAATGCCACAGTTGTTGGTTTAGTTGAAGAGGAATGGATATGCCTGTAAAGAGCAATCAGAGAAGCTGGGTAGACACACATAGGCACAAAGAAAGTAACTGCGAAGAAATATTGGGTAACAGCAACGAAAGAAGGAAAGACAAAAATGTTCAGGGAAAGACAAGAAAACAGAAATACAAATCACTTAGGAATGAAATAACTAGGAAATGCAGGGCAGCTAGAGTGAAGTGATTGCAGAAAAAATGTGAAGAAATCAGGTCGATGGATAGACTGATTCAGCATACCGAAAAGTCAAAACAACTTCCTGTGAAATGAAAGCAAAGGCGACAACATTAAGAGTGAGAAAGAAATTCCATTATTAAACGCAAAGAAAAGAGCGGATGGGTGGAAAGGGTATACCGAAGGCTCTGCGAATGGTGGAGCTCTCTGATGACAAGATAGAAGAAGAAAAGGGCGTCGGTATGGAAGGCATAAGGAATCAAATATCCAGAGCGTAGCAGTGTTTTGGAAGACTTGCGACAAAAAAGGCAGAAGGCACTGATAACACACTCTTAAGTTTCTACAATCATTAATGGAAGTGGCAACCAACGACTATTCAAGTTGGTTTGTGAAATCTATGAGACAGGAGATACACCGCCAGCTTTTTGGAAGAAAATCGTCTACAGTCCCGAAGAAATGGCAGGTAAGTGTGGCCAACTACCGTAAAATCATCTTCACAGTTCACGCACCAAAACGCCTTACAAAAATGCACATGCTTTAGGAAAGGTACACGCACCACTGAAGCAATTCTGACGTTGCAGTTGATGACGGAACCAAGACTGAAGAAAAATCAAGGTACGTTCCAAGAATTTGTCGACGTGGAAAAATCGTTCGGCCGTGTGATATGGTGAAAGATGTTCGAAATTCTCGTAAAAATGAATGTAAGCTATAGGGAAAGACAGGTAATATAGAGTATGTTAAGCAACTGAGAACAATAAGAATGGAAGCTCAAGAACGAAGTATTCAGATTAAAAAGGGCGTAAGACAAGGATGCAGCCTTTTGCCCCTGCTGTTCGGTCAGTACATCGAAGAAGCAATGATGCAAAGGAAACAAAAGTTCAGGAGTGAAAAAATTCGTGGTGGTAGGAAGTCAATGGTAAGATTCTCTGATGACATATTATCCTCAGTGAAAGTAAATGAGAATTACTGGACATGGTGAATGGAATGAACAGTGTAGTGAGTACAGAATATGGGTTTAGGGTAAACCCAAGAATAATTTAATGAAAAGTAGCAGAAATGATATTAGCAATAAACATAAGACAAAAATTGGTGACCAAGAAGTAAATTATGTAAAGAAATTCTGCAACCTTGGAATACCTTGGAAGCAAAATAATACATGATGGACGAAGCAAATAGGTCGTAAAAGACAGACTTAGAATAGGCTAGCAGGACATTCCTAACAAAGAAAATCTGCTAATATGGAACATCAGCCTTTACTTGAGGAAGAAATTTCTGAGAATGTGATTTGGAGCACGCTTGGTGAGTCAGTGAAACGTGAACTGTGGGAAAACCAGAAAAGAAGGGAATCGAAGCGTTTGAAATGTGTTGCTTTAAAAGGATCCTGAAAATTAAGTAGACTCATAAGGTAAGAAATGAGGAGGTTGTAACGGAACTGAAATGATGGTGGGCTGACAGTAATTTGGAGCCCGCGCGTCGGAAACGGGTGCGCGGTTGAGACTGCCAGGGAGTGCACCCTGATGCCATCTATTGGCGAAACTGGGAATTAGCGCTGCCTGTCAGACAATGCACTAAGCTCTCGGAGTCAAATGTATTCTTTTTCTTGGTAATTATAAGTTATTACTGTATGATTTAATGTTATAAAGCGCTAGTAGTAAATTATTATGACTGGTATGAACTCCAGGGTAATAAATATAAATATTCTTAAATACTAAATGATTTCGGTGAAAAGGTGGTAGGGGAACGCCCCCACTCTTGGTGATATGAGCGTAGCTAGAGGTAGCTGGAGACACAGGGACTGAACAATGAAATGGCCTGGGGAGTGTTGACGTGACCGGACGTGCGTAACTGTGCTCACGCAAAAGTGATTGTGCAACAGCGAAGAGGCGAATATCGTCGCCGTTTGTGGAGTAGAACGCGACGAATGGTTGTCGAAGCCGTCTCTATGCCACTGGGGCTGATTGTAAGAGTTCCTGCGCCCAGATTTTATGGCGGACGTGCAGTAGCTTATACGAGTGCTACAGCTCGTAGTTCCAGCCGCCATTAAGGGCATGAGGCGTGAAGAGCTGCGTTAGCCACATGCATCTCACCACCAGCACCGACACGTCTACCCAAGGCAAGACTGCTTGCAATTGTTAAGTCGAACTTTGTATACATGTAAAAGGAGAATACCAGTTTTCTTTTGTGCAAGTGCAGAAGACAGAATATAGTAATGAGTAAAATTACGACGCATGTTGTTCATTGTAAAGTGTAGTAACCTGAAACATAGTGTAGTGAAATCAGACTGAGGCCACCATCGCCTCTTTCATTTACAATTCTTTTGGGTGTAGAATACTTTAGCATATAAGAATGTTGAAAAGAGCAATGGTCACACCAGAATGAGTCGCCTATTTATAGTTACTTAAATTTTTCTGAGTAACCTTTCAAGTAAAGTCACTTAACTAATTCGATATCAATTGTCCAAAGAGTAATATCCAAAATCATTAAATAAGTTGAAGGATAGAATTTTGTTAACCTAAGTTGCATAAATTGTCTTGGTGGTAATTACCAAGCCAACTCACAGAAATTGAGAGAGTATTTGCTTTGTAGAATCACCTAGAATGATCAGAAATAGTAATATTCAGAATTAAGTTTAAATTCAACTCAAGCCGTTTCACTTTGAAACGAGCCAAAAAATTGATTTATTCTTTTGCTCCTTCAGAGCTGGCGACCGTAGTTATAAGTATTTTCGGGAGGATTCGACGGTAAGTCTGCTGCTCTCGTCGTGCTGATAGGATTATCCACTGCTGCTAGCAGTGGTGATTGGATACATAAGCTCACTACCAAGTTAAGTGGGTCAGGTAGGCAGTGTTACCGTGTGAACTGTAGGGCACTGTAGGCCGTGGATCGAACCCGTTCAATCATCACAGCTCTTTGGGAAATAGTCCGGTTAGGAGTGTACTAATCATTAGGTAATTACTGGCGAGTAACGGTCAAAAATGTATACGCAAGTGAATTTAGCAAGGTCCATGTAGCACCTAGTTAATGTGGTGCAATGGCGAGGGTAGGAGTGGAGTAAAAGTGAGCTGAGCTTGTGGCAGCTGTGCTGTTTTCAAAGATTAATAACGTGAACTCACTACTACCTCTTACCATTAGGGCTGAGCTATTTACAGTTAAAATACGTAGCAGTAAGCGCAAAGGCGTGACAGCTACAAGTCCGTATTGGCTTTATACATACGGAAGTAGGAAGCGGGTCATTCTGTCAGTGGAGGGGGTTAAAACAACCGAGTCAGTTGAGAACATACCCCATTTACTGATGGAAAGATTCGGCGGTTCGGTCGCATGTGGCGACCGTGACAGGACTTACCTAGTTTGTAGAATAATAGCTGCAATAAAAGTGTTTTATATAAACTTGTAGTTTCAAGAAAATTTTAAATTTAAAATTCTGTTGTAGACAAATATACCACAATTGGTAATTTCAAGACGACAACCTGCAAAGCAGCAAAAGAAAGTCCACTAGTAGGAGTTAAACAAGTAATACTTGGTTTAATAAACATTTCTATTAGGCACGAAATACAGCAGCATAAGATGGAGTCGAATAGTAACAAGCAAGACGAAAACATTACAAGGTCAGACCCAGAATTAGGGACCATAGATACTGTTGTAGGGTTGGAAAATCTTATAGATGAATCCACACCCACAAGACAGGAGGTACGGGAAGTGAAACCAAAGGTAGTGAAAAGTGAACCCAATGTATCTGTGGATGCAAGTCACAAGGGAGAGGATATGGAATTAACAAGTTTGTTAAATAGGATGATGGCACAAATTCGAGAAGGGAATGCTAGTTTGAAAGCAGAAATGGCTAGTCATATATCCCAATTGGAGGAAAACCTATCTGGTAAAATAAAAGCCAATTTAGATATTTTGAATACGCAAAGCCAACGTATCACAGAGGTAAACAAATCAGTAAATAGCATTAGGGCTGAAATAACGAATGTTCAGAGAAAAGTCACAGAAATAGAGAAAAGATTTGATACCGAAATTCAGAGAATAGAGAAATCAGTGGAACCTTTGGTTAGTGAAAAATTAGAACCGATAATTGAAAGTAAATTACAGGTGATAGTACCAGTTGTAAAGAAAGAGATTGTTAAAGAAACGGCAGCTGATACTGAAACACTGCGCAATACCATGTTGAGTTTTGATGCATGTGTGCAGGAGCAGGAAAATACACTGCGTAATGAGATAAAATTGTTAAGTCAGCAAGTTCAGAATCAGACGTTTCTTAACTGTAGTGGTATCCCATTGGTAATGCAAAAATCTGAAATACTGAGTAGGGAGGAAAAATACGATCCTCAAAAGAGACAAGGTGGATGGCATCCAATGGATTTTACAAAAAATTGTGAACGTGTCTTACCAACAGACATGTCGGATAAAGAAAAAATTAATTTAGTAATAGACGCTTTAGCAGGTCATGCTAAACGTTGGGGATTGAATTTGGATATCGACAATTTGAAGTTTAGAGACTTCAAAGAAAAGTTCCTTGAGGAATTCTGGAGCACACAACAGAGAGATAGGTTGTGGAGAGAATTCGTTGTCGCCAGAATGCCAGAACATGGGCGTGGGATCATGAAAGAATACTGTGAAGGATGGTTCAAGCGTTTGGAGTATCTTAAAGATCGTAGATCAGAATCGGAGATAGTGTGGCAGTTGTGGAAAAAGCTACCTGACGATTCAAAGCGTTATGTAGGAGGCACTCATCGAACATTCGATGAATTTTTAGAAAAAATCGAGAATGAAGATAGGTGGCGTGAAACTAGAGAGTTTCGAGGTTTCAGAAATCAGAATGGAATAGTAAAAGGTGGTAGGAATGAACCGCAAATTAACGTGATGAGAGGAAGAGGTCGAGGAGGTAACTCTCAGCGAGGGAGAGGACACTATCAGGGAAACGGGATGCATTATCAAAATCAGGAAAACTAAATACCGCGCAGGTCAAGGGCCTAACGCGCGCGGAAAGAAAGAAATGGCCCAAATATAGGGAAGATCGGAGTAGTCAGTACTATAGTAGGATAGTGCGTCGTTCGCCTGAAGAGCAGTTACATAAACGAAACTTTGCGAAGTATAATGCAGGGATACAAACAGAGGAGAGAGAGCAGGGAGGAATTATTAAGGGAATTGAAGTAGGAAAAGAATATCGGTCGGATGTGAAGGCTCACGTGAATGAAATAAGTACAATTCGAGGTCAGAGTGACGAATTGATGAAGGAAGAGTCAGAGAAGGCGTTGTTTGTCGGTAGGGATGGCAACTGTGCAGAGAGGCAGGGGCAAGGTAGGAGTGATGTGACTGATGGTAAAAGGTTCGTACGAATAGTCGACGAATCGCATCGAGAAGTAATTAAAGAGTAAAGGGTGGATAAGAAAAAGGGGCATAGTGCAGAGACACATGCCGATTCAGAAATTACCTCATATGCAGAATATGTACATCAGCTCAAAAGCCAGCCAGCACAATTAGAAAGATCTTCCACTCAAGTGATTAGTTTGGACCCGAATATGACGGTGTCAGAGAGCCATACCGATTATGATGTGTACCTAGTGACAGCAAGAGTACATGACTGTGATGAAGATTCTTTTAGAGAAATTAGAGAAAGTGAATCTAACCAAGAGAAAGAGTGTTGTGATCCCTGTAGTACTGAAGCAAATGAGTTGAGTGAGACTGGAATTCCATTAGTAGGGGAAAATAATGAAAGTAAGAGTGGCGAATGCACTATCCAACAAAGGGAAAGTAGAGAAATGGATTATAATTTGCAAGAATTATTTGAATCCGAAGAAGGTCATATTTCTAAGGAGGAGGAATTATCGTCAGAATCATCAGAAAGCATCCAGGGAGAAAAAGAAGTAGAGGAAGTTTCCGATTCCGCAACCGAGAGTTCAGGCATGACAGATTCGAATGAGAATGAGATGGCATTAAAGAGCATAGACGAAGGACTATTGGAAAAAGTGGTGAAAGAATTTAGGATGAAAAGGACAAAGAAACCTCCAGATGGAATGGTCAGTATAAAAACCGGAAAAATAATATGGCAAGACTTGGCGGTGGAAAAGAATTTATTATGGGAAGATAAAGAAAGTATGAAAGAGGACAATAGGATGCAAACAATCCTGCCCATTAATGTATGTGGGTATGATTTATATGTATTGTTGGATACGGGTGCTCAAATAAGTGCTATTTCGCACGCATTTTTTGAGATGATCAAAGAGCAACGAGGAGTAGTCATGATGCCAGTAACAGGTGTTAAAGTGATAGGGGCGACACAGAAATGTAGTAAACCTGTTAAACATCAAGTGATGATGGAATTTAAGATAAAAAACAAGCAATTTTCGAATGCATTTTTAGTAGTTCCAGAGCTCAGTGCCGAGATCATTTTAGGCATTGACTGGTTAATAAAACAGAAAGTAATTATAGATTGTGACAAAGGAATAATAGTTTGTAAAGTTGATAGTGCGGTATTAGAAATACCATTTGAATCATCTTGAGTAATGAAAGAGAACCAGCTGAGATGGGTAGAATTTAGAGATGATCATGATTCAGGAATAGGTCAAAAATTCGATTGGTTTCTGGTGAGGCAGATAGTTGAAGATGGAAGTAAGGAGACACTCCTTCGAAATGTAGTGGATAAAACGGAAGGACTATCTGATGCCCAAAGGGAGGATCTATGGCAAATTCTGAAAGAAAATCAGGAGGTATTTTCGGACAAACCGGGACGAGTGATAAATTATGAGTACTGCATGGAGGTAGAGGAGCATGAACCTTTCTTTAAACTACCATATAATGTACCCTTGTCTAAGAAAGAAGCAGTTCAAAAAGAAATAGATAAAATGGTTTCATGTGGGGTCATTGAACGGAGTTCTAGCCCATATAATAACCCACTGGTGATAGTAGGTAAGAAGGATGGAAGTGTACGAATAGTGATAGATGCTCGTACTCTGAATAAAGTAGTGAAGAGGGAGTTGGATCGTCCAGAGAACATAGATAATTTATTGCAGAAGTTTAATGGTGTAAAGTACATGACTAGTTTAGACCTAACTGCAGGATACTGGTAAATCCCATTAAATGAGGAGTCTAGGAAGTACACAGCATTTTTATTCAATGGCAAGTGCTACAATTTCACAGTGGTACCATTTGGCCTAAATACTTCCATTTCAGTGTTCATTCGGGCTTTAGACAAAATTTTAGGGAGTGAACTTAGTTCGCTAATCACGGTTTATGTAGATGATCTGCTAATTGCTACAAGGACATGGGAAGAGCACATGGAGTTATGCGACAGGGTGTTCAAAGCTTTAATTGAAGGAGGAATGACCCTGAACCTGAAAAAATGCGAGTTTGTGAAGAAAGAAATAAAGTTTTTAGGTCACATAGTAACACCAGAGGGAATTGAAAAGGATCCCGATAAAGTCAAAGCAATAAGAAATTGTCCGGCTCCCAAGAATAAAAAACAACTAAAGTCGTTTATAGGACTTTGTTCCTTTTATCGTAAGTATGTGGATGATCAGGTGTTCAATAGCCCACATCTGAACAACCTACTTAAGAAGAACAGTGTGTATATATGGACTGAGGAATGTGAAACAGCATTCAACCGGCTAAAAGACAATTTGGCTAAAAACATAAAGTTATGGCACCCTGACCTGTGTGAACCATTCCACATGGCAACAGATAGTTCAGATTATGGATTGGGAGTATCCATATTTCAGGAGGTAATGATAGATGGGGAAAAAACTCATAAACAAATAGCATTTGCGAGTAGAACCATGTCTAAGTACGAAAGAAACTATACGGTTTCAGAGAAGGAGGCTTTAGCTATAGTATGGGGTTTTAGGAAATTTCAACTTTTCTTATGGGGACATAAGACTGTGGTCCATACAGACCACAAAGCTTTAATATTTTTGAAGGACTGCAGATTGTTACATAACAGGTTGACCAGATGGGCGCTGTTTTTACAACAATTTGATATAGAGATCAAGTATGTTAAAGGGAAAGAACATGCAGTACCGGATGCTTTGTCGAGATTACCGGAAGGATGTGAGACACTAGAAAGTGTAAAGAATAGGGAAGATGGTTTTGAGGTGAATTACTTCAAAAAAGCGGAAGGAAGAGAAAAAATTAGGGAAATATGTCGGAATATGCGAAGATACCAAAGTGATGATGATGCACTCAAGTCGGTAAAGGTCAAGTTTGACAATCCGGACGCAACTAACGTAAGGGCTTCATATAAAATACATAAAGGTGTACTGTATCTTCAAAGATTAAGTAATCCAGGGAAGTGGAGAGTATGTTGGCCGAAACAACACACTGAAGTGCTGATAGATTATGTTCACTTGGCATATGGCCATTGTGGTGCACGGAAGTGTACCGATAAGTTAGATGAATGCATTACCTTTAACAACATGGCACAAAGGGTAGCACAGAGGATAAGATCTTGTGATCTATGCCAAAAGGCGAAAGTAACAAATGCAACTGATCAAGGGCCCATGCAATCAATAAAACCTGATGAAGTATTAGAAATAGTAGCAGTACATATCTTTGGACCATTACCGAAAACCATGGGGGGTTTTGTGTACATATTTGTAGCAGTTGAACTTTTCTCAAAGTATATAAAGCTATATCCCTTGAGAAAAGCTACTGCCAGAGCTGTGTATGATAAAATGGTGTGTGATTATTTTGTGAAAGTAGGGAAGCCAAAGAGAATACTATCAGATAATGTGGAAGGATGGGATAACTGAGAAACAGGTAGAAGTGGTACATATCTCAGCTTATCACCCATCAAGCAATCCGGCAGAAAGATATATGCGTGAGATAGGTCGGTTATTTAGGACGTACTGCCATAGCAACCACAAGAAGTGGGGCATGTATGTGAGTGAATTCGAAGAAATCATGAATTCATTAACAAACGAGAGCACTGGATTTACTCCAGAAGAAATCCTGAAAAAGATGAGAAGTAAAAGTCTAGTAGAAGACCTACTAGAATTTCCAGATAGAGTTGAATTAGATTATGATAGTAAAAAGAACTTAGTAAAAGACAAGATGAGAAAACAAGCAGATGCGAGAATTCGTCGTCATGACGAAAAAGTAAGGAATCCTAAATTCAAAATAGGTGATCTCGTTCTTGTAAAAACACATGAAAAGTCAAGTGAAATTAATAACGAGATCAGCAAATTTAAATATATATATAATGGACCATTTAAAATAGTGTCCATACCCAATGTGAATGCTTATTATTTAGAGTACCCATTAACAGGCAAACGCCTGGGAGTAAGAAACATAGTGGATCTCAAAAGGTATGAACCACGAATTCTACCAGATTGAAAATAAATATATAAATAAATATTAAAGTAAACCAATATGTAAATAGTTTTGTTTCTTTTGTTCTATGTGAAAGGTAAATGTTCACTAAAATATGTTGCAGTATTCTAATGAAACTTCTAGTTTAAGTAGAGACTAAACAGACTGGGAAAGACTGAGCTTCTAAGAAAGCCTTAATAGATGTGTAAATAAGTGTTGTGGAAGAGGTAGAAAAGTGAGGAGGTAAAGTGAAAAGGACGGGCTATAAAGCAATAGGCGCATAACGTGTGTTTTACTTGCCTGAGATAAAAGAAGTGTATTTAAAAATTTTGTAAAAAAAGATGTTTAAAGTGTACTGTGTTTAGAAGTAAGAAAATTGGAAAGAATATATGTAAATCATTTATGTAATGTTTAGCAGGAAAGATAGAAAGAATTGGTGTTTAATTTTAAATAAGTAATATAAGTACCGAGGTGTATCAGTAAGAAAGAGAAAACCCTTGGTAAAAAGCTTAACGAAAATTTCAGATTCATTATAGGAGAGACTTCTTATGGAATTATCACTGTTAGATACTTCAATAAGAAGTGGGGCATGTGTAACGGAACTGAAATGATGGTGGGCTGACAGTAATTTGGAGCCCGCGCGTCGGAAACGGGCGCGCGGGTGAGACTGCCAGGGAGTGCACCCTGATGCCATCTATTGGCGAAACTGGGAATTAGCGCTGCCTGTCAGACAATGTACTAAGCTCTCGGAGTCAAATGTATTCTTTTTCTTGGTAATTATAAGTTATTACTGTATGATTTAATGTTATAAAGCGCTAGTAGTAAATTATTATGACTGGTATGAACTCCAGGGTAATAAATATAAATATTCTTAAATACTAAATGATTTCGGTGAAAAGGTGGTAGGGGAACGCCCCCACTCTTGGTGATACGAGCGTAGCTAGAGGTAGCTGGAGACACAGGGACTGAACAATGAAATGGCCTGGGGAGTGTTGACGTGACCGGACGTGCGTAACTGTGCTCACGCAAAAGTGATTGTGCAACAGCGAAGAGGCGAATATCGTCGCCGTTTGTGGAGTAGAACACGGCGAATGGTTGTCGAAGCCGTCTCTATGCCACTGGGGCTGATTGTAAGAGTTCCTGCGCCCAGATTTTATGGCGGACGTGCAGTAGCTTATACGAGTGCTACAGCTTGTAGTTCCAACCGCCATTAAGGGCATGAGGCGTGAAGAGCTGCGTTAGCCACATGCATCTCACCACCAGCACTGACACGTCTACCCAAGGCAAGACTGCTTGCAATTGTTAAGTCGAACTTTGTATACATGTAAAAGGAGAATACCAGTTTTCTTTTGTGCAAGTGCAGAAGACAGAATATAGTAATGAGTAAAATTACGACGCATGTTGTTCATTGTAAAGTGTAGTAACCTGAAACATAGTGTAGTGAAATCAGACTGAGGCCACGATCGCCTCTTTCATTTACAATTCTTTTGGGTGTAGAATACTTTAGCATATAAGAATGTTGAAAAGAGCAATGGTCACACCAGAATGAGTCGCCTATTTATAGTTACTTAAATTTTTCTGAGTAACCTTTCAAGTAAAGTCACTTAACTAATTCGATATCAATTGTCCAAAGAGTAATATCCAAAATCATTAAATAAGTTGAAGGATAGAATTTTGTTAACCTAAGTTGCATAAATTGTCTTGGTGGTAATTACCAAGCCAACTCACAGAAATTGAGAGAGTATTTGCTTTGTAGAATCACCTAGAATGATCAGAAATAGTAATATTCAGAATTAAGTTTAAATTCAACTCAAGCCGTTTCACTTTGAAACGAGCCAAAAAATTGATTTATTCTTTTGCTCCTTCAGAGCTGGCGACCGTAGTTATAAGTATTTTCGGGAGGATTCGACGGTAAGTCTGCTGCTCTCGTCGTGCTGATAGGATTATCCACTGCTGCTAGCAGTGGTGATTGGATACATAAGCTCACTACCAAGTTAAGTGGGTCAGGCAGGCAGTGTTACCGTGTGAACTGTAGGGCACTGTAGGCCGTGGATCGAACCCATTCAATCATCACAGCTCTTTGGGAAATAGTCCGGTTAGGAGTGTATTAATCATTAGGTAAATACTGGCGAGTAACGGTCAAAAATGTATACGCAAGTGAATTTAGCAAGGTCCATGTAGCACCTAGTTAATGTGGTGCAATGGCGAGGGTAGGAGTGGAGTAAAAGTGAGCTGAGCTTGTGGCAGCTGTGCTGTTTTCAAAGATTAATAACGTGAACTCACTACTACCTCTTACCATTAGGGCTGAGCTATTTACAGTTAAAATACGTAGCAGTAAGCGCAAAGGCGTGACAGCTACAAGTCCGTATTGGCTTTATACATACGGAAGTAGGAAGCGGGTCATTCTGTCAGTGGAGGGGGTTAAAACAACCGAGTCAGTTGAGAACATACCCCATTTACTGATGGAAAGATTCGGCGGTTCGGTCGCAAGGTTCTCTGCGGAATCGACGAGGGGAGTAACATACGGAGACCACTGACGAGAAGAAGCGGCAGGATTGTAGAGGATAACTTCCATGGCACCAGAGGCATATATAGGGGTTAACACTGTGGGGAAGAAGAATATAATATCCAGCAAATAACTGAGAACGCTGAAGCAAGCGCTATTTTGAGATGAACTGGTTGGCACAGGAAGGCAGAGGGACGCGTATTAAAATGTGGTCATGATCGGTGTCTATACTTTTAATGTTTTTCAATTCTTTGTCAGGCTACGTCGGACCATGCCAACCAAATGCTAGTATGCCTGGCCATGTTTACAGAATGCTAATGAGAAATTTTATAAACTAAATGATTAAAGAAAATTGTGAGTTATTATGTTAATAAATCACTCGTTAGTCAGAAGAGTCTCTAAATACTGAGAATTATCCTACACAGAATAGGAGTGTACCAAAGGGAAACCTTGCAACCATGACTACTAGTTAGACACACACATGTTGCGTGTAGTATCAGTGAGAGGTCCGGGAGTACACTGGAGAAGGCACGCAATCTGTCTGAATTTGACCGAGAGCAGATTGTGATGGCTCGGCACGGGCATTTCAGAAACTGCATGACTTGTCAGGTGTTCAAGAAGTTCTGTGGTAAGCATCTTCAACACATGGTGAAACCAAGGTAAACCTGGTCCATACGTCGTGGGGTTGGGCAGCCACCCCCTCATTACAGATGTTGGACGTCGTAGGCTGGGCAGTCTGGGAAAACAGGACAAGAGGCGAACTGTGGCGGAACTAACATCAGACTTTTATACTGGGCAGAGGACAAGTGAGTCTGAACACAAAGTGCACGAAACACACCTAACGACGAGTCTTCGCAGCCGACGACCTTTGCATGTTCCAATGTTAACATCACGACATCGCAATTACAACTGAAATGGGCACATGACCATCGCCATCGGATATTGGCGCAGTGGCAGAGCACTGCATGGTCCGGTGAATCCATTACGCTCTGGTAAACATTCATGTGGATATCCATGGGTCCAGTGGAGATGGTGCAAGGCACATGACGGCCAAGGTGTATCGTAAACTGGTTGCAGACCATGTACACCCCTTCATGACGCCGGCCGCGGTGGCCGAGCGGTTCTAGGCGCTTCAGTCCGGAACCGCGCGACTGCTACGGTCGCAGGTTCGGATCCTGCCTTGGGCTTGGATGTGTGTGATGTCCTTAAGTTAGTTAGGTTTAAGTAGTTCTAAGTTCTAGGGGACTGATGACCTCAGATGTTAAGTCCCATAGTGCTCAGAGCCATTTGAACCTTCATGACGGTCATGTTTCCCGAGAGCAGTGACGATTTTCAAGAAGATAATGCGCTATGTCACAAGGCCTGGAGTGTGATGTAGTGGTTCGAGAAACACAGTGGTGAGTTTCAGTTGATGTGCTGGTCCCCCAACTCACCAGATCTAAACCTGAACGAACGCATTGTGACTGAACATGGCATCAGAGCTCTTTGCCTCCCTCCCCGGAATTTACGGGAGTTAGGTGACTTGTGTGTGCAGAGGTGATGCCAATTCCTCCAGCGACCTACCAAGGCCTCGTTGCTGCCATGCCACGATGTGTCACTGCTGTTATCTGTGCCCAATGATTATATTCTGGCTGATCAGTGTATGTACAGGGATGATTGTTAGACATTGGAGACCCCTGAACAGCGGTCAGTTCGTGATCTGACATCGTTTGTCAGTCTTGCCGCCCTGTTCTGGGCTAAGAATATTGTTTGTGAGTACACAGACTAGCCCCAAAACTTAACATCATACGAGGTAACAGAGAGGAAGTAAGCAAAGCAAATAAGCCTTCGCATTTCGCCGGCCGGAGTGACCGAGCGGTTCTAGGCGCTACAGTCTGGAACCGCGCGACTGCTACGGTCACAGGTTCGAATCCTGCCTTGGGCATGTATGTGTGTGATGTCCTTAGGTTAGTTAGGTTTAAGTAGTTCTAAGTTCTTGGGGACTGATGACCTCAGATGTTGGGTCCCATAGTGCTCAGAGCCATTTGAACCTTCGCATTTTAGTGGCAGACAGTGGAGATTGTTCTTAGAATGAAGGTAGCAGCATTCGGTTTCTGTTCAATATTTTGAACATTATACTTACAAGATAGTTTTCCATCTATCTGTATTCTTAATACATGGTACAGTCACATTAATATGACCACCTGTCAAAAGCACAGGCGGCTGCGAGACACGGAAAAAGAAAGTCATTGAGATTCTGGAAGGTACCAAGAGGGGTGTGGAGCCATGCTGACTCCAGTGCCATGGCCAGCTGCGGTAGGTTTCTCGTTTGAGGATCTATGGCGCAAACACCCCTATCAAAGATGGTCCCACAGATTCTTGATTGGGTTTCAGGGAGTTTGGTGGTCAGGGAGTACGGTAAAATCCTGGTGTTCTTCCAACCCTACACATACCCTGAGAGCTTTGTGCCACATTAGATTGTCCTGCTGGTAGACGCCAACGTCCTGAAGGGAAAACAAACTTCAGGTAAGGGTGGACTTCGTCCTGAAGCATGCACAATGAAGAGATCATCCAGTAAATGCAAATGAAACTTCCCCAGACCATGACAGTCCCTCCTCCAGGCAGGATCCTTCCGACGATTGTTGCAGGACCATACTAACCAATGGCTATCTGTTCAATGCAGCATAAAACGTCATTCATCGGAAAAGACAAGCCGGCCGCTGTGGCCGAGCGGTTCTAGGCACTACAGTTGTGTGGTGTGCGTACTGTAAGACCTTCGGTACACACACCATCAGATTATTTGACTTGTCGTTGTAACGAAGTAGGCGAGTGTCAGCAATATGTCTCATGGTCTTATCGTGGCGTGTTTATCTTCTGCCGTTAGGTCAGACAATAGAAATACCACTTGCACGCTTAGAGTAGCAGACTGATGGTGACCAATTTTAAACAGAACTTGATTAATTTTCATTCACATTTATTAAAATAATAATAACATAAAATTACTTAACTTGATTCTGGATGCTATTTACAATTGACAATCGGAAGTTCCTTTGGTATTGGTACGTTAATCTTATTCTCACATATCTCTGATACTTGACAAAGTGTCTATACATTGCTCTTCATGGCTATGTACAGGGATATGATAATCTTATTAGGCGCAGACTGAAACTTGACTATAGACTGGTGCAGACTAATGCAGACTGACTAATCGGAGGTCTGTACACTCGTTATAATACCTCGCGCGTTCAGGTATCACTGCGCGAGTGTGATCCGCGAGGAGAAAAGGTTCTACGTTAGCAGCAATCTCGTTGGCTGCATTACATATTAATACGTGGATCAGAGGAAGCAGAATTTGGTCCGTCTCTTAGGCAGCGCCATCTTGTAGTGCGGAGACAAACGAGCGCTGCGCCTGTGCTGTTGTAATTAGCGGGGCGCGCTCTAGTGGGAAAGTTGTGTACGCGGTGGCTACGCGGAACTATGTACGTAACAGTTCGGAACCGCCCTGCTGTTACGGTCGCAGGTTCAAATCCAGCCTCAGGCATGGCTGTGTGTGATGTCCGTAGGTTAGTTAGGTTTAAGTAGTTCTTAGTTCTGGGGGACTGATGACCTCAGATGTTAAGTCCGATAGTGCTCAGTGTCATTTGAACCATTTTTGAAGGCAGTACAGGTGAAGAAGAATGGACATATCTAAAAAGGGCCATCACAGAAGTCGGGGAGGAAAACATAGGTACAAAGAGGGTAACTGCGAAGAAACCATAGGTAACAGAAGAAACACTTCATCAGGTTACCTTCCATCCGGAAAGTGGGTGCCCTCAGCGACTGTTATGTGACTTATAGAGTGCAGCAATCAGTCGTCCATTTTTAGATTTTATTACGTAAATTCAGATTTCGGCTAGTAGCTAGTCATTCTCAATGCACTATTTTCTATTCTCAATGCATGTAAGTCCCTGTTGTTAGGGCGTTAGTCTCAGTTCTTTGAATCTGTGACTGACGCCCGAACAACAGGGACTTACATGCATTGAGAATTGAAAATAGTGCATTGAGAATGGCTAGCTACTAGCTGAAATCTGAATTTACGTAATAAAATCTAAAGAAGAACGACTGATTGCTGCACTCTATAATTTATAAGAAATACTTCAGTTGATTGATGAATGGAGGAAGTACAAAAATGTTCCAGGAAACTCAGGAATACAAAAATACAAGTCGCTGAGGAGTGAAATAATTAGGAAGTGCAAGGGAGCTAAGAGGAAATGGCTGCAGGAAAAATGTGAAGACATCGAAAAAGAAATGATTGTTCGAAGGTCAGACATACAAGAAAGTCAAAACAACCTTCGGTGACATTAAAAGCAAGGGTAGTAACATTGAGAGTGCAATGGGAGTTCCACTGTTAAATGCAGAGGAGAGAGCGGATATGTGGAAAGAGGGGGAAGATTTGTCTTATGTGATAGAAGAAGAAACAGGAGTCGATTTAGAAGAGATGGGGGATCCAGTATTAGAATCAGAATTTAAAAGAGCTTTGGAAGAATTAAGGTCAAATAAGGAAGAAGGGATAGATAACATTCCATCAGAATTTCTAAAATCATTGGGGAAAGTGGCAACAAAACGACTACTCACGTTGGTGTGTAGAATGTATGAGTCTGGCGACATACCATCTGACTTTCGGAAAAGCATCATCCACACAATTCCGAAGCCGGCAAGAACTGACAAGTGCGAAAATTATCGCACAGTCAGCTTAACTGCTCATGCATCTAAGTTACTCACAGAAATAATATAGAGAAGAATGGAAAAGAAAATTGAGGATGCGCTAGATGACGATCAGTTTGGCTTTAGGAAAAGTAAAGATACGAGAGAGGTAATTTTGACGTTGCGATTAATAATGGAACCAAGACTAAAGAAAATATCAAGACACCTTCATAGGATTTGTCGACATGGAAAAAGCGTTCGACAGTATAAAATGGTACAATATGTTCGAAATTCTGAAAAAAGTAGGGGTAAGCTACAGGGAGAGACGGGTCATATACAATATGTACAACAGCCAAGAGGGAATAATAGGAGTCGACGACAAAGAACGAAGTGCTAGGATTACAAAGGGTGTAAGACAGGGATGTAGCCTTTCGCGCCTACTGTTCAATCTGTACATCGAAGAAGCAATGATGGAAATAAAAGAAAGGTTCAGGAGCCGAATTAAAATTCGAGGTGAAAGAATATCAATGATACGATTCGCTGACGACATTGCTATCCTGAATGAAAGTGAAGAAGAATTACATGACCTGCTGAACGGAATGAACAGTCTAATTAGTACACTGTATGGGTTGAGAGTAAATCGAAGAAAGACGAAGGTAATGAGAAGTAGTAGAAATGAAAATATCGAGAAACTTAACATCAGGAGTGATGGTCACGAAGTAGATGAAGTTAAGGAATTAGGCTATCTAGAAAGTAAAATAACCAATGACGGACGGAGCAAGGAGGACATCAAAAGCAGACTAGCTATGGCAAATAAGGCATTCCTGGCCAAGATAAGTCAACTAATATCAAATATCGGCCTTAATTTGAGGAAGAAATTTTAGAGAATGTACGTCTGGAGTACAGCATTGTATGGTAGTGAAACAGGGACAAGCATTTTAGGTGTGGTGCTACAGACGAATGTTGAAAATCAGGTGGACTGATAAGGTAAGGAATGAGGAGGTTCTACGGACAATCGGAGAGGAAAGGAATATGTGGAAAACACTGGTAAGGAGAAGGGACTGGATGATAGGACACCTGTTAGGACATGAGGAAATGACTTCCATGGTACTAGAGGGAGCTGTAGAGGCAAAAACTGTAGACGAAGACAGAGATTGAAATACATCCAGCAAATAATTGAGGACGTAGGTTGCAAGTGCTACTCTGAGATGAAGAGGTTGGCACAGGAAAGGAATTCGTGGCGGGCCGGATCAAACCAGTCAGAAGGCTGATCACAAAAGTAGAAAAAAAATATTTTAGGAAGTCTCGCAATTAAGTGTGTGATACCAAAATCTTTGTATTATTTGGTAGTTGAATTTATCATCAGGGCCCTTTACCAGATACGAGTCCAAACAGGGCCACATCTTAATTTCCTGTACAAAATCTCTTATGTGTGATAGAAACTGTGGTAGTTAAAGAGGTAGTTGAGTATATTAGCCAACTAACACGGACTTCTTTAATGAATTTGGTTGACATATCCACCTCTCAACCCAGGCACCTCACACCTTTTCCTTCCTATTTTCCAGATAGGAAACGGACCATTGTTGACTCTATTTCCAAATCTCGTAATGTTTTAGCTTGTAGAAAAGTATTACATGGTCCGTACAAATAGATTTGTTAAATCAATGAAAATTCCGTTATCTACTGCTGTCAACCTTTTATTCAGCCCTGTTAGTGCCTCACATAAAAAAGTAAATCGCATTTTCTGTGGATACTCCTTTCTTCCGGCTAACCTGCGAGTTTGACAGAAAATTATGTGTACTGAGATTTGCCACTTCTCTGTTTCCCGAAAACCATTGAAAGCACTGGCAGCAGTGTGGAATTAGAATTACGAGGTTCGACTTCAGCGGACGAAAATTCAATCCGGGCGCAAGCCCACCGTCGAGAACTCCGAGATAGCGAACAGATGTGGGAAAATACTTCTTGGTGCGGCTGCGAACAAGGGACGTACGGATGCGGTACTGATGCGGACAGTATTTTTCCTATATGCGCAGACTTGTAGTTACAACTTACAGTATGTTTCTCCCTAGGAAGAAACAAATTGCCAATGTGCAAATTGTTATTTATTTTTCATCTTAAGCGTACTGCAGTTTAAGAATGTTTTGCACTGCTTCGGTTTTATTTACAATGAATTCTTAATAGTCGTTCTGTAAATACACTGGCTTCCAAAATTAAAGCAAAAAACGGAAATTTTGCAAGGTTGCTTTTTTTGCCACAAAACAGTATAAACATGTGGTAATAAAGTAGAAACAATGCAAAGAATTCAGAACGTAAACAACTGCAACACGCATAAGGGTAGCCAAAAATGTTATCAGTTTTTCCAACTTAAGGGATTTGCACACATATTCCGGCAACTAGTTAATGTGCTCAGCAGGGGGGGGGGGGGGGGGGGGGGAAGGAGGGGGGAGTGAACCCTTTTGCCATCAATACAGGCCTGACAACGATAGAGCATGCTGTGAATGATGTCATCAGTCTCATGTTGAGGCAATAACGCCCATCCTTCCTGCAGAGCTGCTCGCAGTCTTAGTGAGTGGTTGGTGGAGGCTGAAGTGATGCAAGCCATCTCTCTAGTGTTTCCCAGACATACTCTATGGCATTCAAATCGGGAGAGCGAGGAATCCACGCCAAGCGTGCAGTATCTACCGTTTCCAAGAAAGCATCAACCACATGTGCTCTATAAGGTCGAGCATTATCGTCCATCAATACCAAGTCTGGGCCCACAGCACCTCGCAACCACCAAATGAGGTCCCAAGATCTCATCACGATACCTAATCTTACTAGGTATGCGCGCTGTCCGGGAATGACCCACCAACCCATCCCCCTAAACCGCCCTCCCTGTTGATACACATATATCATGCTGTTGCTGTATACTGTCCATCGGTGTATAATATAAAGTATTTACTTACACCCAAATGACGGTCCTCTCTTCTGAAGTCACATTTGGTCGGCCCTGCCCTGGTCTTCGGGATGCAGTTTAGGTCTCTATGTGCTCTATAAGGTCGGGCATTATCGTCCATCAATACGAAGTCTGGGCCCACAGCACCTCGCAACCATCAAATGAGGTCCCAAGATCTCATGACGATACCTGACAACAGTTAAACCTTGCCGATTCACCCGTACAATTTTATGAATAGGGGTTCGAGTGTAAGCATAATCCCTACCCGCTCCACCAGGGATCCTCCTCGATACCAGTCTCTTTCCACAATGTTTCGGTCCCGAAGTCGTGATACACGTTCCCTCCAGATGCGAATCCATCGAGAACCACTCTCCAGACTGTCGAAGCCTTCTGCACAGCGTTTGCCTCGATACGACACGTCCAGTGGATGCTGCGACCTCGCAAGCCAGTTGCCGTGCAGTACTGAGGCGGTAATGTCCTGCCCTTACACCCAAATGACGGTCCTCTCTTCTGAAGTCACATGTGGTCGGCCCTGTCCTGGTCTTCGGGATACAGTTTCGGTCTCTATAAACCGTCGGCACATCCGAGAAACAACAGAACGATTCACACGAAGCCACCGTTCAAAATGTCTCTGACCACGATGGGACTTAACATCTGAGGTCATCAGTCCCCTAGAACTTAGAACTACTTAAACTTAACTAACCCAAGGACATCACAGACATCCATGCCTGAGGCAGGATTCGAACCTGCGACAGTAGCAGTTGCGCGGTTCCGGACTGAAGCGCCTAGAACCGCTCGGCCACCGCGGCTGGCCGAAGCCATCGTGCCATAGCAGTTTACGACTGTCCTGCTTCCGTTCTTTCTATGGCCCACCACGGCTGAGAGTCTGGTACGCATCTCCTCTGTGCCATACTGCACCGTCTGTGACTGTGTACACAGCAATTGTGGATGTGGGACTACCCAGAAAACACTACCTCGTTTCATATGTGCCCTGACGTCATCGTAGGCATGGTTGTGTATTGACTGGTATGCCATCTTGCATGCAGAACGGAATCGTATGGACATCTGGTTGACAATTTTTATGATTATATCGTGAATTAGACACAAGAGGGGGCAATAACGGTTTGTTGCTTTAGTTTTGGACAGCAGTGTATGGTATACATTGTCAGATCAAAATATCCTGATACCCCTATGTAGTTTGGAACTGACCACTAGATGTTCAAAATGGTTCAAATGACTCTGAGCACTATGGGACTTAACATCTGTGGTCATCAGTCCCCTAGAACTTAGAACTACTTAAACGTAACTAACCTAAGGACATCACACACATCCATGCCCGAGGCAGGATTCGAACCTGCGACCGTAGCGGTCGCGCGGTTCCGGACTGACCGCGTAGAACCGCTAGACCACCGCGGCCGGCGCCACTAGATGTGATGAGAGATGGACCTACCAGTATAAAAGGGGGTGGGGAGCATTGTGTTCTCAATATGGAAGCAGTAATAGCAGAATGGATCGGTCAGGAGAGCTCAGACACTTCAAACGTGAACTAGTCATTGGATGTCAACTGAGTAACAGATCCATCAGGGACATTTTACCCTTCTAAAGTTGCCCAAATCGTGTGTCGATGATGTGATTCTGAAGCGAAAACGCGAAAGCGCTAACACAGCTAAAACAAGACCTGGCAGACCTCGTGTACTGACGGACAGGGACAGTCCAGTATTACTGAGGGAGGCTGTAAAAGATCGCATGAAATCACCAGAAGGACTCACTCGTGAGTTCCAAAGCAGTCCACAGTGTGAGTAGGGAGTTGAAAAGGTTGGTGTGCAGTGGTCGAGAATCTGCTCATTAGCCACATGTTTCTGCAGTCAATGCTAAACGACGCTTGAGGAGGTGTAAAGAGGTACGTCACTGAAGTGATTTGGGTGGTAAACACACTATACAGTGCGGCAATCCGAGCGTAGGGCTTGGGTTTGGTGAATGCCTGGAGAACTTCACCTCTTATCATGTGAAGTGCCAACAGTGAAGTACAGAGGAGATGGAGGTTAGGGCGTGGTCCACTTATTGCACTTAATAAAATGCAAAAGGAAATGAACAAATTTTACTGCATTGTGTACTGTGTACAGTAGAGAACAGTTCAGAGACGATGGTTGTTTGTTATCTGCATCACAGCGAATCCTGTCATAAAGCAGCATTTGCGAAGCAGTGGTCTGCAAACAGTAACTTACCTGAAATCTACTGGCCTGCCCAGAGCCTCGACCTGAAACCATGGAACACTTTTGGGATGACTTGCAACGTGGACTTCGTTCCAGACCCCAGCATCCAGCACCACTACCATCTGTGATTTCGACTCTTAAGGAGATTGGGCGGCCATTCCTCTACAGACACTCAGACACGTCACTGGAAATGTTCCCAGCAGAGTTCAAACCATCTTAAAGGCGAAAGGTGAACACACTACATATTAAGACCCATAAATACACTACTGGCCATTAAAATTGCTACACCACGAAGATGAAGTGCTACAGACGTGAAATTTAACCGACAGGACGAAGATTCTGTCATATGCAAATGATTAGCTTTCAGAGCATTCACACAAGTTTGGCGTCGGTGACGACACCTACAACGTGCTGATATGAGGAAAGTTTCCAACCGATTTCTCATACACAAACAGCAGTTGACCGGCGTTGCCTGGTGAAAGAAATGTTGTTGTGATGCCTCGCGTAAAGAGGAGAAATGCGTAGCATCACGTTTCCGACTTTGATAAAGGTCGGATTGCGATTTATCGTATCGCGACATTGCTGCTCGCGTTGGTCGAGATCCAATGACTGTTAGCAGAATATAGAATCGGTGGGTTCAGGAGGGTAATACAGAACGCCGGCCTCGTATCACTAGCAGTCGAGATGACAGGCATCTTATACGCATGGCTGTAACGGATCGTGCAGCCACGTCTCCATCCCTGAGTCAACAGATGGGGACGTTAGCAAGACAACAACCATCCGCACGAGCAGTTCAACGACGTTTGCAACAGCATGGACTATCAGCTTGGAGACCATGGCTGCGGTTGCCCTTGACGCTGCATCACAGACGGGAGCGCCAGCGATGGGGTCCTCAACGACGAACCTGAGGCAAAACGTCATTTTTTCGGATGAATCCAGGTTCTGTTTACAGCATCATGATTGCCGTATCCGTGTTTGGCGACATCGCGGTGAACGCACACTGGAAGCGTGTATTCGTCATCGCCATACTGGCGTATCACCCGGCGTGATGGCATGGGGTGCCATTGGTTACACGTCTCGGTCACCTCTTGTTCGCACTGACGGCACTTTGAACAGTGGACGTTACATTTCAGATGTGTTACGACCCGTGGCTCTACCCTTCATTCGATACCTGGAAAACCCTACATTTCAGCAGGATAATGCACGACCGCATGTTGCAGGTCCTGTACGGGCCTTTCTGGATACAGAAAATGTTCGACTGCTGCCCTGGCCAGCACATTCTCCAGATCTCTCACCAATTGAAAACGTCTGGTCAATGGTGGCCGAACAACTGGCTCGTCACAATACACCAGTCACTACTCGTGATGAACTGTGGTATCGTGTTGAAGCTCCATGGGCAGCTTTCTCTGTACACGCCATCCAAGCTCTGTTTGAGTCAATGCCTAGGCGTATCAAGGCCGTTATTACGGCCAGAGGTTGTTCTGGGTATAGATTTCTCAGGATCTATGCACCCAAATTGCGTGAAAATGTAATCACATGTCAGTTCTAGTATAATATATTTGTCCAATGAATACCCGTTCATCATCTGCATTTCTTCTTGGTGTAACAATTTTAATGGCCAGCTGCTTCAGATCAGGTAGTGTCATATTGATTTCCTATGTTTTGTGTTTCCTTCATAAATTTGGTGTACAATTTACTTAAGTGTTTATACCTTCTTCTTGGATGTTCTGATATCGACAGATCTTTCAATTGTTAGCACAGGCTGAAGTCGAAGAAAACTTAACTGCTGTTTTGTCATGTCTAGACATGGTTGGAAACCATGGCTGTTACATAAATAAATTGTTGATGGTGCACAGCAAACAACCACATTGGTTTCAGGTTATTTTATTCAAAAACTGCCGTTACTGGTTTCGTATTTTTTTAAATTCATCATCAGACTGTTTTTTCATGCGTTCATTAATATATATTACACGTTGGTTTCCTGTTAGTTGGTCTTGAATAAACAATGATCTACAAATTACAACGTGTAACCAGAATGGTTGCGCAACATATTTGTGTTGTAATGCAACTTACTTGAAATGTCCTACTGGCGCTTTTGTATTAGCAGTTTTCTTGCAATGAAGCACATTCTGACGGATGTTTGTATTTTCACAATAAAAAACGTGGCTCTGCGTTGTAAACCATTTCGTTTGGTCACAAAACGTATTTTCACTGTGCACCATATGTTTTGCTTTATAGCGCCCGAACACAAATAGACAGTTTGCAAAGTACATGAGTATCAAAGATGCTACAATGCAATCATACAAAGACATCACACATTTTCTTTAGGTGGAAGGAAACGTAATTGTATGTTATATTGAAATAGTGTTTTACATTAAATTTAGGATGTTAAATGCAGACAGAAACGACAAACACATGGGATTTTATGAATTGCAGCACTACAAACTTATTTATACAACAATAGAGACACACATGTGGGCAAGAAGTGTGTGAATACTTATGTGCTATTTGAACATCAATGATGAAAATATATTAGAACTTATCAGTATTTAGTGTCATAAAAATACTGACTATTGTAGGTACATAAAATATTATCTGATCTGCAGATAGGTGTACAAACAGAAAGTACTTTTAGGAAGTTTTACAGGAAAGGTGCTTTAGGCAAGTCTGATTGCTAATTAAGGATGTTAACAGGGGAAGCGTTTTTGTGTGTATCTATTTCTATTTCCTCTAATATGTTCATAGTGGACCCTTTTTCTGCTGAATGTAACATTTTCATATTGCTTTCAATGTTTGTCACTGAATGGTTTTCCTCCACAATGTGGGCTACAAATGTAGATTTATTCAAGTTTCCAAGCCTTAAGGGATTGAGGTGTACCTTGTACCTAACCTCAGACCTTCTGCCTGTCTGACCAATGTAAAATTTTGGCCATGAATCACATTGGAGCTGATTTACTGGAGGGGGCTTTGGAAAGATTTACATCATAGACCACTTTTTGCTGTAATTTATTGCTAGTAGAAAGCTGATATTAATATTCTTCTTATTAAATAAGTTTGCAGTTTTGTATGATGTTGGGCCTACACATGGGATAACAGTATATTTATGGTTGGCTTCTGCAGGAGGCTGCTTTGTTTTTTATTTAATTTTTGTGAAATGCTGTTCTGCGGAGCTGTTGCTTTCTTGTTGTTTTTTGTGGAGTTTGTCTGGCGTCATGGGATCATAGGAATTATTGTCGGCAATTGTTTTAATTAAATTGATTTCATTTTGTTGATCTGTGTGATTCATAGGTACCTTTAGCATTAAGTGTACCATGACTCTGAAATATGATATTTTGTGTTGGCTGGGATAATATGAGGTGTTGTCAAAGCTGACATATGTTGTGGTGGGTTTCCTGTAGATACTAAACTGGTGTTTATGGTTAACGCCACAGATTTTAAAATAAAGAAAATTTATGTTCTTATTTGTTTCATGCTGAACCGTGAATTTAATGTTTTTATACATTTTGCTGAAGTCTGTTGCCAGTGTATCAATTTATCAGTTTCACTGTTTGTATCATCACAAATCAGGATTTTATCATCAACACACCTTTTGTAGTATATTATTTTGTTTCTGATTTGATGATTAGTTGAGAAGTATTTTTGTTCTATGTGGTTGACGTAGATGGCTGCTAATATCCCAGCTAAGCCACTTCCCACTGCCAAACCATCATGTTGTTGGTAAAACTTATTGTTGAAGCTAAAATAATTGTGCTCTAGGATGAGTGTGAGTATTTTTATGAGTTCATTGGTATCTGCAGTACTAATTTCCTTATACCTATGCAGATTTTTTTCTTATACTGTTTATAGTTTCTTTAACAGGGATATCTGTGTAGAGATTGACCATGTCAGGTGATACAAATTTAGCTGGGGATGGGATGTGGATCTCTTCAGTAGAGGGTATATAATATTTGACAATGAGATCTTAAAGCCCATGGTTTAAAAAATATGAAGGAGTGTTTCTGGAGTTCACTATTGGGTAAATAGGACATCGTTCTTTGTGTATCTTTGGCTGTGCTCGTAGTTTTGCTGCTGAGGGATTCATTGTTTGTAAAGCCTATGCATTTCACATGTGTTCAATAAAAATTTACAGTTATTTAAAAGCTTATGGACTTTGGTTTGGAATTTCATTGTGGGATCAGACTTTACTCCAGTAATGTTGTTAGAGTGGAAAAACTGTAATGTTTTGTGTATATGTTCCTTTCTGTGCAATATGACAATGGAGCTTCCTTTAACAGCCTTTACTAGAGTGCTTTGCTTTCAGATAATCTGATATTGATATTTATCAAGTCTTTTAGTTCAGTGTTTCTGTGGGTATTATTTACTTTTAGCTGTTTCATTATCAGTTTATTTGACTTAAAAGCTATTGCATTTTTCTCACATGCATCTACTTTAGCTGTGTCATATGCAAGTTTTGTAGAGAATATGAGATATTTGACACTGTGACTGTTGAGTTTTGTTGCAAGATTATGTTTCAGACTCTTATTTAGTAGATTAAGTTCACTGAATGTCAGTGGAGTTAACTACCATGTCAAAGAATTTGTGTTGGCCTGCTTGTTTATTTTTATCCCAATCAGAATTATTAAAAGATCTTAATGCTTCTTATTTCTTCTTCTGTTTACACGAGATTATTTGTTGTTCTTTGTGTGCTTTACCATCTGTGGGCTGGAGGATGTGTGACAGTTGTAAAGGCGAGAGGCTGTTTCCTCTCTGCAGATGCAGTTTGTACATGAGATTGCTTAAGGTTTTTTTTTCTTCTTGTGTTGCATTTTTATCTCAGTTTTCGCCAAATAATTTTAAATTTTTGTTTCGCTAACCTGGCAGCTATAGGATCGCACTTGACTTTGACTTTCATATACTTCGGAACTACGTTTAGAGAGACACATTACTTGTTGAATTTGATGTCAACAGACGTTTTCATTGGGTTAATTTTGTGTTTCTTGAAAGCATGCGTATTTCTCACTTCCTGGCGAGGTAAACTGAATGTAATTTTCTCATATGTAGACATGGTCGTAGACTGTGTCTGTCATGTAAATAAATTGTTGACGGCGCACAGCAACCAGCCACAAATTGGTTTCAGGTTAGTTTATTCTAAAAGTACCGTTACCGGTTTCGAATTTTTTACAATTCATCATCAGACGGCTTTTTCATGCTTTCATCAATTCGTATTACACATTGGTTTCCTGTTAGCTGCCTTAGGATAAATAATAATTTACAAATTACAAACGTGTAACCAAAATGGTTGCGCTACGTATTTGTGTTGTAATGCAAGAAAACTGCTAATACAAAAGCGCCAGTAGGACATTTCAAGCACGTTGCGTTACAACACAAATACGTAGTGCAACCATTTTGGTTACACGTTTGTATTTTAAATTATTGTTAATCTTAGGGAAACTAACCGGAAAACATTGTGTAATATGTATTGATGAAAGCATGAAAAAAGTCGGGTGATGAACTGTAAAAAAATTTGAAATCGGTAACGTTACTTTTGGAATAAAGAGACCTGAAATCAATTTGTGGCCGGTTGCTGCGCACCATCAACAATTTAAACTTAATGGCATTTTCACCTTTCGCGATTTTCAGCTTTTAGAACCCGCTTTTCATTGCTGCATTTTCGTTGTTTGTAGTTGACTTTTATTAACACTTCACATAAGTTGTCTTCATAAATATATTACAGTGATTCCAACTGTTTTGCACAACCTACACGAGAAACAAATGAATACCAAACACACAGCGTCAAAGTGCAAAGCAGAAAAATCATAGTAATATTTCTACGAAGAAACCTTATGTGAAGTTTTACAAAAGTGAAGTGCAGAAAACGCAAATGCAGCAAAAAAGCAGTTTCTAAAAGCGCGTTTCTAAAAGTCGCAAATGTTGAAACTGCAACAAAATTTTCTCCATTTTAACCTTTTGCTAACGACGAGGGAAAAACCTGTCGGCTTTGAAAGAAAAAAAAAAAAAAAAAGAAAAAAGAGGAGTAAACACCGTAAGTAAATTCAACTCAAATTTTACTAAGAAAACTATTTACCCCACAACAACAAAATGTAGAACGTATTATGTGTGCCATATTTACAGTAGGACCGCTGGTGAAGCTTTGTAAATAAAAGCGTCACGTGTCTGGTGTGAAACACTATTAAACAGCAGTCACTTAATACGAGAAGAAAATAATGATTCTTGTATAACAACAGCTTCGAATGAGCGTAATGCAAACATACATCTTACGCATAAATTGGCAATAGTTGGATAACACGTGGATAGTAAATGATTTCCTGCGCACACCCGCTTCATTTAGAGATATCCATCTTCGTAACCGGATTGGTGAGTCCTTTTTTGGAAAGCCAAGGTGGCTCACTGTAATGCGCGCTGCCATCGCAGACAATGGGTGGCGTTTCAATTTTGTTCCGTTGCTGCCGTACTGTGGATTTTTCTCCGCTCGTATCTCAACATTCTATCATTTGCAATCTCGTTAAAACGTCAGCCTATTATTATAGGTTGGATATAATCTAAATGTGTTGTTACCAGCCGCAATGGTATTTAGGGAGTGAAAAAAAAGAGGCGAAAAAAGCTACGACCAGTTACTGATTGCAATAAACCGCTCAAGCAGTCTGTTACAAAATGTGTGACGCTTATGATTGCCGTGGAGGAAAAGAAAAGTTTACTTTCTTGGTGAAACAGGTATTGTCTCAGTAACTGACATCGATATTAGCTTAGATATTTTTGGACCTCTGCTGGATCGTTAATTCTAAAGTGCATAAATGATACTACTTCAGACTATTTCAGCAGATAAAAGACGCTTGCTAACCTTGAGAGGAATTAGGTGCCAAATTTCTTTACGCCTTAGAAGTATAAAAATACCTTGCGGTTTTGATGTGCGTCTTACTATCTGTCGCCTTGGCTGTTGTGAAACACAGAATAGAGACTTTTTCTTATTTGTTTTGGCCGTCGTTTTCACGATCATAAAAAAATCCATATTTTTACATGTTAACCAGAATGAAAAATGTTCCTATCATACAACAAAAAGGTAGATATGTCCTGGGCAGAGTTAGGGGCGTAAAAGATGGGGACTAGCTTTTCGACATATATGGCAGCTTTAGACATTTCAATCAAAACATCTTGACGTATTCGCGCTTTTTAACTTGTTAGTATATGTGATGTCACCTCCAGAAACAAACCCTTTCCCAGAAATTTTATCCCCCCCCCCAAAAAAATAACCATTTTAGTCATTATATGTGTGCCCTTCAGCCATATGATACTGTACCTATATATTCTTTATTAAGACTGGCGAGTATTCTGGGCACAGGATCAGGGACCTTAGCCTGTAAATTACAGATGCATGTGTGCCAACACCTTGCAGCTAAGAGAGCTCATTGCGGTGAAAAGTAGAATTAACTTGTAAACGAAACACGAATATGTCAAGACGATTTGATTTAAATGTCTCTGAAGCTACCAGATAAGCCTTCTTTTATATCCCTAACTCTGACCAGGACATATTCTACTTTTTTGTGCTACGATAACAGTATATTCCATTCTGGTTTCCACCTTTTACTCTACCATAATTTTGAAATTAGACTGCCATAGTTTGGCAACCGATGTAGATTTTTCTTGACTCGGGCGGCAATGTCAGCTTACTGAATACTTGTTCTTGCACATTGAATGTGTGTCCTTGGGCCAGGATGTCTAGTTGCTGAGATGCCCTTGACACCCTCCTTATGACATTATTTTGTTGATTTGGTTGCAAGAGCTGTTCACTATGCCTGGGCAAAATGTGTTGCAATACCTGAATACCAATGAGTTGTTGGGATCAAAGGGCGTATTTTTCCATAAGGTTTCCCATTGTGTTAGTTCTCCTTTCCCATTCAGAATTCCACATCACTCACATCATCATTTTAAGACGTTGAAAATCAATGTGTGGTTCCTTTGGGTGACATGGTGTGCCTGACGTTACACATTGTTTAGCCGGTTGGTCAGCCTGTTCTTTGCTAGGAATCTCACATTTGCCTTTAACTCAGATTAATGTGACTTCTTTGTGCTGATTTTGCAAATACTAGTCTTTTCCATAATTTCAAAGACCACAGGGTTGTTGGATTCTGTGCAAACTGTTTTTTTTTCAGGGTCATGACTGCAGCCTGAGATCTGTTAAAAAGATAGTTTTGCCCTCAATACAATTTCCTGTACTCTCAATCCTTCAAAATAGCCATTGCCTATACTGTCACAGCGGAATTTCCACAGATAACTTCCTCAAACTGGTATGGAAATGAGCGTTTGGCGACATTGGCCGGAAGGCCCCTTACGAGGCAGGTCCGGCCGCCTTGGTGCAGGTCTTATTACATTCGACGCCATATTGGGCGACCTGCGTGCCGGATGGGAATGAAATACTTTCAAAAACTGTGGAGAATAATTGGTTAATGTGTTCAACAATGACTAATGATTCATTTTGTAGTTTTTTAGGGTGACAGGGCAAGGGACGATAAGTGTTTTTTGGTGGGTTGTAAGTCCATATTAATGGCAGATAGGCTCCTATTAAGTGTTTTTTTTTGTTGGGGGGGAGGGGGGGAGCGGGGTTCCTAATGCAGTTTTTCAAGCAAGCTATTGGGAAATTATGGTACACAAAATGCAAACCAAACATAATCATTGTTTGACTGTTGACAACTGGATGAGTATTTATATGGTGTGAAGTGTGACTAGTGAACGATGTTGAACAATGAATGAAAAGATAGCACTGTTTTTTTTTCATTGTGAAATAATTTCTATGCAAGAAAATTTAAACAAAATAGCATTTAACACTAGACATAAGACGAATGGCGTTACACCGTTGTTAAGAAACTACAACTGTATTTGAGAACATGGAGGCTCTTCCCCATCAGGCAATCTTGATTTAAGTTTACATGAGGCAAATGATAGGATAGAATCTACTGCTAGGGACAGTCATATGGAAACCGAACACGTGACACAGTGGGACCATGGAATAGTTCCATTCAAAAGTAATCACCACACGCGTTGAGACATTTGTATCACTGGGAGACGTGACGTTCAATTCCTGTTTCGCAGAAAACAATCGGTAGGTGACGGATCAATAACCGCATGTACACTTGCACTTCCTCATCCATGTGAAACCAATGTCTACACATGTATTTCTTCAGGTCGCCAAAGATGTGAAAATTACATTGTGAAAGATCTTGGCTGCATGGAGGATGTTCACTGTTCCCCAACCAAATAGCTGAAGCATGTCCTTCGTCTGATTGGAAGTGTGCGAGCGGGCGTTATCGTGCAACACGATGCTTCCTCTTCTCGTCGAGTTCTCGAGCGTGGAATCAAAATCAATCTGCAGCGCCACGAAGGCACTTTGCCGAAACTGCGACGCACCATAAATTCAAAACGCCCAGAAATGAGGTCGGATGGAATCCTCCCGGTGCACTATAACGCCCACCCCCACACTCCCAATCATACGAAGGCTACATTTCAGCGATTTGGTTGGGAAACACTGCAACACACTGCCTCCAGCCAGGATCTTTCACCATGTGATTTTCACATCTTTGGTCACGTGAAGAAAGACGTGTGTGGTCGTCGGTTTCAATCGGACGAGGAATTGCAGCAGTGGTGCGATTGTGTTTCCTTCAATGGTCGATATAATGGCACCATTCTATGGTCTCATTGTGGCGAGTGTTCGGTTTTCATTTGACTGACCCTCATGTAAGGCCACAGCCGACTATCTGTGCTGTCCTTGGCAAGCTAGGCCTGTAAGTATGAACAACTTCTAGTTTTTGTTCCTAATCTTTAATACCATGGCATGTCCAATATGCTTGTAATAGTGATCCATGGATAAACAAAACTATTGCTACTAACACGAATACGAATTTTAACACTTTGAGAGTTAGAAAGACTAAACATTCTTATGATACTGAGGTACATTACAGCAGAGAGGAAAATTAATCTTCAGAGCGTTACGTGTTCGCAGAGGCATGAGGTAAATTATGAGTTTTGGAGGGAGACTGGAGCATATTTAGCTTTGGAGCCTCTGAATGAAAGGCGACTTGGGTGTCATATGTATCGAGAGCGCGTCTCACCAAGGTTATACGTCACTGACGACTCAAGGTGACATATCAGCAACAAGGGTTTACAATGGGTGACATCACACCCCCAGACATCTAAATTTCGATGATTTGAAGCTGATTTTCAGCTTAGGGGTAGTAGGACAACATCAGAACTCAGCCATCGTCTGTTGCCGTTGAACAGGGAGGTTGCTTTATGATTAGATTAACACTAGTTCCATGGATCATGAATACGATATTTCGTAATGATGTGGAACGAGTCAAATTTTCCAGTACATGACATAATTAAGTTAGTTTAACAATAATTAAGTTGATATAACAACTTTTTTATTTTATTTTATTTTAATTTTTTAATAATTTTTGTTTGTTTTTTTCTTTTTTCTTAATTTATATCTAAAAATTCCTCTATGGAGTAGAAGGAGTTGTCATTCAGAAATTCTTTTAATTTCTTCTTAAATACTTGTTGGTTATCTATCAGACTTTTGATACTATTTGGTAAGTGACCAAAGACTTTAGTGGCAGTATAATTCACCCTTTTCTGTGCCAAAGTTAGATTTAATCTTGAATAGTGAAGATCATCCTTTCTCCTAGTATTGTAGTTATGTACATTGCTATTACTTTTGAGTTGGGTTTGGTTGTTAATAACAAATTTCATAAGAGAGTATATATACTGAGAATCTACTGTGAATATCCCTATATCCTTAAATAAACGTCTGCAGGATGATCTTGGGTGGACTCCAGCTATTATTCTGATTACACGCTTTTGTGCAATAAATACTTTATTCCTCAGTGATGAATTACCCCAAAATATGATGCCATATGCAAGCAATGAGTGAAAATAGCCGTAGTAAGCTAATTTACTAAGATGTTTATCACCAAAATTTGCAATGACCCTTATTGCATAAGTAGCTGAACTCAAACGTTTCAGCAGATCATCAATGTGCTTCTTCCAATTTAATCTCTTATCAATGGACACACCTAAAAATTTTGAATATTCTACCTTAGCTATATGCTTCTGATTAAAGTATATATTTATTAATGGCATCATACCATTTACTGTACGGAACTGTAAGTACTGTGTCTAATCAAAATTCAGTGAGAGTCCGTTTACAAGGAACCACTTAGTAATTTTCTGAAAGACATTATTGACAATTTTATCAGTTAATTCTTGTTTGTCAGGTGTGATTACTATACTTGTATCATCAGCAAAGAAAAACTAACTTTGCCTCTTCATGAATATAGAATGGCAAGTCATTAATACATATTAAGAACAACAAAGGACCCAAGACCGACCCTTGTGGAACCTCATTCTTGATAGTTCCCCAGTTTGAGGAATGTGTTGATCTTTGCATATTATGAGAACTGCTTATTTCAACTTTCTGCACTCTTCCAGTTAGGTACAAATTAAACCATTTGTGCACTGTCCCACTCATGCCACAATACTTGAGCATGTCTAGCAGAATTTCATGATTTACACAATCAAAAGCCTTTGAGAGATCACACAAAATCCCAATGGGTGGTGTTCGGTTATTCATATCATTCAAAATTTGATTGGTGAAAGCATATATGGCATTTTCTGTTGAAAAACCTTTCTGGAAACCAAACTGACATTTTGTTAGTACTTCATTTTTACAGATATGTGAAGCTACTCTTGAATACATTACTTTCTCAAAAAATTTGGATAAAGCTGTTGGAAGGGAGATTGGACGGTAATTGTTGACATCAGATCCATCCCCTTTTTTATGCAAAGGTATAACGATAGCATATTTCGGTCTATCAGGGAAAATGCGCTGTTCCAGAGAGCTGGTACACAGGTGGCTGAGAATCTTACTTATTTGTTGAGAACAAGCTTTTAGTATTTTGCTGGAAATGCCATCAATTCCATGTGAGTTTTTGCTTTTAAGCAAGTTTATTATTTTCCTAATTTCAGAGGGAGAAGTGGGTGAGATTTCAATTGTATCAAATTGCATAGGTATGGCCTCTTCCATTAACTGCCTAGCATCTTCTAATGAACACCTGGATCCTACTATATCCACAACATTTAGAAAATGATTATTAAAAATATTTTCAACTTCTGACTTTTTGTTCATAAAGTTTTGATTAAATTTGATGGTAATACTGTCTTCCTGTGCTCTTGGTTGACCTGTTTCTCTTTTAATAATATTCCAAATTGTTTTAATTTTATTATCAGAGTTGCTGATTTCAGACATGATACACATACTTCTGGATTTTTTAACAACTTTTCTTGATATAGCACAGTAGTTTTTATAATGTTTGATAGTTTCTGGGTCACTACTCTTTCTTGCTGTCAGATAATTTCCCTTTTCCGTTTACAAGATATTTTAATACCCTTAGTAAGCCAAGGTTTGTTACATGGTTTCTTACGAGTATATTTAACTATTTTCTTGGGGAAGCAGTTTTCAAATGCATTTACAAAAGTGTCATGAAATAAATTATATTTTAAATTGGCATCAGGTTCACGGTACACCTCATCCCAGTCTAACTGCTGTAGGCTTTCCCTGAAATTTGCAATTGTTAAATCGTTGACTGAACGTACTACTTTGGAGGACTGTTTAGTACTGCTGAATGGAGCTATGTCATATATTGTAACTAGCTGTGCACCATGATCAGAAAGACCATTCTCAACAGGCTGAGTATTTATCTGGTTAAACTTATCTTGGTCTATAAAGAAGTTATCTATCAGTGAGCTGCTATCCTTTACCACTTGAGTGGGAAAATCAATAACGGGTGTCAAACTGAAAGAACCGAGTAATACTTCAAGGTCATTTTTCCTATTACCCTCTTTCAGAGAATCTACATTGAAGTCCCCACAAATAATAATTTGCTTCCCCCTGTCTGACAGATAGCACAACAAGGAGTCCAAATTTTTCAGAAATAGATGAAAATTTCCTGATGGGGACCTATATACAGTTACAATTATAAATGTGCCTTTATTTAATTTAAGCTCACAGGCACATGCTTCTATATGTTTCTCTACACAAAACTTTTTTGTTTCTATACTTTTTGCACAATGATAACTTTTGACATGTATGGCAACTCCTCCTTTCTCCATATTGTCACTAATTACATGTGCAGAAAGCTTATATCCACTTACATTTACCTTATCCATATCAGTAACAATGTGATGCTCAGACAGGCATAGTATATCTATTTCATCCTCAGCTTCTAAATCTTCAAAACAAACCAGAAGCTCATCTATTTTATTCTTTATACTCCCAATATTTTTATGAAATATACTTACATTATTTTTAATTATACTTTTATGAGAACCTTTCCTTATTCTAACATTTGCAGTACTCTTCTGTCTGAATTTCTCATTGTGCTTAGGCCTAGTTCCTATAGCAGTGGTCACATGGTGTTCAGAGAGGCAGATTATGTCAACTGGGTTGGGTGATTTTAATTCATCAATGCAATTACCTAGGACTGAGATAAAATTTCTGGTGATTGGTGAAAATTTATAATTGACAGCTGTGATTGGTGATCCAAAGTGCTAGAATTGTGCTGTTTAATTTCTTTCCTAAACTGAAGATCTGTTTCAATCCTGACCTCTTGTAGAACTTGACATCTTTCTGTCTTACCTATCCTAAAAAAGGTGCTGCTCCAACACTTGTAACCACTGGTATTTTACCATTCATGGCAGTGCCTCCCCCCTTAAATTTCCTGCTATTACCCCAGCCAGTTTACCCTTCGCTTTCCTGTTGAGATGTAGGCCGTGCCTGGTATAGTCCCACCTACTGAAAGAATCAACAGGAACCACACCAATATGAGCCCCCGCACCCGACCCAAGCAGCCGTTCCAACTCCAAATTAACTCTCCCAACAGAAGAGTTCAAATGAGGCTGCTCATGGCGTCTCAGGACAGATACAAATTCATCATTGGTGTGTCTCGATGCCGACGCAGTCTTTACCAGGTCACACTCTATACTGTATCCAGGATCTCTGTCGATACTGTTCCCTGGCCCTCGCACAATAACCACGGTGTCTTCCCTGGTAAATCCTTTACAGAGTGAACCTAAATCCTCTGTCACCTGATCCAGACTGTCACTTGGTTTGAAAAAATTTGTGACCTGGTATTCTGGTCCTAATTCCTCCTGCAGAAGTTGGCCTACACCTCTGGCATGAGAACTGCGTAACAACAAAACTTTGTTCCTTTTCGATAACTTTCCTACGTTCTTTTTCAATTTCGTATTGAAAGTTTGTTGTGTCCTGTCTACACCTACCTCTGCTTGAGGCTCATCAGTTTCTAACTGAAGCAACAGGTCAAACTTATTTTTGACATTCACCACAAAACGGTCAGACTTAGTTCTAGGTCTGTTCCTTCTGTTACCTGTTGCCACTTCCCACCTCTCTTTGCCCTTCTCCCTCCTTAACTCATCCAGATCTTCCCTAGCCTGATCTAGCTCAGCCTGAAGGGCAGCAATTTTTCCCTCCTGTTCCACTATCTTCCTATCTCTGCTGCAAATCCTACATAACCACTGATGAGCCTAATCCACATTCCCGACACCCACGCCACTGCAGTCCCACCAATGAAAAAAACTACTGCATCCATCACACCAAACCCCGGAACTAACAATTCTACGGCAAGTCAGGCACTTCTCACTCATGGCAAAAATAATACTTTAGCTAGAATAAATCAATTAAATTACCGGCTCGAAGCCGGACACACGATGATGAGCCAAACCGTAATGCCCACCCGCTTAATAGCTTGTCTGTCCGTCTTTGGAACGAAATAAATCACCGAATCTTCGTATCAAGATCCAACAGTTTGTTGGCAGTTTTGTGGAGGTATGTGGCATTAGATGTCTACTCACAGGTCATGTAATTCGCGTAAACAACGGGTCGCTGATTTGCGTACGTGATTATGGCGGCCGGTAGCGACCCAGATGGGTTCCATAAGATTTGCATCAGATGAATTTGGTCGCCTAGACATCAATGTGAGTTCACTATAATGCTCCCCAAACCACTGTAGCACGGTTCTGGCTCCGCGACACGGACAATGATACTGCTGAAAAATGACATCGCCGTAGGGGAAAAGATCAAGCATGAAGAGATGCAGGTAGTTCACAGCCGTAACTGTGTCTTCGATTGGCACTACAGGTCCCATACAAGCGCAGCAGAGTGTCTACCGTAGAATAATACTGCTCCCACCTGCGTGCGTCTGTGGCGCGCTGCACAATTAGAAGCGCCGTCCACCTCGAATGGAGACGACCATCGAGCTAGCGTAACAAAAATGTGATTCACCCGAAGGACTGACACGTTTTCATTGATCGACGGTCGAACCCCGATGGTCACGTGCCCACTGCAGTCGTATTTGACCATGTCATTGGGTCAACATGTGAACACGTATGGGCGGTCTGCTGCGGAGCTGCAAGTTCGACAACGTACGGTGAACGGTGTTCTGCGAAACACTTGTGCGTGCACCAGCATTGTGTTCTTTCGGAAGAGATACCACAGATCACCATCTATCCTACTTTACAGAGCAAACAAGCCTTCGAACCCCGCGTTCTGTAAAGAGTCGCGGACGTCCAAATATTTAGCGCCTAGGTGGCTGTTTCACTGCCCTTCTACTTCTTTCCGTAGATGCTCACGACAGTAGCACGTTAGCATTCGACCAGCTTCGCCATTTTTGAGATACTCGTTCATAGATCCTAGGCAATAATAATCTGTCCTTTGTTAAAGTCGCTTATCCAATGCATTTCTCCATTCGTGGTCTATATCATAGCTAGTGTGATCCTCTGGCCATGTCTGCTTTGCTTATATACTCTTGTTATCGTGTCACATGCGCGCAACGCCGCCAGGTGGCATCCAACATAACGATGGACAGTGGTCATATTGTTTAGATAAGCTGTCAAAGAACTGATAGTGTAAACAGTGTACGATGTGCATACATCTTATACAAAATTTTCTTTTATTGTATTAAAAAAGATTTTTGCTGCTATATGAGATTTTATTTAATAACGACTAGTCTATATGTGTAACTGGTTCTTTTTAAGATTGATAATATTGTTGAGATGTAATGTCATGAACAAGAATCGAATCCATACTGAATACAAAAATATATATACGAATGATTTTGTTAGCATATGAGTGGCATTAGTTTAATGCAATTTGTGTTTCGTGATAAATAATGATCCTCTAGCTCCTCCCTTTTAGAATTAAGACAGTTTTAAAGAAATTGTAAGCTTTTAAATGACACAAACTGATGAGCCAAAACACTATGACCACTTGCTTATATAGCTTATTGGTCCACCTTTAGATCGCAATTGTTGTTTTTGTTGTGGTCTTCAGTCTAGAGACTGGTTTGATGCAGCTCTCCATGATACTCTATCCTGTGCAAGGTTTGTAAGGGGTCCGTAGGCCCTTACTATAACTTTTCACTCGGCACAGGTCGATAGGGCGAACAATCGATTGTGACGTGTTGCGAGAGCGAGTATCGAGATGCGCCAGAGTGGTTGGCGGGAATGGTGTGTACGTGGAGGCCATTATTAGAATACAGGGTTTTTTAAGCGAGAAGGGTGTCACCATCGCCGTGGTTAGACCCCTAAATAATAAATAAATACCGGGAAAGTGATGAAGTATCTTTATAAAAGTGATCAGTGCCGATATTTAGTTTCGCGTCTACCGCGCCGGCCTAACCTTGGATTGCAGTGTTGGATGCAGTGATGGATTAGCGTATGACGATAATGGCAAATGAAGAAAGCCTGTGCTGAGATTGGCCGTAATTAGATATGTATGACGAAGGCAGTGGCTGTCTCCTTTTTGTGTTTTGAGAAGAATATAATAATTAGTAAAACTGTGTTGGTGTTCCTTATTACCATACATTCAGTATTATAGTATTGAACAGGACGAACTGGAAAGAACCAAACTTCCGTAGCAGTCATACCCGATTACCAGCTCCATTAGGTTGACGGTCATGTTAATAATAAATATTGGGCTGCTATTCGATCAGATCAGGTCGGGATAAAAACGGAGGTGTTACAGGTTCTTCATCTCCCAGTACCTACTGCACACTACATCCTTCTGAATCTGTTTAGTGTATTCATTCTTGGTCTCCCTCTACGATTTTTACCCTCCACGCTGCCCTCCAATGCTAAATTGGCGATCCCTTGATGCCTCAGAATATGTCCTACCAACCGATCCCTTCTTCTAGTCAAGTTGTGCCACAAATTTCTCTTCTCTCCAATTCTATCCAATACCTCCTCATTAGTTATGTAATCTACCCATCTAATCTTCAGCATTCTTCTGTAGCACCACATTTAGAAAGCATCTATTCTCTTCTTGTCTAAACTATTTATCGTCCACATTTCACTTCCATCCATGGCTACACTCCATACAAATACTCTCAGAAACGACTTCGTGACACATAAATCTATCCTCGATGTTAACAAAATTCTCTTCTTCTTCAAATAGCTTTCCTTCCCATTGCCAGTCTAAATTTTATATCCTCTCTACTTCGACCATCATCAGATCGCAATAAAGCTGCGAATCTGTGTGCCATGGATTCGGCACGTCCTCGGTAGGTTTCTGGGCATATGTGGTCACGCAGTTCTTGCAAATGATGGGCCACTGGGCATCAAGTTGTCGCCAAATAGCACGCTAGATGTGTTCCATCGAGTTCAGATCAGGCAAATTTGCAGACCAATACATTAAATGTGAATTAACTGTCATGCACATCAAACCACTGCAGCACGATTCTGGTCTTGTAATACAGAGAGTTAATCTGCTGGAACAAGCCATCGTTCTCAGGGAAGAATTCAAGCATGAAGGGCTGCGTGTGGTCCTCAATAGGTTCTTGGAGTCCACAGCTGCCAAGGTGCCTTCCATCACTACCACATGTCTCATGGAGTCATAGGTTACAGTTCCCCACAGCACAATACTGAACCACCGGCCTGCGTCTTCGGCGTGGTGCATGTTTCCAGTCGCCATTCGCCTGGATGAGGGCGTGTCTGGAAGCGACCATCAATATGGTGTGACAAGAAAAGTGGTTCATCCGACCAGGTGATGTGTTTCCATTAATCGACGATCCAACCTCGATGATGTCGTGCCCACTGCAGTTGTAACTGATGTCGTTGGCTCAACATAGGAATACGTAAGAGTCATCTGCTGTGGGCCATATTCAACAATGTGCGCTGAATGATTTTCTCCGAAACAATTGTGGCCACACCAGCAATGTTTTCTTTGGTCAAGTCTGCTACATATCGCCACCCATCCTACTTTACGGAGCTGGAAAGCCTCTGTCTTCCATGTTCGCTGATGAAACGTAGACTGCGGCTGGCTCTGAGCACTATGGGACTTAACATCTATGGTCATCAGTCCCCTAGAACTGAGAACTACTTAAACCTAACTAACCTAAGGAGAGCACACAACACCCAACCATCACGAGGCAGAGAAAATCCCTGACCCCGCCGGGAATCGAACCCGGGAACCCGGGCGTGGGAAGCGAGAACGCTACCGCACGACCACGAGATGCGGGCATGAAACGTAGACATCCATCATCTTGTCGCTTACGGTGCTCGTGGCTTTAGTGTGCTTCATTTCCTTACTATAGATGGTCACGGCAGTAGTGCGCGAATAGCCGACCAGCTTCGCCGACTCCGAGATGCTCGTTCCCAGACTCCGTGACATAACAATCAACCCTTTGTCAAAATCGCTCATGTCAGTCGATTTCTCCGTTTGTATCCAGCATGGTCGCTAGAATGATTCATCATTCGTCTCTGCTGCGCTTACAGGCTTTCCTGACCGTGTCACGTGCCTGCAACGACACCAGGCAGGAATAAGTCTCACGATGGGGAGTTGTAATGATTCGGCACAACAAAAATTATGTAAAAATGTGCCTCTGACTTTATACATACGTTCTTTGGTTGTAGCTTCCAGCACGTTCGCATAACTTTTGTTTTGTCTGAGGACGGTGACGTTTGCGGTCGCTTCTTACTCGTTCTCTCTTACTGAAGCGTGCAGGAGTGTCAGGTGAGTCGTGATTTAGTGCGGAAGTTGAGTGCACGATCTTGCTGTTGTGAAGTAGCGGGATCAGATGGCCTGTAACAAAACTGTGTTTTGTGTGCCTGTGGAGGGTGTCAGACGAAAATTAAATGATGCGATGAGTACAATTACAATAATTTGCTCCAATACAGGAAGAGTGATGTCTGGAATAAGTTCGGTGCTATAGTCCAAGCTTCAGAAAAAAAGATACAAATTACGCGCACTGCAAATGAAGTCGTCGTATTCTCGTTTATTCCATCTCTCAAGTGAGAAAACATATGTGCTCCGTCAAACGAAAACTGGGCACAAAGCAACGTCTCTGTTAAGTCCATGCGACCAAAAAACACGCTTTTTGGGTACTGTTTTGGTGATGGCTACTTGTGTTTATACGGTAATTACATTCAGTTCTTTAAGTTTTTTAGAAGACTACTGTAAATTTATTTTAATATTTAATCGCAATTTAGAGAATACGCTTAATCTTCATGTCCTGTTTTCTTGTACTGTCGTCACAAACCTGATAACGTGTCAAAAATGTGTGTATCACAAAGTAATTATCAAGACGTTCTCAGACTGAATGTGGATGTGTGTGATGTCCTTAGGTTAGTTAGTTTTAAGTAGTTCTAAGTTCTAGGGGACTGATGACCACAGCTGTTAAGTCCTATAGTGCTCAGAGCCATTTGAACCATTTTTCAGACTGAATGGCCAACGTTCTTGCCACAGCGGTAACACCGGTTTGCGTCAGATCACCGAAGTTAAGCGCTATCGGACTGGGCTAGCACTGGGACGGGTGGCCATGCGATCTGCCGAGCGCTGTTGACAAGCGGGGTGCACTCAGCCCTTGTGAGGTAAACTGAGGAGGTGCTTGATAGAGGAGTAGCGGCTCCGCTCTCGTAAACTGACGTACGGCCAAGAGAGTGGTGTGATGACCACATGACCCTCCATATCCGCATCCAGTGAAGCCTGTGGGATGAGGATGACACGGCGGCTGGTCTGCCCGTGTGGCGAGCGCTATTGGCGAGTGGGGTTGGTTGATCAGTCGTCGCAGCGGACGATGTGTATTGGATTTTTGCCCACTTCTGGGTTCTGTGTGCCCCTGTTTACTTGCAGTTCGTCGCCGTAGCTCCACAGAGACTGGTTTTAGTGTTGTTTGAATTGGTTGTGGTATTGTTCTCTGGGTAGGTCTGTGAAGGGGTCCAATTAATAGTTCTACTGGGAAAGACAGGACAATTAATATGCCGAGCTGTTAAAATCTTTTACTTTTTTGAAAAATTGTATTTTAGAATTACATTGGCCAGCCAGTGGGGTGTCCACTAGCCTTAGCCACACAGGGAGATGCCTGTGGACTGTAGATGAATGCCCTATATTGGTATGGTGCAGTATCTGTATCCAGTGAAATTTTTTAATGAGCAGTCAGTCTTAACGCTGTCAGAGTACTGGATCTGTGGAGGCAATTTGTTGCAATTACCTCGGACTAATCTTACGTTTAAATATTACCCTCTTGTTTAACTGATATTAGTGTTAGATCAGCTCTGACAGTAACCACGTAAAACATAAGAATAATTCACCACTTGAATCTTCTACAAATTTGTTCCCTCTCTTTAAAAAAAATGCCAAACACTTATATAAGATTATAACACTTAAGCCCAAAAAATAATCAAAGTAACTGCAATAGAACTATTATTTGTCCCCAGAAACACACACATACACACACACACACACACACTTATATATATATATATATATATATATATATATATATATAAATGTGTATATATATATATATATATATATATATATATATATATATATATATAATGGTTCTGGGGACAAATAATAGTTCTATTGCAGTTACTTTGATTATTTCTTGGGCTTAAGTATTATAATCTTATATAAGTGTTTCGCATTTTCTTTAAAGAGAGGGAACAAATTTGGAAAAGATCCAAGTGGTGAATTATTCTCGTGCTTTACGTAGTTACTGTCTAAGCTGATCTAACAGTAATATCAGGTTGTCAGTTTTGCAGGCTGCGCTAGTTATCCATATCGTATGCTGTCCCAGCTCCTGGTTGTCCGACCGGCCAACAAATTGTTCCGTAGTGCCTCACCAACCGGCCGACTTGATGACAGGAAAGGAAACGGGGGCGGTTGTGGGAGGAGTCTGGTCCTAGAACCTCTTCGGAACCGCTGTTCCGTGTCAAGTTGTCGTTGCGGGTCGTCAGTCACGTAAGTTGTTATACTTACTGCGACGCTCTGTCCCGGGGATCTTAGTTTTTCGTTCGTCGTTAAATTTACCCTTGCCTGCTTTTTCTTCCCGGGACTGAGCCTCAAACTTGTGCAAACTGGAAAGCTTCAAGCCATCAGACGGTTACTAAATTCCAGAAACTCGATTGTAAGTTAAATTCACCAATTTTTGCTAATTTACCAAACGTTTAACTCCCTACAGGTCGGCTTGCTGTCACTGTTTTTACATTTGTTGTATTCCTGGCAGCCACTACCGTCGCCTTGTTGTTATGAAGTGTGTCATTTATTCTCTTAAATTGTTTTGGAAGAATTGAACAATATCTTGATCTATTTCGATTAAAATGTTCCTTTTTTTAAATTTTTTAAAAGGGAATATTTATAAGCCTTCTGGGGCTCTGTATTGATTTTAACCTTGTTGTACACTACTGGCCATTAAAATTGCTACACCACGAAGATGAAGTGCTACAGACGCGAAATTTAACAGACAGGAAGAAGATGCTGTGGTATGCAAGTGATTAGCTTTTCAGAGCATTCACACAAGCTTGGCGCCGGTGGCGACACCTCCAACGTGCTGACATGATGAAAGTTTCCAACCGATTTCTCATACACAAACAGAAGGTGACCGACGTTGCCTGGCCAAACGTTGTTGTGATGCCTCGTGTAAGGAGGAGAAATGCGTACCATCACGTTTCCCACTTTGATAAGGGTCGGTTTGTAGACTACCGCGATTGCGGTTTATCGTATCGCGACATTGCTGCTCGCGTTGGTCGAGATCAATGACTGTTAGCAGAATATGGAATCGGTGGGTTCAGGAGGGTAATACGGAACGCCGTGATGGATCCCAGCGGCCTCGTATCACTAGCAATCGAGATGACAGGCATGTTACCCGCATGGCTGTAACGGATCGTGCAGCCGCGTCTCGATCCCTGAGTCAACAGATGGGGACGTTTGCAAGGCAACAACCATCTGCACGAACAGTTCGACGACGTTTGCAGCAGCATGGACTATCAGCTCGGAGACCATGGCTGCGGTTACCCTTGACGCTGCATCACAGACAGGAGCGCCTGCGATGGTGTACTCAACGACGAACCTGGGTGCACGAATGGCAAAACATCATTTTTGCGCATGAATCCAGGTTCTGTTTACAGCATCATGATGGTCGCATCTGTGTTTGGCGACATTGCGGTGAACGCACATTGGAAGCGTGTATTCGTTATCGCCATACTGCCGTATCATCCGGCGTGATGGTACGGGGTGCCGTTGGTTACACGCCATCCAAGCTCTGTTTGACTCAATGCCCAGGCGTATCAAGGCCGTTATTACGGCCAGAGGTGGTTGTTCTGGTTACTGATTTCTCAGGATCTATGCACCCAAATTGCGAGAAAATGTAATCACATGTCAGTTCTAGTATAATATATTTGTCCAATGAATACCCGTTTATCATCTGCATTTCTTGTTGGTATAGCAATTTTACTGGCCAGTAGTGTAATACTAAGAAATTTCAAGACAATTTCTAAGCCTTCTGGCGCTTGGTGATGATTCGTTTTGATCTTGTTGTAATTTTTGCTAAGACAGAATTTTAAAGTAAATTCTAAGCCTTCTGGCCCTATGTGATTCTTGATGCTGATTTTGGTGTAATTATTTTTAAAAAAGAAATTGGGATAAATTTCAAAGAAGATTTTTAAGCGCTTCTGGGGCTCTGATTATTTATTGTTGTTAACTGGCTTTCCGCTTGATTCCCCTGCAAAGGAAAATACTAAATGTTTTCACGAAATAAATCTAGATGTTGTCAATCACGAGTCATGTTGAACCTGGGGCTTGCCTCTTCCATAAATTCCTGCTGTCACCAATCAAAGATCATTACACACTTTTGCTCGATAGGATTTAAATGCTGCAAGCAGGCAGGCCAGTCCATTCACCGCATATCCTCTCGTTCCAAGAGTTGCTCCATGTGCGCTGTTCGATGTGGTCGCACACTGCCATCCCAAAAATTGAAGTCGGGACCGAATGCGACCCAGAAAAGATGCGCACGGGTAAGAAGTACATCATCACAGTATGGTTAATATCGTAGTTGGCCGCTGAGTGTACCGTATTCAAAGATTTGGAGGTCAGAATGCCTTTGCAACATTAGGCCAGCCAACAGTATAATACCTGGGGTACAAAAATGATGGTTTTCGGCAGTAGTCCTGGGTGCGTTACGTGTTCCCAGCTCTCCTCCAGTGGACAGAATTTTCCCCATATCGTACTAACGAAATGAAACTGACCTGTTTCATCTACTATGCAGTCTATGAATCCATCGACTTTATATACAATAATTGTTACATATATGTTTTTATATGTCTTGACTGATTCCGGCTGTGACTTATCGGTATGGCAGATATCGCGTATTACGTTTCTTTGTTTCGTGAAGCGCACAATTTCACATTTCCTGACGTTTAAAGAAAGCTACGAATCTTTGAATCACTATGAACTTTGAACGCTATATATCTGGATATTTGTGCGTCTTTTTCAGATAATATTTTATTATGAAACACTACATTATCTGACAAAAGTCTGAAGTTACTCATAATACTGGCTGACTGGTTATTAATATATAACATGAACAGCAAGGGTCGCAGTACACTTTCATGCAGTACGCCTGAAGTTAATTTTACATCTGTTGACCACCTTCCATTCAAGATCATATGTGGCGTCCTTCGTCGTGAGAACCATCATTCCAGTCGCTTTGGTTCCCTGTATGGCCGTATTTAAGTCAATAAAAGTTGCTATATACTGAGTGTTATTCGTTTGGAAATCAAGGATTGATTTGATGGATGGCTTTCAGGATTAATGTGAGAAAAATGCGAGTTGCTTTTAGCATGATGGATGTTTTCGGAATCCATGTTGGTTGGCATTGGGAGGGTCACTTTGTTGCAGACAGCTTATCACATTTATTTTATCTCAAAATATTTGTTCAGATTCTGTAACAATTAAATGTCAAAGATACTAATGAGTAATTTTATGGGATACTTCCGTCAGCCTTCTTGTAGACGCGTGTGAGCTGTGCTCTCTCCCAACCACTGGGCACAGTTTTCTGTTTTTGGAATCTGCGGTATGTTATGGCTAAGAGAAGGTCTACCTCGGTTGAAGATTCTCTATAGAATCTCAGAGGCATTTTATCTGTGCCAGAAGGCAATGACGCTGCCGCCAGGAAATGTATTCCGCTGCTCCACGAAGTTGACGACATAGACGACGCGCTAGTTCTAACTTCCAGTTATGGGATCGCTCTTACAGGATTGCCCCATTTCTGTCAAAGTGAACTCAATTGATGAGGATGATTAAAAGGCAGCAGTCATGTGCAGGACAGGCTGAGCACGGTTCGCCGCTCCTCTTTCCTGATATACACTCACTTTCAGAAAAAATAGAATATCTCGAACGACTAGAGACAGAACGTTCATACTGACAGGACTTGTGCATTAGTATGTTCTGCAGAAATGATTCGCATTTGAAACATGTTGGCCTGCAGGTTCAAGGTCAGCATCGATATCGCGGTGCAACACTACCTACCGGTAACATGTGCCTGTGGCTCTTGTTGTCGCTATAAACAGAAGTTAATGGGTCAGTGCGACTTGAGCAGACGTGCAGGATGCCTCGCAGATGTACGCGCCAACCGTACCGTCAAATCAGTGAGTTTGAAAGAGATCCTTCGAGAACGGGACCGATGACTACTGAAGAGAATCGTTCAACGCGACGGAAGTGCAACCCTTCCGCAAATTGCGGCAGATATCAATGCTGGGCCATCAACAAGTGTCAGCGTGCGAACCATTCAACGATCGATATGGGCTTTCGGAGCCGAAGGCCCACTCGTGTACCCTTTATGACTGCTCGACATAAAGCTTTACGCCTCGCCTGGGTCCGTCAACACCGAAATTGGACTGTTGATGACTGGGAACAAGTTGCCTGGTAGGACGGGTCTCGTTGCAAATTTTATCTAGCCGATGGACGTGTACGGGTATGGAGACAACCTCATGAATCCATGGACCCTGCATGTCAGCAGGGGACCGTTCAAGCTGGTGGAGGCTCTGTAATGGTGTGGCGCGAGTGCAGTCGGAGTGATATGGGACTCCTGATACGTCTGGATACGACTCTGACGGATGATGCGTACGTAAGCATCCTATCTCATCATCTGCATCCCTTCATGTCCATTGTGCATTTCGATGGACTTGGGCAATTCCAGCAGGACAATGCGACAGTTCACACGTCCTGAATTGCTAGAGAGTGGCTCCAGGAACACTCTTCTGAGTTTAAACACTTCCGGTGGCAGCCATACTCTCCAGACATGAACATTATTGAGCATATCTGGGATGGCTTGCAACGTGCTGTTCAGAAGAGATCTCCACCCCCTCGTACTCTTAGGGATTTATGGAGAGCCTTGCAGGATTCATGGTGTCAGGTCCCTCCAGCACTCCTTCAGCCATTGGTCAAGCCCATGCAACGTCGTGTTGCGGCACCTCTGCGTGCTCGCGGGGGGCCTACGCGATATTAGGCAGGTGTACCAGTTTCTTCGGCTCTTCAGTGGATATAGTTTCCGTGTCAAATAAATGCTGATGTTTTGAAATGTTTCATATCTCATACTTTAACAAACAAAACTGATGAACATACGTTACCAAATTTGCTTTGGTCATTAATAAACTTTTCGTTGTTAGCTCCTCGATTCACGTAATATAATCTAACTTTTTTTTTTATCAGGGATGGTGATTCATAACCTCACTTTCGCCGTTCGGTCCTGGGCTAAGCAAATTGATATGACGTGACACGACGTGACGGATAGGTTAAACGCACGCTGACGCGACGGTGCTGTGATGAGATGGCCGCTCCTTTTGCTCTTCAAAGCTAAGAGCCCACTTTATTCCAGGCATCAAATGCAAATTTTTATGGTGTCTTCAAAACGCATATACCAGATACGAAGAGATTCTTGCCTGTACAAGCGATATAATGACATTCGAAATTCATACGACGCATTACGGACAAACCTACGCCATCTCGAGACCATGTTATCATGTTGACAACAAAAATCACTTTTGTGCATCTGACTGCTCACTTCAGAGATATTTCTACTCTATGAGAGATTCCGCCCGTTACCCCATCCGACACAGTACAGTACGGCTGACAAACGGGGCACCGTCGACGGAAATAAGAGAGTAATATCTGTGGAGCATATTACAAGATGCTTTACACACAGCGTTGTGTTGTTGGTGGCTAGACACGCAGTAGGAGATACGCGAATTGAGACGGAGCGCCGCACATGGAGACAGATTACATGATCATACCGGCTGGCCAGACGAGCACGCCGTTGCGGACCCGACGTTTACACACGCGACTGGCGCAGAACAGCGCGACGCGAAGGACTGATCGCACAACGCGATAGCGGCAGCCGCCGCCGCCGCCGCCGCTTTCAGGGAGCGCGGCCGCTGTTAGCTGAAAATGTGAAGGCGTTTCCGCGGAAAGGCGGCCGAGGCCGCCGGCAAAGGCACCGCGAGGTAAACGGCCAGGATTTCCGGGCTGCCGCTGCCGGGAGTCGAACCCGTTCCTCCCGACAAGGCCGTCCGCTCACCCGCGAGCCGAAACCACGCGTCCGGCTGCGGACGCGCGCGCTTCCGCGAACCGCCGGGCGGCCAGAGCGCTGCGGGAAGAACCGCCCGCTTCGGGGATGATCGGCGGTCGGGGTGGCTCCTGCGAAAGGTCACGGACGTATCGGCGAAAATGTGCCCTCCCGCCTCAGATAGCATCTCGTCTCCTTGCGAATGCTCCGCGCCGGTGAAGGGTACACTGTACTGACCGCAATACCGACGAACCACCTTCCGCGAAACTGAAAGGTTGAACGCGCGAAATATCAAGGTTGAGTGCAAGTGGGCGGGCAGAAAGACAGAGACGAGGCCGACCACCCGCGCTCCTATCCCATCGTCGTCAAAGTGACAACTGTATCGTCACACTAGCGACGTCATTACGGGTACTGTGATTCTAAGAGGGCAGGGAAAACCTGCGAAACTCTCCATTCACACCGCATAAGAAATTATTCTCACAGGTAAAAACACGCTATTACCTGCTCGGACGGCCAAACGCGTTAAAGGGCCTGTCCCGGATCGAATTCGTCTCGCGGATTAACGACGACGACCGCTGAATCGGCTTTTAGGCATTGAAAGGTGGCTGCACTGAGCCACAGCGCCAGAGATTGCGCCAAAAAGTTTTATTACGCCGCCTCCACTGGCAGTGCTTGTCGAGATGTGGCAGTAGTCAGTGCTTGTTGAGAAGTAGTAGGAGTCAAGTCGTTGTTGAGATGTCGTCATAGTGAGTGGTTGTGCAGATTTTCCTGAGAGGATATTGATAGCTGTACTATTTGAGGGCATGTTTTATGCAGTTGTTTGATGGGCTAGACAGCAGATGTTGTTCGAATGGAGATATTGTAATGATCAGAGTGCTTTTCGTCAATATATATGAAGGTAAAAAAAATCCCTTTTTTTATTATTTCAATGTCTTAAATAATGCGTCATTACAGGTTCAGTCAACAAAGCATCTGGTTTGTGTTCTTGTATTAGAGTGTAATTCTGGTTTCCTTACTCAATTATAGTATTTTTATTTTTTTAATTACTTCAGTATAAATGGTATTTAAAATTTATTGTCTAATTGAAGAAGAACCGTGCCAGATGTGTACGTTGAATCACACTTCCACACACAGAACAGTTACACTTGTGCTTTGGTTTCGTACGTTTTATAGTTGCTGGGGACTTAATTAATTAATTGTGTTAACGGAAATTTTCTTTCATTCTTTGTTGTTATTCTATGCAGTCAGAGTGCGTACTAAAACTAGTCAGGGCCAACCGTTCACGAGACAGTGTAACCGAACATACAGCTACGAAAAATAAAAATTATTTTCATTAATATAATTAAGCCCCCATGCAGCATTTCCCACATTCAAATGGCTAAATACCAGGCTGGCTACCTCGTCGTCCCGCCGCAGATACACGAATTCCCAGGGGGAATGTTGGCTTCAGGAAGAGCAAGCTGCTGCTATGATGTGTATACGCAGACTGAAGAGACAAATGAAAATTTGTAGGAAGGCCAGGATTCAAACCCAGGTCAGCGGCTCATTAGGAACATGCGCTGGCCACTACACCGCCCTGGCAGAGTCGCTTCGCACAACTGATTGCACTGGTCTAACACACGTCCCTCCTCAATCCAAATCACAATTCACACCTCAGTTCACTTGGTAACCCTCCTAAACTCAAACAGAATTGCATAGACTCTCCAATTGCATTGGAGTAGCACCTTAGTATCGAACGAAACCGAGGATTCTGGCTGCCCTCCTGCTCAGATGCTATTCCAGTACAACTGGAGAGCCTCTGCAATGCTACGCTACTGGCCAGTAAAATTGCTATACCAACAAGAAATGCGGATGATAAACGGGTATTCATGGGACAAATATATTATACTAGAACTGACATGTGATTACATTTTCACGCAATTTGGGTGCATAGATCCCGAGAAATCAGTACCCAGAACAACCACCTCTGGCCGTAATAACGGCCTTGATACGCTTGGGCATTGAGTAAAAAAGAGCTTGGATGGCGTGTACAGGTACAGCTGCCCATGCAGCTTCAACACGATACCACGGTTCATCAAGAGTAGTGACTGGCGTATTGTGACGAGACAGTTGCTCGGCCACCATTGACCGGACGTATTCAGTTGGTGAGAGATCTGGAGAATGTGCTGGCCAGGGCAGCAGTCCAACGTTTTCTGTATCCAGAAAGGCCCGTACAAGACCTTCAATATGCGGTCGTGCATTATCCTGCTGAAATGTACGGTTCCGCAGGGATCGAATGAAGGGTAGAGCCACGGGTCGTAACACATCTGAAATGTAACGTCCACTGTTCAAAGTGCCGTCAATGCGAACAAGAGGTGACCGAGACGTGTAACCAATGGCACCCCATACCATCACGCCGGGTGATACGCCAGTATGGCGATGACGAATACACTCTTCCAATGTGCGTTCACCGAGATGTCGCCAAACACGGATGCGACCATCATGATGCTGTAAACAGAACCTGGATTCATCCGACAAAATGACGTTTTGCCATTCGTGGACCCAGGTTCGTCGTTGAGTACACCATCGCAGGCGCTCCTGTCTGTGATGCAGCGTCAAGGGTAACCGCAGCCATGGTCTCCGAGCCGATAGTCCGCGCTGCTGCAAACGTCGTCGAACTGTTCGTGCAGATAGTTGTTGTATTGCAAACGTCCCTATCTTTTGACTCAGGGATGGAGACGTGGGTGCACGATCCGTTACAGCCATGCGGATAAGATGCCAGTCATCTCGACTGCTAGTTATACGAGGTTGGGATCGAGACGGCGTTCCGTATTACCCTCTTGAACCCACAGAAGCTAACAGTCATTGGATCTCGACCAACACGAACAGCAATGTCGCGATACGATAAACCGCAATCGCGATAGGCTTCAATCCGACCTTTACCAAAGTCGGAAACGTGATGGTACGCATTTCTCCTCCTTACACGAGGCATCACAACAACATTTCACCAGGCAACGCCGGTCAACTGCTGTTTGTGTCTGAGAAATCAGTTGGAAACTTTCCTAATGTCAGGACGTTGTAGGTGTCGCCACCGGCGCCAACCTTGTGTGAATGCTCTGAAAAGCTAATAATTTGCACACCACAGTATCTTCTCCCCGTTGGCTAAATTTAGCGTCTGTAGCACGTCATCTTCGCTGTGTAGCAAGACCAGGATTCGAACCCAGGTCTGCTGCTCATTAGGAACATGCGCTGGCCACTACATCACTACTGGCAGAGTCGCTTCTCACAACTGATTGCACTACTCTAACACACCTCCTTCCTCAATCCAAATCCCCATTCTCGCCTCAGCTCACTTGGTATTACCCCTAAACTCACATAGAATTTGCAGAGATTCTCCAATTGCACTGGAATAGCACCTTAGTATCGAATGAAACCGGGGATCCTGGCTGCCCTCCAGCTTAGATGCTATTCCATTACAATTGGAGAGGCTCTGCAATGCTATTTGAGTTATCGAGAATACAAAGTTGGCTGAGGCGTGAATGGGAATTTGGACCGAGGAAGGAGCCGTGCTAGGGTAGTCCGTGCAGTTGTACGAAGCCACTGTGACAGGATGGCTTAGTGGTTAGCGTATCTGCCTAGTGCCCAGGAGACTGGGTTCGAATCCTTTCCTTGGTATAATTTCTCATTCGTCGCTTCAGTCTACGTACATATGTACGTTTGAGACTTGAAAAGGTATCTGGAACCTTATAGTTTCATTTCATAGCTGCTAATACACTGCCAAAAAGGCAGCAGGTTACTCACCTGTACGCAGTAGGTGCCGTCCGTCGACAGTGCGTGAGGAATGTTTGTGGAAATATGTAGGTATCCTGGCACATAAGAAATGAGCATCCACCCTCTGCTTCAGTTTCTCATATCTCCTATCTCTTGAGGTCGGCTCCTCTAGACGTATTAATCCATTATGAACGTCTTAGTGTCTTTTCGGGCCGCAGTCTCATCGTTTTCAGGCTATTCTTTAGGATCCTAATATACAGTAAGTGTTCGATGGACGTCGAGGGCCTTCTTGGGTTCATTTAGGTCAAATAACGGTTATGTTCACGCCGTATGATATCCTCTTTCCAGCGTTCGCGATTCTCTTGAAGCTTTCTCGCTATGCTTCCTGCTTCAAACGAGCCTCGAATATGGTCGTTTCTTACTGGCTGTTACGCTCATAAGACCAGAACAGCATTTTTTCTCAGCATTTTTTTTTTTACCTTCATCTTCCTTTCGTCTGATTTGAGCATGCTCCAAAATTCTGAACCATACGTTAGAGTTGATCTTATCACTCTCTGTATCTTTTTTTTAACTATAGATTTTATTACCGGTTCGAACAAATCGGTTGGTGTTACAAGTGCATCCAAACATTGCGGAAAAAAATGTCAACACCAAGGACACAAATTAAAGTTGGTAGGTGTGTTTATACATCTGCAAGACGATGTCTATTTGAATTTCACGCCTGTGGCGTGAGAAAGGCGTTAGTAGCGCCACTACGAGGATGCCAATCAGGTTTGTTTTAAACACACGCTGTAAGGGTCGTGAGCGTTAGTTACCACTGAGTGAGTTGCTGTGATTCAAGAATGCGTTTAAGGCGACAAAGATGCCTCACTGAGTTTGGATGAGGTGGTGTAATATGGCTACGAGGAACTGGATGCCCCTTCTGCGGTATCGCAAAAGACTTGGCAGCAATGTAGCCTCTGTAACTGATTGCTGGCAGCGGTGGTCACGACAATGTACGGTCACAAGAAGACCGGTCTCCGGGCGGCCACGTGGCTCTACAGAGAGGGATGACCATCTTGTTCTGCGTGGGGCTTCGGCGCATCCTACTGCACCTGCGACAGAAATCTGAGCAGCAGTTGGCTCCATAGTGACACAACTAACTGTTACAAATCGGTTACTTCAAGGACAGCTCCGAACTAGATGCCCAATGGCGTGAATTCCACGGACTCCAAACCACTGCTGTTTCTGACTTCAGCGGTGTCAAGAGAGCGCTGAGCAAAGGGTGTAATGGGGGTCTGTTGTATTTCATGATAAACGCTGGTTCTGCCTCGGTGCGAGTGATGGCTGAGTTTTGTGTTATAAATCTGCACCCAACTTGTTGGCATGCTAAAGCACGCTATACCTACACCTGGAGTTATGTTCTGGAGTGCGATTTAGTATGACAGCAGGAGCACTCTCGTGGTTATCCCACGCACCCTGACTGCAAATTTGTACGCCACTCTCGAGATTCGACCTGTTGTGCTGCCATTCATAAAGAGTATTCCAGGGGGTGTTTTCCAAAAGGATAACGCTCGGCCACGTACCGCTGTTGTAACCCAGTATGATATCCAGTGCGTCGACATGTTGCCTTGGCCAACCGGATCGCCAGATCTGTCTCCAGTCATCATCGGACATCAACACCAGCGTCATCTACAACCAACATTAACCGTCCATATATTGGCCGACCAAGACAACAGGTATGAAACTCCTTCCCAAAAACTGACATCTCGCACAACGCATGCACTTTTGTATTCTTGCATCCAATATTCTGACGGTTACACCGGTTATTAACGTACCAGCATTTCACGTTTACTATGGCTTATCTCCCACCCCCATGTACCATGGACTTTGCCGTTGGTGGGAGAGGCTTTCGTGCCTCAGCGATACAGATGGCCGTACCGTAGGTGCAACCACAACGGAGGGGTATCTGTCGAGAGGCCAGACAAACGTGTGGTTCCTGAAGAGGGGCAGCAGCCTTTTCAGTAGTTGCAGGGCCAACAGTCTGGATGATTGACTGATCTGGCCTTGTAACACTAACCAAAACGGCCTTGCTGTGCTGGTTCTGTGAACGGCTGAAAGCAAGGGGAAATTACAGCCGTAATTTTTCCTGAGGGCATGCAGCTTTACTGTATGGTTAAATGATGATGACGTCCTCTTGGGTTAAATATTCCGGAGGTAAAATAGTCCCCCATTCGGATCTCCGGGCGGGGACTACTCAGGAGGACGTCGTTATCAGGAGAAAGAAAACTGGCGTTCTACGGAACTGAACGTGGAAAGTCAGATCCCTTAATCGGGCAGGTAGGTTAGAAAATTTAAAAAGGGAAATGTATAGGTTAAAGTTAGATATAGTGGGAATTATTGAAGTTCGGTGGCAGGAGGAACAAGACTTTTGGTCAGGTGAAAGAAATTATTCAGGTAGTGAAGGGAGACGAAAATTTAATAGTCATGGGTGACTGGAATTCGAGAGTAGGAATAAGAAGAGAAGGAAACATAGTAGGTGAATATGGATTGGGGGTAAGAAATGAAAGAGGAAGCCGTCTGGTAGAATTTTGCACAGAGCATAACTTAATCATAGCCAACACTTGGTTCAAGAATCGTGAAAGAAGGTTGTATACATGGAAGAACCCTGGGGATACTAAAAGGTATCAGATAGATTATATAATGGTAAGAGAGAGATTTAGGAACCAGGTTTTAAATTGGAAGACATTTCCAGGGGCAGATGTGGACTCTGACCACAATCTATTGGTTATGAAATGTAGATTCAAACTGAAGAAACTGCACAAAGGTGGGAATTTAAGGAGATGGGACCTGGATAAACTGACTAAACCAGAGGTTGTTCAGAGTTTCAGGGAGAGCATAAGGGAACAATTGACAGGAATGGGGGAAAGAAATACAGTAGAAGAAGAATGGGTAGCTTTGAGGAATGAAAGAGTGAAGGAGCACAGGATCAAGTAGGTAAAAAGACGAGGGCTAGTAGAAATCCTTGGGTAACTGAAGAGACACTGAATTTAATTGATGAAAGGAGAAAGTATAAAAATGCAGTAAGTGAAGCAGGCGAAAAGGAATACAAACGTCTCAAAAATGAGATCGAAAGGAAGTGCAATATGGCTAAGCAGTGATGGCTAGAACCCAAATGTAAGGATGTAGACGCTTATCTCACTAGGGACAAGACAGATACTGCCTACAGGAAAATTAAAGAGACATTTGGAGAAAAGAGAGCCACTTGCATGAATATCAAGAGCTCAGATAGAAACCCAGTTCTAAGCAAAGAAGGTAAAGCAGAAAGGTGGAAGGAGTATATAGAGGGTCTATACAAGGGGGATGTACTTGAGGACAATATTATGGAAATGGAAGAGATGTAGATGAATATGAAATACACTCCTGGAAATTGAAATAAGAACACCGTGAATTCATTGTCCCAGGAAGGGGAAACTTTATTGACACTTTCCTGGTGTCAGATACATCACATGATCACACTGACAGAACCACAGGCACATAGACACAGGCAACAGAGCATGCACAATGTCGGCACTAGTACAGTGTATATCCACCTTTCGCAGCAATGCAGGCTGCTATTCTCCCATGGAGACGATCGTAGAGATGTTGGATGCAGTCCTGTGGAACGGCTTGCCATGCCATTTCCACCTGGCGCCTCAGTTGGACCAGCGTTCGTGCTGGACGTGCAGACCGCGTGAGACGACGCTTCATCCAGTCCCAAACATGCTCAATGGGGGACAGATCCGGAGATCTTGCTGGCCAGGGTAGTTGACTTACACCTTCTAGAGCACGTTGGGTGGCACGGGATACATGCGGACGCGCATTGTCCTGTTGGAACAGCAAGTTCCCTTGCCGGTCTAGGAATGGTAGAACGATGGGTTCGATGACGGTTTGGATGTACCGTGCACTATTCAGTGTCCCCTCGACGATCACCAGTGGTGTACGGCCAGTGTAGGAGATCGCTCCCCACACCATGATGCCGGGTGTTGGCCCTGTGTGCCTCGGTCGTATGCAGTCCTGATTGTGGTGCTCACCTGCACGGCGCCAAACACGCATACGACCATCATTGGCACCAAGGCAGAAGCGACTCTCATCGCTGAAGACGACACGTCTCCATTCGTCCCTCCATTCACGCCTGTCGCGACACCACTGGAGGCGGGCTGCACGATGTTGGGGCCTGAGCGGAAGACGGCCTAACGGTGTGCGGGACCGTAGCCCAGCTTCATGGAGACGGTTGCGAATGGTCCTCGCCGATACCCCAGGAGCAACAGTGTCCCTAATTTGCTGGGAAGTGGCGGTGCGGTCCCCTACGGCACTGCGTAGTATCCTACGGTCTTGGCGTGCATCCGTGCGTCGCTGCGGTCCGGTCCCAGGTCGACGGGCACGTGCACCTTCCGCCGACCACTGGCGACAACATCGATGTACTGTGGAGACCTCACGCCCCACGTGTTGAGCAATTCGGCGGTACGTCCACCCGGCCTCCCGCATGGCCACTATACGCCCTCGCTCAAAGTCCGTCAACTGCACATACGGTTTACGTCCACGCTGTCGCGGCATGCTACCAGTGTTAAAGACTGCGATGGAGCTCCGTATGCCACGGCAAACTGGCTGACACTGACGGCGGCGGTGCACAAATGCTGCGCAGCTAGCGCCATTCGACGGCCAACACCGCGGTTCCTGGTGTCTCCGCTGTGCCGTGCGTGTGATCATTGCTTGTACAGCCCTCTCGCAGTGTCCGGAGCAAGTATGGTGGATCTGACACACCGGTTTCAATGTGTTCTTTTTTCCATTTCCAGGAGTGTAGGAGATACGATACTGCGTGAAGAGTTTGACAGAGCACTTTAAGACCTGAGTCGAAACAAGGCCCCGGTAGTAGACAACAATCCATTACAACTACTGACGGCCTTGGGAGAGCCAGTCCTGACAAAACTCTACCATCTGGTGAGCAAGATGTATGAGACAGGTGAAATACCCTCAGACTTCAAGAAGAATATAATAATTCCAATCCCAAAGAAAGCACGTGTTGACAGATGTGAAAATTACCGAACTATCAGTTTAATAAGTCACAGCTGCAAAATACTAACGCGAATTCTTTACAGACGAATGGAAAAACTGGTAGAAGCCGACCTCGGGGAAGATCAGTTTGGGTTCCATAGAAATGTTGGAACACGTGAGGCAATACTGACCTTACGACTTATCTTAGAAGAAAGATTAAGAAAAGGCAAACCTGCGTTTCTAGCATTTGTAGACTTAGAGAAAGCTTTTGACAATGTTGACTGGAATACTCTCTTTCAAATTCTGAAGGTAGCAGGGGTAAAATACAGGGAGCGAAAGGCTATTTACAATTTGTACAGAAACCAGGTGGCAGTTATAAGAGTAGAGGGGCACCAAAGGGAAGCAGTGGTTGGGGAGTGAGACGGGATTGTAGCCTCTCCCCGATGTTATTCAATCTGTGTATTGAGCAAGCCGTAAGGGAAACAAAAGAAAAAATCGGAGTAGGTATTAAAATCCACGAGGACGAAATAAAAACTTTGAGGTTCGCCGATGACATTGTAATTCTGTCAGAGACAGCAAAGGACTTGGAAGAGCAGTTGAACGAAATGGACAGTGTCTTCAACGGAGGTTATAAGATGAACATCAACAGAAGCAAAACGAGAATAATTTAATGTATTCGAATTTAGTAGGGTGATGCTGAGGGAATTAGATTAGGAAATGAGGTACTTAAAGTAGTAAAGGAGTTTTGCTATTTGGGGAGCACAATAAATGATGGTGGTCGAAGTAGAGAGGATATAAAATGTAGACTGGCAATGGCAAGGAAAGCGTTTCTGAAGAAGAGAGTTTTGTTAACATCGAGTATAGATTTAAGTGTTAAGAAGTCATTTCTGAAAGTATTTGTATGGAGTGTAGCCATGTATGGAAGTGAAACATGGATGATAAATAGTTTGGACAAGAAGAGAATAGAAGCTTTCGAAATGTGGTGCTACAGAAGAATGCTGAAGATTAGATGGGTAGATCACATAACTGATGTGAAGTTAGTGAACAGAATTGGGGAGAAGAGGAGTTTGTGGCACAACTTGACAAGAAGAAGGGACCGATTGGTGGGACATGTTCTGAGGCATCAAGGGATCACAAATTTAGCATTGGAGGGCAGCGTGGAGGGTAAAAATCGTAGAGGAAGCCCAAGAGATGAATACATTAAGCAGATTGAGAAGGATGTAGGTTGCAGGAAGTACTGGGAGATCAAGAAGCTTGCACAGGATAGAGTACCATGGAGAGCTGCATCAAACCAGTCTCAGGACTGAAGACCACAACAACACAACATGGCTTATCTCGCTCTTACATTGACCTGTGGTCTTGCAATGTTAATCACTTAAATATATTACCTAGACGTACATATTTCCAAAGTTTCTTTACTCTACATTAACTATTTTTTGCTGCTGCGATTTTTTCCCGTTTGTGTATATGCTCTGTTTTGTTCTTACTTACTCCAAGGCCTCAAAAATTTTAAAGCAATTTATAAGTAATCAGTAATGAGTATTAAAATTCATCAAGTGCACCAAGCATTAAAGTCGTTTTGAGTTTCTGGTATTGATTCTACTACTAGAGCTATTTCGTCAGCAAATAAAAGTTGTTTCTGTGACATAGTTCATTACCAGACAACAGCAGTGGACTTAAAGTAGATTTTTAACGGACAACATCTTATACCTCGAATTCTGTTTTGACACCTGTGAGAACTAGAACTTTTTGCTTGAATTTTCATGTCTCCTCGAGAAGATAGATGTAGTACTCTGAGAGACACTACGCGCTATATATTATAAGCTTTCGTGGCACTTTTTCAAAAGATTTTTTCAAATCAATAAACACAAGATGCAGGTCTTTCTTGAGATCTTTGTATACCTCCCCTGGAATTTTAACAGTATGAATTACACCTAGAGCGACTAAATAGCTGGTAAAATAATATTTTGTTACCTTTTTTAATCTGTTCGCAAGCGCTCTTCCTCACACGTTCTGTGTTTCTGATGTTAGTTTTATTGGTCCCTGCTTGTCTGGAAATTACTATCTGCTTAAAGATGAAATGGAGATTCGTCGCAATGAAGGGAATTCGGCATAAAAAGTTGCACTCTCTTCCTATCCTGTTAAGATAGGCGCTTCAATTTCATCAGCCAGTGAAAATACGTTGAATGTATAGCAAAACACAATGATTGTACAGAACAATGTGGTTTTATTCACAGTTCGCTTTACTTTGAGACCACGTTTTATTACAGGTCGACGTGTGTAAACGTTTGTCGCTTATCTAAAGACCTTTGAGCCATTGGTCGGCTTACTATACTGTTTTTGGGTTCAATACAGCACATTTACCATATTTTTGGGTCCAACCCAGGATATCTTTTTGAATTTTTTTAAAAGTTTACTGAATCATTGAACTTTATTTATTCAGTTGTATTTGTCACTAGACATGACTTACTTTCAGAAATGTTTTGTTATAATTACATCATAAAATTCACGACAAGAAAGCTCTGAATTAATGATAAAATTTCAAAAATTTGTATTCCTGCTTCAGGCTAACATTCGAGACACACTTTCGTTTGCCCCTCGCTAAACGATGATGCAAAAAATGAAAAGAAGTAAACGATCAAAACGTGTAGAAGATTTACGTCAAACATGAAAACAGCATAAACACATTCCCCTGTTGTATAATCAAATGACTAAATGAAAAGGCGTGACAGAACTGGTGGCTATGCCTTCCCATCGAGGTCAGCGCTTGCCCCACGGTAGACTGAGAGAACTATGGCCGTAAAACAATGTTTAAAAACGCGATATCGAACATATAGCTCTAAAATTAAAAAAAAGAAATAATGCTCGCCAGTCGCAAAATTCGGTAATTTCCAAGAATGATCGCCCATCGAACGCGCAGGCTCCAATGATATACATCGAACGTGCGACTCGCTTCGACGACAAGACTCTGGTGGCGCACATTATGGTAATGTTTGGTACGTTGCCAGGGGAACATAGTTTATTGTTTTCGGTTGTGAAAGCAATGAGCCAAAGCGTTGCTGTTTCGAGTGCCGATAATCTCACATGCCGAAATTTAATTCCTCGGGTATGTAGTGCAGAAAGTTATTTGAAAATTTGTTGAGACTTGGGATTACTTCCAAGTGAGGCTTGCAGGAATTGTGTAGAATGCCATGGACTCAACTACGTAAAACATAGCAATAAACGTGCGGTTAAAGGCGCTGCAATCTGGAACCGCAAGACCGCTACGGTCGCAGGTTCGAATCCTGCCTCGGGCATGGATGTTTGTAATGTCCTTAGGTTAGTTAGGTTTAACTAGTTCTAAGTTCTAGGAGACTAATGACCTCAGCAGTTGAGTCCCATAGTGCTCAGAGCCATTTGAACCATCTGAATAAACGTGCTGATGATTGTAAGCAAAAGCATTGGTACGTGTAAATTTGCGCCTTGTCAGGAGAGAACATCTATAAGAAAGGGTACATGGTTTTACAGTTCAAGTTATCCGTCGAGAATAGCACCATTTTAATTTCTTGTGGGACAGAAGACTATACGCTACAATCGACAGCTTCTGGAACACAATTGTCAACGAAAATCGTGTGCGACTACTACAGAAGTCTGTTACGTCACAGTCACGAATGAGAGTGTCCCAATCGGCGGACAAAAAAGGTTGTCGAAATAGACGAATCGCATATAGCTACTAGGAAATATCAGAGAGGACGAACGTTGAAAAATGAAGTTGAGCATATTTGGATATTTGGTGGCATTGAAAAAGAATCCCGCAAGTGCTTCTTCCCCCTTTATTCAAGATGGAAGAAAAGTTTAGTCACTCTGATAAAGCACTTTATATTGGTGGCTGGAGTTATGGATACTGTTTACAGCGTTCACTAGAGAGATGACAAGGACGAACGGGCAACTACCAAGCATGACTGACTATCGTGGGGGTTGATTATCTAAAATTCTCAAACCCCAGGCATACTCGGAACCTTGGATATTATCCCGGTCAGCACTAAAAAACCAAGACTGTCCGGGATAGTCTCGCACGAATCGTAAGCCAAACTTTTTTTTGCAAGACTTGGATAAGGTGCCAAAAACTAAGGTAATGTATTTTATGTACAAAAATAGCTATACGCCGTGCTTCGTAACGGAAGTTAAAGAAGGGCCATCACGTACCGTCGGTTTTTAGGGTTCTGTACCTCAGTCGTCCGCCCCGATAGCTGAGTGGTCAGCGAATCGGTCTGCCACGGCGACGGGTCCCGGTTCAATTCCCGGCTGGGTCGGAGATTTTCTCCGCTCAGGAACTGGGTGTTGTGTTGTCCTCATTGTCATTTCATCATCATCAGTGGCAGGAAACGGGAAACCACCACTGGAATCACTTCCCTAGACGCTCATGCGTGGACCTCTCTGACGAGGCTTCCCTCATGACAAGACCTGCCATAAGGCAGAACACAAAAGTTAAGTAAGTACCTCAGACGGTAAAAGCACGAACCATTATAGGATCAGTTTGCCAATAAATTCGTTTTTCCGAACCAAGAAGTGATATATAAATGAAACCTGTCGAAAGAAGCTAAGCAATTTCGTTAAGTTTGTAATACACAAAGCGAAATCAGCGAATCCGCATATCCTAGACAAGTAAATTTAATGTTAGTTTGTATTCGTAAACATAAGATTGCGGCGCTTAATTCTGTCACTGACGTAAACTTCTGAAAATACTTCCATCACTAAGCCAAAAAAAAAAAAAGAAAAAACAAGAAGGAAACTAGCCATCTACTGGTTCTTAGGTGTTCTACAAAACTAACAGCGCCATTTATTGCTTCTGTGGTGTATTATGCTGTCACTAAGTTAAGCATCCTAACTAATAAGATGAGCAAACTCTTAAAAATTTAAATTATGATATATTTTTTCCCATGATCCGATTTTGATCAAAAGAAGCCTTTATGTTGCCTCAAGCTACGCTGACGTTACCTTTGAAAACCCCGTGAAAATTCATATTGTAGTTTTGGATATTAACGTGTTCAAACAGACAGGACAGTTTTAGATAACAATTTAAAGCAGGATATCTTTTTTTCCCGTGATCCGATTCTGAAGAAATAAATTCTATATGTTGCCCAAGTTACATGTGGAAAGCCCATGAAAATTTGCCAAGTGGTTTGCGAGATTAGCGTGTTCAAACAGGTAACTGTTTTATGGTTTTGTTATTGGCACAGATGTAGAAGAAGACAATCGAATGATATTTCCCTATCTAATTTTATGATTTTGTTTCATGTATTGAGTACAACAATGCGCTGTCAAGCTCATAGACAATAAATCACGTGATTTTGCTTTCCCCTGTTGACCACAAATCGAAGTACTGCGCATGATGCACGGACCGCATTGTCTACATCTACATCTGTGCCTACAGCAAAGTGATTACTCTGCGATTCAAAGTAGACCTGTTGCCAGCTTAATGAGTACTACAAGGATGGCAATAGACATTGTTTCCATGACTGATAATTGTAATTTACTCTGTTCTTATGGTGTTATGTCCTGTATTATATGTATATGTATGCTGTGCTGTATGCTACATTTGAGTCATGTAAAATTCTCTGAGTTTGTGCTCAGTTTTTCCGCTTCGATCTGATGTCGGTTTTCGAAGAGCACTGCAACCAGACTTAATGAAGAGAAACAACCTTCATGATTTAAATGGTGGAAAATCAGTTACGATTTATGAGGACTGCCCGTCCACAAATGCTATGTCACAACTTAAAAAGATCATCAGATTGTGTTAATTGTGCACATCAAAACACTGGCCTTTTACACAGCAGTTTCGAAACACATGCCTTTACTACGGGCTTTGCTTACAGTGCAAATCGTGGACGAGTTGTGGAAACGCTTCTGGTGCTCAGGTAGAGCGCATTACAGGGGTACGGGACAGACCCGCCTGCCGTCCTGTTTCGCTCGCGGCTGGGCGTCGCCTTCTTCCCCGGTCCTGCCCTTCGATCAGTCGCAGCCGCGAGCCAACGAGTGGGCGCCTGCATCGAGCCTCGCACTGACGGCTGGTGCACTGGTGCGTGGGCTGCAGGCGCAGTTTGCGGTTAACCGACGTTCAAGGCCACCGGAGGGTGACTGCGCCAGTGACCGCTGGCGAACGCAAATCCTTGACCGATGTCTCGTTCACAACTCAGCGGTTCCGCTGTGTTAACAGTAACTAGTGACCTTTTTTTTTTTCATTGGTTTGTTTGTGCGTAACATCCCGTGAAAGCACGCCAATTAGCGGCTTGAGAGCTTCAAGGGCCCTGGCCTCAACTTTCACCAGACGTTCTTAGACTCCACTGAATACCTAAATGGGAACGATCGTTCCGGGGTAAGGCCATCACATTCCCCGAATACCACTGATTCGCTCACCCAGAAATAAGATCATCAGACAAAGTTAGTCACGCCCTTGAAAGAGCGCACTGATCACTTTCGGTCGCTGTAGGCGCTTTAGATGGCCGATGTGGAGACGTGGCCGAATGGCAGAAACGAGCTGTCGTGTTTGGACGTGTCCATGACCGCACCGTGAACAATGTCGCCCGACTCGTTGGTGTACCCTAGCGGATTGTCCAGTCTGCCTACAAGGAATGGTGTACCACTCGCAACCATGTAACACAGGTTAAGAACAGTAATCGTAAAAGGACCCAAACTAATAGGGACCAGAGACGAGTGTGACGCCTTCAACCCGACAGCAATTGCAGACCAACTCAGTAAGTTACTGAGCCAACTTCGCGAAGTAGTCTGGATGCAGTGGACATTTGGAGCCGGATACGTCCCAGAATATGGGCTTTGTACTTGGAGAGAGAGGTGGGAAAGATAATTGGGCTCTACAATAAATCTCGGCTAGTGGGCTAATAGCGAATATTCTGGTCAATAATCACAAGACGAGGAGGTATCGTTGGAAAAGCCCGGGACATACGGGAAAATTTCACTTAGATTACGTCATTTCAGGCAGAGATTCCAATATCGGAACTGAATTGTAAGGTGTACCCAGGAGCAGATATTGACTCAGATCCCAATTTAGTAATGATGAAGTGTAGTCTACATTTTAAGAGACTAGGCAGGAAGAATCAATGTGCAAAGGAATAAGATAACGAAGTACTAGAGAATGAAGAGATACACTTGAAGATATCTAAGGCTATAGATAATGTGATAAGGAATAGCTAATTGGGCAGTTCAGATGAATAGGAATGGACATCTCTAAAAGGGGTAGTCGCAAATGATGGAAAGAAAAACATAGGTACAAAGAAGATAACTGCGAAGAAACCATGGGTAACAGAAAAAAAAATACTTCAGCTGATTGGAACTTTGTGGTAAGTACTATGGGACCAAACTGCTGATGTCATCGGTCCCTGCTTAATCTAACTTAAACTAACTCACACTAAGGACAACATACACACCCATGCCAAAGGGAGGACTCGAACCTCCGACGTCGATGAAAGAATTAAGTACAAACATGTCCAGGGAAACTCTGGGATATAGAAATACAGGTCACTTAGGAATGAATTAAATAGGAAGTGCAGGGAAACCAAGTCGAATAGCTGCATGGAAAATGTGAAGAAATCGTAAATGAAATGATTATTGGAAGCATTGACTCAGAAAATATAAAATTCGCAACAACCTGAGGTGAAATTCAAAGCAATGGCTGTAACATTAAGAGTGCAGTGAGAATTCCACTGGTAATCGTAGGAGAGAGAGCAGATAGGTGGAAAAACTAGACTGAAGGCCTTTATTGAGCTTTAGAACATAACTGATGGCGTTAGAGAAGAAGAAACAGGAGTCGACAGGGCAGAGATCGAGGATTCAGTATTATAATCAGAATTTCAAAGGGCTTTGGATTACGTAAGTTCAAGTAAAGCGGAAGGTATAGGTGGCATTCTGGCCGAATTTTAAAATCATTGCGAGAAGTGGCAACAAAACGATTATTCATGTTGGCGTGTAGAGTATATGAGACGGACGATATACCGTCAGACTTTCGGAAAAACATCATCCACACAATCCCGAAGACTGCAAGGGACGACAAGTCAGGAACTATCGCACAATTAGTTTAACAGCTCACGCGCACAAGTTGCTGACAGTTATAGTATACAGAAGAATGTGAAAGAAAACTGACATCTTCTAGATGACGATCAATTTGGTTTCATGAAAGGCAAAGGCACCAGAGAGACCGTTCTGACGTTGCGGTTGATAATGGAAGCAAGACTGAAGAAAAATAAAGACATGTTCATGGGGTCGACCAGGAAAACGCTTTCGGAAATTTAAAATTGTGCAAGATGTTCAAAAGTCTGAGAAAAATAGGGTTAAGCTACAGGGAAAGAAGAGTGATATCCAGTATATACATGAACCAAGAGGGAACAATAAGAATGAAAGACAGGAATGTAGACTTTCGCCCCCTAGTGTTCAATGTATAAATCGAAGAAGCAATGACTGAAATAAAAGATAGCTTGAAGGGTAGGATTAAAGTTCAAGGTGAAAGATATCAATGATAAGATTCGCTGATGACATTGTCTTCATCAGTGAAAGTGAGGAAGAATTACAGGGTCGGTTGAATGGAACGTAGAGCCTAGTGAGTACGGAATATGGACTGAGAGTAATTCGAAGAAAGACTGAAGAAATGGGAAGTAAAAGAAATAAGAACAATGAGAAACTTGACGTCAGGATTGGTGATCATACAGTAGATAAAGTTAAGAAATTCTGCTACCTAGGCTGCAAAATAACCCATGACGGACGAAGCGAGGACAGCATAAGAAGCAGACTAGCACAGGCAAAAAGGGCATTCCTGTCCGAGAGAAGTCTACTGGAAAGTCTTTATTTAAGGAAGAAATTTCTGACAATGTTAGACATGGACTGTGGGAAAACCGGAACAGAAGAGAATCGAAGCATTTGAGATGTGGTGCTGCAGAAGAACTTTGAAAATTACACAGACTGATAAGGTGAGGAATGAGGTGGTTCTCCGAAGAATCGGAGAGGAAAGGAATATGTGGAAAACACCGCCAAGAAGAAGGGACAGGTTGACAAGACATCTGTTAAAACATCAGGGAATAACTTCCATGGTACTAGAGGGAGCTGTAGAGGGCAAAATCTATAGAGGAAGACAGAGCTTGGAATACATCCAGCGAATAATTGAGGAGGTAGATTTCAAGTGCTACTGCGAGATGAAAGGTTGGCTGGGAAGAGGACGTCCTGGGCAGTGTTTGTAGGGTGTAGTGGGTGTCGGAGTAGTTTCTATGATGTTTGTGGGTCTTTTTTGTGCCATGACTTGAACCCAGTCATAACTTGTTACCGAGAACTTGAACCAGGGTATTTATTTCAACATTCTCTCCCCTTTATTACTAGAGGGGCATTCGGTTAGCAAAAACGTGGATGGTCTTTCAGACCATGCAGCACAAATTTTAACGCTTAAAGGTTTTTGTATTCAGTCACATGTTAAATATAAACTATTTAGAAAAGCTAATCTAGTAGCAATAGATACAATTTTAAACGTCATTAAGGAATAAAAATGGCAGGATGTTTATAGTGTTGACAACCTAGACGAAAAATATAAAGCATTCCTCAACACAACTCTCATGCTCTTTGAAAGTTACGAACCAGTAGAATGTTCAAAACAAATTACTATCACTAATAGGCAGTCTGGGTGGCTGGCTAGGGGGATAAGAACATTATGTAGGGCAAAATGGAAATTATAGCAAATTTTTGAAGCAGTCACAATTGAGCTGTAGCACCACTACGAACGGTATTGTAAGGTGCTTAAAAATGTTATTAGGAAGGCAGAAAGTGTGTGGTACGCAAATAGAGTAGCTAGTTATTACGATAAAATTAAAACCATATGGCCAGTCATGAAGCGTATAGTCGGCAGCATCAGGTTGAGAATATAAAGTCAGTGGGTAACAAAAATGTTTGAGTTAATGACAAGTCGGCTTTATGTACTGTATTTAATAACCAGTTTCAGAATATAGCAGGTGAACTAAATAGAAGCTTAGTTCCTACAGGGAATCACATAACTCTCTTAGGAAATAGCTTTCCAAGACTGTTGTCTGAAATACTCCTCTGTGATCCTGAAGAGGGGAAATTGAGTCAATAATTATATCACGAAAGACTAATGACTCTCATGGATATGACGGCGTATCTAGCAGAATACTGAAGTACTGTTCTATTGATGATAGCCCAGTACTTGGCCATATCTGTAATTTTCCTTTCGGAATGGTTAGTTCCATGACCGATTAAAGTACTCAGGAGTGAAGACACTTTAGTATAGACAATTTATGATCTCTTTCTATGCTAAAGTTATTTAAAAGACGTGTATATACAAGGGCAATTTATCATTTCAGTTCACGTAATTCGCTGTCAGGTATACAATTTAGTTTCACAAGTGGTTTAACAACTGAAAATCCTATACTCTTTTCTCTGTGAGGCTTTAGATGAATTAAATAAAAGGTTGCGAAATCTAGCCGTCCTCTTTGATTTAGGCCATTGATTGTGCTGGTCATAAAATATCTCTGCTGAAGTTGGGCCATTATGGAATAAGGGGAGTAGCTCACAACTGGTTCACCTCTTACTTTATGAACGGACAGCAGACGGTCATTCTCCCCAGAATTGAGTGTGTCTACGACGTGCAGTCCCTATGGGGCATAATGAAGTGGAGGATGCGCCAGGGATTGGTGCTGGGACCGCTACTGTTTTCTTATTTATACAAGTGATATGTCTGCTACTATTACAGTTGGTTGTAAAATATTTGTGATTATTGTGGACACTAACTAGGTAGTGAAGGATGTTGTGTGCAATATAGACATAGTATCAAGTAAGGCAATTCAAGTCATGTTCATGGCTTGTAGAAAATAAATAGATGCTAAATCACGGTAGGACTCAATTTTTAAGGTTTTTTAGCACACAAGTCAACAAAAACTAACATTTTGATTACACAGAATTGGCATATGGCTAGTGAGACTGAGCCGTTCAAATTTCTTAGCATCCACGTAGATAGTAAGCCCATGTTCAGGATCTTGTTCAAAAACTAAATACTGCTTTATTTACCATTACAACAGTATCTGAAGGAAATGAGAGTTCAACACGGAATGTAGGCTACTTTGCTTATTTTCATTCGCTTATGTCATGTGGTATTATTTTTTGGGATAACTCTTCCGATTCAGAAAAGATATTTTTGGCTCAGAAACGGGCGCTTAGAGCAATATGTGGCGTAAGTTGTGGTATTCTTATCGACCCCTACTCAGCAGTCTGTGAATTCTGGCAGTGGCGTCTCAATAGGTTCCTTTAATGTCGCTTGTTGTCAACGGTATCAGCTTAATCTCACAAGTTAGCAGCTTTCACTCAGTTAATACTAGGCAGAAAACCTATCTGCATTTGGAACGCACCTCCTTGACTCTTGTGCAGAAAGGCGTGCAATATTCTGCTGCATCCATTTTCAATAAGCTGCCACAACAATTAAAAATCTTAGCAGCAATCTGCGAACTTTCAAGACTAAACTGAAGAATTTCCTCATGGTCCACTCCTCCTGTTCTATTTAGGAACTCCTAGAAACATTTTAAAAAATAAGCCAATTCTTACGTCACGTGCTGATGATGTTTATTCAAACTGATGGCTTATCGTCGGTATAAGATTGATGTACTTTCATTCTATCCATTATTACTTTTCTGTCACAATTTCATATACGCACTCGATGCATGATCATGGATATTCGCTCCTCAATTTGGTCCTACGGAACATGACATACAAATACAAAACATAAAGCAAGTGTCCTTCCTTCTGCATGAGAATGACTCCATTTTTGGAAATTAACGTTTCCCTAATGAATTCTCGAATTTTCACAAAAAATGCATTTCATTATGTAAGTATTGTACGCGAAGCACTTTGGTTTTGCATTACAAGAATATTATTAATGGAAGCATGCAACTTTCTTAAACTGAAATTATGGATCCAATATTGATCAAACTGGTCTTCTCTTTATTACAGATGCCACTATCACTCATAGATAGCTCCCTAGGTTTCTTAAATGCTATCACGCGAAATGCTCTCAATTTAAAAGAAAATGAACTTAGTGTATTAAAAATAGGGCAAGTGTGATAGAACACAGAGAGAGGGGAGAGAGTGTGACGGGTATGATACCCGAGTTGGTGTGGCAGTCATTCAAGCAAAGGCTTTATTCGCAGCGGCGAGATCTTTCCACGAAATTTCAGTTACCAACTTTCTCCCCCGAATGAGAAAATGTTTTGTTGACACCCACTTATTTAGGGAGAAATACTTATTGTGATAAAATAAGAGAAATCAGTGGTCGCACAGAAAAGATTTAAGTGTTCGTTTTTCCCTCGTGCTATTCGAGAACGAAACGGTAGAGGGACAGTTTGAAGGTGGTTCGACGAACCCTTTGTCAAGCACGTATCTGTGAATAGCAGAGTAGTCATGTGTAACAAATTGCGGTTTTTATTGTAATGATGCAGTCACTATATATCTAGCATAATTGTTAGATTATCTTTATATAATTTGGTTTTATGTAATAAGTTGAGTTTTATGTTTAGTACTGAAGTCTGATAATGAAATATTTGTGTATCTGATCAAATGGATTACGCTGAAGTAGGTTGCCTTTCAAAATGATAAACAAAAAAGAAACGCCATCACAGTAATTCGAGCACTGACAAATTATGATTTTACGGGGTGAATTGGACACTGACAACTATGTAAAGAAATGTATTGAAAAAGGAAATATGTAAAGGTGGAGGTGAATACTGTAAGTGTAAGGAAGACCATAAATGATAAAAGAATGAAATATAGGAATGCACAGAAAGTAGAAAAATATTGCTTAGAAACGGAATGAGTAATAAGTGAAAAAACGTAATAGGGGATGTTTGAAGATCCTAAGCCACGAGCAAGACAATTTAACACAGTGTGGGGAAGATGGGAAGGAAGATATTGACATCAGAAATTCACATGGAATGCCCAGAGAGATAGAAGTGAAATGCTTTCATTTTCATGTTTTACGGACACGAATCATCTCGCAGAATTATAAGCGGAGAGAAAGATAAAGACATAAATGTTACATTGCTGCAGTCTGTTCTAAAGAGAGCAGTGTAAGGTTAGTTTTCTACCACAGTTAATGTCACTGGACTACCTTAAGCCTAACAAAATACAGTAGGAAATATTAGACCTATGAGTAATTGAAACTAGTACCTAATGTCTGTGAAATAAAACATTTTCCCAACAAACGGTAACTCTGACTTACCGGACTGTGGCTATTAGATCCCATGTTTTTAAACTGGTAACTTGAGTAATACATATTGGCAGAGGTGACACTTGATTAGGAGTGATACACGTCGCTTTTCGATAAGTCAGATACTGTTTTCCTCTACAATAATTTCAGGAAAATGCCGGAGTGGCCACATTCTTTCAACCTGAGTTCTTGCTAAAAATATACAGAAGATGACACCGTAATTGGTGAATAGTATTGGTCCATGACTAATGCTGTTGCTGGAAAGTACCTTGGTTTTTTTCGTATGATTAAGAGAGGACGGGAGATATGTTTCTTTTTGGACATTTATGTGCACAGAGATAACCATTGTGAATTAGAGAAAATGTTGGAGTAAGACTTGGAAAATACTGGGACTGGCGAGTTTTTCACAATAACTACAAAAACACAGGGAGCACTGAAGAAGACTCCGGGTCCACACACGCTAGTGTAATAATATAGAGTGTGACAAAGGCTTGCAGTTTGTTACCGCTGCAAGCTAACTAGTATGTAGGAGAAGAAGTGAAAGAAAAGGAGGAAAATTTCAGAACATGTGCAAGATTTTTAGGACAACCGGTACTAATGCTAAGTTCTTCTGCCTGAAAGTAAGGGCAACTAATAGGTGCTATTAAATGGGAGTTATTGCTCAGCTTAAGGTTAACGAAAAAGAAAACGAATAACTAAGTAAGACTGGTAGGCATTAGAATTAGAGGAGAAATACTGTGAAAGAATTCATTAATTAAGGAAGCGAAATGAGACAAAATTAATGGTGGTAGGAAGATGTGAAGAGGTGAAACTCAGTGATACAGATGAAGAAAACTTTCGTATAAATAGGTAATATGTTGGAGAAGAGAATTAGCCTGCAATTGAAGAAGAAATTTCAGGTTGTACCTTTGGTGGAAAGCACTGCTTGGAAGTGAAGCCTGGACTCCGCAAGTATTGGAGAATAAATAAGTGAGGAATGATACGGAAGAATGTCGAGAAGTAAGTGGACAGGTTGAACACTACCTAAACAGTTTCTAAAGTGGCGAGGAATGATGTCTGTGCTGAATTTTTACAAAACGGAATGTTTTCTGCAGTATCTTCTAAGGCACTGCGGATTAAAAAATTCCGGTATGAAGGGGAAATTAAGCTGAAGGCAAAATGTTTTACACATTATGAAAGACACTGAATATAAATATTTCGAAGAGGTCATTTTAGAGGGCGACAGAAATTGAAGTAATATCGTTCCTAAGCTGATAAACGCTTGAGTGAAGGCAGCAGACACATCAGTAAAGGTGAGATAGGACATTTACAATTACAGTAAATAAGGGACGGCTCAAGCCATCCGTCCATGCGTGTGCATGGAACAGAAGATAAATTTACGGCGACCCTCCAATGTCCTCGGCCACTTCACACTCACTTGTAAACTACAGATATAGCGTCGAATGCCGTCAATTTTGGGTAGTTTTACTTTGAATATACTAATTATAACGCGTAAATGTACAGTCTGGCGATGTCAGTAATAGTTAACCTACGGCAACTAGTCTGGAGTGCTGTGAGCCAAGGGTTATTTTGGGTTGGCTACAATAGTTATAACGGACAAACAAGTAATCTGGCATTTGCTCCGCAAAATGACATGAGTTTAGCTGTAATGTCATATAGTTTTACACTCATATCTATAGAGTTTTAAGACTTTGAGCACGTTATTAAATAATATTTCTTGTTTTGTACCCATGCCAGATTGAAACACTGCATTTTTTGTTTTCGCATCGATGCGTATCTTCAAACAGTCACACATAATTGGAAATAACAATTTATGTACAGCCAGAAGCTCTCGCTGTTCAGTTTTAATTTATCTGATGGTTGCCTAGAATGCAGAAAGCTGATACACAACAAAATGTAAAACAAAAACTATTGTGGAATGAATTTTCTCTGTGCAGCGGAGTGTAAGCCGCTATGAAACTTCCTGCTGCGTTAAAACTGTGTTCCTAGATTTTTGTCACTATTTAACGAGCAAGTACACGGTTTTACGTCGCATGGTGTCTTATGGTTCGCAAATTACTTGGGGTCGTTGTTTACGCACCCTCCACAACATTGGGGTGTGCCGCGTGTGGGAAGAAGTTGAAGATATAGCACAGGATGGACTGAGGAGAGAATGTGTGTGTGAATTCCTACGGGACCAAACTGCTGAGGTCATCGGTCCCTAGACTTACACACTACTTAAACTAACTTATGCTAAGAACAACACACACCCATGCCCGAGGGAGGACTCGAAGCTCCGGCGGGAGGGGTCTCGCAATCCATGCATGGCGCCTCAAACCGCACGGCCACTCCGCGCGGCCACTGAGGAGATACAGCAATGGTAATTATAGGGTGTTTAATCTTCGCTGAACGAGAAGCGACCTGGACACCCCTCCATCTGGCTGCTGTGGATGTCCCCGGAAGAAGATTTTTTTAAAAAAGTTAGTAGACCACTTGCTTGGGAAAGGTAAGGGTCGCGGGTTCGAGTCTTGGTCCATCACACAGTCTTAATCTGCCAGGAAGTTTTATTATTGTGGAAAATTGACACTGTATGTTTCAGTTTTTAATATGTCTGTGTTCTTCCGTGTACCAACGGAATATTCAATAAACGCTATGAACGAAGATAGTAACACAGGGATCTTAACTCGGCTATTTCCGGATAATATTCCAGTATTCAGCTGTAGCACCGAGTTCGGAACATGTTGCAACCGGTATGCGTTCAAGTGTCTCTCCTACACAGTAGCCGTCAAGTGGACGAAGCGGAGAGCTGGTGTACGCTCGTAAGCGAGTTAGCGAAGTGCTGGATCAAGATTGCATAACGATTCTCACGTCTTTTTCAAATAGCACCTTCTCTTATGATACATCCACCAAGGCCGCAGATCTTGTTTGGGAGCAGCCAGCAGTCGATCCGTGAAGCGTGCGGCCACTATAGCGACACGTTTGGCAGCGGCGATGCAATGGACTCGTTTGCCTCTGTGCGGTGTGATTACATCTTTTGTTAGTGGCTGGCAGGGAAACCTAAGTAGGTTACCGGCTTTCCAGATCGAAGCAGCATAATTAACTGCCGGTGACGCAGCGCAGCAATTGTGGATCCAAGGATAGTACCTACGTTTTAAAATAGTAGATTATCGTCTTTGCTTAATGTATGAGGCTATTGCCATGTTAGAAAAGAAAAGGGCCAAACGGATGCCTCGTACTGGATTTCGGAAAGTTGTCCTGTAGTGATTGTTAAGCTTCGGCATTCTTGTTTGAGTGAAATGAAGCCGATAGTCTGAATTCATTACACGAAAAACAGTGTGCCAAACCAGCATTACTAATGAAGCCTAACAATTATTACTGTTGATCAAACTTTTAAAAATGTTCTGTTTACAAGTGGTTTAACTGAAAGTGTTACTTTCCAATATGGACAGACAGATCGAGGGGAAAGACTGACAACATGGCGAGTTTAGCGCCCTGAAATCTTTTCCTGAAGGTAAGTTTTTGAGGGCAGCCAGAAGTCGCACTCAGTATGTTTTATTGGCCAGTTTCGCTCTTTAATTTAACAAGCGTGTCACAGGCAACTACTGTGTTTTGGAGCGTAAATTTCAGAGTTTCTGATGCTGCTCTTGTTGAATTAAGGAGCGAAACCAGTCAATAAAGCATACCGGATGCGACTTGTAGCTGTCCTGAAAAATTCAATTTCAACAGTCGCTGTTTCCCCTGCAGGCAATGCTTGCTTTCTAACCATTTCTAAAGATTCCAGACAGAGGGACACAGCTGGAGGAAACCATACTGGGTAGTTTCTCTGCAAGAACATTGCCCGCGAAGTAGAATCCACCTCGTGTTTCGAAGTAATGCCGTCTACAGTAGTAGTAGTAGTAGTAGTAGTTGTTGTTCTTCATTCATCCATAAATCGTAATTAAAAGGCTATTGGACATGTTATGGTACTGCAATTTTAAGAACAACAAAAATAACGTAATTCATATACACAGGAATTTACATACTTACAGATCTAATTTCCTAAGCATGGGACAGGTAGTTGGCCGTAGCACACACTATACGACTAAACAGTGTGTTCCCGTAAGAGCATACAAAAACGTAACAAGACATAGAGAATGCTTCACTGAACAATTTGAAGCAGGGAACCTGGGGTCAGAGAAGCCAGCTTAAGGTGATATGGAAGCAAGCTTGTCTACCGCTTTGTCTAGCATTACTGCTTTCCAGCTTTATTACAACTAACATGCGTACAAGTTCACACGTACACTGATGTTCATTTACATGTACATTCTTTATTTTCTGCAAGGAAACAAGGAGGACGAGCCTGATTATAGGAAAGTCATGATGCAGGTTTTGTTTACTTTGCTTTTAAGATTGTTTCGTATTTACTTTGTCCCCTTGGCTGTTCGTGAGAAGTTGTGGATTCAACATGACGGTGCACCGCCTCACTTCAGAGTGGATGTCTGCAACAAACTCAGTGCTATGGAAATGAAATGAGCGTTTGGCGTCATTGGCCAGGAGGCCTCTTACGGGGCAGGTCCCGCCGCCTTGGTACAGGTCTTATTACATTCGACGCCACATTGGGCGACTTGGGCGCCGGATGGGGATGAAATGACCATTCAGCTATTGCTCAGTGCTGTATTTCGTGATCATTGGATTGGAAGGGGAGGTCTTATTGCATGACCTGCGAGGTCACCTGACATGAAACCTCTTGATTATTTCTTATGGGGATATCTGAAGTCACTTGTCTATGAGACCCCAGTGGATACGCTGATGGAATTAGCTGCCAGAATTTTAGCTGTCTATGATATCATTCGTAACACACTAGGGATATTTGTCAGGGTGCGTCAGAATCTTGTTAACCGATGTCCATGCTTGCATTGAGGTTGATGGCCGTCAGTTTCAGCACATTTTGTAAGATACAGTACAAATGGTAAGTTCATTGTGTCAATGATGGTATTTGCAGTTAACTGTAACTAATGTAAATAAAAAAGTACACACTAATTTGATTTTATTCCTATTATGTCCTTAAGCTTGCTTCTCCGACCCCAGGTTCTCTACCTCAAATAGTTCAGTGGAGCATTATCTATGTCCTGTTAAGTTCTTGCACGCCCTTGCGGAAACACCCTGTATACACACTATTCCATAACGTAACACTACGCACATTATCAGCTGACATCAAGACCATGGCGACGATGTTGCAATTTTATGTAGCACAATTTCCCATTTGCTAGCCTGAAAATTTGAGTCAGCTTCTCTCTGTAATGAGTGAGATGCTGAGTGCAGAAAGAAGATTAGATGTTAGCACTATACAGTGCGTAGCTTTGAGAGTAAGGTTTCCCAAAAAGAAAAAAAGAAGAAAAAGAATAGTGTGAAAGTATTGTGACAAATGGTAGATGTTTTGTTATTATTGTCGTTATTATTCTTGACCTGTGTTATATTTTTAATCATACCCCTGCTCTGTTTTATCTGACTAATTCTTCACTCTATAGAATGCGGTACTTAATAGGTGCTTTTTACATCCTTCTTAAACAAGTTCTTTTTATTTATCTAGTGGAATTAAATTTTCCTTGAGACATATGAGTCTTAGCTTTATCTTCGATAATGACCGAAGCTGAATAAATGAATTAAGATTCGTGTCATGGCTGAGACTCGAACCCTGGTCACGTGCTTACTAGGCAGATGTGTTAGCCGTTACACCACCGTAGCAGTATGGCTAACACAACTGACAGACTAGGGCACTGGACTTGGGTGCTCTGTGTAGCTGTGTTAGTTATACTGCTAAGTTGGCTAACACATCTGCCTAGTAAGAACGTGACCAGGGTTCAAGTCTCAGTCATGACACGAATCTTAATTCATTTATTCACTTCGGTCATTATCAAAGTTCGTCTTAGTCTAGATTGTCCCATGCTCTTAGACAGAGCTATTTCTGAAATAATTATCACCGTTATTTGTGATGTGCACAACTGAATCGTAAATGTATCCACATCGGCGATGTTCGACGACAATAGTTATGGGATATTTCCTAATATCGTGTCGGATACCCTTTTGTCCGGTGTAGTACAGAAACTCGTCGTGGCGCGCTCTCAACAAGTCGTTGGAAGTCCTCTGGAGAAATATTAAACCATATCGCCGGCTTTATAGTCGTCCAAAATTTCGAAAGTGTTATCAATGCATGATTTTGTGCACGAACTGAAATGTATCATTAGAGACTTCTAATTCGAAAATTTCCTTAACATGCTGTATTTTCAGCTTAACTGCCACATTATTTCTCCATGTATCATTATGGCGTTGATAAAGAACAAAAGAGTCTTATTTGTGAAACATAAAGCCATAGTGCTTTAAAATGTAGAAAATGAGTGGAAATTACGATATCCTTGTGAAGTAATCATTTGTCTTACATTCTTCTTTTGTTACTTCCTTCGTTATCTTTTTTTCCTCCTTGCGGGGTAACACGAAGCACGACCCATTAGATCAGAAAAAGCGTTTCAGTTATTCTATGGACTAATCACGACGGTGCTGTGCCAACTGCAATCTTAAGATGCGATGGCTTCCTGTTAACATAACACGTGCGAGTCATTAGCAGCGACGTGCTTTTGCAGCAATGTGCTCTGAGTGAAAAACTCCAATCTACACCAGCCTCATACTTATCTGCTATTTGCGGTGCAAACTGCCACATATTCTGATTGACAGGACGAGAAGTTTCCAACATTTACATTATTGGAAGAGGTATGGGCACCCAACAACTTGGACTCGTGCTTTTCACCATTCGTTCACTTCAGATAAATAAGTTAGTAATGACGGCAGCACGTATACGTCCGACAAATTCAGCCGTATCCATAATACACTACTGGCCATTAAAATTGTTACACCAAGAAGAAATGCAGATGATAAACGGGTATTCATTGCACAAATATATTATAATAGGACTGACATGTGATTACATTTTCACGCAATTTGGGTGCATAGATCCTGAGAAATCAGTACCCAGAACAACCACCTCTGGCCGTAATAACGGCCTTGATACGCCTGGACATTGAGTCAAACAGGGCTTGGATGGCGTGTACAGGTACAGCTGCCCATGCAGCTTCAACACTATACCATAGTTCATCAAGAGTAGTGACTGGCGTATTGTGACGAGCCAGTTGCTCGGACACCGTAGACCAGACGTTTCCAGTTGGTGAGAGATCTGGAGAATGTGTTGGCCAGGGCAGCAGTCGACCATTTTCTGTATGCAGAAAAGGCCGTACAGGACGTGCAACATGCGGTCGTGCATTATCCTGCTGAAATGTAGGGTTTCGCAGGGATCGAATGAAGGGTAGAGCCACAGGTCGTAACACATCTGAAATGTAACGTCCACTGTTCAAAGTGCCGTCAATGCGAACAAGAGGTGACCGAGACGCGTAACCAGTGGCACCCCATACCATCGCGCCGGGTGATACGCCAGTATGGCGATGACGAATACACGCTTCCAATGTGCGTTCACCGAGATGTCGCCAAACACGGATGCGACCATCATGATGCTGAAAACAGAACCTGGATTCATCCGAAAAAATGACGTTTTGCCATTCGTGCACCCAGGTTCGTCGTTGAGTACACCATCGCAGGCGCTCCTGTCCGTGATGCAGCGTCAAGGGTAACCGCAGCCATGGTCTCCGAGCTGATAGTCCATGCTGCTGTAAACGTCGTCGAACTGTTCGTGCAGATAGTTGTTGTCTTGCAAACGTCCCCATTTGTTGACTCAAGGATCGAGGCGTGGCTGCACGATCCGTTTCAGCCATGCGGATAAGATACCTGTCATCTCGACTGCTAGTGACACGAGGCCGCCGGGATCCAGCACGGCGTTCCGTATTACCCTCCTGAACCCACTGATCCCATATACTGCTCACAATCATTGGATCTCGACCAACGCGAGCAGCAATGTCGCTATACGATGAACCGCAATCGCGATAGGCTACAATCCGACCTTTATCAAAGTCGTAAACGTGATGGTACGAATTTCTCCTTACACGAGGTATCACAACAACGTTTGACCAGGCAACGCCGGTCAACTGCTGTTTGTGTATGAGAAATCGGTTGGAAACTTTCGTCATGTCAGCACGTTTTAGGTGTCGCCACCGGCGCCAACCTTGTGTGAATGCCGTGAAAAGCTAATCATTTGCATATCACAGCATCTTCTTCCTGTCGGTTAAATTTCGCTTCTGTAGCACGTCATGGGCAGTAGTGTACTTGTCCTTGCCGCTTAAATTAGCTGTGTAAAATCCCCTCTTCGTCGAAATTTCCCTAACACAGAAGACTAACTGTGGGCATTACACACCTTTGAGACTTATCCTATGAATTTAATGTGCAAAACTTATATTTAATAACATGATTTTTAGGCCCCAGACGTAGTGGTTGATTTACACAATAATTCAAAGTGACAGGGAAGTGTTTGACATAGAAAACTTTCATTTAAACACTGTAATTTATTCATTAAAATTTAGATGATCAGAACTCATGAATGGGAGACAATCAAAAGGTGACTAATCTCATCTATATGAAAATTTTGATTAGTGATTGTATTAGTGATATGATTAGTGATTGCCGGCCGAGGTGTCCGAGCGGTTCTAGGCGCTACAGTCTGCAATCGCGCGATTGCTGCGGTCGCAGGTTCGAATCAAATGGTTCAAATGGCTCTGAGCACTATGGGACTTAACATCTGTGGTAATCAGTCCCCTAGAACTTAGAACTACTGAAACCTAACTAACCTAAGGACATCACACACATCCATGCCCGAGGCAGGATTCGAACCTGCGACCGTAGCGGTCACGCGGTTTCAGACTGAAGCGCCTAGAGCCGCACGGTCACACCGGCCGGTAGGTTCGAATCCTGCCTCGGGCATGGATGTGTGTGTTGTCCTTAGGTTAATTAGGTTTAAGTAGTTCTAAGTTCTAGGCGACTGATGACCTCAGAAGTTAAATCCCATAGTGCTCAGAGGCATTTTTTTGATTAGTGATTATTATTATCAGTATGGCTCGACCGCATGAGAAATTACACCCTGTTAACTGAAAACTGAAGGTCTGAAACTCAATTTAAAAACTCGCTGTTTCCTGACGTAAAACAGTGGCTGAAGGGTTGTTGACTGATTTAACGGTTCATATATTCGACGCAGGTACGTTGAAGCTGTCGTGCAGTCACGCTCGAGAAGACGACGGCCCTTCGCTACAACTGCAACACCATTCCCTGGACGTCTCCTAAAGTCACAGTGCTCAGCTCCACGTCTCTGCTCGAAATCCATGCACTCCGAACGTCGTCTCAACTCCGAGTCGATGCTGTCTAGACCGTGTCCCACCCGTAGTAGATGCCTCTTCCGCCTGGCCTCGATGCAGAGTCTAAGCTACCTCCACCATGTCTAAACTCCGAGTATTATACGAGGGTTGCTCAGATAGTATTGCACCGCATTTTTTTTCTCAGCCGAAAACAGTGCTCCGAATGCCAAACGTTACGTATGTATTATCTGAAGTCACATGAGTGCGCGCGCCAAATTTCCGTCACTTCCCACAGATAGCGTAGCTGCAAGACAGTTTCAAAATGGCGTCTGAAGGTGATGTACGTTACAAGCAATGTGCCGTCATTGAATTTCTCACTGCAGAGAAAGAAAATGTGGGGAATATTCACAAACTCATGTGCAAGGTCTATAGACCATCTGACGCCGGCAGAAGTACAGTTAGTCGCTGAACACGGAGGGTGAGGTCAATCAGAAGGCGGTTCGACTGAGCTCCACGATTTGTAGCTGTGGGGGAGACCATCCACGGCTGTCACACCTGACATGCTGTAGCGAGCTGATGTTGTCATTCGCGAGGACAGACGCATCACGACTCTGCAGTTGGCGTTGCATCTGTCAATCAGCAAAGGAAGTATGGATGCCACTATCCGCACTCTTGGATATTCAAAAGTATCTGCAAGATGGATGCCGCGGTGTGTAACGGTGGATTGCGAATCGCACAGAAAAAAAAAAAAAAACATTTGTCTTGATTTGTTGCAACGTTTTGAAGCTGAGTGGGAGGCCCTCTTGTTCCGGATTGTGACAGGTGATGAAACATGGGTTCACCATTTTCAGCCCGAAATAAAACGACAGTCGACGGAATGGCGCCATTCCCACTACCCACAGAAGAAAATATTTAAAGCAATTGCTTCCGCCGGTAAGGTCATGATCGCCGTGTTCTGGTACAGTGAAGGTGTGATTCTCACTGATGTGATGCCAAGAGACGGTACCATTAATTCAGAAGCATATGTCAACATATTAACAGAACTCAAGACCCGCTTCCGGCGACTTCGGCGCCACAGCAACCCAAGAGATAATTTGCTGCAACACGATAACGCTCCGCCCCACACAAGTCTGAGGACTGCTGAATACATCGCAAAACAGGGTTGGACAGTGTTACCCCATCCACCCTACAGTCCTGATCTAGCCACGTCGTACTTGTTTGGACCATTAAAGGATGCCATTCGTGGAAGACATTTTGAGGACGATGAGGATGTGATTCGCACAGTGAAGTACTGGCTCCGCCATCAAGACAAGGTTCGAATCCTGCCTCGGGCATGGATGTTCGTGATGTCCTTAGGTTAGTTAGGTTTAACTAGTTCTGAGTTCTAAGGGGCTAATGACCTCAGAAGTTGAGTCCCAAAGTGCTCAGAGCCATTTGAAGCCATCAAGACAAGGATCGGTACCGACAGGGCATACACGCTCGTGTTTCGCGCTGGAGGAAGGCCAGATAACGTGATGGAGATTACGTGGAAAAATAGGGTGTGTAGATAAAACACCATTCCTTCGTGTGTGTAAATCTCATTGTGTTCAATAAAGAATTGTTGAAGAAAAAAATGAAGTGCATTACTTTCTGGGCAACCTTAGTATTTTTAGCTCTCTCTTACGCCCTGCTCCCCTTTTTCCGCCAAACAGTGCCAGTCACCAAAAGCGAAGATATAAAACGATGCTGCCCGACGGCAACGTTTCTTCACCATTGAGAATCCTGCCAAACCGGTGTATCGCGATCAGGTGCCAATAATATAGCATAACCATGCTCTGCTATTAAAAAACGTCCGCTCCACCTCTGTGCTGAGCCCACGAGGAATACGGGCCATGCAAAGAACTAGTGACGTCACACTAGTTGGCTTGTCCGTCACAATTGGAGAACACTTGGCTCCATGCAGGGCCCACGGGAAATCAAATGAAACTGAAAAGGTACCAACTAAAGGTCGTAACTTTGTCGTGTGCTTGCATGCACTTAAACGCGTTGTCAAGAATCATTAAACTCATCTGAAATAGTTACTCGCTCCAGCCGCAGACGGCTGCTGGCACTCGTAAGCCCAGCAGTTTCACGTGCTGTGACGTACACGCCACGGCCTTTATTTCTCGTGGGCCTCGGCTCTGTGCTCGTGACGTCACATCCTAACACACCAATCGCGCGTTTTCGTGCCAATTTCCCTACCCTCGCATCGGAGGGCCTCTGAAATTATGAATGATACCTCACGGGGCTAGTATATTATTTTCTACAGCCCGTGGTTTCTAAAGCGGCCCATGGCTATCCACAAAGGCCGGCCGGGGTGGCCGAGCGGTTCTAGGCGCTACAGTCTGGAACCGCGCGACCGCTACTGTCGCAGGTTCGAATCCTGCCTCGGGCATGGATGTGTGTGATGTCCTTAGGTTAGTTAGGTTTAAGTAGTTCTAAGTTCTAGGGGACTGATGACCTCAGAAGTTAAATCCCATAGTGCTCAGAGCCATTTGAACCATTTTTATCCACAAAGGCTATCCGCAAAACATGAGGCAACGACCCCCATCGACTGCTCGTGGCGGCTCTTCACCCTCCGGGCAGACACTAGGCTGGGTGAGATTTTTAAGCTAGACATGGGAGCCTCGGCAGCCTCGGTTCCTTGAAGTCCACCTGAGGCTCCGGTCTCCGCTACTAGGAAAGCGCTCTTTTCTCTAGCATTCTCTCTTCGTTCCGTCTTAACTCCAATCCCCTGTCTTCTCACGTATGCAAAAAGCATTCAGAAACCAGTGAGTCCGTCACAGTGCTAAGGAAGTGAAATGAAGCTCCATAGAGCAATTTACTGCCACTCCCTATGGTCTAAAATTTTCAATAAAAATATTCTCACTGCAGTTCCCATCGTTATCGTCCTCTAATTACACAACCACTCGCAAAGTACATGAAAAAAAAAAATCATGCAATACTGCCTGCTGCATTTCAGCTGCTTTCCCATTTTCTACATAGAGGTTTTCTCGCCGTCCGCAGCTCTTAAAATGGCTCTGAGCGCTATGGGACTTAACATCTGACGTCATCTGTCCCCTAGAACTTAGAACTACTTAAACCTATGGACGTCACACACATCCATGCCCGAGGCAGGATTCGAACCTGCGACCGTAGCGATCGCGCGGTTCCGGACTGAAGCGCCTAGAACCGCTCGGCCACTCTGGCCGGACGCAGCTCTTACTATGTAATTTTAGAAAGAACAGTTCATGAAATTTCCGTGGATATTAATAAATCGTAGCCAGCCATTTCTTCATTTACATCTACATCCACACGATTACTCTGCGTCCGCAGCTCATGGTCTTGTGGTTAGCGTTGCTGCCTCTCGCACGGGGTCCTGGGTTCGATTCTTGGATGAATTAAGGATTTTCTCCGCCCGGAGACTAGGTGTTTGTGTCGTTCTCATCATTTCATCATCATTCAGAAAAATGGCGAGATGGGAAAGTGAAAAGATTAGGAATTTGTACGAGCGCTCATAACTATGCCGTTGAGCGCCCCACAAACCAAAATCATCAGCATGATTCCCCTGCAGATTATACTTAAGGACCTAGCAGGGGGTTAATCGAACCACCTTTAATCTCTTTATCTACCGTTCCACTCTCGAACGGCGCGTGGAAAAAACGAACGCTTAAATCTATCCAAGTGAGCTCTGATTTCTCTTATTTTATTACGATGATCATTTCTCCCTCTGTAGGTAGGCGCTAACAAAATATTTTCACCCTCTGAGGAGAAATCTGATGATTGCAATTTCACGAGAAGGCCCTGCGAATACGCCTTTTTTGAATCACTGCCACCCCAATTCGTGTATCATATCCGTGGCACTCTCTCCCTTATTTCGCGATAGTACAAAACGTGCTGCCCTTCTTCGAACTTTTTTGATGTCCTCCATCAATCCTATCTGATGCGGATCCCACACCCCACAACAATACTCCAGAAGAGAACAGATAAGTGTAGTGTAAGCTGTCTCGTTGGTATACCTGTCACATTTTCTAAGCGTTCTACCAACAAATCGCAGTCCTTGGTCTATCTTCCCGACAACATTACCTGTGTGATTATTCCAGTTTAAGTTATTCGTAATTGTAGTCCCTAAGTAATTAGGTGAGGTTATAGCCTTTATATTTGTGTATTTATCGTGTAACTGAAATTTAATGGATTCCTTTTAGTACTCAAGTGGATGACTTCACACTGTTAATGATTTATAGTCAGTTGTCACATTTTAACCAGACAGATGTATTGTCTAAATCATTTTGCAATTCTTTTTGATTATCTGATGACTTTACAAGAGGGTAAATGACAACATCATCTGCAAACAATCTAAGAGGGCTGCTCAGATCGTCTCCTAAATCGTTGATGTAGATCAGAAATGACAGAGGGCCTATAACACTTCGTTGCGGAACGCCAGATATTTCTTCTGTTTTACTCGATGACTTTGCGTCAGTTATTTCGAACTGTGACCTTTCTGACAGGAAATCACGAATGCAGTTACAGAACTGAGACGACACTACATAGGCACACAGTTTAATTAGAAGTTGTTTGTTATAAGCTGTGTCGACAGCCTTCTGTAAATCTAAAGACAGGGAACCAATTTGACATGCCCTGTTAATGGCACTCATTACTGAGAATAAAGAGCTAGTTGTGTTTCATAAGAACGATATTTTCTGAATCCGTTTTGATAATTTGCCAATGAATCGTTTTCTTTGAAATGATTTATAATGTTCGACCACAGTATATGTTTCAAAACCCTACTGCAAATCAACGTTAGTGTTGTGGATCTGTAATTCAGCGGATTACTCTTATTTCTTTTTTTGGGGTATTGGCGTGACTTGTGCATCTTTCCAGTCTTAGTGTACGGATCTTTCTACGATCGAGTGGTAGTGTATGATTGCTAAGTACGGGGCTATTGTATCAGCATACTCTGAAAGAAACCTGACTGATATACAATGTAGACTGGAGGCATTGCCTTTCTTAAGTATTCTAAGCCGCTTCACTATAGCGAGCATTGTTCCTGATTCAAATTCTGATACATTTACTTCGCCTTCTTTTGTGAAGGAATTTTGGAAAACCGTGTTTAGTAACTCTGTTTTAGTGGTGCTCACTTCGATAACATCACCACTGTTATCGCGCAGTGAATGTATTGATTGCGTCTTGCCACTGATGTACTTTACGTACGACCAGTTTCTTCTTGGGTTTTCTGCCGGATTTCGAGACAGTTTCGTTGTGGGAACTATTAAAAGCATCTCGCATTGAAGTTCGAAATAAATTTTCGAGCCGGCCGGAGTGGCCGTGCGGTTCTAGGCGCTACAGTCTGGAGCCGAGCGACCGCTACGGTCGCAGGTTCGAATCCTGCCTCGGGCATGGATGTGTGTGATGTCCTTAGGTTAGTTAGGTTTAATTAGTTCTAAGTTCTAGGCGACTGATGACCTCAGAAGTTAAGTCGCATAGTGCTCAGAGCCATTTGAACCATTTAAATTTTCGAGCTTCTACAAAATTTCATCGATCTTGGAGATTTTGCCTTTTTTTTAATTTGGCATACTTCTGCAACAGTATTCTTACCTGGTTTGTGTATCATGGGGAATCAGTACCATCTCTTATTAATTTATTTGGTGTATATTTCTCAGTTGCCGTCGATACCGTTTCTTTGAATTGAAACCACGTCTTGTGTACTCTTGCATAGTCAGATTGGAACGAAGGGACACTGTCTCCTAGGAAGGCATCAAGCTAATTTGTATCTGCTTTTTTAAATGGGTGTATTTTGGGCTTGTTTGTGGTGAATTTGGGTGTTACGATTTTCAGTCTCGCTATAACGCTTTCCAAATAGTAAGGTTCGTCTTCTACTTGTCGTATTCTTTTTCTTCGGGCATGTAGCAAAACCATAAAAAACGTGCAAAACGTGATTTTCTGCTCTCAACTATAACTATTAGATTAATTTTCCCCGTTTGACCAATTGAGACTGACATTTTAAAGTGGTATTTGACGTGTGTGGGCAGTTTCCAACCCCAAGGGCAAGAACACGCCTTGAAACTTTTACATACTGTTCCTCTCTTTGGCAAGGCTGTTGGCAGAATGAGGATGACTTCTTTCTTATATTCTAAGTCTTCAGCCTTCATTGGAGATTATTTTTATTCAAAACCTTAGCGTGTCTAGAATCGAACCCGGTACCCCTAGACTTCGATGGTGACAAGTACTCATGCGAGATATTGATTGTAGCAATAAGTATTTTCACTTTGCGTACCATACGCTGGTGGCTGGACAACTTAGTGGCTTGTGTCACTGCTCGTCCACTACCGCGTGAAAACTGCTCAACAATAGAAACTGGCTAACAGCGAAAAGCAAGTAACAATTGTAGTCGAAGGCAGAAAATGTTGTCATTTCACTTAAGTGTTTCACTCCCTACTCTAATAACCTTAGCTACACTCTATCACTTTTGTTTAGCTTTTATTGACCTTCATGTTGTAACTGCTTTTCAAAACACTTTTCATTACGTTCAAGGTCTTTGCCGTCTCGAACAGAACGTTATTGCCTGACTTTGCACTTTTCGCAGATAACATTCAGAGAACTGAATCCATTGAATCTATTTTCGGTCTACGCGTGTCACAACTTCTGTGTGTCTCCTGTTGCACAGTATATGGCACTGGTGATGACTGCATAGTTCTTGCATCAGTTTTTCTATGGCTGGTATTATGCCTTCTATGATAATAGAAGTAATAGTTAAATGTGCCCCTAAAAATGGCTCAGATGTGGATGTTTCTGGTGTGAAAGACTTAGCCGTCATTCCCTGATGTTTCCCATGGTACACCTGATTGCTTTTATTGCCCTGATCACAAATCATCGCCATCTTCTGACAGGGTCTTTTCGTGTACCCCATCGACATGGTGAAAAAAGAAATTTATGGCACACCTTGATTAAAAGAAGGGATTGCTTGATGGGACATATCACGTCAGTTTGATGCTGAAGGGAGGTGTATGGATGAGGGTATACAAATTTTAGGGGGAGACCAACGTATGAATGTAGAAGCGAGTTCAAATGGAAGTAGGTTGCAGTAGCTATTCGAAGAGGAAGAAGCTTAGACGGGATAGAGCAGGGTTGAGAGCTGCATTGAACCAGTCTTCGGACTGAAGAACACGACAAGGACGACAACAAAACACTCTGTTCCATCTTCTGGCCAGCTGATGCACATAGCGGAAGGTATTCTTTCTGTAAAGATGATGACTGTGACTATTACGGTTGCCGCGGCGTGGAAGTGCAATAAAATCTTCACTGGTTTCTTGCCACGTAAGATCTCAGTCTTAAGTCTCCCCTTTTTTTCATGAAGGAGTTATGCAAATCGATATTCACACAGTTATCGATGGAAAATGCAGAAGTGTATACACTGGCGGCCGATGGATGAAAGTGTGACGCTGCAGCACAATTTCACCACGCAGCTGGCTGGGATGCTAAACAGGGGACGTCGACACCAGAGCACAAATCCTTTGCGAATTTCATTCGACGTACTCAGCTGGACAGTAACTACGTCTCGCAGTCAGGCGCGTGAACAATATACGGAAATGGCAGCGCTTGAGAGAGGACACGTAGTTGGGCTCAAAGAAGGCTGTTGGAGTAATCGACGAATCGCTTGACATTTGAATGGGAGCGATGCCGTTGTTCGACAGTGTTGTCAGGAATGGGTGCACCATGGCTGAGCACAGCGTCAAGAAGGAAGCTGTCTACCTAGAGAGACGACAGAACGCGAGGACCGAGCAATCGTTAGAGAGGCACTTAGAGCTCCGGATTCATCATTATCATCGATTAGACGTGCAAATTGTGCTCGAATGGCCACAAGGACCATTAATACGTGGCTCACTGAAAGAGGCTGAACTCGCGATGCCCCTTGCGCCGACTACCATTGACCTCTGTAAACCAACAAGTCCTTTTGCAGTAGTGCAGACACATACGGCCTGCATTCTCATTGACTGGAGTAGAGTTGTCTTCATCGATGAACCCCGCGTCGTATTGAATCCCAGTGACCACCGAAGACGTGTCTGGTGACGCCCCGGACAGTGGTGGGATACGAACCTGACGCCCGCCATACGGCCCCATATCCAGTAGTGATGGTCTGGGGTGGCATGTCATTTCACAGCAGGACTAGTTGTCATCCACGGCATCCTTATAGCACAGTGGTACGTCGACGATATTCTGCCACGTTTAGTTGGCCTTCATGACAAGCCATCCTGGACTTACATTACAGTAATGTAATGCCCGCCTGCAAACGGCGAGACTTTCCACTGTTTGTTTTCGTGCTTGCCAAACTCTGCCTTGTCCAGCCAGGGGCGCTAGATCTCTCCCCAGTTTAGAACGTTTGGAGCACTACGGCAGGGCCCTCCAACCAGGTGGGGATTTTGACCATCTAGCACGCCAGTTGGACAGAATCTGTCACGATATCCCTCAGGAAGACGCCCAACAATTCTATCAAACAATGCCTAGCCGAATAATTGATTGGATAAAGGCCAGATGTGGACCAACGCGTTGTTGACTTTCACAATTTGTGAACCTCTTTCTCTTGAATAAACCATCCAGTGTTTCTGAAATTGTACACCACATCTACCGATTTCCGTTCTATTCGGATGATTCCTTCGTGGTGCGAAGGATTTCTTTTTTCTCTGTCTCCTTGCTTTCATTTACTGCTTGCTCCATGTACAAACTAAATAAGCCTGTCTCACTCACTTCTCTGCTGCTGCCGCCTCCCTTCCAAGTCGTTCGACTCTTATAGCTGCAGTCTGTTTTCTGTAACGTAGGGGGACCAAACTTCGTCACCTGAGTAGGTTAAGACCTGTATAAGTCCTCATAGGTTATGGAAAAGACGACCAATTTGTATATACATTCCTGACACTTGTAGGCAACTTACAGTCAAATTGTTATAACGTATTAAAGCCACTATTTGAAAGAAAAGCTAACACTGCAAAAACAGAATTTAAAAAAGCGTTTTCAGTTTCGTCTCCCATAAAAATCCTCAAAAATACAATTAATTTAAATATTGATGAAATCTTCTCGGGCTTCCATCCGGGTAGCTGCATCGAAAATCCACGACGTTTCGATGAGAATCATTTTCATCATCTTCGCGAGAAGATTTCCTGGCGAAGATGATGAGAATGAAACTCATCAAAACTTCTCCGATTTTCGACGCAGCTACCCGGATGGAAGCCCGAGAAGATTTCATCAGCAGTATACACCGGGAAAGCCTACATTCACAATTTAAATATTTTTATCATTATAACATTGCCAAACCTTCCACTATTATGAATCGTTTGATGGCCCTAAATGAACAATGTTTTCGAGTGATTTTCAGCCTTCTAAACATGTGACATTAAGTTTGTATGTCTGGGTAGACGAAGAGCATCTTGCGTGATAACAAAACCAAGCACTATCTGCAACGGAGTCATTCTTCTGCCATTTTCGGTAGGGAGAAGTAGCAAATCTCTGTAAAAAACAAATAAAAAGAATTTCTAAAAACAGTTCCAAATGTTTTCCCTGGAGTGAAAATAGGAATTGAAGGGGACGAAATTACGAGCAGCCTCAGATTTTTTATAATGGCCGCTAGAGCAACATAGGCCGAAGTGTTAACAACAGCGATTACGCGCCAAAAACTACAACATACGACTGAAATAAAGCCCAATATTTGAACGCAAACCGTTGCGAACACTAGGAATAGCAGACTGTTATTTTGACTAATACACTAACTCAACTCAGTGCAAAAAGATCAATCCCGTCGTGAAAGGAAGCTAAACGTGCTGCACCCGGCAGACTCCTTTGTTGTTGTGGTCTTCAGTCCTGAGACTGGTTTGATGCAGCTCTCCATGCTACTCTATACTCTGCAAGCTGCTTCATCTCCCAGTACGTACTGAAGCCTACATCCTTCTGAATCTGCTTAGTGTATTCATCTCTTGGTCTCCCTCTACAATTTTTACCCTCCACGCTGCCCTCCAATAGTAAATTGGTGATCCCTTGATGCCTCAGAACATGTCCTACCAACCGATCCCCTCTTCTAGTCAAGTTGTGCTACAAACTCCTCTTCTCCCCAATTCTATTCAATACTTACTCATTAGTTATGTGATCTACCCATCTAATCTTCAGCATTCTTCTGTATCATCACATTTCGAAAACTTCTATTCTCTTCTTGTCCAAACTATTCATCGTCCACGTTTCGCTTCCACACATGGCTACACTCCATACAAATACTTTCAGAAACGACTTCTTGACACTTGAATCTATACTCGATGTTAACAAATTTCTCTTCTTCAGAAACGCTTTCCTTGCCTTTGCCAGTCTACATTTTATAACCTCTCTACTTCGACCATCATCAGTTATTTTGCTCCCCAAATAGCAAAACTCATTTGCTACTTTAAGCGTCTCATTTCGTAACCTAATTCCTGCAGCATCACAACTACATTCCATTATTCTCGTTTTGCTTTTGTTCATCTACATCTACATTTACACTCCGCAAGCCAGCCAACGGCGTGTGGCGGAGGGCACTTTACGTGCCACTATCATTACCTCCCTTTCCTGTTCCAGTCGCGGGAAGAACAACTGCCGGAAAGCCTCCGTGCGCGCTCGAATCTCTCTAATTTTACATTCGTGATCTCCTCGGGAGGTATGAGTAGGGGGAAGCAATATATTCGATACCTCATCCAGAAACGCACCCTCTCTTGCAGAGTCTGCCACTAGAGTTTGCTAAACATCTCCGTAACGCTATCATGCTTACCAAATAACTCTGTGACGAAACGCGCCGCCCTTCTTTGGATCTTCTCTATTCCTCTGTCAGCCCGGCCGGGAATGGTTCAAATGGCTCTGAGCACTATGGGACTTAACATCTGAGGTCATCACTCCCATAGAACTTTGAACTACTTAAACCTAACTGACCTAAGGACATCACACACATCCATGCGCGAGGCAGGATTCGAACCTGCGACCGTAGCGGTCGCGCGGTTCCAGACTGTAGCGCCTAGAACCGCTCGGCCACCCGGCCGGCGACCGGGAATGGATCCCACACTGATGAGCAATACTCAAGTATAGGTCGAACGAGTGTTTTGTAAGCCAGCTCCTTTGTTGATGAACTACATTTTCTAAGGACTCTCTCCATGAATCTCAGCCTGGCACCCGCCCTACCAACGATTAATTTTACATGATCATTCCACTTCAAACTGTTCCGTACGCATACTCCCAGATGTTTTACAGAAGTAACTGCTACCAGTGTTTCTTCCGCTATCATATAATCATACAATAAAGGATCCTCCTTTCTATGTATTCGCAATACATTGCATTGTTGACTCTCTTAACAAAACTATGAACTGAGGTCCACGAGCGCACCTGCAGTTAAACAAATCTTACCAATTGTGGAAACCGAAAACTTCTAGTGGGACGAAATTAGAGCCTAGGACGTTAGGACCCGTTACCTTACAAGTTGCAGATAACCTTTCGCTTGCTGTGTATTAATCCGTTCGATACCTTCGGACTTGCAAAGTATTGACTTACTGCTGCTGCTCCGGACAGGTTGAGAGCCTCTGGTCGAGAACTGGGCGGCCTTCACGAGTAGCAGCAATAACAGTAACACAGGAAGCCCACGGCGGACATAAAGACGCCGCGTGTCGGAGCAGGATACTGGCTAGTGACGCGCAGTGACATTAGCGTCTGCGGCTGCGGCCGGACGGGGGGAACGAGCGGTGGCGTGCGTGCCGCGCCGTGTGCCGTGCCGTGCCCGAGTGGGAGAGCAGGGAAACCCGGGCCCGCTCACCGGCGCTGGCGGCGGGGTGGGGCCGGGGCCCCACAGGCGGATTTCACGCTCGCAGCGCCGCGCCGCGCACAGCCGCGGAATGTGCGGGCTTGCCCAGGGAAGAGCGCCGATCATTATTCATATGCGGCGTGGTGCGGCGCTGTAAATTAGGGAAACCCTGCAGGTGGCAGCCGGCAGCGGCCCGCTGCCCCACTGTTCCGGTTGCGATTTCCATCGCGAAAAGACGCGGCGCGCCAAGGACACGCAGGACCCGGCCGCCCCACTGGCCGTCGCCGCTGCTGCTGCCAGGTGAAGTTCCTCCCGCGTCGGTGGCGGCAAATGGCTTCTTATTTGCTATGGCAGCATCGCAGCTCAGACAAATGGTCTCTGCAACAGCGTACCTTCTGTACGACTGCTACCTGCAAAATAGCTCCCGTTTTCACGTAAATCGCTGCAGTGACTCATACAGCACGTCAGTATGCTTAAAGCTCTCACAGTGAGAAAGCGACTTACAGTAGACTTTCTGTTGTGTTCACTTTCATATCTTCTACATCTACATCTACATAATAAATGGTTCTAATGGCTCTGAGCACTATGGGACTTAACTTCTGAGGTCATCAGTCCCCTAGAACTTAGAACTACTTAAACCTAACTAACCTAAGGACATCACACACATCCATGCCCGAGGCAGGATTCGAACCTGCGACCGTAGCAGTCGCGCGGTTCCGGACTGCGCGCCTAGAACCGCTAGACCACCGCGGCCGGCTCTACATAATACTCCGCTAGCCACCAAGCGGTGTGTGGCGGAGGGCACAATTCGCACCAAAGTCATATTTCCCCTCCTCTTTTTCACTCGCGGATCGCGACTGTCTGAACGCCCCAGTACGAGCTCTAATTTCCCTTATCTTCGAATGCTGATCATTGCGCGAATTGAAAGTTGGTGGTAATAATACCGGGTGATAAAAAATTAAGTATAAATTTGGAAACTGAATAAATCACGGAATAATGTCGATAGAGAGGTACAAATGGACACACATGCTTGGAATGATATGGGGTTTTATTAGAACCAAAAAAATACAAAAGTTCACAAAATGTCTGACAGATGGCGCTCCATCTGATCAAGCAATAATTAGCATAACAAAGTAAGAGAAAGCAAAGATGATGTTCTTTAGAGGAAATGCTCAATATGGCCACCATCATTCCTTAACAATAGCTGTAGTCGAGGAATAATGTTGTGAACAGCACTGTAAAGCATGTCCGGAGTTATGGTGAGGCACTGGCGTCGGATGTTGTCTTTCAGCATCCCAACAGATGTCGGTCGATCACGATACACTTGCGACTTGAGGTAACCCCAAAGCCAATAATCGCACGGACTGAAGTCTGGGGACCTGGGAGGCCAAGCATGACGAAAGTGGCGGCTGAACACACGATCATCACCAAACGACGCGCGCAAGAGATCTTACACGCATCTAGCAATTATTTTTTTTGGTACTAATAAAACCCCATGTCTTTCCAAGCACGTGTGTCAATTTTTACATCTGTATCTACATTATTCCGTGGTTTATTAACTTTTCAAATTTATACTGACTTTTTGATCACCGGGTATATGCTCTACATCCTCGC